>NC_138204.1:69213852-71918852 GCF_964194415.1 Vipera berus
AATGCAGTCACCTTCAGCCAAGATAATTACTCTGAAATGAGAAGGCACGTTTCACCACATAGGTTATGCACAGTTCATATAGTGAAATGGACTACATTTAGATATATGATCTTTAATGTATTTCTTGCAGTTTAGTAAACCTTGGAGATGTCAGCTGCTGGCGGAGAACACACACACTTGCATCAATATTCCTGTTAATTGTTGTATTACAAATTATTAACATCTCCCTGTTGTGGGAGTTCAAATTTATTCCTGTCAGGGAATTAATACACCTACACACTGTCTCATGAGTTTATAATAGATTACAGCAGTTGCCTTTCATAAACCTGGTTTGTTCAGTGTAATTCCACTTAGTTCTACCAAAGCACAATACACCCCATGACACTGCCACAACAGAATGACATGTCTGCATTTTACTTATTGTTTGCAGTATTTATATTGGGATAAATGCAGATATTGTTCAAAGGCTGGTGGCAAGCTAGTAATGGATTTGTTTATTGTGGGCTTTTCCCAATCATTAATGGTTGAGAATGGTGCGAATTGCCGTTGAATACTTCTGAAGATCATCAGATTGGGGAAGGCAGATTTAATTGATAATTACATCATCATGCAGGTAACGTTCATCGTTCAAAAAACAGATGACAAAATACAATTTCAGATTTCCAACTGGAAAAGCAAACTAACTCCAAAGATAGAGAACTGGATAGAATAGCCATGCTAGCCAAAAGTCTGTGTGGCTTCATTTGCTTCTTCCAGGTCTATGGGCAATTCTAAAGTGTGTCGCTTCCAGATACCCACGAAGGGGCACCTGCCTGGAGAAATGGCAATCAGTGGTGTTTTGCTCAGCCAAACATAAGGCCTCTAGGAATCTGGCATCTGCTTTACAAATCCAGCAACCATGCCTTGTTGGTGGACTGCCCTTGTATGGCCAAGGCTTGTATTTGCAACAGAGTTCTTTTCTGTAGGCCAACATGGAAGAACAAGAATTAATATTTAAAAAATGAAACAGAATAAGATTTAATGAAATATTTCATAAACTGTTAAGGATAAGATCCAGCATTGCTTTCACATTACACTTATAGTGGTGAGGAGAAACAGGAAGAGGGAATGCTATGTATGTGGCCTTCAGCTTCTGAATCAAAGGCAGGATGTAATTTTAACCAATAAATATATATACATCTATGTAGGAAGAGGAAGAAAATGAGGTGTTGTTTTCAGATGAAAACTTACAATTGAACTTAAAACTATTCAGAGTTTTTTGCCCTAACTCTGATATAAAATTTGCCATGTGATGGTCATCTACAGAGTGAAGAATAGCCAGAAAGATACCATTCGCTCATGGTTGGGGGCCCAAATTGGATTTCCATATTTCCCCCACTTTGCAAGCTTGTGGTTGTCCATTCGAGCTTAGGATCCTAGAGCAGAGATCTCAAGATGCTTTCACACAGGATCTCACTAGGTCTTCCAGTGGTATTCTGGAAGCTGCATTGCAACCAATGGACAGGGACCATACAAACTGTTAGTGAACAACTAAAATATATTTTATTAAAATTAAATTGGATGCAAGTAATACAATTACTATTAAAAAAACGTAACTTTCCCCTTCAGATACACTAAAAGTTACAGTTCAGCAGAAATACTTGAGAGAGATCTTGAGGTCCAACTCAAGAGTTGTGAATACACACACACACACACACACACACACACACACATACACACAAACTTATAACATTACCTTTTCCAGCATCATAAAAGCTGGCTTTTTCAACCACAGGAATATGGTAGAAGGGTTAGGAGGCAAAAACCTTCAGCCTGTAGCTGATTAAAATCTTGTCAATTTTAGGCAGCAAAAAAAAGTACTATCAACTATGTAATTAAAGTCACAAAGCTGAGCTGGGTTTTTTGTCCCCACAAAGATTAATTCTGAAGGATGGATCAGTCAGTAGCCCTGTTCACCTTACAAGCTCAACTAGGCCATAGGATAAGGATGCTTTGTAAAAATCCAAATCCCTGCTAATTAGCCAGCAAATTAATATGGAGATATCAGGGTGACCTTGGTCTGTGTAACCAGTGGATCAACTGTCCCTTCTGATGTTTATGATCAAAACAAGGTCTTAGAATAGAGAAGGCCTAGGAACAGCCTCCATTCTCCCCACAGGCTCAAGGTTGACTCAGCCTTCCATCCTTCCGAGGTAGGTAAAATGAGGACCCAGATTGTTGGGGGCAATTAAGCTGACTTTGTAATAATGCCGCTTGGGGTGTGTGTGAAAGCCCTAATAAGCAGGCATATACATAGAATGAAGGCCACTGCTAAGCTTGTAAGCCGCCCTGAGTCTTCGGAGAAGGGCGGGATATAAATGGAATTAAAATAAATAAATAAAAATAAAATACTTCCCTCTGTATGACCATCCAGGGAGATAAAAAAAGAGGCCTCCCCACTTTTTTTCTAAATTAGTGCTAATCCTGAGTGTGCTTGTTTGTTTTGAAGAAATAAATAATAGAAAAAGTAAGGAATGGGAAAGAATCTACTAACTTTCCAACCTCTTTTGCAGCAATTGGAGATTTTTTTAAAAAGCCATCAACAGGTCAGGACAAATCATGGGAAATCATTCAATCCTTGGGAATACGTCAATAACCTGGAACAAGGTTATTGTGTGATCACCAAGTCACACAAACATGATTGCTATGTAAAACATTCTTTTTTATATTTCTGCATATATTTAGATAAGACCTGTTTTATTTTGAGCCAGAGATTAGCACAAACAAATGCCACTGAAACCTATTACAGTATTGTATCAAAAGGTTTCAGGCAATCTTGGAAGATTTCAAGAAGTACAGTGGGTTTTCAACACATTAAAACTGTTAATTAGATAAGGTACATGGAGCTTGTATCTCCATAGCAAATCTATCTTTCCCTCCCTTACTTCGGAGTTAAGGTCCACACATTTTAAACTTATCAAGGCTGAGCAAGACTGCCATAGACCAATATGACTCTCCTACAATAACCTAAAGGGGAAAGCTAAAACTAACCCCACCATCATAAATCACT
Source organism: Vipera berus (assembly GCF_964194415.1). Lineage (NCBI taxonomy): Eukaryota > Metazoa > Chordata > Lepidosauria > Squamata > Viperidae > Vipera > Vipera berus. The sequence goes on from NC_138204.1 coordinate 69,216,902, forward strand.
GTGTAACGTGCAGAAGTGGGGCTTTTTTTTACTTTTCATCCTTGCAACCAACTGCAGGAGGGAAGGGACAGAAAGGGTTGGATAGTTAAGTAAGTCAACCCCCCTCCAAGCACTTTGTCATGGTGGCACCAACACCAATTATGCTATTGCAGGGTTTTATTCCCCGAAGAGTAAAAAAAAAAGGAAATGATAGATTCCCAGCCTCCTTTGAAGTGGCTAAGAGTTTAATAATGGCTACTCCCAAGCTGATGGGCAAACATGAAACTGGTGCAGAAGATAAGTCAGTTAACCAGTAGCTTTATATGACTGTAAAGTTATACCATAAAACAATGGTTTCCATCTTTGGCAACTTGAAAATGGATGGATTTCAACTCCAGAATCCCCCAACCATCATATTGAAGAGTTGAAGTCTACCCACTTTCAAATGGTCAAGGATCAGAAACATTACCATAGAAAGTACCAATGTTGTGTGCAAACAAAATTTCCTTTGTTGTATCTTTATTTAATTAATGAGTGGTCAGATGACACATTTCCCAGTCTCATGTAAAACTAAATAAATTAGTACTGGGTATATTCATTCAGATGATCTAAGATACATAGAATGACAACAGAATGCGGGTAAAGCTGCCTCAGTGGAATTTCCTTTACAATAGCAAATGGAAAGCATGCGTGTAGATTTTAAAAGGTGTCTTAACTAAGACTATGAGCTGTGGCAATAAACAGTAACTTCTTGTCCTATGTCCTGGGTGACAAGGAAGACAACTTGGAAATAGTTGTATGCATGTTAGTATTCTTCCAGCAGATAATCATTTCATTGCATATTCATTTCTTCAATATTTACCTTCTCATGGTTCAATTTAATCCCAAGGGAAGACATGAAAGAGGTCTTTTCATTCAGGCTCTTTTAATAGCAATTCTACTACCAATACTAAGGAGAAGAGCTACTTTTGAGAAATGGTTGCAGACGCTCTTGTTGTCATCCACCCAATTTCTCTACCTACTAATGTCAGTTAGGACCACTTTTATCCGGGACTGTTTTGCAATTTATCCAGCTGTATTTGTGGTTTGTCTTAGAGCATTCTGCAGAATTTGGGAAGACTGGGGTATATAGCCAAGACCCAACATAAAAAAGAACAATCTTTGGGAGAGGGAGTGTGCTTGTCCATGCGTTATGTTTTGACTCTGAAAACAGGCAATGTGAATTTAGCAGCACAGCCAGTAATGTCTTTTTCCTCTAAAAGCTAAATATCTGACACTTTTGAGTTTCACTTATTCCAACATTCAGTTGCATTTTAGTGCTCAGAGCCATAAGAATGCATTGAAACTTACAGAGCCTGACATTTTAACAATCGTGTTGTAGAATGATTCATCACAATTTAGTTTCTTCTCAAATATATCCCAGAAGAAATGTAATCTGGACCAGTTACCGGTATTTGGCCTTAGTCTAAAACCATAATCTGCTTCAATGAAACAGAATGCCATTCCATTTTAAACAGAGTTTACTTTTTATGTGATTGAAACCACTTCTGATGGTCAAAGAAAATAAGATTTATTTTCAACTTCTGCCCAAATTCCAGGAGAATACTTCTGTGTAATTTGTTTCTCTTGGGTCCAACTAAGGCACAGGCAGCTGATCAGGAGTTCAAAGAGGAAAAAGTTGAAGAATGTTAACAGTATACCCTTCAGCATCTCTGCTTAATTGTCTTTTAGAATATTAAGTGATGCTCTATTATCTTTTTTTCTGTTAGTGTTTTCAGATATGAATTGTCATGCATTCCTTAAGTCCCTTAAGTGCCCTAGAATATAAAGACTAAGTGTGACTATAACCAACCATGAGTGACATTTGAGAAAAATGCTAATTAGACTAATTCTAATTCATAATTAAAACATAAAAATTAAGATGATTGTAAATAAGGTTTGCAGACCCTCTAGGAAATTTTATCATGCAGCAAATTAAAGAGATATCCAACTACTAAGGGAAAATGACCTCTATTTAATGACATTCAAATCAAATCAAAATAAAAAATGATTCACCCTGATATCTTTATTTGATTTAATAATTTGTTTTATACTTAATTACATTATAACATGGGGGGTAGGAGAGGAGAGGAGAGAGGAGGAGAGGATAAAATGACAAACTAAGCTAAGACAACATTTCTTCAGATAATATATAATTGATTTGTGGATTTCAGTATCATGGAATATACTGTAATGGCTTTTAGTTATGTTAGAATTGGTTAGCCACAATAATGCAGATGATATATTAACATCATTAACAGATGATGTATAAACATCTTAACAGAGATTATGCACAATATTGTTGAATATTAGCTGCTAGGAATAGCAATCTTTGGCAGGGTATTGGGGCTGCCCAGTGCTAATATTCTATAATAGGGCAGTGTACTATTCTAGAGGAAGTATCATGCTATCACCTTTTCGTTCTTTAACTGGAAGGTAATCTGCAAATATTCCCATCGAGAAGCTGTAACCCAACTGCACAGTTAAGGAAACTTCATAAGCATCTTCATCTTTAGACTTCCAAGTTCTGACAATTTCATAGACGAAGACCGCGGGTTCAAGAAGACAGCTTGGATCAAGTTGTGTTCTTGTTGTATGGAAAGAAGGACATTTCCAGCCAGCACTGAACTTTCTGCTTCAAGGCTTCATTGACACTTTCCCTACCCTGTTATGTTGTCCCTCTGCTCCTATGTGTGATCTCCAATATAGTGAAACAATAATATATCACTAGAGCTGACCCCTTGGCCTTTATGAATTATCTGTTTTAGAAAGACGTGAAAGCACCTTTTATATCCCACATAATAGATATTTAGACATTGTGGATCAATACTGAACAAGTTTGCTACTTATAGCAAATAGGTGCCAAAGGGGCATTCTGATACTGACCTCTGACTTTTGGGTTGACAAGAAATCTATCGACAGAAGGGAAAAATAGGTAAGGCATTCAGTTTCAGTTTATAAATACCGTTTTGTGTCAAACAACAGCTCTTTCTCTCAAATGGATTTTTTTTTTCATATTTTAAAGGCTGGAGGAAAGGTTTCCCTAAATGCTTTAACTCTGACCAATGTAAAATTTATAACTAATTGAGTGTGCACAACTGAAAAAAAAGCAATATTTGCATGATATATTTTCCCATCTGTTACTTATCTTTCTACTGTCAACAAAGATTCTGTCCATTATTAAATAGATTGTAGTCTGTAATTGCATCAGTGTCTGAGCAAGAATATCTCCAGGGCTTTTCAAGATTAAGGTACCAAGTACACACCGAAAAATATTTCCATCCTAGGTTAACTTAGATACTCCGTTATTGATCTTCCTAAATATATTGGATGTAATTAATATAGAATGTAATGAAATCAATTGATAGTAATTGCACTGACTGTTGATATAATAACGTTGCTGCATTATGTTCATTAGTGCAAGAGAATACATAATCAGAGAGAGGCTGATTGTTTAGCTTGATCACGGAATAGAACAACTAAGTTATTCGGCCCCAGAAAGCTACACAATCCACAATTTATTTGGCTGAGACAATTAACTTTGTCATGTTGGGCTAAAATGCAATCTATGTGAAAGTGGCATGGGGCTGTGGGAGGGAAAAAAAGCTCTTTTCAAGGAATATACCAAACAATGTACACACTGTATTATCATGTCACACTCCAACAGCACTGCATTGAACTCTCTGTGGTATTCCTGCTGTTAAGCACCATTGAAAATACATTTGTTCTGACTGTTCTTTTCTTTTAAAACTCCTCTCATCTTAGCCAAGATGAATCACTACTGGATCTACACTGACTTTTGAGGGCTGAGTTGGGCCTTGAAGTTGCAAGCTATCTCCTATGGCTCAAACTTTTTAATTAATTTTAACACAAATGCACAAATGAGAGTTAATCACCATGCCATGGCACCCTTTAATTTACCAAGCTGGATCACTAAAACCTTCTCCTTAGAACCCTGACTGAATGCCATGCTGCTTAAAATAGGCCCCTCAAGCAGATTTTGGTGGATTGGTTTTTTCTTTTCCTTTTGTTCAAAAAGATGATTCAGGCAACTGTTAAAAATTGTCCTGCCCTGTTTGAGATGGAGAGGGGCAGGGCGGAAATGGTTGAGAAGTGCACGATTAAATGTATTTAAAACAAACCCTTAAGATGGCTAAGCACAAATGAGGCTTTAGAAGAAGTGTTCCAAAAAGCCCCACTAGCAATGGAAATACTCCTTTTAAGCAATCAGGACCAAGTACATTTTAGATACTCTAAACCAGATTAGACGTCACTTAATAAGAGGAAAGTGATGAGGGAACCTGGCTGGTTCCAATCAATGGTTTATCCTGATTTCATTCTGGAAAGATGTGTCAAGTTTCCGATGTATGGGCTTTTCAAGTGACTCTGAGGCATGTCAATGCTGCTAACATCGAATGTTATTGCTTGACAAGATGAGCCTTTGCCTACTTCAATAGGTATCTCCCAAAAGCAATGTAATAGACAGTCATCAAAGAGAGATATTCTTTACTGAGAGGAAATTATGCTAAGTCATTATCACTGATAAAATAGTGATCAGAGTACAAAAATAGTTTTATTTATGTGTTAGAGAGATCCATAACCTACATTACCAAGACCGTATGGCCAGCCATCAAATTCTCAGGTATGATACCTCAGAGTTCCTCCAAATTTCTCATCAAACTGGTGTGTTTGGTGGGTTTCAAGTGGAAAAATAATTAAATCAAAAGGGAACGATCCTATCCACTGTATTTAATTTTAATTTCATTTGAATAGAGTTTAAATCAGATCTATTTTCATTTTTTCCTAGCCTATCTGAATTTCTTGCCTTGGTGCTATCGATAACTTTGTTCTGCTTTCTCCTTTTAGGAATGTAGTCCCAGCATATCATTTAAAAGCCAAATTCTGAAAAAGATGGGTTGGCCCTATTCCATAACTTGTAGTCATATGTATCTAGAACATAACATTATATAGCTTAAGCAATATTGTTGAGACATATTTGTGAGAGGAAAAATGTTTTACCTGTTAACTGGTATTACCAAACTCTGGATTCTTGGTTCTGAAACGAATGCTTTGCTTTACTTTACTTTACTTTACTTTACTTTACTTTACTTTACTTTACTTTAGGTAAAGGTAAAGGTAAAGGTAAAGGTAAAGGTTCCCCCGCACATGTGTGCTAGTCGTTTCCGACTCTAGGGGCCGGTGCTCATCTCCGTTTCAAAGCCAAAGAGCCAGCGCTTGTCCGAGGACGTCTCCATGGTCATGTGGCCGGCATGACTAGACGCCAAAGGCGCACGGAACGCTGTTACCTTCCCACCGGAGTGGTCCCTATTTTTCTACTTGCATTTTTACGTGCTTTTGAACTGCTAGGTTGGCAGAAGCTGGGACGAGTAAACAGGCGCTCACTCTGCTACGCGGCACTCGGGATTCGACCCGCCAAACTGCCGACCTTCCGATCGACAAGCTCAGCGTCCTAACCCACTGAGCCACCGCGTCCCTTTTTTACTTTACTTTACTTTACATTAATTCAACAAAGTGCAAATTTCAACCCTATAACAGCATTGGGTATGTAACCATTTCACATTTTCAATTATTTTAATGAAATCTACACAAAAAAGCCTGATATCCAATCATGTAATTAATTTGATTTTTCTTTCATTTTCTTAATTTAAATTGCTATTTAGTAAAAAAAAGCTCCTCTAAATCTTATTGCTCTTGTTCTTAAGTGCCTGATTTTCTACATTCAATATGATTTGGACTATGGATGAAATAGCAATAGGTAATGTGGTCTCTATAAGTCCTTCAATACATTCTTTGGGGCACATTAAACTTCATGCTGTGCTTGCTGACCTCATCCTCCTCTTTTTCCACCAACCAAGGAAAAGAAATATATTAAAATTGATATGAAGGAGCAACTTCACCAATTTGTCTCTTGGAAAAAGAATATTTGCCTATCACACCTAGAAGCTATTTTGTGAATAGGCAAGAGTCAATGACAGCTATTTTGTGATGGTGCCCACTGCAGGCATTCAAAATCTGTTCATCTCAGATTGTTTAATGTCTGTTAGATATTTGCCAGGGCTTTTCATACCTACAGATATACCAAGTCCCAGTTAAATGTGGTTTAATAGGACAAGAAAACAAAGCAAACAAAACATCAGACTTTCGTCTGATGCTGTAGCCAAGATATCTATTCTTCAAAAGTAAAATTATCTTAGTATTTTGGCATTGAATTTAAGATTTTCTTTTATATATTTACAGTCCTTTTGAAGAATAACCATAATAACCATAATCACTTTAGTGAGATGAATGGTGCAAAAATGTAATAAATAAACATTATCAACTTTTTTTTTACTTTTTTTTTAAAAAAATAAATGGTCTGCATATATCCTATAATCCATGAAAGAAGGATAACTAAAAAAATACGTTCTGCAATGCTTGCACTGTTTCTTTATTTGTTCTATTATTAAGTAGAAGCTCACATTTGCTTTCTTTATTCTTTATTGTAGAAACTAATGGCTGAAATTAAGTGTGTTCAGGTCCTGGGATTGAAAAATGTGATATATTTCATGAGATACATGTAGTTCTTTATGAAACAAATAATTTTTGTAGCTGAATCCTATCCAGAACAGGTTTACCAATCCCTCTCGCTGATGTGAAACAAATAGTAATAGGAATCCAGTGGTTTATGTTTGAATTTTAAGTAGAACCAAATCACTACAGAGAAGAAAAGAATGGGACTTTATGTGTTTTGTATTGAACAAAATAACTTGAATTCGTTTCAAAGTGTACAAAAGACAAATATCAGACAATCAGAAGCTCCATTCCTACAAAGAATTATTTTGACACAGAGAGATGTAATTCAGTGAGACTTATTTCCAAATAAACATGCAAAGAATTACATCTACTAAAAAACCATGATGGATTATTATTCATTTAGTGAATTCTAGTCATTATTTAAATGAGAGAAAATTGACTAAAGAGCTGTTAGGATAATATAGTTAATTTAATTTAATAAAATTATTAAAGGATTCTCCATTAACCTGCATTTGCTCAGAATGCCAGAGGGATGATTTGTCAGAATGGAATAGTATAATACCTGCAATGGCTAAAAGAACCATTTTTCAGCCAATTAAGACTTGCTAGAATATCAGAAAATCTGGCATTCGTGAAGTATGAAATGCCTGATTAAATATTATTTCAGCCTTGAAATATATCCATGTGTATTGCAGCGCACTGAAGCATGTTGGTCAATAAAACTGATCAAATATTTTATGAGAAATTTCAAACTATAATTAAGGAGTGCTAAAATAAGCAAAATTTTTCCCTGGACCAACATCCATGGTTGTTGGGAGTGTATAGAATTTCTAATTATGTAGGAGGATTCATTGGGCACATTCATCTTTAAGGGTTGGCATAGAAAGTTATTATTAACATTTAATCTTATCTTTTTAAATTGGGATTTCATTTAAAATGAAATGCCATCATTTGGCAATTGGCCCTTTCCAGGTGTCCAAATTCACTCAGGATTTCTTTTATCAGTGTAAACGGAGAGAAGATGCTCACTTCTCAAACATTCTGGTTGATTCTGTCTTTCAAATTCAAAATGTAATCGAAAGCTGGATTCACTCCTCATTCTACAACAATGATGATGAAAGTACACAGTTACAAGGATTACAACACAATGCAATCCTTTTGATGCGCATGATTATTGCTTGTTTTGCATCATTCTGAAATGAACAAGGGAGGGGGGGAAATCAGTTGCAAATAAAATAACTGTCCGGAGGATTATGAGTGCCAATCTGGCAAAGCTAAGGTCTGGGAGAAAACTGGGAATTTTATGCACAGAGGCACAAGCAAAGGTTGCTGCTTGCTTCATTAAAAATATATGCCAGCTAATAATTTAATTGACTGGGAGAAGTCAAAGGGGAAGCTGCAACTGTCCCAAGAGAGGAATACATTTGTTACTTTATCTTGGATACAGCATGTATCTGTAACTTACTTTTCTCACGTTGAAATTCATATACATCAACTGGGTCAGTATAAAATCAGTTTGGTTGAAGGAATGGGGCAATTCTGAGTCTTATATTTAATGTGATCTTAATTTTCCATGTCACAAAGAATATTATTGATTTGGCTTCTTACTTTTTCTTGCAATAAAAAGAAAAGGGTTATTTTACTGTATCTATGGACTTGCTTTTTTAAAGGCCTGTCTCAAATTTGGAATCACTTCTTTCTTTTCTCACACATTTAGAGTTTGACAAGGAATTGGATAGGCTCATACAAATTAATGAAATGAGAGAGAGATTTGATTCAGTAGAAAGCTCCACAGCATTCAGTGGGATTTTCTTGCAAGATTATAAGCTTGGTGTCCATAAAGTTTCAAATGATGTGGGTTTAACTGTGGCTTAGTTTAATGCACTATTTTCACGCTACAGAACATGAATGCATCTATAGAAAAACCAAGTCCCAGTATTTAGTCCCAGGCTCTTTCATTTAGTTAAAATGTATGTTATAGTTTGCAAAAATGAAAAAAGCCCAATATATACACATCCCCAAATCAGATAGTTATTTTTCATAATCATATATGTAAGTATGTGTGTATATTATGCCTATTCTAACCTGCTTTTCTATTTGACAATTCAGAATCTTTTTCTCACACCTAAAGATGTATTTATTACTGAATGTACCTGAAAGAAAAAGTAGTTGCACTTATACCCCCGAAATAATTTACAATTAAAATAGGAATCTGAGAAAATGGTAATAGGTTTAAGAACATTTGTTTGATTTATTTTGTGGTAAGGATCATGCTTTTCTATCATAGTCGTTGCCATTGATGTTATCATCATCTTCATCCATTTTAAATAGATTTTTAAAAACTAGTCTGCTGCCAAACTTGACTTGGTTATTCATCTTCACTTTGGAAGTTTTAAATCGAAATATTAGACAAGATACAGAAATTAAAGGGTTGGGGATAAAGGGTGAAACATATAAACTACAAGCATTTGCTGATGATTTAGTATTTGTTTTGGAAGAACCCCTGGGGATGATTCCCAAATTGTGGGGAGAGATAGAACAGTATGGAGAAATAGTGGGATTAAAAATAAATAAAGAAAAAACTAAGATAATAGTAAAGAATCTCACAGATAAGCAAAAAACAATTGTCAGAATCAGTAGAGGTACAGATAGTGAAAAAGATTAAATATTTGGGTATATATTTATCAGCCAAATGCTCAACCATAAAAGAAGACAATTATATAAGGTTATTGAAACAAATAAAATTAGATTTGGAAAAGTGGAAGAACTTACATCTGTCACTACTAGGAAGAATTGCTACAGTTAAAATGAATATATTGCTTAAGATTTTATTTTTATTTCAAATAATTCCGATAAAACTTGAGAAAAAAATTCTTCCAAGAGTTAAATTCATTAATTTTGAAGTTTGTTTGGCAAGGAAAGAAAGCTAGAATAAAGATGAAAATGTTGCAAGATGCTAAGGAAAATGGAGGTTTTGGGCTACCCGAGTGGGCTTTGTTTTATCAAGCATCTGTATTAACATGGGTGAAAGAATGGATAACTCTTAGGAATAAAAGGTTGTTATATTTGGAGGGACATGACTTACAATTGGGGTGGCACGCTTTTTTGTGGTACGGGAAAAATAAAATTCATAAGCATTTCCAAAATCACTATATTAGAAATGCTTTGATAACAGTATGGGAAAAAATCAAAACTAAAATATATGTAAAAATTTCAGGGTGGCTATCAATGACGGAAGCTTTTTCACATCCAAATTTGGTAGATTTTGAAAAAATCTGGACATATAGAGATATTTTAAATACTGATGAGACATTAAAATCGAAACAAGAACTGAAAAATCAGGATATCAACCTGTCATGGTGGGTACAGTTACAAATACAAAATAGATATGAAAAAGATGTGAAACTGCATGGGTTTTATAAAGAACAAACTGTATTTGATAAGATATTGTTAACCTCTGATGAGAAACTAATTAAGAAAATGTATAATTTTTTGTTAATTTTGGAGATGGAAAGTGAACAAACTAAAGAAACAATGACAAGGTGGGCGAAAAGGTTTGGTTACAATATAGAACTAGAAAAATGGCAAAAATTATGGGAGAGAAATTATAAATTGACAATGTCAACTGCGTATAAAGAAAATTTATATAAAATGTTTTATAGATGGCACCTGTCACCAGCAAGATTAGCAAAAATGTTTAAAAATATGTCAGATAGATGTTAGAAATGTAAACATAATTCAGGCACGTATTATCATATCTGGTGGACATGTGGTAAAGCAAAGGCTTATTGGAAAAAAATACATGCTTGGTTAGAAAAAATGTTGGGAGAACATGTAGTATTTAATCCTGAATATTTTTTATTAGGTATAATACCAGAAAAGATTAATAAGCAAAGTTTATATTTGGTTCTACATATTACAACAGCAGCAAGAATAACTTTCGCACAATACTGGAAAAATGGAGGAATACCACCAGAGGAATGCGCTGAGATGGACAGATTAACTATGAGATTGAAAGATAAAGAAGAAACAGAATACTACCAAAGCTGGGAGTCATTCTACCAATGGCTAGAGGAAAGAACCAAAGATTAGGATTTGACTATGTATTAGCGTTTTTGAACCCAGACTGCACGCTGGTTGAAAAATTAACATATGTATGTAAGGAAAAAAAGAACTAATAAAAAGTTTTAAAACAAAACAAAACATCCAGATAAAATCCAAGCATTCTCAAACCACATTCCCCCCTTAAAATAACATCCAATCATCATCAATGTCCCCTCCCCAGTCATTGGTTGAATGCCCATTAGAAAAGAAGCATTTTAAGGGCTTTTTGGAATGTGAGGACTAAGGAGGTTGGGTGAATCTCTGTATTCCATAAATTTGGGGCCACCACTGAAAGTCCACCCATTACAAGCATTATAGATATGTTGCAAATTGACACACTTTATCTAATGGTCAAGAACCCAATTTGATGTAGTAGTTAAGTTACCAGGCTAGAAGATGGAAATCAAGAGTTCTAATTGCACCTTACACACGAAGCCTGCTGGATATTACTTTCTTTCAGCCCTAGGAAAGAGGCAATGGCAAACCACTTCTGAAATCTTACTGAGAAAATTGCAGGGACTTGCCAGGCAGTTGCCAAGAGTTAACACTGACTCGAAGGTGCACACACAAAAAACAGTGGTTCAGATTATAAACAATTAGACAAACTCCCAAGAATCCAGTAACTCCTGAAAAGTAATTCTTTACTAATCAAAAGGTTAGGAAACTGTAATCAAAGAATTCTAATGATTGCTGTGCTTTGAGAGAAATAATAATATCCAAACCTATCAAAACTCTTTCTTGTTGTTGATCTATGTAATGTACTGTCAGGCACCATTTCTGCAGGAAAAATGGTTGCTATCAATCTTTTGCATTTAAAATGTTCAGATTTCTTATTATGTTATTTTCACTGATCATGTGAGAACTAAAACAAACCTGGGCCCCTAGCTGGAAGAACTTCAAATTTAGTAGCACCTACAACTTATATTTTAAAAAAGAAATCAGATGAAGTATCTGTTTTAATTGCTTTCCAAGGTCATCAAAGTGTTCTAAGACACATGCATGCATACCAAAAACATACCAGTAGTACACATGCATGTATATGCTCATGGAACTCATATTGAAAAGTGTTGTCTCTCTTTCTCTCTCCGTCTCCCTTCCCCTCTGAATCTGATGAGTTGCTACATGTTCTGCATAACAGTATCATTTGTCTGGAGAGAAGTCTTGTCCATGCTCTGGAAGACCAGGAACATTGAAGTTCCCACCTCAACTAGGCCAGAAACAGTTGACTGAGATCTTGCACAGAAACGGGGATATCATTTTCAAACGAGGGAAGGGAGGGTATAACCCTGTGGGCAGGAGTGACATTTGTTCTATCATAATGAGAAATTTTAACTCCGGCAAAATGAAATATGGATATTAAGGTACAGGTGCTTAAGACTGAATCCATCCTCGGTGGTTAGGCCTTTATCTTTTACCATCTGTCACCTGAAATTCTTAAGTTGACTGCATCAAGATTATCCTGTAGTTCCATCTTCAATCTAGACAGAGGGCCAACAAGGATATTGTCATACTCAATCATGACATGTACTACTTCAGGCCTAGATTTCCTTTTAAAAGCATTGTTGTTTCCAAAAACTATTTTCATTTTCCACCACAATGTGTCACAAAGCCATGCGTTCTCATTTTGTCATGTCTCTGGGGAATGACATATCAGGTTCGTGATAAGACACATCTGCTTAGGTCATTTATGTTGCTTAAGATCCATCAACATGTCGCTGACTGGTTGAGTCAAAGGGACAGGAAATGTTAAACACTAGGCACATCTTTTCAGTTAGGGAAATGTAAAAGCAAGTTAAGGAGTTCTGTTCAGAAAATGTGAAAGATGGACAGCAAAATTCACCAGCAAAGTGATTCCTTATTTGCTTATTTTTTTTAAAAAAAAAGATAGTGTTAACTGGTTTTTTTTCCAGTGTCACTTTTACACCTCATCTCCTAAGTATTTTTTCTTATTTAACCTCCATGGAAATTATAGGATATTCTCCTTAAGGTGGTCTTTGTACAATCTGATTTGATTTATTTGGATTTGCACAAAAGAGTGTTCATTATTAAAATCAATTATGCATTTTGATTTTTTAAAAACATTTTGAAGCAGCCATTGCTACCAGTAGGTACTTCTCTATTTTGAAAACCTGTCCTCCCAGAATATTTACAGCAAATATGAATTATGGTTAGAGTGATGGGCCTCTTTCAATTTCTGAGAATATCTATGCCTTTTATTGAAATAACTATTTTTAAATTTCAAATTATCTATTGTCTAAACCAGCATCCATATTTGTCCACAGTACTTCTCATTGAGACACCACCCATATTAAAATGATGATATTATTTAGCTAAGATGAGAAGGATGAAGTATGTTTGTCTAACACTTGGATAATGAAAAGCTAAGTATGTTTATTCACTAAAAAAAGAAATCTTGAAAACTTTTATTTCATTTAAAAGAGACAGAAAAAAGCTGACAGTCCATAAAAAATTCATGTACAGCCTTAATTCTCCCCAAATGTCTTCAGTAATTGGATAAAATTTCTAGCAAGTGCCAGGTATTTAGAAAAAAAAATGTCTCCTGACTTTGGTGTTATAATCCAAAAAACTCTCATTAGTTCTGCGATGTATTTAAATATAATTTCTCCCTCCCAAGTACTAAGGTGATGAAAAAAGATTTTAAAATGATCCTATAACTATCGCTACAAGTATTTTACATTCACTGACCTTTCATGTAATTTGGTATATTCCTTTGGATGTCTATTCCAAGTATGTTGGGTTAGAACATGATTTATAAACAGTATTCATTTGAGAACTTTTTGCGTACTTTGCCCATGCCATCCTATTCTGTTTCTGGTTGCATTTATTTGCAACTTTTAAAAACATTTTGTTTTATACAAATTGTCATTCCTCCTCTCTTTTCCACCTTTTGAAGCTAAAATGTAAGGAATTTATATAGGCCTTTCAATCTATGAAAGAAAGACAGGTAGCTCTTGCTTAATGACTGCACTGTTTAGCGACTGAGAAAGTTACAGTGGTACTGAAAAAATAACTTTACAACTGGTCCTCACCCTTACGATGATCACAGAATCCCCATGGTCATGTGATTGAGATTCAGACCCTCCGCAATTAGCTGTTAATTATTAGCAGTTGTGGCTGTTACTACCTGTACATAATTTTTAGCTCTTCAGAAAGTTTAGCAATCTTACATGTCTAGTGTAAAACATAGGCTCAGGGACACCAAGGGATGGAGCAGCCTGCCCTGCTTCCCACTGCAAGCTTTGGAGCCCCAGATGTCTTTGAAAAATAAGAGTCAGGCACAAAAGACCAAGTCCAAATGTCAAAGATTCAGTTAAACTGATTTATTGCTATAGTATAGCCTATGCACAAGAATCTTCTCAATTAACAGTCAGTACCCTCTTAGAGTTAGATAAGGGCCAACATCATTTAAGGGGGGTGGGATTTAGTATACTTGTGGCTACATATGGATTCTAGACTGATCCCTCTTTTAACTCCACCCCAGATTCTGCCACTCCTTCTCCCACAAAGGGTGACATGGGATGAGGGAGATGGGGTAGAGTCCAGTGGGGTGGGAAGTAGGAAGAAGATCTACAGTCCCCAAGGGCCAGGAAGTGGAGCACGGGTGCCTCTGGGGGTGGGAGAGGCTCAGGGCAGGCAACCCTAGGCCTGCACTAGGCCTCCCAATGCCTCCCTCACCCCAGATATCCCATGCTCTGCTTAACAATTTTACCATGGAAAGCAGGGGTGAAGGTTATTAAGCAAGACGATCCCCTGGTCACCCTTCACTTAATGACCATCACAGAAGCATACTCTGATTGCATAACTTTCAAAATGGAAATAAACTTCCATGGTTGCTAGAGGATTAATCTATCAAACAATGCAAATATACCTGCTATCAACTTTTCATTAAGCAATCCAGAATACAAATTGTTCCTTATCCCACATCTTATTTCTTTGCTTTGGAGTCCTCCTTCTAATTCTAGTTGACATTAGTACAATTTCTATAGTAGAGGTTGTTGTTGTTTTTTAACCCTTGGTACCTGCTGGCAATTCTAAGCCTCCACTGCCTTTGTCGTTCATGACCCTTTCCAATCTTCTCAGCAAAATGATGTTATCCTTAGCAAGACCTTCTGATTGAGTCCCAATTGTTTCGGTTTTATTGAGGAATTTCCCCCCAAGCAGTTATTTTCCTTGGTAGCATCTTTCAACCACATCAGGAGCCATGGTCGTTCAGGCTCAGTTGTCCCAGTGCAAAAATGATCTGCAACTTCCTAAGGTTCAATAGCAGGAAAGTATTTAATGCTATCTTATCTGAATCCCCCGAGTAGGACAGAGGATTCTTCTCTTAATATTCCATTATGTCTGACATGCTCTTGTCAGCCATGCACAGATATTGGATCTTGCACTCTGGCCTCATAGGTTATCATGTGTGCTTCTACACACACACACACACACACACACACACACACACAATTCCCCACCTTCTTTCAGCTGAGATTTGATGCTGGAAAATCTCTTCTTTTGCTCACCAGCTTATGGAGAAAGAAGCGCTTTTTTAAAATACCGGGAACAAATGGTATCTTTAGACCAGAGAGTAAAAAAAAAACAGGATTAGAGTAGAGGCATGTTTAAAAGTTAATCAAGAAAAAAAAGAAAACGATGCACACAAGTCAAGATGGCTACAAAGTGAGTGTCTTTTTCATCTCCATCTTCTCCAGGCTGAGCTGATAGCTCCGTGCATTTTTATTGCATCCTTTTGAATTAAACGGTAAAACTCTACAGTTCATCTTGAGCATTCATCAGCACTCAGAACCAGTCTCCAGGGAATGACAGATGGGGGGGAAAAATGAGATGCAACATCATCAAGCAAACTGACTAGTGTACAAGAAAAGACTAGACCAGTTTTCCACAACTCTGTAGACTTCCTAAATGTAAATCCTACTCCCATAAGTTCCAGTCAGTGTAGTTAATGAAGAGTTGGAAGCCCAACCTAGGTAACAGTTTGTACAGGCCTGGGCTAAAGAATGGAAACAAAACCCTGAGGATGACATTAGAGTTACATGATTAACTTGAAGAAGTCAATATACTACAGCAAAATGGACTTGGAAGAAGCCAAGCTAGAAAGTATCTTACAGGTAGTCCTTGACTTACAGCCACAACTGAGCTCAAAATTTCTGTTGCTAAGTGAATTTTGCCCCATTTTATGACTTTTCTTGCCACGGTTAAGTGAATCACTGCAACTGTTAACTTAGTAACATGGTTGTTGTTAAGTGAATCTGGCTTTGCTTGTCAGGAGGTTGCACAAGGTAATCACATGACCCCGGGACACTGCAACTGTCATAAATATGAGTCAGTTGCCAAGCATCCGAATTTTGATCATGTGACCATGGGGATGCTGCAACGATCTTAAGCACTTTTTTCAGTGCCATTGTAACTTTGAACTGTTGTAAGTCAAGGACTACCTGTAGTTATTTATTATCTCCTGCCTTAATTATTTATATAAGTAACTCAAAGTGGCAAACATATCTAATATTCCTTCCTCCTATTTTTCCTCACAACCCTCCTTTGAGGTCAATTGGGATGAGAAAGAGGGACTGGCCCAAGATCACCCAGCCAGCTTTCATGCCTCAATCAGGATTAGAACCCACAGCCTCCTGGTTTCTAGCCTGATGCCTTAACCACTAAACCAAACTGGATCTCAGAGGAATATGTTCTAATTTAACTACCCTGTTCCTATACTGTTAGCAATGTCAATGATAGATAAAGTCCCTGTTGAGGTGAACTGTGTTTCGCCAATCAAATCTGGACATTATCACAGGCTACTACTTCATCTGAAGATATCTTTTCACTTTTGGGAAAATGTACTGTTTGTATTTTAATATCAAATAAATAAAGGCATGTTGGTGGAAGGTTCAAGTCTTGAAAAGAGAGTTTCAGCATTACTTGAATGAATGAATGAATGAATGAACCTTTATTGTCAACAAACCCTCCATCTTATTACACCATGTGACCTAATTGCACAACACACCGGCCTCGCTAGTCAATCATGCATAAAGTTTATAAAATTATTTCCCGTTCAAAAGCCTAACAGCCCTAACTTCTCAACAATATCCCAGCTGTAGACATAGATATTTCACTCAGTAAAATCTAACACTCAAAGTTAAGTACTTTGTAAGTCCTAGTGGTATAAAAAGGAGGAGCAACTTCATTGAAAGCTAGGCAGAAGACTATAAAATTTCTAAAATGCCACCAAGCCACACCTATGGCAGCACCAGATACTGCTGACAGTGCAGATTCAGACAAAGAAACTACGAAGTGTAATTTATATGCAAATGAAATGTTAATCTACAAGACTAAAATTCAGGAAGGTAAGTCTGTGCCAGACAAAAACCTTTTGGACCTTAGGCCATTTTATGACTTTCACTTCTTACAATTTGTGTGTCTCTGTGTCAGTTTCTAACACTGTAAAATTCTTAAGATTTCACATTGCTGTTCCCCAGCTTTGGATCTGATTCTGTCTTTGGGATTAATGGATAACTAATACCCCAAATCATTCTATATAAGAATAAGACCGCTATTATAGGGGAATAATCATGTCTGAAAACAATGAGATATACTGCAGTATAAGTATGTATAACATTATTATTATGGAAAGGGAATATTTGTCTCTATTTAATTTTCCTTCCTTCCTTCCTTCCTTCCTTCCTTCCTTCCTTCCTTCCTTCTTTCCTCCCTCCCTCCCTCCCTTTCTTTTTCTTTCTTTTTTTCTCTCTCCCTCCCTCTTGATTACAGCAAGTAATGTGCTAAAAGCATTTTCAGATTTTTTTCATCAAATTCTGTGGTGTCTCTCTCCCCCTAAAATGCACAAACTCTTTAAGTATACTTATTTATTTATTTATTTATTTATTTATTTATTTATTTATTTATTTATTTATTTATTTATTATGGGACTTATATGCTGCCCTATCTCCCAGAGGACTCAGGGCGGCTAACAACAATAAAAAACCAACAGTACAAAAGTTAAGAAAAAATTAAATAACAGCCCCAAATATTAATTACACAGTTAAAAATTAAAGCTTTTAAAAACCCATCATCAATCCAGGTCAGCCTGATGGAAAAGGAACGTCTTGAGGTCGCGGCGAAAGGACCGGAGGTCCGGGGCCATCTGAAGCTCAAGGGGGAGTTGATTCCAAAGGGCTGGCGCTCCCACAGAGAAGGCCCTCCCCCTGGGGGTCGCCAGCTGACATTGTCTGGCCGATGGCACCCTGAGGAGGCCCTCTCTGTGTGAGCGCACTGGGCGATGGGAAGTCGTCCCCGGCAGCAGACGGTCCTGCAGATATCCAGGGCCTAAGCCATGTAGGGCTTTAAAGGTAAGTACCAGCACCTTAAATCTCGCCCGGAAGACAACTGGTAGCCAATGCAGCTCACACAGCAGGGGTGTAATATGGGAGTATCGGGATGCTCCCATCACTACCCGCGTGGCCGCATTCTGCACCAGCTGGAGCCTCCGGGTGGTCTTCAAGGGCAGCCTCATGTAGAGAGCATTGCAGTAATCTATCCGAGAGGTAATGAGTGCATGAGTGACTGTACGTAGGGCATCTCGGTCCAGATAGGGGCGCAACTGGCGCACCAGGCAAACCTGGGCGAATGCCCTCCTGGCCACGACTCCAATATGATCTTCAAAACTGAGTCGTGAATCCAGGAGGATACCTAAATTGCGTGCCCTATCAACGGGAGGCAACACCTCTCCCCCCATAAGCAAAGATGGAACCTCTTCGACAAGACGAGATGCCGGTACGTAAAGCCACTCAGTCTTGGCCGGGTTGAGCTGGAGCCTGTTCTTCCCCTTCCAAATCCGTACCGCTTCCAGGCAACGGGACATCACATTGAGGGCATCACTGGCTTGGTTCGGGGTGGAGATAAAGAGCTGGGTATCATCGGCATATTGATGATACCTCACCCTGAAACCACGGATGATCTCACCCAGCGGCTTCATATAGATGTTGAACAGGAGAGGCGAGAGTACCGACCCCTGAGGCACCCCACAACTAAGGGGCCTAGGGGCTGACCTCTGCCCTCCTGTCAACACTGTCTGCGAACGGCCCGAGAGGTAGGAGGAGAATCACCGTAAAACGGTGCCTCCCACTCCCAACCCCACCAGATGTCGCAGCAAGATACCATGGTTGATGGTATCAAAAGCCGCTGAGAGATCTAAAAGGACCAGGACAGAGGAATAACCCCTGTCTCGGGCCCGCCAGACATCATCCACCAGTGCGACCAATGCTGTCTCCATGCTGTACCCGGGCCTGAAACCCGATTGGTATGGATCCAGATACTCAGTTTCCTCCAGGACCAAAGGGAGCTGCCGTGCCACCACGCTCTCAACAACCTTCGCAAGAAAGCGAAGGTTGGAGACAGGACGAAAGTTGTTTAGAATAGCTGGATCCAAGGCAGGTTTCTTGAGGAGGGGCCTCACCACCACCTCCTTCAAGGCGGCAGGGAAGCACCCCTCACTCAAGGAAGCATTTATAACTGCCAGGAGCCAGCCTCGTGTAACCTCCCGGGCCGCATAAACCAGCCAGGAGGGACACGGGTCCAACAAACACGTGGCGGCACTTAATTTCCCCATGATCCTGTCCACTTCATCTGAAGTCACAGGATCAAACTCTTCCCAAATATTATCAGCCAAACCCATTGTTTCCCCTTTGTCAGACACTGCCCAGTCGGAGTCCAAGCCAGCCTGAATCTGAGCGATTTTATCCACCAGATACTCACTAAACTCCTCGGCCCATTCCTGCAAGGGGTCCTCTCCCATCCCCTGATTTAAAAGGGAACGGGTCACCCTAAACAGGGCGTCCGGGCGGTTATCTGCGGATGCAATGAGGGTGGCGAAGTAAGCACGCTTCGCCACCTCCATTGCCACAAGATAAGATCTAGAAAAGGATCTTAACTGTGTTCGGTCAGACTCAGACCGACTGGACCTCCAAATGCTCTCTAGGCCCCTTCTCCGGCGCTTCATCTCCCGCAGGTCCGTGGAGAACCAAGGAGCGAGCCAGGATCTATGCCAGGTCAAAGGCCGCAAAGGCACAACACAGTCGAGAGCCTCGGAAGCCTCCCGTTGCCAGGCATCAACTAAGGTCTCGACCGGGCTGTGGGAAAGGGAGGAAGGAATCAGTCCAAGTGCCGTCTGGAACCTATCTGGGTCCATCAGGCGCCTGGGGCGGAACCACCTGGTCAGTTCCACGTCCCAGCAGCAGGGAGTGGCATGACGGAGGCCCAGCCATAGGAGATAATTATTACTCTTTATCATATTAGAAGTACATTACGATTTACGTACTTAGGCTAAGACTGGCTTATCTGTAAAATGTATTGTGTCTGTACAAAATAATGCTATTTTTTTTAGCATTTGCATTGACAGAAATGGGAAGTTGCTTTTAAAAAAAGGAAAATTTGATCAATTCCTCATCTGTAGAGCAAGTGTTCTTCCATTTGTCAATCAATCAAAACTTTATTATGCCCTTTAGGTCAGGCAACAATACAATAAAAATACATAAACCTGTAATTATTAACAAAACTAAAATGTAGACATAGAATACAATAACATTACCTGAAATAAATTAATATACGTAGTACAGTATGCTCTCTATAGGGGTAGTTCTTTAAAATTAGATCAATATAGGTCTTCTGAGATTCCCTGTAAAGAGAGCCGCAAAGAAGCAAATGGCTTAGGGCAGCGGCCCCCAACCTTTCTGGCACTAGGGACCAGGGAGTCAATTTTGAGTGCAACCTAAATCCCACACATACTCAGATGAAGCTTGTTTGCCCGCCGCTTGTACGGCCCCAGGTCCTAACAGGCTATGGACCGGTACTGGTCTGTGGCCCAGGGGTTGGGGACCCCTGCCTTAGGGTTCCATGGAGCCATTTGTACATGGCCATAAAGTCTGCTGACAAGAAATGTTTTTATATTGCCCCCACAAGACTACAGAGGGTAGGGCCTCTAACCTGGCCAAGATGAAAGCCCAACAAAAGTTCTGAATTAGAACTGAAGAGAGAACTTCATGCCAATTTAAGAAACTCCATGAACTCCAGGGTTGGATACTAGTGCTGAAGGAAAAGTGTTCATCATGGTTCAGTCCAAGCCAGGGATAAACAACATGGTGACTGCTTTAGAAAGAAGGTTGCAATTTATTGAAGAAGAGAGCCAGATAGAAAGATGGCTCTGGAAAAAAGAGAGTGAACACATTTAGGGAGTGGGTTTTTATACCCTCTGGAGCCTTTTGTTTGGAGTTGTTCCTGTGGCATGAACTTTGACCTGAGTCTGAGTGTGCTTTTGTGGGTATTCTGATGGTGGTGGGTCAATCCTATTATGTCCCAAAGGTCATATCCTGCTTCCCTGGGGCTGTGGCTGATGACTCTTAGATTTTTGGTGTTGATTCTAGGGATCTTTCTTCCTAATCCCAGTTTCCTGATTCCAGTCTTTCTGACAAGATTATCTGCATTTCTGCAGAGCTGGTTTCTGCTTGGGGGAGGGAGACTTGGGACTAGTAAGAAAAACTGGGCATGCTTTTCTGCCTCTTTAAGAGCCTTTGAGGAAATATATTTTTCTGCCCTTTTAATAGTTACTTCTGCGGGGGGGGGGGGGGCTGACTTCCCACACTAGGCTTAGACTAATAAAGTGAATGTCCCAGATAAGTTGCTTAGGATGACTCCTGGCACTTTCAATGGACACAGACTCTCCAAAGAAATTGATAAAAAATATAATATTTAATATTAGACCAACAATCAAAAAGCAAACAATAGCTCAATAAAGGAACTGCCAATCAAGTTAAGAGTAAACAATCAAGGAACCACCAAGACTACTCCCACCAACACTGATAGGGCAAACCACTAGAGCAGACATGTCAAACACAAGGCCCGGGGGCCGGATTTGGCCCGTGAAGTGGTTTCATGTGGCCCGCAAAGCCATCCTGGAAACAGTGAGGTAACGGCCCCCACTGCCTTGGCCCTGGCCCAGAGACCCTCCTTCTGCCAGAGACCCTCAGATCTGTCCCACTCCTGCCCAGGCCCCCATAGGCACCCTTGATGCGAACGATGTACAGCTGGCCATGCCCACCCAGTAGGCCATACGCACTCTAGCCACACCCACCCAGTAGGCCACACCCACCCAATAGGCCATGCCCACCCAGTAGGCCATGCCTACCCGGCCCCTTGAGGGCAACTGCAATGCTGATGCGGCCCTCAATGAAATTGAGTTTGACACCCCTGCACTAGAGTATAAAATGAGAGCAAGCCCCATTCTCTGCTAAC
Source organism: Vipera berus (assembly GCF_964194415.1). NCBI lineage: Eukaryota > Metazoa > Chordata > Lepidosauria > Squamata > Viperidae > Vipera > Vipera berus. The sequence continues at coordinate 69,238,865 of NC_138204.1, forward strand.
ACTGATGATGTTACCTAGTGTGGTAATGAAACATCTGCAATAAACAACCAAACCTAGAGAGCACCAAGCACCCCATTCTCCAAAGAGAGACAAAGACTGGAGTTTACCATTACGTCATGTTAACCATGTTGATTTTTTATTGTTTATAAGACCATTTACTGTATGTGTCAGATCATGGAGGGCTTGACTGCAATTATCCCGTCGTTCACTGTAAAACCATGTCTCCTACCCCTACTACTTTCCAGTCTTCCCACATATCAAGCAACTTCCTCCGCATTGTTTCTAAAACTGGGAAGCAAGGATACATGGTAGCTGCAGAGAGATGTGGAATAGAAAGTGACAGCAAGAGTGCCTTCTGCAACAACAACAAAAGGTGAAGAACGCAGCCAAAAACAGCCTAAAGTACCCTGAAAGTGAGATGGGAAGATCAGAGAAGCAAATGCTCAGGAAATTGAGGAAGGCATTTCAGCTCAGTATTAACATAAAGCATTTATCTCAGCTTTATTTCCAAGTATAACATATTGGTCATCAGTGGCACTATGTATCTGTTAAATAACATACTGTAATTAATGCAAGATTTTTGTCCAGCTTTGATTGGGGCATTGCAGTCCTATCTGGAGCAGCCCAGACTGATTACTGCAGTTCACTCAGGGCTCCTTTTAAAGAGCATCTGGAACCTGCAGTTGGTACAAAATGCAGCAACCCATGCGTTAACTGACATCAGATGCCATGAACTCATTACACATGTGCTACAGGTCTTGCTTCGGTTGACAAAGTTTTCTGGTGCAATTTAATGTATTGGTTTTAACTTATAAAACTTTATAGGCTTGGTGCCAAGGTACCTTCAGAATGATCTACTTCAACTAAAATCAACTCAATCAGCAAGAACATCTCCGGGAGAATTACTTGTAACTCTCCACTACGATGAAGTTGGGAAAGTGAAGCCAGGAGGAAACAGGTCTCAGTAATGGCCCCATAATTTGGAATAGGGTCTCCCAAGAAATAGATTTGCATAACTATTTTCCTTCTAGAGATTTTTCTGGAGGTTCTTTTTTATAGAGGGAACACTACATATGTTTACCTCCGTCTGTGAGGGAATTGGGCAGGTTCAAAATTTGAATAAACAAACAAACAAATAAATAAATAACTTGGTCACTGATTTTATTTTTTGTATTTGTCCTACTACTGTACTATGGGTCTTTTATGCTTTTATATTTTGTATTCATGCTTGAATACAGCTGAGATTTCGATTGCAACAGTTGGGAAAAATCTGCAGCAGTTGGGAGAAATCTATTAAATAAATAAACAAATAGATAATAAAAATAATGGAAAGAGATGATTTAGCACCTGTTATGTAGACTTCGTTGAGGCAGCAAAACAAAGCAGTTTGGCAGCTGCCATTTTGTCCCTGTCCATAAGCAGATCCATAGAGCTCAAAAGTTAAGTGTGATGGTTGATGGGCATGTGGGAACAGACTCAAGAGCTACAGGGTCCTAATGGGATGGGATGGGGAAAGAAAAGCACAATGTGTGTGTGTGTGTGTGTGTGTGTGTGTTTTTCATTGTCCCTGTGGTCAATCATAAGAGTTAATGACTGCAGGGGCACGACAGCCATCGTAATATGTAATTTTGGGCTGTCTGATGTATCTTTGAACATTTGTTAAGTGACCTATCATATGTCAAGGACCACCTATATTTGTCTGTTTTTATTTATAGGCTACTATCCAAAATATGAATGGATCATGGGAGAAAATCCCACCATGCAATTTATTTAGTTAGCCATGTTTTTTTCTTAATTTTTCAATCAACTTTGTACAGGTATGCCCTTCAAACAGAAGATAGGTACAAATTTTGAGAACCCTTCAATAATGTAATTTTGTACAATGTATATCTTGGTTGGAACACTCCACTTTCATCTCACAACTTTGTTTGCTTCCTTTATTTTCAAAGTCACCTTGTGGCAAGGATGGGCGGGAAACAAATTTAATAAATAAATAAATAAATAAAAATGTCAGGCGCCTTTTCTCTCCGTAATGCTCTGGGATGAAAAGCTGATCAGACATTTCTTTGCTGCCTGGGTTATATACTGTATACGCTGTAGCGGGTCCTTTCAAGTTATATTCTGAAATGAATGAAAAATTATTTACTTAGCAAATAAATACTTGGGAGAAAAAAGTGGGGCAAAATATTTAGCAAATACAATAGATGGTTGTTTGAAATAATATTTTGGCAAATTAGCTCTGTTCCAGACTTAAAGAAAAATAAATATACCTGATGTTGCTGTGGATATTAAAAGTTTACGTCTTTCAGTTTGTTATCTAGACCTCACCAGAACTGAATTGTTTCATTTGAACTCGGTCCTGTATTTGCTGCTAACAATAATAGAAGGTTCACCAAAGCTTTTTGTCTGATTACTTACAGTACAAGGACTTAGCAAGAACAGGCTCCTTAGAAAGCGCTAAACAATTACAACAACAAAAATTCTTTTTTGCAGAATTTATGGACTGTTTTCCAGAGAGGACACGACAGCAAGGTAAGGCTGATAAATGGGGCAGGTGAAAGGATGAAATAACAAATAAACATTTTAGCAGAAAACATATGTAATCTCCCACCTCCAGATCCCGCATTGGATGCCTCCAGGATAAAGTACTAGCTGCCAAATTAAAGTAACCCTTTTTAATTGTATTTCATTTTTGCAAGCCTGTATACATAACTATAAAAATCCTCTAAGCTATATATTTGTTACTGATATGAAACAGATTTATATACTAACCTGGAAAAAATATGTCTTTATTCCAGCACTTTAGTGTATTGGATCTTATAATTATTGCATTTTTCCTGGACTTCCAGTGTGCACCTAAGGCAGCAATAAGCAACTGAGGCAGCTAAGGGAGTGGGAAATGAAGTTTAAAAAAATCAAGGTGGTATCTACCACCACACAACCAAAACTCCAATCTTTTTACATGCAACACATTCCAAAGGAAGCAGGGTGTCAGTCACAAGAGTGTGTCCATTGTGATTATTTTTTATCTAGCTTCTTATGCAAATAATACTATGTGAAGGAGAGGAATCAGCTACTATAGAAGAAAAAAAATATACGTTGGGGAGAGACTTTAGGAAATGGATGCAATCAAATTGGTATCTGAAAACCATTGAGACAGACAAACAGTTTGGTCTAGTGGCACCAGGCTAGAAAATAGGAGACTGTGAATTCTAGCTCCACCTTGGGCATGAAAACCAGCTGAGTGATTTGGGCCAGTCAATCTGTCTCAGCATAACTCATCACACAGGGTTGTCGTTGTGAAGAAAGTAGGAGGAAGAACGTGTGTTGGATATGTGTACCATCTTCAGTTATTTCTAAAAATAATAAAGGTGGGCTATAAATAAAAAATAGACACAAAGTTGCACCCTTGTCTCCCAAATATTAAATACTGTTGTGTACTGGGTTCGTTGCGCAGGAATGAAGATGAGGCGAGTGAGTTCAGCAAAGATCATGGTTTATTGCTTGCAGGATCTGAACTAAGGAACAGGGCTGCAGATGCAGCAATTTATACCTTGGCCTCTAGGCAGCGGCCAATAGGTTTGAAGCAACCCATTGCTGCCCTAGAGGCAACCAATAGCGGCGCTGGAGATGGGTTATCTGAGGAGCTGGGAGCCGTTAGCCAGCTTCCCTGCTCAAACAGCCTTCCAGCAATTACCGTGTGGTGTTCCCTTAACAAAGCAAGCCCAATACATTACAGCCCTCCCCCCTAGAATGAACAAATATTATAGCAACAACAGAAAGTAATTACAGCAATACAATTTTACAAAAGGTATAACAATGGTGTGAGAAAACAGGTTTCCTCTTAGCTAATACAGGTGTTTCCTAGCTAACAGCTCAATAAGGTACTTACCACATTATAGCTTCATTATTCAGGACAATCTTGTAGATAAGCAGGCAGTACAATAAGGTACATACAACATTATGGCATTATTATTTCAGGACAAAATCTTGCAGATAAGCAGGAGGTTTGCGAGCCCTTGTGGAACGCCTGGGGGACCCAGGTATTTCCTGGCCTACCAGCTTGCCCGCTGTCTCAGTTCAAGCGATTCAGGATGGCTCAGTGATCTCTGGCTGGCCTTCAGGTTGGCCCACCCCAGAGTCAGTTTGTTCAGCAGAGTTAGCACAACGGCTGTAGAACTCAGATTGGCTTTCACGTCAGGGGACCCATGTTGCATGTCCGGGTTTTCCTCCCATACAGCCAACTCCCCGTTGCTTTGGCTGTTTGAGACTTCAGAGTCTATGCATGGATTGGCCTGGCTGCCAGTCTGTGGCCCTTGGTAAGGACTTATGATGAAGTCCTCGCTTTGTGGCTGTTCTGAAAAATGCTTCCTAAGCTGATCGATATGGCAACAGACAACTTGCCCGCCCTCTAGGTCCACTTTGTATGAGAGAGGGCCTGACGTTTTAGTGATTTTTCCTGCCCCCCCAAGTTTCCATGCCTGTAGTTTCTGGCCCACACCCCATCACCCACTTGCAGCCCCCTCGGGGGTTTGGGGCGAGAGGCTTCTGCTGCTACCCGGTCTGGGTGCAACCTGTCCAGTTTCGTGATCAGTCGCCTCCCCCAGCGCAGCTCTGCTGGGCTTTTCCTAGTAGCGATCCATGGCATGGAATGTTGGCAAAGCAAAAAATCGGCCAGTCTGTGGTGCCAGTCCCCAATCACTATACGCCTCAGCAACCCTTTTGTGGCGAGCACCATGCGTTAGGCTTGACCATTAGTAGATGGGTGAAACAGGGCCGACATTGCATGCCTAATGAGGTTTTCTCTCAGGAATGCCTGAAATTCTGCCGCAGTAAATTGGGCCCTGTTATCAGACACTACAATGTCCAGCAGCCCATGCATGGCAAAGAGTTTCCTAAGCACCTGGATGGTGCTAGCAGTAGTCATGTTTGCAATTGGTATAACTTCTAGCCATTTAGAGTGGCTGTCGACCACTTTAAGAAAGAGCTGTCCCAATTTATTGTATGACAAGAAGGTAGATAATGTGTTTAAGGTGCATATTTTAAGACATGCTTTGTTGCGAGTTTGGAAAAAGTATAGATATAAGTTAAATTATAAGATACCTTTATGGGCAATACCGAAACACGCAATAGAAAATATAAATGTTGGGTTTAAACATGATGTGACTACATATAAGGAAATTTTAAGTTTGGAGAGGAATGTATGGTGTTTGAAGCCGTATAACTTTTTGCGAGGAGAAAAGATTGTTCAAACTTGGTTTCAGTACGGGCAACTACAGGCCAGGTGGAAAGAAGACCAGAAAACTGTTTTTTCAATGACTGATGAAAATTTGGTTAAGCAAATTAGAAATCAGGGTCAAGCACATATTAAACGGATATATCTTGCATTGATAGAAATTGATTCAGAAACAGAACTTGTTAAAGACTGCATGATAAAGTGGGCCCAGAATATTCAAGAAGTTATTACAATGGACACTTGGGAAAGGATCTGGGTGAGAAATGTAAAATTTACGCAAGCCCAAAATTTAAGAGAGAATTTTTATAAAATGTTTTATAGGTGGCATTTAGATCCTAAAAAGCTAGCAAGTATGTATCCGAACTATCAGCCTAAATGTTGGAGGTGTGGTGGCGAAGACGCAACGTATTTTCATATATGGTGGACCTGTAAAAAGGTTAAAGCATTTTGGATTAAAATCTGGTGGAATATGCAGAAGATATTTAAGAAAAGGATAAAGTTTTGTCCGCAATTGTTTTTATTGGGTATTATTACTGACACTACTGTTGTGGACATTAAGTTGATGTTGAACTTAATTACGGCAGCAAGACTTTTAGTAGGGCAATATTGGAAGAAGGAAGAACTGCCGACTATAGAAGAATGGACTTTAAAAGTTTCCAACCTGGCGGAAATGGCAAAGATCTCAGCGTATTTGAAAGACCAGTCGCAACAACGATATATCCTGGAGTGGAAAAAATGGATTGATTACATCCAGAACAAATATGGAACTAAAAAGTTTCATTTAGCATTTGAATAAGTACCGATGTGATATTTGTATTGCTTGTAGTCATTTTATAAGAGCTAAAGTGCGATAGACTTAATAGTTTATTGTTATTGAGGCTTCCGGATGGCAAGGCGACGCCGGAGGCAGCCATTTCTTGGCTGTCAGCCTCGCGGCTCCGTAGAGCCGCCGAAAACAGCGTCGATCAGCTGTTCGGCGGCTCGGAAGCCCCCACCTCGGGAGAAGAGGAGGGGGTGAGCGTCCAGGTAGGGGTAGAGCTCTCCGGGGCCGCCAGGACTTAGAGTTTTGGTGGTGGAAGGATTGAGCCCCCCCAAAGCCTGGGCATGCTCCGGACTGCGAGGTGTCTCTGCTCCGGGTTTTTTGGAGCAGAACAGGGCGTTCGCAACCATCCCTGCTAGCAAGGAAGAGCTTTTGAGAACGAGGACGCAGGCAGAGCGATGCAGGAGATTTTGGTGAAGATGACGTTTTGATCTTTAACTCAATGGACTTTGCTGAATCTGCAAGTGAAAGTGCGTAGTTAACAATAGAGGGTGATAATGGCGGCTATATCTTCTAAAGTTCCTGCCCTGAGGCAGCAGTCTTCGGTGAAAATTTCATTGTCCTCTGCATCTGAATCTGTATCAGCTTTTACAGTAAAAGATTTGCAGAGTTTGCTGCAAGAGACTATGGAAAAGCAAATGCAACAATTTGTTGAGATAATGGAGAAAAAGTTGGAGGAGAAGTTTACAGAGAAATTAGCAGAAATGAGAGCAGACATCACATCTGTAATGTTAAATATGGCTAAAAGCATTGAGATTTTGGATGAAAGAGTGGAAGATCTTGTTCAAAATGATATTAGAATGGAAGCCAAAATGACAGAAACTGAAAATGATAGAGAAAATAGATTATGATTTGATTTCGACACAGTATTCTCAGATGGAGTTTGCTTTGAGAATCAGAGGCCTAAAAGAAAGTCCTAAGGAAAATTTGACGAAAATGGTTTCTGAGGCTTTGGAAGGGGTGTTGGAGCGACCAGCAGATGAAATAATGGAAGATATAGATAAAATCTTCCGTGTTAATTCGTGGATTGCAAGACAAAGGAAATTACCCAGAGATGTGGTGGTTTATTTTACAAAGAGAAAGATTAGAAATGAAGTTATCCAGGCCTCCTATAATATTGATTTTGTAATGGATGAGCAAAAAGTTTTGATTTTAAAAGAGATTCCTGCAAGAATTTTAAGAAAAAGGAAGGAATTTGCTTTTTTGACACAAGAATTGAGACGACGTGATATTAAGTTTAGATGGCAAATACCAGAGGGTATGGTGGTGACTTATGAAGGTACGAGGCATTGTTTTACCACGGTGATTCAGGCACGTGACTTTTACAGTACTGTTTTAAAAGCAGTCCCCATACCGTCTTTGGAGTCTACAAAGAAAAAAGGTGACAGAGAGCCTCAACGTTCCAGAGAGAATCCACAAGATGTTGAAGGGTTAACGCAGACAGATGTGAAAGCTACAGGAGTGGGTCAAATTTCATCACCACGGGAGAAGGCCAGAAATTGGAAGAGGTGTGCTGCTTCTGGAAGAAAAACCTGAGGATTTAGTTGCATAATTGCAAGAGATAATAATGTAATAAGGATGCTAGAAGGATTAAGTATTTGGGGATTCATTTTTCACCCTTATAAAATAATTATATAATATTTTGTGTTGCTTTAGTTTTAAGATGATTATGAACATTTAATTGGGAAGATTTGTAGTAGTGTTTATTGATATTCTGTAGGTTATGCTTTGTTATTTGGATGGAAAGTTTTAAGCCTGGAAGGTAATGTATGGTATTTTAAGTAGTATAATACATTAGGAGAAGGAAAGGTTGTATAAACTTGGTTTTAGTATGTTAAAGTTTAGTTGGATAGAAGAATAGTTTTATAAAACTGATATAAATTGTTTTATGTGTGATTGAAATTAATTTGTAATACTCTTATGGGCAATATTGGAGTAGGTAATAGAATATAAGAATATAAGAATGATGTGATTATATAAAAAAAATTTAAGTTTGGAAGTAATCTATGGTATTTTAATTTGTATAATATATCAGGACAATATGAATTTAAAGTTTAGTTGGGAAGAAGAACAGCTTTAGACAATTGATATAAATTGTTTTATTTGGGATTGTTTTTATTGGGTAGATTGAAAAGTATTATCTTGTTTTTGAATAATTATTGATATGATGTATATATATATGTTTGGAGTTTATCTATATGAGTTAAAGTTCGATAGTCTATATAGTTCAGGATTGTTTGCGTAAGCTAGATTATGATTGTTTGTATTTTTATACCCTGTATTCTGCTCTGGGAAGTGGGGGGGGAGGGGAAAGGGAGGGTGGGGTTGGGGAGGGTTGGGGGGGGTGGGAGGGAAGGGGGATGGGGGGGTTTTCTTTTTTGTTGTTGTTGTTTGTTAAAGATAAAATGTATTCTAAAACTTTTTAATAAAAAAATAGTTTATTGTTATTAGCATATGGTAGTTTATGTTTGTTTTTTACTTTTATACCTTGTATTTAGCTCTGGGAAGTCGGGGAGGGGGGAAGGGGAGGGGGGGAGGGTTGGGTTGGGCTGGGAAGGGAGGGTGGGGGTGGGGAGGGGTTTTGTTAAAAATAAAATGTATTGAAAAACTTTTCAATAAAAAAAAAGAAAGAGCTGTCCCTGAAAGGACCCAGCGAAGTCTATGTGAATCCTAGACCAGGGAGTGTGAGTCTCCTCCCACCTGTGAACTGGAGCGTGCGGCATTTCAGGCCTTGATTGCTGGCATGTATAACACCCATGCACCTGGGCCTCAATGGCTTTATCTAATCCTAGCCACCACAAATAGCTTCTAGTCAATGCTTTCATGCAAACAATACCCAGATGGCCTTCATGCAGTGATTGCAAAACCCTGTCTCTTAGTGAGGTAGGAACTATGACCCTGTTCCCCCAAAGAATACAACCCTTGTGAGCTGATAGCTCATGTCTTCTTGTAAAATAGCTCTGAAACTCAGGGCCTGGGCTTTTATCTAGCCAACCTGTCTGTACCCAAGAAAGCACTCTACTTAGTGTCTTGTCTGCTGCTGTTTCTGCAGCTATGTCCCCTGCATGGAGGGGAAACTCTGGCAAGTCCTGAATGGACAAAACGCGGGCCTCTGGGGCCGGATCTGGTTCAATTTGTGGCACTGGAAGCCTGCTCAGGCCGTCTGCATGGCCCATATCCTTGCCGGGTTTGTGAATCAGCTTAAACGTAAAAGCTGATAAAAAATGGACCATCTCAGCATTCTAGGGGATAATATGTGGGGTGTCTGTCTGTAGTGAATAACCCCAAAAGCAGTTTATTGTCTGTGAAGACCGTGAAGTCCCTGCTGTATAAGTAGTCATGGAATTTTTTAACTCCATCTACAATGGCCAATGCCTCTTTGTCAATTTGAGCGTAATTACGCTCAGCAGAGGACAGTGTCCTTGAATACAAAGCAATTGGAATTTGAGTTCCATCTTTCTCTAAGTGACTTAAGACTGCACCCACCCCGTATGGGGATGCATCACACGCTAAGCAAACTGGTTTAGACTCCTTGAAATGAGTGATGGTGAAACTGACTGAGAGAAGTGCCTTCAATTCCTGAAAACATTTTTCGTGAATGCTATTCCACTTCCATGGAGCATTTTTATCTAAGAATCTGTCAAGCAGCTCCGCCACTGCAGCCTTGTTAGGAAGGAACACGTGGTAAAAATTGAGTATGCCCAGGAATGTCTGCAGCTCTCCTTTTGTTTTAGGGCTAGGTGCCATCTGAATGGCTTTTACTTTAGACTCAGCAGGGTGGATGCCATCAGCATCAATGCGAAACCCCAAGAACTCAGTTGAAGGGACCCCAATACTGCACTTATTCTTTTTAAGTTTGAGGTCTGCTTCTCGCAGCCTTTGCAGGACAGCTCTGAGCCTCCTTGCTAGCACCTCAGTGGATTCTCCAGCAATAAGCATGTCATCAAAATAGGGGCAAACCCCCGGAATGCCCTTGAGTTCCATGATGCCCTGAAAAATGCCCAGGGCTACACTGACCCCAAACTGCAGGCGCTTAACTTTAAATGCCCCCCTGTGGGTTACAATTGTCTGTGCTGCAGCCGTGGCCTCATCAACAGGCAGTTGCTGATAGGCCTGAGGCAAATCTAATTTTGCAAAAATGGTGCCACCCTGCAAGGATGCCAGGATGTGGCTTACTACTGGAACTGGGTATGTGTGTTGTTTGAGGGCCCAGTTAATTGTGCATTTATAATCTGCACAGATTCTGACTTCCCCGTTGGCTTTTAGTGGTGTTACAATAGGAGTTTCCCATCCCCCACCAACTACTGGTTGCAAGATGCCCTGTTCAACAAGTTTATCTAATTCAGTGTCTATTTTGTGCTTGAGGGCAAATAGGAAACCTACGAGGCTTAATCCTGACTGGCACTACATTCGGGTCTAGTTTGAATGCTATTGGCGGGCCCGTGTATGTTCCCAGAGCTGCATCAAATACATCTGCGAATTCCTTGCATACTGTCCGTAGACTCGTGACTTGTGTCCAGTTGATTCCGGTTACTTGGATTCCTAGTGCATCAAACCAATCAAGCCCAATTAGGCTCATTCTCTGGCCCCCTACTACGACAACATACAGGTGCCCTGAAAACCCCTTAAAGTTAACGGCTAGAGTGTGACTCTGGCATTCTAGAAATCAGTTAGTACGATGTCAGAAGGCCTCAGCTTTGCCCATCTCTTACTGCGACTACAAACGAAATTAAATGTTTCAAGGGAAATAATAGAAATGGTGGAGCCAATGTCCAGCTCCATCTTACAGGGGACCCCTTGCAGCTCCACCTGAAGTCTATACTTTGGCTTAATCGGGTGGTGTGCCCCGGTACGGCAAACACTTCTGCGGCTGGAGCAAAACCCCATGCTGTACGGCCCTGGGGCCCCAGTACCTCTCCTGGTCGGATCTTCTGACTGGCAATTCACAGGCCAGTCGCTCTGGCGACCTCTTCAGACAGATGCGATGTGGCCAGTCTTCCCGCAGGCCCGGCATGTGGCTGTTCGGAATCTACAGTCCAAGTGTTGGTGGCGGCCGCCACAACCTGGACATCTAAGAAAGGGATCTGCCTTGTAAATATTCTCTTGTTGCTTGTTGCTGCGACGCCGTTGGTCAGGTTGTCTGTGTAACTTGTCGATTTCTGTGTCTTCTTCGGGGCCTTCTGTGTGTTCGATGTCCTCGTGGTGGATGGATTCTTTGTGTTGTGCAGTTTTGGCGGGCCGAATGGCTTGTATGGCTCCGGCGGCGGCTTCGTCCACCATGACTTCATTCTGTGCATCCGAAAACGATAGGACCTCTCTGGCAAAAAGCTTCTGCTGTAGCTCTCAGCTGCGGAGGCCACAGACAAGCCGGTCTTGTAGTCTCTCCTTGACGTTGGAGAAATGGCACAGGCATGCAGCCTGCCTCAAGGCCGCAATGTACTCGGATGCGGTTTCTCCTGGTTGCTGTATTCTTTGCTCGAAGGCATAGTGCCAAGTGATCACCGACATCTTTGGCTGGAAATGTTCTCCAAGCTTCTTTTTCAACTCCACTAAGGATACGGACTCCAACGGCTTGGGCGAAAACAGGTTCTTGGCTAAATTGAACGTTGCTGGGCCGCATACATAGAGTAGCATGGTGGCCTTCAGTTCGTCCTCGGCGACCTGGTTTGCTCAAAGGTAGTTCTCAACCTGGGACAGGTACGAGGGCCACTCTTCTGGCTGCTTGATGTTGAATTCTCTCAGCTTTCCGACCTTGGGCATTCTGCTGGTCTTCGCAACCTGTTCTCAGCATCTTCGAATCCTGCTCCTCTCTTGCCCAGGGACTGGTCCTCTGAGTGTGTGGTCGCTAGCGTGGCTGAGCTAGCCGACCGTATGGGGGGAATTGCTTTCCCTCCAGGCATGCGCTGCCTCTCCCCTAGTGACTTTCAGCTTTGAAGGAGAAGCAGGAACCCACCTTCGTTGCCAGTGTTGTGTACTGGGTTCGTTGCACAAGAATGAAGACGAGGCAAGTGAGTTCAGCAAAGATCATGGTTTATTGCTTGCAGGTTCTGAACTAAGGAACAGGGCTGCAGATGCAGCAATTTATACCTTGGCCTCTAGGCGGCGGCCAATAGGTTTGAAGCAACCCATTGCCACCCTAGAGGCAACCAATAGCGGCGCTGGAGACGGGTTGTCTGAGGAGCTGGGAGCCGTTAGCCAGCTTCCCTGCTCAAACAGCCTTCCAGCAATTACCACGTGGTGTTCCCTTAACAAAGCAAGCCCAATACATTACAAATACCATTAAATATCTCCATATCATTATGAAGCTGCAGATGTTTTCTAACTTCTAGTTTCCTTCCCTATGGAACAGTTTGAATCATTTTTTGTTTTCTTTTCTTTTTGCTTTTGTGAGGAAACCTAAATATACGTAGAGTTATTTCTGCAGAGAAATAAGAATTTGATTGGAGAAACCAGAAGACTGTGAGTTCTATTTCTGCTTTAGGTATAAAAACCCAGCTGAGTGACTTTCGGCCAGTCACTCTCTCTCAGCCCAACCCAACTCACAGGGTTGATGTGAGGAAAATAGGAGGAGGAAGTAGTATTAGTTATGTTTGCCACCTTAAGTTATTTAGAAAAATAATGAAGGTGGGATATAAATGAATATAAATTTAAAAAAAAATAAATTATGTAGTTTGGTTCGAACTAGGGATGTGCACTGAACTTGCTAGAATATTTGATCCAATGCCCATCACTATTTCTTTCTCCCTTGAATGCTTTTTTCCTGTACATTGTGAGATCAGCAACAGCATCACTCACTCTCCGGATAGCAATTGCCCTATAACATTTGTAACAAGGAATTCTTCAGGGTGACATATGATGACATGATGGCATCTATTTCTAAGGCTAAGGATGGTGGCTACAGAACAAGTGGTGGGGTGGCAACTATACTGAAGAGGCATCCCATTTAGGTACAATGAAGTAGCACTTCAGATGATAGATTACAAACATAGGAGTTGGGACTTCCACACAGCTTTCAGATTCTTAAAAGAAGACTACGGTGTCTCCATTTCCTCTCCATGAAGCTAGGCTAGGCATTGTTCTTTCCTGTTGACTAATTGGAGGGCACAAAAAGGAAGCCAGACTCATTCTATCTATTTTCATCCCTTATTCACTAATGTGTGTGTGGGGAAAGGAAAAAACTAAGCATCCTCTACTTAAAGAAAATGACAATAGCAATAGCAATAGCACCTAGACATATATACCATTTCACAGTGCTTTACAGCCCTCTCTAAGCATATTGTCAACATATTGTCCCCAACAACTTGGGTCCTCCTTTTACCAACCTCAGAAGGATGGAAGGCTGAGTCAACCTTGAGCCGATCAGGATAGAACTGCTGGCTGAGGGAATGCAGAGTCAGCCTGCAATACTGCATTTCAGCCACTGGGCCACCATGACTCTTGACAAGGCCACTTGGAGAATGGGAAGATGATAGTAAGGCAATAATCTTGGCTACAGGAAAGAGAAGCAAATCTAAGGAACAACAAGGTGACGTGAGGATGGAATTCCCACCTGCAATGTTAAAAGTTTAAAGGTTTTCCTTGTCCACTTGTGACTGATTCAGTGCTTATCTCCTGTTCTCAGCAAAGGCAGCCTGCGTTGTCTGAGAGACGCTTCAGTCATCACGTGGCCAGCACGAAAGTACAGAAAGCAGTAACCTTCCTGCTGAAGTGGTACCTACTCATATTTGCATGCTTTCAAACTGCTACGTTGGAAGGAATTGGAGCGAGTAACGGGAACTCACCCTGTTATGCAACGCACTTGGGTCTCAAACCCAGGCTTCCAGCTTTCCAGCTGACAAGCACAGAGCCTTTAATCTGAACCAAGCCTTAAGTCAGTTCAGTTATTCAGTCACCTAAAACCCAACAGATACAAACATCTGCAAAAAAAAAATCAATCTCTAATTTGTTTCCATAGGGATGTGTGAAAAATACATATTGAAGGCTGTTTATAATTTATGTTTGGCAAGCTGCAAAGCAAAGCATTTGGTTTGCAGCCTCCATTGTCTTTGGTCCTTTTTGCAAATGATATTGGGGCAAGGAGAGAAAAGAAGAACCTCAAAAAGAGTTGGGAAAAGGAAGAAAAAGGAGCGTTTGAATTGCGCTGTTGTGTATCTGTGAATACATACCCGTGTATTTAGGAATGTTCAGGGGGGAAAAATCAGTATACAATTCAGTGAAAAATTCTGTTCTTAGGTGGATGTTCTGAATTTTTCCAAATTTATGCTGCTGAATATCACGTGGATGCTATTTATGTATACAAAGAGTCTATAAATAATTCTAAAGGTTAGCCCTTGTTAAGTTCAAAAGCAATGTGCCTGTGTACAAACAATTTTAATCCCATTAGTTTGATTAATCTATTAAAAGGATAACTAGGGCCAGTTGTTTGAGTGCTTCATTAAACAATCAGCCCTACCTTATGTAAATCTGACATACTTTGGCTCCATTCATCATTGTAAAGTTCTCACCGCATTGATTGTAGAGCAGAGGTGTCCAACTTCGGCTTAAGACTTGTAGACTTCAACTCCCAGAATTCCCCAGCCAGCAAAAAAGGAAGGTTCACTAAGAATGTTAATGCTTAGCTCAGGGCTAGTCAACCTTGGCTCTTTTATGACTCGTGGACTTCAACTCTCAGAATTCCTGAGCCAGCATGGCTGGCTCAGGAATTCTGGGAGTTAAAGTCCATGAATCATAAAAGAGCCAAGGTTGCTTAGCCCTGGCTTAGCTCATGTTTTCCAGAAAACATCAAGTTGCCCTTTCAAATCCCCTGGACAAATGAATTAAACATGAAAATTTGCCTGTGACAAGGACAAAACCCAACAACTGTACTTCACAATACAAAAAAACTCATACTAACTGACAGTCATAGAGGCGGTGGCGTCAGGACTGGGAATGCTGTGCAGCCTCAGGATCTGGATGATCCTACCATCACCAAAGCAGCATGAATTCAGCTTTGTGTCAGAAAATTCTGCAAAAGATTAATCCATCTCTCCATCAGCTGCAGCACAAGTCATAAAGCAAGGCAATGATCCCAAATGTGCAAAGAACAGAATAGATGAAGATCCAACTCAAAGTTTTAAAATGGCCCAGTCAAAGGCCAGATCTAAACTCAGAAGAAATGTGCTGGGACCTGATATTACTGAAATTAAGCAATTCACTATGAAGGAATAGGCCAAACATCCAACAGACCACTGTGATAATCAACTACAGACAGCTTTGGGTTGCCATTATTGCAGCTACAGATGGTGCAACCATTTATTGAAACCAGTAGGGTGGTGATTTGTTCATCTTGGCATGAAGCACGTTGGATATTATTTGTTATGAAATAAGTGAAAAAGCACAAAATTTTGGCATTTCTTGTTCAGTCAGACAGCCTTTATATGTATATCAGTAGCACTCAAGTGAAGCTCCAGTAACATTCAGTGGCAAAAATAAGCAGAAATAGAGGAAATGTGAGTTATGGTGCCTACGGAGGGGAATGGACTACAGTGAAGTGGCACTTTTCCAGAGAACACATTCCAGAAAGTAGGGAGAGATAAGAGGTAGCACAGCCTGGAGCCGAATAGGAGACAGAGGAAGAGAATAAGGATAGCCACTCCCTAGAATCTCCCAGGGTGTATCTATTAGGATGAGAGTAATACAGGTTTAGTCTGGCAATATTCTGCCTATTTGGTGTGAGCAAATAAAGAACTGCACTGTGGCTGAATTGTTCTGTCATTCTTGGGCTTAGTTTGACAGATTAATCCTTTTTCACAGAATGGCAGTTGAAGGAAAGACTTGAAAGAAAAAGAAGTGTGACTGATTCTTGTCTATTATTTGTAGTCAAGTCAGGGAGAAAATGCTTAATAATGTTTTTTGTATCTTCTAATGTTTATCCTAATTCCAAACTATGCTCATTTGTCCAATCAATCCTTAGTCCAGTTTCTTAAACCCTTGCCTAAAATATTTCCTTTTTAAAGCCTGTCATTAATCTCCATCATCCTCTAACAACAAACAATGATGATGTTGTTAGTTTGTGTGTGTGTGTTTTTGGAATCTAGACATAGAGGCAGTGTCATTCCACTTTTTCTCGTTTTAGCTATAGCTCTATAGTAACTTTTCCCCATTTGGCAAATATGCTTTCAGTCTCTGTTAGCCAAATCCTCCCTGATATTGGGTATTGCTAATGGAAAATAGAATCAACACTATCTGAGGAAGTATAGATTCCTCACCCTGCCATAAACAGAACAAATATTCAGGGAGGAATTCCAGCAGAGTCTTTTACTTAAAATATGGTTATGGTGATGCTTATATTGTGCCCCATAAATCAACATGTGCCATATAATCAAGAAATCTGCAAAGAACTGAATTTATTAACATCATATATATATATATATATATATATATATATATATATATATATATATATATATATGTAAATTTTTTGGCTTGCTAACAAAGAATAAAAGGAGACCGATATGATCATTTCAAACTTATTTGTTCTCATCAGTCAGCCATACCCTTCTGAGATTTGAACTTGGCCCGACTGCGTCTTAAGCAGTTGTTTTAACCCCTAGGCCACAGGCTCTCTCTCTCTCTTTATTAGTTGAGAAGCAAGGAAGATATGTGTTAAATGTTTGTTAAGCATATATATATATATATATATATATATATATATATATATATATATATATATATATATATATATATATATATATATATATATATATATATATATATATAATTTTATTTTTTTATTTTAATCCTATTTATAGCCCGCCCTTCTCCGAAGACTCAGGGCGGCTTACAATTTAAGCACAAACCAATGTGCTTAGCAATAGCCTTCATTCTATGTATATGCCTGCTTATTAGGGCTTTCCCCCCCCAGCAGCATTATTACAAAGTCAGCTTATTGCCCCCAACAATCTGGGTCCTTAATATATATTAATATATATATTAATATGGGTGAATAAACTTCCTAAACCAATCTAAACATTTGGTTGATTGGGCAACTAACTATATTAATAACAGCTTACATACTGTGACAATACCTTTAATACCATCAAACAATATCTGCCTATCCCAGGTCCTTGGGAAGGACTCAGTAGATGGATAAAATGCCATACCCAATCTAAGCATCTCACTGACTATGCAACCAACAAAAACAACAATTAAAAACATTTGTCTATCTCAGATCTTCAGAAAAGACTCAATACAGGTAGTCCTTGATTTATGACCACAATAGAGCTCAAAATTTCTGTTGCTCTGTGAGACATTTGTTAAGTAGGTTTTGCCCCATTTTATGACCTTTCTTGCCACAGTTGTTAAGTGAACCACTGCAGTTGTTAAGTTACTAACATGGTTGTTAAGTAAATCGGGCTTCTCCATGCGGGAGGGGTCACCATAGGTAATCATATGAGCTGGGGACATAAATACGAGTTAGTTGCCAAGCATCTGAATTTTGATCACGTGACCATGTGGATGCTGCAAAGGTCATAAGGGTGAAAAACGGTCATAAGTCACTTTTTTCAGTGCCACTGTAACTTCAAACGGTCACTAAATGAGCTGTTGTAAGTTAAGGACTATCTGTACAGTAGGTAAATAAAAATGCCAAATCCAGTCTAAACATCTGGAGGGCTATTTACTCCACAGTAATGATAATGGATATAAACTGGTTTTTCTGTATCTTGCATTATCAGTATTTAACATTTTCTGCAGATGCATGTACTTGTCTGTTTCTGATCTGTGATATGAAACCACCAGACAAATAGCAAGTGGCAACTGCATTTTTCAAGGGAACCGACATGCCCTTGGTTTATTCAGAAGCGCTACTACTCGCCAAGAAAAGTTAGTGCGTGGAGAGGGAAAAGATTAGTCTGTAGGAGTGGCTGCTCTAAAAATGGAAAAAAATGCCAAACTGGCTTGTAACTTCACTGTGCACTGGTTGGCTGCCATCTTTTCCCCAAATGCAAGACCC
This sequence comes from Vipera berus, assembly GCF_964194415.1. NCBI lineage: Eukaryota > Metazoa > Chordata > Lepidosauria > Squamata > Viperidae > Vipera > Vipera berus. The sequence goes on from NC_138204.1 coordinate 69,256,913, forward strand.
ATTTTCGGTGTCAACTGTTACAATCCTCTAAGGGGCAGAGGGTTCATACGAAGCATTTGGTTACCCCTGCCGTTTGAAAGCATCATTACCTGAAGAATTGGTTCAGGAAGGGACTGTTACGGATGGGCTCTTCTGAACTTGTAAGTTTTGGTAGCTATTCAAGGAAGATAATTTCTGATGTTAAACCTGTACTATACAGCTGACAGGGAGAACTGTGGAAAACTTACCAGCATAATTCTGAAATCTGACCAGTAAGTTATGCATTATCTAACATCTGGTCAAGTTCAACATTCATAGTTCAATTCTATATTCATTGTTCCATTGAATGCCATTTCATTCTTATTTTGGGGTATATATGCATAGATGCTTATTTACCTACAAATAGTTTTATGCAGACTCCTATACTTAGAATGATGAAAAGTTTCAAGGAAACTGCACTTATTCAACCTTTGAAATCAGGCTCCCGGAGGCTGTCTGTCATGTTAAAATATTCATGATTATTTACAAAAATACAGGCGGAACATAATGGTGGAACATAAATTCAAATATTCAGTTCTTCCACATCAGATTTCTAGGGAAATGGACAGCATCTTAAAATATATCTCATGGTTTTTTTCTTCTCAATTTACCTTCAAAGCTCATCCACACGCCCCAGATATTTTCAAAATATTCAGCCATGCTTTTGTTAAGGTAAATTATTGGGAGTTAAATCCCCTATTAAAAAAGGAATTTTTGCCATGATTACCCTATTTATTAGGAAGAACAACTCTGAATTTAAAATATCCTATCCCAAGAAAGATAATACAAAAACTTTATCTGCCCCATTATAAATTCTTAGCTAATCCAATGTTTAAAATCCCATCTAAAGGTTAATTATTTGTTAACTACAGTATTAATAAAGCTCTATCACTGACTGTTTATAAAAACAGAAAGGTGAGATATAAAATTAATAAGCTTTTACCTATAGTCAGGCAGAATAGACATTATTATTTAATAAACTATATTAAACCTTGAAAACAGTAACAGAAAAAGCATTCACAAAAATCCTCCAGCCCGAACTCAATCTTAATGTATTTGGAAAGTTTTAACTTTGGAAGAGGAAAAAAAGTGTTGTTAATTAGTATTTCTTAAATAGCTCTGACAAAAGGATAATAATATTCACCATAAAAATCACAAACGCTTTTCACGTTTAGTAAAAGGGAATCTTCTTGCTAGTCTGTGAAATGGTTTGGTTTCTTCTTTTATCTTGTAATCTGAGACCCACATGGTGAATTTGCTCAGCAAACAGGTCAACTGGATTTGCAAATGTTTGCCCAGATTCTCTAGCATTGTGGGGTTGCATTTTTTTTCAGGTAGTATTTGCCTATCCAATCATAACCTCTTTATAAAGACACACACATCCCTTTTTCTAATATGTTTTCAACTATGCAGTCTTATGCACCTTTTTTCAGAAGCCAATAGTGTTCAGTGGCACTTGCTTGCAAATAAGTGCAAAGGATTTTGCATTTTTATGGATAATTATGCATTTTAACAATAAAATATATGTAATGTATAAAACTATTGTGCTGTCTTAGCTATATGCATATAATGAAATAGCTAATATTAAGGAAGCATTACGCTTATGCTCCTTTGAAATTATAAAGTGTTAAAAGATATATCTTTGCTGTCCTACAAAAGACACTGATACACATAGTTCTGTACTGGTGATGTCTTTATTCATTTTGGATGGAGTGAGGAATGCATGGCTTTCAACAAAAATTGTAGCTGTATATGATCTCAATTGCTGTACCATGATGATTACTCTCTGAATTGAGCATTGTATCCAGCTGCCAAGTCTGATTCACACACACTTGCCAATACCACTCCATTCTCCCATCTGGTGGATTATCATTAATTTCAACATGTACATTATTTCCATTTCAGCATCAGAGGCGATGTTAAATGATACGAAAACTCTGCAAGTAATATTTTAGCCAGTGATGCCTATTATTTTCCAAAATCTTGATGAATATGCACGTAGGAACTCAACCTGAGCCTAGAGTCACATGATTGCTTATTTAGTAATAGATTCCATTAACGTCCCACATGACTCCTGCTATATTCAGGTGCCACAAAATTAGACAGGCACTTGTTCTATAAAACTTCATTGTGTCTTCTCTTCCAGTTTCTCATCAGATCTAGTTACGGTTTGTTTTTTTCCTACTGAAGTTCTTACAGTTTTGCCCTTGGATCGCAGAACTCTTCATGATACTCAACAATGAAAAAATACTCCATGGTCGACTATCCAGAACCCTTGACTATCCAAAACAGACCTTGAGTGCAATCTTACTGATCTGTCTTGAGCAGTATCAGAAGCCCCCATACCTTTTCAGACCCAGTTGCACGGCAGTGCCACAACTTGCTCATTTCTCTGGTTGGATACTTACTTAATATTAATGCCTGATTATCTCCAGGGAGCTAACCCATTGAACTGTACAAGGAATTACAGTTAATTCCCCTCTTTGGACTGAAGAAAGCCACCCCCCCTCCCCCTGTATACAGTCTTATTCATATTTCTTTCCTGTTTTGTGATTCTCAATCGCAGTTTTCTAATAACAGATCATTTCTTTTTGTCTAACTTTAATCTGGTCCCGCTTGACAAGAACCATCCTTTTCATTGAAGGGTAAGACCACTTAAAGAAAGGCCAATAAGTCCCAGTGCTGCTCAGCTGACGAGGGTGATTTGTCACCCTGTGCAGTGGTGGTCACACCAATGGATTTATCTCAAGGTAAATGGAGATGCTGAGACCTAGGACCCAGAGCTTTGATTAAGGCCCCCTTTTTGTAGTGTTGATAGATGTTGCTTGTGTTTATCTATTTGAAATGCCACTAAATCTGTGAATACAATGGGAAAAGAAAGTACTTTGCAGCGGAAAACATATTAGTGATTTATGTTTCACTAAGAAGCACAATAAAGAGACAGAGGCTATTAAGGGGAGCTATTTTCATGAGAGATTGCTTCACTTTAATACATTAGCAACCACACCTTGATGAAGACTTCCATGCATGCATAATGGTGTTTACTTTTCTCTTCCATTTGGTGCAACAAGCGATGGCAATGCCTTGACCCAAATTTTTTAATAAGCTGGAAGGGAAAGCGCTTGGCCAGCCAAATGCATAGTAATAATATACTTTGCATGTTAATCTTATTTTGAGAGACAAGGGGCAGTCAAACACGGTGACCCATGAATTTCATCTGTACTTCCCAGCTCTGAAGAGTTTCAAATCTTGCTGACCATCATTGCCAGGATCTATTTGCCCTCTTTTCTCGGAGAGAACCAGCAGGTGTGACACTGAGCAGTTATAATGCATTGATATCACTTCTAGCATGAATCAATGTCAACAAGACGCACCCATTTAAATGAATAGGGTCAGATGAGAGCGCTGTATCACCCTGACTTAGGTGACAGTTACAAATGCATAACCTAGTATGCATAATAGGAGTGTACAAACCAGTAGAGATTTGTAAACTTGGTTCTTTTCAAGCAGAACTGACCCTACAGGAAGGGAAAAAAGAGGAGGCAGCTGAGAAGTCTGAAAATAAGTTATTCTATAATTTATGGTATCATACACACACCCAAACAGCACTCAGGAGGGGCTCTCCTCTTAAAGTACAACCATCAAAAGATAATTAGGAGAAGCAAGTCATAATGCCCGCCTCACATTCACTTAAAATTAAAAAAAGGAATGTATTTGATGAAAAACACTTTCCTGATGAACTAGTTGTTACATTTTTTGGGGGGCTAGATTTTTGAAAGTGGCTTGCCATTGCTCCCACCCTATTTCCACATTTCCTATAGGAACATCATCCTGTTACAACTACCCAGCTGGCATTAAGACCATTGGCTTATGACATAGAAGGGATTTCTTAACATTGGTTCCAGTGAAGGCTGCAAGGGGATTATTTCACTGAAGCCTTTGCAATCTGATAAAAGCCCTTTGCAGTTGAAAAGGTACCAAAAGCCTGCTCCTGTTGCTTCTTCAGAGGGGTTCCACATCTTTCCGGTAAACCCAGCAATCCAGCAGGTTTTTTTGGCATTAAGGGATCTAATTTATCTATTAACTTATCTAATATTGCCACTATTTCTTCAGACTGTGATTAATATACATATAGATGTGTGCACATATGTGCATACTCATGTGCACATGTACACACATGTATATTAATCAGTCCATTTTGAATACATAGCAGAAAAGTTAGATAATTCAATCTATCGAATCCAGGGGTCTTCCCAGAATTCCTCAGACAGTGCCTGGCTGAGGAATTCTGGGAGTTGTAGTCCACAACTCATAAAAGGGCCAAGTTTGAAGACCCCTGATCTAATCTGTATTTGTGTGTGCATGTGTGTGCGTGTGTGTGTGTGTGCACGTGCATGTGTGTGTGTGTATATATATATATATATATATATATATATATATATATATATATACACACACATATGTACATATATATACACATATAATACATATATACATACACATATATACATATACACATACACACATATACATATATACACACACATATACATACATATATATATACACACACACATATACACACACATATATTCTTTTGAGAGCAGACATCAGTGTTTCATTTTTTTTAATGAGTGCCACTCTACTGTCACAGAAAAAAGTGACAATAAAGATTATCTTATCTTATGGCCCATCTTGGACATTTTAGCACTAAACTCCAAGGATGTTTTCCGACGGACTCTTTCAGTCAAAAGCGCAGGGAACCAGGTGGGCAGACCTGGATGCCGGAAGCTGGCCAGCGAACTCGCTCGCCGCCTCGCAGAAGGGGCGCGACTGCCGGCCTAGCACTTGGCACGAGGAAGGGCAGCGGCAGCCCGGCGGAGCTCCTTAAATCTGGACCACACACCTGCACCTCATTTGCTCCGCCAAAGCCCCGCCTTCGGCGGCCTGCCGATGCCGAGGCTAGCTTTTCCTCGTCGGGACGCTGACAAGTTATTAATTGCGGCCATTAGCCTCAGCCGCCTGCCCGCGATCTCTGCTGCTCCCTGGAGGCGAGACGTTCCGCGCGCGCGGAGCCCGAGCGGGGAAGTGGAGGTGGCTAAAAGAGCCGCGGGCGGGCCCGAGGAAGAGGCGGCGGCGGCGGGTGAATAATGGATTGGAAAACATTTGTCTTTGTCCTTTTCGCAGGCCCGCAAATCCTCCCTCAGCGCGCTTTTAGCGGCCTTGCAGATCACGCGCTTACGCATCTCGGAGCCTGCTAAATAGCCTGGAGAGGCCCTTCGCCTCGGCTCGCAGGACGCCCAGCTTGGTCGGAGGACGGCCCGGCGGCTGGGGTTGCCTTTGGACGGGGGCGAAGCGAAATGGCAGCTTGGTAGCGAAGAAACCTAGTTTTGGGTTTGGGAGCAGAAGGCCTTCGCATTAGTTCCCCGGTCTCTTTGACTACCCCCGCTTTTGTTACTGCGTCTGTGGTACTTTGCGAGGGAAAGACTTGAAGGCCCTTCGTGGGTCCCTTTGCTACTTGCTTTGCGGGAGGGGGAAAGACATCCCAGGTCTCCCCTTAAGTTGAGTACAGGTAGTCCTTGAGTTAAGACCACAATTAGGCCCAAAATTTTCATTGCTAAGCGAGACAGTTGTTAAGTGAATTTTACCCCATTTTACGACTTTCTGGCCATAGCTGTTAAGTGAATCATTGCAATTGTTAAGCTAGGAACATGGTTGTTAAACAAATCTTGCTTCTCCATTGACTTTGCTTGTCAGAAGGTCACAAATGGTCACATGACCCCAGGATCCTGCAACCGTCATAAATACATGCCAGTTGCCAACTGTTTTGATCATGTGACCTCGGAGATGCTGCAACAGTGTTAAGTGTGAAAAACTCATAAGTCACTTTTTTTCAGTGCCATTGCAACAGTCACTGAATGGTTATACGCCCAGAGCTACCTGTAAACATCAGAAAGCAGACTACCAAGTGCCTTTCCAGTTAAAAATCACACCATCCATCTGCATTTTAGAAATTCTTTTCCCTAATCTGAAAAGGTATTTATTTATATCGAAGAAAATTCAACCAGGGTAGCCTTGTTTTGCTGGCAAAACTACAGCTAAGAGATAGTTCTACCCACAACTAGCCATCCTCTTCTTTTACAGGTCCTCTAGAACAGGGGTGTCAAACTTGCAACCTCACCTGTCACGATGTATATTAACTTTTTTGCCATTGCTGGCAATGGGGTGGGTGCGGTTTCGCTATGATGCATCTGGCCCGCGGGCTGGCAGTTTGACATCCCTGGTGTAGAAAGTTTGCATCTCTCTTTTTTTACTTATTTATTAAGTTTGTATGTTGCCCATCTCACCACTAAGTGACTCTGGGTTGTTTACCAACTATAAATAATAGAATAAAACAAAGGATGAAAACTTTGAGTATTAAAAGTTAAAACATTAAAATTAATTTTAAAGGGGATTAAAAAGCCATTTTATTTTAAACAAGCCCTTTTTAAAGCCATTTGATGCCTTCTGCAGATTTGGCTATCTCATTGCCAACTCCATGTCAATGAAATTGCTGTTTACAAATAGAGATTTTTAGAATATCTTTCTGACCGTAACCTCCATTGTTAGAGCTTACCGGTATCTAATCTTCATCTAGCTACTAATTGATAAAATAGATTGCATCTCCTTTCATCCCCTGAATGCTAGATTTGCTTAAGAGTCTTTTTTACTTTATCAATCCTTTTGTAAATCCAAATCAACAGTCCCTAAATCAAATCATTTCATCTAAATGTTCTAAAGTAGTCCAAACATTTAACAAGGCAGTTCTTGATTTATGGCAAAAGCCATATTGATTCTTTAATACATGTCATGTTACTTTATCTGATCAAATTAAGTCTGATTCTGGATTTGGTAGCAAATTATAGTTTTGCTGTACTGTATAAAGTTATGAAGAAACTTTGGGAAGTTGGTCAATGACAGGTTCCTTTTATACATTTTTATAGGTCTAACTAAAAACTCTAAATTTTGGAGTCCTGTTCCCAAGCTACCAACAGGGAAATAGGTTAGGGAAATGATCCATGGCCCTCCGCCTATGAAAATTAGTTTCAATGTTGTTTCAGCATAATAACAGCAGCAGCATACTGTACAAATTTAATACATATTTTATTCCAAAAAGGCATATTGCTTTAATGTATCATACTGTGAAGTGGATAAAACTGAATGACCACCTAACTGACAAGTATTTTCTATCAAAAACACAAAACTAGCACAGTACGGCTACAGCAAGATATGAAACAGAGGGGTTTGGGCAATTAAGCTATCATTAATTTCCACTTTCCAAAACCCCAAACTTTGACCCAGAATTAGGAAGCATACATACTATCCTCTTATAGTTACTTAAGCATGCTTTTCCCTTAATTATTTTTAACTTGTTTATGTTTAAAACACAGGGAAGGATAGTAAGCAGCGTTTGTTAATTATTGCAGAAGATATAAAAATAAAACAATAGTAATTAGTAATTAATATACTCCTGGGCTGGTTTGTTATTGAAAACAGATACGAATTTGCAATTAATTTACTCTTGTTTACACTATTGCATAGAGGACGTCAGCCAGAAAACACAGCATTTACAAATAACACATTTTCTTGCTCTCTAGCCCAATTCTAGTCAAAGGCAAATAGTAGTACAGAACACATTAATGTTTAATGTTTTAATCAATCCTGATTAAAAATTGCAAGGTAGATTTCAATCTATTCAATAAAATCTTGATGATATTGGAAGTCCTGAATATTGGATCTATTGGTAGGGTAGGTGGACAGTACCAGTCATGATTCACATATCATTGAGAGCATTTTTAAAAGAAAAGACTATTTTGAAATATAGCAAAGAAATTGAATCTTGCAATTACATGAAAGAAAAAGTCAATTTATGAAATATAAAGTCTTTCATCTTTATAAAGCTCTAAACAATACTGTGCTTCATATTCGAGGCTACCAATAATTCTGCTGAGCTAACTTGGACATTGGTCTTCTGATGTCTTTGATAGAAAGACATGGTATCACATCATGCCATTGGATAAGTGTACTGAACAAGCTGTGTACACATGCCAGCATGAATGGAATCCCTATTGAAGTGAGGAGTGTTATTTTAACACCTAGTTTTGTTTTGTGTCTACGGCAAGTTCGCATGAAACTGTCTTTCTGCAAAGAAGCAAATCCATCTGTGTTTTCTCATCTGCAGGTGTTGTATTCCCCCCCCCGCGTTTTTAATTAAACACGTTAACTAATATGTTGGTATTTGGTAAAGGGATATGAATTATAGCCAAGACAAATCATGAATGGTAATGAGAAGCCCCATGAGCAGCTGATGTAGCATCAGCCTGCCCTTAATTACTTTTGATGATTAGCAATGTAACAAAAATTATGAAATCATGAAAAGTCAGTTCTTTGTGCATGCAAAGTACACAGAGCCATTTCTAGCTTCATTATGACAAATCCAAACTTCTTCGAACAATTGAGGCTTTAAGAAGTACTTTTTCTGATGGATGTTTATATTTTTAGCAATACATTCACAGAGAATAGCCTCTTTTCTCCAACAATTATTTTCTAAATTGGGGTTCTGAGTTTCCCATGTCACAAATGATAACAGAATTATGGACCGATTCATAAAAGTACCCTACTGCAGCGGTTTTGATGCGGGGTATAGAAATTTACTAGCCACGCTTGTAAACCTTTAGGGGTCTGGTCATGTAAGTATTGCAAAAGTGTGCATCAGATTTATTTGAAGTGCATGTCTCATAGACACTCCGACTGAATTTCTGGCTTCATGAGTTGAAATAGCACTATTACAAAATGATCCAAGCCAAAGCAAGAAGCTTTAGGACTGATGCACTGCTTTAGTTCTGTGTTCCTCAACCTGGGTCATTTAGATATGGGGACTTAACTCCCAGAATTCTCAGCCAACCAAAGGAGTTCTGGGAGTTGAATTCCACTCATCTTTAAAGAGAAATACTGCTTTAGACTGCTGAAGAGGTAGACCTCCTGATTGTAGAAACTTTTATATTCTTTCCCTTTCTGCATAAAATGTCAGGAAGAGAAAGGGAAGAAGGGTTGAAGAGGAGTCTTATTTCCCAATCACAGGGAATAGTTTATAATGGATATTCCATCCTGTCCTTTGATGAAGTATTTTGCCTGAAATAAATTGGGAAACATGGACGTGACCTTCAGCAATTTCCCATTGCAATACACTGTTTTACTCTAATCTCTATAGAAAATTTGTGGAAGATTTTAGGGATTTATGATTTACCATCTCTAAATCATAGAACTTGCCATAGATGAATATTGGTTTTTATGTTTTTAGGAACTATCCCAAAATTAAAATATTGTTTATAAAGCAGTCTTCCAAGTAAGAAATAAGGAAAAGCTATTGTTTTACAATTGGCAATTTCCTTGTCAAAGGACACTTCTACACTGTCTACAATTTACCATTTGACTGTTTATGTGCAACAAAGGGATTAATCATGTTCACTACCCAAATTTGTAATGGCTTCCTTTGCACAAAATGTTCTTATCTATTTGTCTGAAACTTAGCATGATTCATAGTGTTTCCACAAGGGCTCTGGATCACTTTGGAATCAACTGGGCATCTTTCTGTTGTCTGTGTTCAGCAACTGAGCTTGCCATATTTCTGGCTCATCTATAGTGTATCCAAAATCAATGAGCTAAAGTTTTCTGTGGACTTTACTGAAGTGCTACCAAGATTGTTTGTTTTGCAGGAATCCTGCTTCATCTCTCCTTCTAATTTCTCAGCTTCATAGATGTAGCATTTTGTTTATAGGCCCTTTAAGGGAAAAGGTGGCTTGGTTGCTTCAATGGCCCTCCCCCAACAACTGCTTAAATTTTCAATTGCATGCAACCAGATGGATCCATGCTACCCAGCTGAGTCCACTTTAAAATGCAAGTAAGATGAACCTGGATCATTTTGGCTCTTTGCAGGTCCCTCCAATGTTCTTGGGTCTATAGTAGTTCAAATGAACGTGAAAGATGTGAAATTTGCCAGAATTATCCTCAAAATTGTCCAACTGATTCTCTCAAATTGCAGTTGTTGGTGGTAATGGTTTGGGAGGGGTTGGTTTTGTTTCCTCAAAAGTATCCCTACAATGTATGAACTTTTCGTAGGAACCTGTCCTGAAGAAATAGAAAAAATATAGCCAAAGGCTGAAAATGTCTTCTCCACGTGTGTATAGACTACCTTTGCACAAAGCCACTTCATCAGTTGTTGGAAATTTGGTAGGACTTATGTCCCTAGGAAAGGTAACAGAATTGCAACGGAAATCTATTTCTAAAACAGTGCTTACACTTTTCTTAAAACACAAACTCAAACCAAAATAAATATATTCAAAAATGCCAAATTTCAAAAACCCTACACCTGTTCATTGGTAAATGTTTATCTCTTGATGTTTTTGCCACATTCAAGGTTACTCCTTTTTGTTAAAAGGTGAAAAAAATGTGTGATTTTTCTCATAGTGATCAAATGAAAATAAGAATCTTTCTTGGGAAGCAATCCAAACTTAAAAGAGCAGCTGTTGATTTGGACCAAAGCAGGCTATTTTCTAAAACACTGGATGACCTCAGGTTGTATGTACACTGGCTACAAGAGAAAGGAATTCTATCACATTGAATGAACATTAACTTGGACAAGGCTAGTATAATCTTGTCTACTCATAAAAAATTATTGCTCAGTGTAATATGAAACAGATGACAATCAACTTATCTAGCATCCATCTATAAATCAGTGAAGTGCCCAGTGGCTGTGCAGATATTTTAATAGAAGTGTATATATGTAGCTCAGGTTGAACTGTAGAGAGTCCTGAGTGTTCAAAATGCCTGATTGCTCTAGCTACTACAGCACAAGCTATGAAAAGGATAACATTACTACACATTTAAAACATCTCAGAAATCAGAAATCAACAGACTATTTCAACCATATGGCATCATGTCACAGAAACTTAATAAAGCCTCCCAATGCATCTTAAGTAAACCAAAAGACCTAGCAGCCCTAGAAGAAGAAAAAAATAAGTCATCTACACAACATACAGTATAAGGACTGCAACAGCCACTATGTAGGGCAGACCGACAGATTATCTGACTGCATCCATAAAGACCAACTAGGAGTCAGAAAACAATGAAAATTCCTTAATGTCACAACTGGGAAACTAAGCATCCTAGTCCAAGCTAAACCCAAAAATGCTAGGGAATTCCTTGAAGCTTAGCATTCAGCCATCAATAGACTGGATTACCTACGGGAGCACCTACTGCCGGCGTCAACTTCCCTCCGTCCTGTACGCTCCCACAGAGAGGGCCTCCTCAGGGTACCACCAGTCAGAGAATGTCGACTGGTGACCCCCAGGGGGAGAGCATTCTCGGTGGGCGCACCAGTCCTTTGGAACCGCTTACCGGCTGAACTACGGATGCCCCCCAACCTTCGCTCCTTCCGGCGTGATCTAAAAACTTATCTATTCGAACAAGCCGGCCTGGTCTGATGGGTTTGGGGTTTTAACATTATTTTTAACTAACTTACTACATTGGGCACAATCATTTAACTTTAAATCTTGTATCCTGTATTCTTATTTTTATTGCCCTGTACACCGCCCTGAGTCCTTCGGGAGAAGGGCGGTATATAAATCAAATAAATAAATAAATAAATAAATAAATAGACACAGAGAAATAAATCATATTTACTCACCATTCAAAAGACAGAATAAAAAGAGCTAAGAAGAAAACAAAAATATCAGAACATCTCCTTTCTCACAGACAACACTCAGATAAACAGGGATTAGCACCAGGCAAACAAGCAGTAAATAATACTCTAATCAAGAAACTCCCAAAGGGAAAACAACACCAGCACCAAAAGTGGCAGGACAAGGTACTGTGTATATAAAAAAAGCAACCCTCACATGAGGTCACCTAGCTGGATAATGAAGCATCTGCAAACAAATCCAAACTCAGAGAGCACCAAGGAGTCGTTAGATATTTTAGCATTTCTGAGTGCAACTTGCTTCGGGCAAGATCTTAAAAGTTGCACAAGTGCTTCCTAAGAAAAGGAAGTCACATAAGTACTTTTTCAGATGACATTCAAACCAAATAATGTAGCAGTTCCATGCGCTGCATACTTTTCATTAATTCCCAGAGGTGTATATATTATCCCAATCATTCATTTACAGCTGACCAAATAAATTGCTGTACGGTGTAACATTGATTGCCTGTAAAAAAAACAAAACTATCTGCTCAACACCAGGAAGCATGTTCGTTTGTTTTTAAAATCCCAGTGTCAAGAACAGGTATATCTGCCGAGAATCGGTGGCTACTTTAGCTATAGTGAGGGAGGCATCATTTTCTGTATATGTGTTCAACACAACATGTCACAGAAAATAATAAATGGAATTGTGATTGTAAGGTTAAATTTCTGTCAAGGGGCTGATGAGTCACTATGACCATCAAGCTTTGTTCTCACAGTTTATTATCACAAATCTGTGATGGAATTACAGTCTTTTAATTAGCAGAGGCCCATTCATTTTCTCCTAGATTGTTACACAAGGAGAAATGAAATGAAGCATCTAAAATATAAGAAATGTAAGACTTGAATTATTGCCTTTTGGGGCACCATGTCTAATGTATTTAAAATATTTGAATTCTGGTAGTGACTGAAGTATGACTTCAATACTATACAAACTTTTTTTGGTTAACTTTTATGTATGAATTAAAAACCAAAGTTACTGAGAACTCTACTATGTTTTCCTGTATACTTTCTAAATCATTTTTACAGAAGTTTAAGACCTCAGAGTCCATTTGGAAAGTGATGAACTAGAAACTATTCATCTTAGTGCTTATTTCAATAGAGACAGTGTAACAAGTCTATACTTATATATAAAAAAACCTGTACTATACATTACTTAGGTAAAATCCCTTGGATAACATATGAAAGTGCAAACCGAGTGCCGCGTAGCAGAGTGAGCGCCTGTTACTCATCCCAGCTTCTGCCAACCTAGCAGTTCGAAAGCATGTAAAAAAAATGCAAATAGAAAAATAGGGACCACTACGGTGGGAAGGTAACAGCGTTCTGTGCGCCTTTGGCATCTAGTCATGCCGGCCACCTGACCACGGAGACGTCCTCGGACAAGCGCTGGCTCTTCGGCTTTGAAAAGGAGATGAGCATCGGCCCATAGAGTTGGAAACGACTAGCACGCATGTGCGGGGGAACCTTTACCATATATGTATGTATGTATGTATGTATGTATGTATATATATATATATATGTATGTGTGTGTATATATATATATGTGTGTGTGTGTGTGTGTATGTGTGTGTGTATATGTATGTGTGTATATATATATATATATGTGTGTGTGTGTGTGTGTGTGTGTGTATACACATACACACACAAACAAATCCAAAGTGTGCTGTGATGAGTTCACAGAATCAAACAGCTTTCAGAATATGTTAAATGTCCAATAATAATAAAACAGAAAGATCAATAGAATTTATTTATTCACAATAAATTCTGCTGTTGGCTGAAAAGAATGAATTTCAGCCAACCGAATGCAAAATAGTATTATTAAATAAGAAAAAAGCTTGAGAAAGTTTTAACTTGGTGTCATACACTTGCAAAACAAGCTAGTCTAACCAGTTCAAGGAGCAGCTTCTGTGAATAAAGAATGCATATCTAGAAAGATCATTGTCAGTTAATTAAGCCAACATTAGGAAACTTCTTATATCCAGTCAATTTTTACTTTGAATCTTGAAATGAAATGAACCTTTATTGTCAAAGTACAACTATGTGTACATTGAGATTAGCTGAGCCTCCCTTTGAATTCACGAGTATGCATGTTCACATCTGTCAGTGCTTCATTTAACAATATTTGATAATTGTGAATATGGAGCTGGAATTTGTTTGCAAATTTCCTCCCCCAAATATTCTACAAATTCTGAGCAAGAATCATTTTTATATATTGTATTTTTCATAATTCATTTAAAGGCTTGTGCAATGGCTGACAACGCATGTGATTTTTCTCTATTTTTGAATAAACGTAACTTCAGAGTTTAGAATTTGAAAATGATACACACACACACATACACACACACATTCATGCTCAAGATGAAGTACCTGTGTAAGACAGTTGTATAGCTTCCTTAAAAAACAGTAATGTAAGGGAAATACAAAACCTAAATATTCCTCCCAAAAGCCAATTACAAATATTGTTGAATGTAAGATTAAAACAACTGGGGAAAATGGAATAGCTGGAAATGAAAATTAGTTATACAATTTATCATTTAGAAGATCAAAATGCATGATATGTGACTTCAGAATTTTTGACAGTATGTGAAATAAAACTTAACAAAGAGCACACTTTATTGAATCAATATTCTTATAAATCATTCTTCCACACTGAGCTCCCTTAAGTGCACCCTATATAACTCAGTAAGCTACACATTCCTGATTAAAGTAGAATATTTTAGGAAGTTTTAGTATACTGAATATTTCCATTAGAAATTTCGGATGGGTATTCTATACATTATCTTGGAGAAGGATGTACTCCTATTGATTGATTATGTGCTATCAGGTTGGTGTTAACTCTTAGCGACCATATAGATACATTTTTCTCCATGATTGTTGGATATGAAATAACAGAATGATGAATTTATTCTAATGAATGCTTAAATTGTAAGAAACTGATGTGTGTAGTAGAGACAAGACTATATACCTGGTATTTATGAATGATTAATTTGACTTTGGGATAGTCCTTACAGAATTGTAAGGATATTAAAAATAGATATTAATGTGTAGTAATATCTGCAAGAAGGTGAAGGTCTTCCCATAAAAAAGGAATGGCAGCAGCACTATGAAGAAACTATAGGGTGTGTAGCCCAAGAAGGTGTCTAGAACGTAAGTGTTGAAAGCCTATGGAGATTCACAATCATCCAAATCATGGTTGTCTTAAAGGTGCTTTTCCAAAAAGCAACTGGAGTTTCTTGGTTTTTTTCTCCTTGAATACATTTCACTTCTCATGCAAGAAACGTCTTCAGTTCAGAACTGTAACGTATTCAAGGAAAAAAAAACAAGAAAGTTGAGTTGCTTTTTGGAAAAGCACCTCTGGGATAGGTGTTGAAAGCTCCAATCTTTTACTCTATAGACTAAGTCTTGCTTCTACACTAGACCATATGACCAAAAATATCATGCCTGAATAGGCTTCCAAAGTAGTTGGTTCATTACATTTCGGAGGCTTATAATTTACACACATTCATTCATACTCTCCCAGATGGTAAGTCAACACTGCATCATTATTTCCTCATAATGGCCTCTTAGGAAGACTATTTGGTAGAAACCATTAGAAAATCAAATAGTGTGATGCAAAGTGGAATGAGACATTTTCTTCCCTCACTCAAGGAAAAATAACTCATCTGGCAACTAAAACTAGGCAACTAGAACTAACTTGAAATAGCAAGTAGGAATTGCCTACTTATTTTTTATTTGAAGGTAAAGTAGGATATGACGCCATCTTAACACTGGGTGAGTAACCAGCCCAAAATGGACAGACTCCAAATGGCACAACGAGTTCTTAGGGAAAGAAAAGAGATGAAGCAAGAGAAAAAGTCTGGAATGTGAAACTGACAGAAGAGGAAAGAGAGAGAATGGAGGAAGGTGTATAAGAACTGATTAAAGAAAGGGGGGTCCTATTTTGGACAATGAAAAAGAAAAATCTCAAGTACAGCTAAAATGAATAAAAAAGAAAAATGGAAGCCTGAAAGGAAAAAGGCAGTATTACAAAGGTATCAGAACACTATTTGGTGGAAAAAAAACTATGATATACATTGAATAATGTTTTTACAAATTCATAGGCAAATGGTTTTAAAAAGTACAAAGCATGGAACCAGTAAAATTTTGCTTCTGGCAACAGGTGCTAGGAAATAGGTGATAATTTATTTTCTGAAATCAAGGAATTAGGATTGTCCTTTGGTGCAGTTTGTTGAAGTGCTAACTAAGCCATTGAAATACAAACCAAAGAAATTACTCATTCTCTTAGACCAGACATGTCAAACACAAGGCCCATGGGCCACAAACGGCCCGCCAAATGATTGAATCTGGCCCGCACAACTCTCCTGGAAATTACAAAGGTCCGGCGCCCACCACCTTGGTGCCGGCCCGGCTGAGCACTTGCTCACTAGGAGGCAAGTGCACGTGGGCTGGTGGAGCCCAGCAACACTTGCAGCTCATTAGCCCCTCAACAGCTCATTGGCTAGAGCCGTCTCCTGCGGCTCCCAGGCAGCCTCCTCCCAGTTCCAAAAAAAAAGTGGGACTAAAAAAATTCAATCAATCAATTCAAACTGCTCACACACAAAAAAACCTCTTGAAGTTTGAATTGATTGATTGAACTTCTTTGGTTTGTGGGACTGCCCACAAACTTCTTTGCTTCTTTGGACTGCACGTGGAGTCAGCGGAGGAAGAGACTGGAAAGGTGAGTGGGACCTTTTTCTACTTGCTGTGCAGGTGGGGGCGGACAGTCTCTGGGTTCCCCGGGCCTGCCTCTTCCCTGCCCGGCAGGTCTCCCCTTGCCCTGCTCCACCACCCCTTCTCACTCACCGCGGATCGCTGGTGTCTCCTCAGAGCTGCGGAGTGTCGCCTAGCCCAGAAATGCAGGGAAGTTGTGCCCGAGCAGGAGGCAGGAGGGAGCGAGGCAGGATGCCAGGGGGAGGGCGAGCAACCCCCAGCCGGCGAGGGGGAGAGGCGCCCGGGCAAGAAAGCGGACTCGAGGCGGCCAGAGAAATAGCCGCAGTTGGCTCCTGACCTCCCGGCGCATGGAGCCGTGCAGTCTGCGTTCCCTGGGAAGACTGCACCGCAGACTCACCTTGGAGATGAAGAAGGGCTTGACGTGCTCCAGCCCGCCCTGCGGGTGAAGCCCCAGGGCACGCCGCCAGCCAGCTGCACATGCAGGTACTGGAAGAGACCAGCAGTCGGCCCGGCAGCTTGGCCTGTGGTGGCAGGTCAGGCTGGAGTTGACCTGGTGGCCACTCTATGGTACCATTCCCTATCCTGAGTGTGACCCGCGGCGGCGCTGGTCATAGACAGGACGCGGCGTGACGCTAAGCTCTGCCTTCTGGAGTGTGGACCAGCAGGAGCCCCTGGTAGGCGTGTCGTGGGTGAGCGGAGGCGCCTGGCTGGCCCGGCCCAGATCCTGCGACACCCCGGCCGAGGCGCACCCCCAGCAGTGGAGCCACTCCGGCTCCTCTGCTGGCTCGTCTGGTGCGCGGGCTTCTGGGCCAGGTGCTGCCGAGGGCGAGAAAGTGGCCGAGCGGAGGTGCCCGGCCGGCCCAGCCCAGATGCTGCAACGCCCCGGCCGAGGCGCGCCCCCAGCAGTGGAGCTACTCCGGCTCCTCTGCCGGCTCCTCTGGTGCGCGGACTTCTGGGCCGGGTGCTGCCGAGGGCGAGAAAGTGGGTGAGCGGAGGTGCCCGGCCGGCCCAGCCTGGATGCTGCAATGCCCCGGCCGAGGTGCGCCCCCAGCAGTGGAGCCGCTCCGGCTCCTCTGCCGGGCAGGCTCCTGGGCCGGGCGCTGCCAAGGGCGAGAAAGTGGGTGAGCAGAGGCACCCGGCCGGCCCGGCCTGGATCCTGCAAGAGGTAACTTGCATAGATTTGAAGAGTAGATCCCAGTATAGAGACTTCTGTGATGGTTGAACAACCCATGAGATAGTCCAAACATGACCTACTTTTATGCATCTGGGTTTTTTTCTGTGTAAAACTGAAGTTATTTTGCCAATATAGGTAGTCTTTATGACCACAATTGAGCCCAAAATTTCTGTTGCTAAGTGAGACCATTGTTAAGTGAGTTTTGCCCCATTTTACGACCTTTTTTTCCACAATTTTTAAAGTGGTTAAATTAGTAACACAGTTGTGAAGTAAATCTGGCTTCCCCATTGAGTTTGCCTGTCAGAAGGTTGCAAAAGGTGATTATGTGACCCTGGGATGCTGCAACTCTCCTAAATATGAGCTGGTTGCCACCTATTCAAATTTTGATCATATGGGTATGGGGATACTGTGATGGTCATAAGTGTGAAAAACATAAGTTTTTCAGTGCCATTGCAACTTTGAACAGTCACAAAATGAAATGGTGTATGTCGAGGACTATCTGCAATTGACAAAGTCACCACCTTAACTTAGAATTAAAGGCCCACTTTTAAGGTTTATTGTGGGACGCTAGAGGAAGGATCAGTATAATGAGTTTAGATATAATGATATTTCTTAGTCTTTAATCATTCGGATTTTTGAACCATGATTTATGAAGTAGCCTGATGGTCTACATGCAGCTAATTGCTCATTTGGTACTTCATGTTTTAAATAATCCATCACTTCCCAGAGTGTATGAATCCGGACAGTATTTTATTCATGAAAATTAAATTAAAATCAAAACTTTGCTGGTATGATGCTACAAAACATCAAGTTAGCAAACATGGAAGCCAAGAGTCAGCTGCGCGAGTGAGCAGCACTGAGCTGGCCATGCCCACTTGGCCACGCCCACCTGGCCACACCCACCCAGCCCCCCCAAGGGCAACCATAATGCTGATGTGGCCCTCAATGAAATTGAGTTTGACACCCCTGTCTTAGACTATGGAGGAAGCCGTATGGACCATGGAAAGATTTAAGATACAATAGTATAGTAAATCTAAGAGTTCTGACAATCAACAATTTCAAAGGATTCCATACAATTAAACCCAAGAAGTTGGAGAAAGTATTCGTTGTGAATGCTGTTTAAGAAAACTGTGTAGCAAAAGTGTAAGGAAACCAAGATAAAATAGCCAGAGATATTTACAATTCAGTATGTGTACTTTACATCCTGTACAGCTTTTTCCTGTCTGCCATTAAGGGAGGCTTTGAAATTGCCACCTGAGTTTCATAAAGTGAGACTGAACTCTCATGGGAAATGTAATGTGTAGCCCACATGTTCTTTGTTCCTGATTGATTTTAGGACTAGCACTTTAGCATTAAAGACTGTGATGTCTGCATGGGTTGTGCTTTCAAATTTCTTCCCAGGTTTTTATACCAGTTTACAATAGGACCCTCACAGCCTTGGGGCAGTGCATTTACTCATAAATATATAGTAAATAAATATTGAGAAGGAAACAACTAGGAAAAAGCAAAGTCAATCACAAAAATGAAAGGCAAGAGAAAAACTAAATTGTTCATTTAACAGCCACCACCACCCCCAATTTGATACCAATGAGATCTTTAATTTCAGAGAAATATCCTTCCTGAATGCTTTGGAAAGGTTAAAATGCAATTTTCTGAAACTTTAAGTTATTAGACAGAGG
The DNA here is from genome assembly GCF_964194415.1 of Vipera berus. Classification (NCBI taxonomy): domain Eukaryota; kingdom Metazoa; phylum Chordata; class Lepidosauria; order Squamata; family Viperidae; genus Vipera; species Vipera berus. Next base: position 69,276,270 of record NC_138204.1, read on the forward strand.
AGCATTAACCTTTGAGCCCTACAGACTTTTACTCTTTTTATCTCCTTTTCATTTTTGTTTGTATGTCTGTTCATTCCCCCCCCTGTGATCACCATCCTGTTGCTAGGTAACAGCTGTTTTGTGCACAGGCATGTGAGTCTATCTGTCTCTTAGCTTTGTCAGCCTGGCCCAGGGTATCCACCTCCCTAGCGCTTGCTGACGGCAATACAGTTCCTCACAAAAAAGCATTTATCATGCCCCAGCACAGTAATGGCCACTCCAGAGAGGGGAAATTGAGCTGACCTGAAGGCCAAAGCTGTTAGGGAAACTGGTGGGAAGGGTAAGAGGGTCACAGCACCCTTTCCCCACCCACTTAGTGGGCAGTAAGCAGTGCCCCAGTTTTCACTAACACATCCCAAGGCTTTGCACCTGAAATAAATGTTTATTTGACATTATCAATAAAAGGGGAAAAAATAATTTCAAAGAAACCAGTATTGGATCTAACTGAGATAAGCAGCAGTCTTGTATGCAGCTATTCCGCTTAAAGGCCAACAAACTCCAAAGGATGGAAATTTCCAAACTGCAGAAGAATTGAAATGCACTTATGATTTTTCTATCTTGCCATTGTCATAAGGGGGGAAAAATACCATTTCTGCTTCTTCCATCATCTTTTATCTTTTTTTTAAAGTAGGTATAAACCAAAACTACAATTGTTTGGTTCTGACCAATTAAAGCCATCTATCTGTCAAATATTTTGGAAGGAAATTATTACTACAACTACTATTAATACCATTTTTTTTAAACCAAATCCAAGCATTTGCTTTTAGAGGGGAAAAAACTTTGATTTTTGCCTCCAAATTGCTCCTTTCATTTAATTAGGAAGAATAAAACAAGGTCTGCTCTTCATTTTATGACCTGACACACTTGAGATGAGCAGAGATTATGTAAAATGTTTTAAAAAGCAAAATACTAATAGTAGAAGTTTAATTTTGCTTATTTTAACAAGGGCCAAAGTCATATTTTCCAGCTAATATAAAAAAATTAATAAATGTTAACTTTAAGAAAAACTACAAATGTTGGATGAAATTGCATTAATTGGATTAATTTGTAAATTCTATAAATTATCACACCACATGATATAAGCAAGAATATTTCACTTCCAGAATATGGCATTCATAAAAGATGTGCATTATCATGGTATTCATACATGATGTGAATCCACCACAGCAGTGATGCCTGTTTAGAAAAGCTCTATAAATATATCCCTTGTGAGATCTCTCACAAAAGCTTCGAGACTGTGCAAGCTATCATTTAGCTACCATTCAATGTCAAGGAGAGGAGCAGATCAAAAAAGCATCACACGACCTCTATATTATATATATATCCTCTGTGTGCAGGAATCAGTTCTTACAAACAAGAAGCACCTTGCTTCAGGTGTGAACATCAACCCTTACTGGAATTTTTATACCAGTTTTTCTCAATCTTGAAAACATTTTCAGGGTAGCCTTACAAAAAATGATTTTGTCTACAGCTAAGTCATGACACATTAACTTCCCCACATCTGGGAGTGCTAACATTACATGGTACATGAACTTTCAAAATCTGTTTATTTTTTTAACCATGAACTCTCACTAGTGACCTCCCACAGAACCTAAGGCTTTCACAGAAGACATCAGGAAAGGCTGGTCTATAGTATCTAATTTTGGAGTGTAAAATATTTATAAGAGGAAAGGCCCGTCTTGTGAAAAGGCTATCCAGACAATTATAGAGAGACCTCCAAAATTTAAAAGAAAGACTTAAAAGCCAAAAGTTATAGCAGCAAATATTAATACTTGTTAGCAGATAGACCACTGTCATATGCAAAAGCTAAAGTTTATGCTTTTAGTGCTTTTTAACATTACTGTTAAAAACAGTAAATAACAGGCAAGTTTGGCCTTGGAGTACAAAATGAAGCAGGGCACAGGCTGATAGAATTTTGTCAAGAGAATACGATGGTCATAGCAAACACTCTTTTCCAACAACCCAAGAGATGGCTTTACACATGGACATCACCAGACGGTCAACACAGAAATCAGATTGACTATATGCTCTGCAGCCAAAGATGGAGAAGCTCTATGCAGTCAGTAAAAACAAGACCAGGAGCTGACTGTGGCTCAGACCATGAGCTTCTTGTTGTAAAGTTTAGGCTTAAATTAAAGAAAGTAGGGAAAAGCGCTAGGCCAGTCAGGTATGAATTAAATGATATCCCTGTTGAATATACAGTAGAGGTGACAAATAGATTTAAGGAATTAGATCTGATAGACAGAGTGCCTGAAGAACTATGGACAGAGGTTCGCAACATTGTACAACAGGTAGCAACCAAAACCATCCCAAAGAAAAAGAAATGCAAGAAAGCAAAATGGCTGTCTGAGGAAGCTTTGCAAATAGCTGAGGAAAGGAGGGAAGCGAAAGGCAAGGGAGAAAAAGAAAGATATGCCCAATTAAATGCAGAATTCCAAAGAATAGCTAGAAGAGATAAGAATGCCTTCTTAAATGAACAATGCAAAGAAATAGAAGAAAACAATAGAATAGGGAGGACCAGAGACCTCTTCAAGAAAATTGGAGAGATGAAAGGAACGTTTCATGCAAAAATGGGCATGATAAAGGACCAAAATGGCAGGGACCTAACAGAGGCAGAAGAGATTAAGAAGAGGTGGCAAAATTACACAGAAGAACTATACAAGAATGAGCTTAACGTCCCTGATAATCACAATGAGGTGGTCACTGACCTTGAGCCAGACATCCTAGAATGTGAAGTGAAGTGGGCCTTAGAAAAGCTGAGCAACAACAAAGCTAGTGGAGGTGACAGTATTCCAGCTGAGCTATTCAAAATCTTAAAAGACGATGCAGTAAAAGTGCTACACTCAATTTGCCAGCAAATTTGGAAAACTCAACAGTGGCCACAGGATTGGAAAAGATCAGTTTACATTCCAATTCCAAAGAAAGGCAGTGCCAAAGAATGTTCAAACTATCGCACCATTGCACTCATTTCTCATGCTAGTAAAGTTATGCTTAAAATTCTACAAGCTAGACTCCAGCAGTATGTGGATCGAGAACTACCAGAAGTATAGGCAGGATTTCGAAGAGGCAGAGGAACTAGAGATCAAATTGCTAACATACGCTGGATCATGGAGAAAGCTAGAGAGTTCCAGAAAAACATCTACTTCTGCTTCATTGACTATGCTAAAGCCTTTGATTGTGTGGATCATAACAAACTCTGGCAAGTCCTTAAAGAGATGGGCATACCAGACTATCTTATTTGTCTCTTGAGAAATCTATATGCGGGCCAAGAAGCAACAGTGAGAACTGGACACGGAACCACTGATTGGTTCAAAATTGGGAAAAGAGTCTGGCAAGGCTGTATACTGTCGCCTTGCCTATTTAACTTATATGCAGAGCACATCATGAGAAAGGCAGGGCTAGATGAATCAAAAGTTGGAATTAAGATTGCTGGAAGAAACATCAACAACCTAAGATATGCAGATGATACCACTCTAATGGCAGAAAGTGAAGAAGAACTAAAGAGCCTCTTGTTGCAGGTGAAGAAGGAGAGTGCAAAACTTGGGTTGAAACTAAACATTAAGAAAACCAAGATCATGGCATCTGGCCCTCTCAATTCCTGGCAAATAGATGGGGAAGAAATGGAGGTAGTGACAGATTTTATTTTCCTGGGCTCCAAGATCACTGCAGATGGAGACTGTAGCCAAGAAATTAAAAGACGCTTGCTCCTTGGGAGGAAAGCCATGGCAAATCTAGACAGCACACTAAAAAGCAGAGACATCACCCTGTCAACAAAAGTGTGTATAGTCAAGGCTATGGTCTTCCCAGTTGCAATGTATGGCAGTGAAAGCTGGACCATAAGAAAGGCTGAACGCCAAAGAATTGAAGCCTTTGAACTATGGTGCTGGAGAAGACTCCTGCGAGTCCCTTGGACTGCAAGGCGATCAAACCGGTCAGTCCTAGAGGAGATCAACCCTGACTGCTCTTTAGAAGGCCAGATCCTGAAGCTAAAACTCAAATACTTTGGCCACCTAATGAGAAGGAAGGACTCACTGGAGAAGAGCCTAATGCTGGGAAAGATTGAGAGCAATAGAAGAAGGGGACGACAGAGAATGAGGTGGCTAGATGGAGTCACTGAAGCAGTAGGCATGAGCCTAGATGGACTCCAGAAGATGGTAGAGGACAGGAAGGCCTGGAGGAACATTGTCCATAGGGTCGCGATGGGTCGGACACGACTTCGCAACTAACAACAACACAACAACAACATTACTGTTGTATTAAAAATATAATATCTTTTTGTGGATGTAAACTCATTAAGAGCATGTGATTTTTATGGACCCTTAATTGCTACTTTCAAAGATTAGTAGGTAGTGACAATTTATTCATGAAAAGATTACTAAAGTTAGTATATAGTTACTTGTAGTAAGAATATTAGTTAACATATTCACTTATAAGGCAGTAAAAAAAAGGTAAAGGTAAAGGTTCCCCTGCACATGTGTGCTAGTTGTTTTGTACAGTATACTAAATGGACAGTAAGAGTCCATAAGCAAGTGTCTTATTTTTCCAGCTTTCAAACAACATTTTACAACCAAAGGGGCTAAGAGTCAATCTCAGTTTTAGTATATCCTCCAAAAAGTCATTAGATAAGAATACGAACTTTAAAATTGATCAAGATTAATTTCACTGACAGTGTATCGTAACATATTTCTCTTTGGAAACTCATTTGTAGAGCAGCAGATGCAAAGGAAAGAAGAAAAATCAGTTTGCAAGAAGGCAATTAGATTTTTACCATTGATAAAATAAAAAAAATATCTGATTTATTAAAGCATTCCCGAATAGCTGCAGCATAAGATTTGTTTGAAAAGTCCCTAAATTGCAAAGAAGTAAACATAAAAATAATCTCTACCAAGTTATCAATAAATTTAGCATTCTAGTAATAATTTCTGTGAAGTTTTCATTTACCAATTTCCTGAATACTAAAGCAAGAAAAGCCCTATTGCACGCATACTAAACTTGTACTCTAATATTTATAATATAGTCTAGTATTTCCCTGCTTTCTCCAGATTAAAAATTATTTTAAATGTAAACCATTCTTGTGCCTGAAAATAGGCACTGTCCAAGCTAATGTATTCTGCACAGAAAAATGTATTCAGCATAATTTAATGGTAGATTAATTTAAAATTGTGTAATGTACAGTCACTTAGAGGGGACACTAAAAGTGACTTTTTCAGTTTTGCATTAACCAAATGTAAAATGTCTATTTTAATTAAATTGCTACAATAATATTCCAATAACACTTTAATCCAGTACCACATGTTGTGAATTTTATTGGGTACTAGTCAACTAGAAAGTTTTTAATTCTTACATTTTTATCCTCCCACACAAAGGCTGCTGAAGCAACCTACATTAATCAGGATGCATACTACTTGGTTTGACTTAAACTGGTTAGTTAATGTCTACAAAATTATTGGAAACTCAAATATTATCACACACATATTTCATTTTAGTTTGCAAACAAGTATCTGGTCTCAAACATAGCTGGCTTGAGCTTAAATATTTTGCCCTTCTTCCATTACACTGACATGGAATATCCTTGGAGATGTCCAATTCAACCTCCTTTACAAGTGGGCAACGACTGTTTAGTCTGCAGCAGAATGCACTTGCTGACTTGGATATCATATGTGTATTGTATCACAGGACAGTTGCCTAGGATAAGAAATTGCAAGCCAATAATTCACTGTAACCAGTTTTGTCTCTCTTAGCCTTGGATACTTCGCTTATAAGGTTTACTTTTGTTATTGGGTCTAATGACGAAAGAAATATCATAGTAAGACAATGGTACAAAGAAATTATATATATAGATGTAATCCCTATTATAAGCATTAAAGACACTGAAAAAAAAATCCTACTAGTCTCCATTTGACTAGTGGTCATCACCACTCAGCCACATTTAGCCCCCCCTTCCAGACTGTAGCCCCCAAATTAAAAAGCCCTATTTTATCTATAACTTCATTTCCCTAGCAAGACTATAAAAATAAAATTTAAAAACTGAGCCATACACTTTGCAGAATTGGAGGCAAGGGAAACAACAATGCAACCCCTGATAGAAAAGACAGGATACAGAATAAAGGCATATTACTGTAGGTGTTGCAGAATAAAATTACTGACATAGGATGAGCAGATTTTTGAGAGTAGAACAGGGATGCATTAATGTAAATGTACATATAGGTAGTCCTCAACTTACCATCTTGGAGTCACAACGGCACTGGAAAAAGTTTTTCACGCTTACAACCTGTTATGTATTGGGCTCAATTGTAACACCACGTGGTAAGCTGGAGCTAGCTAACGGCTCTCCAGCAACTCAGACTCCAGTGCTGCTATTGGCTGCCCCTAGGCGGCAATGGGTTGCTTTAAACCTATTGGCTGCCACCTAGGGGCCAGGCTATAAATTGCTGCAGGCTGCAGCCCAGTTCTCAGTTCAGATCCTGCAAGCAAATAAACATGACCATTGCTGAACTCACTTGCCTCATCCCCATTCCTGCGCAATGAACTCACTACACAACACAACCATTGCAGAATTCCTATGGTGACATGATCAAAATTTGGGCACTTGCGTCAACTGGTATGTATTTATGATGGTTCCAGTTCCCCGGGTCATGTGATCACCATATGTAACCTTCTCAGGTGGCTTCTGGCAAGCAAAGTCAATGGGGGAAGCCAGATTCACTTAACAACTGCAGTGATTCACTTAACAACTATGGGAGAAAACGTCATAAAATGGGGCACAACTCAGTTAATATCTGCCTTGCTTAACAGTGGAAATTTTGGCTCAGTTGTGGTTGTAAGTTGAGGACTACTTGTATTTAATTTCCCAAGCGAATTAGGCAAAAACTGGGGGGAAAAAACTATACACAGACAAAAAACAAAAACAAAAAAACCAATGCAACCTGACTTGATCAGATTTTACACGTTTGGTAGAATTTATTATCTCCTCTATTATTTCTAGAGTTATTTTGAAAGCATACTTTTGTTTTTTAAGAGCATCTTGTAAACTACAAAACGGTGGCTAAGATTGCAGCCGACCCTCAAGATAAGCAATGAATTTAGATTTGCCAAATCCACTTGGTTGCTCTTCTCTGTGCAAATATTATTCATACTCGGAAAATATCTTCTGCAGATACATTCATACCAGGCAGACACATGGCAAATTGAACTAGAAAGAAAATGATTTTGAAAGTAATGTCCATATTGCCAACATGGATAAAAGTTTGTGCTCTCAGACATTTGCTGCTTTTCCCCCACACGCCCAATTTCATTCTCCTACCACAATGTTTCTTTGCATGTGTTAGTTCTTCAAATGAACTGTCTTGCCCTGACATAACCATTTTGCAGTTACAAACCACAGATGATGCTTTTGCTCTTCCCAAACAGGGATCATGTCTAATCGGATTAATAAGGAAGTCAGCAATTGATTAAAATGGGCTGTCCATTGCCTGGACCAGTTTTTATGAAAAGTAATATTTAAAAGTTGAAAAGGACTTGCCCTGCCCACTGCAATATCAACAAAGTGTTTCTGACAGTTTAACAGGGACAGGTGTGTAGACTTGGATATCAAAGGACTCAGTGACAAGATGTAGTTTGCCAGCAACACTTTACACTGCATTGCGGACAATGGTGAACTGTGCAACCCACTCTAGCTAAAAAATTTCAGGCTTTGCTTCTTTCAGTTTTCAGAAAATATGTTTTTTTCCCCTCCTTGCTCTTAGTTTACCACTGAAGTTAGAATTTGTACTGTCAGCAAAAAATCCAATCACTTTTTGTTGTTGTTTAAATTGTATTTTTCCAAGAGTCCTCCCATATTTCTCCAAACAGTGTGGCAGAGGTTTCAACTGACAGAGAGATAAACTTTAAAAAGGTTAGCTTTGCTGGATCACGGTCTCAGTTTAACATCTTTTCTGTTAGAAGGGTCAGTTAACACACAGGGTCACTTTTCAGCACATCTGTGGCCAAAGGTTCAAAATATGCTTCCAGAGTATTGTTTTTTGTATAAGCCCAGTCAAACTTTTCAGCGTACCGTTTTCTAATTTAAGAAGAACTGTAGTTCATTGATCAAAAGCTGTGGTTGTATATTACAGCACATAAGACAACTTGACACACCCACACCTGAAGCCCTTATAAACAGAAGAACACTGACAATGACATCCCCTAAACTCTGCTGAAGATGTTACCTAGCCTGGTAATGAAACCAACCCACAAGCTCGGAGAACGAAGCTTCACCCTCACATAAGATAATGTGCCTCTAGCTGCTATCTCTTTTAATCATGAATTAGATCCAGTCTTTCATCTCCCATTCCATCAGGCGGTACCCACAATGATGAACAAAACCAAACCCAGGAACTGAATACCATTTCTTATGACTCTGGCTGCCTATGGCATCCCTGCTTACTCTAGTCTACTCCAAGTCCTTGCATAGATAGAATGAGCAGCAAATACAGAAGCTATTTCTCATCTGGCAGTCCATATGAACCTACTGTTGTTCTTGCTAGTTCTACTGCTTGCAGAAGAAGAGACTTCTGCTGTCCAATCAGCCAATTAGACAAGATACTGTAGTTCCTAAAGATCAGGACATTTTTCTAATTTTGGGAGAGGTATCTGGCATCAAGAATGCCTTTACAAAACTGGGATTGTCCCAACAAAAAGATCTCTGGCCATTCAGACCTAACAAGGCAGTTCAATAATGGGGCTAAGTCTCCAGAGAGATAGTGGACTCCTTCAGTAGTAATATTCAGTAGAGGCTGAATAGTCATCTCTTATGAATTGTTTCATTTAAATTTTGGCTAGCTTGGAAATTCTGAGATTTAAAGTCTACATATCTTAAAGTGGCTGAGGTTGAGAAACAGTCTAAGGCACCCAACTAGGTCTCTTTGTACAGTAGGAATACTAAAATTGGACTCCTGGGTCAGATGTGATATGGTGGGGTTGCCTGGCTGTCCCACAATGTCCCTTCACTCTGATGATGTCATAATTTTTCTTTCTCCAAACCCACCTGCTGCTCATTTTGAAATAAGTTTCTCGATGTGGGAAAGACCCTGAGAGGATCTAAGGAATGCTGGCTAGAGAATGGCCAGAAAAGAGACAACATAGCCTACAGCTGGATAGTGGACAGGACAAGAATTTCAAAAGAAATCCTCCCTAGTTTCTCAGTCTGTAAAGGAGATGGTGGCAGGCAGAATTGTACTTTCAGACTTGCAAGATTCTGTTAATGTAGCTTTATAATGAAATTGAATTACCTCATCTGGTCACGTTTCCTGCCTGCTCTACTTAGTAAGGCTGATATGTTCCTTCTGCTGCTGCTTCTACACTTCTGTCTTCCTCCGTTTCCTTGTGTCAAAAGTTTTGGGTATGTTCAAAATGATTTCACACATATGTACAACCTGGACAGATCTTGTGGCACAATGTTGCTTCCATCATTTTGATACAAGTATTGGATCCTACAGACCTCTCTGCCCCTTCCTATGTCTACCTGATCCTTTCCTGGTCGTATATTCTCCTGCAGTACTTTCCCATAATTCTTGCACATTCCCTCACATTTTAAAGGGGGGAGTTTGTCATAAGAAGAGAAAAGTATAAACAGAGACTCCACAGCAAGAAAAGCAAATGTTTATTTGAAGCATTTTTATCCTTCCCTTTAGCAAAAAAAAGGCTTTGTTCTTGCCTTTACCTATTCAGTAAAAAAGACTTGATGCACAAAGAAAAATGATGGGGAGCAAAGGAGAAAAAGCAAGGTAGGATACCATTTTGTTTTTTAAATGATCAGTTGGGATGAAAACAGTAAAGTATATTGTGTATATAGTGTATCTATTGTGCATATATATAGTATATTTTGACAGGACTCAAGTTACGGGTTTCCTGAAAAATCACCGAGTTTGTACTGTTGGTGCTAATCCAATCTGGTGTATCATTTTCCACCATACCTGCCCCGGTATGTTGTTTTGTGTTTTTAATTGCAGTAAAGAAACAGCTTGTAGTCCACAGTTGGCAATATCCATATTGTGCAGCTCATTGAAGGGGAGACAATATTTCTAACAAACTTGTGACAGAAGCTCAGGAAACACTGTCAATATTTTTTTCCATAGCGTTAGTTAATGCTAGGAAAATACAGCTGTCAATTCTCACATAACAGCTGAGATTTGGTAGTTTGTAATGAAATACAAGCTGTGTTAAACGGGAGGCATTTTAAAACTGTTACTTCAAATACATGTTGCTAAAACAGTCAAGTCTTAAGCTTCATATGCTTAATAGACTGTTTACAGACTTGCATACCAGCAGTCCAAATTAATGGGAATATATACTGAAACAAAAGAATGCCTGATATTCTTTTGATCTGAACTATATGTGGGCTTTCCTTTTAGAGCAGTTAAGGTGTTTTTTTCCCTTGCTGAAGATTAATGATAAACTTTAGAATGTTTTTCTTCACATTTGCCATGCAAACGTAGCCTTTGCAGAAATGCATATAGAAAATGAATGGGTATTCTCTGTTGTGATTCAATTATTTATCTTTACATCCCATAAAGTTTTCAAAGTGCTGAGCAATGCCACCTTATCACCAGCATTCTCTTCCTGACTTCTATATTGGGTAATTCAATTACAGGACAAGCCTTCGGAATTAAAAGTATTTTAAGTTCCCTTTAGAGTCCCTTTGGAAATGCATTTGTTAGTATGTGGGGTATAAAATTAATTTTTGCTAGCAGAAGCCTTTTTTGGTGTGCCTTAAGTTCAGTTGGACTCAGCTTGACCTTGCAAGGGCATCCATAAACAAGGATGTCCATCACATCATTCCTATTTTCTCAGTGGAGCTCATTCAAATAGAAGCCAGGTTATGTTATAAAATAATTTCTTTAAACAAACATCAAAATGTAAGAGGAGAGTGCAATATCCATAAGTGCTAATAAACCTTCATTATGTTGTTGAACTGGTGTGATCACCACAACATAAAAAATATATTGAGACTCTAGAAACAATACAGAGAAGAACAACAAAGATGATTAGGAGACTGGAAGCTAAAACATATGAAGAACGGTTATCAGGAATTGGATATGTCTAATTTAATGAAATGAAGGACTAGGGGGACATGCCAGCAGTTTTCCAACATCTAAGGGGCTACCACAAAGAAGGGGAGGTCAACACTATTCTCCAATATACCTGAACACAGAAGAAGTAGTAATGGATGGAAACTAATCAAGGAGAGAACCACTGTAGAACTGAGGAGAATTTTTTTGAAAATTAGAACAATTAATTAGTGGAACGACTTATCTCCAGAAGTTGTGACTGCTCTATCCCTGGAGGTTTTTAAGAAGGTTGAGAACCCCAAGGTTCTCAAGGAACTGGCAGACGTGATCTCAGAACCACTGAACTATATTTTTCAAAGATCCTGGAGCACTGGGGAACTACCAGAGGACTGGAAGAGAGCTGATGTAGTTCCCATCTTCAAAAAAGGGGAAAAAACAGATCCAGGAAACTACAGACCTATCAGCCTGACCTCAATACCTGGGAAGATTCTGGAAAAGATAATCAAACAACAAATCAGCAAACACCTTGATGTGAACAAAGTTATCACTAAAAGCCAACATGGGTTTGTCAAAAACAGATCGTGCCAGACAAACCTTATTGCATTCTTTGACCAAGTGACAAAACTAGTGGACCAGAGGAATGCTGTAGATTTAATTTACTTGGATTTCAGTAAGGCATTTGATAAAGTAGATCACAACCTGCTACTTGATAAGATAGAAAAATGTGGGTTAGATAGCATCACCACCAGATGGATTCGTAGCTGGCTGACAGGCTATACTCAGCATGTGGTCCTCAATGGAACTGCATCTACATGGAAGGAAGTGTGTAGCGGGGTGCCCCAGGGCTCTGTTCTGGGCCCAGTGCTCTTCAACATCTTCATCAACGATTTGGATGAGGGGATAGATGGGGAACTCATCAAATTTGCAGATGACACCAAGCTGGCAGGAATAGCCAATACTCCAGAAGATAGGCTTAAGATACAGGACGATCTGGACAGACTCGAACACTGGGCACTATCTAACAAAATGAAATTCAATTGTGAAAAAAGTAAGGTTCTACATTTAGGCAGGAAAAATCAAATGCACAGGTATAGTATAGGTGGTACCTTGCTTGTTAGTAGTAACTGTGAGAGAGATCTCGGAGTCCTAGTGGACAATCACTTAAATATGAGCCAGCAGTGTGCTGCAGCTGCCAAAAAAGCCAACACAGTGCTAGGCTGCATTAACAGAGGAATAGAATCAAGATCACGTGAAGTACTAATACCACTTTACAATGCCTTGGTAAGGCCACACCTGGAATACTGCATCCAGTTTTGGTCACCACGATGTAAAAAAGATGTCGGGACTCTAGAAAGAGTACAGAGAAGAGCAACAAAGATGATTGGGGGACTGGAGGCTAAAACATATAGGGAACGGTTGCAGGAATTGGGTATGTGTAGTTTAACGAAGAGAAGGATGAGGGGTGACATGATAGCAGTGATCCAATATCTCAGGGGCCGCCACAAAGAAGAGGGAGCCAAGCTATTCTCGAAAGCACCTAAAAGCAGGACAAGAAGCAATGGATGGAAACTAGTCAAGGAGAGAAGCAACCTAGAACTAAGGAGAAACTTCCTGACAGTTAGAACAACTAACCAGTGGAACAACCTGCCTCCAGAAGTGGTGAATGCTCTAACACTGGAAGTTTTTAAGAAGAGACTGGACAGCCATTTGTCTGAAATGGTATAGGGTTTCCTGCCTTAGCAGGGGGTTGGACTAGATGACCTCCAAGGTCCCTTCCAACTTCTTCTTCTTCTTCTTCTTCTTCTTCTTCTTCTTATTATTATTATTATTATTATTATTATTATTATTATTATTATTATTATTATTATTATTATTATTATTAGATTGGATAACCATTTGTCTGAACTGATGTAGGGTCTCCTGCTTGAGTAGGGGATTGGACTAGAAGACATCCAAGATCCCTTCAGTTCTATTATTCTTTTATATTTCTGTTAACCAATAATACAGTATGCCTCAAAATGAATGAGAAATACCAAAACATATGAGTAATTATATGGATCATATTGAAAGGAGTTATGCAAAGAAAGTTGTGAGTTTGTCTATTAGTTTGTAATATGTGCATCTTGTTCTTGTTATGAAAAATAATGGGATAACAGACCACCAATCATTGTAGAACAGAGCCTACTGATACAGAGAGATTTTTGTAAGTAAGCAGTTAAACAGTTAAGGCTTAAACTCTTATTTCCATTTTCCTGCAAGTAGATCCTTTTTGATTCAGACTTACAATCAACATGTCATTTTAAAGTCAATTCTTCAAGATGAATTCAATTCCTCGGGACCTCGAACTTGGACTTCTTTTGGCAAAATACCAAAGTAGTTTTCCTTTGGCTTGTTCTGAGACCTTTTTTAAAATCTGATAGACTGGAACCGCTGGCATTGTCTGTTGGTCTTCCATGCACCAGATCTGATTCTGTAGAGATAAAGATTATGATCTTCATGGAGAGAAGAAACATCCACTGCTAAGGCCATGAATTTCCATATACCACACAATTTCCCATAGAGTTTGTTTATATTCCACAAAGACCACAGACAACAGTATGCATGTAGATTTGTAGAGTCCTGATCATCTACATTTTGCACTAGGGCAAGGATTGGCTATCTGTCTTCCATGGCTATCTGTCTTCCATCCCTTCAAGATCAAATTTACTGATTAAATACTGAAATTAAGCAGAATCTGTTGGAGGAGGGTGTTGTTTATGATTTTGCAGCAAAAATGCATGGTGATAAGCATTATATGTTAAGCTTGCAGTTATATTTTCAACCTTAGTCCATTTTATTTTAAAAAATAATCTATAAAGGCAAAACTGAAGGGCAGAGAGTAGGACACAGAGAGAGGTTTTGTTTATATATTTATGTATTTGGCTATCGTATGTCAGATTTAATAGAAAGTTCTTATCTAGGTATTAGAGCATAATATTCCTAAATTTTGGATGATGGAAGATTGGGAAATATTAGTAGATGTCTATATGGAATATTAATTTAAGGGGGGAAAAATTTGGCATCTTTTTATTACAATTCTATCCAGTGCAATAACACTGAAACCCAAGTATATTCGTAATTTGAAAACTCCTATTCTTTTTCTCTTTAAAGATTGATAAAATTGATTACTTTTTGTTAGACATACTGTATTTCAGGCTCATTTTGCTTTGTAATTAAGAAAAAAGCCAGAAACATCATTTGGACATTAAAAATTTAATAGATATATTTTTCTAGCTTTATGCATTAGCACAAGACAGCCTATTAATGAAATAAGTCTTCCTTCAGGGTCAATTTAGATGGGCTGCAATCTTCTACAAATATATTGCAAATGAGGATAATTTAATGGTCTTAAAACTAACTGCAAAAAAGACTGGCTTAACTCCCCTGACAACACTACTGAAAAAAGGAGGTGGGGTCGGACATGACTAGCCCACTCTTCATAATTAGCACATATTTAATTTTGATCCTGCTGAATTACATAATTGCAAATATTATCTTCTTGCTTAGGTCAGTCTCAGCCTTTCTGACCTGAGAGGTTAATTCTGACCGAGAGAAAGCTGAGATTTGCATTAGAAAGTCAATAAAAATGTCGCTAGGTTTTAACTTCCAAAGCCAGGGATTACAATGACTTCAAATGCTGAAACAAGGAAAAGCTGGCTGTAATCATACAAACTATAAGCATAATGATCTACAGTTCTGCAGCTACTGTTAAAGAGAAAATGTGTCATAGCGTGTCTTAAAAACCAGAAATAGTGTTGCATTATTTTTTGGGGGGGGATTAGAGTCAGTGCATCTAATGCGGCAAACCATTGTGTAGAAATTACAATAGTCATAGACAGCTTTTAGCTCCCTGCTTATCATACAGAATGGGATTTGACATACAGTAGTGTTAAATTATTATTCTTGGGTATAGGTAGCCTTTTCTGTGAATCCAGCCACTTAAGGCTTAGTCAGCAAACTCAACAAACCATGACTTTGCGTAAAGGTTGCACCCAACCTCCGAATTAATGCACAAATTAATTGGATATAGAGTATTTGGCTTGTTTCTAAGAAACATATTCTTACTAAGGATCTTTCTCATTTTTACAACATGTGGATGTCTTAACTATTTTAATATTAATGTTTTAATATTTGCATCTCTGTTTAATATTTGCATCCCTGTGGCTTGATGGCAAGATAGGTGGCATATCAAGTTAAATAAATGAATGAATGTCTTTATTTGCTGAATGTGGCTAAGACATATATTACCAGTACTTCTTTAGCCTACTAATGCTAGCTAGAAGATATGGCTGCCTGTGTTTCAATAGCAATTTGAAACCAGATGCATTGCTTCATTACTTATTTTATTTTAGACATTCTCTGCTCTTCAGCACAGCCGCTGCTGGTTCAGTTTAGCAAAAAGAAAAATGTCTGTGTTCATACAAGAATGTGAATTTTGGGATAAGATTCCAGCATATGTAACAAGACCACAACTTTCAAAAGATAAAGTTAAATAATATGTTCACATTTGGGATGGATTGTGAGGAAAAAGTGAGGAATTCTAGCAAGGGGTCCCTACGAGGCTTTGTTGTGGCATTATTTTCCTTGTAGCCACAATTAATCAAGAGCATCTTTAAAGGAGGCTGATACACTGCCCGCATTGTTCCCCTCACTTGAACTACTTAAAAGTGTAAACCTCTGAGCCTCACTGGAGGCACTTTGCGCTTCCCTCTGTTTTATGGCACAACCTTAGATACAATAATGCAAGAAGGTCAAGACATCATGTAGGCTTTGGCATTAGACAGCAGAACACTAATTAGTTTTAGAGACAATGGTGTTTTGTATACCCATTCTAATATTTTGGTGGTTAAGTTGTGCTTAAAGATGAAGATTTCCTAAAGGGGACAAAGGGTCTTCTATTCCCCTCTTGTCCTTTCTGATACTTTAAAATGCCCATGAGAGGTTGTGGGGGGTTTTTTTATGTGAAGTATCGGATTGCTCACAAACCATGTCCATCACTAATATAAAAGAAAAATACGAAAGTGATCTGCCTGGTCATCAAGTTGATATGCTGGACTAGAAACAGGAAAAGCGGTTTGTTATGTGTGCTTACCCCCGTTTAGATGTGTTTAATTATTTGTTGTTTTGTTTGTGTTTATCAAAGTTGCCCGATTCCCACTGATTTTGTACAGCATCCATTCTAAAATTGAATGGTTCCTTTTTGCCTTCTAGATGCTTTGAACATCAGCTTCTATAACTCCCGGACATTCTGCATGTAAGGTAAAAGCCCCCTCATCCTTGCCCAAAGGCAAATTATTGGGAGGCTTAAAGTAATCCTGAAATTTACATGGGTACAGAGTAGTCTGTTTTTTAAAAAAATACAAAGATATGAATTGCTAGCTCAGCAGTGCAGAATATTAATAGATTAAAAGGGAAACTGACAAATGGGTGGGAGGATTTTAAAAAATGGATCATCGGAAGAGACACAATAATATAATGATAGAAAACTATTTCGTTTTCTGGCGTTAAGAAAATTGGGGTTGTTTACAACGTTTTCCAACTGTGAGCACTGTCCCTTGTAGTGGTCAGCTTTCTCATACCAGGATTCAACTGCAACCTGAATGAAACTGTGCTAGCAACAATGCTTATGTGGTAACCTGCAAGTGATCCATACAATATGGACTGGGCAAGGTTAAATTTCTTTTCCAGATCTGCAGGGGTTGGTGATGATGACACAGTCTGCAAAAGGCCAAATCCCTAGTCAGGGCGTTTGGGAAGGAAAAGCAGAGAAACAATAGGAGGAAAAGCTAGATCCATTTTTATGATGTCTGCTAATTTCATATTTGGTACCCTTTTGTATCCAGGCAATGGATAAAAAACACGCAGCTGTACTTTTAAAAACTTACCACGCGATAATGGCAACTTTGTGAAGCAACTGTCTGCGAGCGTCCGCTGAAATAAAGAGTCATTGTCAACTTTCTAAAATTAAGCAGGAGTTGGTTAATCTTCTTTGCGGAAAGAATTATACTCAAAAGGCTCCAGGATTGAAAGGCTATGCCCTTGGGATTGCCAACTTGTCCAAAGAAGAAGACACATTAATGATTTATGTATGTATGTATCCATCCTTCCACTCATTCATTCTAGTTGGGGGGGCACCAAAATAAAGACTTACAGGAATTTATAGCAATCCAATAAAAACACACAATGAATTAAAATGTCCATAAGAAGCATCATTGAAATCAAAATCAAGGCCTCTCCTGATCATCCAACACATGCTAAACTTTAAATGCTTTCATCTGCTAGGCCCTCACTGTCTGACGGTAATACCATTCCTATTATGAATTGTCCCATTTATGTCAAACGGATGCCAGCAATCTCAAAAACTTTTTAAAACAGAATATTTGTAGCACAGCATTGAAACGAGGAGTTCTTGTTGCTTTCTGAACTTGGTTGTTTTCTCGCAGACATTTCATTACCCAAACTAGGTAACATCAAGCTAGCACTGATAATGTTACCTAGTTTGGGTAATGAAACATCTGCAAGAAAACAACGAAGCTCAGACAGCACCAAAAACTCCTCAAAAAAACCCGTCTCTTGGACATATCAAGAGAGCCTTCTTCCTGTGTGTCTTCCAAGCTAAGAAGGTGTTTTCACATGTTGTTCAGTATTTAAGAAAACGGCACCCCCTAAAGAAACAAATAACTCTTTTGCCATGCTTTTCATTGTTAGTTGCATTTATTTCGATTTTACTTACACTAATTTTATTTTATTTTTCTTGGTTTAAATTGTATTGCTTTTATTCAGATGCTTTACCATTTGTGTTTTTTAATTGCTGCTAGGCAACCTAGACTATTGTATAACAGAAAGCCAAGATATAAATTGAATAAATAATAAGTACTGTATAAAAAGAATATATTACAGCACGATTGGGCAAGAAGTGAAATACTCTAATTTGCACTTACTAAATTGTAGTAGAGAGAAGGCAACCTTGTTTAAGCGTAATGTCAGATTGAAACGAAATAGTTTTGAAATGCAGTGAAATTAGGCTCTTTAGAGTGCGAGATGAAATTGAAGAGTTAATTTATGTGAATGTGAAGGAATAGAGAAAATTCAAAAGCTAAAATAGAGAGCAAATGTTTATAGTGGATGAGAATATTCTAGTTCAAATAAATTTATGAGTCAGAGACAAATTTGCATCCTAAAAAGCAGACTACCACAAGATAAAGACATCAAATAATATAAAATAAATGTAATCCATAAGAATTGTAAAGATTCCAAAAAAAAAACCAACAACCCAATACCAAGCAAACCACATCAACAAATCATAAACACTGAATTTGCAGGACTTGTAGAAATCAAATATAGACCTGAACCAAGAATATTTTTAATTCAAAACTGATTGTATTGACTCCTTTAGGGACTCCACATTTCCCTCCAAAAAATCTACATGAAGTGACTGAATTAAAGAACTGAACCAGCAATTCCTATTCTAGTTAGACAAAAAGTAGAGTTTCACATTTCTGGCTGATCAAAAAAGAATCCAAGGTAAATTGATACACCCAACATAGTTTTGGCATTACAGTTATCACACTGGAAAGACAGGCAGACTGGTATTCTTGGACACCCCCCACCCACCCCATCCCTCATACTACTTCTTTAAAAATCCAATTTAGACCTACTCTCAGAGACATCCATTGTATCTGTCAGCTCTACAATAACTAATTTTATCAAAATGATAAAAACAGTGTTGTCTTATTGTGACATAAGCTCTGCCCTTTCATATGTGGGTGTCATGTCACAAAAGAGTGGAGGTTATGGTTTGACAATACAACATTGCTTTTGCATTAGCCATATGTATATGGCTATTGCAAAACATATATACTAGTTCATGAATGAAGGCAAATATACATGTCCCAGGATAATTTTGCAGGATCCAATCTGGATTGGTCACCAGGATCAGGTTTAGTCTTCCAAGCACAAGACTGAAAGCTCAGAAGACAAAACCTCTAGTCCTAGTCACCAACCCAGATTGGATTCTGTTACTAAATCAATTATATCAATAGTGTGTTATATGTCTGTCTGAAAATACATTGTAAAAGAAAACTGGTTCTATATGGCAGCACAAATGAGTCTTTTATATGAGCCTTTGTTGCATAAAGGCTTTCCCTACTCCCCAATAATGCCCATTAGTTAGGCTTACTGTTTTTGAACTGCAAAAAAACAGACAACCACTAGAAGGTTGCAAAGAGACATTTTAAACTCTTAACTATTTCCTGCCACCTAGCAGGAATCCCAATGTTTGCAGCTCATCTTATTTCCCTGTTACCTTTGCAGTGGTCAGGTAGAAACCTAGATTTCTCAGGCCAAAACTCCAGATGGGGTTAAGTATTCAGCAATAGCCACCTCTGAGTAATATCCTTGCTGGGACTGTCATCCTGCATTACTGCAAATGTCAAGGAACAGAATGCAGAGAGTCTTGGATGGCATCTCATGCTTTAACCGATCTTTGGAAATTGCTTTCCCCCCTTCTTTCTCCAGTTTACATTTCTTTTTTCCTTTTATCCATTGTATGTTTTAGGGAGCAATATAATAGATCCCTTGAAAAGAAGGCGGTTTGTAGTGCATCACGATGCAGTCTCGTTGGCTACACTCAATATTTTTAATTACTTGCCTTTATTATCCGTGAGACAAAATGTAGAGTCAAGTTTCAAATAATACTTTTTATTGGGTAAAAGCTGGAATATTGACAGTCAGGCTTTAGGGATACAGAAAACTCCTCTGCAGGTCAGAATGGAATTGATTCTGGGGGGGAAAAAACCTATATTCAGGAAGCGTCATTGTCAATATTCTATACTGAGTCCAATAATGGTAGTCTTTCAAACTTGGCTCTGAAATTTGTCTATAAAGAAAATATTTGAGCTTCCAATGGCTTCATGCTTATGACTTTTATCGGACGCCTAATTTGTTACATGACATCACATATTTGAAGTTTACCTTCCTAATAAAGGTAAATTACTAGCATGTCAGGATTAACCATTGCATCTATTTAAATGAGTAAAACTGGGCCAGTTCCAGGGATCTAGCTTGTGAAGTACAATAACCAAAACGCCAGATTGGTTCTTTTGCCAAATTATAACTTTATAGTTAAATGTTTCTAGATCAGCCTTAGAATCACTTCTGTTTCACTGTGAGAATAAATGGACATGATAAAAAAACACTTTGCCCTTCTCACGCAACAGAACTCTAGATCTATTTAGTAATGAAACAGCATTCAGTACTTTATTGTGCGTAATTAAAAAGTCAGGTAGGATCTAAGTCTGTCAGTGCAATAGGAATTCCTGTTTGTCTTGCTCTCTCTTGATGACTGTTTTCCACATGTACGCAAAATCTGATCTAGTGGAGAACATGAAAGACATATGGAGAAGTGGAATCCTCTTTTGTCATTCCATTGAAAGAAACAACTTCCACTTATAGAAACATATAATTGATTCTATCTTTTGGGTGTAGCTGGATAAACCCAACAAAAGAAACTAGAACAAAAATCCCACAACAATTAGTGATAAGCAAAAGTAATTCATTTTTCCCATTTATATGAACATCCATCCAAGAAGGTAAATTACATTTCAGAACCCTAGCTATACTCAAATCCATTTACTTTTTGAAATATCCTCAAAATATATGGAAGTATAATAAGTTTCTAATTCATTGTTTCCCTGTATGTTTGGCTGGCAGTGCTCAAGACACTATGAAAAATACTTTTGCTCTGATTATTTTCCATTTGCCTTTCCACCACCTTAAAAATGAAGGCTTCTGAAGGTCATGAATTCATGGAAGAAGTGGTAGATTGTGCACTCTGCTTTAGGTATAAGGTGAAAATTCCTGCAAGATCTCATCATTAAAAGGAAGATTAAACACAAATAATAACTATTCAGACAGTAAAGAGACAAAAATAGAATGGAAACAGAGGATGTGAATTGATAAAGTTCTGCCCGCAGTGTTGTATTTGTTCGGAGAACGGTGATGAATGTCCTTATGATTTGCGATTCTCATTTTCTTATGACTTAATATAGCCTCAAAAATATAACAGGCCTATTTAGCAGAAAGACTATTTGCATATATATTTTCAAAAGCAATGCAATAGCACTTCGTGACTCACTTCTCAGTAGGCACAAAATTTAGAATAACTCTGTTTATCTGCGCAAACTTTCCTTAGCCTGTTGCAACTCCAAAGGTCTTTACAGTTACAAATGAGTGTTTGGTAGAATATCCCAAGTAAAGTAGACAAAGACTTATTTTTTCTTCATGCCTACAAAGGACTCCAAATCTTTATTATTCAGCACAGCTGCCTAGAATAGACCACACTGGTGCTTTTGTGTAGTGATAAAAACTGAGTGGGAGTGAATACCATTACCCCTTAAAACATAATTATCTTATTCTTTTGATTTTTTGCACACTGTAATCTAGTTGTGGCCATATTTGGAACATATCCGGCTTGGTCTAGAAGGAATAATTGATATCATTTAAATCATAATTAGCCTCACAATAATGGGATGTAAAGCAAAGAAGAAAACACTAAAATGTTAATATGGGGGATTGTGACAAAGGGCTTTTAAAATTTGTAGAAGCATTTTTATGGCCTGAGTCATGTCTGAAGGTCTCCACTTTCCAGAATTTTTTTACTTCTGGGTAAATGTGTTATGTTTCTGTCTTTGACAATTGAACCCAAACTGACAGAATACTGCAGAATACACTCCCTCCAGAGGTGAGGCAGGCCCCTATTAAAACATGACTCTGCGGCCTCACAGGGCACACAGCCATGGGGTTGGTTGATGCCCTGAGAGTTCTCCCTTCTCCTTTTCCACTAATTTTTAATAGGGTTCAATCATCCTTGCCTCCTTTTAAATTCTAATTTTTTAATTCTTCTATACTCTCTTCCAGTGCTTTTTTTATAAAAGAAAAAGGTGCCGGAACTCACACATGTCATACAACCTGCCTTGCCTACCCTACAAGGTTCCATCCAAAAAAGGTGCCGGAACTCCGTTCTGAGCGTTCTATGAGAAAAAAAAGCCCTGCTCTCTTCCTTTTTATGACCCTGAAATCCCTTAATTCGGGGTAGAGTTCAGGTGACTGGATGGAGCTGAGCATTTACTGGCCGGATGCTGGATGCCCTTCCTTATGCCACACAAAGTTAATTCTTATATACTGTTTTTATATTTTAGCATTTTATTGTACATTGCCCAGAATCCCACTCAGAGGGAGATGGGTGATTCAAAAATCTGAAAAATAAATAGATAAACCCTCACATTTCTTAGCCTTCTTCTGTGTTCAGGTGCATATTTCTAGCCATTGTTTTCTATTACCACTGAAATATAATTTAAGTACAGTGGTTGTTTTAATTATGATTATAATTTAAAAATCATAACTATAATTAGGAGCATATCATGTGCCAATACATTAGTTTATTTTTAATTGAAGGAGTATACATGCGTAAACTTTCAAGTCCATTAGCCTTCTGCCAGCTGATTATCTGTTAGAGAAATAAAGTTAAATTATTGACTGTTTTATTTGGGGAAAAAACCTTTTAATTTCATACGCTTTTTCTTTTAAAAATATAGCATCATTGCAAACATTAAGAAAACAAAAGAGTTGGAGTTAATATAACTACAATATTAATTACTGGATGAAAAATACTATCAAATGTCATTGGACAAAGCCCAACTTGGCAATAAGAAAGTGCAATATAAAAATGCAAATTGACAGTAAGCAGTTCAATCCTCTGTGACAAGGGAATATTCATCAGAAGTTTGTAACATGCGTATAGGAAAAGAAAGATGTTTCCTTTACTCCCATCCAAAATAATGTGCATTACTTACTTTATCTTGGCAATTTTCCCTAACCTGAAAACTTTCAGAGATTCTGGGATTCCCCAGAATCCCCAAAATATTTGGAAGACACCTGTTCAGAGAAGAATATCTTAAAATACTGATCTTGACTTTTGAATATTTAGCAACATGATACAGGTAGTCCTCGACTTACAATCATAACTGAATCCACTGCACTTGCATGCTGCTTTCAGCGTTAGTCCCATCATCCCAGTCAAAGGCAAATGTGGCTTACGCTAGGACATTTACCTTTCCTTCTCTCTCTCTCTTGAATATTTATAAGCAGCTCATTGCTTTTAGTGCTTAATAATAAATCACATATCTGATAGAAGAACATATTTGTAGCTCAGGGGTGAACTGTGGGGTCCTTGGTGCTTTTTGAGCTTGGTCGTTTTATTTCAGACATTTCATTATCCGGCTAGGTAACATTATCAGTACTAGAAAGGAGTGGGGTTTGTTTTGCCAACATTGATGGGAGAGTTCTTGGTGGTTCCTTGATTCAAAGTATTTTTTAAAATTCGCCATAATAAACATCTGCCTAGTCATCCAGGTGTATAAACTGCTCTTAGTTTAAGCCACTGTGAGCTGAAATAACCATTTCATAATGGAGTGTAAAACCATTATATTCCTAG
Source organism: Vipera berus (assembly GCF_964194415.1). Lineage (NCBI taxonomy): Eukaryota > Metazoa > Chordata > Lepidosauria > Squamata > Viperidae > Vipera > Vipera berus. Next base: position 69,299,889 of record NC_138204.1, read on the forward strand.
GTACAGTTACCCCAGTGCAAGATGTCCTGACTTTCTGTTGTTATTGTTTAGTCACTAAGTCGTGTCCAACTCTTTGCGACCCCATGGACCATACCATGCCAGCCCCCCCTGTCCTACACTGAAACCCAGAGTTTACTCAAATTCACATTCGTTGCATCAATGACACTATCTAACCATCTCATCCTCTGCCGTCCTCTTCTCCTTTTGCATTCAATCTTTCCCAACATCAGGGTCTCTTCCCATGAGTCCTCTCTTCTCATTTGATGGCCAAAGTATTTGAGCTTCATCATCAATATCTAGTTGTTGGGGTATTATTCAACAAATAACGTGGTAGAAGCCTGCAGTTTAAATAATGGTGTTTTCTAGAGATGAAGCTCTTTCCTTTACTTCATGACTAAAAACAAAGCACAAGCTGAAAGAATTTCATCCAATAAAAACCATTCTAATAATCAATGAAGACAATCATGGCTTCTTGTTGGTAAAGATAATCCTCAACTTACAACAGTTCATTTAGTGACCATTTTAAGTTACAGCAGCTCTGAAAAAAGTTACTTATGACCGTTTCTCACATTTAAGACCATTGTAGCATCCCCAAGTTCACATTTTCAAAATTCAGATGCTTGGCAACTGACTCATATTTATGGGACGGCCACAGTGTCCCGGGGTCATGTGATCGTCTTTTGTGACCTTCTAACAAGCAAAGTCAATGGGGAAGCCAGAGTCATTTAACAACTGTGTTACTAACATAACAGCTGCAGTGATTCATTTAACAGCTGTGGCAAGAAAGGTCATAGAATGAGGCAAAACCCACTTAACAAATGTCTCACCTTACAACTAAAGTTTTGGGATCAACTGCGGTCATAACTCTCACCTGCATTGTGTAAGGTGACTCTTATAATCCAAGGGAAAGGTTGGCCGTTGTGCACAACAGAAGCAATGGCATGTACCAGTCATGTCTATTAAAAATTATTGCCTTGAATCACAGGTATTTATGAAAAGTAGAAAACAAGTGAACAGGGAAAAGCAATGAATTATCAGAATCTCAGGACAAACCGAGGAACATTAAAACAGATTTTCTAGATTGCAGAAGCATTGTGCATTCAATGGAACATTTACTTCATTCAGTAAATGAAGCTAGTGTAAGAAAAACACCCTCAAGGTAGAAAGTCTCTCATGAAAATCAAATTAAATAATTAAGGGAAGCAACTACCAGTGGGAAAGAAGACACGAGGAAAGACAATGATCACAGCAGAAGAAGACCAACAATAGGGTTAGTATAACCTAAAATTTCTAAAAGAAACATTGTTGTAGACTTTTGCCTCTGAAAATGTCTAAAGTCAGCATTTAAGGGTTGACATCTTAAATATGAAACATTTTCATTATGAATTAGTATGATTGGTTTGAGATAGTTGGGTTTCATTGTGGATCTGTTTCAGATTTTGCCTTATTCCTGGAGAAGCCCTAGGAACCTCCCAATAACCTTGCCTAATTACTTAGAAAATTGAGCAGGTTTTCCAACAATATCAGTAACAGAGTTTCCCAGATAGAGCAGAACAGTTGAAAAGGCCATGCAACAATGTAAAATGTTTTTACTCACTTTTCTCTTTTTAAGAAAATGGAGAGCATGTCAGATAGGAAATTAAACTTGCTGGGCCACCATATTGAAAGAGTGAGACCTCAAAAAATAAGCTTACAACATTGTGAAAGTAGCAGCGCCACCCCCAAAATGAGGGCAGGCAGACTTGTGTAGCTGAAAACATTGCTTTTTTGTGAAGAAACAAGCAGCCTTTTGGTCATGCCACTGGGGCAGATGAGATTTGTAATTCTGGACAGTGGAACATCTGGAAGAAACATCTTGCAATGAAAAAAAAGCAGTAGGAGAAATGGTAAGAAACAGCCTATATTTCTAGTGACTACAATGCTAAGCATGAAGTGGTTAAGATTACTTTTATATTGTTTTCCATTTTACTGAGGGAAAATTGCTTTTCCCAGAATAATTCCATTTTACTGGGGAAAATAGCTTCTTCCAAAATAATACCATTGATCCATGATCTTTCTTACCCATTCTTGGCTGGTTCTTACCCATTCTCAGCTAGTGGCTCATATGCAATCTGGTCAAGATCTATTCAGAATGTTAATGTTCCTAAAATTCAGTGAGGTTTATTCCCAGGTAAATGAATATAGGATTTCAGCTTACATCTAAAACATATTACAGTATTTTGTTTTCTGATAATTTTATCAAGATTTGTCCTTGTCTAAATTTGGTCATTACTTTGTTGGGGAGGAGGGCACGTCTTAGGCACAAAAATAGCAATATTTGCAAGAATGAACTAATATTGGTTGACATCACGCCTTGCATATAAAAAGTTCCACTTCAGGAGTTAGGACATGCCCTTCTAGTTTAAGCTTGTCCTACTTTAGACGCAGTTGTCATTTAGTGACTGCCTCAGACAGCAACTGTTTATGAGTTACAACCGCGATAAGAAAATAATCCTTGTTTTTGTGAACTTTGCAGGCCTTTAAAGCAATGAAAAGCTGAAGTAGGGTCAAAAGCACAGTCGCAATTTCACTTAGCAACCACTTAACTTAAAGAACAAACTGCCATCCCAAGTGCAGTCTACCTGCATTTTGGGTAGAAATCCCACACAATTGTTAACATGGCTTTAGACTGATTTCTACACGTCAAGAGAATTGGGAGACGATACCACTAAAGACACCAGCCACCTGTGAGTGGCAGAGTGCACATCTGCGTGATACAGATGGGCATATTTCTGGAAGCTGGGAATGAAAATAGGTAAAACTGACAGCTACATGAAAGACAGCTCTTGGATAGAGAAGGAACTGCTGTTTGCGAGAGTGTCAAATCTGTGAGGGAAGTTTTGACTGGAGAGAAAACAGAAAAAAACTAGAAAAAACCAGAAATCACAAAAGCTATGAAAGGGAAGTATCTCAGAAGAAATTTAGAAGACATTCTCAGAAGAAAGAGAATGAAGTCCTGAACTAAGGTAGGGAGACTCTTTTTGGGGACTTTGTGTTGAGGGTAAGACTGGAGCACAAAACCTGTAATCAGAAATCAACGCGAGTAAAAGACTCAGAAGCTGCCCTGAGTGTGATGAGTGGGGACAACGTTGTGATTTCCTCAACCGACTGTTAAGCAGAGTCCATTAAGAGTGGTGGTAGCTGCAAGGGCAGATGTCCCCAACCTTTTGGGCACCAGGGACCGGTTATGTGGAGAGAGTTTTTTTCATGGACCGGAGGGTGTGTGGTTTTGTGGGCTGCTTGCATTCTGCGAATGGAGCTTTGCTTGTTTGTGCAGACCAGTTGATGGCATGCCACAGCCCGGTACTCATCCACGGACCCGGGGTTGGGGACCCCTGTGCTAGGGCCCTAGAGCTAATTGGAAGCTAGAAAGCAACAATGTAGAATTGATGAAGACCCAGAATCAAAAGAAGGAGAGACCAGTAAAAGAGGTTCCTCAACTCACTCAGCAGACAGTTTCCACTGAGAGACAGGAGATGGGTAAAGTCTGAGAGAGAAGGAGGTGTGGTCAACAGAAGACAAATAATCTTTTGTCTTTATGGTGAGCCACCAATCTCAGACCCAGACACTCCAAGAGAGAAGCTGAAAGAAGCAGAACAAATGTTCCTGGGGAAAGAGGGAGAGAGGGAAGAAAAGAGTTAATAAAAGTAATAAAAATCTAAGAACTGCAAGCAATAAAGGAGTAAAAAAAAGGCAAATAATTGGGGGGGGGGTGAGATCAGAAAGGATGTTATGAGGAACTTAACATTCAGGTGGAGCCAGATATTAAGTACAGAGAAAGATTCAAGGATTAAAAAAGTATTTTTAATTATAGGCATTAGGTTAAAATAAGTAATAAAGTAGATTTAAAAATGATGCAAATAAAAACTGAGCCTTTTACTATGTGACCTTCCAGTATATTTGGTATATCATTGTTCAGTAAAGTACTTTTGGAAATAAAAATTGATCCTTCATATCTCAAGCAACAAGTTCTTCTGCCCATGGCAATTTTATTATAATAATCCTATAAGGTAGATTAGACAGTAACAGGCTATGAAGAGTAACAATGACCTTGATGACCAAGAAACCTCCAATAAACTAACCACCACTGTATCCTGACCTTTGTGTGCAGATGAGTTTGTGCTGAATATTCTGAACTATACACAGGTCATACAGTTGATGCTGCACAGTAGAATCATGTTATTCCCTAGCAGAGAGAGATAAATTTAATACCTAAGGCATTTCAAACCTTTTAGGGTGCATTTGAAAATTTGCGGAACACTTCAGCTTGCAAATGCATAAAATGGCTGCAAATGAAGACCTAACCAGTTACGAATCATCAACCGACCCTAATCATATCTGCCAAGACCAACTATCCCCTCTGCAGATACTCCCTAATAGTCTTTCTCTGAACATTCAGACAGTCTTCAAAGTACTGGATAGATTTTTTTTCTTAATTTACAGAAAGCCTACAGAATCTATTTGGAAAGGGGTAGTAAGAAACTTCTGCTGGATCCCTGTGTAGAGGAAGCCCTTTCTTTCCATGTGTCTAAACTATCTTGAATCCAATCTACCTCTTATTTATTTTGTGCACTTCCATAATAGTCCTAATCAATAAATCACATTTAAGCAATGCCTATATTTGAATCCATCCGCTACCATTCATCAGTATCTCAAAATATAGGGCAAACTGGCCTACTTGTGAATGAAAAGCAAAAACAAAAAGGAGCTGAAATTACTGTCAGATTTTTTTTTAAAGGCAATTTGTAGCTTAAAGGTCAGAGGCAGCGAAATTAATCCTGTGTGAAAACTGGCTTCCCCATTCCTGAGAGATCTCTATGATACCTCAGGACTGTAGGATTGCTCAAACCATCTTTGGTAATAAGGTTAATGTTGGCCGGTCCTACTTAACTTATCAAGAATTATATGAGAGGAATGGTCAGAGAGCAAAAGGCAGTTAAAGGGAATATGCTAGCACTGATTCTCCCTTGCAGCAAGGAATATTAATTGTAATCAAGGCACTTCTAGCTGAACAGAGAGCAAAATCCAGGAATATTGGAAAGCAGTTGCCTCCTTATTAAAGGGCCAAGCCACCTCAAACTACCACCATAGAGAAGCTGTTTGGCTACTTCCTTCCTCATCACAACTGTGTCTTCACAACAGGTCTTCTCAAATCCAAAATTGCTTGGACCATTTTTAGTCAATTTACCATAAACCTCCAAAGGATCAAGAATTGAATTGTCACAAAGAATACTTCACAAATCATGAACTGTTTAGGGAACAAATGGTAATAGAGAATGTTGCCTTTCTATGTTGCACTTTATAATACACAAATAATGTGTTCAAATCAACTCAAATAGTAGAGTTTAGATGCCATAAGCGGATCTATATTAAATTACATCGACTCAACTGCAGTTCCTGCTAACGTTCTAAATGAACATAAAAGAAGCCAATTGATTAGTTATTGCTGTGAAATATAGTAACACTGACATTACATTAATATAAATGATTTCATTCAATAGTTTATATGGGGAGACCCTAACAGTAGCTACTGTTACTCTGAAACTAAAAACTATTCTGTTATGCTTGTAACTAAAAAAAAACCTTGCGGATATATAAAAACGCATACTACTGTATTGTTATGTTGATGCCACCAGACTTTAGTTACAAAGATGGTCTGGATATTATAAGGAATAATTCAAATTTTTAAAAGCCTCAATCTGCTAAAAGTCACTGTAAATCCCCAAGTCCCTGTTGGGATGAAAAAAAAATGTAAGGGTATTTATCCAATATAAAAAAGATTTGAAGGAGTGGACAAAATATTTCCTGGGATGATGGTGCAGAGAAGACATGATTATGATTTACCATGAATTACAGTAAAATATCTCTCTCTGTATAATCCTGCTCAAGTATTATAATCTGCCAAGGAGCCTTTGTCTGTATCCCATAATGGGGAGTACCAAAATATATGGAGATGTAAGGATTTGAGCAGGAAGAGACGGAGTTGACCCACAATTGTGAAATATCTGCTTCATTGACAAGGACAACATTTGCTCCATTTTGGTATCTTGGTCAAAACTTTGAGTTGCAGTGAAACTTTGGATTCTGAGAATCAGTCGTTCAGTCATTGCTTTATTTTTACCCAAATGTGGGGGTTTTTTTGGTTAAAATTCATTTTTTAGTTCTACAGGTAGTTACAACACCACTGAAAAAAGTCATTTATGACCCTTTTTCACACTTATGACCATTGCAGCATCCCCATGGTCACATGATCAAAATTCAGATGCTTGGCAAATATTTGTGATGTTTGCAGTCTCCCAAAGTTATGTGATCACCTTTTGCAAACGTCTGCCAAGCAGAGTCGGGCGGGGAGAGCCAGATTCACTTAATAACCACGTTACTAAATTAACAACCGCATGATTCACTTAACAACTGTGGCCAGAAAGGTCATAAAATGGGGTACAAGTCACTTAACTCTCTCTGAACCCCAGAAATTTGGGGCTCAACTGTGCTCTTAGGTCGAGGATTTACCTGCATTGTTTGCTATTACATTCCACGTTAACACCTATTGACCTACAACTGATACGACAAGTAGATTTAATTAAAGTGTCTCAATGGAGGGAAGGATCAGCATTCTTTATGCAGTGTGAAATACCATATTCTGTTTAAGGATTACTTTGTGGGGGGGGGGAAACCAACTCCAAAAGTTTTTCAGTCATTGCATTGCAGAGTCTTTGATGATACCGGTACAGGGGAAACAAACAAAGGACCAATTAAGTCGCGCTAGAAATCGGCAGTTGCAACCCGAACCACCAGGTGGTTGGGAACTGTATGACATATGGATCGCTTAGAAGAAGTTCAGATGGCAAGTGGAGTGATTGAGTGGATGCCAGCAGGGAAGAGGCCACATGAAAGACCAAATCCAAGAAATTGGGTCTATGTAGCCAGAGCTCTAGGTGACAATGTTAGAGCCATGTGATAAATGAATTGGTTCTCAGACTATCAATGATGATGGATAGGGCCAGTGGGAATAGTAGCCAGGAGTGCTGAAATGCTTTTGGAAGAGAAATCCAGAAATTCTTTGGCCTTAATTTGTTCTCGCTCTTTTCTTCGGAGGGAAAATACCCTAAACTATGGGTCAGATCATACATCTCCAGGAGGCGGGAGGAAAAAAAAGCCTAGTTGCTTGAAAAGAACCATTAATTTTCAATTTTAAGATTATCCAATATTAACCAGATCCTTAGTTCCTGTTTTCAAATAAGGAATTCAAAGTGCCAGTCCCAAATACTAAATACAATTCTATTGCCAAGTGTAGATATTAAACAAATGCCTCAGGAGGGTGGCTGTGTTGCTCATTCTTCCAATACAGGTAGTCTCCTCCGACTTATGAACACGATTGAGCCAAAAAATTTCCATTGCTAAGCCACACAGTTGTTAAGTGAATTGTGCCCCATTTTGTGATCTGTTTTTGACACTACTGTTAGCAAATTGCTTAGTTGTTAAGAGAATCATGCAATTGTTAAACGAAGCTGGCTTCCCCCATTGACTTTGCTTGACGGAAGCATGCTGGGAAGGTTACAAAGGGTGATCACATGACCCCAGGGACATTGCAGCTGTCATAAATACATGCCAGTGGCCAAGTGGCCCAATTTTGATCATGTGACCAAAGGGGCGCTGCAATAGTCTTTCTTATATATGAAAAAACAGTCATAAGTCACTTTTCTCTGTGCCGTTATAATTTCAAACAGTCACTAAATGAATGTTTGTAACTGTCAACAAAAGTGCGTATAGTCAAGGCTATGGTCTTCCCAGTTGCAATGTATGGCAGTGAAAGTTGGACCATAAGAAAGGCTGAGCGCCAAAGAATTGAGGCCTTTGAACTATGGTGCTGGAGAAGACTCCTGCGAGTCCCTTGGACTGCAAGGCGATCAAACCGGTCAGTCCTAGAGGAGATCAATCCTGACTGCTCTTTAGAAGGCCAGATCCTGAAGCTAAAACTCAAGTACTTTGGCCACCTAATGAGAAGGAAGGACTCACTGGAGAAGAGCCTAATGCTGGGAAAGATCGAGGGCAATAGAAGAAGGGGACGACAGAGAATGAGGTGGCTGGATGGAGTCACTGAAGCAGTGGGCGTGAGCTTGAATGGACTCCAGAAGATGGTGGAGGACAGGAAGGCCTGGAGGAATGTTGTCCATAGGGTCGCGATGGGTCGGACACGACTTCGCAGCTAACAACAACAACAACAAACTCGAGGATAATCTGTATGCAAGCTACAAAAGTAACCTAAGGCATGTTGTCCAACCTTTTGGCTTGCCTGAGCTACACTGAATTTATATATATAAATGGTCGGCAGTTTGGCAGGTGGCCTCTTTGCTGAATCTTTTTCATTCTTCACTAATTTGGATCTTGTCTGGTCCTTCATAGGGACGTGGTGGCTCAGTGGGTTAGGACGCTGAGCTTGTCGATCTGAAGGTCGGCAGTTTGGCGGGTCGAATCCCGAGTGCCGCGTAACAGAGTGAGCGCCTGTTACTCGTCCCAGCTTCTGCCAACCTAGCAGTTCGAAAGCACGTAAAAATGCAAGTAGAAAAATAGGGACCACTACGGTGGGAAGGGAACAGTGTTCCATGCCCCTGTTGTGACTCAGGGCCAGCCTGTGGGTCCGGCAGCCGGCTCAGATGTCTCGGATGACTCAGATGAGGGGGAGGAGGAGGGTGTGGAAGACGAACTGGCTGATGATGGCTTGGAGGCTTCGCAGAGCCCCCAGCCGGGGCCCTCTTCTCAGCTGCGTGAGCCCGATAGTGCGGAGGATGATGACCCACAGCTGGCCCTGTTCAAGGACGCCCGACGCAGGAGGCAGTCGAGCAGGAACAAACAGAGAAAGGCTGTGGGACTCCTCGGGAGGAGGCACAGGGAGGCCACGCCCTGAACTCTAAATAAAAGGAGTGTTTGGGGAAGGGCTGGTTGCTGAAAGCAACCCTTCCGTTTGAGGATTCAAGTTCCAGTGTTTTTGTTTCTTGTTCTGTTGTTTGAGTAATAAATCTTGGCAGACGCTTTTCAGCCTCAGACGCTCTCCAGTCTCTACTGTTTGAACAGGGGTTTGCCTTATTGCAAGGCCGGTAGCAGGCTGGTTCAGAACAGCCCCTTTGGCGTCTAGTCATGCTGGCCATATGACCACGGAGATGTCCTTGGACAAACGCTGGCTCTTCGGCTTTGAAACAGAGGTGAGCACCGGCTCCTAGAGTTGGAAACGACTAGCACGCATGTGGGGAACCTTTACACACACACACACAAAGACACACACACACATACACACAGACATATATATATATTTATCTTGTGGAGCCATATTAGTAGCTGTCCAGGGCTGCATGCAGCCTGTGGGTTGTAGGCTTGGACACACCTTTTCTAAGGTATTGAAGAACCATCTGAGATCTTACTAGAACTTTCCCCATACTTGAACATATCTCGTTTCATGCATTCCACATTCATGCACCTGTGATATGGATGAGTGAAAATCCTCCCCCCACTCCAAATGTAACAGCATACTTTCATGGACTCAGTACTTAATAAAGGTAAAGGTTTACCCTTTCCAGTCATGTCCGACTCTAGTTGTCTGAAGACCCTTTCCATGGTCATGTGGCCAGCATGACTATACACTGAGGTCCGTGGAACCCTGTTACCTTCCCACCAAAGTGGTACCTATTTATCTACTTGCATTTGCGTGCTTTCAAACTGCTAGGTAGGCAGGAGGTGGCGCAAATAACAGGAGCTCACCCCATCTCATGGCACTCAGGTCTTGAACCTGACAAGGTCAGCATTTTTAACCACTGAGCCATCACACACCTTAATAAACCTATGTTAAAGGATTGGGAGACTGGATCTTAAGTAAAATATCATAATTAGTCTAAATTCAAGACTCGTAAGGAGAAATTCTGCAAATCAAACAAAAGACACAATTCTTCAAAATCTCTTATTCATCCCCTTTTAGGTCAGTGATGATAAGCTACAATACCAGTGAATTAGGATAGGGCCACCACTTCTGCTGATACAGATGGGTAGTCGTCCAAGCTAAAGCAAATCTTCCGTATCTTCTTTATTTATCTGTTGGATTGCTCTAAACAGCCCAAACATAATTTCATTAACTCTGACACTGTGTTCACCCTACTGCATAATATAACATTTCCATATTTAAAACTCACCTTTGGTGTAGCTCAGCAACTTTGCACTTGAGATATCATTGGTGGAGCAAAGCAATTCCCCACAGTGCTATATTCAAAAGACAGGACAGATGCTAACTAAACACTAATATTGGGTTTTACATCTTGCAAATGCTCACAGATTTATAAACAAATTAGCAAATACATGAGGAGGTGAGGGATTGAACTGGGACCCACTTCAACAGATTCAAGGAGCAGGTGATGTGTCCCAAAGTGCCATTTGTGTAAAAAAAAAACATTTGGCAGGAATCTCAAAAAAGCATCCAAGATTAACTTTAGGCACCCAGTAGGTTATTGTTCACGTGTGCTTCGCATGCAACAGACCGAACTGCGGTGAGGATGCACGTGAAGCTCTCACCCATTAAATGGTTAATAGGTAAAGTTACCCATCCAAGGAGCAGAAAATGAAGGTCCTCACTTTGATGGACAACCGCTCAGAGATCCCCAATGTCCCAAAATATTAGGTTTCTCTTCTAATAATGTTGGAAATATTGCCTACTGTCACCATTAATCTGAGCAGCAGCACAGCCTGATTACAGACGACGCAGTCACAGTGCAGCGCCTGTGATGCTTTCCACACCCCATCAAATCTGCTACACATGTAGGGTGTGAAGGGGAAAGCACTGTGATTCCAGGTTCCTGGGTGGCTAATAGATTGTGACATGAGAGAAGGAAACCTTTATTTTAAATTTTAAAAAAAAACACCAAAAACCAAATAGCCCTCTTCAGGCAATGCTGAACTTCTTCAGTCTCCATTCTTCCCTTTACCCTTCTGGACCATGGCCGTCTCTTTTTCTGTGGCTCCCTTTCTTGAGTGGAAAGTATTCAAATGCAAACAACTTTTGGCTGGCATCAAAGGAAAAAAGAGGTATTTGCAGATGTGGAGGAAGGCACAGAAAACATTTTTCAAATCAAAGGCTTGAATTATTGCATGGGCTTTGAGAAGTTTTGCAGGCAATGTAGACATGCCATTGTGTGCAGCTCCAAACAAGCTTCCCATTCTTCCAGGAAAGGGGGGGAAAAACCCAACAACTTCAGCTTTCTCCCAGTCCAATCTGCATGTATCAGGCAGCTATCTATATTTTGAAATTCTTTGCATTGTCTGGAGTATGGGTGTCCTGTTTGGGCCCAACAATAGCAACATTGATTTTAGAATTTCAGAATTTTGGTGTGCAGAACAAACTGCGGAACAAAAACCGCCTGCTCACAGTAGCACAACAACAGTGCTCTTACACAAACTTGCTTCTTTTTTTTACATAGCCAGAGATCAATATGCCTCATTCATCCGGCATTATTAAAGCCATTTATTTGTCATTCCCCTTTTCTAGCTCTCTTGTTCCCTTTTGTTAATAACAAGCAACTTGCCGACAAAATTATGTCATCTTCCTCTCATTCAGGGGCAGCGCAAGATAATTAGCTTTGTTGTCCCCATCCAACAATTGAGCTTTGTATATGAACTTACATTTATTAAGTGAAAGTATTTTGAAATGGATTGTACATTGAGGCTGGGTTGCCATGGGCAATGATCATCCTCGGAAAGCCGTGACCTCTCTGTTATGCAGCTAGTAACTAATTGAAATTATACAAATTACTCCGATTCTCTGTCTGCCAGTTTAGAGGCTGGTTCTGGTCAAGGGTCAAATGAGCTCCTATTCATGAAGCTATGTTTGAAGTGGCTGCTACCACAGCAGAGGGATGGAGCAAGGAGGCTCAGACTCCTCTGGATATGACCACATACTGGGGGAAAAGAGTGTTGTGGTGTTAGTAAGACAATAAGTCCCAGAAGGCTACCTTTATTTCACACATCAAAAGCTCTGCCTTGTCACTCAGCTTGGTTTTCTCTCAACAGCAGTCCTGTACACACCTTATTCAGGATAATGTTGCATTTATCTGCTGAGAAGGTCCTCCGTTATAGATTTAAACTTGTTTGCTAACCGCTGCATATTGAAAGAGGAGATGGGGGAAAATATTGCTGAAATCTGTCTTCATGTAGCCTCTTGATTATGGTGCTGCTGATTTCTATAGAAATACTAGCTTTGAAAAAGTAGCCACATAGGGATAAATGCCTAGTGAATTTCCCTTTGGGCTCATGTAATAAAATCCTAAAAGGAACACATAGGTGAAAATGTGCAGAAGAAATGACAGTTCTTCAGATGAACGCATAGTTGAATATCTCTTCTTTGGGCATTGTGGGAAAAGTGGAGAAAAAAAAGGGGTGGAAAGGACAGATTGAAGTATCCACACATCTGTTTGTTGGTTCCTCTTGTAATGGCCCAAAGCATGTTTGATTTTCAGCAGATAATCTTGGGAAACTCAAAGACAATGCTGCAACATATGAAACAAATTCTTCTGGAGCTTGCTAAAAGGCTTGTCATTTCCTATCTTCTGTCAGCTTTTGCCCTACTGGTTGCCACTGATCATGAACATAGGTTTACCTAGAACTCACTGATGGCTATTGACAGTTCTCACAAACATTCCCTGTGTCTATTCTGCTTTTGTGCTTTACTGCCCAAACAAATGATTAATTTCAACCCACCTTCAGAAGACCTGAAATAATATAGAAGAATTGTACTGTCTGAGGACTGCCCATTTTTTCATCCTATATAGACAATGTATCAATTGTGGTCCTTTTGTTAATGTCCAAGCTCTGGCATATTACCTATGTACAGCATCATATTTTTTGCTTTTCTAAACAAACTGCAACCTAAGATATCAAATGTTTGTGTTCAACTTACAATAGGACTAACACACCTACATTATTCTACCTAAACTTCCTAAATTCTCTTTTCCCCCCATTCCAAATTTTAAGAAATGGAATGGACATTCTAGACCTCCCCACTAGTGACATCATTGAATCACTGATGCCTGTTGTGTAGCCTTTAGACTTTTTTCTTTTTCTGTTTCAAAAATGGCCTGAAGCATCCTGACATTGGTGGCCAGGAATTCAGAAAAGGGTCAGGCTTTTGAAGCTGCCCTTCATTTGTGCAAAGATGAAATCCCTGAAATTGTCTAGTGCAGATCATTAATATTTGAAATGCAAATATCTTTTTTTAAAAAAAAAACAAACAAACCTGTATCCTGAGCTTATGTTATCAACATCCTCCTTTCTTTTCCTCCTGAAGTTACTCTTGAAAACTCAAACCATAACCCCTCGGCTTTCAACCTGCCATTCCACTACTTTATTGTGTTAAGTTCCAGATAAGCAAAAGGTCAGCAATATATATGGTGCATCTTCCTTTAACAAAAGAAGTGGGGGGGGAATCCTTACAGCTTGTCAGTTCAAGAGTAACGATGCTAAATGTTAATCTAAATGAATCTGGAGAAGGCAGCAATAAAAGTTAATAATTTACAGAGAATCTGTCCTTTAAGAAATCTTGACTGAATGCAGAGAATTCTGCTCACAGGCATATTAAACATGTCCCAAATGCAGGAGTTTACAAGATGCAGCATTTAAAAAGCACCAAATATGTTTCTTTTTCTTTTGTTTAAGCATCTACTAAACCTATCAGGGATCAAGAGAAGCAGCATGCTACATGAACAAGATTCCAGTCCTCTGATAATGAAGATTTAACATTTTCTGAGTTTCATATTACTGTCTGAAAGATTTGCCCACCTCATTTTATTGGAGTTACCGTTCCAATAGATGAAGAGAGCTTTAGGGCAGATTAACGCCTTTTCATTGATTATATGTCTATAAAGTAGACTCTCTTATAGTCACCAATATTCATGAAACACCCAGAGGAAGGAGCGAGAAAGAGATTTAATGCATCAAGGATGTGAACAAATACCTAGCAATAGAGAAGGGCTCAGATTGGGCTAGTATTACTTTTCACTAGGCTGTGGGGTTTAGTTTAACACTGTAAACAGAATGCTTAAATACAAATTCCACATAGTCATGATTCTAAATCAGAGATGGGCAGCTATGGCCCCTTTATGACCTATGGACTCCAATTCCCAGAATTCCTAGGCCTGCTATGCCACTATTCCGGCTCAGGAATTCTGGGAGATGAAGCCTACGGGTGGCCACAATTACCCACAGTTACCCACCATTGTTTTAAAAGGTGTAAATAAACACATACAGTATCAATAGCAAGCTACATCTAGTAACAGATGAGCAGAGTTGGAAGGGACCTTGGAAGTCTTCAAGTCCAGCCCTCTGGTCAGGCAGGAAACCCTATACCATTTCAGACAAAATGGTTGTCCAATCTCTTCTTTAAAATCTCCAGTGTCCTACCAATGGGACAGTACTTACACTATTCATTTTCTAGCCTTTATGTCGAAAGAATCTCTGAAGGCTAAAGGAAAGAGTACATTTTAGTTGGGATTGTGAACCTTTCAAGTGGTATCCAGAAGATAACATTTTGATGCAATATTGAAGTGAATTTATTTGGAGCAATAACCAAGGCATCAGATTCTCTTGCTTGTGTTTATTCCTGGGAAGGAAAGAAGGTATCATCTCTAATCAAATTAATTGAGACTTATTTTATCCTTATTTAAACCTTAAATTCTGAAACATAGACAGGCAAACAAATGCTTATCTATTACCAGCTGATATAATTGGAAGGAATGACCTGTGGTCTGAGAGTCATGTAACCTTTCCTATGATCCCACATCCCCCTCTGAAAATTCCCACTGAATTGCAGCTCTTAAGGCTGAGAAAAGAGGGAAATTTTGAAATAAAGAAGAAATAAGCATATTTACGCAGTCAAATAAAATGGTAACTACTTCTGTCCATTTGGCCCAGCACTGTCCTCTTCAAACTCTTGCTTTTTCCTGTTGTTGTTGTTGTTGTTGTTGTTGTTAGTTGCGACCCATGTGTCCGACCCATCACAACCCCATGGACAACGTTCCTCAAGGTCTTCCTGTCCTCTACCATCTTCTGGAGTCCATTTAAGCTCACGCCTACTGCTTTTTCCTACTCATAACAATTAATTTTAGAGTTGAATACCTTCATTTAGAAGGACCACATTGGGGACGGGATTTAAATAAATATTCCATAGAGCGGGGGATCGTTCCATTATTCTGATGGAAAATAGCAATAGCACTTAGTCTTATATACCGCTTCACAGTGCTTTAAAAGCCCTCCCTAAGCGGTTTACAGAGTCAGCCTATTGCCCCCAACAATCTGGGTCCTCATTTTAACAACCTTGGAAGAATGTAAGGCTGAGTCAACCTTGAGCCCTGTCAGAATTGAACTGCAATCAGCAGAAGTAGCCTGCAGTACTGCATTCTAAGCACTCAGCCACCACGGCTCTTTCTTTTTGTTTGGGGAGAAGTCTAGAGATTCTCTCATTAATACTTTTAATCTGCCTAATAACATCTCTAGGCATGTTGGCAAGATCAGATGCCTCCTTTAAAAACAAAAGTAAATGAAACTGTGACGTGCAAGAAAGACAAAAGCCATTATTCCAGCATAAAACTGTCATTTAAAATAAAACTAGGTACAGAACTATAAAAAGTCTGGAGGAATCTGGCATTTTTTCCTGCCAGAATGTTCTTCTGATTACTTTCTGGAATACACTCAGCCCTCATTTTCACAGATAACAACAGTTTTGTCAAGGTTTCCATGGTTCATATTGAAAACTATTTGTAGCTTGAACTGCACACTCAATATCCAGAGACGTGCAAAGTTCTCGCATTTCTCCTTTTGGAGACCAGTGAGAAAACCAAATAATAGGAAACCTGCTAAAGGTCTCCTTGGCTCCTTTCTGAAATCTGGAAGCCACTGTTACAGTTAGTCCTTGCAACCGCAACTGAGCCTAATTTTCCATTGCTAAACAAGAGAGTTGTTAAGTGAGCTTTGCCCCATTGTACAACCTTTCTTGCCACCGTTGTTAAATGAATCACTGCAGTTGTTAAGTTGGTAACATGGTTGTTAAATGAATCTGGCCTCCTCATTGACTTTGCTTGTCAGAAGGTCACAAAAAATGATCACATGACTCCAGGACACTGCAACCGTCATAAATACATGCCAGTTGCCAAACATCTGAATTTTGATCACATGACCACGGGAAAACTGCCACAGTCATAAATGTGAAAAACTGTCATTCGTCATTTCTTAGTACCATTGTAACTTCACAGTCTCAAATGGTTGTAAGTCAAGGATTACCTGTAGCGTATATATTTGTTCCCTTTTGCAAGTATTTGAAGGAATAATTGCAAAACATAAATGTCTTTTCTAGAATCTCATCAGCTAGTAAATATTGCTATCTAAGGGGTTACTTTTAGACATATTATCAGATGGACAATGTCAAATACGTTCTGTAAAACTGAGGGCGCCAAAAATCTTGACATTAACAGTACAGTTAGATTCTGTTTAATGGAGCATTGCTGAAGAGATTGGACAACCATTTGTCTGAAATGTTGTAGAGTCTCCTGTTTGAGCAATGGGTTGGACTAGAAGATCTCCAAGGTCCCTTTCAACTCTGTTACTCTGTTCTGTTAATGGAAGCATATTAGCACAACTACAAATCAGACACTGAGCTTGGAAAACATGATAGAGGTAGAGAAAAGGAAGCAATAACAAGGGGGGGAAACCACTTCTTTTAAGCATTTTGGCCTGAATGCAGTGGTAGGATTCGGGCGGTTCGCACTACTTTGGCAGAACCGGTAGCTAATTTTTTGTTGCCCAGGCCCAGAATGGATTTCTGGAAGCAGCATCCACACAGACAACTGGTTGTTCACATATTTGAATCCCACCACTGCCTGAATAGTAATAATTGTTTCTATTACAAAACAGTTGTTCAGTTGGATTTATCACAGGAGAGTAGAAACGAACCACGTTTTATGCACTATCACTGTATGTCATAATCATGATGGATCATAAACTCAGGTAAAAAAAGAAGCAATGGTCCATCAAGTCAATGATACTGTTTCTCCCAGGCTTCCTAAATCCAGGACCGAGGTGTCTCATCTTCAATTTAAAGAGTTCTAAATAGGTCTTCGCTTAATAAAACAGTGATCTATTTGAAAGGCCGTATTGTGGACTGTGTCAACTAATCCCTCCCTCCTAAAAAGGTCTTCATCTCTCCTGGAGATGCTCTTTTTTATTTTCAATTGCTACTTAGCTTCCTTTCTAAACCCCTCTTTTCTTCAAGCCCCTTGCCTTTACAATTATTACAGCCTCCAGGCATTCAGAGGGGGGGCGGGAAGAGAGAGATTGAAATCCCTCTTGATGACTGAGCATCCAAGCATCCTGAATTTTAAAACAAATCTAAATAAGTTGTCCACAGAACATGCGTACATTGTCTTCTTCTCAAAGCATATTATTACAAAACTATTTTTTGTTTATTTTATTAATCACATTTACAGGGCCACCCATTTCATACACACACACAAAAAAAACAACTCTGGGTAACCCTCCCACTTCCCCCCACCACCACCCCGTATCTAATTTTCTCTTATCCTTTCGATTTAAAAGCATCCATCAAACAGCTTGCCTATAGTACATTATATCTGCTAAGTATTGAAAGACAACTCAAACTTCCTAGGATGCATTCAAAGATAGGTTAGGAAGGACGAAGAACGTGAATCGTAATTTATTTATTAAATTTATATGCCACCCATCTGACTATCAAGCAGCCCTGGATGGCTTACAATGCCATAAATAATAGTACAAAAATATGAAAAGGTTAAAAATATTAAACCGTTGGATGCTGAAGTTAAAGCATTCAAACTGATAACAAAGTGGATAAAAAGACCCAGTGTATAGACAGGATGGAGGTGGGATCTTCTTCTAATCTGCTAGCTACCTCCAGAAAGGATGTGAGTGAGCAAATGAATAAAGTATGGATGAAATACAAAACTATATACAACTGGGCATCATCTTGTGGAATGGCGTATGCACAAAGTTAGCCAAAGACTTATAGTTTAAAGTGACGTCATTAACACTTGCACAAGATATAGAAAGCTGCTAGAAAAAGAAATAGAAAGCTGCTTGACATTGTAACCATCAGATGCCATGCTCTGTGTTCTTGAAACCATGACATATGCTGCACCGTTTGGCCACAGTAGAAAAAAGCATCTTTTAACAAGCAGAACTAAAATGTACATCGATAATCTGCATTTTGCCCCGATGATATATTTAACGTATATCATGCGTTAAGCATGTAGGCTACCTTGCATTAAATATAAACGGATATAAAAGATGTTATTAAAAATCTAAAATAATAACCCAACTGTTTTTGATGATATAGCAGATAAATTATTATTTATCAGTTGTTTGCTTATTTAAGGTCACTGGCCACCCACTAACTGGAGGTGCACAAAACTAGAAAAAAACCCCCACATAAAAACAGCTAAAAACATACAGTGAGACAGAAGCCCAAACTAAAATGATGCAATAAACAACTAAATCAACAATGAAAAAGATGGGTTTAAACAAATAGTGAATCTCAATACCAAAGACAGGTTTTCAAAACTTTCAAGAGCCTCAGGAGAGAAGGCAACATCCTTATCTCATGGGGTTGCTGTTCCAGAGGATAAGGACCACCACAGAGAAGACTCGCTTCACGGACCTCCAAGATGACAGTACGGAGAGACACGGAGTGCCCCCACTCTGCTGGAATATACTCAGTGGGCAGAAAAGTCATTTCCCCCCCAAAAAACATTAGATACATTCACTGAATATGGTAATAAAGATACAAATGTTGGGAGTGGGCATGGAGTGGAAAATGTTCTTTCAACTTTTGGATTGATCATCTGGAAGGACTAATGACTGCTCACCCTGTTCTCAGCATATTGAGGTCAAACAGGAGCACATTCTTTTTTTGACATCGAAGAAAATGTTCAAAAGGAAAAAAAACATAGAGCTGGAAGAAACTTCTAAACGAAAAAGGAATTAAACTAGGTATAATCATGTGGGAAAGAAGAAATACTAAAATTAACAGTTCCTTCACGCCTTTGGGCCTTTTTATGTCAGTCCACTGACACAAAACATTTCCCCTTTCTTCACAGAAGTGCTTGTCAGATTTGTTGTTTTTTTTTTTTAAAAAAAAGCCCTGCTTCCCCAGTTATTTTTCTTCTGGGTTTCTGTTTATTAAATCATTTGGCTCAAATTCAATGAGAGATGAAAACAGATGCAAAATGAAAAAGCCGGCACTAACAATGTGTCTCCAGTCACACCTCCCAACAAATAATAATGGTATGTTTATGCTGCATTACTCTTGTCTAATCTTCACATTTACCATAATTATTAACTACTAGTCCTAAAATCTATAGAGTTATCATTATTGTTATTATTATGAAACTCAATCCCATTTTCATGTCATGAAGATAAACCAAATCTCATTTCAATTAGTTGCAGCAGGAGAGAATGAACTTTAAAGAGACATTTAATTTCGGGGGGGGGGAAATTAGGAAGTTCTTCATGGAAATGTTATGGCATTTTGAAACAGATTAATAGTTCAGAATGAACACATCCACCCTGCAGCGATATGACGGCTGTGCTGTGATCAGAAGACAGGTTAAATGAGCAAAGCTAGTTGATACCACTGGCTTGGATCTAATCAGAGAGTCTTTGCTTTTTATGACTTTTATCTATACTGTTTTCTTATTCCTGCTACAATTTAGAACTGTTTCAGTGGGTGATTTGATTTGTGTCGGTGAACTCTTTGTTTCATTACGTAACTGGTTTATAAAGATGCTTTAGTGTAACCAGAAGACTGGTGCCATGTTTATTTTATTTATTTTTTATTTTTATTCCATTTATATCCCGCCCTTCTCCGAAGACTCAGGGCGGCTTACAAGCTTAGCAGTAGCCTTCATTCTATGTATATGCCTGCTTATTAGGGCTTTCACACACACACCCCAAGCGGCATTATTACAAAGTCAGCTTAATTGCCCCCAACAATCTGGGTCCTCATTTTACCTACCTCGGAAGGATGGAAGGCTGAGTCAACCTTGAGCCTGGTGGGATGCGAACCTGCACTAATTGCAGGCAGCTGTTGTTACTTAAGGAGGCATTAGCCCACTGCTCCACCAAAGCTCTAGAGAGAATGTTAGAGAATCTTTGGGATATCTCTTCAAGAGTTGTCATGGGGCACCAGAAGAATTAAAGGAGAACAAACTAACAGCACCAGTCATGAGAAAAGAATCAGCTACCAGACAAAAACCATCATGAATATATCTGGATAAAGACTGCCTCTGTGATACAGTAAGTCCATTTTGGTAGTCCAACCTCAGACTCAGCCACACAAATCCAACAAGAACCACCCCATTACAATTTCAGTGAAAATGAGTCCACAGTCAGAATGAGACCACTCTAGAAAATTAGGATTTTTGATGATGGAGAATCTGCTTGAGGAGAGAGGTTATGCACTGGAAATATTCACCTCTACACATGGAAAAAGAAGTCAGCAAAATGAAGCTAATTTTTTTTTAAATTTATTTTAATTCCATTTATATCCCGCCCTTCTCCGAAGACTCAGGGCGGCTTACAAGCTTAGCAGTAGCCTTCATTCTATGTATATGCCTGCTTATTAGGGCTTTCACACACACACCCCAAGCGGCATTATTACAAAGTCAGCTTAATTGCCCCCAACAATCTGGGTCCTCATTTTACCTACCTCGGAAGGATGGAAGACTGAGTCATGTACTAACCAAACTGGATTAGAAGTCTTAAGTGCCCTGAGTTCAGTGATAAACATGCATAATGGAGCCACTGAAAGCCAGTTTGGTCTAGTGGTTAGGGCACTAGTCTAGAAACCGTGAGACTATGAGTTCAAGTTCCACCTTAGCCATGAGCTGAGTGACTTTGGGCCAGTCACTCTCTCTCTGTGTGTCTGTCTCAGCCCAACCCATCTCCCTGGGTTGTTCTTGTGGGGAAAATAGAAGGAGGGAAAGCCTGTTGGATATGCTTGCCACCTTGAGTTATTTGTAAAAATAAGAAAGGTCAGATGCAAATTAATTAATTAAATAAATAATTTTCTTAAGACTCGTTCAAGATGAAAACTGCAAAAAAACAAAAAAACCCTACATCACAGCCCAATAGTTTCTTGCCCACTTTTCATTCCAGCTTGCATGTTCCCAACATCACAGTACCCAACACTAATTTATTTGGGTGTCAGTGACTGGCAGAAGCAGGCAGAAGTTTATATAATCTAATCAAAACTTCAATAATCTTTTTTTTTTCAGTGTATGAAAATGCCTGACAGGCTGAGTGAATGGTTTGTGTGCATGGTATGTATGTATGTATGGAGATGGATAATCTATTAATTTTTAAAATAGGAGTTTTTGCTTGTCCTTGATTTTTTTTTCCTTTTGAAGTGTGGCCTCTGACCAATGCTTGTTGACATGTTCATATGTGCATACGCAAACGGGTTAAACGCACACATTTGTGGAAGGGAAAATAACATCCAAGATGAGTTCCTAACTGACAAAGCAGGGTAGTGTCTTAAGACTTCATATCTGGGAGACAAGCTCTGTGGGGGTGGGAATGTCTTTCTATGGATCAATATAGTCTGGGGTTTTTTTTTAATTTGTATATGTCATTTGATCCTGAGGTATGTCTTCCTCAAATCCTTAAATTCTGAGCACACTCATCTGCTTCTCAATCCTGAAGACTACAGTGTTAGACAAATGTTCCATATGTATTAATCATACATTTAGACCAGGGGCTCCCAACCTTTTCTATACCCCACGCCCCTAGAACGCTTCTGATATATTCTCGTACCCCTTACAAAAGTTCAAAATAACAGCAACGAATTATGCATATAGACCAGGGGTGTCAAACTGCCGGCCCGTGGGCCAGAGCATCATGGAGAAACCGCGCCCATCCCATTTTCGGCAATGGGAAAAAGTTCCAATACGTCGCGTGACGTCACGTGACATCACGTGACATCGCGAGTTTGACATGCCTGATATAGACCATCATTTTGAAAACCTAAGTTTTTCGCACCCCCTGGAATATCATCTCGCACCCCCGGTTGGGAACCCCTGATTTAGACTCATATATTTGTTCAGTTCTATCCACATAAAAGGGCTACTCAGTGGCTCTGAAAGTGTGTCCTATAATTTGTTCGGTTTCATATTTTTGGAGATAGAAATGCCTATTTGTCCCAATAGACATAGACTCTTTTTTCATAGGAAATATACATTTAATCAATCCAGAGGTTTTCCTGTCACAAACAAAAGGTAGCATGGTTTCAAAAGCTATACTGGAATCTCATTTAGAATTTGCCACTAAATGACCATCTTCAGGCAGGATGGGGGGGGGAAGAATCTCTGCCTAGGGCTTTCAAAAGCAACAAATGTTACCGGCTGCAAACAACTGCATTACAATTGCTCAAAAAGAACATTATTTCTTCTGGAAAGCTATTGTTTCATTCTGATAAGAGAAAGCTACTTTGCAAAGAAGCAAGAACAATTATTTGTCTCATGATGCAGAGTTGGGCCAGTGAAATTATTTACATGCACTAATACCTACAGAAGAGAATATTTGTATTTCAGAATAATAGAATAACAGAGCTGGAACAGACCTTAGAGGTCTTCTAGTCCAAACCCCTGTTCAGGCAGGAAACCCTATACCATTTCAGATAAATGGTTGTCCATTTGTCCCGTGTTGTCCAACTTCCAGTGTTGGAGCATTCACAACTTCTGGAGGCAAGTTGTTCCACTGATTAATTGTTCTAACTGTCAGGAAATTTCTCCCTACTTCTAAGTTGCTTCTCTCCTTTATTAATTTCCATCCATTGCTTCTTGTCCTGCCTTCAAGTGCTTTGGAGAATAGCTTGACTTCTTTATAGCAACCCCTGAGATTTTGGAACACTGCTATCATGTCATCCGTAGTTCTTCTTTTCATCAAACGAGACATACCCAATTCCAGCAACTGTTCCTTATTTGTTTTAGCCTACGGTCCCCTAATCCTCTTTGTTGCTCTTCTCTGTACTCTTTCTAGGGTCTCAACATCTTGTTTACATTGCGGTGACCAAAACTGGATGCAATATTCCAAGTGTGGCCTTACCAAGGCATTGTAAAGTGGTATTAATACTTCACGTGATCTTGATTCTATCCCTCTGTTAATACAGCCTAGAACATGTTGGCTTTTTTGGCAGCTGCAGCACCCTGTTGGCTCATATTTAAATGATTATTTACTAGGACTCCTAGATCCCTCTCACAGTTACTACTATTGAGCCAGGTACCAGCTCAAGGTTACAACTTGGTGTTCTCTGAGCTGGGTTATTTTCTCGCAGATGTTTCACTATCCAACTGGTTCTGATGATACTGACAGTTCATCACTGATGATGCTACCTAGTTAGGTAATGAAATGTCTGCAAGAAAATAACCAAGCTCAGAGAACGCCAAAGACCTCACACTTGCAGTAATATTAAGGTTACCAGAACTGGGTTGCAGAAATCTGGAGGGCCATTAGAGGGCAATAAAGTCTGCTTCTTTGCTGGACTCTATTAATCATCCAGATTTTTGCAACCCAGTTCTGGTGGTCTTACAAATAACTAATTGTTTCTGGAATGACTTCCATGTTTTCCTTCAATAGCAGCTTCACTTTATTAATTTAACCAGGGAGGGAAGGGGAGGATTATTTTTGATATTTGTGTTGGATTTCCCCTGATCTATTTTCCTGCTGGGCTGAAAAAAGAGTTTTATGATCCTTACAAATCCTGCGGTTCTAGTCGCAGCAAAATGTGATTTACTGTAGTTGTTCAAATAAAATGGAAGGGGAAAGTGTTATAGGCCTTGGGAACTACAGAGAACTGCCATTTAAACCTCCATGAAATTTCAAGGGGAACAAGGAAATCTCCAGAGAATACATAAAGGAATATTTCTCCCGAGAGTCATTGAGAAGCAAGGGCAATTCTTTAGGGTGACCAATTGCCAAAAAAGAAGAAATGTTTCACTTAAAAAAGAAGGAAAGAAAATGAAAATTTGCATAAAATTTGCACAGGCTGATTTATGAAGAAAGACATATTGGAAAAATTGAAACCTAACATCTGCTGGGACATTTTTAAGGTGTGGATCGTCTTTCTTAATCGTTAAGCCATCCCATTAAAAAAAAGATACCTTCAAATACAGATTTGTCCTCTATTGAGTAGAACCCACAGGCACCCATTCTGCTTGAGTGATTTCTGGAGGAAATAAATATGCAAATACTGCATATTTATATTTCTGGTAAAGGTTAATGTGTACTCTCCAAAGTTGTAATTAAGGTGAGTGAAGAGTAAGCAACCTTTCTGGATTGGTAGTATGAAATGTTGGAAGTATGTTTTGGACTTTTTTTTCACAAAATAGTCACTGGGAAGGGTTTCCACCTGAATAAAATATCTGCCATGGATGTGGTACTATGTTTTCAATCATGGTAGGGTGCAATATATTCACATATTTTTATTGAAAAGAATGATGAATGCATCAGCCGAGGAAGCTGTGGATATTAAAGGATGTGTCCACAGGTGCTTGGATTTGTAAGAGCTCCATGTTGTCTATTCCAGGGGTCCCCAACCTTGGTCACTTTATGACTTGTGGACTTCAACTCCCAGAATCCCTCCCAGAATTCCACCACCATCACCGAAGTTCAAGCTTTGCCCATAATTCTCAGGCTGATCCCTCTTTTAATTCCGCCCCTAAGTTGCACCACATCACCTTTTTTAACTAATGGCTTAAGTTTATCATGTTATTTGAACTCAGAATGGCTGCCACTGTAGCTTTATAAAAACCACAGTTGGTAATCATGGAGAATAAAGCTGTAGTGCCTACTCATTAACAAAATGCACCATGTATTGTCTTCAAAGTTCTGCATGAAGAAAGAGAAGCCTATCCTTCCATTAATCTGATAATTCAAGGACAGAGAAAAAACTCTCAGGTGAGTTCTGAAACCTCTAAGAATTATTTGGGGTGTTCCAAATCACATATTTTCTAGTAAAAGAATGTTGCCTTTAGTTGCAACAAGACAAACAGAAATCCAATTCATATACATTTTTGGCATGGAGATGTAGCATTTTGAAAGAGTTCTCTGATAAATGTTTGCCTGAAATATAGACTTTATAGTAATTTACACCAAAGATCAATACCTATTTACCCTGGAGTAAGCATCATGGACTTCAGGGAGACTTGAATAGCAATTGATAAAAACTGTACAAAGACTTTGGTGTATATTTGTTGACAATTGACAATCCAAAATCGGTTCCATTCTATTTATTCAATGGAACAGCTGTTTGACAAAACAAATTATAGTTTTATAGTATAAAACCAAATTATTTGTTTCTCTAGCTTAAATTATGTCCTAAACAAGCTTGATTTATGGGGGGAAAGATCAAAGGTTGGTTGATTATAAAAATATGCTTGTGAAATGCAATAACTAAAGTTGTTCAATTATTATTTTATTTCAGTGATATTTTGTTAATCAATTGGTCTGTAATTATCCCATAATAATTGTTATTAATTGAAAATTAATTCTGGTCTGGAGTCACTTAATTTAAGTTGACTGTATCAGAAGAGAAAATATGTCAATGCTAGCATAAAGAAATCACTTTGAATGATAACTATTTAGTTTGTAGCAAGCTGAAATGACAGTGGATATGACTATCACACAGGAACGCCATTATCACATGTTCATAGTACACAAAATGAAGGGTTGCTAACAGCATCACTCATATTGGAATGTGTAAAATATACTATGGTAGCTAAAGGTGCTGTGATATTTTCACCACTTGTACCTAACTATGGTACAACCATTCCTTGGCCATGTATTTTCTGCTGTGTCTTTGTGAATAACTTTTTTTATCAGCAGCCCATTAGTGAGTAAGGTTTACATAATCCTTAGCAACATTAGAAACCACGAACATGTTATTTAATTATTGACTACCTGACCCAACCAAATATGTTCACTATCTAGTGAACATTCTCATATGCAAAATACAAAATGCCATGTTCAGTTGGTTATCTGACCAACTGATATCTTTGGGAAGGGTTAAATTCTGAATTGGATCATTTTTTACCTAAATTCTGGACTGGCCAATTTATAGACAATGTATGGCCTTTCCATATACCCAGTGCTTTTTTTTGTAAAAGAAAAAGTTGCCGGAACTCACATATGTCATACAACCTGCCTTGCCTAACCTACAAGTTTCCATCCAAAAAAGGTGCCGGAACTCCATTCTGCACGTTCAATGAGAAAAAAAGCCCTGCATACAGTATACCAAAAGGCCCTCTCTTTATTGGAGTATTTAATCAAGGGGCATTCAGGCTATTTTGACCTTCTAAGATGCTGGTGGGCTTGGTCAACATGGGACAGTGTTCTCCAGTTTGCTCTGCATTCATCTATATGCAAATGGTACAAAGAATATGATTTAAGATCTATTTGGGGTTTTTTTAATTCTTCAGATACATTATCTCAGAATATTCCTCCTAAAACCTCCTTGGTAATGGCATTCCTTTTTTAGATACAAGGAAGAAATTGGGGCAGAAGGATAGTAATTTTTTTTCAATCCACTGTGAACTGAGAACTATTTTATACGTGACATATGTATGCAAGAATTATATGTATGCAAGAATTATTAAGTACATTGTAGTGGGTCCACGGTAAGAATACAAAGCCTGTAACAATATCTTCAAAAAGACAGAAATTCCGTATCTTTCTTTAATTTTCCTTTGTACATTTAATCCTAATTATTTTAATAATAACAGAGATATGGTTTGCAAGCAGATTTTTGCAGATAAACATGCACGCACACATGCACACATACAGTACACACAAAGAGAGAGAGAAAAAGAGAGAGAGAGAAGCAGAAAAGGCCATACATTGCAGTGCCATCATTTCCTTCCTATCAAAATTGTGAATTGTGTGTGATGTCAAATGAAATTCCCCATGCCTCCTGAGATACAAAAGGCAAACTTTAATTCTTTTCCTGTTGTACGTGTCCCCTGCACACAGCTTGAGTAAATCATGTTCTGGCTGGGCTGTGTCCCAGAATTACCACAACCGGTGTAAGTGCTCGCCCTTCACCATTTTTACATCATGATTCATACACCCTGCCTGCACTTCTGGACTGCTTGCAATTGCTCTTGACAAATGGCTCATTGGTGTACTTTCTGCTTTACCTTTTCCAAGTGTTGCTATAGTTCAGAGATAAGTCAACTAATGTACACTCGGCTGCCACGCACAAAGTAAATCCCCAAGGTACACACAAAAATCGATCCAGTGCCACTTCTTCGGCACAGTTCCTAGAGCCACTTAAGGACTCAGCTTTTGGGTAGCTCAGGCAGAAAACCTGACTAGTGCTCAGCAATAAAAGTAAAATAGAATTAAACCCCCAAATAATTTCTAATGTTTATTATATTTCTATCTGATCCCTTCAAAACTGGATAATAGCAGGATTGGCCTTTCATCTGCTTTCCATATTAATTTGTGTCCATATATTTATTTATTTGATGTATGGTAATTAGATTTATTACGGCTACCAACTCCAGAGGACTTTAGTTTACAAAATCAAATGAAAATAAAAGTATGAACATACCAGTTCTAATGTTATAGTACAATTGTTGTAATGTTGCAATGAGGTTAAAATGTATGAACAATGGTTGCAGGAACTAGGTAAGTCAAGTCTAATGAAGAGAAGGGCTAGGAGTGACATGATAGCAGTCTTCCAATTCACAAGAGAAGAAGGGGGTCAACCTATTCTCCAAGCACCAGAAGGACATGAAGCAATGGTTGGGAACTTATCAAGAAGAGATCCAGCCTAGAACTAAGGAGAAATTTCCTGACAGTGAGAACAATTTCTCAGTGGAATGGCTTGCCTCCAGAAGTTGTGGGTGCTCCATCACTGGAAGTTCTTAAGAAGATTTTGGACAGCCATTTGTCCGGGATGGTAAAGGGTCTCCTGCTTGAGCAAGGGGTTGGACTAGAAGACCTCCAAGGTCCCTTCCAACTCTATTATTTTGTTAATTGAAGTCTCAATAGAAATCACACAAATATTTTCAATGCCTAAATCAAGATTGGGCAAGCTGATGGTCTTGATATTCAAGACTTCAAATGTTATTTGAAAGCATTGCTATCAGCCTAACTAATAACAATAGATTTATAGATTTTTAGTCCAAATACCTGGAAGATGCTAGGTTGCCTAGCCCCAGATCTACATAAAATTGGAGTTAATCCTTGTTCTTGGTCTGCTCCCATAATAACATTCAGAGCTGGATGCAACTAACAGAACAAACACAATTTAATTCCTGCCCCCACCTAACCCCACTCCACTGGATACAAACTAGGAGTATAAATAAGCAGTTAACTCCATGCAATGGTGTATTTGCTACAAGGTCTTTATCAATTATTTTAAAAATGACACACAATACTTTTCTCTAACTGGTAGGCCGAACGCTTTCACTGAGATTTTTCAGAGAAATTTTATTGCATTTGTTTTTAGTAAAAAAAAAAGAACCCAAAAGTTATAATCCTCCAAGAATAATAAATTTATATCATTGTGGGGGTTTATATTTGCATTTTGCCATTTTGCATCTATAAATCGCAATTTACACAGATTGTTTTAAGTAACCTCAGTTTCCCCCACACACAAAGAAAAGATTCAATCAAATCCAAAGAATTGTGTGGATGACATCTTGGTATATAGTTTGGCCCCCTATCTTCTCTTTAAAACAGTCACTGTAATTTGCAGGATTCTTCTAATAGTGGGGAATTATTCAAAGATCTCACTTTTACACATAGCTTCTGTCTAACAATTTGCACAGACCTACAGTAAATTCATTAGTGTCATTGTTTATTGGGTAACTGAAGGAAGCATTTGATAACTGGCCCAAATATTCTTAATTCAGCCAGACTGAAAGTCTCATTCTGGCTTTTCCTATCAGTTTTCTTCCTTAATAGCTAAAGACAGAAGCATAGAAATAAATGTGTCTCTACTTTTAGGCTGTTGGATCCTGACTACATTTTGTTAGAAGTACATTCTATTAATTTCAATAGGTTTGTCTTCCAAATCAGTATACATAAGATGGCAGCGGCATATCCATCTGACAATTAGCTATTGCTAAGTGTGACGTGTCTGTGTTGTAAAAATCAGAGTTGGAAGAGACTAAGCTGAGGCTGGAAAAGCTTAAAACAAATGGATTGATTGACATTCCAGGTGACAGCTCCTGACCACCTCATGTTTAACAGAATAACAGAATTGGAAGGGACCTTGGAGGTCTTCTAGTTCAACCCCCTGCTCAAGCAGGAAACCCTATACCAGGTGTGTCAAACTGCTGGCCCGCAGGCTGGATGCATCATGCCAAAACTGTGCCCACCCCATTGCCAGCAATGGAAAAAAAGTCATGATACATTGCGACACGTCACGTGACATTGCAAGTTTGACATCCCTGCCTTATAGCATGTTTCACTGAGGTCCCTTGGCCTGACTGTGTTCCTGTCCCTCTGTCTGTAAAGCACAGTTTTTACAAACTGCTTAGTTCTTGGTAAGGTTAAGCAGGGTTAACATGAGCAGTCTCTGCAACAAAGGTGAGCAACTATGGCCTCTTCATGACTTGTGGACTTCAACTCCCAGAATTCCTGAACCAAAATGGCTGGCTCATGAATTCTGGGAGTTGAAGTCCACAAGTCATAAAAGGGCCATAGTTCCCCACCCTTAGTCTACAACACGGGTGTCAAATTCACCATGTCACATGACATGTCGTGACGTATCATGACTTTTTTTTCATTGCTGGAGCTGAGGTGAGCGGGGCCTCCATATGATGTAACCAGCCGCAGGCCAGCAGTTTGACACCCCTGCTCTACAATGTTGCCAATAACATTAGCTTTCTTACAAAGCAGGTCTCAGTTTACAGCCATTGATTGGCCAACTGTTTGCAGTTACAACATTAATGGAAAAAATAATTTATGACTGGCCCTCACACTTACAACCATTGCAGCATTCCGTGGTCATGTGATCAAAATTCAGCACCAGCATGTATTTGCAATGGATGTAGTGTCCTGGCATCAAGTGATTGCCATTTGCAACCTTCTCAGGCAGTTTCCAATGACGAAGTCAATGGGGCAAACCAGATTCGCTTAATAGACTGATTCACTTAATAGCTTCAGTGATTCAGTTAACAACCATGGCAAAAAAGGGTCATGCAATTGGATGTGACTGACTTAATAACGTCTTTGCACAGTTACAGAAATTCCGATCCCAATTGTAGTCATATGTCAAGGACTACCTATATCGAGGCATTCATACCCTTTCCCAGTTGTGTATTTCCTGTGCCTCTGGGGGGGGGGGGGAAGAACAAGGAAAGACAATAATGCAGAAAGTTAAGCACATGTAACTGGCACCATAAATACTGTGAAAGTAGAGCATCAGTACCATAATGCCAGTAAATAGGTTTGTGGGGCAACCAGAATTGAACATCTGTGGATTGTTCTGATTGCCTTACCTTATCTAAAGTTCTTAAAACGATCAAGGGGATAGAACTGTTGATTTTAGGAAAGAAAAAAAAGTTAAGGAGAGAAAAGATGTATTAATGCAGGGGGTCCTCAAACTTGGCCACTTTAAAACTTGTGGACTTCAACTCCCAGAATTCTGGGAGTTGAAGTCCACAAGTCTTAAAGTGGACAAGTTTGAGAACCCCTATATTAATGGAAGATGAGCATCATTGGCTTAGTCTTCACCATGGAAAATCCTCTCTCTTTCTCTCTGCTCAAACTACCTTGCAGGGTTGTTGTGGGAATGAAATGAAGGAATAAACCCATATAAGCTACCTTGATCACTTAGATAAAAGTCTAATTATAAGTCAAATCCATTAATAGAGGATGATAGCCACGTACTACCAACTGCATTAGAGGCTTAATGCTTTTAATACCAGCTAGGGTAGAAGAACAGCAGGATTTTATCCACATTCTGCATATTAATAAACAATGATTTGGCTTTGTGGGAATCAAAGGCAGAGTTAACCAGGCCTTTTGACTGGATGAAGAAGGGTCTTCTTGCGTTCTTGCTTCAGTTGACACATAAAAGAAGGAAGAATTGTAGGTGAATTGTATGGCCTGTTTACGGAGATTTATTTTTATGCAAGTTTGTCAAGTTGTAGAAGAGAAGATACACCGTACAGTTGCCACACCAATTTGTGCAGGCTCCAGAAAGGCATTGGAGAGAGAGAAAAAAGTGATGGCAAATTGCCAATTTTTGCCAATATGATTTTTAATTTTTCTTCCTGGAGCAAGGGCTAAAATGGATGAATTAAGTCTAATCGCAGAGGTAGGCAACCTAGCTGACTCAGGAATTCTGGGAGTTGAAGTCCATGACTCATAAAAGAGCCAAGGTTGCCTACCCCTGGTCTAATGAATGTGTGCAAGCTTTATCCCCTTCCCCTTAGCTTCTTCAAACTGCTAGATAGCAGCTCAATCCCTTCCAGCATCGTTGCCCTTCCTGTTTGCCTCAGAAGGTGAAAGGAACCTGCGCTTTCGAACTGCCAGAGATTTTTGAGATACTGAAAATCAAAAATATATTTTTATTTCAGGATTTAAAGTAACTTTTCTGGCCTGTTGCTGGAATGCTTGCACTGTTAGTAGTGGAGGAGGATTGCTGCTGGATGATTTGTCCGATGGATGTAACCAGAGTCCATTCTAATGAGCATCTAAATAAACAGGGGGGGCAGGGGAGCCTATAGATAGGAAGTTTGCAGGACATACATGGAGATCTCAACATGCAACCATTCATTTAGTGACCATTTGAAGTTACAACAGCACTGAAAAAAATGACTCATGACTATTCCTCACATTTATGGAGTCATGTGACTTTTGTGACCTTCTGACAAGCAAGGTCAACGGGAAGGCCAGATTCATTTAACAACCATATTACTAACTTAACAAACTGAAGTGATTCACTTAACAACTGTGGCCAGAAAGGTCATAAAATGGAACTGTTTTGCTTCGCAATGGAAATTTCAGGCTCAATTGTGGTCATAAATCAAGGACTACCTGAAGTCTCTGTTTGATATTGGCTGAATATGTGTAAGCAAAATCAGTCCCAACTCAGTTGCTAAATGATTCCTTCAGTTAATTTTAACCATCTCTCCCCCCCCCCCGCCTTGTGTGTTTGTGTGTGAGAGAGACAGAGTATGTACATATACTTTCAAGTCAGCAGCAAGGATTTGGATTTTCATTCTTAAGGTGGACTTTAATGTTAACACAGGCAGAAACTAACACACATAGAATTTTCTTCTCTTTCTTATAGTTCTTCATATGTCTTCTAATTTGCTCAAGATTGTCATCCAAGAGAGGATGAGCAGGAAGCTGCAGTGTTGGGGAGGCTGGCAGACGTTGTCCAGTCCATGGATAAGAATCCCCTGGATTGCACTGCTGTATCAGTGCAGGATTATCATTCTCATATTGTGTTCTGTACCAGCCTGCTACCGGCCCTGCAGAAAAGGCAGGGACAACCCTGCAAGAGGCTGGAATACGCCTGCCAAATTTATTACCACAAAAACAAACGGAACAAGACAAACCAAGAAACAGGAGCTTTAAGAAACATGAACTATCCAAGCGGTTGCCTTCAGCAAACCAGCCCTCCCCACACATTCCCCTTATATAGAGTTCAGGGCGTGGCTTCTCTCTGCCTCCTTCCGAGAAGCCCCATTGCCTTCCTCTGTTTACTCCTAATTGACTGCCTCCTGCGTCAGGCGTCCTTGAACAGGGCCAGCTGTGGGTCATCTTCATCCACGCTGTCAGGCTCACACAGCTGGGTCTCCGTGGTGACCAAGTGGGAGGGGCCTGGCTGAGGGCTCTCATCAGCAAGATCTTCAACCCCCTCAGCAAGGTCTTCAACACCCCCCCTCCTCCTCCTCTGAGTCGTCCGACCCAACTGCCGAACCCACAGGCTGACCCTGAATCACAACATATTGCAGATGACAACCGTAATGTGGGAAAGTTCACTTGCTGACCTTGTGACTTTCATAATAGGGGATGGAGCACATCCCCTTTCATACACGTTACCATTATTCCACTTTAAATTTTTCCCAGAGATCCTGTTGCAAAGATTTGGGGAGCAGTTGCTAAGAGTCATTGCCTGTTAGCAACCAACAGCCTTCAGTGCACATTTCTGTCTAAGGGTGGAGACACTGAACAACTCACAAATGAAAAAGGTTTCTGCAGCCTGTTGCAGGATCTTATTGATGTCAATTATTTATTAAATGCATCTATAGCCTACCTTTCTAGCTAATCAATATTTAAGGTGGTTTATGACCCTCCTGGTTACCAATCCTTGACTAATAAGGAGTGCACTGCCTTTGCTGATTCTTATGGGCCAAAACAAGATGGTGGCTACAGGGATAAAGAGGACTGCTTGCATTTGACTGTCCAAACAAGAGAATAGAGAGGAAATTTTATATTCACTTATAAAACAGTGTGGTGTTTTTTTTTAAAAAAAAAAAACAAAACTTTCAGGTTTTCTTGCCCAAGCTTCTTTCCTTCTTTTCCCCCTCTCAGTTCAAATTCTTCTTGCTTGTCCTCTATTCTGTTTCTGGGCATGAAGGACCAGACAAGATCCAAATTAGCGAAGAATGAAAAAGATTCAGCAAAGAGGCCACCTGTGCCAAATAAAAGCTTTTTAAAAAAGAAAGAAAGAAAGAAAGAAAGAAAGAAAGAAAGAAAGAAAGAAAGAAAGAAAGAAAGAAAGAAAGAGGAAAGAAAGGAAAGAAAGAAAGAAAGAAAGAAAGAAAGAAAGAAAGAAAGAAAGAAAGAAAGAAAGAAAGAAAGAAAGAAAGAAAGAAAGAAAGAGTGGTATAAAGTTGAAAACGCATCCTCGATCTGGGTGTTTCATGCACAGCAACGTGAGTTATTTTCCAGTCTTTCAAAAGAAGCCTCTTTCTTTCATTTTCCCCCTGATTTTTACAGTTCGATAAATATTTTCCCAAGCTCCACTTGTCAAACAAAAGAGTTTAGCCTCAGTGTTCCTCCTCTGACAAATCTCCTTATGGTGTGGCCCCTGTGAGCCATTGATAAACAAATTAAAATTCTGTCCCAGCGCAGAGCTCAGCTGGCCCATTTCATCTTGTAGTATAGGTTCGTAAAGGTCTGGGTGTCTGTCATCCTCCCCTAACCTTGTCTTTGTCAAAGGGATACAAAAGCCTGCATGCTCGGGGGCCTTACGATACTGATTAGTGTGAGTGACAAAGTGGAGAGCAACTCCACTCAGCCTTTCATAATAAATCCATCAAAGAGTAATAGAATTCCATCAATCCTGCATCGTCCCCAAGGGTCACTATGCCAGGATAGAAAGCGTGTTCCGTTGGGATTGTACAACTGTTATTATTCAATTACACTCTTTTCTTCCTAGTTAAAGACCATGATATCATTATCACTTAATGAATACATATAATTGGATCTGGATTCTGTGTTTGGCTGATGAATACCGTTCACTATTCATTCAGTCTCAGCTCATCTTCTGACCATTTATTATAGACTTTTGGCTGAAAACCACGATGACAAAGGGAATTTGAAATTAGCTGAGGTTTCATTCGGTGCTCAGTTAGACACAAAGGCAAAACACAATCCAGATGCCTAAATGAAGCTGAGGCCACATGGAGAAGTTTTGTCTAACTTAATAGCCCCTCGTTTATATAAAATAGAAAGACACATACACTTAATCATGGGAAAGCTGTCGGCTTCCTTTTTCCCTTTCTTTCTTATTTCCTCCGAGGAATCCCTTAACTTTATGAAAGAGACAGCCCAAGAATGTTTCCGCATACCATCCAATCCCACTAGAAGACAGCTATTACATAAAAGCTAATTAGGACTACTACAAAAAATTATAACCTTTTTTCAGCACTCCCCCAACAAAAACAGCAATCCCCCTCCAAGTACTGTCATTTAGACCTCAAAAACGCCTCACTACTCCTAACACCATTTTTACAGGGAAAGAGCATTTAAACTGGAGATAAAAAAACTTTCAGCCCCATGTATTTATTACAGCTTATCAGGAGGCCATCATTAAGTTTCATCAGTGTGCCCCCAAAGGAAACTCGTCCTCCTCTTCATATTGTTGGGAGTAAATGTAGCATACCTCCTTTGGATCACTGGTGAACAGGGCACCTCATTAATCCTAGTTAGTCAATGCTGCTGGGCATGCGGAGCAGCCAAATCCAGATGGTACCCACAGAGACTCTCTAGGCAGTTGGGAATCACAGAGTATCACCTCAAGCCTTCCATACATCACTTCAAATTAAATTTACATTAAGTGCTACTCCATCAAAGATGAGAGAACCTGACATATCTGCAAAATACAGATAATAATCCATTACCTCCTATTATATGCATGTCTTCTCATTTTACCTGAGCTCGCACATATCCGAGTGTGAGTTTGTGTTAAAAATTAAAGACGTCTTACTAGAACAAAAGACTTTATGAACTGTTGACTTTGGGAAGGTTTATTATATGATTCTGTCAAGACAAGTAGTGGATTCATTTTCTTTCTTTCTCTTTCTCTTATTTTTCCTTGCCATAACATTTCTGGTTAATTATTTGTTTCTGGAATCACTTTTCTAACCTCTAAGCTATCCACTTCACACTCTTTGTTCTCTTTTCTAAGAACACAGCCTCTGCAATTAATCAAATGTTATGAATGAAACAGTGGGACTCATATTGTCTCTTTTTGCAATTAAGAAAATATTTACTGGCATTGCCCAAACTGGCAAGCGTAGGAACATGCTATAAAATCATCACAGTAAAAATGCAAAGGATTTAATTACCTCATTACCACATATGTTAATCTCTTTTTATTTTCGTAGTGCTTGGTTGCAGTTACTTTTACTTTGATGAGTCTTTCATTTCACAACCCTAATTTTATAATTATTTTGATTTGCAATACTTACATTTCTTTTATTTAAACTGTAGTGTTTTATATATTCATATTTTGGATCGGAAGTACTTGAAGCTCAATGGGGGGAAAATGGAAATTCAGTTAACCTCATGTTTTGTTCAGATATTAGGCAGTATATATTTCAAGGAACACAAACTTCTTCCCACTCACAACAAATAGTCAAATCAGCCATTTCAAATTTTAAATTACATCAGGATTATCTAGCAGTTAAAATCAGTGGTTTAAAAGAACTGCCCAATCAGGTAGATACACTCAATATTGTAGCTAAAGTATGGCTCATGCATTTGTGGCTGGAGAATTTGGTTTACTTCAGTAAACAATGGTTTAGCTGATTCTGGGTTAGTATATTATGCAAATAGAGCCCTCTTGTTTGGATCAGGTAGAAGTATGACAGGTAACCCCTGAGTAAGTACTGTACCTGAACATGCTGTACAAAAGCAAGGATTCATAAATTAAGAAAGGATATGTTAAGAATCAAAGCCTGTGAAAACATACACTAGGCAAATACTGTATCTGCTTGGACTTTATCTTGGCCAGACTGTATCGTAATCAATCTCATCTGCTGAAAACTGATCAGGGGCAAAGAAGTCACTCATTGGCCAGCTGATTTTGGGGCATAGGTTTGTTTTTATGGATTTTATGTAATTTTAAGTAAATTGCCAGGATTCTTTATGTAGCTGGAAGTATACAGATGCTGTAAGATGGATGGGAAACAAGGAAAGAGAACCACTGAATCTTAGAAAAGCAGCGCCAAGCACCCCTTGTCTGTGGATTCCAGACCCCATGGCCCAAAACTGGAATCGGCAGTGATTTAGACTCAGATCCAAAGAACATGCTTTGCCTATGTTTAGAAAAGCCAAATACTTGTTCTGTACCAGCCTGCTACCGGCCCTGCAGAAAAGGCAACCCCTTTACAAACGGCAAGAGGCTGGAATACGCCTGCCAAATTTATTACTACAAAAACAAACAAGACACGAACCAAGATACAGGAGCTTTGAAACACTATCCGAGCGGTTGCCTTCAGCAAACCAGCCCTCCCCACACATTCCCCTTATATAGAGTTCAGGGCGTGGCTTCTCTCTGCCTCCTTCCGAGAAGCCCCATTGCCTTCCTCTGCTTACTCCTAATTGACTGCCTCCTGCGTCGGGTGTCCTTGAACAGGGCCAGCTGTGGGTCATCTTCATCCACACTGTCAGGCTCACACAGCTGGGTCTCCGTGGTAACCAAGTGGGAGGGGCCTGGCTGAGGGCTATCATCAGCAAGATCTTCAACCCCCTCAGCAAGGTCTTCAACACCCCCCTCCTCCTCTGAGTCATCCGACCCAACTGCCGAACCCACAGGCTGACCCTGAATCACAACAATACTATTAATTCTGCTGCAGCTTTCCTATAATAATAAAATAATAATAATAATAGCATTACAGTACCTGGAGACAGAAAAAGAGAAGAGAAAGAACTGGTGAAAAATCACAAAATATAAAGACCCACAAATAGAAGTAGAATGACTGTGGCAAAAGAAAGCAAAGATAGTACCAATAGTCACAGGAGCCTTGGAACCATCTGGAGTACCACTTGAACATCATTGGCATTGACAAAATCATCATCAGTCAATTGCAAAAGGCAGCTTTACCTGGAATAGCTTACCTCCTGCAAGGATTACTTTTAGCACATCAAACAACCATCTCTACTCATCCCAAGTCCTTGGGAAGGACTCTGTTAAGTAAATAAAAAAGCTAAATCAAGTCTAAACGTATAGCTGTGCAACCAATCATAATTTAAAATTAATCTGTTAGCACTTCAGAACTACATTGAATACTGCACTGCCCATATTGAGATTTACACATTACATCCACCACCGCCACCACCACCCAGAACCATGGGCGCATCTTCCAGAGATCTCCAAACATTTCCCCAAAGTTAAAAATTTTATGTATCCCTTAAGACATTTCCCACCAAGGTACCCTGTAGTTATGGTAGCCATCCCCAACATACAGTATTTAGAGGACATAAGATGGGGAAGCATGCCTTAAGATCACATGCCTTAAGATCACCCGATCCTTCTTTAAAGTAATCTTATAGAGCCCTTGACAATATAGCAATGCCCTGAGTTCTTAGCATATGATACAAGAAGAGGCATTCTTAAAGACTTTTCAACAAGTCTTGAACCTTATAAACCTTTGCTTGAGTGGAATTGTCCCTAGATTGGGCTATTTTCCATTGTTGAATGAAATAATTAGAAGCCATCAGCATTCTATGTATTTCCGTATTAAGTATTGCAATCATGTTAGTTACAGTAGTCTAATGAGTATATCGAAAGAAGTTTTTAAAAAGGAGATAAAGTAAAGGTCTATAATAGAAAAAAGAACATAGATAGCTAGATCAGCTTGCTTGTTACAGCAGAGATGCTGTTTTTCTTCCTCTTAGTATTTGACCAAGTTTTAATCCTACTAAATTTTGAATATCGTGATCCTGAAACTCGTGCGTGAAGCAAGCAAAAAAATTCAGCCTCCATGCTTAGCACCTGAGTCAGCACTGTCATTTAAACAGGACTGGGGGGAAAAGAGAGGTCAAGAGTCATACTCAGAAGAACGACCAAGACAGCTTAACACAAGCTGAAGGAAGTGATACTATGACTCCGAAGACTTTTGCAACATTTCTTTTTGTACACCAGTTGCGCCACTCCTGTTCGGTAAGTCACTGCGCTCAGTCATTCATGGTAAGTTACCTTTTGTCTGAGTTATTCCGATGTGCTCTACATCAGTCTTGGAAAACACCCAGAAGTTTATTGACTGTATTTTAATGGTTTGCTTTAATTACATTGATTGTTTGGCTTTTTTTGTTATTAGTTGTACTGCACTGCCCAGAGTCACAAGCATGATATCGTTAATAAACAATAAGAATATTAGTGATTCCAGCAATTTGGAGAACAGGGAAGAGGAAGTTTATTTATTTATTTATTTATTTTTGGGACTTATATGCCAATGTTAAGTGTACATTCCTTTGCTATGTAGTTTTTGCACAAGGAGAGAAAAGTAAAATACTTATGGGGAAACCAGATTCACTTAACAACCATGTTGCCAGTTCAACCACTGCAATGATTCACTTAACAGCTGTGGCAAGAAAGGTCACGAAACGAGACAAAACTCACTTGACAAATGTCTCACTTAGCGGCAGAAATTTTGGGCTCCTTTGTGGGCATAAGTCGAGGACTGCCTGTAAAAGGAATATCTGTACTCGGATACATTTTCCCTTCAGGTAATTTATAGCTGCAGTCGCTTACAATTTTTGTTATACCAGTGCAGGAGCACCAGAATTCTACTGCCAATGTTGGTGCGGTGTGATTTTTTTTGGGGGGTGGTGGTGGTAGTAGCTAATATTTGACTGATGTTTTAAAAGAAGTGTTTTTCAGTTAAACTTCTGAGAGCTTAGGAATTCTGGGAGTTGAAGTCCACGAGTCATAAAAGAGCCAAGGTTGCCTACCCCTGTACTAGCCCATAATACCGGATATGTTTCAGTCTACAGTATATGTTCCAGTATATGAAATAATAATATTAACAAGGACCACATCAGATGCTAACGTTCCTGGGCCTCTGTTGATAAGTGAGCAATGAGACTCAGGAACTATGGCTAGACAACCAGGAGCCCAGTAGAATTATAGAAAGGACAAGAACCACAGACAAGACAAAAGTATATTGTGTTTGAAAATTGCACCATTGTGGCCTGCTCTTTTAAATTGGAAGCAACAAATGGGAGGTCTTTTGGGGCACTACTTTCAATGCTGGCAGTCTTTGTCTATGGGTGAT
The DNA here is from genome assembly GCF_964194415.1 of Vipera berus. NCBI lineage: Eukaryota > Metazoa > Chordata > Lepidosauria > Squamata > Viperidae > Vipera > Vipera berus. The sequence continues at coordinate 69,339,734 of NC_138204.1, forward strand.
TCTACACGTGCCATAATCTTTTTTAATTCTTTTTGTTGGGTCGTCAGTTCATAAGTTGTTTCAATGCTGGCCTGTATTGGTTCTGTTTTGTTTTTTTACTTCTTCTAAGTTCTAATTTGTGTAGTTCATATCACTTGTTTGCTTATAATTGTTCTTATCTGAATTTCCTTTACTATTCTACTGTTGCCTTTGGGCCTTCATGATTTTTCTGAATCTCTAACAATTTTGCTTCCTTGAATTTTTTTTTCTGGTAATGAATCTCCTTTGATTTGCTAATAATTTTTTTCAGTGATATTTAAGTTTGGATAAAGTCTTTTCCAATGTTCAGACACCTGACACCTATAATGAAGGATATGAATAAAGCGCTTATCATATACCAGTAAAGAAAAATTGGTGGGAACATTGAGTTGAAAAAATAGTTGAAAATGAGCAAATTAAAATATTATGGGCTTTCCAAATGCAGACTGGTAATGTCTTGGCTCATAACACACCAAATATAACTGTGATTGAAACGAAGAAAGTGTGGATAATTGATGTAGCAATATCAGAGGGAAATGGAGTAGAAGATAAAGAATTGGAGAAGATCACAAAGTATCAAGATCTGAAAGCTAAAGTTGAAAGATTATGACATAAACCAACCATGGTGATCCCAATGGTTACCAGCACACTGAGTGGCATACCAGAAAAATCTTAGATAAAAAATCTGCACATTGACAAAAAGTCCATCAGCCCATTGCAAAAACCTCACTGCTTGGATCCACACATATAATATGCCAATACATTATGACATCCTAGGTTCTTGGGAGGAAGTCTATGCTAATGAAGATCATCAGCAAAAGAAATGGTAGCTGTGATTACACGTTGTTGTGTATATAATAATAATAAATATCAGACTAGTATTTATTTATTTTCCTGTACATGAACGATTTATAGGCCCTTATTCTACATTCTTTTCTCTTTCAATTTAACTTTTTAAAAGTTCTTTTTTAGGATTTAACTTAAACATGAGTTACATTATGGTTAGCTTATATTATGATAACTTCCATTCTTCATCCTCTAAAGAAAGCAATAAAAATATTAGAGAGAGAAAAAAAACACACAGAGAGAGAGAGAAACACACACAAAGAGAGAAATACACACAGAGAGAGAGAGACACAGACATACATATTTGGAAACCAAAATCAGGACTGTATGGTGCACTATTTGTAAGAACCATGATTAGCTTAAATCTAGTACAACTAATGACTACAGTAGGATCAGAGCAACAAAAATAAGGGAAAGCTAAAGAATTTAATAGGTATAGTAGGCTACAGTACCCCATATTCCATAAAAGGACATATTGGTTGCAACTATAATTGAAGTTCCTTGGAGGTTTTACTGCTATTACAAGAGCAATTCAGAAATAAACCTCCATTTGGTTATCAATGACAGACATTTGCAGATACAGAACTTTTATTATACACTTTAGAAAACTACAACATTACATTATTTTTTGACATAATTGCCATTCAAATTGAGGCACTTGTCATAACGTCTTACAAGGTTTGAAATTCCTTAATAGTAGTCCCTCGGCGCCAAATTGGGCTATCGGGGGGGTGATCAAAAATATCCCAACGGAACTGCTTCAAAAGTTCTTGGATGTGTCTAGTAGTGTGTGCAGGCAAGCATTATCATGGATCAACACCATACCAGAAGTCAGCATGCCCTGACGCTTGTTATGGATGGCTCGCCTGAGTTTTTGTAACGTTTCACAGTAGACTTCTGAACTGATGGTCAAACCACGCTCCATGAACTTCACTAGCAGTACTCCTTTGGCATCTTCACATTTGGCGGGATTTTCTATGGCACCACTTCCAGTGTGGTGTTGGTCAAAATTCTTGATAGAGGATATTTTTTGCCTAATGTCTTCCCTGTCTTCAGGCTTATAATTTGACACTGAGCACACAATGTAATCAATGAAGTTTGTAGCACTTTTGACCAGGTTAAGTTGTTCCCTGCTGCATAATTATCATCCTTGTGATAATCACGGTGATAATTTTCCAATTATAGACTAATAAACCCTTTTTAATTTGTTAGGATTCATCGAGGTCAGGTTTATAAGTTCCTTATGAAACCCCTAGCAGAATGGCAATTTATTGTTTTAATTATTCCAGTTAGGGAACAATGTGCATCAACAAGTAATTTTTTTTTTAGAAATTTTGCATTAAAGGCCCTTTTTAGTTAGAAAAGGGGCACCTGGGAAAAGTAATTTTGAGATCCAATGTTAGGGACTTTTATAGATCTATCTCCTTTCATTTTAATCCTATATAACTGCACAAAGCAGAGAATAGAATCATAGAATCTCAGGGCTTGAAGTGACGTTGGAAGATTTTTAGTCCAGGGACTCCAACCCCATGTATGTGGATCAGAACCAGTACACCACTTGCCAGGAACCAGGCTGCGAGAGTGAACGAAACCCCATCTGTGGAAGTGTAGGATTCAGGCAGTGCGCAAAACCATGCACCCCACCCGGTCCCCAGAAAAACCACCTTCCCCAGAACCGGTCCCCTGGCACCCCAAAGGCTGTGGGCCACTGTTCTAGCCCTTATTTTGTTGATTCCACTGCTGAGTTAAAGGGCCAAAAATTACCGTGATGTAAAATGTACTGCCCCTTTAATCAATCCTACTGTATTGAGTTTGTTCTGAGACACTGCCAAATCGTTGTGTTCTTCTGGAAATTCTCAGTTATGGAAGGTAGCTTAGAGGTTGAACTGTAACTCCAATAATATGTCACCATGGTCTAGTCACTAGTGGGAAGCTTTGAAAGAATGTTCCTTGCCCATCTATACTTTAAAAGAGCTGATAGCGTTTTGGGCCAATCCAAGCCAATCTACCAGAGGAATTGAAAATGGCAGCAATGCACGCTACTTGGTGGAGAGTTTGTATTTTGCAACATACAACACTCTGGAATATCTTTCAGACACAAAACTCAAATGTGATATATTTGAAAAGAATATATTTAGCTGGGCGAGGAGTGGACTGATAGATACCAAAAATAACAATGGAAATTAAATGTGTTCATTGGTTCCCTCCAATAAAAATAATGCATACAGTTTATGTTTCTCATTCTTTTGTTTTTGATTAAGTAGTTACCCTACTCAAGAGATCACAGCTTATCTTGGATGAGAGGAAAAAAATATTCCTATTTCTGGAAGTTACCTCCCTCATTCATGCTATTTTTCATTCCTCTTTCCATGTTTCTCCTTCAATGCTTCTTATATTACTATCTGATCACTGAACAGGATGTGAAGTGCTACAAATCACATTATTAAATTTGCTTGAATATTAAACTTTTCACCAATGTTTATCTGGGTTGGGAAAATTATTTTTTTTCCATGTGACCAATGGCATGTAATTAAAAACAACAAATAATAGTCACATTCCCTAAGAGTATAATTATGCTCATATGAGGGAGCTGTAATTGAAAGACTGAAGATGTTTCACTCTGTATTAAAGAAGAATTTCCTTCAATGGGTTTCCTGCAGCTCATTAGCTATTCCCTGGACGCTTCTCATAAGTAATTAGATGTTAACAGGATTTGCAACAGATCACAGCAATCTCAGTGGGTGCCAGTAGGATTCACTCCCTCTGGCCTTCTCAGCACAGCAACATGGATAATACCCGCACTGGGAGTTAATAGGGACCATTACTGAGCCTTTTTAAATGAGTTACATTAATGCACTTAAGCTAAATGCTTCTGTATGTGATTAAATATTAACATCTGCAAAATATGAAATCGCGATATGCAATCAAGGTTTGTTGTTTTAATTTTTCCCAACGTAGGGGCTTCTGGCTTTCTTCAGCTGCATAGGAAAATGTTCAGTAAACATGTTCAGTAAAATTGTCAGAACTTAAATGGACCATTTTGGCCAATTGTTTTTGGTTGGTGCAAAAGAGAAAAAAGATAGAGAAAAGGAGTAGCGGGGTGGGGGAGAGGAATGGTTGCATTTTTAGAATTCCTTTACTGATATACAGGATCAGTGCTTTAATAAAAGATGTTGACCGCTAAGATAGATTTTTTTTATTATCTTCATACAAAGCAATGATGGAATCAATTAACAAAGTTTCTATAAATATTGGGAAACTTTGTTTAACGATTTTACTAACCCTTGATTTGACTTGAAAAGTTCATCCTGCAAACTGGAGGTATTTGTGAGATTCCATGAAACATGCATCTGTGCTAAATATATTCTTAAGTGACCCTCTAGCTCAACCTTTCTGGCACCAGAGACTGGTTTTGTAGAACACAATTTTTCCAGTGACTGGGGGGAGGCATTGTGTTCAACCAAGATCCTGCACATGTGCAGACGAAGCTTCACTTGCTCATCGCTGCTTGCATGTCCCAGTTCCTAACAGGTGACAGACCAGGACTGGTCCATGGCCCAGAGGTTAGGGATGCTGCTCTTCTTTACATCACATTTCCTGGGATAAATTTATTTGTGAAACAAATGCAAGCATTGAAATAAGCAAGAGCCAGTTTGGTCCAATGGTTAAGGCATCAGGCTAGAAAGTATTATTAATTTTAATTATTATGGTGCAGATTATTTGATAATTTTGTAAATTAGTATTACTATTTGTTAATAATTTATAGTATAAGTGATTTTTATTTTTTTCCTAAAGTTATTATAATTATTTCAAATTTGCTAGATAACTAAAGGATTTATTTCAATATAAAAGTGTGTGATATTCTCTTCCAGTTCTATTTCTGTGCAATCATATGTTATCTAGTTATCTAGTTATCTGCTCAGAGGTAAGCCACATTAGTAGTAGGAGTAGTAACTTTTATTTAGTGTGTGCACATAACTAAGCACAGTATGAGTAAATTAGTTCAATAAAGGTATATACATAACTAAGGTATGTAGGAAGCACATCACAATAGTAATGGGGGACTTTAATTATCCTGACATCAACTGGGAGGCAAACTCTGCACCAAGTGGAAGTTCAAACAGATTCCTGACAAACCTAGCAGACTACTTTGTCTCCCAAAACGTAGAGAAGAGAACTAGGGGATCAGCCATATTGGACTTAATTCTCACTAACAGAGATGAAATGATAGAAGGTGTTGAAGCCAAAGGAACCTTGTGGAGGAGTGATCATGCAGTATTGGAATTCAACATTATGCAAGCACAAGCAATAGAACACAGTCAAACTAGAGTCTTGGACTTTAAGAGAGCTAATTTCAATAAATTTAGAAAGAGCTTGGGAAGGATTCCGTGGATGAGAATCCTCAAGGGTAAAACAACTCAAGAAGCTTGGAAAATTTTAAAAAGTGAGATAATAAAAGCCCAGTCTAGCACAATACCAACAAAGAAGAAAAATAACAGCTCTCAAAAGAAACCAACATGGCTGCAAAAAGAACTCTCTGACAAATTGAAAGATAAAAAGGACAAGTATGAAAAGTGGAAAGAGGGGCACATAACTAATACCAGCAAATAGCCTGACCCTGCAAGAATGAAATGAGGAAAGCTAAGGCTCAAAATGAACTAAGGATTGCAACAAAAGTAAAAAATAACAAAAAAGAGCTTCTTTCAACATTTAAAAAACAAGAAAAAAGTTAAGGAAATTATTGGTCCTTTAGTGGGAGAAAGTGGCAAGAAGGAGACAAGCAACAGGGAGAAAGCAGAACTATTTAACTATTTTTTTGCATCCATCTTTACATAAGAGGGGGGGAAAGTCCAACCTATCAAAAACAGTACTGTAAAAACAGATTAAAAACACAAGTTAAAATAGGCAAGAAAATGGTAACTGAGCACATGTCTACTCTAGACAAGTTAAAATCACCAGGACCAGATGGATTACACTCCAAGGTTCTGAAGGAAGTGGCAGATGTGATCTCAGAACCACTGAACTATATCTTTCAAAGATCCTGGAGCACGGGGAACTACCAGAGGACTGGAAAAGAACTGATGTAGTTCCCATCTTCAAAAAAGGGGGGAAAATGGATTCAGGAAACTACAGACCTATCAGCCTGACTTCAATATCTAGGTAGATTCTGGAAAAGATAATCAAGCAACAAATCAGCAAACACCTACAGCAGGGGTGTCAAACTGCCAGCCCGCAGGCAAGACACATCACCAGGAAACCACACCCACTCCATTGCCGACAGTAGGGGAAAAGCTCCAATATGTTGCACGACATCATGTGATGTCGCGAGTTTGACATGTCTGACCTAGAAGAAAACAAAGTCATTACCAAAAGCCAACAGATCGTGACAGACAAATCTTATTGCATTCTTTGGCTAGGTGACAAAATTAGTGGACCAGAGGAATGCTGTGGATATAATTTACTTGGACTTCAGTAAGACATTTAATAAACTAGACAACAACCTACTACTTGATAAGATAGAAAAATGTGGGTTAGACAGCATTGCCACCCGATGGATTCATAGCTGGCTGACCAGCTGTACTCAGCATGTGGTCCCCAATGGGGACCCAGGGCTGTTCTTTTCTGAGCCCACTGCTCTTCAACAACTTCATCAATGATTTGGATGAGGGGATAAATGGGGAACTCATCAAACTTGCAGACAACATCAAGCGGGCAGGAATAGCCAACATTCCAGAAGATAAGCTTAAGATACAGAAGGATCTTGACAGATTTGAACATTGGGAGCTTTTATTTTATCTAATAAAATGAAATTCAGTGGTGAAAAAAGTAAGGTTCTACATTTAGACAAGAAAACCAAATGCACAGGTACAATATAGGTGGCACCTTACTCAATAGTAGTAACTGTGAGAGGGATCTTGGAGTCCTAGTGCACAATCACTTAAATATGAGCTAGCAATGTGCTGCAGCTGCCAAAAAAGCTAGGCTGCATTAACAGAAAGATAGAATCAAGATCACATGAAGTGTTAATACCACTTTACAATGCCTTTGTGAGGCCAGACTTGGAATACTGCATACAGTTTTGGTCATTGTAATGTATTGGGCTTGTTTTGTTAAATACCACATGGTATTGCTGGGAGGCTATTTAAGCTGGGAGCTAGCTAACGGCTCCCAGCACCTCAGACAACCCGTCTCCAGCGCTGTTATTGGTTGCCCCTAGGGCAGCAATAGGTTGCTTCAAACCTATTGGCTGCCGCCTAGGGGCCAGGGTATAAATTGCTGCATCTGCAGCCCTGTTCTTTAGTTCAGATCCTGCAAGCAATAAACCATGATCTTTGCTGAACTCACTCGCCTCGTCTTCATTCCTGCGCAACGAACCCAGTACACAACAGTCACCATGATGTAAAAAGATGTTGAGACTCTAGAAAGTGTACAGAGAAGAGGAACAAAGATGATTAGGGGACTGGAGGCTAAAACATATAAAGAATGGTTGCTGGAATTGGGTATGTCTATCAGGGGTCAGCAACCTGAAACAGTGAAAGAGCCACTCGGAACCGGTTCCCTCACAAAAGGAAAAACTGGGAGCCGCAAAAAAATGTGTGCGCATGTGCGTACATGCACACATGCGCAGAACAGGGTTTGATTGAAGAGTGGAGCCAAAGCGAGATATGCATCTACCCTGCATATTTGAATTGATTGGTTGAACTTTTTTAGTCCCACTTTTTTTTGGGGGGACTGCACATGGCAGAGGACTGGGAGCCGCAGGAGACGACTGAAAGAGCCGCATGCGGCTCCGGAGCCGCGGGTTGCAGACCTGTGGTCTAGTTTAATGAAGATAAGGAGTAGGAGAGACATGATAGCAATGTTCCAATGTCTCAGTGGTTGCCACAAAGAAGAGGGAGTCAAACTATTCTCCAAAGCATCTGAAGGCAGGACAAGAAGCAATGGATGGAAACTAATCAAACAGAGAATCCACCTAGAACTGAGGAGAAATTTCCTGACAGTTAGAACAATTAATCAGTGAGACATCCTGCCTCCAGAAGTTGTGAAAGTTGGGAAAGATTTATTTCCAGGCCCGTTAATTCATTCTGATTTATCTCTAAAAAAATACACATGATTGTAATTATTATATTTTAATACTTATTATTAACAAGCTTCTAAATAAGACAGAATCAGCAGATAAATTCAGGGATGTTCAACCTTGGAAACTTTAAGACCTGTAGACTTCAACTCCCAGAATTCCCCATGCTGCCTAGGGTATTCTGGGAGTTGAAGTCCACAATTCTTAAAGTCTTCAAGGTTGGACTCCCCTGAGATAGATAAAACTTGCTTTCTCTTATAGGTAGCTTTCTGTGAACTTTCCTTTTTTTTAATCCCCTGTGTTAGTCAGGCCACCAGATTTGATGACTAGGAAAGAAATATTTCCCCAAAGTATCACAATTTATGGCATTTGTATCACACTTTTTCTCTGAAAGTTCAATGGAAGTCTTCCCTAATTATATCCCCATAATAATTATATCCCTGTATAATTGTCACAGGAACCAGCCTGTGAAAAAGGTTGGACTGTGCAAGAGTGGCTGATGTGAAGTCACCCAGTGAGGTTTGTGGTCAAGTGAGAACTGGGTCTTCATATCCAAGACCAGAGCTTGAAGCACTAGAGTAGAGGACTGATTTACCACCACAGCATGGAGAACTTTAAAGGGTTGCAGGTACACTCCATCCTCATTATTCCCACACCATTGCCCCCTCTCTCTTCTTTCCATTACCATTTCATTCACTTTTCTTTAAGAATAATCATCTGGCAAAAGGGAGGAAGGAGGAAGAGGGGCTTGGTTGGCAGGGATACATCCAATATCATGTGAGAGAACTTGCACAACAGGATTTGGTTCAGCTCTCCTCTCTGCGTGTTCCTTAAGACCCCTCCATTCAGTTCCTTTAATTAAACCTAGATAGAGGACATATGAAGCGGCAGGGGGCAGAAGATCCTAATTCTCCAGGATTGATTTTACCCAAAGGTAATTGGTCCACTCCATTTACATATTGGTCCCTACCTAGTTTTTGTTAATTGTAATGTTTTAATTCTTATTGCTGGATATTTTAATGTTTTTAATGTCTTTATTGTTTTGCATTGTGCTTTTATGATACTGTGAGCTGCCCAGAGTCATATGAGAAGGATGGTAAATATATAAATTTAATAGTTAAGCAAATCATCATCTAAGCCAATTTAATTAAAATTAAATAAATCTTTTCTCATTTCTTTTAAGCCGAAGAATTTCTGAGTGCTGAAATAAAAGTGAAAAAGAATTAAGCTTCAAACCTGTACTCAGATATCCGAAAATAAATGTAATAGAAACCAGCAAAAGATTACATCTAAGTAAGGCACACATTGAATTTAAATGTAAGTCCATATATATTCCTTTCTGCTTTGTGCATACTTTGTATACATACCACAGACTTCCCCAAAATAATTCTTGGCTGTTCGGAGAATCACCATTTTCACAGTGTAGGTTTTATTAGTAACACACATTCAGTTCTGTCATTTATGATAAATAATGTTTATCGAAGTTTGCTTCCATCAGTGAAATAAAGTGTCTAATAGTACATCAGCATTAGCCCATTTTCTTTGCACATTTTATGTGATGTGCTTTTTAAGTTACATGCCTGATTAAAAATTTAAACATTATTACCATCAGTATTAAAATATCCTGCCAGCAAAGCTATAATTATGCTTATTCTATCTGCTCCAAGCAGAAACTGACATTTCTGGGGCAAGGTTTGGCTGAAGGAATTATCTAAAAACTACTTGTTATCCTCACATTGACAAAAAAGGCAAAACAGGCAAACTCTACTGAATTTACAGAAAAACAAAAAAGGGATGCAGATTTTTTTTCGCTGATATACTTTAAAAATATTCTTTTGTAATAATTTTTTTCAAATTTTCCTTAAACAACTTTATTAAATTTCAATAAAACAGAAAATAACAACAAAAAGGGGGAGAGAGAGGGATTCAAAATGGAGTATTTTTACTGGGTGTTTGTGTGTGGGGGTGTGTGTGCGCGCATGCGCGCAGGCGCGCATGTGTTTTTGTATGAAAGGTTTCCAACTTTCCTAAGTACAGATACAACTATATAATCAGGTAATCTCTTACTTTAAGTTAAACACAAGACAACCAATGTTTAACTCTTAAGTTTAACAAAATGTACAATATTTCCAACAATACTTACCTATCATTATCAAAAAAGATTTTTAAATGCTCTGCAATTTAGTAATAAACCTAAATGAAATCTTAAAATAACCATAATATTCAATTTCAACATCTCCATCAATTCATTTTTCCAAATCCACTTATTTGTTACTGGTTTTTATATTTGTTTTATCTCTATGCACTGTATTACTTCACTAACATGTTCCTTAAAAAATCCAATATTTCTTCCATTCTATTCATCCATCGTAACAAAAAATTCCTAATCTCAATTACACATCCATCCTTACATTCTTATATAAATCTTATTAAAAATATATTCCACCGTACAGTTCACTGCAGGTTATTTTTCACTTATATATTTTAAAAAATATTACTTTGTATAATTCTGAAATATCAACAAGTATAAGAATTTTCTTCCTGAATCAAACCATGTGTGCTTTTCCCAAGCACTAGTCAAATGCTATGACTAGAAAGGCATCAAGCCACAGGTCCAAAAGGCAATGTCACCCATCGATTCAACATCTGGACCTCAAAGAGATTTGTAGCTTTCTTTAACCCACAGCCATCCAGATGTATTGCATTGCAAACCATCACTTGCAGGCAGCAATACCTATTTGGAAGGCAGACATTGGGACTTTTTATCCCGAAACAAATGGAGAGACAAAAATTATGGAGGGTTGCTGTGCTATTTTGATAGTTGGGGATTCCATGCTAATTATTTAGAGAATCTAATTATCAACTAAGATAGTTATCATCCATATACGTCTTTATGCAGGGTTAAAATCTACACATAGGAAAATTATGAACTGGAAAACATTTCTATTGTTTATCTGAGCTTCAATGCTTCAAATTTATCTGTTTGAAATACTGTCCTCTAAAGCTAAGCTATCTTTTTTAAGGCTGTATTATCCTATCGAAACTTAAAGAATCATCAGTCCTCATGCACATTATTCAACTTAGTACAGACTATAATGAAATGGCAGGAATAATTCATCCAGGAATTATAAAGGTACTTACCGTATATTAAAGATGTAGTCCCACTGGGATTTATTTCAGAATAAATATATGTTGTGCACGGAGTTACTTTTTGGAAGAGAAAAATGTCCCAAAGTAGCAATATCTAGGCTGTCAGTTGGTATATAACAGAAAAATTATATGTTGTATTAAAAGATTTCCACAGATTGGCAGTTGTTTATTGGACATAATTGAGGATATAGGTATTGATATTCAAAAGCCTTCAACAGCTTAGGATCTGACGATCTGGGAAATGGTTTTATATCTTCTATATCTTTATGAACCTAAATAGGCTTCAATAACTTCAAGATAAGCTCTTCTGAAGAGGCTCTTGCTGTCAAGAGCTTGTCTATCTGGCACCAGCAGAAATGCATTTCTCTCACTAGATTTTAATTGTTTGTTAATTTAATATTAGTAGTGTTTCATTTTTAATTTCTTTTCTATTCTTTTCAATTTTGCTCGCTGCCTTGAATATGATCTTATGGCAGGAAACTGCCCATTGACTATAAATGTTGGGATTGGAATTCCATAATACAGATAGTCCTGGTTTAGTGATTGCCTCGTTTAGCAACGGTTCAGTTACAATGAGGACAAAAAAATAACTTTGGAGTCAGCCCTTGCATTTACAATGTTTTCAAGTTTGTAAAGTCCAGGAAAGCTGAAGTCAGTTTGTAAAATTGTGATATCTTGCTTAATGATCAAGTTGCCAGTCCTAGTTGTGGTCACTAAATGAGGGCTACCTGCAACTGGAAAGCTAATCACATCAATTATAGACTACTTTTTGCATGGACCAAAGAAACAGATGGTATAAAAAAAGTTTATTGATAAAAGAATGATGTGCTTTTCAGCAAAGAGTGAACGATAGTGAGGATATAGAGCAAATACATATTTCTAATGAAAACTCTGTGTGCACTGATTAAACTCTTATTCCACTGATTAATTTTCATAAAATCTATAAGTTTATCATCTCATAGATACCCACAGACTGTGAGAAATCACTATCATTTCACAGCTAAATCAAGACTCATTTTTCACAGCTTCTAAAATAAATATTCTATATACTGTAGAACATTATACAACAATCCAGCCCCTTTGTCACATAACCTCTCCTATCATTCATACCACTTTTTAGCCCAGAGAATACACTTAGGAGGGAAAGGCTGCATAGTTCAGTAAAAACATTTCAATAAAGTAATTTAGCTCATTAAAGTCAGGCCATTACAGTAAATCAAAAACTTCATCAGGATTAAGGAGTGTATACAGTTGTTTGTTTGAATAGTTAAGCTCCGCAAGTCAATTCTCCTGAAGGTCAAAGACACCATTGCTTCCACATTTTGTCACTGGGAAAAAAACAACAGCCTGCATCATAAGATAATATATTATCTCAACCTGATCAACTTCCTCCACCCTTGCTTTCCCGACTCTGGCTGATCATGTTAGGAAGCTATCTCAGATTAAATATATTGGAGATTTAAAAAAAAAATTTGCATAAATGAATCTCAAACAGTGGGATTTTTGCTGGTTTGCAGAAATATTTTTAGTTTGTTTTTCAAATGAGTGCCACAAACCGTACTATCGGAAGGCTTTATTTGTTTAATTCCATGCTAAGGATATGAATTGCTCCACGTTTTCACAGGTTCTATTTAGGCAAATGTCGGAAGCGAAGAGGAATATTTTCTTTCCCTTTTAAGCCATTTTTTTTCTATTTTCTTTCTTGCTTTTCTCATGTCAGGTGTACTCCAAAGGCATTCATTAAAAAAATAATTTTGTTGCCATTATAGCTAAGGTATAAGACAAAGGCAGGAAATGGCATTTGCAGGAGCCCCCCACCCTACCCCAAAAAAGCACTAAAAAGAGACAGACAGACACAGGGGATAAGACAATCAAAGGTGTTAGCAGAAAAAGAGAGACAAAGGGAAAAAGAGAGGTTATCTTGGCCCCAGTTGCTGGCTTTAGCCCTTTAGCCCACTGACAACATATATCCCTTGATGGGAAAATCATTTTGGGGGGACGGAGAGAGAGATGACCCAGTCAGGACAAAGAATGTGAGGCCATCGAGCAGAACTACTGGATCTGGATAGCCAAATCATTTAAATAATAAAATAAATGTCTGAAGGTCTGATGAGCTTTATTTAGCTCATCCTTGCCTATCTTCCCTATCTCTCTTCAGGTGCTTTTACAAACTATGTTACTGTGGTCCTCTAGCTCTGCTATTCAGGAAGAGGCACCTCAACTGCAAGCAGGAATCTTCATGCAGAGGCAAGTCTCTGCCCTCGCACCCTGTCGTGCGCAGATGATGCTGCGGAGCACAGGTGGAGGGCGTCGCTGCCATGGCACTGCAGGGCCACCTGGGCGATCTGCTGCGGCGGGCCATGGAGGCGGTGGGTGGCCCTGTTAATGGGCAGAGCGGAGGGCAGGCAGGCAGGGCGGTTTTGGGGCACTTGGTCTCTAAAAGATTCACCATCACTGCTCTGTGGCTTAGCATCACACCCAAACTTAGTATCAAAGTTCCTCAAAATGTTTCTATTTAGGCAAATCCATTAATCATTCTCCAATCAATAGAGAATAGCTACTGGCACTGCCTGCCAGGCCCTGAATTTATTTCTCCTCTGTAGGCATGTCGCCTTTGCTCACACATTAATCCACCCCAATGTCCCTAAATAAAAAGCAGCATAACAAGAGCATTTAAGAAGGACCCTGCTAAATTCTCCGGTGTCTCATCAGATCCTATAAATCTTCTGCTGGATCAGGCCAAAGGCTCAAGTGGTCCAGCATTCTGTGTCTCATACTCATACTTCCTAAATGCATTTAGATGCATTTAGGAAGCTCACAACACAGAAGAACAATAGCAGAGTTGCTGTCTACCAGCCTATCAGCCAGCAGAATGCCCAGTCTTTATAAATTGGTTGCCTCATTTAAGATCAGCCAAGTGTCTATCATCTATTAGGGTTTAATTCTGTCTTCTAGAAGTAATCCTTGACTTACAGCCATTTTTTATTGACTGTTCAAAATTACAAGACACTAAAAAAATGACTTATGACTGGCCCTCACCAGCATCCCCATGATCAAAATTCATGCACTTGGCAACCAGCATATATTTTCAATGGTTGTGATGTCCTGGAGTGATGTGATCTTCATTTGCAAGCTTTCCAGCCAGCTTCCAGCAAGCAAATCAATGGGAAAAGCCAGATTCACGTAATGACTGCATGTTTCCCTTAACTATATGGATTCGTTTATTAACTGTGGCAAAAAAGGTCATAAAATAAGGAACAACTCATTTAACAACTGTCTGGCTTAGCAATAGGAATTTTGGATTCAGTTATGGTCATAAGTCAAGCATTACCTGTATTTGTATCATATCTTTTTCTGAATCTGCTTTCACTCCCAAATTAAAAAGAGCAGTGATTTTAGTTGTTCCTTTAGCTTTCTTAACCATTTGGATGCAGATTTTTTGCACCCGGGCTTTCTTTGATATTTTAATTTGATCACAAACATGTGACTAGTCTACAATATAAGCTATTAATATAAGCCATTAATGATCCTTCAGTCTTGATTTTTCATTCATAATGGGGATTTGCTTCACTTACAAGCTATTGGAGAAGAGGAAGAGACAGCTTGTAAACTGCTAAAAAATGATGAACATTAGAAATGATGGATCATGTTCAGTCTGGGTTTGAAACAATCAGAAGCTTGTCCCCAAATTGGACATTGCCTATCTGTGTTTGTGGGGTTAGTTTAAATAAACTTGCTCCTTGTCAGGATCTATTGTAGCAGAGCAAATTTGGCTCAAGGGTGTGTGTGTGTGTGTGTGTGTGTGTGCGCGCGCGCGTGTGTGTGTGTGCAAAATGACACACTTCCTGAAATACTGAGTTCACAAAGAGAAGTGAAATAAGGCATTTGCATTCAGAATGATCTAGGCGGGTGCCCCAAAGCTGTGTACCTGGCATTAGGCATTAACACCCCTGAAAATGTGCTAATCCATGGTTCCTTTCACACATCCCTGAGGCTTAGCCAGCTTCATCAATTGCCTAGCAGAACCCCACCAAGGTTTACTCATGCTAATGGCGTTATAGGCACTTCCTCCTTTGCCAAACGTCAGTGACTGCTGATCACACAAATCTGGGTATGATTCAAAAACAATGGGAACTGCACCAAACCCTGTGAATGCCATCACTCCAACTCTTCGTTGTCTGATTATTTCTTGTTGCCGTGGTTAAAATCTGGAGAAGTTGACCAGTTCAGGGTTCAATAATATGTATGTTTCTTGATTCATTTCAGTGAGGGTTGTGTAGGAGATCTTCTGGAATAAGAAGAGAAAATTGTTTCTAGCACAAGCTAAAGTATTGCTATTATAACTGCTTCTTGGATGCAAAGATTGGATGAAAACTTTATCATTATGGCCCCCCTCCTGGGTCTTGGGAAGAAGTGGCCTATAAATCCAATTATCCATCCTCTGTTCACATCAGAATAATTTTTATACCTCAGAATATGCTTATATAAAGGCAGGAATTCTTAGTCATTGTTTATTGAACAAATCATAATTAGCTAGATGTGCACAACATGCTAAGTCAAAGACCATGCTTTACAAATCACAATTGCTGGATTTAAACAACATTTTAAGCCAGTGTGTTGATTAATTTTTTTATATATTATGTGTGAACCAATCAATATGAATTATGTACCGGTATTTGTCTTTTGGGGGGAATGCGTTTCCTAGTCTAAAATATTGTTGTTGACGTTTGGACAAAATTATCTAATATTATTAGAAATTACAGCAGACCTAAAC
This sequence comes from Vipera berus, assembly GCF_964194415.1. Taxonomy (NCBI): domain Eukaryota; kingdom Metazoa; phylum Chordata; class Lepidosauria; order Squamata; family Viperidae; genus Vipera; species Vipera berus. Next base: position 69,355,600 of record NC_138204.1, read on the forward strand.
AAGTGACTTCTAGATCTTTTTGAAATGTTGAGCCTTTAGTCAAGATCTATTAATTGGCTTAACTACTATGAATTTGGGAGACTTCAATATTTTGGAGTCTTGTCTAGTGAATGACTATTATGTGGACCAGCCTCAGAAGGCACCTATTTACAGTTTCATTCTGGTACAATTTTAAACTATATTTGACAATTAAAGTACCAAATGAAGCATCAACATGATAGCCGTTGTAACCATTTTGGATCAGATGAAAACAAGATGTTAGTTTGTTGTCCAGGGTGTGACACAATTACTGGTTAGTGCGGGGCTATTGAGCAAAACTTTCCACAGCAGGAAATGCACTGGAGACCAGTAAGTTCCCAGGGCATGGAAGGCGATATGTTTTGGGCATGCACATAGACACAGATGGCAGATTTGCAATAAACCCTCTGGACACAGCAGTCCCAGGATTGACAGCCTGCAAAGAAATGGCTCTAGTGCAAATGATCTTAGCCAATGAGGAAATCTGGCAAGGATCTCTGAAGCAGATGCTTTCAAAATGCCAGATTGCCCACTGGGAAATAGCCGGGGAAAGAAGCAGGGCAGGAGTAAGGATATGACCAAATCTTGCAGGATTCTAAGCGTGCTTTGCTAGAGGAAAGATATGTAATAGCAGGTGCTCAAAGTTGCCAGAAGGACATGGAGTCTGATGTGATGTCCTAAATATAGTACAGGTCCTCGAATTTAGTCATCAGATATATATTCAATCTGGCATCACTAAGCACAGGCTACAAGTTCTATTTTAGGGCAGGGTACAAAAGGGTGGGACCTGTCTCCGATGATAAGAGTCCAGGCATGTCTCTTACAATAGGAAAAGATGCAGCCAAAATAAGCAGCAATTGCAGACCTTTATGGTAGCATCATCTTGTAGGGCCACCCTTGAAGAGACCCTGTGCAAATAACAATTTGGTATCTCTTCCAGCCTGTGCATTCTGACAAAGGTAACCTCATGGGAGTAATGACAGTCAGAGAAGCAATGTCAAAGCCGGCTTAAGTTAGCTGGATGTCATTGTATTTCTGTGATTGTGTTTTATGTCTTCCATCTACATATATTCAATGTAGATCCTGACTTTCTTCTAAAAAGCGCAGGGCGGTATGAAATGATCTCTTCTAATCTTATCCTCAGAGTGATCCTGTAGTTGTGTTCACACAGTTCAGTAAACTCACAGCCTCACTTATCACTCTGCAAGGCCAGGACATGAGACAGGAAACTGGTTAACCAAGCACTCCCATTTCAAGCCCTTTTCAGCTCCTCCACACAGTGAGCCTATAAAGAGGCTCTGTTTTCGCAAGGCCTGAAGAACCCTAGGATATTATCTTTGCCATGGATGAAGAAAGACCCAGTTAGCATCCTAATCAGTTGTTTTATCTCAAATATATCTCAAGCAAATTTGACTTCTTTGACTTGTTGACTAGATCAATGGGCTTGTTCTTTCTGTTTGCACAACATACCCTTCTCCCAGTGATAGGATTCAAATATGTGGACAACCGGTTCTCTGTGTGGATGCTGCTTCCAGAAGTCCATTCTGGGCCTGGGCAACAAAAAAATAGCTACCAGTTGTGCCAAAGTGGTGCGAACTGGCTGAATCCCACTAATGCCTTCTCCCCATACCCATCTATGACATAGTCAAGCTTATCTTGTCAATAGGTTCCTTTGGACCAAGCATTATTTCTCAGTCCAATGTGCAGGACCTGTTCTATGGTTGAGTGGGGACTTGATACTGCATGTCCTTGGTCCCAGCCCAGCAGCTTAACCATACTAACTCCCTTACCAAATCCCATTGAAATTTTTGTCATGGTATAGAGAAAATTAAAATAGGCTACATTCAGCCATTCAGTTTCTCAGAGAGGTAGGTGGATGGACGATCCATTGCAAGTATCACCAGCAGAACCACGTCACGTTTTGACAGTAATGTTGCTTGCTTAAATAACCATTATTATATTATGTCACCTTTCCACAACCTGACTCCTTCCCAGTGTGATGGGCTCCATATCCCATAATTCCTAACCATCAAGCTCATGCTTCCTATAGATTATAGGAACTGTGATCCACCATATCTGAAGAATGCTAAGTAGGGGAAAACCAGACTAGAAGGGTATTTATTGAGTCTAAAGATTTTACAGCAGTGGCCTTCTTCGTGAAGATTGGTAAAGCATCACTCCACATGATTATAGACCATGTGGTCTATAATGGTGGTCTATATGTGGTCTATAATAATATGACCTGTTTGATCCTTTAAATGCAGCTCCGGTTGGGAGAAGACACTGCATCTGAACATTGACCATGTGTATTCCTCCCTGTGGTGAGCACAGAGTGAATCGTTATCTAAATGAATGTTTAACAAAGCAATAAACCTGTTTGAGAAATAAATTGATTGTATTGTAAGATTGTGCTTTGAGTCTGTCTATACTAGAAGAAAGGAACCTTGTCATTAGGTTTATATACAGTGTGAAACACCAGGCTGCATAACAATTTAAGCAATTAGTGGTCTTAATTCTCATGAAGAACTGCCTGCTAGTATACAGTATATTACTATAGATTTTGTTCACTTACAATAGTTCCCAGTCAGCAAAAATAATTTCGGCTCTATAGCAGCATAATGAAATAATTATATGCAAGGGAGGACTTCTGATCTTTTTAATTATTCTATTTCTCTTTTCTAAAGGAACTATTTGAAAATGCACTCTCATAATTGATTGCTATAAATCAGTCAAAAGCATTCTAAGGATCATAAATATTCTAACTTTTAAAAGACAAAGAAATGCTAAATATTCCATGAAATCCTTCAACATTCAGAAAATTTAATCTAGGGTAAAAGGATAGAGTGCTCTTTTGAAAATAAAAAGTAAATTTGTTGTCCCGTGAAAAATGAAATATCCTGAATGTCAGTAACAGAAGTGGAATTAACAAGAGATCCTTTTATTGTTTTTTAAGGTCATTAGGCTGTGAATTCTATAATTATGGAAATTGTCAGTCCAGTTCTGTAGAATGTTTGCTCCCATCCATAAGGTATTGAAATGTTCAATCAGTCTCTCTCTCGTGGGAAAGTTAGGTCATAACTGTAAGTGTACCAGCAAAATTGAATTAAGCAAAGAGATTTCATTAGTATTTATAGCCAGAAGGCATCTGTAAAAGTACAGGGCAAAGAAGTTATGTAGAAGTCAAAGGAGAAAAATGGGTTTCTGGTGACAAAGGCAAATCTGAAAGAGATATAAGTGTATAGAGAATAAAGGCTATTGAACGCTGTTCAGAAGAAGGAGTTGCAAAGATGTCAAATATTGATTTTCTAGAGTATGCTGTTGGACTAAATATGTAATTGTTTGGATTTGCTGTCTTCGTGATACTACAATATTTGTTGTCAAAGGTTAAAAAGCAAGATAGGAAATGACTCCAAAAATCATGAACATGCCAGAGAATAATAATAATTTTACAACTAAGATTCCAGAAAGGGAAATGTATTATTTTGTCTTGTAATTGCATATTTCCAAAAAAAACCCTAAAATGTGAAATCTGATTTTGTGAAAAGTGAACTAACATTCTAAAGATCAGGGCAGCAGCTGTAGTGTGACCTTGATATTGAGGGAAATAGACTATATCGATTCAAATGTCAGTACAAACCTAACAGATTGTACCCTCACCCTATTGTGGCAGGATGTGTACACAGGCTATGTTGTGGCATGGACTTTAGTTTGCACATCAGAATAACACTTGAACTATACAAAATGATTCATACCGTAGATTTTCTATTGGATATTATTACCCATTATCTTTTTACTATTGATCCATTGTTACATTCTTTTTAAGAAATTTCATTACACTTCATATAAACAATACAAATTCTGTATTTAAAAAAATCCATATCTTTGAAATAAAAAGCATGTCATTTAATGTCTTTATGTGGGTCTGTGTGCACACCTCTGTTTATAGACATATTAAAATCATTCTGTTTAGTCCATGGACACAAACAAAAGTCTAGAATTCATTTCAAAATTTCTACTAGTTAACATTAAGAATGATTGGATTCATCTATCACATTAAGCCAATGCATGATTTGCTTGCTTTGGAATCCATGTTGTATGGATTCAATCGCTGTGATTTGTAAGCCGTGTATATAGTATAATATATACACCTTGCCTTGAAGTTTATTTTTTTAAAAAATTAGCTTAATGCTGTGTGTAGTACCAGTTGGGACCACATATCATTTATTCAGTTATTCTTTCAGTTATTCATTCATTCATTCAGCATGTATATGGCCTCCTGCATGACATATGATTTTGGACAGTGAACAACAAATTGAAATAATTCCCCCAAAACTACCACAGTATACGAGGCAGCATATACATTTCTATCAATAACCCCAAAATCAGATCACTTATATTTCATGGACAAATATCTGGGGGAAATCCAAGTTCTAAAAGGTAAAGGTAAAGGTTCCCCCGCACATGCGTGCTAGTTGTTTCCAACTGTAGGGGCTGGTGCTCATCTCCGTTTCAAAGCCGAAGAGCCATCGCTTGTCCGAGGACGTCTCCGTGGTCATGTGGCCGGCATGACTAGACGCTAAAGGTGCATGGAGCGCTGTTACCTTCCCACCGTAGTGGTCCCTATTTTTCTACTTGCATTTTTACGTGCTTTCGAACTGCTAGGTTGGCAGAAGCTGGGACGAGTAACAGGTGCTCACTCTGTTATGCGGCACTCGGGATTCGACCCGCCAAACTGCCGATCTTCTGATTGACAAGCTCAGCGTCCTAACCCACTGAGCCACCACATCCAAGTTCTAAATACCTATAAATGTATTTAACTCATTGGAACTTTCTAAGGAAGTGTGTGGGGAATTACGGCCACCCAAATCTCATACGTTTGCTGTTCTGGAGGGCAGGCACAGGGACAAAGAAGGCAAGTTTCCTGAATCCCATCGGATGGCATTGCTTAGTCAAAGGGGACTTAAACAATTTCACAGCTCCTTCTCACCACTATCACTAGTCACCCTGTGCTGAACTTGAAGTGGGAAAAATAATCATGAAACAATAAGCAATACATACTCAATAAACCACCAAAAAAACGAAGTTTTACATTGATAGAAGAGAATATTTGTAGCTCAGGGTTCAACTGTGGGATCCTTGGTACTCTCTGAGCTTGGTTGTTTTCTTGAAGATGTTTCATTCATTCAATCATTCATTCATTCAATCAATCAATCATTCACTCATTCATTCATAAAAAATTATTTGTCACCCATCTCATATCCAATGACCCTGGACAGCTTACAACATAGAAACATTGAAAAACATTAAAATCATATTTTGTAAAAAGAAAAACACGCAACAGATAAAAAAACATTAACACATAAAATCATGGACACAAGATAGCAAAGAGGGGAGCCAGAGACATGAGGAGGAAGATGAGGGTTAGAATTTAATGAGTCAACCACCTCCAGTATGAAGCTGCCTGGCAGAGCCAGGTCTTAAGGTTCTTAAAAACATCAGGAGGGTGGGAGCCAATCTCACTTTAGGCAGTGATCCCCAACCTTTTGGGGACCAGGGACCAGTTCCATGGAGAAAGTTTTTTCCACGAACTGGAGGGGGCGTGGTTTTATGTGCTGCCTGCATCCCATGGGTGGGGCTTCGCTTGTTTGCATGGCCCAGTTGTTGGCATGCTATGGCCCGGTACTGTACCACGGACCGAGGGTTGGGGAGCCCTGCTTTAGGGGGAAAGATGTTCCAGAGGACAGGAGGCAAGGCAGAACAGGCTCTTCTCCTGGATCCCACCAGCTGAAATTCCTTGGCTGATGAGATCCTACCGTAGGTCCCCTCTGCTGGTGTGGGTGGAGCAGTTCAGTCCCATTTTGGTGAGACGGTTCCTCGAATAGCCTGGACCCATGCCATGCAGATGTTTACACTGATGATGATGCCTAGTTTGGTAATGAAATGCCTGCAGGAAAACGATCAGGCTCAGGAAGCACCAAGGACCTCAAAGTTTCACACGATATGTAAAGCCAGTCAACCTGTTATTTGCCTGTGAAATGTAAGTCTTTAAAAAAAAAGTTCAGCATCATTTACTGTACTCCTTTATCATTTTGGCGGGTTGAATCCCAAGTGCCACGTAGCAGAGTGAGCGCCTGTTACCCATCCCAGCTTCTGCCAACCTAGCAGTTCGAAAGCATGTAAAAATGCAAGTAGAAAAACAGGGACCACTACGGTGGGAAGGTAACAGCGTTCCGTGCACCTTTGGCGTCTAGTCATGCCGGCCACATGACCACGGAGACGTCCTCGGCAAAGGCTGGCTCTTCGGCTTCGAAACGGAGATGAGCACCAGCCCCTAGAATTGGAAATGACTAGCACACATGTGCGGGGGAACCTTTACCTTTATCATTTTAGAGAGCTAATCCCTCTGCCATTAGCCTGCAATGCCACATGGGAAAGAAGAATAGGATGAATATTGGGGTGTTGGAGTGGGAGAGTCAAAGATATGGTGGTAGGAAGAGAAAGGGGGGAAAAAGTGATCAGATTCATAGCTTGGGTACAGTAGCCTCTACAGGTGGGCCTTGACTTACAACAGTTCATTTAGTGACCATTTGAAGTTACAGCGGCACTGGGGGAAAAATGACTTATGACCATTTTTCACACTTATGCCACATCCTCATGGTTACATGATTTATATTCGGATGCTTGACAACTGACTCACATTTATGAGAGTTGCAGTGTCCCGGGGTCGTATGATCCCGTTTTGCGACCGTCTGACAAGCGATGTCAATGGGGAAACCAGATTCACTGAACAATGTGTTATTAATTTAACAACTGCAGTGATTCACTTAACAGCTGTGGCAACTGGGCATAAAATGGGGCAAAACTCAACACATATTTCATTTAGCAACATACATTTTGGGCTTATTTGTGGTCATAAGTTGAAGACTACCTGCACAACCTTTGCCAAACTGAAATAACTGAGCAAACTTGGTTTAATAAATAAGTAAACATGTTGGACAAATCTACCTAATCTCTTCAGGCCTGTTAACCATTAACACACATTTCCTTTTGACATAGGTTTTGCGGCCTAAGGAGTTAATTCTACCTTATCCTCAGTTGCCCACTTGTTACACAGAACGAAATGGGGTTGTTTTTGATTATTTTACACGGGTGCTATTCCTTTGGAAATTCTTAAAAGTTGACAAAGACCTGCCTTCTCAAACATCCTGGTGTTTTCACCAGTGAAAGAAAAGATGGTTTTAAAACACACAAACACTTCAATGGTGCTTTGCCAAAGCCATTTAAGTGGAAAGTCCTGCAATTTAGCAAGCCATCAGCCTGCTATACATTACAATCCCACCCATTCCCTCAGCCTGCTAATCTTTCCTGCTTGTTCTCTCTAGAACTAAAGAGGCTGGAAGTTTTTGGAGCCCTGCTGGCAAAATACAATGTTGCCTAAGCAAGCATTAAGAGATTATGGTAATGCTAGCCATGCTTTTCCTAAATATACGGTTTCATTAATCATACCATATTGAGATAAACCTGTCAGTGGGCAGAGGAAACCAGAAATCAAATACTGTGAAAGTTCTGACAGAGTGTTAAATAGAAACCCTTTAAAATGGAATTTAATTTACTGTGATATTATAGATATTTATGCATCAATAGGCAAGTGCAAATTGAGTTCAGGGGTCAGCTATGGTGCTTGAAAAATAAAAGCTTGGGAATGAAACAAAAGGTGACAGTTACCTGTGAGAGAAATTAGAGTTTACTAACCCAAATATCAATGTCCAGTGATTAGTATTGTGTGGAAGACATAAAAGCAGCTTGTAAATTTGGGCAACAGAGTAGATACCTGTTAAGGAAACCAGACCAAAGACTTGCCCCTTCTAGCGGAAATCACAATTGACCTGTAAACTTATGGTAAATGATGAAAGCAGAGAATGGCACAAATTATCTAGGAAGGCACTTGTTCCTCTATGGAAGGTGATACTTCAGGCATAGTCAAGGTAAAATCTGACAGTTTTCACTCAGTCATCATAAACTCAGGTCCCGATATTGTGGCAAGTATGTGATAAGGTGTTCAGCTGGGACCACAAAGATCTAAAGTCACGTTTCTGCTGTCTTGGAGATCTCTTTAATGGCTATTGCTATTTATTTAGTCTTTCGGTTTAATCCCTCAGGCTGCTTGTGAGGATAAAATAGGAAGGAATTCATAATTAGGATCTCAAAACTTGTTAGAGGAAAAAGTGGGACTTATCAAAGCAAAATTAATTTTATCTGGAATTCATTTGAGTAAGCAGTTGGCCTCCCATATTACAAAAAGGTATAACGCAGAGGGGTTTTGACATAAACTTAATATGCTTTCTTAAACCAGCTATTGTGATTTGTAGACCAGTGGCCTAAAGTGTTGCATGAACTCAAAAGGAGACCATGGTTGACGAAAGTATATGAAGCCAGTGAACAACAGTGCAACCAAACATTGGGTAAAATTGTTTAGCTCTGTCTCCTTTGCAATAATTTTTATTACGTGCATTTAGACTAGGTTTCTGTTTTCGTTTCTCCTGTTGTTTATTCTCTGCTCAGTTTTAAAAGGAAACTTGAAAGGCAACTTACTTGAAAGCTCTGGAAATCAAGCAGCCATGTTTTATCTGTGCAAAATAACTGTAAGACAAAAAAAGAAACCAAAGAAATTCATGAGTCCCTTTTTATTAGTGTACTGCTTTCTGCCCAGCTATACAAAGAAAGCCACTGTTTAAGAGTGATTCAAAGTGAAAAAAGGGGGAAGAAAGGATTACTGGAAGCAACCCAGTGGAATCTTATGAAAAGATGCTGTTTCTGGATCACACGGATTACCTGATTGCTTTTATAAGCAACCATTGTCATTTATAGGCAAACAGGCATAAATAATATTATATGGGCGTAGCAGATCTACCTTTAATGTAACTACTTAAATCTAGATAAGCTGAAACACTATTTCCCTCTTTGTGTATCCATTTTATTCTGAAGAACAGTTTCTTATAAATGGAATGAAAGCTTAAACTGTGTTCTTATAATAGTCATTGCCCTGTTTCAATGTATTATATAGTTCACATTATGAGGTTTATTGTGGGCAACCCTTGGGACTCATCTCAGAATACCAAGGTTGCTGTAAAATAATAACTATGATCTTGTTTCAAAAGGCAGTGAAAAAGTGATCTCAAAGCAGGAGGTGGTAAAAATTATCTAATAGTGCCCTTTGAATAACTAATAAACACATATGGGCTGAGGGTTCGGAGTTACATTTAAAAAGCCTGTGAAAATTTCTTGCCTCTACGACTCTCCTTCCTTCTTTCCATCCTTTTCATCTTTAACAACGGCAGCATGAGCAGATAAGATGGGGGGGGGAGTTGTTTGAAAATTAATTAATTAATTAATTAAATGTGTTTTCTCACCTTCTTTTTTGCAAGACTCAGGTGGCTTACAATTGAAAATATGTATTCTAAGGCAGAAAAATAAAAGAAATTTAGTTAAACCCAGAGATTTATGGAAGCATATTCCCATGCAGGACACCCTCCTCTCAGTCCAAAAGTTTTGCTTTTTCCTTACCTATATACAGAATCTCGGTTCTACCTGGATTTAATAATTAAAAACGAATCATGCCAAACCAATCTTATTTCATTCTTTAACGAAGTGGCTAAACTAATAGACCAGCAAAATACTGTGGACGTAGTATACTTAGAATTCAGTAAGGCATTTAATAAAGTAGACCACAACCTACTCCTTGGTAAGGTAGAAAAAGGTGGAATAGACAACATCACCACCAGATGGATCTGTAGCTGGTTGGCAAGCTGAACTCAAAGAGTAGTCCTCAATGGCGCTACATCCACATGGAGAGAAGCAAGCAGTGGGATACCACAAGGTTCCATCCTAGGCCCAGTACTCTTCAATATCTTCAATGACTTAGATGAGGGAATTGAAAGGGAACTCATCAAATTTGCAGATGACACCAAACTGGCAGGAGTAGCCAACACCCCAGAAGACCAACTAAGGATCCAAAAAGATCTTGACAAACTTGAACAATGGGCCCTATCCAACAAAATGAGTTTCAGTGTGGAGGAAAGCAAAGTTTTACATTTAGGCAAGAAAAATCAAAGGTACAAGTACAGATTGGGGAGACCTGGCTTAAAAACAATATCTGTGAGAGGGACCTTGGAGTCATAGTGGATGATCATTTAGCCATGAGCCAGCAGTGTGCAGCAGCTGCCAAAAAAGCTAATACGATCCTAGGTTGTATAAACAGAGGCATAGAATCAAGATCATGCAAGGTATTAGTACCGCTTTATAAAACCCTAGTAAGACCACACCTGGAATACTGCATCCAACTTTGGTCACTATCACAAAAAAGTTGTTGAGACTTTGGAAAAGATTCAAAGAGCAACTAAGATGATCAAAGGCCTGGAGACTAAAACATACGAAGAATAGCTGCAGGATTTGGGTTTGGCTAGTCTAAAGAAAAGAAGACATAGGGGAGACATGATAGCAGTATTCCAGTATTTGAGGGGCTGCCACAAAGAAGAGGGCATCAAACTATTCTCCAAAGCACCAGAAGGCAGGACCACGTTTTCTTCCAAATGTGTTGTCCTTTCATCTTTGGGGACATTTCTAAGAAAACATGCCTACAACCCAGTGGCTTTGATAAGAAGGCTTGTGAGGCAAGGCTGGGAGGTGATGTTATGTTCGTGGAAATTTTTTACTCAGCATGAATTAATATTGACTTGTATTGTATCCCTTTTATGTTTGTGTGTGTATTCAGAATCTGTCTATTTATGGGCTTTGCATTTCAACACATGCTCTGTTCTGGGTAATAAAAGAAACCAAGGATGTTCTCAGTGTGGCAGTGCTACAGGCTCAAAAGTGTATTTGGAAAAATACGCACAAAGCTTCCATTGACTCCCAGGGAAACAAGGGAACATGTGAAAGGGCAGAGCTGCCTGCATTGGAACTTTGGCCTGCTGTTCTCAAAGGACTACAGGAAAAAAATAAGTGAGAATGGGAAAGTGTGTCAGGAGTGGGGGAAGGATAGAGAGAGAAGGGAGAAAAGTGGGGAGAAAAGTGGGGAGAAGAGGAGAGGAGAGGAGAGGAGAGGAGAGGAGAGGAGAGGAGAGGAGAGGAGAGGAGAGGAGAGGAGAGGAGAGGAGAGGAGAGGAGAGGAGAGGAGAGAAGAGAAGAGAAGAGAAGAGAAGAGAAGAGAAGAGAAGAGAAGAGAAGAGAAGAGAAGAGAAGAGACCAGCCTGCTAAAGCTAATCTTGGAATTCACAAGAATATCTGGACATCAGCAATATACAGTAGTTTATTTCACATACCACACTACCACAATACAAATTCATACACTCCCTGAAACATTTTTTGAGAATTGTTAAGAGAGGAGTTTGAAGGGTATTTTTTTCATTGCTAGTAAGAAAAGCATTAATTGCCCCTCCTTTCTACAATCTTTCTGATGTAGTATATCCAACCCATCGCCAAAAATGAAAACAAAGCAAACAAAAAGGAATGAAATTTGGTTTTGAGAAAGATATGGGAGCAGACTCTGCATGTTAAATTCCACATGTCAGCTTAAGTTCCCATGATATTGAGGTTAAGATCCTGTCTTATACCATGTGTAAGTACACGTTCAGTTTGTACTGTGTCAGTCAATACGAGACCTTGGGAGTGATGGAAACCGACGTCAAGGAATTATCACTTGGAAATATCAGCCATAAATTCACATGATACCAGTCTTAAGGTAAGCTATTATTCTTTCATCCTAAGTCCCTTCTCTACAAAGGAGATGATAATATTATTCCTAATTGTCAAGGTTGTGACAAGGATTACTTTAATCGCTTCATATGAACTGATTTGAAATTAAGTATGCTATATATAGCCATGTGCCTCATATTAAAGCAAATAATTACCAATGCCTACTAGTGAATACGTGCACACACGCACACACATACACATCAACAAACATATGTGCATAATGTATTCTTATATCCTAAGAACTGGTGAGAATCTGCTTCTCCTTTTGGAGTTTGGGATTAGTCCACAATGAGACTCCAAGGATTTTTCTCTCTAGATGAGGCCCATCCCTGTTTCAATTTATCAGTGTTGATTCTCCAGTGAAGTTAAAATTGAAAGATTTTGTTGAAAAATACATTTGCATTCATCCTACGGTAGAATAAAACAAGGGACAGAGAAACTTATCCTTCTTTTTCCTTCTTTTATTACTGTACACTGTAGCATACCAAAAGTGTAACTTTGCTGCACGGAATTGTAGAAGAAAACTATACATGGATACAGATTATGCAGAACCATCGTCATCCAGCGGGATTGCCAAAAGCACATTTCCCTCACCTGTTCAATAACTGATGGAGGCATAAGAGATATCTACTTCTTGCCCATGACTAATGTGTCTATACTTGGATTTTCAGTCATTGCTGTGTTCCAAAGTCAAAAACAGGCTGGGCTGTTAGCGGCTGGATGATACATTTCCAGAACTGGAAATGATCTTTACAGTATCTGCTTGCTTCTTGATGTCAGCAAGCTTTGGGGGAGTCTCTGGTGTGACCTAGTATCTGCTCCATTCCTAATAAGGACCAACAATGTATTCAATTTATATCTAGCATGTTCACCAGGAGCTCCAGGAACTTACCTGGGATTTCTCTTCATTTTTCCACTCCAATAGCCCCTGTGTGATAGACTGGCATGATAGATCAGGGCTTTTCAACCAGTAGTACGGGTACCACCTGTGGTACATTGGCACCTGGCAGATGGTATGCGACCATCCTAGAAAAGTGGTAATGGGGTAGGGGAATGAGCTGAACCAGTGGTGGCACTGCACAAGCATGAGCGAAAGATGGCTGGAGCTGCAGGGCTGTCAGGGCTCAGCGGAAGCGTCAGGATCAGTGCTTCTTCAGGGCTGTCAGGGCTCAGTGGAAGTGCCAGGATCAGTGCTAGGCTCCACCTGGAGCTTGGCGCTGATCCTGGCGCTTCTGAGCCCAGAAGAAGCGCCGATCAGCTGGAATGTTGCAGCATCTCCAGGGTCTTGTGATTTACATTCAGATGGTTGGCAACTGATTCATATTTATGACGGTCAGTGTCCCAGGGTTAAGTGAAGGGACCAAAACCTGCTGCAACCACCCAGCAGATGGGGGGAATAAAAACCAAACACCCCCCCACCCCACCCCCGCTGCCAATCCTCAACAGAAATGCTCACAACAATGAAAACCTCAGACAGGAGGAAGAGCACCGCCAGGCGGGCAGGCAGGTGTCTTGCTTGGCTGTGGCTTGGGGGGCACTTTTTTCAGTGCCATTGTAACTTCGAACAGTCACTAAGCGAACTGTTGTAAGTCGAGGACTACCTGTACTTCATCACCTTTTTCCTTTTTTGGGGGGGGTCATCAAGTTTTTGACACCTTGCTAGGCGACTGGTGGTACTCGGATGTTGCCATATCCTAAAAGTGGTACAATGGGTAAAAAGGTTGAAAAGCCCTGGGATAGATGGCCTATCATCGTAGAAACTCCCATCATTCAGCAAGTTTCCATGGTTAATGGTGCCCACTTTGAACACGAATATGGGATCTCATCCAAGGGTTTCAATCAGAGGACAGGAAAGTGATCGTAACCTATTATATCATTTTTCCCAGGATCCCATTGCCCCTTTCTATCTTTTTGCAAGACCCAACACATCCATTTCATCTGGGGTATTTTTTTTATGAATTACTCTGTGGATTCTATTAATTAATATTTCAGTTGTTTAAATTATGCTGCAAATTTTTAGCCATACACGGGGCTAACTTTGTATTTTCCACTGCATCTTGAACACTTTCTCTCCCAACTCTTCTGATGAGTTGGATTGGGCTTCTTAGCAGCGCATCTGGGATTTGCCTTAACTTGCAGTTAACCATGGCACATAAAAAGCAGATGGAGGTTCCATCACACCATTGAGGTTGCCATTTTTTGAAGTTTTTTAACCAGGCCTTGAAGACACACACACACACCCGAATGACTATCAGGGAGCAATTTTTAGAGGAGCTCTAGGGGATTTCACCCCAGCATCAGCCTTTACCCCTCCTGTCATGTCAAAGAAGGATACTATGCAATTGTGAGCAGGAAGCTGCACATCAACCATAGAGAATTTGAATTTGAATTTGAATTTTATTGAATTTATACTGTATACCGCCCTTTCCCGAAGGACTCAGGGCAGTTTACAGGGTATATAAAACATCGATACAAAAATTAAGACCAATTTAAAAAGATTAAACTAAGTCCCTGCAACATGTAAAACCCCAGTTAAAACCCCAATTAAAACTCAGCCTGAGCCGGAAAGCTCGAAGAGCCAGGTCTTCAGGTCTCGGCGGAATGATCGAAGGTCGGGGGCAGTCCTAAGCTCCACGGGCAGCTGGTTCCAGAGGGCAGGCGCCCCCACAGAGAAGGCCCTCCCCCTGGGTGTCATCCGCCGGCATTCTTTGACCGGCGGCACCCTGAGAAGACTCTCCCTGTGGGAGCGCACAGGACAAAGGGAGCTTGATGCCGGCAGCAGGTGTTCCCTCAAATATCCTGGACCCAAGCCATATAGGGCTTTATAGGTCATCACCAGCACCTTGAATCTCACCCGGAGGGCAACTGGAAGCCAATGCAGCTCGCGGAGCAGAGGTGTTACATGGGAGTAATGGGAAACTCCCATCACATCTCGGTCCAGATAGGGTCGCAACTGGTGCACCAGGCGAACCTGGGCAAAAGCCCCCCTGGTCACGGCTCCTATATGATCATCAAAACTGAGCCGTGAATCCAGGAGGACACCCAAGTTGCGAGCCCTATCAACGGGGGGGGGGTAACACCTCACCCCCCATTGTTAACGATGGAATAACTTGGTCAACCCGAGATGCCGGTATGCACAGCCACTCAGTCTTGGCAGGGTTGAGACGAAGCCTGTTTCTCCCCATCCAAACCCGGACCGCCTCCAGGCAACGGGACATCACGGTGAGGGCATCACTGGGTTGGTTCGGGGTGGAGAAAAAAAAGTTGGGTATCATCAGCGTACTGATGATACCCCACCCCAAAACCAGAAGAATGAGTGGAGGGGAATGTCTATGGAGATTCTCAGTCATCCAGGTAATGATTGCCCCAATTGTGCTTTTTCAACTGGACTTCCTTGTTTCTTTGTTTGTTTTCTTTGAAGACGTTTCATTTCTCATCCAAGAAGCTTCTTCAGCTCTGACTGGATGGAAGGATTTGGAAGGAGTATAAATCCTTCCATTCCCCACTATCCAGTCAGAGCTGAAGAAGCTTTTGGATGAGAAGCGAAATGTCTTCAAAGAAAAACAAGAAAGTCCAGTTGCCTTGTGAAAAAGCACCTTTGGGACGAGTGGAGAGGAACAAGTTTCTACCAAAATTCAAAGCCTCCTATCAATGAACATTACTTGTTATGGGTCAAGCTTTAGACAAAGCACATCTGGTTTAGCCATTCCAGCTGGCCCCTGAAGACTTTTTAAATCTCCTTCAAGTCGCGTTCAGTTGTTGATGACTTCAACATTTTGCCTTTTTTTCAGCAACATCATCAGCGTGTTCTGCTATTGCCTTGTTCCAGGGGCAATAGTCTATCCAATAGGCCTTGAGCTTTCCTAGTGGTCTCCCATCCAAAGATTTTAGGGAGTCTTTTCACCCAACCTGGTACTTTCCATGTGTTAGATAAGTAACACTTTAATCTAGTAACGTCCTATGTGGAGGTCACAAAGTTTGGGAAGATAACTTTCCCTCACGTGCCCATTCTCTGCATCTCCCTAACATTCTCAACCAACTCATCATAGAGAATTTCCAGAAATGTTGATCTTTTAAACGGACCTGGGTCTCTCTCTCCACCCCCCCTGAACACCTCCCAAAAGAAAATTCAAAAAAACAAACAAACCCTTGTTGATGAAAAGAGTTAAAGTATGGATACTATCTATTTGGGTCAAAGTGAAGATCAATGGTTTCTGGGAAGGAAGAGAGTCCTGGTTTGGGTCAGTTGACCAAGTATATATAGTGGCATTTCCCATCCCTCCAGGGGTCCCTCCTGAGCACAGGAAAAAAATATGAGAGGATGCAGGTCTCAAGTGCTCTTGGCCTTCAACAGCTGTGACGTCTTGGGGTGAGCGAGGAACAGCCCAAGTGATCATCCCCTTTGGATCTCAGGACTCCCTGACTCAGCATCCCCAGCCCATTAATACACAAGTGCTTTAAATAGCATTATCAACAATAGAATAGAATTTGCTCTCATGTATGATGGTCACAAAGGGACGTGGTGGCTCAGTGGGTTAGGACGCTGAGCTTGTCGATCGGAAGGTCGGCAGTTTGGCGAGTCGAATCCCGAGTGCCGCATAACAGAGTGAGCGCCTGTTACTCGTCCCAGCTTCTTCCAACCTAGCAGTTCGAAAGCACGTCAAAATGCAAGTAGAAAAATAGGGACCACTACGGTGGGAAGGTAACAGCGTTCCGTGCGCCTTTGGTGTCTAGTCATGCTGGCCACATGACCACGGAGACGTCCTCGGACAAGCGCTGGCTCTTCGGCTTTGAAACGGAGATGAGCACCAGCCCCTAGAGTTGGAAACGCAGGCATGTGCGGGGGAACCTTTACCTTTACCTTTATAAAACCCTAGTAAGGCCACACCTGGAATGCTGCAACCAATTTTGGTCACCATACTACAAAAAAGAGGAATTCTGGGAGTTGAAGTCCACACGGCTTAAAATGATCAAAGGCCTGGAGACTAAAACATATGAAGAACAGCTGCAGGAGTTGGTATGGCTAGCTAGTCTAAAGAAAAGAAGAAACGGGCGCGACAGGATAGCAGTATTCCAGTATTTGAGGGGCTGCCACAAAGAAGAGGGAGTCAAACTATTCTCCAAAGCACCTTAGGGCAGGATGAGAAACAATGGTTGGAAACTGACCAAAGAGAGAAGCAACCTGGAATTAAGGAGAAACTTCCTGACAGTGAGGACAATTAACCAGTGGAACAGCTTGCCTTCAGAGATCATGGGCGCTCCATCACTGGAGATATTTAAGAAGGGGCAGGCAACCTTTGCTCTTTTATGACTCGTGGACTTCAACTCACAGAATTCCTGAGCCAACCTGGACTAGACAGTCACTTGTCTGAAATGGTATAGGTTTTCCTGCTTGAGCAGGGGGCTGGACTAAAAGACCTCCAAGGTCCCTTCCAGCTCTATTCTATTCTACTTTTGCAGGTTTTATCCTTAGAACTATTTTGGTCCCAAGCCACTGCCCTGCTTTTCTAAGAGGGGAGATGAACAAGCCAGACCATTGAGATACCTTGGCAACTTTTAAACCTTGTGGACTTCAACTCCCAGAATTCCCCAGCCAGCCATGCTGGCTGGGGAATTCTGGGAGTTGAAGTCCACACGGCTTAAAAGTTGCCAAGGTTGAAAAGCACTGATCTAGGGGTAACGAAAAAGAAGGTTGGGTACACCTTGCTTCATTTCACGTGGCTAGAAGACGACCCGGCGGCGTAGCAGCTCCGGTGAAAACCCCCTCAAACCGATGGACGGAATCCGCTTCCGCGGAAGGCCCGCCAACCTCCCGAAGAAACCGTGGCGTGGTCCCGTTCCCAGTCGCTTCGGAGGCGAATCTTCTTTCTCTCTCCTGCGAAGGAGCCGCGAACTCGCCTTTCCAGCCGAATCCTAGGGGATGCCTTTCGCCTGAGAAGGAGCCGTCAGGATCTCCTAGTGAGAGGAACGAAAATAAGCCCCTTTTCAGACGCTGGGGAAGGGGGGGGGGGTCACTTTTATTTCGAACTTTGGTTTAGTAGTAGTAGTAGTAGTAGTAGTAGGAGGAGGAGGAGGAGGAGGAGGAGGAGGAATATAGGGCGGTATATAAATATAAATAATAAATAATAAATAATAAATAAATAATAAATATGAGAGAGAGAGAGAGAGAGAGAGAGAGAGAATAATACATTGCTTTCGTCCTCAACGACTTCCTTAAATAAACTTCTGTAAAACCAGCCTCCGCCACGCCAGATTCTGATCCAAATCGGCGTCTGCAGGAAAGGCTGCGATCATTTTCCTCCGCCTTGCTACAGGAGGGGGGAACCTCTTTGCAGAGCCCACCACCATCACCACCCCGCCCCCCCCCAAATGGGTGTTGTAATTAGGCAGAGGGGTCGGATTTATTGGCGGAGAAAGAAAATCTTGTTTTGCCATTATTTCGATGCTTCTTTTTTTTTCCCTCGGCCTGTAGAGGCGGGCCGAACGCAGGCGAAGATCAAGGATCTCCCACCCAGGAGGAACCGCTACAAACCATCCCACAAGCAGTTCCGCGTCAACCAAGAACAATCCTAACTACCCAAGGGTTTAAAATCGTGGGCATAATTTCAATCCCCCCTTTTTTTAATCTGGGTTCCAATGCGCCCTCCCCCCCCCCCCACACACACGTAGCTGCCCGTTCTAGAGAATCGGTGGGGGAAGTCTTCCCGTTGAATTCTGTGGGGCGTCCTCTCCACTGCCCTAGTTATAAATTAAATACAATCGCCCACCCTTCCAGACATTTGGAAAGATAAGAAACGACTCTATATTCCTTTCCGTGGAGGGCTGGGAATTGAGCAGGTTGAGAATCCGGTAATAAAACTGAGGTGCTCTTCTAAGGCAATGGGAAATCAGCTGTCATTCTGATTTCCTTCATTTCCGCAGTTGGATTGATAATCGAAATCAACTCGATCCCTGCTCAAAATGTTGAAGCTGGAGGGATCTGGGAAGGGCTTGGGCGGGGGTCTCCCCTCTCTCCTTTTAGTATTCCCCACTGTTAGTTTCCATTGTTTGGATTCGATGGGGATGCCTTTTGTGGCAATTGGGGTACTTGAGTGGCATTGGAAAAGGAATCCCAGAACTCTGCAATCTGTCGAAGTGGCCAAAGCGGAAGTCTTGCGCTGGGCTAAACATTGCCTTGCTTTTATGAGTGGGATGCTGACAGCTATGGCTGCCTCCAAACGGGATGCTTTTCATAGCTACGAGCCCGACGTACAGCGTTCGCCTCATGGGCATTGTTAGCATCTGGAGACCATAAGAGATCCCCCCCCATCTCTCTTAGATTCAGAAGCCCCTTCAGTTGCTGAAGTTGTGAACTCGCCGGGTCGCGCCCGTCTTCACGGGGCCTGAATGAAGGCGTCGATGTTAAATCTAAATAACCAATCCATCACCCTCCATTTAAGCAAGAGGAACGGATAGGCGGTTCTCAAAATAACTCGGCGGCTGCCCCTGATCTTGAACTTCCTCTTAACCAAGACAAACGGGAGCTCCCAGGTTGAGAATTCGGAGGAGCTTCCCCTCGGCCGTGGAAGTTCACTTTTGAGACAGCCGCTATCTTTGGGCAATTGGTTTCATTGGGTTTCTATTGTGGGGTAAGGAGGGGGAGGGGGGCAATGTACCTTGTCCGGAAGGTATTGAGGAGAGGAGGAAGGTGACTGGAGAGGGACGGAAGTCCAGGTAGCGCCAAGTTCCTGAAATCTCTGCCAGAAAAGGAAGGAAGAGTCCTAGTTGGGAAGAGGAATCTGCCTGAAATTGACTAGTCAACGGGACTTCAGAGTTTTCCCTTTGGGGGGTAGGTCCGAGAAATTGACAAGACCCACTCTCGAATCCGTGTTGAATTTAATAAGGTCACTTTATAGTCCAATCCCCTCCATGCTGAGAAGTAGCCGAAGCAAGTTCCGTGAGATTCATTCCCAGGTAAGCAGAGACTTCCCAGTACGTTCGACTACAGCATCCCTCATCCTTGATTGACCCTGGACGAATTGGTGATGACTGGGACTTGAAATCCAGGACATCGAGCGAGCCCGGGTTGGGAGGGGAAAGGGGGAGGAGGGGGGTAGCCTGGACTGTGGGTCTGCAGGTTGAAGGAGGCAACAATCTGGGACTGGCTTAGACTGAGCTTAAGTCCCCTTAAATTGAAGACTTTTCTTCCTGAGAGGAACAGAGTCTAGAAAGTGGCTTTGGGGGGCAACAAAGACCCGCTGCATGCCCCAAGACAGTTCTCGCTCTCGCATCCAAGGCTCGCTTCCCCACCTGCAGGCAGGAGCTCCCCTTACTACCTGACGCTTTATTAAGAGGGGGGGACGCTCCCCTTGGCGGCCTCCCTGACCCTGATGGAAAGGGCACCCCTTGTACTCTTTTTTATATTATTGGCCAGTGCCGGACACCCCAGAATAATTTCACAGGGCAATTCAACCCCACCAAGCAGCCTCTGAACCTTACACTGTACGGGTTCTCCGAGGTGTTTCTCTCTCTCCCCCCCCCCGACTCCTCTCCCCCCCGCCCCGGTTTCCAAGCCAGGGGAGGGGGCGATGGGGCGAACTTTTCCCAACCCAAGACCGCGGGAGAGAAAATCTGGGCCACATTTTTGCAGGAGACACCCTCAGTCGGGGCCAAAATCCGGTCCCCCCCCAGGCGCCCCCTCCCTTGGATCCGGGCTCTCCAGTTCTTCCTCATCCTCCTCCCGCCCTGGGCTGGGCTGGGACCAGCGGATGCTCTAGGTTTCGGGGGATGCCAGGGTGTTTGGCGAGCGCTTTGAGCCCGGCCCGGGGGCGGGGGCGGGGGCGGGAAGGAGGGGGCGTCTGTAAAACGGGACGGATAAAAACGAGCCGGAACATCTTGTTTGACAGAGCGATCCGGCGTGATGAAGCGGCCTCTCTCTAAAGAAGGGGCGGAGAGGCGAAAGAGGGGAAAGGCCGGGCCAAGCGGTCTTTCTCGCCTCTCCCCGTCCTTTGGCCCGGAGGGGGATCTCCGGAGGCAGAAGCCCGAGCAGGATCGCGACGGGGAAGTCGTTTATTTTGTTCCCCTGTCGACCCTGGCCTTTTTTTGGAGGGGCCTCGGCTCTGCCTGCTCCTCTCTCCGCTGTCCCTGACGGCGGGTGGAAAGAGGCCATTTTCAAGAGAAAGCCTCGTTTTGATTAAAGCTGACAGGCCGCTGATAACTCCGTGCTAATGGGCAATAATTAACCTAATAGCCATAATTAAAAGCACGCTAACAATGCCATAAATTTATCGCACCATTTTAGTCGGGTTTTGGCCCCTAACTGCTCTCTCTCTCTCCTCGTTAATTAAACACGTTGCCTTTCACAAAATGGATGTTTGTACATTTCCAGGGCAAAGATATCCGTTTGGAAACACGAGGCTCTTCTTCCCCCACCCCACCCCACCCCACCTCACGACCCCACCCCACCCCACCCACCTCCATCCTTCGTGTTTGGGCACTCAAACGTCTCCCGTTGTTTCCGTTTCACGGCGGCAGCACGATTTAACACGCGATTTGTTATTCTTCCTTTAGAGATAACGGCACCAACAACTTTATATTACAACAGCCCCATCCGCACCATTCCATCACACAGAAACGGGGCCCGGATTGGATAGATTTCGATGGGATCTCGTGTGTGTGTGTGTGTCTGTTTGTGTTATCAAAAGGCCAAGCTGGATGCGCCTTCAGAACGAGCTCCGGTTGTGACCGTGAAACTCTTGCGGGGGGGGGTGTCAATTAGATCCTACAACTACCACCACACTACTACTTCTTCTCCTCCTCCTCCTCCTCCTTCTCCTCCCTTCTACCTTCCACCTTCCTTCCTTCCCCTCGCCGTATAGAAAGACTGGCCAGAGCGCGGCTTTCCCCCCAATTCTTTTTCCGAGCTGCTAACGAGAAAAGGCTGCCCTCTCAGTCCAGTAGCTGGGCTATTTCACAGCATCCACATCGAAACCTACAGACAGCGGCACTTTTCTTTTCTTTTTTTTCTCCCCTCTCTGCTGGCATGACAGTTGATCCGTACGCTTTCCCCTCTCTGCACTTATTCCCTCTTCGATTAAAAACGCCCCGGGGTTTTTTGTTTTTTTTTTAACGGTAAGGATTTAGGTCAACGGTTTCTACAACTATTCCGTGAAAGTCACGGGGCACAGGAGAGGAGCAAATAGATAGCTGGTTCCGGGAGAAGAACCGTACCCCCAACGCAGCTGGTCGTTCTCCCCTCTCCTGCTTTTCAGTCAGTCCTACCTCCCGTCCGGATTCATTTTTAACTCACTTTGCGAGCAGACACTCACTTGCTCATCCTAGGTTCCAAGTGAACTGTAATTAATTTCCCCTCTGCTATCATAAGTTTTCGTTCCGCATCTCCCCCACCTCCCAACTCCCCGCAGCCTAGCTACGTCTCTATTTGACTCCCTATCGATCTGGACAGTAGTTTCCGCCGTTGCTAAATCGCGCCTGGACATATCTACACGTAGCTCTTCTCTCTCTCTCTCTCTCTCTCTCTCTCTCTCTCTCTCTCTCTCTCTCTCTCTCTCTCTCTCTCTCTCTCTCTCTCTCTCTCTCTCTCTCTCTCTCTCATATGACTTGGCTCTCCCCTCTGTTTCAATAGAAATCTCTTTTTCAGCCTTCTCTTTCAGGAGAGAGTAATTAGGAGCATTTGTTCAGAGAAAGTTGAGGTGTTGTTCTAAAATTATTGTTTTCTTCAGCACACAACACAGAGGCTCCACAGACACCAAACTGGACGCAGTAGGGAAGCTTCGCCACGAACTTGGAAAACAGGGATATCAAGAGCAAACTTCACTGAAAGGTTTCCTTATTATACCCATTCTCTGGTGGGTGGTCCTGGCCTTTGGCTTAAGTTCATCCTTCCTTCTTCCTCTCTCTCTCTCCCTCTCTCTCCCTCCCTCTCTCTCTCATCCACTCACTCATTCACACACACACACATGCGAGGAAAGAGAGAGAGAGAGGAGAGAGAGAGTGACTGTCCCTTTCTTTCCCAAATTATCTTTTGGATGTGAGCGCCCGGCCTTTGTGCTTCGGACACTTTTCCAGATGAGAACAGCTTTCCTCTCCCTCACACCTCCTTTTGGGGAATATTTTACGGGAAGATACAATATACGCATTGATCAGATAAATAAAATACATAAATGTGGGGGGGGGTTGTTAACGGTTAACGGGAGACAAATCAAAGATGGGTTCCAAAGCCAGGTGAACCCCAGGTTGGCCCTTCCTCAAATGACACTAGCTTTGGGGATAGTGCCTGGCTTCAAACTCGGGCGCCCTGTTCCGTTTGCAAAAGCCCCAAACTTTGCCCTCCATGCTTTCTCCTGCCTCCTTTTTCTCTCCTTCCCCACCCCCACACAACCCCCACACCCCTCCGACCCGTCACCCCCCCTCTTCTTCCCAGCATCAGATGTTAACACTGATGGAACAAGAGATTAGCACAATAGAGTCCTAATCGAAGGGATACGTTTCTTCCACGCTAAGCACTGTAATTAATGGTATGAATCAATTAATTTGACTTCAGTTATGTCAAACCAAAAGCTCAACAAATGAAGGCGACGCTTTCTAGAGTGGTGTGTTTTCTCTCTCTCTCTCTCTCTCACTCTCACTTTCTCATCACCTTGTTACAATCCCCGGTAAGGTTTCACAGAAAACCACCCAAGAAACGGATGTTTTTGTAATGCGTGACTATATTTGAGGAAGGGATTTCTTTTTTTTTTCACGGAATGACGAAATCGGCCCGCACCTGCTCGGATCCCTTTTATTCATTGCTGTTTAAACGCGCGCACGGAGATCTGCAAAGGTTTGATGGTCCAAGGGGCGGAATTCACCCGAGGACCATTGAAAGGAAAAGCTCCATCACGAAGAGACCGGGGCGGGGGGGGGGGAAGAGAGAGAAAGAAAAATGGAAGGAGAAAGCCTCCCACGGCCACCCGCAGCGACTGGAAAGGGGACGCGTGTTTGTGGGATAGGAGAAACCTGGTTTACAATCCCACCCGCGAACAGGCGTCGCGCATCTCCTAAATCGTCCGAACTAGTCAACCTGGTTACTTCTTCGCTCATCTAAATCAAGACTGGGAAACGGCCGCCTTGCTCTTGCTACCTTAAGGAGTCCCAGCTGGATTGAATCGCTCCAAAGCAGCGATCGTAAAGCAGGACTGCACCCGAAGGTCTTCTGTAAAGGTGAGCTTCCGGGGAAAAAATGGAGCTACGGAAAGTCCTTTTCCTCTGCCCGAGGAAAGCGGCAGCGCTTTTGCAAACACAGAGGAGGACAAAATACAACGCGTCGCATTTGCTCGAAGTCCTGTCCGCTTGTTTTGGGATGTCCTGTGGCGGATCACCCAATAGGACGGTCGCCCCTCCATGCCATACCGATTGGCGGTGGGGGGGGGCGGCGGCGGTGGGGGGGAGGGAGGGAAGAAATGTAACTTACGGATGCCGTTTTTTTTCCAGAGGTGAAACTTGTAAGCCCCTCTCGTGTGAACAGTGACCTGGAGGTATAGTCTCCATTGCAGAAAGTCAGGTTTCCCTTGTTACTTTCCCTTTGCTCAGAGCATAAATCACTGGGGTTTCCCCCCCACACACACACCCAAACCCGGTGCCTTCTGTATACTATTCTTGCCATTTCTGTCTTCATTAGCACGTTTTGACTCTCGGTCTTAGCCAACTCCGCTTTTCTCCTCGCTAGAAGGACCCACCTTTTTGGTTCGTGTGTTTCGCTCCCGTTAAATATAAGGAAGTCTTGCTTTTTAATCCGAAAGCTGTAAAATGTTGTTACGAAAACAAAAAGCCGCAACACACAAGGAGACTCCAGGCAGGCAGGTGGATTTGGGCATTTCTTTTGGAGATTCAGAAAGACACAGATTTATTTTTTCCTCCCGAGGACTGTTGTTTTTGTTTTTGCTGTTGTTGTTCCTATCAACATTTCTCCGAAGTCACAACAATCATTACAACACTACATAGGGCGGAAAAACAAAAAGAAAAGCCACCTACCAAGCGAGTCATTTCCTACCTAAACCCCAAGTAATTGTTCTCTCTGGAAATGGAGGCTTTTGTTGAAAGAGGAGGAAATACTGTAGACATTTGCAAGAAACTTTTGACAACTGGCTACCTCCTGGAGTTTGTTTTCTTGGGACAAGGTTTACCTTGCAGGGAGGTGAATTAAAAAAATATTTCCATGCACACACATTCCCCCTTCCCCATTTCCTACTTTTTAATATGCTAATGAGCTATTATTACGTCGTTAACACCTCTGCGTGATACCACCAATAATAATAAAGCTACAGCCGAAATGCATATATATACACACACACACTATGTTCTTTCGGTTATTTTTCTTTCTCTTCCCATTTTTTTTTTTTTTTGGAGGGGAGGGAGGCGTGGTTATTTTATGTCTTTTGGTCTTATTGCGACCCCCAATTGACCTAAAAGATGAACAGATAGGCATCTTTTCCTTCTTCGTTTCCCAGCGGATGCTGGCTTATATTTGGTAAAGAGAGGAAAAGGAGAAAAAAAACCATTTTCTCTGAAGTTGAGGGGGATAGAGATGTTCAAATCCTAAAAACGGATTATTATTATTTTTTTTTAAAAAAAAACAAGGCAATATAATAATTGCATTTAAGACGCTCTATCATTTAATTCCTAATCCAGCCTGACTGACAGTTGAAGACTTCTTTCCATTCTCTCCTTTTAAAAATATTATTTTCCCAGATGCGGGGGGGGGGGGAAACACCCAGTTCTGAAAAGATTACATAGTCTCTCTCTCTCTCTCTCTCTCTCTCTCTCTCTCTCTCTCTCTCTCTCTCTCTCTCTCTCTCTCTCTCTCTCTCTCTCTTGTGTTTGTGTGTGTGCGTGCATTCATCGAATTCCAGCATGGTTGTTTTGTTTTGATTTGTTTTGATGCTCCATCCATTCCTATTAGAATAAACTCGGCGACCTGGGCAGATGTTTGTTTTTAAGGGGCCATGCCGGGGAGACCTGCCACGAGGCCTGTTTAGGCAAAGTTTTCCCTAAAGGGAGCTGAACTGATCACTTGGCGGTGATCAAGGGGAAAGAAGCCACCGTTGTCTCTTTGTTGACAATCCCCTGAAACAACTTGAGCCGGGCTTGGCCTGCCAGGGGGGGCCCTGACGTCAAGCCATCACGTGGCCCCGCCCCCTAGTATATCTTTAACTGGAAAGTAATCTATCAGGCAGCCTTTTTTTAAAAAAGGCACTTTCTAAGTGGCAACCGAGTTCCTTATAGCGCCCGTGGATTTCCCCGCCCTCTCCTGCTCGCTGGGCTGCCAAACCGAACCTTTCTCCCTCCGCCCATCCTCCCTTTCGGGACAGGAAAAAAAAGAGGGGGGGGACCTAAACAGAGAAGACGGAGGGGGTGTTTGTGGGATTTGAAAACAGCGAGGTGGGGGCAGAGAGAGGAGTAAAGGCAAAGAGAAAGAGGGAGGTTTGGAGCGAAGGCGGAGGAGAGATGGAGATCCCGCAGCCGAAGACAGCTAACCTGCAGCAATAAGCTCGGTGGTGGCGGGCAGAACCATTCCGATGAGCCGGGAGAGGATCGCCGGTCGCCAATCGCTTCGGCTGGAGAAAAGCACCGTCCAGCGCCACAACACCCGAGAGGCGTCTGGAAGCCGGGAGTCCTCCCGGGCCGGAGGAACCGTGAAGGGCTCCAGACCAGGAGCAAAAAACGGTACAGAAGCTCGAATCGCTCGCTCGGTTTTGCCGCCGCCGCCGCCGCCGCCGCCCCTTCGGCCTCTGCCTGCTCCCTGCCGCCCCGTCGTCGCTGCTGCTGCTGCCGCCGCCGCCGCCGCTGCTTGTCTGGTGGCCGGGAGAGGCTGCTGAAAGGAAAGCCCCGAGTGGCCGCCCCGCTTGCCGGCGTCGCACTCGAGCCGCGTCCAAGGCTTGGCCCGCAGATCGCCGGCCGCCTATCCGCGCAGTCGCCGCCAAGGTGGGCAAGGAAGGGTTGCGGTCTGCTCTCGGATGCCGACAGCTGGGTGAGGAGGAGGCCCCCGTGGCCGGCAGGTAGCGGAGGAGGAGCAGGAAAAAGAAGAGGAAGGCTGGGGGGGGCGGCCTTCGTTCTCTGGCTGCTGACGCCGCTACCTGTTGGAAAAGGGGCCGGATTGGCGTCCAAGTGTCCTCAGGAGCCCCCGTCTTCCTTCCTTCCTTCCTTCCTTCCTTCCTTCCTTCCTTCCTTCCTTCCCGTCCCCTCCCGACAGCGGCACTTCTCGTCCCTTCTCCTCTCCCAACTCTCTCCTTCCGGCTCTTCCCGATTATAGCCGCTGCAATTAATTGACACCCACCCGCCCTCCTCCCGCTTTCCCTTTCCTGAGCTGGGATGACTCTGTCGGGCAACCTGAGCGCCAGCGACATGTCCGGCCAGACGGTACTGACGGCGGAAGATGTGGACATCGACGTGGTGGGTGAGGGGGACGACTGCATGGAGGAGCGGGACAGCGGCGGCGGCGGCGGCAGTGACCTGGAGGCCGGCGGCAGCCCCGGCGGCGGCGGCTTGGGTAGGCTGCCCGCCACGCTGGCCTTGGACGAGGCGGCCGAGCTGCTGATGGCCAAAGAGGCGGCGGAGATGAGCTCGGCCAGCAGCAGCAACGGCGGCGGCGGCGGGAGCCCCGTCGAGGAGAAGGGAGGCGAGGAGGGCTCGGCGCCGTCCGCGGCGACGGCGGCGGCGAGCGCTGC
Organism: Vipera berus; assembly: GCF_964194415.1. NCBI lineage: Eukaryota > Metazoa > Chordata > Lepidosauria > Squamata > Viperidae > Vipera > Vipera berus. Next base: position 69,383,076 of record NC_138204.1, read on the forward strand.
GGCTGCTGCCTCCAGCGGCGGCAAGCCCAAGAGCAGCCTGGTGAAGCCGCCCTACTCGTACATCGCGCTGATCACCATGGCCATCCTGCAGAGCCCGCAGAAGAAGCTGACGCTGAGCGGCATCTGCGAGTTCATCAGCAACCGCTTCCCTTACTACCGGGAGAAGTTCCCGGCCTGGCAGAACTCCATCCGCCACAACCTCTCGCTCAACGACTGCTTCGTCAAGATCCCCCGCGAGCCGGGCAACCCGGGCAAGGGCAACTACTGGACGCTGGACCCGCAGTCCGAGGACATGTTCGACAACGGCTCCTTCCTGCGGCGCCGCAAGCGCTTCAAGCGGCACCAGCAGGAGCAGCTCCGCGAGCAGACGGCGCTCATGATGCACAGCTTCGGCGCCTACAGCCTGGCCGCCGCCGCCGCCGCGGCCGCCGCCTCCTCCTCGGGCCCCTACGGCCGCGCCTACGGCCTGCCCCACGGCGCCTACCCGCACCCGGCCGCCCTGCAGTACCCCTACATCCCCCCCGTCGGCCCCATGCTGCCGCCCGCCGTGCCGCTCCTGCCCTCGGGCGAGCTGAGCCGGAAAGCCTTCAACGCCCAGCTCAGCCCCAGCCTCCAGCTGCAGCTCAGCGGGCTCGGCGCGGCCGGCGCCGCGGCCGGCGGGGTCAAAGCCGAACCCAGCGGCCGGCCTTCCTTCAGCATCGAGAATATCATCGGGGCGGGCGGCGGCGGCGGCGGCGGCGGCGGGACGGCCGCCAGCTCCTCTTCGGCCGTCAGCGCCCAGACGTTCCTCCGCCCGCCCGTCACCGCGCAGTCGGGCTTGCTGGCCCACCAGCCGCTCTCGCTGGCCAGGAGCACGGCGGCCATCGCGCCCATCCTCAGCGTGCCTACAAACCTTCTCTCCGGACAGTTCCTGCAGCCCGCCGCTTCGGCCGGCGCGGTCCAGGCCAAGTGGCCGGCGCAGTAGCTCGGCCGGCGGGCGAGCGCGGGACCCGCTCTCCCTCCCTCCCTCCCTCCCTTCCTTCTTTCCCTCCTTTCCTCTCTCTCTCCTTCCTCCGCCTTTTGCGCCGAGTCTGCGGAGAAGTCTTCGAGGGGGTTCGTGGCCGCCTCCCCGCTTCGCCAGAGAGTAGACTCCTTCCTCGCCACGGCCCTCTGCGGACTCGATCGGCTCCAGTTGCCCCATCTCTGCCTTAGTCCGTGGCCTTCGCGGGGTAAAACCGGAGGCTTCGGAGCCCCGAAATAGGCTGGAAAGAAGGGTTCTGATGCCGCAGGTAAAGCTGACCACGCAACCCGCCGCGACCTATTTCTTCAATAATTTCTAGTGGGGAGGGCGAGAGGCGACGGCGGACTTTCCTTTGCGGTTTTTGTTTTTTTTTTAAAAAAAAAATGGTCCATATTTGGCAAAAAATAAAAATTTCAAAAGCGAAGAAAAAAAAAATGCAGAGAAAAAAGGAAAACGGAAAGTCGAGAACGCTCAAGCTTAGGAGTCCCGAACTTTCACTTTTGTTGAAGGTTCTTATTTTATTTTTCTCCGATGATTTTCTTTGAAATAAATGCAAATTTGCAGCCAACGATAAGGGAAGTCGTTTTAATTATGAAAGAACTGAGCAGAAAAAAGGGGAGAAATACCCCTGTTATTCTATTATAAAAGTCTGTTTATATATGAATGAATATATGTATTCTAAATGTTATTCCTTCGTGTTGTACACAGCTTTGTAAATAAATTTTTAAAATGGCACTTTGGGTGTTTGCTTTCCAATTAGTACAAAAAACGTTTTTGCTCCATTGGGAAAATTCTGTACTCATTCAGCTAGATGGAAACAAAAAAAAATCAATAGAACCTATATATGGGATACAATTATTCTGTTAAAAATACAACAGACTGAAAATTTTAACACCTTAAAGACCAAGAAGATACTTCCCAAAGATCATCCTTGACCTTTTCCATTACTCTATATCTAAATCTAGATATATCTACTGACACATCTCTAAAAAACGATATAAAATTGCTACAGACTGGACCATAATTATAGGTGAATTATTTGGATATTATATAAATATTAAGATAGAATTGGTAACTTCCATAATAAAGAAATATGACTGGGGCAATTTGTCAGATGATCTGGTGGTAAAAACAATAGGAAGGAAGGAAGGAAGGAAGGAAGGAAGGAAGGAAGGAAGGAAGGAAGGAAGGAAGGAAGGAAGGAAGGAAGGAAGGAAGGAAGGAAGGAAGGAAGGAAGGAATTTTGAATTAATACAGAATCAGGAAGACAAATCTCATTTCTGTTTTAATTAAATTTAATAAGTTAAAAACTTGAATTCTCCACCAGGGTTTTTATATTAACTGCATTTCCCCCCTCCCCCTGTTCAAAGAAATTCAGAAGGTGTTAGGATTCTGTTTATCTTTAAATTAAATACGTTTTTCTTCTGATGCAACAGTATCTAACTTTAGTCTCTGGAATGAAGTTCAAGAAAGCTTGTAATTCATTTCTTTTGACCTGCAATCAAAGTCACAAGACTCAGAATTTGATACCAATGCTCGCTCAGTTATTAACTGATATGCCACTGTTGACAGCCTGCCACTCCACAAAATTAGGAGAGAACCTTATTGCATATTCCTAATTGAATCTTGGTGAACAAATGCTTTGATGTACAAAATGACTTTAACCTAATTAAGCATTCTGGGCCTAATATAGGGAACTTCTTCGTTGATGTTATGTATTAGTCTTGCAGGCAAAGACCCGTGGCATCTTTTAAATCGGGATCGGCCTGGGAAATCAGGGCTCGGCGTCGCCGCACCGTTAGAGCCCATGGATATCATCACTAATTTAGAAGAGGGCTATGTTTCCTTTCTGTAAAATAAAAGGGAGATAAGATCAAAGAAGGGAGGATCATTTCCTCCTCCTCCCCTTTTTTTTTTTTTTTGAGGAAGCCGCGGGAATAAAATAACCCTTTATTCGTCCCAAAATGTGAAGCATGTGCCTTAGGGAAAGAAGGGAAGGGAGGAAGGCGCCTTTCCGCCGCTCGGCTGCAGAATATGCCCTCTCCCGTTAAGCAATCGGCTGGCGGGAGGAAGCCTGCCGGACAAGGGCCGGAGGACAAGCCTTGCCCGGGGCCCGATTTGTTTTCTAGAGAAACCATAAATATTATTCCACCCTAAGTAAACATTTATACCCGCGGATATGCGGACGAAAATAAAGTAAGCCGCCCGTTGACTTTGGGGGGCGGGAGGAAAACAGCTTGAACTTTATAAATAAGGACCTGCTAATCATTTGACACTCCGAGGCAGGCCAGGTGGCCTCCCGAACGAGCGGCGGATTCGGTGTCAGTCGCTGGTCCAGCAGGTCCCTACGCGGACACAAACCCGCCCCCCACGCCAGCTCCGCTCCCGAATTACCAAATCTCCTTAATACGAGACACGCAGGCGAGGCCGAGCGGGGTGGGGGAAGGACCGCACCTCCGCCGCCATTAAAGTCCCGCGGCGCTTCGCAGTTGTGTCTCGCTAATCGTTTTTTTACAACCCGCGGCCAACGGTCCGGGGGTTGGGCCCAGAGCCAAGCCGAGGGCCTATATTTAGCTGATCCCCCTGGGAAAAGAGAGCAGGGGCCTTTCCTGACTCGCCCAGCGGGCTCCCCGGGCTCGGCCGTGACATTGGATCGCGAGGCCTCGCTCCAGGCCGGAGCCTTTGGTAGCCGGAGTAGCGCGCCCTCCGCGTGCCTCGCATAGCTCCAATACCGCGCGGAGCGGCCTGGGCCGTGTGCGCCTCTCTTGTTTTTTTTTTCTCTAGGCGGGGAGGGTGGCTCGTTTCCCCGGCCTCAGGTTCAGGTGGGGAAGGCTTTCCCGTCCGCCTCTCTTCTGGAGGTGCGGGGGGGGGGGAGCGGGGAAGACCACCGGAGGAATTCGGGGCTTTGGCCTTCCAGGGATCCGAAGTGGGCAGGTCTTTCTGGTGTGCAGGTCCTCAGATTTGGGAATGGCAGGTTGTCCTCCTGAAGCTTCAGGGCAACCCCAAGCCTGGTGGATGATAGGGAGGCAGGGAGATGCCCCATGAAAGTAAAAGTGCCTAATAGCTTCTTGATCTGAATGACCCCATCCAGTGCTTTTTTTGTAAAAGAAAAAGGTGCCGGAACTCACACATGTTATACAACCCGCCTTGCCTACCCTATAAGGTTCCATCCAAAAAAGGTGCCGGAACTCCGTTCTGAGTGTTCTATGAGGAAAAAAAGCCCTGACCCCATCAATCTCAGCCCTTCTGCAAACACCCTTGCTGTGTTCACGTGGCATGGTGAACTTGGTGGCTCATCTTAAGTGGCTTCTTCTTTTGCCTTTAAAAGGTGTGGTGGTTAGTCTCCTGGCCTCAATTCCCCCAACACATTAAGCCATTTAAGAAAAGGAATAATCATCAAAAGTTAGCCACTTTGCTCGATCAGGTTTGACATGGGATGCTGACACAGCCATAGATGGTTTTGGTGCATCAGGAGCGACTTAAGGATGGCAAAGGAGTGTGTATCCAAATCCAGAAGCTGCTCAACTTTTATCAGATATAAATTACTGCATTAGCTTTAGTTGACCACTTGGTTTAGAGAAGCAGAAACAACCTACTTACAACCAGCTTTTTTCTGAGTGCAAGGGGGGAGGAGGGAGGGAGGGAGAGAGAGAGAGAGAGCTGGAAGAGGGCATCTTATCCCTTCATTTGGCCTTCTTCCATGAGAAGTGTTAAGGAATTTCTCCCAATGTGGGGGTGGGGCCTTCCAGATTGGAGAGGTTTCAACTCCCAACCATGCAGTGGTGGAGTGGTGGCCTAAATCATGGAGGGGAGGGGAAGCTCAGAGAGAACGAGGCCTAGTGAAACCAAAGATTCTCATTATAGTGAGCCAAAGGTGATCTTGGTTTATTGCTTTACAAGGGATAACGATTTGGAATACATAGGAAATATATTTAATTGAGGAAATATTTTAATACTTAGAGAGCAGAATGGAAGAGGAATTTGAGAGAAGGAATACTATGTAGATCCTTGAGCTCAGAGATAATGGCAACCAACAAAAAGAAGGCAGTCCACACCTACAGGCTGGTGTGGTTATGGTTCCTTTGATCAACCAGAGGTCAGATAATCTCATTGTTCACAGTCTGAAACCTAAGATCCCTAGGTAGCGCTTGAAAGCCTTGGGTGCAATCCCTGGAGGTATCCAAAAGTTGATATTAATTTGTGACTTCTAAAATGATAAAAAGGGAAAATGATCAAAAGCATGACCAGAAATCCTTTTTAAAAATCAAAGTTGATTAATTTTAATTACATTTATATGTAAAATATTTTGAAACATATTTAATTTTTGATGTGGTCCCATTCTTTGGGACAGTGATCCCTGGAATGCCACTTAAAGCTCAAGAGAAGCCTTTGGGTTTGCTTTTTAAAAGCCATGTTAGTTAAGTTCCTATGACCTGATTTCAGCTAACAAGGGGGCGGCTCTATGGGTATCATCTGATAGGAAATGTAGGCCTTAGATTAAGTCAGAATCCCACTCTGCTTTGATTTGAATGCACAAGCATTGTTTACAAGTATGACAATGAAATGCAATGGATGGAAAGGAGGATTTGGCAATATGAAAATATACAGATTGTTTGTAAGAACCACTTGGGACAAAAGAATTACATATATGTGGATACTTTCCTTGCTAACCTTTTTAATACAGCAAGTATTCAGACTGGTTGAAAGTTGGTTGCCTGCATGTCCAAATTTACAGTGAACTTGTGCCACAGACATTTATATACTTATAAGAGTTTACATGTTCTTTATGACAAAGAGGAACAATGGAAATGACAAAGCAGTTCTGGGGGCCTTTTCTCAAATTATTTCTTGAACTAGCAGAAGCCTATTCCAGTCCAAATTACACAGATACATCATAAGCAGAAAGGACCCATGTGTTACTTATTCAAATTTAAAATACATGGATGATCATCTTCCCTTCCTTTTTTATGTATTTTAAAGGGGAAACATAAAAAATAGGAGTTGCAAATACCTGCACATAAAAGCTCTCAGTCACTTATGAAAGGTTTACAGCACTTCTAAACTATAACTGATGACTGCAAAGAATCTAGGAAGAATTTCAGTGGGTGTCCATAGGTGTCACTATCTTTCAGTCTGGTTATCAAAAGACTGCTATGAAACCAACATTTCCGAATTTCTTCAAGGAATGGCATGGTGGAAGAACAATTAATCATAACACTATTCAACCCTGGTTTGTGCTGGTAAACTGCGAATAATAGTTACAAAGGGCTCTAAAGGTAGGCTTTATGACAAGTTGTGACCATCATAAAGGTAAAGGTTCCCCCGCACATGCATGCTAGTCGTTTCCGACTCTAAGGGCCGGTGCTCATCTCCGTTTCAAAGCCAAAGAGCCAGCGCTTGTCCGAGGACGTCTCCGTGGTCATGTGGCCGGCATGACTAGACGCCAAAGGCGCACGGAACGCTGTTACCTTCCCACCGTAGTGGTCCCTATTTTTCTACTTGCATTTTGACGTGCTTTCGAACTGCTAGGTTGGAAGAAGCTGGGACGAGTAACAGGCGCTCACTCTGTTATGCGGCACTCGGGATTCGACCCGCCAAACTGCCGACCTTCCGATCGACAAGCTCAGCGTCCTAACCCACTGAGCCACCACGTCCCTTTGTGACCATCATACATGAGAGCAAATTCTATTCTATTGTTGATAATGCTATTTAAAGCACTTGTGTATTAATACAGAGCATAAAGTGTATTTTGTTAAAGATAAGGTTGAATTAAATTCTGGTATAGACTGCTTAAGTTGCTTAATCATAACACAGCAGTTTTTTGGATGTTTTTTTTTCCAGTCTAATCTTTGACAAGGTGCAAAAAGAGGAATCCAAAATGATCAGGATGGATGGAGAAAGTTCCTGTGAAGAAATGCAGGCAGTGCTTTTTAGTTTAGAACAAATATGATTAGAAAACCAAACAAACATTCATAAAATTATGCATAGCAGAAACAAACTTAATAGTTATAGGCTCAGGACAGGCAAATCAATGTGCTTCTTTACATGACACATAATTCACATACAGGATTTACTTCCATATGTGAGAGTGATGACCATTAGCTCTGATGGAGTTTAAAGGAAACTCAGGAAATTCATGAAGGGTGAATCTATTAATGCCATTCACATAATGAATTCACTAATGTAATTGAAAGAAAATGCAATCATGGATTATTTATAAGAATTAAAATACACAGAGACAAGAAGGAGGCAGACTGTATGCAAAAGTTTTTTTTTTCAAAAGCCAGGAAATACTGTAGGTCATTGAGTAAAGATAATAGAACTAAATAAAGAAAGAATTGAGCCTGAACCTTATCTGAATCTCTAGATGGATAGGAGGAATATATGCCGCAAGATTTTGTGGCATATCCTATTTTGTTAATGGCTACTTCTCATACTAGCTATATGAAATTTACAGGGCACTTCTTTCCAAAAGGATTGGATGGAAAACAAGATTAATTAAATGAAATATACCCTGGTCCCAAAAGACATGTGTAAACTTGCATCAAATCAAATCAATTCTCTGTTTCCTCTATCTGTGTCATGAATGCAAAATCTACATTCATCGGATTATACAATCAGTTGACTGTCTCTTCCACTTTGCATTGTGTGGTTATTCTCAGAAATCAGAGACTAATATGGCTTACAGAGAATAAAATGGAGGAGCTTGAGGAGATGGAAGAGATTTGTATCTTGGATGGAAGGCTGTATCTCCCATGAAAGGAAATTGCTTATAAATTTTATTCCAGCCTGGATGAAGTCTCTATTGTGTTATTCTTTGGCTCAACAGAGATGACCCAGTGATACCTTTTCCCCTTAAAGTGTAATTCTAAGCATGTTTATTCATAAGTACAAATCTAGTTTGACTCCTGGCAGCTTACATGCACATGTCCATGTAGTTCTATTGACATAGTACAGGGGTAGGCAACCTTGGCTCTTTTATGACTTGTAGACTTCAACTCCCAAAATTCCTGAGCCAGCCATGCTAGCTCAGGAATTCTGGGAGTTGAAGTCCACGAGTCATAAAAGAGCCAAGGTTGCCTACCCCTGACATAGTAGATGTCAGTATAGAATGGTTTGTTTTGCCTTCTTCCAAGATGCTTTTCATCTTCCCAGTTTTGCCTACATTCCTGGGATTTTGGGATAGTCTTCCATCCCAGCCTAGGGTTTTTTTCCCCCCAAATCAGCTAACGATGCATAAGTGCTGTTTCATTCCATCAATATCAAATGGACATACCTGAGAGTAGCTATTCTCAACCACACAAACTAGGAATTCACTGTACTGAACTGAGACATCATTCATGATAGATCTACATTGGAGGATTGTGACAAAGGCGTCCGAGTTCCCATCCTGCAAAAGGGAAAATTGTAATAACTTAGTCCCCAATTCCTAAAATAAGATGATGTCTAGCTGATATTAGAATTAAACCCAAGGAACAAGTTTGGCCTCCAAATACATTGAGATTTCCCACAAAGCTTATTCTGCTAGGAGTATAATTTACGATTAACCTTTAGAAGCATAGGAACTCAGTTATTTCTTTAATTAGGATTGGGAATAACCTCATTAAACCCAACAGAACATCTTTTTGAGTTAAATGTAGGATCTATTACTTTTGTATCCGTGTTCATTCCCTTGGCAATTTTTTTTAAAGTTATTTACAAATAGACGATACAATTCTGCCTTCCATTATGATAGTATACAGGGTCTTTTCAAAGGGAGAGGCAATGAAATAATAACCCCAGATCTCCCACACAGAAGTTCACATTAAGTAGAATTCATTGTCTGAAATGCTCAGATGGATCTTTGTTTTTCCTTTAAGACATTAAAGCCAATCAGTTAATATAATGCTAAGTGATATTTCAATGTTTCCAGTTTCCCAATTTTTGAACCCCTGACTCTAATGGATGAACAGCAAGGGAGCAAAATACATAGGTTATAGGAAGAAGAAAGCGGGGTCAAGGCCTCCTGAAGTCTTAAAATGGTCCTAATGGAATGTCAGATTATGGTAACTGAATGGCTCTCTGCCCCGCCCGCCCGTCCCAAATAAATTTGTTTTTGCTTAATGTGTTCATGTATATACATTGTGCACATCACGCTATCCTTTCAGCCTGCCAGGCTACAAACTGATTTGTGTCTAATTAGAAACCAGCCCCATTTTGTTTAATAGGACTTTGTCCCCCTAGGTACGCAGAGGACTGCAGCAGGAAGTTGACCTAGTTTATTAAAATGTCTGTGAATGTGAACTGTGTAATCGTTCAGCCTGCCTCTGTAACCTGTCCTACAACAGCCAGGGTAAGCGTCACATTTCTGAGATCACTCACTTTGGCTTTGTTTGTTTGCTTCCCTGCTTGATTACTGAAGCACTGTGATCCATCCACTGAAAACCTGATGCAATATTAAAAGAATTCTGAGCCCAATCATGTGGAGTGCCTTCCAAATAGCAGGTTACAATAGCCCAACCTTTCCCCACTTCAGTAACACCATGGGTGTTATTTTGTTGTGGCATTGCTAAACACCTGAGTCAGGAATCCTCGTCAATCTATTGCAAATCACCAAGACAACCACCTGTTCTGCAAGATTAAATAACGTGGGCCCTTTCCTCACTTGTGATTTATTGCGTCTTATAGGATCATCCAGCCACCACTGAGCTGTGATAACAGTAGGGAGGACAAGCATTGAGTTTTTTCCCCACTTGCTATTAACACAACGCTGGCAACATCTCTGCCCTGGCCCTGGGATGCTGCCTTATCTTCTTGATCCATAAGTCAATCAATCAATCAAAATAGAGCTGGAAGGGACCTTCAAGGTCTTCTAGTGCAGCCCCCTGCTCAAGGAGGAGACCCAATACCATTTCAGAAAAATGGCTGTCCAGTCTGTTAAAAATTTCAAGGGATGAAGCACCCACAACATCTAAAGGCAAGCTGTTCCACTGGTTAATTGTCCGCACTGTTAGGAAGTTTCTTCTTGATTCCAGGTTGCTTCTCTCCTTGATTAGTTGCCATCCATTGTTTCTTGTCTTGCCTTCTGGTGGTTTGGAAAATAAATTGACTCCCTCCTCTTTGTGGCAACCTCTCAAAAATACTGGAATACTGCTGTCATGTCCCCCCTAGTCCTTCTTTTCTCTAGACTGGCCATACCCAAATCCTGCAACCGTTCTTCATATGTTTTAGTCTCCAGGCCTTTAATCATCTTAGTTGCTCTTCTTTGCACTTTTCCCAAAGACTCAACACCTTTTTTGTAATGGGGTGACCAAAACTGGATGCAGGTATTCCAGGTGCGGCTGTACTAAGGCTTTATAAGGGAGGCTTAAGTTATCCTTAGCAAAAATGGGTGCTGAAGTGGTTATTCCCGCCTTCCTTATTCTGACATCCCCCAAGGGCAAACCTACAAGTTTTCAATCTATTAGGTTTTGTCAGTCAAGGGAAGAGGCAGGTAGGGATGGTAGTAGGGGCAACAAAATTCATCTGATCTGGTTCCTGCTCACTCAAGAATGGAAGGGACAACAGTACAATGGGACAAGATCCTAAATGTTCCTGTGGTTTTTGTCTTTGTTTTTCAGGTCTAATAGGCTGTCAATCCCTGTTCTACCCGCCCTCCTAGCATTCCTTTGGGCTTCATTTCAGTCTTGTCTGCCTGTTGTCAGTCTGTGGCAAGTGGCTTCTCTCAGACTGCTGAGGGAATCATAGAATCATAGGGCTGGAAGGCCTTGGAGGTCTTCTAATCCAACCCCCTGCTCAGAGCAGGAGTCTTTATTCCATCCCAGACAAATGGTTGCCCAATATTTTATTGAAAACCTTTGGCAATGGAGCACCCACAACTCTGGGAGGCAAGCTGTTCGTATTGATTAGTTGTTCTCACTGTCAGGAAATTTCTCCTCAGTTCCAGGTTGGATCGTCCTCTGACAAAATTCCACCCAGTGCTTCTTCTCCTGACCTCAGAAGCTTTGAAGAATAAATCGACCCCCTCTTCCCTGTGACAGCTCATCAAGTGTTGGAAGACAGCTATCATGTCACATTCAAGCCATCTCTTTGTTAGGGTAAACATACCTAGTTCTCTTAGCCATTCACTGTACAAGTTAGTTTCCAGATCCCTTATCATCTTTGTTGCTCTCTTCTGCACTCTTTCTAGGGCTTCAGCATCTTGTTTGTATTGTGGGGACCTAAACTGGATGCAGTATTCCAAGTGCAGCCTCACTAGTATAAGTATAAAGTGCGGTACTACCGGTTCTCATGATCTTGATGCTGTCCCGCTGTTGATACAGCCTACGACTGTGTTGCCTTTTGGGGCAGCTGCAGCACACTGCTGGCTTATATTTAAGCAAGGGTCTGCTAGGACTGCCAAAAATCTTTCTTGGACTATTTGCCTAGCAATGACAATTGTGGCAATCTGGGAAAGAAATTAAGGAGGACACTTCAGAGCAAAGCTCAAGGAAGATGAGGGGATAAGTGGAAAAAAGAATCTGAAAGACAGCTACTGCATGCTAATTTTCTACACAATGGGTGGCTTTCTGGACCTGTCCTCCTTTCCCCCCCCCCAAAAAAAAAACACCTCAGTCCACTCATGCACCCTGGAAGCATAGTTCAGCTAAAGTGATGGAGTGGTGGAAGATGTCAATCTTCCAAAATGAAATTCAATTAAAATGCATCTCATTTAGGAGGCCAGCAAAAAAGCATTATAATAACTTTTGTAAATCACAGAAAGGTGGGGAGGTTTGTAGCAAAGATCACTGTTCAATTCCTCTTGGATTTAGAGCACTTGTGAGTAGTGAGAGCAGAGGACAAAATAAATATATTAGCAAGCAGACTCTGGGGGTTCAGACATTAGCAGAGTCTGGTCGATTGAAAGTAGTATATCCTAATTCTAAAATATTGACTTCTTGGGAAGTACAAATTGTCTTGATACAGATGGGACTTGTTGTGAGAAGTCCTATATTGGACTGTATAGTTGATTTTCTGGGGGGAAAAACATACCAGTAATACAATGGCTTATTTTCTAAAGATGTGATGTCAAGCAGTACAGTATTCGTAAAATAAATCAAATTAATGAAGTTTATCTATGATTGTAAGGCCAGAGTATACTCCTGAAAATAATTCTTAATTGTTCAGACAAATTCATTTTGCCCAAGCAGACCAATCTTATAATCTTTAAAAAATGTGCCCAAGCTAGGTTTAAACATACCCTCAGATGATGAATTGTTCGCCTGAAACAGATATTGGTCAAAAACTACTATAAACAAGTAGCCTTCTCCACTACTATCATTTAGTGTTGAAGGCAATCTTTATCTTATTGACCTTTTATTTTTTTTAATTTCTCATTTTAAAAAAGAGGCTGGATTAAAACTGGATTTATTTTCAAGGATTTCACCAGTGTTACCTAGACTGTTAAGTACATTTTATGAGGGGATTTTATTTTCTACATTTCAGCCCTGATTCACACCACACAGTAGAACTAACAGCTCTTAAATGACTGAAAGTTAAGCAGAAACGTTGTATTGCTATTCAATTTTAGAATATTTTCCAACTGTCTTCTAAGTCAGTCTAAATATCTTTTGGAAGGATGATTAATAAATACAAGTAATAAATAAGCATATCTGAGCATGCAGAAAACATGTCTTTCTAATTATATCTCCAAACTTATTTGAGATGGCATGTGTTCCAAATTAGAGCAGCATGTCTGAGTTCAGAGCAACTAAACATTTTCTTATTTGAAAACATTTAATAAGTGACAAGGGTTTCACACAATCAGATTAAAGAGTGAATTAAATGATTGCAGAAAAGTGCTGGATGGATAAAATTAGATGGAAGCATGAAAATGGAAGATCAGAGAGAAGATAAGAGATGGCCAGAGTTCATGGAATAGTTTTTGTCAGAAAACTGAGAATACAATCCATATTTTTGCAATTCTTTAAAGTTTTCATGAGGAAAGTGTCTATGCTTACTGATTGACCACATGCACAGATGAGAGTAAGATAACATAATGCCAAGTAAACTGAGCCTTCATATTATCAGTAAGCAATTTAAAGATTACAGTAATCCTAGTCTTATAGAAAAATCACATGTGTCTGGAGGTTTCAGAATATAGGCTAAGATAATGAGAAGACTGGAGGCTGAATGATTATATGAGCTTTCCCTTCTTTTTACTGCCTGCTATATCAATTATTTTTCCTCCATTATGATTTTTCACTAAAGTCAAAATAAATGAATTACTTCTTGGGCTTATATTCTAACTAACTAAATAGTTGTATTCAGCATGAATATTGTTCCATCTGATCATTTCAAATGCTGAATTGTATATTGAACCATATTCTAAGTGATTGCCCAATTACCTCTCTCAAATGGATGTTTTAATGTAATTTAGATGTCCCCATTTATGGCTTAAAAACAAACAAGAATCATTGACACTGATCTCATATAAGTAAATATAATGGCCAAACTGTTTTAGTGAGCAGGAACTAGCATTCTGATTATTTGAAATGTCTTACATATGAAGTGAAATATAAATATTTCCCATTATCATCCTTTTTTCTCTCTTCTTCTTATGTGGGATTCAGAGACCAGTCATCGCAGGGTGTCCCAAAAATGTCTCTCTGCCTACGCAGAGTTTATTATATTTATACAGTTTTAACAAGCAGGAAATTACGCACAGCAAAAGCATTGTTTATTGGTGTACTCCCTAGTCAATCTTAGAGAACATCCGAACATCCCAAGCCAGGGCAGAGTCTTCCTTATCTATCTGGTTCTTTGCAGTCCTTGGCAAGGCTAATTCGAATGAGCTCATAGACATGTGGATAACAGGATACTGAGGCAGGCAGTTTTCTGCGCACGGTCCCTTCATATCCTTGACCTCCATCTCTACATTCTTATATTATTTAGCCAAGTTGGTTACTGAGGAAGAAAACTTGACTGCAACTGGCCAATGCTATGTTGTTCTGTTGGAAGTGCATTAAAACACGTATTACCAATTTAAAGGTGAACAGTTGGAACGTCTTAATGTTTTTTATACATTCTATTAAAGCTTATCAGTGTTAACCTTAAGAAAAAGAACTATGGTTAAAGAAATCCACTCTCTTAGATCCTTCTGAAGTAAAGTTGTCAAGCAATTATTTTTTATTTTAATCTTGAGGTTCACCAAACAGGATTAGGAACCACACAGTGCTAGAGGAACAGAGCCAATACGAACATAAATCAACACTTGAGTTACCATAAATGAATCTCATATAGGACCATAAAACTGAGCAGAATTACAAAGGCCCTAACCAAAAGTAATTTAATACTAAGTAAGTAAAATCACTAGGCAGAAGGACATGAATTATAACTGGATCAGTCATAGCAGAACATGCTATCTGGGGCTGCACTGCCCCAGACCGACCTGGTATGTAATCTGGGGGTCCTCCTGGAGTCACGACTCCTGCTCAAAGGATAGCTGGCAACAGTGGTTAGGAGGGCCTTTGCTGAATTTTATGTTATGCAGCAGTTACAACCCTATCTGAATCAGGAGGCCCTTTTTTTCAATCACACATGCCCTGGTCATGTCCTTTATGGTCTACTACAATGTGCTCTACATGAAGATAGCCTTGAAGTATCCAGAAGCTTCGGCTGGTGGCTGCACAAGTAAATTTTTTGCTCAAGGATGGTGCATGTAACACTTCTGATGCGTGAAATGGATTAAATGTCAGTTTGCTTCTGGCGCCAATTCAGGGTGTTGGTTATTACTTTTAAAACCAAGAGGAACCATCCTACCCCCATCACGTCAGCTTATCCCACCCATTCAGGCAGGAAAAGTAAGTTACAGTTAAAGAATTTTGTCTGGTGGGGTCCAGGAAGAAAGCCTTCTCTGTTGTTTTTCCCATCCATTGGAATGTCTTCCCTCTAGAGATGAAGCAGGCCTTCACCCTCCTGACATTTCAAGAGATTTGAAAACCTGACTCTGCAAATTCACATGGGGCTTGCTGAGTGGTACACAATCCTGAGCGTGGTTAGCACTTTGAAGCCCCCCAACACGGTCTTTTAAATTTAGCTTATCCTTGTGTTTACTCGGCTCCTTTTATTGATGTATTGTATTTTTATATGGTTTTTATGCTTTAGTTGTACACCTGCCAGAATCACTGAGGGTGAGATGGGCACTATGTAAATATGACGAATGAATGTTATCTACTTTGTTTTTTTGCTTATTTTATTAATTTGCTTCTCCACAGACTTTAGACTTTCTCCACAGACTTTAGACCCTTGCCAATGTAAATACAAATAACTTATATAGTTGATCAGACTGTGATCTGTTTCTGCTTGTAGTGTTCTGGAATTATAAAATATGGCCTGAAGATGCATGATAATTTTTGCTAGAGTGAGGTTGTGTGTGCCAAACCGCCTCTAATGCATTTTTTAATTTTTCCCCGTGGGTATTATTATCCCTATTTTGATGCACACAAGGATACTGAACTTTGATGCGCACAAGGATACTGAACTTCTATAATGTGGCTTACTCAAGACATCATGATTAATAAATCCATAGCTTGGTACAGTATAACGTGCGATCCCAGTCTAAATAAAACAGCGGGCTACATTTTTTATTGCTTACAAACTAAGCAGCTTAACGTTGTGACTGTAAACACACAGAGACTTATCTCGGTGTCCGCCGGATTAAGCCTCACCTAAAATCAGCAGCCACGCTCCCTGATTTTGGACGAGTCTGCTGAAAAACTCAGCCCAGAGCCTGAGCGAGCAGAGAATAAGCGACGTCACCCACTCAGGAAATGAATTGCGCATGCGGCCGGGCCAGTAAGGCGGGACCAATGAGCGGGTCAGACGTGCGCACGCCCATTGGAACCCCCTCTCGCGCCTGTCAGTTTCGGTGAGTTGGGAGAGTGTCCAATGGCGGGTGGGGAGGTCGGTCGCGGTGGAAGACATGGCGCGAGGCAAAGGCGGGATTTATAATTTATAAGCGCTCCTGAGGGGAATGGAGCACGCGCTTAACAGCTGGATGAGGGCTCGGCTCTTCCTCTCAAGAGCAGCGCCTGTGTCCCTTCGGGGGTCAGGTGCTGCAATTCTTCCCCTGATGGGTGGCTCAGCTTCGTGCCTTTTAGACCCGGGAAGAAAAGCCCAACGGCCGGCAGTTACCTCAGTGCGCCGATTTGGAGGGCTGCAGGCAGGGAAAAGCGATGTAGAGGCGGGGCGACTTTTGATGCGGAGCTGAATCTTCTTCCGTTGAGGAAGGGAGGACTGTGGCAAGACAGAGATTCGTTAGCAGCCTCCTCTTCTTCAAGAGCATTTTTTACCTCTAGAGCAGGGGTCTTCAAACTTGGCCCTTTTATGACTTGTGGACTTCAACTCCCAGAATTCCTCAGCCAGCGTATGCTGGCTGAGGAATTCTGGGAGTTGAAGTCCACAAGTCATAAAAGGGCCAAGTTTGAAGACCCCTGCTCTAGAGACTGTGCTCCCACCCACCCACAGCGTGTGGGATGTAACACATGAAGGCTTTCCGTACTAAAAGTAATGGGCGTCGAGGACGTGCTAGTTGTATGCGCAGATTGCATATGGTTTAAATATTCACAGGAGCCCTAATCTGGTTTCCTTTCATAAATACCGAGGATGCTTCCTAGATAACTCTTGATGCATTCTGTGGCATGTTTACACGGTCTTTATTTTATATACCGTGTACATCCCCATTATGCTACTCCCTTTCTGGTATGTAATGTTTTGCCACGTACAGGGAAATAGCAAGAAATTTAAAACATGAAATAAAAGGAAATAGTGTACATTTACAGTTAAAACTAGTTTGCATCAATACCATTCAGGATATTACTTGTCATTCTCTAATTGTGAACCAGTCTTGCTTCTGCCATGTCTGTATATATTGCTTTCCTTAAATTTCTCACATTTCCACTTTTGAGGATCCAATCCTAACTTTCTCAGTTTTCCCTTTCCTCTCGGCCAACTCTTCATATTTTTGCAGTACAATTTTTACTTTCGTCCCTCTATGATCAAATCACTTTAATATACTACTTTCATGCCAGCAATTAACTTCTTTATTTGACTCATGTTAACTTGGTACCCCCTCCCCACTTTTTAATTTTTTTTATCTCTTCTTATTTTAACACCCAGCTCTCACACATATAGTGAGGAAAAAAATATTTGATCCCCTACTGATTTTGTACATTTGCCCACTGACAAAGAAATGATCAGTCTATAATTTTAATGGTAGATTTATTTTAACAGAGACAGAATAACAACAAAAAATCCAGAAAAACACATTTCAAAAAAGTTATAAATTGATTTGCATTTTAATGAGTGAAATAAGTATTTGATCCTTATCAATCAGCCAGATTTCTGGGTCCCAAGTGTCTTCTATACAGGTAAAGAGCTGAGATTAGGAGCACTCTCTTAAAGGGAGTGCTCCTAATCTCAGCTTGTTACCTGTATAAAAGACACCTGTGCACAGAAGCAATCCGATTCCAAACTCTCCACCATGGCCAAGACCAAAGGGCTGTCCAAGGATGTCAGGGACAAGACTGTAAACCAACACAAGGCTAGAATGGGCTTCAAGACTATTGCCAAGCAGGTTGGTGAGAAGGTGACAACAGTTGGTGTGATTATTCGCAAATGGAAGAAGCACAACTGTCAGTCTCCCTCAGTCTGGGACTCCATGCAAGATCTCACCTCCTGGAGTTTCAATGATCATAAGAATGGTGAGGAATCAGCCCAGAACTACACGGGAGGATCTTGTCAATGATCTCAAGGCAGCTGGGACCATAGTCACCAAGAAAACAATTGGCAACACGCTATGCCGTGAAGGACTGAAATCCTGCAGCGCCCGCAAGTTCCCCCTGCTCAAGAAAGCACATGTACAGGCCCGTCTGAAGTTTGCCAATGAACATCTGAATGATTCAGAGAAGAACTAAGTGAAAGTGTTATGGTCAGATGAGTCCAAAATTGAGCTCCTTGGCATCAATTCAACTCGCCGTGTTTGGAGGAAGAGGAATGCTGCCTATGATCCCAAGAACACCATCCCCACCATCAAACATGGATTGGAAACATGCTTTGGGGGTGTTTTTCTACTAAGGGGACAGGACAACTTCACCACATCAAAGGGATGATGGATGGGGCCATGTACCATCAAATCTTGGATGAGAACCTCCTTCCCTCAGCCAGGGCATTGAAAATGGGTCGTGGATGCGTATTCCAGCATGACAATGACCTGGCCAAGGCAACAAAGGAGTGGCTCAAGAAGAAGCACATTAAGGTCCTGGAGTGGCCTAGCTAGTCTCCAGACCTTAATCCCATAGAAAATATGTGGAGGGAGCTGAAGGTTCAAGCTGCCAAATGTCAGCCTTGAAACCTTAATGACTTGGAGAGGATCTGCAGAGGAGTGGGACAAAATCCCTCCTGAGATGTGTGCAAATCTGGTGGCGAACTACTACAAGAAACGTCTGACCTCGGTGATTGCCAACAAGGGTTTTGCCACCAAGTACTAAGTAATGTTTTGCAAAGGAGTCAAATTCTTATTTCACTCATTAAAATGCAAATCAATTTATAACTTTTTTTAAAATGCATTTTTCTGGATTATTTTTTTTGGTTGTTATTCTGTCGCTCACTGTTCAAATAAACCTACCATTAAAATTATAGACTGATCATTTCTTTGTCAGTGGGCAAACACACAAAATCAGTAGGGGATCAAATAATTTTTCCCCTCACTGTACATCTTAAATACTACATTTCCACTGCCTTCATCTTCTCTGTTTTTCCTGACATATCAAATTTATATTTCCCAATAAGAGGGTGAGCACAAGCATAGCTATTTTTTCTACTTCTTTTGATAAATGTTTCTTCCTGATAGAAGCATGTATCAATGCATCACCTGTTTTTATACCAACATTTTTCTAACCATTTTTCCATGCTACCAAGTCCTCAATTTCATCTACTTTTTATAGTTTTTCATCATCTACAGTCTCCAATTATTCACTCCACATCTCCTGTCAAACATAGCTACTCTGATTTTTGATTCTTTAATTTTCAGAGCCTTACTCCTTGTCACATTGTGCATTCTGTCTAACATTGTAATTAGTAGATTTCTACATCACTGCAGTCTAATCAAACTTTTGGTGTCTTACAGATAAGATAAAATTTATAAGATAAAACCACATACAGCAAGAACAACCCCCCAAATTAATGATTCTACAAACATTCCCTAGACATTTATCTATAAATATATTAAGTAATTCCAGGAACATTACACGTCCTTATCTTACTCCTTGTTTAATATTGAATCATTTGCTAAGAATTTCATTTATTTTCATGCATTTTTCATTGTCATTCTGTTTTCTGCATTTATACAAACTGAATCCTAAGATAATTACATAGTTACAATGTGATTGAGTACTGTGTGGTACTCTGCATTGCATGAACAGTCATTGGTATGGTTACTGCAACTGATGGGACTATCAGGGTGCATCATTCCTGGCTGGAGAAGGTTGCTTTAACAAACGTTAGAGGCCGGATTCATGCAAGCTGCAGCTCTGCCATGGTTTTCAGGTGACAACTACTCAGTTTAATTCAGAACGCTAAACTATATTGGCGGGATTTCTAAAATGCATTGCTTTGGGTAGTTTGTGTTTGGCCCTTTCTCTATGACTCGGTTAAAATGATATTCATCTGTCCTTGAGCCAGCAGATAACTAAAATCAGCACAAAATTTGCTAACCCTACTGCCCATTTCAATCTTACAGAAGGCAGTTGCGATGGACTAAGAACAACCTTGCAGTTTTAGCAAGCAGCTCCCTGGAAGACCATACAGTGGCCGTGACTAGGGGGGCTTTCGCCCAGGTTTGCCTGGTGCACCAGTTGCGGCCCTATCTGGACCGGGATGCCCTGTGTACGGTCACTCATGCGCTCGTGACCTCTCGTCTGGACTACTGCAATGCTCTCTACATGGGGCTGCCCTTGAAGACCACTCGGAGGCTCCAACTGGTACAGAATGCAGCCGCGAGAGTTGTCTTGGCAGTTTCCCGGTACTCCCATGTTACACCTTTGCTCCGCGAGCTGCATTGGTTGCCAGTTGTCTTCCGAGTGAGATTCAAGGTTCTGGTAATGGTTTTTAAGTCCCTACATGGCATGGATCCGGAGTACCTCAGGGACCACCTGCTGCCGGCGTCAACTTCCCTCCGCCCTGTGCGTTCCCACAGAGAGGGCCTCCTCAGGGTGCCTCCAGTCAGAGAATGTCGGCTGGTGGCCCCCAGGAGGAGGGCCTTCTCTGTGGGCGCTCCGGCTTTATGGAACCAGCTGACGGTCGAGCTCCGGATGGCACCGGACATTCGCTCCTTCCGACGCGGTCTGAAGACCCATTTATTTGAACAAGCTGGCCTGGCCTGATGGGGGATCTTAGGTTTTTTAATGGGGTTTTTTACATTGTTATTGTTTTATCTGGGCTATTATTTAATCCTTTTTAATTTTTGTATTTTCTATTTATATGTGCCCTGTTCACCGCCCTGAGTCCTTCGGGAGAAGGGCGGTATATAAATATAATGAAATGAAATGAAATGAAATATGCCATAGACTGGCTGTCAAGTGTCTTTGCAATTAACTCGGAGAGACCCAGTTGGTTGCCTGATAAATCAGGAATGTTTCTCCTTTCTTACTAGATAGCTTGGCATCAGGAGAGAAAAGGAAAGGGGAAAGGGAGAGGAAGGAGAGGGGAAAGGAAAGGAATTCCACTTTTTCTAGGTTTCCTGATTGCAGTACTCACATTTGTTCTAAGAAAACATCGGTATACATTCACTTGTTATGGGTTGTTGTCATCTTACGTGGGGAAAACATGGCTTTAAAAATAGAACAACAAAGTATTTTAAGTTTTTGTCATGTGTTGCTTGGGAAGGAGATGCCTTGGGGTATAATTCAAGGTATAATCCCAAAGGTATAATTCATACTGTAATTAAATTCAAGCAGGATGGAAACCAGCCCATGATTCTTTGGACAAAAATTAAGGTACAATTAGGTTAAAGTTCTTAAATTAAGAAGATAGGATCAGGTGTGCTATCACATACATGTTTCTCAAATAGAAACAAAGACTGGTTTTGCACAATGCACGTTTTGGTCTAATGTTCTGCAAACCCAGTCAATTCATTAGTTTATAGTCCAGTCTGTATATAAACACCGGAAATTGAGTTAACTGAATAATTTGCAATCTGGCCTGGGGATCCAGTGACATTGGTGGAAAGCTCACAAGCTATATGTCTAGGGAAATGAATATCTCAGATTTTGTTTAGATGGTTTTAAACATTTTAGATTATTTTTGTAGCTATTTTTTGGTTGTTTTTGTATTTTCTTGTATTTTTATTTTGTATTTGAAAGGGGGATTTTTTTTAACTTGTAAACCATCCAGTGTCATGGCAACAGCATGGGCTGCTATATAAATTTAATGCTTAATAACACATAACATCATTTGAGATGTTACATAATATTACTTTATAATAAAACATATTTTATTATATTAGAGAAATTAAATATAACACTTTAGTTCCTTTCCCATGTTTATACAAATAGTCCATAACTTGCAACAGTTGTTTAACAATCATTCAAAGTTACAATGGATGTAAAAAAAAGTTACTTACAATCCAGTCTCAAAGTAATGATTGCCGCACCACTCCAGTGGTCATGTGATTACATTTCAGCTGCTTGGCATCTGACTCCTGTTTATGAATGGTTGCAGTATCCTGCAGCTACTTAATTGTGTTTTGTAATTTTTGTTATGTTTTCCAGTAAAACTCATTGGAAAAAATTGATTTGCACTTACAATCATGTAGTTCGCTTAACGACCATGTAATTCACTTAATAACCACAGTGACTCACTTAACAATCATAATTAAAAACATGTAAAATTGACTCTGGTGATATGATGCCTCAACTTACAGTATGACTGCAATGACTTATAACTAAAATTCTCTTCTCAGCTGTGGTCATAAGTTGAAGACTCCTGGTACCTGTATTTGGGAGTAAGTTATCAATAGAATTTATTTCTAAACAGACTATATATATACAGTAGTTATGTATATATTTTGAGCAAGACCAAGATTTCATGTATAATCCAACTTGTTCAGTATGCTATGCAAACATAATCTCTGCTTGCTATAAATTTTATAGAAGATGCGATTCTTGTAGAATTATAGAATTTTGTTCCTAGAATTGAGATGATTACTTTAATTATACTATTAAAAAATAGTAGAGGGGCACACATTCCATTTATTTGTGTTTTTAGCTTGCCCAATTACTCTTATTACCAACAGTTCAAATATTTAAGTCAGCTACTTTTTCCTTTATAAAAAACAATCATCTTACTGCACTGTGGAATGGTATGTACGTCTAAGTGCTATTACTATGATTCTTTCAATAGCATTTCTGGTTGTTGCAGAATAGCCCTCTAATACTGTGCTGAATTCACTCATTGTTTTCACTTCCCCATAATAGTATTATAAAATGCCCACATTAGGTTGCTGCCTTTTGGAACAGAATTGTGTATATCATAGAGAAATGGTTTTATTATGGTCATAGACTAGGACTAAACTAGTATAAAACAATGTGTAACATAATTGTTCTTATTTCCAGACCTTGATTGAAGACCAGCAATGGAAAAATGGATCTTAATTACAATTACTGTGTTACTTGGACTTATTGTCCGATGGACTGTGTCACTTGGTCCTTATTCAGGTAATACACATTCATAATTTGAGCTAGTGCATGGAGATAATTTTCTTTAAAAGTTCAGATTATGATATTGGGAACTCTTAAAAATATATGGGATTATACAAAATGTAGGAAATACAAGCAACTATTTTGTATTTTTATAGAGCCAAAAATATCAGCATAATGAAATAAAAAACATTTATTTGATGTTTGCTCATTCTTCAGTATTATTCAGATATATCCTGAGCATCTTTGTACTATTTGAACGTCTTATAAAACTTAGATCATTCTTAACTGATCCAAGAATGGTCCATATATGAACAGACTAATCTAGTATTTCATCACTGTGTTAGTATTTCATCATTGTGTTACTAGTTATATAGGTTTAGGGAGTACTTACCTGAGCTGTTTTATTTAAAAATGCAACAACAAAATATTTGATGCATATAAGTTTAATTAAGTTTAAATGAAAGCAGATTTACTCTTTTCCTGACCTTATCTCACCCACACTTTAAATTGTGCCTCTTAGGCACCTAGTTGAGAGGTCAAGTACTGTTTGGCCTTCTGCTTCTCTCCCCCCCTGCCCCCATTCTATTTGTTTTATCTTTAATATGATTGAAATCATGTGAAGAAAGTAAGCTCATAGTTGCTGACTTTATTCAATTAATCTATTTCTGCCATTGTCTATGTGCTGTTGTTTTGAAGACTTGCAACAGTAGAAATTTCCAGAATAAAAATTGAAAATGTGGTTTTAAAATACTTCAGTAGCAATATTTCTTATACTTCGAGTAGAAGTAAAATAAATAAAAAGACTTATTGTTGAAGTTGTCTCTTCCTTGTCCTTGTTTAGCAATCGCTATGTCAATGCTGCAAACACTGACATGTTTTTGCACTGACTATATAAAAGACAGCCTGTTACTTTAATTGCTTCATTTGGGGAGGAGGAAATCTACCCGGATGTTGTGAGAAGATGAGAAAAGCCCGCGTACAGAATGGGAAGTGAAACCTCATATGTAAAACTAATTGGATAATGTGATTTATGACGTGTAGATAAGGGCAGGGATTGTGTGTGTGTTATGATGGGTTTGGGGGGAGGAGATTTCAGATTCTGGCATCCCTCCATGAGTGCCGATGTTTTGTTTCATTATTAAGACTTTTAGATAAACAATGTTTGCATTTTATTTGAACTTTCTCATTTATCGGAACCATGACACGCTAAAGAAGTTGTTAAGTGAAATGGTCATTAAGTGATTATTCAGAGGGCATAGGCTCTAATCATTACAATAAAGTAATAGTGGCGTGCTACTTTGAAGATTTGCAAATATTTAATAATAACTTTGAAATGTTATGATTGGCAGCTTTTTCTCCCCCACCCAAAGAGTTATAACATGAGTATGCTTTCATTAGCTAATCAGGAGACAAGAAATAAATAATTGTATATATTAAATATTAAACAGTTACACTGTTTCATATATCTTGCTTAAAAAGAAGCCCATTCATAAAAAATACTGGCTGAGAATAGCAAGTAGAAATGAGCAAAATGGAAATTTATATTGTTAAATATAAAACTGGTACAACTTCAAGCTGAATTTGACACAGATTTGACTCAAGCATAAAATGTTACAATAGCAAGAAATACTTTTTTGTGTAAAGCTTAAAAAGAGTGATGTATCTCCTTCATTGTGCATTAGTAAATGAATGGAGGTATATAACTGCAGTAGAGACCATATTTTTGAGGAAACCAGATATTAGGTGTTAGGTCCAAAAATTATGATTAGAGAAGGCCTTTGGTTATACGGCTGTACTTTTGCATTCCTGTGGCACCCCAATTCTTTTTCTTGAAGTTCAGAAGATCAAATTATATATTGCATGCTAATTGATCAGAGGAATCTGTGAAATGGGAGATGGGATACTGCATTAAGAAACATGGAAGATGGAATCTGCATATACTGTATGATATCATGTATGATTGTATGCTTCAGATTGCAGAATACCAATACTGTTTTCATTTTTGTATTTGAAAGAATTTGAAATATTTTTCTCTTTAACATGGACACACATTTAGAATAGAAAACATTTATTTCTCAAGAATTTAATAAAAAAGCACGAAAGTAATCATAACAATGGATAGCGTGTAATTTAACAAACAGGCACACAAACATATCTCTCATCTTTTCTTCCGTTTGTGTTTTAGGTGCAGGAAAACCACCTATGTATGGAGACTATGAAGCTCAAAGACACTGGCAAGAAATTACTTATAATCTGCCAGTCAAACAGTGGTATGACTTTATTTCCATTTATATAAGGAGAGACCATATATATATGCTTGGGGGGAAAAATCTTAGGTGGGCTGTATAGCTTTGTACATTATGATGTAGAAATAAGACAACTTTTCTTCAGTGGGATATCCCAAATAGTATTATAGGAATGCAATTATTTTTCATAACCCATATATTATATCTGTTCAGATTTATCTCAAAAGACACATTCAGTATTGATATCTACAATGGTTAGGCAGATTAATTAAAATATTAAACAGGTTTGCAAGTGTTATAGAAACATAGTTTAGAAACACCATTTCTAAAATACGGAATTGAAGCAGAAAGAATTGGTTTCTCATATATGGCTTTATATCTGTTGCCTCTATATTATGCTCTCCCTTTGAATGGAAGCACATGTCTCTTCTGTGCTGTTGCTTCTCTTTAAGAGACCTAGTTTGATTGGAATCTGAAAAGAGGAGAAAAATGATAGCTGTATTACATTCCTGTTTACCCATTAGATGAGCAAAGCACAGGAGAGAGAGCACTGAAGCTTTAGTTAGGAAAAACTGGTATCTAGTATTTACCTTTTCTCTCAACAATATCATGGGCAAGGGAAGATTATGATTCAGGACAGATAATGATTGGGAGGGTACACTAATGGAAGAGTCTGCCTGAAGGAGAAAGCCCATTGCCAAATTTTTCTCATCTTCCAGATGTAATAAAGTATCCAAAAAGATAAAAAGAAACAGTGATATTATAGAAGTTCTCTTCTTCACCCACTTTTCCTTTTTGTTTATTAAGCTATGCCTGTTTTGCAAATGAGTTGAAAGGTGCTGCGTTTTGGACATTGCAGGAATGCAGGCATGTATTGCAAGAATGCAGCCCCTCTTTTTTCATGCTTCTGTATCAAAGTTGAAGGTGTGACTGCTTAAGAGTCACCTTAACTCTAACAAGTCAGCTCTTTTAAAGCGAATGCACCTTTTTCAGGCTCACACAAAATTCTAAAGGAAGCTGGACTGTTTTACTGAATAGCAAAAAGATGCTGCACTCACATCAAGTTTTGAAAATGTGCACTGCCCTGATGTTTATTAAATGTATTATTTTAATTTCTAAAGATTCAGACTCAATATTTCCCTTCCACAGTTAAAACAAAAGATAGTGCTAAGACTAATAAATTTGGGATTTGTTGCTTACCAGAGCACAGAGTCCAGAAGCTAATGAGCTAATGTATAGACTCAGTATAAGTCTTCAATATATAATAATGGGAAATGTTTTTTGTGTAAATTTTATTTATACTTTTTATTTATTTATTATTGGGACTTATATGCCACCCTATTTCCTGAAGGACTCAGGGCGGCTAACAACAATAAAATACAACAATACAAAAGTTAAAAAGAATTAAATTAACAGCCCCAATAGAATAAATTAAAATTGTAGTTAAAAATTGAAAAACATTTTAAAATCCCTGTCATCAGTCCAGGTCAGCCTGATGGAAAAGAAGTGTTTTAAGGCCGCGGCGAAAGGACCGGAGATCCGGGGCCATCCGGAGCTCAAGGGGAAGTTGGTTCCACAGGGCAGGCGCTCCCACAGAGAAGGCCCTCCCCCTGGGGGTCGCCAGCCGACATTGTCTAGCCGATGGCACCCTGAGGAGGCCCTCTCTGTGTGAGCGCACTGGGCGATGGGAAGTCGTTCCCGGCAGCAGACGGTCCTGCAAGTATCCCGGGCCTAAGCCATTTATTATGCTTAATAATAAATACGTTTAAATTATAAGCAAATTGGGTTTGATGAAGTGATGGGAAAGGGAAAAAAATTGTTCCGCTCTGAAAGATTAATAAATGTAAGAATTTACAAGTAAGAGAATAAGTGCACTTATCTGCCATCAAAACATATAATTACAGCTACTGACTCCATTCTACTAGTTTACTATTTGGGTAATTAGAATTTTCCTTCAGGTATTGCTGAATAACAGGGTATAGCAGTATAGAGAGTATATTTGGAGGCAATTTTATATTAGCTTTGTTTTGCAACAGCATGAAATATTTTATGATAGATTATACTGCATGCAACTTGGCATTTCTAGAAAGTTGGTTCCCCAAAGTTTTTGCCTTTGAAGAGGCTACAGTGATAACACTATGCATATATACTCAAGTGATATTGCATGTACTTCACGTTTGCCTCCTTTGTTCAGAAGCAAAGTATATTAAAAAGGTGGGCAATAAACTAGAAATGTGATTTGTATGTAGTTTTCCTATATGTGGTTTTCCTGAGCCAGAGGCATGAATTTAAATCTTTCTGCCTTCCCTATCTTGCTTTGGAGTCCATGCATATATTTATCAAAGACAATCTTGACAGCATCTTTTCTTCCTTATTGCTAGTTAGAAATATGGAATTTCTTTGCCTTCTCTTCATCAGTATGCACAAATCTTTTCTAATGGAGTCTAAGACTGAATTAGAGGGCAATGCTGGATGAATAAATGAGATATTAACAAGTAAAATGCAGAATATTAATACTGTAATAAAGAAGTTAAAACTATCCTGGTGTGAGAAAATTTAAATAGTGGGATAAAAGGGTAGAGATGCAGCTGTAAGAAATATGATTTATCATGAATTGTTCATAAGATACTTCAGGCTGCTTATAAGGTATTCAAGAAAAATCATTTATTGCAATAAATGTCAGAAACTAGCTGCATTTGACTGGATAGACTGGAAAAACTAAGGACTTGCCCCTGGCAATTATAAAATAGTAGTCACTCTGTTTCACACAGATTTAAAGGTTCTGATATCTTATTTTTGTAATTTTTATTTTCATTGAATAAAATCTTCTGAAGTCTTTCAACTTGAAGATGTGTCTAAACTCTGATTACTTTCCACTCAAATGTGCAGTACAGAAGACTCTCATACTGAAAGACATTTTTTGTCTTTGCACTTTTGTATTATTCTCTAGAGGATTTAGAGGACCAGTTGAATTTGTTACTATTGATAAAAGTCTTGAGCTGGTTCATGATGCTTGTCCCTTGTGTTGAAATTCTGTAGTATCAACAGTTTTGTTACATTTGGTTAAGCTGCAATTAGTTTCCAAAAGCTCATCCTTCTGTAAAACTACAGTACCCTCTGAACACACTTGACATAGAACAGTGTTTTCTTCTAACTGCAGCATTTGCGTACTGACAAAAACAGTCAATCATTCCTTTTTATCTCTGGCGTTTGTGTGTTTTTACAGTGAAAGTAATAGAATTAGATCTTGGTTTCCCCTAAATATAGAAAAAGCTACATTAAAGACTACAAAACCTCTGTGAAATCTTATACCTATATTAGAGATTTTAAAGCCACTGTGGCATCTTATACAATTACATATAGTTAATATAAAAAACACATTTTATTTCCATTATTATTCTGCAGACTATTATTTAAGAAAAACTTATTCAGAAAACTGTCCAAAGATGATTTTGGGGAAGAAAAAAGCTTGCTTTCTCAGAAGCTGTCACAAAATAGCCTCAGATTTATATAAGAAAATAAAAGAGATATAGTTCCTAAAATATGCTATATTTATTTAGAATTTTAGAAGTGTATATTTATTTAGAATTTTACTTTATTTTTCAGGTACTTTAACACGAGTGACAATAATTTACAATATTGGGGCCTTGACTACCCACCTCTTACTGCTTATCACAGTCTTCTGTGTGCTTATGTGTAAGTTAATTATTATATAGCCAATTGTTTAAAATAGTTTTTTAAAAAGAAAAAAAAGAATGCTGATTCAGAAGTTCTTTATATCCCTAAGTGTTCTGTGGTACATTCAGAGATTAATATCCCTAACAAGATTTTTTTTATGGAGAATAAAGAAAATGATTGGATATGGATGTTATATATAGAAAGTTTGAATTCCTGAATTGGGGTCATATCAAGAAATTATTTCCATATTTGTTCCTTAAATTTTACCTCCTCTAAATTGGGGAGGTAAAATTCAATATACATTCTCCAAATTTTCCCCAAAGCAACATTCCAGCTACTTTGAAGAATTCTAGTGACCATGCTTTGGGTGCAGGAGACAATTGTAGGTTGCAAGTTGCCCACTCCTGTACAGTTTATCTTATATTAGTTAAAGCATTCATATTATTTCACCTTTTGCTAACAAACTGTATATGAAAGTACTACCCAAATACCAAAATTGTTACAGATGAGACACAGAGGAGATTATACACTGCAAATGGATCTTATATATAGCCCAGGATTTATGTATTCAGCTTAAGCATCTAATTCTTTTTGTCTGGTATATAACTACGTATATCTTATGTTTAAAAAGACTATTTTATTTTATTTTATATTATTGTATATGTCCAAGGCATTTTTCATTAAGATGTTGAAATATTTTATAGTTTTGATCATACAGTTCACTATCACAAGCTACCCAAAGTTGTTGAGAGTTGGGGTGGCACACAAATTTGATAAATGATCATTATCAATATCAATATCAGTATAAGAAGGATAGGCTTTAAGTGGGACTTCTCTGTTTTAATCTGTAGCAAGATAAAAAAAATTTGTTCACAGTGATCAATATGTACCTATGTTTCTAGTTTGCAGAGGCCAACTGAGAAGCAGCTTTGAAGAGATAATCACTTTAAAGTTTAAAAATGACAAATCTTGTGCTGCAGGACACAAAAGACTTTAGACTTTATTTCTTATATTCTGTCTCAGAAATGGGCAATCTCTCTAGATATTTAAAACTGCAGTTCTATGTAGGTGGTTATCCTACCTTGTGCTGACAGGACTGAAATTAAAAATATCAAGAGAACAGCAGGTTGCCTATTCTGTTCTTAACAAAATTGTAATTAACAAATTAATGGCCACAATTTCCTTTTTTTACTTTTATAAAAGAAATATAACTAGCTGATAAAAGCTCTGCATAGATCTAGAAAATTGTATGCTATTTTATTGCCTTGAACTGGCTTTATAATACTATTGTTACAATATGAGTTTTACTTTTTTTCTGTGATCAACATAGCTATTTTTTGTTTTAAAAAAACACTGGAATAGATATGTTGAAATTATCAGCAGTGTTTTACTATTGCTTTTAGTTGTCAGAAACTGGACTAAAAGCCAAAGAATTTTTGTAAATTCATTTAAGGTGAAGAATATTATTCAGAGTTGTCTCTGCTACCTTGTTTTACTGTTAAAAATCTGAGGAATATGTTTACAATATTCAAAAGAAAAACTACTATAAGGTTTTTTTTACATTTGATGATTAAGTACCATTAAATGAACAGTTATTACAGATTTAGATTAATTTATCCTATCATACCTTATAAGTATTCACCTAGGAGAATTCTCTGTTTTTTCTTATTTGTCACTTTTTTAGGGCAAAGTTAATAAATCCCAGCTGGATTGCTCTACACACATCTCGTGGGTATGAGAGTCAGTCACACAAGTTATTTATGCGTGCATCAGGTAGGAAATGTTGTTGTTTTTTAACAAAACTATACAAGGCATTTCATCGGATCCTATATTGTTCATTTGGAGATGCTCCATATAAGAAGAGTTTGCAGAGTTTGATAGAAGTAATTATAATCTCTAATGGCACCGGTGTACTATTAATAATACAGCTTTATACTTACAAAATACTATTATGAAAGGGATTGTTCAAGGAACTACATTACAGAATTCTGAATAACTAGCCAAATACAAATGATTATATAAATTGTAGCAGTTACATTGTTTTATTTTACATTAGGTAATTAAATCTGCTTTGTCTAATATGCAGGTAATATTTGAATACAAAATGCTCAAAAAATAATGGCAGTAAAGTAAAGTAACAGCTTGTCCTCCATTCCACATTATATAAAACTAAATTTTTGATAACACTGAAGCTCGAGTCAATAATATATAAAGGTGTACAAGATGACAACACTAAATGAAATAGAAGCTTTGACTAATTCTAATTTCATATATTATATAACGGGGTGTTTCTTCTTCCTTCAAGTATTTTCAGTTTTTATGGAAATACTAGACTAAACTTTGATAGAGTAGATCAGGAACGTTTGGCCTTGGCAACTTTAAGACTTGTGGACTTCAACTCCCAGAATTCCCTAACTAGCCAGGCTGGATTTGAAGCCGCAGGTCTTAAAGTTGCTAAGGTTGGATACCCCTGGAGTAGATGTTACCCTCCACGCTTCCTGGAAAGTTATTGTCAGGGATTTGGTGATTTTCCATAGAGGACTGGAACAGCAAAGAGAAAAAAAAGAGACAGTTGTATTGCTTGTCCAGTGCTCTTCTTGCAGTAGAGCTGGAACTGTTAATTTGGGTCCAGCCAACATTTTTAGGGTGCTACTGAAATGGATGCTAATATGCACATACAAAATTAAATGCTTCTTACTGTATAACAATATTTTTCTTATTATGTAATAACTTTTCCCAGCCATTTAAAAACTGCTAGTATTCTATACAGAATCATAACATTAAGTAGTGATTACTTTTACAATTAAATCAAAATGATTATTGTTTTCATAAACACATTAATTGATATTAATATGGTGGTTAATAATGATAGAAAAACAAAGCCAGCATATCATATGACTTCTTTATTAATCAGCTTAAACAATTAATTGGTTTGTGTTATTCGTTCTCTAGCAGTGAATAGAATTGTGCAAAAAAAACCCAAAAAACAACTTACATTAGTTTCTTCTTATTGCTGATAAACTTGGGCAGAATTAGACACTCCCCTGCATCACCTCTTATGTTGGCCACAAACCTTTCCATCTGGTCTTTAGTAATTGATTGCACTTTAAAAATCACTAGAACCAAATTACCCTTGAAATAGTCTTTAATAACACTCAAGTCAACACGCCTGATAAATCATTGATGTACAAACCAAACAAATGGATAGACATTTTTTAACAATAGCCATTAAATGAATGTTATCAAGGTTACAGAATCCAATATTGTTAAATGTTAACCATTATTTTTTTCCCATTTTAGAAAATTCTCCCTCTATATCTATATACTGGGGGGAAAACCCTAATGTTTTGAAAAATCACTCGTGTTGTAATTTGGCAGTATAATTCTATTTTTTTTAAAAAAAACTAACTTTATGTATATACGGTAATAATTTTATAATTATTATATAACAAATGAGTCTGCTTCCTATACCATGAAGTGCACACACTCAAGTGGGTGGTATAGTGGCAATAATCAAACGTAGTATTATGAAAATGAACCTCTGTCCCACATACTTCTTGTACTGCTCCCTTTTTTTGAGTTAGAAAATTGTCAACAGTTTCATTGGGTTAATATGAGCTTCAGCTGATGTTTTATTTTGGTATCTTTTGCTATGAATTGCTGCGATTCTATTTTCTATTTTTATAGTCTCCCTCAATCAGAGAATTCTAGGTAGATTTCAACAGCATAAATATAGAACAATAAATAAATTGTAAACATCTTCAAAATGGATGCTTCTGGCAATAAAATAGAGTCTAGATTTTGATGGTCTCCAAATACTTTGATAGCCTCCAACTTCCCAGCTGTTGCAGGCAGCCCAACAGAATACGAGGGCAATTCAGAAATAAACCTCCGTTTGGTTATCAATGACAGCCATTCAAATTGAGGCACTTGTCATAATGTCTTACAAGGTTTGAAATTCCTTAGTAGTAGTCACTCGGCGCCAAATCTGGGTTATAGGAAGGATGATCAAAAACATCCCAACGGAACTGCTTCAAAAGTTCTTGGGTGCGTCTAGCTTGGCGAGTGTTGTCGTGAACCAACACCACATCGGAAGTGGTGCCATAGAAAATCCCGCCAAATGTGAAGATGCCAAAGGAGTACTGCTAGTGAAGTTCATGGAGCGTGGTTCGACCATCAGTTCAGAAGTCTACTGTGAAACGTTACAAAAACTCAGGCAAGCCATCCATAACAAGTGTCGGGGCATGCTGACTTCTGGTGTGGTGTTGGTTCACGATAATGCTCGCCCGCACACTGGTAGACGCACCCAAGAAGTTTTTAAATAGTTCCGTTGGGATGTTTTTGATCACCCCCGCCCTATAACCCAGATTTGGCGCCAAGCTACTAGGGAATTTCAAACCTTGTAAGATGTTATGACAAGTGCCTCAATTTGAATGGCGATTATGTCAAAAAGTAATGTAATGTTGTAGTTGTCTCATGTGTATAATAAAAGTTCTGTATCTGCGAGTGTCTGTCATTGTTAACCAAATGGAGGTTTATTTCTGAATTGCCTTCATACAATGATGGATGGTAACAAACACCAATAGAGAGTTTAAAGGACCAAGAACAATACACTTCCCTCTTTGAGTTACTAATAAAGCATGCTCACTTCATTGAATGTAATCTCAAAAATATCTCAGATAACAGTACAGGATCCAGATTTGCTCACTGTATTTGCTCACCAGGCTTCAGCTGGTGCAGAATGCGGCCGAGTGGTGGTGGGGGCTTCCTGATACTCCCATGTAACACCTCTACTCCGCGAGCTGCATTGGCTTCCGGTTGCCCTCCGGGTGAGATTCAAGGTGCTGGTAATGACCTATAAAGCCCTAAATGGCATGGGTCCGGACTACCTACGGGAGCACCTGCTGCCAGCATCAACTTCCCTTTGTCCAGTGCGCTCCCAGAGAGGGCCTCCTCAGGGTGCCGTCGGTCAAAGAGTGTCGACTGGTGGCCCCCAGGGGGAGGGCATTCTCTGTGGGCACGCCAGACCATTGGAACCGTTTACCGGTTGAGCTCCGGATGGCTCCTGACCTTCGCTCCTTCCGCCGTGACCTAAACACTTACTTATTTGAACAAGCCGGCCTGGTCTGATGGGAGTGGGGTATTTTAATATTAATTTTATTAATTTTTATTGTAATTTTGGGCTACACTATTTAATTCCTTCTTAAATTTTGTACATTGTATTTTTTATTGTATTGCCCTGTACACCGCCCTGAGTCCTTCGGGAGAAGGGCGGTATAGAAATTAAATTACTATTATTATTATTATTGGGTTCTGTCCCACTGGCATCCAGCCCACGTGAGCAATGTTATGTGCCAAGAAACCCACAAAATCATTTACTGAGCCTGTAGGTATTTTAACCCACCCATATTTCCTTAAAAAAAACCAACCTCCGATGGCTTTGATTGAGTCTGCTAGGAGAAAATCTGTGAATGCAGTAAGTGCAGAGAATTCATGCTAGGCTTCTCTTGCTGCTCTGTGCAGCTTAAAAACAAACCCTTATCAGTACATGATCTGATGAATTTCTGGTTTTTCTGTGACCGCTGTTTGTGGATGTCCCTTTAGTCATTTCATTTCCCTTAATTCTTCATTAAACCAAGCAGCCACCCAGGATCATCAATTGGGAAGAGCCCTTGTAGGAACAGTCCCATCAAGCACTCCAGTGGTCTCCATGTTCCAAAGGCCCACCTGACACATGAGGATGTTTTGGTTGTTTTTCCTAGCTTTTTAAGCATCAGCAGTGCCTGTAACTAGGAACTCCTTCTCTAGGATTACTGCACACACACAAGCAAACATACATGCAGACACATACAGAAACAGCCATGTTTGCACATATTATAGTCATCTAGGTATGTATGAAATATGGACAGAAAATGTAGATGTGGATAAGCCTTCCCCATTTTGGCCATAGTGGTTTAACCTTGATTAGCTCATTTCAATGGAACGTTTAATTAGTTGTTGTTTTTTTCAATAAAAAAGAGGCAAAGTGGCAACCACACAGCTGTGGATAGTGCCCATTTGATCAGGTTGCATTCCTGAACCATAACATGCAGGGAAAAGTATGAAGGAAACTCCATCAATGGTTCATAATGAAAACAAGAATTAAGGAAAAACAAAAGGGAATTATGAGAAATATTGGTTTGATGATTGTATATCATTTTCTGTCTTGCAGTTCTTGTTGCTGATATGCTAGTTTATATTCCTGCAGTAATCTTATACTGCTGTTATTTAAAAGAGACATCAGTAAAAAAGAAGGTTGGTATATTTTTCTTTGCAACAAAAATAATGTTTCTATGTGAAAAAAGTAAGGAATGTAGTGAATAATTAGATAAACAATATTAGTCCAATTATAATAAAAACATTAATTTAACAGTGTTTATTATGGTATTTCACAAGAAAAAATACATGTTGATCTATTTATGTAAAATAAACAAGGATTACAATTAAAACAGGTAGCATAAAATATGATTAACATAGAGCCAGTTTGTTCTAGTGGTTAAAGTACCAGGCTAGGAAGTGGGAGACAGTGAGTTCTAGTCCCACCTTAGCCATGACAGCTGATGGGATGACTCAGCCCAACCCACCTCACAGGGTGGTTGTTGTGTGGAAAATAGAGGAAGGATGCTATGTTGGATATGTTCGCTATCTTGAGTTGCTTATAAAAATAATAAAACACAGGAAATAAATAAAATTAATTAATTAATTGCAATTTCTTTCTAATGACAATGCAAGTCAAACTTTTTCCCCTCCCTCATTGTATAGAAGTGAAATAATCAAGAGCACGAGGATAAAATAGAACTTTGTATTACTCCTCAAGTCAATGGCTGCTGGGAAGAGCAAATGTTTCAAAATCCTATCTCAAACTAATCTGTCAGAATGGATCAACATCACCTCTCGGTTCAGCCCAGCCAAATCACATAGAAGAATATTACTGTTGGTTGTATCGAAAACTGCCGAGGAGTCCTGAAAACTAGAGGTTGCCTAGATACAGAACTAGACATTAAACCAAATTTGAATGAATTAAAATTGTGCAGGACTGCTCTAGATTCTTATTCAAGACTTAGGATAGATAGCTGAATCAAATGTAACTTTTTAATGAACTGTAATATCCTTAGACCTGAGAGGCACTGTTCTACTCTCAAAATATACATTATGTCTGAATTCCAAATTCTTAGTCTTATTCTGATAAAAGATGAAGCAGTATGTAGTATATAGGAAATAGATATCAGTTCTCATAAATCTTTTCCAGATCTTCAGATTGCACAAATAAACCTCACTATGCTCCCAGAAACTGAAGAAATATCTTAAGCTTCTGTGATACTTATTTAGTTCCGTAATGCTATAACTTTTCCCAAAACCTTTTTCCTCAGAGACAAAAAGGACTAGTTTTGGTCCCATCTCCATTAGCGAGATCATATACACCTCTTATAATCTTTATAGACAGAACCTGTTTTTAAAATAAAGGAAATATAGCCCATAGTTAGGACAGATTATTTACTTTTTATTTGTTTATGACTAGAAAAAGCATACAGAAGTAATAGCCACTGCCAGTTTAATAACAATGAAATGCAATAGCAACCATCCAGTGTAAGATGATGATGATGATGATGATGATGATGATGATGATTATAATAATAATAAATGTAATTAATATAATATTTCTGGCACTAGAAATTTTATATGGGCTAGTCTCAAAGATATCCTGTTTTGACTAGCTAACAGGGTAAGGGGTCAAGTCCAAAAATGGAAGTTGTAAGCCTACAGAGAACCTTGTCTACTTCTTTGTAAATCACTGGCTGAAAAACCTCCCCCATGCCACCACAAGGCACTACCTTTGCCACCCCATGAGATACCTGTCCACATAGCATCCAATTCAGAGCACCTCTGAATGATTTCATACATAAAATCATCAGAGACATGTCATTCTTGTCTAGTGGGTGTTTCTATCAAATAAGCCCACTGTAACTTGTAATTCCTTGGGCCAAGTAAATCTCAGATCTTGTTATAGTAAAATGTCTGTGTGTCACGATCATTTTATTTTATGTTTCTGAGTCACAAAGGTACCCTCAGCCATGGAAGCTCACTTTGGGCCCAACACACACTGGCTCCAACCTGCCTTACAGGGTAGTTGTGGGGGGAAATGGAAGGCAAGAGTGTTACACTGTCTTGAGTTTGTGAACAAAGGTTGGAATATCAAGTTAAGAAACAAACATTAAACATGTAATTGGGTTATACTTTTGAAAAAAACCAATCAAAAACAAAATAGATTGCATCGCAATAGATTTAGCACTGTTTTGTTTGCATCTTTTTAGATGGAAGTTCAATGGGCTGACAGTTCCAGTATAATCTTTCTAAAGAAAAATGAATGTTCCCATTTTACCTGTTTCGTTGATTTTTGTTTGTTTGTTTGTTCTCAGATTTCTAGTGCTCTCTGCACATTGCTTTATCCAGGTCTCATTCTGATTGACTATGGACATTTTCAGTATCTTTTTTGTTGTTGTTGTTCTGTGAATTTTTTTGTAATGCATGGATATTGTGGAATAGGTCTGTTGCTGTGTGGGTAAGAAAAGGGAAGGGTTAAAGTGCACTAGAGTGCAAGCTACATTTTTTTCTGCCCCGTTTTATTATGTTAAGACATAAGAATTGCTTTCCTGCCATCTCAGAATGATGCTGTGTTACCTCTGTGGCATGAGGTAGGTTTTGGTGGCAGCGGACAACCAATAGAATCCTTGTTATATTTGCATATTCTTCAACAGCAAGCTCTTTATAGATTGTTACCCTTAACAGAACAAACATATATAATTCCGTGAGTCTTGGTCTCACTTTGTGGGGAGTGCTGTTTCTCTCTTATGACTTTGACCTTTTGGGCTCGATAGCATTTTGTTTTGCTATAAACTACAAACAAATGGAGCTCTACCACGCTTTGCCCTTCTTCTGCTACCTGCTGGGAAAGTGCTTCAAAAAAGGCCTGATGGGCAAGGGGTGAGTATCTTTACAAGCTGACATCCAGAAAATGGTCCTGGAATGCACTTAGGCTGTTTTGCCTTGGGAATTTGTGCATGTCATTCATTTCTTGATTAGCCTTTGCAGTAGGGATTCATGTCATTATCATCCCCCTTCCCCCCAGAGAAGCATGTTTCTCCTAAGTCATTAAATAACATACTAAATAGTTTTAAGAGTGTCTATAGTGTATCAAAATACACACAACTATCTTTTCTCTTCAACACCTGTCATTAGTTAAGCACAGGTCACAAATGTACACCCATATTTAGAAGATAAGAGTTTAGAATGTTTTCTTCTTCTTCTTGGGGGTGGCAGGGAGAGCATATTTAACAGTTTTCTTAATTTTTCTAATAGATATCCTACTTGGGAAAGTAAACTTTTAAGTTTGAAAGCACTATACATAAAAATCCACTTCTTCAGGGCTTGATATATTTTTTTTCCTTCTTTTTTCTTACAGGTTGTGGCTGTTGATGAAACTGTCTTTTATTGTCATTCTTTCTTTTGCAATCTGCTGGCTCCCATTTTGTACGGACACTGAACAAATTTTGCAAGTGCTCAGAAGGCTCTTTCCAGTAGATCGAGGTTTGTTTGAGGTATGCTTCATGTTCCCCCTCCCAAGCTTCTTGTAAATGTTTTATATTTTTAGCTCCCTTGAGAAACCTTCACTTTGACCCTTAGGGATTTCATGTGGAAGATACACCAGAAGGCTAGTAATATGATCTGGCTTCTCTGACTGTCATTTCTTGCCAGTTATTTAATCCAGCATTTAACCCCTAGCTCAGCTGGCATCTTCTAGGATATTATACAAATAGAATTAATCCCATCGTCAGATCTATAGTTCAGGCATACATTTTTCAAATACATTCCACAATAATAAACAATGTCCTTGCACAATCTAGAGGTTTTAAAAAAATAATACAATATGAAAAAAAACACGAATTCAATGTTTCTTTTTTTAAAAAAACAATCTTCCGAAATAGATATTGGGTTGATGCTCAAATTTGCATGATTTAAATTTGTCCTGGTGGAAAATTTACAATTTTGTTTGGGTGAGGTAAAGCCTAAAGATGTTGACCATAAACTGGGTGGTTTTTATCACTGGTATTACATTTATTAATTTGTTTGCACCAGACAGAGAAACAGTTATACAGTTTGCAGCAGACTCGCCCCTGAAAATCATTAAGAAGCACAGCATTGGTGATGGCACATTGTAAGAAACACTTAGGATCTTATTCCCCAGTCATATACTGACTGAAATGTTACACGATGAAATAGAAATAGAAATGTGACATGAAGAATAGAAATTCATAAACCAGAGGACTGACAAGCAGTTTGTTTTTCTGACTGTTAATCTCGCTTTATGCTTTTTTAAAAAATGTGTTGTAGATTTTAATAAAATGGGTCTGTATGATTTAAAAACTTCACACAGTGTATTCAGTGTTAACTGAAAGATTTTTAGAGCTGGCACAGGAATGGCTGATTGGGATATTAATCTGGGTAAACTAAGAAACTGTCTACCTAAGCAATGCACAGTAAGTTTATACTGGGGTGCCTATGACAGGTTCTTTGAATTGATTCCCATTTACAGACATGTCTTCAGTGCTGATAATTGTAAAACTTCACTGGCTATTAGTTTGGCACCTTATATGTTGGTAGTGCTGCCAAGCACTTGTCACCTTCAGCAAATTTGCAGTGCGCGTTCTGTATTCTTGTAAGAGAACAAGGAGATTGTTCAGTTGTTTGTAGTAGCTTTTTTGCTGTTATGTCTACACAGCTGTGATTCAAGCAGCTGTTTAGGGATGAGTTTCATGAGTATGCTAGCTGTGTGGTTACAAATTTAATTTGGAAAGTGATCCTAGCACAACTGCTAATGTCTTTAGACTTCGTGATTTATTAGGGGTTAACTCTGTCATTGCTGGCAGCTAGCAAGCGGTGCTAAATATGTACTAGTAAGAGAATGTGGCAGAATGTAGTATGGCTTCACATTTGGAAAAAAAATGTTTCATGTTGCTTTTTAAAATCTGGGTAATAGATAGTTACAGGTGATTTTGTAGCATTGACAGTCTGTGGTCTCTTCAAAAAGAGTACACAGATACGTTTAATTTCATGTAGATGATTTGTGCCATTCCATGTATATAAAATTATGCTTTACTTTCAATATAATGCATACATTAAATATATTTTCAGGATAAAGTAGCCAATATTTGGTGCGCTGTAAGCATTCTTTTCAAAATAAAGACAATTCTGCCAACAGAGATACAACTTAAATTAAGGTATGTAAATATCAAACTCCCAAGCAGTTTCATATTATGGTTTTAGCAAAAGATGAATTTCAAAGAACATAATTTAGAATTATTTAGATTTAGAATTATTTATGTTATATAAAACTATATAGAATTATATTTAAACGGCTTCGATAAAAAAAGATTATTTCAACATTTTGTGGAGCTGTTCTCTGCTTGTTGGTTTATTAATTTGTGATTCAGCTGAATCGATAACATCATCATCATGAAAGGAATCTTATTTCTCTTCGTAACTATAAAAACTGAGCAATACCAAAGTGTTCCTAAACAATTCTCATCTGATTCTTGATTCAGAATTAATCTGGTTATTGAAATCAATGGTTTTAATATATTATTACTTTATTTTTT
Source organism: Vipera berus (assembly GCF_964194415.1). Lineage (NCBI taxonomy): Eukaryota > Metazoa > Chordata > Lepidosauria > Squamata > Viperidae > Vipera > Vipera berus. The sequence goes on from NC_138204.1 coordinate 69,423,409, forward strand.
TAGTTTTGCTTTAACATTCCTGACTGTACTTCCCAGTTGCATAAAACTGACTCTGCAACCTTCACTCAGAGGATTTAAATATGGCTTGGTAAGTGTTTAATAACACATATTTAAATATAGTTTAATTCATAGTTTTGCAATATGTAATAATCTCTTTTCTTCATCTCTGTTATGGCTGATAGGGATGTGGAGAAGTGAAAAAAAAATCCCAATTCCAATCAGTGATTCCCTATAAAACAATCAGTTGGGCAAAATGTTGCTGACTTCCCCATTCTTAATTTCCCCTTTCCTGCTTCATTTGAACATGTGATCTAGTATGGAGTTGGAAAGAATTGAAGAAATTATGTTCTGCATGCTTCCTCTTATTTATTAATTTGTGTGTGTGTGTGTAGTGGTTAAGGTTGTGGCCTAGAAACTAAGAACCATGAGTTCTAGTCCTGCCTTAGACCTGAAAGCCAGCTGTGTGACCTTGGGCCAGTCACTCTCTCTCAGCCCAAACCAGTTCACAGGATGTGTAGTGGGGAAAATAAGATAATAAGGAGTATTATCTATGTTTAATATGTATGCTCGCTGCTTGGGTTACTTAAAAAATAATAAGGTGAGGTAGAAATCTAATAAACAAAACAAAACAAAACATTTCTTTCCAAAGGAGGCCATCAGAGGCAACTTAAAACTTCATATTTTGTTCCTTTTTTTCTTTTGCCAAAAATTCCTTTAATTTTCTATTACTGAAGGAAAATAACATAGTAAAATTGATAAAAACAATTTTGGAATGCAATATTTATTTAGCAAAGATACAAATTACACCGTAGCATTGGGAATCATCATAAAATGAAAAGGATCTTACCGGTTATTTTGGTTAAAAAATCCCGAGTTGGGAAAATACGCCAAATCTATCTTTTATAATGCTTTGTCTACCATATTATTATGATTTGTCCATTTAAAGATTTGTTTTTATCAAGTTCTTTTAGTATCCTAGAATGCAGCTAATGGGAGCTAGATTTGTGGAGACCTTGATGCTCTCTGAGCTTAGTTGTTTGCTTGCAAACATTTCATTACCCACCTGGGCAACATCATGATTATGGCACATAATGATAACCCTAACCTTTGATGTTACCTTGTTACCTAATGAAATATCCTGAAGCAAACTAAGGTCAGAGAGTATTAAGAACTCCAAGTTCAACCCTGTGAACCACATATATTGCCTTGTGTTGTAGATAGCTATTTTCCTATCAATTCTTTTAAGGATCTTCAACTATGGTCTCTAATCTGTCATCATCTGCATGCACAATAAGTTAGGAGATATTCTACTCCATAGACAATAGTCTATTTATAAGGTCCCTGGAGTTATTTGGCAATAAAATAATCCATAATATCTCATTGAACAGTAAACATGGAATGAATAACTTGCTTAAATGATAGGCTCTTGCACTGTTAGTGGTCCTTGACATTGGACTGCTACCTCTCATATTTGTCAGAACACTGAAAAACTTAAAGGTGTGATTAAAAACTGATCATAAAACTTCACAGCCAAATTTAGTATTTCAGATCAGAGACGGGTAGAGCTCCACCATACCAGAAGCCTATTTTAAATCCTTCTCAATTTGTTTAGATCACTTAGTTTTTACATCAGTGATTTGTCAGTTATGTTCATTTGTTTAGAGGCCTTTACCTGGTTGATGGTTCATGCTAGCATCTCTCATCAACTAATCAGCTAATTTGAGGTATCCTATTGTGAGCCTTGGCCAAGTAGCCATAGTTTATGATACAAATAAAAGCTTTTGGTAATAAAAGTGTGGAATTGATGGCCATGATTAATAGCACAAAAATCCTCAGTAGCAGATCTTGTCTAGCATTTAACATTGTTAACTTTCTTTTTCAAAGGTTTGCTGTTCATTGTCTTTCTTTCTCTTCTCATTCCAAGTGCATGAAAAATCTATTCTTCTTGTTTCGGTGTAAGTAGTATTTTATATTAAAAATACTTTAATTATTATATTAAAACACTTCAAACTGATACCCTGGAAATATGTGTGAGAAAAACTGTAGTGCTGACAAAAAGGTTCTAGAATAAGATTCAAGCTCCTATACAGGACCACTACATTTGCATAACATGTGACTTGTGTCTACGAATTTATGCTCTCCCTTTCCAATAGAATCAGGAAGGTGAAATCATGGATTTTTCTTAGGTCCCAGAATACTGAGTATGCATTGAAGGTGTAGCTCAGGGGTGTCAAACTGCCGGCCGGCAGGCTAGATACGTCATGCTGAAACCGCACCCACCCCATTGCCGGCAGTGGAAAAAAAGTTGTGATATGTCGCAACAGGTCACATGACGTTGCGAGTTTGACACCCCTGGTGTAGCTGAGAAGCAATGACCACGCAACCAGATTCTTTTATTGCAGAAGGTATCAAAGACATGAAGTATTGCTTACTCCTATAGAAAGATCCAGTATTTAGTGTTAATTCATTTATTTTACTGCCCTTTACGATTATCAGAGAAGCAGCAGCTGAAAAGTTATTATGTTTCTTAAACAATGCTTTTGAGCTTATATTTCGGTTTTCTCCTTAGACCAGTCTGCTTAGTTATACATGACATTCCTTTTATCTCTACATGGTTTCTTCTAGTTTCAACTTTCAGGTGAGTTTGAATGTTATTTCTAAACAATTCTTCTTATTTTAAGAAGACATTTTAAGATTTATTTTACATAGTAATTATTTGGCTTGTATAACCTTGCTAGAATTCACAGTAATTCATGTTTCCCTTTACAGCATGCTTCCCCTTCTATTAAAGGATGGCCTTTTTTTGTCTTACACTGTCACAATGTTGGCTTTCCTCCTGGTGTGTACAACGTCTTTTTCAATATTTGAAAAAACATCTGAAGAAGATCTGCAGCTAAAAAAGCTTTCCAATTATCTAAGGAAATACATTACTTGGTTTAAGACATTTTCAAAAGTCATGAAGAGTTTAGTAAGTAACTGTTTCATATACATATTATGTGTACTAATTTTACCAAGACCACATTCATGATTTGCATTTGTTTTTCTTACCAAAGCACAAACCACTATATTAAGTTGCCAAACTCCCCAGCTGAATTATTGAATTACATTTATTCAGTAAGACTGTTATCAAATGACTGCTAGAACACGTATCCATTCTGCATTACTTCTGAGCAGCATCTAGCATCTTATAACCATAATCCTTCAAGTTGACTAATAAAATGAACTCCTTCATTCCAGTGTGTTACCATGTTGGTAATGCTGTGAGCACTTTATATACATTAGCAATAGTAGGATTATTTTTCTACTATTTAACGTATATTTAATGTTATTTGATTAGCATCAACTGGCAACTGGTCAATATGATGTGCTGCAGAGACAGTAAATTCATTGAAATATTTATTTATTAAATGTATATGCCACCACCTAATGAAAACACTTACTGGGCATTGTAAAGCTGTAGTAACCATCACCTCTTTTCTCTTCTCCTACCCCAACATTCAGTTCTTCATCTCAGTAACTCTGATGAGCATCCTGGCTCTACTGAGCGCTACGATGGAACCTCCAAAGCATCTACCAGATTTATTTCCAGTAGCTGTCTCTGTTGTATCCTGCTTACACTTTCTCTTTTTTTTACTATATTTTAACATCATTGCAATGTGGGAATCAAAAGATGGTCGAAACCAGAAAAAAAATAATTAATTTTAAGTGCCAACTTGGAAAATTAATGGCTCTTACTTGGGACATGCCATTAATGTTTCCATAGATCTTTGTCTTGAAGTGTTCTATAATGGAATGAAATTCTTTTTGTCATTTGATATATTTTCTAAGAAAAGCCAAATTAAAATATTTACATGTCAATATGTGCTGCTCATAAGAGGCTTGTGCTTACCTGCTCTTTTCTGTACAGTAAGTTTGATAGTAAGTTCAAAATAAATCCAGAAAATAAGAAGCATCTCAACAATCTGTGCAAGTTTATTTTAAACAGATATAATACCCCAATAATTTAATAATGTTATGATTGGTTTAGTGCACTTCCCAAAATAAAACATGTTGACGTTACTGATTGTATGTTACAGCAATTACTCATGTCTATTGCTGCTAAGTGCTATCTCTTACAGTGTATTTGATTACATATAATAAATTGCCTTATACTAAATTTCAGTATCCTATAAGCTTAAAATCATCAAGATCCAGTGTCATGATTCAGTGTCATCGTTCGTGCTTTCCTGACAGTCTTAATTTCAGTATTAACCTCAATAATATCTGAAGGCCATAACAGGAATCACAATGTATACTGTAGCTGTGGTTAATACTTTCCATGTATATTTTATTTATTTATTTATTTTATTTTATTACATTTATATACCGCCCTTTCCCGAAGGACTCAGGGCGGTTTACAGGGTGATTAAAAAACCAAGATACAAAAGTTAAAAACAAATTTTAAAAAAATTATATTTGTCCCTGCATAAATAAAACCCCAGTTAAAATTAAGATTAATTCTCAGCCTGGGCCAGAGAGCTCGAAGAGCCAGGTCTTCAGGTCCCGGTGGAATGAACGGAGGTCGGGGGCAGTCCTCAGCTCCACTGGCAGCTGGTTCCAAAGGGCAGGCGCCCCCACTGAGAAGGCCCTATCCCTGGGTGTCGTCCGCCGGCAATCTCTTACCGGTGGCACCCTGAGAAGACCCTCCCTGTAGGAGTGCACTGGACGAAGGGAACTTGATGCCGGCAGCAGGTGTTCCCTCAGATAACCCGGACCCAAGCCATTTAGGGCTTTATAGGTCATCACCAGCACCTTGAATCTCACCCGGAGGGCAACCGGGAGCCAATGCAGGTCGCGGAGTAGAGGTGTTACATGGGAGTATCAGGAAACCCCCATCACAACTCGCGCGGCCGCATTCTGTACCAGCTGAAGCCTCCGAGTGGTCCTCAAGGGCAGCCCCATGTAGAGAGCGTATCAACATGTAAGTCTTAATAGTATTGGAGATCTACACGCATATGAGTCACTGTGGTCATTAGGATTCAGATAATTGATTTAGGACTAGGGAGACCTGGGTTTTAGTCTTTTCATAGGCATGGAAGCTGGTTGTGTAATTTTGGGCCAGCCACGCTTTCTCTTCTGACTGGAAAGTTGAAAAACATCCATATACCAACGTGCTGGACTAAGAGGCCTCATTCTTCAGTAGGCCAAGAGAAAGAGAACCTCACTTCAGCACTAAAACTAAAATGCTTAATTAACAGATCACTGAGAAAAGCTCAAATCACGTTGCAAAATAATCGGGTTGTTTTGCATGTTGTCTTGTAAGAGACTTGCCTTTTCATAAGCTGACAATTGAAGGTAGTTTTATAGTACAAGGTCCTAACCAAAAAAAATTATTTCTTTAATTAGTCAGATTTCCATTCTGAGTAACAGAAGATTTAAAAGAGTTTTGCTTTTCTGTTATATATAAATATCCTCAATAGAGATGCAACTAAGTACAGTAAATCTTTCTTAGCCAAAGATCCCTGTTCAATTGACTTTGGATATTATTCTCTATTTCTCTTTCCTTTTTCCTCAAGATTTAGAGTATGTATGTATGTATGTATGTATGTATGCATGCATGCATGCATGCTTGCTACCTAGCTTGTCAGCTTGTTTGTTAGCTTGCCCTAGGGCAGGGGTAGGCAACCTCGGCTCTTTTATGACTCATGGACTTCAACTCCGCTGGCTCAGGAATTCTGGAAGTTGAAGTCCATGAGTCATAAAAGAGCCGAGGTTGCCTACCCCTGCCCTAGGGCATTCAGTGATGATTCTGGGATGAATGTAAACTTCTAAGTTCTGAAGAAATGGATGGGGTTCTCTTTGACATCTACCATATGTAGTCTGAATCCCTAGCATTAATGGCAGTGATCACATAACTGATTTGGGGCTGGTTTGAGGTACAGTCGTGGTAAATGTATATTTGCAGTGGTTCTTTTCCTTCCTAAAGGGTTAGTTTCATTCAGAAGTGGTAGGAAAGAGAGATTGTTGTGTATGTGGGCAAGTCTTTTTATGCAATACTGATTTTTATTGATGTACCATAACCATCCTCAGCCAGTACTGGCATTTCAAGACTATTCCAAATATTATCAGATTTATATTTAAACTTTTTATATTGGATAAAGTCTTTTAAAATACAGACACAATAGGTCTATTTTTGATAATTTTTTTCTCTAGATTCAGCTACCTGCTAGAAATACACATATGGAAAAACCATACCAATTAAATAGTACTATTGAATCTGATATTAGGTGTAATTTGGGAGGATCTATCACAACTTTGAACAGTTGCTAACTGGCACTCATAAGTTAAGGGCAACCTGTACTGGGCTGATGTTTTTATTACCCTACGCTATCCTTTTTCCCATGCAGTAATTAGAGGTCAAGAGTAAGTGCTCATTAACATAGAAAAATCTTAGTAATATATGAATTGTTTCCTTTCTCCTTCTGATGGCTTTCAGTAAGGGAGAAATATCTGATATTCCTTACATAGAAATATGAAATGATTGTTCACTTACACAGCTATTGTTGAAAAGGGGAAAGTGTCTAAAACTGGTAACTGTGATGCTTTAATAGATGAAATCCTTTGGAAACATGTAGAGAAGTAAATTCCATTAAAATTGGCAAGACAACTTGTAATTAAGAAATTTAGAACCAGCTGTGTTGTGTACTCAAGTTGTACTTACAACTTGCTGTAATACATTAAGCTCTTTGGAAACATGTTGATATGCTTGATTAGCAATTCCCTTTTATGAATAATTCCCTTTTCCTGCTTTTAAAACTGTGATCAACCCTATCCTTCAGTGGGTGTGTGTTTTCATATAACATACATACATTTTAGGAAAAAAACTACTTTTTAACACTGAAATGTCAAAATGAAAAGAACTGATAAATGGAAAATTATCAAATAAAAGTTTTACTGTATTAAAATCAAACATTATTATAATTTATCAGATTTATCTCTTGCTTTCCCACATGAAGACAATTTCCCATACAGGGCATCCCTCCCATTTTTCCCCAATAGCCATCTTGTGAAAGGCGCTGAGCTGAGAGTGTGATTGGTCCAAGGTCATTCAGTGGCCTTCAGCTCGGCCTCTCCACTCCTGGTCCAGCACCAGACCCACTACACTAAGCTAGTCTAATTCATACGTTTTGAAACCACATGGTGACTTTTCCCAACCAAGCCAACATGGTACAGAATAGTTCTATACAAACAGAAGCACTTTCTACTTTTTTTTAATGCTGTTCCTATAGTGCCTTCTCATGAGCGGTTTTTCAAAATGCATGAACAGCTAAACATGAAGAAAAACAAGAAAAAAGGGCTATAAGATGTAATGGTTTATGTACAAAGAGCAAATGCAAATTTAAAGCTCCAGTAATCTCCAGGCCTGTTCTCTTTGTGACTGATAGCTACCGATAGTGTTGGTATGAAACCTGTATGGAGAAATGATGTAGTCTTGCTCTTTCTACTGAATATATAGGCTACTTAATCCTTATGGAAGCCCATGCAATGGTAAAGCATTCATTCATGCTCCTGAATTTTAGCACCCAGTGTTAGACTGCTGCAAGCCCTGTTATTTACACAGTTTAACCGTAAGTATAGATGGCCCTTTCCTAAAGGTTGTTGTAATAAGTCTTCTGATTTCATTAACCTCCTTACTCTTGGAGACTTTGCCCCAATGGCTCTAGGGAGACAGATATAAGGTGTTCCGTACTGTGTATGGTATCCTGAGATGTGTTTTTTCCTCCCCAATTATTTCTAGATTTAAGTGTCATACAGATAAATGTTATGTTCTTTTCTTTAAAAAAAAAAAGATGAGAATTCTTAATTCACATTCTAGGTTGCCAAATACCTTTATTGAGTTATACAAGTACACAAAGTATTTGACTTAGAGGTGTTGCTCTTTTGTTTTATGATAATTTCTTGGTAATGAGTTTTCCGAAGCCATCTATTTTCTATCTCCATTTTTAAGAGAAAGAAATAATAAATAATAAAAGCCGTGCTGGCTAAAGGCAATTAGAAAGTAAATTTCAAGTTTCCAGTCTTTGCTATTCGTAAACTACCAAGCTATCAGTAATTTGGAAAAGTATACATTTTCATAAAGCAAACAAAACCTTTCATTGCTTCCGTTCAAAATAGTCTGTCTTAAAAATGTGCCTCTAATATGCAAACTGAAATGTGAAATCATTTATGGGTCCCCATGCATATATAGGTAGTCCTCACCAAGAGTAATTAGGACTAGTATAACAATCCGTGGAACGGCTTGACTTCAGAAGTTGTGGGTGCTCCATCACTGGAGGTTTTTAAGAAAAGACTGGACAGCCACTTCTCTGAAATGGCACATGGTCTCCTGCTTGAGAAGGGGTTGGATTAGAAGACCTCCAAGGTCCCTTCCATCTCTGTTATTTTGTTATTCAGTCATAAGATGGGTGGTGGTGTCATGACTTCACTGACTGACAGCATTAATTCCAGTAGTCCCAGTGTTGTCATCGTTTAGATGAATCCCAGGTAGTCATGTCCCACAGTCATGTGATCACCATTTGTAACTACCTTCTGGCTTCCCCACTGACTTTAATTGTTAGATGCTGGTAGCAAAGGTCACAGCTGGTGATTACATGATTGTGGGATGCTGCATCATAATTGTGAGCCAGTTGCACAGTGCCTGGATCTTGATCACATGATCACAGAGATGCTGGAATGGTTGTAAATTTGAGGACTGGTCATAAAGCTACCGTGAGGATGCTGTGAGGGTCAAAACTACAAGGATCCATGGGTAAGTACCCCTCGTTCAGTGCTGTAATTTCAAATGGTCAATGAACAAGTGGACATTAAGCAAGGATTACCTTATATTAGAACTAGTTTAATTTTTATGCTTGCAAATACTATTTCACAAAAATACTTAACCTTTTAAGGATTGAGTTTTAATGTATTAAGTAGTTTTAAGTTCCAATAACACAAGAGAGATATTAGATGGTTTCACTAGCAATAAAAAATACTGAACTTCACTGGGAAACCAATGTTGCTAAAACAGTAACTGCATATACAGTGTTTGGATCTGTCTTTATTAATAAATGAATGGTTATATCCAAAGATAAATGGCATATTTGCTTGAATTTGTGTGTGCTGATAAGATAAACAATGTGCTGTAAATTGGCAAGGCATCTCCATTGTTTGTGGTAGAATTGGCAGGGCATCAGAGGCAGCATGGAGCATATAATTACTGTGAAATTTGCAGTTTGTTTGAAGGCCTGGGAAATAGCATCCATCTCTAAGAATAGGCCTTCTTTCAAAATTTAGTGAAAAGCTCATTAAAGAATTTTTACCAACGCTGGGCAAGTTTTCTTAGCTTTTAAACTATACAGAAGGAATACAATTTGTGCCATTACATATTTGCATAAAAAGCTATGGCAAGTGTATTATTTACATTGAGATTAACTGGTTGTACAGATTGTAAGGTTTAAATTAGATGCAAGAAACTGTATCTAGATGTGCACCTGCCTGGTACACTGAGCAATCCTTAGCTGGTATTTGTTGGAGAGATAGATTTACAGGAAGGTTTTTTTTTAACCTTTTAAGTAGGATCAGACAGTTGTAGAATCTTGCAGCCAAGCTTGATATATTCTTAAGATAAAACCTGTGGTTAAAAAAAAGATTAAAATAACAGGAAATAGCACCAATGTTACAGTTTACCATTGCCAATTACCATTAAAAGGTACAACATACAAGCACACACAAAAACCATTGGAAAATAAAATATCCTGTTTTCCTTAATGTGCAAGGAAACATTTGTTACAATAGAAATGCTCACTACTGTTTTAGTTTATTTAAAATGGGAGCGTAGCCAAATGTCTTCATATTTCAAGAAAATAAAAAGGATGATGTTTAACGTAATACTGTTATTTTCATACTGTTTATTTGATCTATGTTGCACAAATAAATAAATACTCTTAATTGCTGTGGTAACAGACAACTTATAGCTACCAAGAACCAATAATAACACTTAAGTGTTCAAAGGTTTGGATTCGGAAACATGTATTAGGAAATTACTATAATAAAACAAATGAGTTTATGTCTCTTCAGGAAATTCCCCTTTTTACAATAAATTTAGGTTATTTTTTATTTTCTAAATATGCACTCTAATAAAAATAATAAAAACTCTAATAAAAACTCAAGGATTATGAGATACAGTGAGAACATGCATTCCTACTACTACTACTACTGCAGCTGCTGCTGTTGGGGGCCAGAGTCAACTGTCAGCCTGTCAATAACTCATAATCTACTGGAATTCTCCTTTATTATTAGGTAAAAAAGGTAAAGGTTCCCCCGCACATGCGTGCTAGTCGTTTCCGACTCTAGGGGCCGGTGCTCATTTCCATTTCAAAGCCGAAGAGCCAGCACTTGTCCGAGGACATCTCTGTGGTCATGTGGATGACTGGATGCCAAAGGCGCACGGAACGCTGTTACCTTCCCACCGTAGTGGTCCCTATTTTTCTACTTGCATTTTTATGTGCTTTCGAACTGCTAGGTTGGCAGAAGCTGGGACGAGTAACAGGCGCTCACTCTGCTACGCGGCACTCGGGATTCAACCCGCCAAACTGCCGACCTTCTGATCGACAAGCTCAGTGTCCTAATCCACTGAGCCACCGCGTCCCTTTGTTATTAGGTAGTGGTACTTAAAAGTTTATGAACCCTTTTGAATTTTCTGATAGTAACGGGAAATATAATCGTATTAACAAACTGTTAATCAATCTTCCTCTGGGGAGTTCATTCCTGTTTGCAGGGACGTCCCCGATGGAAAAGAGGATGCATAAGCCATTAAGCAGATGCTCACTTGACTCCACCAGGACCCTGCTTTATCTAGGATTCTTATTGGTGAACTCACATCTACTATTCTCATGCTCGGTGCACGAGGAAAGCTGAGCATTAACGAGAAGAGAGATTTCATCTGTTGGCTTAAATAGTAACACTGAACACTCTACTCTGCACTACCTGAGCAAGATGAGAAGATACTCACTTTTTGGCAATCAGTGCTCATATCTAACTAGATCCCAGCAACTGTTTCTCTGTACCAGCATCCTGAGCAAGACTATTCTCTGGAACAGGTTACGTAGTGACACTCCATGACTTAGTAGCAGAGTTAACCCATGCTTCCTGAGACAATATTGCCTCTATGGATCTGTAGTGGGACTGAGGGCTGGCTGCTTTTTCATTGGTAGATCCCTAGCAGCCACTTGCCTCTCAAAGCCCAGAGGAATGCTGTCTCCTAGACATTAACTCATCTGGGTTATATTCATAGCAGGTCATTGACTCACCTGAGAAAGTCATACCTCCGCTTCATGTTAGGAATACGTAAAATGCTCTGACATCAAATAGTACTTTCAATAAAATACATTTGTGGTGAGTGAAATTTAAAAAAAAACAACAACACTGGCTTTTTCATGTTTAAACTTTCTGGCCATTTTAAATGCCATGTTGTGGGTTGTTATACTATCATTTATGTGCAAGTTTCTTTTTCCAAACTTTTCCCCACGTAGCTAGTATAGCAGTCATTCCTGCTACTACTGGTTTATGCTGAATGGAATAAGAAGAGGAGAGAGTTGGACGGAAAGCAACAGATAAGTACATAGCCAAATGGAATAAGACTGCTGCAGGCGTGCTGGACATCTTGGGAAAACACTTTGGTCTTTAAAAAAAAATCTTTTCTGCATCAAAAGTACATATGGATGAACAAGTTACATTGTTCATAAGCATACATTCTTGCTTATGTGCTCTGCGGCATTTTGCAGACAAATAATGCAAAAAGTGTGCTTGTGTGTTCATACATGCATTACTATGCTTTGCACAGTTACTAATGCTATCTTGGTTGGTTTGTTGAGCTTTGGGGTGCACCCCTATTCTGTGTAGCATCTAGCATTCTACTAAAGCTGGGCTTCCGGGTATTTTTAAGATTGCCAAATCTCTCTCAGCTTATTGAGTGTTTAGGATGCACTTTGTGCATGCTCTTCTGCTGTACTGTTGAGTTTAAAGATTGTGTTTCAAAATGCCAAGGCTGAAGAAACTATATTGCTTTCTCACTGGCAGCAAATAACCTGTTTTTGTTCTGTACTGCACTAAGTTTTGTTGCTCAGCTTCTGCTGATTCAGCTCCAAACATGTATGCTTCTTTCATCCCTTAAGCCATTCAGAGTGCATTTTTCTTCCTAGCTGAACAACCTAAGACAGCACTATTTGTTGTTTTTCTTACTGCTGTACTCTTCAATAAAGTTATATTTATTAATATAAGTGTTACAAGCATCAGGGCTGCAGTGCAAACTGCAGTCCACTTGCTCTGATGATACAACAGTAGCAAACAAGGGAGTAACATTTATTTCATAGAATAAGAGGGTGAGTAGGCCCCTATGCAACCCAGAATCATCCACTTTTCAGTGATGCTGAAGCACAGGGCTGCCATCTTAAATTCCAATATAAATCAGCCTGGGATGATACAATACTGATTCTGTATTATATGTAAATTTTGTTTGACGATAAGATGACCATGGTCTTGAAAATACTATATACTTAAATGAGTACAACCTTATCTTGACTTAATAAGGAATAAACAACATTTAACTTGATGAACATTACTTCATGAAAATTTGTTCTAACTAGCACTGGTCTAGCACAACATGATTTTACAAAATTACAAAAGCAAACTAAAATATATTCTGGAATATGTTCTGAAATATGACCGTCTGATCAAGGCTGAATGAAATGCATTTCTAAAAACAAACACCAAACTGTACATTCCCTCTGAATAATGCAAGGATGGAATTACAACCTGTGAATATACAATTGGGTTAAAGAATGCTTTTTTGATTATATCATATATGCAACAGTACAAATTGGTGCCACTTGGGAATCACCCATTTGCATAGAAAATAATTATGATCACATTTGAGTTATTTTTCCATTGACTAATTAAACCAAGTGAACACTTTTGAAACATTTTTTTCCTAAATATTACATTACAAATGTAATGCTATCAGAGGTCTATAATTCTTGCAAAAATTCCCGTTACATGATTTTCTATATTATACTTTAGAAGCATTAATGTCTCCTCACCTTAGCCAATGAGAGATTTCAGGAATGCAAAGCTATCGTCAGGTTGGAGATTCTCTGCAAAACAAGAACAACTCACTCTTAACGTGGTGTTTTAACACACTCATGTTTCAGTTCTTCTCACTTATTAATGGGCTATAACAGAGTACAACCTATGACTAAATTCAAATAAATGTGAAGACTGAGGATTTTTCAGCTGAACAGCAGTGGCCAGAATGGATATTTACTTTTATAGGATTATTGGTATCTTATAATTATGAAACTGAACAAAAATAACCAAAACCCAAAATCCAATATTATTCCCATTCCATTTCCATTGCATTAGTCATTTTGTCCTGTTTTTTATTTCAGAGAAAAGGACCTCTTTTGTTAAAACTTTTTTTTTGCACTTTCCCTCCCCCCTTTTCCCCCCTCTCACAAGTAGGAAGATAGAGGTAACGTGGGACCTTCTACTTCAAGTGGGATTTGTAACTATTGGGTAGTCAGTAATCTCATCCATATCACAAGAGTTCACAAGCTCTCTAAAACTTTATTCTGGATGTTTGCTTTGATTTTTGCAAGTGCATGCAAAGTTTGAGCATTTTCAGCCATGTGCAACTCCAAAATGGATAAAGAAAGCAGAGACAGGGGGGGGGGGGGAAGTCACTTGACTGCAGTTATAAAACCTCTCTTTTCTTAAATGTGCCAGAATAATTTTTCTCCATAACCCTCAACCACAGTTAAAATCTTTAGACTATTCATTATGGTTCTTTTTATAGTATTTTTATTTAATAAAACCTATTAAGACTACCATACAAATCTCTTTACTTATGCTTTTATCTTTTAACTGATCAATTTTTATATTGCTGACATCTCCTCTTCACCATTTGCTCATTTAAAAATTCATAGTACATGAACTACGTCTCTGGAGAAAATGTCTATAAAATTTGTTACAGCTGGCAAATGTGTATGAGTCAGTGATAGCACATGACTAAATGCTTTGCAGAAAATAAAACTTGTTTCTGTAGTAAGCAGAACTGTTTAAATGTTATTTATTTTTATGTTTCAAAGAAAATATATTGTGAAGTGCTGCATTGATTTAATACGCAACATTGTCTGTGTACACGCTGTACAAGGAAAATTTATGAAACCTTTGCACAACTCCTTTAATTGAATTTTCCAAATCTCTCACCACACACAAATAATCAATATCTTCTGCAGAGAAAACCAGTCAGAATTATTACCATCTTTCTTTTCAATTTTGTTGTCATCAGCACATAAAGAGCACCTGGATATTTGTAATGTCTGGATAGCAAGTTATTTACACCTCTTTAAAAGTAATTGCTATTAATCGCCTCCGTTGTGCCTTCCCACACCCTGTTTTATTTTAAATAACCATTACATGTCTGAAAGAAAAGAAACAGGTATTCTTTTTGAGCGTTTGTAGTCATGAAGGAATGCAGTACTGATAACATTTTATAATTTAAGTTTTCATTTCACTTGATATTCATATTCCTATATTATTGTAAGGTTCGCTGAAAAAAACCCTATAAGAAATAAGAGCATACAACAATTGGATCCAAGTTCATGAGGCAATCTTGAAAGGTTTACCTATAAAAATGCAATTTGGTAAACTAGTGTATGTCTGGGTGCATTTGCATAGTTGATTTTGAATATAACTGAAGATATTCAGGTAAATATTTTCTGTAAATGTGTATCATGGCCAACATGATAAGTAACATTTAATCTTAAAAGTATAGAACATTAATCCACACTGGAAACATTCAATTTGCTTTCAAAATATCTAACATTACTGTAAACTATGATGCTACATACTTCAAATGTGGTATTTTAAAACTGAAATCTTAACTACTGCTAGGCCAAAGATTAAAATGACCACATTTTATACAGTGAAAAAAGTGTTATATCCTACAATATTCAGAAGTCAAAAGAATAATGGAGGACTAACCATTTTTCTTCCCACTAAGTAGCATTTCTCTGCTAGACAGATTAAAATCTCACCTAAAGCAAAAAAAATGCCACACAAAATCAATACAGCCCAAACTTAGTTCTTACAAAATAATTTCAAGAGTGGTTCAGACTTCAAAGGAAAGTGAAACCACAGTATTGTTCTCCTATTGAACTCTTGAGTTTACCTCTGAGTAGGCATGCATGGGTTTGCAATGCAGTTTCAGTCTTACATCATGCTATTGGAATTTATTTCTCAGAAATAAATAACAACATCAGCCATATTGAACATACTGGGGATTACTTTTGACTACACTTGTATGAAAGCATGAAGCGACTGGGCCAAAGCCAAAAGGACGCTCAGCTGTGGATGTATCTGGTGGTGAAAGGAAAGTCTGATGCTGTAAAGATTTTTTTCTCCATAGGAACCTGTTGAACAAGACTCCTGCGAGTCCCTTGGACTGCAAGATCAAACCGGTCAGTCCTAGAGGAGATCAATCCAAACTGCTCCTTAGAAGGCCAGATCCTGAAGTTGAAACTCAAATACTTTGGCCACCTAATGAGAAGGAAGGACTCACTGGAGAAGAGCCTAATGCTGGGAAAGGTTGAGGGCAAGAGAAGAAGGGGACGACAGAGAATGAGGTGGCTGGATGGAGTCACTGAAGCAGTAGGCGTGAGCTTAAATGGACTCCAGAAGATGGTAGAGGACAGGAAGGCCTGGAGGAACGTTGTCCATGGGGTCGCGATGGGTCGGATATGACTTCGCAACTAACAACACTACTTGTATGGGATTGACTCTAGGAATGTATTAAAATTGTAAAAAAAAAATAAGAAAAATATTGTAACAAATACCACAACAAATCCTATCTTATAGGTAAGCAGGTTTGATTTGCAAGTTGAAAAAAACTTTAATAGAAAGAAATGCAGAAAGGTTATTAAATAACATTTTAAAAAGCCTATTATACTGACTAAATTTATAAAATGCACTACTAAGTTACAAAACGATTTACTATGATCCAGTTTTCCATGATTCAGGTGTGTGGGACTATAATGCCCATTATCTCCAGCCAATGATACTTTGAATCCCTTACAGAGCAATTTCAGAATATACCTTTTTTAATGGAGAAGATAATAATGTATAAGGAAACTGCTATGACCAGCAAGTCTGTGGTCTACACTTTCAGATGATGTAGGACTTGGCCAACCTTGGTTAGATTGGGAAGTCAAGCAGATTTAGGCCACATGAGCATTTGAGTGGGAGAACATGACCAACTGATGTAGGTAACTCTGAACAAAAGGGATTAATGGTCTACCTTGGTATATGACACTTTTTATCTTCTCATGTGAAAATGTCATGTCTAAAGCAATGCTTTTCACTATTAGCAACTTTTAAGACAAGAACACTGGCTGGGGAATTCTAGGAGTTGACGTCCACCTACCTTAAAGCTTCCAAGGTTGACAAACAATTGTCTTTGTGGTTTATCTTGCTCTAAATATCAGGTCTAGACACCATTTGCCTTTTACCTGTCCAAAGATTCCATTCTACCTTTTTGGGATCAACAGCTGCAACCGAGGCAATATACAATTGTGGCAAATGGCAAACTGACTGGGGGAGCAAGCAAAGTCTGCTAGCTTTACATTGCTTGATTTTTTTCACAACAGAAAGCTAGATTTGATGGATTATCCAAAGCAGACTAAATGCAATACAATAATACTGCAAAACTCGGAAGGCAGCTTTACAAAAAAAAAAAAAGAAAAGAAAAAGACTGCAAAACTCCATTGCTTTGTCTTGGAGATGGCAAACCCATTTGTAACAGATCCTTCTGTTTTCTAATCAATTGGGAATTTGCCCAGTGGATAAGCACCACTTTTTCTATCTGGCACAAGACACAAGCCTCTCCCCAAGTGATCAAGTACTATCCGGGACTGAGCAGGATAAAGGTTAATTGTGTTTGGATTTGCTCCTCCAAATGCCGAAACACAAATTCCCTTTGGAAATATGCGGCACCCATCCTACACATAGACATGGCATGCTTTAGACAGCAGCAATGCAACTCGATTTCATCTCCTGGCAGCTGCTCTCAAGTTTGCTTACACTGTCTTCAAAAAACATTTTGTTTACTGTAAATGCTAGTCATGGGCAAACAATGGTGCTATTTTTTATGCTGCGAAAATGATATACTAAGATCTACATAATGCTGTCCATTGATGAAGGAATGCTCTGAATTAAGTTGTTTTAAGTAGAGGTTGTTTATGTAAAGTAAATAAATTTCATGCCTCACCATGTGATAATAACGTGACATTCTATCAGTACCAAGCCAAAGAACAGTCATAAGTTTTATGTCCTTAGCATAACTAATTAAAAAATAATTATAGAAAACAACATCCCAAAGTAAAAAAGCAAAATAAAACACTATGTTCCTTCTTCAGTTGCCCTTCCCTCCTTGCTGTTATTTTTGACACAGCCATTCTTATCAGGACAACAAAATATATACCATTGCAGCAGATAAAACCAATGTTGTTCAAATCTAAAAAAAAAACATTTTGTGTTCCACAACCAATTTCATACACCATGCTAAATTCTATGTGCTTTTGAGGGGCGGGAAGGAGTGTTAAATATGCCTTTAGCATTCAAAATGGAAGAAATCTTCTCAGTTCAACATCTCTTCAATCGCTGTTCTTGAACACTTAAACAATCAATGCTTTGTTCTGTGTTTGTATTAATTGACTACTACATTGAAAGGAGGTTCTGAGGAGGCTATGATATTGATAAATAAGCTTGGAATTTACTATCATGAGATGTTGTGCTGGATAACAGCCTGACTGGCTTCACAAAAAGGTTGGACCAATGGCTATTGGCCTAGATCAGGGGTAGGCAACCTTGGCTCTTTTATGACTCATGGACTTCAACTCCCAGAATTCTGGGAGTTGAAGTCCACGAGTCATAAAAGAGCCAAGGTTGCCTACCCCTGGCCTAGATCATCCGTGTTAAACTCGATCACATCATGTGATGTATCGTGATGTGGTTTTTTTTGCCTTTGCGGAGCCTGCACATGACACATCTGGCCCGCAGGCTGCCAGTTTGAAACCCCTGTCCTAAATGAAGTGTGTCATAAAGGCCATGGAAGACTAGTGGGTTTCTTGGTGCAGTTGGCTGGCCACTGTGAGAACAGCCTGCTGGACTAGATGGGCCAAGAATCCAATCCTGCTTAATTTTTTAGTTCCTTTCATTAGCTAATGGCCAGTTTTTAAAATAACGTCTGATTTCAAGACCAGAAGATTTCCATCATGTTAACATTCTTGATCTCAACTAGCAACTTTGATCTGCTTGTATCGTCACTGGATCTTCAGATTTCTCTGAAAACATAAAAATTTCAATGTTAGCCATAGATGATACAATAGATTTACTTTCCTCATAGCTATGCTATACATTAGTAAATGTTTGCTTGATTTTTTTCCCCCAGGGAACAAGAGAGAAAAGATGGGGGAAAGGACATAGCACTATCCTCAAAGCTTGTATAGTTTCTCTTTCTAACACTCCTGACCTAAGGAATTCATAGGTTGAAACCACAGTTTGACCTAGTTTTCCAGCTGTGGTTTGAAGTCTAGCTATAATTATAAAATAAGGAAAGCTTTTATATTACGTTCTTTCTTTAGTGAAAAGGGACATATTTCTGAGTAAAGCTTCAAACTTACAATAAATATTAAGAAAATACTGAAAAAACAAAAGCACAATCAGAAAAAGGAAATTTAAGAGAACCCCAATAATAATAAAAGTAAACGTTACAAAATAAAGTGATCCAGGTTAAACTGACACAGTAGTAGCTAGGCCTGTGATCTAACAGGTACAGGTGGCTAAAATGACCACGACCAAGAGAAATTTCGACAGTAACTCTTAAGTCAGATTTAACTAATTGCCCTTGCGTCATTCTATTCCATATCAAACAAAGATAGTAACACGTCTCACTACATATATATTTATTATTTATTAAATTTATAGGCTGTCTAGCTCCCTGATAAGGCAGCCCTGGGTGGCTTACAAACAAAAATAAAAAGATGGATTTTAAAAACAATTAAAATTTTAAAAACTATATCAAAACTAGAACCAAGGAAATACATCACACGGGGATGAGATCTTCTTATCCCATCAACCACCTCCAGAGCTGAGTGCCCCATTCAAGGCCCAGGCCAACCAGCAAAGCCAAGTTTTAATACCCTTCCAGAAAGTGAAAAGGGTGGGAACAGTTCTCACCTTGGGTGTAGATGTAAAATTTATATGAGGAATGATGTCAGGCTGAAGAAGTCAGGAGCTGGGATAGAGTTAAAAGCAGTACTAGTTTATTTCATGCTATTTATGCACAAGAATCTGATATACAGGGGAAATTGGCGGTAGATAAGAGTCAACAGAATTCACGGGGAGGAGGGGGGGCTGGACCTAGTCTCTTGTAGGAGCATAGCAAAACTCAAACTTGTGACGTGTTTGACTCTGCCCTCTGGCTCAGCTTGGTCATCCTCTACAGATGAGCAACCTTTGGGCCCTCAAGGCCCCAGCATCTTCTTGGTCACACCTTAGGAACTGCTTTTGCACACTGCAGAAGACGAACCCCCTTACACAAAAGCTAGCAAAGGGAAAGGATTCTTAGTCTTGTCTGCTATGAATAAATGGGAGTCCTCGTGGCTTCCCATTGCTCCCAGCAAATCAACTAGTGGCAGAGATATAGCAAAAAGCAGAATTTTTTTTTAAAAAAAGAAGACAAGTAGCAAAAGCAGAGAAAGAAAATCCAAGCTAAACCATTATTGGCTTTCACCAATGGGGCTCCAGGTTTTGCAATCAATTGATTAGTGCAGTATTTTTCAGCCTTGGCAGCATGAAGAAGAACTCCCAGAATTCCCCAACCAGCCATGCATTAGTGGCTTGCCTGGAACCACAAAGAGTTATGAGATTTTCAGCAAGCCACATATATCAACCGGAGGCTGTGTTCAATCTTTGGGCCATGCTCATTCCTGCTTTACATAGCTGGACTCTCTAATAAACTACATTTCATTGCTACTGTGGTAGTCCTATCATTAAAGTAAATTTTAAACAGCAACACCATTTACTAGATATAATGTTTTGATTAAGAACTGAAAAGCCCATCCTAAAGATTTCTATATACAGACACAAAGCATGTATAAAAGAACGTAGTAAGATTTGGGGGGGGAGAAACAAGGCTAGAATGCTATACGTTCAGTACATGTTAACAATAAAGAATGAGAAAACTCCACTCAACACATCTGACACCCAGCAAGCTAAGTCTTCATTGCTGAAATGTCCTTTATTCTGTTTCTTTTAAAAACTAAATCATAACCACAAGGGAAAACTAATCTATTTGATCAAGATGTGTGGATGCCTGTCTGGCACCAAGAACACACTGCTGAGCTACGGAGATTTCAGATATCAATAGAAACGCGAAATGACTTCAAGCTCAGGAAAAAAAAAGAAGTATTGCCTTGAGCTTTAAGACACAAGATTGGGAACTAGCTCTCTTCTCAGTTCACTTTTTGCCTGTGAGGATAGACAAACTACTTATCTTCCTAGCCTTTAACCAAACTTTGTGAAAGAAAACACACATTCCTGTCCTGGCATAAGTCGAAGGTTTTGCTCCTAATTCATATCCATTACTCGCATGTACCTAGGTAGTGAATACATCACCAAGAATAAAATTAGGCTCATAGCTTATGGAAGTGCATCTCCAAATATTATGGAAACAACGCTACATGGACAGCTATACTGTATACTGGTAAAAAATTTCTTTCTAAATGATCAACTAAGAAGTGATCGAACTTGGGATCAAGTCTTCCTGTAAACACGATCAGTGTACCAAAAAAGCAGACACACACATATGCCACAGCAAACATGACCCCATTAGAGGAAACAGAAAAGGGGGTTTTTTGCCTTGTCTTTTTAAGGAAAGTTCCACAGGACCCTGGACAAAGCAGATCATGCAATCCCCTTCCAGTTGAGTTTCACTATGGAACTGAGATGGCATTGGCCACATTCCTAGATGACCACGGGAGGGATCAGGATGAGAGTATAGTGTCCTTGGGTACTGCATTTCATGACAGAGAGCCAGTTTGTTGTGGTGGCTAAGATGCTACTTCTCGATCTCGCCTAGATATGAAAGCCGGCCAGTCCCTGTTTCAGCCCAACCAACGTGACAGGGTTGTATTTGTAGGGAAAATTGGAAGTGGGAGAACTGAGTACGAGCATTGTCTTGAACTGACCAAAAAAAAAAATATGAAGGCAGGATAAATCAAATAAATACATTTTCCATATATAAAAAGATAACATACAGCAAAAGACAAAGAGTGTTTCGATGTATAGGATATGGAATTGTGGTTTTAATATGAAAGAAGTCATAGAGCCTTGGTGGAGCAGTGGGCTAATGCCTCCTTAAGTAACACCAGCTGCCTGCAATTAGTGCAGGTTCAAGTCCCTCCAGGCTCAAGGTTGACTCAGCCTTCCATCCTTACGAGGTAGGTAAAATGAGGACCCAGACTGTTGGGGGCAATTAAGCTGACTTTGTAATAATGCCGCTTGGGGGGTGTATGAAAGCCCTAATAAGCAGGCATATACATAGAATGAAGGCTACTGCTAAGCTTGTAAGCCGCCCTGAGTCTTCGGAGAAGGGCGGGATATAAATGGAATTAAAATAAAAAATAAAATAAAAAATATCCTAATTGAATGTTCAAAAAAAATTTAAGAGCAAAACCTTACAGTCATCTGACGGGTGCTTTAATTTTGAGTCTGCACTAACAAGGAATTGGATTTGGTCTAAATAATCTTTCCATGAATCAGTGTAACACATGATATATTTATGTTTTCAAGGTGGATTTCCTTTTTCCTCCATCTCTCAAACTTGGATAACTTTAAGAAGAATCTCTGTGAAAATCTGATCAGAAATACTCCTTAAGACCATAGAAACAGATCATTTTATCTCACCAGCTCATAACCTCCTGATTTTAAGCCACTGAAGTGCATAACATGAAACAGAACTATAAGGTGCTTATTTTTAAATAAGATATGCTTAAACCTTCAGGTGGGTCAGCTAAGCAGTTAAGCATCTCATCTTTTTAAGTGCCTTGCTGAGATTGGACTTTGTAAAATAGAGTTCATTTGTCTCTGCAATGTGGCAAGGCTGTATTCATAAATGTTGAGTGCTCTCAAGTCCCCCCCCCCAGTAATAGACATTAGAGAAATATTATCATTATTAAAGCCTTGGGTGGCACCAAGGTTGTACTGTACATGGAAAGATTTGAAGGTAAGAAATGGTGATGTGGGTACGACAGAAAAGATACAGAAGTGTGTATGTGTGTGTGTAAATCCAGGCATCCACAGACTGTACTCTCTTTAAATATGCTGCTTGCATGGCGTCAAGAACACTAAAAACATTGTTATGTTCTGGCTCCTATTTGTTGTAAGCTTCCCAAAGAGCACTGCAAAAAAAGGTAGCTTTTATTAAGATCAATGAATTAAAGATGCCTGGGGGAGGGGGGGGGCAAAATAGCAGCATGTGTTTCCTTAAAGGGAGTTAAGTACTAAGTGGGGCTTAATCTGTATTAAAGACCAAGGATTCCACCAGCTATGAACTAATAGAGAGAATGGGGTTTGTGCAAAGTGCTCCTCATGAAAAAATGGCCATATCACTGCTGCTGCAGAAAACTGCACCACTGCCTTACCATAAAGGATAGCAACTGAAGTGCTCTAAGATCACATGGAGGCTCTAAAGCAGGGGAGTCCAACTGTGGCAACTTTAAGACTTGTGGACCAGAATTCCCAGAATTCCCCAACCGGCCATGCTGGACACCCCTGCTCTCACGTCTTCCTGGTCACGATCACAGAATCACATTGTCTTGCATTTTGTCCCACTCTTTCAAAATGGGAAACACAAACATGGTTGTATAAGTCCTAAAATAAAGATAGCATTTAAAAAAAAAAGCAAGCAACTCCCCAAAGGCGTACATACTGTTTGGTTCTTCTACATGTATTCAACATTACAAAGAAAAGGTTTTTGGTAGGAAAATAAATTTCATAAGAAAGACTTCTAAGTAAGCTGCACATTTGCATAAGGGCCTCCAGGGAGTGCAAAACAGTTTCAAAATAGTGGTGGCCAGTGCTTTTTTTGTAAAAGAAAAAGGTGCCAGAACTCACACATGTCATACAACCCGCCTTGCCTACCCTACAAGGTTCCATCCAAAAAAGGTGCCGGAACTCCGTTCTGAGCGTTCTATGACAAAAAAAGCCCTGGTGGTGGGCTTTAAGCACCTGGAGGGACGTGGTGGCTCAGTGGGTTAGGACGCTGAGCTTGTCAATCAGAAGGTTGGCAGTTTGGCGGGTCGAATCCCGAGTGCCGCATAGCAGAGTGAGCGCCTGTTACTTGTCCCAGCTTCTGCCAACCTAGCAGTTCGAAAGCACGTAAAAATGCAAGTAGAAAAATAGGGACCACTACGGTGGGAAGGTAACAGCGTTCCGTGCGCCTTTGGCGTCTAGTCATGCCGGCCACATGACCACGGAGACGTCCTCAGACAAGCGCTGGCTCTTCGGCTTTGAAACGGAGATGAGCACCGGCCCCTAGAGTTGGAAACGACTAGCACGCATGTGCGGGGGAACCTTTACCTTTACTTATAAGCACCTACGCAAAATGTTCCCAACTTTCTCCTCCCTCTCCAGACCTCTTTCCTATAGTTCCATTGTTTTATAAGGGCTCGGTCTTCTATAAAAAAATCTTTTGGACAATGCAAGAGCTCTGTGAGGAAGAATATACTTGTACTTCACTGGATATTATTTAGGATCTCTGAACAGCCCTGGTATCCTTTACAAAAAAACTTGTTGCAAATTCATTTTAGAAAATCAAAGAAATAAATAAAATAAATAAAAAGTCAAGAGCCACTATAACTGTCAAATTGCAGATCTAAAGCAGACTTGGTAAATAATAAATACCAATTCTATCAATGCTCATCCTGTAAGACTAAATTTTCCAAAGATGTAAGAGAATTATCAGATTTCATGGAAATTGGATTTCATACAGCTTATTCAAAGACCACAACAAAAGGTTGCAAAAACCAATGTTATGCTGTAAATTCTGTCATTTTATTATGTGAAAGCAAAGCTGCAATACAAATCAAAATTGTCCCTGATTTCTGGATCCTCTAAAGCAGGTGTGTCCAACCCATGGCCCATGAGCCTCATGCAGCTCTGGACAACTTGTAATGGGCCCCACAAAATCATAAAAAATATTAAAAAATAAAGGAACTTCGTTATTTATATACATTAACTATATTTTATGTGCGCCCAAGACCATTCCTCTTCTTCACTCTATGTGGCGCAGGCAAACCAAAAGATTGGACAACCGTGTTCTAAAGAGTTCCCTCTCAGGGCTTCCAATGAATTTGCAGATATAAAATAAATATTCCACCAATTGGTTCAGTTTGTGATACCCTACAGTAGTTGCTTTTGCACCAGCCAATCATCCCTGTTACAAAGATAAATACAATTTCCTTCATGTGGTCTCTTCAACTGTGTTGGACTTTACCTTCACCACTCCATACCACTTATTGCTGGGAGTTGAGGGAGAGAGTGTTAATTGGGGAAGCTTGTTAATAAAGTGAAAAAAATGGGAAGGAGGTTTTTGCAGTTCACCAGCAGTATGTGTCTTTCTCCTGGGGTGCCTAGGCACCTGCTTGGAGAAAACTGGGTTTGCTACTTCTGCTTCTGTGGTTCTCAATCCCTAAGAAAGGACGTCAATATCACAAGGAGCTGTAGATTTTCCTTCACCTCTTCAGCCAGAGGGGGAAGGTATATAAATAAGCATATTCAACATCACATTTGAAGTTTAAAAAATGAAACATCTGTCCAAGATATGTAGTTTCTTAGCATTTGATAAACTGCAAAATAACTAATACCAAACACAGCTCCTTAGACCATATCACTTTGGTTACACTAGGAGTCTCCAACCTTGGCAACATTAAGATCTATAGACATGGCTGCCTGGGGAAATTCTGGGAGTTGAATTCCACAGTTCTTAAAGTTGCCCTTGGGTTAGACCAGGGGTGTCAAACTGCCAGCCCATGAGCTGGATGTGTCATCTGGAAGCTGCGCCCACCCCATTGCCGGCAATGGCAAAACTCTCCTGATACGTTGCGCAATGTCACGTGACATCACGAGTTTGACATGTCTGGGTTAGACCCTAAAATGTGACAATGTGTTTTTATATATCTGCTTAAGTGCTTGGGGAAGAGAAGAAAGTTATATTATACTGCAAGGGGGTGGGTGGGATGGTGCCTTGTGAAACAGCGTGTCGAGAATGGTGTTCCCTATTAAGTTAGCCAGCAAAGCAAATGTTATACAATATTAAGGGGGGAAAAACGTCACCTTGAGTAGAAAATCCAACAGCACCCAGTTTTTGCAGATTTCTCTTTCTGACTTGCTCAACTGAAGAAGAAACAATATTTAGATGTCACAAGAACACTATTTGTGTGATTCTGATGTACAAAACGGTGGTTATGTAACATCCAATGGAATCATTACATAAAAAATGTTGAATTAGATGCAGATTTCTTCATGGAATGACATTTCTCATAGAATGATAACAGAGGGTTCCAGGTAGACAGGAAACCAAGCCATTTTATTTACATGACCAGCTATAGGCATAAAAATCAAATTTTAAATACTAACCAAGGTCTCGGAGATTTTATGCTTAATAGACCCTAATAATCCAGTCTGTATGTTTTGTTATTTTTCACTATTGCAACTTTTGTCCAAATTATATTTTATCACAGTTTGTAGGGTTTTTTTTCAGTTTTCTCATCTTACTTAAGGAAAAGAGAAGGGAAATCACCCTTAGACCTTATATCACTTCTATATTATCCCCAAAAAGAAGAGCAGCAAATAGAATCTTAGTAAATTTTACATAAATGCCAATAACGTATCTTAATTTAACATATGGACACCTTCAGTGGAGTTTAGGGGATGTCAGTGTTCTTCTGTTTTTTAAGTGCTTCAATCAAGTGACCCTCACTTAACACACTCACACCTGAAGCCCTTATAAACAGAAGAACACAGACACTGACATCCCCTAAGCTCCACTGAAGACGTTACCTAGCCAGGTAACAAAACGTTCAGAAACCAACCCACAAGCTCAGATAATGAACCTTGACCCTGGGTTTTATATATGAATGGGTTAGTAAGTTGAGAAATACAGTTAGGATGCCAAACCTGGGTCGTTTCATCTGTGAAGAATTAAACAGTAGGTTAATTTTTAACTTCCGCAACAGAACACTTATTTAAGGGTATAGTCCTATTTGCATGAGAGTGAGTCTCGCTAAATTTAATACTATATTTAACTAGATAAATACAGGATTGAGCTGGGTTGCCTTAAATAACTATTATTGTCACTTATCTTTTGTCATTGTTTTGTTCCATGTAAAGTTTCTTTAGAGCCTTCAGAAGTTATAAAAAAATAAACCAATGAAGGGAAAATGGTACATATTACAATTATAGCTCCATAATAACTACAAGCCCTCCTACAAAACGTAAACTTTAAATTCTGTAAAAAAAAACTGGAATGAGATACAGTTCTTCTTACTCAGTTTCCTGGATTTTCTCACTTCAATTTTTAAGTTACCAGACTTGTTTGAAGTGCCCAGAATATTTTCCAGCTCTCTGGTGCCCTCTAAAGCCTGAAAAACAGGGTTTTTTTGGAAAAAGTTAATATCATTGCTAAGGTTTTTAACCTAAAAACAACATTCCTTAAATCTTCCACTCTTTTCAATTAATAATGACTATACAAGCATACTATGTTACTAGTATGTGATATTAGAAATAGGTCCAATATGATCAGCCAAATGAAGCTGAAAGTTAATTTCCTGACTATATTTGATAAGTTAGAAAACTGGAAAATTAATCTTTGGATTATTTTAACATCTCTCCTAGAGCAAATCAGATCAAATGAAGGGTTCCCCATAACTCTGTCTTAATATCATGCACCAACATAGCCCAATGAAAATGCAGAGATGGTTGAACAGTGATTTCAATTCAGATGTCCCCCAATCCAAATTCATATTCAGATACTATATCAAAATCCAAACATTTTTTTTGGGGGGGGGGCGCTAAGGGAAGCATCAGACTTTTAAAAAGGATATCAGAGGTTGCACTGCAAAAGAATAGGGTTACTTACACATTTTAAAGATGTTTTTACTATTATTACTTATAATTAATTGAATTATTTCACGGTTACATTTTAGCACATTCACTTACAGTGACCCCCCACATTTTTTTTTGATGATTACTAACTTTAAACAAAATTAAAAGTATGAGCAAAGCCATCCCCGAATCCTCTTACACACATGCACCTCTCAGATTGTGGAAGTAGCAGGTGAATGCAGAAAGGGGCAACTTGCTAGCAAAGAATTTGTGAGAATGTAGAGACCCTCCTAGAAAGACTAATGGGCAAAAAGAAAAACCTTAAGTAAGAGGAGGAAGATCCATAACCGAGATTATAGTCAGAAAAGAAATCTAAATCCAGAGCAAAACTGTAGCCTGAGCAAACAATAATGATAATGATAATGATGATGATGATGATGATGATGATGATAATAATAATAATAATAATAATAATAATAATAATAATAATAATAATAATAAGAAGAAGAAGAAGAAGAAGAAGAAGAAGAAGAAGAAGAAGAAGAAGAAGAAGTAGTTGGAAGGGACCTTGTAGGTCATCTAGTCCAACCCCCTGCTCAGGCAGGAAACCCTATACCATTTTAGACAAATGGCTGTCCAGTCTCTCCTTAAAAACTTCCAGTGTTGGAGCATTCACATCTTCTGGAGTCAGGTTGTTCCACTGGTTAATTGTTCTAACTGTCAGGAAGTTTCTCCTTAGTTCTAGGTTGCTTCTCTCCTTGACTAGTTTCCATCCGTTGCTTCTTGTCCTGTTTTCAGGTGCTTTGGGGAATAGCTTGACTCCCTCTTGTTTGTGGAAGCCCCTGAGATATTGGAACACTGCTATCATGTCCTCCCTCGTCCTTCTCTTCGTTAAACTAGAGATACCCAATTCCAGCAGCCGTTCTCACAAAGACAAAGGGAGAGAGTGGGGAACGCACTCAGACTTATAAAATTCTGGTACTAAAAACTTATAAGGAATTGAGCATTAGCATGCATGACTTTGGTTCCCTACTCTGGTCTACCTTGAAGGGATGGCACAAGCACACCTATGCATCTATGGAGTGTTTAGTATTTCTACTGAACTCAACTCACAGTGTGAAAAGGAAGAACATAAAGACTCAACTGTAATAAAGAAAAAAAAATCAAGAGAACTGAATTCATTTGATAAAGCGGAAAAGAATAACGGTAGACCTTCAGATTGGTTAGTTTTTTTCGGATTTGCAGGAATCTTTCCAGGGAATGTTCAACTTCAGACTGCAATACCAAGAATCTAAGCAAAAAAAAAAGACAAATACAATATTAACGGTATGAAACAAGAATAAGCAAAATACAAACAAGAAAAACTAGACCTTCCATGTAAGATTGTGTTTTTAAGCAAACAGCCCCTCCCTACCCCAATTAAGGTTAAAACAACAGCCATATAAAGTTGCAACTATTTACATTATGGTATGCATCTGAAAAAAAACTATTTCTAGTTCATCAGGTTTCTTCCTGGCTGCATTAAAATTGCAAACATGCTTCGGTATACTAATTTAGCATCTACTGTATATCTTACCCAGATATCCCAGTGTTAGTGCTGTACATAAGAATTCCAACCAAGCCCCATTCCAAATTCATGGTTGCTCAAGATCAAGGAGAAAGTAAACAGTCGATATAAGAACAGAGAAAAAGAACAATGGAAACCACAGCTCTATTCTGAAGGCCGTTAGAAGGTCGATACTTGACAGAAGGACTACACTGTACCAATATATTAAGTAAAAGCTCAAGAAGCAATTGCTTGCTCCGAACAGCTGAAACAATCAAACTGATATTATAGGATAAAGTTGAGGATTCCACAGATGTTGCTAAGCTACAACTCTTAACCTCTCTCATCATCAACCATATCGCATGGCATTGAACTGCCAAATCCAGTTCCACAACACTAGAAGGAATAACAATTTCTTACAGGATTAGGCAATCCAGGTAATCCTGTATAACTGTTGAAACTATTCAAAGACCATTTGAATAGTATTGATGCTTGGTCCCCAAAGTTATGGCTGTTGCAGTATCGTCGAGGTCACATGCTCAAAATTCAGGCATGGTGGTTCACTCACACAAACAACTCATGACTTCAGGGGCGCTTCCAGTGTCCCCACCTCAGCCCGAGTGCTGCTTCAGTGGTGCTCGTAGTGCCAGCTGCACAGGGGCTGAAGTTGAGGCCTTTCAAAGAATCGTGAGAAGGGCACATGCAATTTGGAGAACAGTTCATACATATAATAGGGACGCGGTGGCTCAGTGGGTTAGGACGCTGAGCTTGTCGATCAGAAGGTCAGCAGTTTGGCGGGTCGAATCCCGAGTGCTGCGTAACAGAGTGAGCGCCTGTTATTCGTCTCAGCTTCTGCCAACCTAGCAGTTCGAAAGCACGTAAAAATGCAAGTAGAAAAATAGGGACCACTACGGTGGGAAGGTAACAGCGTTCCGTGCGCCTTTGGCGTCTAGTCATGTCGGCCACATGACCACAGAGACGTCCTCGGACAAGCTTTGAAATGGAGATGAGCACCGGCCCCTAGAGTCGAAAACGACTAGCATGCACGTGTGGGGGAACCTTTACCTTTTTACCTTACATACACTTATTGGGGAAAAAAGAAGAAGGCTGGGGCGGCCGGTGGCTGCCTTGCATAGGGCCAGGCCAGAGGTGCTTCAGCAGCAGCAGGAGAGAGAAAACAGCAAAGGTCACCTAGGTGCAGTAGGGCTGGTGAAGCACAAGATAGAGTAGACACTTGGTGGCGGAGCAGCTGTGGCTTTGTGCAGTGGTGCTGGGTGGCTAGCTGCAGCATGGAGCTTGAGGCAGCACTCCGCCATGGTGTTGGCAGTGCTGGGGCTGAAGTAGAGGCCCAAGGCCAGCTGACTCTGCTGAA
Source organism: Vipera berus (assembly GCF_964194415.1). NCBI lineage: Eukaryota > Metazoa > Chordata > Lepidosauria > Squamata > Viperidae > Vipera > Vipera berus. Next base: position 69,453,567 of record NC_138204.1, read on the forward strand.
AGCATTGGACTTTTACGTCAGTCCCAGAGCTGCCACTGCTGCTGAAGTGTGTCACTATGCAGGGTGTCCAAAAGAGCAGGGGGAGGAGCTAGGCAAATGGGGGGACTCCAAGAGGAGAAAATCCCTTATTTTACTGAGGCTCAGGGCTGGGAGGAACCAAGTCAGGAATGGCTTGGATTGGAGTGGGTCCCCACCAGGGGAATTCAATTAACCATACCAATGGGGACTGCTGAAATTTCTGCCACTAAATAATGGGATGGACTTTGTGCTTCACGACATTACTTTGTGATGGGAATTCGGGTTACAATCACCATCCTTAGCTAATAAATGATTTAACCCAGTTCACAACTTTCAATGACATAACATAAAATACAAAGGGAAAAATACGACACGTATGGTAAAAGTGAGGGTCTTATTCTCCCTTGCCAATCCCTTGGATGAATGTGTCATTTGGAACATTAAAACATGGAAATGCACAGGAAATACTAGTGCAAAAAAAAAAGTATTTGTACATATGTCATCTAGAAGCGCTAATGCTTTGAAGACTCCCAAATCACCTGCAGTTGGAACATCGTGATAATCACTCCCACAGAAAACCTTACTTGTCATCGTCTTTCATTTGACGCTGCTCCTTTCTATTGGATTGGATTGGCAGGACTTCGGAAGACACTCTGATTTCTAGAAAGAGAATTAAAGAAGTAGAAATAACAAGACACTCAATTTGAAATGGTTTGAAAAAATATTCAACGGAGAATATGCAAAGATTATCTCAATAATTTTGAAACCACTGAAAGGAAACAGCACACAGACTTTGATTTTAATTCAATGTCACCGCGCCATGTAATATGTGCAGTATCACCCCAAAGTGAGGAAAGCCCTATGGAAAGTCAGTCCCTTAGCAACCATGACACTTTTTAGCAGTCACTCTCATTGCAATAGCTGGGTAAGATAGGCAAACATTTTCTACAGAACAGAGGTTTAATTCCCAAACAGTGGCTTTTAAGTTAGGGGTGTATTTTCCTCTCTAGCCAGAGAAAGCTCAAAGGATCTGGAAAAAGGAATTCAACTAGAGAACTAGAACTTTTTGTATCATGGAGATAGGGGAGAAAGCAGGATAAGAAGCAACGGATGGAAACTAGTCAAAGAGAGAAGCAACCTAGAACTAAGGAGAAACTTCCTGACAGTTAGAATAATTAACCAGTGGAACAACCTGACTCCAGAAGCGGTGAATGCTCCAACACTGGAAGTTTTTAAGAAGAGACTGGACAGCCATTTGTCTGAAATGGTATAGGGTTTCCTGCCTGAGCAGGGGGTTGGACTAGATGACCTCCAAGGTCCCTTCCTTCTTCTTCTTCTTCTTCTTCTTCTTCTTCTTCTTCTTCTTCTTCTTCTTCTTCTTCTTATTATTATTATTATTATTATTATTATTATTATTATTATTATTATTATTATTATTATTATTATTATTATTATTATTATTATTATTATTATTATTTTCTTTCCTTTCCTCAAAACCCCAAATCCATCCTTTAACCAAGAAAGTTACAAAGAGCATGGAGGGGTTCCAAGCCATAGATTCTTCCCTCTCTTTACTGTTTTCTACTCTCTGGTTGCATAATTTAAAACCAATCCTTAAGGGGGCTTGGAAACAAACATGTGCAGTGTGAAAGGCTTCTGAATGCTTATGTTCAGCTTTGACTAGGCGACCAGTCTGCTTCTGGAGCCGATGCTATGGCAATAGTCACTCATGCCCTCATTACCTTGTGCTTGAGTTAATGTAATGCACTCTGCACATGGTTGCCTTTTAAGGAGTATTTGGAGGTTTCAATTCACCTTGTCAAATGTGGCAATCAGGGTGCAGACAGACAAAAGCTAAGTCAGCTAACACTGTCTTTGGTCCTGAACTGGTCATGTACATGTTTCCAGGCACATTCTGGTTATCACCTATCAAGTATTTCATCGTTTGAGTTCTAGTTACCTTCAGGCCTCTCTGTTTCGAATGGAAACTTACACTTTGGAGTAATAAGCATGCTAAATAGACAGGACATTTGTCTTTTGTGGCTGGCTCAGAGTATCAAGAAGTCTTCAACCAATGTAAGAATGGACCCCTCCTATTAAATTCAGGAGGAAAATCAAAATATTTTTTGGAGGGGTGGGGGTGGGGTCTGGATTTTGCTTTTGTAACAGGATTGCTGTTGCCATGGATTATCAATTACCTTTATTTTATTTGCACTATTTTAATAATGGTTAGGGCTTTAGGATTACGGCTTTATCTTTTTAGTTACAGAAGCTGCCAAGAGAGAATGTCACGGAGAGGATTGGGATAAAAATCCGAGCAACTAAATAGCTGCTGTTGAGATTCTGGCCAAATATTATCCTTGCAGTCTGTCTTGGTGGCAAATTGAATAAGAAAGTATATGCCCATAGCCTAACACAGGATGGGGAGATCAAGCCAAAAACAAGCAACAAACGTTCATTCGCACATGAATTAAGCTCACTCAAAAGAATCGCAACAGTTATATTCAGAAAACTAAAACGTCATCTGCATCGTGTTCAAATTAACAGGAAGGGACAATACAGGCAACATGACTGGGCTCATGTGAGTCTCCATTCTGAAGCTGGCTGGCTCAATTATTTTTCCTCTCCTGCCCTTAAGGAATAAGGCAAAGTGATAATCCACTGTGTGGTCTATGTCGCCTCCCTCTGGGAAGCAGGATGGACTGGGCTTAAAAGAAGAGGCAACAAAATTAGTGCTTAGCACACAGAGCACGAGTAGGAGGTGGCGAACCACTGAGCACGGCTTGCTCCCAAGTCTTGGGATACCAAATGATTCCAGCTAAGGGAGAGTTAAAGGCTATCTGAAAGCAAAAGAGGTGGATGAGGAGCGAAGTACCATGTGAATATCATTAGAAGTGTTTTCCTGCACTACGCTGGATCTATTGATTGTATGCGCGTCAAAGTCATGGCTTAAAATTTTTAAATCTAGAACATTGCCATTTTATTCCTTCAGGGATATATCTTAACTGCAGAACTGAAGTAGAGAAAGGCTGCAGGATCTCTACACGCAACCTTTCTGCAGATTACAACGTTCCCAAATTTAAATTGTGTTCGAAACACGATCAGATGGACCTTATGTTTGATTCATGAATAACAGTGCCTTTTATACTGGACCTAAGCTGAATGCCCTGAACATCCTGGAAAAATAGTCTTGAACGATTGCAAAATGTGTCCTCCTGGTTCCTGAATAACTATTATTAGTCTGAGAAACCTGGTCCTTTCCCATATTTGATACAGAAATAAAGCTCTCTCTCGTTAAAGTATATTAATTACCTTTCTATTTGGTCAGTGAATTTGGCACTCACAGATTTCTGCATTTATGTATAGCCATTAAAGGGATTTGTAGGGATTCAAATCCATTTTTAAAACATTAATTGCTTAGAAATCTAATTAAATTAGTAAAATAGCCTGTTATTATGTCATGCTAATATGGGCAGAATACTAGCTATGGGATCATATATTAGTTTATTTTATTTTCTTTTAATTTATTCAATTTAGGCACCGTCCAACTCCAAAATCACTTTGGGAGAGGCATAATAAAACAAAATAGAATAGAAAACACAATGTAATAGTTACAAAAACAAATAAAAAAGTGATAAATGCTAAGAACCAACGACAAAACCTCTGACCCTCTCAAACAAATCCTGACCATCCTAGCACGAAGCCTGGGAGAACAGCCAATTATTTAAGGCAGACATGTCAAACACAAGGCCCGGGGGCCAGATCCGGCCCGCAAAGTGGTTTCATGTGGCCCGCGAAGCCATCCTGCAAACAGTGAGGGAACGGCCCCCGCTGCCTTGGCCCTGGCCCAGAGACCCTCCTTCTGCCAGAGACCCTCAGATCTGTCCCACTCCTGCCCAGGCCCCAGCCACGCCCACCCAGTAGGCCACGCCCACCCTGGCCATACCCACCCGGCCCCCTGAGGGCAACCGCAATGCTGATGCGGCCCTCAATGAAATTGAGTTTGACACCCCTGATTTAAGGCCTTCTGGAATGAGAGCTACAGGGACATTAGGGGGAATCTGATTTTAGAGTCTGTGTGGGATCAGAAACAGAAAATACAGGCAGTCCTTGGTTAATGGCTGCCCTGTCTAGCAACCATTCAGATTTATTATGGCACTGAAAAAGTAGTTTTATAACTGGTCCTCAAACTTACAAGTATCATGGCATCCCCGTGGTAAATGTGACAATTTGGGTGGCACACATTTACAATCCTGCATCACAGAATCACCATTTGCAAGCTTCAGAGCCAGCTTCCAACAGTCAATGGAGAATCTGGCAACAAGTGACAAACTGTGGCCATGTGATCTTGTGCTTAACAACCGCAGCCGATTAATTTCACAACCACAGCAGAAGTGATGGACTAAGTCTGGTGCAGTCATGTGAAGTTTCACTTAACAGCCACTTCACTTAACCACGGAGTTATAGGTCCCAACTGCAGTTGTTATATGAGGCCTACCTGTAGCGTAACATGCATTAAGAAGGTATGTGGAACAATAAGGGATTTTTATTTAAAACCTTGCCTTAAATCAGGCTTAAGGCCAAGTAAAATGTCAAAACAGAGATGATATAGAGACACTGAAGAAAATATCATTTACTATTTTTAAAATGTTTCAATTTCCAACTATGCATTATGACATCTTTATCCTAATACACACATAACTTATTTATGTACACACTATTTGTAAGAAATTAAATTTAGCATTAAGAGAAGAATAAAGAAACAGCTTACCATCCAATTCCTCAGCATTATTTTTGCAGCTTGAATAATCTGAAAAAAAAAGGAAAGCTACTGAGGCTTTGCTGTATAATTATCCATCTAAATGTCAGCTGAGAACATGTGATTCCTTCTTTTATGTGCAAAAGGACTGCTCCCTTATGCCCATACTTAATTACAGCATGGAAATATAGCACACACTCACCTTTGCCTTTGACACTTAATGTTCAGGGAATTTTACTTCAGGCATTTCTCCTTTTTTCCTCACTCAAGAGTACAGGCATATGAAAAATTCAATCAGTCTCTATGTCACACACACATGTGCTACACAAACTAGAGATCATAGAGTTGGTAAAAGCAAACGCTTTGTATACTGTCGATAAAAGATTGATTCAGGAAATCCAATATTTGGAGTTTTGAAGTTATAGATCACACTATTGATTATGAATATAGATAAATCTATTATCAATATTCAGCTAAGAAGACAGGAATTACTGAGTGAATATGATAAATTCTTCAACTTGTATTGTTTTTTTTTACAAAGTAGCTCTAACTTACAATACAATGTACAAAGGGCATAGATTCACCTTATTAAGCCATACATTTCCAAATAATATTTTCTTTCTGTACTTGACTAACAAAACAAAGGCTTCTTCAAAATTGGCTTAACTCTTGACCCATGTAGGATATTTTTTTTTTTTTGGCCACAATTTTGCCACTGCATTTTTTTTGTTCCAGTTTTATTATTTTTAACAACTTAATATTTGCAAATCGACTTGAGTAAATTAGTGAGATTTCAATATTATCCTCATAATCCAATTTCATTGAGGGGTGGGTGTGAGAGAGAAATAAAGAGAATTAAAAAGAAATGATAGTTATTTATGTAACCATAGACATAAATTACTAAATCAAGAACCTGACTTGATCAATAACCAGAAAAGTTCTACAGTAAGTAGAACAGAATGTTCAACTAACCATTTGATAGGTCATTTCTCTGTTCTTTGACATGATTACTCCTGGGGCTTGAAAATGCACTGAGTAGACATGTTCCTGTCATTGGTGAAAAAGGGCCATTTTTCTTTCCTTTTACTGATGATGTTGCTGGCACCTGGACCAATAAAAAAACAACAAAGAACATTTTTTCTGCAGTAAAAAGCATCATCACATTCTCCCTTTCAATGCCTATACACTTATTATTTAAAATAGTCATTGCAGTGCAAAGAGAATGTAACCATCCTCCTCTCCCCCACACCAATGATCCACTTTATGCTCAGTTAATAAATCTTTAGAAGAGACTCCAGATTTAAGAACAAGAACAGACTCCAGATTTAGCAAGAATTCCCCATTGATATAGCTTATCCCTCAGCTGGACCTAACTGATAACAACTTAGAGCAGTGGTTCTTAACTTTATCTTCATCATGGACCCCCTTTTTGTGGCCACAGACCCCCAAGATTTAAATCAATATTTCAATCATAACATTTCTTCAAGCTTTTGTGGACCTCCTATGAAAACATTGTGGAGCCCCAGGTGTCCAATGACCACAGGTTGAGAACCACTGACTTAGAGGGCATTGTAACTGCCTAATGTACCTGTTCAATGCAGTTCCAAGAAGATGGGATTACTTCTATAGGCTTCAGCCTACAGTAGGACCCAAGAGTTAAGCAGCATGGTCCTCAAAGGCAAGATTTTCTCTTGTCTGATATTGACTTTGATTTAGACTGTGCTATACAAAATAACCTCTTAATCATCCTGTCACCGCCCTATTTAGAGGGAAGCTGCTACCTTACCTTTCACATTTTACTCCAGATGTTATTTCAACTTAAAAAAAAGGCTGACAATAGCCTAGCCTTCCCCAATCAATCTACTACATACCCTCAGAATTGGATGATGCTACTAATCATGAAATGAAATCATGAGGCAGGCATCACCAAACACTCAGATGCTGCTTATAGATGACTCAGGAGAAAGGGAATCTTCAACCTCAACAGATGCATTACAAAGATGGAGGTCAGAATGTGAATATAATGAACTATTGCTTTTTTCTTCCTTCATCATCACATTATAACTAAGCATGAGGCTATTTAATATAAAATTCCATGTTCCTTTCCACATCTCCATATTGCTAAAAATTAAAGTGTGTATGTGTGTATAAAACATTGATAATGTTTATTGCTCATTTATAATTGAAAATCTCTTTGCTCTTGTAATAGTATGTACACCTGAAGTAGTGTGTGTGTGTGGGGGGGGGATTTTGGTAAAAGCACTATGGTTTACCATGAAGGCGATGGTACACTCCAGAGAGAAGCCCAAAATAAGACTGAACAGTCCTGAACTGGATCGGAGGAGGATGAAGAAATTCAAGGAAGCAACACGCTATAAGCTCTCAGGGGTATATCTATTAGGTTAGAAGGTTATAGCTTTAATCTGGCAAGATTCTATCTATTAGGTGTAAGCCATTAAGGAGTGGAGTCAATTGGATTTTGCTGTCTAATGGGCTTGGACCTGATAGCCGCAAGTTTTTATTATGATTATTAATTCAATATTTAATAAATGTCATATAAATAGACATTTCTAACTCCCGTTTTACTACTCAAAATTTAGGGGAAAGTAAGAGGGGAAGGAGGAAAAGTAAAATGAAATAAGAAATAAAGGACATTCAGAACTTAATTCATAGGATTATAAATCAAACTTTCTATCACCTACATATATTCTCAAAACAGCCCACAGAAGTTACCTCTGGATGAGATATATTATAGCAGTCTTGTAATTTGAACCCTTTCCTGCAACATTTAGCAATACAGTTTTTACTCTTGAGCAAAAAGGTAGTTCTCCCAATTTTCACGATTAATTTTACCTCTGATTTTTGAAAAATTAATGAAATTATAAACCTGCAGCAAGAGGTCTGACTGAGCAAACATGCCAAATAATTATTCTTAAAATAAATATTTCCCCCTTTTTAAATTTCCATTTCAGAAAAAAAAGCAGCTTTAGGGTGGAATAAAATAATTTCAAGCTGGATCGCTTGTTTCCAAAAACACCCTTCGGACCTAGAAAGCAGATGCAAAATTACAGTCACAGCTGTACTGTATATACTGCAAATAATGAATAACAGAAAATGAAATTGCAAATTACATTGCTAATGATTGTTATTGCTATTTTGTCACTTTTGTTTCAATACAAACAAAGAGAAAGTATACATATCTTAATACAGTCAGATTTTCAGTTTAGCTAAGGCTATAGCAAATCTTCTGCAAAATAAAAAAATGGCACGTGCAGACAAAACTGGAGATTCATTTTATTCACATTTTGATACATTTTCCTATTATTTCTTCTCTTCCACAAGCTACCTGGCTAAGCTTCACAGAAACTCCCACAACTGGTATTGGAAGAAAATAAACTGGTATATGTCATGGCACAGTGTGTCTAGAAACACACAGTGCCACATTTTACCAAAGAGGGAGAACAAGAAAGAAACCCAGAAAAAATATAATTTCATTTTTATTGTGATAACTGTATGGGTAATTTATTACAAGGTTACAGTATATTATTTTATGTTAATCTACTTCTCTCAGCTAATTACATTCTCATCATAAAAATGTCTTTATTGTTTTGCTTTCAATTTCGCAGTTTATAATATGCAGATTATAGTATTATCATAATTGCATATTGTTATATGTACATTCAGATAGCAGTGCATTTGTTTCAGCAATTATAAAGCTAATTTCTAATAAACAATGTCATAAAAAACATTTGGCGCTGGAGAGATTTGAATATAACAAAACAAAGAATAGCGCTATATTTCTTTAGTTATAGTCAACTGTTTCATACAAAGTCAGAATATTATATAAAATAGCACTGCCTTCAAAGGTCTCTAGCAATCACTTCATATACATTAAGATATATATTATCATTGATTATTGAGTTATGATTTCTCTGAACTGTTGCTCATTTATACACCCACACATTTTCTACAAAATAATTTACAAATTTAAACACAGGACAGAAAAACAAAAATATTCTTACTTTTTCTGGAATAAGATTTTCCAGCTTCAAAGCTCTTTTAGCACTACAAAAGAAGGAAAGCAAGTGTTATTATTGCTCAAAGGGAAATTTTAATCTAAGAACATCCTTCACTGGTAGCTAGTAGTAATCCCCATTAACTAACCCTAACCACATTCAAGCAACATTTTCTTACAATAAGAGCTAACCTCATACAGGTATACATGAACAAGATGGTAAATACTGCTTTGAAAACTGATCACATTTGTGCTGTTTTCTCACATGTGGCATACAACTGGATCAAACAGGACATCAATATCAGATTACCCAAAATATTTATTAACTATAAAGTACTAATAATGAACATTGCTATACAGAATTGCATAGTAACTTACCTTGTTATTTTTCAAGGTGAAAAAAGCAATTCTTATATTTCAGCTCAACATGATTCAGTGCTGCTAGACTATGACTGAATTAAGGAACAGATGCTCTCTGACTTTACAGGTCCCTAAACCATAAGAAAACATTTTCTTGCATTTTTCACTGTACTGATTCAGGAACGTGCCAGCTTCTTCTGCAAAATCTGTTTTCCTGAACTGGATGCCCAGTTGTTAGTGGCAATACTAGGAATGAAAAGCTGAATATTTAGAATATTTTAGATTGTACAGCTGTCTTCTAAAGAGTGGTCGTCAGAATTTTATTGAATGCAGACTAAATACTTTAAAGAAAGAAAGGTCAAGGTAAATTAAGACTATTGTTCCCAGAGATAACTCCAATTTTCAATGTACTTCCTTAAATCTTTATAAGGAGGTATCGCTTTTTTTCCTGTAAAGCAACTAAACAACTAAGAACCTTTACAATCATTTAATAAATGTATCATAAGATAATTTTAGATTAAATAAGATTTGCAGGGGGTTTTCATTTTAGAAAAGAACATTACAGGTATCACATTGGAAACAGGCCAATTTTTCTGTTTCCAAACAACCACAGTGCTAGAAAGAGTAAACCTTACAAAAAATTACTGGCATAAATGACACTTATGAGCCAAAGACCAAGCTAATCACCCACAAAATATTTTTTTACTTTATTTTTTGTGATGAAACATATGAGAAACGTTTATGGACATCTTTGAAGTACGACTTTATATATTGCTAGCTTGAAATGAAAATGAAAAACATTTTTGTCTTTAAAACAAACAAGCAATGCTATATAGTATATGGTATTTACATTTTTCATGTTAAAAGCTACTTGCATTCTTGCCAAGATACAATCAAAGCTGAAAGAATTGGATAAAATTCTTAACGGCATGTTCTTTTTAAATATAGTGCCCTGTCTTGCTTAAAGAATGCAGACTCCATTACATCTTCTGTATCTCAGAGGCAGCAAGGAAACACTGTGTACATTAATACATTCACTCTGCAAAGATGCTGTAGGGGACATGCGTGCATTTGCATTCCACACTAAGGCATGTTATGATGGAAGTTTTTATGGTGGACTTCAAAGAAAGCTGGAAGCAAAAGTACAGTGGAATCTGGACCCAAGATAGCTTTATGATTAGAATAAATGGCAAATTACATGAAAATCCCATTAAACTACAGTATAGCAAACTGGGAAAAAAATCTAGGAAAAACGATAGACTGGTCAAGCAGCATACTATTTAAAATCTGTCAAAGACTTTGGGTGGCAGCAGAGTTACAGCACACCCAAATTTTCTTTCCTCTGCCTGTGGAGATGCTGAAAACTTGGAAATAGCTGAACTCGTTAGCCATTCTCAGTCCAAGAAATTACCACTTTACCGTGAGAAGAAAAGTCATTTTGCCACATTTCTGTTAGACAATTGTTTTAGGTACATATTTCCCCTATGCAATAATAGTAAAACTCAACAGTTGCAAAGACCTTTGCAGATTTAAGGAATGACATTTCTTAAATGGGAAAGCGAAGGGGCATCCATTCAAGGCTACATTGTGAAAAAGAAAGCATAATGTGAGAAGCATTTATTATATTTCTTTTGTATTGCTCTTCTATATCATACAGTTAGAGGAGCAGAAAATACCTTTTATTTAAGCAGGACTGGTTTATCATTCAGATCAAAAAGCCAAATGGGACAGTGAATGAACGAAATGTATTACAGTGTGGGAGGTAGCTTATCCTCATCTTCTCAAAAGGTAAGTCCTACTGAATGCAATGTGACATGCTTCCATGTAAAAATATGTAAGGAAGGCCAAAGCTCAAGCCAATCTTCCACAAAATATTTTCACTTTATTCTTTGAGATGAAACATACTGAGAAATGTTTAAGGACATCTTTGAAGCATGACTTTATATTGCTAGATTTGATTTTACAATTATTTTGAAAAGGGATTACTGAAAAAACATTTTTGTGTATAAAAAGAATAAGCTAAGTTATATGGTATTTATGTTTTCACAGTTAAGAGCCATTCGTATTCTTGCCAAGGGACAATCAAGTCAAGTCTTTAGTGTTCTCTGAACCTGGTTCTTCCTTTGCAGATATTTCATTACCTGACTAGGCACAGTGTAGCGAATGCACTGTGTGCTACTGAGTGTGGTGTTTGCTCCTTGTTTATAAACAGCAACTTGCCTTGTCATTGTCAGTGGGGGCATAGTTTTCTCATTACACTTCCTTGATTAGGCTTCCTTAATTCTTCATAGGCTTTCAGGATCAGGGTACCAAGGAGAACACCATTCCCTTACCAATACTGGCAAGACAGGCTACTGTATATAAACCCACAGCAAACACCACGATGGTACCTAGTCAGGTAATGAAACATCTATGAGCAAACAACTAAGCTCAGAGAGCACCAAGGACTCCACAATTCAACCTTAAGCTGCATATATTTTCTTCTATTGATAAAGCTAAAACAATTTTACAAGATTCTTAGCAGTATGTTCCCTTTTAAAATACAGGGCCCTGTAAATATAAAGGTAAAGGTAAAGGTTCCCCCGCACATGCGTGCTAGTCGTTTCCGACTCTAGGGGCCGAAGAGCCAGCGCTTGTCCGAGGACGTCTCCGTGGTCATGTGGCCGGCATGACTAGACGACAAAGGCGCACGGAACGCTGTTACCTTCCCACCGTAGTGGTCCCTATTTTTCTACTTGCATTTTTACGTGCTTTCGAACTGCTAGGTTGGCAGAAGCTAGGATGAGTAACAGGCGCTCACTCTGTTACGTGGCACTCAGGATTCGACCCGCCAAACTGCCATCTGATCGACAAGCTCAGCGTCCTAACCCACTGAGCCACCGCGTCCCTATACCTGTAAATATAGGGCCCTGTAAATATACATAAGCCTGTTTTAATTATATTTAGTTTCCAAAGAAATCCAGTCATGTGAAAGTCATAACACTCTTGCTCAGATGATTTCAACAGAATCTATCATAAATGATTAACAGCCTGGAACTAACAACCTTGTCTTTTGAGCATAGGCTCAGTTGTGGCATGGAATTCTTATGCTCTTATGAGGTAAGGTACACATATACCCATTCATTAAAGCTGGTGTGACATGATATTTGAAAATTGGCATGTTTTGAATAGCTTCCCATAGTGAACTTCTAATTTAGGGCATCAAGTTGCCTATTCCAGCAATAGAGTTTTTTGCTCTGAAGGAAATCCTATAATTTTCTTAGTATTCTGAAACCCATTATGTTAAGAATCATTGTATATTCATTTTTTGGCCATCTTGAGAATCAGCAATCCAAAACAGCAACATATAGCTGTTCTGCTCATTTAACCTCAAGAAATCTACCACTGTTACATCGAGTCTACCTGAAAAACATGTAGAATCTGCATTACATGAAAAGCAGCTAGAATTCATATTTCTATGACAATCATACACTTTAAAAGTCCTAAAAAAATTGGAAGCCTAATCAGGTCAATTTGCCCTAAGAAAGTGTTTCTGAGTAATCAGCTGCTTTTTTCAACCAGCAAGATATTTAAACCAAATAAGGTTTAAACTCAAAAGAACACTAACCTATTTCAATATCCTTCCAAAAGCTGATCTCAAGTGCAAATACTACACAAAAAAACTCTTTATAAGTGGAGATTGTACCCTTGTGGGAAAAGAATCATTGAATCCATTGCTCATGGCCTGTAGCTCCCTCTATAAGAACCCCAGTTCTTGCTTCATAATTCCCTAGTTCGCAAAGTATCCAATTTTGAATTATTTTTGGTACGGTTGTTTTTATCATACCTGTACATTTTATTTCTTTGAATGTAGTTAAAATTTGTTACACTGTCTATAAATTAAACATGCCCTGATTGCCTCAGTGACCTAGTTATAACTTTAAGTTGTTCTTGGTTTTATTCAAAGTAGAAATTATATGAACAACTCTGAGAATCCCAGTCAACCATAATAAATTATTACTATCACCATTTCTATGGATACATTAAGCTTCTTGAAATACTTCAAATATCCATTATACTATACCTCATAATCTCTCAGCAATGGAAATACAAGATCTAGAATTTGATTCAAGTCATTTTGGGAAATCTGAAATATTAATGAGTCACATGCAGAACACAGAATATAGCATAGTAGAATTGGAAGGGACCTTGGAGGTCTTCTAGTTCAACCCCCTGCTCGAGCAGGAGACCCTATACCAGAGGTCTTCAAACTCGGCCCTTTTATGACTCATGGACTTCAACTCCCAGAATTCCTCAGCCAGGCACACTGGCTGAGGAATTCTGGGAATTGAAGTCCATGAGTCATAAAAGGGCCGAGTTTGAAGACCCCTGCCCTATACCATTTCAGACAAATTGTCATCCAGTCTCTTTTTGAGCCTCCAGTGATGGAGCACCCACAACCTCTGAAGGTAAGCTATTTCATTGGTTTATTGCTCTCACTGTTAGGAAATGTCTTCTTAGCTCTAGGTTGCTTCTCTCCTTGGTGAGTTTCCAACCACTGTTTCTTGTCTTGCCTTTTGGTGCAAGATTTTCCACAGATTTTGGACCATATTTTCTGCATCCCTGATTTTAAAGAACTATAAAATGTACAGCAAATCCTGAAATAGACCCAGCATAGTTTAAAAATAAAAACTCTTCATAGTATCAGGGCCAAATAATAATAATAATAATAAAAAAAATCTTGTCAGACTTCCGGTTTGCGCTCATAGCGCATTGCTGCACGAGAGCCCTGCCAGGGGGATCCTAAATGGGTCTGAAGTTGCCCCGGAGAGTTGACCGCAAAGGAGGGGCGCCCTGTTGATCACGAAGTGATGGCAATCGCTTCGTTTGATCTGGGAAAAGGCTAGCCACATGCCAGCATGTAGCCCAAGCTACTGCAGCTGAAGTCCAAGAGAACCGGTGAACAGCATGCTTGGAACTGATGAGAGTATTTGATCTTCTCTCTCTTATTTTACAACTAGTCTCTGGGAAAGATCCCCAAAGCAAACAACCTCTGAAAGTGAGGGGAGGGGACTACATTTCCATTCCCCCATAGACAGAGGCAGCAAATTAATTTTTAAGGAGAAAAGAACCTTATTGAAATTAAATTCAAAATACTACAGTCTGATAAAACTTAGAAACTAAAACAAACTGCTAAGATTATATTCTAAAGGATTTTGACTGAATTACATAAAAAAAGAAAAATAATAAGAAATTTTTGTCTGAAAGAGCAGGAAAATAAATATTTGCTGACATCTAGTGGACAATGAGAATATAGCACATTAAAGACAATGCCCAGAAACAAAGAAAAAAAATCTGTTCCCATGAACTCTAATAACTTTTAAGAAGACAGTTGCTAAGGAACAGAGAAGAGATTGTATACTGGGGCAACTATAAGACTGGAAAGTGTTTGAAGGAAAAGAAATACTTTGATTGTGGTTTAAATTTATGAACTGTTTAAAAATGTTGATCTATGATAAATTATTGAGAAGGGAAGTTACAGGAAGGATTTAAGCTCGCTAAATATATTGAATTGACAATTGACTCCTGAAAGAAAGAATTGTTATAAAACATTGATTTTACTGAAACCCTGACAACTGAAAATTACAGTGTATTACAAAAAATTATATATAAAAACAAGAACTATACAAAATTGGACTGTATGAATTTTGAGTTTTGGTTAGCTTGACAAGGCTAATTACAGAGACTATGGCATTTATGATGGACAACTCGAAAAGGGGAGACAACATGGATATGACATACTCATCAAAAAATGATAGAAAACCACACTTATTATCTACTCCTGAAACATTAAAGACCTTTAGAAACATTTCAAGACAAGACAAATACTTCCCAAGATGAAATTTATGCAATGCTATGACAGATATAAACTACAATAGACTTAAACCACGAGATTAAACATAACTTTGATACTATAAGGAAGGGGTGTCAAACTGCCAGCCCATGGGCTGGACATGTCACGTGGAAGCTGCACCCACCCCATTGCTAGCAATGGCAAAGCTGTCCCAATACGTTGTGCGATGTCACATGAAAGCGTGGGTTTGACATGTCTGCTATACGTGAATATATTTCTAACTTAAATCTACAATGAAAAAACATCCAAAGAATAATGGTAAAGAATGAACAAACAATCCAGACAACAGAATGTAAACTAGAAAAAAATTATTTAACTGGTGAAGTTACAAATGAAGGGAATTATAACTTAATACAAAGAAGAAAAAACTTACAAGACTTGGATACAACAATAAATATGGAAAAGATATCTTATGCCCATGGTGGCGAACCTGTGGCACACAGAGCCCACTCTGTGGGCACACGCGCCGTCTCCCCAGTCCTAGGACTTCAGCTGGGTTTTATAAAACCTTTTCGCTTTAGGCCTCCACTGCCGTGTACCAAAAAAAAAGTTTCGATCAATCAATCAATTTCAACTTCTTGCGGGAAAAATGAAAGATCTCTCAAAGTTGAAATTGACTGAGTGAACTTTTTAGTCCCACCCAGTCTGCCATTACCACTGCAGCCACACCCACCCAATGGGCCATGACCACCCAATTGGCCACACCCACCCAATGGGTCACACCCATCCGGCACCCGACGATACATAAGTGGATTTTGGGTTGCAGTTTGGCCACTCAATCTCTAAAAGGTTTGCCATCATGCCTTATGCATTAGAATGTCAAAATAAACCTGAGAAAAAGCCTTAACAAAAATGGACACTGCTAGGAGAATCATTGTTTGGGAGACAAAAAGCATACATCCTATCTACTATGTATCCCCTACTCCTAACAATAATTACAAAAATATAAGAACTGGACAAGTTGAAAATATTAATTTGGGAAACAATTTGGCAAAGGAAGAAAATTAGAGACAGGCTGAAGAGACTGGATTAGCCCTACCAGATGGAATATTATATGAGTAAATAATTGTTTGAATATGGCTAAGTAAACAAATAATAAAGGGACTTTAGAATAAGTGTGATAAGAGATATAAGCAATATAGTATTTTTTTGATAAGATACAAAATGTAAAAATATTAGGATGTTGTAAGTGAAAGGAAAAGTTTGGATTTTAAAGACAAATTAAGTTTGAAAAGATTTAGGATTAAGGAAATTGAAATTGAGTGGAAATTAGGCTTAATAAGAACTCTGGAAAAAAGGACATATAGTGATTTAAGTAATTTTTACAAATAGAAGAGAAATATAAATTGACTAGAAAGATATGGATAGATGTTATAGATAAGTAGTATAGTATCTATAATATATGAAATATGAAAATATTGTGATATATTTAAATGGAAAATTTGAATATTTAGATGTTAAATATTGGGAAAAATATGATTGACAAGAATTGTTTGAATATTATGGAGAATGAGCTTAAACAAGATTATGAAAATAAGATACATGGTGAATCAAAAAGATGATTCTTACGAAAATAACATAAGCTGATAAAAAAATGCTATATATGGATGCTACTATTGTTGGTATAAATATAGAAGAAAATGTTTTTATTTAATCCTTTAAATATGGAAAATATCAAATATTAGAAATTATATTTGTTTAATGTTGTAGGAGGAGAATATTACTGGGTGAAGAGAAGATCAAGGAAATATATTATCAATTGATATACTAATTATAGAAATATAAAAATTAATTATTGTTTAACTATTATTAATTGTATATTCTTTTCTAAAAAATGTATGAACCAAGACAACACACTGTACACCAGGCACTAAGGTTGTTATTGTAAAAAACCAATAAAACTTTTTACAAAAAAAAAATCTTGTCTACTTACCTACTTAAGTACCTGTGTAAGTCCTCAGCTCTCCTCCATCATGTTAAGTAGAACTCCCACTCACCAAAAATTGATTAGTTGGAGAATAGAGGTCCGTCACATATGTGTCAGATCACATATGTACATGTGCCTGAACATTTTTAAAGCAATAGCTAATGAATACCTATGTTGATTATGGCTGGGTTCACATAATATTTATTTTATTTTATTTATTATTTATTTTATTACATTTATATACCGCCCTTTCCCGAAGGACTCAGGGCGGTTTACAGGGTGATTAAAAAACAAAGATACAAAAGTTAAAAACAAATTAAAAAAAATTATATTCGTCCCTGCATAAATAAAACCCCAGTTAAAATTAAGATTAATTCTCAGCCTGGGCCAGAGAGCTCGAAGAGCCAGGTCTTCAGGTCCCGGCGGAATGAACGGAGGTCGGGGGCAGTCCTCAGCTCCACTGGCAGCTGGTTCCAGAGGGCAGCCGCACCCACTGAGAAGGCCCTATCCCTGGGTGTCGTCCGCCGGCAATCTCTTACCGGTGGCACCCTGAGAAGACCCTCCCTGTGGGAGCGCACTGGACGAAGGGAACTTGATGCCGGCAGCAGGTGTTCCCTCAGATATCCCGGACCCAAGCCATTTAGGGCTTTATAGGTCATCACCAGCACCTTGAATCTCACCTGGAGGGCAACCGGGAGCCAATGCAGCTCGCGGAGTAGAGGTGTTACTTGGGAGTATCGGGAAACCCCCATCACAACTCGCGCGGCCGCATTCTGCACCAGCTGAAGCCTCCGAGTGGTCCTCAAGGGCAGCCCCATGTAGAGAGCGTTGCAGTAGTCTAAACGGGAGGTGACGAGCGCATGAGTGACTGTGTGTAGGGCATCTCGGTCCAGATAGGGTCGCAACTGGCGCACCAGGCGAACCTGGGCAAAAGCCCCCCTGGTCACGGCTCCTATATGGTCTTCAAAATTGAGTCGTGAATCCAGGAGGACTCAAGGTCAACCAAATTAGCAAGCAGACTATGGTCTAGCATTTAGTATAAATTCCAAGTTTGATGTTGCTCACTTTTTACTTTAATTGCATATCTTACTAGGATAGCATTACCTACATTTGCCTGCCAAATTAAACCATAAATCATAGTCTAGCATAGCATGTGGTATGAATCCAACCCTGATAGTTAATGGTCAGTGAAATGGATCATCATTATTGTATGGAGTTTCCAGCAGCAGCAGCTGTCAAGAGGAATGCTTCGTTAAAAAATAAAAACTTTACACAATAGTTGGGATCATATATTTAATCATAGGTTGCTGAAGATCCTAATAACATTGTGCTAAACCACCATGATTTAATGTGATGTGTGCACACATCAAAGTAACCTCATCTTTTATTATGCTAAATATATAAACTTTTCTGAAATAGTATAAAGTCTCAAAAATAAATATTTAGGACAAGCATTTAAATGGGAATTCTCATCAATGCTAAAGTACTATCAAATGAAGACAGGTGGAAAAGAATGCTTCAAATCACACTAAGAAACAAAGTGAGGTATATGTACTGCATTTTTTTTTACCTTTTCAGGTAAGAGAAAGGACATCCTCAACCTAAACATTATAAATCTCAGCAGGACTTTTTCCTAATTTATCAAGCTAAAACCTATTTGGTTCTCTAACCAGCAGATGGAAATCACTTCTTTTCACCTGAATATTCTACCTCATAAGTTCACAGCAGCTTTTCACAATCTAGTGCCCTTTTCATTTCATTCCCAAACAAAAAACCTGGTGTCACTTGGGCTGGAAATGATTGGGCTGCTAACGCAATACATTTGGGGGCACCAGACTAGTGGAGGCGGTTCAGCTAAGTGTTAGAAATATTTATTATGAGAGGAAGCTCATGGGCTGTACACACTTCAAAGCACAACTGCCTTAGTCATTTCTATATATTCCTGCATTAATAGCACTCTGAGAGGCAGCTTAGTGTAATGGTTAAGGTATTGGGCTAAAAACCAGGAGACCATGAGTTCTAATCCTACCTTAGGCACAAAGCCAACGGACTAGCCTTGGGCCAGTCACTCTCTGACCTAAGCAGCAGTGGCAAACCAACGTCTGGAAAACCTTGTCAAGAAAACTGCAGCGACTTTTCCAGGCACTGCCAAGAGTGAAAAAACTGACTTGGCAAACGCACACAAAAATTAGCACCTTACCTACAAAAGCCACACCTAAATACACTCCTCTGTCAGTGTAAAGCAGGGGTAGGCAACCTCGGCTCTTTTATGACTCATGGACTTCAACTCCCAGAATTCCTGAGCCAGCTTGGCTGGCTCAGGAATTCTGGGAGTTGAAGTCCATGAGTCATAAAAGAGCCGAGGTTGCCTACCCCTGGTGTAAAGGAACACAGATATTAATGCAGGGGTCTTCAAACTTGGCCCTTTTATGACTTGTGGACTTCAACTCCCAGAATTCTTCAGCCAACATGTCTGGCTGAGGAATTCTGGGAGTTGAAGTCCACAAGTCATAAAAGGGCCAAGTTTGAAGACCCCTGTATTAATGCAATAGGGAAAGAGGTCTCTGTCCGTCCTCCGGCTAACAGGCACTCTTAACTGACACTGTGTCATTATCAGAACCCGTTTGTCTTTGGCTGCGTTCGCAAGACCTACTGAACAGGATTCTCAGAACACAGTCAATTGAATTGCGACAAGCAAACCCAACCTCGGCTCTGCGCTGACATGACACTGACACACACACACACACACACACACACCATTTCCCGCTTCAGCTCGGGACTTACCGCGGCATCAGGACCGCTTCCAAAGCCTTTCCTCTGCAGCGAAGCTGAGCCTCCCGCCCTAAGTCCGAACGGTGCACCAGTCAAAAGGGGCCGGGCGGGAACACCAACCCTCAGCCTGAAAACGGCTTGGCTTGGCTTAGCATCAGTGGTCGAGTCTCTTATTCTGCTCGCTTACTCCTTCTCCTCTTTCGTTTTGTTCTCCCCTTGCCCTTTTCGAGCACCATCAGATTCTCACCAAGATAAAATTTCCCGAGCAGTGGCAAGAAGCAGAAAAGAGGCAGTCGTAAAACTCCTAATTTCATCTTAAAGATCAAGTAGAGTCACAATGAAAATAATCAGAGTTGGGTTGGTATTTTTTCTTTAGGGGTTATGACGAATTCTGCTAAGCTATAAGTTTTGCTGAAAAGAATTCCAGTGTTTTAGGTCCTTTGGTGTTTCACAGATGAAATTAAGGCTGTTGTCTGGTATTTTAATACTCTTTCTCCTTTCATTCTTTATTTTAAAAAAAGTTCCTAGAAGACTAGCGCTCTCTGCAACTATTCTGTTCTCAGTCAAGCAATTTATTGCAATACTCTTCTTATACACATGTGGGCGCACCGACAAAGGTTTAGAATAGATAACATCGTGACTAACTGAAAGGAAAATTAGCTATAATTTTTTCCAGGTGTGTGAAAATACTGTAGTAAATAAAAAGTGAATGTTATCTGTTGTTATCTCAGATGTTCTAAGAATAGTTATGCTTGTGCTCTGGAAAGAAAAAAGCTCTCTATACAGGCCTTGACATGTTTTGACTTACTTTGCCAGTTCCAAGTATAAAACTAATTTTGTAAAAAAGGGTTTTGGAATTGATTTCTAACGAAGATTTTTTTTATTGCATAAGTGAACCACTGTATGTGATATCCTAGGAATTAGCCGTTTCCTTACACCCAATGGAATATGTTATAGATTTTGAAGAGTGGCACTGTGGCCAATGGCCATGGAATCTACAAAAATATACTGCTCAAAAAAATAAAGGGAACACTTAAACAACACAATGTACTGTATTTAATAGTAAGATGTCTTATTTTCTGTTCCCTTTATTTTTTTGAGCAGTATAGTTGCTTGTACTAATAGTCATATATGTTACTGCTTCTCAATTATTTGTAAACTTAAGATATAAATTAAATGTTAAATGAGTCATTGCATCTGAGCCTCCCAAATCTTACCTATTTCTGGCTATCTGTTGAGCACATCAACATTTCTATACAGTAATACAACATTGCAGTTTCCCAATTCATAAAACTAGTTCTCCATTAATATCAAGCAAGTTCTCATTAAAGCAACTCAACAATACTTCTAACTACCCTTTTCCTTTAATGATCCTGTGATTTGTTCATCTCTCTTATACGCTATGGAATAAATAAACCTTGGTTTCCCCCTCTCCCCCAGCTATCAATTATCATCACTTTTGAGTAATATTTTTATTGTCAGATGCAATTGATTTCTTTTATTGAGGTTTATTTATTTAAAACATTAATTCTGGGCAGCTCCCAATCAATATGTTTATAAGCATAGATCTTCATTAGATGGAGGCATGTGCTATTATCTGAAGCATAACAGAATTATGTTTACATTGTTTGCCATTTTCATTCAGTTGTGGCCATATTATAGGTAGTATCTGAGAGAAGACATGTTAAGTGAGTAACAACTATTCCCTAATCCTGCAAAGCCTCAATTGCAGAGTAAAGAAAAGTAGAAACTAACAGTTTCCTTTAGTACAAATCAGATCTACTATCCTAGTACATCAAGGAGACATTGATAACATATTGGGAGGGCTGCTATTCAATATGCATACTGTATAACTGCCCAAATGAGAAATGGCTAAATAATAACAGAATTCATGAACAGAAACACGTGTTCATCCTTGATGGAATGGGTGACTGTAAAATTAACATTCTTTTGTTCACTCATTGGCTAGAACTCACTGTTCCTTGTGTGTGCGAACACTGGTCCTTAATTATTATAGTGACACAAGTTTGCAATAACTGGACTGTGTCCGTGGAGTCCTCCTTATGCCACTATAGTATGAAACTGTCAAGCAAGGCAAACAGTGTGTTATAAATAGGATGCTTTATCCATGATAAGTGATTATTATCTTTCTTTCCCAAGTGTAAAAGGCATATATCATTCAAAAGGTTGCAAGTGATTTAGGCCTCTCAAGTTAAGACTCCAATGAGTCCTGAAGGGGTCCCAACCTATTGTTGTCTTACTGAACTTGATGTATTCAATTTATTATACCAGAATATATTTTTCAGAAGTCAGCCATGGATAAAATGATGTTACAGGCTGTTCTACCAACAGTACAGTATACTACAGTTTTATGCATTTTGTGTTGGTCTTCTAAAAGCTTAAATCACTTTTGGTAAAAAAAGAAAATGACAATTGACATTTACTAGTTATACAGAAGAAAAAGGCTTGCTCCATCATAATTACTTAAAAAGAAATGCTGTATGGATTGCCACTTATAGTGGACAATGTAGTGCTGCTTTCCATAGACCTAATGAATTTACGTTCACTTGACTCTTTTCTGGGAAAAATAAAGCCCACAGCTCTGCACGAAAGGCAATAATTGACAGAACTTTTACAATAATTTTGACAAAACCTATTTTCATTGATGCATGCTTAGCAATTCGAACATCTACATCAGGGGTCCCCAATCCCCGGGCCACAGCCCATTAGTGGGCTGTGGCCTGTTCGCAACTGGGCCACGTGACTGGCTGGCTGGTGCACAGGTGCAACTCAATGTGCAAGTGGCAGTCTGGTGTGCATGCGCGCAGGTTGACTTCCACAAGTAGGGGGCTGGCATGCACGCAACTCAATTTGCACAAGTGCAGGCTAGCACATGTGTGCATGACGGGCCACCATTTGCACAGTCCCGTTCCCTTTTCTTTCCCCAGCCAGGCCGCCAAGCCGTAAAGGTTAGGGATCACTGATCTACATAGATAACCAGATGTGCCACAATAGCTCCCGTTCAGGTGTTACAATTATTTTGTGTTTCAATTTTCCTCTGAGGAATTCTAGAGAATTTTCCGCTTATAGGATAAGTATGGTAAGTGATCCAAAGTCAGTGAGTTTATAGCAGTTTAGCGATTTGAATCTGGGCCAGTTCTGGTCTAAAAATAACTGCACTCTTAAGCATTCTTTCTAAAAGGCAAACTCCATTCCGCTTGGTGGAGTTTGTATTATTAATTACATGGAATTAGATTGCAAAGAATTGTATTTTGTTTTGGTCTTAGCATGTAAAGCTTAGCACGGTAGCTTTCCAGTTATGGTTTACAACTTAAGTTACACAGATCCCAAAACTGGAGTTTATTCCACTCAGGGTCAGAAGAAGTCATGATTTAGCATAATGTGTAAATCTAAATAGGGGGAGGATAAAACCTAGCAGTTGTTCATCCGTAGTAATTACTACTTTGGACGGCATTCTGTTTATTTTGCAGATGGGACATTGCGGTAGAGAAGAAAAGTTGAATCCTCTAATCTCAGGCATCTGTGCTACATGGCCGGCAGTTGGCAAAATTGAAATGTATTTAATTTTTGCTTTCTGGTTGTTTAATCTTCAGAAAGGCAGCTCAGTGTGTGAGAGCCGTACCTCTCATATGCTCAGATTAGGGAAATGATATCAGTGAGGTACAGACAATCCTTGACATATGATCATAGCAACCATTCAAAATTATGATGGTGCTGAAAAAAAAATTGAATCATGATTAGTTCTCAGACTTACAACCTTTGCAGTGTCCTGGTGCTCATGTAATAAAAAATTGGTTGATTGGCAACCGGCATGTGTTTACAGAGGTTGCAGCATCCCAGGGTCACACGATCACCATTTGCAATCTTCTCAACTGGCTTCTGACAAGCAAAGCCAGATTAGGGCAAGCCAGATTCACTTAACAACTGCATGATTCACTTAACAATTGCAATGATTTGCTTAATGACCATGGCAAAAAAAAATCATATAATCAAGCACAATTAACTTTTTACTGATGGAAGTTCCAATTGTGGTCATAAATCAAGGACTACCTGTACATCTGGAAAACGGGTTGCAGCAGAAATTACCTGTGTATTACTCCAAAGCAAGAGGTAGGAGCACAGGAGAAAAGGAGATTGGTATCTTCCGGTTTCTCTCTTGGGAGACCTAACACTTTGCTGCAGAACGTTATCTTGTACCATATTCATGGATTTTCATTTTTTGCGTGTTATCATGATACTGTGATTTATTTTAACGAAATGCATTTTGGAACTGCACCTAAAATCTGAGTATTGGCAGAACAATTGACTTATGAGTTTGACATTATTATTGTGAACTGTTCCAGAACCACTGTGGTTTAATAGCAGTATACTAGCGTTACACTTTTGTATGAAAATGTAAATGTACATGGAAGTTTGTGAAGGTTTCTTTTTACAGAAATGGAAGTACAGTACACTGCTAATTTTTTAACGTATTTCCCATAAAGAGAAGGGATGGACAGATGGTGATGTGTAATGAAGCTTCCAAACAAAAGAAATGGGCTCTAAATATGTTTGCATTATTCACAGGATGTCTGGTAGTCAAAAGAGCACTACATTGCCATTCTGTAAGCAAATGCCATTCTCTTAAAAAAAAATCAGCATTATAAAGGGGAAATGTTTTATAAAGATTGCAGAGAAGCTTATTTAGCTGTCTCAAAAAGTAGCTTGGAAACCACTGAATCAAAAGAACAGCTGTATTTAGGTAAGTGTTTTTAATTTAAATATCATTAAGAAATGTGTTTGAATGGCAGTAGTGCATAGCATGTGTTTAATTCACCATTTTGTCTTATAATATATCTGGGAAACGTAGATTCATACTTTAAAACCATGGTAGCATATTTTGGATCATCAACCTGCTGACTACCTCTGCCTTATCTGCCCGCCATTGTTATTATACTGTGTTGGTGGATCTTAAATGTGAGGTATCAGGAGCACAACTGGAAGGATTAATTATGATAAGCAAATGAGGCCCAAGGAGAAAGAGAACACTTTTTCAGATGATGTTTGCTTTCCACTTCCCCATCTAACCAAGTGCTAGATATGCCCCATGCAGAGGACCATAGAATTTGGCTCAAAAAAGATGCATTAAGCCCACTATAGGGTTAATACACCTGTGGATAATTTCATTTAAAAATTGGGAAAAAAACAATTGCCCAAGTTAGTGATTTGCTGCAAATCATAAATTGTTACAAATCACTAATCAAAATGGCATATGGTATTCCTAGTTTGGGGGGGGGGGGTCATAGGTTTCATGGGTTGTCTACCTCTCATTTACAGGAACATGCTGAGTTTGCAAGAAATTGATATAGAGCAGGGGTTTTCAAACTTGGCCCTTTTATAACTTATGGACTTCAGCTCCCAGAATTCCTCACTCAACATGCCTGGCTGAAGAATTCTGGGAGTTGAAGTCCACAAGTCATAAAAGGGCCAAGTTTGAAGACCCCTGATATAGAGAAAACAAGAAGTACAATGGACATACTTTTTAATTTTTTGGTATATTTATCCAATATACAAAAAAAAGTGTCAACATTTTTGGTGTTAAAATTTTTTTGTAGTCTCCTTACTTGGTAGGTAGTTGTGGCTTTTACAAATATCAGCATTAGCTTTTGCTAATCTGCATATTAAAGATGATGTGAACTTTTCCCTCGTGTTTCTTTCATCGTTGTCCAAATGACCCTTGAGTACATAACAAATATTTGCCAAGGCCCATTTGAAGATCTATTCAATACAGACAGTACTGAGTTCAAGCTTTTTAGATAATTAGAAATGTCTGAAAAAAATCTGTTAGTTTATATCAAACTGCTGATAAGGAGTCAAATTACTAGACTGGGATAGAATGCAAGATAGTTGATAAATAAGATAAATTCTGCTTTATAATTTGTAGTATTTATAACATGTATAACTTGTATGTTTCAATTTTTTTCCCCATTCAATCTTGTCCAATTCTCTGAGACTACCAGGACAAATCTCTACAGTTTTCTGGACAAGATTTTTCAGAAGTGGTTTGCCATTACTTCCTTCCTAGCACTGACTAGCTCAAGGTCACTCAACTGTCTAGGTCAAGGGTAGGCAACCTGGGCTCTTTTATGACTCATGGACTTCAACTCCCAGAATTCCTGAGTCAGCTGACTCAGGAATTCTGGGAGTTGAAGTCCATGAGTCATAAAAGAGCCCAGGTTGCCTATCCCTGGTCTAGGTGCTTAAGGCAGGACTACGACTCAGTCTCCCAGTTTCTGGACTGATGCCTTATCCACTGCACCAAACTTTCAAATAGAGGTACATAAATGAATTGTAACTACTTGCCGAAATAGAAGGTTATGAACTAGGTAAAAATGTCTCAAGGCACTTAACGGTATCCAACTGTTCTTTTCAAGTACATTTAAAGAGTAATGTAAAAGACCTTGTTTTAAAAGTCTTTGGAGGCAAGTTAGCATTTCACAGCTAAGTATAGTTCCCAGGAAGTACAATATGCAGGTAACAGAATTTTACAGTATCTCTCTAGATAGTTGGGGTTTCCCCAGGTTTTTTTTAATGAACATTGTGTCAAAGAAGAAGGCTAATAACCTCTTCAGGAAACTAAAATAGCTATATAGCAAAAAAAAAACACCATGTAGTCGTTAATCGCAAAATATGAATAGTGGAAAGTACTGTAGATATAAATGCTGCCAGCCTTTAGAAGGGTTTTTTTTCATACCTGAAGCCTTCTCACAAACTATGCTGGAAACTTAGCAGAATTCAGATTCCTGTATAGTTAAATCATTTAGCATTGGAGGCTGCTGTTAAAAAAAAAACACCGTAAAAGTGCCATTAGGTAATACAGTGCCTAAAGGAAATTTATGGATTGTGATCTATGTTTCTAGATATGATTTAAAAATGTAAATAGGTGCTGTAAATTGTTTCTGATACAGGTTTTATTTCATATGCCCAAAATATGCTGTTTTGCTATGTATTGATCAAACTGATAGGAATCAGATATCAAAAGCCTCCATACAAATTTATTTTATAATAGATTTCATCAGCAATGAATAGGTGGGTCACATGTTATACCTGCATATAAGGTGTGGATTGAAGCCAGTAAAGCAGAACTATAGCAGTAATTTTAAAACAAATTGTGACCCTCAGGGCAATGTGGCAATTGGAAAAAGATAAGTCAGCCTAAGTTTTACAGCAAAAACTGTTAGTTCAAGAATGATTGCAAAAATAGTAGTTTTTATTTGGTTTCTGGTATTGTGCTAATGAAACAGAGATGAGCACCACCCACTATAGTTGGCAATGACTAACAGAATAAAATCCATAGGACTCCTTTACTTTATTGTGCTAATGGATTTTAAATAGTTCACAGTAGAATTGAAGTAGTATTGTAATCAAGAAAGTGAAATTTAAATCACTACAAATTTGGATTGCTTTGAAAAAAAAACAAAAGTATCAGTTTCAACAAATCTGAATATTTTGCTTTATTGTACAGTCCTTCTGCAAGCTGGGCAAAATCCATCTCAAAGGCCTGTTACAGTAATAAACATTAGACACTACTATACTGTATTTTACAGTGGACAAAATCAGTTTGGCTCCATTATTTCATTGATAACTTTAGCTTCATTAACGCCAGAAATTATAATTTGTCAATATTCCCACAGAGTTTTAAAAAAACTTGGTAATATCTGTCATTCTAGTTCTTTTCTTTGTATATTATTAGTTGACTCATGTACCACGTTCAAAAATTGAAGAAACAGTTGAACATAAAATATGGTATATCAACCATCTGTGAATCACTCCATTGATTTGACAGATTGAGTAGATTTTACTTCAAATATTGGTTGCGATGCAGCTAGTAAAAAACATTTAACTGTGCCATTGGCTGTAGTGCAGTAAGCTTAATTAGATACTTGATTGTCCCTCTAAAAGCAGGTGGACTCAAAACTACTGAAATATCATCATTGGCTGTGATTTGTATTTTAATTTGTGTTCTTCCCTCAATTGCAAAAGAAATAGCATAAAAGTTCCATAAATAAGTATTTCTTTTTTGCTTAAATAGTACAAATACAGCTTACAAATAAGATTATGTACTAGCAGTGCTCTGTTCTTACATCTAAATTCAAGTAATAAATATGCTATTGGGCAAATAATATGAGCTTAAGAACTTTCATTATACCCAGTCATATAACAAGTCAGTCATTGATTAACTGATAAAAACTTTTTTTTTAACTTCTGGCTGTATTCAATTCAGGCATTATTTTGATAATCTGGAAAAAAACATAAGCTAATGAACATAATGAGAAGGTTGTCTTTGCTTACTGCCAACTGTTTGAAGTTAGAACCCTGAGGGGAAAAAATCAACTTTGTGACCAATCCTCACATTTATGGCCATTGTAGCATCCCACGGTTAAATGATCAGCACTCCCGTGCTTTGCAACCAGCTTGTGACAAGCAGAGTTATTTGAGAAGGCAGAAGTAAAATCATAATTTGCAGTCATGTGGGGTTTTTTGCTTCTCAACCATGCCGCTTCGGTTAACAACTGAAAGGGAAGTATGGTCATACGACCGTCAGTCATGTGATTTTTCCACTTAGCAATTGTAGCAATTAGCAGCCAAGCTGCCAGTCCCAATTATGGTCACTAAACTAGAGCTCCCTTTAGTACAGACATGTCAAACACAAGGCCTGGGGGCCAGATCTGGCCCATGAAGTGGTTTCATGTGGCCCCCGAAGCCATCCTGGAAACAATGAGGGAACAGTCCCCACTGCCTTGGCCCTGGCCCAGAGACCCTCCTTCTGCCAGAGACTCCCAGATCTGTCCCACTCCTGCCCAGGCCCCCATAGGCACCCTTGATGCCAATGATGTAGAGCTGGCCATGCCCACCCAGTAGGCCATATACACTCCAGCTGCGCCCACCCAGTAGGCTGCACCCACCCTGGCCATACCCACCCGGCCCCCCAAGAGCAACCACAATGCTGATGTGGCCCTCAATGAAATTGAGTTTGACACCCCTGCTTTAGTATAATAATGATGCTGATTTCAAAATGTGGATTCTAATGTTTATTAATACAAACCAGATGGTAACTGTTTACTTTGACTACAGTATTGCTTGGCTGATGTAGGATGGAGGCTTATTACCAGTTATTAGTGAAGTCAGTGAAGATCACATGTACTGCTCTATTAGTATGGATGCCAGGAACAACAAAACCTCAAAACTTATTGAGGCAAATGAAACAAGTAAGGGCTGTGTTGTTGTTTTTGCTTTCCTCACCAGATTCAGGTCCTGCAGGTGTGAAAGTTCGGTAGAACAATCTAAATGTCTTTCCATAAAGCAAAGCATTATTGAATAAAATTGCACCGAGAAATTCAACATTGAATAATTTATTAGGACCTTAAATGCTTAAGTAGCCTGAAAGATTATATATCACAACCATCTATAGGAAAGGTAATTGGAAACAAATTTCTTCAAGCCTGCTCAGATCAGAAGACATTAATTGGTAAATATACACTGTTACTTGAAAATATTGACTGTTATCTAGACTAATAAGTTTTACAGGTAATTTCTTTTAAGTAAGTCATCCATTCAATACCCATTCCGGTGGGAGAAAAGCAACCAAGTCACTTTGCTAAGTCAATATTTGTAGAGTCTTAATATTGATCTTTTCCCATTTGTTTTCCCTTTCCTGATTCAACCTTTACTAATTTTCTTTCAACAGAAAATAATAGCTAGAGAAATAAAAAACATTAGTTGGAAACTGTTAAAACGCATTAAAAATGTGCACCTTGAAACCACTGTGTAAGGGAGAGAGAATGGTTATGACCACGTAATGTAACTGCAGCTAGAAGACTGAACTGATTGTTCTCTGGAGTTACATTTTTGTCTCAAATAACAACTCTCTATTTGTTATTGAACTCTGAAGTCCTTTATATCTTGAACACTGCTAGGCAGTGACATTTGTTCTATATTAAAATTTTAAAGAATCCTCTCTGAGGATATTTTTTCTCTGTGTTTAGATATTTGAACCCCTACACAATTTAGCCTGTAATTCCAATATGTTCAAAGATGATATATTGTGTGTGAAAATATTGAGTTCTGTACCACTAATAACAGGTTCTGTTTCAACAGCCTAATAAAGAAATAATGAGAACTAGCTTTCCAGTCTCTTGCTAGTAAACTATCAGGCTGGTAGCTATAAGAAATTTGTTTGGTTTGTTCAGTTTAGGCTGTATTTCTATGTAATCAGTAGACTGTCAGATGATATGAAAGTGATCTTTTGCAAGGAGACAGAATTCATTTATTTATATTGCTTAAATGCTGCCCATTTCAATAGGCTAGACAACCAGCATAGATGTACAAAGTTCTCCAAGAAACTCCTTACGTATCCTTACATTACATAAAAATTAAAAAACAAGCACCAATAAATACAAATACCACATGCCAGCAAAATCACCTCTCAGTCTAAGAATATTTATTTATTTATTTATTTATTTATTTGATTTGTATACCGCCCTTCTCCCTAAGGACTCAGGGCGGTGAACAGTGACATAAATATCAAAATGCACAAATACAGAAATTGAAAACAAATTAAACCCTAATGCCCAAATGCAGAAGATAAGTTATATTAAAACAATAATTACAACAGAACCCGTCAGACCAGACCGGATTGCTCAAACAGATAGGTTTTTAGGTCGCGTCGGAAGGAGCGAAGGTCGGGAGCCATCCGGAGCTCAACCGGTAAACAGTTCCATAGGTCAGGCGCGCCCACAGAGAACGCCCTCCCCCTGGGAGCCACCAGACGGCATTCTCCGAACGGCGGCACCCTTAGGAGGCCCTCTCTGTGGGAGCGCACTGGGCGGAGGGAAGTTGACGCTGGCAATATGTTATATGTTATATGGAATATGTTACTTCTCTGCAAGACAGAAGAGTTAGGAGTTTGATAATAAATCATATGTGCTCTATGTAGATTCTCAACCCAACCCAAAAAACGTGTACCACATTTACATAAGAAATGTATAAAATAAGTCTCTCAATTTAGAGAAAAGTTCAAGACCGAAATTTCCATGGAATAAAGGATTGAAAATCAGTAATTAGATACTTAGAGGCCTTTACCTACTCAATTTGGATGTTATTTTTATTTTTGTCTTAACTCTGGAAACCAAGCACACACAAGAAACAAGAGGGTCCTACTTATAAGGTGCCCAGACAAACACCCTCATGCCTGGCAAATGCACAACATCCACATTTGTGTTTTATTTTGCTTGTGCCTACTTTCAAAATGACTTTAGTAAAGACATGTTAGGGAATAAGAAAATAAATTAAAGCTATCCTTCCATTGCTCTATCTTCTCAGTTACCTGTCCTGTTGCAGCCTCAATAAATCTCACGTCAGTTATGGTAGTATTCCAGGTGGTCATTTTATTGCACAATAAATATGTAGCTATTCTCTCTCTCTCATTCTCAATCTCCCCCCTCTCTCTCTCTCTCTCTCTCTCTCTCTCTTTCTCCCCATCCTTTTTTTTGCAAGAGATATAAATTTCTTTCCTTTAAGGAACTCTCTCCTTTCCGATTTCCTAGCATTCCGAAGGTATTATTTTGTTCATGGAAAAAACATGTTATCTTCCAACTAGCATACTTTGTGGATTTCAAAGAAGTGCTTTTTGGAATATTTATGTTGAAGGCAGCAGGTGACTTAGGCTCCTGAGATTATCAGCAATGAGTGATAGGTTTCCCATTCTTCTTTCAGAATCGTTTTGAAAGGTTTTCCCCATGCCATGTCTACAGTAATGTCTCAGCAGCCCACCATATCCTTTCAAACTGAAAAGGAAAAATAGTCTGCCAAGTAGCAAGAAACCTATTCCACTGTAATTTCTTGCTGCTTGTGTCCATTATTATGCTGCTAAAATAGTGCGCTGATGTAGCCACCAACAGTCTAAATCAACTTGGGAGCAGCTTTATTTTTTATTTTTTGAAATAAATATTTCTAAATCATAAATTTTAGGGAGGACTTCTTTGAATAGAAGGATCTCTTGTCAGCTGCTTAGAAAAAATAGGATTCTGTTAAGAACTTTGTTAAAAACCCTAACTGCATACATTTTCTATATGTCATATTTCACTAAAAACATTCAAATGACCACATCCAAAACTGTAGATGCCTTGATCCAACCAAAAAAATTCATGTCAATCTATTGTCTTTTGGAATTACCTGAGTTTGTACAATAAAGTATGTAGACTTAAATGGAAGCCAACAGAGCTCCATATGTTGTCAAAATGGCTTTATTATAGTTCAATTATAAAGCTGTAAAATTATGTTTGCCTTCTGATTCTTTAATGAAACCATATATAGGTAATCTGCAGATCCAATTCATTTTAACACTTTTAAATCACCTTTAGGATAAGGTAAGGAATTGGGAACAGCATCCAGAGAACAGATTCTCTGGCACATAGATGTCAAATAGATGAATTCATTAATGTTGATAAGAAACTACACAATGCAGAAGAGAAACTGAAATTAATGAACTGTCTCAGGATTCCAACTATGAAAGAGCAGCAGCACATCAAGCATCTAAAGAATAAAGTTCAATCTGTTTATAATGCCCTGATTGTTTATTTCCAGCACTACATAATATTCAACATTATCTTGAAATGCAGAAACATTTTTTAAAAATATGTTATGAGAACATTTACATTTTCTGTTTATATGCTGATCACAAATATTTCAGTAGTTGATTTTCTACCCAGGGCATTAAGTGAATGATATTGGAAGAGCGGTACTTTTTACAAATTGTCTATCATTACAGATAAAATATATCATAAAAGGCTATTCTTTTCTGTGTTGAGACTCAATTATTATTGTCACAAGTAATATTGGGGACATGGTTGTAACAGCCCTATTTTCATTATGAGCATCATAAACCCATCCTTTATTGCACCCTGTGGAAGACTCTAGTTATACTTTATATTCTGTACTCTTTTACTCAGGTATATCTTGGCTTCCATTGACTAAAAATCTAAAGGATGCTTTTTTTAAAAAAAATAGGAAAAAATGATCATACAGAAGATGTAGAATAATTGCTTCACCTGCACTTAATGAATTAGCAAACTGTATTGGTTTTGAAGTGTTGATTAAGAGTATAGTTACTGGAGATCAGATATGTAGTTTTCCTCAGTGATTTTTGAAAGCCCTGGGAAGATAACAGAATCCTAAACAGGGAGATGATTAATTGAAATCTTCTGGAATGAAGGGATTATGCAGAGTAAATACTATTCTTTGATCATTCATAATTGTCTTCTCCTTTATATTTTAAGTCAGGGGTCTTCTGACTTGGCCCTTTTATGACTTGTGGACTTCAACTCCCAGAATTCCTCAGCCAGGCACATTGGCTGAGGAATTCTGGGAGTTGAAGTCCACAAGTCATAAAAGGGCCAAGTGACTGTGACAGTTTTTGTGGCTTTTTTACATTTTTCTTTGTTCTCACTTTCCACTGAACCCGGTATATTGTAATGTTCTGCTTCCATCCAAATATGTTTATTGTCACTACTTGAAAAGGCCCAGTTGAATTCAACAGAGCCTCACAGTCAGGGCTTTTTTTCTCATAGAACACCCAGAACGGAGTTCCGGCACCTTTTTGGGATGGAACCTTGTAGGGTAGGCAAGGTGGTTTGTATGACATGTGTGAGTTCCGGCACCTTTTTCTTTTACAAAAAAAGCACTGCTCACAGTATAGGATTGCAGTCTTTGAGTAAGTTTGTGATTAAATAAGATTTATAGGGAAAAAATGAATATTTTCTCAAATTGTTTGAAAGGAATATGTTGTCAGTTTCAGTAATGAAAACATTTTCATTGCCAACCATAGAGTCTCCAGAATCCTGGCATCACCATTGAATATGTATTTTTATAACTTCCATGATTAAATTTTCAAATCTGAGCATAGAAAAGGGTTGAGAAAGGCTGGTTATATAAATTATTTGTAGCATGTTGGTTGGATCCAAATTAAAAAGACTGAAAAATAGTAGTTCTGTCCAGTGAATGGAGAATTTTTAAAATTCAATGTTTCTTTACATTAATACTGAAATACACTGCTATTCCATTTATTTATTGTGTTTATTCAGTCTGAAGATTGATAGTCTTATCTGTTGCCTTCCTTCTACAAACAAGCTTAAAATTTCAGTAAGATACAGTATCAGATTTATATAACCTTCAAAAGCAAGAACTATTGAAATGCTATATTTATCTCAGAGTCCATCTCATACATTAACTTCAGAGGTAACAGAACACTGGACAAGTAAATGTCAGTTCTGAAATTAAAACCATGCTAGTAATTTCAGAATCTGTCCTTCAAGTCAAGCTGAAAGCATTCATACTGATGCTTAGTATAGCTGTATTTTCATTTATGGAAGAAATGAAATTATAATTAGAAAACAATTTTTGAGTCTAAAGCCTGCTTTAGACTGAAGCCACCGTTGGAATACATCCAGCATGGTAGGTCCCACTGAAAAAGAAAACCTCATGCAGCATTTTTATTCCATTAAACAACCCATAACCAGGGGGTAACATGGTCAAATAATAAGAAACTTGGTTATGGAGTGCCCTGTTGCAACCTCACCAAAGATGATACTTAGGATTGTGACTGACAGTGAAAAAAGAGCAAATGTGTACTCATTGCTATACACTTACTGAGGGGAAAAAAAGAAAATTGTTTCCAGTTTTCATCCATGTAAACCCATACTCAAGGGACAAAAATTGTGCTCTTAAGAGTTAAAGATCCACCTTCCTACTTACCAAAAATCAAATCAACAACATCTGGAAGACTTTGTGTGATATGATTGAAATGTATCATGATTTTGTAATTTATTGAGATTTTCTAGAATATAAACCTTCAAAATCTTTATTGCTAGTGTTGCATTGCCAACTCTTGGTGTAGTATGCAGACAGAAAAAAAGAAAAAAATGTATATGACAAAATATCCATCAATACAAGCCTGACTGGTAATCTATGATAATTCTGACCTGTATTGGCTCAACAAGTTTGTACTCAAAGAAAATAGACCAGGGGTGTCAAACTGCCAGCCCGCAGGCCGGATGCGTCATGCAGAAACCGGGCCCACCTCATTGCCAGCAATGGAGAAAAAAATGTGATACATCTTGACACATCACATGACGTTGCGAGTTTGACACCCCTTACATAGACCATGACAAGCAAAAACTTGGGACTTTTTTAAGTTTGCTCCCTGACTTAATTATTCATATCTTACCTTCTTATTTTTAGGTTTACCTGTTTACCTGTTAAACACAAAGGACACATATCAGGAACTGGGAACTTATTTCACACTCCCAGTCTGCAGCTTCTTTTTCATCCTCATATTTTACTATTTAGTCTTTGGTTATGCTA
The DNA here is from genome assembly GCF_964194415.1 of Vipera berus. Lineage (NCBI taxonomy): Eukaryota > Metazoa > Chordata > Lepidosauria > Squamata > Viperidae > Vipera > Vipera berus. The sequence continues at coordinate 69,488,731 of NC_138204.1, forward strand.
AACCCTTGTTTGTGCAATGTTTACACCCAGCCATTTTTCATTCATGCATGTTCTTCAAATCATAAACATATTCATGTAATAATAATAATAATAATAATAATAATAATAATAATAATAATAATAATAATAATAATAATAGTAATAATAATAATAATAATAATTGGAAGGGACCTTGCAATCCCCTGCTTAGGCAAGAAACCCTATACCATTTCAGACAAATGGCTGTCCAGTCTCTTCTTAAAAACCTCCAGTGTTGGAGCATTCACAGCTTCTGGAGACAGGTTGTTCCACTGGTTAATTGTCCTAATTGTCAGGAAATTTCTCCTTACCAGTAGTTCTAGGTTGCTTCTCTCTTTGATCCATTGGTTCTTGTCCTGCCTTCAGGTGTTTTGGAGAATAGCTTGACTCCCTCTTCTTTGTGGCAACCCCTGACATATTGGAACACTGCTATCATGTCACCCCTTATCCTTCTCTTCATTAAACTAGACATACCCGGTTCCAAATCTTTTAAGTATCATATCTTCGTTAAATATCAATGTTAAATGTGGGATAGAAGCAGTAATTGATTAACTCTTTGGAATTCAATCCAATGAATTTTGATTTTGTACAATATCCCAGGGTAAGATGTAGTTAGCTAGTTTATGGCTTAAAGAAACCAGCTGGGCTACCCTAAGCCAATCATTGTCTTTCAGCCCAATTCAACTCAGAAGGTTGTTGTGGGGAAAATAGGAGGAGGAAGGTATGTTGGGTAAGTTCACCACCTGAGTTATTTGTAAAAATGATAAAGGCGGGATACAAATAAAATAAAGATAATCTCAGCCTCAATTACTGTTGTGCAGGTCTACCCAACTGGATTAATCCCATAAACCACGGTTCAATTAAACATAAGTTAGTATGTGATGTGAACAGTCGTCATGCGTCTGACTGATTATTCATTCTTTGCATCATGGCTTACTCAGTCTCTTTCTTTAGGTGATGAAGCCGAAAGGATCTGAAGTAACAAGGCTAAAGATAATGGTTACAACAGTTAGTAATTTTGATTAATATTGGAAAAGTGTACATTTACATCATCCTTGATAAATATCTAAGAAATTCCTAGGTGTGTATGCTAAGTGAAAAGTTGGGATAATTAACTTAATTAAGAATTCTGGAAGAAAGCATGGCAACCTAATTGTATATTACTACTAAGGAAATTGCAAGAACAGGTCCATGTAGTCACCAAGAGTTAAGCTTGACCTAAAAAAATGCACCTTTCTAATATAGCCGTAACAAGGATGTAAAAATAGGAAGCTCAAATGGGAAGCTAGCTCATCCCCTTTGTAGGGAGAAGAAAAGTGAGATACTTCTAACATCAATACCTGGGAAGATCCTACAAAAGATAATCAAACAAACAGATCTGCAAACAACTAGAAGCAAACAAAGTCATAACCAGTAGCCAGCACGGGTTTGTTAAAAACAGATCATGCCAAACCAATCTTATTTCATTCTTTGATAAAGTGACTAAACTACTAGACCAGTGAAATGCTGTGGACGTAGTATACTTAGATTTCAGTAAGGCATTTGATAAAGTAGACCACAACCTACTCCTTGGTAAGGTAGAAAAAGGTGGAATAGACAGCATCACCACCAGATGAAGCTGTAGCTGGCTGGCAAACTGTACTCAATGAGTAGTCCTTAATGGCACTACATTCACATGGAGAAAAATAAGCAGTGGGGTACCACAAGGTTCTGTCTTAGACCCAGTACTCTTCAATATCTTCATAAATGATTTAGATAATGGAATTGAAGGGGAACTCATCAAATTTGCAGATGACACCAAACTGACGAGAGTAGCCAACACCCCCAGAAGACAAGCTCAAGATCCAAAAAGATCTAGACAAACTTGAACAATGAGCCCTATACAACAAAATGAGTTTCAATATGGAGAAAAGCAAAGTTTTACATTTAGGCAGGAAAAATCAAAGATATGAGTACAGATTGGGGAGACCTGGCTTAAAAACAGTAACTGTGAGAGGGACCTTGAAGTCCTAGTGGACGATCACTTGACTATGAGCCAGCAGTGTGCAGCAGCAATCAAAAAAACTAATACAATCCTGGGTTGTATAAACAGAGGCATAGAATCAAGATCACACGAAGTATTAGTACCACTTTATAAAATCCTAGTAAAACCACATCTGGAATACTGCAGCCAATTTTGATCACCATATCACAAAAACAATGTTGAGAGTTTGGAAAAAATTCAGAGAAGAGCAACTAAGATGATCAAAGGCCTGGAGACTAAACCATACAAAGAATGGCTGCGGGATGTGGGTTTGGCTAGTCCACAGGTCTGCAACCTGCGGCTCCGGAGCCGCATGCGGCTCTTTCAGCTGTCTCTTGCGGCTTCCAGTCCTCTGCCATGTGCAGTCCCCCCCAAAAAAAAGTGGGACTAAAAAAGTTCAACCAATCAATTCAAATATGCAGGGTAGGTGCATATCTCGCCTTGGCTCCACTCTTCAAACCCTGTTCTGCGCATGCGCGCATGTATGCGCATGTGCACACATTTTTTGCGGCTCCCAGTTTTTCCTTTTGTGAGGGAACCGGTTCCGAGTGGCTCTTTCACTGTTTCAGGTTGCTGACCCCTAGGCTAGTCTAAAGAAAAGAAGAAAAAGGGGAGACATGATAGCAGTATTCCAGTATCTGAGGGGTTGCTACAAGGAAGAGGGGGTCATGTTGTTCACCAGAGCACCAGAGGAAAGAATGAAAAACAATGGTTGGAAACTGATTAAAGAGAGAAGCAACCTGGAATTAAGGAGAAACTTCCTGATTGTGAGGACAATCAACCAGTGGAACAGCTTGCCTCCAGAAATCGTGGGCACTGCCTCACTGGAGATTTTAAGAAGAGGCTAGCGCTAGACTGTCTTCTGTCTCAAGCAGGTTCTGCTGCTTGAGCAGGGGGCTGGACTAGAAGACCTCCAAGGTCCCTTCCAAATTCTATTCTATTCTATTCTATTCTATTCTATTCTATTCTATTCTATTCTATTCTATTCTATTCTATTCTATTCTATTCTATTCTATTCTACTCTACTCTACTCTACTCTACTTTAGGCTGTAAGTTTTAGACAGAGAAAGCAGGTGGGTAAGTGAGATAGCATCCTTCAAAGCCCAGTTCTGTAATGGTGTGTGAGAATGTCCTTGAGACAGGAGGAGGAGGAGGAGAAGAAGAAGCTGCAGAAATTTGGCTATTTCTAAAACTCTAGACTAGAGCAAGGGTGTCAAACTGCCAGCCCAAGGGCCGGTTGCATCATGCGGAGGCTGCACCCACCCCAGCTCCAGCAATACAAAAAAAGTTACAATATGTCACAATACATCACGTGACGCGGTGAGTTTGATACCCGTGCTCTAGAGGATCTTCTTAGGAAGAGAAACTGCAAGATTGATGTTAGTTTTGCAAGATACTCCAGACAAAAAGCCCCACCCCCCAGAAGTACTAGGACTATCTTTATTGTGAGGTTAATAGAATCTTGCAAGCCTGACATTACATCTCTCTCCCCTCACCATTACAGTCCAAGAAACTAGGGAAGATGTTTGCCACACCTTCTTTCCTTTTGTGGGTATTGCTTTTAAGAGTCAGGTTGCTGTGTAACAAAACTGTCCTTGTCTACAACCTTACCTTGGAGGAGGGCACCAACCTGGCACATCTTACAGGAATCTGGTTTGGCTCAGAGGGTGAGGATCCCCTCTCAGAAATGTGCCCACTGGGTTTCAGGTGTTGGTGCAGTTGAGAGCCCAGGGGAGAGAGGAGAGGTCTGTCTGAAGCTGGGTTGAAAGGAACAATTGGGATTGCTGCTACTGAATCACCCTCTCCCTTCTGCCCAGTAGCTACCCTGTCTGAGCTACTGGATTCCCTGGCAACAGAATCCTGTAGCTGCTAGTTCTTGGAAATTTCAATTTGCCAACAGTAATGTTGAGTCTGGAGCAGCTCATGAGTTTGTAGCTTTCCTTGACAACCATGGATCTGTCCCATGTCATCAATGGCCTGACGCATACCAGAGGCTGCAGGTTAGATCTGGGTTTTGTCTCAGGGTAGCTGAGATGTGACTGACAGTGGAGGACATAATCTTTGATCCACCACTATGGAAAAATCATTCTTAGTTGACTTGGATCACTGGGATTACCCTTCCTATGCCGGGAGACATGGTCTGTTGGATCAGCCTGTGCCAGGTGTTTGATGGATCCAGGGGACTTCTAACAAAAGTTTGGAGTTTTCCCTGAGGATATAGCGGCGGTTTGGTGGAGGACGCAGTCATCTTTAGACATCTTAGGTATCCTTGGACAATGTCAGAATAAGGCATGAAATACTAATTTAATGGCAGTGCAGATAGGGACTCCTAAATATATATAGGGGTTTTATTTTATTCAAGGACTAAATTTAATTATTTTAATTGTTCTTAACTTTTGTAATGTGTATTGTTATTTTAAATTCCTTGTGAACCTACGGGAGAAGGGTGGTACATAAGTCCAATAAACATAAACGTATCTCAGTCATGGGCTGAGAGTGAGACAAAGGCACATCCTGAGGTCACACTAGATTTCCTTGAGCCCAGTGGGTGGTGGCACAGCTTACAAATTCCTACACACCTTGAGACTGCTGGATGGTGCAGAAATGAGTACAGCTAAGGACAATTTTAGACTGACTCTGATTTTTTTCCCCTCTCCACTTGTATCTAACTAGTGTACAGACATGCCCTGGAAATTTAGTGTGATCTCAGGATGTGCCTTTGTCTCACTCTCAGCCCATGACTGAGATATGCTTAGGAGTCCCTGTCTGCACTACCATTAACTTAGCATTTCATGCCTTATTCTGAGCAGGCTGGCACTAAAGAGAAGGGAAGGATCTGCTTAGGCAGCGCCTGGATACGGGCGCTTTAAAGGCGTTTTAACCCGGTCGTGGGGAAAGGATCCTCTGCCACTTTAAATTTCAGTGGGAGGAGATGGCTGCTTGGGATAAACCCAGCCCCGCAGCTGCTACGAAAGGTAGAGTCAGTCTGCAGCCAAGCCAGCTCCTCTCCGAGCCGCCCCGCCAGTCCCGGCCACCATGGTGCAGATCGTGACCGTCAAAACCAAAGCCTACCTCGACCAGAAGCCGGGCACCAGCGGCCTCCGCAAGCGGGTCAAGGTTTTCCAAGGCAATGCCCATTACGCCGAGAACTTCATCCAGAGCATTATCTCCACCATCGAGCCGGCGGAGAGGCAGGCGGCCACGCTGGTGGTGGGGGGCGACGGGAGGTTTTACATGACGGAGGCCATCCAGCTGATCCTCCGCATCGCCGCCGCCAACGGGGTAAGTCGGCTCTGCCTGTCGCCTTCCCGGCTCCCTCGCCTCGGGCGAAACCCCGAGTTTGCATGCCGGTTGGCGGGCACGTCGCGTTGTACGTGCCGGGAGAGCGACTCTTTCCGGTTGCCTTCCCCTCCACCACCACCACCTCCGCCCAATTCCGTTACCGGTGAGCTCGGTTTACGGGGCTGGGAGGAAATGCCTTCCGGAGAAGCAGCCAGCGGCGCTAACCGAGGCTCCTTTTTTTTGGCGGGCGCCTTTCGGCCTCCACCATTGGATTGGCTTGAAGTCTGCCTGCGGGGCGGGGGGGGGGACGGGACGCCTTAGGACAGGGGTCTTCAAACTCGGCCCTTTTATGACTCATGGACTTCAATTCCCAGAATTCCTCAGCCAGCAAAGCTGGCTGAGGAATTCTGGGAGTTGAAGTCCACAAGTCATAAAAGGGCCAAGTTTGAAGACCCCTGCCTTAGGAGTTTGAATGGCGTCTGCGAGCTTCGAGACTGGTGGAGAGGGGCAGTGCAGCGAAGTGCGCCCGTTTTGGGGACTTGGCTTAGAGACCCTTTCCTAACCGAGAAACCTGCTTCGGTTCCTCCCCGCAGGCCTCCTTAAGCCACGCACCAAGGCTCGGGGCCCGCGGCTTGCATCTTGTCAGTTCCCGAATAAAGATTACGTTGGGGGGAAGCGCACTCGGTTTGCAATGGGCCTTCCTAGTTGGTGCTGGGTTTTTGTTTTTATTGGTTTTGGGTGGGTTTTGTTTTTTGGGGGGGGAATGTCTATTCGGAGCTGCATTTATTTATTTAGCGTATGGCTGGTCACACGCAGAATTAAAAGCACTTCAGATTTACAAGTTAGAACAGTTAAAACAATTTTTAAAAAAGCAATTATAAAGCCTAAGAGGAAAACAGAAATAACATTTCAGAGTTTAATGTTGAGTTTGGAGATCCAGTCAGTAGCTGCCGTTGTTATGCAGAGGAAGTCCTTAAAATCTCCTGGGTATCTTCTATTAGTGCATTTCCTCACTGTATGTTGGATAGTCTGTCGGGAAAGCCCCGCAATCACATTGTGCTGAAGGTGTCTTTTCCCATTTATACAGAGAATCGGCACACACCCCATGAGTCGTTCTAATTCTATTGTATGTCACCCATATGTGTTGGGGTAGATTAAATCCTGGAGGTATACTATTAGGATTAATATGCTCAGAAATATCTTGGGAGGTATAGCTACTCCAAGGGACGCGGTGGCTCAGTGGGTTAGGACGCTGAGCTTGTCGATCAGAAGGTCAGCAGCTTGGCGGGTCGAATCCCGAGTGCCGCGTAACAGAGTGAGCGCCTGTTACTCGTCCCAGCTTCTGCCAACCTAGCAGTTCGAAAGCACGTAAAAATGCAAGTAGAAAAATAGGGACCGCTCCGGTGGGAAGGTAACAGCGTTCCGTGCGCCTTTGGTGTCTAGTCATGCCGGCCACATGACCACGGAGATGTCCTCGGACAAGCACTGGCTCTTCGGCTTTGAAACGGAGATGAGCACCGGCCCCTAGAGTCGGAAACGACTAGCACGCATGTGCAGGGGAACCTTTACCTTTACCTTTTATAGCTACTCCATGCTTCCATCCACTTTTGTATAGTGCTCTGATGTTCGGCCATCAGCTTAAGTGCTGTGAGGAGTGGTGGATTTCTTGACTTTAATCGACATCTTAAGAGATCAGAGGTATAGGCATAAATGGGTAGAGAGGAGTTTAGCAGGATCCTACTATACTCCCGGAGCTGCAAATAACCCTTCTTGAGGGAAATGATCTCTTGCAGAGAATGGAGGCAAGGCTCGCAACGTTAGGGCGATTTGGGATTGTGACACTGGCGAGATAATTATTTTTACACCCGGGTTCCTTGTCGTTTTTGAGGGTGTGTGTGTGACTGTGATGGCACTTACGGCTGGCTAAGCTGTACAAGGCTCTGCAATCTTTGACATTTAAGTTAACCTTTCGGGCATTGGAGATACGGTTTCTGTCCTGAGGTACTAGTCCGTCTAAAGGTTATCCTTGTTTTAAAATAAATAGGGTTTTCCTAACATGGGGAAATAGGCTTCATCTTGGATTCCTTGCTGATTTAAGAACGTTTTGGACAAACTTAAGTCTTCCAACTTTTCTGCGTGCAGGTGCAAAATTCATGGCAATACTTTTGTGAGGACTGGATGGTGCAAAACTCTGTCCTTAAAAGAGCAAAATTGATGTTTTAAACAAGTGTGCATTAAATTCCTGTGATTAAACATTTGTGTGATGAGTTGCCTATATATTTTAAAACATTTTATTTATTTACAACCTGCCTTTATTATTTGTACAAATAATTCTTTCCAATCAGGAACTGCACTAAACATTATTGATTCAAAAAAACTATCCTATTGGTATGATTTTCAGAAGGGCTATTCAGAAGCAGGGTGGAATTGCTGCTCCCTTAAACTGAACAGACTTTCTCCTCCCAACCTTTGTATCATGTTTTTTTAATGTTTTAACTTCTTGTAAGATGCCTAGAGTCCCTCTTGCTGAGATGGGCAGCATATAAATTTTAAAAAAAATCTAGTGCTTATCAGATCTTCATTTTCAAGACCTGTCTCACTTAAAAACACACCTTTTGGGGAGGGGTTATTATAGTGAATTACAACATGTGTGAAAGATACCAGCTTGAAAACAACAACAGAAAGATAGACGTACCTTTCCTGGGGCAGGGGATTAAATTGGTAAAGTTCTGGTGTATGTCAATTTTCTTGCAGCCTTTTTTCCCCATCATTTGTCAAAAGTTTCTCAGCTCTTTTTTTCAGATCCAGAAAGGAAACTCTTAGGGTCCTGATGCAATGGTAGCCAGCTTTTTACATCTAATGGGCACATCTGGAAATCTTATGTTATGAATTTTTGATCATGGGACCATGGGGATGCTACGATGGTCATAACTGTCAGGACTAGTTTTTTTTAGTGCTGTTGCTTGAGAAATATGTGCATGCAAAGTCACTCTCTCCTAGCCCAACTCACCTCACAGTGTGATTGTTGTGGGGAAAACAGGAGGTGGGGAAAACAGGAGGAGGAAGGTATGTTGGATATGTTTACCAGCTTGAGTTATTTGTAAAAATGAGAAAAGTGGGATATAAATAAATTTATATCTAACATACCTCCGGTTTTCCCCACAATAACCACCCTGTGAGGTAAGTTGAGCTGAGAGAAAGTGACTTTGCATGTGCATATTTCTCAAGCAATGGCACTGAAAAAAACTTGTGGGTGGATTCATCTAAAATTTGCTTATGATACATAGAGCTAAAATGATCCATAAAACAATGCAAACATCAAAAGAAAATCAGTTGCTTTCCTAACTAAAATGTTCCTGTGAAATGTTTTAGGGAAGAGGATTTACTTTACTAGTTTCCAGCTTAGACAAAAGGGTAAAGGGCAGCCTTGCCTCAAGGAACATATTATTCCCAAGTGAGATTGCTACCCTCAAGGATGTCATACTCTGTGTTCCAATTACCCAGTCTCTTACAGGGTAAGATCAATCTATCCCTGCTAGATTTGGTAGGGTAAGCATACTTTACCTGGATAAAATAGAGGGTAACAAGAACCCAAGCTATACATCAGGGGTAGGCAATCTTGGCTTTTATGACTCGTGGACTTCAACTCCCATAATTCCTGGGAGTTGAAGTCCATGAGTGATAAAAGAGCCAACACTATTGGCACTATTCAGCAAGTGGACAACCAAACAGCCACATTCTATGTTAGCTGCAGCTTTTAACTTTTCTTTGAGGGCAGGCCCCCATTAAGGAAGCTACAGTAGCTTGAGAGATGCCAAGATGGTGCACTTTAGATAACAAGATGAGGCATATCATTTTAATAAATAAATTAATCACGATCTTTAATATTTCATTGTTCAGGAAGGGGCACAATAACTAACCTGTCAAAACTGGACAAAGGTTCTCCTGGCTATCACTTCCATCTTCAGTTCTAGCAGGAGCCATGAATCTAGGAAAAACCCCAGGTTGCATACCAGATCTTTCAGGAAAGCGCATCCTCCCTATCTAGAACAAGAAATATGATTATGCAACAATGCCCATCATTTTTTTTAACAATTTAGTTTTGTATTGCTGGAATTATCTCACCCATTCAATCCCTCACAACTTCCAAGTACCAAATCAGGACATAATTATCATATTTATATAACATCCATCTGACAGAAACATGACTCTGGGTGGCGTACAATAAAACCATAAAAGAGAATAATTACAAAAATATTCTAAAACTAAAACATAAATATTTTTAAAAACCTAAAAATGGAAGGGAGAGCATAGACGTTACATACAATGTAGCCATCTCATTAAAACCTCATTTTCATGAAACCTCAAGCCTTTAGACATAACCAAGTTTATCAGACTTCCAGAATGACATCAAAAAAGGAACCAGTCTTAGGGAGGGGGGAACGGTGGCAGTGGCAGTTAATGTTCCTCAGGTTGGGCTCCATGGGAGAAAAGGCTCATATCTTGGGTTTTGCCCAACATAATTCCTTAATAATGGGACCTGGAGTATGCTTCTTCTGATGAACCTGATTGGACAGATGGAAGTATTTGGGAAAATGTGATCTTTTAAATAACCTGGCATCATTTCCTGTTTGGCTTGAGATGTTAAGTTGAATTGATTGATTGATTGATAAAAGTTATAGCCCGCCCATCTTATCTCAAGGTAACTCTGGGCAGCTTACAATCATAAAATATCATCAGCATATTGAAGATGTCTAACCTCAATCTAATGGATGACTCCTCCATTGATATGGGAGAGTGGGCCAAGTCCTGGGCACCCCACATTGGGTGACCCAAGGACTCAGTTTCTCTTTTCCATTTATAGAGATAGGAACCACCCAGTCAACAAGGAGGGAAGCAACTATAGAATAGTGCCTCCAATCCCCAATCCTTGATAACCAATTATGCCTGTCTTTCAGCAGGTCAGTCTGTTGAAAGCAAGATCCCATCTCCTCAGCAGTATATGAATCCCTTTTGTTCATATACTGCTGGTGCACAATATGACGGTGCTTTAATTGACAAGCATCAGAAGAGTTTGCAGATCCCCATGATGCCTAGTGAAAATTCATTTTAAACTACCGGTAATACAATTTCCCTAGTATAAAAATAAAATGCATCTCTTCTGTTTTATAGTTAATATCTTCTAGGTTACAGAAGAAATGTTCCCTTTCTTTTAAGATAAACTAAGAATTTTTCCCCTACAAAAGAGACCTTACAGAATAAGAGCTGTGAATAATTCCACTGAAAGTTACAGAGATTCTTTAGAACAGACATGTCAAACACAAGGCCCGGGGGCCGGATCCGGCCCGCGAAGTGGTTTCATGTGGCCCCCGAAGCCATCCTGGAAACAGTGAGGGAATGGCCCCCGCTGCGTTGGCCCTGGCCCAGAGACCCTCCTCCTGCCAGAGACCCCCAGATCTGTCCCACTCCTGCCCAGGTCCCCATAGGCACCCTTGATGCCAATGATGTAGAGCTGGCCATGCCCACCCAGTAGGCCATACGCACTCTAGCCACACCCACCCAGTAGGCCACGCCCACCCTGGCCATACCCACCTGGCCCTCCAAGGGCAACCACAATGCTGATGTGGCCCTCAATGAAATTGAGTTTGACACCTCTGCTTTAGAAGAAGAGATGAATAGTACAATATTATCCTAGTTTTCAGGTCACAGCTAAGAGGTTGTACAAACCCCTCTTGCCTGCAGAAAGCATGCAAATGGGCAATGCTCGCAATTAGTTAAATAGGCTGGTTTGTCCTGAATCTGGAAACATAGACGATCATAATAAAAGGGACATTTCCAGCACAGTAAGTAGCCGTCCAAGAGCAGCAGTCACTCTGCATGCCAAGAAGGAATTACTGAATACAAATCTAGGTCATGTTCAAGTCCCCAGCTGCTGCTTCTTTTGTTGTAGTTTTTTTGGGGTGGGGGGAGTTGGCTAGGAATATAGAAGGACTGACTCCTCAGTATCTATAGGTGGGATTTTCTGTACTTTTCTGAAACTGCCACAGGAAAAAAAGTTCCTCTTTCCTATATTCCAAATTTCTCTTTTTTATGGTACAGAGACCTGCCTCACATACCATAATTGTTGAAAGCTAAGATCAGATTTCTCTGTCCCACCTAAAATAGCAGGTTTATATGCTCATTTGGTTCCCCAAATTCATATTGGAGATTAGCCTTCCATGATCTCTAGATGTCTGAGTGTTAATTGAAAATTTGAACATAGTGAATTGAGGCACAGCATGCCTTGATTCTGCTAAGACTAAATTTGAGGGGGTTTTTACCCCTAGTGCAGGGGTAGGCAACCTCGGCTCTTTTATGACTCATGGACTTCGACTGCCAGAATTCCTCAGTCAGCATAGCTGACTGAGGGATTCTGGGAGTCGAAGTCCATGAGTCATAGAAGAACCGAGATTGCCTACCCCTGCCCTAGTGGGATAAAACATAATACGTTTCTGCAGCAAAAAGCCTGGATACAAGTAGTCCCCTTCCTTGTTTGTACAGAGATAAAGAGAGAGAAGAGGAAAGCACATTCAGACTTGCAAAATTCATGTCAGTCCTTCAAGGAAGATCACACTGGGAAATCGAGGTCATGCAGGCTAATATTTTTATTACTGTATAAAAATACAGTAACAGAATTTTCTCTTTAAGATATTTTCTTAGGCATAGTTCTATCCAGACTCAGGTTTCTTTTATCTGATCTCTGTCTTAGGAATAGCTGTTGTTCTTGTCCCTCCATCAAGTCCATTTCCTCTTCCCACAACATGCGTTAAATAAACACTTCCTTTTTAATGGTTCTCACCGTCCTAGTACGCAGCTAATTTTTCATAAGAAATGCTGAACAGGAAAGAGGGATTGCAGGCTAAATAACTTGCTCGGCAGGATTTCTAAAGTGTGGGAAGCTGTAAAATCCAGTAAACTACCTCCTAACATTGCTAGGATTAAACTGGGATTCTGAGATAACAGGCCTTAATGCCTTTGTAAGTACTTCAGGGCTTTCTAACCTCTTAGCATAGATTTTGACCTATTGAGGCTAGCACCTGAAGCATCTTCTTCTATCATTAGTTGCTATGATCTTTACAAGCCATCGAGAATGTTCTTGCATTTGCTTAGCATCTTTCTTTGAGATGTTCTTGTAATTCACGTTTTAAATACTGGTAATATCATTGCTGGAGCACAAAGGTTTATAACCAGCTATATAGTAAGAGAGGTCATTGCATAACCTCCAGGAGAACATACAGCCTGTTTAAAGCTAGCGGAAAGATATAATTTGTGAGTAGAGAGTAGCTTTAACCTGTAAATTGAGCTGTTCTGCATTTTTATAGGAGGAACTGTTTTATTGTCTGCAACACATGTTAACTGAAAAATAATTACCAATTAACCAGTACCTCCATTTTCAGAACCCATTACTTGTTGTGCTAAGTCATGTTTATGCAATCATATTTTGTGGAGTAATGTTAAGCTATAAACCATGATTTTAAAAATTCAGTGGCTAGATCTTACTAAATTGAATTAGGTACAAATCCTATCATGATCAGGGAACCTAGCTAATGGCCTACCATCAGAGATAGATGGCTATTATATGAAGTACTGTAAACTCTTATTAGACGCATGCAATTTAGGATACAAGCTTAAATATTTATTTAGGATGGAACTAGTACAAATGAATATTACTCATGAGAGTTATATATATTTTGTAAACAAACTTTGTTATTTATGGTAGTATCACAGATCAGGAGAATAGAGAGGGCTAAATAATAATAATAATAATAATAATAATAATAATAATAATAATAATAATAATAATAATAATAATAATAATAATAATAATAAAAAATAATTAAGGAGCCTTGGTGGAGCAGTGGGCTAATGCCTCCTTAAGTAACACCAGCTGCCTGCAATTAGTGCAGGTTCGCATCCCACCAGGCTCAAGGTTGACTCAGCCTTCCATCCTTCCGAGGTAGGTAAAATGAGGACCCAGATTGTTGGGGGCAATAAGCTGACTTTTTAATAATGCCGCTGGGGGGGGGGCGAAAGCCCTAATAAGCAGGCATATACATAGAATGAAGGCTATTGCTAAGCACATTGGTTTGTGCTTAATTTGTAAGCCGCCCTGAGTCTTCGGAGAAGGGCGGGATATAAATGGGATTAAAATAAATAAATAATAATAATAATAATAAATAATAATAATAATAATGGAAGGGACCTTGAAGGTCATCTAGCCCAACCCCCTGCTCAGGCAGGAAACCCTATACCATTTCAGACAAATGGCTGTCCAGTCTTTTCTTAAAACTTCCAGTGTTGGAACATTCACCGCTTCTGGAGGCAGGTTGTTCCACTGGTTAATTGTTCTAACTGTCAGTAAGTTTCTCCTTAGTTCTAGGTTGCTTCTCTCTTTGATTAGTTTCCATCCGTTGCTTCTTATCCTGCCCTCAGGTGCTTCAGAAAATAGCTTGACTCCCTTTTCTTTGTGGCAGCCCCTGAGAGATTGGAACACTGCTGTCATGTCACCTTCTCTTCATTAAACTCATTAAACTCATTAAACTCATTAAACTAGACATACCCAGTTCTAGCAGCCGTTCCTCCAGTCCCCTAATCATCCTTGTTGCTCTTCTCTGTACTCTTCCTAGAGTCTCAACATTTTTTTTTACATCGTGGTGACCAAAACTGGATGCAGTATTACAGGTGTGGTATTAATACTTCACGTGATCTTGATTCTATCCCTCTGTTAATGCAACCTAGCACTGTGTTGGCTTTTTTGGCAGCTGCAGCACACTGCTGGCTCATATTTAAGTGATTGTCCACTAGGACTCCAAGATCCCTCTCACAGTTACTACTACTGAGCAAGGTACCCCCTGTACTATACCTGTACATTTGATTTTTCTTGTCTAAATGTAGAACCTTACTTTTTTCACCATTGAATCTCATTTTGTTAGATAGCACCCAGTGTTCAAGTCTGTCCAGATCCTCCTGTATCTTAAGCCTATCTTCCTGAGTGTTGGCTATTCCTGCCAGCTTGGTGTCGTCTGCAAATTTGATGAGTTCCCCATCTATCCCCTTGTCCAAATCGTTGATGAAGATGTTGAAGAGCACTGGGCCCAGAACAGAGCCCTGGGGCACCCCACTACACACTACCCTCCATGTAGATGCGGTTCCATTGAGGACCACACGCTGAGTACAGCTGTTCAGCCAGCTACGAATCCATCTGGTGGTGATGCTGTCTAACCCACATTTTTCTATCTTATCGAGTAGTAGGTTGTGATCTACTTTATCAAATGCCTTACTGAAGTCCAAGTAAATTATATCCACAGCATTCCTCTGATCCACTAATTTTGTCACTTGGTCAAAGAATGCAATAAGATTTGTCTGGCATGATCTGTTTTTGACAAACCCATGTTGGCTTTTAGTAATGACTTTGTTTGCCTCTAGGTGCTCGCTGATTCGTTGTTTGATTATCTTTTCCAGAATCTTCCCAGGTATTGAGGTCAGGCTGATAGGTCTGTAATTTCCTGGATCCATTTTGTCCCTTTTTTGAAGATGGGAACTACATCAGCTCTTTTTCAGTCCTCTGGTAGTTCCCCAGTGCTCTTTGAAAAATATAGTTCAGTGGTTCTGAGATCACATCTACCAGTTCCTTGAGAACCTTGGGGTGTAATCCATCTGGTCCTGGTGATTTGAACTCGTCAAGACTTTGTACATAAGTATTTTAAGAAAATATTATATAACTGTAAGTCCAATCATTCATTTCTGTAGTCTAGCAACTAGTTCATGAGTTAGTGAAGACAAACAAGGATCCAACTTAGGTTTCTGCTCCAGATTTTTTTTCTTACTGAATTTTAAACATATCAGAGTTTCTTGGAAACCAACTTTTTAGTTGCCAAGCTTTATTTAGTTGGACAACATCAAGGATATATACCAATCACAGATTTATATAAGATATCTTACTAAAGGTAAATATGAGATGTATGAATACATAATAAGAATTTCCAGTCCTCATTTACAATGAATTATTTAAGATCATGGCTTGATGAACTGAAATGCTTGTCCCCATGTTTTTTGTTACTGAACATGTTATTTTAACTTATTTACCCTGCCTTTATTATTTTTATAAATAACTTAAGTACTCCTCCTCCTATTGCCTTTTAAGATGAAATAAGCTGCCTATGGATTTATCTTCTCTCTTTTTATTGTTCTGTACTATCTCACTCAATGTCACATATTGCAGATCATTTTTAGGATAAAAGGTTTTTTGGGGGGGCTGTTCTTATAAGGAACTCAGATTAGCATTTCTTTTGTTTCAGTTTCACAAGAATCTGGTGAAATTGGACAAAGAGATGCTTTCCCAAGGTTGTGCAGTGAATAATAGGATACAATAAGAATATGAATGCAAATTCTCCAATGACCCATGTTGCCTTCAAATTGTTATTAAAAAAACCTCATCACTATAGTGAAAAAATAGAGTTTCAATCCCACACAATGATCTTAAATGTCTGCAGTGCAGTCTGTTGTCTGGCTAATGTAACGTAAATTAATAGTTACTGCAGACTGTAACTATAGGATATTAGTTAACTTTGAGTAATTAAGTTGCTGTAAATTATTCACCAATATACAGTCCTTACTGGTCAAAACTCTCTGAATTTTATGATTACATTGTATACCACAAGAGGGCAGCTTCTACCTATGAATTTAGCCTGCAATGTATCCTAGAATTTTCAAGAACATCTTTTAAAACAAATATTGTTTCTCTTTTGTGTCCTCAATTATTTTCCATGCTATATACTGTATACACCAGCCAGCTTTGAAAGAAAGGTTAACAAAGTTCATAATATTGAGAATTATGTACTTTGAATACTCTTAGTAATCAGATTGTATGTATCAAGAAGAAAAAAGGTGATATAATCCACATATATAAAAAGTATAAACCTGTAGCAAAAAAAGGGGGCAGATTTTGCTTTGCAACATAGAATGAAGGCTATTGCTAAGCACATTTAATTTGTGCTTAGATTGTAAGCCGCCCTGAGTCTTCGGAGAAGGGCGGGATATAAATGAGATTAAAATAAAAAAATAAAAAAAATTATTTGCAACAGAAAGGCTATTTATCAGCTATATTAATTTAGGTGTTTTTATACACTTATTCTCTTTCTCTGCAAAGGATCAAAGAATCTTTACCCAGTTCATTACACACTAGTTGCATGCTTGGACAGCCATCATGGCAGGAAATAACTTCATGGAAGCTTTTGCAAACAATCACACTTATAACAGGACAGGATGTGCAATGTTTACCAAACTGAGGGCAACAGTCAACATTTAGTAGACATGGGGTGCAGAAAAAAAATACTCTCCCAAAAACTAATCAGAAGGTAACTTAACTGATTTAGATCAGTTAAAATTATTTTTATTATGATGACAATCTATGTATTTAATAATTTCCCCCTTCTGTTACATTAAAATTTTTAATTCAGCATCACTATTTAAAGCAGATTTGGGAGCCAAATTTGAATCTCTGGAGAAATGCAAGCCATCTAGGAAAGTAAATACCAAGAACCAGTGCTTTTTTTGTAAAAGAAAAAGGTGCCGGAACTCACACATGTCATACAACCCACCTTGCCTACCCTACAAGGTTCCATCCAAAAAAGGTGCCGGAACTCCGTTCTGAGCGTTCTATGAGAAAAAAAGCCCTGCCAAGAACTTATATTTATCTTAATTCCTCATGAAAAATGGTCAGATAATTTTCAAGTATTTCCAAAGAATAAAAGAAATGTATGCACTCAAGTTAAGAAATCTGCATTAGTAATATATTTGGTACACATGTAAATTTCATTTTATTACAATTTTATATAGTGTTTTTACTTAATATGAACTTGAAACAGGTTAAAGTCTTAAGTATCAAGCTGTGCTTTATGCGTGAGAATAAAGAAATTAAGAAAAATCTTGACGTTGCTAGATAATTCTTTTGATTGTCTCATTAATATTATGGATGACATTATATGCTTTTGGCCCTATCGAACCTCTGGTTATTAGAGTAACAGGTGGATAAAGAAACTGTAAGCAACTGAGAAGTCCTGACTTCCATTTTAAGAGTGACCTTTAAAGTCTCCACAAAATAACTTTAGCATTTGGCTAGCACTCTCCATTCAAGACCTACCTTTATGACATTCGTGTCTGGATGAAGACTAGGTGAAAATGGAAGCCACAACTGAAACCAGGCAGTCATTTATTAATCTTGCCTACCTAAATCAATTTAGCTTTACCTTAGTTGGACCTCACAGCTGGAGACAATTCATCAGTACTTCTGACTGAAGAGACTCTTGTATAGCCTTCTCTGATAAAAAGAAGAATACCAGGCAGAATTTACGGCAGTCAAATCTTGTTTGTGATGTTATAGGAGACCCAAAATTGTGGCACCACAGCAAACAAAAGACTTTCAACATTTTCCAGAACATCCGCTTTCCTGAGGGATCTCTGTGTGAAATTTGTATGTGTTTTCTCTTGACAGTGATCTTTCAGAGCAAGTGCAAGAAAGCTCTTCAATTACAGAAACCACATTTGGCTGGAGGTTCAAGGAGCTATTTTAGGATATAGAACTACTTCCACTGAACCTCTATTTCATATTATTGGTATCCAAGCTGATCTTAAACCTTCACCGTTAATATAATTCCTTATTTTTAATGCATTTGTATCAAAAAGGATCATGGAAGACAACCCACTACCAATATTGACTTTGCCAACAGCACCTTATAATGATCAGAAACCAGGAACTAGTGGCTTACGGAAGAAGACATTCATTTTTCAGACCAAGCTAAACTACCTGCACAATTTTATTCAGAGTATATTCTTTTCCATAGACCTAAGAGATCGACAAGGAACCACCATGGTGGTAGGAGGAGATGGGAGATATTTTAATAAGATTGCAATAAAACTGATAGCTCAGATGGCTGCTGCCAATGGGGTTGGTATATCATAAATATTATATCACTAATGCTTAATACATGATTGGCTCATTTAAGTGCATGTCTATAATATTTTTTGTAAATGTGCCAATATATAATTTTACCCGGATGATTAGAAGGAGCTGAGGAAAGAAATGCTTAAGTTAGTGCTGAAAATATTGATCCTTATTCCATGGTTTGGTTTGAAAAGTAGATGGAAATTATTGCAGATAAAAAAGATATTTTGGTTATTTGTTTCTTGGTTATCTGTTGCAAATGACTGATTACTATGTGAATTTAATAATAGATTCCAAGTTTGTGCTTAAATTAGGAAGTATATGACTGTGTGTGCATTTTTTCCTGCTATAGTTAGAATACAGTAGCCGAAATTCTCGCTATGCATCTGAGCCACACAGTAGATGATGTGACAAAGCATGAGTTAAGTTTTTCAATGAGCATAAATAATTTTGCCATGAGAAATATTGGTGTGTTTGAAAACCATAATATTGAGTAGGTTATCTGGTAAGCTTCAGGTGTGACAAAATTCCCTTAGAGTTCTGCCTAAATGTAAAGTAATAATTTTTATCTTTGCTGTCCCTGAGAAAATTTTAAAAAAATGTTAAAAATTGCAGTCGATTCTCGCGAATGCCAATTTTGTGCCAAATGTGAATATTATTAATTTGGAAGGGAAATCAGTCATACTTTGGAAATGAAATTATTTTATGTAAAGGTTTGCTTGGTTCTGCTTAAATTAGTTCAACAGCAGATTTGGGTGGAAGGCATCTGTAGTTTGGATGGTTTGTAGAAGACAATGGCCAAATCCAAACATACAAAACAATTTAACTGTAATTAAGTCATTGAAGGCTTTTAAAAGTTCTTATAGTTGCAAACTGAACCAGAAGTTTTCTGTAGTTCATTTTCAACATGCCAAACTACTGTAATGTGATATCTAAAAGGTTTCTTTCAAATGGGGAAATTTAAAAAATCGAAAGAATGCACCATCCTTCATAAACTGATGCCCTTCAGGTAAATTGGTTATACTCTCTATTATGTGGAATGATGTTCTCTTTGTGCTTCACCAAAACTTAATTCTGATATATTTTGGGCAGTTTTTTAAAAAATGCACCTTTTTATGTTGGCTTCCTTTATGTAATTTTTTTTAAAATACAGATACTTTTTTTATTCTGTAGTTTGATTAGTGTAAACTTTTAGGATTGTCTTTCGCAAGAAATGGCACTTCAGACAACAAGAACAAATTCCATCCATATCAGTCACAGATTTCCACCGAGGTCTTCCTAAGCCCCAGAGAAAGGTTTCTTTGGGTCAACTAATTTCTTACTTTCCTGAATCAGAAAGAGGGTTTCATATTTTATAGCACTTTAAACCAGAGTGCCTCAAAGCTTATCATAAGGTATGTACCCCTCCTTTTCTCTGCCAAAACAAGGAAGAGAGAAGAAAAAGGATTAGGTGATGAAAGATGTTAAAGCAGCCACCACTGGATGGCTTTTAAGCCAGTTCAGACATGTGGATCCCAAGTGTATTATCTGTTTAGGAATATTAGAGCTCTGTCTCATTAGACAAACTGTTTATCTAATTCAGCACCCCATTTTTCAAAGTAGCTCATTGGAACTTTAGGAAGTATTTAGGACATGAAGACAATAGCCATTTTTGGATGATGCTCTTGATAGCTTTATAAGTGCTTTATAAGTGAGTTCTTCCATCCTTACAATATGGACACCCGGATTGTGAACGTCCCACTTCATGTTAGACATGACTGTCACAGCAATAAGGCAGATTTCTAATAGAGGTATAATGGCTTCGTCTGATCACAAGGCTGCTAATTCAAAGGGAGAAGTAAATTCCTATAACTTTCTATGGCCATGTAGGCTACCAATCCAATGCAAAAATCATGGAAAGAATAACAGTGAGGCTGAATGCTAAATAATGAATGGACGCACCTCTATTTCAGATGTTTTAAAATGACAACCTAAAGCTGCTCAACGGGGAAGAGTTTTAGTCTTGCACATTATTCTGTAAATGATCGGCTGGGTGAGGAAGCTCTGCTTTAGGAGGATCTGCATGTAGCTAACTACTCTGCACCATTTCATTCTTCCTACTACATAAAGCTCATGTGGAGTTGGCAGTATAGGAATACTGTAAATACATATAAAATGGATTTGATGTCTTATTTATATCTGGAGCCCAAGGCGCCATACATAGCGATCCCTCCTAGTTTTCTGCACCAGAACTGTCTAGAATGGGCTGAGAGAGAATGATTGGCCCAAAGGCATTCAGTGACTTTCCATGGTGGAAGGTGGACTAGAAATTGTTTCTCCCTGCTACTAGTCCAACACCTTAAGCACAGTGGGTATTGACAGGCATGGTTTAGGAGCAAATTCTACATTGGATTGTATTTTATTCCCTGTTCTTGAAAATAACATGCTGTTGCTTGGTTCAGGCCTGCTGTTAATCTGTATCTTTTCTGACCAGTGCTGTGACTCACTGGCTGGGTTTATATAATGTACTAAACGTGGTGGCTCAGTGGGTTAGGACGCTGAGTTTGTTGATCAGAAGGTCAGCAGTTTGGCGGGTCGAATCCCAAGTGCCGCGTAGCAGAGTGAGCACCTGTTACTTGTCCCAGCTTCTGTCGACCTAGCAGTTCGAAAGCACGTAAAAATGCAAGTAGAAAAATAGGGACCACTACGGTGGGAAGGTAACAGTGTTTGCCTTTGGCGTCTAGTCATGCCGGCCACATGACCACGGAGACGTCCTCGGACAAGCGCTGGCTCTTTGGCTTTGAAACGGAGATGAGCACCGGCCCCTAGAGTTGGAAACGATTAGCACGCATGTGCGGGGGAACCTTTACCTTTACTAAACTAGGGTGAGCTCAAACATTTGTTGAATAAGCTGCCTTGAGTTGGTTTGATGCAGCAGCCCCTCCCAGAGGTAATAAGCTAGAATGGCTGTATTACATATTTCACTAAACCTTAAGGGAAGGTCCACATTATTATGGCTTCAATGGGTCAACCTGGGCAACGTAAGCCAGCTTCCTAGGTTCTTACCCAAAGGAACAGTCAGCTTCAAAGCGCTTCTCCTCTGAAGTAGCTGAATTAAAACCAATTCCCAAGTTTGCTTCAGCAAATCCTGATAATGTGAGATTACTGCAGGACTTTTCCCCTATAGGACCTTTCGCCTGTTTTAGTTATTTACATTACTATATCGTGCGTGGTGGATGGGCTCAGTCATAATCATCCTATGTATGCAGGTAATCCTTGACTTATAACAGTTCATTTAGTAACCGTTTTCAAAGATACAAGGTAAAGGTTCCCCCGCACATGCGTGCTAGTCGTTTCCAACTTTAGGGGCCGGTGCTCATCTCCGTTTCAAAGCCAAAGAGCCAGCGCTTGTCCGAGGACGTCTCCGTGGTCATGTGGCCGGCATGACTAGATGCCAAAGGCGCACGGAACGCTGTTACCTTCCCACCATAGTGGTCCCTATTTTTCTACTTGCATTTTTACGTGCTTTCGAACTGCTAGGTTGGCAGAAGCTGGGACGAGTAACAGGCGCTCACTCTGTTACGTGGCACTCGAGATTCGACCCACCAAACTGCCGACCTTCTGATCGACAAGCTCAGCGTCCTAACCCACTGAGCCACCGCACTGGAAAAAGTGACTTTTGACCATTTTCCACACTTAGAACTCTTTCAACATCCTCATAGACACATGATCAAAATTCAGATGCTTGGCAACTGACTCATATTAATGATGGTTACAGTTTCCTGGGGTCATGTAATCCTCTTTTGCAACATTCTGACAAGCAAAGTCCATTGGGAAACTAGATTCACTTAACAACTTAACACTTGCAGTGATTCGCTTAATAACTATGGCAAGAAAAGTCATAAATTAGAACAAAACTCATTTAACAAATGTCTCAATTAGCAACAGAAATTTGGGGCTCAGCTGCGGTCGTAGGTTAAGGACTACCTGTAGTTGATTTCCGTTTGAATGGATTCCATACTCATTTTTGATCTGGATAGTATTGTGACTCACACTTCTGCCACTGCTGTTATTTTGTGAGCTTTTATTTATTGGGTACCCAATGAATTGCAATTTCACTTTAGATATTTCATGCTTTGATCAATCTGAAGAGGTAGATCTTGACCAATGAATGTACAAGACATTATACATTTTTTAATCTATTTGGTGCAGACATTACAAAGGATTTTGCGGGTTTTTTAATTTTTGCTTCACAAAAATTGAGCTAGCTTTGTTTTAAGATTTTTTTTTAACCCAACTGGCACCTGGACCAGTCATCCATAGTTAGATTTAATTAAAATCTATTGATATTGTGCCCTTCTTAAGAGATGGTTGCATCCAAATGCATCTTTTGTTGGAAAGCTCTTAAAGTTAAATTGGGTAAACATATTACTTGAACGTCTGTTCTGTCAATATATGGGAGACGCAGCAAATGGAATATGTAATTTTAAGAAGGATGAGTCCTATTTTCCAAATAAGATAATATTATCTCTATACTAGTTTTTTCTTGCCAACTCATTAATTTATATATTGAACGTTGTTGTAAGAATATATGGATTGATATTTGCCAGAAGTGATAAACAGTTAAATAATTGTATGCCTTTATTAATTTCTGACTTTAATTAAAATAGAACTTAATACGATAGAATTCCCTTAGTTTGCATGCCTACACAGGGAAATCTATAATTAGAGTTACAATTATAGCAAGGTCCAGGGGCTGCTGAAGCCATATTTAGAATGTTGATCTACACTTCCGGTTCCTTCCTGTCTAATAGATCTTCTTCTTCTGAAGAAGAAGAAAGCATTTAAGGCAGCTAACGCAATTGGGAATCTGATCTTTACCTTTTAAGGTTCCAATAAACTGTGTTTCTACTGAAAGGGAAAATGAGATATGTACCATGACCAGCAATTTGCCAAAAATTTAGAAAGTACTACATAATTCTAGATGGGGGAAAAAAATCCATTCTCGTTTAATCAGTAGATCTATTTGAATATTTGAATCTCAAATATTTTTGCCTTTATAGAAGAAATAAACAAACAAACATTTGAGCTTTACCTGAGTGTTATTTCTTATCCTACAGAAATTGCTAAGCACATTGGTTTGTGCTTAAATTGTAAGCCGCCCTGAGTCTTCGGAGAAGGGAGGGATATAAATGGGATTAAAAAAAAATATCTCAGGTGATCAGAGAATGCTTTTACCTGGGCAGTATGGATTTTTTTTAACTTGCAATTCAAATAAAAAATTCATGAGATTCACAGAGCATTTTAAATATTGTACATTTGTAAATATATTATGTTTACAGTCGTACGCCTGTCTTCAGTGAATAGCTGGAGAGGATAAAGACTGAATTGTGCATGTCTGAAGTGTAAATTGTAAGTGAGACCAATTTCCACACTCACCATCCAACTTGATCCTAAATGAGAAAGTCATAACTTACATAGAGTCATGGCAGGCTATCAGTATACGCTATCTCTTACAGAAGCCTCCTGAATACAGTTAGCTGAGTCGAAGTTCACATACCTCACGCTCCACAAGGCCAGGAGAGAGTCATAATGCTCTTTTTACTCTAATAGGAAAGCACCAGAAACACCAAAATAACTCTGTGCATGCACAAGTGGGTGTGGAAGAAGAAACTTGCCCTTACTTTGCTTTGCACGCAAACATAAAAATATCTACCGGTAAATGTTAAATCTCATCCGAGATAAAAATGGCTCCAAATGTGGTGAATTTTAATTTTTTTGATTAATATCATTGTAGTTATTAAAGCGTATCTATTCCATTTGGGAGGAATCTCTGATCACTTGGGATGAGTAGATTGATTCTCGGACCTGAGTGCCATCTTTGGCAAGTGAATAGAATTTGAGAATTGGGTTAAAGGCATGTCAGAGCAGACATGTTCCAAATTGGGACCCATCCCGAGTGCCACGTGCCTACTGGTTAGCTTGAAACATAACTTCCATAATTTTGAGGTCCCATACCCACACATCTGGGAGCAACGACTTGTTTACAGACATATTGACTCAGCCTTCCATCCTTCCGAGGTAGGTAAAATGAGGACCCAGATTGTTGGGGGCAATAAGCTGACTTTGTAATAATGCCGCTTGGGGGTGTGTGAAAGCCCTAACAAGCAGGCATATACATAGAATGAAGGCTACTGCTAAGCTTGTAAGCCGCCCTGAGTCTTCGGAGAAGGGCGGGATATAAATGTAATAAAAATAAAAAATAAATAAAATATGAAAGTAAATTAGCATCCTAGTTTATTTTATAAATGAGATGTTGCTACTTACTGTAGATGCTCACAGATGAACCAGACAGGAAGCATGATCAGATAAGCTAATTCTACTTTATTGTAAGGCTACATGAATAGAATTTTGAAAGTCTGAAAGTACAAATCTCCCTGTGACAGTTTTAGTAGTCTGATCAATTAGGGCAGGTCTTCCCTAAGTTTCTTTCTCCAACTGTTAAGCAAGGGGGGCCCCTCTCCCTATTTTTGCCTGATTATTTATTTCCTAGGCAGCAAATCTCAAGGTCATTTTTATATATCATTATATTACAAAAGTAAAGAATAACATGTTTAGTTTTGGAAAAGAGGTTGGAGAATAATTTCAATCATTTTACTATTCTATAATGTAACCTTATTCCTCAGATGCAGTATAACTTAGGGGTATGCATATTTGGCACGAAGCTGCAGCA
The DNA here is from genome assembly GCF_964194415.1 of Vipera berus. NCBI lineage: Eukaryota > Metazoa > Chordata > Lepidosauria > Squamata > Viperidae > Vipera > Vipera berus. Next base: position 69,513,748 of record NC_138204.1, read on the forward strand.
GAGACAAAAAGAAATACAGTTTAATAGCTTAAAGCACCTATAAATGAAATATTTATTGAAAACCTTGACTTTATCAGAGGATATTTTGGTCATCAAAATGTAATTGAATAATGTTCTCTTGGTTTAGATTAGTTTACTAGAACCTGAAGGTGCTGTTAAATATCCAGAGATTTTTTTAAGCATATAGTTGCATAAGTAACATTTTGTGAGGTGGACTCACAATGAATCGTTAAAGGAGCTCCCAAGCAAAGGCAGAACGCAGAGATGCAATCATATTAGTTTTATTCATGATAGATCAAAGAGAAAGAAATACTTGGCATGAAAGCATTCATGCCTGCATGTGAGAGAGAAATAAAATAAAACAAAACAAGCTAGGATTACATGACTAAACTAACTAGGAGTAGAAGCAGAACAAGAAGCTGGAAAAAGGAGAACAAAGAGCAGCCCCTCGTGCAGAGGTATTTATGGGGGGTCTTGGCCCCTCCTTGACCATAAAACTCTCTCGCCAATGGGGCTGTGGGTCTGGGACCCTTGGCTCATCAGTGGAAGCAAAGAAGTCTCTTTGCCTCCATCTGATGACCCTTTTGGGGAACTGCCAATGGCTGGCACTAAACATCTAACAATTCCCCTTCTTGCCAGCCAATGACAGGGACCAGTGAATGTATGTAAGGGGTGAGCAGGTGTCATGGACATGCATGAAAAACATTCAGAAGGCCAAACACAAACGCTTACACAGAAGGTTGTGCCGGTCAACGGGAACAGGCTTGGTAAACAGATCAGCTATCTGGTCAGCTGTATTACAGTGCTCAACATGTATAAAACCCTCTTTCGCAAGGTGCCTGACATTTTTATAGCGTATGTCTATATGGCGAGATCTGGAGCCTACTGCATAAGCCTCCGAGATTGCAATTGCGGCAGTGTTGTCCTCTAGAATTTGGATGGGCAGAGGGGGAGATGCCCAGATGTTTGTTATCAGCTCATTGAACCAAGTCAAATCATTGGCCGTGTCTGACAGACTAGCAAATTCAGCCTCGGCCGTGGAGCAAGAAATAAATTTTTGCTGCCTAACATGCCAATGTATTGGGCAGCCATTTAGCAATATGAGGAAACCAGAAGTGCTCCGTCTACTTTTGGAGTCGCCAGCCCAGTCTGCGTCTGAGTAAGCGGAGAGCTGGGCCGTTTTCCCCTTCTCTGGTTCTAGCATGAGAAGAGCATCAGCTGTGCCCTTTAGGTATCTGAGCACCCTTTTGACAGCAGTCCAGTGGAATTCCTTTGGGTGTTCCACGTGCCTGGACAATAGATTCACAGCTAAAGCTATGTCAGGTCTGCTCCAATTGCTGATGTATAGCAAGGAGCCAATCACAGATCTGTAGAGCGTGTTATCTGTGAACTCAGGACCGTCCTTATGGGTGTGGTTGTAAAAGTCGCTTTGCATTGGGCTATGCGTAGGATTGGATTCTGTCATTTTGCATTTGGCCAGTAATTCCTCTATCTTTTCTTTTTGAGATAGAGCGAACCCCCCTTTAGTGGCCAAAATATGCACACCCAAGTACTTGTCAACCCGCCCCAAAGACTTCAGAGTAAACTTTTCTTCCAGGGCCTTGGCAAATTCATCACACCTTTCCTTGTTAGGCCCTACATATAATAGGTCGTCCACATAAACTAACACCCGTTCTGTGGTACCTTTGGAATTGCGTGTGAAAACACATTGATCTGCATGAGATTCTGAGAAACCAACTCGTTCTAAACTCTTTCTAAGACAGTCATACCATAATTTCCCTGACTGCTTAAGACCATATAACCCTTTGTGAAGCAACCATGTATTTCCCCCTTCTTGCTGGTAGCCAGGAGGAGCCTTCACGTAGATCTGCCGGTCCAAGTTGGCGTGGAGGTAAGCCGTCTGGATGTCAAATTGGAAGACTTCTTCTCCCAGAGCGGCTGCAGTCACGAGGGCGGCCTTGACGCTCTCTGCCCGGACGGTTGGAGAGTAAGTCTCCGAGTAGTCCTCCATATAACGTTGAGCGAAGCCCTGGGCTACCAAACGGGCCTTGTATAGGTAGAGGCCATTGGCAAGTGGTTTGGCCTTGTAAACCCACCTTGTGCCAATGACTTTCCTCTCCTTTGGGGGTTGCTGGGGGGTGAAGACCTTGAGTTGTTTTAAGCTCTGCATTTCCTTCTCCATCGCGAGCTGCCATCTCTCCTGCTCCTCGATGGGCAGCTCCTGGATGTCAGAGAAGGATTTTGGGGTGACCACAACGCTGTTGACAGACGCGATGTGGCCAATGTCAATTCTCTTTGGCGGGACCCCCTTGTTGGACCGCTTTGACCTCCTTACCTTCTGCCACTCACCGCTCTTTTCTTCCGCGGGTTTCTGAGGTGTCGCTGGGGGTGAAGACGGTGTGTCTTCCTCCATGGGACTGGACGCATCTTCGTCTTGTTCCTCACTTTCGTCGGTGGCAGGGTACGAGGTCGCCTCTGGTGATGTCGCGGTCGGGGTGTCCTTGCTGGGTCGGTTGGCATATGGGCTCAGATCATTTGAGTGGATCTGAGTCCAATTGGAGTCCTCTTCGAAAGAGGCAGATTGGGAAGTCACAGGCCTGCCCCCTTTTCCCAGGAAACGATAGGCCTTGGAGCCAGGAGCATAGCCCAAGAACCTTAGTCTCTGGGAAACAGATCTCCCCTTCTTCCGCAGCTGCTTGGGGATGTGTACCCATGCATAGGAGCCAAACACACGCAAATGTGCCAGATTTGGTTTTCTACCGTGAACCAGGAAATATGGGGTCTGGTTCACGACACTGCTCCAGGTGCGGTTTAAAGTGTAATTGGCATAATGAATTGCCTCCCCCCAGTATGACTCTGCGACACCCGCGTCTGCAATCAGACTACGCATCATGGTTTGCAGGATTCCATTCCTTTTCTCAGCTACACCATTTTGCGACGGGGTGAACGGTGCAGTTAGAAAATGGTGGATGCCCTTACGCCTTACCCAGTCCTGGAACTTCTGAGACATGAACTCAGCCCCGCGATCGCTCTGCAACTGTGCGATCTTGGTCTTGTACTGAGTCTCTACGAAGTTGTACAGCGACTTTATGGCGTCAAAGGCTTCAGATTTCTCTGTGAGAGTATACACGTGACCGTAACGTGAAAAATCATCAACGGCAGTGAGAAAATACCTTTTCTTTCCTAGGGATGGTGTAAAAGGCCCAACCAAATCAACATGTACTAGTTGGTAAGGGTGTTGAGTCTTACGGGATGACACCTTTGATATAGGAGCAGCCTTCCTCTTTGTTTTCTTGCAAATGGCACAGTCCAGAAACACGTCACAGTCCTTGAGCTGGACTCCCTCAGCAAATTCTCCCATCTTTTTAACTACAGGGAAGCTTGCATGACCCAGCCTTCTGTGCAATAAGTGGGCACACTTATCGTGAATTGGCTTCCCTATTGACACTCTCTTGGCTCTGGTTGCTTTGAGTGGTGCTGCAGGTGCCTGCTGAGATTCAGGCTTCTTGCCCACACTGCCCTTGGAAAGCCTTGGGGCAGGCTGTGGTGGCTTGGGAGAAAAATATGGCAAGCCATTTATTATTGTAATATTTCCAATGACCTTCTGGTCCCGGGTGACATGACCTCCCCCCTTGCGAAATAGGACTTCCACTTTGTCATCGTCACACAATCTGGTGATGCTCAAAAGGTTGTTGGCTATAGAAGGCGCGTGCAAGACACCCTCAACTTTGCCAAGCCCAGGTACAGAAACGAAACCCTCCCCAACAACTGAAGCAGTATCACCGTTTGCAACCTTGACAGATGAGTTAATTTTCTTTAACCTTTTAAAACCTTGACTCATATTAGTAATGTGAGAAGAAGCTCCAGAGTCCAGTAACCATAAGTCAGTGGAGCTATCAGCCTTTGTTGTGGGGGTGAGGGAACAAGTATGCAGTGAATTTCCCTTGCCCCTGCCACGCCCCCTTCCTCCCCCTTTGCTTCTTACTTGATTGGGACCACGTTTAGGGGCTTGATGTTGATGGGGGCAGTCTTTCTTGAGGTGCTCCTCAGAGCCACAGATGAAACATTTAAGCAGAGCATTAATTTGCTCTGAGTTGTGGCGCCCCCTTCTGGCTTGCTGAGTGGTGACTCTAGCGTATTCTCCAGCATTTCTCCTTCTCCGATCTTCTTCGATCAGTCTCCCTGTGAGGTAGGACAGATTTATGTCTTCCCTCTTGACCGCTTCGAGTGAAACAATGAAATTGCTCCAACTCCTGTCTAGAGAAGTAAAAATTATGGAGAGCATGCTCACATCAGACACAGGAAAATCTCTGGAAATCAATTCTGCCCTGAGTGCCTTTAATTTTGCAAGATGTTCAGGCATGCTGGCACCAAACTTCAGTTTGGTTGTATAAAGCTCAGTTGTATATCTGGTGATGGAACCAATGGTATTGCTGTTGAATAAATTGTATAACAGTTTCCAGACCTCAGCAGCTCTGAGACCAGCTGGAATGCTTGGGAACAAGTTATTGTCCAGAGAACTGAGTAGAGCAGAATAAGCCTGCAAGTGTCGCAGCTCTTCTTGACGTCCCCATGGGGGAGGGGGGGGTTCCGAACCATTTGTAGAATCCCATTCTTTAAGAGATGTAGCTGTATATCTTTACTCCAACTGCTATAATTCTCCCCATCCAGCTGTAGTTTTTTAAAATCATTTGGCAAATTTGCTGCAGGAATATAGTCCTTATCAGACCCATTTTCAAAAATTTTTGATATGTCCATTGATGTAAAAGGAAGCGGAAAAATGCTTAATTCTGAAGTGAGTTCTTCAGTGAATCCTTCAGTGAAAGGGTTCCCTCTAGTGGTCGAGGAGGGAATCCTTTCTTGATTACTTATTGACTCCAGGTGGGCGTGCCCGGGAACCATGTGACCCGGGGGAGGGCGTTGTTCAGGGTTTCTCCCTTCTTCCCATGAGGCATTGGGGGGGCGGAGCCCAGATTTACCAGCCCGGGGTTGTTTGAATGGATCCTCCCGAGAATTAAAACCACATGGATTTTTATCAATGCCTGTTTTGCCCTGAGGAGCCCATTGCTGGTCCTGAAGACCTGAAGAGAAGGTGGGAGGCCTCGGGGGTTGATTGTTGGGAGGCTGCAGGCTGGATTCCCCCCGGCAGTTTGGCCCTGGGGAGAGGATGGGAGGCCTTGGAGGGGGGGTGGGCACCCCCGACGTCTGCTTGGCCGCTGTCTTGCTAGCCTCTAAGGCAGTGGCCAGAGCTTGCATTGCTGTCTGGAGAGCCGTTGTAACAGTTTTGGCTGGGCAGATCTCATTGCTATCATAGCATTTTAGGCTTTGTGGGGGGGAGAAATCAGGAATATGCATGCTGTCTTGGCTGGAAGCCAGGGATTGCATGTCATTTCTGCTGTACGCCAGGGAGTGCTGGCTATTTTGGTTGGAAGCCAGGGATTGCTGGCTCTCCAGACTTAAAGAAATCAAGTCTTTGTTAGATATAGTGGGGGCCGCCATCTTGTTTCCTGTGCCAGACCACGTGGGCGGAGCCATCTTGTTTCCGCTTGCCCCAGGAAGCTGTAGCTCACAGCTGGGGGGGCAGGTTCGCGCCAAAAGCCTTGGGGTCCCGGGGTCACTAAGGGAGGCGGGCGCCATATTTGGGGGCCTCGTGGTCTCTAGGGAGAGGCTCACCAGGGGTTCTGAGGCTTTCTGAGCTGTTCCCTGGGCTGCCCCTCCCTCCTCCTGCATTGCAAGGATCTCTTTAAGCAGCTCTTCACGTTCCTGTGCAGTCAGTTTACTCACGCGGCGTTTGGTCTCAGCCAGGTCCGTCTCTGCAGCATCTGAGCAGCCTTGGACAGTCTGTAATCCTTCTATGCTCTCCTCTGTGGCGTTCAGTTGTAGAGAGGCATGTGAAGGGGTCCTAGACGCTCTGCTGGATCCTCTGACGGGATGAAGGCCATTTGTGCTTTCATCTGCAGCTGAGGTTGCTTCAGGGACTGAAGTCTTGGATGTAGGCAGGGAGGCTGTCTTCGATCGATGACTCCTGGTCACGATAGTAGAAGTCCTGCCATCTGTTATAAATGGATTGGAGCCGGGTCCTCCAGACATCTTATTGGTTAGTTCCTGGCTGGCTTGGAAGCTTTCCTTTAAACCATCCTCTGCTACCAACTTGTGAGGTGGACTCACAATGAATCGTTAAAGGAGCTCCCAAGCAAAGGCAGAACGCAGAGATGCAATCATATTAGTTTTATTCATGATAGATCAAAGAGAAAGAAATACTTGGCATGAAAGCATTCATGCCTGCATGTGAGAGAGAAATAAAATAAAACAAAACAAGCTAGGATTACATGACTAAACTAACTAGGAGTAGAAGCAGAACAAGAAGCTGGAAAAAGGAGAACAAAGAGCAGCCCCTCGTGCAGAGGTATTTATGGGGGGTCTTGGCCCCTCCTTGACCATAAAACTCTCTCGCCAATGGGGCTGTGGGTCTGGGACCCTTGGCTCATCAGTGGAAGCAAAGAAGTCTCTTTGCCTCCATCTGATGACCCTTTTGGGGAACTGCCAATGGCTGGCACTAAACATCTAACACATTTAGAAATTGATTTAAAAATAAGCTAAAGAATAATGCAAATTTATTTATTTTTTATTTATTTTAATTCCATTTATATCCCGCCCTTCTCCGAAGACTCAGGGCGGCTTACAAGCTTAGCAGTAGCCTTCATTCTATGTATATGCCTGCTTGTTAAGGCTTTCACACACACCCCAAGCGGCATTATTACAAAGTCAGCTTATTGCCCCCAACAATCTGGGTCCTCATTTTACCTACCTCGGAAGGATGGAAGGCTGAGTCAACCTTGAGCCTGGTGGGATGCGAACCTGCACTAATTGCAGGCAGCTGGTGTTACTTAAGGAGGCATCAGCCCACTGCTCCACCAAGGCTCATTTAGTAACTGATGAGAGATTATGCCAGTACTCTGAGTCCCTGGGTTAGGAATCCCCTCTTTTAAGGACAACCAGTAATTAAGAATGGAGCCTATTGTAGCAAAAATTGAATTAAATGCACAATGGTTCAAGTTCATTACAAAATACCAAGTTTACAATATTATACAACAATACTGTTCCACTTAAGGACAGATTTTGGGAACAGAATTCGCCCTTAAACTGGAAACTACCTTTATAGTAACCAATACAGTTGTTTAAAATGAAGCAAATTTGTTGTGCGTAATTTGGTAAATGGAACAAATGCTTAAGATAAAGAAACATGTAAATGCTTTTGTCTGCCCAATTTTTTTAATAGGGTGTCAAATGTGAAAGAAACACTGGCTGTTGTAAAAGCTGAAGAAAACATTGGTAAATATTGCAATCTAAAAAAAAGCAACTTTTTGTGTCTCCCAACACCCTTTTGTGAGTTTTGCTTTTCTTCTGTTCTTGTTTTAGATTGGCCGGTTAGTAATTGGACAGAATGGAATTCTTTCTACCCCTGCAGTGTCCTGTATTATTAGGAAAGTAAAAGCCATTGGTGGTATAATTTTGACAGCAAGTCATAACCCTGGTGGACCGAATGGAGATTTTGGCATTAAATTCAATATTTCAAATGGAGGTAAGTAATTCTAATCTTCTCATCTCCATTCTTCCCAAGTTAACTTCTCTCTGACTCCTATGTTGAGTGTATAGACACTACCCACCTATGTTGCACTGCTGACTATAGTATGTTTATGATTTGGATCTATTAAAGTAATACAGTTGGCTTCTGGAGGAAAAATATTTAATTGAAGGAAAGACAAGGAAGGAAAGACTTAAAGATATAAGTGCCTAGGGCCTAGGCTATCCTGAAATATATACTTCTATCACTTTCTGATAGAAATTATCTGCAGTCAGTCTTACTATATATCATATTTTAATAAAAGTTTTTAAAAGCAGTCTTTGCATGTACAATTATATTCTTCCTTCCACAACAAGTGATCTCCTGTCTATGCCTACATAGAAATAAGAGAGCTTTGGGGGAAAACTAAAAAATTGTAAGAGAAAAATGTTGCATGTTCTCCCTTTCATTTCTCTTTTCTTTTCAATTTTTATGAATGTTAACACTTTTTCTGTCCCCCTCCACATCTACTCAGTTTTTCTAGCCCTTTACAACTCTTAGTCCATGTACAGATAGTCCTCATTCAGCAACTATTCAAGGCTACGATTGTCCTAACAAGGGGGAACCTATGACAGGTCCTCAAAGTTGTGGCTGTTGCAGCATCCCTAAGGTGACATGATTGCAGTTTGGGCACTTGGTAAACAACACACATCACATTTACAATGGTTTGCAGTTTCCCCCTGAGATCATGTAATTGCCATTTGCAACTTTGTCTGCCAGCAAAATCATGGGAAGCCAGCAGACAATTGCAAGACGCTCCTGTAAATTGCTCTTGGTCCAGTCCCTTTTTCTCCTGAGAAGCCCTCGGGTGGCGGACAAATTTTATACACCATGGTGCCTGCTAGCCTGTCTGCATTTGCACTTGCCATAGCACCGACCCAGCTGCTTGCACACTACCTGTACACTCTCCTGCCTGGAGCTAGCATTTGCACTCATGCCTGCCCATAGCATCCACCCACACACTTGCTTACACTCGCATCCACCGTTCCACACTCCATAGCGTTTACCCACCTGCCTATCGTTCTGAGCTACCAACCTGCTTGCAAACTGCCTAAAAAGGAAAATCTTGTAGCGACCCCATCTTGTGACTTCTGACTAACTTCCGCATTCATTTTACTTGTTGGAAAGTGGCCAGAAACTGGCCAAGTCATGGTCATATGAGGTCTTTGCTCAATGACCTATGGTCCTTGTTTAATGACAGCAGTGAGGATTTCTGGGATAACCATCCAATTATATCACGCTTTACAACCATATCACTTTGCAACAGAAATCTCAGAGCCAATTACTGTCGTGACCTGAGAACAACTAAACATTAACTACAACAATGCTGTAATAGTCTGTTTCTAAGATGATAATCACTGTTTGCTTACCAAGGACCTGTTAGAAACCAAGTAGATTATATCTTTTAAATGCAACTGCAAAACACAATAGGGTTGTAATAATGATACAGAGGAGAAAAATTTGGCAGAATGTGGACAAGCAACGCCACTCTGTTACCTACAGTAGTGGTTGCTTGCACGAAATTCCTTCTGACATGTTGATTAGCACATATACAGTATATTTAAAACTTTAACAAATTATTATTACTATTACACCCTCTCCTTGTTTAGCAAACTAGTTCCCTTCCAATGACTAGATTTTTAATCAGACTGGTCATTAAGTGAACACTGCTAGAGATAGAGAGAAAGGCTATGAAGATCACTGATTGCTGCCAAGTCATTCAGATAAATTACTCTTAAACTGTAGTGCTATGCTGGTATTATTCTTACACTGTCATGCATCGTTGTCAGGCACACAAATTTAGTCATAAATGCCTGCATTGGTTGTAAAATTATTTCTATTACCATTTATTACAGTCTTATTTGCAAATGGTTTCTAACCAAAGTAGTCACTAATTAAGGAGTGAGTATATCATTGCTCATATTACTTTGGCTCATGATATTAAAAAAAAATACTGTTTTTGGAATGTGATACGTTGTCTCTGTTAAGTTTACATACAACTCTAATAAAATGTCCTACACTTAACATCTTTTCTAGAAGCCTATTTGTCTCTTAAAATCTATTTCTTACTAGGTCCGGCTCCTGAAGGAATTACTGATAAAATTTTCCAAATTAGTAAGACTATTGAAGAGTATGCTATATGCCCAGATCTAAACGTAGACCTCAGTACAATTGGAAAGCAGCAGTTTGACTTGGAAAACAAGTTTAAACCATTTACAGGCAAGTAAAATCTGTTTCTTCCCTCATTAAAAGGGCTCCCACTTGCATCGATAGCTTTTCTTGTAACACTTTATCAAGGCGCTTATTCAATAGTTGTGGATGCTTCGATCTGGTTAGTTTCTTCTGTTTAATTTCTTGCTTTTGTTTTACAGTTGAAATTGTGGACTCTGTAGAAGCGTACGCAAATATGTTGAGGAATATTTTTGATTTTAGTGCACTGAAAGAACTATTGTCAGGTCCAAACCATCTAAAGATTCGGATAGATGCCATGCATGGAGGTATGTAAGATAAGTGCAGTAACTGTAAGCTCTGACTGCCAGTCTAACCCATATAGATCATCATCCAGTTCCTTCCCTTTTCATATGCCTGGGGAAAAAACTAGTCTACATTCTCCTGTAGATTGGAATCGATCTTACATAGGTACACACCACACACACACACACACACACACACAAACACATACCACTTCACCATTACGAATAAAGTTTACTTCTCTTAGGGCTAGGGCAAGGGAAAGTTAGTGCATTTCCTTGGGTGTCGGTGGCAGCATCTGTCCTCTTCTTGATGTGTAAGGATTGTCATGTCTGTTTTTGTAAATCTTATTGATAGTATAGATAGAAAGTGATAGCAGATGTGTCAGTAAAGACAGTGTCTCTACTGTAAACAATAACCCATTGAATATTTGTAAACGTTCATTTTTTATATTTTTATTGATATGGGAAATTTATTTGAATATCATAGAGATAAAAACTTTAATGAATATTAACTTTTGAAGCTCTAGAGCAGGGGTGACCAAAGTTGGCAGCTTTAATATGTAGACTTCAACATGGCTGGCTGAGGGATTCTGGGAGTTGAAGTCCACAAGTCTTAAAGTTGCCAAGGTTGGACACCCCTGCTCTAGAGAGAGGAACATTATAACTTATTAGTTTTATACTTATAGGCCTTCAGATGTGAGGGGAAGATGGGGGAAAGACATTTTCATTAATATTCCCCCAAATTCTTCACTACTTTAAAAATGATACTCATGTATATTCTTATTGTTTGCTGAAACAGTTGTTGGGCCATATGTTAAAAAGATTCTCTGTGAAGAGCTTGGAGCAGCTGCTAATTCTGCTGTGAATTGCGTACCTCTTGAAGACTTTGGTGGCCACCATCCTGATCCAAATTTAACTTACGCTGCCGATCTGGTGCAGACCATGAAGACAGGAGAGTATGATGTTGGTGCAGCCTTTGACGGAGATGGGGTACGTCTGTGCTTTTTGGATTTGTTTTTTCTTCCTGTTTGCAAGCACGGACTACAGGGCTTTTTTTTCTCATAGAACGCTCAGAATGGAGTTCCGGCACCTTTTTTGGATGGAACCTTGTAGGGTAGGCAAGGCAGGTTGTATGACATGTGTGAGTTCCGGCACCTTTTTCTTTTACAAAAGAAGCACTGACGGACTATACCAGGAAGCAGAACCGGATTTAGCTGATGCATGCCTAAGTAGTTGGACTGCCTTGATAGAAACAAATTGAATTCCAGTTGACAGCTTTACACCATAGTGTTGTTTGGGGAAACATGCTTGGTGCTGAATGTTAGAAAAGTATTCACATTTAACAGGTGACAATATTTTTCAAAGAGTGCTTCTGAGTTGTCACAAATCCTTAAGAAATAAACACTGCAAGATGGTTTGTGCTATTTTCCATGTTTTTCGTTTGGTAAGGAAAGTTGTCATTCCAGTTACACATGCTATTAAGTGAATCCGTGCTTCTTTTTTATTTTTTTACTCATGTTACTAGTGGCAAAACCCAAAATCTGCAGTGCAAATTTCTGAACATTGCAGGAGTACATAGCTGTTCATCATTCCCCTTTTGTCTTACAGCAATGTACAGCATGTAAAATTAATGACATAAGATTGCCTTAATTATTAGGTCCTGTGCTCGTAAATCATTTAAATATATGCATTTCAGTTTAAAGATGGGGCTTCTGATCTCTCAGAGTTGGAGAACAGAGTTAAAAGATTACAAACAAAATCTGCTGAAATTTTCCTTTGAAGGTGATTATTAAAGATGGGGGAGTCCCCCATTTCTTGTTTATATATTTATTTAAGGCAGTTATCATTTTTTGATCAGCCAGTATGAAAGTACATTACAAACTAGGGTATAAAGTAACAGAAGTTACTTATCGAAAGAAGGAAATATTTATAGCCCAGGGTTAAACTGTGAGGTACTTGTTGCTCTCTGAACACAGCAGTTTTCTTGCAGACATTTCATTACCCAACGGTAACATTATCAGATAGAGCTAGCACTGATGACGTTACCTAGTGTGATAATGAAATGTCTGTAAAAAAAAAACAAAAAACAACCAAGCTCAGAGAGAACCAAGCATTCAAAATTACTTACTTTCTGGAACTACCATAAAAGAATTGATTTAAAAGGCCTAAAGAACAATTCTGTAGATTGGGGGGATTTTTTATACAAAGGAATTGACCTCAGTTTTGTAGCCTCTGATTACTTAAATTGGGTGCTTCTTTTCAAATTGCAGACATAGCAACCAGTTAGAAAATAAAACTTTTCAACAAGGTAATTTCTGCCACCCTTTTTTTTAATGCCTTCATTAGGATCGCAACATGATACTTGGAAAACATGGGTTCTTCGTGAATCCTTCAGACTCGGTTGCCGTTATCGCTGCAAATATTTTTAGTATTCCTTATTTTCAACAAACAGGGGTTCGAGGATTTGCCCGAAGTATGCCTACAAGTGGAGCAATTGACAGGTAAATTTTTTTAAACAAGTGGAATAGCCTTTCTTTCTGAGCTTGATTACAAGCTGGGACTGAGCAACAAGATCATAGACGGTCCCATTTTTTCCTGTGTATCTTTTAGCCAGTTTAGTCTTGTGGTTAAGGCACCAGGCTAAAAACCAAAAGACTGGGAGTGTTAGTCCCACCTTAGACATGAAAGCTGGCTAGATAACTTTGTGCCAGTCACTTTCTCTCAGCTCAACCCACCTCACCTTGTTGTTGTGGGGAAAGTAGGGGGAAGGAGTATTAGGTATCTTTAATAATACTGGCTTAAAAGAATATTCTTAGAAAATTAACATTGAGGCAGGGGCACCCACAATGAATCAGAATTGCAAATGCACGTGGATGATTCCTTGTGCCTAACCGGAAGAAGATACATGCAATTTTCATTTAAGAACTACACCATCGAGATTAGCTTTCCCCAGCTTGGTGCCTTTTCAGATGTGTTGGATTACAGTTCCCATTTCTAAAGAATGACCACTGTCCTGCTTTGGGACAATGGGACTGCAGTCCAACCTATTTGGAAGAAATCAATTTGGAATAAGCTAATTCCATGCTCAGATTTAGGATGCTGACATTGTTTCTTTAAGGTGACTTCTATTTTAAGATAGCTTAAGAATGAGGTCCCTTAGCTGTCACTATTGGATGCTCTTAATACTTCTCGGGCCATTCACAGTTTGTATCGGCAGGGGGACAGAGATCTACCCCAAGGCCCCTCTCTTGTGGGGTGCCTCAGGGGTCGGTTCTCTCCCCCCTCCTGTTTAACATCTATATGAAGCTGCTAGGTAAGATCATCCGTGGCTTTGGGGTGAGGTCTCACCAATATGTGGATGATACCCAGCTGTTCATCTCCACCCCTAGCCAACCCAGTGATGCCCTTGACATGATGTCCCGGTGCCTGGAGGTGGTGCGGGTCTGGATGGGAAGGAACAGGCTCAGGCTTAACCCCTCCAAGACCGAGTCGCTGTGGATACCGGCATCTTGTATGGTTCAACAAGTTCCATCTCTTTTGATGGGGGGGAGGCACTGCCCCCCTCAGAAAGGGCCCGCAACTTGGGTGTCCTCCTGGATTCACAGCTTAATTTCGAAGATCATCTAACGGCCGTGACCAGGGGGGTCTTTGCACAGGTTCGCCTAGTGCGCCAGTTGCACCCCTTTCTGGACCGAGATGCCCTATGCACGGTTACCCATGCCCTCGTCACTTCTCACCTGGATTACTGCAGTGCTCTTTACATGGGGCTGCCCTTGAAGTGCACCCGGAGGCTTCAGCTGGTGCAAAATGCGGCCGCGAGGGTGCTTATGGGAGTATCTCGATACTCTCATGTTACACCGCTCCTCCGCGAGCTGCATTGGCTTCCAGTTACCCTCCAGGTGCGATTCAAGGTGCTGGTAATAACCTTTAAAGCCCTACATGGCTTAGGCCCGGGGTACTTGCGACACCACCTGCTGCCATTATCAACCTCCCATCGCCCAGTTCGCTCTCACAGAGTCGGCCTCCTCAGGGTGCCGTCGGCCAGGCAATACCGGCTGGCAACCCCCAGGGGGAGAGCCTTCTCTGTGGGCGCGCTGACCCTCTGGAATGAACTGCCTCCGGAGCTGCGGATGGCCCCTGACCTTCGGTCTTTCCGCCGTGACCTGATGACGTGGTTATTCCAACAAGCGGGTCTGGACTGACTATGTCTTTTTAAATTTGGCTTTTATTGAGTTAAATTGTCATGTATCTATTACATTTACTGTTTAATTCTTTTTTAAATTTTGTATTCCATGTTTCTTAAAATGTTGTGAGCCGCCCTGAGTCCTTAGGGAGAAGGGCGGCATATAAACTCAATAAAACTAATCTAATCTAATAGTGTCACTGAATCATTGTGTGGTTTAACTTGCCTGAATGATTTCATTAAAATTTATTAATTTAAGTTCTTGATGGAGGAGGGCCCCACAAAGAAGTAAACATGAAATAGAAATAAAATTAGGTACCCTTGGAAGAAAATGAATAATAGTATTATTGCTAAATATCGAAATGAATCTTGGCTTCAAGAACCCGGATGGGCAGCCAGCGAGATTATGACCTTTTTTCTTTTCTTTTTAACAAAAGAACTGGACAAATAAACTGCTTTTAAAACTCTTCTCCAGTTTTATATGTAGCTTCTGTTCTTGAAATATAGATAAATGGTTACAGCATTCTTTGAAATGTGGTTTCCCTCAGTTTAAAAGTTGAAATGTAATTACAATCAGCTTAATGCTGGCTATCTAATGACTGAGTACAATAAATATAAAAGGAATGACTTCTAAAATGAGATTTGTGATCTTGTTTATTAAATGAGATGCCCAACAACAGTTCCTGTGTTTCTACAGTAAGTTATTCATCAAAAACGGTGCTATTATTCCTGTCTTTTGAAGGGTGGCCAAGGATACAAAGATTGCTTTATATGAAACTCCAACAGGTTGGAAGTTCTTTGGAAATCTGATGGATGCAAACAAACTCTCTCTGTGTGGAGAGGAGAGTTTTGGTACTGGTACGTAAACATTCCTACTATTAATTATTTTTGTTACAACATTAGTACCTCACATTTCTTCCCCAAACAAGACCTTTAGACTTTTAAGACCAACAGAGAGCACATTCATGTAATAGTGGCTAGGTTTACACATTACAAGAAGTCCAACTTTAGTTCTTTTGGCTTATCAACCAGGTGACAGGTAAATTCAGTCAGTGTTTCTTATGAAGCTTATTATATGCTTTTGAATTCTGTCTGAAACTAGACATGACTTGTACAACAAACTATTATTATTGCAAGCCACAGTTTACTGTAAAGTTTGAAAAGCATGGCTTAGAAGTAAAATGCAACTCCATTTTGCAATCCCTAGATTGGTGGACTCCAAAATGTTAAAAGACATTATAAATGTGCTAAGCACTGCTAAGCACTACTTTTACCCCTTGATGTCCCCATAACGCTCGCCAATTGGTCCTTATTTTTACTGCTTTAGAGAGTGTAGCCCTTGACATGCCACTCAAAGCCTGGTGTGGCCCTCAAGCCAACATACGTTGTTCAGCCTTACCTTAGCATGACAGATGAATTTAGCCACTTGCATTATTTTCTGCAGCAACATCTGCCATTGTGTCTATGTTCCTGGATTTTGGGGGGGGGGGGTGTCATTCTCTTTCAAATGTGGAGAAAGACAGGCCTAACATGTTTATTTATAAGATGTATAATATATTACACCCCCCCCCCCCCATCTTATGCAGCATAACTCTGGGTGGCTCACAAACCACTATAAAAACATAAAAGTCAATATGGAAAATTCCTGGTATCAAAATATAATCTTTCTGGGGTTCAGCCTCATTTCATCCTACGTGTTGTGGGAAGCAACAGGTCTTGATGGTTTCTCAGAATGCCACGAATCCTGCCAGTTCTTAGGGGAAGGAACAGCTATGGAAAAGGAACACTGCCTAGGTCCAACTATATGGCAACATTTGACAGAAGGGACACAGATCACATCCACCCTGTTAGATCTAATGGAACAGGCACATACCTTTAGGAAGAGGTGTCCCACAGTTGGCCCTGTATCACTCAGTAATTTATAGGTGGTCCATACCTAGTGAACCACCTACCTGGTGGGCCACAGGTTATCCAATCCTGCTCTGTTCCATCATTCTTCACATAGTTGAAGGATTGGTCCCATTTATATGCTGTTTATCTGTCTGTGCTGCAGGATCGGATCATATTCGTGAAAAAGATGGCCTCTGGGCTGTCTTGGCATGGCTGTCAATTATAGCTACCCGAAAACAGAGTGTGGAATCAATCCTGAAAGATCACTGGCAACAGTATGGGCGGAATTTCTTCACAAGGTAGTAATTTCATAGGTTTGAGATGTGATTAGTTAGAATAGATAAAATCACTGAGTTCAGCTTTCATGAAATAATACAGTTAAAGGACAGACGTTCTTGGGAGTCGAGAATTCTGTTTTTAAACTCTCTTACGTAAAATGAATGTAGAATTTGCTGTTTGAAAGGTAAGATTCTAAACTAGCGATATAGAAGTTGTGCGAATGTTTCATGTTCCCACAGTATACTGGACCTGCTTTTCTTCTAACTTCTGTGGATTTCTAATTTAAATCTAGAACTGTTGGATGTATAATTTTAAAAAACTGCAAAAATCTCACATTGCAAAATGCATAACATGATTTTCTTAATTGCCCCATTATTGGGTTGGCTCAGGAATTCTGGAGTTGACGTCCAGAGGTCATAAAGGTCCATAGTTGCCCACCGCTGCTTTACATTGATTTCCACCTACCTAAACCCTGTGATGATATTACAAAATTCTGCACTGTCTTTGTAGAAGGTTCCCCCGCACATGCGTGCTAATCATTTCCAACTCTAGGGGCCGGTGTTCATCTCCGTTTCAAAGCCGAAGAGCCAGCGCTTGTCCGAGGACGTCTCCGTGGTCATGTGGCCAAAGGCGCATGGAACGCTGTTACCTTCCCACCGTAGTGGTCCCTATTTTTCTACTTGCATTTTTATGTGCTTTCGAACTGCTAGGTTGTCAGAAGCTGGGACGAGTAACAGGCGCTCACTCTGTTACGCGGCACTCAGGATTTGACCCGCCAAACTGCCAACCTTCTGATCGACAAGCTCAGCGTCCTAACCCACTGAGCCACCACGTCCCATATATGTGTGTGTGTGTGTGTGTGTGTGTGTGTATACACACACACACACACACGTACACGTACACATACACATACAGATTCTTTACTACAGTCTTTATTACTAGAATGTAGAACATATGGCATACATAAAACTAATATTTATGAATTAATTTAAGTAAGTGAATTGTTGCATATTGTACACATTGGCATGACAAAATTTGTTTATGCTTGAAGAAATTGAGAGTCTTTTGAGTCTGGAAATAAGAGTTATAAATAAAATTGACTGGGATGGCCAAGAAATTTAGTTCAAGAAGAATGTTGGCTGGCAGAGACCAGGAGATGTGCTTTTGCTGCTCTAGCCCCTGCCCTTTGGAACATCCTTCCTTCAGAGACTGTATGGCCCCAACCCAGTTGGGCTTTTGCAAGCCCTTAAAAGCTTGGCTAGTGCCCAGGCCTGGAGTCCTGAATGTGTCAAGGACACTGTTTTTTAGCTGTACTAACAATTGTACTGATAATTATCTCAGATGCTGTGTATATTCATTTTTGTACTGTTTTCAAATGTTTTCATTGTTTTAGAATTGTTCAGGCTATATAATTAGTTAATTAAAATACACGCCCATACATACAGATACACACGTGTGTATCATGTGTAGGTATATGAGTGTTTGCGTATGCTATTGTTTCTCAGAAAATAGTCGCATGTGACTCTGAATTTAATAAATAAATATCCATGAACTTAGAACACAACAATAGCTAAACACCAGTTTGCTGAGAGAGAAATGCCAGTGGGTAGGAAAAAAAGAAATACAATTCTGCCATTTTTTTTAAATAATGCTAATTAAGGCTTGATTTATGACATTGGTCTCCAGCATCCTTGCTCTTTTTTCTGCCTGAAAAAGGGAATAAATGATTGCATACAAAGTTCTAAAAATAAAACGGGGATTGGAGGGCTAGTTGCGGTCTGCGTTTCTATGATCAAAATTTCCTGACTATTCCTAGATATGACTATGAAGAGGTGGATGCTGATGGTGCTAACCGGATGATGAAAGATCTAGAAACTCTGTTCTTTGACCGGTCCTTTGTGGGCAAGACCTTATCAGCTGCTGACAAATCATACGTTGTAGAAAAAGCTGATAATTTTGAATACAGCGATCCTGTAGATGGAAGCATTTCAAGAAATCAGGTTGGGAAAATGTTTAAACTTGAAGCTTTGATATCTGGGAACAGTTGTTCTTCTTTTACCAGTATATTTAATGATGTTACTTTTAGCTGAAGTACTGCATTTGTCGTACAGGGGTAGGCAACCTCGGCTCTTTTATGACTCATGGACTTCAACTCCCAGAATTCCTGAGTCAGCTGAGGAATTTTTATTTGCAGTTGCCTTAAAAGTGAAGAGTTTTTACTTAATTTCTTATCTGCTTAAAGAATTAAGGTGGAGGACAGCGATGATGATTATTTGCAGCGTAGTAGAAGCACTGATAATTATGTTTTAGTGTTTAGAAATTAAATATTTACTAGTAAATAGCTTTCTATATATGTCACTATTGATAGCAGTAATTTAGCAAAACAAATCATAACATACAATCTTTTCATATTCATTATTTATTAGTATCTAGTTGACCTTGGCTGATATTGAAAAAACTAAAAAACTAACAAAGTTGAGCTGTCAATATAAGAACGGAAATCCACCTGGAGATTCCAATCTATAGACCAGGCTGGTGCAGACAGATCCATATTGTTGCCATCAACACCTTGATGTTGACAGCCGGAGCTGAACTCAACCTAAGGGAGATGTTACCAAAATCCTAGCAATAACAAGAACATTTTCTTTTGCTGTGATTCTGGTTCTATTGCTTATTTTAATTAAAGCTTCGCTAGCCTTGGTGGCTTATTCTGAAAGGATATGGCCAAGATAAATTATATCTATCATTGTCAGGATCCTATGCTTACTGAACTAGTTTGATCAAAACATGTAAAGATACTTAAGAAATGTAACTTATTTGGGAAAGAATGGTATATAAAATAAACAAATTAATGTTTAATTCCTACATGTTTTGAAGCACTTTGAGCTCTGCATAGCAAAATAAAAATTAGGAGCCCATCTTTCTTTTCAGGCATATTATTAAGATTGCCATATAATAGCCATGTAATAGCAGTCAATGAAAGTCGAGTAGTCTTTTATAGAATAGATTTCAGGAGACCTGAAATTCTTTTTCTTTCTTTCTTGTTTTCAGGGTTTGCGGCTCATCTTTGCTGATGGTTCTCGCATCATTTTCAGACTTAGTGGCACAGGAAGTGCTGGAGCAACTGTGCGATTGTATATTGACAGCTATGAAAAAGACGCACCAAAAATATATGAGGATCCACAGGTAGCTTAAATTATTAGGTCATAGATTTATTGGCTGTACTGATGTGGCAATTTTAATTTGTAAACCTTCCTGTCACAACCAATGGATCAATGCTCCAAAGAAAATGGATCCTACATTTGTGGGAAGCCAGAGATAAACTAGGAAGAAAAATAAAGGACTCATTTTTCTTTGTGGGGTATATGAAATATTAAAGGCTTTTCTATGTCTGATTCCAAGACTTCAAGACTACCACTTCTAGGGTTCTTGTTTAATAGCTTCATAGAGAATTTGAAACTTGTTTACTGAATTAAAAGCTATGCAGAAGTGTTGGCTGGGTTAGGATCTGGTCAGAAATGTCAAGGTAACAGTCATGATGTTGTTCGATGCTCATTTTTGGGAAAAAAGGAAGCTTTACTTACAGTCATGGCTGTCATCTTTGACCATACCCAGCAGACATCCCAATGTGACTAGCTCCATCCGTTTCTAGAATCCTAGTTTGATCCTTCTGCACATGGCAAATTCTGAAGAATTCTGGAGACTAGCAAGTAGATGGCTGTAGGAGACAACCAGACTGAGCCTGAGGGCGGGCTTAAATACATGATCCGTTTGGAGTCTATGCCGGCATCAGAGACCCAAGTCCAGCCCCCCTCTCCTCCTCCCCGCAAGTCCGACCTAACCCTAACCCTAGGTGGAATTTTCCTAAAATGGGATTTTCCCATGTATTTTACCAGGAAACATAGATAGGGCGCCCTAGAAAGGTAAGTGCCCTCCTAACCATCCCCAAACACTTCACGTTTGTTGGCAAAGTCTATTTTTTTTGTATGCATTCATAGTGACCTAGCCCTAACCCTAAGTGGAATTTTCCTCCAATGGGATTTTCTCATGTATTTTACCAGGAAACATAGATAAGGAGGCCTAGCAAGTCCATTGACTCTTAACTAGCGCCAATTCAACTTTGATCGTTAGTTATTCAGAGTCATATATATAGATAGCATGAAATACACCGTAGTGCCTTTGAATTCCACCTGGTTTCTGACTTCTTGAAACTGACATTGGTTTCCAAAAACTGGTGACTGATGTTCCTCTTCATTTTTCTTTCTCTTTCTTTTTGGTAGGTCATGTTGGCTCCTCTCATCTCTATTGCACTGAGCCTTTCCCAGCTTCATGAGAGAACTGGCCGCACAGGCCCCACCGTCATTACATAATGTAATGCTTGAAGACATCTGAACAGAAACGGTTTGGGTACCTGGCTGCTCCCCGTCAGAATTTGCTAATCTTGCCCCCAGCAATCAATTATCTCCATTCTCTCCCTCTCCCCACCTTAACACTGTATCCAAAGGCATTACAATCTGCTAAAAGGGTAGACATGATATTGAAAGTTTACACTAAGTGTATGCTGATATACATTGTCTTTTTAATGTTATCTATTACCGGTCTGTGTTGCCTTTTGTTTTAAGTAACCATGGAAAAGGTCACTGTATAAAAACAGCAGGACTAAATAACAATATAACTTTTATCGGGTATGATCCAAACTGCCTCAGCACACCATTCGGGTGTGTAATATGTATGTGGGAATATATCCATATATTTGTGGGCAACATGCAGACTTTTTAAGTTTTGTGCCTCTAAAATTGCCAATCATTGTGAACTGGTCCCCCTGAAATGTATACTTATGATTTGCTGTACAAATATTCCATTGTGTCTTCTGGACAAAATTAATCACTAATATATATATAAAATTAATCATATTAAATGAAATAAAGCAGCGCAACTTGAACGAGTTCAATTTTCAAAAATGGAATTATGGATTGCTCATATACAACCAGGATCTCTCTGGAAAATGACGGCTGCAAGCAGAGCAAAAAGCTAGAGATGTTTATTTTTTTCAGTCTGCATATTCATCTCATCCATTGCCATTGTTTGTCTTATTATTATTTATAACAAACCTAACATGGGCTTGGCTTCCACAGAAAAATGTAAGGAAAGACACACACATATTTCCACATGCGTGTCCCAGCCTGCATTCTCATAATTTTGGCCTTTGCTCTACTGGATGAGATTATATGTAGAGATGTAGTTATTCTTCAACTCCCATTATTTTGTACTTTCTCATGTCCTTTTGCTATTCAGATAGTTCCCATCAGATAGTGATGCAATTTCTCATTTCCTCCACACTTACACATGCTCAGCTTTGGCTCCTCCTCCCACCCTTTCTCTTTTTCCATAGGGAATTTTGCAGAGCAATTCTGCAGATGAAGTTATCCAAAGGAGAGGAAACCTTTGTGAAATTGTCCTTAGTAGGCAGAGAATGAAAGCACTGGTAAACTGGCGCTCTTGGGTCTATGGAGATTCTCAGTCATCCAGGTCGGGGTTGTCCCAAAGGTGCTTTTTCAAAAGGCAACTGGACTTTCAGTTGCCTTTTGAAAAAGCACCTTTGGCCCTCTTGTGGTCTTGCTAGAGTTATAGCTGAATTGAGCTGAATTAGTGCAATGTGTTGCCTCAAATGCACGCATAGATAAACCTTGTCCAGCATTCAAATGAGACAATTAACTAAGAGCTTATGTGGTGAGGAGTTAAGGTGTTGGGCTAGGAGTGGGGAGACCCAGGATCTAGTTATACTCAGGCACAGAAGCTCACAAGGTAACTTTGGGCTGGTCCCTGTCTCTCAACCCAACTTTCAGTTGTGCTAAGATAAGAGGTAGGGAGATCTTCATAAGGTAGTCCTCACTTGATGACCATAATTGGGATTAGCAGCTCTGTTGTTAAGCAAACCCAGTCATTAAGCCAGACATCACATGACAACTTACAATCTCACTCCCACCGTGACTGTTAAGCAAATCGTCCACTGTTATTAAATGAGATGTCACGTTGATTGTGACTTGAGATTTTGCTGCCAGCTTCTCCATTGACTTGTCGGAAGCCAACTGTGAAGCATTCAAATGGTGATTGTATGACGGCAGGATGCTGTGACAGTTGTAAATGCCTGCCAGCTATGAAGCACTTGAATCTCCAACATGTCACTGCAGGGATACTGTGACGATCGTGAGAGGATTGGTCATAAAGTTGTTTCTCCAGCACTATGACTTTGAACTGTCACTAAACGGGGCAATTGTTAAGCAAGGACTATCTGTAGAAGCCAGTGTGTAGAGAAAGTGTGAGATAAATATAGCAAATACATAATTATAATATTAGAATACAAATTATGTGAGTGAAACATCAGGTTGCATAGAATCGCTACTCTCATAATGCTCAGATGCTTGGTTTTGCACTTAAAACAGCAGTTGCTGTTGAATGCAAAATCATATAGTAGTGATTAGTAATGTTATATAACAATAAGAGCATGGCTGTTTGTTAAATCTCGTTTCATTGATTCTGATAGTGAAATGAAGGCACGCCTTTTGGAATCTAATGCCTAAGGTATGGCATTATAAAGGATTTGTTATAGATATATACATACTGGAGAAGATTTCTATTTTTACAATGCAACCTGTCATTTCTTATGTGCAAAGGATTATCCTTTTCATGTCAATTGATGTTTAGACAAAAGATGCTACATTTGCTAGCCCTAAGTCTAAGAGATTTTTTTTTTAATCCTATTTATATCCTGCCCTTCTCCGAAGACTCAGGGCGGCTTACAATTTAAAGCACAAATCAATGTGCTTAGCAATAGCCTTCATTCTATGTATATGCCTGCTTATTAGGGCTTTCACACACACACACCCCAAGCGGCATTATTACAAAGTCAGCTTATTGCCCCCAACAATCTGGGTCCTCATTTTACCTACCTCGGAAGGATGGAAGGCTGAGTCAACTTTGAGCCTGGTGGGACGTGAACCTGCACTAATTGCAGGCAGCTGGTGTTAGTTAAGGAGGCATTAGCCCACTGCTCCACCAAGGAGTGCATTTATTTTATGCAAGTACATTTATTTTATGCAAGGTGATTCTCTCTCTCTCTCTCTCTCTCTCTCTCTCTCTCTCTCTCTCTCTCTCTCTCTCTCTCTCTCTCTCTCTCTCTCTCTGTGTGTGTGTGTGTGTGTGTGTGTTTATAGAACCTCCCATCCCCACATGAAAATAAAGGTAAAGGTAAAGGTTCCCCCGCACATGCGTGCTAGTCGTTTCCGACTCTAGGGGGCGGTGCTCATCTCCGTTTCAAAGCCGAAGAGCCAGCGTTTGTCCGAGGACGTCTCCGTGGTCATGTGGCCGGCATGACTAGATGCCAAAGGCACACGGAACGCTGTTACCTTCCCACCGTAGTGGTCCCTATTTGTCTACTTGCATTTTTATGTGCTTTCGAACTGCTAGGTTGGCAGAAGCTGGGACGAGTAACAGACGCTCACTCTGCTACGCGGCACTCGGGATTCGACCCGCCAAACTGCCGACCTTCCGATCGACAAGTTTCATTTTCCTTTCTCAATTTTTCTTATGTTTATATTCCCAACTATGGAAATATATACCTGCCATATAGATGCCATACAGTAATATTATTTCAGTATAATATTTTAAAGGGTCTCTGGTATTTTATCTTTTTACTAAAGCTACATAGAAATCAAATCAAATCTTTATTATGGTCATAGACCAGCATAGCTAAGCTACAGTACATTTAATGCAATTTACATATCCCTTCCTATCTCAACATTTTGTTCGAAGTACAAACCAAGTTAAATATAGACAAAAGTGGATCTTGAAGATTTGAATAGATCTGACAATCAAGTTACCTGTGTGCTTTAATGTTAACAGGTTATGTTGGTCTAGGGCCATAATAAAAGCTTGATTTGATTTGATAGTATTAACAGGAGTCTAATAAACACTGTTCTACAATTCTTAGCATTATTAATATTAGCCATTCTTATCGCTTGGAAACTACTTCTGTTCATGAAGTCTACTGGAGCAATTGCCTTTTTTTTGTAGCCACTGGTGACTCATTGAAATAAAGCACATAAAATGGAGTACACAATGAGGCCTTCAAATTCCTTTTAAGTATCTTTCTCCAATGGTGCAATGTGCAGTCTAAAATAATTACCCATGGCTTTCTAAGTCCTGCAAAGGAGCAGAATCATTCCTTTCGTTTTTATTTAGTGACCTGTTCAAACTTAATAATAAATGCTAATATTTATCTCCCTTTAACCTGACCACCAATAATGCAAGTTGCAATTCCTTAACCAACAAGCATTTACCTAGGTAGTTGCATCATATGAAACATTTGGGGAACATTCTTTTAAAAGGTATTTAAAACTTACGATCAAAATGTTAAATTTGTATGGGTCACCTATCGACCAATTCTAAACATCTTTATGCTGTGACTTCATTCTAATTTAGTTTAGGATTATATGCCTGTTTGAAAGGAATTCTTATAATGTTCCAAATATTGACAGGGATAATTTGGCAACACTCTCTTGTCCTTAGATATATTTGGATAACTGTTACTTTTATAAATTATTTCCTGATCGGATAATGACAAGCACATTACTTAATACTGATGTTTCCATCTTTATTGTAATTTTTTTGTGCCCTGAATTACTTAAAATCATTCTAGCATACAGTATTCACATGAATGAAATAAATTGGAAGCAGAACATAGTGTCTTGGTTCCAACTTAAGAATCACTCCCTTTCTCTGTCCTCCTCTAGGAAAAGATTAATAGTTTAGTCTCCTAAATGCTGTCCTTTCCAGGAAAAACCTGCAGATTCATTTATAACCTGCAGAGGCCGCTGTGTTCCCTCCAGTAGAACTTCTATGTTTTAAGTGTCCTGCATTTTACAGGTTTGGTGATGAGCAGGGCAATCATCTTAAGTCACTTTGCTTCTGTGTTGATCCTTCCCAAAAGCAGAAGAGAAATTTTAGGTGAACAACGGCTGGCCAGTGAGCAGAAGCAGATTAAAGAACGTGAAGTCGCTTTTTTATCTTTCCTATTTTTTTCTTTCCCGTTTCTTCTTCCGTAGAACAGTTTTGTTTCATTCTCCTTTTGTCACAGGTAGTCCTTGATTTACGACCACGGTTGAGCCCAAAATTTCTATTGCTAAGTGAGACGTCTGTTAACTGAGTTTTGCCCCACTTGACAACCTTTCTGGCCATAGCTGTTAAGTGAATCACTGCAGTTGTTAAAGTTAGTGTCACGGCTGTGAAGCGAATCTGGCTTGCAAAAGGTGATCACGTGATTCTGGGATACTGCAACCGTCATAACGGTGAGTCAGTTGCCAAGCCTCTGAATTTTGATCACATGACGATGGGGATGCTGTAATGGTTGAAGGTGTGAAAAACGGCCTTTTTCAGTGCTGTTGTAAACTTTGAACAGTTACTAGCTGAACTGTTGTAAGTCAAAAACAACCTGTAATTCTTTTCGAATCCTTTTAGAAGTACTTCTTCCTTTTTTTTTTGTTCTTCCAATGAAGTTCACAAATGGTGCTAGACAAAGGAAAATCACCTTGTAGAGAATTTTAGACCAAGAACTGCACTCTCACTCTAAAACAGATTTCAGGATCTTTCTTGTAGGATCAATCTCTATTAATATTTTTTAAAGGAAGCACAAAACCTAACCTGTGTGCCATTATATATCCTACTGGATTCATCTAACAAGGTATTTAGCCTGGATGAGGCTTAGACTTGCTGACACCTACAGGTATTCTGATGTCTAGTGTTGTACAGTCATGACTGACATTGTCTAAGCCAGGGGTCCCCAACCTTGTCAACTTTAAGACCTGTGGATTTCAACTCCCAGAATTCCCCAGCCAGCCTGGCTGGGGAATTCTGGGAGTTGAAATCCACAGGTCTTAAAGTTGACAAGGTTGGGGACTCCTGGTCTAAGCCATTTTTTTTAATCCCATTTATATCCCGCCCTTCTCCGAAGACTCAGGGCGGCTTACAAGCTTAGCAGTAGCCTTCATTCTATGTATATGCCTGCTTATTAGGGCTTTCGGGGGCCCCCCAAGCGGCATTATTACAAAGTCAGCTTATTGCCCCCAACAATCTGGGTCCTCATTTTACCTACCTCGGAAGGATGGAAGGCTGAGTCAACTTTGAGCCTGGTGGGACTCGAACCTGCACTAATTGCAGGCAGCTGGTGTTAATTGATGGCAAACCTTTCGGACTCAGCTTGTCAAAAATTGAGAAACTGCCCAACGTGACTGTGCTGCATGTCACCCTTCCAACAAAAGAGAAACAATTCTTTATATATTAATTATTTTAAAAAGGCCAATCATGTGTGACCCCCCCCCCCAAGGATCTGCCGTGCACTGCTTACCTTTTGGGCAATGTCCTCTTTTTGGTCCTCTGTTGGCCTAGCCAAGGTAGTTCAGGTTTGTGCAAGGCCTTCGCTCTTGAAGGAGCTTCAGGGGACATTCTTCTGTGGCCTTTGCAGCCTCAGAAAACCATATGAAAGCACACCCCATTCTTGGCACAATTTTTGGAGGCTGCGTGACAGCACACCCTATTCTCTGAAAATTGCAGAAAAATGGGGAGTGCTTTCACAAATAGTTGTCAGGTGTTGGTGAAAGATGGCCTGGCATCCAAAATGTGGCATGTCATCTTTGACACGTGTGTCTTAGGTTTGCCATCACTGGTCCAAGCAGATGATGACTAGAAGATGGCATTACTGCCTGTTAAGACTGCATTCCTACTCTCCTTGAAATTGTTGCTTTGTTTTAACAATTTATGTCTAGATGGTTAGGCAACCTTGGCTCTTTTATGGCTTGTGGACGTCAACTCCCAGAATTCCTGAGCCAGCCTTGCTGGCTCAGGAATTCTGGGAGTTGAAGTCCAAAAGCCATAAAAGAGCCAAGGTTGCCCACCCCTGGACCAGCTCACATTGTCATGGATTCAGTTCTGTTATTCTGTAACAATGAATTCAAAACTTTGATGTAAAAAAACAACAATCCCATCACAAATCATTCCTTTGCAGAAATTTATTTTTTTAGTTTAAAAGCGTTAAAATTTACATTTAGGTTAAACTGCAGATACTTTCATAAAACATTACCTATTAAAAATCTGAATGTGCCAGCGTGAGTTCAATCTAGAGACCTAACAGATTTTATGAAAACTGACATCGCTGAGGAAAGAGGATTGGAAGGAAGTGGGGTTGGAGTGGGGATTGTATACATACAACATCATTTTTTAAATTGCTGCCTGGGATCCAAAACACTGCTTTATTGTAGTTATTATTTTCAACAATTAAGGCCAATGAGTACCTGAATAGTCTGTGCAGTTCATTTGTCAATTGGGTAGAGACTTTTTTTTTGACAATTTTGAAAATAAAAGTATTTTAGCTACTGACCAGCCAAAGATGCTTCTGGTCTGTAGTTTAACAAGAGTCGTAATTGTCTGTGAAGAAGGGGGAACAATGGCCTAATGCAAAAGCCACGATCTACGTACATGTATTAAGAATTGAAATGCTGTTTCATAAGAGTAGCATTTATGTGATGACATGCGTGTTTAATCATTTTGGCATCACTGCAGATGTTTACAGATGTGGCTGATTAAACACATGGATCCTTACAGCTAAATATAAATGCGTTCTGAAAACAAGGTAAAGAAAACTTCAACCTTGGCCCAAAGAGATGCAATGCAAAGACAACCTTACGACCATCCAAGCAGCCCTCTTGATTCTGTTCATTGTCACATTTACATGTGCAATTGCTCAGGTTTATTCTTGGCATTACATGGGAAGTCCAGACTGTCACATACTCATCTCCTTTCTCTGGATTTTCTAAGATTGGCATCTCTCCCAATTAATTTTGGAAAGATGGAAAAAATGGAATAAATTGAGTAACAGCCACTTATGATTAGTAGCATTAGTAGCATCTATTTGGCAGCACTTTTATTTGCTCTCTTTAAACATTGTGAGAAGATCAGATATGATTTTAGTGGTCTATATGAAACTATTTTCCCAGTAGGAGTGTTCTTTTGGGTGGGGATATAAAGCTGGTGGTTGCAATGGCATGATCAAAACTCTTCCCTTGTTATGTTTGTATCAATATGCTTTTCAGACTTCCTGTGCTTCTTTTCAATCTTGATATACTTGGATGGTGAGTGCTGCTTTTATTTATTTTCTCTGTTAAGGATCCCCTTTTCCTGCTTTTCTTCTGTTCATGTTGTAGCAATATTGAGAAGAAAATCAACCTAGAAAATTTATTTTGTCTTCTTTTCACAGGATACCGTGTGGGGGAAGAGAGTATTGTAAGAAGACAAGAATTTGTCTTTTGTGTTTCAGCTGACAATGGCAATTGAGATCAGTTTGTCTACATGCCTGAATAGAATGGGAAAGATAGTTACAGGCAGGCATTGGTCAAAAACAGCTGTATGTTCAGTACATCACATGCTTTTTTTGAAATACTGTGACACATCATCATTTAGCAATCCCCCTGAGAACAGTAGATAACTTTTCTGAGTATGTATTACCAGCAAATAGCTCACATTTTTGGGGCTTTACTGTAGCCACTGGGTGTCAATGCTGCTAACATCGGATGTTCTTGCTTTGACAACAGATGGAAATGCAGCCATTTTCTCTACTGCTTTTAGAATCAGTTGCTGCTGGGAGGGGGAATAGGGATTACAGTCCAGCTAGTCATAACAATAATAACATTGTCGTGGGAACCCAAGGACACTGGACCCAGAGCTGATAGTGTTTTGGCAGGCTGGAGAGCTGGGGAGAAAACCCGCCTTCAAGCTAATTGGGGAATGTGATTTATGACTGTTTTATTGGAGGAGGGAATTCCACTTTGTTACTTTGTATCCAGAGGAGGGGAATTTAGTTTCTGGTTTCAACTATGTAGTGCCGATACTTTGTTTCTTGAATAAAAGATTATTTAAGGTAAACAATGCCTCAAAGTTCTTTTGAAGAGTTTCATCTGTCGGAACCATGACATTGGGTTAGTATTGCTGGCAATTTATGGGAATCCAGTCAAGCTCACTTGACTTGTATCAGTCTTCCAATCAATACTTGAAGGGCTGTCACTGGGAAGACCATGTTGATTAATTCTACATAGCACCTGAAGGCAGAAGAAGACGCAATGGGTGGAAGCTCATGAGAGGAAGATCCGACCTGGAAATAAGGGAATTTCGGATGGTGAGAACAATTAATAAACGGAATAGCATAGCTTACCTCCCGGAGCTATGGGTGCTCCATTGCTGGAATTGGAGAAAAGATTGGACAACCATTTGTCTGGGATGGCAGAAGACAGTGGTCCCCAACCCCTGGGTCGTTGCCCACTGCCGGGCCTTGAGCTGTTCAGAACCAGGCTGTGGAAGGGATGGGCAAGTGCACCCGTGCACCTATCCTTACTTGCACAAACACTGGGCAAGCACATGCACACATGCTCCATTTGTGTGAGCAGCAGGCACACGTGCTTGCCACTCATGCAAAACCATGCCCTTCCCCCCCCCGACTGGTCCCTGCCTTGGACAGCGAGTTGGATTAGAAGACCTCCAAGGTTTCTTCCAGCCTTACGAATCTATCCAAGTGCCCATGAAGTCCAATCCATCAGACACAAAGTGCTGGCATACACTTGCTCACTGTTTTCATCCAGCCACCATTCTGTGCTAGAACTCTGCATTGGATTTCCACTTCATCAACTGAGACGGCATTTTATCATCTACTGAGGAATGCTGGAACACCACCTCTGAAAAAGGTGGATGCTTAAATCTATCCTGCCTTGGAGATGCACAACAACTACATATACTGTACATAACAAGACAGCAGACAAGTTTTAAATATGTAGTAATATGCTCAGACTGCCCTATTTCTTGCCCTAGAATCACCAGAACATTACTATGATACCGAGGTTGTCTCTTCAAGGTCAGGGAAGGGGGAAAAAAGAGCATATTTCAGAATCCCTCCTATCTGTTATTATCATAAATGGCCAGCCTGGTTCAGGATTTGCAATTTTGTGATGTAAATGGAACGAAAGGAAAACTTGAGAAAAGCTGGTGCCTTGTTTTAAATACATCATAATCTGCATGTATTGGGTTAAATCTGCATATTTGTGAATTGATGGATAGTATGCCCCTTAAGCCTTATGATACACTAAATCTCACATTGGACAAAGATAACAGTAAATATTTTCACAGAGGACTAATATCCAAAGGGCAAAAGAGCAGTTGCCTGAGCTATTCCTCCCACACTTTCTCTTCCTCGTGGCTGTTGCTCATCCTACCAGCATCAGATTGGATCCAGATGTTGTGAAATTTGCAGTTGTATTCCTTTCCCTCTTTGTGTAGCTTCATTTAATGCTTGTGACGTCTGGACTTAAACAGCTGAAAGATTGCAACACCTTGCTAAAGTCATTTGCCTTTCTATACCTCTTCCTTTCTAAGCTGATTAATTAAAACATGGACCTACATAATAATGAAACTATGAGTTATAGATTCCATGAAGATGGACTGCTTAACCAGCTTCTTGATTAATACCCTTTTTAAAATATGGTTAAATATAGTATTCATCTCATGGAATAATATTCCTTGATGTTCCTGTAGTGACTCTTCTTTTTTTATAAGAGTTTTTATTGAATTTTATAGGGTTAGGAAGAGAATATAATCAAGGTAAGGATCAGGATTTGGGATGGGGTTAGGACTGGGATTGGGGTAGGAGCAGGGTTGGGAACAACATTGGGGTTGCCCCCCAGTAACATTTTCAAGCTTTAGCAAACAGATTATTGTCTGGGTACATATGTTCAATTAACATTAATTAATATAACAGTAAATAGCTATAATATATATGCTAAACGATAATCATAAATGGTATCAATTAGTCAATACATATCATTCTCCTTACTAATATACTGTATATTCAAAATAACATATCACATTCATTTCTCGCTAGTTCGTTTTCCTAACCATTAGTAAAATTTGTCCCATGTTTTAAAATAAATTGAATCCTCTTTCTCTTTAATCTCTAAATCTTTAATCTCTTTCTGCACACTCTAAAATTTTCTTGATTAAAATCTCCTCAGTTGGGCAGTATTGGGCAAATGCTACTCTCGCTGCTGTCAATACATGCAATATTAGATACTCATTCTCCTTCTCATACTTAGCTCCTAATATTCCTAACAGAAACAGTTCTGGTTTAAATTCAACCTGTATTTTAGTCATCTTTTCCAACCATGTATGTGTGCATCTCAGGACGCCAACTTTAATTGTTATTCCATAAATTTAAAGTGTGTGTGTTGTTTTGCTTTATTGGAGTTATATATACTGTAAAGTCAAACTTAGCAATAATGCAAAACAAGACAAAACCTTTCCCACTTTACAGTTTTTTTATCATCTATTTTATAATTCATTTAATTGAGATCATAGACTTTGCAACTTGTGATTCCCCAGTTGTTGTTGAACCAAGTCTCAAGAAGTCCCATCAGGATACTCAATGGAAAGAGCTGGTGGGATTTGTGGTTCAGCAGCTTCTGGGGTGCTGATGGGTTCCTCAGCCTATCAGAGGATTTGATTACACTATAGTTGCATCCACCGGGATAAACTGATTTTATTCCTTGGATTAAGGCTGAGTTTGAACCTGAGTTGATAATAGTAAAGTTTAAATCATTCATAAAATTACAAAATAGGTAGCTTTTTTTTTTTAGCAAGGAAGAATACGCTTTCATCTGAGCATAATAAAAGATAGGTTACACAAATTCTACCAAATGGGCATATTTGAGCTTCCTAGATTAAAATAGCAAGTGTGTCAATCTGAGGAACAGATGGTTGAAGATTTTTCCCCCCAATATGTTTCCCCAATATGGCAGCAAATGGCAGGAAATGTGCTTTTTAAATAGAATTTTGAACCAAGAGTTTTGTTTGAATTCGCACAACCTACCTTACAGATTTACTGTTCAAAAAAGCAACTGTTGGCTACAATGTTCTGGGTACTCCCTGGTTGGCTGTATTGGGAAGTGAAATTATTTGGTCATATTGATCTACCTAAAGTATGTCCAACCTGCGGCTCCTGGGCTCCATGTGGTCCTGGGCAGTTAGTAATGAGGCATCACAAGTTCATAATAAAAAAAATAAAAATTAAGACCTTTGTCATTTATATACATTAACTATATTATATATTTTATATGAAAGCCAAGACAATTCCTGTTTACTCAGTGTAGCCCAGGCAAGCTAAAAGAGTGACACGCCTAACCTATCAGTGAGCACAACTCCAGTATAACATGGGTACCCTATAATAGGGGTCCCCAACTCCCGGTCCGTGGACCAGTACTGTGCTGCAGCATGTCAGCAACCGGTCCATACAAATAAGCAAAGCCCCATCCGCGAGATGCAGGCAGCACACAAAACCACACATTCTTCAGTTGTGGAAAAATCTTTCTCCATGGAACCACTCCCTGGGGCCCAAAAGGTTGGGGACCTCTGCCCTATACTATCCCTTTCTCTTTTCTTTTTCTCTTTCTTTCCCACCAACATATACTTTATAATGAAAGGAGCACTTAAATTGTTTCTACATAATTGCAAATTCTTCCTCTGTACCTTTTCTCTGACATAAAACAGAGCGAAATCAGAAAAATACGAATGCCAATTTACATTCCCTCCTCCCTCCCCACCTCCACCCATGCAATAAAGATAAAAGCATTATGCTTCTCTGTAATTATAGGGCCTCAAAGAAGAAAGTTTTATAATGGCCATTTTCAGAATCTCCACTTTTAAAACCCATGGCACAAAATGAAAGAACACGTTTCTAAACAACGCTGAGCTTTTAATTCTCCTTCCTTGTAGGAGGAAAGAACTTATTTCAGCATTGTGCTGAAGTGGTTGACAGATACAAACATTTGGAATAACTGTAAACATTGTTGCTGCTCCCACTGAGAGAGAGATATAAGATCTCTATACTGTACTTTTATATTTCAGACTTATTTCAGAAGTATTTCCAAAGAGCAGAACAGCTGTGATTTCTCTAATGTGGCTGGCTTACAATGCTCAAAAGCTACTTTCCAGTTATGCAAGGAGTGTGTCTTTGAACACATTTCAGGTATCCCAAAGGGTTTTCTTACTCTGTTCTGTTTTGAATGGAGGTAGTCTTCATTTAATGATCACTACTTAGTGACCGCATGAAGTTATAATGGCGTTGAATGAATGATACTTATGACTGGTCCTCGAAATTCTGCCTGTCTCAGCCCCTCTGTGGTCACATGGTTACAATCTGGCTACTTGGCAACTGGCTTGCACTTACGACAGCTGTGGTATCCCAGGGCGACATGGTCGCCATTTGCAATCTTCCCTGTTGACTTTCTACAAGCCAAGTCAATGGGAAAGCTAGGAAGGAAGGTCTTAAGTCACTCTAGTAAGCCTCTCACAATCTTCCCCTCAGCTGGCACCTCGGGCCTGCCATGCTCATTCCATCCTTCGCTGGCCAACTACACACCTTCTCCCTGATCCTGCTGCATTCAGACTGCATTTTGAGGGGCCTCTGTGCACCCTCCTTCATCCAGCCCCTCACTTGCCTGCCAGTCTGCTTGTGAGTCACCTGGGAGTAAGTCACTCACTTAATGATGACAATGGTGACAGCCAGAATTGCTGTCACTAAGCAAGGTGGTCATGCGAGATCATGCTTTAAAACTGCATCGTAACTCATAAATTCCAGTCCCAATTATTGACATTAACCATTAACGAGGTAATCAACATCCTTTCAGTTTTTAGGATTTGTTTCCTACACGTTTCCCTAAGGTAGGTAGTAATTCAATGTAACAGTTAAGGTGAAAAAACAACTGTGAAAACTTTTGAATTTAATATAAAGCTAGTAGTTCTTTATTTTGAGATAATTATATAAATGCAGGCAGGATCAAAAAGTCCGTTTATATACTGATATTAATCTCTTCTATATAATTATCTTTCAAAGCATTTATTTATTTTAATGTTGGTAGGATTTTCTTTTTTTTTAGAAAAAAATCAAGGCTGCAAGTTTATCATCTGATGTAGAAACTAAGAAAGCCAAACTTTCTTTCAGGCTCCTTACGTTATGAAAACTGACTTGCAGAATTTCCTCTTCATTCTGTAACATTATCAGGAGTTTCATAACTAGGACAATCATGAGATTTTTCCATGCAGGATGCTGGTGTAGGAAATCAACTAGAACACAAGGTAGATTTGATTTTCTGGAAAGGAATACCTTTCACAGAGTGTGGTAAAAAAAAATTAAAGACAAACCTGATGTTGCAATCAAAGGTCCAGACACATGATATACAGGAAAAAAAAACTGTGATCATATTGTTGTAGCCACCATCTTGACTTTTTTGACCTCTGATCTATTTGTTTGGCATCAGGAGGCAACTTCTCTGGACCCTTCTGAAAGATGGGGCCCACTAGAAGTATAATTTGATCCACTGTGATAATCAGTGCTTTTTTTGTAAAAGAAAAAGGTGCCGGAACTCACACATGTCATACAACCCGCCTTGCCTACCCTACAAGGTTCCATCCAAAAAAGGTGCCGGAACTCCGTTCTGAGCATTCTATGAGAAAAAAAGCCCTGGTGATAATCAAGTTTGCAGATGATACAACTGTGGTGGGTCTTATTACAGGTGGGGATGAGACAGCATATAGGGCGGAGGTACAAAAACTATCCATATGGTGTAGTAGCAACAACTTGTACCTAAACATTGGCAAGACGAAAGAGATGGTGTTAGACTTCCGGAGAAAAAAGGAGGAACCTGCCCCACTTTACATTGGGGAGGACTGTGTGGAGAGAGTTTCCTCCTTTAAATTTCTGGGAGTCTACCTCTGTGAAGATCTGACCTGGAAAGTTAACACAACCCAGGTGGCTAGAAAGGCCCAACAGAGGCTTCACTTTCTTAGGGTCTTGTGGAAGAACAGGGTAGAACAACGGCTAATGACCCTCTTTTACCGGTCTACTATAGAGAGTGTCCTCTCGTATGGTATTGTGGTTTGGTATGCTGGTCTGACAGCTGCGGACAGGAAAGTATTACAGAGGGTAGTGAGCACAGCACAAGACATTGTGGGCTGTCCCCTAAAACCACTGGATGACATCGCCAGGGCTCGTTGCCTTGGAACAGCGAGGAAGATTCTCAGGGATGACTCACACCCTGGACGGTATCTCTTTACTCTCCTACCATCCGGTAGGAGATATAGGAGTATAGCCAGCCGTGCCAACAGGCTGAAAAATAGCTTTTATCCGTGGGCTGTTAGGCTTTTAAATGGGATATAACCTCTGTGAACCTATGCAGAATTGACTTGGGAGGCCGGTGTGTGGTGTAGTTGGTTCACATGGTGTGGTAGGATGGAGGGTTTGTTGTCACTGTGTGTTGGGGGAGAGAGCACGGGGGGAGGCTCAGCTAATCTCAATGTACACATGTTGTACTTTGACAATAAAGGTTTATTATTATTATTTATTATTATTATTGATATTTGAAATAATAGGTATGTCAATAATTTTCATCCAAGGCAGCAAAACTAATCAGTTAAAAGCTATTTTAATATTTCAGGTTTTCCCATGGGCTCCTGATTGGGACTACAGACTTCCATGGAGGCAAAAGTAGAGAAAAAAAATTATATCAATATTGTATGCAATGAAATGGCAGTGAAGATGGCCAAATGAATATTTCTGCCTTTCATCATGGCTTAAATAGCCCTCTTGTCCTGGCTGGATCACTTACTTTTTAAACAGTCAGTGACTTTGCCCTTCTGTAAATGCAAAATAGTCTGTAATGGCGATTAATGGATTCTAATGGGTTTCTGAGGGGTCTGGATGATTTCTAACTGATGTGTCTTTTGAAGCTCTAATAGTCACTTCTATAGAAAGATCACTTGAATGACTGAGATGGCTATTCTAAGTTTCCCCTTTGGTTGAGTAGGATACATGAGCTCCTAAAATGTAAACAATGAAGAAGCAGGAAGACTACTGTAATACAAGTACAGGAAGGCCCCTAAAACATCCCGCTGAGAATTCATTACAGGACTTAGCCTGCTAAAGATGGAACATTTCATTGCATATGATATACTCCATCACTGCATCATTCAGTCCTGCCCAATAGAGCTTTTTCCGTCTGTGGAACCTGGTTTTATATCTGGCCTTTGAGAAACCTGGAGAAACCTTAAGGAACATGCTGTGGCAGAGCAGCAGAAGAAAGCTGTTCATTTTCATCATGAGTTGGACAGGAAAATGCAAGAGTTTGTAGCCCTCTCCAGTTTGCTTATTTTGGATATCTTTCATTTGTTGATGTCTGAGGATGTTAGACCTTTGTTTAGACTTATTAAATCTAGAGGGACTTAATGTCTACCTTAGCCCAAGAGGTGAGTAAAACCTTACTGAAAGAGTAAATCCGATATTTTTTTAAAAAATGACCATGATCCTGAAGAAGCTGAGTTTGAACCCAAGTGGCATTTACTTAGAACCTTATTTGTTAAAATCCTTTTCCTAGGTAAAATATAGGATGAGAATGCTGACTATGTAATTAAGATCAGGTTTCAGTCCTCAGTTCCTACAAGCAAACAAATAATTCTCTCCCCACCACCACCTTGCTCACTTTGTGGAATTAGTTTTATCGGAAGACGGGAGACTTGTAGTTCTTTTCATTTTTTTTTCTGACTGCTTAGCAACTTTCAATAGTACTGATTATGGCTATGATTGTTCAAGATTATCTTCTTGATAAGCTGTCCAAATTGAGTAAGAAGCATTACTCTGAGCCTGCTCTCTAAAATAGGCAACACTTTTTCCAATGGTAATTCATTATGTTAGTAGAATCATAAAGGGTTCAGGCTAAGCAGCATTTATGGCCTCACTGTCTGGGGATGAAGGATATGAATTTTAACAGATTGGGAGCCCTCAGTTTTCTCAATTTGAGATTTCTGCACAGCTGGAGCAGTGGCTAAAGTTCCTACATATTACTTCTGTACTGCTGTGGGCACACTACAGTATAGACCTGCTCAGAGCCTCCCTTCCTCCAGACAAGTTCTGAGTTATAGGATTTCTCTAGCAGATACTCCCTGTTGCATGTACTTCACTAAGGACCCCTAGTTGCAGACCCTCTAGCCTGAGTACCCCAGAAGCTGTCAGGACCAAGCAAGGGTAAATCTCAGTAATGAGACTTAATTATTGCTACCCTGAAATAGAAGCATTGTTCCACACTGGCTCCTGAAC
This sequence comes from Vipera berus, assembly GCF_964194415.1. Classification (NCBI taxonomy): domain Eukaryota; kingdom Metazoa; phylum Chordata; class Lepidosauria; order Squamata; family Viperidae; genus Vipera; species Vipera berus. The sequence continues at coordinate 69,551,433 of NC_138204.1, forward strand.
ATCCTGCTTGGTCCACCTCTAAACAAGGTTGTTCTTGATTCGGCTACTGCAGTTTTATATGGGCCCAGTTACTGCTAAACTCACTGCTGAGGTTGCAATAGTGTGACAAGCATTTCTGCTTGTCACATACTGCAGAAAAAAACTGTGGAGCTACCCTTGCTGCAAGAAACCCTATGTGCCATGGTTTTTCAGACCAGGAAGACAAAATGGTTGAACAGCCTGCCCTTCAGAGATAAACTTTCTAAGAAAGATCTTCTATTGTCTGAGCTCCAGTGATCTTAAATAATCCTCTTAGCCTCTTTCTTAATGGTAACTCAGGCAGGATACCAAGGACCAACTCACTCTTTTCCAGGTGAGTTGGTGCCTGCCATTCTCAGAAACTTTGCAGAACAATTTAGCAACTGTTTTGCATGAAATGGATAGAATGGGTTAGTGCTTAGAGTCTTATATGACTCCATTCTTTTTTCTCATGTTGTGTCCAAAAAATTCCTGAGCACGTCCATCAAAGATTTTGCTGATACTTCTAAACTTGTAGTACAATATTCAGTGCAAGACCAATTTAAGGATTAAGTGAAAATGGAGCCTGGAAGCCATGAAATTTCTCCTCAGTAGATAGGAGCTGGCCAAGTCATCTGCGCACAGTTATTCTAAATATGGTCATATATATTTCTATTTAAACTGCAATAATTATTAATTAGCATATGTGTTAAATAGCGGGTTCTTTGGTGCAGGAATGAAGACGAGGTAGCTGAGTACAGGAAAACTCATATTTTATTTCGTGCAGAATCTGTACTGAGCAAATGGCTGCAACTAGCCTCAGTATATAGTCTAGCCCCTAGGCGACAGCCAATAGGTTTGAATCAACCATTGCCGCCTAGGGGTAGCCAATTGTAGCGCTGGAGACTTGTAGTCTGGGTTGCTGGAGAGCCGTTAGCTGCTCTCCCACATGGTACTACTATGAGCCCAGTACATAACAATATGCATATTGTATGTAAATATACATTCCATTTTTGATGTGCCTTGGTTTTCTTTGAAGAATAGATGATTCAGTTAAGCTGTGTGCAAGTTTGGAGAGTTTGAAAAGACATTTATAGAGATTCGCCCTCCCCCCCCCACACACCCATTTAAATGTTGCATTAGTTATAAAGTGACAAAAATACAATCTTTTTTAAAATAATGAAAAGGTAATGAGAAGAGTGATAGTCCAGCATCTGTGTATTTATAAAATATTTTTGTTTCCTTCCAAAGCATGCACAGTTTTCAGAACTTTTTAGGTGCAGCTTGTAAGTAGAGGGGACTTGTAGACCTTCATACCAAAAATTAAACATCTTTTCAAAATGCCTTAGAACATGTAATCTTTGTTTCTAGTCAAACAATCAACATATATGTACTTGAAGATGGAAAGAGATATCACCTCCTTTTATATTCCAAAGAGGAATGGCAGGAAGGGGATTAATAGAAGAGAATAAACAATTACAAACAATTAGCCTTCCTTTCTCCATCTCTTACTTCTGTTCCTCATTTACAAGCCAACAGTGCTGTTCACCAGATGACTGCCTGCATCTCTCCACAGCAAAACCCACTTTATGTTTTGATGGTATTTCAGATGATCACATCAGGCCGTTAAGATTACACAGTTCTTCCATTGTTTCCACATGATTTCTTTAATAGAAGAGCTTTATTCTATTCCCATAAACTTCAGGAAGAGTTGATAGGCCTCTCATTTCATACCATACAACCTAGTGAGCTGATGTTGTTCTCTTTCATTTAGAGAACAGAACAAAAATTTATAGTGACTGGATATATCCTTACCTGCACACACACACACACACACACACACACACACACACACACACACTAGGGCAGGGGCTGTGGACTTCAACTAGGTTATATAGGGGCCCAATTACCCACCCTTGCTCTAGGACAGGGGAGGGAACCTTGGCTCTTTTATGGCTTGTGGGCTTCAATACCCAGAATTCCTGAACTAGCCATGGTTTCATTTCAAACCCTCTAAATAAAACTTCCAAGAAATTAAATAGCAAGATTATGCATTATACAACTTCATTCTTTTGTACTCTTCATTTTAGATATTTCTGGGCTGTGGGTGAAGTAGAAAGCCCTGTGGTTTATTATTTATTTATTTATATAATTTATTAAATTTATCTGCCACCCACCTTGTCACAGGCGACCCTGGGGCGGTTTACAACATTAGACATGCTTACACTACTAATAAACACAATTAGATTTTCTCATACAAAGTCACTGCTAAGTACATAAATAATTCTCTCTGAAAGCTTTTTTTTACAAAAAATAATGTACCCATGTATTTTATTCATGTATAGGATAAATATTGTGGATTGTATTGAAGGATTAAAATATATGTCTGTAAATATTGTAGCCTTACATTTTACACCAAAGTAAGGCTTTTGGTGACCTTGAATCAGCTACCCTCTTGTAGGATGATCAATTTTTATAACGTTACTCAAGAATACTAAATGTCATAAATTTGGTAACAGGCTTCATATGTTGAGGACAAATGCCCAATGGTCTTCATCAAAGAAAAAAGGAAAATGTGGTAAACCAGTTGATTTCAGACACATCAACAATCAAAGTAACAGAAATCATGGGCATTCATTGCAAGCCAGTATAATGCTTCATGGACCATGATATCATCACACAAATGACATGAATATGTAGTATGCAAATTACTTTATTAGTATCACTTACATGACCCCACCTTTCCAATCCTATTGTATACAAAGGTAGTAAATGTTACAATACTAAAGAGAAGTAAGAGGATATCCAGGGCTTTTTTTCTCATAGAACGCTCAGAACGGAGTTCCGGCACCTTTTTTGGATGGAACCTTGTAGGGTAGGCAAGGCGGGTTGTATGACATGTGTGAGTTCCGGCACCTTTTTCTTTTACAAAAAAAGCACTGAGAATATCTATCACTTTCATGAATGGGCATTATGAAGCACTGAATGATGAATACGTAGAAAGTTGGAATAAACTGACCTTAAAAAAAAAAAGTATAGATGAACATTCACCATGAGGGAACAGACAGAACCAAGGGACCACTTTCAAAAAATGCTCCCCAACTTTGATGTATCCGTGGTTTTTCTTTTTCCTTCTATTTTATCCCAAAGGATACTTGACTGAGAATGTTGACTAGGCTTTCCATATGTTCAAAATGTGTCAGTAAAATATAGCATTTAGTGGTATAATTGAAAAATATGAAGTGGGTCTCATATTTTGGAAGGAAAATATAAGCAGTCATGCAATGTGGTTGTGTACCAGAAACCACGCAGCCCAAAAAAAACGTGCCCTGGATCCGAACCTAATTCCAACATTTTGCTTTGATATCTTTATATCTGCTGCAACAAGTTATGCTTCATGGTTATCTTTACATTAAATAAGGAGTTGTCTATAATACGTACAAATTTAATCTTCTTGATATTGGCATAAAGACATTGTTACTATTGCTTTTATTTCACATGTTGAAATGCTCAAGTAGAAAATAGTTTCTGAGAGTTTTATCACAACAACATAAGAAAAGGAGAATCCAGTCAAAACATGTAATCATCCTTTTTGGGTCTACCTTTGTTTTAATCTTGGTTACTCTTCATCATTACTGAGTTAAATGAGTCTTCTTTAAAAACAGATATTTTAATTTTTTTAAAACTAAAGCATTTGTTTTGCTTCTTTTTCCTAATTTTCGAGCGTCTTTTATTTTCAGCTTTTCCATTATAGCATGCCACAGTCTTTGCAACTGTTGCAAGTTAAAGGGAAAAATAGCAAAAATATTTGTGTTGACTTCAGAATGCTGCAGATTAAAAGCAGATGCATTCTCCAAGCATGTGTTTTAACTTTCATTGATGTGCTCTGCAGAATAGTCTCTAAGCCCGGAAGAAATTGTATTTGCTAATTGTGGGCAGTTGGACAGATGGGGAGCTAAAAATAATATTTTTATGTTTTATTACTATAAATTATTTTATTTCTTCTAACAGATCTGGTGAATTTCTCGTACTGGATTTATATAAATTTTTCCAACAAAGTTGTCATCAAGATGAGTTCCTTATTAAATTTAACTAATTGATAGTATCTATTTTCATATTTTTTTTTAAAAAAATTGGCAGCTGAAAGAAAATTATAAAAGTAGCACTAAGTTGTGTATTTATCATTCTTAACCTCATGGCAAGCTCATGGCAGTAGGTGCGTTCACAATTTCACCATGGTTTCACAATCTTGTTTTATTTAATGATATAATTCATAAATCTACCTGCTTCTGGCCTCAGGAAGGTATCTGTGCAAATTAGACCTTAAAAGTGAATAATTCTATGCCCCTTACTCAAATTTTAGTTAACTCATCCAGTGATAGAAATATATTTAGACATCAGCCTTATGAACATGCTTCTAAACCGATGAAGGTAAATAAATCTAAAAAGCTGTATTTATTAAACATACTGAATACAACATCTAAGCGAGCGACACGGGCATTCCCAGGATTTTTTTTTCCATTTCCATTTTTATTATGATTTAGAAATTAAATAGAAATCATCACATAGAAAAAAGAAAAAGGCGGCTATTGATATACAAAAGAAAAGAATCAACAAACCATTACAATATTTGGAAACAACTTGATTACAAATAACAGGACGTCCTCGCTTACCAACTGCCTCGTTTAGCTGTTTGAAGTTATAATGGTGCTGAAAAAGTATATTTATAACTGGTGCTTGAATCTGTGTCTATTGCAGCATCCCATGGTTATGTGATTGTGACTTAGGTGATCCACAGCTGGAGCTCATTTGCAACAGTCACTGCGTCCCACAGTCACATGGTCGCCATTTGCAACCTTCAGAGCTTGTTTCCTGCAAGCCGAAGAAGTTGCAAGTTGTGGTCATATTCATTCACTTAATAACCACAGCAGCAGTCCAGTGCAGTCGTGAGAAATTTCACTTTACATCCATGTAGCTTAGCAACAGAGTTGCTGGTCCCAACAGCAGTCAATAAGATGAGGCGAGGCAAGGCGAGGTGAGATGAGATGAGATAAGATATGATAAGATAAAATAAGATAACCTTTATTGTCATTTTTACTGTGGGCACAACTGCACACATTAAAAATGAAATTTAGTTGCCGCTTTCAAAGTGGAACACATACATGACACATACCTAACCATACTACATACAACATATATGTAGACCCACACCCCTACATATACAGAGAGGCCAGGGCAAATTTCAGAAGAGGCATTAGGATGGCAAAACAACAATACAAACAAAAGGTGGAGAACCATTTAGCGAACAACGATCCGAGGCAAGTATGGCAGGGACTGCAGCACTTAACCAACTATAAGGGCAGCACGAGGAGCATGGCAAACACCGATGCCTCATTGGCTGAGGAGCTGAATATCTTCTTCGCCCACTACGAGGTTAAAAGACCAGACCCCGTAGCCTCTGCTGGCCGGCCTTCTGACTCTCAGCCACTCACCCTGTGTGAACACCAAGTGAGAGCTGTATTGAAGGCTGTGAATCCCAGCAAAGCCGCAGGCCCAGATGGGGTGCTGGGGATAGTGGTCAGGAATTGTGCCGATCAATTAGCAGGGGTCCTGACAAGGATTTTTAATATCTCCTTGCAAACGGCATGTGTACCATCATGCTTGAAGGCAGCTACCATTGTCCCAGTCCCCAAGAAAACTGCAGTTGAGTGCCTGAATTACAGACCTATTGCATTAACGTCTGTAGTCATGAAATGCTTCGAAAGATTGGTTCTCCAACATCTTAGGACATGCCTCCCACTGGACTTTGATAAACATCAATTTGCCTACAGGGGAAATAGGTCAACAGACGATGCCATAGCTACTGCTTTACACTCTGTAGCAAGTCATCTTGAGAAACCTGGAAGTTACGTCAGGATGCTTTTTGTTGCTCGGCTTTCAACACCATTTTGCCGAACATTCTCATTGAGAAGCTGACTGACTTGAAATTCTCCCCCGCTATCTGCGATTGGATTCAAGACTTTCTTAGGGATCGGGTACAAACAGTGAGGGTCGGGTCTGCTTTGTCCACCCCCCTGAAGCTTTGCACCGGCACGCCACAGGGCTGTGTGCTTAGCCCCTACCTGTACTCTTTATACACTTATGATTGTGTATCATCTGACCCATCCACTGCGATAATCAAGTTCGCAGATGATACAACTGTGGTGGGTCTTATTACAGGTGGGGATGAGACAGCATATAGGGCGGAGGTACAAAAACTATCCATATGGTGTAGTAACAACAACTTGCACCTAAACATCGGCAAGACAAAAGAGATGGTGTTAGACTTCCGGAGAAAAAAGGAGGAACCTGCCCCACTTTGCATCGGGGAGGACTGTGTAGAGAGAGTTTCCTCCTTTAAATTTCTGGGAGTCTACCTCTGTGAAGATCTGACCTGGAAAGTTAACACAACCCAGGTGGCTAGAAAGGCCCAACAGAGGCTTCACTTTCTTAGGGTCTTGCGGAAGAACAGGGTAGAACAACAGCTAATGACCCTCTTTTACCGGTCTACCATAGAGAGCGTCCTCTCGTATGGTATTGTGGTTTGGTATGCTGGTCTGACAGCCGCGGACAGGAAAGTATTACAGAGGGTAGTGAGCACAGCACAAGACATTGTGGGCTGTTCCCTGACACCACTGGATGACATCGCCAGGGCTCGTTGTTTTGGAAGAGTGAGGAAGATTCTCAGGGATGACTCACACCCTGGACGGTATCTCTTTACTCTCCTACCATCCGGTAGGAGATATAGGAGTATAGCCAGCCGTGCCAACAGGCTGAAAAATAGCTTTTATCCGTGGGCTGTTAGGCTTTTAAATGGGACATAATCTTATGCAGAATTGACTTGGGAGACCGGTGTGTGGTGTAGTTGGTTCACATGGTGTGGTAGGATGGAGGGTTTGTTGTCACTGTGTGTTGGGGGGAGAGAGCACGGGGGGAGGCTCAGTTAATCTCAATGTACACATGTTGTACTTTGACAATAAAGGTTTATTTATTTATTTATACATAACAAATAAATATCAAATGCTGTGCATCTTGAATCTATAAAGGAAGGTGGAAGCTTGAGAGTTCACAAGGTTAATGCTGTATGGAATGAAACTATGGCTGAATCTGGATATTCTGCTACAGATACTATCTGTATACTGTTCCCTTTCTATTGTACCCTCAACTGATCATTCAAATATTTGTATGCCTTAGGAATTGTTTCTGATTTCTACTTGAATCCTTTCATCTATTTTGTGTTTTTCCCCTTAGAAACCATTCTCTAAATATCTGATTTGAAGTGTTCACAGGATTGAAGGTTTTCATTGAAACAATGAAAGGACCATTGTACTGCCTTGATTCAAGTCAGCCCATCTGTACATGCATGCAATGCCACAACACATAAGCATAAAGGACAGAGCTTGTGTTGTAATGGCATCATAGCCTTTAATAATTCACAAATCCATCTGCAAAGTAGGAGGATTTTGCAAATGGGGTAGAATTTGAAAGGAGGCCAAAGTCAGCCTCAAATTAAGTCAGAGTTTACGTTAAACCATGTGATGTAGATTTTTCTACCCTGTGTGACTATCAATAAAATATAGTATTAAATCTTCAGTGACCAAAGTTTCTAGGGAAAAATAAAGGACAACTTGAAAAACAGATTAATCTGAAAGAGATTCATCCAGATAAAAAAATTAACTGTTTATGTTTATAACTTTGCTGTACAATGGAAATGTCAAGAGCAAAACTAAGAAAAACTTTCCAAAAATGCATATTCTAAAACATCTAAAATTAAAACTTTCAAAAATAAATCTAAAGGACAGCTTTCTATAATAAAGGATTATTTTCACTGTAATTATATCTGAGATCTAGTTAAAACATCTTGACACTCAGAATAGTCTATGTTAGGGCTTTTCAACCAGTGGTACAGGTACCACCTGTGGTACATTGGGACCTGGCAGGTGGTACGCGACCATCCTAGAAAAGTAGTAGCGGGGGAAGGGAATGAGCTGAACTGGTGGTAGCACTGCATAAGCCTGAGCGAGAGATGGCTGGAGCTGCAGGGCTGTCAGGCCTCAGCGGAAGCCCCAGGATCAGCGCTTCTTCGCGTCTGTCAGGGCTCCGTGGAAGCGCCAGGATCAGCACCAGGCTCCAGCTGGAGCTTGGCGCTGATCCTGGCGCTTCTGCTGAGCCCAGAAGAAGCGCCGATCAGCTGGAATGTTGCAGCATCTCCAGAGTCTTGTGATTTACATTCAGATGCTTGGCAACTGATTCATATTTATGATGGTCACAGTGTCCCAGGGTCATGTGAAATGACCAAAACCTGCTGCAACCACCCAGCAGATGGGGGGGGGAATAAAAACCAAACCCCACCCCATCCCACCCCTGCTGCCAATCCTGAATAGAAATGCTCACAACAATGAAAACCTCGGACATGAGGAAGAGCGCCGCTGGACAGGCAGGCAGTTGTCTTACTCGGCTGTGGCTTGGGGGGCACTTTTTTCAGTGCCATTTTAACTTCGAACAGTCATTAAGCAAACTGTTGTAAGTCGAGGACTACCTGTACTTCATCACTCACAGCTCGGCAGATGCCTTAGTGGAAGCTTGGGAAAGGGCAGCCACTGAGGCTCTTGACCGAGTTGTACCCTTGCGGCCCCTGACCCGATGCAGATCCCGTCGAGCTCCATGGTTCTCCGCGGAGCTCCGGGAGATGAAGCGCCGGAGACGGGGCCTAGAGAGCGGTTGGAGGTCCAGCCGATCCGAATCCGACCGATTGCGACTAAGAACCCATATTAGGTCTTATCTCGCTGCGATAAGGGTGGCGAGGTCTAATCACTTCGCTACCCTTATCGCGTCCGCAGATAATCGCCCGGCCGCTCTGTTTAGGGTGACTCGCTCCCTCCTTAATCAGGAGGCGAGGGAGGAACCCTTGCAGGGTCGTGCCGAGGAGTTTAACAATTATCTGTCGGACAAAATAACTCGGATTCGGACCGGTCTGGACTCCGACTGGGCAGAGTCTGGCGATCAGGACGCGGGTGGTCTTGTCGATATCACTTGGGAGGAGTTTGATTCTGTGACTCCGGAGGAAGTGGACAGGATTATGGGGAGACTGAGCTCCACCACATGTTTATTGGACCCGTGCCCTTCCTGGCTGACTTATGCAGCCCGGGAGAGGACACGCAGCTGGTTCCAGGCAGTTATATCAGCTTCTTTGAGTGAGGGTAGCTTCCCTGCCGTCTTGAAAGAGGCGGTGGTGAGGCCCCTCCTCAAGAAGCCTGCCTTGGACCCAGCTGTATTGAACAACTTTCGTCCGGTCTCCAACCTTCGCTTTCTTGCGAAGGTTGTTGAGAGTGTGGTGGCGCACCAGCTCCCTTTGGTCCTGGATGAAGCGGATTATCTAGACCCGTACCAATCGGGTTTCAGGCCCGGGCACAGCACGGAGACGGCATTGGTCGCGCTGGTGAATGATCTCTGGAGGGCTCGGGACAGGGGTCATTCCTCTGTTCTAGTCCTATTGGACCTCTCAGCGGCTTTCGATACCATCGACCATGGTATCCTGCTGCGGCGTCTCAGGGGATTGGGAGTGGGAGGCACGGTTTTACAGTGGTTCTCCTCCTATCTCCAGGGACGCTCGCAGTCGGTGTTGACAGGAGGGCAGAGGTCGACCGCGAGGTCTCTCGTTTGTGGAGTTCCTCAGGGGTCGGTCCTCTCGCCTCTCCTGTTCAACATCTATATGAAACCGCTGGGTGAGATCATTCGTGGCTTTGGAGTTGGGTATCATCAGTACGCTGATGATACCCAGCTTTTTCTTTCTACCCCAAACCACCCCAGTGATGCCCTCAACGTGATGTCCCGTTGCCTGGAGGCGGTTCGGGCCTGGATGGGGAGGAACAGACTTCAACTCAACCCCGACAAGACCGAGTGGCTTTGCATACCTTCATCCCGGGTCTATTCGGATATTCCATCTCTTTCTATGGGGGGTGAATTATTACCCCCCGTAGATAGGGCTCGCAACTTGGGAGTCCTCCTAGATTCGCGGCTTACCTTGGAAGATCACATGGTGGCCGTGACTAGGGGGGCTTTCGCCCAGGTTCGCCTGGTGCGCCAGTTGCGGCCCTATCTAAGCCGGGATGATTTATGCACGGTCACTCACGCGCTCGTGACCTCTCGTCTAGACTACTGCAACGCCCTCTACATGGGGCTTCCCTTGAGGACCACCCGGAGGCTCCAGCTGGTACAGAATGCAGCCGCGAGAGTTGTGTTGGGAGTTTCCCGATACTCCCACGTGACACCTCTGCTCCGTGAGCTGCATTGGTTGCCAGTTGTCTTCCGGGTGAGATTCAAGGTGCTAGTAATGGCGTTCAAAGCCCTCCATGGCATGGGGCCGGAGTACCTCAGGGAACATCTGCTGCCGGCATCAAGCTCCCTGCGCCCTGTGCGTTCCCACAGAGAGGGCCTCCTCAGGGTGCCACCGGTCAGAGAATGCCGTCTGGTGGCCCCCAGGGGGAGATCCTTCTCTGTGGGCGCCCCGGAGCTATGGAACCAGTTACCGGTTGAGCTCCGGACGGCGCCCGATCTGCGCTCCTTTCGCCGCGATCTGAAAACATACTTGTTCGAGCAAGCCGGCCTGGCCTGAGGGGGGATTGGTGGGGTTTTTATCATTTTTATTGGGGTTTTTATTATGTATCAATTGTATTTTAATCGGGCATGCATTTAATTATTTTTTAATTTTTGTAAATTTCTGTGTTTTATTCTTGCCCTGTACACCGCCCTGAGTCCTTCGGGAGAAGGGCGGTATAGAAATGATAATAAATTAAAATTAAATCACTTTTTCCCTTTTTTTTTGGATGTTCATCAAGTTTTTGACACTTTGCTAGGCGACTGGTGGTACTCGGATGTTGCCATATCCTAAAAGTGGAACAATGGGTGAAAAGGTTGAAAAGCCCTGGTCTATGTCATACATTAGATATATACAAAATCCAACAAACCATGATAGTTCATAGAATTATGTGAACCAGGCTACTTTAGAATAATATAGTTTTGCTTTTCTTTAATGTGGAACATATATTTCACAATTTATGCTTCGGTATTTTCCAATAGGCTAATCTGTTAATTCTTTTGAAATGCATTTTCCACATTCTTATCGTGCGCTATTTAGTTAAGCATAATATTTAAAATCAAGCCATCACTTAACAACCCCCACTCTCCACAAATGGGCTCAGAAGTGGAAAAAAAGCCACTGGCAGAAATCCACCATTCACCAAGCCAGTAAACAGCTTTTGCTCAAGCTGGCAACAGGGTAGCTTTTTCAATGTGGCTTTTCCCTTACCTTCTCTTTCTTCATCCCTCTCTCACTGAAACTAATCCTTATGCCTGCCGCCATAGGTTTTTTTTTATTTATTTTTTTTAAAAAAAATCGTTAAAAAAAAAGTTAAACCTATTGGCACGCAGCAACTACAGTTCCACCATCGATATTTCTAGAAAACTTTTCCGAGCCACGGAAACGGCAAGAGGGGGAGGCTTTTTTTTTTTTGCGCCTCAGTGGATAGTTTTCCAACGCGCGTGAAATAAAACTCAAGGTGCGTCTAATTAAGCGGCGAGTTGGCTTTGAGAGGCGCCGCCGCGGTACCAGGTAGCGAAGCGCGTCCAGGCTGGCCCAGCAGGGGGCGCGGGAGGGTCGATCAGGGCGGGCGGACTGGCCGGCCCCCTTCCAGGCGGCGGGGGCTGCCTCGGCTCGGGATGGGGCGGTCTGGAGCTCCGGGAAAGTGACAAGCCAGGAGGCTGAGGAGCGAGGGAGGCCAGCGAAGGCAGCCTCCCGCCCGCCCGGAGAGGCCAGTTTCACAGCCCGCCCTTCGACAGAGCGGCGCGGAGAAGAGGGAGAGGACGGGCGAGCGAAAGCCCGTTCCAGGCCAGCCGGCTGGGGATTCCTGGATGTTGGAGTAGCGAGGAGGGACGAGGAGCCGGCTCAGGAATGCAGCGTCGGCTCCATCCGGGCAGCTGGAAAAGGAGCCCTTTCCTGCTCCAGCTGCTCCTGTGGCTGCACACCCGGAGCCTGGCCGAACCCGCCGCGCCAGGTAAGCCAAAGCCAGCCCGCCCAGCCTCCTGTTCCCGCGGTTGAAGATGCCCCGGCTGGCTCGCTTCTTCCTTTCTTCCCGCTCGGAGTTCGGGCGGCTCGTCCGAGTTTGCAATCAGAGGGATTCGTTTCTGCGGGGTCGGGTGGGGAGAAGGAGCCTTTTCACGTTGGGCGGCGCTCGAAGGGCACTGCCCGGTTGGCCTTCGAGCGACTGAACACCAGATCAACGTGTTGCGCGCAGAGGTGTGTGTGTGAGCGCGAGCGAGCGAGTTGAGTTGCGTGTTTGCTAAGACCGGTCAGTTCTGGAGCTCAAAGGTACTTGGAGGCGGGATTCAAGCTTCCCTAGCATGCTAGGGAGGGTCGGGAGTGTCAAAGCGCACGTGAGAAAGAGCAAATCTCTGAACACATGCAAGATAGTTTTCTTTGCAGCCGAGGGAGGGGAGATTGCAAATTACCCGTCCCGAACAGGGATTAACTGGTATAGCATTTAGGGCCTGCATTTGATCGTGGTTTGTGCCTAACTCCCTTCTTTGTAACCAAGGCGGGTTTTTGTTGGTTTTTTTGCTACAAAGTCCGCACTAAAACACCCCGGGATGCTGCATAAGACTCCAATCTTTTCGAATCCCCTGCTTTCCCTCTCCGGAACTAGTGGCCGAATCCGATAGCCGTGGCTTGCAACGAGCGAGGTTTCCGTATCCCCAAACCGGCCTGCCCTCCGCGCCTTTTGCCTTGAAAGGCTCCTTTCCCCCAACCGTCGAGCCCTCTGGAGTCAGTCGTGCACCGCTGCAAGGCGAAAATACTCTGCACGTGCCCTGAGCAAGCCTGCCCGGCAGTGGCGTTGCAGCCCCTCGGGTGATGGCTGAACCCTTAGCTAAAGCGCCGGCGGGAAAATTCAAGGATTGGGAAGGGCGTCAGGAGTTTGGTCTTTTTTTTTTTTGCCGCCTCGGCTCCTCTTTAGGATTCCCTCAGGCTTTTCCCGCTTCCTCGCCCCTTCTTTATGCTGCAGGAAGCATCCGAACGGGCCGCGTCCTCCCTTCTTCTTCCATCCTCGTCCTCTTTTACCCAGGTCTTGCCTTGAACGACATTTGGAAGTGGAGGTTTCGATCGGAGCAAACCAGGATTTCAAACTTGTTTACTTGCTTAGCTTCCCTCTTGTCCCAGAGTGCGGGAGAGTCAGTCTGCAGAGATCTGAGAGAAAGCTTTTAGGGTAACTCTTTGGATAGCGAGGTGGGGTTGTGGATTCCTAAATATCGCTGGGTTTGCATCTTTGAAAATCAAAATGACACACTGGCAACATTTATTTTATTTTATTTATTTTTATTTTAATTCCATTTATATCCCGCCCTTCTCCGAAGACTCAGGGCGGCTTACAAGCTTAGCAGTAGCCTTCATTCTATGTATATGCCTGCTTATTAGGGCTTTCACACAAACCCCAAGCGGCATTATTACAAAGTCAGCTTGTTGCCCCCAAGCCTTGAACGACATTTGGAAGTGGAGGTTTCGATCGGAGCAAACCAGGATTTCAAACTTGTTTACTTGCTAGCTTCCCTCTTGTCCCAGAGTGCGGGAGAGTCTGCAAAGATCTGAGAGAAAGCTTTTAGGGTAACTCTTTGGAGAGCGAGGTGGGGTGGTGGATTCCTAAATATAGCTGGCTTTGCATCTTTGAAAATCAAAATGACACACTGGCAACATTTAACTAATCAGTCTAGCTAGCCCTAGGCCTTATTACTCCCCCCCCCTCCCCCGAGTTTCTGTTTTTTTTGCTTGGGCTGAAGCAGAATGAAAATGGCAGATAAGAGGGCTTTATTGGATTCAGTTCAATTAGTCTTCAATTAAAGGGCTGGGAAAACTTGGTTAGAAAGGACGGAGTTGGGGAAATGCTGTTCTGAAGTTGACAGAGTCAGAGGAAACTTAAACTGGTTCCCCTGGTAGATTGTGGCGGAGTAAATTGTTTTTGGGTGGTGCGAGTCTTGAGAGGTGACACAAAGAAACCTGGAAGCGCAAGTGTGTTGGCACCACAATAAAGGAAAGGGAAAGTGTGTACTCCAGAATGATACTAGACAGGAATTTTTGACATCAGATTTTGTTGGAGATTACTGTACATGGAAGAGCCAAATCAGACTCGTTACATTCAGAAGGATTTACTGCCAAAAAATGTTCACAGGACTGCATCGAGGCCTATGTCTCAATTCAAGATAAACTAAGAGTGTAACATTGATGGGGCTGAACAGTATTGGTTGGGCCTGGGGGAGAGGTTATTTGGAGCTACATGTAAACTACTCCCACTCAACTGTGTAAATTGGAAAAAAAGATCACAAGCATGTGATGTTTACACATTTATGTTAGTGAAAAAAATTATATGCTCCTTTTACTCAGTGGATTCCAAAATGGCATACCAACCAATCACAACATTTAAAAAGCTATAGCAATAGTATTTTTTTTTATATTTTTAATATAGAGTTTTGCTGTATTGTTGATATTCAACAAAACATCAATTTAAAGTGTAAGTAAAATAAGCTAGTGCATTTAAAGTATTGAAATAGAGAAAAACAACTTGGAACGGAAAAGAACCAAAGGCATTTCTTTTTGCTTAATTTTTTTTTAAAAAAGTAAAAGTTTTGGACTGACTTATATGGAGAACTGTTTGGATCTTAAATCATTTATGATTTAGAAGATAGTTTTTTTAAATTGCTACCAGTGAATAACCGTTTTAAAATAATCTTTATTGCTTAATATTCTGGAAATCATATTTTAGAGGTAGTTGAGGCTTCCACAGTTGTTTTCAAAAGAAAACCCACACATAAAGTTTAAGATAAAAACAGGAATAAAACCAACACCTAAAAGAGGAAAACACTGATCCCAAATATTAAAATTAATGCAAACATGTACTAAAATACTAGGGGATGGGTAAACATCCCTCCCCAAAATCTTCTATATATACACGTACTTTCTTCTTCAACGGACATGCTGAAATTCAAAAGATAAGGACTCAGATTTATTCGCCTCATATTGAATTCATTTCCTGAGGTTGTAAGTGTTGGAAAGTTGCTTTTTCAGGTAACCGTTGTCATCCCAATTAAAGTTGTGAAGATAATTTGAACTGTGGACTGACTCTAGAAGTCACAAGCTGAAGTTTGGAGTTCTCATCAAAGACATACATTGCAAATAGCACCTTATAGTAGACAACCTTAGATATCAGCTCTACATGAATAACAAGCAGTTTGGTGTCTAGTAATGAAGCTGGATTTACAAGCATCTTTATACTGCATGCTTGCTTTTTGAGTGAGCAAAGGAGTTAAATCACATCCTGAACAAATGAAAACTTGAGTCTTCATGTATTTGATCAGGTTTAACCTTGTCTTGCCTATAGCAGACCATATTCATGATGTCATAGCTTAAATATTAATATTGGTTAATATACTTAAACCACTGCTACAGCTACAATTACCGGTATAACTTTGTGTATTGCACAGTATCTGGCTAAAGTGTATGTACACTGTTAAATTAATACATATTTACTCTTTGGCTGTTAAGTGTGTGAGTTGATTTAAGTCTAAGGTAGTTAATGTGTGATAGTCTAAGATAATATGATTTTTTTTCCTACAGGATTAGTACTCTGCTGTTTACAAAATATTCAGTGAGTAAAGTGGTGCTAGAGAACTAGCATCTGTAATTATACAGTATTAGATTAGGACTGGATTTTATTTTGGGATAAATTCCAGCAGATCAGAGTATCAGTTGTTAATCCAGAGGATTGCTATCAGGGAAATAAAGCAAATATGAGAAATATGGTTGCACCTGAAAATCATTCTGCATTTGGAATATGTTTTTGTTTGTATATGAGACAGGATTCGGCTACTACCATGCTAATATTAAAGCTTTACCAGAATAATGAAGACTTCATTATGCAGTTCTTAGCCTTGAATTTACCTACTTTGGAACTATTCTGGCATTGAGATGCATGAGACACACAAGTAAGGATATTCTCTTTTATATTCCGTAAAACAGTGAAGTAGGTAAGGTTGAAAATGGTGCATTGTCCAAGGATTCACAGCTGTATTAATGTAAAATAAAATCCCTATTGTAATATTGCCAATTATTTGTAAAGACATCAGTAAAGCAGATACTATTCAAGAGAAAGACTTCGACAGTTTTGTCTTCAAGATTTCCTTCCCATTGTTTATGGTGATTACATCAAATTATGCATATTAAAAATGCTTCTGATTGCTGTCTTTATATCAAATATTTTCCCCTTAAAAACACTACAGGTAATCCTTGTTTTATGGCCACAATTGAACCCAACATTTCTGTTGCTAAGCAAGGCAGTTGTTAAGTGGGTTTTGTCCCATTTTACAATTTTTTTGCAGTTGTTAAGTGAATCACTGCACTGTTAAGTGAATGATACCGACATTAATTGAATCTGGTTTTCCTATTGCCTTTCCCTGTCAGAAGCCAATTCGGAAGGTTACAAATGGTGATCTCATGTCCTCGGGACGCTGCAACTGGTATGTATCATAAATACATACCAGTTGCCAAGTGCCCGAATTTTGATCATGTGAGTTGGAAAACTGATCGTAGGTCAATTTTTTCAGTAGTTATAACTCAACAGTCACTAAACAAATGGTTATAAGTCAAGGACTACTTGTAGTTTGTTTTTCTTCTGATAAGTGATTAAAGTCAATCCAAGTGTTAATAGTTGTACTTTATTTGCTTTCATTCTAAATTTATTGTATGCATGCCAAATACCAGTCTGGAATGAATTTACAACAGATAAAATTTCTGATTTTAAACAGCTATTTTTTTAACATTCTTAAAATGCTGTAATTTTTTAAAGCTAGAGTTTGAATGCTACCAAATATTAAAAACCACTTTTATTTCTTAGACTTACAGTAACATGTTTTAGTATTTAACGTGAGTCACGTGTAGTTTTTCGGTTTAAAAAATTCAGGAATTCTTGTTCAACAGAAAATTACTTTAGCATTAGGAGAACCTAGTGTTTTGAGTAAATATATGTGGAAACCTGTGTTATCAAAATAATTCCCATGTAGCAAAAAATTTAAATTTGCTTTTTCAAAAATAAAGCTCTCAAGCTTCTGTAGCAATTGAAATCTCATGCCATCAATCTTGACAGATTGAAATTTCCATTCCCAAAGTTACTCGCATATCGCTAAGGTTATATGTAAATCTTCTATCCATTATTATTAGAATTATTATTATTCAATGTAAGTTAGTGACTGCAGTCACAGTCCATTTTAAGCCATGTTTTATTTGCTTATTTGATTAAGCCACAGTTACCTCGGTTCTCACAATGCAGGGTTACAAGTTGTGGTTGATGAATCACAGCATCCTATTCATGCTGCAAAGCCACAAACAAGCAAACTGTTGCATTAGGTACCCTGTTACTCTTGAGTTCTTGAGTTCCTCTAAGTTTAATGCTGAAAGACAGCATTAAAGATCAGCATTGTGGGCCATTTATTGAGGTTCACTCCCAGTCCCGCTTTTCTGTCTCTTTGCTATCATTGTTTCATCCCTCAGAATATGCAGACCAGAGTACAGGTATCCTCAACTTACAACAGTTCATTTAGTGACTTTTCAAAGTTACAATGGCACTGAATAAAGTGACTTATGACTATTTTCACAGTTACAGTTACGATCTTTGCAGCTCCCCATGGTCATGTCATCGAAATTCAGAAGCTTGGCATTTGGTTCATATTTATGACAGTTGCAGTGTCATGTGATCACTTGTAACCTTCTGACAAGCAAAGTCAATGGGAAAGTAAGATTCACTTAACAACCGGATTACTAATGTAACAATTTCAGTGGTTCACTTAACAACTGTAGCAAGAAAGGTTGTAACGTGGAAAATTCAGTTAAGTGTTTCACTTGACAACAGAAATTTTGGGTTCAATTGTGGTCATAAGTCGAGGACTACCTCTCTCTGGACAGGTGCATGGGTTGGGATTACAAGAAAAAATAGACCAATAATAGTAAAGGATGAGAAGGGAGCACCTACTAAGAAATAAACAGAAATACAGCACAACAATGATGAAAACTGTCCTGAATGCATTTGGGTCAATATAAAAGGGGGGGGGGATGACATTGCCATAGGAGTATACTATAGGCCACCCAGCCAAACAGAGCAAATAGATGAACTTTTTGCTAATCAGTTAACTAAGGTATGTAGGAAGCACATCACAATAGAAATGGGGGACTTTAATTACCCTGACATCAACTGGGAGACAAACTCTGCACCAAGTGGAAAATCAGACAGATTCCTGACAAACCTAGCAGACAACTTTGTCTCCCAAAAAGTAGAGAAGGGAACTAGGGGATCAGCCATATTGGACTTAATCCTCACTAACAGAGATGAAATGATAGGTGTTGAAGTGATCATGCAATATTGGAATTCAACATTATGCAAGCACAAGCAATAGAACACAGTCAAACTAGAGTCTTGGACCTTAAGAGAGCTAATTTGAATAAATTTAGAGAGAGCTTGGGAAGGATTCCCTGGATGAGAATCCTCAAGGGAAAAACAACTCAAGAAGCTTGGGAAATTTTGAAAAGTTAGATTATAAAAGCCCAATCTAGCACAATACCAACGAAGAAGAAAAACAGCTCTCAAAAGAAACCAGCATGGCTGCATAAAGAACTCTGACAAATTGAAAGATAAAAAGGTCAAGTATGAAAAGTGGAAAGAGGGGCACATAACTAAGGTAGAATATCAGCAAATAGCCCGAGCCTGAAACGATGAAGTGAGGAAAACTAAGGCTCAAAATGAACTAAGGCGACAAAAATCAAAAATAACAAAGCTTCTTTCAACATGTAAAAAAACAAGAAAAAAAGTGAAGGAAATGATTGGTCCATTATTTATTATTGGGACTTACATGCCGCCCTATCTCCCGAAGGACTCAGGGCGGCTAACAACAATAAAACACAATAATACAAATGTTAAAAAAGATTAAACTAACAAGCCCCAGTGATAAAATATTAAAAACATTTTCTTTTTAAAAACCTCTATCATCAGTCCAGGTCAGCCTGATGGAAAAGAAATGTTTTGAGGTCGCGACGAAAGGACCGGAGATCCGGGGCCATCCGGAGTTCAAGGGGAAGCTGATTCCACAGGGCAGGCGCTCCCACAGAGAAGGCCCTCCCCCTGGGGGTTGCCAGCCGACATTGTCTAGCCGACGGCACCCTGAGGAGGTCCTCCCTGTGTGAGTGCACCGGGCGATGGGAAGTCGTTCCTGGCAGCAGACAGCCCTGCAAATATCCCGGGTCTAAGCCATGTAGGGCTTTATAGGTAAGAACCAGCACCTTAAATCTCACCCGGAGGGCAACCGGTAACCAATGCAGCTCACGCAGGAGGGGTGTAATATGGGAGTATCGGGATACTCCCATCACAACCCGTGTGGCCGCATTTTGCACCAGCTGGAGCCTCCGGGTGGTCTTCAAGGGCATCCCCATATAGAGAGCATTGCAGTAATCTATACAGGAGGTAACGAGCGCATGAGTGACCCTATGTAGAGCATCTCAGTCCAGATAGGGGCGCAACTAGCACACCAGGCGAACCTGGGCAAAAGCCCCCATGGCCACAACTCCTATATGATCTTCAAAACTGAGTTGTGTATCCAGGAGGACGCCTAAGTTGCGCGCCCTATCAACGGGAGGTAACACCTCTCCTCCCATAACCAAAGATGGAACCTCTTGGACTAAACGAGATGTTGGTACATAGAGCCACTCAGTCTTGGCCGGGTTGAGCTGGAGCCTGTTCTTCTCCATCCAGATTCGTACCGCTTCCAGGCAGCGGGACATCACGTCGAGGGCATCACTGGGTTGGTTCGGGGTGGAGATGAAAAGCTGGGTATCATCAGCATATTGATGATACCTCACCCCGAAACCACGGATGATCTCACCCAGTGGCTTCATATATATGTTGAACAGGAGGGGAGAGAGGACCGACCCCTGGGGCACCCCACAACTAAGGGGCCTCGGGGTTAACCTCTGCCCTCCTGCCAACACTGTCTGTGAATGGCCCGAGAGGTAGGAGGAGAACCACCGTGGGAGAAAGTGGCAAGAAGGTGACAAGCAACAGGGAGAAAGCAGAATTACTTAACTTGTTTTTTGCATCTGTCTTTACAAAGGGAAAAAACAGTCCAATCTATGGTATCAAAAACAGTATCATAAAAAACAGATTAGAAACACAAGTTAAAATAGGCAAGAAAATGGTAAGTGAGCGCCTGTCCACCCTAAACGAGTTCAAATCACCAGGACCAGATGAATTACACCCCACGGTTCTGAAAGAACTGGCAGATGTGATCTCAGAATCACTGAACTATATCTTTCAAAGATCCTGGAGCACTGGGGAACTACCAGAGGACTGGAGAAGAGCTGATGTAGTTCCCATCTTCAAAAAAGGGGAAAAATAGATCCAGGAAATTACAGACCTATCACCCTGACCTCAATATCTTGGAAGATTCTGGAAAAGATAATCAAGCAACGAATCAGCAAACACCTAGAGGCAAACAAAGCCAACAAGAGTTTGTCAAAAACAGATCCTGATAGACAAATCTTATTGCATTCTTTGACTAGGTGACAAAATTAGTGGAATGCTGTGGATATAATTTACTTGGACTTCAGTAATGCATTTGATAAAGTAGACTACAACCTACTATTTGATAAGATAGAAAAATGTGGGTTAGACAGAATCACCACCAGATGCATTCGTAGTTGGCTAACCAGCCGTACTCAGCATTTGGTCCTCAATGGAACTGCATTTACATGGAGGGAAGTGTGTAGTGGAGTGCCCCAAGGCTCTGTTCTGGGCCCAGTGCTCTTCAACATCTTCATCAACAATTTGGATGAGGGGATAGATGGGGAACTCATCAAATTTGCAGACGACAGCAAGCTGGCAGGAAGAGCCAACACTCAGGAAGATAGGCTTAAGATACAGGAGGATCTGGACAGACTTGAACATTGAGTGCTATCTAACAAAATGAAATTGAAAGGTGAAAAAAGTAAGGTTCTACATTTAGACAAGAAAAAACAAATGTACAGGTACAGTATAGATGCTACCTTCCTCAGTAGTAGTAACTTGTGAGAGGGATCTCGGAGTCCTAGTGGACAATCACTTAAATATGAGCCAGCAATGTGCTGCAGCTGCCCAAAAGCCAACACAGTGCTAGGTTGCATTAACAGAGGGATGGAATCAAGATCACATGAAATGTTAATATCACTTTACAATGCCTTGGTAAGGTCACACTTGGAATACTGCATCCAGTTTTGGTCACTACAGTGTAAAAAAGATGTTGAGACTCTAGAAAGAATACAGCAACAAAGATGATTAGGGGACTGGAGGCTAAAACATAAAGAATGGTTGCTGAAATTGGCTATGTCTAGCTTAATGAAGAGAAGGAGTAGGGGTGACATGATAGCAGTGTTCAAATATCTCGGGTTGCCACAAGGAAGAGGGAGTCAAGCTATTCTCCAAAGCACCTGAAGGCAAGACAAACTGATCAAAGAGAGAAGCAACCTAGAACTAAGGAAAAATTTCCTGACAGAACAATTAATGATGGAGCAACCTGCTCCAACACAAAGTTTTTAAGGAATGGTATAGGGTTTCCTCCCTGAGCAGAGGGTTGGACTAGAACAGGGCTTTTCAAACCTTTTCATCCATTGTACCACTTTTAGGATATAGCAACTTCCGAGTACCACCAGTCGCCTAGCAAAGAGTGAAAAACTTGATGACCAAAAAAAGAGGAAAAAAGTGATGAAGTACAGGTAGTCCTCGACTTACAACAGTTCACTTACTGACTGTTCAAAGTTACAATGGCACTGAAAAAAGTGCCCCCTAAGCCATAGCTGAGCAAGACACTTGCCTGCCCACCCGGCGGCCCTCTTCCTCATGTCCGAGGTTTTCATTGTTGTGAGCATTTCTGTTCAGGATTGGCACGGGGGTGGGGTAGGGGGTGTTTGGTTTTTATTCCCCCCGTCTGCTGGGTGGTTGCAGCAGGTTTTGGTCACTTCACATGACCCTGGGACACTGTGACCTTCATAAATATGAATCAGTTGCCAAGCATCTGAATGTAAATCACAAGACTCTGGAGATGCTGCAACATTCCAGCTGATCAGCACTTCTTCTGGGCTCAGCAGAAGTGCCAGGATCAGCGCCGAGCTCCAGCTGGAGCCTGGTGTTGTTTCTGGTGCTTCCACTGAGCCCTGACAGCCCCGAAGAAGCGCTGATCTTGGTGCTTCCGCTGAACCCTGACAGCCCTGCAGCTCCAGCCATCTCTCGCTCAGGCTTGTGCGGTGCTGCCACAGGTTCAGCTCATTCCCCTCCCCCGCTAACACTTTTCTAGGATGGTCACATACACCTGCCAAGTGCCAAAGTAGCACAGGTGGTACCCGTACCACTGATTGAAAAGCCCGGGATCAGAAGACCTCCAAAGTCCCTTCCAACTCCTAGTGTTGTTGTTGTTGTTAGCCCTGGTTGCCTGCATGCAGTCCAACTCAACAGTCTAAACCCAGAAACTCCAGGCTTTTGGCGTGGCGGAGAATATTTGACAGCCAAATGGTGGCTCTATTGACCCTTATCATGGTATTATTTGGGGAAAATTATGGGTACCATAGAGAAAGAAACATTTCCCTATTGCTCTGGTGGGGTTTCCCAATAACCAACTTATTTTGTGACTGCTGCAGAGTGGCAGCTAGTGAAGAAAAGATTTGATAAAGGTGCTTCACATTAAAGGATGGTACGCTATGGTGGTATGATGGTTCTGCATTTCATCACTTTCTCATTGCAGTGATGTAGTAGCATCTTTTAAAAACTAGTCATATTAAATGTAACTTTTTTGGATTATACTGCCTTTAACATAAAATGCAAAATATTTTACCATACAGTGCTTTCAACATTCAAGCAGATATATTGTTATATATAGTGAACCACAAGTTTACATGTTTCTTTATACTTAGCATCATATGAAGTAACCCTTGAAGTTAGTAATTTATTAAACTCATATATCACCTGACTCTTAACAAAAACTCGGGGCAGCTAGAAACATAGAAAACTGACGGTAGAAAAAGACCTAATGGTCTTCCCTCTGAGTTTGTTTGTTTTTTGTTTTCTTTTTAATTTATTTTACTTTATTTTAATTATTTTTATTTTTTATTTTAAAATTTTTGTTGGATGCTGGACATGTGTTTATCCCAGCAATGCATTTCAGTAAAATTAATAGAACTAGAAAATACTTCCAGTTTCATTTATAAAACATATCTATTTTTTTGTAAAATCTTGCTGATCCCTGCTAAGTACCTGTTAGTGTTTCAAAGCCCAGCAAGTATATTTGCATAATTTCTGTTACTGAGAAATCTCCCTATAAGACTTTTTATTCCTAAGTCTTCCCCTTTGACCCATGCTGAAGTATAAAGCCAATGCAATTAGTATTTCAATAGTTACAGCAATATAGATTGCATCTTTTAAGTGTCCATTAATGATGAAAATACAAGCCCACTTCAACATGAGAAAGGCAGATTCAAATTTAAGACTTTTAAGAATGTAACGGTAGACTAGATAAGCTTTTAATATGATCCAGCAGGACTGTTCAGAGTCTTTCCTTCAGTGCTCAAGTCCTTTTGGCACTTCTAGCCAGTAGACTGTAAAATCCTAATAAGAAAAATATCCAAAGATCCTTCAAGCTGAATTTAGCCCTCTTTTGCAGAAAAAAATATTGTTCATTTCAGTAACTTAAGTTAAGCTAACAGTGGTCCTGGGCAAGGTTCTAACTTCCCAATTTTATCATAGCTGGTCCTGAGCATTTATCACAATTTTATCACTTTACATCCATACTACAAATGTTATCTTCAGTTTCCAGCTGCTCTTCATATTGTACTTCATGAAGTTTTAGAATGGGTTTGTTTTTAAACTCTGTTATAAATTTGTTTTGCTGTCCAGCAAAGTATTTTCCATAATAAAATTGAGAAATTTTTAGATAAATCTCTTCAAAATCTATATATACTTGTCAGATAACCTATTATAACAAGAAGGAACCATGTTAAATAATACTTTTCTGGCACATGGCAAACACAGCAGAGTGGGGGAAAATGGGTAAAAAAAGCAATTAGCATAAAATTCTTATCTGCCAAGGACAAGGCACCAAAATGCTTTGTCACAAACCTTGATCTTCATTAATAGGAGTGGACTATTTAAGGTTTAGGGACGCGGTGGCTCAGTGGGTTAGGACGCTGAGCTTGTCGATCAGAAGGTCGGCAGTTTGGCGGGTCGAATCCCGAGTGCCGCGTAACAGAGTGAGCGCCTGTTACTCGTCCCAGCTTCTGCCAACCTAGCAGTTCGAAAGCACGTAAAAATGCAAGTAGAAAAATAGGGACCACTACGGTGGGAAGGTAACAGCGTTCCGTGTGCCTTTGGCATCTAGTCATGCCGGCCACATGACCACGGAGACGTCCTCGGACAAGTGCTGGCTCTTCGGCTTTGAAACGGAGATGAGCACCGGCCCCTAGAGTCGGAAACGACTAGCACGCATGTGCGGGGGAACCTTTACCTTTACCTTATTTAAGGTTTGTTTATTTATTTGTTGCATTTTTACCTACCTTTCTGCCTAAAAATACTTAGTAAACCTTATCTTCACAAGCCACTCTAATGAATGTTCTTTGGGAAGTTTGAACTGATTTATGCACTCAGGAAAAAGTGTGGGCAGCATAAGTTAAATTTTCCCAAGAAAGAGCTAGACATTTGAAGGTTATTTGTGAGTATATAAGCCTGAGCAAAAAATGCTTTCCCTGAGGTGTGACATTGGATACTGTTCTGTAGAGACAAGCAGAGAAATGCAATAACCATTTGGGACTGAAAATCTCACAGTTGAAAATGCTTCAAAAACCCTTAACTAAAAGCAGGTGCTTGTTACACAGATGTTATCTTACATACCAGGAATATCTATAAAGCTACTTCATGCAGAATAAAATAAATAGCCGTGTGTAAAATTGTTTAAATAAAAGCCTATCTCTTGTCACTCATCCTAATAGTATCTTGTTTAAAAGAACTTAAGGTATAATATATGTGTTCATCTTTGTGGACCCATAAGAAGAAACTGTGTTTGTTTCTATCTAAAAGGGTTGTCCAAGCTACTTATCTGGAAAATGTTTCTTTAAAAAAATGGAAAACCTTTCTTTAAAATTAGTATTTTAAACATTATTTTAGAATAGGACAGTTTTTCCCCCCCCTGAAAATAATGTTGCATAACCTAAGGTCATTTTTTTAAGTATTCAGTCTTGCAAACAACTGAACTAGAAAATGTTTATAATGCTAAGGCTTGTTTGTTAGTAAAGAATCAATTATTAAGTTTCTTAGGAATTTGTCAGATAAACTGGATCTTCCATTGTAAGAATAGCTTGTAATTTATCTTTGTTGTAAGAGTAGCCTGTAATTTATCTTTAAAGTACTGTATATCTCTGTTAACCTATATTATGCTGTTAGTATTGCATCAGCATACTCCAGATTGCATCCATGAGCTGTAGAAATAAAGCATTTACTAGTTGTTGGGGAATAACAAGTGATAAATTCTGCTTTTGTGGAAACAGATTTGGTAATCTGTGGAGTGAATTGTAGTGAGTAACTGATACTATTTATTTTAAACCCAAACTGTAATTGAAGGATTAAGACTGTGCTACTTTACACTAACATATGGCAACAGTCCCTCCTCTCCTCTTTTTAAAAAATATCAAAAACAGTGGTGGGGCATTTAGCGGGAAAGAAAATGACAGGAAAGGAAGAAGTGTTTAATCTTTTTCTGCCAGTCATTTTTTTGGCTCAAATCTCCTGGTTCCTTTCCATTTCGCAATATTTTATTAGGACAAATATATGTGTGGAGTTCCATATGGAGGAAAAACTCCAAACAAAATAAAAAAATGGCTAATGCTAAAGACCTTTTTTGTTCTCCAGATATTTTATCCTGAATCTTCCTTAATACTTATTTGATTTTCTTCTTTATGCCTCTTTAAGCCTTTGAATGAATTTAGTACAGGTTGTCCAAATATTGCCACAAAAATATTATGTTTGTGTCAAGAGGGGAACATAAATATAGAAATATCGGTAAGAATTGTACTGAACGTTACTTTCACTTTTAGATTATTTTTATATCTATCTTAGTAGTGTCATGACTTTGTATAGCATGCCAAGTCCAGACATAGCTCTTAATCAGAAGAAATTTTTCAACTCAACCCAAAGCATCTCTGAAAGCTTAAGTCCAACTTGCATTGGTGTAATTTCTCTGTCTTGAAACCACATTGCCTTCCATAAGATCCCAAAATGAATTGCAACTGATCCAGTTTTATACAGGCTGGTTGGTAGTACTATCTTACCTGTTTTCAAGTCATTTGAAATTGTGTGATACAGTACCTATTTATAATCAAATGGCTACGAGAATGAATGCTCTAACTCCACATTTCTGGGGGTGAATGTCTGTGTTAAGAACCTTCGTAATCCAAGAAGAACAAGAATATGCAAAAGCTCACCTCTCCATGGAAAGGGTTAGGGTTAGGGTTATCATACTGGATACTTACCTTGTTTCACCTTTTAAATATCACTCAGTTTTATAAAGACTGAAAATGGTTGCTAATCTAATCACTTTGTTGGTGCTTCAGTCTACTAAGGGATCAATTGCAGGAGTGCGCAAATCAGAATATTAATAGAATATTCCAGGCAAAACTTGATTTATCTTCCCAACTATGCAAATCTAGCATTTCTGGGGTTGCCAGTTTGACTTTTCAAAGCTGAATCAATACAGTCCAAAAATAAATGGAAATATTCTCATGTCCTCCTGAATAACCAAATTAGAAAATGTTTGCCTGTGATAGACATGAAAATGAGTTGTACTTTTTTTAAAAAAAATCGATGCATAGTTTAGATATTTTTAAGGATTACACAGCTCCGGATATAAATTAAAGCTCCGACAATCATAGGGCAGTGAGTCTTTATCTGAACTACATTTTAACGTGTTATTTTGGGAAAATATTAAACATATAGAAGTTACTAGAAAAGGAACATTTATGTACTTTAGATAAGTTATCATTCATACATTTTTGGATTTATTTATTTATTTATTTATTTATTTATTTATTTATTTGTTTGTCTAGTGAAATAAGATGGGAAAGGCAGCTCTGTTTTATGGCCTTAGGGTTTGCATCAGGAAGCAATTCTTGTGGTGTCAAGCAGATTGTTTTTGTTTCCTGTTACTTTCATTCACAAAGCTTTTGTTGTGAAATCTTATACATTGGATAATAATTGGCTTAATAGAAGCCAGTCTGCATGTTGCATTTTTATGCAAACACTAGCATATTAGAGAATGGCTGATCATTAGAACATCAGATGTTGTAAACATATGGATAAATACTGGATGAATTAAAGTCTCACTGAGCAAAACCCATGGGGTTGCATTCCTATCTTTTCTTCTCCTTTATGATAGCTACTTGGAGATTTTCTGTGTGCTTGCTGATAAATTAGTTTGTCAATATTCCTATATAGCATTGCTTTAATATATTGTACCTTTCTGAAAGAGGGAAAGACACAGAGACAATATTAATGAATTTTGTTGGATTCTAAATGTAAAAAAAATGGCAGTACATTTAATCTGTAATCCATTAAGGTTGGCCACCTCATTCTCTGTCGTCCCCTTCTTCTCTTGCCCTCAATCTTTCTCAGCATTAGGCTCTTCTCCAGTGA
Source organism: Vipera berus (assembly GCF_964194415.1). NCBI lineage: Eukaryota > Metazoa > Chordata > Lepidosauria > Squamata > Viperidae > Vipera > Vipera berus. Next base: position 69,579,251 of record NC_138204.1, read on the forward strand.
GTTCTTCCTTCTCATTAGGTGGCCAAAGTATTTGAGATTATATATCTAATACGTAATAATTGTGTGATAGACAGTTTGGTATAGTGGTTAAAGCACCAGATTAGAAATTTGAGATACTGTGACTTCTTGTCCCATGTGAGGCACAAATGCAGCTGGGTGACTTTGGGCCAGTCATTCTCTCAGCCCTAAGAAGCAGTCAATGGCAAACCACTTCTGAAAAACCTTGCCAAGAAAATTGCAGTTGCCAGGAGTTATAACACTACATTTTGAAAGCACACATGTGGGCACACTCACACACACAAAAGCTTTACCTGTCCATTTTTGTGGTGAAAGAGAATAGGAGATGAAAATAGATGACACAGAAATATACTTGCTCCATAGCTTATTTTTAAATAATACTCTTTATGATTTAGAAAAATTATATTTACATCACTAACTCTTATAATAGTTATGAATGATTTATGAATACAATTAAATCAGTGTTCCTGTTGTCCTTTTTTTCATTGGGGGATGGCTCATGTTTTAGGTTCAGTTGTGGTTTTGTGGGATATCATCTTGAGTTGCTAGTGTAGCTATCATTATCTTTTTTGAGATGGAAATTTGTCATATAACTACTATTCTGGATGCTTTTGAATTATTTCATGTTTTAATTATCATTTAGATTGATAGAACATTAATTATGTTGGTTTGCTGCACTTAAACACAAAATTAGAAAATATAAGAGAAAATAATTTTACAATTAAGGAATTCCTTTCTGAGTAAAGAATACTTTATTTTTCTATCAGTGTGCGCTGCCCTATCTTAAGGGTACAAAGGCTGCAACCTGCCTCACAAGTGGTGCAACTTACATAAAAAAAAATATCTCTGCAGTGTTTTTTGAAGATGGGTGTGAAAACATCTAAACGTGAATATTTAAACTGTTCTTTTCTGAACGTTACGCTTACTTTTGATTAACTGCATTTATCCAGTTGTTTCTAGGTAGCTATTATTCAAATCCAGTTGTAGGATAAATTTTGTGACAGTGTTCACATAATGTTAGAAGATAGCTTCATTATTTTTGGAGCCAAATCAAATAAGATGCTTTAAAGTAAGTACTGCATTGTTCCAGAGAAGAAAGATTGCAACAGTGTGGATCCCATTTTTTAGTTATTGCCAAGTCTACGAAGATGTTATTTGCTGTTGGTGCTGCTGCTTTTGGAATTACTTCAGATAATCCTATAGGATGATAAAAAGTCCTAAGGGTAACAGTCCTTTCTTCTAAAGTAAGGGATTAAGTATGTTTCTATTAAATGTAATTAGTTAAAAGGATCTACTTACATATGTTATTTGTCAAAGAGTTGTAAGAGCCATTCATATCATTAAAAGTATGTAGATAAATGTTACATTGAGGAAAGATTATTTTTTACTTTATCTTCGCATAAGAGTTACCTCCTTTTGATGGAGAGGTAATAAAAAAATCCCATTCTTTTATTCCTTTATTTTTAAATGTATATCTCTGACTTTTAAAGCAAAGATCTCCAAACTGGATGAAAAAATAAAAATAAATAAATAGGATTTTAAAAATGTATTTTTAGTAAACAATACTGTTTATTGAATAAACTAAAAGCATATCTACTCGTATCTAGGTGATAGTAACAACAGGGTACTATTTAAATGCTGCCTATATTTAATTAATAATCAATTTGGCTTTCTTTTCTTTCATCAAAAAACAACAGAACAAAATCAAATATCCATAATCATTATGGACAATACAACATTATGCAACAAAGTCAAGTTTACTCTAGACCAGGGGTGTCAAACTGCGGGCCGGATGCGTCACGTGGAAGCCGCACCCATTCCATTGACGGCTATGGAGAAAAAGCTCCGATACGTCACGCGACGTCGTGAGTTTGACATGTCTGCTCTAGACAATAAAAATTTGGGTTCAAAAAGTTTCCAAAGTACTGTTCCAAAGTTTTTAAAGTATATTTTAGGGAAAATATCTTACATAGTATGTAGTCAAATAATACAGTAACATATCTATATTTAACTTAAATATGGCAAATTAACTATGTATCTAGTTCAGGGTTGAACAAAGTTACTTTTAATTTGTGCAAAAGCTTTAACACATTTATCAGAAAAGAAATAGTGCTCTATACTTTCTTCTGTTTTGTTTTTTTTTAGAGGAAAACAAAAAGGAAAACTATTTCTAAGGGTTTTTTATTTTTTAGTTCAAGGAATTTACTATTGTGAATAGGAAATGGTTGCTTTCTTTGGTTGTCTGTGTGGCCTTTCTGTTTATACTGGCTTACTCACAATTTGTTCAGTAAAAAGATCCATCTGAGTCCAGAAAAATGTGCTTGTTGACTATAGCCCTTAAGATATTTCTGCATCCTTTTTAGCTATCATAGTTTTTGTTCAAAGAAAATGTACTTATTATCTTTCAACATGATTAATTCATTTTGGATGATATGTGGATCCATTCAGAGACATGTTACCCAGTGGAGCTGGGTGACTTAGATTCAACATTGTACAGTATTGAATTTGTGATTTTTCAATGTGTTTTTCTTTCATTTTCAGTTTATCAGATTTCAGTTTTTTTAATTAATATATTGTATTTGTGAACCTGTGAGAGAAGATAGTCAAAACTGAATTTTTCTAATAAAATCTTCTAGTCAGTGCCTCCCTTTTGGATTACTTTTTTCTTAACATTCAGTTTATAATTCCTGGATGCTGAAGTAATTGTGATAAATAGACATTACCACTACTAGATTACGGAATATATTACTAATAATTTTCTAGTGTGACTTTTCTGTTTCGGTAGTATGTGTGAGCCAACTTCATTTAACGTTTTGAAAATCTGAAGGCCTTTACTAGCTTAACTATAGGAGATGATGTGGCTGAGCCAGAGGGCAGGATCAAGTGCGTCATTAGTTTGAAGCCAGCCAGGCCTTCATAAGAGATCCAAGTCCAGCCTCCCTTGAAAGCCATTGACACTTGTCTGGCACCAATTGCCTTCAACAATTAGTAGAAGGTCGGCAGTTTGGTGGGTCGAATCCCGAGTGCCGCGTAACAGAGTGAGCGCCTGTTACTCGTCCCAGCTTCTACCAACCTAGCAGTTCGAAAGCACGTAAAAATGCAAGTAGAAAAATAGGGACCACTACGGTGGGAAGGTAACAGCGCTCCGTGCGCTTTTGGCGTCTAGTCATGCTGGCCACATGACCACGGAGACGTCTTCGGACAAGCGCTGGCTCTTCGGCTTTGAAACGGAGATGAGCACCGGCCCCTAGAGTTGGAAACGACTAGCACGCATGTGCGGGGGAACCTTTACCTTTACCTTTATTAGTAGATCAGATTCTTCTAGATAGGTTGCATGAAATAAAATTGTAGTTCTTTTGAGCTCTATCCTGACTCTTGATTTCCTGAACCTGACATTTAATTTTTATAATACATATTTTGTTTTAAAGTGTATATTAAAATCTGAGCACAATTTGCCCATATTTTCCCCCCACCATATCTCCAATAAGAGGCCACCCACTGCTGCTGATATTGACATACTCTATATGCTTCTCTGGCAGTAAGTTTAAGTGAAGTGCTAAGAAGTTGCTGAGTTAATCGAACCATAACGAAGTGCATTTTAAAAGTGATTTTTTTAAAAAAAATCTTTTTGAAATGGTAAATTAATATATCTTATTTTTGTACAATGTTGCTTTGGATTGCTTTGTTAGCTAAGTAAGTGTGACTTTTGTTGTTGTAATGTGTATAAATGGCAGCTTTCATGTTAATAAAGTATATTTTACGCTGTGATGTGTGAATTATGGCAGCAATTTTTTTCGCTTTCATCTTTTTCTGAACATTGGCCAGGATTTTATTTTATTTTTTTGCTTTTGAAGTTTTGTTTCCTCCATGAGGAGTGAATAATTACTTGGTGTTATTATAGTAACATTGCTGTATATGCATCATGCCTACCGAAGTAAAACTGGTGCAATCTCATGGAATAGGATTCAACGTTATTTTGTTAGTTGTCCCACTCAGTAATGAATACATTTTCTCTTGCGTTCCCAAAATAATTGGATCTTGTTATTGTTTATTTGTTTTGAGTCATTAACTTTTTAAATCTAGACATTCTCAGTAACTCTAAAATACATTTTCCCGATTTATTTTTTCCATCTCTGAAAGTATTTGAAATCTAATAATATCAGAAAGGGTTGGTTATCTCCTTTCTGGCCTCTTCATGGTATTATACTCTGTATTTTTGAAATGTATGCAATTTTATAATGGACAGACCACTCTTAGGATTGTTCTAATGAGCTAGAGCAGGGGTGTCAAACTCAATTTCATTGAGGGCTGCATCAGCATTGCGGTTGCCCTCAAGGAGCCGGGTGGGTATGGCCAGGGTGGGCGTGGCCCACTGGGTGGGTGTGGCTAGAGTGCGTATGGCCTACTGGGTGGGCATGGCCAGCTCTACATCGTTTGCATCAAGGGTGCCTATGGGGGCCTGGGCAGGAGTGGGACAGATCTGAGGGTCTCTGGCAGAAGGAGGGTCTCTGGGCCAGGGCCAAGGCAGCGGGGGCCGTTCCCTCACTGTTTCCAGGATGGCTTCGCAGGCCACATGAAACCACTTCGCGGGCCGGATCTGGCCCCTGGGCCTTGTGTTTGACATGTCTGTTCTATAGAGTCAGCCAGGAGAGGAAGAAAGGCAGGTAAAGTGAGATGGCCATTTCTGCTTCATTGAACTATCTTCTCTTTTCCATAGTACTAGAGGAAGCATTACTGTCATGAAAAGTGAGATAGGCAAAGTCAAATGTCAAATTGACTTTGGAGGATCAAATTGAACTTGCCTCTTGTACTCCTTTGTTCCTATCATTGGAAGAAATGCTTTCCTGAATCTACATACATAGATACATCTATATCATGTGGTTCCCTTTGAGGATTAGCAATTCTATGGAAAGTTTGGAGGAAAAGAGTAAGAAGTAAAAGTAAATAGTAAGAAGAAATTAAAGGCAGCAAAGTAGAGGAAAAGAAAAGAAAATCAAAGTCTCACTGACACCAGGACTGTGCACATTATACCTCCATATTTTTTCTATCTTTGATTCAGGGATCAGAGAACTATTATTACAACCAGGGATGATTGGTGTTGCCTCCCAACTAGGAGACAAAGTTAGGAAAGACTAAACAGTTCAGTCAGAAGATTTCTGTTTGTTTTAAATCTTTTCCATCCTGGAGGTTATATACATTGAAATGGTAATATTTGGGTATATATTCAGAACTAGGTGACTAAATGTTTCCCTGTTTACAACTAAGATAAATCTTTGAAAGATAGCTAGATTTGGTGAACCCAAAGGTGCTTTTTTCAAAAGGCAACTGGCCTTTCTTTGTTTTTGCTTCTTCAGAACAGAAGAAGTTTCTTGGATGAGAAGCAAAATGTCTTCAGGCAAAAACAAAGAAAGGCCAGTTGCCTTTTGAAAAAGCACCTTTGGGACAACCATGATCTGGATGAGAGAGAATCTCCATAGACATTTAAATTTGGTGAACTTTGTGGATACTTTTTTAAGTGTAAAAATTGGATTTTTTCCAGCAATGGGAGGAGAGAATTCTAAGAATTCAAATAATTATCAGCTATTATTGGATTATTATTGTTCTTGTAGTGTCTTAGAGAAGTTAGATTGAGGGATCCTTGGAAGAAGAGCCTTCCAAGTACAGCACCATTGACTATGGAACTCTCTTAAAAGAGAGTAAGGTTCGTTGATTCTTTACTCTGCTTTAGGCAGACATTAAAGGCCGACTGATTGGATTGTGAGGTTTTGTAATAATATGTCATCTCTTCTAATGTATCTTGCTTTTATGATAATTTGAACTGGTATTTTAACGTATATTAAACCAGGTATCAAATAGATATTTTTTAAAAAGTTCAGTTGGCTTTCATGGGGCTGATAGAAGGAAATAATTTAAAATGGAAAGGATCATTTTGGGTAATTTGCCTGATACTGGTAGCTCTCTGTTCTCTTTCTCCTACTGTTTAAGAGACCCTCTAACTGTTTTAGAGACCGCTTGGCCTTGTGATAAACCCATATGGTACAAGATTATATATGACTGCTATAATGTTGTAGCTGTACAGGTAGTCCTCGACTTATAACAATTCGTTTAGTGACTGTTCATAGTTACAATGGCACTGAAAAAAGCAACCATTTTTCACACTTATGACCGTTGCAGCATGTCCATGGTCACATGATCAAAATTCAGACACTTGAAAACTGACTCACATTTATGATGGTTGCAGTGTCCCAGGGTTACGTGAACACCTTTTGTGATCTGACAAGTAAAGTCAGTGGGGAAGTCAAATTCAGTTAACAACCATGTTAGCAATGTAACAATTGCAGTGATTTGCATAACAACTGTGTCAAGAAAGGTCATAAAATGGGGCAAAACTCACCGACAGAAATTTTGGACTTGAGTTGTGGTCATAAGTCAAGACTACCTGTAATATGTTGAAGTAGAAACTAACCAACCCCATTTTAGCTGAGTGTTTTGAGTCAGCCTGTGTTGGTAATGGTACAGGGTGTCTTGCCAACTGAAAAAAATTGGCTTAATTCAAACTTTCTTCTAGTTATCTCTGGGTACTGTGTCATGTAAACACAGCTATGGCTACATATAACTTGGATAAAGGTTACTGGTTGTTTATGTGCAATAAAATCTCTTTTGTTCATCAGCTACAAAATCCAGCTTACCAGCTCCTACTGTAGCCGAAGGTTTTCCATCTGTGGGTTTTGAGAATGGCCCTGGTTTGCTCTCGAGAGAAGAAAGAAGCTAAAATGCCCATTCTAAAAATGTAGTTTTCCCTGTTCATGGAAAGATAATTTCAATCTATGACAATGATTTATGTTCATATTGAAGAGCCATTATAGAATATAAATGTTCTAAGCACAGCAGAGATAAACTGTGGGGGGTACTCGCTCTTATTAGAACAGTTTATACTGGCATTTTACACTGTTGGAACTATTTCTGGGCTACGTTTGTATTCAGTCAGCAGATGACTGAATTAAAAATTATAGTAATTTGCTGGGAGACCTAAAAATACTTTATGACTGTTTCTCTGCAGATTGGATGCCCTGTGAATTAAGTACGTAAACTGTTTTTTTTTTCCTGGGTTGAAATAGTCACCTAAAATATAATGTTCTCCATGCTTCTCGGAAATGGTCAATGGTCATCTTTTTCCATGATAAAAAAGCAAATAGTAAGAAGGTCTATATGCTTGTAAGAGACTTAGTTGTCTACTGTATTTGTATAAAAATACTTTAAAAACTATTTTTAAACCAAGAAGCAAATTTACAGTGATTAATACTACATGTGGTGATGAACTATAAAGCCCAAAATGGCTAGGGTCCGGGATATCTGAGGGAACACCTGCTGCCGGCATCAAGTTCCCTTCGTCCTGTGCGCTCCCACAGGGAGGGCCTTCTCAGGGTGCCCCCGGCAAAAGATTGCCGGCGGGCAACACCCAGGGGGAGGACCTTCTCTGTGGGTGCGCCTGCCCTTTGGAACCAGTTATCTGTAGAGCTCAGGACTGCCCCTGATTTTCGTTCATTCCGCCGGGACCTGAAGACCTGGCTCTTTGAGCTTTCCGGCCAGGACTGAGAATTTTAATTTTTTAACTTATTGTAATTGGGTTTTAATTAGAGTTACAGGGGTTTTATATTTTACTCAAGGATAATTTAATTATTTTAATTGTTATTAACTTTTTTGTATTGTAGTGTTATTTTTAATTGCCTTGTGAACCGCCCTGAGTCCTATGGGAGAAGGGTGGTATATAAAATCAATCAATCATTAAATAAATAAATAAACTACAACTTCTCCTATGGTATTTAGGCAGTATTTGAATTGCAATGTCGGATAAAGTGTATGAATACAGTACACATATGCATACAAAATAACAGTTCTTCAGCTGATTATGTATAGGCAGCCTTGGCTCTTTTATGGCTCGTGGACTTCAACTCCCAGAATTCCTGGCTGGCTCAGGAATTCTGGGAGTTGAAGTCCACGAGCCATAAAAGAGCCAAGGTTGCCTACCCCTGGTATACACATATTCTCAGTGGAGCTTATTCTTGGACAGTGTAGAGTTATTAGTAATTCTAGTTGGCTTAGAATAGGAGTCAAATTCAATTCTTGAGCAACACAGGAAAAATCCCTTAACCATGCTAGGTTTGTGATCCTCTGGCAAGTGGGTATGTTTTCAGAGGACTTTCCTTGTAGATCATAACAGAGGTGATGCTTCTTCATATAGGTTAATGCCAACACTTTAAATTATACCCAAGAAGATGTTCCCAACCAATGCAGTGCTTTCAGTATAGATGCATAGATTCCTGAAACTTGCCTTGAGATTTTAACAGCTGGGCTGTTGCACTGGTACCAATTGCAACTTCCAGTGATTTTCAAGGATGATACCAGTGTAAAACACATCATAGTACTTAAGTTGAAATATAGCCCAAACATGGATAACATTTACTAAACTTGACAAACTCAGAACATTTGCAGTTAACACCCTGCAATTGAGCCAATGTGTTCCTCTGTTCATTACCGCTATATACGGCTTTATATTTTATTTAAAACCGTGGGAAAGAATTGTATGACATAAAGTGTCTCATAATGGCTTAGCCCTTAGAATGATGCAAAATGTGCTGAGTGATTTAGATTGACTTATCAGTTCGGTATCATTCAGATTTTCCTATTGCTTCATGTCGCTTAAATATTGTCAGTGTTTTGGAAAGCTCACATTTGATCACAGTAAATTGGTTTCTATTTCAAGCAAGGCAGTTATTTAATTTCCTGTTGGAAGTCTACATATGATGGGGCTGTTTACAATTTGGCAGTATCCCAGAAAAATCTATTGAATCATTAATAGGTTGGAGTCTGTTGGAAACCTTACCTAATACTGTAATAGGTTCTACCAGTAGTGAATGCTGACTCTTAGCTACCTCTACAGGGGGGAAAAGTACATATGAAGACAAGATATTTTTCTATTAATCTTCGTCTATACTGACGTCATTCCTAATCCTTACTAAGTACAAGAGTGGCAAACCTATAAGGTTTTATTTTTACTAGAGTAACCTTCAGGTTTCATTATGTCTCACTTTCAGTTTCCTGCAGGTGATTTTTTTGGGGGGTGTGTTTCAGGAGAAAGGTTTGCCTCTCAGCCTGTCATTACTTCAGACAAAGCACAATATGACAACCCATCACTACTTCCATTGTATCAACACCGATTAGAATAGCAGCTGAATCTGATTTTAACTCAGGTTATAGGGCAGTATAATTTCCTGTTCTGGAAGGCACCAGCGTAATTGAAGGGCTTGCAGACTAGATACAGCTGTCTCTATTCTGAGAAGCCAGTTCCTATTGCTCTATCAATGAGATGGAATCAGCTTTCGTCCAAGAAATTAAACTACTTATTTATAAAGGAAAATTAAGTGCTCCATCAAGTTTAGCCTCATAAACAACCTTTGTCTTATTATTATGTAGTTGCTAGCCAGAACGTTGTTCTTGGAAGAAGAAAAAGAATGGTGAAATTGGTTAGTTGACTGCCAAGCAATTATACACAAACGGCAATCTATCCTGTTCCAAATCCAGTGAAAATGACCAAGGAACACAGGATGTCTGCTTTCCTTCTTGAATAGGATACCAGTTATCATGGAATAGGTTTGCTTCACAGCAGATGGACAGGTCAAAGATCTTGTAAAAGGCCAGATTGGATTTGTCTTGATGGTTTTACATTAGATAGAAATTTTGGAGGAAGCCGCGTTGAGCAAAGCTTAGAAAGCAATAATGAATGGAAAACCTGAAGCAAAAAGATAAAAAGAACTGAGTCAGTCAGCAACATATTTAGAAATAGGCGCCTTTAACAATAGCCAGTAGCTGTGTTTAATGAGTAAAAGCAGACACTCTCAATGACCAATATTATTGTCACACAAGGTTTCATGAATCCCAGTTCACTTTATCAAATGAGTGAAGTTCCAAGAGAAGAGACTTTTTGGTGTGTTTTTTTTGCAACTACAGTTATGTGTGAGAGGACAAGAAGTTAGGAAGCCCAAAAGAGGAACCTTTGGAAACAGGCAGATGGGCAAAACTACTTTGAGTGGCAATCGTAAAAGTAAAGTTCATCATGTTTCCAGAATATCCATCCTTTTTCATACCTTTTCAGCAAACATGATAGGTATGATGGAAAATCATTTATCAACTGAAAGACTAGTAAATACATTATCACTTGAGTATAAAGCATAGTGAAAAGACTATGTATTTTAAAAAATGGAAGAGGACAAAGGAGAAAAGGTGAAACACACAGCTGGTTTAGAAGCGACTTTACATGGGAAAAATATAGAATATAGCATAAATATTGCCCTGGAAGTCTAGCTAACAGTGCAATGAGATAAGCTGTGTTTTATATTAAAGTTACATTTTTTGCTTGTCAATAGGGTTGACAAGCTAAAGACAGGAAGTGATGTCACTAAAGTTTGATACAGGTAGTCCTCAGTGTATCACCACAATTGAGGTCAAACTTTCCATTGCTAGGCAAGACAGTTGTTAAGGGAGTTTTTGCCTCATTTTACAACCTTTCTTGCCAGTTATTAAGTGAATCACTGCAGCCATTAAAATAATAATATGGTTGTTAAGTGAATCTGGCTTTCCCATTGACTTTGCTTGTCACAAGGTCACAAAAGTTGATCACGTGACCCCGGGACAGTGCAATCATCATAAACATGAGTTGCCAAGCATCTGAATTTTGATCACCGTTTTATGCTACAATGGTGATAAATTTTTTCCAGTGTCATTGTAAATTCAAACAGTCACTAAAGGAATGACTGTAAGTTGAGGACTACCTGTTCATTAGCTTTTGCTTTCTTAGACCAGAGATCACCACCTTTTCTCGGTTGATGGATTGGAGGAAAAGGAAGGGGGAAGCATTATAAATGTGCGCATATGTGCGCACGTGCACAGCCATAAGCACATATGCAATGCAAGCGGGGTGGTGCTAGCGCCCATGTGATACTCACTAGCCCTACCCTGTTCTTGCGCAGTGCAGCGCCCCATTTTTGCACCCCACGGCGGGGCGTTATTCCATTTTCATACCTCATTTTTACATCCTGCTGTGCAGCAGCATCCCGTTTTTGCACCCCACGCCATGGCTGTGTCTTGTAGCACAGTGGCAGCCTGTTTTTGTGCCCGGCAGCCGTGGGGCTAGTGCGAGTAGGTGGGTCTGTGCACAATGTGTGTGCACTGGCCAGCCTATCCTGCGGCCCAGTGGCCAGTAGGCCACGGCACACTACCATGCCACGGCCCACAGGTTGGAGACCCCTGTTCTAAACAATGACAACTGAAACAAATTTGCTTCCTTTTGTTGGGCCAAAGTCTGATTTTATATTCTGATTTTTTTTAGTTTACAATTTAGAACATATTGTTACCCTTGAGGTCCAGCAGTATGCTTTTTATCGAAACATGATGAAAAGGAATTTGGAAAATATTTCAAAGAATCTGAATAATAACTTGAAAAGAGTACAGTTCTTTTCTGATGTTTAATCTGTCTTTTTTTTCCAGACTGACAGAAACATTCCCGTAATTTATTTTTCAGAATTGCCTTTAAGTATTTTGTTACATGCTTGGGGCCTCTATATCTCTGGCTGTAGGAAATCTAGCTTTATTTTATATTATTCTCTACCTGCTGAATGATGTTTAATTTTATAGCTTTTGTCTGAAATATTTGCTTTACTTATCTTTTATTCTTGGAATAAAACAAATATGGTCATTTTTATAAAAAGGATTGGCTTATGACCAAAGAATTATTGTGGAGTCAATTTTATCTAGAAATAATATGCAAAGATAAAATGTAAATAAACCAAACTAAATTAAATGCAACTGATCTCAATTCACCTGAGATTAAATTTCATCCAAAAAGTTTATTAATTGAATTCTGCTCTTATGAGATCAGACAGCCTGACTCTGTTGCTGACTGATGTATTTTGCAAAAGTTTTTTAAAACAACGGAAAGGAAAAAATACAGAATTACATATTGAATTATTAATCTTTCTAAATGTGTATTTGTGAAGGAGGAATGATGAAGGATGGGATGGGCTAAGTCCTGTAATGCACAGGTTCCAAACATTGGGGAGCCACCTCCCTTTCCTTTTTTAGAAGCCCTCATTCCTTCCCTCCATTAGGCCATTCTCCCTTTTAAAAAAATTAACTCATAATGAAAATTAAAATTAAGTTTGATGCATGTTTTCTCCTATGTTCCTCTTTATTCTAAAATGCAGCTTTCTGATTTGTCAAGCCATGTTGGTATGACTTGATCTTGGTCTTACAGGCTCCAGTGTTCATCTTAGGATGATTGTAATAAGTCATTATAAAAAGAAATTTTATAAGTTGTAATGTTTTGTAATTGTAATTTTTGAATCGTTGCCTTAATGTAAGATTAGTCTGGAGATTTTTAGTTTGCATTAATGACACATGAAGAAACCGGATTGATACATGATTACACTTTTTTTACTTGAAAGTAAAGGAAATGGTTTAATCATTATTCCCTAAGAAAAGAAATAACTGGCACTGTTTTATTCATTTCTGCTGTTGAAGGATCTATGTTTTATTTTAGGAAAGTTCTCTCTCTAATAAAATACAAGTATTAACATCAGTAGTAAACCCAACTACTTCAGTGACATTCAGCACAGACTGTCATGTTCCTGCAGAACCATTCTAAATTCTGGGTTTCCTTCATAATGTTTATATGGAAAAGGATTTTATCATATTTGTGATTATCATGATTTCAGATCTGCTAGAGCTGGCCAATTCTGGACAGTATACAAAACAAACAAACAAAAATCCATGAAAACAAAATATAAAACCACTCAGGCAGCCTGGACTGTAAAAGATCTTAAAAGTAAAAAACTTAAAGTAGCTTTCCCCCCTCCCCATGTATTAATGCAAGGGTCTTCAAACTTGACCCTTTTATGACTTGTGGACACATATATTACAGAGTTTGTATTTTCTTTTACCTAGAGGCAATATTGTATTGTTTTATAGCTATGAATAAAAATCAGTGGTGTTTGGTTTGAAAAACAAATCTGTGATTCACATATTCCATGACTGAAAGATATGCATAGTAGACTATATCAGAAGCTTATTTGTCCTCTTGCCAGAATGTAATCTTAAATGGAATCAAGTCAACATTTCAGCTTCTAAAAGTTAATGGAAGATTTTTTTTCTTAGATTTTTTATTTAGAATGCATACATAAATATGCAGATGGAACTGCATATGACTTGTATGTGATAACAATTGCAGTAACCTATTTTAGGATGGTACACCACAGAGTAATCAAAATATGCTTTGGAAAATAAGTTGACTGCCTCTTCTTTGTGGCAGCTCCATAAATACTGGAATACTGTATCATGCTCCCCTAGTCCTTCTTTTTTCTAGACTGGCCATACCCAATTCCTGCAACCCTTCTTCATATGTTTTTGTCTCCAGGTCTTTAATCATCTTAGTTGCTCTTCTTTGCACTTTGTCCAAACTCAACATCTTTTCTATAATGTGGTAACCAAAACTGGATACAGTATTTCAGGTGTGATTTTACTAAGGATTTAGAAAGTGGTACTTTATGTCATGTGATTTTGATTCTATGCCTCCGTTTATATAACCAAGGATCGTATTAGCTTTTTTGGCTGCTGTTGCATACTGCTAGCTCATGTTTAAGCGATAGACCACTAGGACTGCAAGGTCCCTTTCACAGAATTTCACTAGTCTACTAATTTAGTCACTTTGTCAAAGAATGAAATAAGATTGGTTTGGCATGATCTGTTTTTAACAAACCCATGCTGGCTACTAGTTATAACTTTATTTGTTTCTAGATATTCACAGATCTGTTTTTTGGTTATTTTTTCCAGAATCTTCCCAGGTATTGATGTCAGGCTGATTGGTCTATATAGTTTCGTGTTTACTGGTTGTTTTAGAAAATAAAACAACTTAGCAGTGAAGCTGTGACTGATTTGGATATAGTCTTTAACTTTTGCAATCACATGAATTCTTACATGGTCTGGGTGGGCTGGTTTTGGTTAGAATAGCTCAAGAATGTGTTTTGTATGAATTTAGATCTTTTCTAGACTAATAAATCAATTAGAACACATCTATTCTTCAGTTTGTGCTGTTCAAATGTCCAATTCTTTTTTCACACAATTGTATCAGAATGTTTATAAATTTATTTTAAGTTAGAATGCATTATCTTAACCACTGGATATGTTTTATAGCTAAGCTTGGTATAGCAAATAAATCAGCAGTTGATATAATAACCTACTGCAATCAATAATAACATCAAAATATATAAAATAAGGAATGTCTAAACTGCTGCGTATTGGAGTGTGTATTGTATTAAGCAATAGCTTAACAGATGACAGCTAGAAGGGGCTGTACATAACTGCCGCAAGGCATGGCTCAGCTTTCGGCGGGAAAGCCTGGTTAAATTGATTGACTGTCAGCTCAGCAGCCAGAGTATATAAAGGGCACAGGCAGCCCATTCTGTTGCTGGTTCTTCTCTACAAATAAAGAGCTGAATTCACTGCCTGGCTTTGTCTTGTGTGTGTTAACCCACTACACTTCACTGGCGATGAGGATGGGATCCTGCTTCAGAAAGAGCTGATTTAACAAAGGGCCCGCATTACTCACTGGGGGAAGAGGCATCTTCCCCAGCTACCGAGTTTAAGGGCTATTTGAAGCAGGATCTGCAGGACCAGATGCTACATGGCACAGTTCGGCCAGATCCAGCCATTTGACCCAAGGTGTTCCGAGTGATGGGAATCACACCTGAGTCAGGTCGAGTTCTACCTATGGGTGAACAGAATCACGGAGGACAGTATGAAGGTAGCGGCTCTAATGTGCATAAGCGGCCCAGCCGTTCACGATCTGGCCGTTGGACTGTGCGTGCCAACAGCCATTGGAGCCGTTACGTACAACGACCTCGTGGAAAAACTGAACAGGCATTTCAACAGAAGAATGAGCTGACCTGGCGATTCCATTTTGAAAAAAGGGATCAGCGGCCGGGTGAATCAGCGGCAGATTTTATCGCGGGGGTGCGACAAGCCGCTCGCCTCTGTAAGTTCACGAATTTAGATGAGAGGCTTCGCGACCGGGTCATTTTTGGCCTCCGGGACAAGCGGTTGCGGCAGAAACTTTGCGCCAAGCCAAACCTGACCTTCCAGGAGGTCCAGGATGAGGTTTTGGCCAGAGACTTGGATGATGGTGCAGATCAGAGTGACCCTAGACCCAGCACTACCGGAGGGGACATGCACCAAGCAAACACTATGTACGACGGGAGTGGACATTGGGATGAGACAAACTGACATCAACGTGGTTCACCAAGACCAGATGGCACAACAACAGCAAGGGCACAACAACAGCAAAAGGACCCAGAAGAAACCAACAACACCAATGACACAACACAAATGCACCTGCTGCGGATGCGGCACGACCCACCCCAAGTGTGTAGGCTGCGGGGGAAATCACACCAGAGTGGCCTGCAAATTCCGTACGGCCAAATCTCGGGCCTGCGGAAAAACAGGCCACATCGCAGCAGTCTGCCAAAATCGCCCCGGAGACGGCCTGCACAAGATCCAATCTGAGGACAAAGATCTAACAGGTACCTGGGGGCCCCAGCAGTTGTCCATTGGCAATTTCAAAATATATAACACCGGGGTTCACCGGCCACTCACCCCAAAAATCAAATTGGATATCCGTTGCAGGGGATTCCCTGCAAGATGGAACTGGACTCCGGTTCAGCAGTCTCAGTAATTTCAAATGAGACTTTTGAACACGCGTGCAACCGGAGTCAGCAGTGGGTCAAGTTGAGGCCTTCCGATATCAAATTAGCAGATTTCCAAAACACTCCAATTAAAATTAAGGGGGAAGCCACATTGTCCGTGGGGTTCAAGGGGTTCCAGGGGCACTTGGATGTCCTCGTAGTTGAAGGCCGAAGGACTAATTTAGTGGGGTTAGATTGGTTCAAGGCCTTGGGTATCGTGATTGGAGGGATCCACAACACCTAGGCCAAGAGCATCGAAACCGTCTGCAAAAAGTTTGCAGACGTGTTCAATGATCAACTAGGCAAATACACTGCCCCCCCATTTCGTTTAAGTTAAACCCTAAGGTACCACCCATTAGAATTAAGCCCCGAAGAGTTCCCTTCGCTCTCAAGCATAAAATTGAGAGCGAACTGGACAAACTAGTGGAACAATAATAATAATAATTTTATTTATATACCTCCCTTCTCCCGAAGGACAAGGGGTGTTAGAGGCCGTAGAAGGGGGTGAGTGGGAAACCCCAATAGTCACCCCCCTCAAATCAAACGGGGAGGTTAGGATTTGCGCAGATTACAAGTGCATGATCAATCGAGCACTCAATCCGCATGCTTACCCGGTCCCAACGGTCAGCCATGTCCTTGCTTCCCTACAAGGCGGTGCCATTTTCGCTAAATTAGATCTTGCGCAGGCGTACCAGCAGCTCCCGGTTACCAGGGAGACAGCTGACGCACAAACTATTGTAACTCACCGTGGAGCGTATAAAGTTAACCATTTACAGTTCGGAGTGACTGTGGCTCCAGGAATTTTTCAGGAGGTGATGGAGAGGACTCTGAAAGGGATTCCAGGAGTATGTCCATACTTTGACGATGTACTCATCGCGGGGAACACGGAAGAAGTATTGGCTGACCTATTGGAGACAGTGTTAGGAAGATTTCGTGCTGCAGGGTTTACGTTAAAGAAAGACAAATCCAGCATTGGCGTAAAGGCCACTGAATTCCTGGGTTTCAGAATTGATGCCAGGGGAATCCATCCTGCAGAGTCCAAGGTAAGGGCCATCAAGATGGCCTCCACCCCCAAGAATAAGACAGAACTGCAAGCATTCCTGGGGCTACTAAATTTCTATCATTCATTCCTCCCAAATAAAGCAGCTATTGCTGAGCCCCTTCACAGGTTGCTGGATAAGCAGGCAGTGTGGAACTGGACCCCTATACATGAAAATAGTTTCAGGAGTTTAAAGAAACTGTTGTCCAGCAGTTCAACTGTGACTCACTTTATAGAATCTAAGCCCATTTGCATAGCATATGATGCTTCCCCATATGGAGTGGGCCCAGTTCTGAGTCATTTGGAAGGGGATGGGGTCCAAAGACCCATTGCCTACTACTCCAGGACACTGTCAGGGGCTGAAAGGAATTATGCTCAAATTGATAAAGAGGCCTTGGCAATAGTGGCTGGGGTTAAAAAGTTTCATGATTACCTCTACGGCTGAGAATTCACAATATTCACAGATCACAAGCCACTACTGAGGTTGTTCACATCGGATAGGCAAACTCCTCAGATCTTATCCCCAAGAATGTTCAGGTGGTCCATTTTCCTATCGGCCTATAATTGTAAACTGGTGTACAGGCCAGGGAAGGAGATGGGTCACGTTGATGGACTAAGTAGGTTGCCACTAACGCAAGCGGATCCGGATCCGGCACTGGCAGCTCAACTACTGACCATTCAGGACCTGCCAGAATGCCCACTCAAGGCAAAGGATATCGCTGCTGAGACAGTGGCAGACAAGATCCTGAGCAGAGTTTTAACATGGGTGGCAACTGGTTGGCAGGAGAAAAGCCCGGGGCCAGAATTCCAGGCGTATTTTATTCACAGGCATGAGATGTCCATGCACAAGGGTTTCCTATTGTGGGGCAGCTGAGTGGTAATTCCAGAAAAGCTAAGGAACAGAGTCATCCAATCTCTACATGAGGGGCATCCAGGAATAGTAAGGATGAAGGCACTAGCCAGAAGCTACCTGTGGTGGCCAGCCCTAGATAAGGCCATAGAGGAGCAAGTAAAAGGGTGCTATGTGTGTCAAAGGTCCAGACCTGAGATGCCACATGCGCCCGTTCACAAGTGGGAGGCCACACACACCCCATGGTCCCACGTCCACATTAACTATGCAGGGCCATTCCAGGGACAGTTGTTTTTAGTGGTCGTAGATAGCCATTCCAAGTGGTTGGAGGTAGTTCCAGTAACTAGCATGACCACAGCAAGGACAATCCTAGTGCTCAGGGGACTTTTTGCCACACGTGGCCTCTCGGATGTGTTAGTATCAGATAATGGCTCTCAATTCACCTCCTCTGAATTCCAGGCTTTCACGAGGAGCTACGCAATTGGACACGTCACATCAGCACCCTTCCACCCGGCCACCAACGGATTGGCAGAACGCATGGTGCGCACAACCAAAGATGCATTAAAAGGAATTATCAGCGGCGACTGGCACCAAAGATTAGCCCAATTCCTACTTAACCAACACACCACACCATGCACAGCTACCGGAAAGAGCCCAGCGGAACTTCGTTGGGGCAGAAGGTTTATCACCAAGCTAGACAGACTGCACCCTGACAGAGTGGCTGCGGAGTCGGATCGATCCAACCCCCCTAGGGAACTACACACAGGCGACTTGGTATGGGCAAGGAACTATGGGCCTGGACATGTATGGATTCCGGGGGTGGTGGTTGACAGAACGGGGCTGTTGTCTTACATTATAGGGGTGGAGGGGGATCGACAAATAAGAAGACACATTGATCAGATCAGGTCACGAGTTTCTGAAAGACTGCCAGCCAGCAACCAACATGAGGGACACTTGTCAGTACCACCCACGATTCCGTATGATCACCAGCCGAACGCAAGGGGGGAACTGGATCTGTGGCCAGAAAGAACTGTTCAACCCGGGCAACAACAGGCACAGGGAGCTCACAATGAGCTGGAAACTGGGGGTGGTACACTGGGTGAGGACAGAGCAGAGGCACCCACTGACTCATCGGCTCAGGACAGGGGCAAGCCTCTGAGAAGATCTGCTAGGAATCACAGGCCACCGGCTTACCTCAAAGACTATGTGCAACCATAAGAACCAACATATTGTCTGGAAAAATGTATATATAGTTGTATTATATTGTTGTATTATATTGTTGTATTGTTCATTCTTAAGAGGGAAGGGGTGCTGCATATTGGAGTGTGTATTGTATTAAGCAATAGCTTAACAGATGACAGCTAGAAGAGGCTGTACATAACTGCCGCAAGGCGTGGCTCAGCTTTCGGCGGGAAAGCCTGGTTAGATTGATTGGCTGTCAGCTCAGCAGCCAGAGTATATAAAGGGCACGGGCAGCCCATTCTGTTGCTGGTTCTTCTCTACAAATAAAGAGCTGAATTCACTGCCTGGCGTCGTCTTGTGTGTGTTAACCCACTACACTTCATAAACTAACACCGAAAATAATATCAATCAATAAATAAGAATGCATTTATTTTAATGCAACTTCACAGAAAAAAGAAGTATTTTAGTGCTTTTAGAAACATTAAGTGATCCAATTTTAAGTATAATTCTGGTGGGAGCATCTTCTCTAGACACAGATAAGAATAACTTTTGACTACTGTACAATGTGGTGTAAATAAATGTTAAATGCAATGCCATACAGGCCACCAGCAGGTCTATCAAATAATAATAATAATAATATGCTTATAGTCAGGAGGCAATGCATCAAAAATCACCAATAGTTATTAGCCTTTTTCTCAGATTTCCAGTGTATCAATTGGCAATAAAAATAGATGGGGACAAAATAAGGTAATTTGAGAATAATGCTCTGAAAACAAATCAAGGGATGATGGAATGAAATGTTAGGTAACCCATAGGTAGGCTGCTGCAATAATCCAAGCACAACACAGCACAACCAGAACGTGAACCAAAAGCTTGGTTGACTTGGTAGAGAAGGATTGAAAAACTTCAGAAGTTTAAATCAAAGTGCATTCTTTACCTGTTTTCTGCTTTGTAGAAATTTGAGGAAGTATATCCAATCTGAGAGGGACGTGGTGGCTCAGTGGGTTAGGACGCTGAGCTTGTCGATCAGAAGGTCGGCAGTTTGGCGGGTCGAATTCCGAGTGCCACGTAGCAGAGTGAGCGCCTGTTACTCGTCCCAGCTTCTGCCAACCTAGCAGTTCGAAAGCACGTAAAAAAAATGCAAGTAGAAAAATAGGGACCACTACAGTGGGAAGGTAACAGCATTCCATGTGCCTTTGGCGTCTAGTCATGCCGGCCACATGACCACGGAGTCCTCGGACAAGCGCTGGCTCTTCGGCTTTGAAAAGGAGATGAGCACCGGCCCCTAGAGTCAGAAACGACTAGCACACATGTGCAGGGGAACCTTTACCTTATCCAATCTGAAATTCTGTCCGAGGGGTTTGAAAGAGAGGTGTACATCATTTCCCAGGAACAGATTAATAAATTTGACAATTGTCAGCATAAATATGGTAGTATAATTTGAAATTCAACATCTTATGGTAGTATCTAGAGAAGAGCTCTTAAAGAGAAAAAGGGACACTCAACACAGCGTTGAGGATCTCCTTTAATGGAAAAGACTGAGAAATGGAGCTATTCCCCGCAGCCAAGAATTTCTTGTGAGAGAAATTAGTCTAAAACCACTGAAGAACATACTTGGCAATATTAAATCTTAACTTGCATATAAAAGCAGAGTTCTGTTTCTTTAACTCTTCTTTAATTCTTAACATACGTATTTCCTTGAAGGAGGGAGAATTGAAAACCAAAAAAACAGAATGATATCATTTGTTTCAAGCAACAAACATGTTTTAATTTTTTTTTCCGGTTGGATAACATCCAACCCATATCTTAAATCTGATTATTTAGATTTTGCTCATTTTAAAAGCAAAACTAACCCATCTTAAGTAGAATTGTTTTAATGTAAATATGCTTATGATTACTTTAAAAATATACAAATGATGTAAGGCAGTCTTAAAGGGATACTGATATTTTTTTATCTCATATTTTTATTTGAAATTGTGTATCACGTTCATTGAGTGTATATGGAAGGAACAGTCATGTTGTCAAAGCAAGAACACATGTCTTATTTTGCCAATAAAGATGCAGATATCCAGAAAGTCTGAATAGACAGAAGAACCGCCTGATCATTGTTCTTGCAGATCATAACCCCCCAAAGCTGCATAGGTTGGTCAATTTCAATAAAATTTAAAAATTGAAACTATTTTGAAAAAGAGACATTTGGTGATTAGCATTGAACTAATTTTAAATAAAGCATTAAAATGTTGATAATGGTGCTTTTACAATAATCAGTTTATTAGGGTCTTAGACCAGTAGTCATTTTATTCTTTCAAATTACAATAAATTTAGAGAGACACAGTCTCTAAGTTCCTTTACATACTTGAAGGGTAATGTTATATCTCCTTTAGTAGTTCTTTTTTTCTAAATAGATTAAATCCAGCTGTTCCACTATCACAGGGGTGTCAAACTCAATTTCATTGAGGGCCGCATCAGCATTGCAGTTGCCCTTGGCGGGCCTGGTGGGTGTGGCCTGGGTGGCCATGGCCTACTGGGTGGGCGTGGCCAGCTCTACATCATTCGCATCAAGGGTGCCAATGGGGGCCTGGGCAGGAGTGGGGCAGATCTGAGGGTCTCTGGCAGAAGAAGATGGGACCGGGGCAAGTGCCAAGGCATGGTCCACTGGAGGAGCCTCACTGTTCCTCTCAGGCCTTGGGGGGGGTTGGACAGTGGTGCGGAGGTCAAATGCCCAGCCCCGCCCTCAAGCACTCGCGGCACTAAGCCCAGCTCCATTTCCCCAAGGTGGCGCCCAGCTGCACTTACCTCCTCCTCAATGCTACTGCTGCTGTGCTTGCTCTCCTTAGCCAGGTTGCTCATGATGGGTACGAGGGCAAAGTCAAGAGGGAGGCCCACTCCCTCTCCATGTGAGGAGACCTGGCTTTGTATCCAAAGCTTCCTTAGCAATAGGATGGGAGACCCCCCCAGGATAGGCCAGGAGGAAGGGGCAAGGGGATGGTGGAAGGGCAGCAGGGCAGGACTAGGCAGGACTTCCCTCAGACCCTCCCTCTCCTTCCTTCCTTCCTTCCTTCCTTCCTTCCTTCCTTCCTTCCTTCCTTCCTTCCTTCCTTCCTTCCTTCCTTCCTTCCTTCCTAGAACAGAGTGGTAAGAAAATATTTGAGATGAGGCAGGGAGAAAAACAGGCAAGAAACGCAGCTGGGGAAGTGCCATCCTTCATGAGGAATAAAGAAATGCACCATCGCCTGGAAGTGCCCAGTGCAATAAAACAGCATGGGCCAGTCCCTCACTGTTTCCAGCCGGTTTTGTGGAGCTAAGACGGAATGTATTTCAGCATAGATGACCACCACGAAATTGTACATTGGCTTCTGGCCAGCTGGGGCCAAGGCAGCGGGGGCTGTTCCCTCACTGTTTCCAGGATGGCTTCGCAGGCCACATGAAACCACTTCGCGCGCCGGATCTGGCCCCCGGGCCTTGTGTTTGACATGCCTGCACTATCAAAACTGCACACACCATAGAGGTTAATATTCTTGGTACATATTGTTATATTTTACAGTGTCTAATTGAGCTGCATCCACAAAGTTATACTGATATTGCTTTCTGACTACCTGTTTTTCTGAATTGCTATAAAGTAGTAAAATTGAATTATAACTCCTTTCTCCTTCCCTCACATAGGTGTTTTTTTATCATTTATTCATATTCATTTGCATAATCATGCATACAGATCATAGAAAGAATATTTCCTAGGGGAGCCACTGGTAATAGACAATCCAGTAATTTGGTTACCAATTGCCCAAAGATATATTTATGCTTTACATTTGTTTTAGCTTTCCAGAAATGTTTTATACTAGCCCAGGTTGGACATATTTTTATGGTCGTTGAGGAATGGATTGCTCTCTCTTTCTCACTTTTTCAACATTTTGTAAGTGTGTTGTTTTTCAGTCTGAACTTTTCCTGAAGTACAAAATGTTAAATAATCAAAACTAGACTTGAGTTATTAAATGATATATTTTAAATATGGAGAAATTGCTGCACTTCGCTGAGCAAACAGAAAAGGAATAGAGTTATTTGACGTTGCTATTTGATAACATAGGGTTATAAAATATTAGGGTAGGACTGAACATTGTAAAAAAATAAGACTTGCCCATTTTTCTTAAACTTTTCCTTAATATTTAGAAAGCACAAAATATGACAAAACTTTATAATCTTGTTTGACTTCATTGACTGCTGGCTGTAGTAATGAAAAACCTGGGAGTTCTGCTCTTTCCAAAAATCAAATTTCCAGTAAACGTTCTGCAAATATGAGGCATAATCGTAGTCTGAGGAAAAAAAGAGAAACTTGCGCAATTGGACATAACCCAATACCAGCAGCCGAGACCTCATAGAACACCTATGAGAACTGCTATCTGAGCTGCCTTTGTTGCCAGTATGCTTCTGGGTTCAATCCAAGGTGCTGGTAATTAATTTAAATCCCTTCCAAGCTTAGAACCTGTTTCCTTGCAGGACTGTTTCTCCCTGGGCCTGGTTGTATCTACTCATCATGTTAAACCCTGCAGGAGATAGATACATGTTCCATTTCAGGTCCTGTCTGGTGTGGAATATGATATGGTGCCTGCCTTCTGGAACATCATTAAGCTGAAGATTTGCCCTGATCCTGCAGGCTTTTTGTAAGCTCTTGAAAACCTGCCATTTGGCACATGCCATACCTCTGCTCTGTGGCCTATTTTCCCACAAATGCAAATTTATGTCACTCAGACAACTTCCATGGCTGGGAAGTTTTGAACCTGACTCTTTCTGCTCCTTAGGCATTTTTTCCAAGGTGTCTCTAAGCACAAAAATATACTTAATATGAAAAGATACATTATACAGGGCAGGAGGCTCAGCTGTCCGCAACATAGATATCCCTTAACATTCAAAGATCTGGTATTTATGTCCTCTGTATATGTGACCAACACATCCAGTTACCAATTATTTCTTGGATGTTGATAAATATTTGTGGTAATGTTTACTACAAATGTAAGTAATACATTTGCACTATATACTTATATAGTATTGCATATACGGTAATATTTATAGTATATCGATTTATCCAGATACCTAAAATGTTACTTTATCAGAAAAAAAACCTGCATTAATTGAATTAACTAACAACTAAAAATATATTCTGATGTAAACTCTTCAGTAGAATATACTTTGAGATCCAAGGATGGGCAGGATTGGGTTAATTTTGTTAACCTGATCCTGTTTTTTGTTAAATTCATACTAACTTGTCTTCTAAAAGAAGGGCGCTTTTGCCTTTTGGATGACATATTAGAGAAAGAACAAAGAGTTGGACAAGTTCTATATCAAAATTTAATTTCAATAATGCAATTCAATAATAATTTTTGGAAGTGCTTTAGGGAACCATACACAAGTTTTTGAAAGTGTGAGGTTATGTATCTGTTTCTAAAAAATGTGAAAATTCAGACAAGGAAAATAGTGTACACATAGTCCACCGTTTATGTCCAGCAACCATTCAAATTTGCAATAGCACTGAATTAGGAGGGCTTACAACTGGTCCTTGGAGTTCCAGCCATTGCAGCATCCCTATAGTTATATTACTGTGGGCTGTGGGGCTCCTGATTACATGTCCGTAGGCTGCGGTCATAGTGATTTCCAATGTTCCCTACTGAAACATAGGGAAGCTGGCAGGAAGTTGGAAGTCAGGGACTTCCAAGTTGAGGTTCTTACTTAATGACAGAAACCCAAGACTGCCAGAACTGCTGTCGCCAAGTGAGGGATTCATGTGACATCTCACTTTAACAACAATGTCACGCGATGGGAATTCCAGTCCCAATTACCGGTGTTAACTAATGATAATCAGTAAGGTATATAAAGGTAAAGAAGTAAGTGTACCACAATTTCTGTGCTTCTTGTTAGATGGAAAATGCTAAATGAACAAAGAATAATTGGCCTTAATGTCTCTTTCTTTATTCCAGGTGTTTTTCGGCATTAGGAAATATTTTTTCTTTATTTTCTTAATCAGATATATTTACTATACAATTTAAAATTAATCTTCTGTGACAAAAAAAACCTTCATGTTTTTTTTTAACTTTAATAGCCAGCTATCAATAAAATATGTTTTATTTATATTAGTTCTTTGGGGATTAAAAAAAACTTCCAGAGATTTCCTTCTCTAACTTTATATTTCAGGTTTCTTTTTATTTTATTCATTCTGTTTGTTGTTTATCTGTTTGGTAGACTTTCAATTGCTATTTTTACTTAACATATTTTAAAGTAATTTGATTCTTGGTGGTCTTGGAAGAGGCCCAGAAATTGCTTTGGCTGATACTGTATAATGTGAATAGAATTTGTATGTGTGTTTTTCTTTCCACTTTCAACAAAGACATCTGTAGAAAAACAATACATTAGTAAATGTGTCAGAGCAAGGAATATTGTAAAATTGTTGAGCTGCAAATTATGAAGAAATATCTACTATGTTTCTTTTCCAGATAAAAATGGCTTAATAATCTAAATGTTTACATTATGTATTTTAAAAGATCTTATATGTGCCAATAGTGCTTATATCCTACATGAAATATCCTATTGCCAACATAAAATTAAAAACAACTGCTTTGCAATCTGCCTCCCTCCCTTTGACATTTTGGGATTTTTATATGGAAATACGTTTTTGGAAGCAAAGAAATGTTTGTTTATAAGGTTCATAGTTCTCCGGTAGTAAATCCTTTATCCAGAGTCGCTATCTAAATAAAAACCATGACTAAATCTGAGACAGTAGTGAAAAAATATAAATATTGCACATTACTGAGCTGAGTATGAATACAGAAGATATTAACATGTAAACAAAACAAAAATCTGAGTTGTACAAATTGGAGATTTGAAGTTCACAGTAGAAATTGGAGAAGAAACAGGTTTAAATTTAATGAATAGGATATTTTATAGTACGATATACAGTTCAAAGTTATGTGTAGAGCTGTTGTTATCGGAACTGTGTTCATTTTCATACATAAGGTAATTCTGTTTGGCCTATGTAAACTTTGTTATGCACATGTTAGTGGAAGATAAATTTATGACATTATAAGATATGTGGGCCAACCTTTCCAAACTGGTGCCATTATTTATATTGGACGACTACTACTATTGTATCCAGCCAGTACCTGTTTTAGAAAACCTGTTCTAGTGAAAAGAACGCTAATGTTCTGGTTCACTAATGTTATGTCAGGTATGAAGAAGCAGGGCCATAGCTTAAGTTCCAATTAACAAGATTTATTGCTCAAGCCTTTATACAGATATCTAGTCAACTAACAGTTAGCCCTAAATAGTCAATATTAGCACTAAATAATCAATGGAATTCAAGTATAACTAGTCTTTGAGCGTTTGTGGACATGTAATGATTCTAGGCTCAGTCCTCTCTTGACTCCACCTCTAGGTTCTGCCTCTTCTTCTCCTACATGTTATTGGCTAGAACTATGACTGTTTTTTATTTGTAGGTACAAATATGCAATTATTTGGTGGTTTTCTTTTTAGCTGATGACACCTGATTATTTTTGAAAAATCAATTTGTACAGTTTTCTTAATTTTGACCTTTCGGATTTGACATCAAAAGAAGCCACCAGTTGGAGCTCCTAGAGTTAAAGGAGCGCAACTTATATTTTCCACAGATCTACGGGAAGAAAAAAATCAAATTATTGAGCCTGTGAATAGGTGGCTTATATTAATTGGAATGTAAGATCCATGAATCAAGGAAAGCTGGACGTGGTCAAACAAGAGATGACAAGACTGAACATCGACATCTTAGGCATCAGCGAACTAAAATGGACAGGAATGGGTGAATTTAATTCAGATGACCATCAGGTATACTACTGCGGGCAAGAATCCCTTAGAAGAAATGGATTAGCCTTCATAGTCAATCAAAGAGTAGGAGAAGCAATACTGGGATACAATCCTCAAAATGACAGAATGATCTCAGTTCGAATCCAAGGCAAACCATTCAATATCACAGTAGTCCAAGTCTGTGCCCCAACCACCAGTGCTGAAGAGGATGAAATTGACCGGTTCTATGAAGCCCTACAGCACCTTATAGAACTAACAACAAAAAATGATGTCCTTATCATCATGGGGGATTGGAATGCTAAAGTAGGAAGCCAAAAGATACCTGGAATAACAGGCAAGTTTGGCCTTGGAGTACAAAATGAAGCAGGGCACAGGCTGATAGAATTTTGTCAAGAGAATACGATGGTCATAGCAAACACTCTTTTCCAACAGCCCAAGAGACGGCTCTACACATGGACATCACCAGACGGTCAACACAGAAATCAGATTGACTATATGCTCTGCAGCCAAAGATGGAGAAGCTCTATACAGTCAGTAAAAACAAGACCAGGAGCTGACTGTGGCTCAGACCATGAGCTTCTCCTTGCAAAGTTTAGGCTTAAACTGAAGAAAGTAGGGAAAAGCACTAGGCCACTCAGGTATGAATTAAATCATATCCCTGTCGAATATACAGTAGAGGTGACAAATAGATTTAAGGAATTAGATCTGATAGACAGAGTGCCTGAAGAACTATGGACAGAGGTTCGCGACATTGTACAACAGGTAGCAACCAAAACCATCCCAAAGAAAAAGAAATGCAAGAAAGCAAAATGGCTGTCTGAGGAAACTTTGCAAATAGCTGAGGAAAGGAGGGAAGCGAAAGGTAAGGGAGAAAAAGAAAGATACGCCCAATTGAATGCAGAATTCTTAGAGAATAGCTAGAAGAGATAAGAATGCCTTCTTAAATGAACAGTGCAAAGAAATAGAAGAAAACAATAGAATAGGGAGGACCAGAGTTCTTTTCAAGAAAATTGGAGAGATGAAGGGAACGTTTAATACAAAAATGGGCATGATAAAGGACCAAAATGGCAGGGACCTAACAGAGGCAGAAGAGATTAAGAAGAGGTGGCAAAATTACACAGAAGAACTATACAAGAATGAGCTCAACGTCCCAGATAATCACAATGAGGTGGTCACTGACCTCGAGCCAGACATCCTAGAATGTGAAGTGAAGTGGGCCTTAGAAAAGCTGAGCAACAACAAAGCTAGTGGAGGTGACAGTATTCCAGCTGAGCTATTCAAAATCTTAAAAGACAATGCAGTAAAAGTGCTACACTCAATTGGCCAGCAAATTTGGAAAACTCAACAGTGGCCACAGGATTGGAAAAGATCAGTTTACATTCCAATTCCAAAGAAAGGCAGTGCCAAAGAATGTTCAAACTATCGCACCATTGCACTCATTTCTCATGCTAGCAAAGTCATGCTTAAAATCCTACAAGCTAGACTTCAGCAGTATGTGGATCGAGAACTACCAGAAGTACAGGCAGGATTTCGAAGAGGCAGAGGAACTAGAGATCAAATTGCCAACATACGCTGGATCATGGAGAAAGCTAGGGAGTTCCAGAAAAACATCTACTTCTGCTTCATTGACTATGCTAAAGCCTTTGATTGTGTGGATCATAACAAACTGTGGCAAGTTCTTAAAGAGATGGGAGTACCAGACCATCTTATTTGTCTCTTGAGAAACCTATATGCGGGTCAAGAAGCAACAGTGAGAACTGGACACGGAACCACTGATTGGTTCAAAATTGGGAAAGGAGTCCGGCAAGGCTGTATACTGTCGCCCTGCCTATTTAACTTATATGCAGAGCACATCATGAGAAAGGCAGGGCTAGATGAATCAAAAGTTGGAATTAAGATTGCCGGAAGAAATATCAACAACCTAAGATACGCAGATGATACCACTCTAATGGCAGAAAGTGAAGAAGAACTAAAGAGCCTCTTGTTGCGGGTGAAGAAAGAGAGTGCAAAACTTGGGTTGAAACTTAACATTAAGAAAACCAAGATCATGGCATCCGGCCCTCTCAATTCCTGGCAAATAGATGGGGAAGAAATGGAGGTAGTGACAGATTTTATATTCCTGGGCTCCAAGATCACTGCAGATGGGGACTGTAGCCAAGAAATTAAAAGACGCTTGCTCCTGGGGAGGAAAGCCATGGCAAATCTAGACAGCACACTAAAAAGCAGAGACATCACCCTGTCAACAAAAGTGCGTATAGTCAAGGCTATGGTCTTCCCAGTTGCAATGTATGGCAGTGAAAGTTGGACCATAAGAAAGGCTGAGCGCCAAAGAATTGAGGCCTTTGAACTATGGTGCTGGAGAAGAATCCTGCGAGTCCCTTGGACTGCAAGGCGATCAAACCGGTCAGTCCTAGAGGAGATCAATCCTGACTGCTCTTTAGAAGGCCAGATCCTGAAGCTAAAACTCAAATACTTTGGCCACCTAATGAGAAGGAAGGACTCACTGGAGAAGAGCCTAATGCTGGGAAAGATCGAGGGCAATAGAAGAAGGGGACGACAGAGGATGAGGTGGCTGGATGGAGTCACTGAAGCAGTAGGCATGAGCTTAAATGGACTCCAGAAGATGGTAGAGGACAGGAAGGCCTGGAGGAATGTTGTCCATAGGGTCGCGATGGGTCGGACACGACTTCGCAGCTAACAACAACAACAATTAATTGGAAGAGAAAAGTTCAGCTGCTTGCTACCTATAAAACATCCAACCTTACGTTAATGTTAATGTGTTGACACTAACTGATACTGCAGTGTTTCTCACAGCTGTTTTACAAAATAAGGGCATTTTAAAAACATACATAAATGCTTGGAGTAATCCATGATATTTTGAATGGTTCCTTGCCAGCGTGCTGAAATATTTATAGCTATAACAGAAATATTGAAATATTTGTTTACAAATGTGTGCCTGTAATAATACAAATACTTGGAAGCCTGACAGTGGTGCTTTTACACTTACATACCATTTTTGCTTATGCATGCACAATTATTAATACATTTCTTGAGCATGCATATATTGTGTCCATGAAAAATATACTTATTATGTTAAATTTATGCATTCATTTCATAAATGAATGCTAAATACTGCAATCTGTCATTGATTCAGACCATAGCCTAAGTGCGTTAAATGAATTCATTCACTCATGGCTTAATGCAATTGAGAAGCCAGTGCTTGTAGCTTAGTTAACAAACTGGTTAAAATAAACCCTTTTAGCACTTTGTATGAACCCTGCCATTCAACAGGAACTAGATAATCCTAAGTCTGCACAAGAAGGATAATTTTAATTTACCATCCTTTCTACTTTCTATATGAATGGAAATGATAACTAACATAATTCTCATGGTCTATATTGGGAAAGCTGGGGACTAATCTTGTGTTTTTGAAAATTGGTGATTATTCATAGCAGAGTTAGCTTTGGGGCAACTCATTTGGATAGCTGTACTGGATGCAGTACACTTAAAGGTGTGTTAAAAAGACAATTTATCTTTATCTATCTATCATCTATATGATAAATTGTCTTTTTCAATATATGTATGTATGTATGTATGTATGTATGTATGTATGTATGTATGTATGTATGTATGTATGAGAATGATTGTAAAATAAAGATAAATGTCACAGTCCTAATGTCCATTCCAGCAATTTTCACCAATCCACTGAATTTTATTTCCCCTTTTCACCACTGGACAAACCTGCAGTGCCATAGCTTAGCCTTTTTAGTTTCTTAGAAAAAGACACTGTTGGTGCAGAAATCACACTATTCAGCTTGTTGTTTGCCCTGAAATGGTTAACACAACAATTAAATCGCTGCACTTAGTACATTCTTTCAGCTGAATGTTACGCATCACAAAGAAGTTTAACAATGATAACACATAAAAAGTCTCTCCGCAGGGAGTTGGCCTGGCTTGGCAGAAACAGCAGGGTGCTAATAGAGCTAGTCAAGCATCTTAACTCCCACAGAGTTTTGTTACCTTTTGTACTTTTAAATCCAGCAATAGTGACTTCTCTGAGAAAAAGAGAACTAACCTAAACATGCAACAACTATGCAAGTTGAGCTTGACACTTCCATCACCATTCTTCCATTGGCTCTTTTATTTAGCCGTAATGGTGGAATTCTGAAGGTATTATTAACTAATGTGTACAGAGCAGCAATGGTACAAATAGGAAGAATTCACAAAAAGTTATATGCATCATCAGCCTTTTAAAATAATCTTGTTGCATGCTGAGAAGAAAGATTCAAGCCAGAGGCTGGCAATTGCAGCAGCACACATGAAACCGAGGGGCAGTTTTTTGTTGCTTCAATTATATCTTACCCAAATATTTGTGTTGGTGTCTTTCCTTTGGATGTTTGTGTACTTGCATATGGTCGTTCCGGTTGTCGTCCTTCCCAAGTGAGATTTAGATAAATGCTGAAACAACTTGAAATGGGGCTGCTGGATTTTGGATGGAGTGGTTTGAGGATTGCAACACATAAAAGATGTAGTTGAGGAAGATTATATGATTTCAAAAAGAGCAGTATTAGGGATTCTTTAAGGGCATGTTTTAGGAACCATGAATGCATAAAACAAGCATGCATGTTTTGTAAGAAGCTTGTCCAACTGAACTAAAGGAGCATAAACTGCATGATCAGAAGGCAGACATTTATGCAGAAACCAGCAAAGGGGGAATCAGATTGCCAAAACAGAAGGATTTGCATGAAACTTGGTATCTGTTTAGTTTTAATTTAGAAGGAACTACTACCTTATTATATTAATACTAAATGGAATATATTAAACATATTAAATGGAAATATACCATACATACCACTATTGTGGAAGAGGCTGTGACCAGACTACAACTTATTGTTCTTTAGTATAGTGACTTCATCTGCTATCTTATTTTAGGTTTTGTTACCTTTAACATTCCAAGTAGTAGAGTATTGCCTTTTTTATAACCTAGGAAGCATCATTTCTTTATTTGTAACATTAAAAGGTATATTATACTTAGATCATTTGAGTAATTCTTGACCTATTGTAGATGTTCTTTTAATCAACAGAAGAACATCTGAGTAAGTGGAAACAAAGCTGTCTGGGAGCAACTCTCTTGTGATCCTTAATTTTTAATTTTCTGGCAAATCCCTATGGATGGAACTTCAGTGTTGATAGCTGAGAATAATCTTAAAGAGCTCTTGTTACTCTGCAAACTTCTTTGAAAGGGCCAGCTGAAGCAGAAAGCCCCAGAGGGTTAAGTGGAGGTAGGTATTCCATGGACATGATAAGTTATCTGTCATTCAAAAAGGTTTCCTGTTTTTGCTTTAGAAAGATTTTGTTGTTGCATTTCTGTGTCCACATTCTTTTAAAAGGCTGATTGGATTTCCTTGAGACTTTTTGTAATTCTTGAAACACAAGTAGCAGAAAATAAAATTTATCCCTGCCCCTTTACCTGTAAGTAATTACTAATACAATTAAATATAAGTAATATGAAGGGAAATGAGAAAGATACAAGCTGAAAATAGTCAGCAGAATTGTATAAAGAGCAAACTCTGAGGTTTATTGTTCAAGAAAAACTGTTATAAAATTTCCAGTAAAAAGTGGGACCTGCTAATTATCCAGTTTATGATACTGTGAGACAGTATACACAGTGAGCCATTTTTGTAAAATATAGATCTTTACTAGGAGCTCTTAAAAGCCCTGAGAGTTCAATCTGGCAAGTGTGAGAGATTGTAGGGAGGTTGAGAAATCAATGGAAGGGAGAATAAACACAAAAGAGAGAGTGGGAGAAGCAGTTCATACTTTCTTATAAATGGCAACTTCATCCACATGGGGAAAAACCTGGAAAGAAGCAGTTCAGATTATTTAAAAGAGATTCTATTTGAATCAACTCACTGTGAGTGAGGCAGGAAATTCTTCTCACAGTTTCCAGAATTCTGTATTTGTCTCTGACCAGCCGTAAAGATATGAGCCAGTTTACTGTAGTATTTAGGACATCTGGCTAAAAAATGAGATGTGATCTCTGGTCCACCCTGAGTTGACCAGAGCCAGCTGGGTGACCTTGGACCAGTTACTTTCTCTCAGCCCAAGGAAACAGGCAATGGCAAACTACTTCTGAAAAACTTTGCTAAGAAAATTGTAGAAAGTAGTCTAGAGAGTCACCAGGAGTCAAGCAATGAAGATACTTAAATTTGTCAAATTTCGTGATCTTAGTCAGCTGTGTAGGGCTTGATGGAAGCAGGAGTAGATTTTAAAGAGCACTGCATTTTAGTACAATTCTTCAGATCCCACAGTATTTAAAACGGCAAGGGAATTTGCACCAGTGGACTATGAGGTAGCACAAAGTTGTCCGGCAAAGATGCAGAGTTCCCGCAGCTAATTGATTTCAGAAGGTGCAGGCCAGAGCAAGACTCCGCAAAGACCAAAAAAATGTTGTGATACGTCACGTGACGCGATCGAGTTTGACACCCGTGTTGTAGATAGAAGAAGACAGCTGCAAAACTGTAGTTAATGAGAGCAAAGAACAATGCAGGTCAAAAGCAGAGGAAATGCAGATTGAAGACGGTTATATGCTAATCCTTCAGCAGACTGAATGGAATGAAAAACAACAATATTAACTTGATTTTGAATGAAAATGAACAATAAAAATGCTGGTAAGTGTATTTTACAGATTTCTACAGAACCTAGGCGATTTGTTGGAGAATGGAATTGAAATGTCAAAAGCTTCTCCCACAGACACAAGAAAAAGGAGAAAAAAACCTTCCAAAACATTGGTTTTACAATTTGTTTTTAATGTTACATTTCTTATTTTACTTTGGGGTTGTAAACTAGCCAGAGTTAGGCTTTAAGATAAGCGGCTATACAAAATGTTTTAAAATAAAATACTGTAAGTAAGTAAATAAATAATGAACTACAGTATATAGAACGTAGCTATTTAATAAAGATGGTATTGAGCCTTGACCACACTGGGTAATTTTGGCCAGGCTTTCCATTAGATTGATAGCTATTCATAAGCAGGCTAGCAACATTTACAATCAAGATAGCAAGTCTGGGTGGTAAAGTCTTTCCATCAGAGCTGGGTAGTGAAGTCTTTCCATTAGAGCAAAATAATTGTTTTGGCTACCCACCCCCTGCCGCCGCCCCCATGGTCTATAAATCTAAAGCAAGGAAATCGGAGCTATATATGTTATGTGAGCATTCAAAAAGGAATGGCAAAGCTGCACATATAAATGCTATATCTGGGGAACTGTTAAATTAGGGATGTGAAATGCTGTTCAGCTTCTTTAATGAGTGTGAACTCTGCATCTGTGAATTGAGAAGAATGTTGTTATTGTTCCTCTGTACAAAGAGGAAGATAATAAGACTAATGAAAACCTCATACAATATCACACTGGCTGTGTGTACCTTGAAAGATGTTTGTCTGATTTTTGTTGAAAGGATAGAGAAGGTAACAGCAAAATTTGGAAAGTGCAGTATAGTTTCATACCAAGGCGAGGGTCTACAGACCAGAGGTTTAACCCGTTAGCTGACTATTGATAGGGTTGTGCAGTATTCATATCTAAAGCAGGAAAGGGTGTGGTATGGACTAGATCCCTAATGAAGCCATGCTTTTTGGGTTTTTTTTTGAAATAGCACTGTCTATACTACTGCAGGGAAGTGTGAGAAGCATCGAGCAGGCAGCCGAAGGACATGGACAACATTGAGGCTTTTTTGGGAATCAAGAAAAAAATTCTTAAGAGGGCATTAAAGAGTACTCACACCCCCTCCAAAACACCTTTCCTGCATCAGATGTACACATCCTTGGTCAGGAGAAGCATACAAACGAGTGGCATGCTGTGGGAATATGGTAGAAATGTGGCGAATCGAGAGGTAAGATCAAAAATAAAACGGAGGTTGAATGAAGGTGGATTGCACACGAAAGTGAGGGACTACTATGAAAGCAGCATGATGAAGTGTGTTGGTTATATAATGCATGCCAATTGAATCACAAAACAAAGGAAAAGTGAATGGGGTAAGAAAAAAAGGGTAGGACTGAGAAGGTCATTGTGTTGGAAGGAATTGATGAAAAGAAGTGAGGAGCTAGAGAACAAAAGGCAATACATGGATATGATAGACTCGGATAGAAAGATATAGAGCTGTACAGTGCATAGATGTAAAATAGGTCTGTCTGTGTGTTGGATCCCTTTTCTGTTTTCTGCACAGCATTGTTTATCCTGAAAGAGAATAGCTTTGGTACAATACTTTCATACCACTTTTTTTAAAAAAAATCTTACCATGCACGACTAAATTGACAATGTGCTTTTTTAACTGATGATCTTAGTACTCATGGCCATTATTTTTTGCAGAAAACACCAAGAGGTTAGAATAAAAGAGCAGCAGCTTCTTGCAAAAAACAGAGAAGAAATTGCTTTTGTTGTTGTGGCTGATGTTTCACTGTTTATTAATTCCTAGGGAATGTCATTGGGTCAGCCTTCTTCTACCTGGGATCCCAGGAAAGTAATTTGGGATTTCTGCCCAAAATGCTAATTTTCCTACAGTGGGAAAAGAGAATTCAAGACACATATCTACATTTGTCATTGTCTCTGTCATGACACATGCACCCTAAGCAGGTCTTAGCAGGCTCACTCTGCTTTTAATAACCAAGTCAAGACTTAACCAGTTTAGATGTGCATTTGCTGCTTAATCTTCATTTTATTTTCGTTCTTCGTGTGAGTGCCTATAGTTTCATTCTGAAGTTAATGTATGCAAGCTGCTTTGAGAACTTGCTGTGATGCACAGCATAAGCAAGTTGTTCTTGTTTTAAAGAATGAAGTTGACTTGTTTTATAGGGCTGCAGTGGCATTTAAGGATTTTGTCTTCTTTTTTATTGCCTCAGAAACTTAATGCCAAGTAGCACATATAAACAGATGATATCATGTAAACCAGACATGTCAAACTCACGACGCCATGGGACTGCTTTGCCATTGCCGGCAATGGAGTGAGCGCGGCTGCTGTATGATGCATCCGGCCCGTGGGCCGGCAATTTGACACCACTGATGTAAATTGACTACAGCACTGTGATTAGTGGTAATGTATTTTGAATAAGCAGTAAAAAAAGTTCTCTTGGTTCAAATAATTAATGTGCTCTTACCAACAGAAATTGAGATAATGAAAACCATTACCATAAGTAACATACTTCTCACATGTTTGGGATAAGCATCATATCGTTGTCTTAACAAATTGCTTTGTCATGGATATTTCAGAATTTATCTATGACATTTTCACTTATAATTATATGTATTGCCACAGTTATTACATTATTCTTGTTCTCATCAGTAAGTCCCAGCCTAGTCTTTCTGTGTCATATTATCATTTTTTTCTCTTCTATTTGTTTCATCCACCTGCTTTTCATGACCAGTGGATCACACATGAATGTATTTAGCTTTACCAAACTTTGGCATTTGAATGTATTCTCAAATCCAGACGCGGTGAGATAGTTTTGGTTTGAAAGTAGGTCATATTCATATTCATATTTTTCCCTTGGAGAGGATATCATCTTCTAATGTTTTGCTCTCATTATTTCCATATGCTAGAAAGTTTTGGAGTGGACTTTTCAACTTTCTTTTGCAGAGTAACAAATGTAGACGATAGCATTTGACGTCTTTTTAATAAGAATAGATTAAGAAAGACAGGCAAGGCAAGAATGGACAGTTGTTGACTTAGGATCACAACTGAGTCCAAAATTAATGTTGCGGAGACAGTTGTTAAGTGAGTTTTGCCCCATTTTACGATGTTTCTTGCCACAATAGTTAGGTGAATGATGGTGGTTAAGTTAGTAACATGGTGTTAAGAGAATCTGGTTTCCCCATTGACTTTTGCGGGCCAAAAGGTCACAAAAGGTGATCACATGACCCCAGGCTACTGCAAATGTCATAAATGTGAACCAATTGCCAAACATCTGAATTTTGATCACATGTCCATGGGGATACTGCAGTAGTCATAAGTGTGAAAAACAGCTATAAGTCTTTTTTTTTCATTGCTGTTGTAAGTTTGAACAGTCACTGAATGAACTGTTATAAGTTGAGGATTCCCTATCTTAATTTTTAAAACAATGTTGGTTTTCCTTCCAAAGTATTGTATAATTTACTTCTTGTTAGAAATCTCTTTTTCCTTTGCTGGTTTAAACTCAAACTGTCCATTTATTGTTTCTTTTCCTTTCCCAAGTATGGCTGGGGAATCTGTTCACTTTTAAGCAAGCATCTGTAGTTATTTACTGTTATCTGAACAATATACTTATAACAATGTTCGTATTGAGGAATAAAAGAAAAGAGAACGGAGGACAATGGGAGAATTCCAAGTGAAGGCCAGCCCTGTGAATGTTCATAGCCCAGTAGAAGAGGCCTCATTATTCTTGCCAACCAATGTACAAATGACAGTAATATGGGCACTCAGATGTGACACATTCCTGCCAATTAGCGGAGGATAAAAAGATCTTCCATACGAATAAATCAGTCATTGTTTGCTGTGCTGATTCATAATTAAACTAATTTAGATACACATCATGGATTTGATAACTTCAAAAGATGGTCTGGGAGGATTTATTCAAGAAGCATGTTCACCAGGCATGAATTCCAGTAACTGAAAAAGGATAACATAAAATGTACTGTTTTCTTTGCCTTGGTTATATGGGGGTGGGGGTGGATTTTTCCCAATTGTTAAAACACACTGTCTTCCTAGGTTTCGTAGAAAATTGTTTGACTAATAGGCTGCATTCACTTCAAATGTTCAATATAATGTTCCCTTCAATTTTAAAAGAACAATGTACAGTGCAGTTATTGTTAACATTAAATAACACATTCTTTTCCAACTTTATTTTTATCTTGGGCAGGTAGTTATGGACTGGGATACAGGTTTAAAGAAAAGGATGTTTTCTGAAACTTGCTATATTTTTCTCAAATTGGGAATGTTAGACAAGGAGTATAATTTCATCCTTGTGCAATTCAAATGACTGATGGTAAATATCCCTTTAAGAGGACATATATAACTTTAAAAATATTTAAATAACTTTGTATAGATGAACTAATTGGGAAGGATGGGTACCTATTAAAGGTAAATGGTTTTTAAATGATGAATTGGATTTACAACCTTTCATTTAGTGACCATCCTAAGTTACAGTGGCACTAAAATAAGTGACGAATGACTTTTTTCACACTTAGAACCGTTGCAGCGTCTCCATGGTCACGTGATTAAAATTCATACACATGGCAATTGATTCATATTTATGATGTGTCCTGAAGTTATGTGATCATCTTTTGCAACCTTCCTGACAAGCAAAGTGAATGGGAAAGCCAGATTCACTTGTTGTTGTTGTTAGTTGCGAAGTCGTGTCCGACCCATCGCGACCCTATGGACAATGTTCCTTCAGGCTTTCCTGTCCTCTACCATCTTCTGGAGTCCATTTAAGCTCACGCCTACTGCTTCAGTGACTCCATCCAGCCACCTCATTCTCTGTCGTCCCTTTCTTCTCTTGCCCTCAATCTTTCCCAGCATTAGGCTCTTCTCCAGTGAATCCTTCCTTCTCATTAGGTGGCCAAAGTATTTGAGTTTTAGCTTCAGGATCTGGCCTTCTAAAGAGCAGTCAGGGTTGATCTCCTCTAGGACTGACCGGTTTGATCGCCTTGCAGTCCAAGGGACTCGCAGGAGTCTTCTCCAGCACCATAGTTCAAAGGCCTCAATTCTTTGGCGCTCAGCCTTTCTTATGGTCCAACTTTCACTGCCATACATTGCAACTGGGAAGACCATAGCCTTGACTATACGCACTTTTGTTGACAGGGTGATGTCTCTGCTTTTTAGTGTGCTGTCTAGATTTGCCATGGCTTTCCTCCCGAGGAGCAAGCGTCTTTTAATTTCTTGACTACAGTCCCCATCTGCAGTGATCTTGGAGCCCAGGATCTGGGCTCCAGATTCACTTAACAACCACCTTAGTTAGTTCCAGTTAGTAACAGTTAGTAACAAACTACAGTGATTCACTTTAACAACTGTGGCAGGAAAGGTTGTAAAATGGAGCAAAATTCACTTAACAATGTCTTATTTAGCAACAGAAATGTTGGGCTGTATTTAAGTCCCATGACACTCTAGTATAGCATAAATGTACCTCCTTGTTTTACCTTTTCTAGCTTTTTATTGTTCTATTCCTTTCATACTGAACTCACTATCTTCCCCAAGTCTAGAAGATCTATTGCTGTTTCTTGCTTTTACCCCAGTTGATTGCTCTAGTAGGCATAAACCACAGAGGTGATCTTGGTGAAATGAGAGAAAGGAATATTGTAGGCTTTCCCCAAATATGGATTGCAGAGTGGCACCCAACTCTGAGCTAACAGAGGATGACCTGGAACGGTGGGGCAGGTGCCTGGGAGCAAATCTGCCTGCCTCCCCCATCCACGCTTCTTGTTAAGTGCTCCTAGTAAAGAAGTGCTAATATCAGAAAATTAGATTTAATGAGTAAACAATGATTTGGTAAACATGTTTTATCAGCCTCACTCTTTTAATTGCTTTCTGCTTTGTGGCCAGGTATCTTGCAAATACAATTCTGTACAAATAATGTCTGAAGAATAATTGTTATTGCAGCAGGAAGTCCCACTACAATAATGATAATTCAGGGGAAATGTGAATCCAGCAGATACTGTCCATTAAATCTGAAGTCAATAAAATCAAGGTCTGTTAAATTGAGAGTTTACTGTACTAGAACATTCTGAATAATTAAAGCAATATATTAATATTAGTAGACCTCGGTGCATAGGAAGAAGAAAATAGAAATTTATTTGTTCTTAATTAAGTTTTGGAGTACTTGCATACTGTCCAATTTTTTGTTAATCACTTGAACACTATTTAGTATGGAACATAGAAAATCTACTTATTTCCATTTGCCTTTTACATTAGGAGAGTATAAAAATTAACCTGTCCTGAGAAGTGGCATATTATAAACCTGGGGTACAATTTAGCAATTTTTCTTAAAATTTAAGAAATAAAATTAAAGTTTAAGAAATAGTTTTCAGAGTAATGATCTATTTCATGTTAATAACAGGTAGCATTTTTTTCAAAATAAACTGAGTGCAATAAATTTGAGCATTTAAACATAGTTTAAAATTAAATATAGAGAAAAATAGTTTAAAAAATGAATATGATTTTGGAAAGAAAGAGGGAGTTAGTTTAGAACTGTTTAGAACTGTGTTCGTAACTTTACAGACCATAGCAGAAACAGTAGCTAATTAGTAACTAGCTGAGCTGACCAACTTCATTAACATCTCATTAGCAGTCCTTTGAACAGAACAGTTAATTGCGTTATGGCTGAATCTACTTCTGTTTGGTATAGTAACTGTGCAGTAACTGTGAGAATTTTACACAGCTATGAATTCAAAGTAGTGAAAGAAATATGTGAATGCTTTTCTCTGTTCTCAGCTATTATATTTTTCTGATGGGAAACTGTCTCCCAGCATCCATTTTAGTAGGAAATCACCTTTTAATTTTCACAGAAGCATTGAGCTGTATTCAGGGTGCAACCATATATGCTGAGGTTGTATGCTTACAGAAATATTTCACTCTGTGTCTGAATATTGTGGGAGGAAAAATGGAACTAAATTCTAACATCTTTTATGTACAGTCTCTTACAGAATAATAATCATAGGAAGTTTTATAGAAATAAGTTTTTATAATGTCTGCTCAAGTAATTTGAAACACTGCTTGTAGCTATTTTTCTCCTGTTGATAATCATTTAAATTCAGACTACTGTATTTCACTTTTTGATCATAGTGTGCATGCTGAAGATGTATTTTATGACACAAACCCCAATCAAATTTCTTCCATTGGTTTTAAATCAGATTACCAGATGGAAACACTTTTAGCTGTTGAGTGGAACCATGTATTTGGCAGGTCTAACTTTCTAAAAGCTATATCTTTCCTTGTACAAGAAAGTATTTTTAAAAGGTCTTTTCCCCCAAAAAAAGATATGAGTCTCATTATCTTAACTTTCTGTCCAAAGATTTCAGTGGAATTGTTTCTTTGTTAAGTGCTTTTGGGCTGATTCGTTGGATTGATGAATTTCAGTCCACTCATGAATGGTTTCCAAGTACTTTGTTGACTCATGACTGACAGTGGAAACTAGAATTAAATAAAAAGTTTGCCACGGTAAAACATGTCTATTTCTCTCTCTGTAAGTTTTGTATTTTTAAAACATAAGTTTGTGAATCTGATATACAGTAAATATTTTTCCTTAGTCTGTACAGAAAATAGTGCATATTTGTATTCAATAAAATATAATTGTTAGCAAGTACAGATGCATCCAAATGTTTGAGTAGATTGATTTCCATTAACAGAGCCCCACGTGATGCTGTTTGGTGTCCCAAGGGTATTTTGGGGTCAGATAGGTATATTACAAAATAACAGGTTCACATTTAATTATGTATTTTTAATTAAAATAAACTTAATACAGTTAAATATCATATAGACTAGGAAATTCCAACATGTTTCAATACAAATTTATTTCAATGTGCTTTTCTCTTTTGTCTAAGAAATGTTTTGCAATGTTTGTAGAAACATAAAATTGATTCTTTTTTTAAAAAAGTTTGTGAAATGCAGATTGGGTCAATTCATATTTAAAAGTAAACCAGTATAATTATTATTCCCACCCTTGGTCTAGATTTAAAAAGAAATTGGTTCCTAAAGTTACACTGTAAGTTTTGATTTTAAACACAATTTGGAAACATTGACCATAATGTATATATAATGCCTGGAAAAAAAATTGCCTACCTTTTTAAGGTTTTATAGATCATAAGGTATATATATCCAGGAGCATTGATAAGTATTTCGGCACTGAAAATTTATTATGTCTGGATTAGTCCAAATACAAATTATGGAGGTTGTTGCCCTTAAAAATCCTTTTACACCACCTTTTCTACTGTTTCATAAAGGCAGAATAAAAGTAATATCTAATTGCTTCCATGTGTTGACTTTGGTCTTTAGAGTTACACAGTGACTTTAGTACTTTTCTCTTTATTTCTTGATAAAAGAAGGCAGGCCTCGTTAGGTCACTGAATATGATAATTTTTGACATAGTCAGAATGGGGCAATATCCAGTCAGACTGCTGTAGCTGTAGTCTTCTGTAAGCCATATATATGCAGCCAAACTGAATTTCCCAAGCTGCAGAAAATAGAGGTATTTAGGAGGTCCCTCAACTTTTGAAGGAAATAGTACTTGCTTTAAAATTAACTTCTGCATTCAGTTATGTTGAGGTCTACTTAAGACATTTTGTTTTCCTGCCTGGTAAGAAGTCTGCATTCTCTTAATTTAGTATTGTTCCTTTTTTAATGTATATTTTATTGATTTTTACAGTAACAAACTTTAGTATTTAGTAAGCATGTTTCCCATGTTTGAAAGTATTCTGAATCTTGCTTCCCCTTCATTTTCAGTGTGAGCCTATCCATTTCTGCACAGTCCACAAAATTTTCTTAATTATGTCTTCTTCAGATGGTATTTCTTCATTTTTCCAGTATTGAGCAAATGTAATTCTCGCTGCTATTAATATATGTAATATTAAGTATGCACATTTTTTATCATAATTTTCTGAAATTATACCTAAAAGAAATAATTTTGGTTTATAGTCTTTCCATCGCCCTGAGTCCTTCGGGAAAGGGCGGTATATAAATCCTGAATTTTGTCTGCATTTCCAATTTCTAGACATATTTTTAAACATTTTTGCTAGTCTTGCATGTGGTAATCTATAGAACATTTCGTATAAATTTTCTTTATAAGTAGCTGCCCTTGTTATTTAGTAGTTTCTTTCCCATAAGTTTTGCCATTTTTCTAACTCTACATTGTGCCCAAAGTTTTTTGCTCAAATTAGCATTGTTTCTTTAACTTGTTCATCTTCCATCTTTAAATTTAACAGAAAGCTGTACAGTTTCTTAATCAATTTGTCATCTGATGATAATAGTATCTGGTCTAACGCTGTCTGGTCTTTGTAAAAACCATGTATTTTTGCATTTTTCTCATATCTCATTTGCATTTATTTATTTATATTTATATTTATTAAAATTTTTATACCGCCCTTCTCCCGAAGGACTCAGGGTGGTGTACAGGGCAATAAGTATTAAAAGACAAAGTACAAAAGTTAAAAAATTATGCCCGATATACACAATAATTAAAAACCATGTTAAAACCCCAACCCCCAAACCCATCAAACCAGGCCAGATTGCTCAAATAAGTAAGTTTTTAGATCCCGCCGGAAGGAGCGAAGGTCGGGGGCCATCCGGAGCTCAACCGGCAAGCGGTTCCACAGGTCTGGCGTGCCCACAGAGAACGCCCTCCCCCTGGGGGCCACCAGTCGACATTCTTTGATCGGAGGCACCCTGAGGAGGCCCTCTCTGTGGGAGCGCACTGGACGGAGGGAAGTTGACGCCGGCCGCAGATGTTGCCGTAGGTAATCCGGACCCATGCCATGTAGGGCTTTGTAAGTCATTACCAACACCTTGAATCTCACCCGGAGGGCAACCAACAGCCAATGCAGCTCGCG
Source organism: Vipera berus (assembly GCF_964194415.1). Taxonomy (NCBI): domain Eukaryota; kingdom Metazoa; phylum Chordata; class Lepidosauria; order Squamata; family Viperidae; genus Vipera; species Vipera berus. The sequence goes on from NC_138204.1 coordinate 69,622,517, forward strand.
GAGCAAAGGTGTAACATGGGAGTATCGGGAGACTCCCAACACAACTCGCTCGGCTGCATTCTGCACCAGTTGGAGCCTCCAAGTGGTCTTCAAGGGCAGCCCCATGTAGAGAGCATTACAGTAGTCCAAACGAGAGGTCACGAGCGCATGAGTGACTGTACGCAAGGCATCCCGGTCCAGATAGGGCCGCAACTGGCGCACCAGGCGGACCTGGGCAAAGGCCCCCCTAGTCACAGCTCCAATATGATCTTCTAAAGAGAGCTGTGAGTCTAGGAGGACCCCCAAGTTGTGCGGCTTATCTACAAGGGGCAATAGCTCAGCCCCCATGGCAAGAGATGGAGTAATCTGAATTTCCCGGGATGCCGGCACGAACTCAGTCTTGTCAGGGTTGAGCCAAAGCCTGTTCCTCCCCATCCAGACCCGGACCGCCTTCAGGCAACGGGACATCACGTCGAGGGCATCACTGGGGTGGTTTGGGGTCGAAATGAAAAGCTGGGTATCATCAGCATACTGATGATACCCAACTCCAAAGCCACGAATGATCTCACCCAGCGGCTTCATATAGATGTTGAACGGGAGAGGCGAGAGGACCGACCCCTGAGGGACTCCACAAATGAGAGGCCTCAAGGTCGACCTCTGCCCCCCTGCCAACACCGACTGCGAACATTTACAGATGTGGCCACCATGCTAGCTCAATGCCCTGTTCTTCCAGTTCTTGTTTAGTTTGTAGTTTCCCATTAGTATTCAAGATATTTTATAAGTCACAGGTTTCTCATAATTAATTAAGTTTGGGTGCACGAACGCCTCCATTGTCAAAATCCATCCTGGTATTTTCAGGTAAGTTCTTGATTTTACCTTTTCTCGTGTCAAAAGCAGTGCATTTCTTATGTAGTGGTTTTGAAAGTATTTGTGAATTTTGTTCTTTCCATACCATAGGAAAGCATGCCATCCACGTTGTAGGTCATGCCCTTCTAAGTATAGTAGTCTTTTATTTCTAAGAGTTATCCATTCTTTTAACCATGTTAGTGCGGCTGCTTGATTAGCCTTATGTCTTTTTTTTTAAAAGGCAGTGGTGAATATTTTGTTCTATATTAAGGAGACTAATTTCAGGGACCAAAAGGGTGGAAGAGAGAGAAATAATTAAACACCTCTTGGGTACATGGTGACTCTTATCCAGATTATGGTTCCTGGTTATTTTCAAAAATAATGAAGAGAGTCAGTTGCATATTACATAATCATTATAACAAGTGTTTTGGTCCTAAATTTAATGGAAAGGCACACCTGCTTTTAATTTTATAATTCCTCCTTCTAAAGTGGGAAAAACATGAACTGGTGTGATTTTAAAATAAAAATGGAATCAAGATTAGAGCTTTGGAGAAATTTGAAGAAGTTATGTACTATTAGTAAACAGGATCTTTTAAAAAATAAAATATTCTCTACATAAAGTAGCAGGATTTTCTTGAGGAAACACTACTTTTGATGCAGATCCTACACACCTGGAACATATACTCATAAAAAGTACCGTATATACTTGAGTATAAGCCGACTCGAGTATAAGCCGAGACCCCCAATTTCACCCCCAAAAACTGGAAAAAGTTATTGACTCGAGTATAAGCCGATCCGCCGTTCTGCAAGCCTCTGCCGCCAGCAGAGGCTCGATCCGCCATTTTGCAAGCCTGAATACACAGGAATACCCTGTGTGGCCGCGGCTCGTCGGCAGGTCTCCGTTCCTCCTGCCGACCTTTGGGGAGGTTTGGGCGCCTCCCCAAACCTCCCCAAACCTCGGCAGGTCTCCGTTCCTCCTGCCGACCTTTGGGGAGGTTTGGGCGCCTCCCCAAACCTCCCCAAACCTCGGCAGGTCTCCGTTCCTCCTGCCGACCTTTGGGGAGGTTTGGGCGCCTCCCCAAACCTCCCCAAACCTCGGCAGGTCTCCGTTCCTCCTGCCGACCTTTGGGGAGGTTTGGGCGCCTCCCCAAACCTCGGCAGGTCTCCGTTCCTCCTGCCGACCTTTGGGGAGGTTTGGGCGCCACCCCAAACCTCTGCAGGTCTCCGTTCCTCCGCGCAGACCTGCCGACCTTTGGGGAGGTTTGGGCGCCTCCCCAAACCTCGGCAGGTCTCCGTTCCTCCTGCCGACCTTTGGGGAGGTTTGGGCGCCTCCCCAAACCTCCCCAAACCTCGGCAGGTCTCCGTTCCTCCTGCCGACCTTTGGGGAGGTTTGGGCGCCTCCCCAAACCTCGGCAGGTCTCCGTTCCTCCTGCCGACCTTTGGGGAGGTTTGGGCGCCTCCCCAAACCTCGGCAGGTCTCCGTTCCTCCTGCCGACCTTTGGGGAGGTTTGGGCGCCTCCCCAAACCTCCCCAAACCTCGGCAGGTCTCCGTTCCTCCTGCCGACCTTTGGGGAGGTTTGGGCGCCTCCCCAAACCTCCCCAAACCTCGGCAGGTCTCCGTTCCTCCTGCCGACCTTTGGGGAGGTTTGGGCGCCTCCCCAAACCTCCCCAAACCTCGGCAGGTCTCCGTTCCTCCTGCCGACCTTTGGGGAGGTTTGGGCGCCTCCCCAAACCTCGGCAGGTCTCCGTTCCTCCGCGCAGACCTGCCGACCTTTGGGGAGGTTTGGGCGCCTCCCCAAACCTCCCCAAACCTCGGCAGGTCTCCGTTCTTCCTGCCGACCTTTGGGGAGGTTTGGGCGCCTCCCCAAACCTCGGCAGGTCTCCGTTCCTCCTGCCGACCTTTGGGGAGGTTTGGGCGCCTCCCCAAACCTCCCCAAACCTCGGCAGGTCTCCGTTCTTCCTGCCGACCTTTGGGGAGGTTTGGGCGCCTCCCCAAACCTCCCCAAACCTCGGCAGGTCTCCGTTCCTGTTTGGGGAGGTTTGGGCGCCTCCCCAAACCTCCCCAAACCTCGGCAGGTCTCCGTTCCTCCGCGCAGACCTGCCGACCTTTGGGGAGGTTTGGGCGCCTCCCCAAACGTCCCCAAACCTCGGCAGGTCTCCGTTCCTGTTTGGGGAGGTTTGGGCGCCTCCCCAAACCTCCCCAAACCTCGGCAGGTCTCCGTTCCTCCGCGCAGACCTGCCGACCTTTGGGGAGGTTTGGGCGCCTCCCCAAACGTCCCCAAACCTCGGCAGGTCTCCGTTCCTGTTTGGGGAGGTTTGGGCGCCTCCCCAAACCTCCCCAAACCTCGGCAGGTCTCCGTTCCTCCGCACAGACCTGCCAACGTTTGGGGAGGTTTGGGGAGGCGCCCAAACCTCCCCAAAGGTCGGCAGAAAGAACGGAGACCTGCCGAGGTTTGGGGAGGTTTGGGGAGGCGCCCAAACCTCCCCAAAGGTCGGCAGGTCTGCGCGGAGGAACGGAGACCTGCCGAGGTTTGGGGACGTTTGGGGAGGCGCCCAAACCTCCCCAAAGGTCGGCAGGTCTGCACGGAGGAACGGAGACCTGCCGAGGTTTGGGGAGGTTTGGGGAGGCGCCCAAACCTCCCCAAACAGGAACGGAGACCTGCCGAGGTTTGGGGACGTTTGGGGAGGCGCCCAAACCTCCCCAAAGGTCGGCAGGTCTGCGCGGAGGAACGGAGACCTGCCGAGGTTTGGGGAGGTTTGGGGAGGCGCCCAAACCTCCCCAAACAGGAACGGAGACCTGCCGAGGTTTGGGGACGTTTGGGGAGGCGCCCAAACCTCCCCAAAGGTCGGCAGGTCTGCGCGGAGGAACGGAGACCTGCCGAGGTTTGGGGAGGTTTGGGGAGGCGCCCAAACCTCCCCAAACAGGAACGGAGACCTGCCGAGGTTTGGGGAGGTTTGGGGAGGCGCCCAAACCTCCCCAAAGGTCGGCAGGTCTGCGCGGAGGAACGGAGACCTGCCGAGGTTTGGGGAGGTTTGGGGAGGCGCCCAAACCTCCCCAAACAGGAACGGAGACCTGCCGAGGTTTGGGGACGTTTGGGGAGGCGCCCAAACCTCCCCAAAGGTCGGCAGGTCTGCGCGGAGGAACGGAGACCTGCCGAGGTTTGGGGAGGCGCCCAAACCTCCCCAAACAGGAACGGAGACCTGCCGAGGTTTGGGGAGGTTTGGGGAGGCGCCCAAACCTCCCCAAAGGTCGGCAGGTCTGCGCGGAGGAACGGAGACCTGCCGAGGTTTGGGGAGGTTTGGGGAGGCGCCCAAACCTCCCCAAACAGGAACGGAGACCTGCCGAGGTTTGGGGACGTTTGGGGAGGCGCCCAAACCTCCCCAAAGGTCGGTAGGTCTGCGCGGAGGAACGGAGACCTGCCGAGGTTTGGGGAGGCGCCCAAACCTCCCCAAACAGGAACGGAGACCTGCCGAGGTTTGGGGACGTTTGGGGAGGCGCCCAAACCTCCCCAAAGGTTGGCAGGTCTGCGCGGAGGAACGGAGACCTGCCGAGGTTTGGGGAGGTTTGGGGAGGCGCCCAAACCTCCCCAAACAGGAACGGAGACCTGCCGAGGTTTGGGGAGGTTTGGGGAGGCGCCCAAACCTCCCCAAACGTCGGCAGGTCTGCGCGGAGGAACGGAGACCTGCCGAGGTTTGGGGAGGTTTGGGGAGGCGCCCAAACCTCCCCAAACAGGAACGGAGACCTGCCGAGGTTTGGGGAGGTTTGGGGAGGCGCCCAAACCTCCCCAAACGTCGGCAGGTCTGCGCGGAGGAACGGAGACCTGCCGAGGTTTGGGGAGGTTTGGGGAGGCGCCCAAACCTCCCCAAACAGGAACGGAGACCTGCCGAGGTTTGGGGACGTTTGGGGAGGCGCCCAAACCTCCCCAAAGGTCGGCAGGTCTGCGCGGAGGAACGGAGACCTGCCGAGGTTTGGGGAGGCGCCCAAACCTCCCCAAAGGTCGGCAGGAGGAACGGAGACCTGCCGAGGTTTGGGGAGGTTTGGGGAGGCGCCCAAACCTCCCCAAAGGTCGGCAGGAGGAACGGAGACCTGCCGAGGTTTGGGGAGGTTTGGGGAGGCGCCCAAACCTCCCCAAAGGTCGGCAGGAGGAACGGAGACCTGCCGAGGTTTGGGGAGGCGCCCAAACCTCCCCAAAGGTCGGCAGGAGGAACGGAGACCTGCCGAGGTTTGGGGAGGTTTGGGGAGGCGCCCAAACCTCCCCAAAGGTCGGCAGGAGGAACGGAGACCTGCCGAGGTTTGGGGAGGCGCCCAAACCTCCCCAAAGGTTGGCAGGAGGAACGGAGACCTGCCGAGGTTTGGGGAGGTTTGGGGAGGCGCCCAAACCTCCCCAAAGGTCGGCAGGAGGAACGGAGACCTGCCGAGGTTTGGGGAGGTTTGGGGAGGCGCCCAAACCTCCCCAAACGTCGGCAGGTCTGCGCGGAGGAACGGAGACCTGCCGAGGTTTGGGGAGGCGCCCAAACCTCCCCAAACGTCGGCAAGTCTCCGTTCCTCCGCGCCCTGCCTGCCTGCTTCTTTCCGCTGCGGAAAGAAGCAGGCAGGCAAGGCGCGGAGTTTGGGGAGGTGCGCGCGCACCTCCCCAAACCTCCCCAAACTTCGGCAGGTCTCGGACGGCGGTGGCTTGGGAGAGGTGCGGGCGATCCCGGAAGCACCAAAGCCTCGGCCGCGCACAAGTCCTCGGTAAGTTTTTTTTGTTGACTGGAGTATAAGCCGAAGTGGAATTTTTCAGCCCAAAAAGTGGGCTGAAAAATTCGGCTTATACTCAAGTATATACGGTAACTCAGAATATGCCCAGGAACATAATAAACACAAAGAGACTGAGATACTATAACAGTATTTTTCAGTTTTGGCAACTTTAAAATATATGGACTTCAACTTACAGAATTGCTGGGGAATTCTGGAAGTCCACAGATCTTAAAATTGCCAAAGTTGAAAAACCCTGCTATTGACCTATGTTTTGAGTATATAACAAATTGAACTTATTTATTGAAGTTATTTTTTTAATAATAAGGTTATTAAATTAAAAGCTTAAATTAGTGACTATTTAACAAGCTATTTTACAACACAAATTCTGTGCACATTATTTCAGGAATAGTAGTCCTAAATGTTCTTAATGTCACAATATTTGTAATAGAAATACAAATAGTCAATTGTGATGTTTTAAAACCTGACAGTCAAGTTTGTTTAGGTGTAATGGATACTTAATGATATTTTGATTTTCTTAAAACTTGTTCATATTGGAAAATATCCTGAAATCCTTTCCATTAAAAATAGTATACATTTTTTATATCTTTACATAACTGATAAGGACATATAAGGTACATAAAAAACAGGCAGAGGTTGGATCACACCAACCATCTTGACCTTTTAGCCCACACTCTGTGGACACTCTTGATAATAATGAAAGCTGATAGGGAAAGGTATATTGAATACTCTACTGCAGTGTTTCTCAATTTTGGCAGCTTGAAGATATGTGGACTTAGATTCTCAGAATTCAGTCTTCTGATTACATGTACATAAAAATGAGCCAGATATTATCATTAGTTTAAAAATTAAGCAAAATGAAAAACCTTACAGAATTTAATTCAAACTGGTGTGGGGGCAAATCATTGTTTTGAACATTTCAGACATCGATACATACGGTAATATAGTGAAAACTAGAAATAAGGGGATATGTACCTGCTTGCCTGCCTGCCATTAAATTTGAGTGAAAAATAATTATATTTCTGCATATTAAGTTGCTGTACTAACAAGTCTTATGACCTTTTTTGTTAGACAAAAATGTTAATTCAAAAAAGTTCTGTTCCTGTACTTGATTCTTTCATTCAAAGCTATGATTACTCTGCTTTAAGATTCTAGCTTAATCTAAATCTGAGCATAGATTTCTGAGTCAGACAAGATGGGAGTTTCAATTGTTTGAAGACTTGCTATCTTAAAGCATTAAAAAGTAAAGTGTGGTAAGAGCAATGGAGTGTATAGCTAGAAAGACTTTTATAGATCTGTAATTATATGGTATACTGTATAGTGTATATATAAAGGTAAAGGTTCCCCCACACATGTGTGCTAGTCGTTTCGAACTCTAGGGGTCGGTGCTCATTTCCGTTTCAAAGCCGAAGAGCCAGCGCTTGTCCAAGGACGTCTCCGTGGTCATGTGGCCGGCATGACTAGACACCAAAGGCGCACAGAACGCTGTTGCCTTCCCACCGTAGTGGTCCCTATTTTTCTACTTGCATTTTTACGTGCTTTCGAACTGCTAGGTTGGCAGGAGTTGGGACGAGTAACAGGCGCTCACTCTGTTACGCGGCACTCGGGATTCGACCCGCCAAACTGCCTATCTATCTATCTATCTATCTATCTATCTATCTATCTATCTATCTATGTATATAAGTTTGTATATATAAGTTTGTGTAATTTTATGAATTGGCTCAGTATTTGTGGCAAACAAAAACAATGTATTGCTGGATTTTGTCTGAATTATGTTAAGTCTGATAAAATAAATGTTGAGAGCATATTTGATTTTTGATGCTTATATTGATGCAACTCTGCAGTTTTCTTAGCAGTAGTTCAGAAGCAGTTTGTCTAGCTGTGGTGTTTTAGGATATGTTTTGTTTAGTTTTATTTATGGTGAAGTCCATTCAAGTTACAGCCAGGTCTGGTTCTAGCTAACTTCTGAACCAAACAAGATTGGATTGATGCTGCCTCCTGCAGAGATTTTTACATATGTTAAAGAAATAGCTAGATGTAACAGATCCACTTATTCAGAATTGATAGGTCAGTTTAGTAAAGGGAAATAAGTACATTCTGTTTATGTTAATTCAACTTTTAGGAAGTGGTAAGATTTATTTATACTAACATATCTTACATAAAATAACAGCATTTGCACAATTTGGGAATTAGAATGTAATATTAATTTCTTAAATACCTTAAATAACAGCCCATTTCAGTTTTACTATATATGAAACATTCTTACCCCTCTTTGACATCTGAACAAAGAAAATATTTCCAATTTTGGGCCATATTTCACATTTTATCATAAATCCTATCATGATTGACTAGGAAGCAGAACTCTTCTAAAACAGATGAATTAAATAGGAAAAATGCAGGTCACTTTGAAGTCTTGTTGATTGGGATAGACAGAATTCCTCAAGGACTTTAGTCTCAAGCTAGGATAGAATGTCATTTTAAAGTAAGAACTGGTTTGGTAATTCTCTCCTTAATCAGATTTCCAGATTTCACTTTGCATTCTCAGGGGAGCAACATTTCTTTGTTGCTTTATCCATCAGTAAATCTCAAATATATTCTTTACCTTTTCTTTTCCAACTTTAAAATAATCCTGAGGAACAGCTGGAAAGGGCTATGCTCTAAAACAAAACCAATTCAATTTTAAAATTAATAGATAAGCTTAAAAGTTAGGACTATAATTTATGGCATTTCAGAATTTCATTGCAATTAAGGTGCCTGGTTTCTTTTTCCTGACATACATATAGTGAAAATCTTCTAAGTCAAACAGTTTGCTCCTGAAACTAGAGCAAGGTCAGTGCTGTAGTTTTATACAAACCCATCTGAGATCATCATGCTTCTGAGTAGTTATATGCAAAACATTGTTTTAAAAGATGTCAAAGAAAAGTTTCTAGGTTAGATTCCACTCGATTGCTGAAAATACAAGTCACCCAGTTAAATTGTTGCTCAGCCATAATTATGGTAGAATGCTGTTCTTATCATAACCAGTAAAATATTGATAATGCTATTCAATTCTTGATAGATTCAGAAAATTAAGATGAAATAGCAATTAGGTCACAAGATGCTTTGCCAAATGAATGTGAAACTGAATTGTAGCCAGTTTTATCTTAGTGAGAAAACTAATGAAATAGCATTGTTGCACTGTTGTGAGGGTTTTTAACTTTAACTAGATTTGAGTTGAAGTCATGGAATCATAGAAGCTGCTTTGACTCTGTTACTGAAATTCAATATAAAAATAAAGTTGTATATGCAGTTTCCTGATTTTAGAAGTTAGTGTAATGCTTTTAAAGCATAGTACAGACATGTTGATGAAGCAAGAAACTTTAATAGTAATATTGAGGTCTGAATTATTATTTTTATCATACATACCCAGAGTGATTGTGATAAGATATTCTGGAAGTCGTACTCCAACAACACATTTTGACTTGTTTGGAAAAGCTTTTAAGAAGCTAAAAAATCTTGAGCTACCAAGATTTTTAAAAAAAAAAAATATTTCCAGATAACATAAAATCTAATCTTTTGCCGAATTGCACCTTATTTTGTGAAATGCTTGTAAACTTGTGAAGCTTCAATACAGGTAGTCAACGTACGACCACAATTGAGCCCAAAATTTATGTTTCTAAGTGAGACATTTGTTAAGTGAGTTTTGCCCCATTTTAGGACTTTTCTTGCCACAGTTGTTAAGTGAATCATTGCAGTGGTTAAGTGAATCTGGCTTCCCCATTGACTTTGTTTATCAGAAGTTTCCAAAAGGTGATCCCAGGAGCACGGGACACGGCAACCGTCATAAATACGAGCCAGTTGCCGAGCATCTGGATTTTGATGACATGACCATGGGGATACTGCAGTGATCGTGTGCAAAACGCTCATAAGTCACTTTTCCCAGTAAGTTTGAACGGTCATCAAATGAACTGTTGTGAGTCGAGGACTATCTATATTTTATTGTTGAATCAGTTGGCGTGTGATCATGTCGGTGCTAGCCAAAAAATGATGTTTTCCTTTCCTTTCCTCATTCACGTTGGTAAAGTGCAACCATGGGGATTCTAGGAAGAAATGCAGATGGCCGTATGAACTGTGTTGGTGGGAGCAAAAGCGAGAGCTCAACCAACTTGCTTTGACATGATAGTGAAGTCTGACCTTATACTGGTGAGAATGCTCCTCACTACGCTCAGCTCTACTTTTTATCATGAAAGACCTGATGAAAATATAGGCAGCGTTTATTTGAAGTTACCTGGCACTGGGAATAGTGATTTACAACCATTTTTCACCCTTATGACCATTACAACATCCCCATGGTCACATGATCAAAATTCGGATGCTTGGCAATGGATTCATATTTATAACGGTTGCTGTGTCCCGGGGTCATGTGGTCACCTTTTACAACCTTCTGACAAGCAAAGTCAATGGCGAAGATTCACGTTAAGAACCGGGTTACCAACTTAGGTAACAGCAGTGATTCACTTAAAAGAGTGGTGACAAGAAAGATTGTAAACTTGTCAAAACTCACTTAACAACTGTCTTGCTTAAGCAACAGAAATTTTGGGCTCAGTTGTGGATGTAAGTTGAGGACTCCCTGTGTACAAAGAGTGACCATATTCTTTCAACGCTTACCAACCCCAGGAGTGCAAAGAAAGTCTTAGGTGTATGGAAAGTGCTAGGAACTGCTTCAATTGCTGCTATTCTGTATCAAAAGAATATCAGGGGGAAAATCCTGCTGTTACCTACTCCAATATTACCAAAAGCAAATGGAACATCTACCAAGACAGATGATTAAACTGCTTGAAAAGTGTGTATTTGCTAGATTCAAGGCTGGGGGTGCGGGAGGAACCAGAACAGTGAGACAGTTACAATGGAAGAGAGAGTCTATGGGAAATTAGACTGTTAAAATATATAGGTTAGTGCTATAAAACATTTAAATGGAGTTTTAATTGGACAGGGCAGACATAGAGATAAAGACTAAGTAAATTATTAGCAATCATACAGAACATGCAGGAGCATGATAAAGTGCCTGAGCATGTTTTGTTCACCTGAAATAACATGTGCATACTGCCTTTATCACATATGGAGCTTCTAAAAGGCTTTCATTGATTAGCATTTCAGTAACCAATGTGATTTTTTTTTCAATCACACCTTCTGATAATTCATTATTCTTATTATAAAGCCTGTGATTGAAGGTCTTAGCAAAAGCCACACCCCACTGAGTTTAAGGTTGGCTTGGGGCCTTCAGTCCTGATTTTCTCATTACACAATGTACTTACACTCTGTGGCTAGCAAGAAAAAGAATTTTGTACCTAAGGTGTTTTTGAATTCTTTTTTGGGTGCAGACATTTATTCCCATGCATGGTTTTGAAATGGGCTTTAGAAGCCTTTGGAAGAGTTGCGTTCAGTGGCCATCAGAGGGAATTGTGGAACAAGCTTTCACTGTGCTCAGGAATGCAGTGATTGTAGGCGAGATTAGTTGCTTTTCATTTTTTTAATTAAAAAGTTGGTTGGGAAACGGAATACTCAAAATAATATTCTGAGAAATAAAAGTGACTTGTACTAGTAGCAAACAGGTGCATGCTTAACTCAGTTCCTGCTAAGTATGGGTGTGTATATGTGTGCACACATACACTCACACGCACAACATTTTTATCTCACACACATACACATTTAATCTTTCTTTCCTTCCTTCCTTCCTTCCTTCCTTCCTTCCTTCCTTCCTTCCTTCCTTCCTTCCTTCCTTCCTTCCTTCCTTCCTTCCTTCTTTCTTTCTTTCTTTCTTTCTTTCTTTCTTTCTTTCTTTCTTCAAGTACAATAGAACATACTTTTGTTTTTATTTCCCTTTTTTCTTTTATACTGAATTATATTTCAAAAAGCAGTTCATTAGATCCTGTAATTTTCCTTCTCGGTGTTCCACATACCCTGGTTGCGTTGAGAAGGCTACATATAGATTGAGATGGTAATGACTAGGTAGGACTGATCTGATAATGGACAAGCCTAGGCATCATGTGCAGAAGGCTATTTTATGAATACCTAAATGAATTGCAGAAAAACATTTTTTCAAATGAAATGTAGTTATGCTGAAATGATACATTGATTTAGGATTAGGTAGAATTCATAAAGTGATCCTCAAAGCAGTAAAAAGGAAGACATTTGTACTGAACAACAGTTGCAGGCCACTTCGTACCACATACATATTTAGCTCCTAGAGCCTTGCCTTGTTTCAGATATTTTTTGTAAGATAGCAAATAGTGATTTACACCATTCAGAAGATGAAACTGTTATCAAAGAATGTTTCTTGGCTCCAGTATAAAAGACGCATCGATGGGATCAGAGTGCAGCTTGTTCTCTGAGTTTTTGGACAGATGCAATTTTTACAGAAAAATGTGTTAACAGTTGTATCAGTGTACACTGGCAGGCACACATGTGGAATCTTTCTTTTCCAGAGACGGGAATGGAATGAAAATATGCATTCCGCATTGACTATGACTTGATCAGCTGAAACTGCTAACTTGCTTAAAACCTTTTTCTGATTATCAAAGAGTGACGAAAACAAGTCAGCACTATAAAAATTTTCAGAGATTCATAACAAGAAATTATTTTATTTTATTAAGCAAATTTGTATCGCCACCCAACCAAGTGACTCCAGGTGGCTTACAATATTTAGAAATACACCACATTAAAAAAAAACCCATAAGAAACCATCACGCATTCATACTCTTCATGGCAACAACAACACAATCAGTTGATTGGCTCCCATCTCCATTCGTGGTTCCCACACTCGCTGGCACATTTTTAGGGCCTTTTGAAAAAGGTACAGTTTGAGTAAACTGGAAAACATAAATATAAATGTATCCCTATTTCTCCTTTTTTTTCCGTGGAAATATTTGAACTTTGCCCAGTTGTCATGTAATGGAGGCATAAATTTGCTTTGCTTCAAATACTCTGGAAGCATTGTCTCAAGCGATGGGTCTTTGACTCCAGGACCAGCAAGAGCATTGGGTGCCTTTGGACTAGAATGCTCAAACAACACAACATCTGTTATCTCCACAAAGCCAAAAAGTCTACAGAGCTGTGGATATCCCTTCTCTCCTATATTGATTTTGGACTCTGTACCAACGACACAGCAAACAAAGGGAGAAATCTCACATGCATGTTCTCCACTCCACTTTCAGCATTTGTTGACAAGTCTGTGTCATCAACCACATGGTCTTGGATTGTGTGAAATGCACCGCATTGAGTCCCTGATTATCAAAGATGAGGTGAGTGGGACACAAAATCAGAATGAATGACCACTATATACCTGGCCAATTGCTCTGTGGTGAGGTATTGGAGTCTGGGAAGAGGCCTCAGGGTCGACCATGCAAATGCAACAAAGACACCATGGAAGAACCCTTATGCATCCAGCCAAGGGAATTGGAAGGTGCAGCTGCTGACAGAAGCTGGTGGTAAGCTCTGTGCTATGAAACCACTGGAGCCAGTTTTGAAGACATGCACTGTCAAAAACTGATAGAAAACCATGACCGGATTCACAGGATAATGCAGTTACTACAATAATGCCCCGATTATGCTAGACCAGCGGCCCCCAACCTTTTCTATACCCCGCACCCTTAGAACGCTTCTGATATGTTCTCGCACCCCTTACAAAAGTTCAAAATAATGGCAACAAATTATGTATATACACTATCATTTTGAGAACCCAAGTTTTTGCACCCCCTGGAATATCGTCTCGTACCCCTCGATTGGGAACCCCTGTGCTAGACTCTCTGGTTACACATTGGGACTACAGACCTTCCTCTGTGTCTACAGATAAACTGCAGAACAGCATATCTTCTTCAAACCCAAAGGACTACCTTATAACTATATGAAAGTCTCTAGCTGTTTGTTCTTTTATTTCATTATTTACAACATTTTAGGAGACATGAAAGAAAGAAAAAAGAAATAATGACATCTGAGCCACAACCATGGAATTTACAAATGCATGAAATCAGCAAGACTGAAAATACCAGTCCTTGTTCAATATGGATGGGGGAGCTTTTGCCTGCAGGATGATATGGAATACTAATGACATCAATCTCACCAGCGTTCCCAGTTATCAAGAATGATGGGAGTTTTAGTCTAGCACTATCTGGAGATCTACAGCTTTTTTTTTCATGCGAGTTCATCAATGTATTTGTATCCTATCATTCTTACTATGAAGTTGATACCAATATGAGAATGGATGAGAATTACTGAAAGAGTTGTGTCAGTGCTGAAGCTAAGTCCAACTCTGATTCTTTTCAGAACTATCATTCGAATGGACTTTGTAAATTCTGAAAGTTTGGGATATTCGTATGATTGCTGCATTTACGTTTATTAAGCTCTTCTGTTAAGGCTCAGATTCTGAAGCATTTGGAAAGATAGGACAGCAAACCTCAATGTTGAAGAAATTTTGCTTCCAAATGGAATCCCTTCCTTTCGTAACAATTGATGAAGAGGGAAATTGCTTCAACATGAATGAAATTGTTTTTTTTAGAACCAATGCAAAACAAATGCTGTTTTGGATTCTGTTAACTGAAGCACTTAATGCAATCAAATTGCTGAAGATTCACAGGAAAGCCACAGAAACAATGATTACTTTGAAGACATGGCAAGGGGCCAGTCACATTTATATTGTCCAGAAGGCTATAAGATTAATGGGAAAATGTCTCTCTAAAAAGCTTTTGAAAGGCATAAGCCACGTAACTATTTCAAGGCTAGTAACATACGAGAAAGAAAGAATGGGCTTAAGTTATAGCTGCACTAATTTTGGTGAATATTGCAGAAAAATTCCTAAACAAAGCTGTGGTTCGAATGCTTGCTAAAGGAACATGAGAATATCTACTTTATAGAATCACTAGAAATGTTCAAAAATAAGACAGATGTGAAGATGTCAGTGAGAATTTAGATCTGTTGAATATATATGGTAGAAATATTAGGTTAAATCATCAGTAAAATTGTTTTTATTGCCGTGACCATTGGGCATGAACTTACATTCATAGTTAATGTAAAACTGAACATAAAGTTAATTTAACAGAAAATACTTGTTATTAATATGTTCATAAGATGAACAGTTCCAAAGTTGTGCATAAGGATTCCTTTGCACCCTGGAATTCAAATAGTTGAATTATAGCCCGAATTATCACATTGTTGAAATTATAGGGATGTATAAAAAATTGTACTTACATTGCAGGAGACATGTTTTGGTTGTCTGTGCAGTCATATACTTTGCACAATCATGTTCAAATTATAGGTAAAGTTTGTACAAGTAGTCCTTGCAACAGTTCATATAGTGACCGAACTTGCAGTGGCACTGAAAAATGTGATTTTTTCACACTTATGACTGTTGCAGCATCCCCAGAGTCACATGATCAAAATTTGGAACACCTGGCAACTGGCTCATATTTATGACAGTTGCAGTGTCCTGGGGTCATGTGATCACCTTTTGCAACTTTCTGACAAGCAACTTCAGTGGGGAAGTCAGATTCATTGTTAAATGAACAACCGTGTCACTATCCTAACAACTGCAGTGATTCACTTAACAATTGTGGCAAGAAAGTTCATAAAATTGGGCAAGATTCACTTAACAGATGTCTTGCTTAGCAGCAGAAATTATAGGCTCAAGTCAAGGATTGTTTGTTGTTGTTAGCTGCGAAGTCGTGTCCGACCCATCACGACCCTATAGACAACATTCCTCCAGGCCTTCCTGTCCTCTACCATCTTCTGGAGTCCATCTAGGCTCACACCTACTGCTTCAGTGACTCCATCCAGCCACCTCATTCTCTGTCGTCCCCTTCTTCTATTGCCCTCAATCTTTCCCAGCATTAGGCTCTTCTCCAGTGAGTCCTTCCTTCTCATTAGGTGGCCAAAGTATTTGAGTTTTAGCTTCAGGATCTGGCCTTCTAAAGAGCAGTCAGGGTTGATCTCCTCTAGGACTGACCGGTTTGATCGCCTTGCAGTCCAAGGGACTCGCAGGAGTCTTCTCCAGCACCATAGCTCAAAGGCCTCAATTCTTTGGCGCTCGGCCTTTCTTATGGTCCATAATATTTTCCATTTTATTGGATCTATACTTAATCAATGTGACAATCAGGGTTGCTCTTATATAGTGTATAACGAACAGGCACAATCAATATAGCTTTATATTAAAGCTGTTATTTAACAGCAAGCATTAACATTTGACAATTGTAATCTAGGCGGAACACACATCTTTTTAACAACTTTCTAAAAACTGAGACAGTGGAAAGCAAGCACAACATTGTGGAGAACTATGCAGGGGAAGGACCTTTCCAGGATATCTGGTTCCAAATTTATTGTAGTCTCTCCTACAGAACTTTTCCTGTTGATCTTAGTAACTGGACAGATTCATACAGGTAGTTTTTGACTTACAGTCACAACTGAACCCAAAATTTCTGTTGCTAAGCAAGAAAGTTGTTAAATGAATTTTGCCTCACTTTATGACCTTTCTTGCCACAGTTGTTAAGTGAATCATTGCAGTGGTTAAGTGAGTAACACAGTTGTTACGTGAATCTGGCTTCCCCATCGACTTTTCTTGTCAGAGGTTCTCAAGTAATGATCACATGACCCCAGGAAACTGCAACCATCATAAATATGAGCCAGTTGCCAAGCCTCCAAGTTTTGATCACATGACTCTGGGGATGGTGCAACAGTCGTTAGTGTGAAACACAGTCATAATTAACTTTGATCAGTGCTGCTGTGACTTCAAACAGTCACTAAAGGGATGGTTGTAAGTTGAGGAGTACCAGTATTGGGAAAGGCAGTACCACAGGAACTTCAATTGTATCAAGTAGAGTTTTACCAATGAAGGTCTTTCAGTTCAGAAATCATACATATGCACAAGCTAGCAGCTTAACTGCTACTTTTCTATAATTGCAATTTCTGGACACTTTCCAAGCACACTGCAAATTAATCATGTGCAACAGTATACACAGAGATTATGTGCAAGCTTTCTTTACAGGTGTGTTTTCACTCATGTCTTTCATGTTGAGGAAGATTCTCATTTCTAAACTTTACAATAGGAAACAAATATTTTCTTATCAGATTCCATATTTATTCAAACTGGGACTTGCAGATCTAACTCTTGAATCCATTATTTCATGATGACAACTAGTGAAATGGAAATACAATGTTACCATATTAGTTCCCATTTCAGATTCATGTGTGGTTAAATACCATAAAACAGAAGGAGATAGGTTGAAACACATGAATAATTTAGTTGAATCTTTGAGATTTGTCCCAGAGTTTGAACATTAGACAATCTAGCACACTACCTCTTAATCATAATGATAGATGGGTTGAAATTAGGTTCACCATGATTTCTGAATTAAAGAGAGGAATCTACAAAAGCCAAATAAAGTTACAACACTGTAGTTGTAAATGACAACACGTATGATTTGCATCTGCACATATGATTCATAGTTAAAAGGAAAAGAGAGAAAGAGAGAAGAAAGAAAAGAATTGGAACTGTTTTTATGAACTATGGGTGTGTTCACTGCAACATGCTCCAGGGTGTGTTTCAACTTTAATGGAAAGAAATGAGGCGATGCAGAGATAAAGAGAGTAAATATATGTAAGAAAATTGCACTCCTGATCAAAAGAACATAGCAGTTCTAATTGCAGGGAAATCAGTGGGTGAACTCCTGGATATTATGCTCTACTGTAGATTTTTTAAAAATATAAAATAGTTCATCTGCATACATTGTCATCAAAGAGTGAGTAGGACAATTTTGTAAACTGTTTCATCAAATTAAAGAGTGAGATCCCTGACAAAGCTACTATGTCTGGTAAATTAATTATATAAATAAAAACAAAAAAATTGCTTTGAAAAAATACCTAGCTCCTATTGGAAAGACCCAAGAGTTTGTTGTAAAGTTCAGAGTGAGTTAGCATGATGCAAGTTGTAAAGCATTTCTTAATCATCCTGCCTGAATTAAGGTGTCAGGGACATACCTTTCACTTCAAAGGAAGTTCTCTGTTTAACATTTCACCACAGCTTTAGATCCTTGAAATATATGTTTTCTAATTTTAGAAAATACCATGATTCAGTTTAAATATTTTTTAAAGCTGTAACTGATTTTTTTAGTTAATAGATTAAATACATCTTTGAATACTGGCAACTTCCATTTGACTGAATAGGAGAAGCAATAATTTAATGCTAAATGAACAGCAAGAAGCAGTAAATTAATTCTCTAAATTCCAAAGAAATAGATTGCTTTCCTGGTGAGTCCTCTCACAATTTGAGTTTAATTTCATCAGCCACTTAAAGCTACAAAACTATTTCATTCTTTTTCGAATACCAATGTTGCATCTTTTTAAACCTAAGAAAGGTACTTTTTCATTTTGATTAGAGTTACTAATCTTTAATCACTGCTTGGAGAACACTTTGGGGTACATTCTGTTTTGAGTTTATTTGTATCATGACAATTTCAAAAAAAATCTGCAGTTGAATGGTTTAGAAAAGGGTAATGGAAACAATTCGCTTTACAAATATTCAAGAAATAGCCTTTATAAAGTGACTTTTATTTTCCAAACTGAAATGCTATTCCTACCAACTTCTCAGTTGTTTTGCGTGGGAATTCAGTTTTCATTAGCCAATTTTAGGTGATTAACTGTATTTTTGTCTATGAAAATTCACCTAGTAAATGCTAGAAGATTGGTGAATAAAAATAGTACTCAATTAGATGTTTGTTGCTAGCAAATTTTGCTTGCTGTCATAGATATTTTGACTGGAGTAAATCTACAAATTTATTAGAATAATAAAGAATAGTGTTGGAATAGTGGTTTGAAGGTAAGAATTGGATAAATATAGGTATAGTGAGCAAAGATATAAATTGCCAGTGATTATTGTTACTTCAGTTACAGTCTAGCTGGATATCAGTTTCTGGAGACTTTAAAACCTTTATTGTAATTGATTTCCCTAAGGGAACACAAAACTGGACTGAATAAGTAGGGTTTTATCTTCTGAAGATTTCATTCTGTGTTAATAGATAGCTGAATATAGAATTCCATACAGAGAGAAAGCAAAATAAACCATGACCAGGAATGTTTGAAGCTTCTTCTTTCTCACATCGTTGGCCGAGGCAGTAAAAGCATACTGGTGGTATATTTATCTTTATACCAGGCAGATGAACCTGTCAATTTCAGAAAGAGAAAATTGTATTGTCTTATCTCCCTCTGCAACAGGAGTTATTTCTATCCTAATTCATTCCATGCTCCATAGTTTCTAGCAACTGTGATTGCTAGAACAACAAATGATAGTGTCAGCAAACTAAGATGGTCAAAGATTTGAAAATTTCAGGAAAGAGCAAGTGTTCTTGGCCACAGTAAGACATGAAATACAAAGAAGAAATGACGAACGTGGAAGAATATTTCTATATTCTTTTTTTTATTGAAAAGTTTTAAAATACATTTTTAGAACATATACCCCATCTCCCCCAACCCCCTCCCCTTCCCTCCCTTCCCAACACCCACCCCCCCGAACTTCCCAGAGCTGAATATAGGGTATTACATCATACAATCTTACTCTAAAGGTAAAGGTAAAGGTTCCCCCGCACATGCGTGCTAGTCGTTTCCGACTCTAGGGGCCGGTGCTCATCTCTGTTTCAAAGCCGAAGAGCCAGCGCTTGTCCGAGGACGTCTCCGTGGTCATGTGGCCGGCATGACTAGACGCCAAAGGCGCACGGAACGCTGTTACCTTCCCACCGTAGTGGTCCCTATTTTTCTACTTGCATTTTGACGTGCTTTCAAACTGCTAGGTTGGCAGAAGCTGGGGCGAGTAACAGGCGCTCACTCTGTTACGCGGCACTCGGGATTCGAACCGCCAAACTGCCGACCTTCCGATCGACAAGCTCAGCGTCCTAACCCACTGAGCCACCGCGTCCCCCTAATCTTACTCTAAAATATTCTAATTACTATAATTACTCTTTAAATCCTATCGCACTTTAACTCTCCTTAGCCATAGAAAAGATAAATAATATATCCTCTAATTATAATAACTAATAACTATTCATATGCTAAATGATACTTAGTAGTCCCATATTTATTCTGAATATAATCAATCCATCTTCTCCATTCCACTATATATCTTTGTTGCGAGTGATCTTTCACATATGCCTAGATTTTGGCCATTTCTGCCAGGTTCAAAACTTTCAAAGTCCATTCTTCTATAGTAGGCAGATCCTCCTTCTTCCAGTATTGCGCTACCAAAAGTCTTGCAGCTGTTATTAAGTTCAGCATCAATTTAGTTTCTATAGCAGTACAGTCAGTGATAATACCCAACAAAAACAATTGTGGTGAAAATCGTATCTTTTTCTTAAAGATCTTCTGCATGTTCCACCAAATTTTGATCCAAAAAGCTTTAACTTTTTTACAAGTCCACCATACATGATAATACGTTGCATCATCACAACCACATCTCCAACATTTTGGCTGACAATTTGGATACATACATGCTAATTTTTTGGGATCTAAATGCCATCTATAAAACATTTTGTAAAAATTCTCCCTTAAGTTTTGTGAGTCCAATTCCTCCTCAATATCCCAGCAAACACTTTTACTATAAAAGGAGTGAGAGAGGAAAGAAAAAAAACCCCTTCACTTCTTATAAAAAAGAAAAAAAAATCTTCCCCTCTCTTTTCTCTGTTCACTCGGGCGCCATTTTCCCTTTCTTTTCCAAGTAGTTATTGAGATGAAAAAAAATTATTTTTCGAGAGTTAAAGCCTTGTACTTGCTGTTTATACGACTCCTCCACTCCAGAGATTCCCAGGGGAGCTCTACCCCTACCTGGGAACTCCCCTTCCCCTCTTCGCCCG
Source organism: Vipera berus (assembly GCF_964194415.1). Classification (NCBI taxonomy): domain Eukaryota; kingdom Metazoa; phylum Chordata; class Lepidosauria; order Squamata; family Viperidae; genus Vipera; species Vipera berus. The sequence continues at coordinate 69,642,965 of NC_138204.1, forward strand.
AGGAGTGGGGTTTTCATGCCGCGGAGCAGCTGATTGTCGTCTGCTCCACGGTTTAAACAGCAATGAAGGGCCAGCGGTCGATTCCGACCGTCCGCGACGCTGGAGAGCCACCCGGAAGAGAATATTTCTATATTCTTGTAGATAAGTGATAGGGCAGGGTATGGTAGGGTAAGGTAAGATAAGGTAAGACAAGATAAGATAACCTTTATTGCCATTTTTTTTACTGTGGGTACAGTAGCACCCATTAAAAATGAAATTCTGTTGCCTGCTCTCAAGGGGTACACATACATAACATACATATAAACATAATGTATGCATACAGATGTATGTATCTACATCCTTACATATAAATACATATAAATATTAATCACTGTTAATCAAACAGTTCAAAGAGGTGATACAGGACAAACTGAGAAGTTCATGTCATATAAGGCAACCAACTTATCATCTACTTTATCAAATGGGATTATGGCAGTCTACTTACAGATGTCAAATAAAACTTCTGTAATACTGTAATAAAAAAACCCTGTGAAATCAAAATATCTTGTATTATTCAATTATTATAATAGAAATTGTCTTAGCTGCTACATAGAAATATAGGTATATCACAGTATAGGTATGATACCACCTATTAAGTGAGTGTAAGAAGGATTTTTAATCTTGACAGATTTCTCCTAGATAAAGTATTGGGGAATACTTACATTAACATGAATGGAATTTCAGTCTGTTACTCAGAAATGAAACCAGTGCTCAGTTTCTAAAGTACACATGGATTTCTATTCTTCCGCCCACCCTTAAAATACTTGGAAGGAAGATAACAGTGAAAATCTTGACTGTGTGAAATAAATTGTTGCCCTGACTATTTCCAGTCTGAATGCAGAATTCTCACAGGACTACTGCGAAATTTATCTTCTACATCATATGAAGTGCCTACTAATAGCAAGAATATATATAAGTCAATATATGGAATATTTCCATATCTGGTGGAAATAGAAACTATTTAAAATTAATTGTCTAAGACATTTCTGGCAACTATGTGCTGTAAAACTACATGCTATTTGTTATACCACTAAAACATTATGGCAGGGGTGTCAAACTCAATTTCATTGAGGGCCGCATCAGCATTGAGGTTGCCCTCAGGGGGCCAGGTGGGTATGGCCTGGGTGGGCGTGGCCTACTGGCTGGGCGTGGCTAGAGTGCATATGGCCTACTGGGTGGGCATGGCCAGCCTATGGGGGCCTGGGCAGGAGTGGGACAGATCTGAGGGTCTCTGGCAGAAGGAGGGTCTCTGGGCCAGGGCCAAGGCAGCGGGGGCCGTTCCCTCACTGTTTCCAGGATGGCTTCACGGGCCGCATGAAACCACTTCGCGGGCCGGATCTGGCCCCCGGGCCTTGTGTTTGGCATGTCTGCATTATGGAATCTGAGGGGTTCTTATTGCTCTGTGGGCTTGGTTGTTTTCTTGCAGATGTTTCATTACCCAAACTATGTAACATCATAAGTGCTAGTAGGGAGCACTAGAACAACAAAGCTCAGAGAGCACCAAAGACCCCTAATTTTACCCCTGAACCACTAACATTCTCCTTTATTGGTACTAATATGGAATCTGTTCACTATGAAAGCAGTAACTTAAGAGGACCAAAAGTATTTTTTTAAAAAAACAAACACCATTATTTTCCCTTTTGCCATCTTCAGTATTTCATTGTAATGATTTTGGCAGAAACAAGCAAAGTGTTCTGTACAAATTCAGGTGATAATTGAAAATGTGAAACTGCGCCATTAGAAAGAGCTGCTCTTTGTCCATTTATAGCTGGATCTATATGTTTACTTAAGCTGGCTTCTTGTTTAGATTTCTTTTATCCTTATCATTTAATTTGCTTGCTATTTTTCTATGACCATGGCTGCTTGTGATTTATTGAAGAAAGAGGTTTTTAAGGAGAACATGCTGGGGGGAACTCAGCAAAGTTTTTGTTATTTCTAGTCTCTTTCTTATACTGTATATTGAGGACCAAATATACTTATTGTACACCTATAGGAAAGAATCAGATGGGAGATTTGGAATTGTTCATGTGTTCATTGTGTCTACATTGCCTTGGCAAACTTAGTATTTAAATATGGTAAATAATAACAATGACAATAACATCTTACACTGTGCACAATAACATGTGGCGTTGTTTAAGATAAGCAGTGATTGGTTTACGGATAGTTGTTTACAGGACTGCACTAGGAAAGTAGGATTCAAATTCTGTCTAATATTTTAGAAGGCCTGATAAAACCTCTTGGTCTATATAGCTTTTCATCAAAACCAACAATTTGAAAAAAGAATTCTGCCATGTTGTACCTCTTGGGAGATACATTATTTCATTTCATTATTCTGTATTTCTCCACTCTTCATCTTTAATAGTACCAAAGTGGTGTTTGGACATCTTAGGCAATGTGCCTAACATTTGATGAAATCCTGAATCCCAAGCAAAAGCAAACGGCTCTGCATGGATTCTTTTCACCTGAAGGCACATTGCAGAATTTCTGTGCAGCATGGTAAACAAATTTGGTTCAGTCCAAGGAAATTTGCTGTGTTTGACTAATGCAAAACACAGGCAACATGATTCCAGTGTGGGAGAGGAGTTGAAAGATTGAAAAATCTACCCAGGGAATAGGACAATCCATGAAAGGATGAGGGGAGGATGCAATGGACGAAACACATGTGACTGCCAAACAAGGGAGGCGCCAGTTTGTAATGGTGACATTTATGTGGTGATTTCACAGTATGTGTAGTGCCATCTTGGTGTCACTTCGCTTGCTATGGATACAATTAATAGGAAGATACTCTGATTTGAAGAGTTTGTAGAACTTGGTAGCTATTGATAGCTGATGAATTTCTCTTTGATTATTTAGCTGGCAGTCTTCACATTTAATCGTAATAGGGCTTTATAAATTATAAATTGCAAACCTGGCTTGATACCATTTTCTTAGTTTTTTTCATGTGTCTTACTTTCCTTATGAATTCCAGCTGTGGGATTTTTCTAGGGGGGCTATTTCTGTATTGGTCAGTGAAAGTAATAAAGAACTGTGATGGCTTCACACATTTTTAGTGCTGCTTACAGTTGTAAGGAGTTTGGTGCAATATGCTAAAGATGCAAACCATGGCTTACAGTAATAAAGAAATATTCACACAAAATATAAAGCCAAAACCAGACAGTCCATATTATAACTCTGTATTAAGTTATGCGCACGTGTTAATTATCCCAAGAATTATAGATACAAATTTATGAATTTAAAAAAGGATTAGGCTAAAGGATGGACTTAAATATTTTTTTAAAATCCCAGAAAAAAATAAAGGCAAATTATGTCCATATTGTTATCAAGAGCATGGACTTGAAGTAGACTTGTTTATTTGCTATAACAAAAGGAAAATTTCAAAAGGCAATAATGAGCATGCCAGTCTTTATTTTGGACAGAGACTGGCATAAGACTATAGAGGTATAACTCAATACCACTTTAATTCTAATCTACAACAATGTCATCTGTGTAATATATAATTGTTTACAACACTTGCTGATTGCTTTTTTTATTCCTGATGAGTTTTATGAGCTGCAATATATATACAAAAGCAGTTTTGTACATTACTGAGTGTTGTAATTTATAAATTTTAGCATTTGCAGGCATGCCTGAGTAGCATGATCTGGTAGAATATTACATGCTTCTGTATCATGGCATTGAAGAACAACTGGCTAAGAGCTGATTCAGCTTGTTGAGTCCTATAAGGATGTAATTGTTCTAGGGATAGGGTGATCTCATGACCCCTTTCTCCGTCAGCAAAGGACAAAGCATTCAAACACTTCAGTATTTTGGGACTTCTTGCCTAGATTTTTATTTTTATTTTTTTGTAAATCCAGTTGGCAAAGAGAGACTGCTTTCAACGGGCACCTACAAAATACGGTGGGACTGAGCTCTTGCTCTGCTAGTTTAAATGCCAGGCTACAGTTTTGAGGCATTGGTTTCATAGTACATTAAAAGGTAATTACTCCTTACAGTTCTAAAAGGAAAATACTCTAAACAAGAAGAGACTTTTATTTTCTGGTTAATACAGCATCATGAAACCAGCTGTGGACAGAAATGGTTGCCTAGGCAAGCCCTGTGGAAAAATTGCTTAATCATCCCTTATGCATGATGCATTTCTAAAGTCAAAGGGAACTGCCAGTCATTTTATGCTGGTTTGACTGTTCTCTAGAATACAGTGCTTTTGCCAAAATAGTTTCCAAAGAAATTAGGTTATTTAAATGCTAGGAGGGAGTAGATCAGGAGTGTCAAACTGCCGGCCCATAGGCCGGATGCATCATAGCGAAACTGCGCCCAACCTTTTGCTGGCAATGGCAAAAAGGTCGTGGTACGTCGCGACACATCACGTGATGTTGTGAGTTTGACACTTATGGAGTAGATGATGATTTACTAAGTTTTCAAAAAGTTGAGTTGAATGGAATTTTACTTGAAGGCTACAGATGTACAATGTGTTTAAATGATTCCCTATACTAGTGAAATAATTGTTACCTACATTGTATTTCAGAAGGCCATATAATACATTCATATATTATTCAGTACCCCTTATATTGAATTTCTGGGAATGACATGGTATAAATTTTCCAGCTAGTTCATTGGAAAGACACCCTTAGAACTTATATTCTTCACAGTTAAATTAAACAAAATGTTACTTCATTTGCCTTTCCAGTGAATTTAGATAAGGGTTTATTCTCCCCTCCCCCTTTTCTTCTAGGGCAGCTGAAAAAAACATTTCTATTCTGCAACCTCTAAATCTCCTTAAATCAGAAGTCAGGGTAGGTAAACATTCTAAGGTGCAGTTGATGTTTTAAAGTGCTCGTTCCAAAAACTTTTTTTTGCCAGCTATCAATATTTTGCCTGCCTTCAGGAATCTGCCCTTGAAGTACAAAGCCATATGTTTTAAGAAAGGTTAAGTATTCAACAAGCTGTATATTTAACCCTTAACAGGCAAGCTTAGGAAGACACTTACATAGTAATTGCAAATATGAGAAAATGGTAGAACGGCAACCACAGCTACCCATAAAGGGAATTAATGTATAAAATTTTACCAATAACATGCCTACTTTTCTTTCCTTCATTAAAAACTTGATTTTATAAAGTTAAGATTCCAGTTGAAAAATGGTCTGTGGTTTAGTTAAGCTCCTGGACTTGAATAATCAACTGGAAACACTTGAAAAATGAACCTGACCTGAATGTTCATGCAGTATTTACTTATTCACTAATAAAATATAAAACATTTTGAACAGAACTTTAAAAGTTATTCAAACTTATAGTCAAAACAATTCCATAACTTCATTCTTCAGTCTTTGTTCATTACCCAGTCAGACTTTCCAGAGAGACATAGATCTCCAGTGTCTATACAATAGAGAGCTAGTAACATTGTAAAATTTTATTGGCTGGACAAAAAACATAATTTAGGGTAGGATTCTGTTTTTAAAATGCAAATCCCAAACTGTTTTTAAAACTTGCTGTCTTTCAGAAATGAGTTGCTTTGTAATGTAGAATATTCAATTTTGGATAATGCTTTGAAGATTTTGAAGATTTTATACCATTTTACCGTAATCTGATCTGGAATGGGTACAACTTATGTGATGTCTGAGGCAATTTCAGTAGTCCTTCATTAATGACTGGCCTGTTTAGCAACCAACCTAACGACAGTACTGAAAAAGTAGCTTTACAACTGGTCCTGACATGTAATAGTATGTGAAAATGACTTCGACAGCAAGAAGAAGAGATACTGCAATCAGATTAAAAGGGAAGGAGCCCACAGTTGTTTTAATGGTCAGAGAAATAAATTTATGGACCCACCATAATTGATCAGGCTGTTAAAATGATGGCAGGTGATCTGTACAGATTTATTAGGGATTCCTGGAATTAGATTTATATATTATAAAACCTTATTAAACACTTGCCAGAAAGGTGACAGAAACTTCAACAACCTTGTCACGGTAATGAAAGTGATTTGAACATAATTTTTTTTTAAAAAAATTCAGATATGTGAAAGAAATGAAATTGAAATATAATATTAGGAAATTCAGGTTAAAACAGTGCTTTGTTAGCTTCCGTATCATTTTCCTGCTTTAAAACCAATTCAGAATTTGAAAGTGATGGTATCTGTTACTAAAAATGCAAAAAATAAAGAGTGAAATTTCCATTGTTGATCAAAGTGAGCCTATCATGGCTACTGTGCAAGTAATGCGGTTTTGATTATTGTTTGAATGAGTTAGTTGCAGATCCTAACTTTTCTAAAGCAGCAGTTAGCAGCTTCTACAGAAAAGTAAAAAAGCTACTCTGTGAACGTTTATACGATCAGAAAAGTTTCATTGGTATTCAATGTGTATGATTTTTTTTTGGTTGTGATGATAAGGACCTTTTCTAACTTTTTGGTAAAGGATTAATGAACTCTCTCTGACTCTTACAATAATACTTGAAACAGCCCTGCAGTTCATCTTGTTTATAAGTAAACAAATTTCTTTACTATTCACCTCTTTGACCTGAAGTTGCCAGATGGCCAAGTTATTTTATTTTGTGACTACTTTGGGCTACCTCTCCAATACTATTAGTGTTACTACAGTATAATAGTAATAAACAAGCCAATAAATATTTTAAAATTGTGATATTTAAAAAGTTATGTTAAATATGTAGTTGTATGCACACTTCTGTTCCTAATTGATTTGAGGCAGGACATAAAGTGAGAAAGGACATAAAGTGAGGCATAAAGAATACACGTGTATTAGTTGGAAAAGAACAAGGAAATGGAAAATGCCAAACCACAAGTTCATCTGTCTGTCACACCTATTTGTCAAGCACAGAGCTCAATTACATCTAACCACATGCTAGGAACTTAGGTGCTTCTGCAAGAAACCTACCTGTGACCTTGATCAGTGAAAGGTTGCAAGATATTTAGCTGAATTCAGCATAACAACAGGGTGGGGGCTATGGGCTGTAATTCAGGTAACCAATCAATGCTAATAAGTTACATTTCCGTGTTTTGCTGTTTTTGAAGAGTATATATGTACTTGCTTTTCCATGAAAACTTGTTCAGATGTTGCTACGACTATTTTTGCTTTGAACCTTTGCGCAAATAAAACAAACTTCTTTTGAATCCGGGGTCTGAATCTCTTGATTCTGGAACAGATTTGTTAACTAAAAAGTTACAGGCCTTGGTAGAGTTTATACTTTTCATGTTGCTCCAGCAAAATTGAGTACCATATTTTCCGGCGTATAAGACGACTTTTTAACCCATGAAAATCTTCTCAAAAGTTGGGGGTCGTCTTATACGCCCAGTCGTCTTATACGCCGGAAAATACTATTCACCTCTCTGATCTTTTCTCTTTTCTGCTGTACGGCGGGATCGCTGGGTGAATGGAGGTAGGTGATGGCGACCCGTGGTTAAGCGGCCGACGGCAAACGGGTGATGGAGGGCAAACTCTCGTCAGATCATGGGGCGGCTGCTGCAGCTGTCGCCATTGCTCTCTCTAGGACTGGCCATGCTGGCGCTTCCAATGCTGGCTGTCAGGTCCCCGACGAGAGGAGGGGCAGGCGGTCCCCAGAGGCGCGCCGCTCGATAGTAGGAAGGGAACACCTTTGCTCCCGCCAAGGCACCACCTGACCCACGCGGACCAGAAGAATCGCTTGCCCGGTCACGGAGTGCAGAACTGAGAGCAGCAGCGCACTGAGCGAGAGAGCTCAGAGGAAAGAAGGCGAGGCCCCCCTTTGGCGGGGAAGGAGCAAAGCTGGGCAAATCACAGAGCAGGCAGAGCAGGGAAACGTTACAGGGGAAAAGGGGGCGGGGTTTAAAAGGCGAGGCGGGCAGGACGTGGGCGTGGAGACGTTCCGTTAGAAGTAACGAAGGAGCCTCCGGGTGCTTTCTGGATTGGTTTGTGCGAACTGAGGGTGCTGTTACAGTCCTCATGTTTCCCAGGGTTGCCCGTCATGCCAGAGGCATTCCCTGTAGCCCCAGATTCTTTAGCTCCCCACTTTCCTTAATTCGGGCGAATTTTGTGCTCCGAAACATTAATACGCAAATGCCATTTGTTTAACCGTGCAAAACTCGGGGGAAACCTTGGTATTTGGGAACGGAAAGGCTTAAGACTTTTCATTTCTGTTTTATGCACAGGCTGGGAGGGTCACGAAGTTTACCTCTTTTATTTTAGCAACATCGTGGCACTTATTTAAAAAAGGGTACTAACGCTAAACGAGTTGTTAATATGCAGATTGTGTGCCAGGAAGTGAAATATTGAGTTATTAGCCCAAACCCTATAATTTAACAGGAAAAGTAGGGGGTCGTCTTATACGCCCAGTCGTCTTATACGCCCAGTCGTCTTATACGCCGGAAAATACGGTAGATGTTTTAGAAAGTGCCTACCAATAACAAGGTTCCTGCTTCAACAACTGAGCTGAGCTGGAAAATGCACTGTTGAATTTTTATTAATTTGTATAGATTAGAATCCACTAGTAATAATCAGCTAACCATACCTTTCTTTTAACATGAAAAACAACTTTTTCCCCTTGTGAGTTTTAAAAAGCTTTGGTTTCTGAATTGAAGACCAGATTCTGTTTTGTTTTTTTGTTTTTTTACTCCCTGGATCATTGAATTTCTTGATCCACTGAGTTCATTTCACTTCTCCAATTCTGACTTAAGCATCTTAAAAGTAACTTTGATAGCCCTTATATGTTTTTTTCTGAATACATTTTAATTTCACCTAGAAGTTAATTGATAATCTTGCTGTCATTTATCACTAGTATTCATAAAATCTACACATATTTTGTCATAAAAATTAAATGACCACTTCCTGGAATATTGTTCACATTGAAGGAAATATTCTCATATTAGATTGCTGGTTCACAGAACAGTCACTTACTGACATCTTAGTTGAAATGTTTTGCTAATGCTATCATTCTGGTAAAAAACTTTGGTGACTGAGCTTGCAACCTGAAACCCTCCCTGGATGTCAGATACAATTTATGTTACATCAGTCAACCCAGGTTATTTCAGTCATATGGTGCCAAGCCCCCAGTGACAGGATTAGATATGACAGCGAGATCCAAACTGATCATGTTGCTTATTACAAAACGAAATGACTTTTCTGATTCCTTTGTGCTTAGAGGAAAAGATGAAAACACAATCACACTTCAGACAACCAGGCCCAAAACTGAGGATTGAAATGGATGTGGTGCTTATCCAATATCTGTTCCAGTTTTAGCTAACAATAACAATAGCAGACTATTTCATTCTCAGAAATGGCATACCTAAACATGTACTATAAAATATGAAATGAGAAGCTATCTACAAAGAACATTTCTGTTATTATCAGTTGCAGTTGCTTTAGCGGTGTGTCATGATAGAAACTAATTTAAATTGTTTATCTATTAATTGCCCAACAGTTGTGATCTTGGCCAAAAACCACAGCTAGAGAATTAGGTGTGAGCAGTAGAAAACTTATGTACCCAATAGGACATTTGCTGAATATTAATATATTCCACACGGAATATATAATTACAAATAAACAGTATAATTCACTTTACATATTTAGTAGTCAGGTTCTCTGGGCCCCTGGAGATCACGTTGCAGCATCCCCATGGTCATATGAACAAACTTGGATGTTTGGCAACTGGCATATATTTATGACAGTCACAGTGTCCCAGGGTCATGTAATCGTTTGTCATGTAATTCTGACAAAGTTAATGGGGAAGCCAGATTCACTTAACAACCATGTTACTAACTTAACGACTTCAGTGATTCCCTTAATGGTGACAAGAAAGATTGTAAAATGGGGCAAAATTCACTTAACAGCTGTCTCTCACTTAGCAATGAAAATTTTGGGCTCAATTGTGGTGGTAAATTGAGCACTACCTGTATAACAACAATATATAGGAGTGGAATAACAAGGATAACCCGAAGTCCCTGGACATCTTTTTCATACACCTCAAAATTATTTCTCAGTTTAATTTCTGAACATTGGCAACCTAGTTTCCTAGTTAAGCACCTGAAAGCAGGACAAGAAGCAACGGATGGAAACTAGTCAAGGAGAGAAGCAACCTAGAACTAGGGAGAAACTTCCTGACAGAATAATTAACCAGTGGAACAACCTGCCTCCAGAAGTGGTGAATGCTCCAACACTGGAAGTTTTTAAGAAGAGATTGGACAGCCATTTGTATGAAATGGTATAGGGTTTCCTGCCTGAGCAGGTAGTTGGACTAGATGACCTCCAAGGTCCCTTCCAACTTATTATTATTATTATTATAAGATTCCTAGGTAGAAAACTCATGAAACAGCAATGAAGGCTGTATAACAGGCATGTCACAACCATGAAAGCCTTCCCAATCTACTCTGTCCATATTGTATGGCCTCTCCCCAAGGATAGCAAGTGTAAATCTTCGCCAACATAAAAGTTGTATATTCTTGAAATAAATAAGCAAGCAAATTATTCTTATTTGTTACAATGAAAGACGTGGATCTTGTTCATTTCATTTGTTGAAATCTGAAGTTTATAAAGCTCCCTCTATAGAGAGTATTCATAGAATGAATGAATGAATGAATGTAGAATGTAGCACAGAAACCAAAGAAAGAAGCGACAGGAAGCCTTGAAATTCTCATCTGCTACTACTTCTGAAATATTTTCATGAGACATCAGAACCTTCTCTTAATACATTACAGCTTAATAATGTTTCACAGTTCACTTTTTAATAAATTTTGTGGCCTTTTTCTAACCTGCTAAGGAAAATAGGCTGTATCCCAGTGTTCAGTAGAAGGTCAGCAAAAGGACAGGCACACTACTTTAGGCTAGTAATATAGCAGCATGTAACTTTAGTTTGATGTTATATGGTAAAGCACTAATTGGATACTGCAGGAGATTTCTAACTTTATAAGGTTGTAAAATACCCACAGCCAAGGTAAGCACACAGCAGCCTAAGGGGGAAAAAAACTTTGTGTCATTCTTTTTTTATATATACCGTATATACTTGAGTATAAGCCGACTCGAGTATAAGCCGAGACCCCCAATTTCACCCCCAAAAACTGGAAAAAGTTGTTGACTCGAGTATAAGCCGATCCGCCGTTCTGCAAGCCTCTGCCACCAGCAGAGGCTCGATCCGCCATTTTGCAAGCCTGAATACACAGGAATACCCTGTGTGGCCGCGGCTCTCGGGGAAGCCCTGGCTGTCAGCTTCCTCGCTCCACACTGCCATTCGGGGCCCGCGCGTTCCCCGGGCAAATCGCGGCGCCCAGCAGGCGAGGAAACACGCCCGCTCCAGTCGCCCCCCCTTCCCTCAGGAGACGCGAAGCAAGTGACCGCCCGGAGCTTACCGAGGACTTGCTTCGGTGCTTCCAGGATCGCGCGCACCTCTCCCAAGCCGCCGCCGTCCGGAGACCTGCCGAAGTTTGGGGAGGTTTGGGGAGGTGCGCGCGCACCTCCCCAAACCTCCCCAAACGTCGGCAGGTCTCCGGACCTCTGCGCCCTGCCTGCCTGCTTCTTTCCGCAGCGGAAAGAAGCAGGCAGGCAGGGCGCGGAGGAACGGAGACCCGGCGACGTTTGGGGAGGTTTGGGCGCCTCCCCAAACCTCCCCAAACGTCGCCGGGTCTCCGTTCCTCCGCGCCCTGCCTGCCTGCTTCTTTCCACAGCGGAAAGAAGCAGGCAGGCAGGGCGCGGAGGAACGGACACCTGCCGACGTTTGGGGAGGTTTGGGTGCCTCCCCAAACCTCCCCAAACGTCGCCGGGTCTCCGTTCCTCTGCGCCCTGCCTGCCTGCTTCTTTCCACAGCGGAAAGAAGCAGGCAGGCAGGGCGCGGAGGAACGGACACCTGCCGACGTTTGGGGAGGTTTGGGCGCCTCCCCAAACCTCCCCAAACGTCGCCGGCTCTCCGTTCCTCTGCGCCCTGCCTGCCTGCTTCTTTCCACAGCGGAAAGAAGCAGGCAGGCAGGGTGCGGAGGAACGGACACCTGCTGACGTTTGGGGAGGTTTGGGCGCCTCCCCAAACCTCCCCAAACGTCGCCGGGTCTCCGTTCCTCCGCGCCCTGCCTGCCTGCTTCTTTCCACAGCGGAAAGAAGCAGGCAGGCAGGGTGCGGAGGAACGGACACCTGCCGACGTTTGGGGAGGTTTGGGCGCCTCCCCAAACCTCCCCAAACGTCGCCGGGTCTCCGTTCCTCCGCGCCCTGCCTGCCTGCTTCTTTCCACAGCGGAAAGAAGCAGGCAGGCAGGGCGCGGAGGAACGGACACCTGCCGACGTTTGGGGAGGTTTGGGCGCCTCCCCAAACCTCCCCAAACGTCGGCAGGTCTGCGCGGAGGAACGGAGACCTGGGGAGGTTTGGGGAGGCGCCCAAACCTCCCCAAACGTCGGCAGGAGGAACGGAGACCTGCCGACGTTTGGGGAGGTTTGGGGAGGCGCCCAAACCTCCCCAAACGTCGGCAGGTCTGCACGGAGGAACGGAGACCTGGGGAGGTTTGGGGAGGCGCCCAAACCTCCCCAAACGTCGGCAGGAGGAACGGAGACCTGCCGACGTTTGGGGAGGTTTGGGGAGGCGCCCAAACCTCCCCAAACGTCGGCAGGTCTGCGCGGAGGAACGGAGACCTGGGGAGGTTTGGGGAGGCGCCCAAACCTCCCCAAACGTCGGCAGGAGGAACGGAGACCTGCCGACGTTTGGGGAGGTTTGGGGAGGCGCCCAAACCTCCCCAAACGTCGGCAGGTCTGCGCGGAGGAACGGAGACCTGGGGAGGTTTGGGGAGGCGCCCAAACCTCCCCAAACGTCAGCAGGTCTGCGCGGAGGAACGGAGACCTGGGGAGGTTTGGGGAGGCGCCCAAACCTCCCCAAACGTCGGCAGGAGGAACGGAGACCTGCCGACGTTTGGGGAGGTTTGGGGAGGCGCCCAAACCTCCCCAAACGTCGGCAGGTCTGCGCGGAGGAACGGAGACCTGGGGAGGTTTGGGGAGGCGCCCAAACCTCCCCAAACGTCGGCAGGAGGAACGGAGACCTGCCGACGTTTGGGGAGGCGCCCAAACCTCCCCAAACGTCGGCAGGTGTCCGTTCCTCCGCGCCCTGCCTGCCTGCTTCTTTCCGCTGCGGAAAGAAGCAGGCAGGCAGGGCGCGGAGGAACGGAGACCTGCCGACGTTTGAGGAGGTTTGGGGAGGTGCGCGCGCACCTCCCCAAACCTCCCCAAACTTCGGCAGGTCTCGGACGGCGGTGGCTTGGGAGAGGTGCGTGCGATCCCGGAAGCACCAAAGCCTCGGCCGCGCACAAGTCCTCGGTAAGTTTTTTTGTTGACTGGAGTATAAGCCGAAGTGGAATTTTTCAGCCCAAAAAGTGGGCTGAAAAATTCGGCTTATACTCAAGTATATACGGTATACTTTTATTTAATGAGAAGCTGCAATTTTTTTTGGCACCATTTGTGTTTCAGAGATATATAAAACAAATCCCACTGTAGGAGTTCCTTCTACACATGAAAACCTTGAGTCCCTCCTCTTCCATCAATATCTTTACTATAGAGCAGACATGTCAAACTCAAAACGTCACATGACGTCGTGCAACGTATCGGAGTTTTTTCTCCATTGCCAGCAATCGGGTGGGTGCGGTTTTGGGATGACGAATCCGGCCTGTGGGCCAGCAGTTTGACACCCCTGCTATAGAGGAAGTGTATCAGAGATTAATATTCCTTAAGTCAGAACTGACTTTTGGGGTCTGTTCAGTTTTCTTGTTTCCAAGAAGTAGTGTGCTATTGCCGTCTTTCAAGATCATTTTCAGCTTCCTAGTCTAACCCATTACTTGGTGTTTCCTTATAGTTTTCTATCCAAGGATTAACCGGGCCTGACCCAAATTAGTTTTTGATCTAGATGAAGTCAGACAGGTGCTTCCACCTGCAGAAGCTTAAAGCTTTAGCTGGAAGCTTTATAGTTCATCTCAAACAGGCTACATTAATACAGAATGATAAATCAGAATTGCTCTGAACAAGCAGAATTCGGATCATTCAGCTCCTTGAGTATTCAACTTTGTATGAGCACATTTAATAAAAGGAGAAAGTTCAGCTTGTTATTCAATCCTAAATTCCTAGTTCTTACATAATCCAAGCTTGTAAATTAATGTCATTGTTGATTTAGGGATCTTAATTTGCTTGGGAACATCATCATAAGAGTTCTAATCTGGATATCAATCAAGACTTTATTATATATAGTATTTGCTGTAAGGAAGAAGGAACAAAGTGGTAGTGTATTTCAGTTGCTTTCTCTAGCAAATGTCATATATAGCAGGGGTCCCCAGCCCCCAGTCCATGGACCAGCACTGGGCCTTGGCATGTCAGCAACCGGGCCACACAAACAAGCAAAGCCCCATCTGCGGGATGCAGGCAGCACACACAACCAAGCCTCTCCGGTCCATGGAAAAACCTCTCTCCACATAACCAGTCCCTGGTGCCCAAACGTTTGGGGACCTCTGATATATAGTTAACCGGGATAATTCTGCTTCTTTATTTTATGCTTATATGAGTAAATTTCTAAATTTAGAAAATACCCATTGAAATATAAGTTCTGGGAGGGTTGTATTCATACTTACTGTCCATTCCACACTAATTGTGAATATGGGTATAGAAAATTACAACACTGATTTTGAGAAATGGTAGAAGAATACATTCAACTTTTTTCCAAAGCATCTCTTATTTCTTTATATATTGGGAATGGTTTGTACTGCATGGATGTTGGTTGCAAAGTGGGGAATGGGCCACACACACACACACACACAAACTCATAATTTTATAATCCATTATACTGTCTTCATATGTGAGATCCTCTATGTTGTTCACTTTTCTGCTTTCTGTTCTTCCTAGTGGACAGCCTAGCAATTAAATAATGTAAATAATTAAATGTATTAGTTATTAAATAATTATTTAAATTTGCATTCTTAGATTTTTATCTGAGTTTTTCATTTTTATTTTTCTTAATAAAAAAGACGGCTGTATATCATACTGGATACTTATGTGCCTGGGAAACTATTTCCCCTCACCAATATTAAAAGAAATCAGATTCATGTTCATAGTAGTCTAATTATTTATATAGAAGTAGTTCAATCCTATGTAAATACCGGTAATTAGGTTGCCATGAACATGATCTAATTCTTTCTAACTATTACGTGCCTTTGAGACGATATATATCATTTTGAAGATGTTTAAGGTGTTTTAAAGAGTATATAAATCTGTTGCAAAGCCTTGAGGGATTACTGTTCTGAACTCACACAGATGCATGTATTCATAAAAGCAATAAACTACACAGATAGATTGCTGGACATTGTTTCATCTTGAAAACCCACAAGAAAGAATTACTATTAAGAGAGATCTACTACTAAAGGGGAGAGAGGAGATTGTAAAAGCATTTCAAAAGCCTATGTGAATAGATTGCTGGGTGAAATTTTTGTTTTTCTATTTTCAGAGTTAGGGCAGATGTCTGCCTTACGTATTTATTGTACAAGCCTTAGGTATTAATGAATTAAAATAAGAGATTTTTGTTTGAAAGCCTTGGTAGTAAATAATTCCATATATGTTTATATTTATGTGTACACACATATACAAATAAGAACAGTTGGCAGTCTGTTCTGTCTACTGAATCAAATCTTTAGTAAACTTGAGAAAACATGACATACTGTTGCATTTTATGCATATAATTTTGTCCTTATTTGCACTGTACAACCAATTTGCTAATGAAAATGATGGTTCCAGGTAAATGATTCCATGTACATTTCATAGGATGAAAACATGATTCTATGGATAAATCCAGTTCTTTATCTCCATGTGGCTACTGGTGGGTTTAGATAAGGGGATTCAAGTCAGAAGAATACTACAAGACGAACAGGGTTAAATTTCCCGTCATGTCAGTTCATTGATCAAATTAGAATCTCAATATGGCTCTTTGGAAGCTGTTTGTGCTGCATATTGTATACCCTCATTTGAGTTGAATTTGACTCCTGATTACGTAATGGATATATCCATCTAGTTATGAGACGGAAGTGGTTTACCATTGTCTTTTGCAATGCTTGAAGGGAACCAAAAACGTTTCAAAGCAAATCTGGCTTTAATTCATAAACTGACATGATTGTATATACATTCTAAATATATTCATTAATTTAGAGCAAGACACTTTCTATTTTTAACAGTCCTACATTTAAGATCTAGCAATTCAAATAGAAACCCCCCCAAAGAAACCAATCTTTTTCACAGAATAAAGAGTCATCTCATCTTAATGACACTGAAATAAGATTGCCTCCTATTGAGGAATTGTACTATAATAATAGAGAATGTGTTCATTCTTATGTATTCTTCAAATAAGTGTACCAGTTAGGTTAAAACTAGTTAAACCCATTTCACATGGTTGTTGTTGTGGGGAAAATAGGAGGAGTAAGGAGTATTTTGTGTGTTAGTTACTTAGTTACAGAGATACTTATAAAGTAGGTAGGATAAAAAATTAATATAAACAAGCAATTTAAACAAAATGTAGGAGTTATGATATCTGTGGTCTTCAGATATGAGCATCTATTATTTCCCTTAAGGCAGGGGTCCCCAACCCCTTAGCCTCGGCCCACTATGGGCAGCGAACTCTTTGGAATCAGGCCATGGAAGTGGCGGGTGAGCGTGCACATCCCCATGTGCTCCATTTGCACAAGTTGCAGGCACATGTGCAGATGGAACTGCACATGCACTTGCCGGCCGCTCTTGCGAAACCATCTCCTCTCCCCCTCCCCCCAGTCTGCAAAGCCAGAAAGGTTGGGGAACTCTGCCTTAAGGTATTTCCGCATTAATTGTCTGTTATGCTGTAATTGTATTGCAAGTTTTTTAAAAAATTGATATGAATTCTGTAATTAGCAAGTAATCTGCACATCTTCAAGAAAGTACACAACATCCTACAAATTCTCATGCTTTTGAATGAGAAAAGGAGTCCATCTACAAAAACGTACATTTCTTGGCAAATAGTAATCTCTTATTTCATTCATCATACCTATAGATGTCCTTGGGAGATTTCAGTTGTCATCAGGAAAAAAAAACCTATGGTGTCCTTTGGTGGTAGAAAAATATTGTCCACCAGCCTGCTATTGAGTGTATCAGTTTTTTAATACTTAATCCTTCATTTAGTGCAGGGGTTCCCAACCAGGGGTGCTCACAAACACCCCTGGGGGTATGAGATGATATTCCAGGGGGTGAAAAATCTTGGGTTTTCAAAATTATAGTGTATATGCATAATTTGTTGCTGTTATTTCGAACTTTTGTAAGGGGTGTGAGAATATATCAGAAGCGTTCTAGGGATGCAGGGCATAGAAAAGGTTCGGAACCACTGATTTAGTGCATAATGGGATTATAATTATCCCCTCAACAATGATTTGCCCTGCACTAATTTCCTAGTATCTCTTGTAAATTTGTGCTAGATACACATGATCTTAAGTCAGAATGTCATTGGGAGGGTACTCAGAGAGATTCTCACAGGATTGGGAAGGAAGCTATTTTTGTATTATGGTAACATTTCTTTCCAGTATTCCCTTTTACATCTTTACAGAAAATGTCCTTTTTAATAGCAAAAAAGGAGTGTTAAAGCGCACCAACAGCTTGTAAAAGGAAAACAATTGTTGTGAGATTAGTCCTTGTTGCTCAGCTCTCAGCTCAGCTTAAGCAATACTTTCCAAGCTCTGTAATTTTAGTCATTACATCTGTAGCCATTCTTGTCTGCAGACATAGAACATACCATTAAAACACCGCAGTCAGTCTCTGTAATCCTACAGCCATTCTCTCAGCAGCTTTAATGAGGCATGTTTGTCACTGTATCCACCTTGTTTATTCTCCAGCGTTTATTTTGTTTTTGTGGACTTGTTTGGTGTGCGTTTCCCCTGCCTCATCTATTATTAAAGATGTTGCTGCTGGATATGATTATCTTATATAATCATCCGTGGGGATGTTTTTGTACAAATTTGTTAATGCATAGAGGAAGTTTATTTGGGCTTTCCAGAAAGCTGGCTGAAGGTTCCTTTGAGCAAAGCACAACTTTGCTGCTAGTGACTGATGGCAGGAGATTTGTTTTTTTGATGGCTGTGCAAAATGGGGAGATATACACAACTGGTTTTCTATACAGAAAGGAGCTAAGACATTGAAATGAAAAGGAGAAAAGATGAAAGCTTGCTTGAAAGAAGGTAGTGGATCAAAATGGAAGGAGGAAGAGTGTGAAGAAGAAAATCCTGATTAAACAGGTGGCAATTTCAGGACGTATTAGAAAGAGGGTAGCAGACAGACCTCATCTTGTGTCAGGAGGATAAACAGCTCCGTCATAGCAGGTCCTACTCCGAAAGAGATTGGAATTGACCTGTAGTCAACTTCACTTCAGCAAGCCTTGAAATGGATAAGCCAGTCAGTCCTCTGTTTGGCTGCCAATCAGCAAATACAAAAGATTATAATTAATTCAACATCCTGCACCTCAAGCTGCTGCGAGTCCCTCATTCCAGCCTATTGCAAAAAAACCAAAATAACTTAAGTTTGCTGTCACCCAATTTTCAGTCTGCCTTATTACTGTTCCTTCACTGCTTTTAAAAGCCTCAAAAAGTGAAAGAATAGCATATTAACAAAGGAAAGACCTCTCGTGCTAGTAGGAGTGGGGTGAGTTAAGGGTTCCTGCCCATAAGAAATGAATTGCCTAAAAGCTCAGAAGATCTGCACTTGGAGAAAAAAAATCCACCAATATGCTTCAAGTAGTAGACAATAGGAGTATGTGTGTATGAGGTAAGACTCCCTCCTCAAAATCCCTAATGTTATTTTTCTGAACTGATTCAATGACCATTTAGAGGTTGCCCCTCTTATAGAAGCCATTCACCCTAACCCTAATTAATTGGTTGCCTACATCTGTTTCATTTTGTAAAAGCTAGTGAACAACATAGCCTGCATGAAAATAAACTAAATATGACTATGGTAGAAATGTCTTCCTACACACAAGTTTTTATGCAAATTAAAGTTCACTTCCTACTGGAATGGAATGGGAATATACATTACTCGGGAGAGTTACTTTTGGCTACTCCTGGGTAGATTCTCCTGTGTATCTGAGCTACGAATGGAAAACCATGGCTGGCTGCAGCACCATTTCAGAGGTGACACATAAAAAAGTAGGAAAAGCTCAATGTCTCTCTCAAAAATGCTCCTTTTTCTGTTTAAGTAGCACACCATGAATATCATCTGCCTTAGATATGAACAGAGATAACCCTTTAATATTGAATCCATTGTCTAAAGGAGTTACTTGCAGTTTACTCACTAAACAATTTTAGGTTACTAATATAGAATTTTAAAAAATTGCTTGCTTGAAAGTGAACTTTTCTTGTCATAGGCAGGGCCATAACAGGCTATTTGTAAGCTAGATATATAATTATACATATATGATAT
Source organism: Vipera berus (assembly GCF_964194415.1). Taxonomy (NCBI): domain Eukaryota; kingdom Metazoa; phylum Chordata; class Lepidosauria; order Squamata; family Viperidae; genus Vipera; species Vipera berus. The sequence continues at coordinate 69,662,406 of NC_138204.1, forward strand.
AGATTTGCATTGGGATGGTTTAAGGTTTCATAGCACTCATTATGTGATGTAATTTTTTTCAGTAAGATTTTAATTTGATTAATTGTTATAATATGTAAACGCTATCAGTATTACATACTTCTGTAGGTACTCGGGTTTTTTTTAATTAACAGCCTTCCTGCCATATTTTCTTTAAGAAAAGCGATAGCTTAGGAATATAGCAATACACAGCACAGACTTCAGCATAGAAAGAAACTATTACAATGCTAGAATTCTTAGTAATATAAACATATGGTAAGAATTACTCGAGAGACAGGGAGAAAAACATTTATAAAGGAGTGTTTGAAGTAGATAGCTGATATTGAGTAATTTGACTATTTTATGCTCAAGATTTCTTCAGTTAATATTTTAAGTATATATACATAATGGTCTTTTGGCAGAATTGTGATAACATTAAGTGACTGAAATGAATTTTTGAATTTTTCCAACACAGAACACACATACTCTTTTTTTGTTACTTGGAATTTGTATGTGCCAAAAGAAGAGAATCAGCTTAGAGAAAACCTGAATGATTGATTATCTGAACTGATTGCTTTAAATTATTTCATCTTATTTTTACATGCTTCCTTTGCGTGCTAAAACTGTTTTCCACAAGTTGGTTAACTTCTTGAAAAGAGCCATTCCAACTTGGAAAACAAATATTTTAAATAGAAATCTCTGAAAGATATGAACCTGAAAATTACTCAACTCATAAATGTCCTGTGATGGCAACTAAAAGAAGAGGCAAGAAACTTTTCCATTTTTCAGGTAAAAGATACATTTGGCATAAGTGACGAAGGCATGTAAAGAGTGGTACAGATATAGATTGATTAACAAGCTGTGTAGAAATTGGAATAGGTTTAGTATAGTGTGCTCTTGGCTTGTGGAAAACATTGTGAGGCCAAAAGTAGTTCATCTGAAGAAGATGAAATAAAGTTTTAAATGTTTACTTCAGTCACATTTTATATTACTTCTCGTTGAAATAAACTTCAGTGTTTTATAGAAAGGTTCTTGATGAATATGACAGTGACATATTCAGTGTTTGACAGTGTCCATTCCATTCTCAAAGTGACATTTCCTCTGACAGCATAAACAATAAGGGCAGGAAAGAAGGGCAGCGATCCAAATAAAGAGAGAAATTATGCCTTGGACAGGACCTACAAGTATTGTTTCATGCTGAAGATATGCTGCCAGCAGTGGAGAACTACAAGTAATAAGTGGTTTGAGAATTAGAAACAGAGATTTTTGGCAGGCATCTGACCACAAGTTACAAAATCACCCTTGGTACAAGTTACAGTTCGAGACTTGTACACTCCTGGAAATAAAATATTATTTGTGCTAGTCTTGACTAGGAGGGCTTTTGCTCAACTTTGAGTTGTGCACCAGTTATGCCCCTTTCTGATTTGGGAGAAACTTTTCTCAAGTCACTCCTGTTTGGACTATCACAATGGTTTCTATATGGGGCTGCACTTGGAAGAGTATCTGGAAGCTGTAGCTGGTGAAGAATGCAGCTGTGCAAGCAGTTTTGGGCACCCCAAGGACTGTGATGTGGTTATAGTGACGGTTACCTGAGGATCTGTCTTGTTCCACTCCATTTCATTTTTGGTTTTAATTTGATTTTAACTATCTTTATTATGATTTTATGACCTTTTTATCTGTAAAGCACACAGAGTCTGTAAGTAGGATAGTGAAATGGGCTGCCTAAACTTGATAAAATAAGTAAATGTGTTGGATAGAAGTTAAAATCTAAACAGGACAATTTCTCAGACATAATGTACCACATGCTGGTTCAGCAGAAAACTGTTGTACTGGTAGGATGGATTTGGCTTTATTAAAACACAAGAAAATGTATTTTGGACAAGCTGGACTTTCATTTATTTAATTCCATTTGAATCAAAATGTAACTATATTGCTGGTAATTAATAGCACAGAAGATGTGGATCAGTTTACGTTACCCAAATATGTAGAAATTAAAATTTAAAATAAGTTTAGACAGATGAAAATGATTTCAAATAATAAGTTCAAGAACAAACTGTAAGCCATAAACTGCCCTGAGATCTTTTTTTGACAAAAGAAGACATGACGTATTGTATTGTATTGTATTGTATTGTATTGTATTGTATTGTATTGTATTGTATTGTATTGTATTGTATTGTATTGTATTGTATTGTATTGTATTGTATTGTATTGTATTGTATTGTATTGTATTATATTATATTATATTATATTATATTATATTATATTATATTATATTATATTATATTATATTATATTATATTATATTATATTATATTATATTATATTATATTATTATATTAGAAGAGTTTGTGTTTCCATTAGAATTGGAACTTTTGATTCAAGAGGTGTCACAAGGTTTGTGGGGACCTTAAGATAGAATTTCTGCAGGTTTTTCTCCATCACTACTCCACCACTACCCAAGAAGAAGAGAAGGAGATCACTGTACTCTGTGGAAGTTGTAGTGGCCTCTGCAACCTCTTTCACGTCTTCCTTCTCCTTACTCCAACGGTCACACTGACCTCTGTCTTCTCTTTCTCCATTTTTTTTCTTTGCTCCAGCCAACATGCACTGTAAAAATGGTGTGTTAAATAAGCATTGGCTGATCAGTTTGCCTTGGTAATGACATTTAGTGGTGGCAACAAGGCTAGTAATGATGATGTTATCTAGTTTGGGTAATGAAACAAGCTCAGAGAACACCAAGGCACTCAAGTTGCAAGGGCAGTAGGCCAGTTGCTAGGTTCCCAGTGGACCTGTATTCCTAAAGGAATAATCTGTATTTCTCAAACTACCATTAGTGCTCTTAAGTGCTAAGATCCAGCTAGTGGGGTTTCCCTTGGTCACTGGGGAAATTTATTGAGGTGACTGATTTTATGCCAGTCATTCTCCCTCAGTCCAGTTTGCCTCACAAGGTTGTTGACAGGATAAAATAAAGAGAGATTCCCATGTAAGCTGACTTTGTCTCTAGAGAAAGGGCAAGATAGAAAAAGTAAACAAATAAAATAATATTTTCAGTGTGAACTTGCTTATACGTGACAGTTAAGGGACAAGCAGTAAATATTCAGGCATTGTGTGCTGTTTTAAGAGTTATAAATTATCTTTTGGTGATGTTATTTAAAAACTTCCAGTCTGATATATATAAAACTTGAAGTCCATAAATTGTCTGCTTAAAAATGAAAAAACCCTCCCATTTTGGTTAGCTGGCTGAGTACCGCTTTTTAGTTATGAATGTGCTGATATTTTAATGCACAAATTCACAGTACTACCTCTCAGAATTTAAAGAAGCCAGAAAATAAATGATCTTCCTCGCATCTATATTGCCATCATCTTACCTCCCTAAATTAAAGATATTTCTGAACTTGTAACATGAGACCATTTCTTTGATATTTTTCCCCTTTAAAAACTATTTTTAAGAATGACAGCACATTTATTTGCCATTAGGAGTCATTTCTGAGACTCCATTGTTTCTACTGAAGGCAGTGTGTTGTAGGTCACTATCTTATTTCAGTTCTATCAAACATTTGTCAACCCTTCCTCTTTTAAATCTCAGCAAGCTTGTGCCCCTTTTATAGTGTGCATTTATTAGACCCTGCTGAGAAATGGGTGGCTGGATGAATGCTCCTTTTGTATACATACGTCTGTATTGAAATAGAGGTGGCATTCGGCAAGTGAAATGAAGGATCATTTTGCCTGAACAAGTTATAGCTCATTCTATTAATCTGTGGGCTATTTTAATCTACCTAATCAGCATTTCTTTTGTGTTGCTTTTTCATTGAACTTTTATGATGACGTCTTTGATATATCCAGGTGAGAGGGTTGTTTTTGTATGCTAGTTTTGATTTATGACCTATAATTATTTTTTATGTCTCTTCATGAATTGGTTTCCGTAAGAACGTGAGGAATATTCTGTTCCTTCTGCAGGACTATGAACTGCAGTGGAGTAAAGGAGAAATATTTCAAGGCAATTAAACTTTTTCTAAATTTTAGAGTTTTTTTTTTAACTGAGATGCCTTTGTGTGTATGTGAATATGTATTGTTGAATAGTAATATATAGTAATTAAGTTAAACTGCTTTTGTTTTGAGGAGGTATTTCTACAAAGCCAGATGGAAGAGAAGGAATCATTGTTTGGGAGAGATTAAATGTAAAGCTTATTGAAATTCTGCTAAACCTTATTCCAAAATTCTGGATGTGATAAATCACTTAAAGTAATTTAAAAGAAAATATATATACACACATACACATTCTTTTTCACATTTGTGGAATTTTTGCTTTTGGGATATTTCAAGTTATTTTTTCCCCCTCCATTTGTTAGAAGCCACCATAATTTCAACAATCATATTGACACTGCCAAATCATGTATGCAGATAATGCATGTTACCATCATTTTTTTTTAATGAAAGCTGCATATTGCCTCCCACTTTGCCCAGAACTAAGGCTGGATTATATTTTTACATTCCATTATACTAGTTCAAAAAATTGGCATTAGAGTGTGGGAAAATCTGATCTAACTTCAGCTGAGCACACAGCAGGTTATAGTGGGTGGCTTTTCACTACAATCTTACAGGCTGCTCTATCCTTTCTCTCTTTTTGGTTTTCCAAAAAAGAATATTAGAAACATTCTACTCTGTTTATAGATTGACTACAGTTCCTTAGAATGTGTGACCTTGGTACACAACGTTTGTTTAAAAAAGCCAGTATTGGAAACTTTGATTCTGGAGTGTTCTATCAAATAGTTTGGACAAACTACAGTTCTCAAATTCAAACATTATTGGGAACTGTGGTTAGTATAAAACAAGAAGCAGATGATTCCGGTCTTCATTACTGATGCACTAAAGAGACAAATAAGAGCAATTTTCTCGATTTGGATCAAGTGATTGCTTTTCACATTTCTAGCTTAGCATTTCTCAACTTCTCTATACTGTTGAAGGATAGCTAAAACTGTTACTTTCCACAATTTTAATATTTTTTAATACATGGAGAAATATGTGTGGTTCTTTAAAGTTACTACTTCAGTACCAAGCAAGAAAAAAAAGAACTTTGTACAGGTAATCCTCGACACGTGACCACAATTGAGCCCAAAATTTCTGTTGTTAAGCGAGATAGTTGTTAAGTGAATTTTGTCCCATTTTATGACCTCCTTTGCCACAATGGTAATGACCTACAAAGCCCTCCATGGCATGGGTCCAGAATACCTTGGGGAGCACCTGCAGCCGGCGTCAACTTCCCTCCGCCCAGTACGCTCCCACAGAGAGGGCCTCCTCAGGGTGCCGCCGGTCAAAGAATGCCGACTGGTGGCCCCCAGGGGGAGAGCGTTCTCTGTGGGTGCACCGGATTTATGGAACCATCTTCCGGTTGAGCTCCGGATGGCGCCCGATCTCCGCTCCTTCCGGCGCGACCTTAAAACCTATCTCTTTAAACAAGCTGGCCTGGCCTGATGGGACGGGGTGGGATTTTTATTAATGACTTCAATTTTAAATTTGTATTATCCTTGGGCATTGTTTAATTATGTTTTAATAATTTAATTTTAATTTTTGTATCTAATTTTTATGTATTGCCCTGTTCACCGCCCTGAGTCTCTTGAGAGAAGGGCGGTATATAAATTAAATAAATAAATAAATAAATAAATAAATAAATAAATAAATAAATAAATAAATAAATGTTAAGGAATTTCTGCAGTTGCTAAGTTAGTAATATGGTTGTTAAGTGAATCTGGCTTCCCCATTGACTTTGCTCGTCGGAAGATCACAAAAAGTGATCACATGACCTTGGGACACTTCAGCCATCAAACATATATGCCAGTTGCCAAGCATGTGGACTTTAATCACATGACCATGGAACCACTGCAAAAGTCCTAAGAGTGAAAAATGGTTATAACACACATTTTTAAGTGCTATTGTAATTATGAACAGGCACCAAATGAACATTTGTAAGTCGAGGGCTACCTGTAGTTTAGCCCATTGATAATGTGCTTATCATAAAAGATGGCCCAAAACATTGATATACATCTGAATTATAGTATCTCCTGATAACTACCATGATTTTAGATTTTTTCCCTACGTATTTGATTATATATTTGGGGTAATACTTTAGCAAGGAACTCAAATATGTTTTTTTTAAAAAAATAATGTTAGATGACATAAAGAGAATGGTTAACTTAAACATAGAAGAGTGGCATGAAATGGAAATATCCATCATGAGATATCTACGGAATCTATGTTGGAGCCTCACTGAGATGCTATAAGAACAACGGTTTTCTAGAATGTGTTGCTAAGGAGGTCCAAGACAAGAATAGCCACTTGATGTACATTATATTTTATTTATTTGTTTGGTTATTAAATTTTTATGCCAGCCATCTCATCAAGTGGCCATTTATAACTGTGGGAGAAGGAGATTTTAGAAAGTCGACTGTGATCAAAAGCATTCCATTTTCAAGCGTTAAGTATGGTAGCTGCTGTGTATACTCACGCTCTTTTAGCCCAGTATTCTCTTTGTGGGAATGTATATCCTCAAGCATAATTGTTCCTCCTTTCATTTGCAATAGGCTTTTAAAAGAAAGAAAGAAATCCTTTGCTGAGAACTGGTTCTCATGTCTGATTGGAAAAAGCTAAGCAGGGATATGTCAATAGGTTATCAAGGGTATAATGTTGCACTTCATATGAAACCTACTATTGTCTTCGTTTTTTAAATAAGTCTTCAGGGTAGCCCTCAGTTTGGTGTTGAATGTACACACATAATAGATATCTAGGCCCATATGTATAACTAAACAACTGGACTTGTGTAATAATTGTGCAATGCTTTCTTTGAAAAAAAAATCTGTATTTTTATGGAGATATATTAATCTAAAGGGACCCGGAATATTTTAACCTATTTTATTGGCTTTGTTGATAAGGCTCAGCTATATGTCATATAAACTTTCTGCCAATTTAAAGAACAGATAATTGAGCCCTTGCAATTAATTTGAAAAGAAAAAGAATCTAAAAGCAAGGGCAAAGACCAATTGGATTTTAAATGTTCATTTCTCTTTTTATTAAGGAAGTAGAATTTTGGATGTCTTGGATTTTAAGGCAGAGTAACTCCTTTTTAAAGGAGTTTAGAAGGAAAGTAATATGCACATCACATTTACTAATTTTAATTCTTGAGGACACAGTATGATTGCTGTTTTTCAATTCTAATAAAAATGGGAAGCTTTTCCATTAGTCAGAATGCAACTGTAAACAGCTGAAGAGTCCAGGAAAAATGCCCTGCAGCTTCTAAAAGTGACAGGGTTCTCTTGACCTACAGATCAAAGGGTTGATTGGTTGATAGACGTTTCCCATCTCAGCTCTGTAAAAGGCCAACACCTACTTGCTGATGCTAAGAGCAAATTACAATAGACCCAAAAAACGACATACCGTATATACTTGAGTATAAGCCGACTCGAGTATAAGCCGAGACCCCCAATTTCACCCCCCAAAACTGGAAAAAGTTGTTGACTCGAGTATAAGCCGATCCGCCGTTCTGCAAGCCTCTGCCGCCAGCAGAGGCTCGATCCACCATTTTGCAAGCCTGAATACACAGGAATACCCTGTGTGGCCGCGGCTCTCGGGGAAGCCCTGGCTGTCAGCTTCCTCGCTCCACGCTGCCATTCGGGGCCCGCGCGTTCCCCGGGCAAATCGCGGCGCCCAGCAGGCGAGGAAACACGCCCGCTCCAGTCGCCCCCCCTTCCCTCAGGAGACGCGAAGCAAGTGACCGCCCGGAGCTTACCGAGGACTTGCTTCGGTGCTTCCAGGATCGCGCGCACCTCTCCCAAGCCGCCGCCGTCCGGAGACCTGCCGAAGTTTGGGGAGGTTTGGGGAGGTGCGCGCGCACCTCCCCAAACCTCCCCAAACGTCGGCAGGTCTCCGGACCTCTGCGCCCTGCCGACGTTTGGGGAGGTTTGGGCGCCTCCCCAAACCTCCCCAAACGTCGTCGGGTCTCCGTTCCTCCGCGCCCTGCCTGCCTGCTTCTTTCCACAGCGGAAAGAAGCAGGCAGGCAGGGCGCGGAGGAACGGACACCTGCCGACGTTTGGGGAGGTTTGGGCGCCTCCCCAAACCTCCCCAAACGTCGTCGGGTCTCCGTTCCTCTGCGCCCTGCCTGCCTGCTTCTTTCCGCTGCGGAAAGAAGCAGGCAGGCAGGGCGCGGAGGTCCGGAGACCTGCCGACGTTTGGGGAGGTTTGGGGAGGTGCGCGCGCACCTCCCCAAACCTCCCCAAACTTCGGCAGGTCTCCGGACGGCGGTGGCTTGGGAGAGGTGCGTGCGATCCCGGAAGCACCAAAGCCTCGGCCGCGCACAAGTCCTCGGTAAGTTTTTTTTGTTGACTGGAGTATAAGCCGAAGTGGATTTTTTCAGCCCAAAAAGTGGGCTGAAAAATTCGGCTTATACTCAAGTATATACGGTAATATTAATTTTAGAACTATTGCTCTTCTCAGAGTTACAAATACAAAACATTTTCTTTTTGGATTAAAAAACTGAACGTGAATGTTTTCAAAATATATTCCCATTATCTGTTCTTTCTAAATCTTACTCATTGACAAAACTATTTTATCAAGATAAATTGACAGTGATCTACTTTTCATTCCATGATAAGGCAATTCTCTTTTTTGAAGCTGGTTATCTGTTGATCATGATTATGAGACCAAAAAATGATAAAAAGGAAGGGCCATGTCTTCATCAAATAAAAGGGGAAGGTTAGGTTATAGATAAGATTGCCCAGGAACCAAACCCTACGAAAACATCTGTGGGAATCAAGATCAAAAATCAAAGTAGGAGACAGAACTCCTGAGTACTTTAAATGGGAATCTTTTTTTAAGATGGGTTGGAATATAGGGTGCAATATCCTCTCTGAGGCTGATGGAACCATTTCTGGATTAATCCAAACTTTGGGTTCTAATTCTGCTCAGAAATAAGTAGGTGTCTCTAGTACAAGGACCAGAGATTTGGGGACAAACAGGATTATGGTCTCAGGAATACATCACTTAAGATGTCTGCCAATTTAAATTTTGTAACCTGTTTTGTGGCATATCTTTTTAATAAATCTATACTTATTTAATATTTATTTTCCCCCAAACATCGTTATTTAACATTTAATGAAAAATAGAAGAGCTGCTTATCTAAGAGTAATAAATTAATTTAATCCAAAGATTTGGGGGAGGCGGTTGACAGTAAGCCATGTTATTTTTGCATTTCTTAGCTCTTTATAACTTAATTAATGTAAGCTTAAAATAGTTTTTAAATGCTCCTGAGCCCATTGATTTTGATTTTTGTTACACTAGAATGCAGCAATATTTATTCTTCTTCTGCTCATGAAATTTTTTTGACTTGCTATTGTAGTGATTTATATGAACAGTAAAGCAAAACTGAGGCTGATGCTATAAATTTGTCATTGTGTATTCATTCATTCATTCATTCATTCATTCATTCTAACCCAACAAAGTGTCATATGCCACTTTGAAAACTCCTTTAAAGAAACATGTTTGTATTTGTTTCTTTTACCAGTAATGCCATTCTAGTCTCTCTCTTCCATCTTAATCTTTTCTTTGACAGACCAAGCTTATTTGCTTTGTAACAACAAAGTAGCCTTGCAGAGAATCCTGTAAAACCATTAAATATATTTGTTACTTGAGACTTCTTCAGTAATGTTGATGCTTCCCATTATTTTGTTCTACACTTCTTCAGATATTGGCCAAGAATCCCTGAACCCAGTTTCAGTAACTTGATATAAGTTAAAATTCATTACATTCTTGGCCTTGCAATTTACAGTATGTAGTGTCCCTATCTCTGCAAATTGAAAGCGTATGTCAACAGATGCCTACGTGAACAATAATCTTAACTTTGTGTCTGTGTATATTTGCCTCTCCATAACTTGTTTTATAGCTGCTAGTAGGTGTACATTCCTGATTTAAACCACTTATCTAGAGATCTGTTGCTTCCTAGAAAAATAATCAGTGACCCTAGTCAGATTGTGTCCAAATAAAGCAAAATATGTGTCAATTTATGAATACAGCAGTTAAATTCAAGAATGGGCAAGAAGAAATAGTCCAAAGTTTCAAGATTTCAAAAGTGTACAAATCACACAGTGGATATTTACAGTGCACTGGCAAAGGTTTCAAGAATGAGCAGCAAGCTGCTTTAAATCTGCTGAATTAGGACTCTTATCTCCAAATGATGATTGATTAAGTAGTGAGACCGTCTTGCCCCTGCCAGCTCTTAGCTTCAGTTTTGTACTGTTTCACTGGCCTTGAAACCAGAGAAACTTTAACTCTTGGAGAAGGAGACATTGGCGCTCACGGGTTGTTGTATCCAATGTCTTTAGCTTGTGGAAAAGTTTCTTCTCCTCTCCATTTGTCTCCTGGCAGACAACTATGATTCCCTGATCTCCTGCAGAGGAGTTCTGGTCCTGCAGAAGCATTAGCATCAATCATAAATGAGGTCTTAGAGCAGTGCTGGTACTACATCATTTTTGTATCCAGATATCAATTTTCCTCTTTAGTGAATGAAGAAAATGTGCAGCAGCAATATAGAAAGATGCCAGAGATGGATGATCACTTTAGTGACAACAGCCAAGGTTTCATTTCATACCGTGTGGGAGACGGCAATGGTATATCATACCCATTCATTACCAAGCATCTGGATAAACAATATAAAATGACTGATGATACAGTGCCACATGATGGGCCCCTTGGATCAGATGGCATTCGACATACTGCGGAGGATTGCTGAAGTTCTTTTGGTGAATTAATAGTGCTTATTTGGGACCTCTAGTTGCTGGTGTTGCCATCATACAGGAGGAAAAAAAATCTGAACTAGTATTGACAGAATTGCACTGGGAACATGGAACATGAGAAGAATGAACATAGAAAGCTCAACAAAGTGAAAAATAAACTGACTACATATTAGTATTATACGTTTCAATGAATTTTTGAAATTGGAACTGGAAACTTTCATGAAAAAGATCATACTTTTTATTATTCAAGTCATGGAAAACAGAGAAGAGACAGTATTGCTTTCATAGTTAGGAACGATGTAGCAAAAGCAACACAATGCAATCAATGACTGAATAATATCAGTTAATGGACAATTTTTTAATATAATCATTGTCCAGGTATATGCTCCAAACACTGATGCAGACGAAGAAGACTTTAACAATTGTTGTGGTGAAGATTTATCTGAAATCTAGAAAACATACAATAAGATATCTCTTTGTAGTTTGAACCTGAAATGTTAGCGTTGGAAATTTTGAGAAAAATGTAATTGGATTGTATGTCCTAAAAAACTGACATAAAGTAGAAGAACATATTATTATTTTCTCCTAATCCAGTTATTTCTTCATAGCTGACAATTTTTGAACAATGAAAACAGTGCTTGTATACATGGACATCACAAGACTGAGCCTATAGAAATTAAATTAACTATATTATTGGTATAAAGAGATGGAAGAGCTTAGTCAAATAACAAAGAAGTGATCATGGGCTGATCATGGAACAGATAATGATGATAATAAATATGAAAAGAGGCTGTCAAAGACCAGAAACAGAAGAAAGTAATCTGAATGTCATAAAAGATGATGGAAATTGCCAAAAAGCCAAAGTCAAGAAAAACAAATTTCTCACAACTTAATGAAGAATTTCAAGGAGCAGTTACAAAGATAAGAAAAAGAATATTATGGCAACACTAAAGATGGAAAGAGGCACAAAAAATAGCATTCCAAAAATTGTGTTCAAAAGAAGATTGCAACCTCAAATTGACATGCTAAAGGATACCAAAGGGCAGATTGTACCTAATTCAGGGAAGGTCAAACAATGATGAAAAATTTGAGTCAATGTATTCCATATGTACAAACACCTCTAGTAGTAAAAGATGATGTTAAATCAGGATTCAAGCCATCATCAAGTTGAAAACCTACAGGAATTGATGGAATAGCTACAGAAGAAGAACTAGTAAAGGTTCTAACCAAACTATGAGAGCACACCTGGAGAATAATCCAGTGGCCAACAATCAGTCCACATACCTGTACCAAAGAAAGGAGAGAGAGAGTGCAAACGTTTGCTCAGTGCCTTAATTTCACAAGCTGGTAGAATGAAGCTTAGGTTCATCTAATGTGTATTAGCCCTGTATGAAAAAGAGAGAGATCAGTTGATCAGACTAATTTTAGAACAGGCTGAGGAACAAGAGCTATAGTAGATGGAAGTTGATAATTGATTTTTGGTAAGAAAAAATATCCCAATAAGTGAAGGTTCATTGACTTTTTATTGTGTTGACCATGTCAAGATGTGGTATGTCCCTAAGAAAATGGGAATCCCAGAAGATCTCATTTTCCTCATGCAAAACCTATACACAGGAAGCCATAGATGTGATGGAACATTGTGAAACAGGCTGATTCAGGTCGGCAAAGGCATGAACCAAGACTATGTACTCTTTTCACCTTTATTCAATCAATGTGCTGAATAAATATTGAAGGTGGCTGGATTGGAAGAAGTTGAAATGATTTTAAAATTGGATGAGGATACACCTGCACTCTGCTGATGACACGACACTGTTCTCTCGTAATGACAGTCAAGTAGCTAGTGAAAAATCTGATAAGGTTAAATTTAAAGCAGACCAAACTAATTACAGCATTTAGAGCAGTCAACCTTAGAATTGACAAAGAAGATACCGATATGGTGGACAGCTTCTGCCTTTTTGTATTGACTATCAACAGAAAGGGAGTCAGCAACACACAGATATGCCACAGACTAACTGATGGTAGCAAGTAAGATTTTGGATAAGATATTCAGATGCTACAATGTGTCTATACCTACACAGATAAGAATAATTCAGATAATGTTTTTTTCCCTGTGATACATTATGGAAGCAACAGTTGGATATTAAAAAAAACAAATCGAGGAAAAGCACTGATACTTTCGAACTTTGTTGGAGTAGAATCCTGAGATAACACATATAAAATAAACACATCAATTCAGAGTTACCAAGCTCAAATTATCATATTTTGTGTATATTGGGTGAAGATATAGCTCTCTTAAGAAGTCTATCAGGTAGTAGAAAGTAGCAAGGGGGACAGACCCAAATCACACGTGATGTACGGACTGTTGGAAGATCTGAAAAGCCATGTTGGGGACAGAATCAGGGAGAAGGCCTGTGTATGTGTCCTTTTTTCACACCACCTGGATGGCATGTGAACAATAATCGTATGAACCAGATACAGCTAAAGAAACTATTAATTCTCCTGGTGTTACTTATGTTTTATATTTCCTTATCAAGATATAAATAAGACTGGAATTGTGCCTTAGAAGCACAATTATGTCAAAATCTGCAGTGCATGTATACAATGACATCATCTTGCTTTGAAGTTTTTCTGCCTCTGTAATTGTGACTACGTTTGGGGTGAGATGAGAAGATGTGAGCCATGATAATATCAGGTCACTGGTTTTTCAAGAGGCAAAGAAGACGTATGTGGTTGTTCCTTTAATAATGACCATATTTTAAAATAATAAGATACGTCTGGCTGGATCATTTTCATTGAGCTTATTATCCAACAGTAGATATGGATAGTTAAGGTCCCCCGGGAGACTAATTCAGTGTCAAGTAATCTTAGAATACAGTTTGAAGATAAATGGTATTGATATTTATCTATAATGTTCCATGGAACTATTCTTATTCTCACTATTGTAATATTCAAACAGAAAGAAACTTTTATCACTGTTTGGAGTTTTACAAGACCTGAGGTAATCTTTTCTGCAATCTTAGGCTGTAATTTTTTTTTTTATTATCTGCTTTGGTTGCTAAGTTTCTATCATCTCTATGGTTGATGAAATAATGGTTTGGCAAACCTGATCGTTAAGGCTTTCCAAAATTGCACTGTATTCCTGATTCTTTTACTGTGATAAGTTGTCTTTTTTTATATTAAGCTGCTGTTAATGAATAGAAGTGCAACACTTACTAACAGAGCGGTTGTTTTAATTAAACTATTTTCTAATGCTGTTGTTGAAGAGGAGATTTTTGTTTTATGAAGTGCATTTTTATACAATTTTATTAGATAAAATGGTGATTGCTGAATAAATTTTTATAACCCCAAAGAAAATAACCCCTGTATTTTATCTAAGTTTTCTACTTTTTGAGCTATAGTTGTACATTATCAGTTAATTGTTAATCAAAGTTGGTGCAAATTCTTGGTTCTGGCTGTAGTAAGAATTTGGTTATTGTTTACAACTGAAAATGATCAGACACATATGGGTACTTTTAGTATTTTTTTTAAAAAAATCAAAATTTTAGCTCTTATGATAAATTGTTTCAGATAAGTAATCCTATTTAAAACAAACTATTTAAAAATAATTGGAAAACATATTTTAAAAATGGCATCAATAGCTATTCAAGTAGAGACATTCTTCCTTTTTTAATCAAACAAGATATGTGTCTTGATAAGATATTGTCTGTAATGACATATTTATATCATATAAGACAAAACTATAGATGTTATAATCTAATAATGCATTCATGCAAAGAGAGATGGATTTAAAGTACAATATTCAATAAACGCTCAGAGACGTTTGATGATATATTTCTCTTCTGCTATACCTTTGGGAAACAAAAGTATTTCTTTTAACTTCCTCTGCCAGTATGAATGGATGCTTTGTGAACCTTTTGCAACCGATTCCTCCAAAAATGAATAACAAGGGAATTTTCTTATCAAAGTTGATATTGCCCTTCATTTAAGGATTCTCCTCCTCATATGATATCAAAAGATGTTCAAAAGAATTTTTTAAAAAGTTGTTTATATTCATAACCCGAGAAAATAAATAAATAAATCAAAAGGGCAGCTGCCTGAAACAAATAATTTCATAATAAAGGATGTGTGATCACTGTAACTGAAGCATTGAAAGCACTTCCAGCAGTCAGAACTAACCGGGAAAGAACGTGATTTTTGTTCAGAGGATGACTTGCTTATTTACATCTTCCCATTCCCTTCCTTCACTTCTGCAAGGGACACAGTTACATAAACACGTGCACAGACATGCTCACGAGATAGCATCAAAGACAGTCTTGACAAATCCTTTCGTAGTAAAGCAAATTCGTATTTTGTTCCTGATGACGGAAATGTTGGGTTTCCTTTTATGAGCCAGCGGTCTTGTCTTTCCCTTAAATACTGATGTTAATCTCTTTCATTGGAAACAAACCAAGCTCCTGTGTTCCTAATCCTCTCAAAGTCTATAATTTGGATCATTTTACATGACCAGACATTTTTACGTATATACTGTCAAAGGTCATCCTTGAGATGTGGGCCCTTCGTTAATATTTTGGTGTTCCCTCATTACCTGGACTCAGTTGAGCTCTCTTTGGAAGAGATTAGATGCATTGTAAAATGTGGACATCCTTTGCATGTTATCATTTGTTATTTCAATTAATTATTGTTATGGCAATAAGTTTCCAGGTACATCTTTGCTCAGAGATTTGTCTTTTTAACTGTATGGAGGGAAAACATAGCCATGTTGATGGCTAGAAGCATTGGTTATACAGAGCTTGCATCAGCATTTTTCTTTCCTTACTCAACTAGAAGTGAGTCGTTGACTCAACTGGCAGTAAATAATTGACTTGACTTTAGGGTCACTGAAAGAGATTAGGGAAGCCTTATTGCATCTACCTCTTTGCTTATGACCTGCAGAAGATTTCTGCATTGTCCTTCTATCTCAGCTGCTGCTTCTCTTCCACCATTAATATTGGGAAACATAATATTTAAACTTCAAATTAGACTTGTTTTGTCTTTCTCATCTCTTTTCTGTGAACTTCAGTGATTTTTATGTATTATTTTTAAATATCAACAATTGTTCATCATTATACAACAACGTATGAATGTAGCATCTGCTAGTTTGTGACTACATTTGGGAAATACATATAGTCCTCACGGACCACAGTTGAGACCATGAAACTCCTAAATAGGGAGGATGCTGCAACAGCCATAAATATGAGGATTGGTCACAGAGCTGGGGTTTTTTCCCAACTGTTGTAATTTTAAACAGTCACTAAACAAGACAGTCAGTAAGCGAGGACTGTCTGAATTGTTCAAGTCATATAGCATACATTATGCAAATAATTATTGCTCTATTTGCAAAGAGCAAATAGAGCAACTCTTATGTTTGCTGCTGAAATAAAAATGCTAACTACTTGAGGACAGGATTTTTCTGATATATTACAAAAAATAATGTACATTTTTCAGTATATTTTAAAATTTTTGTAGTTTATTAATGAGATTTTTTATTCATGTAAGAGTTAGTAAACTATCCAGTACTTTTAATACTCAGGTTTGACAGGATGTAAATGAGAAAAATAAATGTAACAAAATAGCGAAAGCCTACTTATTTATTTATTACTGCTTTTAAAATAATAACAGAAAAAGAAAAAAAAATCAGAAAGAAACAAAACACAAAGATACTTATGTTGTAAAACAATGCATAATATTACATACATACAATTTTTGTTGTTGTATAAGTTATAGTTTAAGGAAAACATAGCCATGTTGACACTCTTGCAATAAAAGTTACTCATTTCCCCCCAAAAAACTATATTTTGGCAATCCAAAAAACATTTAGCATTTTCTTAGATTTCTACTAATATTTAAAAATCCCTATATGCTGAAATGGGTAGGTGTACATAAATGGTGCCATAGTGTCTTTGGTCTGTGACAAAGCAAATTTCTGTAAGTTATGTAATTCTCTGCTGCAACATTTGAATTAAATCAAATGTTCTGCACGTTACAAGTTGCTAAAAGGGAAACCTTTCATATAGAGGACTGGAACACATCAAACTTCCATTGGCAGATGTGAGGGCATCAGATTTCACAAATAACCCAACGCTAGTGTACTAGCTAGTTTGCCCTATGCGTTCTCTCACAGTGTAATGTTATTACTTATTATCACAATTTTTGTTTCTACTTTCCAAAACTATGGTGTAGTTTTGGTGTATAGTATCTGGCACCTGAATTTCTGCAAAGAAAGACAAGTTTTATTGCTGGGAAACTATGTAGATGCTTGATTGCTTCAAAACGTCTGAAAGTCTACTTTTTAATGAATCTGCATTTTCTAATGATTAAAACTCACATAACTTGCCGTTTCAAAGTAATTCAATAAAATGGAGAATATCTTGCAAAACAAAATCCCAAAGAAACCGATTGTGCCAGGAGGAAATCTCTATCCCATATTGTTGAAAGATAGATTCATATTTGGCTCTTTTAAGTAAAAGTTTCTGCAGCTGGCAAGCTGGCCTTGTCTGAACTCAGAACCTGTTTTGAAAGGTTGGATTTACTTTGAGTTTCTTTTTCCATGTAGCCCTTCTAGGCATATACAAAATGATAAGTCAGCCTACTAGGGAATCTAGCTGACTCTGCTGAGATATATTTCAGTCTAGTGATCTTATATCTGACCTTAACTTGAAAGACCGAGTTACCCAAAATAGATAAAGTAAATCATGAGGTGTTCTGGAAATGCTGCTTAAGTGTGCATCAGTAGTCCGTTAGATGCATACCAGCTGTTTTTCTCATCATGGAAGACAACAGCTCCATAATTATAGCATAACCCGTAATCACTGAAATTTGCCTTTTTACACAAGGACAAATTCCCAAACACTACCCGGGCTAACATTGCCTGGGCTCGGATGCTACGTGTGTTTGCATTCCATCACTGAAATATTCCCTCATCTAACGCCACTGACATAAATAGTGAAATGGCATGAGAATGCAGGCCTCCAAAATATAAGCCTGTCTATCCCGAATCTTCTATCTTCTTGCAATAGTTTTTCAAGTGCTGGACCTTGATAGTTAATCTGTGATGTATCATCATTACCAAATCCTACACCTCATCCATCACTCTTGGTAGCTTCAAGCCTTTCCACTACAGGAGATGGCATAGAGATAATACTTATTGGTTAAAAAAAAACTGAAAGCCTCCCTCGGTCTAATCTGATTTATTACATGAAGAGGTTATAACAGCATTGCTGCATTGGCCGGCATTTTTTTTGTTTTTGTTTTAAAAGGTGAAAATCAAAGTACCCCCCCCCCCATCCAGATCCATGGAAGAGATCCAGCAGTTGCTAGCATATCCACCGTGTATATCTGTGCTATGTTTGTGGAGAGCTTTAACCCAGCATTTTGTTTAAAGGAACATTTGATAACAAACTGCCGACAGTAAAATGTTAGTAAAGGCCAGTGCCAGGCTAATTAAATCTGGAATTTCCAGACATCAAAACAACAACAAGAACCAACAACAAGTGCAACTTTCCAGGAATTGAAGCCAGATAGCAGCTATTTGAAAAAACACTTTCACTTATAAAAACATTATAGTAAGATTGTAAAGAAATGGTTGTAGCGAGCATGATGGAATGTGATGTATTCTAGAGAACAGCCTGAGTCCCTAATACATGGCTGTACAGAAGCCATGGTTCAGCGTGATCCATTCTTTGTGAATAGAAAAGCACAAAGAATCCAGTTAAAAACCAGCTAGAAATCTATCAAACATCAATTAAGGCCCCTGCTGAAGAGTGACCACCGTAGCATTCTGTGGCAAGGTCAGCATTTTAAATTGGGCCATCTAACTTGGCCTCTCACTAGTGCCCTTTTTAAGAAATTCATCTTAACGTAAAAACATTTCTAGGAATTCTTCTGTTTTCCTTTTTTATTTTAACAGAAGTCACATTAGGAGACCTCTAGTAAAAGTAACGTTTAAGGTCTTCAGTTCTTTGAAAACATTTGAAATTGATCTCTTTGATCAGATGTCATTCACATGTTGTATAGTTGGCAAGGCCATTGCTAAATACTAGCATGGATATGAAATGCTATACTCCATCGTAACAAAATGTTTAAAGAAGTCTTTCAGTAACCAGCTGACATTTTCAAACAGTGTATTTTGGGGAGTTAGTAATTAAATGTAGAACAATGAGGCAAACAGATGTAGAGCAGAAATAAGTGTAATGACTAAGAAAACACAATGGATGAAATCCAGACTATGTTGAATTATTTTTTTTAAAAAATCTTGCCCTTGCATTTTTTTTCCAGATTTCAATGTAAAACCTTAAACCCTATTAAAAGTTTAACAAACAAGAATAACGGGTGTTCATGAATGCCATATCAAGTGAGACTTCAATGCTTTTAATAAGGAACATCCACGTTTATTTATTCTAAAACATGAACTCTGTGTGACTTCTTCAATCCGTAATACCATATTTTTAATTTAATTTAATTTAAGAGCTGTGGTGGTGCAGTGGTTAGAATGCAGTATTGCAGGCTGACTCTGGCCACTGCCAGGAGTTCAGTCCTGACCGGCTTTCCATCCTTCTGAGGTCAGTAAAATGAGGACCCAGATGGTTGGGGGCAATATGCTGACTCTGTAAACCACTTAGAGAGGGCTGTAAAGCACTGTGAAGCGGTACATAAGTCTACATGCTATTGCTATTAAGTACATTTGGAAGATGAACTTTCCAAAACATAGTACTAGATAAGGCCCTTAACTAGTATTTCATTTCTTTCTGCAAAGGAGATGTGTTAAAGAGAATATGAAGCCTTAAATACAATTTGCTTGCCTGTGCACTAACAGAGTATTATTTGTTTTAAGTAACCCCTTTCTGAAAAAACTGCTTTGACTCCAATTTTTTATTTTTGCAAACAAATTGAGGAGACTTTCATGTAGGAAGAATTAGGCAGCTGAAATTGACCAAAACCAGCTAATCGTGAATGTACCAGTTGTTGGCAATAACTGATGATGGTCTACTACAGGTAGTCCTAGACTTAAAACCATTTGTTTAGTAACCATTTAAAGTTGCAATGGCACTGAAAAAGTGACTTGAGACCAATTTACACACTTATGACCATAGCAGCATCTCAGGGTCACATGACACTGACTGGTATTTACAACAGTTGCAGCGTCCCAGAGTCATGTGATCATCTTTTGCAACTTCTGACAAGCAAAGTCAATGGGGAAGCCAGATTCATTTAACAATTGTGTTACTAACTTAACTGCAGTTATTCACTTAACACAGTGGTAAGAAAGGTCACAAAATGGGGCAAAACTCAATAACTTCCTTAGCATTAGAAATGTTGGGCTCCATTGCGGTCGAAAGTCAAGGACTACCTACAGTTATTACTTTAGTTATATACTTTCTTAATTTCACCATATATATATATATATAGTCATCAATACTCTAACCACATTTATATCTAATTGTTCCAGGTCATACCCCAAAAACATCACAGAATCTGCTACATTTTCTACACTAGCTTGTAGCTGTTGGTTAAAGGCTTTCAGAACACAAGTGATGAAAAAAGGTTCATCCTGTCTGTCTGTCTGTCTGTCTGCCTATTTATCTATCACCTACAGAAACTTGGCCAAGGGGGAGAGGAGGATGGCAGAGGACAGAGGGGCCTGGTGTGTTATGGTCCATGGAGTCGTAAGAATCAGACACAACTTAGTGACTGAACAATAACAACAAATA
This sequence comes from Vipera berus, assembly GCF_964194415.1. Taxonomy (NCBI): domain Eukaryota; kingdom Metazoa; phylum Chordata; class Lepidosauria; order Squamata; family Viperidae; genus Vipera; species Vipera berus. The sequence goes on from NC_138204.1 coordinate 69,682,928, forward strand.
GAAACTTGTATCAGATTTGATGTTTGTAAGGGCTGGGGTTAATATTTGGCATATTTGTGAAGCCTGAGCACTGCTGATACTTTGATTGACTGCCATCTCCTGCAACTTCTTTGAGGGACACAAGTGGTAGTAGGCCTCCCATTAATCCTTGCCCCTTTTCCAAACATCGTATGTGTAGTTGGTTAGGAATAGGTCAGCATCCAATGACATGCAAACTAGGCAAGGAGATTAGTCACTGAGCAAAGACCTTTCCCATCAAGATACTTGATAGAAGAACCAAATAATTCCTCCTCCCTTCCCTTTCAGTATTAATACTAGCTTGTAAATGTTGGTTAAAGGCTTTTAGGGCACATGTGATGAAAACGGGTTCATCCTAAATGAGTAACAGTCATAAATATATTCACTGATTTAAAATACAACAGAAGCACACTCTTAATAGGTGATTGACAAAATACATATAATCCAGCACTAAAGCAGTTAACTTTCCTATATGGCAATGGTGAGAGAATCTCCAAGCAGGTAATTAGCCATGTTACAACAAACAGTAGATAAGAGACTGTTCCGGGAATAAAAAAATAAAAAGAAAGCCAAGCAATTATGACACCAGAATAGCAAAATTATCATTACAACGGACTAACTTAAATTGCCTCTGACTTATATCTGCCAGCATGCATTTCCCCATCCCGGAGGGAAGTTCCACTTTTTAATTTTTAAACAATAAGTGATTGGGTAAAATAATTGAAACACCCAGATGTAGCAATAACCACTTAAACCAGCCATTCTTCTCTTTAGCAACACTTATGAGAAATCTAAAATTCAACCCGATATAGATGCTGGGCCACAGATGGAATAATTCCACTAAAGCGACTAGGCTCCTGTCCCAACCTATTACAGTGCCAGCCAACATGCCTGAATCACATTAAATGTAGAGAATAAAGCTTTCGCTATTCTCTTTTCTTTAAACATTTAAATAGATAAATGCCTGCAGGCATAACAATCTAACTGCAAATCAGACAGGAACAAGAAATGGCTTTCATTTTGTTAGGAAGAACAGGTTTGCCCTAAAGTACTTTTGATCTAGTCTCCATGTATGACTCACTCACCTCGAAATTACTTTGGCGAGCATGCCATTTTCTATTTTGGCAGAAAATTGTTTTAAAAAATCAGGTGAAATATGTTTTGCCTCACCATAGCTCTTCTGAATTATATATTTTACCATGGTTCTGTTTCTTAACTATAGATTGATAGCCATCTGCTCTAAATGATGATCCAATGTCCTGAGGAAGAAAACAATTAATTTTAAGCGAACGGCTTGTATTTTGGTGATTTGCTATTCGGTTTGTGCTGGATTTCAGTCTCAAGATTATGAGCACCATTTACAATGCATTCAGAAAGTATTCAGACCTCCTTCACTTTTGTCAATTTTGTTATGCTGCAGCCTGATTCTACAGCTGTTGAAATTCATTTTTTTCCTTATTAATCTACACTCAGTACCCCATAACGGCAAAGTGAAAACAGAATTTTAGAAATGTCTGTAAATTTCTTAAAATAAGTATTCAGACTTTTTGCAACAACAAGTGAAATTTAGCTCAGGCCCATCCCATTTCTCTTGATTGTGGCTGACATGTTTCTTTCTACATCTTGATTGGAGTCCACATACAATGAAGATCCATATATTTCTCAGTGTTATGCTAAAAAATAAAATATGGCCTTCCCATCCCTTATTGTGCTTCTTAAGAATTTCATACTTCATCTTTCGTGTAAGCACTCTTAAGACACCCTTGAGTAGTGAAATAAACAGTGACTAATTTATGTAGATTATAGTTTATCATGGTAAGGTTGAAGAGACTTAAGTTACTGTAAATGTTGAAGAACGTACGGAAGGCTTTGGAGTTAAACCGTGTATGCATAATAGCTCAGAGATATTAATGTAATATGCTCATTGATTATTCCTTTCTACTGAATCGATATGTTAACAATGATAAAAGTTTTCTTAAAAGTACAGGAATTCATATCAAATACACATGTGACTATCCCATAATAACAATGTTTCTGTTGGCTTTATGATGTTTAGAAAATGTTCTTCACATGGTGTTTTGGAATGCCTTGCTTGTTCATAATTTTGCAACGTCAACGTTGAGGGATTTGGGCCTTGTTTAGAGTTTTGTATCTGTTCCCTTATCTCTCAGTGAATGGATATTCAATCCTTCATCATCATTTATTTTTTAAAACAATCTTTAGATTCTGTCCAGTGCTGGTGTCTGCCAACAAAAGTATATCCATTGCTGGAATAGTTTTCTCATTCCATCATGCAGCCCTTTATCCAGAAATCTTCTATAGTACCAAAGTAAATTATAAAGCTTCAGTGCAGGGAGGGAATGTGATTTGAGCAAACATCCATTCCTACAAATGTAATGCATAATCTTTCAGCTTTTCACAAAATGATACTTCGTTAGTGTTCATGTTAATTTAAAAATTAATCATTTCTAAAATTCTTCAAATGAGTTTGCTTAGAAGATTTGCCTAACATCTGTAACAGCAAAATATATTTTCACATTATTTGTTCTGGAGAGCAAAAGCAACCAAATCTCTGTTTTAAATCATTTTTAGTTTTAATAGTTTTTATTGCTTTAGAAATTTCAAAGTACTAATTACTTTTTTTGGTTGTACAAGAAAGAAAGGCTGCTATATTTGATAATGCAATCCTAAAGTGATATATAAGCAGGCACGTTTACTTTTTACAACTAGAAATTCATTGAGAAATAGTTATTTCCATCAATATTCATTACAAACATTGAAACTATACATATGTGGGTGTTTTATGTCTTATATTCATGAGAATCTACCGGAATTATTCCAGAAAAAGGAGAGGGAAAACTTTCTGGTGGGTGACAATTGTAATATATACAATTTTGCCCCTTCTGTGTATGGTTTATTGTTTATTATTATTATAAAGCATAATATTTAGATGATAGGATATTTTGAGAATTGGACTGCATTAAGTTATTATATTCAGGATTCATTGTATTCAGTCAATACTGGTGAACAAGAAAACTAAGAAGAAATGAAGTTAGTCTCATCAGTATAACTATCTTGATGTGTAAGCAGGCATAACTGTTTTTGCAGTTTTAAAAACAACATGTGATATGTCAGGAACATGATCCAGCCTCCTGCAGTGTTTCCTTCACTTTGGAGACATTGGTGTAAACTGTACAATTGTATAGCATGAGAAAAGAATTTCTTGGGAAGAATGAGTACAGTAAAGGGTATAATTGGGCCAATGCTTGGGATTATTGAGGAGGAAGGAAAGACTATTCACTTCATTTTCACACTATAAGTATAAACTTTTACATTTCATAAAGAAAAAAATTGTGTTTGTATAGGTCAAAGCAGTTCCCAAAGTTTTGAATGTTGCTTGTATGGGAATATTTTCCTGACATAACAAAGACATTCTCTTCAAAACACATTGAGGCCTAGTTGGCAATACAGTATATCATCTATAGTATTTTTATTTCTCCATCTGCTTCCTTAAATGTATGTCCTGTTGTTTGACACTATTTTTCATTTCAGTAAACACATAAAAGTGACCTTAACTTACATGTTTTGCCTGCTTACACATTTAATAATAATAAAAAAATCTTATAGGATCCAGCGTTTCTAGTAGAGAGGAAGAATGAGACCTGACAGACCTGGTCTTAAGACAGTTATATAGGTCTCAGTTATTATTTCTCACTAGGTAGATCTGAAGCTTGAGTTCTGTTTTTCCAAAGAAAGCTGAAAACCTTTTTTCCTTGGCTTCATTCAGTTTGCTTGTTTGGTGCCTATAGCTTGCAATTAAATCTTAGGTAGTGCCCTCTAGGCAAGACATATTACCACGGTACATAAGAATTTTTTAGGAAGTACACTGACAAAGCAGCAAGTTCTAAAATAACAGAGAGTGAGAGACAGAGAGACATACTGTATATTGAAATTATGACTCTGTAATAGTTGAATTGCACTATTACTATAGGGTCAAATGGTTTCAATATCCTTAGAAAGATTTTGTGCACCACTGTGCACAGAAAACTAGGTGTTAACAATATACAGATAAACAGCAATGAATTTCTGCCATTTCTACCACCGTTTTTGGTTTTTTTTTCAACTACTATCCCAGGTCCAGTAAAATCCCATTTTTATTTTTTAATGAGACAGTGATCACTACCCTCCAAAACAAGACACTCCTTTTCCAAACTGGACTTATCAATGGTTGTTGTTTTTTTCAAATAAGAACTAGCAAAACATTATGTGCAATGATTTTCTTTAGATTTTGTATTCTAGAAGAGCTAGAGATTTTATTTTAATTTTTAAAGAAAGTTTAGGTCAGGGGTGTCAAACTCAATTTCATTGAGGGCCACATCAGCATTGCAGTTGCCCTCAGGGGGCCAGGTGGGTATGGCCTGGGTGGGCGTGGCCTACTGGGTGGGCATGGCTAGAGTGCGTATGGCCTGGGTGGGCGTGGCCAGCTCTACATCATTTGCATCAAGGGTGCCTATGGAGGCCTGGGCAGGAGTGGGACAGATCTGAGGGTCTCTGGCAGAAGGAGGGTCTCTGGGCCAGGGCCAAGGCAGTGGGGGCCGTTCCCTCACTGTTTCCAGGATGGCTTCGCAGGCCACATGAAACCACTTCGCGGGCCGGATCTGGCCCCCGGGCCTTGTGTTTGACATGTCTGGTTTAGGTGAAAACCAAAAGTTACAGTTCATCTACACTCAGAGAATTGCAAGGGATTTTGGAGTCATTCACAGGTCCACTAGGACTTGCAGAATCCACTAGAGAATCTCTGACAAAATGCCATCCAGGTTTAGATAAACAGATTACTATTCAGACTTCAACAGATCTCTAAAGAAAGAGAAGTCACCTTTTCATGTGGCAACTTGTTCCAGTGGTTGACAGCTAATACCAGTTCCTCCTGGTATCTCGGCTGTACCTACTTTCTTGTGGTTGTGGAACAATAGATAATAAGACTATTCTGCTTTCTCTGTGATAGCTTTTCAGATATTTGAAGACTATTGTCACATTCCTCCTCAGTTGTTTTTTCAGTATACTAAGCAATCCTTTAATCGGTAAGTATGATTTCCACAACATTCATCATCTTGGTAGATCACCTTTGAATTTCCTTCTACCTTTCAGGGTGCCTTTGAACTTTGGTGGCCAGAATTGGACACAAGTCTTCAAGTGGGGCAAGCAATTGCTTCCCATGAGCCGGACACTATGCTTTTGTAATGCACTCCAAGAAAGCATTTGTCTTTTTGTGCAGTTGAATCATGCTACTGGCTTGTGTTTGACTTGTGGTCACTAAGTAATGCAGATAGATTTCTCATGTAATACTACCAAGCAGGTCCCCCAAATTCTATACTTGTGCCTTATGGTTTCCCCACTCTGATGCAGGACTTTGTATTTCTGTGTGGTAAATTCCATCCTATTCATTTTGGTTATTGCTCGATCCTTTCTACAAATTCCTATATCATCTCTCACCTAAAATTAGCCATCTTTCCCAACTTCGTGTCATTTGCAAACTTCATAGGTGTCTACTCAACTCCCTCTTTTATTTTTGTAATTGTTGTATTGTTATATTTGTTTGTGGGTGCTGATGTAGTTATTGTTATCATTGTTGTGTTGTGATTGTTGGGTTTTAATCTATTCATGGGTGCTTCAACTTTGTTTTATTCAGCCTGTAGGCTACCAATAGTATTTTGATTTAATATATAAATAAATACAGTGAGCATAAAAATGCACAGAGCATTTATGTTCTCTGCCCTGCTTGCTAATATCACATCCAGCATTTTTAATATCTTCACACCTGGTGTGGATTAAGGACATAGCAGTGTGGTTTAAAGCAGTGCAATTTTGCCAAGTACCTTTTTTGTGTATTTCAGGAATGATTGACTGCAGAGTTCATCCAGTAAAGCACATCTCCAAGCTTACTCACACTTTGAGAAGGCTTGTGAGCTTTAAAAGACTCGTAGCTCTGTGTGTGTTCTCATTCCTGGGTAAAGCATTCCAGTCTGAAACTAAAATCTAAGCAAAATATAACCTTGTACTATGCTTCATAATAGCTAATGAAAAGCCAAACGTGGTTGGTTATATGTTCTCACATAACTTTTTTTTCCCTTTATATTGGGCTTCCTTAATTTTATATTTTAAACTCTACAATTGAAATTGAAGGACTAATTAAAGTTTTAGAGATGCATATAGAATAGAATAGAGCTGGAAGGGATCTTGGAAGTCTTCTAGTCCAGCTCCCTGCTCAAGCAGGAGGACCTACCTATACCATCTCAGACAAGTGACTGTCTAGCCTTTTCTTAAAAATCTCCAGTGATGGAGGGCCCAAGATTTCTGGAGGCAAGCTGGTTAATTGTCCTCACTGTCAGGAAGTTTCTCCTTAATTCCAGGTTGCTTCTCTCTTTGATCAGTTTCCAACCATTGTTTCTTGTCCTGCCCTCTGGTGTTTTGGTGAATAACGTGACCCACTCTTCTTAGTGGCAGCCCCTCAAATACTGGAATACTGCTATCATGTCTCCCCTATTTCTTCTTTTCTTTAGACCAGCCTGCAGCCCAAGTCCTGCAGCCATTCTTTGTATGTTTTAGTTTCCAGGCCTTTGATCATCTCAGTTGCTCTTCTCTGAATTTTTTTCCAAACTCTCAACATCTTTTTTGTGATATCGTGACCAAAATTGGCTGCAGTATTCCAGCTGTGGTCTTACTAGGGCAGGGTTGGCGAATCTATGGCACACATGCCAGAGGTGTCACTTAGAGCCCTCTCTGTGGACACATGCGCTGTCGCCCCAGCTCCACCTCCCCCTGTGGCCCCCTCCTCACCAGCAGCCCCCCCCGGAGAGTTGCCCCCGGATGCAGCCCGCGCAGACCAGCGCAGCCAAGGACATGGCAGCCGGGCAGCAGAGGATTGGAAAAGAGCTGATGTAGTTCCCATCTTCAAAAAAGGGGGAAAAATGGATCTAGGAAATTACAGACCTATCAGCCTGACCTCAATACCTGGGAAGATTCTGGAAAAGATAATCAAACAATGAATCAGCAAACACCTAAAGGCAAACAAAGTCATTACTAAAAGCCAACATGGGTTTGTCAAAAACAGATCATGCCAGACAAATCTTATTGCATTTTTTGACCAAGTGACAAAATTAGTGGATCAGAGGAATGCTGTGGATATAATTTACTTGGACTTCAGTAAGGCATTTGATAAAGTAGATCACAACCTACTACTCGATAAGATAGAAAAATGTGGGTTAGATAGCATTACCACCAGATGGATTCGTAGCTGGCTGACCAGCCGTACTCAGCATGTGGTCCTCAATGGAACCACATCTACATGGAGGGAAGTGTGTAGTGGGGTGCCCCAAGGCTCTGTTCTGGGCCCAGTGCTCTTCAACATCTTCATCAATGATTTGGACAAGGGGATAGATGGGGAACTCATCAAATTTGCAGACAACACCAAGCTGGCAGGAATAGCCAACACTCCAAAAGACAGGCTTAAGATACAGGAGGATCTGGACAGACTTGAACACTGGACGCTATCTAACAAAATGAAATTCAATGGTGAAAAAAGTAAGTTTCTACATTTAGGCAAGAAAAATCAAATGTACAGGTATAGTATAGGGGGTACCTTGCTCAGTAGTAGTAACTGTGAGAGGGATCTCGGAGTCCTAGTGGACAATCACTTAAATATGAGCCAGCAGTGTGCTGCAGCTTCCAAAAAAGCCAACACAGTGCTGGGCTGCATTAACAGAGGGATAGAATCAAGATCACGTGAAGTATTAATACCACTTTACAATGCCTTGGTAAGGCCACACTTGGAATACTGCATCCAGTTTTGGTCACCACGATGTAAAAAAAGATGTTGAGACTCTAGAAAGAATACAGAGAAGAGCAACAAAGATGATTAGGGGACTGGAGGCTAAAAGATATAAGGAGGGGTTGCTGAAATTGAGTATGTCTAGTTTAATGAAGAGAAGGACCAAGAGGGACATGATAGCAGTATGCCAATATCCACAAAGAGGAGGGAGTCAAGCTATTTTCCAAAGTGCCTGAAGGCAGGACAAGAAACAATGGATGGAAACTAATCAAGGAGAGAAGCAACCTAGAACTAAGGAGAAACTTCCTGACAGTTAGAACAATTAACCAGTGGAACAACCTGCCTCCAGAAGCGGTGAATGCTCCAACACTGGAAGTTTTTAAGAAGAGACTGGACAGCCATTTGTCCAAAATGGTATAGGGTTTCCTGCCTGAGCAGGGGGTTGGACTAGATGACCTCCAAGGTCCCTTCCAACTTTATTATTATATAATATGTTGGAAGAATTTTTTGTATTATCCTTGATTTCTGTTGCAAGTCTTTGTTTGTTCTGAGCCTTTGCTTTCCTGACTTCATCTTTGCATGTTCTGGCTGTCTGCTGATAATTGGCCTTAGTTATGTGCCCCTCTTTCCATTTTTTGTATTTGTCCTTTTTGTCTTTCAGTTTGTCAGAGAGATCTTTGTGCAGCCATGTTGGTTTCTTCTTCAATTTCCTGTTTTTTCTTTGTCAGTGGTATTGTGCTGGTCTGGGCTTTTATGATTGAATTTTTCAGTTTCCCACACTTCTTGGGTTGTTTTCCCCTTTAGTATTTTCATCCATGGGATCTTTCCTAGGTTCTCTCTGAGTTTGTTAAAGTCAGCTCTTTTGAAGTTTAAGACACTGATTGGATTGTTTTCTATTGCTAGTGTTTGCATTATATTAAATTCCAGTATGACGTGGTCACTTTCACCCAAGGTTCTGGCAACTTCAACTCCATCTATCACTTCTTCTCTATTAGTAAGAATTAAGTCCAGTATAGCTTTATGTCTAGTTCCCTCCTCCATCTTTTGGTTGACAAAGCTGTCGGCTAGGTTGGTTAGGAATCTGTTTGATCTCCCGCTCCGTGCAGAGTGTTGATATCTGGATAGTTGAAGTCTCCCATTACTACAGTATGCTTCCTACGTACATTTGTTAACTGGTTGGCAAAGAGTTCATCTATTTCTTCTGATTGGTTGGGTGGGCTGTAATATACTTCTATGGCAATGTCACTTTTTTTCTCTTTTATATTGACCCATATACATTCTGGAGAGATTTTATCTTTGATCATGTGCATTTCTGTAGGTATGTAGCATTCTCTTACATATAGTGCAACTCCCCCTCCTCCTTTTGTAGACCTGTTTCTTTTGAACAATTTGTATCCATCCATCAGTCCATTCCATTTATGGGTTTTGTGCCACCAGGTTCCTGTAAAGCCAATTATGACATACCCTCCCTCTTGTACTATTGCTTCTAGTTTGCCCTATTTATTCCCCAAGCTTTGAGCATTTGTATATAAGCATTTATATAAGCATGGATCAGACCTATTTCCTGTTTAATGTCTTCTACATTAGTAGAAGACAGTTGTGCCTACTTAAAACAAAACCTCACAGGATCACAGGATCGTATGAATTGTATAAATTACAGTTTCCAGCTATCTTATTCCTTCCTTTTTACAGAAAACTCCACAAAGACTCTTGTAGCACCTTAGCCACAAGATGTCTTGTGGCATATACTAGCAATCACACAATTTCCTTTTGGTGTTAACATCATCATGCAAAGTGTAAAAAAAAAAAGTCAGAAGCAAAAGCAAATAAGATCTGCTTTCAATCAACTTGGTTCCTCGATATATTAGTAATACCGAAGACAATTCCTGTGGAACTAGCAGGTTGTATATACTGCTCATGACATATTATTTGTTCAATTTTATATGGGATTTGTATATTGCTTCTCATTAAAAAGTCTTAAAGTATTAAGACAATTAAAATTATTGTAATTATTATTGTAGATAATAAGGGGAAAAGGCACAAGGGAGGTCAAATTGACAAAGGTAAGCTCTTCAAGAAATAACCTAGAAAGAGCAAGTAGTGGAACTTTTTCTTCTTCTTCTGATATTTATCTAATTCTAGAGCATGGGCGACAGAGAGAGAAAGAGACACCTTATCAAATAGTTGATCATCTAATGGCAAAATACTTTTGTACACTGGGGGTTTCATCTCCTAACTTCTTCTTCCAATTCTAATAGATACTCACCATGGTGTTTATGGTAGTGTCCTTGTCAGTGCTTTTTTTCTAAAAAAAAAAAAAAAAAAGTGCCGGAACTCAGAGGTGCTCTCATTGGGAGCAATGCAAGTGTCTTGCTATGGCGTCGCTGTCCGTTCTTTGCACCCCCGCCCCTGCGGCTTAGAGCCACATACCGCGGGGATTCCCTTCCTCACAGCCGCCGTGGGGATTCCCCTCCCCGCAGTTGCCACGCCACGGCCCGTGCTGAGCCCCCACCTGGAGCTGCTCCGAACCCCGACCCAGAGCTGTATTCCTCGTGGCAGTGGTCTCTGGCACCAAACAGCTGATGGCCTCCGGCACCGGCACTCATTCACTTACTGCCCATCACTTCCAAATGTAGTAAGTGAGTGAGCGAGCAAGTGATGTTTGGAAGCGTTTGGAAGCGATGGGGCAGTAAGTGAGTGAGTGAATGAGCAAATGGCATTTGGAAGCGTCGGGGCAGTAAGTGAGCGAGCGAGTAAGAGGCCTTTGAAAGAGACAGAGTGAGTGGGAGAGAGACTGAACGAGGTGCCTTTGAAAGAGACGGAGGAGTGAGTGAGAAGACTGGAGGCTTTTGTGAGCAAAATGTGAGTGAGTGGGGGGGCTTTTGCGACCGAAGGGTGAGAGAAAAAGGGAAAAGTGAGGGGGAGAAGGGAAAAAGAAAAGGCACTGACTTCTGACTTCCTCTGTTACAGGAGTAGAAGGAAGCATTAACATTGAACCTCAACTTTTTGCTTTTCTATAATAGAAACTAGCCATTGCTATAATGATAAATGAATCTAACCAATCAAACCAAAATACCCCCCCCTTTTTTTAGTCAAGTTTTTGACACCTTGTTAAGCACTGGTGGTGCTTGAATATTGTCATGTCCTAAAAGTGGTACAATTTCTGAAAAGTTGAAAAGCCCTGATGTAAATGCAGCCTAAATTGTTTATTGCCATCCTATTTGCAAATAATATCTTACTTACTTGTGAGTAAACAAAATTTTAATCTACAGATAATACCACCAGAAATTATTTTAGCCTTTGTAATAAATGTTGTTATTGATGTTAAGCTCACCATGGAAAACATCATATACTGTATTATGTATATACTAGGTTAATTATTTAAAGACTGAAGTGCAACATAACTAGATTCTAAAAAATCTATTTTTCAAAACAGACAGTCCAAACAGTAAAAGTCCAAATTAAGAATATTTCATTCTTAAGAATTGTTTAATTTAAACTGGTATAGTTGTAATAGATTCAAAATAGTTTTCAAGAGTGTACAAAAGATACTCTTTTTTTTCTAGCATCAGCTAAATTAGACACATTACATTGAGAAAAATGTTTCTCATTTCTTTCCTGTTACCTTTATTGATTTCATTGCAGAGATGTTAACTTAGGAAATAGATTATTTTGTTATTACCTTCCAAAAGACAGAAGCAGATGAAAAATGTGAGGTTCTTTCCTGTTGGCTTTTTTGAATTAGCTGTTTTAGATTCTAAAAGTTTAGTTCCTAAAGAAGTAACCTTGTAAATAATTTTAATGTCCTCCTCTAGTGCAGGGTAGGCAACCTTGGCTCTTTTATGACTCAAGGACTTCAACTCTCAAAATTCCTGAGCCAGCATGGCTCAGCTTGGAAACTTCTCTCTTTCCCCTCAGCGTGGCTGGCTCAGGATTTCTGGGAGTTGAAGTCCATGAGTCATAAAAAAGAGCCAAGATTTACCCCTCCAATAGGCTTTCCTATTCCTATATTTCCTATAGAGGGAGCTTTTTTTTGCAAAAAAAAAAAAAGGTGCCAGAAGCGTTCTATGAGAAAAAAAGCCCTGGGCCGTGTAACTAATCAGATTGTATATTCATGTAACAGCCATTTTTGGCCTGGGATCTATCTATTTATGTGGTCAGTCCTCTCATCGCAGCAACTCTGGGCAAGAAAGTTTACAATTTTTTATTAAAAAAACACCAATGTAAGTAATTGTTAAAATATGTAACATAAAAATAAAAATGAACAGGTAACTGAGAATAAGAACCACAAAATAATAGCAAATTGTTACAGGAATGAGAAATTGTGATGCCCAGCTTATGAATATCAGTGGAAAGTGAATTTGACTTTTAGATCACGTTTCTATAGATTTAAAATTAGAAATAATTCCCCTGAAATTATGATTTCGTATACACCTGACACCTATTTATCATATTATAGAGAAAATGAAAGATTCAGCTAATTGGCTCAGTTGGCTGAAATATGTTCAGAATACAATATTGATTCATATGATCTGACTGTGAGCTATAGTTACTTTTTGGATTTAAGTTGTTCCACATACATTGTTCAGAAAATCTTATTGATTTTCGTAGATGGTTGCATTCTTTTGAATCAAATATGTTGTGGAAACTAAAAGGAAAACAAAGAATATACACTTTGGATGTTTTTATAGTTGCAAAAATTAAGACTGGACACATTAGTTTGCAATGGTTTGAAGAAGTTATCTTTCTGTATTTGTACAGCATTTTAACCCACTGTATTGAGTTAGAAATATTTGTCTTTTTAGGAACGTGTGCTGCTTATACTATTGTATATTTAAGTACCCATTTTTCTTATTTCTGATTAAACTATAATATAAAATAAATATATATGAAAAACTAGTTTATTTAATATATATATGTCAGAGATATGTTTTGTGATTTACTGCTCTTTCCTTCCTCTCTTGTTCTATTAAATATAGTAGAAACAAGAGTTACTTAAACACCATGAAATCTATACAAATTAAATGTATTTTTATACTCACTGCCAGTAGCTAAAATAAATATTTCTTCTACCTAATTCATTTGTGCGGCATTTTGAAATCAAAAGAATTGCTGGTAGTATCTTCTGTTAAAATAGATTGTCAAATTCAAGTGTTTAAAAAAAACATTGCATAGATAAATTTATAGAATTGGCCCATGCTTATAATATCTTAATCTTTTTTCTGTGAATATACTTGCCCAAAATTTTAATGCTTCAATTACTATTATTATTTAAATTACACTACTGCTCAAAACAGTATAATTGTGTAGTGAAGTGATCTCCTTTTACCACAATCTCGATGTACATTTTTTAAAAGCAAAACATGGGCACTCACACTTCAGTAGAACCAAATTCTCTATAGAATCAGCAATCAAGTGTTGAAAAACGAGGTCCAATAGATCAGTATTCTTATTTCCTCCAAAAAGTACAAAGAAATTCACCCATCCTCCCTACCCCAGTTGCCTGTATGGGCGAGTATTATTGGAACAGATCAGTGGTGGGTTTCAAATATGTGAACATATTTGAGAACATATAGTTCTCGGTGTGGATGCTGCTTCCAGAAGTCCGTTCTGGGCCTGGGCAACAAAAAATTGGCTACCGGTTCTGCCAAACTGGTGCAAACCGGCTGAATCCCACCAATGGAGCAGATTCTGAGGTGGGGCGGACCATCTACCCATTCTTAGAATTCCTCTCTGATGGCTCTCATTATCTTTTTAAAACTGAAAGACTAATTGCAACTTTTTTCCTTCATCTCTTTCATTTCATTTCATTTTTCTTTCCTTTACAATTCCCATCTTTTCAACATACCGTATTAATTAATGCCGCAGTAGAATTCTGTTGCCCAAAACAAAAATAACGTGAAAAAAACTGAACTCTCCCAATGGTTTGCCATTTCAGATATTTACTGATTTGTTTTTTTGAAACAATCAGGAAATCTCCAAGACATTATTGATTTTTTCCAATAAGCATTCCTTTTGCTGTACCTTCTGAACATTTCTGCCAATACAGCATACTCATGAGATATAAACAAAGTAGAGCATGTATTTTTGATATGTAAAAGTCTCTTGTCAAATTATGTGAGTCCTATATTCCCTAATTTATATAATGTTTATGTATTGACTTTTTTCTCTTTTCTTTCAGGAACAAATGTGTCAGCCACTGCTGATTTAATGCCTACGTCAAATTGGAATATGTCAAATGAAGTAGATAAAGGTAAATAATGAAAAAGAAAATAAATGCCATTTCAGATTTTAAACACTGTTAAGTGTTCCTTATTTTTTTGAAAAGTGATACACAAATCTGCTAGTAAAGTTAGAGGCAAAAGACAAGGCCAAAACCAAATTATCATCTGATGTTTCGTCTGTTATTTCTGAAATGAGGATTTCCCTTTTTACTTCAAGTAACACATTCCACATGTTTGGGATTTTTTTAAAGTCAGGATGTGAATTATAGGAGTTTATGACCTACCTGACATTTCATTGTTTGTCTCTTGGAATCTGGATCCAATAGGAACATGTTTTAGTCTGAATTGCTTTGCATGCAATTTTTGGTACGAAATTTGGAATGAAACCATTATGGCCTGGGATAAAGAATGCAAAATATTTTGGATTTGTTTAACCACTCATAAAGAACATTGAACACAAATCAGCACTAGTTACTCTACGGTCACATTCTGTAAGACATTTTTCATAGATGAACGTATACCGTATATACTTGAGTATAAGCCGAATTTTTCAGCCCACTTTTTGGGCTGAAAAATTCCACTTCGGCTTATACTCCAGTCAACAAAAAAAACTTACCGAGGACTTGTGCGCGGCCGAGGCTTTGGTGCTTCCGGGATCGCGCGCACCTCTCCCAAGCCACCGCCATCCGGAGACCTGCCGAAGTTTGGGGAGGTTTGGGGAGGTGCGCGCGCACCTCCCCAAACCTCCCCAAACGTCGGCAGGTCTCCGGACCTCCGCGCCTTGCCTGCCTGCTTCTTTCCGCAGCAGAAAGAAGCAGGCAGGCAGGGCGCGGAGGAACGGAGACCTGCCGACGTTTGGGGAGGTTTGGGCGCCTCCCCAAACCTCCCCAAACCTCGGCAGGTCTCCGTTCCTCCGCGCAGACCTGCCGACGTTTGGGGAGGTTTGGGCGCCTCCCCAAACCTCGGCAGGTCTCCGTTCCTCCTGCCGACGTTTGGGGAGGTTTGGGCGCCTCCCCAAACCTCCCCAAAACTCGGCAGGTCTCCGTTCCTCCTGCCGACCTTTGGGGAGGTTTGGGCGCCTCCCCAAACCTCCCCAAACCTCGGCAGGTCTCCGTTCCTCCTGCCGACCTTTGGGGAGGTTTGGGCGCCTCCCCAAACCTCCCCAAACCTCGGCAGGTCTCCGTTCCTCCTGCCGACCTTTGGGGAGGTTTGGGCGCCTCCCCAAACCTCCCCAAACCTCGGCAGGTCTCCGTTCCTCCTGCCGACCTTTGGGGAGGTTTGGGCGCCTCCCCAAACCTCCCCAAACCTCGGCAGGTCTCCGTTCCTCCTGCCGACCTTTGGGGAGGTTTGGGCGCCTCCCCAAACCTCGGCAGGTCTCCGTTCCTCCTGCCGACCTTTGGGGAGGTTTGGGCGCCTCCCCAAACCTCGGCAGGTCTCCGTTCCTCCTGCCGACCTTTGGGGAGGTTTGGGCGCCTCCCCAAACCTCGGCAGGTCTCCGTTCCTCCTGCCGACCTTTGGGGAGGTTTGGGCGCCTCCCCAAACCTCGGCAGGTCTCCGTTCCTCCGCGCAGACCTGCCGACGTTTGGGGAGATTTGGGCGCCTCCCCAAACCTCCCCAAAGGTCGGCAGGAGGAACGGAGACCTGCCGAGGTTTGGGGAGGTTTGGGGAGGCGCCCAAACCTCCCCAAAGGTCGGCAGGAGGAACGGAGACCTGCCGAGGTTTGGGGAGGTTTGGGGAGGCGCCCAAACCTCCCCAAAGGTCGGCAGGAGGAACGGAGACCTGCCGAGGTTTGGGGAGGTTTGGGGAGGCGCCCAAACCTCCCCAAAGGTCGGCAGGAGGAACGGAGACCTGCCGAGGTTTGGGGAGGTTTGGGGAGGCGCCCAAACCTCCCCAAACGTCGGCAGGTCTGCGCGGAGGAACGGAGACCTGCCGAGGTTTGGGGAGGCGCCCAAACCTCCCCAAAGGTCGGCAGGAGGAACGGAGACCTGCCGAGGTTTGGGGAGGCGCCCAAACCTCCCCAAAGGTCGGCAGGAGGAACGGAGACCTGCCGAGGTTTGGGGAGGTTTGGGGAGGCGCCCAAACCTCCCCAAAGGTCGGCAGGAGGAACGGAGACCTGCCGAGGTTTGGGGAGGCGCCCAAACCTCCCCAAAGGTCGGCAGGAGGAACGGAGACCTGCCGAGGTTTGGGGAGGTTTGGGGAGGCGCCCAAACCTCCCCAAAGGTCGGCAGGAGGAACGGAGACCTGCCGAGGTTTGGGGAGGTTTGGGGAGGTGCGCGCGATCCTGGAAGCACCGAAGCCTCGGCCGCGCGCAAGTCCTCGGTAAGCTCCGGGCGGTCACTTGCTTCGCGTCTCCTGAGGGAAGGGGGGGCGACTGGAGCGGGCGTGTTTCCTCACCTGCTGGGCGCCGCGATTTGCCCGGGGAACGCGCGGGCCCCGAATGGCAGCGTGGAGCGAGGAAGCGGACAGCCAGGGCTTCCCCGAGAGCCGCGGCCACACAGGGTATTCCTGTGTATTCAGGCTTGCAAAATGGCGGATCGAGCCTCTGCTGGCGGCAGAGGCTTGCAGAACGGCGGATCGGCTTATACTCGAGTCAATAACTTTTTCCAGTTTTTGGGGGTGAAATTGGGGGTCTCGGCTTATACTCGAGTCGGCTTATACTCAAGTATATACGGTATATATTTTTCTTTAAATGTTGCTATCTAGCATGTCTTTCTGGGATTCAAGCTCCTGGAATTTTACACTGCCTATCTATAAAGGGACGCGGTGGCTCAGTGGGTTAGGACGCTGAGCTTGTCGATCAGATGGTCGGCAGTTTGGCGGGTCGAATCCTGAGTGCCGTGTAACAGAGTGAGCACCTGTTACTTGTCCCAGCTTCTGCCAACCTAGCAGTTCGAAAGCACGTAAAAATGCAAGTAGCAAAATAGGGACCACTACAGTGGGAAGGTAACAGCGTTCTGTGCGCCTTTGGCGTCTAGTCATGCCGGCCACATGACCACGGAGACGTCCTCGGACAAGCGCTGGCTCTTTGGCTTTGAAATGGAGATGAGCACTGGCCCCTAGAGTTGGAAACGACTAGCACACATGTGCAGGGCAACCTTTACCTTTACCTTATCTATAATGAACAGTTATAACTCATTGGTAAGACAGCTCTGATAATCTTTAAGGGCTAGATAAAATGGCAAGCACTCTGAAGCTATATTGGTACCCATCAAAATCCTTTGGCTACAATCTTCCTGTGAAATCTCATCATTGGCAGCTTAAGACACTAAGGAGCTGGTTACCTTTTGGTCATTGTTAGGATGGATCTCTATCTCCAGTGAACACACCAACCTCAGAAGTCAGTAGGACAAAGTAAGCAGCAATTTAGGCAGTAATTCCAGGTTACAATACACCTGACCCTTTAATGCATTCCTCAGTTTTGGCATAAACCACCTAAGGTTATCCAGTCAGTCACATTGTTTTCTCAGTGGATGAATAGAGAGGCATGTGTCCAGATTAGGTAGAACTGCTACAGATATGTTTTAGTGTCTTGCTGCCTAAGGAGATTGTCTACTCAGGTTACTGCACATTAGTGCTGGAGAAAATAACACAAAAGTAAAGCAACAGAATTATTATGGTTCACCAATCTTTATTCATTCATACCTTCTTATATCATAAGCCAATGGTGCTTCAATGAATGTATTTGCCACTGGTTCGAATAGGATGTAATATTATTCCACAAAGCTCAGCCAGGCAAGTTACCAATGAAATCTTAACAGAACTACATAAATTCCTAAGGTGATGCAGATCCTTCTGCTTGCCTCTGCCTTATTATGGTCAATCTATGCTGGAATCCTAATGTCCAGAGCTTATGGGTCATAAATGTGTATGAATTTGCAGTTCCTTCCTGGTTCCCAATTGTCACTTGAAGTTGCTTATTCTACTGATGTCTCTTTTCATTTATGTGCATTTATAGCTTATACATATAGCTTGTCGATCAGAAGGTCGGCAGTTTGGCGGGTCGAATCCTGAGTGCCGCATAACAGAGTGAGCGCCTGTTACTCGTCCCAGCTTCTGCCAACCTAGCAGTTCGAAAGCATGTAAAAATGCAAGTAGAAAAATAGGGACCACTGCGGTGGGAAGGTAACAGCGTTCCGTGCGCCTTTGGCGTCTAGTCATGCTGGCCACATGACCACGGAGACGTCCTCGGACAAGCACTGGCTCTTCGGCTTTGAAATGGAGATGAGCACTGGCCCCTAGAGTTGGAAACGACTAGCACGCAACTGCGGGGGAACCTTTACCTTTTGACCTTTATAGCTTATACATATACATAAATAATCACCCTTACAGCTTTAAAGTCCTTGTCACATTTTTGCTAACTTAGAATGAAAAGAGTAGCAAGGTTTATCACAGATGGTGATATAAGAACAGCTGGTGGTCAGTTAACCTCTACCCATTGAGGTTAGAGTTCATTAGAAGATGCCGGAAGCTAGAGTACATTTTTTGGAGAAAGCTGAAGTTTTAAATGCAAAGTATATATCAGGATTCTTCTCTTCTTTCTTGTTGGCAGAATTAGCAACATTTTATTAACTCATAAATCTATGTTGTTTGCAGAGGTCCTTTTTTCCAGGCTCTGAGTGATTCCATTTGTTTTTTCCTCTTGAGTCCTTTTCCAAGTACAGATCTCCTAAATAGCAATCCAACTTTCAGGCGATTATAAGGCAGCCCCCAAAATCTGAGAGTAACGTACAGGTAGTTCTCAATTTACAAACACAATTGAGCCCCAAATTTCTGTTGCTAAACAAAATTTTTGTTACGTGAATTTTGCTGCATTTTACGACCTTTCTTGCCACAGTAGTTAAATGAATCACTGCAGTTGTTAAGCTAGTTTCACGGTTGTTAAGTGAATCTGGTTTCCCCATTGACTTTGCTTGTCAGAAGATCGCAAAAGGGGATTACATGACCTGGGTCACTGCAGTTGTCATAAATATGAGTCAGTTGCCAAGTGTCTGAATTTTGATCACCTGACCACGGGACTGCTGCAACAGTCGTAAGTGTGAAAAACGGTCATAAGTCACTTTTTTCAGTGGCATTGTAACTTTGAACGGTCACTAAATGAGCTATTGTAAGTCGAGGACTACCTGTACTAGGTCTATGTCACTGAAGAACAATGCTGACATTCCTTTCTGCCTATCCACCTATTTAATTAAAACCTCTACATGGATAATCCTGATATTTTGAAAACTGAGCTAATATTCAATTGCAAGACATCACTGTCTTTATGAGGATTCCTTGTCATTTTCATAGATTTCTTTTAGTCAGCTGACATTTTTCCCTTGTTTAGAGATGGAAGAGCTTGGCCATTCTTTCAGGAGCAATCATATCTGTAGGTTAGTGTTCTTTCTTGCAGCAGCTTTAATGACAGCATCAAGCTTAATGTCAGTATCAATAATTGGCAGCAATAGCTCTCATTCTTCCTTTTATTTATCTTTTGTTATCTTTCTCAACTATTTATTTTTAATTTTTTACTACTGTGATTTCTGTAAATTCTGTTGTAGGGGATTAGTGCATTGAAAGTATAAAACATAGCCCAAGGGAGTGTTTCTCAACCTTAGGAATTTTAAGATGTATGGTCTTCAGCATGTAGGCGGGGGAATTCTGGGAGCTGAAGTCTACATATCTTAAAGTTGCCAATGTTGAGAAACACTAGTTTAGGGATATTATCAGAAAATCTTGCTAATACTCATGAATCTTATGACCATGTGTTAGATTGTCATAAGCCCCCTATTGTGGAGTATTTATACAAATTATCCGCAAGTAAGTTTGACGTGGCCTTTCTCCAGAGGCTGTTTTTAACACTTTTCGTTCTGTACTATTGAGTAGATTCCAAGAGATTTCTTACAGTCATAGACTTTGCCATTTGTGGCTCTCGGGAAGTAGAAACACAATGCTCATGCTATTTTGACAATGTCTTTTTTAATGGTATTTATTTGTTTGTTTGTTCATTCATAAATTGACTTGCTTGATTTCTATAGGCACCCAACTCAACCAGGTGACTCTGGGAAGCTTACAGTACTAAAATTCTAAAACAATTAAAACAACTTACAAAATATTAAAAGAATAAAAACATCCATAAAATATATAACTACAAAGAGCAGCCGGGACAATTAATCAACTAATAGTAAAGCCAAGTAACAGGGTCCTTAACACATTCCAAGCGCCAGGGTACTGTGTTTCCCCGAAAATAAGACCCAGTCTTATTATTATTATGTGCCTCCAAAAGAGGCATCAGGTCTTATTTTCGGGGGAGGAGGTGTCTTTTCCATTCATCTCGTGGCAGCGGCACCAACAGCCCCGCCCAGCCGGGGCTGAAAGAGCAGCATCATTCTGCACCTGAGAATGGAGCTCTGGCCTGCATTTCACCATCAGAGGCCTTTCCAGAAGGCCTATGCAGCTGAGAACCAAGCTACGGAATCCATAGCTCGGTTCTTGGCTTTACAGGAAGGTCGCTGATGGTGAAATGCAGGTTGGAGCTCATTCTCAGGTGCAGAATGAAGCTGCCCTTTCGGCTGCAGAAGAAGTGGGTCAGCGAGGCAAGTGTTGATCCATGGGAGGCCTGGCTACAATGGTAAGCTCCACCCCTGCCCTAGCTTGATTTTTGGGCAGGCACCTTGCCCCCAAACTAGGGCTTATTTTTGAGGTAGGGCTTATATTAGGCCCACCCACCCCCAAAATCAAGCTAGGGCTTATTTTCACGGTAGGTCTTACTTTCGGGAAAACACGGTATATAGCCAAGTTTTTAAAGTTTTTCAAAAAGCCAACACGACTGGGACCATTCCAATCTCTATGGGGAGAATATCGAACTTTGAAAAAAGAGCAGTAACTTTTCAAACTACATATTGTTACTAGTTCCTCTTTTTTGAGTGCTGCAATTTCATCCATTCAACGCTCAGTGAAAGCAGCTTTTCGTAGGAGGTCCTCAAAATTTTCAGATACCGGTAGTCTTCCATCTTAGAATGATATATGCTGTAACCCAGCATATCTCAAGAGTGCCAGATAACCTAATAAAGCAAGTTCTAAAGTGCTATGATTTTGAGATTATTTTTTTTTAGATTTTACATTTGGTGGAAGAAGGTAGAGTTACAATTCTCATATTCATGCATAGTTTAACTTTTTATTTTCTCTTTGTTTATTAGGGATGTTCTGTAAGTTAGGAGGCTGTAAAGAATAGCATTTTTTGAAACAATCTATTTGTGGGATCCCATGAGTAGCTGAGGAACTAAATTACTGCAACTTTGTTTGAGATTTTTTTTAGTTACAGGACATTAGCTCTTTTATTTGCTTTTCAGCTGATAGTGTATATGCTTTTCTTTGACAATTTGTATTTCTTCAACAGTAGATTCCTGAGTAATATAGGTGTAAAATGTGAAGGTCGTAGAAGAAAAGTCACTAAAGTCACCAGGCTGCTAAAATGTTTCAGAAAATGTGCAATTTATTTTGGATTTTGCTTGATTCCTCCTACCACCTTTGTTTAAACTCCAGTGAGGATAATGAATGTCTGACCATTATATACAAAGTTACGATATATAATAACCTTTTCATGGCTCATCCAGTTTTCTGGCTTTAGCTGAAAGATTAATAGATCAGTAGGCCAAGGGACACATTTTATTGTACATTTCTGTTCCAGATATCCTGACATTTCTGGTTTAAAAAATAGATCTTTAGAAGCCAAAGAAAGGGCTAATAAGAAGCAGAACATAAAGTGACTGACTAACTGCATATCTTTGACTTCACAACA
This sequence comes from Vipera berus, assembly GCF_964194415.1. NCBI lineage: Eukaryota > Metazoa > Chordata > Lepidosauria > Squamata > Viperidae > Vipera > Vipera berus. The sequence goes on from NC_138204.1 coordinate 69,704,775, forward strand.
TTTATCTTTAACAAGCAGACATCCATATACAAGCACACATACATATATACACATATTTTAAATTTGCCAATGGAATTTTTTGGTACCTGACTGTTTATGCCTATTTCAGTAATATCAAATCCATGTTTTTATTCACTGGTTTGCAAAATGATAAGGATTTTTTCCATCAAATATTTATTTGTAATAAATAAAGTATGAATATAGTGATGTCTGACATTTCATACCTTTCTCATAGTTTATTTTTCTCTTCATTATTTCCCACAAGCATTTCAAACTGAATGAATTGTAAATAACATCTTAAAAAATGATTCTTTATAAACTATTTGCCTCTTACTTAATCAAGAATATAATAGTAAATAAAGTTCCATTTTCCACTCAATAACTTTCACTGTTTCAAAGCTTTCGAGATTTAGGAAAAACAGTTCAGAAAATAAACTGGTTGAAAATAAAAGCAAAACGTAAGTAGGTAGAGAAAATTGGTCAGAGGTAAGGAGAAGGACACATTATATTTACAGGGACTAACGCTTGCTTTAAGAATGTAAGTCTTTTTTGAGTTGAGCATTCATGAGGATTTCCTGGACATATCAGGTAGTTTTTAATTTCCAGAAGCCTCAAATATTTTTAATCAAATCATTAATTACTTGGTATCTTCTAGATGTTGTGGACCCCAGTTCCTAGGAGGAATGAATGTTGACCCCCTGTTCTATATTTATACATCTTTTTAATTAAGGATTTTAAAGGGAAAAAAAGAAAAGAGTTAGGGAAGTCATTGACACAAGATAGATGCAAGAAGTTTCCACATACCTGGCCTTTTAAAATTATATCATGGTTGGCAAGGGCGCACTGTCTCTGCTTGGAGTTTACTTAATGCAACTATATGAAACCATATGGGTGACTTTATGTTTGAGTGACCTTATTTGGCAATGAGGCTAACCTTAGCAGTCAGCAAGAGAAAATTGTCTAGAAAAAGCTGGAGAAAAAAGAAATATTGTTCTATCTTTCAGCATCAACGGAAGGAATTAATTGTTTAAGAAGTTGACTGTAAGAATATGCAAATTCACCCTTATAAAATTAATAAAAGGAACGCTGTTACTCATTGGAATCCCCTTAATTGACTGTTACCTTATTGTTATTTCTGGATATAATGCCTGAAAACTAATCACATTTATCTCTCTAGTGCAGGGGTAGGCAACCTTGACTCTTTTATGACTCATGGACTTCAACTCCCAGAATTCCTCAGCCAGGGGTAGGCAGCCTTGGCTCTTTTATGACTCGTGGACTTCAACTCCCAGAATTCCTCAGCCGGGAGTTGAAGTCCACGAGTCATAAAAGAGCCAAGGTTGCCTACCCCTGCTCTAGTGTATTTTTATTACATGAACAAAATCCTGTCTTATGCTTGGAATGAACTGAAATTCAGACCATGTGTCTATATTTAAAATGACATGAAGGAACCTTTCTTTGTGCAAGGCACTATTGTGCTCATGTCTCCCTCTTCACCTCACCCCACCTATGCATCTTTCCAGAGCATATTTGAGAACTTGAAGAAAGAAGAGAAACCTGTTTACTCAAAGAGATCCTATTCCACTCTTGGAATTGGGCCATCCAGATATACCATTGATGCAGCCCCTGCAAGCATAGCTATTTGGACAGAAACACTTTTTATTAAATCTGTTGCAATGGTAGCAATCTGGGTGCTCTTAGACCAGTTCTGCATACACAATTAAATACAATTAAGCAAGAGCCTGTTTGATCTCTTGATAGTTTTTCATTTCATACACCTTAGCTTTAAGGCTGAATGATGTAATGCTATTTTGTTTTAATGCTAGGTACTATAATTGTGCCATTTTTTTAAAAAAAACTACAATTTTACTTTTTACGGCATTAAAATTGTAATGCAATCCAAAAGTTAATGCTTGCGTTGTTCATTCCCTACAGCTGATATAATTGTGCATTAACCACAACAATGGTTGTAGTGCACAATGATGTCACACAAGAAATACTGTCTGGTTTTGGATGCATACTCACTTGCTTTTGTAAAAAATGAATTATTTTTCTGTGAATACATTCAGTGACTACATTTAAAAATTTGGCCTGTATAAAATGAACTATTAAAATACAGTTAATGTTGTTTTATTGTTTCTACATTCATCATAGGTCACATATCTTGGAGTCTGATTTAGTTGCTTTTGATTTTCAAATCTTGGGAGATAATTTATTTACAGCATTTGTATTCTGCCTATGAGCACGGTCATAGACTCATAGCATATATAGATGTAAAAAGAGTGAAGTATATTTTTAGAATTTCCTGTCCATCATTCACATGGAATAATTGGAATCTGAAGCTTGGTTGATTATATAAATGGTGAAACAATAAACCTCTAGTTTATTTTCACCAAATTTCTTTACACATTTAAGTAAGATTTTTATAAAATAGAACTAAACTGGCAAAGTAAAACCAGTGGCTAATATTTTCCTATTGAAAAGATTCAATAATAGACTTCATATGAATTGCCAAATAGGTTGGTTGTGAAAACAATGCTTAACCTATTCAAGGGAAGATCTGAAGTGAAATCCCCACTTAGGCATGAAGTTTGGTATTCATTTTTGGACCAGTTGCTAACACATAAACTAAACTACCTTAGTATAAAAAGCATGTTTACTGTCCTGAAAGGAAGTGATAAAAATAAGAAAGGAACATCAAAAATCTCACGGTCCATTTTCTTAATACAGACCTATATTTTTCTCATTAGGTTGTGAAATGCTTCATTACAGATATATTGAGAACAAAGTTAATAGTGCAAACCTAAGTATAAAAATTTACTCCTAGAAAAATATATTTATAGGACTGTCTTCCTAATCCTGTCTATAAATTCTATACATTCTTCCTAGTATTTTTGGTTTCAAGACATTTGGAGGATATGAAGAAGAATAACGATTTTAGCATAGGTTGGTGTAGGTTTTACAAATGTGAGCATATAAAACAAAATTCTTCATTAAAACACAATTCTTATGGAGACTTTAGCAAACTTAGTTAAGTACAAACATCCAAATTCTGAAAATTAAAGGTTTTAAAGGGAAAAATACCTTAGAACAATGAAAAATCTGAAAGCTTCTCATTTGACAATTGCAAGAAGGGAAAATTTCACATACGTTCAGCATAGGTATGTATTATTTATTTATTTATTTATTTTATTTATTTTATTAAATTTATATACCGCCCTATTCCCGTAGGACGGGAATATAAAATATTTTTTATTTTATTTTAATTCCATTTATATTTATAAATATATAAAATATATAAAATGTATTTTGTATATAAAAGCGAGACTGTATTTATTCCATCACTCTCATATACACATATACAAACAAATTTGCCCCAATACACCAATTTAGTAGTATTTAGGTTTAATATTTTCTGTTTCCAGTTTGTACTTCTGAAGGTGACTTATAATCTTCAGTATCTGCATTGGCACCCAGTCAAAAGCCAGAAAGGTATTTAAGACTGAGTTTTCCAGATATTATCTCAAGTAATTTAAAAGTTCATTATGGGCTATCCACTAGGCCTGCTACAATCAAGGTCTGTAAGCAGAGTTCAGTGGCTACAACTAAGGCATTAGAAAGAGATTAGGTAGGGTTAATACTTGACATTCAGAGTTAAAGACCAGGAACAAATTGTTTCAACAAATTAAAAATACATTTGGCTGTTACTATATATGGTCTGAAATGTTTTTTAATATTAAAAAGTTGTATGAAACTATTTTTAGTAAAGAGCAAGTCTCAAATGAAGGAGGATGTTGATATAAACTGAAGGCTAATTCTGATTTTATGGTTACTGCCCTTAAATCCACAGAGATAAAGAAGGTAATGAGAACTTTTCAGTAGAAAAATTTATAAATTGAGATTGGATTTAATTTTGCAACTTATTTTGAAAGCTGGCATTCATAGCTACTTTAGGTAAATATGATTTTGCTGTTATTCTAGAATTGTAAAGTCTAATAGTACCTATATGGCTTCATTATTATAATCTTCATAATATAGACTTATCTTAATAATCCCCTTTTAGAGCAAAGTCTCAAATCGGAATATCTGTAGGTAAAGTCAAAATTTGGAGGAGAAATGCTATATCCACATCTTTTGACACTTCACCCACCTGACTGTGTTGCGAACAGCCAGTATCTAATCATCCTGAATGCCAAATGAAGACTACGTTATTAGCTAGACCCAAAGGAGTCATGCTTATCTCTTTTCATAAACAGTTGCAAGAAACTGAAAAGTACTATGGCATGCCATTAAAATGAATTATTAAATTTAAAAAAGTCTTTACTGTGAAACAAAGCAAGGTTTTTTTTTGCCATCTCACTTATTCCACTTATGTTCCAGTAATGGTTACCCTGTGACCCTTTGGTTTCCTCTTAATTTCAAAGTTGGCTGGGTGGCAGATAGCTTCTGGGGAGAGATTGGGGGTGGGGGTGGGGGCAGCAAAGCTGTTAACAGTGCAAAATAAACTGCAATGTAAATGGGGGCCTACGTGGGACCTCGTGAATTATTGTAAATACAAATGTTGCTAGACAAGTGATTTATTTTTGAAGCGCACCAGCTTACTTTTTAAGGCAGGAAATTTTAAGAAAACAAGTTAAAGAAAGGTTGACCAGAGAATCAGCAGGTCATGACAGGGAGGGCTTAGAGGAATTATGTTGTCTGACTGGTACATCATATTAAATCTTCTATTTGTGTATTATTTCTTAATGTATTACCTTCTATTAACCATCACAGCTACTATACGCCAATAATTCCCATGGCATCCTGTTAAGCCTTTAACCAGCTGCAACTTCCATAATATGGGAATACTTTGACCCCTTGAGAAGATGCTTCCTGGCTTTGAAGAACAGATCCAAAATGAGGACCTTGACTGGAACGATTGGCAGAAGCTGATGTTAATTATATCTCACGTGTGCTTTGCTTCTTTCAAAGGGCTGCATTTATTTTCTACTGATTTTTTTTTATTTGAAGAACTCAGTGAAAAATGCTCGATTACAGTTAGTCCTCAACTTATGACCACAAAATTTCTGTTGTTAAGTGAGACATTTGTTAAGTGAGTTTCCCCCCATTTTACAGTCTTTCTTGTTGCACAGTTCTTAAGTGCATCACTGCTGTTGATAAGTTAGTAACCTGGTTGTTAAGTGAATCTGTTTTCCCCATTGACTTTGCTTGTCAGAAGGTTGCAAAAGGTGATCATATGGCCTTGGGACACAGCCATGGTCATAAGTATGAATCAGTAGCCAAGGATCTGAATTTTGGTCACATGATCATGGAGATGCTACAAGGGTCGTAACTGTGAAAAATGGTCATGTCACTTTTTTCAATACTGTTGTAACTTTGAACAGTCACTAAATGAACTGTTGTAAGTCGAGGACTACCTGTATTTAGAATTATTTCCATTTTTCCCAAGTTAAAACTAATAAAGTCCCTGTTTTACATATGCTTTAGTAAAAGTGTGATCCTGGTTTGTTGCTAGATTTATGTTGCAACAGATCTTTAGCTACTTTTTAGAGACAACAATTTGATTCTTGCAAATAATGTGCAGAGACATGTAGTTGCCTCATCTAACTCTTTTACTTTGTCCATTTGGCAGATTATTTCTTAACGCTTGATGAGCCAATGAACAATATCACCACTACTCTGGGTCAGACTGCAGAACTGCATTGTAAGGTTTCTGGTAATCCTTCTCCGACGGTGCGTTGGTTGAAAAATGATGCTCCTGTTGTGCAAGAACCCAGGAGGATATCCTTTCGTGCCACAAGTTATGGGTCCCGATTACGAATAAGAAACCTGGATACCACAGACACTGGTTACTTTCAGTGTGTGGCAACAAATGGCAGGAAAACAGTCTCTACAACTGGGGTGCTATTTGTGAAATTTGGTAAGAAGCTGCTGCTACTACACAGAAAAAGATTGATTTTAACACACATTGCCCAGCTCTATAGCTGTTAAGGTCATTTTTGGTTAAGAAAGGGGAGTAGGTCAGAGATTTTTCTGTCCCATCTTAACCAAAGTAGACTTTCTTTTGAGACTAACAAAACAGTTCTTTGTTCAAATAGCTAGTTTTCAGATAACAGCTTTAGCCAAACATTTTAACGCTCCCATTTGCAATATAAATATGTTCTAATATGAAATGAACGATCGCTTTTAAATAATCAGTAAAGGAAGCAGGGGCAGGTTTAGTATGAAGGGCCAAAGTTAACATTCTGGAATATATTTAACTGAATGGAAAACAAAGTGCTTTTTTAAAAAAAATAAAAAAAAATCCTGTTAAAATGGAAGTATATTCATTGAGAAAGGTTGATTTCCAGCTTGGATTTTTATAAATGTTTGTTTGCATAGTAGAAAGCTTAAAAACCTTGATATTATGATTCTTCATAACTCCAGTCTCCTATAATTTAATATTTTAAATAACAAAAACATGCGCCTTCAATGGAAAAAAACTAAAGCAAGGAAATAGGTATTAAAGCCAAAGTAAATTATAATGTGGAAAACAAGGACTCTTTCGGCAAATATTGACACCTAGTGAGCTGGGGAATGTGAGCCTTCGCCATAGCTGCCCTGGCCCTTTGGAATAGCTTCCCACCTAAGATCCAGAGGTGGGATAGATAGCTTTTTAGTGTTCCAGAAAGTTGTAAAGACCTGACTTTTTCATCAAGCTCTGGCCTAGGAGAGTGGGTTAACATTATGTGTTGTTCTGGTGTCCTGATGGGGAGGTCTTGATGTGTTTTTATATTGTGTTTTTTATTTGGTTGCTATGAACTGCCCAGGATGCAGTTCAATAAGTTCTTTCAATAAATAAAAAATCTCGATCATATTCTCTCTTAAGGTAGAGGCTTGTTCAAAAGGGCAGAATGTGTTATAATCATTGCTTTCATTTTAGAACTTTAGATAATAAGATAACGTAGCAGCCGATGGAAGTGACTTTTTTTTTTATGACAATGCATCTTACACATTGCTTTTTTCTCTCCCAAATCTTGCTTCTCTAGGACCTCCTCCAACAGCAAGCCCAGGAACATCGTGAGTTTGTTAATAATTATATTATCTTAATTAATCCTGCACTTTAAATCAATATTTAAAAGTACAATTGTTCAAAAATTATAAATGGTATTCTAAATTAGAGATATATTACTATTGAATGTATGTGAATTGAGTGTGATAACAGTTTTATTTCTTTTTATGAATTCTGTATTGTAGGAACCAGGTATTTTATTTATTATTTTTTTAAAAAAATTAAAGATGCACATAGATCCAGAGGTACCCTACAAAGAGTTCTGTAGTCATTCCCACCCAAGGAAAAGATCTCATCATCTCTCCTTAGTTGAACCAGGCACCTTCTTCATTTCCATAATTCCTCGTCCATCCTAAATGCTGGCCTCTAAAGTATTAAAAAGTTAGCAGACAGGAGACCTGAGAGTTTGGTCTCTATCAACTATCTGTAAATTGAGGTCAGCTCTCCCATCTGAGTGTCTGGCAGAGAGTGTCTCCAATCATTTCCATATGCTGCCTTCACTTTATGAGCTACATAAGTATAAATAAGTGAACCCTACTTCTATCACACAGAACTTGGTCAGAAGTGATTGAAAGTTTTGTCATCAAATAGGGTAGGCAAAGCAAAGATCGTGCCTCAAATCCCCAGTGAGAGTAGGCTGGCTCAAAGTGCTACTCTGAATGGTTTGGAGATCCCTCTGCTGGATATAAAGCTAATATATTAAATAATTGGGTTAGGTGTATTGACTGATTTGTAGTTCAAGGTCTCAAAACTAGCAAAACAAGATTTGTATACACACACTGCTCATGAAGAATGAAAAACTTTCTAGGAAGATTCCACCCCCCAATCATACTCTTGCTTTGTAGTTCATATTTATATTTATTTTGGACCAGTAAGGAAAAAAAACAATTAGCTTCAGAGGGCGAAGTCTTTTTACTGTTAAAAAAACTTATTCTTGAAGAAAATAATTTCAAAGGGGGATTTCTAACATGATAATTGTTTTTTCTCAGTATGGATGTCTTTCTACTAAAGGTGTTAATTAGTTCAGCAACAACAGGATGTTTGTGTTATCAGCAACACTGGTGTGTTATTAGTCATTTACAATTTAACTTAATTAGCACAATCTATACTTTTGTGCTTTACCACTTTCTCATCTTACTATTTTTGTTCTTCCAAACATATGTGTTTGTGTGTGTATGTGTATGTGCAGGCGTGCATGCTCACAAATTCATGTAAAGTCTAACAAAGCAAAGATTTCTGTAAAATATGATATATCTCTTAATATATCAAATATTGTAATAATGCGACACATAACTATTATTATAAACTAAAATAGATATAATTTTGTATCAGTGGAGCAGTCCTGGCAGTCAATTTTGCATATCTTATCATTTGTTTCTCTAATGTTTTAGTTGATCTTGACTAAACATTTTATTAATACCTGAGGCCAATAGAAGAGGTCAGGAAATGAACTAATTGTATTAAATTATATATTAAATAAGGGACACGGTGGCTCAGTGGGTTAGGACGCTGAGCTTGTCGATCAGAAGGTCGGCAGTTTGGCAGGTCAAATCCTGAGTGCCGCATAACAGAGTGAGCGCCTGTTAACTCGTCCCAGCTTCTGCCAACCTAGCAGTTCGAAAGCACGTAAAAATGCAAGTAGAAAAATAGGGACCACTACGGTGGGTGCGTCTTTGGCATCTAGTCATGCTGGCCACATGACCACGGAGACATCCTCGGACAAGCGCTGGCTCTTCGGCTTTGAAACGGAGATGAGCACCGGCCCCTAGAGTTGGAAACGACTAGCACGCATGTGTGGGGGAACCTTTACCTTTACCTTTTTATATATTAAATATTACCTATATTTAGATAGTACAGCGTACACAGAGCTGGGAGAAAATAGATCAGACTGTCACACAGCACACAAAAACAGAAATGGAGTGGGGAGGGTGGTTATCAGATCGTGTGTCAGATCATTAATATATGGTCTCCTTTCCATTAGTAACATGAACTCATTTTTATAGGTATTTTTAATTTATTTTTATTCTGTTAAATAGCCACCAATCTCACCTAGGCAAGTCTGGATGTGAATGCCGTTAAAAACAAGAATTAAAAGAAAATAAGGTTATAGACTTAGAAGAACAGAAATAGCATTTTATTACAGTTCAAATGCTTTACTCTTCTGAATGCATTTTGCTGTAGTATCCCTGCCATAGCACACTTTCTTTATTGGACTTTCACTTTTTGATGCACTAACATTTGAATATTTATTTATAACATGATGGAAATTGGGCAGTTAGAATGGCTTATGTAGGATTGGTTGAAATTTAGGATTACTCCATAAATTTTCCAAACTAATTCTGCATTTCTTTACTATAAAGCAGTAGGTATCTATCTCCTTTTGCATTTTCTAAACATACTTTTTGAAGTAAGAAAGAAATGACTGAAGTCTTTGGGGGATTTCTCCAACATGATAAAATCATCTTCAGCAGTAATCCATTATTTGGTATCTATTGGAATCTGAGATAATTTCTGTGTTTCATTGGCCAGCCTACCGATCTCAGAACTGTTGCTTTCTTAATTTTAATCTGCTCTGCTGCTGCCGTGACAGACTAGCAGTCAGAGGGGAGATAGAACAGTCTGCTGCAGGCATGGCAGAATAGATTCCTAAAGATAAGAGGAATTCAAAGAAGGGGAGAAAATACTTTTATCCCGGGAAAACGTTAAAATGTTAGCCATTTCCATCATGATGTCGTTCCCCCCCCCCCCCGTTTCTGCACATCTTATATCATTAGCCTAGATTTCTTGGTGCATTTACATCAGTATAAATTAGTTGCTGAAAGTTCTTCAGAGTTTTCACTGAAGTAGCTGAGAGCAAAGCACAACTCCACACAATCATCTGGATATTAAACTAAGTGTGAAGCACATTTTGCACTTTTAATGCAAAGTTGTTTTTATTGTATCATGTTCTACAATGCTCCATTTCTCCTGCCTGTATAAAAATTATTGAAAGCGTTTCTTAAAAAAAACCAACAACCAGACATTAGAATACTTCTGTAAAGTTGAAAGCAAGCGTTCTGTTTGATCTTGTATTAACATAGGTAATTTAGTGCGGGATTTTGAAGTATGATAATTAAAAATCTGAACTTTGCATAAGACAATCTGCAGCTGAGATTTCAGTTGTTGTTTTTAGACAGAATTCCATTTTCAGCTTTATGGCTCAATATTGGAACACAGGGAGACTTCAAAGGATGGAGCGAATGGGGCCATGCCCATAGCCCTTGCCCCATTTGTCTCTAACCTCCATGCAATCAGACAGGAAATTTGAAGAAGAATGATATCATATGTTCTGTGCTCAAAGAAAGCAGGGATGCCCTTTGTCCTGTTTGAAATGCTTTCTATAACTCTATCATGAAATGGTCTAGGACCGTAAAACCAATCCAAAATGTAGAGCCTCAGTATGGTTACTCTGATTTTTCTTATGTGATTGTTGATTATTTATTTATTTATTTGTCTGTTTATTAAGTTTATATGCTGCCCATCTCACTATCACGCTTATGGTTCCATAAATAACACATTAAAAACAATTCAAAGGTTAAGAATATTGAAATATTAGGCACTGAAAGTAAAACATTAAAATTAATAAAAAAGCAGATAAAAGAACCAGTACATAGTTGGGGTGGAGATGGGGTCTTCTCCTAATCTACTAGCCACCTCCAAAATGAGAAGGTCCCAAGCCAGAGACATATTTTCAAGCCCTTTTCAAAGGCCAAGAGGGGGCAGGTCTCACAATATTTCAGATATCATGTTTTAGGATCTTGTGCAAGTCCAAAGCCTGTGACGCTCTTATCTGTGCCAAAATGCCTTCTTTGTAGAATCCACCATAATAAGCATGCATTATCACTGGCTACTTTTACCTTACAAAATTCCTTTATCAGAAGAACTCCTTATGAATGAAAGATTTTTTTTAAAAAAATTTCAAACTTTGTGAGCTCTTTGAAAGTATAACCTTAATAATGTTGTGTAGCTTATATTGTTTTAAGTGATTTTAAATCAAATTGCCCCTTCATGGATTACTGCCTTGTCGTGGCGAAGGGGCTTGCGTAATTCAATGAAGCTATGAGCTATGCCGTGCAGGGCCACCCAAGACGGACAGGTCATAGCAGAGAGTTCTGACAAAACGTGATCCACTGGAGAAGGAAATGGCAAACCACTCCAGTATCTTTGCCATGAAAACCCTATGGACAGTACCAAAAGGCAAAACGATATGACGCTGGAAGATGAGCCCCTCAGGTCGGAAGGCGTCCAATATGCTACTGGGGAAGAGCAGAGGGCTAGTACTAGTAGCGCCAGAAAGAATGAAGCGACTGGGCCAAAGCCGAAAGGACGCTCAGCTGTGGATATGTCTGGTGGTGAAAGGAAAGTCCGATGCTGTAAAGATTTTTTCTCCATAGGAACCTGGAATGTAAGATCCATGAATCAAGGAAAGCTGGACGTGGTCAAACAAGAGATGACAAGACTGAACATCGACATCTTAGGTATCAGCGAACTAAAATGGACAGGAATGGGTGAATTTAATTCAGATGACCATCAGGTATACTACTGCGGGCAAGAATCCCTCAGAAGAAATGGAGTAGCCTTCATAGTCAATAAAAGAGTAGGAAAATCAATACTGGGATACAATCCTCAAAATGACAGAATGATCTCAGTTCGAATCCAAGGCAAACCATTCAATATCACAGTAGTCCAAGTCTATGCCCCAACCACCAGTGCTGAAGAGGATGAAATTGACCGGTTCTATGAAGCCCTACAGCACCTTATAGAAGTAACACCAAAAAATGATGTCCTTATCATCATGGGGGATTGGAATGCTAAAGTAGGAAGCCAAAAGATAACTGGAATAACAGGCAAGTTTGGCCTTGGAGTACAAAATGAAGCAGGGCACAGGCTGATAGAATTTTGTCAAGAGAATACGATGGTCATAGCAAACACTCTTTTCCAACAACCCAAGAGACGGCTCTACACATGGACATCACCAGACGGTCAACACAGAAATCAGATTGACTATATGCTCTGCAGCCAAAGATGGAGAAGCTCTATACAGTCGGTAAAAACAAGACCAGGAGCTGACTGTGGCTCAGACCATGAGCTTCTCCTTGCAAAGTTTAGGCTTAAACTGAAGAAAGTAGGGAAAAGCACTAGGCCACTCAGGTATGAATTAAATCATATCCCTGTTGAATATACAGTAGAGGTGACAAATAGATTTAAGGAATTAGATCTGATAGACAGAGTGCCTGAAGAACTATGGACAGAGGTTCGCGACATTGTACAACAGGTAGCAACCAAAACCATCCCAAAGAAAAAGAAATGCAAGAAAGCAAAATGGCTGTCTGAGGAAGCTTTGCAAATAGCTGAGGAAAGGAGGGAAGCGAAAGGCAAGGGAGAAAAACATAGATATGCCCAATTGAATGCAGAATTCCAGAGAATAGCTAGAAGAGATAAGAATGCCTTCTTAAACGAACAGTGCAAAGAAATAGAAGAAAACAATAGAATAGGGAGGACCAGAGATCTTTTCAAGAAAATTGGAGAGATGAAGGGAACGTTTAATGCAAAAATGGGCATGATAAAGGACCAAAATGGCAGGGACCTAACAGAGGCAGAAGAGATTAAGAAGAGGTGGCAAAATTACACAGAAGAACTATACAAGAATGAGCTTAACGTCCCAGATAATCACAATGAGGTGGTCACTGACCTCGAGCCAGACATCCTAGAATGTGAGGTGAAGTGGGCCTTAGAAAAGCTGAGCAACAACAAAGCTAGTGGAGGTGACAGTATTCCAGCTGAGCTATTCAAAATCTTAAAAGACAGTGCAGTAAAAGTGCTACACTCAATTTGCCAGCAAATTTGGAAAACTCAACAGTGGCCACAGGATTGGAAAAGATCAGTTTACATTCCAATTCCAAAGAAAGGCAGTGCCAAAGAATGTTCAAACTATCGCACCATTGCACTCATTTCTCATGCTAGTAAAGTCATGCTTAAAATCCTACAAGCTAGACTTCAGCAGTATGTGGATCGAGAACTACCAGAAGTACAGGCAGGATTTCGAAGAGGCAGAGGAACTAGAGATCAAATTGCCAACATACGCTGGATCATGGAGAAAGCTAGGGAGTTCCAGAAAAACATCTACTTCTGCTTCATTGACTATGCTAAAGCCTTTGGTTGTGTGGATCATAACAAACTGTGGCAAGTTCTTAAAGAGATGGGAGTACCAGACCATCTTATTTGTCTCTTGAGAAACCTATATGCGGGTCAAGAAGCAACAGTGAGAACTGGACACGGAACCACTGATTGGTTCAAAATTGGGAAAGGAGTCCGGCAAGGCTGTATACTGTCGCCCTGCCTATTTAACTTATAAGCAGAGCACATCATGAGAAAGGCAGGGCTAGATGAATCAAAAGTTGGAATTAAGATTGCCGGAAGAAATATCAACAACCTAAGATACGCAGATGATACCACTCTAATGGCAGAAAGTGAAGAAGAACTAAAGAGCCTCTTGTTGCGGGTGAAGAAGGAGAGTGCAAAACTTGGGTTGAAACTTAACATTAAGAAAACCAAGATCATGGCATCTGGCCCTCTCAATTCCTGGCAAATAGATGGGGAAGAAATGGAGGTAGTGACAGATTTTGTTTTCCTGGGCTCCAAGATCACTGCAGATGGGGACTGTAGCCAAGAAATTAAAAGACGCTTGCTCCTGGGGAGGAAAGCCATGGCAAATCTAGACAGCACACTAAAAAGCAGAGACATCACCCTGTCAACAAAAGTGCGTATAGTCAAGGCTATGGTCTTCCCAGTTGCAATGTATGGCAGTGAAAGTTGGACCATAAGAAAGGCTGAGCGCCAAAGAATTGAGGCCTTTGAACTATGGTGCTGGAGAAGACTCCTGCGAGTCCCTTGGACCGCAAGGCGATCAAACCGGTCAGTCCTAGAGGAGATCAATCCTGACTGCTCTTTAGAAGGCCAGATCCTGAAGCTAAAACTCAAATACTTTGGCCACCTAATGAGAAGGAAGGACTCACTGGAGAAGAGCCTAATGCTGGGAAAGATCGAGGGCAATAGAAGAAGGGGACGACAGAGAATGAGGTGGCTGGATGGAGTCACTGAAGCAGTAGGCGTGAGCTTAAATGGACTCCAGAAGATGGTAGAAGACAGGAAGGCCTGGAGGAATGTTGTCCATAGGGTCGCGATGGGTCGGACACGACTTCGCAGCTAACAACAACAACAAATCAAATTGCATTTAGAAACAGTCAAATTGATAAATATTTTTTAAAAAGCTGTCCAAGTAGAGACAAGGCACAAAAAGGCAAAGCTTGCTTAATGTTCCAAAATGCTGTATATTTAAGTTATTCTCTTTAATCCAGCAGCATGACTGTACATATAAAGCATTTTTTAAAAAATTGAAATCTAGCAATTATGTGCTGTTTTATAGGGAGGGGAAAAGAAATCTGGATTTAATCTGCATTTTCAAGAATACTAATGTGGCCTAACTGCCACTTGCCAAAAATATCAACCTACATAAATCCTGTCTCCTTTTTTTTAAATTCCTAATTAGAATCATTTAAATATTTTTTTAAAGCTGCGGGTACTTTCTAAATATTCTCCAGTGGATCAGAAATGATAGAAAATTCTGTGATCCAAAACTTCCATGAACTATTTGTATCCCAAGTGTGAATTAAATGAGAAATACCTATTGAAAAGCAAGTTGCTTAGGGAATGGGAATTTGGCTTACACCTGTTATGACTAATTTCCTCCATAAAATAGTTTGGTTTTACAGCAGCTACTTTGCAAACAAAATCGAATTGTTCATGCATTCTAGAAGCCATGGGTTTTGAGAGACTTAATAATTTATTTTTATCTTCAAGTACAAAATACAAATATTTCATGTCTTGAATATATTGGGTGAATCAACAGGAACAGACTTTGAAAAGTCCATCTGCCCACCCTTGGCAGCAGGAATAATATACTCACAGTTTCCACTGCCCAAGCTTCTGGCTTTTTTAGCTACCTCCTGAGTAGTGAAATCTATGTCTCATTAGATGAACAGAACAACTTTCCAGAAGGAAACACCCCAACTGCTCAATTTCCTGTCCTTCCTCCATATTATTAATGGCATACACCCCAGCAAGTCTACATGTTAAAAGTTTGGATCAATTCTGCGAAATTCAAGCAGTCTGGCATTTTTTGGCTTATTGTCATTATGCAGTTTTTCAGCAATTTCCTTATTCAGATACAAATGTGAAAGAAGGTGAAAATATCCTCTCTCTTTTTGTAATATCTTCAAAGGCTTCTACAGAAATCTGACTGGTTTGCTTCTTCTTTATTAGAAATGTCAAATATACAATTTTAGGATTTCCTCAAAGTGTTATTGTAATATGGTTGCTGCAGATCTCTGGTTTTGAAAGATTTTAGCTTCATTTCCTTAAAAAGAAATGAAAGTCTAACCTTTCACCTTCCTTCTGTGTGTCAATCAGCCAAGGGTTATAGTAATTCTTGTGTGGCAATTCAAGATGTGTGCATAAAGATCTGATTTCAAGGTTCTGAGATATACGCCTTTCAGAAAGCAGAACAAGATAATCTGAGCTTGTAACGTTAAGACAAACTCAGGTTGCCTCAGTTTGGCAACCAAGACTTAATAAACAACACAAAAGTAAGACTTCAGGCACTAATGTTACCTTTCATGAGCTGCAAATCCAGTTTCAAACATATAACGTAACCTCACAGATGTGTAAAGTAAATTACAATCAAGAAAGAAACCAAAATAAATCCTCCATTGATTTATCCTACTGACTTAGAATTCAATTAGTTTGAGGCATACTTTGTGGTTCTCATTAAAATATCGAACTCTTTAAAAGTGTTATAAGAGGCTAGTTTGGTGAGTAGAGACCATACACCAGACCATATTCAAAACAGAACTTGACAAACAATCCTTGCAATAATCATATGATTCCATGTTGGCCTTCCTTTTTGTCTAGTTGACTGAAAGAAGCATACCTTTTCCCTGATGGGTGGAGAGGAATCTGCAAGCTGAAATAGACAGGGAAAAATGAATTGTCCCTGTATTTGTCAGAAGGTATATGCATAACAGGGACGCGGTGGCTCAGTGGGTTAGGACGCTGAGCTTGTCGATCAGAAGGTCGGCAGTTTGGCGGCTCGAATCCCGAGTGCCACGTAGCAGAGTGAGTGCCTGTTACTTGTCCCAGCTTCTGCCAACCTAGCAGTTCAAAAGCACGTAAAAATGCAAGTAGAAAAATAGGGGCCACTACGGTGGGAAGGTAACAGCGTTCCGTGCGCCTTTGGCGTCTAGTCATGCCGGCCACATGACCATGGGAGACGTCCTCAGACAAGCGCTGGCTCTTCGGCTTTGAAACGGAGATGAGCACCGGCCCCTAGAGTCGGAAACGACTAGCACGCATTTGCGGAGGAACCTTTACCTTTATATGCATAACACTTGGTGGCAATTAGAAAGCCTGTGTATGTGATTGTCTGTTATTGCAAATGGCCCTGGGTTGGCAAAAGGGATTCCCACGGTTTCGTTATAAATATAATGACCAAAATTAAGTCGCTAAGATCAAATGCAGCAGAATTTGTGGAACTAAACCATTTGATAAATCCTTGTTTTTCTGTTCTATCCAAGGGAAAAGCAAAATAAAAACTCTTCACTAATTCATTAACAGAAATGGATCTTTAACATTTTTGCTCCCATGAAGTTTCCTATCGGAGACTAAGTTAAACACTAGCCCTTAAATTCTCTGTTAATGTATGTTAAAATCTGAAGAGAACTGGTATCTGTATTTGTACAGTTGATTCATTCATTTACATATTTTGTGTAAATTCACATGACTCCAGACACTCCACATGGGCCATGTTATTTGAGGGCCCAACTCTCCCCATCATGCTCAGTCTAACAGAATGTGAATGCTTCAGGTCTAGTCTCTTAGGGAATGCTAACTGGTGGACTTCAGAAGCAAGCCATTTCTGTTGCAAAACCTGTGGTCTGGAACATCAAAGCACCTGAAATCTAGCTAGCCCCCAACTCTACTAGCATTCTGAAAAGCCTTTTTCTTGTGCATAGGCATTGGGAGGTTGATGGGGCCCAGGACGTGATTGCCATTGTTATGGCTATTGTTATTGCCCACGATACGTCTACTAGTTGTAATTTTAATTGTTTTGTTGAATTTAAACTTTATGAGCTATCTTAAGTCACTACAAGTAAAATTGGAAAATGGGAAGAATATTAGAGCCAGTCTGGTCTTGTGGTTAAAGCACCAGGCTAGAAAGCAGGAAACCATGAGTTCAAATCCTGCCTTACCTATGAAAGCCAGCTGGGTGACTTTGGACCAGTCACTCTCTCTCAGCCTAACCTACATCACATGGTTGTTGTGGGGAAAATAGGGGGAGGAAGGTGTGGGTCATTTATAAAAATCATAAAGGCAGGATACAAACAAATAAATAAAAAATAAATCTAAGCGTATAGGTTTTTCTCCACTGCTATGTAGTGAAATTAGTCATTCTAGCCAAATTAATCAGAATGGGCTAGATTGTTGAACAAATCAACCTACTCTGTTCACCTTGTCAGCATTTTTTTCAAGAGTAGATGTTTAAAAAATGCCAAATAGAAGAGAGGACACAATAATGTTGTAGGGGGAAAAACAGTTAAATTTGAATGTCCAGATTTTGAGAGAAATTTGCTTTCATTTCAATTGCTTCATGTTGTTGATATTTATGACAATGACACATGTCACAAAGATATCTTAGGAAAAAACAGGTCAAAAGGATAGGCAAACACAGGCCCGATTATGATGACTCAGTTGTCATTAAATTCAGAGAAGTGGTATTCATATGAACCACTAAGCCAGGGATGTCAAACTGGCGGCCCGCGGGCCAGATGCGTCACATGCAAGCCACGTCCACCCTGGCTCCGTAAAGTCAAAAAACATTGCAATACATCATGATATGTCACCTGACGCGATCGAGTTTGACACCTGTGCTCTAAGCCACATCACAGGCAGTAAAAGAATAAACCAGTATTGGCTGGCCACCTACCAAAGGGATCTTAGCCAAGGAAGAGAGGGCAAGGCATACTGCTGCACTAATTTACTAGAGAATGACCCCATGTTAATTCATAGATTTCATGAATTTGGTGGATTTGACTGGATGGTAAATGGGTGACAATAGCAGAGCCAAAAGGATTTAATGTTGAGCATTTTCCAAGCAAGTACCCAGCCTTCTGGGTCCCAATATTCCAGTAAAGCTTTGCCTTGGGAGAGACTAGCAATGAATATCCCTCACTTAAAATTCTGCAGTTTGAGGAGTTATGTGTCCTGCCAAACACTAATCCAATAACTCTTCAAGAAGATTTCGATTTGTTTTAGAGGAATTTGTGTTAGAGGAATTCCTCAGTTATTTGGTGATGTCCCAAATTGGTCTGAACAAAATAAATGCATTATAATCATTAGTTTTGTATTTAGATAAAATATACAAGTAACAAGAAGATCTAGCTTGGCAGTTAAAGGTCTCCTAAGGTTGTGGTAAAAAAAGTCAATATGGTGGCCACAGCGATGCAGTCAAAGCTCTACTCATTTTTAATGCCCCCATTTCTGAAGCCCTGCATGATTTTTTAAAAAAATCTTAACAAATCATTGCTTAGACTGTATCAATACTAATAAGGTTTCTAAATTGCAAGAAGCAATAATTCCACATTGATTAATTAGTTATACCTGCACCTTAAATAAGAGTTCAAAATCTTGGCACTAGTATTAGAGAGAGAATAGTTTCGGCACTAGAAACTAAATTCTTTCAAAATGAAAGTTTGAAGGAATGTATTGCTTTGAGAAAAGAAAATGGGTTGCAGGAAATATGATAGGACTGCAAGAATCAAAAGGAATATTTTTTTCCCTATTGGTCCCAAGTCCAGGATGTGGTATAATAGATTTAAGTTACATGGAGGTAGATTTTGATTGAATGTTACGAAAATGTTCCTAGCAGTAAAAGTAGTTTTGACAGCGGAATCCATTCCTGAAGGCAGTCACAAATTTCTTGCTGGGTGTATACAAACAGAGGTAGATATCCATGTGTCAGAAAAGATTTAATTAGGATTGATTGATTGATTGATTGATTGATTGATTTTGTTTGTTTGTTTTGATTTATATACCGCCCTTTTCCCGAGGAACTCAGGGCGGTTTACAGGGCAAATTAAAACAGTGCAATGTACAGATTAAAATAAAATAAAATTAATAGCCCCAAAAGAGTTTAAAATTTAAAACCTTAAAACCCCTCAGTCCAGGCTGGCTAACTCAAATAGCCAGGTTTTTAGGTCCCGGCGAAACGAGCGAAGGTCGGGGGCGATCTGGAGTTCCACAGGCAGTTGATTCCATAGGGCAGGCGCGCCCACCGAGAACGCTCTCCCCCTGGGGATTGCCCGCCGGCACTCCCTGACCGGCGGGACCCTAAGGAGGCCCTCTCTGTGGGAGCGCACAGGACGATGGGAAGTTGATGCTGGCAGCAGGTGCTCCCTAAGATAATCCGGACCCATGCCATTTAGGGCTTTATAGGTCATCACCAGCAGATTGATTGATGCACTGAGCAAGGGATTGGAGTCATCACCTAAATGGCCCCTTCGTGATTCTGTGAAGCTGTAATCAGATGCCTTCTATCCAGGAAGTTAGTTGTTCACCCTATTCTGCCAAGAAAAGACAGCAGGTATGAAAGATGTCAGTTTATGTTGCAAGATTTCAGCTGAAGTGTTTTTATGATTCAGTTCCATTCTGGCAAATTCGAACGATGCTAGCTCATGGTATTCTGATTTAATATCAAGAATCCAATGAAACCATATATTTTTACAAACCCAAATAATAGGACATTTATTTCCCTGTGAAGAAATGCTTTAACTTATCCTTTGGAATCTGTATTCATGGTTGAAAAGTATATTTTCTATGCTGGCTACCAGAAACCAAAAACAATAGTTCCACTAGAACAAAAGCTTTCTGTCTTAGTGCAGGGTGACGTTTTGGTAGAATGTGAACATTTTATACATACATATAAAAAAAAGAAACCTTGTGATGAAGATGACTTGAAACTCAATATGCAACCAGTAAGACCAGAAACTTTTATTGCATTCAACGGAAGAAGGCACATTGTAAGCTATGGGGCCCAGACCATTTCCATGTAAAGCTAACAAAGCTACCCATTGTTGTAAAGAAGTGTCAATCTTGCAGACTTCAACTTAAACAAGTTTACCTTGTGCTTTGCCGATCTTTGGAGTAGCCAGTGGCCTCAATCCTTGGGAATGTGTTTATTCAGTCTAGGAAAAACATTAAAAAGGGGGATAAATCTCTGGTGACCTGAACTACATTTCACTGCTGCAATAAACCATAGGACATTTAGAAAGGACTTTTAGAGGTAAAGATAATATCGTTTCTTTAGCCAGTGTGTATGTTAAGAAATTGAGTGGTGGTTGCAGAGGTCAGTTGCAGCTTATATTACTTCATCACAAAATCATTAAGGGTATGGAAGAAAGGCGATAAGGTGTTGCATCATTTATTCTTATAATTCAGGCCACCGCACAGTGCCACAGAATTAGCTGAATTAAGGTAGCAACATGGAAGGAATACAAATGTAAAAATCTACCAGATTTTCAATTGCTATAAAAAGGCATGAAACACTGACTTCACAAGGTGATAGAGCTACTAATTTTGTGAACAGCGTAGGTTTTATTGTGGAAAGAAAACCAGATTTCTATCTTTTTAGTCAATTAAGGCTCATGATAGATAGATAGATAGATAGATAGATAGATAGATAGATAGATAGATAGATAGATAGATAGATAGATAGATAGATAGATAGATAGATAGATAGATAGATAGAGAGTAGAGTCTTTGCATTTTTGATTGACAAGTTAAACATTGCTCACATTCAGGTTCATATCTTGTTTCAGAAGGCTTTGAATAGAGTAGGTGGCAGTGAGCAGTTTTTTACGTTCCAATCATGCTATGGAAACTTTTCTGAAGTTCTGTAGAGACTTACAAGAGACCCAAAGGTGGAAAATGGATAAACACTGAGATAATCATATATATTTAATTAGCTTGGTCTGGATTTGAACTTAATTTCCTAATATGAAAGTGGAGGAACAATATCATCTTAAATTGTATCGTATTTGTATTAATTTTAGTACATTGGTGAGATATTTTGCTGTGAGAGCAGGATGCTACTGATCATACTAATATCAAATCTAACTGTCCACTAACAGAAACAATGTTATAGAAACAGCTGCATATGTTTTGATTCACATTTAAAACATTGCTCATAAATTTAACATAGCTTCATTGTTTGATAGCATACAGACATATTTTTAGAAATAATACTTGGCTGAGGCTACAGTAGATTTTTTTTTAAATGCCTTGGTAAAATACATGTTTTCTATTACCAAGCTACGATAAGAGTTTCTCTTGATGTAAACCAGCTTTCTTGCTGGTCCTAGACTCAAGCTTTTAGGCATGATAAAAAGCAATGGTATAAGTATGTTATAGCAAAGTTTATTAAAACAAGGTTTTCTTAAAGAGACAGCTTCCTTAAATATATCTATAATCTCCAGTAATAATTTTTCCAGGGGCAGTCTAGATTAATGAAATGATTAATGCACCTAGGTTTTCTATTGCAATTAACATTCAAAAAATAATTCTTGTTATGCAACTTTTAATCTAAGAGCAATCACCACCTTATGTACTACATGTTTATATTTTTCTGGTTTGTCGTAAAGGTTGGGATGATAATGCAGTAAGGAAAAGAAAGGCTTACCTTAAAATGTTTGCATGAATTGCAAGTACTTATCAAGGGTATGGCTGAGATTTTAACAACTCTGTATCTGTTCTAGGATTTCTCTAATGTTAAACCATAAGAACAACCATTACCTAGATTTCTTCCAAAGTCTAAAATTTCTTTGTAGTTGATGTATAGTTTGACATTACTTCTTAAGAAAGAAAAGGCTGGAATGAGCTTGAAGGATATGGTTTGGGGTTTCTTTCACAATCAAAAAACAAATCATGATATATATCTACATCTATATCATCTATAGCTGTCTGTTTGTTCATCCATCCATCCATTCCCTAGTAACAGATGTATGACAGTATAAGGATTACTTATGCTTTCTGTGGCAATGATAAGCAATTACATCATAAATCTGTACAGGTCACTGACACATGGATAAAATATTGCATATTTGTTTCATATGTTCCTTGTGTATTTTTTAGTCTTAACTGTAGCAGGTTGCAAACTAACACATACTTGTCTAGATATCTAGGCTGCCAAGTGCCTGTGAATCTACATGCTGGCAGGCTCTGTTTTGAAATGGTTTTTGACCATCTTTGAATCTATACATTTATGCAGTGTCCAAGAATCTGAAAGTTTTTTTTTTTGAGCCAATCACAATATCAGAATAACAGACTTTGGAGGACTTCTAGTTCAACTCCCCACTCAGGCAGGAAATCCTATATTATTTCAAACAAATTGTCCAATCTTTTCTTAAAATGCTCCAGTGTTGGAACACCCACAACTTCTAGAAGCAAGTTGTTACACTAGTTAATTGTTCTAACTGTCAGGAAATTTCTCCTTAGTTCCAGGTTCTCTCCTTGATTAGTTTCCATCCATTGCTTCTTGTTCTGCCTTCAGGTGCTTTGGAGAATAAGCTGACCCCTTCTTTGTGGCAGCCCCTTAGATATTGAAACACTGTTGTCATGTCACCCACAGTCCTTCTTTTCATTAGAGTCGACATACCAAATTCCTGCAACCATTCTTCATATGTTTTAGCCTCCAGTTTCTTAATCATCTTTGTTGCTCTTCTTTGCCTTGGTAAGACCACACTTGTATTTGGTTGCCACAATATACAGAAGTTGTTGAGACTCTAGAAAGAGTGCATATTCAGTCAAATGGTTGAATAACTAGAGGTTTTTTGTACTGCTTTTATTGCTTGCAAAGCTGAAAAGAAATGAAGCAAGATTCAAGAAACCGGAAGAAAGATGTCCACCAAATAGTCCACAGATACCGTCATTCTTTTTGTGAGCCTTGCCTTGAGATTAACCCTTTTTGTGAGAGGAGAAAAAGTAATCTTTGATTCTTCTTCTGTATATAGTCATTCATGCCTTGGTGGAGCAGTGGGCTAATGCCTCCTTAAGTAACACCAGCTGCCTGCAATTAGTGCAGGTTCGCATCCCACCAGGCTCAAGGTTGACTCAGCCTTCCATCCTTCCGAGGTAGGTAAAATGAGGACCCAGATTGTTGGGGGCAATTAAGCTGACTTTGTAATAATGCCGCTTGGGGTGTGTGTGAAAGCCCTAACAAGCAGGCATATACATAGAATGAAGGCTACTGCTAAGCTTGTAAGCCGCCCTGAGTCTTCGGAGAAGGGCGGGATATAAATGGAATTAAAATAAAATAAATAAAAATAAATGCCATATAACAAGACTATCAGCCTACCTGGAATTGTATCAGCAAAATCCAGAAGGGAATTCATCATATCCTGACTAGAAGTAGTCTGATAAAAATGGGGGAGGAGTTTGTTTAGTTTCTTTTTCCTGTAAACTGACCCACTTCACACTTCAAACCTATGGAACGTGTTTGTCCTTGTCTATGTGTAGTGTGCAAGAGAGAATTGCAGATGGCAATTTATCTTGCAATCATTTTTAAAAAGTAAATTTGTACCCAGGATGAAATTGAGTAAAGGCTATGAGAGTATTAAAAAAAAATTACAGTCATCTATTTTGATGAAGTAATGGCATGTTTGAGGAGAGTAATGGCATTTTGAGACATACTTTTCATACTACAGGTAGTCCTGAACATACGGCCACAATTGAGCCTAAAACCTCTCTTGCTAAGCAAGACAGGTGTTAAGTGAGCTTTGACCCCCATTTATGACCTTTCTTGCCACAGTTATATTAAGTGAATCACTGCTGTTGTTAAGTTAGTAACACAGTTGTTAAATAAACCTGGCTTCCCCATTGAGTTTGCTTGTAGAAAGTCACAAAGGCGATCCCATGATTCCGGGACGCTATAACCGTTCTAAATATGAACCAGTTGCCACGCATCCAGATTTTGATCACATGACCATGGGGATGCTGCAACAGTCATAAGTGTGAAAAACAGTCGTAAGTCACTTTTTTCAATGCCGTTGTAACTTGGAACGGTCACTAAAAAGGCTTTGTATTCCAGTAGCTCACTTCCAAAAGAAACATGGAAACAAAATGTGTTTCAGCTCTCGTAGTAATGATTACCTGTGACCTTTCTAGCCATCAGGTTCCTTCGCCTTTCTAGACTTCTGTTTGAGTAGTTTTGAAGAAAACTCTCATGGGCCCCTTGACTGAGTCAGTTCCATTCATGGACACAGAACACGAACTTCATTTTTCCTGAAGGAAATGTTCATAGTTGCTGTCTTATGAATCAATTCTTATCTCAAGAGCATTTTGCCCTTTTTCCGACTCTCATTAAATATAGGTTTATAAAAAAATATTAAAGTCAGTGAATTACTTCTCTGTGAATAGCTTCTATTTACTGCATTCATGTCTGTCAGAAGGACAATTTGTTTTTATTGCCCTAAACGATTTTTTTTTTAAAAAAATCACCAACAGTAACAAAACTCTAATTTTTCCTTTACATCATAGACACATGGGCCTGTATTGCGGAGCGAAGGGAGAAATTTCTTTAATATTTAATGAACTGGTTTTATATAATGTATTTTTAAAGCAGTGGCGTGGTGTTTCAACAGTTCTTCCACTTTTTTTAATAAGTAATGTTTTAAGTAAGAGTGGGGCTGATTTACTACAGCTTCTTCACCCTGCTTTTGCTTGCTTTTCTATAGATAGAAATGTATGGCTTCATTTCATACTTATATCAGCAAGCACCCTCTTATATCAAGTCAGACCAAATATTGTTCTAACTCAGTCATATCTATCCAGACACGCAATGCCTCTTAGGAGGCTCAGACAGAAGTTTTTCCCAGCCTGATTATTCAGCATATCTTACCTTTCATAGAAGCTGGCTCCAGAGCTTTCAACATATAACACAAGTGGTCTGTCGCTTTGTCACAGGTGCCTCCAGCAGTTGTATCATCTTAACAGATTTCTGATGCGTATTTGCATATTTAAAAGGTGGGAGATTCGATCGTTTGGTCTGCTAACGGGATGTTCCTATCCCTTTTGAGGGCAGACTCCTTTGGATCAGAACAGAAGAAAATGTAGCGGGGGGGGGAAGTATGTTTACTTTTACAGAGGCTGGGTTGCCATGGTTAACCTGCTTTTGTTTATAAAATTCAGGATGATTTGACTTTTCTTTAAAAAGTATATAAGGTTACTGTTAAAATAAAACATCCTGCCACTCAGTTAAATCGAAATGAAAACAATTGTATATAGTCCAAGTTCCACCTTAATCAACTGGGAAATATGAGCCTGCACATTTGCCAGGAAGGTGTCCAGAAACAGCCAATCAGAGACAAGCTTGGAATATTCAGATTCCCAAAGCATCTGGCTCAGCAGCGCAGATGGCTTTAAGGGCAACAGGAAGGCTAAGGGAACTGTGGTCTGCCTTTTGGAGACAGTTCATAGATGAAGTATATCAGATTTTTGACAGGATGATACCCTTCCCTTCAAGGAAATCAATATTCCCTCTGTTCACCGTGTGCTGTTTCTCATTATTTTGAACCAGATATGGATTGATTTCTGCTATTGTGCTTCTAAGGAAAAGAGAGAAAGAAAGACTGGTCAAGCGAAGATACTTTCAAGGTTTTCAGAATAGGACAAAAATATCCTAGATTACCAACGGACAGGCCAATTCTACTTCAATTCTACTTCAATGGTGTAAATGGATTTGGCTGATTTGGACTTGGACAGAATTACTGTTGAGACTGTTGAAACATAGGAAAAATGCATCTTCCTGCTGTAGCAAGCAAAATATTAATATTAATTAACAGTATTGCAGAATACATTAGCACTTACTAACAATAGGACCTCATTGCACATGTGATGAAAAAATATGAAAGCTATATTTCTAACAAGCGTTGTCATATATTTAAATTACACAGGTCTGCATTCAGGTTGGGAAAGTAATTAGCAGCGGCAAGCATGCTGTAAACTCAGCTAGATTGTTATTTTTGGTAAGTAGTCAGTACTAAAGCTTTGGGCACATGCCAGGAGCCATAATTAAAAAGAATTCTCCAAATTAAGACCGAATGTCACCCTTTTTAACTATAGTATTTAAATACACACAATTACTGTACCTACTCTATTACTACTTAATGAGTGCTGCACAAAGATCAGAAATTGCTATTATCAAGGCATAGTGATGGGGCAGAAATGAATTTAGTTGGTATTTGAATTGGATCACATTTAATTTTACCTTTTCAAATTAATCTATGAATCCAAATTCAGTCATCATTTAAAATTTGAGCGAATCAAATTTTGCAAAGCATCTGCCAATTAAAAGTATATTAAAGAAACCTATAACCATATACATATTCATGATAATAATGAACAAAAATATTGGGAAATGGTGAGTAAAAAACTTTGCATTAGATAACATTGCTACTAAAAATCAAGTTTGGACACCTGCATATCATAATAAAATCACATTTGAGAGCTGGTTGAAGAACAAGGACCTTATTGCATTATGCATTCTAGCTCATTGTACAATCTAGATAAGCATACTGCAAACAGGCTGAAACTGCAACCAAAGGAATAAGCACCAAAAAAAATATGTACATATGTATTAGTGCTTGTTAGAATTTTGGCACACTTTCTATATTGAAATATTCAAAATGAGTTTATTTGCATTATTAATCACCTGGAATGCCCATGAATAGAAAGATTATTTATGAAAGATTTACCTATTTACTACAGTACTGTAATTTACCTGCAATATTAACATAAAGTAGAAGAAGAATAGTAGGCTAAAACCTAAGGTGTAAAGAACTTCTATCTGAATAAGGATTTTATAGAATCTAAGCAGGTACTTTGGGATTTAGTACAAAGCTCTAAAAATCACCCCGTGGAGTTTTGAAAAGTAAAAGTAATCCTGTTTTCTACCTCATAAGTTAAAATATGTGCAAGGTCATATTGTTTTAAAGTAAGGTAATAACTCCTACTTGCAGAGAATATACAAATGTAGCATTTCTCCAGAGAATAGCTTCTTCCTGCTCCAATACATCAGACATCTAGATGTTGCATGTGTAAAAATAGAAGAATATTTTACTAAAGATGACCTCTGATAAGTTAGACCTATATTATTTATGTCAACAAAAGCAAAATAAAACCATGAAAGGCTGTCCATCTGGGTGGTCAACAAAGTTATAACTTGTCTAAAAAGTTGTTGCACTTCATTGTTGTTACTGAAACTCATTTTTTAAAGGTATAGAGTGACAACTAAAAGGAATCTAGTCGAGTTTTAAAATAACCTAAGGGCTAAAACATTGCTTGGTTCCAGAAAGGAAGTTTTGAGCTCTCATGTTTCAGTTTAATTGGGATTTCCTGGGCTGACAACTGACTGGGAGCATCCGGTATTACCAGATAAGTAATACTAAATCCAGCTGCATTGTAAAAAGCTGTCACTCTAAAACCAATTGATATTCAAAGCTGGTATCATTTCTTATTGCCGTCATCCAGAATGGAGTATTGGAGAACCTAGATAGTAAATGATGAACTGGTCAGCCTAGGTGGGAAGGACAAAGGATAAGGACAATTTTATTTTATTTTTTTTATTTTATTTTTTTAAAAAAATCTAAAGTGATAAACTGAAGCAGATTCTATATTTTTAGTAAATTATGCAAGCCCCAAAATGCAATAAATACGTATATTTGCGTAGTTTTTGCTTTGTTGTCCATAAAGTTCTTTGTAACTGCAGTTAAGTATCTAGTTTAGCATTGTGTTTTAGATATCTCTCTCTTGTTTCTTCCCCAAGCTTTCAATATTATCTGGGCCAGCTATCTTGAAGTATCGAGCTTCACTTTCTTACCCATATGGTGGTTTCAGCTTTCTGTGCATCCTTTTCTTTTGTTTTTAACAAAAGCTGAGATTCTCTGAAAATCCATTTCAGCACCAGATGCCAAATTCCAAGTGAAAATATAGCAACCACAGATGTGTAAGGTGGAGTTTTTAATATGGTTCACTAAAATAGCCATAGTTGAGCATCTTATTTGTCTGATCTTTAAGTTGTGTATATTTCTTTACCTTACGTTTGAATGGCTTTGCCATCCTCCAGGAAGAACTAAAATATGTCTGTCAAACAAAATGTGAGTTCTAGGAGTTTCCTGTCCTTTTCATAACTGTGAGTATATGAGGTGCGCTTCAGATTGAAAAATTATGTAAGAAAGCTACCAAGAAAGATCCAAGCAGTATTACCAATGCTGTTTCATAAGTAGTCACAGCTGCTGTTGATCCAACTGTTTTTCCCCCCTTGTCTTCCACGCAGCACTAGATTTCTTGAAAGGGAATAATTAATCCAGCTGGGCAATGTTTTAGAAACAGTTCCATAAAACTAAAGGCTTTCCAGCATGTATATAGGTAGTCCTTGTCTACAGCTCTTTAAAACAACTGCATCTTTTCTTTGAATCACCTGGCGGCGGCAACAGCAGTGGTTCAGAATGGGACAGCTTGCCGTAGCCAATTCACTATGGTCAACTTGCCACGGCCATCTTTCCGCAGGACAACTCTGTGGGACAATTCAACCATTCAATTTAATTATGTAAAATAATAGAAAAATTGTTTGTCATTTACATTTCATTTTGTCTCTCCTTTGATACCCTTTTTAAAAATGATTCTATTCCACTATTTCCTTGATATTAGTATAACTCTTGTTGGCCATGGCAAGCTAACTGCAGCGAGTTGTCTATGGCGAGTTGTCGTAGACCCGCAGTGAGCAGCTAGCGAATGCTGTGAAAGGATGTGACTGTTTTAAAGAGTTGCAGACAAGTGCTAGGACAGACACTGGCAAGTTCATCTCTCTTGAAGGATTCCAAAAAGTTATATACTCGCCTGCAATTGAACTGTGAAATAAAAATTATTTCTGGAGTGTTGCACAGCCTTAGTAAATATGGTAATGCATTGCAGTTAAGAATGTAAATAGATTACTTTCAGATAGATTTGGCCCCAGCTCAGGACATATTTTCCAGAATTGTTCATAGCATTACATTTAGATTCTGACAGTTAACATTTCCTTTGTAAACGTTATCTGATATACATGTAACATCATCTTCTGCATTTTGAGAACTAGTGCCATAGACTTTATAGGCATACAATAAACTTGGTTGGTGCATCCAGAAGTGAAGTTGTTATGCAAGCTTTTAATTGTCTGTAAAGAATGATATGGTTTTAAACCTGTCAAAGATAATGAGGTTATACATGAGACACTTTGATTGCCAAATTATAGAGTCTATGCATTTTTAATTGGTTCACACAGTCATTCAGTCTACCTCATTTTCAATAGCAGAGAGTGTATTTTCTTTCTTATGCCAATTTCAGATATAATAGACACACTAAAATGACCTGCAGTGGTGAATTGTCAGCATAATTAGACCTCTGTCCTCAAATCCTTATTCTGAAATAGCCCTGTAAGAAATATTAGGATTCTGAACTAAACATTTAAAGATTCTAACTTAGAATAAATGTGCTCAGTTATTTACTTGTAATGAACTGTAATGTGGTCAGTTGTGTTAATATATCATATATACCACTAAATTAGAACTGTGTTTTAATCTGTTGCAGGTTGTTCACATGGAATTGTCTATGTTAGCTTTAATATAGCATGTAAGTAATACAGGTAGTCCTTGACTTACAACCATTCATTTAGTGAATGTTTGTAATCACAACGGCACTGGAAAA
This sequence comes from Vipera berus, assembly GCF_964194415.1. NCBI lineage: Eukaryota > Metazoa > Chordata > Lepidosauria > Squamata > Viperidae > Vipera > Vipera berus. The sequence continues at coordinate 69,734,716 of NC_138204.1, forward strand.
AATTCACATGTTGCAGCATCCCCATGGTCATATGATCAAAATTCATTTGCTTGACAACTGGTTCATATTTATGATAGTTGCCGGGTCCATGTGATCACCTTTTGGGACCTCCTTGCAAGCAAAGACATCTGCAGTGATTTATTTAACAAAATAAATCTGTGGCAAAAAGGTCATAAAATGGGGCAAAACTCAATAAATCTCTCACTTAGCAACAGAAATTGTGGGCTCAATTGTGGTCGTAAGTCGAGGACTGCCTATATAGATCAGTTCTAATTTTAAGTAAAGTAAAGGGCTGCCGAAGTTTTCAGTTGCTGAAGATGGATAGGTTCACAGGCATCCATGGGAAGAGCAAGTACCAAATGTACATCGGGATGCAAACTCTTCCCCTTACATATCTGCATGCCAAGTCACAGGGCAAGTATGAAAGGCTGGAGTTTGTGCTGTGACATCACACTACAATTTGTCATTTTGGTATCATTGGGGTTAGGAATGGGCACCTATCAATGGGTAAGGATCATAGAACATTTTGAGCCAAAACCAAGCTAAGTAATAGCTTAGTTAGTACAATCATAGCCTTCAAATAGAATCCACAATTATGTTAGGTATGTCACGACGTTACCCCAATTTATAATTTATACAGTAACATTGGGGTGCGTGTGACATCACTTTCTTCCCCTGCCAATGCCATGAGTATAAAAATAAGCATTGTTTTATACTCATGGCATTAAGAGGAACTTTAGTAGAAGATACCGTTTGATCGAATTAAGATTAACTACCACTCTGACATCTATACTAGAAGTGGGAAGGTACATAATATATTAATATTTTGAAAAACTTAGTGGCTTCTTACTAGCAGTATTTTCTTTTAATTGGATACATAGTTCCAAGCAGTAAGAAAGAGTGTGAATCAGTTGGCCCAATCAGTCTTGAAGGATTTGAGGATCAGAATGCTGGGGATATTGCTATTAATGAGATTTCAGGGTAACTGACTTTCTTGTCTTGGGGGATTCGGTTTGTAGCTGCAAGTTTAATACTTACATAATTACTATTAATAGAACACAATTGTACTGTTGTATTTAATAGTAATATTACTACTATTCATGTAATATTATTGAATTAATACAATAATACAATGCCATAAATTTTTTTTCCATATAATTTCTTCAAGGCTAAGGAATTAAGATTAAAATAGAGTAGTATTATGCGGGGTCCCTGGTGCCCTCTGAGCTTGGTGGTTTTCTTGCAGATGTTTCATTACCAAATTAGGTAACATCATCAGTGCTAGTAGGGAGTGGGGTTTGTTCTCAACTTATATTTTAGTGGCTTGCCCTGTCAGTGTTAGTGGGAGTGTCTTGGTATTATTGTTAGAAAGTATTATTGTTATTTCCAAGAGCAAAAGTTTAAAACATTGAATAGATAACCTAGAAATGAGAATGTGTGCATCTTAATGATTTATTACAAAAAAAAATAAACAGGACTTTATTTCTTAGTCAGTGTATTAGCCCACATAAAAACAAACATGATCAATTACTGGAAAAAACCAAAAGCATTTTGGTCCATGTACTGATTGTAATGACACCCTCGCCAATTTATTGGCAGGAGGAAAATCATTACTCCTACTGCTGGATAATAAAAGTGACACTGCACTGATTAATAGGCTTTGGATTGCGTTAGTGCTGGTCTCTCTACTCAATGTATAAAAAGCGGGGAAACATAACTTTTCATCATTGCCAAGTGAATATGCATACAAAGTTCCATGTTTAAGACTCCTTTGTAGATTCACTACATCAGCCAAGGAGTTAAATGCATATAGTAATCCAAGATTTGTCCTGATACCTGTCCTCGTAAAGCAACTGTAGCTCATTCCAGCTTTAAATATCAGTTTTTATTTACATTGCATAAGTCCTACCCAGCTGTAAAAGCTTCTCTGTCATTGCAAAACACCATTGGGTAAGATCAAATAAAGCTGAGTAATATTATGTAGGAATGCTGTAAACCTTGCCTACAACTTTGCCACTGCAACTCTAGCTGGGCTCAGCTATCTGTCATGGCTATCTAAACACTGGAGAAAATTGGGAGAGAAGATGGAATTACTTAACTTGATTTAGTAGAATATCTAAAAAAGATTGGTTGGACAAAATGGAATATGGCTACAGTGAAGGAAAAGTCATAAAGTTCATGGTTCACTACAGTCACTTTACATAACCATATATGAGGTTTTTAAGACTATGATATTTTCAACTATTACAGCAATTCTGAATGATTTGGAGCTGAGAAAATATTAACAGTTGGCAATTTGGAATGCTTTCCATTTAATATTTGTTGACTTTTGTGAACAATTTTAGAAATAATAATGTTCTTTTTGTTATGTTCCTTTGAGTCAAGCTTGACTCCTGGGGACCTAGATCCATGCAATTTTTAGGATAACATTTTCAGAAGTGTTTTGCCATTATCTCCTTCCTACCATAGGGCTGAGAGAGAAAGGCTGGTCCAGTTTACTCACTCCTCACTCCTAGTTAGCACCTGAACTACCACACTAAAATGGCCATTTAACAATATAATCCTATGTTATACATTAGGTCTGTTTGATTTTAGGGATGAATATGAAGAGGATGGATTTTGTCAGCCATACCGGGGAATTGCATGTGCAAGATTTATTGGAAATCGAACCATTTATATGGAATCTCTGCATATGCAAGGAGAAATAGAAAATCAAATTACAGGTAAGTAAATTTTTTGCTTTCTCTTATTCTGTTAGATAGTCATCATGCTTGTCATAATCTACAATTCTGGATTTCAAATCCTCAGTGTACTATATGTTAATTTTACATGTTCAATGGAATATATTCTATATTTAAAAGAAAAAATATATATTACTCATTCTGAAAAGCTGTAATGAAAATGAAACTTTTAAAAGATAGTAAAAAAGCAGCCCTGCATATTATTTTAATTGTATTCTTAGTTTTTCTAGTGAATATGTTAAAAAACAATAACATTTGTCATGATTTTATTCTGATTTCAAACATGTTTTTAGAACACACAATCGATTACATTTAATTCTTAATTTTATTTACTTATCGATCTCCAATTGCATAAACTTAGTTTTTTTAAAAAGCAAGATCACATATTCAGCAAATAATAAATATTGGAGCCTACTTCATACTTAATCACTCTTTGACCAAGACAGCATAGTCCAATCAATGGAAAGAATAGCAGATGCTGATAGAAACTGCATTTAGCAGAGTATTTTGAATGCGAAAAAGGGTATTTCTTTTAAAAAGTGCTTATTTCTACAAAAACCATACTTCCTATCGTGTCTTTATTTGGAATTAGTTGTTAATGCATATGTTCTACTATATATTTGCTACTATCTCAACTGATTTGGTATTTGTATGCTGCAGCTGCCTTCACAATGATTGGAACTTCCAGTCATTTATCGGATAAATGTTCACAGTTTGCTATTCCATCTCTGTGCCATTATGCATTCCCATATTGTGATGAGACTTCTTCCATTGCAAAACCGCGAGATCTGTGCCGGGATGAGTGTGAAATTCTGGAAAATGTGCTTTGCCAAACTGAATACATATTTGCAAGATCGAATCCTATGATTTTGATGCGGTTGAAGCTGCCGAATTGTGAAGATCTTCCCCAGCCTGATAGCCCTGAGGCTATCAACTGTATCCGCATTGGCATCCCTATGGCAGATCCAATCAATAAAAGTAAGTGGCAGTTACATTGCTTTGTATGCAGGATACCTCTAAAACTCAAAAGGATCAAGGGCACAGTTGTTAAGAATCAAGGCCTGACTATTTCAGTCAATATCTTTCATCAAGCAGATTAAGTCTCATAATTTCTCCTGCCAAGGTAAGGCATGGGTTTCAAGATTTTGAGTTCTTTTGCATATTTCTTAAAACTATTTTTAAAGAAGTGTGTAATTTTTAAAAAGAGCATCGTTACATCTCTGTATGTAAGACTGAATTAATTTTCAGGTCATAAATGAATGAATGATCTTTATTGTCAGAGTACAACTATGTATACATTGAGATTAGCTGAGCCTCCCTTTGTGCTCCCACCCCCCAACACACAGTGACAACAAACCCTCCATCTTACTACATCTTACTACACCATGTGAACCAACTACACCACACATCCAGAAAGAACATGTAATATTGTACTGTTTGTCATTTATATGCATAGATGCAGTTTCCATTCCCCAACAGTCAATTAGAACTGAAGAAGCTTCTTGGATGAGAAGTGAAACGTTTTCAAGGGAAAAAAACCAAGAAAGTCCAGTTGCTTTTTGAAAGGGGGGGAAAAACACCTTTGAGACAACCATGAGTTGGATAATTGGGAATTTCCATACACATGTGTGCATAGTGTTCTTTTAATGCATCACAGAAAAGTGACCTTTCTGTTACAGATCACAAATGTTTCAACAGCACAGGAGTGGACTATCGGGGGACCATCAGTGTAACCAAATCTGGGCGACAGTGCCAGCCGTGGAACTCCCAGTATCCACACACCCACACGTTCACTGCTCTCAGGTACCCAGAGCTGAATGGAGGCCATTCCTACTGCCGAAACCCGGGCAATCAGAAAGAGGCACCTTGGTGCTTCACCTTAGACGAAAATCTCAAGTCAGAACTTTGTGACATCCCTCTCTGTGGTAAATATAACGAACTCTTTTTTTTTTTAAACGGAATGAGATTTGTTTGTTGTGTTTTGCAGTCCGCTGCAGTTCAAGAGCCAAACTATGTGGCACATTCATCGCATGTTTATAGAAGCTGACTTACCCCGACAATTTTAATTTGGAATGAAAGTGCAGCTGTAGAGTTTAGATACAGCCCCTGTTTATGGACCAAATGGAGCCTCTTGGTGGTCTTCTGTTTGGGGGGCTACTTGCCATTTAAAGGATGTGTTTTCTAACGGCCTCACTTGGCAGGAGGGTAAAAGGCCAGCAGGAAGAAAAATTCTGAAAACCAGCAGGGGTCCGAAATCCAGATCTGGAGCATGTGCAGATCTAAAACTTTTTCCCCAAAACAAAATTCTTTGGCTCAGCATGCTTATTTGAACAAATGACTATTGTGTGAAACATGATTCTAAATAACCATTATTTTGTCTGAAATGGTATTGAGAATCTCTTAAGTGGTTAGAAAAATGCCAGCAAGATTTTTGGAAAAATGACAGCAATATTTCCCAAGTGCTTTCTGGTAGTTCTATAGAAGCAACAGTGTAAAATGTTTTTAGGGAGTCAGAAAAGCTGTCTAATTAGTTCAGAAGAAGAGTATTTGATGATTTAAAAAAAATGGCATAAGTTAAATATTTCCATTGAGCCAAGTTACAGGCCAGGCCTTTTTTTAAAAAACAGGGGGATGGGATTACTCATTGAAGTAATATACCTTTTTCTGGAACAATCGCTTCTTGAATAAGCCAGAATTGTATAGAGTCATATATTGTGATAAGTGCTTAGCCACAGTTTACAAACCCCAAGTGAAGCCTGACTTGGGTTCCAATAACAACCTTCAGTTTCTAAAAATGACCACTAGATGGCAACATAGACATAAAGTCTTTACTGCCATCTTGCCCTATCAATAATTTTGCAAACTCATAATAGCTTTGACAGATCTAAGAAACTAGGTGTTTTTTTTCCTTGCAGATCATGAAATCGTAGGCTATAAAATCTAATTTGTAGAACAACTTAAGCCAGGTTAGAAAAATGTGATTCAACCAACCAGGAAGAGAAGTAATTAAAGAGAAGTAATTAAAGCTTGCAAGTAAAACACTGCTAAAACATCAAGATTCTTATTTTATAAGGAAAGGGTTTGGGACATCTTTCCTTGCCTTTGGCATAGACCTTGTCTTACGTATTCCAATATGCCCAATTAAAAAAAACTGAAAAGGTAAAATGCGAATTTTACTGCCAAAAATTCACATATCTGACTTATTCTTATTGGTAATGATGCATCCAGCAATTGTGAGATTCTTCTTTGCTTGTGTCTTTCATCACACTGACATGTGGTTTCTTGTCTTGGAAGCTCACATTTCCTGAGATCTCTTGGGATTTCATATCTTCTTTTCCTGTTTTTCTGACTTTGCACATCAAAATATCTTATGTTAGTGCTCAGACTCCCACTCACTGCTTTTAGCAGGGCCTGAACTACTCAAATGCTCAGATTGTTGTATGAAATCTCTAAAGCATTTGTTATGGCTGCCTGAAGAAAGTGCTGCATATTGAAACGGATCAGCTGTTAGCAATCTAGAAGGAACAGGAGTCCCCAGAGGGTTAACTTTTTGCAAGATCAACAGTGAAGAAGACCATTGACTTTATTGTTAAGAAATGGATTAAATAAATGCACAGTTCTTCTGTTTTAAAAACAGAATAGGTTTATCTATCTTCAGAAACAGTCAATCTTCCCAGGATGGAGAGGGATGGAAAAAGTCTCTTTATATATTTCCAGTCTTCAAATTCTGAAATGTGTTTTCATCCAAATTATATGTATTCAAAAATTTAAAAAAGGGGGGTTCATTTTTGTTCCTAATACAATAAGCTTGTGTATATGCAAGTTTGTCCATGTGGAAAACCCCACTGCTTACTTAGTGTGTGGAAACTGGGACCAGTTTTGGAGACCATTTTTTAACCATAAAGACTTTAAAAATAATATGCTTCAGTATCTAAAAATATCCCTAATGCATCCCAAAGATGCTTTTTCACGAGGCAACTGGACTTTCTTGTTTTTCTTTGAAGATGATTTGCTTCTCATCCAAGAAGCTTCTTCAGCTCTTGGATGAGAAGAAAAACATCTTCAAAGAAAAACAAGAAAGTCCAGTTGCCTCGTGAAAAAGCATCTTTGGGATAACGGTGACCTGGATAACTGAGAATCTCCATAGACATCCTTAATGCATTCAGAATGCATCTACCTGAAGTCTGAGTAGCTCTTTGTAAACAATTTTAGGCAGGGAAAGCAATGTAACTGGGAAACTGAATTTGGTCTAATGCAGGGGTGTCAAACTGCCAGTCCACGGGCCAGATGCATCATAGCGAAACCGCACTCGCCCCATTGCCGGCAGTGGGGAAAAAAGTCACAATACGTCGCAACACATCATGTGATGTCGTGAGTTTGCCACCCTTACCAGGCTAGAAAACAGGAGACTGTGAGTTTTAGTCCCCCTTAGCCATGAAAGCCAGCTTGGGTGACTTTGAGCCAGTCAGTTTCATCCTAGCCCACCTCACAAGGTTACTGTTGTGAGAAAAATATGAGGAAGAAGGCATATTGGATATGTTCACCACCTTGAAATACTGATAAAAACATTAAAGCAGTATACAAATAAATAAATTTCATAAATAAAAATTGAAATGGCAAGAAATAAGAAAAATACATAAAATACATGCAAATATAACGAAAGTGATATAGGAAGGAAACATAATAAAATGATTCTTATGAATTTGAGAATTGATGATGAGGGGGAGGGGGTAAATAAAAGACCAAAATGCTGGTTTGGGGTAGCAGCTCCATATGTAAGAATACAATTAAGGGGAGGGGAATGGAAGATTAAGTTGCACTTGATTTTTAGAAATGAAATTCTGCCTGAAGATCTATCACAGGGGTGTCAAACTCAATTTCATCAGCATTGCGGTTGCCCTCAGGGGGTCGGGTGGGTATGGCCAGGGTGGGCATGGCTAGAGTGCGTATGGCCTACTGGGTGGACGTGGCCAGCTCTACATCGTTTGCATCAAGGATGCCTATGGGGGCCTGGGCAGGAGTGGGACAGATCTGAGGGTCTCTGGCAGAAGGAGGGTCTCTGGGCCAGGGCCAAGGCAGCGGGGACCGTTCCCTCACTGTTTCCAGGATGGCTTCGCGAGCCACATGAAACCACTTCGCAGGCCGGATCTGGCCCCCGGGCCTTGTGTTTGACACGTGTCTGATCTATCATGTAATACAGAGCCTTCAGGTCCTTAAAATAACAGTATCTATTGAAAGACCTGAGAATCTTGGTTCGGCCAAGAAATTTGTTGGCAAATTTTCAGTATAATAATACCGTAATATTTTAAAAAATTGGCAAAATTCACTCTTCAGGGAAGGGCTTTCCAGATAGACAGCCATTTGTGTATTGCACCATTGACATTGTGGTTGAACATTTTTGTAATGTTACTTACATAAACCCACACTCTGCGGAGAAATCTGATTTTTCCTCCTCTATCTAGCAAGATGCCTTTGTGTCGCAATACTATCATGGGCCTTTAGACAAAAATTAGTAGAAAAATGTTGTTATGTAATGCCCAAAGATTCTTGTTTTTGTCACATCTTATATGGATAATTGCAGAACAAATACACCCCAGATAGTGAAAATAGGTATTGTTTTGTCTAGCTTATCTCACTTTATACTTAGTAATTTTTTACTGTGGAAACACACAACAATGGCATGTGTCAGATCTTTCAGAGGTGCATAAAATGCAACAATAGGTACAGTGCTTGTTAGTAATGTTAAAGGTGCTCCTTGAAGTTTATTGCTTCAAGGAGGGTTGTTGCTGAATAAGCTAAGATTTCCCAGTTGAATCTATGACTTACCTGTAGATAGCCCTGGATTGATTGATCTAAATGAGGTCAAATTTAATAACACAAAGGTCACAACCAAGAGAACCTCTGCTGTTTTTTCTGCTATTGCTGCTCACTCAGGAAACAAAATCAGCATTAAAATGTGTGATACGTTTTCATACATTTTTACATACAAAAATTCACTGTTTATAATAAATTGTAATTTTTTTAATCCTTCTGGTTTTCCCCTTCTCCCCTCCCCTCCTTTCTTTCCTCTGAATTTAGATCCAAAGGACTCCAAGGAAAAGAGTAAAATGGAAATCCTTTATATATTGGTGCCCAGTGTTACAATTCCTCTGGCTATTGCCTTACTGTTTTTCTTCATCTGTATTTGCCGGAATAACCAAAAATCATCTTCTCCACCCGTGCAAAGACAGCCTAAGCACGTCAGAGGACAGAACGTAGAGATGTCTATGCTTAATTCATATAAGCCAAAGGTACTGTGAAACAAATCTGATGCACAAAAATGAGAAACCTTTGTTTTATGCTCAAAGAACCTTAGCTCTTTGGGGGCTCTGCTTTTCCTAATGATGCCTCCTACCTGGCTCTATTTCACCATTTTATGGAAATCACTCTTATTACTATCTTATCTCTGGATAGGATGTCAAAAGTTTCTTAGAAATAAAACAATACTGCATTTTGAGAGATCATGACTGAGCAAAGAAAAATAAAGTCCCCAAATTTTGAATACAAAAACATTAGGTAGGGCTGTCCCATCTGGTCTGCAAAACCTGGGGGCAGCAAAGAAATTACAGAAAGCAATTCTGCTAGCATTTAGTGGAGTTTTGCAGCCCTGGGCTGATAGCTCTACTTTAGATTTGTCTGATTTCCCCTGGTAGTAAGCCCATTTGAACCCTAACAGCTTCCTTGAGTAAGACACACATAGTTCTATTGTTATGCTGGCACATTAGCGAGTAATCCCTAATTTCAGGTACTTCCTACACTTTTAGTATTTTTCCCCTTAATTATCCTCCTCGGTATCCTAAATTGAATCAATTGTTGTCATTAATGTAATAGAAGTGACTGATAAAGACAGAGTGTGATAAACTCCCTTTGTACTTGGTTTTCTTTGGCACAATGTCTCCTCTGTTTTTTACACTTCTATGCATCTTGTACACCACCAAGTGACAAATACCTGTCAAACAAAAGCTAAGCAGATTTATAACTGCTTAACTCCAAATGAACACCCTTCTGCCAAATTTTATGACTTCATTTTCTTTCAGTTTTCCCCCAAGTTGGTTAAAACAGACAGCCCTGCTTGAGGTCAGACAGAGGTCATTTCACTTTCATTACTAAAATATAATTTACAATATGCCAGACCTAAACAAGTTTTAGCCTAAAGGATTTGTATAATATAAACCATCTGCTTTGCAATAATACATCTAATTTCCCGCCATCCTGCAGTCAGATAACTGCTTGTTCAAATGCTATACAATATATTAATTCACACAGTATTTGTCTAAAATACATAAAATGATCAGAAAAATTACAGTTTATTTTATGTGTCCCACTTTCAATTATACTTACTTACTTACTTACTTACTTTACTTACTTATAGTGATTTATAAATGAGATAAGAATGAAGGATCAGTTACATTTCTAAGGGATGTGAGCATTTAGCTCTGCATTCCTGGTGGCTCTGCCGCAAAATATTTATTTCCACAAAAGAAAGTCAATGACTTCAAGTAGGGTCACTCAGAAGAATGAAGCCTTGCCATTTTCCCCCTTCTTCCCAGCAACTCTGCTATAATTTTGTTGAAAAGGCTGGGACTTCCACCTCCCCAGCAACTTTGTGATAACTAAAGATAGTCTTCGTTTTATGACCAAAATTGGGACCAAACTTCCATTGCTAAGTGATGTGGTCATTATGTGAGTTGTGCCTGATTTTATGACCTTTTTTGCAACAGTTGTTAAAACTAATCACTGCAGTCCTTAAGCCAATTACCATGGTCATTAAGCAAATCTGGCTTGCTCCATTGACTTTACTTCTCAGAAGGCCCCTGGGAAGGTCACAAATGCTGGAACACTGCAACCCTCATAAATATATGCCGGTTGCCTTCCACCCAAATTTTCATCATGTGACTGCAGAGACTCGGCGGTAGTCATATGTGCAAGAACCAGTCATAAATCACTTTTTTCAGCACCATAAGAACTTTGAATGGTCATTAAATGAATGGTTATAAGTCAAAGACTACCTGTAAGGTAAGGGGAAAAGAGGGGGAAGTGCTTCCAGTGACTGTTCAATATTCTGTCCTATTATTAGTTCCAGTCATCCCAGTCTGTCCTTTTTTTCTGTCCTATTCTGTAGAAAGAAAAAAAAGCTACAAAGCACATCTTGAACAGAAGCCCCCTAGTCCAACTTCTTTCCTGTTAAGATAAGGAGATAATGTGTATTTGGAAATGGGTTATGTATGGCTAGGGACAAGGTGTTGTCCCAGGATATTAGATGTATTTGAGTTTGGCATATACCCACACAAATTGGAAATCCAAGCTACTGATGAACAATTGCACATTCCCCACAGCTAAGAAAAATATGCCTGCCCCAGTTATAATGCTTTTCTTCCTTTGATAGGCTTATGTAATAGATGGTGAAGTTTTCATGACAAACATCATGGTTTACTTTTCCAATGTCTCCCAGCACTATCAGTTCTAAGACCATTCAAGGGCCAACCATCTGATCCAAAAACTGTCTTCCTTGTATTTTCTTCTTTCTAACAGAGCAAAGCCAAAGAGCTGCCCCTTTCTGCCGTCCGATTTATGGAAGAGTTGGGCGAATGTGCTTTTGGAAAAATCTATAAGGGACATCTTTATTTGCCAGGAATGGACCATGCTCAGCTGGTTGCAATAAAGACCCTTAAGGACTGTAATAATCCACAGCAGTGGGCAGAATTCCAGCAAGAAGCCTCACTGATGGCAGAATTACATCACCCAAACATTGTCTGCCTTCTTGGGATTGTGACACAGGAGCAACCAGTCTGCATGCTTTTTGAATATATGAACCAAGGAGACCTCCATGAATTTCTTATTATGCGATCTCCACATTCAGATGTTGGATGTAGCAGTGATGAGGATGGCACGGTAAAATCCAGTTTGGACCATGCTGATTTTCTGCACATAGCTGTCCAGATTGCAGCAGGAATGGAATACTTGTCAAGTCACTTTTTTGTCCACAAGGATCTGGCTGCTCGCAATATTTTAATTGGAGAACAGCTCCACGTGAAGATTTCTGATTTGGGACTGTCAAGAGAGATCTATTCAGCCGACTATTACAGAGTTCAAAATAAATCCCTCCTGCCCATTCGTTGGATGCCACCAGAGGCAATTTTGTATGGAAAATTCTCTTCCGATTCAGACATCTGGTCCTTTGGTGTTGTCTTGTGGGAGATTTTTAGTTTTGGTCTTCAGCCCTATTATGGATTTAGTAACCAGGAAGTCATTGAGATGGTCAGGAAACGACAGCTTTTGCCATGCTCTGAAGACTGCCCTCCCAGAATGTACAGCCTGATGTCAGAATGCTGGCATGAGCTGCCGTCTAGGAGACCAAAATTCAAAGATATCCATGCTAGACTGCGCTCTTGGGAAGGGATATCAAGTCATACTAGCTCTACTACTCCTTCTGGTGGAAATGCTACCACTCAAACTACATCTCTCAGCGCAAGCCCAGTTAGCAACCTAAGCAATCCCAGGTACCCTAACTACATATTTCCAGCACAAAGTATCCCACAGGGCCAAATAACTGGATTTCTTGGCCCACCAATACCACAAAACCAGCGATATATTCCTATTAATGGATATCCGATACCTCCTGGATATGCTGCTTTTCCAGCTGCCCACTATCAACCTGCAGGTCCACCAAGGGTCATTCAGCACTGTCCTCCACCCAAGAGTCGTTCACCAAGCAGTGCAAGTGGATCAACTAGCACCGGCCATGTGACCAGCTTGCCTTCTTCAGGATCCAATCAGGATGCCAATATTCCCTTGCTGTCTCATATGTCAGTGCCAAATCATCCAAGTGGGATTAGTATAACCGTTTTTGGAAACAAAACTCAAAAACCCTACAAAATTGACTCCAAACAACCATCTTTAGATTCTAGCATTCATGGGCATAATGAAACTGTGATTTCAGCAGAGATGTAATAAATAAGGGAGGCATTTGTAAATGAATCTTTTTATAATACGAACTAGAGGGTTTTAGAGATTTATATTCAAATATTTTATTGGAGATATTTTTTTCCAGCTGTATAAAGAGGTGTTTGCAATAAGTATCTTCTGTGAAGTTCTTAACAGGAAGTGCCATTCAAATTTTTAAAAATGTACTAACACTCAACACTGGCTGCAAATTTATTTTACAAATGGTAAAGGGCAAAAGTATTTCTATGTTTTTTAAGAAACATATTTAATCATGGTTTTTTTAAGTGAAATGTTTTCTGTCTCAGCAGTCTGACTATTTGGAACACATGGTGATGAAATGTTAGGAAAATTAATTATACTTCTGTTGGATGAAAATTTCACTATTGGTCTCACACTATATCCAAATGCGTATTCCATTAAGCCAGAACATGTTTCTCAACCTCAGCTGCTATCGACACATCTTAAAACTTGCTGAGATGGAGAAATGTCGAGCCAGACTACAACCAAGCACTGCTGAATTCATACAGTACGCTAAACTAGATTTGTGAAATGTTTCTTGACTAAGCCACAGTTGCCTGGCTTCACACAAAATATTAAGGCATAAGCTAGGATTTACAAATCACAAGCTAAAGTTCAAAAATACTTCACATACTTACTTGGTGTGTCGTCTGAACTAAGCCATTGGCAGAGTTCACATTGTGATAAACCATAATGGGTTTGTTATTTTTGGCTTAGACGTTGAGGTTTCTAAATGCCAAGGCTTAGCATTGTGTGTGATTTAGATCACTGTAGCTTGTTTAGCAAATTAAACTAGCAGTGTTGAAAAGCTGCCACTGACTAGCTTAAATGTACTAAATCATAATGTGGTTTGTCTGGTTGGGCTTTCAAATAGTCCTTGCGTTACAACCACTCATTCAATAACCATTCAAAGGGGACTTACAATGAATCCTTGGAGTTCTGGCCATTGCAACACCCATCCAATCACATGAGTGAAATTTTCAATATTCCCTGCCACCTTCCCCGCAAGCAAAGTCAGTGGGGAAGCCAGCAGGAAGTCAGAAGTTGCGGTCATGTGAAGCTCTCACTTAGTGACCCACATGACCCTCACTTAACTATGGCAACTGGGACTGTCACTAAGTGATGCAGCCACATGACATCGTGCTTTATGACCACCTCACTTAATAATGGCAATTTTGGTCCCCATTGCTGTAGTAACCCAAGGACAACCTGTATGTTGCATTTGAATCCTGGCACTATATTGTGTAAATCATGTTTTTAATATTGGGTTGTGAGTCCAGAAAATTGGACCTTTTTCAGCAGATCGTGATTAATGAAATCATGACTTAGGGATGACAGCTAAATCGGGCCAATGACATATTATTTGTATCCCATGCTCTGATACTTATAGGACTTTCATCTGATTTGGATTTTTTTTTCTAAATTAAAAGGATATGCAATATCACACATTTATTCCACTATGCTTAGTCCATGCTAATGTGTTTTTAGAGGGTTTTTTTTTCTCAGCAACTTATAGTCACTGGTTTATGAATTTTGGACATACAATCTGTGAATCTAGTCATTCCTATTTGCCCTTGTTAGATAAATTATTTTCAAAAAACAGTCTCTAATGATAAATCTACAACCATGTATAAAACTCAAAATGAATAATTTTGTATTAAGGAATGTGTTAATAGCAGAATAAAGCCAGGAAGACATTTTTTAAAAAAAAAACCTTCGTGAAACTACATGCATTAATGAATGAAAAATATATTTCTTAATTTTATATCTGTAGTTGCAATAGAACTTTGTATCCTTTTGTTGCTATGCAACCCTTTAATTAAATATTTCAGTTCTTATTTTATAATAAAGCGACAATCAATTTTCCCAGTAATATTTATTATTTCAATTAAATCAGTAGCTTTTCTAGTATTATCCCTAAAATTCTACATTCCATTAGATGTACACAATAATTTTCTAGAAATTGCCTATAATTTTTGTATTATATCAAATAATGTGAATTAGAATTAATTTTACTAGAAAATATGGCCTTTGTGTTATTGAAATTTATTCAGATATAATCTATCTGAATCATTTGAAACCACTGTAAAATTGTATAAATTACAGCTTTTCAGATTTGGAATGGATTATGTACACAATCTTTCAGACACTTGACGTAATTTTCTTCTTTTTGCACAAAAATGTTTTTGTATAGCAAAACTGAAAATACATCTTGTTTTCCACTTTTTTGGTTTATTTCTCTTTTTCATTAGTGAAGATATCTTGAAACATAGAGTGATTTTGAGGAACCATTTTGATTTGATTTGGTTATTTTCATTGCATGCATTTATTTACTGTATTACTTTATAGATTGCACTAAAGCATGAATGTGTAATAAGATATGGCTATTTTATACAGACGTTAATTGCATTTTTGTATCTTGGACACTAGAGTAATATTAAACACTGATTATTTTAAACCACTGGTTTTGAAAACATGGCTAAGATAAACACAGAATGTTTTGGGGACCATACTATAATAATCATACACAGAAGCTCATTTGAAGAAGCTACATCTTACTCACCATCTGCCTGTTTTAAATATCACCTAAGACAATTGTCCATTGATAATTTTTAATTCAAAAAAAGTACTTTCTTAATAAACATGCCTTTTTAGATATTAAAATACTGGGTAAAAAAATGCTGGAAAAATGATACAAAAGCTGCGATATGGAAAAAAAAACTAGATGAAAATTTTTGCTGCCTAGTTCTGAAAGGTTTCACAATAAATCTGTTCCTAATCTTTTGGCAAATATGCATACAATAAGAAAGGTTTTGCTGTGTATAACCTTCAACCCTGCCCGAAGACAAGAAGCTATAGAACAGAAGCTTTGATATGGGTACTACTTAGAATAAGTAACGTCCCCTGTTCTTGCCAGTAGGTCTAAAATGTTTGTGGTAATTAATATATGTATAGGAGTTTGTGAAAAACACTGGCCATAATCTTAGAAAAAAGAATGCATTCTCACCTCTGGAAAATCCAGAGGGTCTTGTGGTTATTTTTGAGTTTTCTAACAAATAAAAAGCTTATTCATTAATGTTTTTGCATTATCTCACTGAAATAGCCCTGCCGTGAAAGTTTGGAAAACTGTCCTTAAATATTCTGTAAGAGATTTTATACAGGAGAAATGTTGAACAAGCAAGCCAATTGTCTTCCATGAATGAAAACTTTGTCAATGGCAGACATCCGTTTTTTGGCTTCATAAGACAAAATTCAGTTTGTTAATAAACTCTAAAACAGCAGCAGAAGTTCCTAGGGGAGAAAATAAACAAAGGGAAACCTCTCAAAGTAAATTGGGTAATGTGGAAAAAATTCTTATGCCAAAAAAATCAGTATTTTTCAAAATCCAGATGGAAAAAATGGGGTTTTTACATCACAAAAATAACAGAGAAAGAAACCACAAACTTCCAAATTGCGCTTCTTTTTTAAAATCCAAAATATAATTATTAAAACTATTACTTCTAGAATAAAATTCATATCTAATCTGCTATTTAATAAGGCAAAAATATTCTAAAGCTGAACAATTTTAATACCACTTTCCCCACATATTTTCAATTATAATCACCTCATTAACTATGAGATATTTAGTAGTATCTTTACTTTTATGGTGTTGACAGCTATATAGTATGAATTATTTCTACTATATTCTTAATTAAGTTCAAATACACTTTTCTTACAAATTATTCACTGTTAGAAAAATGGTAGTGTTTATGGCATTAATTCATTTTCTTCCAAGGGTTTTATTTGCATCAAAATGAAAAAATACTTCAACAAATTCTTTGAAGCAGTTTTGTACAATTTATTCAGTAGATAAATGAGGAAGTCTCACAGTTGGAATCCTATACACTATATGCAATGCGAACACTGAAAATCATTTGCAACGTCTATTATGAAAGACAAACTCTAAAAATGGAATCAATGATTATGAGGTTTTACATTCTGATCTAATGTGGAAGTTACACTGGCTTAGAGGAAACCTGAACTCTATCACATTTCATAAACCGTGATACGTGGTTGCAGTTTGTACGGTCCTGAGCTATTTTACCTAAGTCAAACATTTTAGCTTGATTAAATGCATCATAACAGCATAGAATATGATTGCTGCCACCCAAATAAAATTGGGTTTGAATAGTCACAGAAGATGTCTGTCTTGTGAATGGTTTTTCAGATTACCAGCAACCTCATTGCTACACAATGTGATAATGTGTCATCAAGTTGTTGCTAACTCTTAGCAACCACACAGTCTTTCTCAATGATCATGTCATTAACTTGTTCTTCAAATTTTCCCAACTGTGCACTCATGGTCACTTAACCGAGTCTATCTACCTTGCTGCTGGTCATCCTGATCTCTTTCACTTGTCCCACCATTAGAGGCTTTTCCAGAAAGAGAGATTTTCACATAAAGAGTCTGAAGTAGGATAATTTCAGCCTGGTCATTTGCATGAAAACTATATGTTGATTTGTTCAATGATCCATTTGTTTTCTTTCTTGACTGTCCAGGATTTCTCAGGAAGTCTTCTCCAACACTAAAGTTCAGAAGTGTCAACACAGGTAGACCTCACTTAATAACTGTTCTTTTTAGCAACCATTCAAAGTTAAGATGGCACTGAAAAAGTAACTTTACAATCAGTCCTCACACCTATAACTTTCAAAGCATCCCCATAGTCAAAAGATCAAGGCTTAGGTACTTTGCAACTTGAGAATTATTGCAGCAACCTAGCAACAAGATCACCATTTGCATGTTTCATAGCCAGCTTCCAATAAGCAGTGGAGAAGCGGACAATAAAATCATAAGTTGCAGTCATGTGATGTCTCGTGTAATGACTGTGAGTGATTCACTTAAAGCAGGGGTGTCAAACTGCCGGCCCAGAGGCCAGATGCATCATGCTGAAACCACACCCAGCCCAGCTCCGGCAATGGGGAAAAAGTTACGATACGTCGTGACATGTCATGTGACATTGTGAGTTTGTCATCCCTGACTTAAAAGACTGCAGAAGTGAGATTGTGAGCTCATCACAGTCATGTGATGTCTTGCTTAACTACCACATCATTTAGTGATGGAGTTGCTGTTCCCAATTATCATTAGGCAAGGACTATCGCTACTCTTCCTATCTTGCATCTTCAAAAGCCATAGCTAAATTAAGTTAATGGAAAATTCCAAATTTTTATAGCTGCATTTTTCTGAGAGTATGATATATATCATAATATATATTATATGATATATAACATATAGTCAACTTTCATAAAAGCTAGTAAGAAAAATGCATCACTGACAATATTTTATTAAATGTAGGTGTCCCCCTTCTTGTGCAGAGATGACTCTGGGCAGCTTACAAACCCTGTAAATATGAATATAATATAATATCTAGAGTGGGGTAAGTTTCATCCATGGCTGAAGCTAATATGGGATAGGACTCAATTCTCTCCTATTTAACATAGGTGATCAATAGTTTGGGGTGAGATATCAATATGCTGATGATACCCAGCTTTATATAGCCACCTCTGGCTGCCTGAGCAATGCTGTGGATGTCCTGTCTCGGGGACTGGAGGCCGTAAAGGTCTGGTTGGGGTGCAATGGGTTTAACTTAACCCAAGTAAGATGGAATGGTTTACTTGGGTATTTGGTCCGCCTAATCATAAGGTTTTTACACCATTAGTGCTGGATGGGATGGCACTGCTCCAGATGGACACGATACACAATCTGGGAGTCTCTGTATGAACAGCTCTTGCTAGAAGAGCAGGTGGCAGCCATGGCCTGGAGAATCCTTGCACACCTGAGGGTGGTGTGCCAGTTGTGCCTGTTCCTTGATTGAGAGACTTGGCTCTCAGTCACTTGCCCTCGTGATCTCTCATCTGGATTATTGCAATGTGCTCTGTATGGGACTGGCCTGGAAGAGCCTTCGGAAGCTTCAACTGGTTGCAGAATGTGGCTGCATGGGTTGTAAAGGGTGTTGGGTATTTGACACATGTAACCCTTCACAAGCTGCATTGTGTTTCCAGATACAATTTAAGGTACTGCTTAATATCTTTAAAGTCCTTCATGGCCCTTACCTAAGGGGCCATCTTCTCCTAGTTCTACCCATCCAATTCACTCAGGCAGATTAGGCATGTTGCAAGTTTTATCAGCCAAGGAATGTTGGCTGGCAGGAACCAGAAGACATGACTCCTCTGGAATATTCTCCCTTCAGATTACCCTGACCCTGCTGACCTTTCATAAGGCCATAAAGATTTGGTTATGGGCCCCAAATGTTTTAAGATCCCTGTTTCCTGGCTGTATTAACCTTTATAATTAACAGGTTTACTTGGTGCCATATATATTTAGGTTGTACTGTTTTAATAGTTCTAATGATGTTTAATTGTTTTTATTTCTTAAGAGGTGCACTGACCAGAGACACTGTTTTTTATTATTACATTTATATCCCGCCCTTCTCAGAAGACTCAGGGCGGCTTACAAGCTTAGCAGTAGCCTTCATTCTATGTATATGCCTGCTTGTTAGGGCTTTCACACACACACCCAAGCGGCATTATTACAAAGTCAGCTTAATTGCCCCCAACAATCTGGGTCCTCATTTTACCTACCTCGGAAGGATGGAAGGCTGAGTCAACCTTGAGCCTGGTGGGATGCGAACCTGCACTAATTGCAGGCAGCTGGTGTTACTTAAGGAGGCATTAGCCCACTGCTCCACCAAGGCTCTTGCATCAATGGGTGGCCATTGAAATAAAAAAACAAATGAACAAACAAGTAAAGCAACACCCAACCTCTATGTTATTAAATTCCCTAAAAATGTGTGATTCTTCTGATTTGATTTTAATAAGTACGTTTTTTCAAATATATGCATTCTCTGTCATGTAACAATGTGTTAATGACAGGTGAGACCAAACATTGTATGTATCTGAGGGAATTGGCTTCCTCTATGTGAAGCAGCAAAGATATCTGAGCTAGATGAACATAATACAATTTATATTCCAAGCACAGAAGGAGAGAGGCCAGTTGGATACAGAGCACTTTCTTTTTGCCCTGAGGGCTCATTACGGGAAGGAGACAACAGATGTGTTTACTATAAGAGACGCCTTCAATGATATAGTGATATCAATAGGAATGAAGCCTTTTTATATCATTGGATAGTGTGGAGCACAGTCACAGTCTCTATGACTGTGATTACAAACTGGGCAAGTTGATCGGTTCACTTACGAGATTGCAACATTCTGATTGCCATTTGTGACCTTTGCTACCGGCTTCTGACAAGCAAAGTAAATGAGGAAGCCAGCAGGAGGTCACAAATGGCAAATGTGAGGTCTTCACTTAACAACCTACTGATTCACTTAATGACAGCAACTGGAAGTGCCATATTTTCAAAAGCAGCAAGATCACTTGACATTGCACCTTATGACTGTACTGCTTAGTGACAGAGGTCCTAGTCCCAGTTACTGTTGGTAAGTGTAGAGAACTTATATGTATAAAATTATTATTATAAATCCCAGGAAGCTGCAGATTCCAAACTTAAAATCAGGAGGTAGCAACTATTCCAGAGTAAAAGCTGGAGGAGTGAAATGCTTAGCTGAGCTTCTAGCTTATTATTCAGAATCTTTTCAAGAAGAGCCCAAAAAGCTCAGAGTCCTCCAAATCTGAAAAAAAATCATATATACATCTTATATAGTGATTAAAACATTAAATGCTTATTTCATCCCTTAATAAGTAGCACAAGCATCTCAAGGTTACATCTTGCTTCTCTTTAACCAATTTTCTCATGGTGGTCAGCAGCTCTTTCTGTAAATTTCCACAGACCAAATTTGCCTACTTAACTGGAAAAGCAATGTGAGAATTTTTCTCCTATAATTATCTCATGGCCAAGTGTTATTCGGATAAGATGCATTCCTTGACCGAAAAGTAAATACACCTTTGCTTCGACTGGCATCGCTGAGTACTTCCTGGGTTTCAGTTTCAATGTTTGAATGGAAGAGCTGTCACGATTGGTGTTTGACACAAGGGTGAAAGCAAAACTGACACTGATTGGTTGAAAGGGAGAAGAAAGTTAAGACAGGGAACTGTCTCCCTTGAGGAAAAACTGGTTGCTTGGTTACATTCTCTGTACACAAAGCCTGGCCTGCTTTATTCTATGCTTCTCCATGCTTCCTACAAAGGCTATGCTTGTAGCAGTTCAGCTGTGAAAAGCAAGGAATGGAGATATTTTTTGCCTACTCCTTCAAATAGAAGTATAGAGAATTTTCTTTTTTGGTGAGCCTCAGGCCTGTTGGCAAGGTGTTCACTATTAGGCTCAAATCCATTTCAGTTCCACATGAAAAAGGGAAAATCCTGTAGTATTTTTTTTCCTGCCACTTTTCCCCAGTTACCTATTCATTCTGCTGGCTCCACTTGAATGCAAAATTGTCATCTGAGTGAAACTACAAGAGAAGAATAAGAGGCTCCTGAGAACATGTTGCATTCAAGAGCTTTCTTACTTTTGGAAAGAGAGTTTGTGGAGTTCAAGCAAGCAAATATATTTGTGAGTAGAATTTATTCCTTATTTTTTCTAGCATGGGCATCAGTCTGCTGCCTGTTCCTTGCATCCAAGGTGGCTTACAATCTTACAAACAGAAAACAGGCAAATAAAATAACTCTTATCCATAACAAGTCCTCATAGAAATAGGGTTCTCCTCCCCAAAAGCCCTATGGAACAGTATCATTTTAATGTCTGCTATTTTGCTTATAACACTCAAGACCATCAACCCTGCATTACAATAATGCGTTTATTTATTTATTTATTTATTTATTTATTTATTTATTTAT
Source organism: Vipera berus (assembly GCF_964194415.1). Taxonomy (NCBI): domain Eukaryota; kingdom Metazoa; phylum Chordata; class Lepidosauria; order Squamata; family Viperidae; genus Vipera; species Vipera berus. The sequence continues at coordinate 69,756,286 of NC_138204.1, forward strand.
TTATTTATTTATTTATTTATTTATTTATTTAATTTATTTAATTTTTATACCGCCCTTCTCCTGAAGGACTCACGGCGGTGTACAGGGCAATATATGTATATGACCGCTTCAGGATCTGCTCTCTACTATTCTATCAGTCTTCAAAGCTGGCAAGCATTTCTTTTTCCCTTTTAAGAGCCTTTCCCCCCCAGGGATAGTTAATTGGCAATTACTCAGTTTTTAAGTCTAAAGCTAGCAGTAGGTGGGGGCAGAACCAGACATGACTAAGAGGCCATTCTCTGATACAACCTGGTTTTATATGTTGTTCTATTTCAGTTGAATTCTGTTTGAAAGTAATTTAATTCTTCGGTTATTTTGCACTACCTTTCATTAGCATGGAGACTGTGCTATACTACTAACAGTCATATGATCGCAACAATATCAAAATGTATATAAATCAATGCACAATGATTTCTCTAGGACCAGAAAGAGGAAGAGAGATGATATCCATTAACTATGAATAAGTCAATCAACAAGAAGTGCAAACTTCTGACAAAATTTGTCTGGGCTTCAATGCTGGGTAGAAATAGGTCTGATTAGGAAATGGAGGATGGGAGATCTTGTGAAACAGAAAGACTGTTAAGAAAAATTGCAAGCAGAACCCATAGCAAACCTTAAGGAAACCTCAAGGCTGAAGGGTAGGCAGAAAAGTTAGAAAGTTATATGACAAAAAGGCATTTGCAAACCACATTTGTATTATTGTTAGTGTCTACAGAGTTGTGATGAGTTATTTTACTTTTATCTCACTGAAGCCAAAACCATTTGTTATCTTTTCTTTCTTTAGGGCATTTCTATTATGCCTGTGGAGGACAATTGGATGGAATGGATAGCTGAAATTGGAGGGCTGAAGGATACCTTATGGGAAGGTGGCTACTTTTTCCTAGAAATGTTACAATGTACAGTGGTATTGCACTCCCTAAACAACATGGATGAAATCAGAGAGTGCAAAAAGCACTCATTGAAGTTGAAGTTACAGAATAGAATACTTAAATAATGGAAATACTGAACTATCAAATATCGAAGGTGGAAGTAGCAAGGAATAAAAATAAGAACATAAGAAGGCAACCTTGTTTTATGCCATTAGGGGCACTGAAATGTATGCACCCTCTGTTTGCATCACAATAGATGTTTTTTGCAAGACTTCAATCTATACTGTTTACTATTGAAGAAAAGTCTATTCATTTCCAACAAATACACATTATTTTAGGCTGTATAAATCCTTCCAGAGTCAAGGATAGACAATCTTAATTTCAAGAACCACCATTCCCTAATGCAGTGTTTCTCAATCTCAGCAACACTAAGGTAGAAGTCTGGGAGTTGAAGTCCCCACATCTTAAAGTTGTTGGGGTTGACAAACACTATTGTAATGAGAGTTGCGTTTCATGCCATTTGGTAAATGGGTGAAGCAAGTGGTGGATGAAATCAGGCAAATTATTTTTCTCTTGCGCCTCCTATTTTTTTGATGAACTTTCCTCCTTACAAGATATGCCAAAGATAAATTTTCTAGAAATCCAAATGGATTGTTTCCAGAGGCTTTTGAGATTCACCTGGGGGGGGGGGGGTGAGGTAAAATTAAGTCAAATAACACTTGTGAATTCATATTTACAGGCTCCCTCTACCTGGCATACAATATAATGCCTATATATTTTTATATATTATACTAGGTGCTGAACTTCAGCTGTCACTGAAATATTGTGAAGACTACAATATAATGCCCCCAACTATCACATTCACCACTATTCCTTTCCATCCCAATGGTAAGCGTGTTATTAAGGACAGTACAGTGTCTTTCATATGTAACTGATCAAAAACAATTTGCTGCTCTTCTGGTAAGGGTTGTTTTCCAGAGTAATATAACAGCTACATATAACCATAGTTTATGTGGCTGTTTCTATCTATAGTTTCTATCTATATTGTTTTCATAATTTTGATTTTTATCTGCTTTGGTGTAAATGCACTATATCAAATTAATAATGAATCAATATTTTTGTAATATAAAATATTCAGAATAAATAAAAACCACATATGCTAAATGTTAAAATTTTGTAAAATCTTTCTTGTAGAGATTAAAATTTACATAACTCATTACAGTAGAATGTAACGTGCAGAATTTAGCATATTAGTAAGAAAAGCTCCAGTTTGAACATTATGTATTTGTCTTTTATCCAAGTGGATCCAAAATCTGGGAGACCTTGTGTGGATTTTCTAGATAACCTTAACAAATGGAACACTAACTTCACAATGACTAGTATTTTACTTACTATCCAGGTAAGAAAGAATAATACGAACAATTTTTTTCTTAATTTTCTTTTGTTTATGGGAGAAGTAGACTTAGTTTATTTTTGTAATACTGGGAACTTCACAGCAGCATACGCTCACACAAGGCATTTGCACTAATCCAGTAAAATTGTTATTTTTTTTCCTTAAATAGTTTCCTTTAGTTCTTTTCATAAGTTGCTTTTGAGGATATATATATATAGCAAGGTAAGCCTAGCAAGGTAATCTAATAGTTAACAAGCATTTGTCATATATCTCCCCTTGCTTCTCTGCTAACAAAGCGAGAGAGATCCTGTGGCTTAGAGGTGAAAACAACTGCCTAATGTGTAATCAGCCCAGGTTCGAATCTCGGAAGGGTATGGCTGACTGATGAAAACTAATAAGTTTGAAATGCATATCAGTCTCCCTTAATGCTTTGTTAGCAATTTAAAATTTACACAAATATGAGCTGTCACCAGTGTGACTACTGCCTGTCGATGGCCTTCAGGATAGGCTGACACAGGAGATAAAGATTTGTCCCATGTTTGGGGCCTAGCAAGGTAATCTAATAGTTAACAAGCATTTGTCATATATAGAGCCTTGGTGGAGCAGTGGGCTAATGCCTCCTTAAGTAACACCAGCTGCCTGCAATTAGTGCAGGTTCGCATCCCACCAGGCTCAAGGTTGACTCAGCCTTCCATCCTTCCGAGGTAGGTAAAATGAGGACCCAGATTGTTGGGGGCAATAAGCTGACTTTGTAATAATGCCGCTTGGGAGGGGTGTGAAAGCCCTAATAAGCAGGCATATACATAGAATGAAGGCTACTGCTAAGCTTGTAAGCCGCCCTGAGTCTTCGGAGAAGGGCGGGATATAAATGGAATTAAAATAAATAAATAAATAAATAAATAAATAAATATGTAAATAAATAAATAAATATGTATATATATATATATACATATATATGTATATATATATATATATATGTATAACGTCGCCACAACTTTCTGAAGATGAAAGGAACGCGGGAAGAAACCCGAGACTCTAGACCTACATATATATATATATATATATATATATATATATATATGGATCTTTGGTTATTCGGGTTTTTCCCCGCATAGAACTAAAGGTGTAGGCGCAACGTTTCGACGGAATCCCATCCGTCATCATCAGGCTGGTGGCTTTAGCTTCCTTCTTCTGGGAGAAGCATGTGGCTGCTTCTCCCAGAAGAAGGAAGCTAAAGCCACCAGCCTGATGATGACGGATGGGATTCCGTCGAAACGTTGCGCCTACACCTTTAGTTCTACGCGGGGAAAAACCCGAATAACCAAAGATCCACATACAAACACCCGCGAAAACCTCAGAAAACATATATATATATATGTATATGTATATGTATATGTATATGTATATGTATATGTATATGTATATGTATATATATATATATATATATATATATATATATATATATATATATATATATATATATATCTCCTCCAATAATTATCAATATCTCATCAAATTTATAGTGAGTCTAATATTCCATTCTGAACTGGATGCATCCAAAGAAGAAATGCTTTTCATGTTCCCCATATATTCATAATTTGTGTCTGCTACACAGCCAAGGTTAGAGTAGAGTGGAAAGAAAAGTATCGATCTTCTGTAAGTTTTCTATCTCTATGAAAAGCAGGATTCATGCCTTCTAACTGCCATGGCTACCCCAACAAAGCCATTTATTGTAAATAGTGTTAAATTTCAGGTACTCTTCGACTTGCAAACATTCATTTAGTGACCATTGTAAGTTACAACAGCACTGGAAAAAAGTGCATTATAAACAGTTATCCCACTTAACAACTGTCACAGCATCCCCATGGTCACAGGATCAAAATATGGATGCTTGGCAACTGGCATGTATTTATGACAGTTGCACTGTTCCCAGGTCATGTGATCACCCTCTGTAATCTTCCCACTGGGTTCCCCGAAGCAAAGTCAATGGGAGAAGATTCAATTAAAATAGGGATCTTCAAACTTGGCCCTTTTGTGACTTGTGGACTTCAACTCCCAGAATTCTGGGAGTTAATCCACAAGTCATAAAAGGGCCAAGTTTGAAGACCTCTGACTTAACATCTGTGGCAAAAAAAGGGCCGTAAGTGAGGCAAAACTCATGAAAGAAGTGTCTTGCTTAGCAGTGGAAATTTTGGACCCTGTTCTGATCACAAGTCGAGGACTACCTGTGGCTGGTTGAATTTGTAATCAATAAAGCTTTGCAGATTGATGTATGCATGTCTTTCCATGCAGGTTTTGTTGTCTAATCCTGTTCTGAACAATACAGTGAACCTGGAGGCAGCTCAAATGCTGAGAAACAATTATCGGCTATACAGAGAAAGAGTTGTACAGTGTGTCACAAATAGCAAGCAACTCGAAGGTAATAAATGCCTGCGCTTTAGTTTTTTAGTTGTAGATAAATTCTTTCTGCACTATGGGGAGTTTTAGAAGAAATTATTTGAATTGCATTCTTTTAAAAAAAACACTATTTTATATCCACTGTCATAAATTTTAATTAGTATCATTGGCAATGTAACTTGAGCTGCAAGATGAAATTCTTCTCATTGGTATCTACCACTCTGGTCCAGTAAAGGCAGGCAGCCAGAGGAGAGAGAGGGAGATGTGTACATATATACACATGCATGCAGGTAGTCCTCGACTTACACTTAGCTATTGTTCAAAGTTGTGGCTTACAAGCCAATTCCAAAGTTCCAATGGCTGCCCCCTTCCAACACTTCTGTGACTGCATGTTGGGCGCTCAGCAACTTGCAGAATCCTGCAGTCACGTGACTGTCGTTTATGACATCTTTGCCAAAGAGTGGCATTTACTTCCAGTTTTAGGCAAAAACAGCCCACAGCGAACAATGGTTTCACTTTATGACAGTGGGGTTTGCTTTACAACTGCCACGTTCCCTTTACAACCATCATGTTTGCTTAACAATTGCCACAAAAGAGGTCATAGAATCGGCTTGGTTCGTGGGTGATCCGCTTTACAACTGTCATTACAACAATAATGGGGAAGCCCCATTACGGTCATAAGTCAAGAACCACCTGTATATGCTTTTGGGTAACCACACAGCTGAGCCAGAAATAAAAGGTCTTGGCTGCCAAAACTGTGAAATTAGATCCAGAGCTTCATGAGCATTAGAACTGCTAATAACTTATTCTGCCAGTAAGATCAAATAAAGTGTTATCTCCACATAATGAGTCTGTATAATTTAGATTATTGTAACTATATCTCCTTATAGTTACTAATCCTATTGCTGTTGTGACAACAATAGCATTTCAGCACTCACCTCATATTTAAAAGTATCCTTTTCATTACTGGTAATAAAGCCGCTGGAATCTTCTAGTTGCAATTATATGTGGCGCAACAAAGTCTTTGTTATTTTACAGTATTGGACTATAAAATATTCACAACAAACAGGCATTTTTAAAACTTCTTTTCTTGTCCAGCTATTACCAAAGATTGGGATACAACTTCAACCAAGTTTTATGAAAAATCAAAAGAACCTAGCTTGCACAGGTAATGACATACAGTTAAGCTCACAAATGTTGTAATGCTATCAATTATTATTTGAATACTTGAATAATTTATATGTGCTTTGAAAAGCAGCATTTCATGAGGAAGTAAAATTTTCTAGCAGTGTCAGTATAAAGCCATAAATACAGTGTTTCCCTGAAAATAAGACCCAGCTGGAAAATAAGCCCTAGCATGATTTTTCAGGACACTCGTAATATAAGCCCTACCCCCAAAATAAGCCCCAGTTAAGATTGTCAGCCAGATGGACACATTTAGTACCGTATTACTCTGAAAATAAGACCTAACCTTAAAATAAACCCGAATGCATCCTTTGGAGCAAAAATTAATATAAGACCCAGTCTTATTTTCAGGGAAACATGGCATGAACAGAACAAATTAAAACCAATCTCAATACAAGATCTTCTATTGCTCCAGAAATATATCAGAGGCAATTCTGCTTGGAGAAATACTGCTTGGTGTGGCATCACCAAAAAATGGTCTGTCCGTCTTGCCTGTCTAGTATCATATGGAAAATAGACATAAAGCATTACATTTTATGAGGCCTACAAAATCTGGGCATAAACTGAAAGAAGATTTTGGACTTCAAACTGGCATACACTGGACTCATACATGGAAATGGGCCAGGATTCAGTTTTGAGAATTGGCAAGATGTCACTTATATAACTGATCCCAAACAGTAACTTAGCAGCTGGCCTTCCTGATAATCAAAGAAGCAAAAATACATTTAAAAAAATACATTTTAACTTGAATAAATCACATATTTATATACACATAAATATATCTAACTATGGTGAACCATTTCGCTTCTTTAAAGATTTTTTTAATTTTAGAAGAAAGAAAGTCAAACACTAAAATATAGGTTACATGTTTTATCTTAAGGAGAACTACAAACATTTTAGATATCCATGTTCAATATTATCTACAAGTTCATTTGAAAAAGTAAAAGGTAGTATAATAGGAAATACATTTTAATATCAATAAGAAACTGATCATATTCAATTAACTTTCCCCAATATTATATGCTTCTTCAAAGCCATATGTTATATCAGTTTTTGAGATAGACGGTTAATATCAGTGATCCAGTGAAGTATGTATTGTAATTTTATGTAATAACAAACGTGGTATCTAACTACAGGAAGGTAATCATTTCTATACCACACTAGTATATGCCATAGGAAATGTTGCCAATAATTATCAATATCTCATCAAGTATATCAGCAGGATTTCTTATAAAATACTGTTACATAACATTTTCCAAAACTCTTCAAAAAAAAGTTTAACCAAAAGAACCAGCTAATTGGGCATTCCTGACATTGTATTATATGCCAATAGCTTACAACCTCCAACACAATATGAAAACGTTGAGCTTGGTTGCTCAATAGTGAGACACTGGTGCAGCGGGCACAGCAGCATCTGCATTTTCTGCGTCGCAGAAGAAAAGCACGTCTTCCTGACAGTTAGAACAATTAATCAGTGGAACAACGTGCATCCAGAAGTTGTGAATGCTCCAACACTGGAAGTTTTTAAGAAGAGATTGAACAACCATTTGTCTGAAATGGTATAGTTTCCTGCCTGAGCTGGGGGTTGGACTAGAAGACCTTCAAGGTCCCTTCCAACTCTGTTATTCTACTCTATTCTATTCAGCACCATCCTAACTTTGAATGATCAGCGAACGAGTGATTGATCAAGAGGACTACCTGTATATGATAGAGCGGTGTAGAGGCTGGGAGACTAAATATCTTTAATGCTGATGGCATTAGGAAAGTAAAAATGTGTCAGTCAGTGTTGCTGTCAGTCGCCAAAGAAGGGTTCATAGCAGAACAATTTCTCACAATTTCGAAGAAAGGCAAAGTTATAAAGTCCTTGATGAGCTGCTGCTGACATTGAACAGGACAGCAACAGCCAAAGATAGAGAAATTAATGCAAGGCTTTCAAATAAAGCAGGAATAATGTGATGATTATGCTCTAGAATTTTGTCATTTCATACAATAGCATGCTTGACATTTTCTTCTTCAGAGTCTCATTAATGTCTGTTGAAATCAGAAATAAGCACACAGAAGAGAAGGGGGGAACAATTGCAAGCATAAACACAGTTCTCTTTGACTTCTTTATCAAATAGCTGGCTCATTTAGTATGACATACCTAATAGTACAACTCTCTTTTACAAAATACATCCAGCATGAAATAAATAATGCCTGTAGATTTTAGCACCCCAAGGAGCAATAGAATACATTTTAATCTTAGGAGGGCAAAGGTTCCCAAGCCATGCTGATAAGACTCCTACCCCAAAAGACTGAATGCTATCATAAAATCAAAAGGTGCTTCAACAAAGTATTAAGGTTTTTCATATATATTACATAAACCTAGCATTTTCACAGGAAAGTATGAACTTTTTATAATCATTGTAATCTATTGGATTTTCTTTTATTTGTACTGAAATTGGAAGCAGTTTCAACCTTTAAACCACTGTTCTTTCTTCTTGGTGAAATGTTCTGCAGAAATATGTTAGCCCCATAAGTATTTCCATACGCTAGTTACAGATAATCCTTTCTTCCAAATGTATATTTTCAGAAAGACAACAGTGGTATCATATGAAGAATATTATATAACATGGTTTAAAATTGCCACATCAAAACCTGCTGAAGATTTTAAACATCCAGGTAAGTTGATGTTTTGTTTTGTTTTTAAATTAAAAAGAACAGGTCTAATTTTGCACAAAATGTAAATAAATCAAATAGATCTTTCATATGATGATGCCCTGCCCCCCAGTATGGAAGTTGCAGCCTATAGGGACTTTCAGAAAGAAAATTATTTTGGGGGGGACCTTTAAACTTGTGTGACAATGTGGTTGCTGCTAATAGAAGTATTGCTATACAGTATATATATAGGAATTTTATGATTTTTTTCTTATGGGCAAAGGCAGAATTGTGCTGTTTTAAAAAGAAGGCAGCATATTCCAGAGGTCTCAAATTCAAATCATCATGAATGTCATAATGACTAGTTCAAAACTAGGAATGAGGAATGCAACACTGAAACCTTTTCTTATGGAGATATAAAAAGCTTTAGTCAGTCAAAAAGATAAGAAAATGAAAAAAGATTCCTGGTATGCCATCACACACACATTTATTACATTTAAAAACCTTGTTGTGGAACACAGCTATTTGCGAAGGAGGACTGTGAAACAGCATTTCACTTTGGTGACTTGGTTAGCAGTATTCTCATTAAACAAAATACCAAATTTGGTTTTATTACTAAAATGGAGCAAAGCCCGTCCCATTTAAAGCTGTGCAAACCTGTTTTTCTCTTTCTTTTTCTCCCATATGGAGCTTGTGGATTTTCCTCCCTTTTGTCATTTTCTAGGTCACTTTCTCTTCACTCGGCCTGTCATAGTCCCGCCTTCCTTCCTTTGCTTAGCAGAGAAATCTTGCTTGCTCACCTGCTTATCATCCCACAGTGGGGTCCTTGATGCTCTCTGAGTTTGGCCGTTTTCTTGCAGACATTTCATTACCCAGCTAGGTAACATCATCAGTGCTAGAAGGGAGTGGCAATTTGCTCTCTATTTATATGCAGGTGGATTGCTCTGTTAGTGTTGGCGGTTCCTTGATTAGGCTGTTGTCTGCCAATTCCCACTCCTTGGTTGGCACAGAGGTCCTTCCCTGGCTAGGCCTTATCTCCAGGTGAAGAATACCTGATACAATATCAGAAGCAGTGCTCTGCCCTGGACCTTGAGAGCAGACAGTATTTTCAGATGGCACAGTATTTTTAGTGCTACAAAGCCTTGGAGGACCAACTATATAGCTCTCTCCTCCCAAGCCTCACTCTTGTTGAAAAATTCAGCAAGATGGGCTGCTCCTCTCCCTGAAGTACTTCCCATGTCCTTCACAGGACTTTGTGTCCTAGGCTTGCTGTGCAACACCTTAGGTCTCTACAAAATGTACTACAAGCAAGTTTGAGACTGCTCTTCTAGAGAAATCCTGAAAAAATGGGTGCCCAGGAGAGGAAATGACAGGCAGACAAACAGATCTAAATCACAATGGCTGAACGCTAGTTAAAGTATCAAGAGAAAGCACCGGCCCGTACCCACACTTCTGAGGAGATGAATTTGTTTGCTTTTAATAAAAAAAATAACAAAATCTTCTTGCAACTTTAAATTTTGACTTTTCCGAATCACATTCTAGAATCAGAAAGGTCAATTCCAAACCAACCTGAGATGGAACGTGCTATTTTCTGAACATTGAATCACTAGATTTGGTGCGTCCTAGGTGGTCTCTGCACAAACCTTATAATTACATTGTTTTAGATTAACTACATTTTCAGTAGCGAGTTAAAGACTTTATTATATAATGGGTATAATGGATGATGGGTACATGGAGCAAGTAGGCATTATACATTGAGAGAGCTGCTATTCTTAGTGAAATTTGCTTAATATAACTTGCCATAACATGAAGTCAGGCAGCATCTGATTTGTCATAGTTGAACTCATCATTAAGTCCCCCCCATGGCCTCTGGATATGTGTAGTTTGAATGCACAAATAAAACTGCGTTCTTAGTCAGATTCAAAATCTTCCTTATTCCAAGCATGTGTTATACCATTCAGCTACAGCTCTTTCCCAAAGGCTTATATACAAAGGGAATTAAAACGAGCAACGCATACATTAAGTTGAATGATGACAGACTACAGTAATTCTGATTATGTGCATATAGGACTGTGAAGCAATTTGGAATTTTTTTATGAATGGATAGTAGAAGGATACGGTTTTTAACAATTTAAGTTAATAAAATACCTATTGAATATTGGCCAAGTGACAATTGTGTAGACAGTGAATGTCTTCTAACTTCTTAGTAAAGTTTGTTTCAGTTTTGATGTCTATATTGACTACAAAAAAACACATTTAAATACAACTTAAGTGTGATTAAAAATATATTGTAGATCCAATATATACATAAATAAAGCTTTTCCATAAATGTGAGAATGAATTTCCATTGTACTGTAAAACTAGGCAAAAGGGGATATGGAATTATATACCATTAGTATTATTATGTGCACATCAATGTGAAATCCCAACTGCCAGCTGGCATTGGTATTCCCATCCAGTTCTTTCCAAGAACTTAGGGTGTTGTAATGTACTGACTATTAGGCACAAGCAACCAGATCCACATGTGAAACAAAGCTGGCTTTCTTATTGTGTTCTATTCTGTAAATCGGAAATCTCTCCAGACTGCTTGCTTTCCTTGAGAACAGACAGATAAGGTTCCATGGGACTTGGGTGGGGTCAGTCTATCTTGCCGCTGCATAAGGATTCAAGGCTAGTTCCCCACTGGATCCCTCCTCACTGCCTGACTTTCTGCCAGCATTCTGTTCATGTCTGTAGTGCATTAGTCTGATATTTTGTTTCCCGTACATTCAACATGTTCGAATTTTTAAGTTGCAACAATGCTTGTTCTTCGCAGTCTATTATGTAATAAAGAATTGGTGCATGCGTTATCAGTGGTTCTTTCTTTCCTAAGGGACCAACTGCCTTATCTTTGCTGGTGGTGTCAGCCAGCAGATTTTTGAATCTCATATGCAGTAAGATTGTTTGTGTTATGTCATATCTATGTCCTTCCTGTAGCTTACTGAAGTGAATTATAAGACTCCTTCAGGTTGGATGCCATACAGGAAGATCTAAGGAATTCAGATGCTTGTTTAGAAAGTTAGCATTTTTTTATGGAATGTGACCATTCCAATTTGAAATTTACTTGGAATTGTCCTTCCAGTGTTTGAAGATCCGGAGTATATAGGAAACCGTTACAAGTGGATGGCAGAGAATGTGAACAGAGGCTCCTGGGATGAAAATTTGTAGGTATCTGATGAAAAATCACATGTATACAGCTATGGCAGGAAAGATTTTTAATTTGTATTTTATCCATTTTAAGTTCTTGATATTTAGTTATAGATTTATTTTCAAAGTGAAAAATCATCAGTAAAAAATCTAAACGAATGCCTTTAAACATTAGCTGCAATACCATATTCTGCTGATTCTTAAACTACTACATAACTATTTATTTATTTATTGTCAAGTGGCTCATTTGATTGCCTGTTTGATTGTCTGCTGATTGCCTGTGAGGGATTATTGTTTTTATTTTTATATATATTGGGTTTGTTATTGTTTGCATGCTGCCCAGAGTCAGTGAGAGCCATATAAATCCCCTAAATAAATAAATAAATGTGTTAAGTAAAAGGTATGCAGATTCAAATTATTATTCTTTCACAGAACCTGCCTTTTTAATGAAAATTATGATTTTATAGTTACTGTAAGTAGAGGCATTTACTGGAGTTACAATAGAAACTCCAGAAAATATGATTAAGAATAATTTTATTCAGAGCATCAATTTGTGAAACATAAAATATTCATGTGTATTATGAACCTGAATATAAGATCCAATCCAGGCTCCCAATCAGGATTCAGAAATGGGGATTGAACTTTGATACAACTGGAAGTCACTGCAGATCTTTTAAACCAGGCGTGTACAATCCCTGCACCCTACACCTATTAGCAACCTGGCTGAACCTTTTCAAGGGTGAGGGTACATATTCTGTGTTGCAACTTTCTTTCCCTTCATAAAGCTTCCTCTTTACACACACACCCTACATTTCTACACTGGGGATTTGTATATATTTATGGGGAGAATTTGTCCTCAGGGTCTCCCAGAAAACAAATGTATGTGGTCCTTGGGATTAGGGAAGATGGATGGAGGCCCATAGTTCTAGAAGAAGAAGGAGACAGCCTAAGAAGCAGGCATATACAGCAGATGTCACGTTCTCTGTGTGCCTGGAATCATAGCGTTACTGATCACTGAAGCTGAATAATTATAGTAAATTATCCCTCCAATATAGCCAATTTATTTTAGAGTATACTAAAAAGTTTGCAACCAGTCATTTCATACACAAGTGGCTATTTCACCCAACAATGTTGCTACAAACTGCCAGACACCTTAGGAAATCTAATTTGGGCTTCCAATCAGATAAAAAAAAATGGGCAAAATTGGTTCGTTTTTCTCTTGAACAAGACTCTCTTAGTTGAAAGGGTTAATTTTTCCTTGGATACAACTTCCTCGTTTTATTTCTCTTAACAGAAGTTCTTTGTTTCATGTATTTGATAATTGCTTCATTATGTCGTGCCACACAATATATGTGTGCCAAGAAAGCATTTCAAAAACTAGCAGTCTTTTCTGAGGTTTTTTTTTCCATTTTTAATTTTTTAAAAAAATTAGCAAAGAACAAGAATAGGCTAGATTTCTTTGAGAAAGCTTTGAAATAATGCAACTTTTGGTACTAATTTCATTGAAGCTTGAGCAAAAATGGCTATGATTTTTTTGACAGTTAAAGGCCCACCTTTTACTGCCATCTTGTGGTTGAAAACAGACTTTTGTAAAATTATTTCGTTCCTCCCTCAAATAAGAAGATTCCCCAGATTGTAGTTTTTATATGCATGGACCCATCACACAGCGAAAGCAAATATTTGGCTAAGTTAAGACTTCCAACAGCAGTGCTTATTTGAACCTTTACAATAAAAATCTGTAATTCAGCCAAAGCTTGTAAACAAACTGTCACAAGTAAATAATAATCTATGTGGAGCATAAAAGATGTTAAAGAAATATTTGGGGATAGTCCATGGAGGAGGAACAATTGTGATTTTAAAAAGGGAGGGGAAATTTGGAGTGTGACATTTGGATATCTACATCCTAAATCCCCTGCTTTTAATTCAGCAGGGTTTTATCAAAATTCCAAAGCAGGTAGTGCTCTGGCAAAGTGAGACCACAATATGCCAAACCATCATTATTTTGTCTTCTTAGATTGGAAGACAACCTATCCAGCAAGGTGAGATGATATTCCCCAATCTAAAACAACAAAGCGCTAATTCAACTCCAAGGAAAATGTAGCTAAATTCTAATCAGGCTAGAACAGGGGTAGGCAATTATGGTAATTTTAAGACCAGGGCTAGCTCAGGAATTCCATCAAGCCCAGCAAAGGGGATAATTTTACAGAAGGAACTTCTCATTTTAAGAAATGGATCAAGGGCACGAATCTGTTTTTGAAAAGTCCCAGTACTTCAAAAGCAAGAAGCAATATGTTTTTATATGGTCTCAATGATAAGATTATTATCTTATCTGGTGGTGCAGTGGTTGGAATGCAGTATTGCAGGCTAACTCTGCCCACAGTCTGGAGTTTGATCCTAACTGAGCTTGAGGTTCACTCAGTCTTCTATCCTTCCGAGATCGGTAAAGTGAGGACAGATTGTTGGGGGCAATATGCTGACATTGTAAACTGCTCATAGAATGCTATAAAGTCTATGGAGCGGTATATAAGTGGTATATAAGTCTAAGTGCCATTACTATTGCTATTAAGTAGTCTAAGTGTTATTGCTATTAAATTTTATATTGCTATCTGTAATTACAATATGATTCTTTTGTCTCTTTTTTCTGTGAATTCCTTTTCTCTGAGGTTTTTGCCGTATTTATTTTAATCTCTATAATATATTTAGGTTTTTACTTCATAATATCATTTTTTTCTATTGGTTACTGTCATTATTTATATTTCACTATTAGAGTATAAAATATTTTGAAATTATCTACAAATTACAAATTGCCCTGAGGAAGGTACCTATGAAGAAAGACAACTGAACGGAAATGAGAGTTTCTGTCTGTGTGAAAAATAAGAGAGAACAGGCGGCGGTGTGTGTGTGTTATTAATGGAGTGTAAATATGATGTAATCTTTCCTTTCCTTTCCCTTTCCTTTCCCGTCCCCATAATCCAGTGGTGGACAGCTATGGCAATTTTACAACCTCTGGACTTCAACTCCCAGAATTCCATGTTGGCTCAGGAATTCTGGGAGTTGGAGTCCACAGGTCTTAAAATTGCCATAGTTGCCCATCCTTGCCATAATCCTTTATACCCTAATTAAATTGTTTCTTTGCTGAAAGCAATATATGTTGTGTTTCCCGTCCAGTTTGATTCCCTCAACTGCATGATGATAGCAACTGGCCCAAATATGCTGTATCTTGAGGGCAGTTTTTAATCAGGTTTCCTGAATCCTAATCCAGCACCTTAACTATTAAGCCACTCAAGGGATGTGTCAAATAGCTGGACTCCTTTCTAGCGCTTCTTCTTAACTATTTTTTTGCCAGAAGCAAATTCTGGCAACAAATTGGGAGTTATAATAACTCAAATCAATTTTGTTTTCTACAAACAGCGTCCCAAATTATAAAAATGTCATCACTTTTTTTATAATTTCAATAAAATTGTTAGAGACACATGATTCTTTCTAGCATGATTTCATACAAAAAGCATTTTAAAGGTTTTAATGTGTTATTTGAGAATTTATAAAGACTAACAATAAGCATAGAATCATAAACTGTAACGGGATTAAAATGGAATACAATTATTCTCACAATCCTTTCCTACCACTTTATTGTTGCAAGGTGCTAAGGCACACTCGTGTACTGTAGATCCACAATGAAAGTCTCTAAGAAAGCCGGTTATTATGATGGGTATTTTTTTCTCCTAATTTTTTTAAATTAAATTTTTCTAAATGGTGTGTAAAATATGTTGCAAAACAAGTCTCCAGCTTCTTCATTTCTGCATTCTGAAATATTTTTCCCTGTATGAAAGCTATTCATAAGGTTGGCTTTATTCCTGAACGTGTAGTAAATAAGCTTATATTTCTGCTATATTCTGAAGTTATATTAATTTTCTTGTTTTTTAATTTCAGACATGACATTT
The DNA here is from genome assembly GCF_964194415.1 of Vipera berus. Classification (NCBI taxonomy): domain Eukaryota; kingdom Metazoa; phylum Chordata; class Lepidosauria; order Squamata; family Viperidae; genus Vipera; species Vipera berus. Next base: position 69,771,933 of record NC_138204.1, read on the forward strand.
TTGTCTCTGATTGCATTGAAAAGCAGAAGAAACAGCTAATGTTAGAAAACTGGACAGGCCAATGCATTATCCCAATCCCAACTTCGGGTAAGACAGGAGAACTAATTTTGGGACAAGCTTGCAATTTTTCTATACACACCAACAGTAGTATATTATAACTGAAAATAGACCTTTTTACCCTGATAAACAAGTAAGTATATTTGAACTCATGAAACTCTTGGAAAAACCTCATTTGGAGGAGGGAAGCAGAAAGCCCACCCACCATCCTACCATTTTGTGTATCGTTTTTTGTGTGTTGTTTGTCTCCATGTATTGAAAAAATAATTTGTGATTATAAAAATGAAGAGAGATAAAAATACAGTTTGGATGATATCTTCTGTTGGTGATTCATTTCAACCCAACTACCAAGTTATAATTTTTATTTATTCAAACAATCTGTTACACTGTTCCCTTTGGGAATAAACAACAATTACAAAGAGCATAGAAAAAGGGTAAGATATACTGTAATTAGTCAAAAAAATTAAAGGCAAGACATAAGAAAAAGGAATGTAACTAAATCTATTTTAAACCAAACTCATTCAGTGTTCCTCTCCACATCTTTTTCTCCTTGCAAATCATCCTTGTATCAACAATCGCCATGCACCACATCTGTCTCTTTTTGAGGTTCTCAGTAGCTTTACCCAAACACAAATTCTTAATCTTGTCCTTCCTTCTAAATAATTCACTCTTCCTCCATAAATTTATTTCATGATTTGATCCTAATTCACTCTCTACCTGACCAAATCACCTCAACATATTTATTTTAATATTACATTTTTAATATTATGTAAACATTGATGGGATCCTAAGCCAATATGTTAACTATGCAGTTCATGGTTTTACTTTGATCCTTCTAACTATAATAAACCAGGAAGAACAAGAGCAGCATGCTATTTACCCTTTTTTATACCATACATAATACCTATAAAAGTTTATATAGATGTAATTTAATAATGCATTTTTTTATCCAGTGAGCTCAGGGCAACCAACAGCATCAGTTAAAACAATGCTGTAATTATTGAAAAATATAGCTTTGCAATGATAGATGTTAAAGCGGCACCTATAATGAAGATAAAATGATAATATCTTATCTGTGGAAGGTAAATTCATTTGGGAAAGAAAGTCACCATTTATTATTTGACGGTTCCTCTTTGTACAGGATCCCAGCGCCTGGAAATACCCTGGCTCTGAACCCATGTAGCAGAATTTCTGGAATAGTGGAACTCCAGGAAAGAGTTTAAAAAGACCGATTCAGGGGGAAATAACTTTCAGAAATCATGCTGTGAAACTGTTAGCCATTTTGAGCCGAGCGGGAAAAGAAATGGGAAGCTCTTTGGTCCATGTTTACTCAGTTTATTTATTTATTTGTTAAATTTACTTGCCACCTATCTTACTGTAGTGCTACTCCAGATGGTTTATAATTATAAGAAGGAAGAAAAATTATAGGCATGTAAATGGAAGTAAATGGATATCTGAGGGAACACCTGCTGCCGGCATCAAGTTCCCTTCGTCCAGTGCGCTCCCACAGGGAGGGTCTTCTCAGGGTGCCACCGGTAAGAGATTGCCGGCGGGTAACACCCAGGGATAGGGCCTTCTCAGTGGGGCCGCCTGCCCTTTGGAACCAGCTGCCAGTGGAGCTGAGGACTGCCCCCGACCTCCGTTCATTCCGCCGGGACCTGAAGACCTGGCTTTTCGAGCTCTCTGGCCCAGGCTGAGGATTAATTTTATTTTAACTGGGGTTTTATTTATACAGGGATAAATTTATTTATTTTTTAAAAAAACTTGGTTTTTTAACTTTTGTATTTTGGTTTTTAATTACCCTGTAAACCGCCCTGAGTCCTTCGGGAAAGGGCGGTATATAAATGTAATAAAATAAATAAATAAATAAATATAATAGAACTGTTATGTATGCAGGCACCTGCATAGCAACAGCCACCAGGGGGCGTTGGCCTGGACAGTTTCGGCGGGAAACCTAGGGCCAACCCCATTGGCTGTTAGCTTACCTGGCCAGGTATATAAGGAGGCCAGGTAGCCCTCATTCCTCAGTTCACTTCCCCTTCCAATAAAGAGCTGAACTCACACACCGGCTGGCGTCTCTCCCTTGCATCAGACCCACTACACAATAGTGGTGACGAAGGTGGGATTGCTGCCGACCAAGAGCTGAAGTCACTGGGGAAACGCTCCGCGAGCTGAAGGGAAAGGCATTTTTCCTTCTTCCCCCCACGACCACCAGCCGAACCGGCAACGCCAAGCGCCACATCCACAACCAACTGCCGCCATGGCTAGAGCTGGACAACCCCGCGAATTTGAGACCCGCCCCCCCGAAACCTGGACCCGTTACCTGGCTCACGTTGAACTGTACATGCGGTTCAATCAGATATCGGAGGACGGTGCAAAGGCGGCCGCCCTGCTCTGCCTTGGGGCGCCAGCGCTGCTGGAAGTCGTCGCGAACCTGTTCCCCCAGGAGGCCATCAACACCGTCGCGTACCGAGACCTCGTGGCCAGGCTCAACGCACATTTCAAGCCCCGGCGCTCCAAGGTGGCCGCACGGTCACAATTCAAGAAAAGGGACCAGCGCCCCAACGAGACCGGCGCCGACTTCCTCGCTGCCCTGCGGGAAGCTGCCGTCGCTTGCAGGTTCACAAATTTGGAGGAGCGACTACGGGACCGGCTGATTTGCGGCCTACGCAACAGGTGGCTGCAGGAGCGCCTGTTCGAAAGAGAGGAGGTCTCTCTCCAGGAAGCCGAGGACGCCATCCTTAGGGAACACCTGCTGCCGGCATCAACTTCCCTCTGCCCTGTGCGTTCCCACAGAGAGGGCCTCCTCAGGGTGCCACCGGTCAGAGAATGTCGATTGGTGGCCCCCAGGGGGAGATCCTTCTCTGTGGGCGCCCCGGAACTATGGAACCAGTTACCGGTTGAGCTCCGGACGGCGCCCGATCTTCGCTCCTTTCGCCGCGATCTAAAAACATACTTGTTTGAACAAGCCGGCCTGGCCTGAGGGGGGATTGGTGGGGTTTTACTGTCATTTTATTGGGGTTTTTATTATGTATTAACTGTCTTTTAATGGGCATGTATTTAATTACTTTTTAACTTTTGTAATTCTGTGTTTTATTCTTGCCCTGTACACCGCCCTGAGTCCTTCGGGAGAAGGGCGGTATAGAAATATTAATAAATTAAATTAAATTAAATTAAATCCTAGCCCACGAAGCGGCCTGCGGGGTCGTCCAAGCCTGCCAGGGAACCTGGCCCGGCAACCAGGCAACCAGCGTCCACCGGCAAGGGGCCACAGAGGAGGACAACCTGAGCATCGACCTCCTCCAGTGGAGGTCGACCCCCGCCCAGCGAGCCAGATGCCCAGACAGGCCCAGGCCTCCCAGCAACACCGCCATTCCCCAGAGGTGCGCAGGGTGTGGTGGGAACCACATGCGCAGCCTCTGAAAGTTCCGGTCCGCCACGTGTCGGGCCTGCAAGAAAACAGGCCACATAGCCGCCGTCTGCCGTAGCCGCCACCCCCGGGAGGAGATCCACGAGCTGCAGCCGGAGGAACCGCTGTTCGAAGGTACTGGGGCCCCCACCACAACAAAAATTGGCTATGTCGAGAGCCGGCTGGCCATTAACCACACGGGTAGCCGCCGGCTGCTCAAACCCAAAATTAGATTAGCAATCCGTTTGCAAGGCGTCCCTTGCAGCATGGAGCTTGACTCCGGATCAGCGGTCTCAATTATTTCGGATGAGACCCTTAACCACATAATTAGCCGGAGCAAGCAACGGATTAAATTACGGCCTACTAAATTAACCCTGACCGATTTTCAGAATTCGCCGGTCAAGGTGAAGGGGGAGGCCACCATTTCAGTGGGGTTTAAGGGTCGCGAAGGGCACCTGGACATTGTAGTGGTAGAGGGCCGCAGAGCCAGCCTGGTCGGGCTGGACTGGTTTGAGGCCCTGGGAATCTCAGTATCCGGGATCCATTGGATCCAGGGGGACTCCGTTGAGGCCGTTTGCCGGGAGTTCGCCGACGTCTTCGCCGGGTCATTAGGCAAGTACACCGGGGCCCCCATATCGTTCAAGCTTAACTCGAACGTCTCCCCCGTTAGGGTCCGGCCGCGGCAAGTCCCTTTCACACTCAAACACAAAATTGAGCGCGAACTAGACAAGTTGGTGGCCCAGGGAATCTTAGACCCCATAGATGGAGGGGAGTGGGAAACCCCCATTGTGACCCCCCTCAAATCCAACGGGGAAATAAGCATCTGCGCCGACTATAAGTGCTCGGTGAACCACGCCCTAAACCCGCATGCTTACCCGGTTCCCGCGGTCAGCCACGTTCTCGCTTCCCTCCAAGGCGGCGCCATCTTTGCAAGGCTCGATCTTGCGCAGGCGTACCAGCAACTCACGGTCACTAGGGAAACAGCTGACATCCAAACCATAGTAACCCATAGGGGGGCGTTCCGGGTGAACAGACTGCAGTTTGGAGTCAGTGTTGCTCCCGGCATTTTCCAGGAGGTTATGGAAAAGACACTCAAGGGCATTCCAGGAGTCTGCCCCTATTTTGATGACATCCTGATTGCAGGAGCATCAGCAGAGGAACTGGCAGGTAGGCTTAGGGAAGTGCTGGCAAGGCTGTGCACAGCTGGCCTCAAACTCAAAAAGGAAAAATGCAGCATAGGCGTTCCTTCCACAGAATTTTTGGGGTTCAGAGTAGACGCCAGGGGAATCCACCCCACAGAATCCAAGGTGAGGGCCATCAAACTAGCACCCACACCCAAGAACAAAGCAGAGCTTCAGGCATTCCTGGGTCTGCTGAATTTCTACCATACATTCCTCCCACACAAGGCAGCCATCGCTGAACCGCTCCACAGGCTGCTAGACAAGCAGGCAACATGGGCCTGGACGGCCACCCATGATCAGAGCTTCAAGGCCCTGAAGGCATTGCTGTCGGACAAGTCCACAGTAACCCATTTCATCGAGTCCAAGCCCATTTGCATCACCTGCAATGCATCCCCTTACGGTGTGGGCCCTGTCCTAAGCCACCTTGAGCCTAACGGGGCACAAATCCCCATAGCATACTATTCTAGGACACTGTCTGGAGCAGAAAGAAACTACGCCCAAATAGACAAAGAAGCCCTGGCAATCGTGGCAGGAATCAAGAAATTCCACGATTACTTATATGGCAGGGAGTTCACTGTCTTCACGGACCACAAACCACTCCTGGGCCTGTTCACCAGACAGGCAAACCCCCCCGATTCTGTCCCCCAGGATGCTCCGGTGGTCCATCTTCCTTGCAGCATACAATTGCAAGCTGGTGCACAAGCCAGGGAAGGAGATGGGCCACGCAGACGGTCTAAGTAGGCTCCCCTTAGACACACACGACCCAGACCCAGCACCAGCCACACAGATCCTAGCCCTGCAGGAACTACCCGAGTGTCCAGTTCTTGCCAAGGACATTGCCAGCCACACAGCCACAGACAACATCATGGGCAGGGTGCACTCATGGGTTTGCACAGGGTGGCAGGACAAATCCCCGGGACCAGAGTTTCAGGCCTATTTCAGTAGACGCAATGAAATCTCCACACACAAGGGGTGCCTCCTTTGGGGTAGCAGGGTCATCATTCCACCCGCACTATGCGCCAGGGTATTGGACTCCTTACATGAAGGGCACGCGGGGGTGGTCAGGATGAAGGCACTGGCTAGGAGCTACCTCTGGTGGCCCGGGTTGGACAAGGAGGTTGAGGATCGGGTCAAGTCCCGCATTCACATTGACTATGCGGGGCCATTCCAGGGTCAACTATTTTTAGTAGTGGTGGACAGTCACTCCAAGTGGTTAGAGGTAGTCCCTGTCCCCAACATGACCTCAGGGAGGACAATCCAGGTGCTCAGAGCTCTCTTTGCCACACACGGCCTCCCCGACGTAATTGTATCTGATAATGGGCCTCAGTTTACTGCTGCTGATTTCCAGGCGTTCTTGAAGGCGAACTGGATTAGGCACGCCACCTCCGCGCCTTTCCATCCATCTACCAATGGGCAGGCCGAACGGATGGTAAGAACGACCAAAGACGCACTCCGGTGCATCATCAGCGGGGACTGGCACCACAGACTGGCCAAATTTTTACTAGCCCAACACACAACACCATGCGTGGCTACCGACAAAAGCCCAGCAGAACTGCGATGGGGACGGCGCCTCATCACCAAGCTGGACCGCCTACACCCAGACCGGGTAGCAGCCGAGACCGGAAGGGCAACATCACCATCATCACCATCACCACCAGCATCACTACCATCACCATTGTCATCATCACCCACACACAGGGTCCTCAACCTGGGGGACCTGGTCTGGGCAAGGAACTATGGGGCTGGACATCCTTGGGTTCCGGGGACAGTGGTCGAGAAAACAGGACCCCTTTCATACATTGTAGGGGTGGAGGGGGACAGACGCATAAGGCGACACATCGATCAGCTCAGAGGAAGAGTCCCTGAGCACATCACACACGCCCCTGAGCGCGTCACACACATCCCTGAACTCAACGCACACGATCAACAGGAGGACCACACTCCAGGAGGGGTCAACCCAGCCGAGGACGTCACAGAGCAGGGACCAGAGGAGGAGGACTTCCTGATTCCGGCTCCTTGCAGCCCTGCACAAAGGCCTCAGGAACCCACGGTCCAAGCCCAGGGGCCAAGCACACCCAGACGATCCACCCGTCCACACAGGACACCAGCCTACCTGTCGGACTATGTGTGCAAGTGACCCTCACACAAGGACACCACTGTTTTTTTATATATATATATATATAATCATAGTTATAGTAGTTGCATGTTGTTGTTGTTGTTATGTGGGTCTTCTCTAAGGGGGGAGGGGTGTTATGTATGCAGGCACCTGCATAGCAACAGCCACCAGGGGGCGTTGGCCTGGACAGTTTCGGCGGGAAACCTAGGGCCAACCCCATTGGCTGTTAGCTTACCTGGCCAGGTATATAAGGAGGCCAGGTAGCCCTCATTCCTCAGTTCACTTCCCCCTTCCAATAAAGAGCTGAACTCACACACCGGCTGGCGTCTCTCCCTTGTGTCGGACCCACTACACAATAAGAACAATAAAATAAACAGTGATAAAGGAACACAGTGAGATTAGATACATCAATATGATAACCAAAAAGATGAATGGGTGGAGAGCAGAGAGCGGGGGGGGGGGAAGGGGGAATCTAACATCAATCTAGCAGCACCTTCAGGGTGGAACTTCCCCATTTGGGCCTGAGGCCAATCAAGGCTCTTGCAGAGTGAGGGGTTAGTAGCCATTTGCAATTTGTTAGGCCGAATGTCATTTCCAGGAACTTCGGTGGTTGTGCTGGGATGGGTCAACATGTCAACATGAGCGCAACCATCAAATGACATAATTACCATTCTGAATTTTTTCAGCCTTCCACACCCACAAATGTTACTGGTGGTTTTTGGGTACTAAACACAGGTAGGACGTATTGCAGAAATACAGATGCTATAGGTTATCTTAGCCATGTGTGCAACTGAATATCAATGTAAATCGTAAATTAGTAATTTCTTTTACTGATGATTTTTATGGCTGCAACTAAGTATGTGTCAGGACCCACCTCAATCCACATCTTAGGAAATAAGAACTCTTGGATGCAAGTTTAGTCCAAAAGGAAAATGTTTACTAGGATGGAACCGATTGTGGGAATACAAGACGGAATCTGACAAAAGTTACATTTCAATCCTATATAAACCATTCCCATTCCAGCCCCTCCCCTCATCCATTTGGTCAGGCTGTCGTCAGTTGCTAGGTGTCAGGTCCTTCCATGGGAAAGGGAACTCTCCTTGGTTTTATGGTTATTGCTTTCCTTTTCAGTTGTAAATGAAGATACAATCCAGACCTGTCTGTCCCCCTCCCTTCCCCAGTTAAAACATCCCCTGTTGTTTGAAAATCGCTTTAGTAACCATCCTCTCCCCCCCCCTCGGAGAGATGGCAGAATCCCCAGAAATAGCACGTTGTTCTACCTATACAATTATGAAATGTGATATAAATGGATTCTGACATTCGGCTCTCCTTTCAGAAAAAAGATGAGTCCATCTGTGGGGAAAGAAAACATATAAATGTTAGCCTGGTTTGTTTGGATATTCTGTATGAAACCTCTTAAGCAACTTAGGTGCTTTAACATGGAGTTTGTTAACCCACTCATTTTCTGAGGAGGGGAGGTGTTTCCATGCCACTAAATATTGTATCGTTCCATGGTGTTTTCTGGAATCTAAGATTTCTTTCACTTCAAAATGTTGTTCTCCTTCCACCATGATGGGGGGTGGTGGTGGTGGGATTTTTTCTCGTAGTGGTGATTGTTGTTCTCTCTTTAATAGACTGCAGTGGAAGGTTGGGTGTATTCGTCTAAGATTTTTGGGTAGTTCTAATTCAACTGTTACTGTGTTTATGATTCTTTTAATTGGAAAGGGTCCAATATATTTTGGTCCTAGTTTTTTACAGGGTTGGAGTGATTTCAGGTATTTTGTGGATAAATATACCATCTCTCCTACCCTAAATGGTGTGGGATCGGTTCTTTTTTTGTCTGCCTGTGTCTTGTATGCTTTTCTGGCATCTTCCAACGCTTTCCTAACGATTGGCCATGTATTTTGTAATTGAGCAATCCATTCCTTCAGATCAGGGATAACCGGTTCTTTTGGGGTTAGTTCTGGTATTGGGTTGAAACTCTGGCCTGTAGCTACTTGAAAAGGAGTGTAACCTGTGCTTGAGTGGACTGCATTATTATATGCTACTTCTGCAAAAGGCAGTAGGTCCGTCCAGTCGGACTGCTGAAAATTAATATAGCATCTCAGATATTGTTCAAGTATATTATTAAGTCTTTCAGAAGCTCCGTCTGTCTGAGGATGGTGACTAGATGACAGTCCTTGGGTGGTTCCTAAGAGGGATAAAAATTCTTTCCAAAATGCCGACGTAAATTGCACCCCTCTGTCAGATATGATGCGTTGTGGTACCCCGTGCAATCTGTAAATATGCTGTACAAAAAGTTTTGCTAATGCTTTTGCAGTCGGGATTTTTTGGCAAGGTATGAAATGTACTTGCTTAGAGAACAGATCTGTGACAGTCCAGACTACGGTGTTTCCATTACTTTCTGGCAGTTCTACGATAAAATCCATGGCTATTTCTTTCCATGGGGCTGAGGGGTTTGCCACTGGTTGTAACAGACCTGGCGGTTTCCCTTGCAGTCTTTTGGCCATCGCGCAAATTTGACAGCTACCCACATAGCTTTCTATGTCCTTTTTCATAGATGGCCACCAAAATTGCCTTTTAGTTAAGTGTAAGGTTTTTACAAAGCCAAAGTGTCCTGCTGATTTTGTATCATGGCACAGTTGCATGAAATTGATTCTCTGTGTGGCAGGTATATATAGCTTCTCCCCCACCCACGGCAGTCCATCTTTAATTGTGCACACATGTTTATTTTTCTGGAACCATTCATCACTTTCCAAAGATTTCCTGAATTCTATTCCAGTTTGGCTATCTACCTTCGGCTTCATTTTTTCTTGTGCCCTGGTGGTGACTGGTGCTGCCAGTTGTTGTTCCGGTACAAGTGGTTTAAAGTCAGTAACTCTTGTGCTGTTATATTGGGGCATGCGGGATAATGCATCTGCCAGGAAGTTCTTTCCCCCCGGTAAGTGTTTGAGAGTGAAATTGAATCGGTGAAAATGTTGGGACCAGCGGGCTTGCTTAGGAGTGAGCTTCCTGGGCGTTTTTAGTGCTTCCAAATTTTTGTGGTCTGTCCAGACCTGGAAAGGTATTTTATTTCCTTCTAAAAATTGGCGCCATGTTAGTAATGCCCACCTCAACGAGAATGCCTCTTTTTCCCATATTGGCCAGCGTTGTTCTGTTTCTGTGAGTTTTCTGGATGTGTATGCGCATGGTTGCAATGTCCCCCCATCATTTTCTTGTAATAGTACGGCTCCTACCGCTACATCACTCGCATCTGCCTGTATTACAAAAGGTTTGTCGGGATCTGGGTGTTTTAGGACAGGTTCAGCAGAAAAAAGTCTCTTTAGCCTCTCAAATGCTGCTTGACATTCCATTGACCATTTCAGAGGCTGGCTGGGTTTCACGGGTGACCCCCCCTTCGTTTTCAACAAATTTGTGAGGGGCATGGCTATTTGGCCAAATGCGGGGATGAATTGGCGGTAGAAGTTTGCAAACCCCAGGAAACTTTGCAATTGCTTCCGTGTGCGGGGGGGTGCCCACTCTAGTACTGCCCTGACCTTCTCAGGGTCCATTTCGATGCCCTCTGGAGATATGCGATATCCCAGGTAGTCGATTTTTTCCTGATGGAATTCACACTTCGATAATTTAGCATATAAGTGGGCAGCTCGCAACTTCTTCAGGACTGCTCTGACTAGTTTGATATGTTCCTCTTTGGTTTCTGTGAAGATAAGGATGTCATCGAGGTAAACCAGGACCCCCTTATATAGGTGCTCTCTCAGCACGTCATTAATTAATTGCATAAAGACTGCGGGGGCCCCTTGCAGTCCGAATGGCAATACTTTGAATTGATAGCACCCCATTGGGCAGTTGAATGCAGTCTTCCATTCGTCTCCTTCCTTAATCCTAATACGGTAGTATGCTTCCCTGAGGTCTAGTTTGGTAAAAATCTTTCCTTTCGATAGGTGGGATAACATATCCTTCATTAGGGGAAGGGGGTACAGATTACATTCATTAATTGTGTTCAAATTTTTATAGTCCACAACCAAACGAAAGGACCCATCCTTCTTCTCCCTGAACAGAACCGGGGCGGCCACTTTGGGTTTGGCAGGCTCAATAAATCCTCTTTCTAAGTTTTTCTTTATGAATCTCTCCATTTCTGCCATTTCTCTTGGGCTCATGGCATACATCCTGGGTTTTGGGAGTTTTGCCCCAGGTTTGAATTCTATGGTGCAGTCTGTGGGGCGGTGGGGGGGGAAGCTCATCTGCTCTTTCCTCACTGAAAACCTCAGCCAGGTCCCTGTATTCCTCCGGTATCTCTGGTAATCCCTTCTCTTTCCCCACTGCTGCTGTCTCCTCCCTCTGGGTTGGGGGGGGTGCTTTTGGAGTCTAAGTTCTTCTGCCCCCCCTTTGGGAAATTGAGTTCTGCTGTCCTCCAGTTTATCCCGGGGTTCCATTTCTTCAGCCATTCCAGTCCTAGGATCATTGGGCATTCCATGCCTGGGGCCACTATAAACATTATGTCCTCCTCATGGGGCCCCAGTGGTAGGTGGATTGGTAAAGTGGCTAGGGTGGCTGGTCCTCCCCATGCTATTGTCCCATCTAATTGACTAAAAGAGATTGGTTGTTTTAGCCTCCTCACTGGGATGCTCAATCTCTCCACCAGTGTTGGGCTGATAAGGCAGCAGATGCACCCAGAGTCTATCAGAGCTTTTATTTTGGCTGCTTCAGGCATAGGGGAAGCTAATATAGTCACTGTCTTAAGTATGGGTGGAAGGGGTCCACTTACCAATGGTTCTCCCTCTGAGCTGTCTTCCGAGTTGTCCACCGTCCCTGCGGTGCAGGCCGGAGTCCAGTCCCAGTTCCTGGCAGGAATTGTGGACTCTACAGCCTCTGTCCCCTTCATGGAAGATTCTTTTGTGTTGCCTTGGGGCTTCCCCGGCTTCTTGGAGGATGATGCCTCTGGTTTTCGTGGGGGGGCTTTTGAACGACATTCTGCAGCACGGTGGCCCTCTCTCCCGCAGTTGAAGCAACTTGTTGATTTTTTGGCTGTGGCTGGTGGTTTTTCCCCCTCGCGTGTTTGCTCGGGTGGCAGGCGGCCCCATGGTTTTCCTCTGCGGTGTCTCTTCAGTAGGTCTATTTCCACTTCCTCCGCCAGGATGTACCAGTCGTCGAGGTGGGGTGGGTCTCCTCGAGGCAGGCAAGCATCATACAGGTCGTAGTTCAGACCGTCTTTGAAGTGGCTAAGGAGGATGTCTTCTGGCCAGTTCAGCTTGCTGGCAATGGCTCGGAATTCTTGGGTATAATCAGCCACTGCTCGCCTGCCCTGCCTCACCGTTTTGATTCTCTCCCGGGCCTTACGGTCAGCCAAAGGATCCTCGAACCGTCGCCTCAAAGATGACATGAATAGGTTGAAGTCGTTGAGTTCTGGGGCGTTGGAGTCATGCAAGTTCACCACCCAGTCTGCAGCCGTCCCGTCCAGGGCAGATTGCACAATTCGGATGCGTGTTTTGTCACTGGGGATGTCCCGTCCGTACTCTTCCATGTAGCTGAGGACTTGGGTTAGGAAAAATCCCAGTCGTGATGGCTCCCCCTTGAATTTGACTTCCAGGGGCGGGAGTCTTTGTCTGGAGCATTGTCTGCGCCGTGGCCGGTATCGCTCCTCATCCTGGTCCCCATCTGTGGTTCTGGGGGGGGGGGTACTGCTGAGGCAGCAATTCCTGTTCCATTGGATGGCCCCGGGGTTTCAGGTGTTGGATCCCCTCCGTTACCTTTCCAGTTGCGTCCCCAGGCGCTGCCTCGGTTGCGATTTTCAGCTCTCTCCTCCCTCAGTGAACTCAGGGTTGCTTTCATCAGATCAATGGCCTTTTCCAGGATCCGCTCCTCCTCGCTGGCGTGCAGGGAACTCTCCATCTCTTGCCTCCATTCCGGTTGGTGGTTACTACGCCTCAGGGTCGTTTCTCCCGAAGCCTTTTCCCACTCACTTTTCCTTCCAACGCCCATCGACCACCGGGGTTTTCGGTCGTACTGCTCCACCGCTTCTTCCCCGGGGGAATATGCTGCTTCAGCTTCCCATTGTCTCTGGGATTCCATTTGGGGGGAAGACTCCCCCTCCATGGGGCTTCCCTCCTCTCTTGCTTCGTCACCAGACATTGTATTTGTTGCAAAGTCCCCCGGTAAGGTTTTCCCTTCCAGGTTGACTCTTAAAGCAGATTCCGTCTACTGTCAGGACCCACCTCAATCCACATCTTAGGAAATAAGAACTCTTGGATGCAAGTTTAGTCCAAAAGGAAAATGTTTACTAGGATGGAACCGATTGTGGGAATACAAGACGGAATCTGACAAAAGTTACATTTCAATCCTATATAAACCATTCCCATTCCAGCCCCTCCCCTCATCCATTTGGTCAGGCTGTCGTCAGTTGCTAGGTGTCAGGTCCTTCCATGGGAAAGGGAACTCTCCTTGGTTTTATGGTTATTGCTTTCCTTTTCAGTTGTAAATGAAGATACAATCCAGACCTGTCTGTCCCCCTCCCTTCCCCAGTTAAAACATCCCCTGTTGTTTGAAAATCGCTTTAGTAACCATCCTCTCCCCCCCCTCGGAGAGATGGCAGAATCCCCAGAAATAGCACGTTGTTCTACCTATACAATTATGAAATGTGATATAAATGGATTCTGACAGTATGCAGTAATAATTAATAAGCAGTAATAAGTAACGTTTGTGAAGTCATTAGAACTGTCCCTGATGACTTTTATTACTGCCCTAAGAATATACAATCATGCATCAAAAATACAGTAATTTGTCAGTCTGCGGGAATCTGTTTTTTTATTTATTTAATCAGGGCACTGAAGGCTGCAGAACGTGTAGGACTGATCATTAGAACAGAAAATGCGGCCACAGTTTTAATCCCTCTTTGGAGAGAACGTTGGGATTTGGGTATAGTTTTGGTTTATTTTATTTTATTATATTTTTTTTAATCCCATTTATATCCCGCCCTTCTCCGAAGACTCAGGGCGGCTTACAATTTAAGCACAAACCAATGTGCTTAGCAATAGCTTTCATTCTATGTATATGCCTGCTTATTAGGGCTTTCACACACACCCCCTAAGCGGCATTATATTCCAAATAGCAGTGTTATGCCTACCAGTGTACTTATTTGGTGAAATATTTTAGTTAAAAAGCAATGTATTATGTCATCAAAACGTACCACTTCATAATCAGATTTCAGTGTGATCATGGGGTCTTGGAAATTTTTAGAAGTAGGGTGGGGGAACACATATTAGTTTTCTAATAGTTAGCAATATCATTCGGCTATAAATGCTAACAAACAAACTTACTTCTCTACAGGACAAATCTTGCACTTGCTACAAAATGGCCTCTCTCCCACTCACATCTGCATTCACAGGCACACAATTTAATGTGTTGTGTGTCCCTATGGTTGAGCAGTTGCTATAGTTCATGTAGTCACGTTTTTCATTTTGTCTTACTTCTACTATCTAGGAGCATCTAGATCTTCAAAAACGCCTGCCGTGGAATCCAAGAGGATGGACAAAAGCAAAAATGAAGAACAATGGGAGGATGAAGTCGAAGGTCTTGTTATGTGGTCTACAAAACTTGACCAAGCAAAATTAGATTAAACAACAGTCTTTACTTCTATTGCTCTTTTAAAAAAAGTACTTATTTGTTGATATTCAGACATTGGCTGGGGAAAACCCCATGCAGTTCAGATAGAATCTGACTATTACCATGTTTGCATTGCAAAATGCCTTTGACGGCCTGAATTACAGCTCCCCGAATACCCTGTTTATATAAAAAAAGTCCAAATGCAAGCAAGCCCTTGGACATTTATTCTACCGTTAAACCTGAGATGATTTTATCAAACGGGCAGAAATTCATTTACGTTTTGCACAAGCTAATGTTATTCATGGCAGGGTAGATAGTGTAAACTGCTTTCCAAAGTATGAAGTTACTGTAGAGTTACATCGTCTGCTGACAAAACAATTCTGACGATACAGTAGGGCAAATCAAACAGAAGGGTTTTTTGAAAGTCACAAAAGCTTCGAAAGAAAGATACTACATTCTCAGCCGGGCTTCCAGGAGTCTCTCATCATTATTATCGGAGGGAATTCCAGAAGTGCAAGGTACAAAAGAATGGATAACTGAGAAAACAAGATATGTTGGCTTCATGTGCAAAAGTCACATTGCATCACAACTTTTCCTTTTTAGTTAATGAAATGCATTATCACTGATGCAAATTGGCAAGAATGTCATTTCTGCACCAATATTCCAGGGAAACTGGCTATTGCACATCAGCATTAATCAGCATCCAGCTCTATGAGCAGTAAGTTTGAGTTCTGTTTTAATTCTTGTCTCCTTTTCTCTGCCTTCTGTGGGAAGCTTCTTTCTTCCAGCCCATTTTGTGCAAAACCAAATATGAATGGGCTTTGATCTAATCCACATCGCTGGAAACAACTGTACCATAATTATATAATTTCAAAGTGACTGTGTGTATCTTCCTGCTCTTTGAACTACTTGGACAGTGCCACTGAATGCGGCAAGGCCATAGTTAAACATTTTGAAGGAGATGATTATCAGAGTTCTGTCAATTACAAGTTTAAAAAAAGACCTCAAGAGCTGTTAATCATAAATTGGTTTTACACACAAAGAGGCCTATGAGCAGAACCAGGCTTTTCCGTTCGAACATTTTTATAGGCCCTATTTTATTGCAGGCTCTTTTTATGAGCCCTAGGATCATGAGGCTTAAAAAGGGTCCACAGACAGTATTGGATGTGGGAGGAACAAAGTGTCAAGCTGAACAGAGCTCCATATGCACATATGGGATCACTCAGAAAACATATTCTTTGTTTTAAAAGTACTTCAACTGAACACTGTACAGGCAAGCAGCAAGTTTGTTAAATGAAACTAACAGCACAATCTATTGGGGATGCTAATACCGGGGGGGGGGGAATTGGGCAAATAATATGGATTAATCTGGGCTTTCATTGACTTTAAAACATGTTGCCTCTCTAATTGATGAAGCTTCATGCTAAAACTGACAAACTAATCTTGGGCAAAATTAGCTGAGATGCATGCTTAAACCAGCCAGTGCTAGTTTTGCGCACAATTAAACTGCAAATGGGATTGTTGTTGTTGTTGTTTTTATTTTGTCCAGTTGGTTTTGAATTGTATTTTTTGTTTAATTGCACTTTTTCTCCCCAAGGAAGAATGTGGTGTTGCTAACCTTTTTTAAATATGAGAATGTTTCTTAATTCACAGCTGCTGTTATGGTAATAGAGCAGGGGGTCTTCAAACTTGGCCCTTTTATGACTTGTGGACTTCAACTCCCAGAATTCCTCAGCCATGCACACTGGCTGAGGAATTCTGGGAGTTGAAGTCCACAAGTCATAAAAGGGCCAAGTTTGAAGACCCCTGTAATAGGGCAATGCTGCTAGTGCTGTTTGAAAACAAGAAGAGGATGAGTTATATCCAACAATATTCTAATAGACCTCTGGAGGGCCTGATGCTCTCTGAGCTTCCTTGTTTGCAGATATTTCATTGCCTGAAATAGGTAACATCATGACAGTTCAACAGTTCAATCCTGAGCTTCCTATATTCTCTTTTAATAGACATCCGCTACTCCTACCCACATGAGGTGACTTTCTGAAGCCAGTTGGGGACGTTTGTGAGTATGATGCAGGATAAATCATCTTCATCACCACAGCCACCATTATCTGTACCCACGACAAATGTTAATCCAGCAGCAGATGGACACCACTAACTCATAGTCTGGAACCCCCTAATTTTCTGACCCATATGAGAAACTCCTGGCTGTATTCACTGCAAGGCAAGCATATTAACCTGTCTTACCAACCTCAAGTTCTGCTAAAGGATGCATAGTTTTTTTTCCTTTATATTTTTTAGGAATCAACATTTTAAGCTTCTATAAAGATAGAAGTAACTTTTCTCCTGCATCTAACAAAAATGGCTGCTGTACTCTTTAAACTGACCAACCCAGTCCCTATTTTAAAGTAACAAAACAAACGTATATGCATATGAATGAAAAACTGGATATCTTTATGGCTAAATAATACTCAGCAACAATTACCTAGGTAAATTGATGAAATCTACTCATAATCTTGATTTTGTAGCTTCATTTTAGTGTGGCTTTGATTTCAGCAAGTACTCTTCAGCCTTGTGTCCTCTAGAGGGCGCTATTTCACTGCTATATTCACATTTTAACTCTTGAAAAACTCTTCCTGCCCTATTTTAATGAAACCCAACCATTATTGATGCAACAGACTAAATCTCTGGGTATGAGAATGTGTTGCTGAGCATGAAGGTATGAGAAACAGCCTATTTTTTAATGAAAATATCTGAACAAGTGTATGTTATTTAAAGTGTTGTATCTAAAATTCCTGGGAACAATACTTATAATATATGTTTACACACATGTACATACAGTACTTGTATAACCACTGCCACTATATGAAATCGCTTTTAACAAAATTTTAAGAAAATGTAATACAGCAGTATAGTTTACTAGTGTTCACAAAGATAGTACTTAGTTTTAAAAGCCTAGTGGCATTATTTTCCTCTGAAGCTGACCCTCCCTCCATTAAAGTCAATGTAAAATTTTCATCCGTTTCAGCAGTTGCTTGTATCTTGTGAAAGTTAGCAAGTTTGCTGGAGAAAATGAAAATGCAGTATCTCAATATGGTTGCTAATGTTGTTTGGTGGGCTTAGGTGTTTCCTGGTCATCCAGCTAGATTTGAGGCCCAGTAAGAAAAAGGTAGACTAGCAAGGCAAAAATAAAAGCAGCTTACAAGGAACTAAATTAACTTAAAAAGTGCAGATGAAAGTATAAGAATGAGTCCTAGGACTTCAACCCTTCGAATGTAATGAATCAAAGACATTTTTTTAGAAAATTAAATTCATGAGAAATTCAGTAAGATTAGCAAAACTATTGTTCCTCTACACTGGCAGGTCTTCATTCCTCTGGTACAGTTTATTCCTCACTGCTTGAAGTCGGACTGGGCTGCATTTCTGCCCTCTGTGTAATATCTTTGACAGTTTGTAAATGGGGAAATGAATTAGAATTATAAAATGCCTTGCTATCTCTCTTCTTTCTTTCTGTAAATATTGTAAATATTCATGAGGCTGCCCTATAGTAATTTAACTTCCTTTTAGTTAATTTAAAATCGATCATAATCAAATCCAGTGCCAGTAGTGTTCCATTAACATTCCTGAAATAGCTGTGTATTTATTGTTCTCAAAATAAAAGTATTAATTAAAATATATAGGAAATTCCCAGTGATTGTTCTTTTTTTTGCTTTTATTATTTCTACCTGTAATATACTTGTAATGGAATAGTTCAGTGCATCCCAATATACGGTTCACTACAAAACAGCTGAAGCATATTTTTTCATTCATATGATTGTTGTGGTATTTGGAAGATTTTTTTAAAAAAAAGATCTAACATTTCTGAAAAATACTTCCAAGATTAACAGTAACAATTATTGATACATTTTGAACATTTTGATAGACCTTTTCTATCTGCATGTTTTTTCCTCACTTTATTTTGTTAAAAAAAAGAATCAACTTAAAATAAGCATTCAGGGACATATCGTGCAAATTCCAGAATGCACATATTTACATGTTAATGTAATAAAATTCACATTCATATCAGTTATCACTGTGGAGAACAGAGTATTATTAATCTGTGACACACTTTTTGTCAGAAAGCTCAATTAATTCCTTCACAAAGGCCACTTAGATTATTCTATCCGGATTGTAGAACTGGATTGGCTCCCTTTTGGGTCAGTTTTATATGAATTTACATGATTTTGTTCTGCCACATTATGACGATTTTAACCTTGGCTACCATCTGAGACCATTTGTCCTTTTACTTTTTATTGAAGGCTTTGTATGTGTTATTTTCACATCCCAAGAACCAATATTCTATCTTAAATCCAATTATATGTCAACAATCTGAAGAAAAAGCTAGATAGAGATATGGTGTCTATTCACAAGTTATTCATTTTTCCAAGAACCAGGCCTTTTAGAGGTAGTCTACGCCGCAACTAAGCACAACATTTCCATTGTTAAGCAATACAGTTAAGTGAGTTTTGCCCCATTTTATGACCTTTCTTGCCTTAGTTGTTTAGTGAATCACTGCAGTTAAGTTAGTAATATGGTTGTTAGTGAACCTGGTCTCCCCATTGACTTTGCATGTCAAATGGATGCAAAAGGTGATCACATGATCCTGGGACACCACAACCGTCAGTGCCTTTTTTTTGTTATAGAACACACGGAACTACATTCCGGCACCTTTTTTTGAAGGGAAGAACCGGCTCCTTCTAAGCTGCCAGCATGAGTAAAGCTCTGGCTCTGTGAAAGGAAGCTGCCTGGGGAAATCGGGGGCATCGAAGGTCGACCCGGAAACACTTCCGCGGCCCTGAAAGCAGACCCTCTTCTTTGCCTTGGTTCATGGGGCTCCCCCCGCCACTGCCGCCTGTCCTCACCCCCATGTTGGCCACCAGGGACCAGGACTGACTCCTGGAGCGAATCTCTTTGAAGGACCAGCCTCTGTGTCATCAGAGGCGGAGGAGGACGAGGTGGCAGAAGACATCCCAGCTCTGAACAAGTGCCTTCTCAAAAGCCGTGACGATGACGTCCATCAGCTGATGCTGTCACATGATCTAAAGCTCAAAAACTCCCTAAAGCAGTTCCCCCCCTCCCCCGTAAAGGGCTTTCGACTGGAGCTGGAGCTGTCTGTGAATTCTGGCACCTTTTTTTTTTTTACAAAAAAATCACTGGCAACCGTCATAAATACATTCCAGTAGCCAAGTGTCCCAATTTTGATCATGTGACCATGGGGATGCTGCAACAGTCATTAAGTGTGAAAAGCAGTCACAGGTCACTTTTTTCAGTGCTGTGGTAACATCAAACAGTCACTAAATGAATGGTTGTAAATCAAGGACTACTGTAGTTGGATTTTAAAGGCAGTAAGGCACACAAAATTTCAAGCAACACTGATTAATTCTTACGGCTTTCCCGATGGCTATTACATTTGTCATTATGGGATTCAGTGCTTAAGAATTTGGGTTAATACAAAAAGGCCAATAATCATCCTCTAATTGGGATGCGCAACTAACATTAGCTGCAGTATGCATGTAAATATGTAACATATAAGAGAACGAATGTTATAGAGTAGAGGGACTGGTTCCGCGGAATAAGGTTTTTCCGCAGACTGGAGAGTGCGTGGTTTTGTATGCTGCCTGCATTCCATGCATGGGGCTTTGCTTGTTTGTGTGGACTGGTACTGATCCACGGACCAAGGGTTGGGGACCCCTGTTATAAAGTATCTTAAAGGTTTTATATACATAGAAAGTTATGGGACTTGTTCCTGACAGGGTGAAGCCATTTTTTATTTCTGATCCCTGTAAAGAGAACAGACTTAAAGCTGCTAATTACAGACAGACATTCTCAGGCAGCTTTCCTTCTGCTGTTTTGAGTAAGAGTCATTCTTTGTAAGTGCCATGTGGACTTTTCCTCAATTAAGCATGCATTTGTTCTCCACCCATTCGTCTGTTTAAAAAGTGGAACAAATGAAAAGTGTTGAAAAACGTTCAGGAAAGAAGATGAGCTAAAGGCGTCATCCTTTAAAGGCAGGTCTGAAGAGTGTACCTCTCCTAAATGTCATCCAGGAAAGATGACATGTCTGTCTACACATTATTTTGTAGCCATGATAAATGACGCAAACCTGTATGATATGTTAAAATTAAGAATTGCTATTGAGTTAACCTATTCTCCTTTTGGGGAAAGCTTCAAACAAGTTCAGTGCTAAATCTCTCTCTTTTTCTTATCTGGCACATTTCTTCCTTTCAAGACAATGAATTTCCCAGTTCCTCATTTCAGCTCAGCTTGGAAATTGGTCCTTCTTCTCCCCCATGTGTTCCTACCAAAAAGAGCCATCTGTGGAGTAGGGAAAGGGAGAAAGCATTGTATATTTTCCATTCAGATTTATTTTTATTGAATAGCGCCTTTCCTCATGAGGAAATTGGCTTTATAGGAGAATGCCTATTAAAGCAGAAAGACAAAAGTGAGAAAAGCAAGGATATATGAGATTTCTGTGGAGATCTTCAATCATCCAGGTCATGGTTGTCCCAAAGTTGCTTTTTTCCAAAAGGCTACGGGACTTTCTTGGGTTTAGATTTGAAAAGGTTTCAAAGAAGGGAAAAAAAACAAGAAAGTCCAGTTGCCTTTTGGAAAAAGCACATTTGGAAGGATAGGTAAATGCTTTTGTGCCACTTATAAACCTTTGATTCAACAAGTAATAAAGGCCAGTTACGGCAGGGTGAAAAACTAGTGTTGAGGAGAACAGAGCCGCTGGCAAAGGAAGGACTCTTAACAAACTCTACCAGGATTGCTATTAAATGATAAAATTTGCCCAAGAGGAAGAAAAAAAAATGCTTGGAGCAGCCCAAATTGCTGCGGGATAAACAAACTTCAACAACAGTCAATAGAGAATGGATGCTACCTTTCATCTGAAGGAGGGGTGGGACTACATTACAACTCTTGCAGACTGTCTCTCCCAAGTTCATGTTGCACTTTGGAAAGTGCCACTTAGTACCATAAAGCAAGATAATTGCTATAAGAGCAGCCAGGTACATCACAGAATGCTACTAACATTATGGCCACTGTGTCCAGACAGAGATAGAGATATCCAAATATCTGTAATTATGAATTTGCTCATTTGCACTTTGCTGAATGAAATTAAATCAATGAAGGCAAATATATGTGTCCCAGGATAATGTTGCAGGAGCCAATCTGGATCAGTCACCGGGACCAAAGATTTAGTCTTCCAAGCTTTCAGACTCGTGGTGGGGCCCATCCTCAGGGAACAAAGTTGAAAGCTCAGAAGACTAAATCTCTGGTCCCGGTGACCGACCCAGATTGGATCCTATGAAATCAAATGAGTTGTCATAGCTCTCTGTCGGACAAGCAAGGTACTTTTCTAATACATTAATACATTGAATAGACATTGTTTTACTCTGCGGTGCAGCACACAGCTAAAAGATTTGGTGCGTTTGCATGTCAAAATGGAAAGTGATTTCTGATTCTTCCTGGCAAATCAACTTTGTTTTTTTAATATTTATTTTAAGAAAGCAGCAAAACTGTCAATGCGAATTCTAAACAACTCATTGGTATGAATTTTATGAAAATAATTGTGTTTTTTGGACAATATTTTCAAGTTGCATTTTTTATTGTAAGCCACCCAGAGTCACTGAGCTCTGTAGAAATGTGATGAATGAATGTATGAATAAACAAAGAAAGAAAGAAATGATGGTGGAGCTGACTAATGTTTATGCTGAGTCTAGAAAAAGCTGCTGCTGGAAATTTCCTCAATCCACTTGAGCCTGGGAACACAGATAATCTCAAAATTAGCTGATCTAGAAAATGCTTGCTGAGTGGTAAGTTTACTATCCTTTCCCTACTGAATGCCAACATTACTAAATGTATTGTAAGCTATTTCTTATTCTGGATATTCTTATCGTATTATTGGATTCAGCTGCTCTGTAAAAAAACACCCTTGAATCCAGTTTGATTTCTAGGAGTCCACTGATCATAGATTGTGTCAATTATGGTGTATTTAGCCTACTGTTCTAGTATTTCTCAATGGAATTCCATTGAAGTCTTAACCTACCCTAACCCTTTGTGGCTTCTGTGACCAAAAATACCCAGTTGTTATATCTACCGTTATTATATGACTATAACGTATCTGGTTCCAAGGAATATATTATCCTTCAAGGTGTGAGGTTTGTTGATCAAATGTGACTGATGCCACCACAATTTTTGAATTCAAAATCCCACTCAGTACATCTGCAAACAAATAAAACAACATGCATATGAACTTCTTCTTTCTGTTTTTTATGTGACCATAACTGAGAACATCTGCATAAAGTCACAATGTTTTTCCAGGGCCTGGTAACATAATCCTATTGTTTTTAAGTAATGAAATCTGTGGCATATTTTAACATTGCAAATCTCTCTGTGTTTACCTCTTCTACTGAGATTCCTTTTCAACATGAAATTAAGAGTTTGGGTTGATTTGAACAATTCAAAAGCAAAGATAATAAAATTGGCTTAGATTCTAGGAGGCCGTCATATTCCCCAAGATTTAAAACTGCAGCTAATTCATTCTTAAATCATATTCCTAGTGAAGCTGAAACTTTCCATTGTTCATGTGAAATACTCTATCATATCATTCTTGATCATGTATAAACTGACTGTGACTGCAGTTGCCAATTTCCATCAGTAAAATTTGTGACCAGCATTGGACCAGAATTTGTGACCAGCATTTCCCATATACACATCCAATATTTTCCCTGCTTTAGCCTTTGTATTCATGTTTGTGTTCAGGAAAGAATAGGCTAGATGCTAATTATCTAGTCTAGACCATATGATGTAGAATGAAATACATCAGCATAGGAAATCTCAAATACCTAATGTATTGTAGATTACTCAGGGCTTTTTTTCTCATAGAATGCTCAGAACGGAGTTCCGGCACCTTTTTCGGATGGAACCTTGTAAGGTAGGCAAAGCAGGTTGTATGACATGTGTGAGTTCCGGCACCTTTTTCTTTTACAAAAAAAGCACTGATATTACTAATCTGTAACATCCTTATTAATCTTAGAATTTTTGAAGCATTCTCACTAAGTGAATCAAACAATTGTGTTTGCATTTCAGATTTAATGGAATTTAACGCTAAATTAGCAAGCCTACATGTTATGGATGGCATGTCTCCCTTAATCTCCTTATCTGTGGTTTCCAGTATCTTCAAAGTGATTCAACCAAATTTGATGGCAAATTGACAAATCACAACACCAAACTTTTCAAAACAGGAAGTATTTTGCTGGTTTTCTTAGCTCCTGCCCCCATGACTGTGGGTCCTCTTGTTTTTTTGCACTCTGATCACCTAATGCACAGAATGAAAATAGCAGTGCATTTGTCTCCTTGCCATTAGGCATTAATATCTTCATTGTGTGAATTATCAGGCCAGCTTGTGGCCAAGGTTGACCTTGATTTGGGATGAGAGCACGTGACTGGGCCAAAGTCCCTCAGCTGTTCCTTGTTCATCTCTCTTTATATGTAAGGAAGAGCAAAACAGCACATCTACATAGGTATTCAGACAACCCAGCTCTCAGGCAAATCAGGCAAATCCTGTCTATTTTTTAAACCACCTCCCACGATGTCAGCCCTTCAGAGTAAACCAGACTAGGAAACCAAAGTTACACAGGCCAATATTACTTTTATTGCAAAGATCTAGTAACTGTTCTACCCCGGACTCAGGTTTCTTTTATCTAATCATTGTCTTGGTAGGCCTTTCACTCTTCCCACTACACGTGGGTCATTCTATAAGGAAATATGTGTGGTGGTGGTGGTGGGGAATCCCACCCTTGAATGCATGCATCCGCCTTCACCTCAACTCTTCTTCTCCTCATGCTGTCTGAACATCATCAGGGATGCAAACTCCTTTGTACTTTTCCTTTGTAATCCAGACAAACATTTCTGATTCTGCAAGAATGATATGGTGAGTCCCTCCCTCCCTCTTCACTTTCCATGCTGCAGACAATACTTGAGTTGTAAGCATGTGTGGTTCCCCAAGAGATCTGCTTAAAAATCAAGAAGGCATTTTGTGCATATCTACTTAGGAATAGGTCCCCTTGATCTGGGTAGGAATTAATAAAAAAATGTAGAATTGCATTGCTCAGCTGCAGTGCAAGTGTGTCTCAAAACTCTTGGGAGTGAGACTTCTTCTGGAATAACCATAAATGAAAATCACATTTGCAGAGGCAGGCAAGAGGAAAAGGTCCTCATATGGCTTCAACCAGGCAATCACAATGGAGAAAAAGTGTCATCCACATCCATTCTAAATATATAGCCAACAGTATAACCACACTATTTTTCTTTTGTTTTTCCATTAGTCCTAATAAATAATTAAATATGTTGCTGCTGCTTCCAATAGTGCAAGTTTTGAAAAATTAAAATAAGGGTTGAGTGATTTCACATTACAAACATTTCCTCAGGTAGAGCTAAGTATAGATATTTCTAAAGGATATCATAAAAATGCCAGTATAGAACTGAAATATGCATTGATGTTTTTGGATGCTCAGAAAGCATTCGATAATGTGAATTGGCAATTTATGATAAGACAACTACAGATTATGGATTTTGGGGAGAAATTTATAAATGTAATTAAAGCAATCTACAATAAGCAAATAGCTAAAATAATGATTAATGGAGATATGACTGAAAAGATTAATATTATGAAGGGAACAAGGCAGGGATGCCCTTTATCCCCATTATTGTTTGTATTGACACTAGAGATACTAAATAGAACTATAAGACAGAATAAGGATATAAAAGGTATGAAAGTTAAGAGAGAAGAATACAAGCTACAAGCTTTCGCAGATGATCTAGTATTTATCTTGGAGGAGCCACTAGAGACAGGACCTGTATTAATAGAACAAACAGAAAAATATGGCGAGGTAGCAGATTTGAAGATTAATAAAGATAAAACAAAAATGTTAGTGAAAAATATTACTGAAAAACAAAAAAAAGAATTGAGGGGAAAGTTAGAGATACAGATTGTAAAGAAGGTAAAATATCTGGGGATTCACCTGACAGCAAGATGTATAACAATTAAAGAAGTTAACTATTATAAGTTGAAAAGAGAAATTGAAGTAGATTTGGATAAATGGAAAAAGGTACAACTATCATTAATGGGTAGGATTGCAATAATCAAAAAGAATATATTACCACGATTGTTGTTGTTTTTTTCAACAATACCAATAAAATTGGAAAAGAAATATTTTGAGGGGGCTAAATAAAATAATTTTGAAATATATTTGGCAGGGGGGAAAGGCAAGGATTAATACACAGCTATTTCCAGAGACATCATATCAGGAATTCTTTATTGATGGTTTGGGAGAAAATAAAGAGGAAGCATTACTTGAGGATTCCAGATTGGCTTTCAACTATGGAAGCGTTAATACACCCCAATATGTTTAACATGGGAAACATTATAAGATATAAAGACCTACTAACAGATACGGGGAAGCTGAAAACCAAACAACAATTAGAGGAACAAGGAATAAAGATGGATTGGTACATGAGAAAGCAAATACAATCTAGATATGAAAAAGATGCGAAAATAGATGGTTTTAATTTGGGGAGAACAGAGTTAGATGAAATACGGGAACTGAAGAAAAATGGATTTTAAAAATGTATAGCTACTTACTATATAGGGAATTAGAGGAGGAGCAAGTTAAGGAGTCAATGATAAAATGGTCAAGAAATTTTGGATATACGATTGAACTAGATAGATGGCAGCAGTTATGGGAAAGAAACTACAAACTGACAATGGCGACAGTGTATAAAGAAAATATGTACAAGATGTTCTACAGATGGCATATGTCTCCAGAAAGACTAGCTAAAATGTTTAAGGACAGATCCATGAAATGTTGGAAATGCCATCAAATACCAGGCTCTTTCTATCATATGTGGTGGACGTGTGCAGAAGCTAAAACCTATTGGAACATAATCAAATCATGGATAGAAAAGATGATACAGCAACGTATAGAACTAAGACAAGAAATATTCAAGTTGGGTATTTTACCAGAGAAATATAGTAAAGAGAACATATATTTGATTATTCATTTAACTACTGCAGCTAGGATTGTGTTTGCACAAAACTGGAAGGCACTGAAAGCTCCTCCAGAAGAAGAGGTGATCAGGAAAATAATGGAATGTGCGGAAATGAACAGATTAACAATGATAATTAAAGATAAGACAGAGTCAGAGTATTATGAAATTTGGGGAAAATTTTACGAGTGGGTGAAAAAGAGAATATGCTTAAAAGACGGCTAACACTAATTTAGATGGAAGAAAAATGAGATAAGGAGGGAGACCCAGGCGACACAGTATTGCATAACCGGAGGTAGTATAAAAATTTATAGAACTATATACCAAGAAGGTCAGATTTATAGAAATATTTATGTAATAGAAAATTAATGTTATCATACCTAATATAAATATTGAAAATCCAAGGAGAGGAGCTGCTCGGACATCACCCCTGAATTGTATCGGAAGAGGAATTGGAGGGAAGAAAGGAGAGGAGAGAGGGAAGAGAGTAGAGGAGGGGGAAAGAAGTAGGAAGGTCGGAGGGAAAGAGGAGGAGAAGTGGGGAGAAACGGGAGGGGAGTGGTGAGGGAAAGAGGAGAGGAGAGGAAGAAGAGGGACGTAGGAAAGAAAGGAGAAAGGGAGAAAGAAAGTAGAGAAGAGGAAAGAGAGAGAAGGAGGGTGGATACAGTGAAAGGGGAAATGGACGAGCAGCACCCAAACTTACGTGTATGTATCTATGTATGGCGGTATATTTGTTGATTTGTTTGTGGAAGAAATGGAAAAATAAAAATGAATATAAACACACACACACACACACACACACACACACACACAAAGAACTGAAATATGCTGCTTATAAGTAGTAACATACTTTTGTGAAAGATTTTTTTCTATGCAAATAAGCATGGAAATAAGCTAAATATAGAAGTGATGTCTGCTTATAAGTAAATCAATTGTTCCAAATATTAAACTTTTATCTAATAAACATATTTATATGCCATATAAATATGCATATCACATATATTTTCTTAGAAACGAATAAATGAACATTGTTTATTTAACTCATCAATTTCTTACTTATAAAAATATTTTTTATTGGAAATGATAATTTGCATTTATAATATTTTATTTCTGTTCTATTGCTAATTTTCTATCATTTAGTGCTTTGCCTCTCGGTCAGAGGTTCTGGGATTTTGTTTTAAGTTCTGTGAATTGAAAAAGTTTTTTTTTTAAAGGACAGATTTTAAAAAAAACAACTGTTCTATGTTATCCAGGTATAAAAAACAACAAATAACAATAAAAATTAATGTTGTTTTTTTGGGGGGGCTAAAAGTAATTGGCGTGTACAGGACTGGGATTTAGGCTGAATTGGTTGACTGTGAGAAGGTTAAGTCTTCCCCTCCTTTCAACCCATTTAGGGTTTCTCTTCATAATTGATTCAAGGGTCTTGAGAAAACAAATCTGCACCATGATTTCTCCCCAATCTCAAGAGAGAGGAGATGATTTTACTTCTTATTAACCCTTCAGTAGGGTTGAATTTCTTCTTCCAGCCGGCTGAGTAGAAGATTCTTGTGAAGAATGATTTCGTGTGGTTTCCTGTTTCTTTAAGGCACGTTCTCATGGATCAACTGACAGCCCTCAGTGCAGACACTTATTTACCTAAGAATGCAACTCAAGTTTTAAAACATGGCTGGATGGGGAGTGGAAAGCAGAGAAACAGATTTCTCTTGCTTTCCTGGCAACTGACCTAAAAAAGCATAATAATGCAGCCTTCAGGGCCTTTTTAATTTTCCTTTATGGGTGGTTGGCAGCCTTCTTGGGAAGACATGCCAGAAGCAACAAGCCTGGCTGCACTAATTAAACAGGCAGGTAGATCTTTGCCTTTGGAGACCGACCTGCCCTCTCCTTATGGACTGTAGGCTTGGGTAGCCAAGTCTTTGGAACCAAGAGAGTCTCCCTAACAGGTGACCTCAGAACCAGTGATGTGTTGTGCCAATGGAATGAACCCAAAGAAAGAATGCAACTGGAGAAAATTGGGAAAGGAAATCCAATCCAGTCCTTTACTATGATGCTAGATGGCAAGTAAAGAATGGGGATATGTAGCTAACTTCTCTGCCGAAAAGCCAATTTGAAGGTGATCACTCATTCACTGCTTAGATCAGAGGTCCCCAACCTTTTGGGCACCAGTGACTGGTTCCGTGGAGAGATGTTTTTCTGTGGTCTGGAGGGGGCGTGGATTTGCTTGTTGCCTGCATCCTGCCGATGGGGCTTTGCTTGTTTGTGCGGACCAGTTGCTGGCATGCCACAGACAGGTATTGATCCACAGACCAGAGGTTTGGGACCCCTGGCTTAGATGTTACTTTATTCAATCATATAGAGATCTTTGTCCATCTGCCACCACCAAAATTCAGAGATGCTCAACCTTGGCAACTTTAAGATTTGTGGACTTCAACTCCCAGGATTCCCCTTAAAGTTGTCAAGGTTGAGAAACACTGCATGAGTATAATAAAAGACCTTCAAGTGAGGTTTATTTGTGGCAAGGATGCCATAAGTAGCTGTAGACCACTACCGGGCCCTGAGCCATTCAGAACTAGGCCACAGAAGTGACAGGTGAGTGTGTGCGCATCCCCACTTGCACGAGCAGTAGGCGAGAGTGAGCGATGTGTTCCATTTGTGTGAGTGGCAGGTGCACGTGCCCACCATTTTTGCAAATGGAGCTGCACTTGCGCATGCGCTTGCCCGCTGCATGCACAGAACCATCTCCTCTTGCCCCCTCCCCCATGCTGGCCACAACTTTGCTGTAGACTCCCTGAACTTGAGAGCATTTATGGGATGGTCTTTTGAAGAGCATTTTTATATTTGGGGCTGTATTTTTCATTTGGATAAATGAGCAGTGTGGTGGCCTAGTGGTGAAGATGCTCACCTCTTACTCACAAAGTTGAGAGTTCAATCCTAGGTAGCAGCAGATGTTTCTCTCCTAGGCCACAACGAAAAAATATCTACTGTGAACTCTGCACAGCGTCAGGAAGAGCATTTGGCCAGTAAACATTCAGCTCCATCCACTCGCCCGACTCTACCGCGAATTAAGGGATTACGAGGTCGTAAAAATGGAGTTATTGTTCATTTTGATAAATTGAGACCTTGGATTTTTGTCAGGAGCCATGGTTAGAATGCAGCATTGCAATCCAATTCTGCCCACAGTCAGGAGTTTAATCCTGACCAGCTCAAGATTGAGTCAGCCTTCCATCCTTTTGAGGCCAGTAAAATGAGGACTCAGATTGTTGGGGGCAACATGCTGACATTTGTAAGCCACTCAGAGAGTGCTGTGAAACACTATGGAACAGTATATAACTGTTAAGTGCTATTACTATTAAGACCCTAGTCTTAATATGGCACCATATTCTTGACTGAGTAAATAATGGTGCTTCATTTAATGGTGTCCACAAGGCACAAATCTTTCCCTCTGTTTGCATGAATGTCACTAAACATTAACGTCTTTTCCAAAATTCTAAGAATGCTGTCAAGGGAAGTCTTCTCCCCTTATGTAATTGCCATCAGGGATTATCCTGATAGGCATTACAGCTGGGAATGGAACTTCCCTTCCTCATGTATTGCAATTCCAGAAACTCTCATGTGACAAGGATATTTGGCGGGCAGGGGAAAGCAGTGTTGTAAATAGAAGACAGAATATTGTTGGCAGGAGATTCTCGGGAGATTACAGCTGCAGAGGGAGGAACTGACTTTGAAGTCCACCTCACATATGGCAGCTCCCCTTAGAAAACTTCCATACAAAATCAAGATTTATTTCCATTTCATTAAAATTAGAGTTGGGAGAAAATGGTTGACACACACCCCTTCTCTTTCTGGTAACCGCCCTTACTGTCCCTTCCTACTCACATATATACCGATGAAACTTTTAAAAATATTAAATGGATTTCACATGTAAGATAGTTCCTTTGAAGTGATTGTACTCTGGTCTAGTTCAAAGGAATTGTGCTCTTGAACTGCTTTTCTTCTTTTTCTTCTTTTTTTAAAAAAGCTCTTATCAGAAAGTTAAACCATGGCTGAGAACTGGTCCACCAACAGAGGTGTTTACATTATTTTTTGTATGTGTGCAAATCTATGATCCTGTTCGCAGAAAACACTGTATATAGTCAGAAGAAGAGAGGATACCATTACAATTGTTTTAACACATTTGTGGTTGGCTTAAGCTTTGTATAAGGAAATGTGTATTGCATGGGCATGAATTATGCAATTGTGTGTGGGGCATACAACATAACACATATTAACACCTGGCATTTATGATTAATCCTTACAACTGTTCTGCAGAGGACCAGTCCTCCTGTTTCTATAAGTACAGGTAGTCCTTGACTTACATCCACAATTGAGCCCAAATTTTCAGGTGCTAAGTGAGAAAATTGTTAAATGAGTTTTGCCTCAGATTACTATCTTTCTTGCCACCGTTGTTATGTGAATCACTGCAGTTGTAAAGTTAATAACAGGACTGTTAAGTGAATCTGGCTCCCCCATTGACTTTGCTTGTCAGAAGGTCACAAAAAGTGACCGCACTGCAACTGTCATAAATATGAGTCAGTTGTAAGCATCTGAATTTTGTTCACGTGACCCTGGGGATGCTGCAACAGACGTAAGTGTGAAAAACAGTCATGACACTTTTTCCCCATGGCGTTGCAACTTCAAACCGTCACTAAACAAATGGTTGTAAGTCAAAACCATCTGTATATATCAGGATATGGCTCAACCCACATTAACCAAAAGTTCAGAAAAAGTCCTAACAGCCAGAGTATTCGAACATATATTTCATGAAATAATGAACGTGGTCTTTGGCTTACAGGGTTGTTCAAACCCTGTCTGATGTTCAAGTTAAGATGAAGAGAACTGAATCCAAATTTATAACCACTGTTTGGGGTGGGTTAGTTCCATTTTTATTTTTCATCCCTGTGAGAAGGATTTTACACAATAAAGGCTTGTGGGGCTTTTCTCTCAAGCAGAGCCTTATGGTTTATTTTTTTTTTAAACAAACAGGAAATGCTAGCTAACCAACATCGCTGGGTTGGGGGGGAAAGGGCGGAGTCCTAATAGAGCTTATTTGATTTGCTCTGCCCTTGGTTGATTATGATGAAATTTGATCCTTACCCATGCTTAAACTAAGCTATGTTTACCATTTTATAGGAATAGATTGAAAGTGTTTTTTTCTCAATTCCAAATTAAATAAGCATCTGGGTATCTAAATTAGCAGGTGGAAATTTTATACTGAAAGGGTAGGTCTAGTTCTCTTGTTTTCCTATGCTGTACGCTGTCATTCACACACACACACACACAAAGTTTGTCAGTGTAAAGAAAAATTCTGGATATATTGTAGGGAAAACAGTTTATAGATTGGTAGTGATAATGTAACACAGAATTTTTTAGGTTCTGCTGGCTGATGATTCATAATGTGGCAGGCATCCAATCACTAGAAATACATTATAACAGCTGGAATAATAAGAAAGACATAAGTCAGGGCTTGTCCATTCTGACAAATTATCAAACTTGTAGTTAACAGACATATACCCACCCACACATATATATGTATATCAGGCGCACATAGTAATTTATGATGATTGCAATTATACAAACTATATGTGTAAGTTTGGTTATAATATACCTGTGCAAAGCACCCCTGCCATAGCAGATTCCTGGTAGATTAAATGTACGTATTTTTCTCAAGTGGGGATTTTCCCTCAATTATTTGTATAAGAATACGAAAAGAATTCTGTGGATCAAAACTAGGAATTGCAAATGGGGTATTTTCAAATTTAAAGAAGAGGTGTAAAGGGTGGAGGAATTGGGGGAAGCTGGTAGAGGTTTAGTGTTTGTACTTTTCCAGATGTGGGGTGTTAAAATTTATAGCATTACTATTGACTATTTCTTTTTTTAAAATGCACTTATTGTATGGTTGCATGTCACCTAGCTTTACCACAGTGATGGAGGCAACTTCTAAATGGATTAAATCAGGGCTTTTCAACCTTTTCAGAAATTGTACCACTTTTAGGACATGACAATATTCAAGTATCACCAGTGCTTAACAAGGTGTCAAAAACTTGATGACTAAAAAAAGGGGGGGTATTTTGGGTTTTATTGGTTACATTCATTTGTTATAGAAATGGCTAGCTAGTTTATAATATTATGGAAAAGTAAAAAGTTGAGGTTCAATGTTAATGCTTCCTTCTACTCCTGCAACAGAGGAAGTCAGAAGTCAGTGCCTTTTCTTTTTCCCTTCTCCCTCTCACTTTTCCCTTTTTCTCTCACCCTTCACTCGCAAAAGCCCCCAACTCACTCACTCACACTTTGCTCACAAAAGCCTCCACTCGCTCTCACTCACTTCTCTGTCTCTTTCAAATGAACCTCGCTCGGTCTCTCCCCCACTCACTCCGTCTCTTTCAAAGGCCTCTTGCTCTCTCGCTCACTTACTGCCCTGTCGCTTCCAAATGCTTCCAAATGCCATTTGCTCATTCACTTGCTCACTTACTGCCCCGTCGCTTCCAAACTCCACTTGCTTGCTCACTTACTGCAAAGCTGCCAGCCACACAACACGCCTGGCCGTGGCAGGCCAAGAGGCAACCCCGGGCAAAGGAGGGGCACATGCACAACCACCTTCAAGTATGCACTCTCCTCTGCCTCTGCGCACACACAGGCAGGGCTGTGATGTCGCCGGTTCACTTCACCCGGCTGCTCCGTGTCGTGAGAATGCGCTGCTGCCTGCCAAAACCAGGCTGGGATCTGGGTGGCATTGGGCAGGGCAATGGGAGGGAGGGAGGGAGGGAAGGAAGGAAGGAAGGAAGGAAGGAAGGAAGGAAGGAAGGAAGGAAGGAAGGAAGGAAGGAAGGAAGGGTGGCTGTATCAGCTGTAGCCCAGTGCTGATCCTGGGCTCCTGCCCAGCTCACTTGCTTGCGGAAAGCAAGCAGAAAGCGAGCAAGCTGGGCGGGAGTGCGGGATCGGTGTGTGCAGCTACAGCTGAGCCGCGCTCAGAAACGCCGATCCTGCGCTCCTGCTCAGCTCACTTGCTTGTGGAAAACATGCTGCTTGCTAAATGAAGCCCCAGGATCAGCGGGCTACAGCTGATACAGCCATAGCCCGGTGCTAATCCTGGGGCTTCACTTTGCAAGCAGCATGTTTTCCACAAGGGATTTGGGCAGGAGCCGTTCGCTTGCTAGCCCTTCCGCCCAAAACACGCCACTTGCTCACTCACCCTTCCTCGCTCACTGTTCCTCCAAAAACAGGCCAGTCGGCCCCTTTTATACCTTTTCTTCTCTCTGCCCTCCTCCTTTTCTCTTCTGGGTGCACCAGAAGCCCCAATTAGTATGTCGCGACGTGGCAGATCCTGGGGATTCAGGCAAGCTCTGCAGCTCCAACTGATCTTCTCCAGGTCTGTGCGGCTCCGTTTTAACTGGTTCCCTCCCACACTCCAATTAGCTAGGGCTCTCATACCACCAGCCAGGTGCTCGCGTACCACTGGTGGTACGTGTACCACGGGTTGAAAAGCCCCAGATTAAATGATAACATCATCATCCTCTTAGCTGCAAAGACAAGTTGCAAATGGGAACTTCACATGGAGATTTTGCATCGCCCCCCCACCCCCCTTTTCTCTGTTCCACAATGAGCTATTTCACGTTTGTCTGCAATGCATCCTAAATCACATTCAGCAAGAGTTTCTGTTGGTGAAAAAGTCTCACGTTAATTCATGCCCCAATTCCCGGGTTTGATTCAGTTTTCTCTCTGTATCTTTTCAGCCACCACACTGTCGTTCTGAGACAATATCACTTGGAAAGCAAGAGAGGGATTGTGCCTTCAGGGTTTTGCAGAAGTCCTTTTCTAGCATTCATTTGGTTTGTGGAGGAACTCAACAGGAGAAAGTACAGAGCATGCAAGAAAGCTGTGTGGGTTGAGAGACACAGGTTGTGTGGTCTTATTAGTAGTTTCTGAGTGACCAGTTGGTGAGTAAGCTCTGATTCATTCACAGCATTGGCTTGGGTTGTACAGTATGTAGCTTTTGAGAAAAACTAGCCCTTTCAGGCACTGCCATACCTAAGTAAACCTATTATTGCAAGAATGGTACTTGGTTAGTTTTAGTTTAGTTTAGGGTTTTGTGTGTGTGTGGGGGGGGTTGCTTCAATCATCTGCATCTGCCTTCCCCAGTCTAGTGCTCTGTGCATAAGTTGCATCACAACCCTTATGAACTCCAGCCTGTCTGTACTTTAAGATTTATGACCACTCTTTAGTACTCATCACTTGCACTGATCTGTACATCTAGAGCAGTGTTTCTCAACCTTGGCAACTTTAAGACACGTGGACTTCAACTTCCCGAATTCCCTAGCCAGAAGATGTCTACACATCTTAAAGTTGCCAAGGTTGAGAAAACACTGATCTAGATCATACTTGGGTCATAATATAGCTGCTGGTGATGTACGGTAGTTTATCACCAGATAAGCTGAAAGATCACACATTGTGTTGGCCTCTTTCTACACAGTACATTTTACTTCAAACTAAGATGCAAATCTTCCGCAAAGTTATACTCTTATTTTAATTTTTTTCCTTTGCGATGAATCCAATAAAAGAAAGAGAATTGGTAATCATA
Organism: Vipera berus; assembly: GCF_964194415.1. Lineage (NCBI taxonomy): Eukaryota > Metazoa > Chordata > Lepidosauria > Squamata > Viperidae > Vipera > Vipera berus. The sequence continues at coordinate 69,806,993 of NC_138204.1, forward strand.
CCAATAGTAATAGTAATTGCAAAGTTTATATCTTTTGTGCCTTAAAGTCAGTGTTGACTCTTAATGACTGTCTGGGCAACTCTGCAGTTTTCTTGGCAAGGTTTTTCAGAAATGGCTTGCCATTGCCTGCTTCCAAGGACAGTGGGAGAGTGACTGGCCCAAGGTCCCCGGCTGGCTTCTGGTCTGAGGCGAAACTAGAACACATAGTCTCTAGCCTGATGCCTTAATGCCAAACTGATTCTAACAAAATAGGTGACTATTATTCCTAGTTTAGAGATTTTGAGAGAAAACTCAAAAGTTTCACTGCAGATAGAATGTATCTCATCTGGCATATATTATCCTAGGCAAGTATTTTCTCCTAGCAATGGAATATTTGACTAGGATAATATATGCCAGATGAGATACAGTGTACCTGAAGTTCTGTAATGTACTCTGTGTTATGATGTTATGAAAATCCAGAAGGAATATATCAGCTTATCTATCGGACAATTTTCCATTGTTTCTAGACCCAATTGAATGCTGGTTTCACCTATCTTACAAGCCATAGAAGGGTGATTCATTCTGATGTAGTATGTGCTAACCTTGCTAAATGTTTAGAAAGTCCAGTTGCCTCTTGGAAAAAGCATCTTTGGATATTAACCTTGCTGTTACGATTTGCAAATCATGGCTTGCAGGTTAGCTTATGTGAATTGAGGTAATTGTATCCAAGCCATGTTTAAAATTTGACTATTTATTAGACAATGGTAACTACATATTGCAGTTTTAAAATTTTAATTTGAGAATTTTTCATGCATCTTGGGATACCTACAAAAATGTTAATTAGGATCATTGGCACGGCTACACTGAGCAACAACAGCCTGATTAAGACTCTGATCATTGTTGATTTTATGCAAGGTAACAATAACTTCCTTGTTTAGGAGAAATGTGAAAATGTAAGTAACTTTAAAATTTTTACATGAATTGATTTTTAATTATCCATAAAGTTTAAATTATTTTAATTTTTGCCATTTATTTATTTTTCCACTGCATACTTTGATAAAGCTTTTTTTTAAAAAAAAATGTTTATTTAACTGATTTCAGCAGTACTGCAAATTAAGATTATAATTATAGCTCTTGTGCTTGGGTTTTTGTTTTTATTATATTATATGCAACTCCCCCAACAAACATATAGTGCATACAAAAACTGAAGATATTGTTCAGCTTTAAATAAATAAAATATTCATCTTTCCATTCAAATCAATAAAGTAGCAACTCAAATACAGAATTAAGCACCCATCTGTAATTAGGGATTGCAAATCCAGACTAATTCTATCTTTTCAACATTGAATAATTATCTTCTTTTCTATCCCCAAGCACTATAATCCCATAAGTCTTTGTGCAGTAATGAATTCCAAATTTTAGGATCTAATTCAAGTGCATAATCACACCCTTAAACTACAATGATCTTTGTAACACCCGTAACAATGCTGTGAATATAAATCCAAAATGAAACATTAATTGAACAATCCAATATCGCATAGATAATTGTTCTCTCATCTCTCTTCTGTTTCCAACTTTTTAACTCAGTTATCGTCTATCCAAATAATAAAGCCGGGTGACACCTGCTCAGAGTTGGCATGAGGCAGTCTTCAGTGCAACTCCAGATTTGTTTTCTGATCAGATCTTTTTTTTTATTCCCATTTATATCCCGGCCTTCTCCGAAGACTCAGGGTGGCTTACAATTTAAAGCACAAATCAATGTGCTTAGCAATAGCCTTCATTCTATGTATATGCCTGCTTATTAGGGCTTTCCCCCCTCCAAGCGGCATTATTACAAAGTCAGCTTATTGCCCCCAACAATCTGGGTCCTCATTTTACCTACCTCGGAAGGATGGAAGGCTGAGTCAACCTTGAGCCTGGTGGGATGCGAACCTGCACTAATTGCAGGCAGCTGGTGTTACTTAAGGAGGCATTAGGCCACTGCTCTACCAATTTTAAGATACAAATGAGCCAAGGTGGTGCAGTGGTTACAATGCCATATTGCAGGCTAACTCTGCCCACTGCTAGGAATTTGACCCTGACTGACTCAAGGTTGACTCAGCCTTCCATCCTTCCAAAGTTGGTAAAATGAGGAGCCCAGATTATTGGGGGTGATGTGCTCACTCTGTAAACTGCGCTATATAAGTCCAAATGCTATTGCTAAATTATGATCATGATTTATCACTTGTTGCTTGCATATACAGTGAAAGCTTATGCACCAGAGACAAATTCCTTGTGTGTCCAATTATACTTGGCCAATAAAGAATTCTATTCTATTCTGTTCTGTTCTGTTCTGTTCTGTTCTGTTCTGTTCCGTTCCGTTCCGCTCCGCTCCGCTCTGCTCTATTGCTAACTAGAGGAACCCTTTTCATGGAGTACAGTATATCTTCACCTCTCTGCAGAAAAAATAGGTTATTTTAAAATTAATTCTTAAGCATACGGACAAATTCAACTTATGAGTACAAAACCCATTAATTTAGGATATACATTTACCCTAGCTGAAAAAACTAGTGTTCAATAAAGCAACAAAAGTTTAAAGAACAGATGTTATGTGTGTTCACGGACAGTATATCCTTGCATCAACTGGATGAAATGTTATCTTGCCTTACAATTTGATATATAATATACATTCATTTTTGAGAAGAATCAATCTTCCAGTTATTTTTCATAGACATGCACATACACATACCCAAACACTAAAGTATTCTCAAATATCATAGCTAGTTTAGCTATAAATCACACTGCCTCGCACAACCTTCGCCTTCGACACATCTCACCGTGTCTTTCTAAGGACAATTATGAGTTTTTCTTTTCTCTGACCCAAAATTAACTTCAGTGGAGAGCCTGTCTGATCTGATTTTGGTCACAGTAAAATTTTCACCATAGACTGTGCTTAAAGCATCTCACAACAAGGAACAACTTGTTTAAATATGATTTTAAAAACTGCTTCCAAAAGTGAACAGCTAATTAAATTACATTTAATTCACATTAAATGCAATGTGGTGACTACAAAGGAAATGCAAACTTGCAATAAATATGGCTATATGACAAGTACATGATAGCATCCTCCTCCTCCTGCCCCCCCCTTCTTCTTGCAAGCCAAAATCCTGGGGAAAAGCCATGGTCTACTTACATCCTTTTCTACAGCAATAGCTTTGCTCTGTCAAGGCTTCTTCCACATACATACATACAAACCCCCACTCTCCATCTTTGCCTCCATTTTTGCCTTTGCCTATGGATAGCTTTTTAAAAATAGAAGAAGAAAAGACAAAGCTCCAGCTGAGTTTAATAGGATGTCTCATTACCACATCCTCATTCATAGCTCATGCTTTGGGGAAAGAAGCCTTTGTTCTCCTTCACATTCCTGTTCATCATTTAAAAATAAAAATAAAAATGCTAATATGCTGGTGGGTGCACATCTGCATTTAGTCTTCTCCATTCATGTTGCAATTTATTTAATAGGGCCAAGAGCTTTTAATAATTGTATCTCAACTAGCATATTAGAAATACATCTTTATTTATGATCGTCAATATGATAGCTGTTCTTAAGACCAGACAAGAAAGAACATGCCAATTCATCTTTTGTGCCATATTCTTCTTTTTCTTCTCTTTCCCTGCAGATTCTTCTATTAGCTCTCTATAACAGAAAACTCTCACAGTGTGTGCAAAGCGCTAGTCTCCCTTTTTGTGTGCATGGAAAATAGCGTGGCATATACCGTTAGGGTTTCAATTTTTAGCATTTTTTTCACCAGTTCTGGTTTCATGTCTGTGGTTTGAGCAATATTCTCCCCTCTTCCAAGAGGCCCTCCCCCCAAAAAAATTTATGGCTTTTTGTGTCCCTATAAGAGTGTTAGATTCGATTTGTTGCTGAAAAAAATTGAGGGCCAACCCTGTAAACTGCTAGTCAGAAGTATTTCTCAACTTCTTCATTTATTTTACAAATGCACCACATTGTGATCTTTGTATTTGTCTGTCATTCTCAAACTGTGTACCATTTTGTAGGATGCTCCTGTTCAGATTCTGGGATTACACGAACTGAGAAATGTTCCACCAAAAAAGACAAAAATATCAGGTTCAGGAAGCTGGAGTTTTAAAAAAGCGGTCTAGCAATGTAAGCCTTAAGAAAAAGATCCCCATTTTATATAAATAGCTGCATATCAAACACTGCAATAACATAATAAACTCAACAATATTGTGTGAAACTTAATTGAAGCTAACAGTATGAAAACGACTCTATAAGAGGTCACGTAAATACTACTACCATTTATATCTATGGAGATTCTCAATCATCCAGGTCATGGTTGTCCCGAAGATGCTTTTTCAAAAGGCAACTGGACTTTCTTTGTTTTTTTCCCCCCTTGAAAACCTTTTGCTTCTCATCCAAGAAGCTTCTTCAGTTCTTAGTATAACAGTTGGCTAGATTGCTTTCACAGTCTGGATCTATCAATTAGTCTTGGATAACACTGCAATTATTCTTTAAAATAAATGAGAATACATTCAAAATAAAGTCACGACAGATGTAAATTCAATAATTTCTTCCTTCTGGTCAGGAAACATTCCATTTCCCCTTCTTTTTACATTTCAGGATGAACAAAGCAGGGGAAAAAAATTAGTTTCTTCTATAGATTCATAATAACATAGTGACATAATATATACCACTTGCATTTATTTTCTGTAAGAATTATACTTTGCATAACACTTACCAAATATTACATTAATATTTCCACACCTTCCCAAAAAATGTAGTTCAAAGTAAACATAAGCGTAAGCTGAAACTAGATGTGTAGCAACATCTAAATAATACAAAGCTGTGTTTCTCAACTTCAGCAACTTTAAGACGTATAAACATGCTGGCTGGGGAATTCTGGGAGTTGAAGTCTACACTTCTTAAATCTGCTAAAGTTGAGAAACGCTGACACAAATGAACAAAATCCCTGAAAACCTCCATTATCTTTCATCATCTTTTAGTAGTAGTAGTGTTTCTCAAAATGGATGTAACATTTTGTCGTTGATTATTTTTATGCACAAACAAGCAAATGCCATTTCTGGTCTCAATTATCCATGCTATATTTATCCTCAGGATAGATTTTGTAACATGCTATAAGCAGTTCGGTCTTTGAAGGCCCATTGCTCAGTTTTTACAGAATTTGGTTGCTTGAGCAATAAGTAGAACTAAATTTATTGCCATTCTACAGCTAATGTAGGCTGTGTCTATTTCAGTCCCCCTCCCCCACTGTTTTGAGAAACTGGTTTTAAAGACTTCATAGCTTGCTATGCATCTCTGTCTCCAGATGGGGAGGATGTGTTGACAAGTTGTTACTGTCAAGGACAACAGAGTAGTCCTTCTCAGCAGTTGTCTCCAGTTACATAATTCTTCCAGACATTTTCTCTCCTCTTTTTTATTTTTTTCAATAAAAAAAACAACTTCTGAGGAATCAAATGGTCAGAAATTAAAATCACAATCACATATAAATATACATCCCAATAAACAAGAAAGAAATGGCTTGATGCTTGCATGCCAACATGAAAGGCCCTCTTAAAACAGTTCTGGTTTTAATCATTTCCTAAAAAAACTAATAAAGTAAAATAACGTTTATAGGATGGAACTGCTGGAATATATTTGTAATGGCTTGTTTTTGATGTCAATAATTTTGCAGTTGTAATAGTGAAAACTTGATTGAAAATAATGTGGCCTTTTTCTAATTGTCAAAAGAACTTGCCTTTATTTTATAGATGTTTTAGAGGACATTTTCTCCACTACTTCAGCATATTATCAGTTAGCTTTAATTCTAGGCTCTAGAAAAAGCTTAAGAATTTATTTTGAACACACCTAGCCTGACAATGTCAGAAGTCATTTGCTTTTTAGTAGAGTGTAATTCCCGGACAAACATGAATCTAGCATCTAAAACAAGCAGGCATTCCCCAGTTAACACAGGCTAGCTCCTGAGTTCATTATCTATGAGACATGCATACAAATTGGGGAAAAAAACAACCTTGATCAGTGGAACAAAAAATGGTACAGGAATTTTTATTTCCTATGGTTTATGACTTCTTTAAATCAGCGTTGGCTTTGATTTATTGATCTTTACTTTCTGCAACTGTTGATTGTGTATCATGGGATCAGCAGGCACTTTGACAATTGGTAGCCTGCATTTTTCATTCAAGGGTAGTGTCATATTTTACAAACTTTAGCTAAACGAGTCATACTGTAAAAGCCATATGTCTGGTTAGTAGAACATTGTACCATTATTACAATTTCCCCTAATTTGGCTGTACCACAACTGTGCATAGACTTCCCAATAAGCATTAGGCAAATGGGTCCCTGTGCTAAAACATGTTGTTCAGTCATGCAAATGGAAGACAGCCAGTTTCTCCTACAGCACCTACGGAGCTCCAGTCATCTGTCTTGACCTGCTCAAGGTGTTCATTTCATTCAAGAGGAGGATTTTATATTTGGCCTGCAAAATATAAATTCTATACAAAATCCGTAGCTACATATGCTAGTTTACCTGTGTACCAAGCAGTTGCATTGTTATAATGAATATAAAGTGTGTTGCTTGTGTACAAAAAGTTCTCTTGCCAGAAGCGAGGGAAATAAATTCTACCTGAAGTCATGGACTGCCAACATTCCCATCAGTGTTGATAATTCTTGATTAAAGCAGTCAGTGATCTGACTCATTCTAAGCTTCATTGTTCCTACCTTTTCTTTACCTCGTTGGGACTATGCAATGTGTGCACACCTTTCTTATTTTAGACTTTTGGACTAGTTGTTGCAGAACAACTAGTTGCATAGTTGTTCCTGTGCCATCCCTTCAGACTCCTTCCTCCTCACCTTGGAATTGTAGTGTTGGAGCAAATTGTTGAGACTGCCTTGGTCTGCAGGAAGAATAAATCATCTGGTACTAAATGAATAAAGCTAGACCACTCAGTAGAAACTCTAATAATGAAATCTGAAGCTTGCATATTTTTGAGAGATGTGAAAGAAGAACTTAATGTTGGCAAAACTGTAAAGTTAACAGTAGACAGGATAGCTAGATACTATCTCTAACTACAAGTCGTCCTTAACTTACAATCAGCCATTGAGTGACAGTAGAAAGTTATAATGGATCTCTCCAGAGCTACTTATGACCTGGTTTTGAAGTTCCAACAGCTGCTCCCCTCGCAGTCATGTGATCGCATTTGGGCACTTGACAATCAATCCACATTTATAGCCATTTGCAGCATTCTGCAGTTACATGATCACAATATATTTTGCTGGAAACCAGTGTTTATTTTCAGTTTCCTGCAAAAATGCCCATTGGGTTCACATAATGACCACATTCATTAAACAACCTCAGAATTCGATTAGCGACTGCAGCATTCGCTTAACAGCCACTAGAAAAAAAATGTCATAAATTTGGACACAGTCAAGTAGTTACCCACTTAATTGCTGGCATGATTTATGACTGTAATTCCCAACTCAATTATACTGTAATTGTAAATTGAGAACTACCTGTACAACTGTAAGGAGCAGCTCATGGCAGAAAACCCCTCTCAAGTCACAAGGAATCAGAAGCAACTGAACCAGTGGTGGGATTCAGCCAGTTCGCACCACTTTGGCAGAACCGGTAGCTTATTTTGTGTTGCCTAGCCCTAGGCCCAGAATGGACTTCCCAAAGCAGCATCCATACAGAGAACTGGTTGTTCACATATTTGAATCCCACCACTGAACTGAACAATGATGAACTTATGGCAGAAAAGATCATAAGTAGAGCTCTGGTACTAAAAATAGATTTCTGGGCATTTAGTATGCTCCAGGATACATTAAAGGGACACGGTGGCTCAGTGGGTTAGGACGCTGAGCTTGTCAATCAGAAGGTCGGCAGTTTGGCGGGTCGAATCCCGAGTGCCGCATAGCAGAGTGAGCGCCTGTTACTCGTCCCAGCTTCTGCCAACCTAGCAGTTCGAAAGCACGTAAAAATGCAAGTAGAAAAATAGGGACCACTACGGTGGGAAGGTAACAGCGTTCCGTGCGCCTTTGGCGTCTAGTCATGCCGGCCACATGACCACGGAGACGTCCTCGGACAAGCGCTGGCTCTTCGGCTTTGAAACGGAGATGAGCACCGCCCCCTAGAGTCGGAAACGACTAGCACGCATGTGCAGGGGAACCTTTACCTTTAGGATACATTATTTCTTAACTATAGTTAGGCATGTCAAACTAGTTGGTGAATCTTGACAATAAAAACAAAATAGTTCTTGTATATCTATTTTGCCCAAATTTGAAATATGAACATGTTAATTTCAGCGTATTAGTGGTTACACAAGGTTTATTTTTTCTATTGTTTTATTTTATTTCCAAAATTGCATGACAAATAAAAGTTGTCAATTAATGTGTATTGGCTTGATTTCATATTTTGAATGAAATTCTTTCATTTTAACTAATGGTACTGTTTTTTTCCTGAGTAAAGAACATTACTACAAAATTTGTTATCTTTTAAAGTATTTGTTTCCAATACAACAGATTTATAAAACAGTGTGTATAATACTGGCCATTCTAACATCAACATTTTGATCGCATGTGATTATATGCATGTCCACATTGCCAGATTATTAATTTATTAGCAATAATACATTAAATTAGTTGTTTCTGAAGTTAATGTAAGATAGCAGTTTTGTCTAAGTAAATCCAGTATATCTGTAGATATTGCCTGATATCTATTATTTTTAAAAGTCATTGTTGCATTTTCTACTACTTAATTACTGTAAATATAATAACTTGATTTCATTATAATGCTAGCAGATAGGATCTGGGAACCAAACACATAATCTTTGTCCATTTTTTATTCCTTTTATTTTCCATAAGTATTCTACTAATTACTAATGCTGTCATCTGTCTGAAGTTATACAACAGATAAGCCTTAACAAATATACTGTACATACTATTTCCTCTTTGAACTTTCTGATTGATATATTTCAGGGGTTTTTTTTCCAATGTATTCCAATTAGGACTGTGCCCTAAAGGTTCATAAATTGCCATCAACTCCTTTATATACTTTTAATCTGCTGCCAAGGAAGAGATCATTTATTCCAAACATTCAACAATGTTTTTTTCTATTCTTATACAATTATATTTTCCATTTCCCCCCCCCCCCCCCCGCTAACCTATTGCAAATACTTTGAGGTCAGTTTAAACATACGCCGTTAACAAAAATAATGTTATGTATCTGATGTGAACTTCTCTGATAATTAATTTCTCTTATTAATTAACTGGGCTACGTGGTAATGTAATGGTAATCGAACAGCAGCTACTGTAAGTTACCAACTTGCTTATTTTCAGTTGTGTTTTCTTTTCACATTTTCTAAAAATTTCCATTATTACAACTTGCCTTTGCTGTTTTGCAAGCTGAGCCTAGAACAACAGTGTTTTAAGAAAATAAAAATCTGCATTCTTGAAATGTACATGAAGTATTTTATTAGCCACTTGATCACTTCTTATTTACTTACTTTGAGAAATATAAGACATTCATACATTTAACCAGCTATGTTTTCTACTCAAATATAGAATGGAATGGAATGGAGTGGAGTGGAGTGGAGTGGAGTGGAGTGGAGTGGAGTGGAGTGGAGTGGAGTGGAATGGAATGGAATGGAATAGAATAGAATAGAATAGAATAGAATAGAATAGAATAGAATAGAATAGAATAGAATAGAATAGAATAGAATAGAATAGAGTAGAGTAGAGTAGAGTAGAGTAGAGTAGAGTAGAGTAGAGTAGAGTAGAATAGAATAGAGCTGGAAGAGACCTTGGAGGACCTCTAGTCCAGCCCCCTGCTCAAGCAGGAGAACCTATACCATCTCAGACAGGTGATTGTCTATTCTTAAAAATCTCCAGTGATGGAGCGCCCACAATTTCTGGGGGTAAGCTGTTCCAATGGGTGACTGTCCTCACTGTCAGGAAGTTTCTCCTTAATTCCAAGTTGCTTCTCTCTTTGATCAGTTTCCAACCATTGTTTCTGGTCCTTCCCTCTGGTGCTCTGGTGAACAATGTGACCTCTCAGATACTGGAATACTGCTATAATGTCTCCCCTGTTTCTTCTTTCCTTTAGACTAGCCCAGGGGTAGGCAACCTTGGCTCTTTTATGACTCGTGGACTTCAGCCAGTCATGCTGGCTCAGGAATTCTGGGAGTTGAAGTCCACGAGTCATAAAAGAGCCAAGGTTGCCTATCCCTGGACTAGCCAAACCCAAGTCCTGCAGCCATTCTTCATATGTTTTACTTTCCAGGGCTTTGATCATCTTAGTAGCTCTTGTCTGAATTTTTTCCAAACTCTCAGCATCTTTTTTGTGATATGGTAACCAAAATTGGCTGCAGTATTCCAGGTGTGGTCTTACTAGGATTTTATAAAGTGGTACTAATACTTCGCCAGATCTTGATTCTATGCCTCTATTTATACAACCCAGGATTGTATTAGCTTTTTTGGTTGCTGCTGCACATTGGTGGCTCATAGTCAAGTGATCGTCCACTAGGACTCCAAGGTCCCTCTCACAGTTACTGTTTTTAAGCCAGGTCTCACCCAATCTGTAGTTGTACCTTTGATTTTTCCTGCCTAAATGTAAAACTGCTTTTCTCCACATTGAAACTCATTTTGTTGGATAGAGCCCATTGTTCAAATTTGTCAAGATCTTTTTGGATCCTGAGTTTGTCTTCTGGGGTGTTGGCTACTCCTGTCAGTTTGGTGTCATCTGCAGATTTGATGAATTCCCCTTCAATTCCCTCATCTAGTCTCTTCTCATTTTAAAGATGGTGGAATACATTTTCTCAAGGAGATGATAAGTGATTGGCTTCCGGTTCCGGATTTTGGTGCAGCCAGATGTGCGAGGGAATTGCTCCTCGCATCGCCTTGATTTCATCATCGGGAGCCCCTGTAAAGGGGTCAAAAGTTGCCCTGGAGGGGCGATGAGCGGGGGAGAGGTCTCTCCAGTTGGCGGTAGAAGGGCGGCGGCCCTCCTGTCAGCTTGGAGCTACTCTCCGAACCGAAGAAGAAAGGATCGGCCACTCCATGGCCCATTGTTTAGACATTTCCTGCCGAAACCAAAAGCACAACAAAGCGCTTGAAAGCACTTGAAAACTGGGTGAGAATTGCCTTCTTCTTTTCCTAATTGTCTACTTTCCCTGCCAAAAGCTTTCTGAATTTGCTTCCCCTTGTGAGGAGAGAGAGAAGGGATTTCCCCCCCCACCCTCCTTAATAGCGGCCTTTGTCTACATTGGGAGAGAAAATAAAAAGCCTTGTACTAAATTATACTAATTAATTGGACTTACTGCCTTTCTACTTTTGGCCCAAAGTTCCTATATTTATAGAAATTGACTATTCTACCTATTAGTCTAAAAAAGGGGACCAAAAAAAATAAATAAATAAAAAGACACCGTCTGAAAAGGATTTGAAGTACTCTGGGGATATCTAGTGAATACTATTGGCAAACAAGCTTGCTTACATTTTGGACTGACCTTGGCATTAAGATAAAAACCTGAAACAGCTGGAGATGAATTTGGCTTAGACTTGTGGAGGTGGACACTTACTGATTTTTGTTTGAAAAATAGCCTCCACCAAGGACTATTTATAATTATTACAAAATGGAGAAGGATCAGCCACAAACCTCGCTTGACTATAATCTTATACTTGAAACAATTTACAGAATCACTGAGATGTCTATCTCCAGATTTAATAATTTACATGCCAACCTTAAGTCACATATTGAAACCCAGACTGCAACTAAAGAATTTACACTTCAGAATATAACAAAATTGGAAGATATTACTATTGAGACAGAGGAATATAAGCAACAACAACAAAGTACTAAAAAAACTAATATCCAAAGCCTGACTTTACTCAAAGAACCTACAATTTTTAAACTACAAGGAACCACTACTATGACCGACAATCTTAAAGACCAACAACAAACTAGGGAAAAATTTAATACTCAACTTCTGACCCTCTCTAAGGAGCCTACAATTTCAGAAGTACACTACATGCAAGATAGTGATGCCAATATAGAGGAAGCCGAAAACCAACAAAGACAACCTGTGGAAGGCTTGGACAGTCAATTACTAACTATAAAACTGGATAAGATTTTCTACTCAAAACAGGTCAACCCAGATGGAAGAAGAATCCAGACTGAACCGCAGACAGAGATGTCAGAGCAAATAAAGAGAGTGGTATTAACATGGCAACAATGTAATGACTATAAATGGTTCAACCCTTGTATATTGCTGATGGTTGGATGGCCTCCTCTGGTGCAAACAATATACATGTGAACAAATCAAGACCTACTTGGCAATTTAAAGCCCTGGGTCTGGAAACCCGACTGGCAAAAAAAGAAATCTAGAGTTAGATTTAAAATATGAATTCCTAGAGAATTATCATAGGTCATTTTGTTAGTAATTTGTGACTTATTAGGATCTGAAATAGAAAATGTTCATGAGATAGAATTAAAATGTGTTTAAGTATTTACTAAGCTTATTTCAAATATTATAAATTTATATATTGATATAATGGAAATTTGGCTTATGGATCCTATGTTTGATGTTAAAATTTTGGTTATGTATAAGTAGAAGTAGATTGATAAATATAGACTCTCCAATTGGTAACTTGTGATGTATTAGGATCTGAAATAAACAATGTTTATTAGGTAGAAGCTAGCTATTTAAATATTGGGTGTATGTTAGATGATACAATTTTTGGTGTAATAAGATAAGGAAACTTTGGGTTGTGAATACTATTTGGGATGTTAAAGGTTAAACTTGGATACTATAATTAACATCAAAATTAGATAAAATTTAATAACAGGATATAGATATACCTTATCAAAATTGGATTGACAAAACCTTCTTTAATTGACTATGCTATTCCTAGAAATTTGTTAGTTTAAATATGTTGTATTGAATGTTGAGGGAAATAGAGAAGGATGCTATGATAATGTAACCCGAACTATGTATTGAAAACTCTGTTACTCAATTGATGACTACCCAGGTATCAAGATGCTTTCTAAATATATAGGTTGTAGTTTGAAAAACTAATAAAACTTGTTTTTTTTAAAAAAAGATGATAAGTGATTGAAGTGTTTCCATAGAAAGAATAGCCATATTTAGAGAGATTCTGTATAAAAAGAAGTTATTTTTAAGAAACTAATCCATTTTGATCCGGGAGACCGAACTAATTTAAGATGCTAGTTCAGAATTAGCTGAACTGAACAAGGACAGTAGGTAGTAGAAGCCTTCAGTTTCTGACTGATCTTGGAAAGCTAAACTGGGGTAGGCCTGGCTGAGCACTGGGAAACTGCCTGAAAATCCCAGAGCTGTAGACTAAATTGGGAAGTCAGGAAAGCATCTGAGAAAATAGCAAACCACTTCCATTTTGTTGCCAAAAAAAGGCACAATGAAGTAAGGTTTGAGAAAGTATTTGTCTTGATATGTCTTGATATGAACAGAGCTGAGAATTAGATTAATGTTGACTTTCTTTTCTTTTTTAGATAGATTGGACAAAACCGTAAGGAGATGACTCAATTATAATTCCTCCTAAGTCTGAAGTGTACGGGCAGACTTGATCTATGCTACATAAACTCATTGAAGGTAAATGGGGACAAGGGAAATTAATCTGCTGATACACGCCTCTGGTGACAAGCAAAATGGATTTAGCATTCTCAACTCCTCAGTGTGCAACTTAACAAAAATGAAGGATTTATATGTAGCGTGCATGGGCTCGTGCTCTTTATATAAGCATGTAAAGACTTGATTTGGACTCAGGGTCCAAAAGAGGTTGTTGCTACCCTTCCATCTTCATTACATGAAGTTACTTCAACATCTTTTCTCTGGCCAGGATGTGTCTTTTTAATCTATAAATGCATCAGAGCTATTTATAGTTTTAAGCACTGAGAGGAGAAGAGAGAGCCTCCAATCTTGCACATTTAGCCTAAAATACAAAAGTGGCAGTTGCCCTGAAATAAACCTGTTTTGACGGATGTTTTATGGTCTTCTTAAAAATCTGGCTATTGACATTATTTATTTATTTATTTATTTATTTATTTATTTATTTATTTATTTATTTATTTATTTATTTTATTATATTTATATACCGCCCTTTCCCGAAGGACTCAGGGCGGTTTACAGGGTGATTAAAACAAAAAATACAAAAGTTAAAAACAGATTTAAAAAATTATATCCGTCCCTGAACAAATAAAACCCCAGTTAAAATTAAAATTAAAATTCTCAGCCTGGGCCAGAGAGCTCGAAGAGCCAGGTCTTCAGGTCCCGGCGGAACGAACGGAGGTCGAGGGCGGTCCTAAGCTCCACTGGCAGCTGGTTCCAAAGGGCAGGCACACCCACTGAGAAGGCCCTATCCCTGGGTGTTGTCCACCGGCAATCTCTTACCGGCGGTACCCTGAGAAGACTCTCCCTGTGGGAGCGCACTGGACGAAGGGAGCTTGATGCCAGCAGCAGGTGTTCCCTCAGATAACCCGGACCCAAGCCATTTAGGGCTTTATAGGTCATCACCAGCACCTTGAATCTCACCCGGAGGGCAACCAAGAGCCAATGCAGCTTGCGGAGTCATTTCCTTTTTGTAAGAGCCACCTGAGAACTTCAAAGTACAGAAATATTTTGTAAAAGATCTGTGAAAAGTTGGTGTGATCCAACCTTAAGGCATGAAGTTGAGGATCTTCTTACATTCAGAGGATAAAATTAGATTTTTTAAAATATATACTTACATGGTAATCTCCACTTCATAATTTAATAAATAAGAGGTCTATTTTGTGAAGAAAATAAAAGCATTAATATTAGCAGGTTCGTATATAATATACCACAATATTTATCATGGGAAACAAAATTGCAAAGGCTACTTTCATGTATGCATCATTTATACCACTTAGCAATGTCTGAAACCTTTCTTCCCAATGTCTTCTTCACTTAACTTTGCCACATATTCTATGAAACTAAAGCCAACATAAATGATCATGTAGATAAATGATTTTTAAAAATCCAAAATCCACTTGGCTTTTGTCTTAGTAGACGTAATAAAAATGGAATAAAAATGTGCAAGTTTTCAAGTTCCTCCAAATTATTCATTATGCAAGCTTGAAAGCATGGGGGGGCTGTAAAGAGGCAGGAAGCAAGAAGAACCACAGCAGGCAACAAAGAACAGAGGGAATGGCCTTGAAGGACAGGAGGAAGAGCTGCTACCAAGGCAACAGTCAGATAAAGGGGGCCTTAGTCTGGGCAAAGAATGTAATGTGAGTAAACATCTCAGACAACCCCCTCCCTAGTTTACACAAAGATAAAGGGAGGGAGTAGGGAACTACATTCAAGATTCTGTTATAATAGCTTTTTAATAAAAGTAGCACTGACCCATACGGCATTGTCTTCCAATGCCATCTGGAGTTATAATATGTAAGGAGAGCCATTACTCTACAAAGTTGTTTGATCATGTTAGGTAGATGACTATGGCCTAACTGGTTGGGTTGACAATATATATAAACTATGATTGTATTGTTGTAATAGAAACTGTATTGTATCACTTTAAATGTGTGATGATTGGCCAACGCTGTTTTTCCAACGGCCATAAGAGGGAGCTAGAGACATAGCTTCTCTCTCTCTGTTATTCTCTCTGTTACGTTTGCTGTTACTTGCTGATTATTGTGGTTTGTGGGTTTGCTACTGTTTGCTAAACCTGAAGAACTGTGTTTTGACTTACGGACTGGTAAGAAGACTCTGTATTGGATAATCCTTGGACTATTGTTATTTGCTATCATCTCTTTACTCGTGTATGACCTGGACTGATTTTTTCTTAGACTGTGCTATTGTATTATTCCACAAGTAAACCTTTTTTACACACCTCAGTGTATCTGTGTGGTTGCTGCGTAAACTTGACTACTCTCAGTATCCTCTTTTTCTGTGCAAGCTCTTGTTAGCTCAAGAGGTACTCTGCACATTCTTATCAGATCATGCAATAATTTCTGGCCTAGAAAAAATGCTAAGAAATTCTTGTCAGTAACATAAATGTTTCCTATTGCATTTTGTTGCTTCTTTTAGTATCATGATGTTTATTTAGGCACAATCACCACCTTCCCCTAAATAATATTCTTTGCATTGAGAACCCTGTCTTATACAGCATGTGTCAAGAGGAAAGATCCATTCATGCTCATCTTCAGTCTTAGATTGTGGGGTTTTGTTTTTAAAGATCCATCTCAAACACTCTTCAAAAAATGCAAAACAGCTTTTAATGATCTTATAAGATAGGATAAAGGATGGCTTTTGCAGAACGAGATGTCCATGCTCCCTCGGAAGAATCTCTCTCAAAGAGAAGAGGGATCAGCAAATGCAACCTTCACAGACTTTCTCAGACTTTCTCACATATAGCCTTTTCCCAACTTTGGAATCTGACATCAGTATCAATCTGGCCTCAAACCTGGGGTGAAATCAAGGAAAGATAGATTGCATGGAACGGAACCTTACAGGTAGTGCTCTGCTTGGCTATTGGGTTTTCGAGAAACCAACCAATAATCAGCAGCAGATTTAAGCCTCAGCTTGATTAGCAGTCAAATGCCAAAATATCTTCTGTCACAGTCTTGGGCAACTGTCTCGACATCCTTATTTTTTTACTTTTGTCTGCTACTACTTCCATGATAGATTATTCTTGACTGGGCTTTGACTATGCTATTATGGTTCACTCTTGGAAACCACACTCTTTCTGTTTCTTTTTTACTTCTGTTCAATTATGTCTTGTGCTCTATTAGTCAACCATGCTTCCCAAATTATCATTTCCGGTGCAACAGAAGGGAATGAATAAATACACGCCTAAATGGTATTTCTACTAACACTGTTTGAAAAGCTGCCCTGTAAACCAAATAAGATCAGATTTTAAGTTTTGTCCTGACTCTTTCACTATTTGATGAAGATGACCTCTTCTCAAGGCCCTGAGTCATAAAACCTTTGGATTTCTGACCCAAGTCCTGGAGAAAATCTACTGTATTTATGTGATGACTAAGGATCAACACCAAGTTGGGTGTACATAATAATTTATACTCATATATCACCTAGGCCAATAAAGCTTATACTTTAACACTGTTTTCCTGATAATTGTGATGCCCCAGCATATAATTTGTGTATGTGTGTATAAAATTTTACTGACAAAGAATTAAAGGGAGACTAGTATAGCTATTTCAAGCTATTTAGCTCTCATCAGCTAGCCATACCCTTCTGAGATTCGAGTTGTTGCTCTCTAGCCCCATCTAGTGGCCTGGGGAGTAAATACCAATCTATTGTTTTGAAGCTAACCCAACCGCTTTACCCAGGAACCCTCACACTTAGAACAAGTGCATGCTGGGAAGCCAGACTCCATTTCCTTTAGCATTTGGAGCAAAAGCACCAGGAAGAATCCAGCCTAATCTGTGGCACATGGTCATCTGAGGAAAAACCCACATCCCATACACACAGCATCACTGGTGAGATTTAGATTTTATCTATATTTGTTAATTGTTATGTTCACCAGCAACTCAATACTGCTTATTTTGTATTTGGATTTTTATTATATGTATTTCTATTTTTTTCCAGTTTCACCCATCCTGTTCCTTTAATAAAGCATTCAGATCTACGCATATGGTCTGTTTTATTGGAGGATAGGCGGGTTTAACTGCATGTGAAGCTGCACACACAGTAACAGCAGGGCTTTTTTGTCATAGAACGCTCAGAACGGAGTTCCAGCACCTTTTTTGGATGGAACCTTGTAGGGTAGGCAAGGTGGGTTGTGTGACATGTGTGAGTTCCGGCACCTTTTTCTTTTACAAAAAAAGCACTGAGTAACAGTAAGGACAGAGCAGTAATGCTGCTTTCTGTTTTGCTTTCGTTAGGCAGAAGAGTACAGGGGGTGTTCTTATATTTTACCTTTAGTGTTCATATCATCCAAGATCTTACAGGAGAGCTTTAGATTCATTTTGGACTGGAGAAGCTCCAATGCTTGCAATCAGGATAAGGACAAAGATGCTATGTCTGCATGCTGGATGGGGAATTCTGTGAGTTGAAGTCCACACATTTTAAAGTTGCTAGGGTTGAGAAACACTGGGGATATGTATAAAGCAAGTACTGGAAGCAGAGCAGCAAAATATTATTTATGCATTTTTGCATGTCAGCTAGTGTATAAAAGAACATTTTATTTTTGACAAGTCAGGCCCTTTGTAGTCCTGAAGAGTTTCTTCCTCTATCTTGTGCAGAATCTGGAAAACATTACAGGTTAAATTTTAGCATTTCTTGCTGTCTCAGTCCAGACTTGGAAGCTGGCTTTTGCCTGCCTTGAACTCTTCAAAATCTCCCTTATCTATATAAATGTTCTGGACATCTTTTATCGGAGCCAGATGGTCTCATAATATTTTTTCCATCGTTGTTCCTTCACCCTTTTATTTCCATCCAAACAATGTCTGTCCCACTTGCCAAACTACACATAATAAAACATTCCTCAGTATTGGCACTATTCCCTGTTCCTTGTTTTGTCTACGTCTTTTGTGAACTATCTCTTTCAGGAATATATTACCCCATCTGCTTTTGCAGTACTTTGATCCTATTCTCTGTTAATCCTGTTACATAATATATCAATTACTTTAAAAGCAAGGAAGGTGAATTCCACCAGTTCCTCAAGCAAGAACTGTGAAATCAATTAACACTATTCTGATTTTTTTCTACACAGAATCTTATTTACTTGATGTTTTATTAACTAAAAAACATTTTAATATTGTTCCTCATTGATTAAGATTCTAGGAAAGAATGTGATGTATGGAAATAATAAATCAACAAACGATTATCCTGTAATTGTAAAAATGCTAATCAACATTTTTAATGCTTGGGTAAATACTGCTCATACTGTCTTAGTTTAAGGTCTATCGGCTTGTTAAATATGTGCGAGGAACATCTTATTAGGGAGCCATATTCAAGGACAAAGATGTGATCTGTTGTTAAAAGCTCCTTCTTTAGCAGTGGTTTTGAGATGTGCTTTTAATATTTACATTCTGCTTTTTCTTAAAACAAAAATCTGATCAGTACATGTGCTATATATATAAAACTGCCTTATATCCAATTCATTTTATCCTTCCAACAATCCTAGATTAGCCTGAAAAAAACCAAAGTCAGATCCAAATTCACCCATTCACACCTAATGAAGGTCTCAACCTGAGTCCTTATTCTACTCAGATGGTTTAACCATCCCATTTACACTAATAGTCCATAGGTAGCTGCACTTAGAAGAACTAAAGAGCCTCTTGTTGCCGGTGAAGAAGGAGAGTGCAAAAGTTGGGTTGAAACTTAACATTAAGAAAACCAAGATCATGGCATCCGGCCCTCTCATTTCCTGGCAAATAGATGGGGAAGAAATGGAGGTAGTGACAAATTTTATTTTCCTGGGCTCCAAGATCACCGCAGACAGGGACTGCAGCCAAGAAATTAAAAGACGCTTGCTCCTGGGGAGGAAATCCATGGCAAATCTGCCAACAGACGTCACCCTGCCAACAAAAGTGTGTATAGTCAAGACCATGGTCTTCCCACTTGCAATGTATGGCTGTGAAAGTTGGACCATAAGAAAGGCTGAGTGCCAAAGAATTGAGGCCTTTGAACTATGGTTCTGGAGAAGACTCCTGCGAGTCCCTTGGACTGCAATGCGATCAAACCGGTCAGTCCTAGAGGAGATCAACCCTGACTACTCTTTAGAAGGCCAGATCCTGAAGTTGAAACTCAAATACTTTGGCCACCTAATGAGAAGGAAGGACTCACTGGAGAAGAGCCTAATGCTGGGAAAGGTTGAGGGCAAGAGAAGAAGGGGACGACAGAGAATGAGGTGGCTGGATGGAGTCACTGAAGCAGTAGGCATGAGCTTAAATGGACTCCAGAAGATGGTAGAGGACAGGAAGGCCTGGAGGAACATTGTCCATAGGGTCACGATGGGTCGGACACGACTTCACAGCTAACAACAACAGCTGCACTTGCATATCTTTGTAATTCTTCTTCAGTCCTGTTAATTGCTTTCACCAGAATTAATTAAAATAGCTGTTGGTTACCTTGAAGCTTTTACTTCATTGATGCTGGAGGAAAAAGATGTTTTTTGTCCAAATGCTTAAAATACTGATATGGTATCATTTCGGTTGCTTAGAAACCAGACTTGTGTTTCTTTTTGCTATATTGAACCATAACAATAATTGATGTGGGATTCATTCATTCATTCACTCATTTAATTTCTGTAGCTGCCTAT
Organism: Vipera berus; assembly: GCF_964194415.1. Lineage (NCBI taxonomy): Eukaryota > Metazoa > Chordata > Lepidosauria > Squamata > Viperidae > Vipera > Vipera berus. The sequence continues at coordinate 69,827,265 of NC_138204.1, forward strand.
TTCAATCAATGACTGTGGGTGCCTATCAATATCAGCCAAATTGTAGTTATCCTGTCTGATAGAAGCAACATCTCTTATTAGTTCTTTGGGGTGCAAAGATTGTACAGTTGTGATTCATGTAGGAAGCTTGTTTTCCAAGGTTAATCCATTCAGAGAGTCATCTGACTGCAGTAGATTGTCAAGGGCTGACTACAGTACTTAGGGCACTCAATCTGTCCTTTAACTCACATTGCAGTCCTAAAAAGGACACTATTGGCTCCAGCATTTTGTGACTTTTAAATAGGATACTGGGCTATATGCAGTCTATGAACAGCCCACCCTGGAGTTAGCATGTGGGGCAAATGGAATCTTCCTGCACTGTCTAAGCTTTGACAACTTTAAGATGTGTGGACTTCAACTCCCAGGCCCCCCATCCCCAATGGCAACCCTCCAACCATTCCCATGCTCCTTACCTGCAATTCATACATTTTGGGTTACAGTGACAGCTGGGATTGTCTGGATTGCCATTGCTAAAAATGTGGTCACATGACATCATACTTTACAGCCATATTGCTTAGCAACAGCAATCTTGGCAGTCCCGGCTGTCATTGTAACCTCTAGGACCCACAATCTCAGTCCCAATGGCCATTGTGTCTCAAGGGCCATCTGCATGACCTCCCTTGATTTAAATGCAATGTTTCTATTAATACAGTCCCAGATTGCATTGGCTTTTTCAGCTGTCGCCTCATATTGATTCTAGTACTCCTAGATCTTTTTCACTGGCACTGTCATCAAGCCAAATCTCCACAATCCTGTATCAATGGGTTTGACTTTCTCCTCCCAGATTCAGGATCTTACACATCATAGTTGAACACCATCCTGCTGGATTTGGCCCAGTGTTGAAGTCTGCCATGATTATTTGAAACTGAGATTTTATCCCCTAAACCAGGGGTCTCCAACCATCCCCTCTCCCCCATCATTACAGCCACTGCCACTGCTGGTCCATGGAGCCAAAAAGGTTGCTTTAAACTGTAGGCTAACCTCTCTCTTGGAGTTATCTGCAGATCTGAGAACATCCCTTCTGTTCTATTCAGGGGTGTCAAAGTCCGGCCCAAGGGCTGGCTGCGTCATACAGAAGCCATGCCCACCCCATTGCCGGCAATGGCAAAACTGTCCTGACACCTTGCACGACATCACGTGATGTCACGAGTTTGACATGTCTGCCCTAAGTTATTTATAAAGATGTTGAACGCCATGGACCAATCCCTTCATGCTGCAGAACCAGTAAAAGTACCATTAGTTCTGTGGCAGAGCCACAATCGTATTACAAAGAGTGCTCTTGCTTTTCTGAGGGAGGCAACACATTAAGCAATTTTACTTTCTCCTTTTCTTCTTCCTGATGCAACCTCCTCGACCCTCATCTCTAACATAGCTCCAAAATCCTAATGGTACCTTGCCAGTCATGCTGTTTGGCCTTCCAGGCCTTCAACATTTCCTTTCTCCATTTTCCCTTCTCTTGGCAATTCTTTTTGAAGGAGATCTTCTTTTTCAGGATCTCCCACTTGCCAACCCTTTAGATTTCACAGCATGGGGTAGCCTGGGTTTAGTGAACTATCTTCCTGGACTCCAAGATACATTACTTTTCTCAGTTTTTCTTCTTCTGCCTTGAGCTCCCTGGTGGTAGCAGTTGTCCCATTGTTGGGATAGAAGGCTAGATTAGATCCAGCAGCCTGTTGTGCTCATCCACTTGATGGGCATTGCACAAAAGCTCCTGGAGGCTTTCTTCTTCCTGAGATTGCAGAGAGACTTAGGATATTTGAATGCTTACAACACCTAATTCTTTCTTCTTCCTACTCCTGCTCCTCATTTTTTCTGCTTCCCTTTCATTCATTCCAAGATCACCTAACATTTGTAGTATATACACTCGGAACGAGCTAAACATGGCATCTTTTCAAGGACACCATGTCAGGGCTACAACCTTTCCAGTTTAGACATTTTTAATATAATATTTAATACTTTGTTTTTATTCATTCATACTGTGCAACCCACTTAAAAGATAGGGTGCTAGGCGTTCTTGCTTTATAGTAGTATGCCAGTAAAAATATGGCACAGATAATACAGATTATTTATGGATATAAACATTACATTCCCTCTGGATTCTTAACCTAATTGTAATTCATACTCAGTGCTAACTTGCCAAGACTTTCTTTTCTTTTTTTTCTCTCCCAAGGCTTCTCTTTTTCCAAGATCATTTGCTCTTTCTTTCTTGCAGCAAAAGAAGTACTGTATGGCAACACATCTCAATCCAATTTAAAAGACATTTTACTTAGAATAGCAAAAATAAAAAAGTCTAATTTCTTGAAATAACCACACTCCAGTGAGCGTAGATGTTGCATTTTTAAAACCCACTAATACTTGGTTGGGTTTCATTTTTTTTACTCTATTATATTTGTTCATTTGTTATGAACACATACACACAAATCTGTAAAGGTGTTTTATTTCATAATGTTAAATGTTAAGACAAATTAACTGAAAATCATTTATTTAAAGAATAAATATGCAGGGGATACCAGAAATCTGGCAAAGTTTGCAGATTTATTAAGAGGGAAATTACACCCCAGTTTTAAATCAGACACCATTCTTGAAAGTAGCACATTGTATACAGTATAATCAGCACCAGTGACTGACTTTTAGATCCTTCTACTCTTTCCCTAAAGAAATAGAAGAATCAGCCTCTCAAAAGGCAGAACCAGATGCTAATTAGCTTAGCCTGTTGTGGCATTAGCAAGATTGTTCTAGTTTCTAAATCTTTGGAGCAGTTTTCTCCTTTAAAAATATTTCCCATATTTTTCACAAACAGTCCAGCTCCACCACATTGGGATTGGCTTCAGGTCGTGATTAAGCTGCAATGGGATTTGTCTGTTTGGAGGGTGTATTGCATGAACTCGGGCAGCACAAGTTTGTAATCCATTGTTTGTGGCTTGCTATGTTATGTGAATCCAGCTAACTAGGGTCAAACAAATTATTGCTTAAGAAAAAGGATGAAGGCAGCCCCCCCACTGACACCCATGACATCAACATGCAAATAACACAATTATGTAATTATGACACCACACATGCCTTTTAATTTGGCCCCCTGGATGCTAGTGCCACCCACATGGTAGCAAATAATGCCTGACATGTACTCACTCTACTGTATATTTAGATTTACATTTATTTATTGTAATGAGTATTCCTTTACGTGCTTTCTTCTTCTACCCTATTTGTAACCACAAAGAATGACATTTTTCCCCCAATTGTGCCTCCTTATCTTTTTAACAACTCAATGACACTACATAGAGCAGAAAAAAGGTGTCATGGACGTGGGATTAACTGTTTCCGCAGGATGGCTGTCTTGAAAGTGGGAACTGTCTCTTTCCTCTTCTCATTAGCTTATGAAACTAAAGATCTAGGAGAGGATTTGCCCTGCAGAGCAAGACTGATAAGTATTCTAATCTTATTTGCTGAAGAAGGGAAGGAATTTATTATCTGTTTACATTGCTGTTATTTTAATGAAGTTTAAAGACTGAATGACTGTAGAGAAATGTGGAAACAGATGAAATCCAGAATCAGATAGTAATAACACATGTAACAAGAATCAAATCGACTGATAGATATTAGATTTCTATATTTGAGATATTTTTAAAGGATTGTGATATAAAATAGTGACACAGTAAATATAGCAAGTCCTGTATAGAGGAGAAAGATTATAATGATTTGTAGACCCATTGCGCAAGGAGGGGGGGGAAATTTACTAGATTCATTTGAGACATATTTGTCAACATTCAACTAGGATGAATGCTGTATGTTTAATGTTGGTTTCATATATGCTGTGCACACTTTTTAAATATTTTTCCTTTTTATCTTGTTTATAATTTTTCTTTTTTTTGTTCCTTTTTTTTAAAAAAATACCTTGTCTTTGAAAGAAAATTTATTATTTTTTAAAAAAAATCAAATCAATGAAGGAATCAAAAGAGTAGGGAAAATAAATGAATTAATGGAATATTATGCTTCTAATCCAGATAAGAATAACATCTTCTGTTCCACAACTGCACTGAATAACAATTCTGCATTGGAAAGGGCAAGTATTTTATCTGACACAACAGAACTTACATCACATTCCTGAGACTTAATGTCTTTGGCCCATGAATAGTAGTATCTCAAGTGCAAGACAGATGTTTAGTCATGCAAGGCTCCTTGCTGAGGGATGTCAGATAACAAATCTGTTCAATTTGCTCCTCTTACTCTATCTACCTGAGTTCCTGGAAAGTGTTAATTGCCCATTTCCTGAAGTTACTCTTGGACTAGAAGACCATAATATAAGACTAGAAGACCATGAGCACATAATATTTTGACTAAAAATTGGTTAGGTTCTTGCTCAGTATATTGTGGATGTGAGAGCGATCTGGCTGCAACATCTGTCACCCCATTGATTGCCAGGGTTGATTCGGCTGATCTGGCTGGCTAGGCGGGTGTCCCCTTCCTCCCTCACCACTCCATGTGCGTCCCTCCCGAAGCTGCATGCTGGGTGGAAGAGGACGACCATTCCAGATAGAAGGAGTGTACCAATCTTCGGTCAAGGGTATACGATAGCTCAGTATATTGCATGGATCCAAACAATAAATTCTATAAATTGTGGCTCTGACAACTATGGGGTATTTTTTTAAAATCTGAAGATAGCTTATGACTTCCTATACTTAAGGAAAGTGGCTAGAGAAGTAATTTTCCTTGAATCAGTTTTCTGTCTGATGCTCCAGAATAAGCAGGTTCTTATAGTCATCCTCTGCTGAACTAGCAGAATGATTCTTTTGTAATGAATGAACCAATCAGAATTGAAATTATAGAATAGAACATTCTGCCCCTCCCCCAAATGTTCAGTCTTAGCTAAAACATATAATTGCTTAGCATGATGTGTGAAGTCAATCTCTATCTATGGGATAACAGCCACTAATAGTTTCCCCCCAAAAATGCCTTAACTAGTCTTCCCCAATTGTTTGTCTTCCAGATGGGTTAGAATTTAACAATTCTGGAGAAAACCAAGATGTGGAAATCCAAAGTCAGAAAGAATCTGGAAGCACTTTTTCAGACTAATACATTTTTATTATCTTTATTTTAAAAAAGACATTTTGATGAGTTGTAGCTTACTTCATCAACTGCATCTGAGGAAGTGAACAGCAACTCATGAAAACTTAAGGTTTCTGATAAAATTTGTTAGTCTAAAAAAGTGTTACAAACTCTTCTGATTCTTGGCTAACATAGATTAACGTGAGTGTCTTCCTTCAATGCCCAAGATGTGGGAAATTGTCCTTAGAACAGGGATATGAATGGCTGGTGGTGAGAACTGAATTGCTTGTAGTAGCTGGAATCAGAACATAATCTTATCTATACAGACTCTTCCTTGGGAGTAAATCTCATTATACTTAATTCTGAATAAGCGTATTTAAAACAATAGTGCTAGTGATTCTAATTTAAACATATCACTCAGCCTCTAATTGTACAATGGAGTATCCCAGATGTGTTGCAATCCGAAAGACTGTACTTAGAAATTACATAAGTCTGTGGTTTGCATTGGGATAAAAAGGTTTAGCTGTGCATGTTTACTGGAAAGAATGCTCTCTGCTATAAAGCCACAGGCAAGATTCCTTTCCCAGTTTCCAGAATTGGGAATATCATGCAGGCTAGGAATTCTGGAAAATGTTGGTCTAAGCATATTTGTACCCAGAATATTGGGGAAGACTACTTTAAGCTTACTTGCAGGAAAGCTGAACAGGTTGTTCGAAAAAGCTGGGGTTGTCAGATCTGGATTGCAAGAACTGGAAGAACTCTGTCAGCAAAGAAATTCAGGAGACTTTGCAGAATATATTGGCAGAGTTGCTCAAGATTAATGCAAGCTAATGACAATAATAACAAGTAATTATAATCAAGAAGAGAGCCAATTTGGTGTAGTGGGTAAAGCATCAAGTTAGAAATGGAGTCTGTGAGTTCTAATTCTGCTCTGGGCACAAAGCCAACGGGGTGATTTTGGGCCCATCCCTTTCTCTCAGCCTAGGAAGGAAACAATGGCAAACCATGAAAAGCATTGCCATGAAAACTGCAGGGACCTGTCCAGGCAGTCTCTGAGAATTGAACAAAATTGAATGGAAGAAAATAATAATTAGGAAAAAATGTTACTAAAATGTTACATACAGAAGAATTCATTTTATTTACTGCTGTCCTATATTAAGTTTTCTTGTGGGGCTAAGAATTTTAATATTTACAGTGAATAGGCAATGGATCTCTAAGGAGTTCAACAGGTTAATCTGCATTACAAGAAGTACCTATTTTTTGCTTCCCAGAAAAGTGTTTTGCCTCTGAAAAATTACAAGGGTTTTGTAGGTTTTTTTAAAAAAAATCTACCACATTCTGGTTCTCTTTGAAAATGCATGTCCCAGGATAGAGATTATTGGTGAGTGCTGCTAAATCAGCTTTTACACACATTCCTTTATTTCCTTGCTGGAGTTTGTCCACATTTTCTAAGGAGAAGACTGAGGGAAATACTTGACAACATCCACTTTCTAACAAGAAATATGAAGTTAGTTTTTAAGAGCCAGAAATGGATCCCTCAAAACTGGCCATGCTGATTGGGACTGCTGGGTGTTATATTGCTATTATTAAACATTATCTTCAACTTTTCTGCTTTGGGCATTCTGGTGTCAATCAGCAATATCTGAAGGCCACCTGTTCTGAGTTATGAGGCTAATAATGTTGGCAGGGTAAGTGGGACCAACAATAGGTTGGATTTTCTATGTTAAAGAAGGGGTTCTCTCTCAAGCAGTAGTGGGTGAATGGTGCTTTTTATTAACTGACCAAAGATTTTGATCAGATTCTTTGTTGGAGTCACAGCCTTACTTATCCTCTTTTCTGCACAAAGCTCTCCTTAAGCCAAGAAGTTGCTAACAAAGGAAATCCCAACCTCCTTTCCATTTTACACGGCCAAGGATGGTCTCAATGATTGCTGGTTTGGACAGTCTTGTCTTTCTATGTCTCTAATACGGAGACATGGGCATCCTTGGCGCTCTCTGAATTAAGCACACTGATGATGTAACCTAGTTTGGTAATGAAATGTCTTCAAGAAAACCACCAAGGAGCACCGAGGACCCCATGGGATCTGCATCTATGGATGCAGAGAAAGTTGGCCTTTCCTGTCTCTGTCTCACAATACACCAAGACAATAGTGGAATCATGGAATCAGCATTCACCAAATTATTTCATCCCGTCTCAGTGTGCTTAAAATGGTCCTTTCTACCTGGTGTCTCTGTCTCAGGCAACTCTTTTATTCTTGCTTCTACTACATTCATTGATAGGAAGGAAATTATTGTGCATCCAGGCACTTATGAGTAAACTCATCTCTTAGCATTCTTTCTCTTGGGAAAAACTAGAGGAGTGAGCAACAGGTTTTTCCTAAGCTTGCAGTACCTTAAGGATTATAAATTTTATTAAAGCACTGACTTTCATGCACTTTATTAGAAGGTTTAACCCGATTGATTAAACAGAATATGTTGTAAATCATTTTCATCAGTTAATCAGGTAATAATGCATTTAATATGCTTTACAACCATAATGGGTGTGACCTAGCAGCTGTTTTGGAAGTAGTCACTAACCATAGGTAATTATCACTGTCTGCAACTTATACATTTCATTTCCCTCTGGGTTATTTGTTTACTTATTGAGTCACTAATTTTACTTTATCTCTCATCTCCCTGTTTTTAAGCTGTGTACACCCCCCCACACACACACACTTAACCATTTTAACCACTGGCTACTGAATCGACACTCGTTTCTGGATCCAAACCACATACTAAGTCATAAACTGACCACAGGGGCCGATCTTGCATAACACGTCGGCCGACATGCGGTGCGACTGTGTGAACATCACCATGTTGCATGAATTTGATGAAGCGGACTATAATCCGAAGAAGTGTTTAGCACAAGACAATCCACTTCCCCAGTCGTGAAAGTGTGAACAAAATCTTTGTGGGCTTTTGCAGCACAGACCAACACCGCTGCCGCCCTGGAATTCCCCTTCACCAAATCCCCGAATGACATCTTAACAGGCCGCTCACTCTAGTCTTGGGCGGAGCAAAGTGTGTGTGTGTGTGGGGGGGCGACTTTATGAAAAGTTCCACAAAGGAAGGTGTTAAATGTTCGGTTCAACTCAAAACTTAAGAGAAAATTTTTATAAAATGTTTTAATAGATGGCATCTGGATCCCAAGAAGTTGTCTAATATGTATCCTAATTTACAGTCTAAATGTTGGAGATGTGGTAGTTTAGAAGCCACCTATTTTCATATGTGGTGGACTTGTAGAAATATAAAAGTTTTTTGGATTAAAATTTGGTGGAACATTCAAAAGATTTTTAAGAGAAAGATAAAAGTTTTCTCCGCAATTGTTTTTATTGGGTATTGTTGTAGATTGTGATGTTAAAGAAACCAATTTGATGTTGAATATGATAACAGCAGCACGGTTACTGGTGGGACAATATTGGAAGAAGGATAGTTTGCCTACTATAGAAGAATGGGTGTTTAAAGTTTCGAATCTTGCAGAAATGTCTAAGATTTCTGCTTACTTGAAAGATCATTCACAGGAAAGATATATTTCAGTTTGGAGGAGATGGATAGATTATATTCAGAACAAATATGGGACTAAAAAGTTCCGTTTAGCTTATGAGTAGATTTTAGAGGGATATTGTTATTGCTACTTTGTACGTAGTTATGTTAAAGGGGAGTTAAAGCACATTATGAATTTGGTTAATTGTATATTATGCATGATTTTTATTTAGAATATGATTATTATAACTATAATCCTGTATTTAGCTCTGGGAAGTGGGCGGGTTTGGGGTGGGGGGGGGGATTTGGGGATATATTGTAAAATCTTGTTTTTGTAAAACTCTTTAATAAAAAAAAATATGTTCGGTTCAACAGGTGAGGGGAGCTTTTAAGACAGGGGTCTTCAAACTTGGCCCTTTTATGACTTGTGGACTTCAACTCCCAGAATTCCTCAGCCAGCAAAGCTGGCTGAGGAATTCTGGGAGTTGAAGTCCACAAGTCATAAAAGGGCCAAGTTTGAAGACCCCTGTTTTAAGAAGCGGTTCTTCGAGCGGCCGGCTTGGGGGAAAGGGAAAAGTTTCCGAAAGTCGAGGGGAGAGAGAAGCAAGCGGGCCAGGCTGTCCCGGCCTCGCCATTCGAATCCCCTCAGTTGTTTGTGCAGAAGAGCCGACGCGCAGCTTGGTGGCACCAGATACCTCCCTTTCCCCCCCCCCCCCGGCTGACTCCGATCCCGGCCCTGCCGCTCCTGAGCCTCTTTTCAGCTCCGGAATTTGCCGCTCTCCGCAATCAGCGCTTGTTTTCCATCGGCAGTCTTAAGCGGAGCTCCCAGTCTCCCCGCAACGCGAGCGAGCGAGCCGTCCGCCTGCCCGTCTCCGGCGAGGGAAGCTGCCCGGGCGGCTCGGCTCGAAGCGGCCGAGCCGTTTCCCTTGGAAGCAGGCGCGCCCGGAGCTCGTGATTGGAGGTCTCCGCGTGGAGGTTTCGGCCGCCTCTCCCCGGAGCCCTGAGGCGTAGCAGCCGCCTGCTCCTCCCTCTCTTGCCTCCCGCTCGCCTTCCCTCCCTCCCTCAGCCCCGCACCGAAGTTTGGGAAGCGTCGGGGAAAGTTTGTGCGCCGCGCTCGGGGCAGGAAAGCCGTCGCCGTCGCCAAGCATCATGGCGAGCAGGCCAGCCGGATCGGAAGAGGCCGCCCGAAGAGTTCCCTGCTGCTCCAGCGGCCCGCTTCTCCTCCGGAGAAGGGACGGCGGCGGCGGCGGCGGCGGACGGCGGCCCCTGTGGCTCTTCTGCTTGGCACTTTTCTGGAGACTCAGCGCCGCCGACTCGGAGTTTTCCATTCTGGATGAGGCGCAAGTTTTGGCCACTCAAATGAGAAAACTAGCCGCGGAGGAGTTGGGCGTCGTTAACATGCAGGTAGGTAATATTGCCCATTTGCTAATCTCTTCCCTCCCCCTTCTTCCTGATTTTCTTTTTCTCCCCCCTTTCCTTCTTTTTTTTCCTTCCTGGTTTTCCTCCCCCCTCCCCCGTTCTCCCTTTCCCTCCATCTACTAGAAGCTCTTCCTTCCCTCTTTTAGTACTGATGCTTCTCCAGATCCTCCGTCTTTCTCTTAAAATGCCTGATGGAAGCAGCTTCGGCGCCTCGATTTAGAAGGAGCCAGAGGGAATCTCTCGGCTGGAGGTTCTCCCCGTTCCTCCATGAGACTCGGAGAGGGGAGGGGGGGCAGGTGTCGTGGGGCTGGGGAGGAAAGAGGAAAGTTTCTCTTTGACCAGAACGTGCGTTTTCTCACGACCGTCTTACTGACTTCTGATCCGGGCAGCCTCCCGTACCCTTTCATATGAGAGCATCGATGAATGCTGAAACACGATCTCCTGGATTTAGACTGCTGCCTCCTGGACAGAGATACTTTCGGGGGTGGGAGGGAAGCTTGTAACGGGGGCATTTTGCATACTTTTGGTCTGCCTTCAGAGATTTGGTACATAATACGCTACCTTGGAAGAGATTAGGTGGAAATCCGAATCCTTTGCACGTAACTTTCGGCTGATTGGAAATCACCCAATTGTCACAAATAACTGAAGGTTTTAACTAAGTGTGAAACCAAAAACTGGAATGAGGTTTCGTGGTTGGTTTAGTGCTGCTTTTTCCTGGAAGCCATTCTATTGACCAAGTTTTCCCTCTGAAAGAAAGTTAATGGAAAAGCATTAAACTCTGCCTGATCTTTTATCAACGGCTAAATTATGCCACGGGTGCAATTTCCCTTTTGCGCTGCAAGTGCTCAATTATTTTAAATATGACTTAAATCGAGCACTTTGTGATGGCTGATAAAGAGGTGGGAAAGGAAGGCCTTGTTTTGGGGAAAAAAATATTCTTACGGTGCACACCTCCCATACTTTAGAGACAGCAACAAATTTGTCAGGAGAGATGGCAAGGAGGGGTAAATACAAAATGATTATAAATGGAAATAGACTTCAGATAGGCATAAATTACTTTCCTAATTGAAGGATTTAAGTTAGCAAGTTCATTTGTTTCCTGCAAAAACTCATTCCTGACCCGGATAATTTGCTCCAGTTCAGAGGGAACCAGATGATTAGTAATTATGGTCTATTTCTGCCTTTGTGGTTGCATATTAATGACAGTTTGAGTATTGTCCTTGCTGCAAAGGAGGCTAATAGCTGTGTTACTGCCACCAAGGGCCAGCCCAGCTCCCTGGACAAAAGGTGAAATTGGATCCCCAACACCCTGCAAATGCAAGTAGTCAGTGGCAAAGGCAGTTTTAAAGCTTCCTAGATTGAAAAGGAAACACTTCTATGGAACCAGCAGGGGTCTGTGCCCAAATGGCTCTTTATCTTCTTCAAACCGGCTCCCTTCCATTATCTTTTGAAATATTTTTGTTTCGCTTCCCTCCTGGGGCTCAGCCTTTGTCAGTTCTTCTCTTCCTGGCCTTTATAGTAAGAAGCCATACATTAAAATGACTTCGCTTAACAAGGTAGATAGTAGTAAATTATTGATACACTGAACTATGGAGAATTCACAAGTCACTTCTTGCAAAGAGCCGAAAGATGTGTGTGTCTCCCTCTAAAGAAGCCTATGCATACTCTGTGGTCTCTTGCAAATCTGTTAAGGATTATTGCAGGTTTTTGTTTTTGTGTGTGTGTACTGTGTAGTGAAACCGGATCTCTTCATTTTTAAGAACTTTGCATATCTTTGGGTATGTATGAGACTTCTTTTAATCCAGTCAAGGTGTATTAACCACATACACATTGATTATACGAGTGCTTTCAAATGTGTAATTTAATCTTATTTAATAAAATGCCTGTCTTTAGGAATGGCAGCTTTGAATGATATTGGTTTCAATAAAAAATACCCGTAACTATAGCCTACTATTGGTAAGGGAAAAGTTTAAAGCCAGATGCCTTCAGTTGATTAAAGCGGTTTTATTAATATTTATATTTTGTTCATTTTAGAGGAACCTATTTGTGTTATAAATGCTTCTGTTTGAAATGAAGGCTGTGATTTCTGAAGTAGAAACTGTTAATTTAGAAGGCTGTAATTTTGTTGACTCCTGGTAATAAGTAGGCAAATATTCTTGTTATACTGAAAATCTCCAGTTGTAACAATGGTATACGATAGGATTGCCCTGTAGTTCTAAGTGTTGTCAGGTGTCCTATAATTGCAATAGATATAAAAGAATAGACATTTACAACATTTACTTAATTACGAGTTTGCTGTGAGTCGCTGGAGCAGCATAGAAGAAAATATGATGGCTGGGATAATCGAGGTAAAAGGAATGATAAGGATGGGGTTTAGAATAGATTAAATTGTGGTATAGGTGAAATAAAATAAGATTACATGATGGGTAGTCCTGAAGAAAAAAAAAGTAGATATTTTGGATCTGACCCTGAATATTTAGTAGGGATACAGCTGATTGGGGAAGTTAAAGGTCTGGAGGTAATTGTACAAATTAAAAAAAAAAAGGAAAGTACTCTGTGTGACACAAGCAGAAGATGAAAATAGAAAAGTAGGTAGCCACTCCCAAGTTCATGAGACCAATAAGAGGATCTGTAGTTGAATTAATATGAAAGACATCGTGGTGTTTATTCCAACTCTGAAGAACAGTAAACCATGTTTTGATCTATTGTGAAATTTTGGCCCCGAGGTAAGCAGAAATATCAGGATCTGGGGAGAAGTGTACTGAGAGGTTGACTTGATAAAATTTGCATGTATGGGAATTATACAAGATTGCCTATGAGGAATATGAGGGGGAGCAAATGTTTTCTGTTCTCTCATTAATGGATGAAGAATAATGGCCAAATCTCTCCTGGAAAGGTGAGAGGTAAAATCAAGGGAGATTTTTGTGCCGGAAACCTCCATGATGTGAACGTGTCTATAAGAGCAAATGCTCTGCAAGATGCAGAATGCTTTTCAGAAATTAGGCGAACTCTGCCTAGATTATGGCTGTCAATGGTTGTTTTTCCCCCCTTTGTGTTTAATGCAGTATTCCATTTCTAAAACCAGAAATTATGAAAAGCGTAGCAGCATTTTTGTGTGAAAATAACACCTTTTCTTCAGATGATAAGGATTCATATACTTATATAGTGGAAAATATTCACATTTATTGCATAGGAAGTTAAGGTTGGAGCAGGAATACATTATCCTAAATAGTAAGCCGCAATTAAGATTTGTTTATGTTTTCATGGCAATATAATTAAGGCTTTGATCAAGTTTATTGGTGTAACTAGCTACTTTTAGATTTTGCATGCCTCATGCTTTGTTTTTGATTAAAGTTTCTAAAATAAAGCTTTTATGCTTGGTATAATAGAATGTAAAATGTATTCCATATTTTGATGCATGTTTACAATTTAATTGTTAATTGAGGTTTACAAACCAGACATCTTAATAATATAGGATTCTTTTTTTTATTAAAGAGTTTTACAAAAACAAGATTTTACAATACATCCCCAAATCCCACCCACCCCAAACCACCCCCCTTCCCCCCACTTCCCAGAGCTAAATACAGGGTTATAGTTATAATAATCATATTCTAGCTAAAGATTATCCATAATATAAAATTAACCAAATTCATAATGTGCTTTAACTCCCCTTTAACATAGACACATACAAAGTACTAACACTAAAATTAATAACAATATCCCTCTAAAATCTACTCATAAGCTAAATGGAACTTTTTAGTCCCATATTTATTCTGAATATAATCTATCCATCTCCTCCAAACTGAAATATATCTTTCTTGTGAATGATCCTTCAAATAAGCAGAAATCTTAGACATTTCTGCAAGATTCGAAACTTTAAACACCCATTCTTCTATAGTAGGCAACCTATCCTTCTTCCAGTATTGTCCCACCAGTAACCGTGCTGCTGTTATCAAATTCAACATCAAATTGGTTTCTTTAACATCACAATCTACAACAATACCCAATAAAAACAATTGCCGAGAGAACTTTATCTTTCTCTTAAAAATCTTTTGAATGTTCTACCAAATTTTAACCCAAAAAGCAATAATATAGGATTCTTAATTTGGTACAAAATAATGCCTGTAATTTACACACACACACACACACACACACACAAAATGCCAACATTTTACTTCATTCTTCCTTTTGAAAAAGTTTGTACAACATTCAATGCATGGCTTACCATTGACATTAGATATTGTTCATAGGCCTGTGCCAAATAATGTGGCAAAACGTGGCTTGTCATTATATGTAAAAAAAAATGTCTGCAACTTTTAACAGGGATGGCTGCTTAAAGCCCCCCTCCCCCAACTTTAAAAGTAGCAATTCTTGTTGCTGAAATACAGTGTGTAATTTGCACTTTGGAAAAGTTTGGTTCATCTGGACATATACTTAGAGGACACACGGGAGCATTTTGCAGTAATGATAAGAATATTTGTTTCTTGAAACTCAGTGACATATAATTATGTACCGTACATTTACCTGGAATGAGTCCCATTAAGAAAGGCTGACTTCAAAGTAAACATGCATAAGGCCAGGTGGGTTAACTAATATGCTGGCTTAAACATTTGCATACTTCACACTCACCTCTAGATTTTTCAGCTGAAGATATGCATGGTTTAACTTGAAAGGCATTGAATTGGTACTGGAGCAATTCATTTTTCATTCATATGTATATTAAATGCTGTCTGTTCAGAATAATAACCACATATGTGATACCATAGGAAACATTATACATAGGTGTGCTGTGTGTGAGGCAGGCATATCTGCTGATTCCTTTTTCTAAATAATGAAAACTAGCTTCAGCTGACTCCTAGCTTGATTTCAAGAAATCTAGATGGGTCATTCTTTTCATCCTATGTGTTCTGCTTAGAACGTGACCTGCTTTTTTAAGTCCTTTGCTTCTCCCTCAGACTGGGGATCACCTGTAACCTTTTTTATTTGTGTATATTTTTAAAGATCTGGAGGCTGTTTTCTTTGTGTTTGTTTTTAAGTAGTTCACATGCCAATCTTGGAATTATCTATAAAATAGAAGAACAGAATTTGCTGACAAGATGGATCAGCAGCATACACAAAGGTCACGCTTCTTGTCAATATTGTAAGAATTGATCATTTCATGTTGATTTAATCCTGCTATTTGTTTTGGATGAAAGTCATCTCTTAAAATCATTGTTAAAATATATGCAGCCTAGAACAATTCACTACTTTGGATTTATATTGTACATCTTTTGTTCACAGCAAGGACTGCAGTGGCCAGCAAATCTCTGTTGCGTAGGCAGGAAAATGAGGCCAATGATTATTCTGATACTTCTATTATAAACCTTGTGTCAGGAATTTCCATTTGAGTGTCCTCCTGAGAAATGGGGTGGGATTACTGTAATTCTGGCTAAATCATGTGATATGAAACAAGGCTATGTTCAACTCTACTAATCTGCTTGTCTAGTGAGATGATTCCTGAATAGTCACACAATAAAATACTGGTCAGGGTTGATATTGATTGAAGCAGCATATAAATCCAGTAAATAAATATATAAAATGGATCTTTCTGAGGATCACTAATTGATTAAAACCATCTCAACTTGCAACGAGATAGGCAGCAAATAAATTGTATAAATGAAATAAAGAAATAAATAAGATTAAACGAATACATCACACAATGAAAGGATGTCAAGTATTTGTTTTAATCCTGGGCTTTTTAACTTTAATGGCCAAGTATGGAGACAGGAGATGGTTCTTTGGATTTATGCTTAGCTGTATTGTCTTGACAGGCATAGGGTCAGCAGTCATGAGAAGCAATGCAAGAATATATAGGCTTTGGGTTTGATCCTATAGATGTTTTTCTCTATATATTAACCAAATAGGGTACGCATCTCATAGAACTGCTGCAAAAATGTTTAGTGGGTTCCATTATGTGTATTTAGCTATACCTCTTTTTCTTATTACACTTGTGTGCCTATCCCAGCCCTTAATAAGTTTTTAATGTTGCCTAGCTCACATTAGAAAGGGAAAGTTTGAAGTAGTACAGTATTCCATACTAACAGTATAGTGCTAAACTGCTTCAGATTTCTACTTAATGAATCAGAAATAGATTTGACATATACAAGGGTCAACAGTTCATTTCAAAGTTGGGAGTACCTAGTAACAGGATAAAGTATTTTGCTGGCTGGGGATTTAGTGTAATAAGAATTGTTAGGTTGCCAAAAAGTGTCAACACTTTTTGACATAGTACTGCTTTTAACATTAGTATGTACTGCATATTTGGCTTGAAGGGGTTCTGTTATACATTCTACATTCATTGTATTTCTAGCCAAAGCCTTATGCATTGATATTTACATTATTTTAACATTAATAAAGCTGAAAGAAATATACAAAGGGAACATTTCTGTTTCTTGTTCATTTCCTTTGTGTGTTTAGCAGTACTTGGACTATCTGTTGGCCTAAGTAAAATTATTCTAGTTTATCCCAAATAGTCAAGCTTTATATGAGAGACAAAAGGTTCGCATCCCACCAGGCTCAAGGTTGACTCAGCCTTCCATCCTTCTGAGGTAGGTAAAATGAGGACCCAGATTGTTGGGGGCAATTAAGCTGACTTTGTAATAATGCCACTTGGGGGGGGGGGCGAAAGCCCTAATAAGCAGGCATATACATAGAATGAAGGCTATTGTTAAGCACATTTGATTTGTGCTTAGATTGTAAGCCGCCCTGAGTCTTCAGACAAGGGCAGGATATAAATGGGATTAAAATAAATAAATAAATAAATAAAAGTGAACAAATGAATATTGCTGTAATCCCACAATAGCTAAGTATATAACTACAATTAAAAATTACTCAAGTTAAGTACCATATGGTTTTAGCTTTAATTAGCTTTAAATATTTTTTGTCTGTTATGTGTTATAGTATAGTTAAAGAGTAAAGGGTACAGGTTTTGCATGAGAGTGTTGAAAGCTTTCCAAATGGAATTTTCATCTTTAGTAATATCATGAAGGTAGAAATGGTTGAATACACAGAGATGAACTGTGCATTTAATTTACATAAAATCCAGTTAAATGTGGTTATTGTCATGATCCTCCACTTGCCTATTTTTGGAATGCAGGTTCTGGTATAGAAGTCAAAGGACAAGGATGCTGTATGTCTAGAAACAGATTAGAGCATTGGTGTCCAACATTTTGGCTTCCCTGGGTTGCATTGAGTGAAGAGGAATTATCTTCATCTACATATAAAATATATAATATAATAATGCATATAAATATCACTTCATATTACAAAGTAATGTTGAAAGTTTACAATCTTGGGGGACCGCATTACTAGCTGTCCAGGGCCTCATGTAGCACATGAGCTGTGGATTGGACACTGCTGGATTAGAGTGTAAGCATACGAAGGATTGATGTAGCCAGCAACTCAGCCAGTTAGTAGATTTCTTTGCAGTTGAGAATTGGGCAGCTGTTACAAAACACTATGAATAGGTGGCTTCTTTGCCTGGAAATTAGGGAGGCTGGCTGCTTTTGATGCACTGATGATATGTAAGCTTAGGGTTACTCTCAAGAGTCATCGGTATCAGTGAAGAGATAAGTGAATCCATGATAAAATATGGCAATTTTCCAGCTTGAACTGGCTTCTGAATATAGGTTACTGGGCACTGTAGTAAGCCTTGCATTGATAGCCTCAAGGTGGATTTGTAGGTGGGGAATCATAGCTAGTGTAAAATATTGTAGCTAGATTGCTGACAGTGGCTTTAACCCTCTATGAACATAGTAAACTAATAACAACAACAACGTTGGAAGGGACCTTGGAGGTCATCTAGTCCAACCCCCTGCTCAGGCTTGTTCTAAAAGAGCTGCTCTGGCTGCTGGTTTGTTGTCAAATCATGTTGAAGTTACGTGTTGTGACAAAGGCCGGGATAAACCTTTCTTTTGTTCCTGTACATCAACTTAGATTCTAGTGAGGATGCTCTCTTGGGTGGGTGATTAGCTATGTGATAGCCCAAATTATGGCACACCTGATGCAATCATTCTACAGGTAGCCCTGGATTTGCAGCCATTTTATTCAGTGACCATTTGAAGTTACAACAGAACTGAAAAAAGCAATTTATGATTGGTTTTCACACTTGCAACTGTTGCAGCATCTCTGTGATCATATGATCAAAATTCGGACACTTGACAACTGTCCCAGGGTCATGTGATCACCATTTGTAACCTTCCCAGCTGGCTTCCGACAAGCTAAGTTAATTTGTAAGCCAGATTCACTTAATACCTGCATGGTTCACTTAAAGTGGCGAACGTACGTAATGCTCCTTATTTTGTTATTTTACATTTTGTTATTTTATTTCATATTTTATTTTATTTGCATCTCACCTTTGTTATTTTTATAAATAACTCAAGATGGCGAACCTATCTAACATATTTTCCTCCTCCTATTTTCTCCACAACACCCACCAGTGAGGCGGGTTGAGCATAGGATGCTGTGATAGTTAAAGTGTAAGGACCAGTTGTAAAACATGCTTTTTAGTGCCATCCTGACTTTGAATGGTCATTAAATGAATGGTTGTAAGTCAAGGACTATCTGCATAGGAATTATGAAACAAAAGGTGTTACTACAAAAAAAATTAAAATTAATTTTATGAACATATCATCTGCTTGAGACTTTTGCCTGGGTGCTTGTGGGGGATAAGGAGAGGGGCGCCTGATAACACATGAATTGCGACATCATCACACAAATTATGTGACTCGTGTGCTGACATGTAGTTTCATAATATCATTATGTAATCTCGTAATTACAAGCTACATGGTGCAATTATGTAGTGTACAAGTCATTTTGACATCATCATGGCTTGAAAGACAGGGGGCTCTAAATCATGAATTATTTGTCAATACATGAGCATTTATTACATTAACGCTTTGGATTGAATAAATCCTGAATTAACTTTTTACCAAATAAATTAAATTTTGGAGTATACTTGGATTACATTAGTTTTCAGATATTTAACATAAAGTGAAATAGGCCAGCTCAATAAGTCACAGCTTTTTTTTTCTTTGTAGCTTCTGGTTGCTGTAGAATTTCCCCCCCTTTTTAATCACTCGGATATTTAAGGAAACCAAAAGCAACCCAAAACATTACAACTGATAAATCTGTATGGAACCATGTTTCTTACAAAAACTGTGTGCGGTGTAGTAATTAGAATTGAAGGAGCCAAATAAAAAATCATCTGGTTTACATGATTGTGCATTGGTTTGGATCCAACCATAACAGCCTTTTTAAAATGCTCCAAGACTGCCCCAAGTCCACAACAGTTTTTCATCCTATTTCTCTACCACTTCCTTTCTTTCTTTTTTTTAATAGCCAAACATTTTGGAAATATGGAACAAGGTACTGGTGAAAAAGCAGTTAATATTGTTATGCTTAGGAGAACAAATCTGAATTTTTAATTAGGCTTTAGTTGTTTCTTTGGAGCGTCAAGGCATCATTAGAGATGTAAGTCTTGTTGCATTAGCTGAGAATGACATTTCACTTCAAACACAGAGAATACAGCTGTCCTGCTCTGATAAAAGTTGCCAAATGTGGTACAGCAAGGTGGATTCATTGATAATTAGCTGTCCCATTTCACTGCTATGTTGAAGGACCCTGCTGGTCATGTACCAAAAAAAAAGAGAGAGAGAAAGAGAGAAAAAAGAGTTATTAATTGGGAGAAAATCCGAAAGCTTCAATCCAGCTATTGCAGGGCTGATAAAATATTTTGTTAAGAAAGCACATATATAATAAGTAGTGTAAGTGTCAGGTGCAGCTTCTTAAGAAGATGTTTACGTATTAATTTAGTCATCTGGAAAGAATATAGGCTGTAATGATCCCTTCTTGAATATCAAAAGAATAGCTTTGGCCCAAGCAGTCTCAACAAATTGGGGTAGCAGATACCCATAGTCTAACATGTCTGAATGAAAAATGTGTTTCATATGGATTGCACACATTCTTGGGTCTATTGTATGAGGAGGAAAAAGATCTCAGGGTAGTGTAGTGATTAGGGACTGGAAACAAGGATATCTTGGTTTAAAAGCAGTTTTACTAGAAGACCTCACAGGTAGATCTCGGAATGACCCCAATCCTTCAGAGTTATGATGGTGAGCTTCTCACTGTTCCTCTTAGTTGCGGTTGTCTTAATAAACCCCACAGTCACAAGATCACAATTTGGGCACTTGGCAACTAGATAGCAATTATGATGACTGTGATTCCGCACTCACCATTTGTGACTTACCTTGCTGAATTCCAACAAAGTCAATGGGGCCGCTAGCAGGAGGTGGCAAATGGTATTGTATGACCTCACACTTAACAATGTGGGATTTTCTTAGCAATGGTAACCTAAAGTGCTGTTTTAAGTTGGCACCATAACATGACATTGTGATTTATAACTTCATCTCTTACCGATGGAGTTGCCTGCTTCAGTTACCATTGTTAAGCAAGGACTATTTAACTACTTATACCAGACATGTCAAACACAAGGCCCGGGGGCCGGATCTGGCCGGCGAAGTGGTTTCATGCGGCCCGCGAAGCCATCCTGGAAACAGTGAGGGAGCGGCCCCCACTGCCTTGGCCCTGGCCCAGAGACCCTCCTTCTGCCAGAGACCCTCAGATCTGTCCCACTCCTGCCCGGGCCCCCATAGGCACCCTTGATGCGAACGATGTAGAGCTGGCCACGCCCACCCAGTAGGCCATACACACTCTAGTCACGCCCACCCAGTAGGCCACGCCCACCCGGCCCCTTGAGGGCAACCGCAATGCTGATGCGGCCCTCAATGAAATTGAGTTTGACACCCCTGACTTATACAATGATTGCTAACCTAGAGTAGGAAACCCGCATGTAGTATCTGCAACATATTCCCCCCCCCCGCCGCCGCCGCCCCAAACCTAGTCCTTGAGGTCATGCTGTAGCAATTTAGCAATACAGTGTTTTAATTTTAGGGGCTCTGTTTTGCTCCCTCTTCCATCAGAATTATGGTACTGGGAGTGGAAAGGATGTGTAAGTTGGAGATGAAAAGTGAAGCAGATGGGATCTGATCAATATTGGATGGGAGAGTATCAGAAAATACCAGGGCTGTTGACAAGGCCTAATGCCCTTCAGTTTTTAGTTACAATGTAGTTTCTTACACGTTTGAAATGATTCTTAAGATATAGCAAGGAATTGATTATTCTGTCTTCTTTTTACTTTCAGTTTAAAAATGTGGGCTAAGATCAATAGAATCATTAAGGACAAACATTAAAGTTTTGTCTGGCAACTTTCATCAGTTTAAGTATACACCAGGGGTGTCAAACTCAATTTCATTGAGGGCCACATCAGCATTGCGGTTGCCCTCAGGGGGCCGGGTGGGTGTGGCCAGGGTAGGTGTGGCCTACTGGGTGGGCGTGGCTAGAGTGCGTATGGCCTACTGGGTGGGCATGGCCAGCTCTACATTGTTCGCATCAAGGGTGCCTATGGGGGCCTGGGCAGGAGTGGGACAGATCTGGGGGTCTCTGGCAGAAGGAGGATGGCTTCGCGGGCCACATGAAACCACTTCACGGGCTGGATCCGGCCCCTGGGCCTTGTGTTTGACATGTCTGGTATACATCATTGTATACTGATCTCTTTTGAGGCAACGTTAACTGTCAGTAATAGATAGGCACTAGACCAAATCTAGTTTTTATATGATCCTTTAATTATTACCTGAAAAAAAGAAAAAGTATTAATTGCAGGACTGTCTTCATTTTGACTGAAAGCATTTTTTTTCCTCACGAAGATCTTGTATAGATTTAGAGTCAAATTAAAACAGAATTGCTTGCCAACTAGAGAGGAAAAAATCCCTGCATTTTAAGTAAAGAATTATGCTGTGGATGGCTTATGAACATGTCAAAACATCAGTACAATTTGAAATTTCATTCTAATACATGTTTGCAGTAAAACCCTCCCACACGTATGAAAAAAGTTAATACCTTTTCTGTGTTTCTCCTTGAAAAATAACAATTTTTGTGGTATAGTTGAGAGGAAAATAGCTTGCTCTAAATCCAGATATTGCAATATTTAAGGGAGCCTTCACCAATCATCAGTATAGCAACTCCCAGATGTAACATTAAAACTATCTTCATACTAACCATCAGTAAAATTAAAACTGTCACTAGTCTTAAACAAGGCTGGTCAGAAAACAAGGGATGTGCATCAATAAGAAGAGGGATTATGTTTCACTGCTTATCCAAGTAGCTTTTTCAGATTGAGGGTTCTGGGATAAGCAATGAAAGGTTTCAAACCAAAAGAAAAAGAAAAGAAGTCCTGTTGCCATGACTCAACCTCTAAACAACTCTATCTGAATGAATGAAAATCTTCAAGGATGCCTTCCTATAACATACTTTTTTTAAAAATTCCATTTATATCCCGCCCTTCTCCGAAGACTCAGGGCGGCTTACAAGCCTTCATTCTATGTATATGCCTGCTTATTAGGGCTTTCGCCCCCCCCAGCGGCATTATTACAAAGTCAGCTTAATTGCCCCCAACAATCTGGGTCCTCATTTTACCTACCTCGGAAGGATGGAAGGCTGAGTCAACCTTGAGCCTGGTGGGATGCGAACCTGCACTAATTGCAGGCAGCTGGTGTTACGTAAGGAACCCTTACTAGCATAGATGGAGCTTTTCTACACTATCAGAAAAACTGCAATATTTCTTATGGGAAATATGTGAATGTTTAGATACTACACATTCTTAACTCTCTTAAAAATCAAAAATAAATGTATTTTCCTTCCTCTTTTTATATCTAGTCTAGTTGATATTATAATCCACTTTCTTGGTTCAGGGAAGAAATGGACCTCATCGAAACACCAAATGCCCGTATGCAGAGAAGTATGTAGATCTGATACTTGTATTTGAAGTAGTGTTTTTATGAAACTAGTTTGAACTAACCCCAAAATATAGGCAGTCCTCAACTTACGACCACAATGGAGCCCAACATTTCTGTTGCTGAGACAAATGTTAAGTGAGTTTTGCCCCATTTTACAATCTTTTTTTGCCACAGTTGTTAAGTGAGCCACTGCAGATGTTAAGTTAGTAGCACATTTGTTAAGTCAATCCAGCTTCCCCATTGACTTTACTTGTCAGAAGGTCGCAAAAGGTGATCACTGCAGCTGTCATAAATATGAACCAGTTGCCAAGCATCTGAATTTTGATCATGTGACCATGGTGATGCTGCAATGGTTGTAAGTGTGAGAAATGGTCATAAGTCACTTTTTTTCAGTGCCATTGTAACTTTGAATGGTCACTAAATGAATTGTTAAGTCGAGGACTACCTGAATGCAGGCTTGATTATTATGAGTATGCAGGGCTTTTTTTCTCATAGAATGCTCAGAACAGCGTTCCGGCACCTTTTTTTTGCAACCAAAAAAAAAAAAAGCTCCCTCTCTTGGCTTTCGAAAGCCTATTGCAGGAGTAGGCAATCTTGGCTCTTGGACTCGTGGACTTCAACTCCCAGAAATCCTGAGCCAGCCACGCTGAGGGGAAAGAGAGAGGTTTCCAAGCTGAGTCATGCTGGCTCAGGAATTCTGGGAGTTGGTCCTTGAGTCATAAAAGAGCCAAGGTTGCTTATCCCTGCACTAGAGGAGGTCATTAAAATTATTTACAAGGTTACTTCTTTAGGAACTAAACTTTTAGAATCTAAAACAGCTAATTCAAAAAAGCCAACAGGAAAAACCCTCACATTTTTCATCTGCTTCTGTCTTTTGGAAGGTAAAATTAGATAACAAAATAATCTATTTCCTATGTTAACATCTCTGCAATGAAATCAATAAAGGTAACAGGAAAGAAATGAGAAACATTTTTCTCAATGTAATATGTCTAATTTAGGTGATGCTAGAAAAGAAATAGTATCTTTTGTATATACCCTTGAAAACTATTTTGAATCTATGACCATCTATTACAACTAAACCACTTTAAATCAAACAATTCTTAAGAATGAAATATTCTTAATTTGGACTTTACTTTTACTGTTTGGACTGTTGTGTGTTTTGAAAAATAGATTATTTAGAATCTAGTTATGTTGCAATTCAGTCTTTAAATAATTAACCTAGTATATACATAACAATATATGATGTTTTCCATGGTGAGCTTAACATCAATAACAACATTTATTACAAAGGCTAAAACAATTTCTGGTGGTATTATCTGTACAGTAAAATTTTGTTTAGTCACAATCTTTCACTTCACATTCTGGACAAGCAGTGGTCATGTAACCTAGCAAAAGATGTTACATATGTGCATAAGCGTAGTCAGTAGCATATGCCTTTTTAAAAATGTCAAACATGCAAAGAAACAAAAATAAGTCCAAAATATCTGTATTACATCCAGAAATGCCAACTTTGCAACCAATATTTCTCATCCATAACTATGGCACCCTAAGGATACCTGCATACATGCAATGCTTCTCTGGGATTAGTAACACAGCAGGGATTGCTTTTTCCTTCCAGTAACAGATTGCTGGGAAATACCAAACATGGCCTTGAGAATTCCAATGTTTGTTACAAATTTTTCTGGATGTGGTTGGAAAGACGCCTAGAAATGCCAGCACAAATACATCACACTTGCTGAACGTGCACACACAACTAATTACAATCTTCAATTATATGTGATATATCTAAAATTAGATGGGCTGTCTCAACTGCAACCTGCAAACTGTTCCGTTTTGCGGCAAAACAACCCAGTACAAGCTGATCAGCAGAGCTTAGAGAGGACTCATTAACACAATTTTTGGGAAGGAAAAAAAGGACAGTTTAACATCTTCCAGTTGATGTTATGTTATGTAACATCTTCTGGGAGTTGAAGTCCATGAGTCATAAAAGAGCCAAGGTTGCTTCCCCCAGGCCTATTGGCTTTCAAAAGCCAATAGGAATTGCTGCTGAGTGCGCCAAAAAACCCGGCCGGCAAACGTTGCACAGACAAGTTGTCTGCAGCAAAGGCAGGAACTTTGCACCCCTCCCTGCTGCCCAACTACACCATCTCAATTAGGTAAGTAAGATATTATTTGCAAATAGGATGGCAATAAACAAATTAGGCTGCATTTACATCAGGGCTTTTTAACCTTTTCAGAAATTGTACCACTTTTAGGACATGACAATACTCAAGTACCACCAGTGATTAACAAGGTGTCAAAAACTTGAATAAAAAAAGGGGGGGGTATTTTGGGTTTCATTGGTTAGATTCATTTAAAAAAAAGGGGGGGTATTTTGGGTTTCATTGGTTAGATTCATTTATTGTTATAGAAATGGCTAGTTTATAATATTATAGAAAAGCAAAAAGTTGAGGTTCAGTGTTAATGCTTACTTCTACTCCTGCAACAGAGGAAGTCAGAAGTCAGTGCCTTTTCTTTTTCCCTTCTCCCCCTCACTTTTCCCTTTTTCTCTCACCCTTCGCTCGCCCCACTCACTTGCACTTTGCTCACAAAAGCCTCCAGTCGCTCTCACTCACTCCTCCGTCTCTTTCAAAGGCATCTCGTTCAGTCTCTCCTCCACTCCGTCTCTTTCAAAGGCCTCTTGCTCACTCGCTCACTTACTGCCCTGTTGCTTCCAAACACCATTTGCTCGTTCACACACTCACTTACTGCCCCAACGCTTCCAAACACCATTTGCTCATTCACTCACTCACTGCCCCGTTGCTTCCAAACGCTTCCAAACGCCACTTGCTCGCTCGCTCACTTACTGCATTTGGAAGCGACAGGGCAGTAAGTGAACGAGTGCTGGTGCTGGAGGCCATCAGCTGTTTGGCGCCGGAGACCACTGCCACGAGGAACATAGCTCTGGGTAAGGGTTCAAAGCAGCTGTGGGTGGGGGCTCAGCACAGGCCGTGGCATGGCAACTGCGGGGAGGGGAATCCCCACAGCAGCTGTGGGGAGGGGAAACCCCGCGGCCTGTGGCTCCGAGCCGCAGGGGCAGGGGTGCAAAGGACGGGTGGTGACGCCGTAGCAAGACACCTCTGAGTTCTGGCACTTTTTTTTTTAGAAAAAAAGCACTGCGAGTATGTATTTGGGAAAATGTAGCTTGTGCCTGGGATCTCTCAAATGCTTGCTGTCTAAGCTTGCTTGCTTGAATTAATTAATTAATTTGTATCCCACCCTTTATTATTTTTGCAAATAACTCAAGGGTGGTGAACATACCTAATACGACTGGCTCAAAAGTCATCCATCTGGCTTTCATGACTAAGGCAGAATTTGAACTCACGGTCTCACAATTTCTAGCCAGGTGCACTAACCACCAAACTGTCTCATTATTCTGTATACTTTTACTGTGCCAAACTTCATTTTGCTAAACTTTTTTCAAAGCATAAATGGTTTGCAACAGATTTGTAGCCTAAAGATTTCATTTTAGTTATGAAACAACTTTCCATAATTCCTTTGAGTGCCACTTTGCCCGTAGTGTTATGAATTTCCATATTGTAATATAGTGATTTGGTTTGGGACTAGCTAGAACTTGAGTGAATGCTGATAGGATATTCACATTGAAATAGTACTATCATTTCAACATTGTCAGTATAGGATTGAAAATTTATGAAAAATGTGTATATGTGCAGAAATGTACATATGACAGTCTTAAATGTTGCCCACAAAATTCCAAAATTAACTTTAAAAATAATAGACATTTTTATAAAGGTTGGAAAATCCCAGGCCATTTGTGAGATTTTAGGGTAAGTTTATAGATATTTTGTAAGACTTGAGAATTTCATGAAAGTTTTTTAAAAATATGTTAGCACTGTCTTGATTGTGCAGTGGTGTTTACCCCCTGAAAAAGTTGCCCGTTCCAATTTTAAATATAAACACTAAAGAATTGCAGTGCAGTTGTTATAAAATGATTTTTAATTTTCCCCCAATTATATTTACTAAATCAAAAACAACTGCAAACAGCCAGGAGTCAAGAAAAACAACTGTCGAGGCTTCCGGTGGCGACGTGACGCCGAAGACAGCCGTTTTCGGGCTGCCCGCTCCGCAGCTGTGTTTTTCCATCGTAAACAGCGCCGATCAGCTGTTTAGATGGATTTGAAGCCCCCTCCTCGGGAGAAGAGGGGGTGAGGCCCCAGGTAGGGGTTGAGCTCTCCGGGGCCGCCTGAGCTGAGAGTTTGGGTGGCTGAAGGATTGAGCCCCCCCGAAGCCTGGGTTGCTCCGAGCTGCGCAGCGCCCCTGCTCCGGGATTTATGGAGCAGAGCCAGGCGTTAGCAACCACCCCTGCCGAAAGGAAATACTTTTGATTATCAAGATGCAGGCAGAGCGGTACAGCAGGTCAAGGTGATGTGGACTCTTATCTTTACTCTCTAGCTCAATGGATTTTATAGCTTTAAAGTGAAAGTGCGCAATAAGTGAAAGTGGGGGAAGATGGCGGCTAAAACTTCTAAAGCTCTTCGGAGTGCGGGGTCTTCCCTGGTGCAACAGACCTCATTGCAAGCTTTGCTTCCTCCTGCACCTCCTCCGGCATTGACGCTTAAGGATTAACAAGATGCTCTTGGAAAGCATTCACAATTGATGTCTGACATGATGGATGAAAAGCTGAAAAAGTTGGAGGAGAAACTGGAGAAGAAGACGGAAGAGAAGTTTAGAGCAATGAGGGTGGACATGTTGTCTATGATTGAATCTGTAGCTGAATGTGTGCAACAGCTGGATGAAAAAGTGAAGGATCTCAGTCAAAAGAACTCTATATTAGAAGTAAAGGTATCAGAAAATGAAAATATAAGGGATAAAATGGACGGAGAATTGAGCCTTGCTCAGTATCATCAGATGCAGTATGCTATTAGAGTCAGGGGTTTAAAGGAGAACTGTAAAGAAGATTTAAAGCAGCTGATTTCTGAGGCTCTGGAAGGGGTATTGGGCCAGCCAGCATCTGAAATTGAGGGAAATATGGACAAAATTTTTCGTGTAAATTCATGGATTGCAAGACAAAGGAAGTTACCCAGAGATGTGGTGGTCTATTTTACAAAGAGAGTAATTAGAGATGAAGTTATTCAAGCTGCCTATGATACTAAACTGGTAGTGGCTGAGCAAGAAGTCTTGGTTTTAAAAGAGATTCCTCCGAAGATTTTAAGGAGAAGGAAAGATTTTGCATTTTTAGTACAGGAACTTAAGAAATGTGATATTAAGTTTAGATGGGAGATTCCAGTTGGACTGGTGGTGACACATGAAGGTAAAAGACATCGTCTGGTTACTGTGGCCCAGGCACGTGATTTTTATAGCAATGTGTTAAAAGCAACCCCCCTATCATTTTTGGAAGCTGTTAAGGGATACGGTGAGGGAAAGCTTCAAGATGTTGCAGACAGACAGATAGAGGACAATGGTGTTGGAGGGGATCAAGATACAGTTTCATTGGATGTTGCAGGAGGCCAGAGGAAGACGCGTGCCGCCCTAAGAAGAGCGAGACGAGAGCAAGAGCAAGACCAGCAGATAGTTATGGAATCTCCAAAGTGTATTTACAGTGAAGATGTGGGAGGGGCGCGGTCCAAAGAAGTTTTGGGGGTCATGACAGACGTGCTCCAAAAGTTTTGGGGCGTTAAGATTGCTGATTAAATTTTTAAATTAGTATCTTAATGGATTAAATTTATCATAGAGGAGAAAGAAAGTTTTTTTTTAATATTTAACACAATTTAAGATGGATGTTATTTGCTTGTTAGAAAAGTATATTAGGGTTATGGACTAAAAGTGTGTGTTGAACTAAGAATGGGTATGCAAGCTCCTAATTAACAAGTTGTCTTACAGATTGCTTAACCCTTTTTTTTTATTCTTTTTATTTGAACTCAAGGATGACTTGGAACTGCGAGACATTTGGTGTGATACATGCAAGAATTATTTTTGATTATGGTTTAGTTTGGTTGGAGATTATTAAGGTTAATAGATAGGCGCTTTTGGCGCGTAACTGAGAATTTGTTTATTTTTTTTTCTTTGAAATTAATATGAATAAGGACTGGGATTAAGAAAATCTATTTTGAGTAAAGCTCTTTTCTGTTTTTCTCTTTTTCTTTTTTACTTTATTTGTAATATTCATATTGTTTGTATTCATTTTACATGAGCTAGAGGGAGATAGAACTAATAGTTTATTGCTGATAACATAGGGGTGCTTATGTTTGTTTTTTGATTTTATACCCTGTATTTAGCTCTGGGAAGTCAGGGGGGGGGAGGAGGGAATGGGGGGAAGGGATAGGGAGGGTTGGGTGGGGGTGGGGGAGGGGGGATTAAAGTCAAAATGTATTGTAAAACTTTTTAAATAAAAAAAAAGAAAAACAACTGTCAGTGATTTGCTGCTTTCTCTGTATTATAGAAGCCAAACCTTTATTTTCATTTCTAATATCTGATCTTCATCTTACAAGGTGAGGCATCCAAGTTACACAAAATGCAATAGTATAACAAACTCTGATTGATTAAAAATGGATAAGATTAGGATTGTTCTTATTTTTTGTATTTTTTTGGTACTTGTCTTGATGTAATTTGTTTACAAATGAGTTGAAAGATTTATAGTATAGGAAATATTTTCTATACATTGCAGGAAGGGGCTTTCTACAATTCATGTCAAAATCAAGCTATTCTGCCCAATAGTAAAATACAAGTAACTCCACCCACCAGTTTGGCTGCTGTTTAGTTTAAAACAGTAGGTCTTAGTTTACTCTTTCTTATGAATTTAGCTCCTGCTCAACATTATCCCTTCATAACTTCAAATACTGACATTCTAATTAACGTCTCGATCATATTAATATAACATATGAGAAGTATCAAGTAGCTAAAATCCTGTATATGTCTAATAATAAACAACAGTTAAAGCATTTGGGCTGAAACAGCTCCGTTTTCTCATGGGCACGCCTCATAAGTTGCCCCTTTGTGTTGAAGCCAAAATCTTGATCTTGTGGGTGATCCAGTGTTTGTTGCTCATAATCTCTTTATAAAATGTGTGAGCATGAAGGGGATGTTTTAAATGGATATACTGCCTGGATGAAAGAATGCTTTGTGCAGGGAAGCATTGTCCAGTTGTGGATCTCGTCACAGTTCCTGTGGAGCTTCCCAAGTCCTTCTGACTCAGAGAGTGGGGGAAAAAAACCTCTCAATTTGAAGCATGACTGGAGAATAATTAAAGGGGGAGGGAGGGGGAGAGAAATAAAGAAAGACATGGCTGGGGGAAGGGATTTGTTGCTGGCAACATAGAGAGCCTTGGTGCTGACATTTGTCATGTCAACATTTCCTCCTTTTCATTCTGTAAATAAAACTCTAGGATTTGCAGAGGAGACCTTTCTGATCTTTAAGTGCAAATGAACTTTTTTTTTCATAATAAGTCCAGGCAGTTAAATGTATTGTCTATTTAAGTTAGATAAAATCTTGTCTTTGACCCAATATTGCGTAGATTGGCCTTCTTAAAGAGTAGTTTTCCTTTTAAGAAATTGCCAAGCTCTGCAAGCTGTGCTATAACTATAGCTATAACTAAAGGAAAATGAAGAGGTAGAATACTTAAGACTCTTAAAAGCTTACTTAGGACGATATACACTGAGTACCCCATACTAATGAAATATGTTTTAGCTCTCTGTGTTGTAATCCGATGCTTGTTACTGATATTTAATTTACACGCGGGGGGGGGGGAGGAATGCTATTTTTCAGGGTGTATGTTTGTGTGGCTATGTATACTGTTTCTTTTACCTTCGTGAGTGAACCGCTTAATAGTTTCCCCGACCAGAGTTTGCTTTATATAAATTTATGTTTAAGCATTATATTGTTCCTTGTAATATGTGGATGCTGTACTGTGATTGCTTAAGTTTCTATTTCTGAGTGAGAAGGTTGAAACCAATGTTATCTCCTCACTCAGAATTCCACTTAAACCTTATCTGGTTTCTGTAGAGTTAGTTGCCTGTGGACTTTTATTGAACTAAGTCTTCCCCCATCTATTTTCTTTTGTCTTTGGCATTACCTGTCAGCCGAGGTGGTGTATTTTCCTCACAAATTGATTGATTTTGTTTGTGTGTGAATGTTAGGTAGGAAGCAAGAAGGCAAAAATCCTACAAAGGTTTTGCTTTATAAGTGTGCAGAATGTGTGCCTACGGTAACATATCGAAGCAAAACGTGGGGCTTCATAAGAAATAGTCAACTTCATATTAATGCTAAACCTCTTTGATAGAAATAATTGTAGGCTTAACCGCATGGCAGCCAATTCAGAGCATGGAAGAGAATGGAGGTTGGGATGAGAAAGCAGAACAGTGAAAAGGAAAGGTGACTTTTTTTAGGTATGAACTGGATAGAACTGTAGGAGGCAGTCGCAGAAGTAACCATTCAACAACAGCCCAAATGGAACCCATCTGCTGTGCAATTGTTGCTAGCTCTAATGCTAGCATTAATCTGCTTTGGAACTGGGGTTAATAAAGGTTTGTAAAGAGGATGTGCTGAAAAATGGGGCAGGAATGCTATTTTTGAGGACCATCTAAGTCACCGGTGTCAAACTCGCCACGTCACATGACGTGACATGATGTATCATGACTCTTTTTGCATTGCCAGCAATGGGTTGGGTGCAGCTTTGGTAGGGTGAAACTGGCCCATGGGCCGACAGTTTGACACCCCTGATCTAAGAGGTCAAAGTATTGGTTTCTGCATTGATTATTAAGTTCAGTGTGTGACTAAGGTGGTCATAATTATCTTTTAGACTGCAATTGCATTGCATGCTCCCTTATACCAGGCATCCTGATTCTGAGGTCCCAAACAATTAGGCAAGCCAGGTTGCTTACTTTTATCCACAGCCATGACTATGAAGTGCACTAATGTAGTGATACATCCTTTTTTTTTACCAACTCAATAAACTAACAATCATTTCTGTTGAGCAAATCTATTCATAGAATCAGATTTGGAAAAAAATGTAAGAAATTAAGTCTAACCTCTGTTCAGTGCAGGAATCCAAATTAAAGCATTCTTGAGAGATTCTTATCAAGCTTCAACTATGTAAGGATGGAAGAAAATGTACCATCTGACTAAAGTTTTGGTTCTGCAGTTAAACTGCTCTTCCATTCAGTGAGTATCTGCTATCCGATGTTCCAAAATTATTGATTTGTGAATAAACATTCTGGGGTGAAACAGCTCAAGATTTTGAGGTTCTTAAAGACTACTGTCCATTCTTTTAAATAGTCATTTCTCAAGGCTAAACCTACCCAATACCCTCTTTCCTCCTTGATTTATTTTTCAACCTCCTGAATATCATTTTAGCTTGAATTGTCTTTAAAAGACATTGCCAAGAACTACACAGGTAGTCCTTATGAACATAAATGAGCCTGGAATTGTCATTGTTAGTCATGGTGGTTGTTAAGCAGGTTAGCATATGACCACAGCCAATTTTACAACCTGTTTTTTCTGGCGGTCATTAAGCTAATATTTCAGTTGTTAAATTAACCCTTTCCCCCCAAAAGCAGGGGTTTTTTGGCCATAAACTGGGAGTAAATGACAAAAAACAGCCAAAATGACAAAAATTGCTCAAAATGCAAATCTAAAATGCTAAGTGTCCAAAATGCAGTCATGTGAGTGTGTGCAGATGTGAAAACCTCAAAACTGGGTTGTCAGTAGCTTTGGGGAGGTCTGTCATAACTTTGAACAGTTGTGAAGCAGCTCGTCATGAAGCAACGACTACATGTATGTAGAATTCATGGTAGAATTTAACAAATGCAGACTAGAGAGGTTCTGTAAAAATTGAAAATTTTTGATCATCTGCCAGCCCTAAAATTGCATTTGTATTCTTTGTGACCATATCACAGTTTTGGCTCATTTTTAGCTTTCAAGCAACATACTGTTTCTTCCAAGTCTTGCTTCAGGGTATCTATGGCCAGCAACAACATATTAATAAATCTTAACATTTTGGGGAAAATGAAAATGATGCTGTACAAGCGTTGTTAAAGACTTTCAAAAGATTTCAAGTAAAACAAGTAATTAAATGGGTACTATTACAGAGATGGTAATATATGCATGAATATAATGCAAATTTAAGGAGTGCCATTTATGAACTATTTGTTCAACTCTTGATGACTTGTTGATTTTTACACATCGAAACAGTATCAAGTTATCAAATCCTGAGTTTTTTTTCAGACTTTCAAGATAGCCAATTTTATTTGATACGAGTTTCCTATAATATTTAAAAAGTTCCTTTGATTTAAATTGCTCTGATTCACTGTCCTTCAAACATTATTAATATTCTTGATTAGTACATGGCTTAGAAATATTTAGAAGCAGATGATTTAAATTTTCTGGCCCATATCATTTGTTTCTCTGAATTCCAAAATGAATATCTGAAGCAAGGAAAAACTGAACTCATTGTCTACCTAGGTTGGGAATGGATTAATCACATATGGAAACTTTTCATAGTGTAAGAAGTGAAAAGTAGGAAAACTTTGCTGCTTGCATTGAAATGCCAAAATTTATCAGAATATTTGAAGCTTACAAAAATATCTTAGTCTGTTTTAATTGTTTACAAAATTTGTGTCTTCTGACCTTTCAGTTTTTATCTGCATGGCTTGATTTCCTCAGGAATCTATTAAAAACTAAAGTTCTTTTTCAAACTTTCAGTGTTCCGGTCATGCTTTTAAAAATTAATTTCACACATACAAAAAGCAGCAGCTAACTTTTTGTAAGTGCAAATAAAATTTCCTTTAAGTTGTGGTCCCAGGGCAATTAGCAGTCTTTTGGACAAGAAAATAATTAGCAATCCTACCTTAGGCTGGTGGTTGGGTGGGGCCAGGCTAACCTTTTCCTTAGCATAAGGTTTTTGCAGCAAGACATAAATTAATTGGCAGACACCAAAGGATATTAATCATTAGGCCTTTTGTTATCTCACAAACTAAGGCAGCCATTGCTGTTTTGGTTTCTTGCCTAGTTTTTACCTTTCCTAACTTAAATTGCTGCGACTAAGCAAATTCTGACTGTCTATAGTTATTTTCTTTTGAGATAGTCTGTTAGAATGCAAGCGTTCATAAACTAACAGTATTCAGAGTTTGCTGATTGTCTGAAACATGCCATATAATTAATAGTCAAGGTACAATGCAATGCTTGATTGAAAAAGCTTTTGTAGTGACAATATTAATCTGTAAGGGCTTTGCTACAAATAATATCATTAAATGCATTATATATATGTACATATGGCAGTACTTTGCATGCAAATCAGAATTAGGATTCTTGTGTGTATTGTACAATGGAATAACATTTGTTAATGTATTCCTATCTTATAAATCAATTTATTTTATTTATTTGCTGAATGGCAAACAATTGAAACAGGAAATGACCTTAGATCTAGTTGCCATGACACCCTTCAGTCCTATCTAGTTTTCAGGAAGATGAAAGGATATAACTATCTTTTGATAGTGAGCAACTAATTGGATGGTTGAAAGTGGGAGAGATTTAATGCAGAAAAAATAAAAAACAGGGAAAAAAGTGGAACAGCTGTGTTTTTGTGTACACCTATAATCCTCCAATACGACATTCCAAGGACAAAATGACCTGAATGAACCTAAAACACACAGATTCTAATACCAGTGAAAAGAGTTTTTTACTGTTTTTTAAAGCATATTTGCAGTGAAAATCACATTATCCCTATCCATGCAATACTTTTATGGGAATTTTTTCCTTGTCCAGATATTTTTATAACCAGGATAAGTAACACTGAAATTAATCTGGAGAATGAAGTTATTTCTGGGTGGTAGAGCAAGGATAGTGAAGTTCATTTTTATTAGGTTTAAATGGCATATTTTATTAAAAGCAATGGAGATGTTCATGACCAAAGTCAGGTTCAATATATATATAAATGTTTTTGTGTAAGTAGGTGTAGATGTAAATTGTATATAAGAGGCTACAGTTCTGCTTACCCATATATGTAGTTATACTGATGTTGCATACTATTATTTGTAGTGTTTTTCTCATTTTTCACTGAAGGATTATATTCAATATTTAGAAAGCGTGTTCAGAAGAGATTTAAAAAGGGCTATAATATTTTGGCAAATAGTTATACTGTATGTCACTTTGAATCCTTGAATTATTGTATATAACATCTCCTATCAAATCACTTTATTTCTGTCATTGACCAGCTCAGTCTCTTCATAAATGTCAGCCTTGATGCAGCCATTTTGATATGGCGGATGCTCTTTAACTTTCACATTAAAATTAGAAGAAAGTTTGCAATTGTTTACCCATCTGGTGTAGCTTATTCATTGAAAGCCCAAACTGACTGACTATTGTGCACCCATCTGGTCTAATTTCTGTCCCTTCTGTCCACCTGGTATAATGCTATAACAAGTTGCTACTTAAATTTTACAGAGATGAGAAAATTGTCAATAAGCTTCTTGCCTTACTATCGCAAACGCTATATTTAAGAGGCAGATTGCTCAGAATTTCATATGATCCTTTCAAAAATCTATATAATCAGAACTCATACAACAACATTCGGTGCCATGACGCAAGGTTACTAATCCCAATTCGAAGCCATCCTTGAAGTTTCTCCTCCCAATTAATGTATGCTTGTAAAACACTTGCTTATGAATGTACCCATATGAATGTACATGTATGTAACAGTACCCAGCTGTCAAACTTCAAAGGAATGGCAGGGGCAGACAAAGATTAAATTGCTATAAACTGAATTAATAATGATTAAAGTGATTTGCTCCAGTTATAATAATTATGTATCTGCTAACAGCTTTTACATTCAAATATATGTACACATCACACATATAGTCAAATACATTTATATGAATGTTCATATCCCTCTGCCCTTCCAGGAAAGAAGAAAAAAACAGGGTAATGAAAGAGGGGAAAGAAAGACAAAACTAAGCTGGAACAAAATGGGATACGGTGAGAGGAACAGGTAGCGTGGCAGAGAATATATGATAATATTAGACAATTCACACAAAATACAGTATAGGGGTTTTTTTTTGTTGGGTTCAAGTGTAGGTGCTGTTTTGACTGACCCATGAATGCCTGTTTGTTAGTAAATTCTGTTGTATTCAAAGTCTCTTAATCTCAGGTGGGTATGCTTAAGACTTCTAGTCCTCTTCAATCATTATGAAATTTGATAGCAATATGTTTCAGGGATAAAAAGCTACACTCTGTCCGCTTCCTTTTTATGGTCTGCAAAATGGATGGGATCAAAACTAGCCCCTCTCATTTTTCTTTTGCATTAAAGCTCCAGAAGACCCCTTACAGAACAGATTCACCCATTTTCCAAGTACAGGCCTCTATGTAGTTTGCAAAGCTTGTTGTGGCCTCTGAATTGAGAGACTTGCTCAATCCTGATCTATTTCTATTCAATGGCAAATGAGAGACCTTCTTAGCGCCACCCGCCCTCCCCCTTCATTTCAATATATAAAAGAAGCATCAATGCTAAAAAAAAAGCCATAATCTGAATAGAAACAGATCTGTATGTTTAAATATAATGCCACAGGTATTTCTTCATCTCCCAGGATTTTAATGCATATATTTTAAACTAGACATCATAGCATCAGTAGAGAAATACAGAATCAAATATCAAGAGCAACTACCTCTGGCAAACAAGTGAAATGTATTGTGTGTTAGTATTATGATGAGGGGGGAAAAAGTAGCAAAAAATCAATTGTACTCCTGTGGGATTTTTATTTAACATGGACAGTATGTACTTTACTACCAGGTTCAGTGCCTAGTAGTATCAGGAAATATAAAGATTTTAGAGAAGTCAGATCAATGTTCATTTTGCAATATTTTTTGTAGTTAAGCAAACCCATTGCAATGGTATTTTCGCCTTTGGTTCTATGTTCACCTGGTGTATAGTCTATATACTGACATGCCAAATACCCAGAGCAAAGTACGCCTTGTTTTCATCCTAGTTCCATTCTTCAGGAAGCTTTGAACCCATCCCATGTAATCATGGGCTTAATGGGTGAGTGGTTCTTAATGACAAAATTAATATACGAACAAAAGCTTGCAACCTGACAGCATGGGAATATTGGCCATCTGAGATCAGGAACATAAACCACAGAAACCTCTTTAGTTTTTGAGACTTCCTATATGATAGCTATGAATAGATTGGTAGTAAGTAAGCACACAGGAATTATCACCAGATATTCTACATTCGCTTTAAGATTTCAAACTTCAGTATCTCCCACAAGTTTTA
This sequence comes from Vipera berus, assembly GCF_964194415.1. Classification (NCBI taxonomy): domain Eukaryota; kingdom Metazoa; phylum Chordata; class Lepidosauria; order Squamata; family Viperidae; genus Vipera; species Vipera berus. Next base: position 69,864,437 of record NC_138204.1, read on the forward strand.
TTTGATTCTGAAAGGTAGAGATTCTGTAAGGAATTTGAAAAAAAACTTTTCTTATTTTCAGTTTAAACAGTAAGAATAGATGGGTAATTCTGGGGTAGATCTGTAAGCAAGTTTGAGGAAACATCTCAATGAAGGAGAAAAAAATATCTCCATTTATTCTCTTTCATAGTCTTTAGAATGATATTATCCAAATTATTTTACTTCTAATCTGAAAAATATTTCTAGCATTGTTTGTAAAATGTTAAAAAAGGGCAAATAGTTATTCATTTCAGTTTTCAAGATAGAGCATTCAAGAAGAAAAAGGGAATGTGATTCTCCAAAATAATGTATGAGGCTTAAAGTCATTCTTTTTTATTTTGAAACCACATATAACAGAGCCATATAATATCTGTCAGTAATTTTTGCTGAGGTTCCAGAGTTGAGAGAGATGTGAATCCACCTATTTTCTATCTTAATCTACTGATAAATGGTTTCTATAAAACCAGAGGACAAAAGGTTACAGTGTACTACCTTAGCCCACTGACTGAGTGTAGAACAGGGGTGTCAAACTCGCAATGTCACATGATGTGTTGTGGCGTATCGCAACTTTTTTGCCATTGCCAGCAATGGGCTGGGCGCGGTTTCGCTATGATGCATCCGGCCCGCAGGACAGCAACTTGACATCCCTGGTGTAGAAGAATGAGTATAATGGCACCTGTTATGAAACATTTTCAGGTAATTCCTTTTTTCAAATTATGATATTCAAAAACTTGCACACTCAATCAAATTTCTCCTTAGTTGCATCTACGAAAAATAGTGCTCCTCGGGATGGAATACCTCATATTTTAGTACTGTTTTTAATGTATTCTGGCTCTACAATTGTTAAGAGCAGCCAAAAATTGCAGTATAGAACGTTGCGCCTTTTCAGCACTTAGTTTACCTGAACTAATTACTATAATTGCACAATATGCTCACCTGGCTATTAACTTTGCTTATTTTTTTTTTTTGTATCTTATGTTGAGTGAACCAAGCCCATTTTGTTATTTTGTGATTCAGTGTATTTTGCCAAACTGGAAGATTACATAACTCAGTAACCAGAGTTAAGTGTATCTTGTGATTGGGGCCCATATCTTAGATGTCAATCCTTCATTTGCATAGAATCAGAAGGTAAGATTATCTTAATCTTTTATGAATGAACAGGTGTTGCTGCATACAACTGTTTTGCTTCTTTTCCCCCCCACAGGTGACTAAACCAGCTTCTCTTCGCTAGAGGTCCCAGCAGATGGTTGTATGTGTAAATTCACAAACATCCACCCTGGGAAAATCTTTGAAGCAGTGTCATCAAACTTTCTACTAGATATGGTTTTCTTAATAGTTTTGAGGAGGCACGCTTTGCTTGCACCAATTACTTTCCAAACTATCCCACTGAATAATGTCTGCAGTCATACTAGGGACCTATTGGCATGTGGTTTGGTTGTTGCATTAATATTTACACCCAATTAGCTTCTCCCTCTGTGATGGAGATGGGTGGTTTCTAAATTTGATAAAGATATAAAATCTCTTAACTTAAAAACTTTTTGTTATATATTCTATTGATCTCAGAAGAATTAAGTAATTCTCACCTGCTAGCATTTTTGGTGGGAATGTGTGGATAGGTTAGGAGCATGTTTCTCTTAAGAGCACATAAATGAATTATCTTAGGCAATTTAATTTTATTGCCCTCAGTTTTTTTAAAGGCTAAGAATAATTATTAATACTAATAATCCTTTTCTGCAGTTCACCTGCTATCCTGGGAAAAGACAGTTTCAGGTTAGAGTTGAACACTTCTATCAGGTACAGGTGTAGAATTTGTGTTACAGTAATTTTAAGAGATATTTCGGGCTCTGAAAGCATTTGTGTATGTGTGATTTTATATATATGGTTTCCTTCCATGCATTGTGGAATCCGCTAGGATTTCATGTTGATTCATATTGGCAGAAGCAAATAAAAAATAATTTAGGATGACAAATCACATTTTCTATCCCTTTCTCTCTTCCTTTGAAACAGGCTGTGCTTTGGGTATTTTTCCCTGTTTTGTATTAAAAGAAAGACCATGAAAATAGACAAATGATAGGATAGGACTCTTATTTTGGAACAATTCATCTAGTTACTCAGTTATTGAAACCATGGGCCAAAGTAGTGCTTTCAGAATAATAGCAGTTTGAAAAATCAGTGAAAAACAGGATCACATAGCAATATCATTTTCATAATTGCATAACTTACATGTGAAGAAAAACAGCACTAAAAGGTTTTGCTCACTTTTCATACTTCAAAATGAAAATGAAGATCTCCATTCTGTGTGAAATGCCTTTGAAATATCAAAAAATCGCCTTCTTCACTTTTACAGTATGAATAAAGAGCCATTGTGTTGTAAACTCATGAAAATTGTGTATAAACACTTTGAGGTTTATCCAGAGTCGCTTGATAGGGAGATTGGATGTCAAATAAATTTAATAAATAATATAAAGAAATAAGATGTTTTGTTAGCATACACAATGGATGGCTGCTGCATTATCAATTACAGTTTTAAAATTGCCTGGAGTTTTGGCATTAAATTTGGTCACTGGCTGAATATTGGGCTTCTGTGAAATTACTATGAAGAGCTTAGTTTGTGTTCCTGTTTAAAAATAATTTATTGTGATGTTGATGATTCTGTAATTCATAGCACGTGCAGAATATTTTTAACTGCTTAGTAAGGTTTTCTGTGACTTTTATTTCTATTGCATGGTATTGTTGTTAGCTGCGAAGCCATGTCCGACCCATCATGACCCTATGGACAACGTTCCTCCAGGCCTTCCTGTCCTCTACCATCTTCTGGAGTCCATTTAAGCTCACGCCTACTGCTTCAGTGACTCCATCCAGCCACCTCATTCTCTGTCGTCCCCTTCTTCTCTTGCCCTCAATCTTTCCCAGCATTAGGCTCTTCTCCAGTGAGTCCTTCCTTCTCATTAGGTGGCCAAAGTATTTGAGTTTTAGCTTCAGGATCTGGCCTTCTAAAGAGCAGTCAGGGTTGATCTCCTCTAGGACTGACTGGTTTGATCGCCTTGCAGTCCAAGGGACTCGCAGGAGTCTTCTCCAGCACCATAGCTCAAAGGCCTCAATTCTTTGGCGCTCGGCCTTTATTATGGTCCAACTTTCACTGCCATACATTACAACTGGGAAGACCATAGCCTTGACTATACGCACTTTTGTTGACAGGGTGCTGTCTCTGCTTTCTAGTGTGCTGTCTAGATTTGTCGTGGCTTTCCTCCTGAGGAGCAAGCGTCTTTTAATTTCTTGGCTACAGTCCCCATCTGCAGTGATCTTGGAGCCCAGGAAAATAAAATCTGTCACTACCTCAATTTGTTCCCCATCTATTTGCCAGGAATTGAGAGGGCTGGATGCCATGATCTTGGTATTCTTAATGTTACGTTTCAACCCATGTTTTGCACTCCTTCTTCACCCGCAACAAGAGGCTCTTTAGTTCTTCTTTACTTTCTGCCATTAGTGTGGTATCATCTGCATATCTTAGATTGTTGATATTTCTTCCGGCAATCTTAATTCCAACTTTTTATTCATCTAGCCCTGTCTTTCTCATGATGTGCTCTGCATATAAGTTAAATAGGCAGGGTGACAGTATACAGCCTTGCCGGACTCCTTTCCCAATTTTGAACCAATCAGTGGTTCTGTCTCCAGTTCTCACTGTTGCTTTTTGGCCCACATATAGGTTTCTCAAGAGACAAATAAGATGGTCTGGTACACCCATCTTTTAAGAACTTGTCACAGTTTGTTATGATGCACACAAACGCTTTAGCATAGTCAATGAAGCAGAAGTAGATGTTTTTCTGGAACTCCCTAGCTTTCTCCATGATCCAGCATATGTTGGCAATTTGATCTCTAGTTCCTCTGCCTCTTCGAAATCCTGCCTGTACTTCTGGTAGTTCTCGATCCACATACTGCTGGAGTCTAGCTTGTAGGATTTTAAGCATAACTTTGCTAGCATGAGAAATGAGTGCAATGGTGCGATAGTTTGAACATTCTTTGGCACTGCCTTTCTTTGGAATTGGAATGTAAACTGATCTTTTCCAATCCTGTGGCCACTGTTGAGTTTTCCAAATTTGCTGGCAAATTGAGTGTAGCACTTTTACTGCATCGTCTTTTAAGATTTTGAATAGCTCAGCTGGAATACTGTCACCTCCACTAGCTTTGTTGTTGCTCAGCTTTTCTAAGGCCCACTTCACTTCACATTCTAGGATGTCTGGCTCGAGGTCAGTGACCACCTCATTGTGATTATCAGGAACGTTAAGCTCATTCTTGTATAGTTCTTCTGTGTAATTTTGCCACCTCTTCTTAATCTCTTCTGCCTCTGTTAGGTCCCTGCCATTTTGGTCCTTTATCATGCCCATTTTTGCATTAAACGTTCCCTTCATCTCTCCAATTTTCTTGAAAAGATCTCTGGTCCTCCCTATTCTATTGTTTTCTTCTATTTCTTTGCACTGTTCATTTAAGAAGGCATTCTTATCTCTTCTAGCTATTCTCTGGAATTCTGCATTCAATTGGGCATATCTATGTTTTTCTCCCTTGCCTTTCGCTTCCCTCCTTTCCTCAGCTATTTGCAAAGCTTCCTCAGACAGCCATTTTGCTTTCTTGCATTTTTTTTTCTTTGGGATGGTTTTGGTTGCTACCTGTTGTACAATGTTGTGAACCTCTGTCCATAGTTCTTCAGGCACTCTATCAGATCTAATTCCTTAAATCTATTTGTCACCTCTACTGTATATTCAACAGGGATATGATTTAATTCATACCTGAGTGGCCTAGTGCTTTTCCCTACTTTCTTCAGTTTAAGCCTAAACTTTGCAATGAGAAGTTCATGGTCTGAGCCACAGTCATCTCCTGGTCTTGTTTTTACTGACTGTATAGAGCTTCTCCATCTTTGGCTGCAGAGCACATAGTCAATCTGATTTTTGGGTTGACCATCTGGTGATGTCCATGTGTAGAGCCGTCTCTTGGGTTGTTGGAAAAGAGTGTTTGCTATGACCATCGTATTCTCTTGATAAAATTCTATCAACCTGTGCCCTGCTTCATTTTGTACTCCAAGGCCAAACTTGCCTGTTATTCCGGTTATCTTTTGGCTTCCTACTTTAGTATTCCAATCCCCCATGATGATAAGAACATCATTTTTTGGTGTTAGTTCTATAAGGTGCTGTAGGGCTTCATAGAACCGGTCAATTTCATCCTCTTCAGCACTGGTGGTTGGGGCACAGACTTGGACTACTGTGATATTGAATGGTTTGCCTTGGATTCGAACTGAGATCATTCTGTCATTTTGAGGATTATATCCCAGTATTGCTTCTCCTACTCTTTGATTGACTATGAAGGCTACTCCATTTCTTCTGAGGGATTCTTGCCCGCAGTAGTATACCTGATGGTCATCTGAATTAAATTCACCCATTCCTGTCCATTTTAGTTCGCTGATTCCTAAGATGTCGATGTTCAGTCTTGTCATCTCTTGTTTGTCCACGTCCAGCTTGCCTTGATTCATGGATCTTACATTCTAGGTTCCTATGGAGAAAAAATCTTTACAGCATCGGACTTTTCTTTCACCACCAGACATATCCACAGCTGAGCGTCCCTTCGGCTTTGGCCCAGTCGCTTCATTCTTTCTGGCGTTACTAGTACTAGCCCTCTGCTGTTCCCCAGTAGCATACTGGACGCCTTCCGACCTGAGGGGCTTATCTTCCAGCGTCATATCGTTTTGCCTTTTGGTACTGTCCATAGGGTTTTCATGGCAAAGATACTGCAGTGGGTTGCCATTTCCTTCTCCAGTGGATCACGTTTTGTCAGAACTCTCTGCTATGACCTTTCTGTCTTGGGTGGCCCTGCAGGGCATAGCTCATAGCTTCATTGAATTACGCAAGCCCCTTCGCCACAACAAGGCAGTAATCCATGAAGGGGATTGCATGGTATATTTATAGCTAATTGTACTTAATGTGATATATCAAAGACTAAATCAGGAATAAGAATGCATAGCCTTTTTAATTCTAAACAAATTAGTTTTGTTTATTCTTCAGTTATTGAGCAGATTAGAGACAGAAAATATATTTGACTGAGATGATCAAATGAGGCCAAATAAACTTAAGATGTACAAAAGCCAACTTTTGCTTGCAAGCTCTTTCCTGCTCCTTTATTCCTCCTTTTGGGTATGCAATGAAACAAAATAGAAGGCCACAGTTAATCACAATTTGTCCTATAAATGTACCTGAAACTGTGATTAATGTTTTGCTGGAGATAAGATTTATATGCCAGTTTTTAAAAAGTTAGCTTTTGAATCTAGATTGTTTAGAAGTTAGTGGCTTTATCCGTATCATGCTAAAATGGGATTGTTTTAAGGGTTATTAGTTTAATCCAGGTTTGGAGAGCATGTTTCTGTGCACACAATATTAAGCCAGGATGCCTGGATTTGTACATTTCATTGTTTATTTAAAGAATATATTGGGCTGGCCACCCAAACCTCATAAGCTGAGCTGCTAACAATAAGAAAGCATTAAAAACCAAACAAACAATATAGAAAATATAATACATTATAGCTCTGCTGTGGTTCTCCAGCGCCTTATGTCTCCTCCTAGAGGAGGCAGACAGCACCGGAGGGGACCCCGCTCACACCGTACCACCAGCGGGGCATTTTCAAAAACAAATGAGGATAGGTAGGGAAACAATAGGAAAAGAATGCAAGTCTGGAAAATCCATCAAAAAAAAGGTGCCAGAACTCTGTTCCGGTAGGTTGTATGACAAAAAAAGCCGTGATGTTAGGATTTGGTACTGATGTACGTTCAGTTCTAGAAATGCAGTCAAGTATTGTTGAATCTGTGTAGCCAAATTGCATGCAACTTTGACAAATATAAGCAAGGAGTCCTTCAAAAATCTTTTTAAATTGTTTGTAGTCTGTCTTAAAAGGTCTAAAGGGAAACTCCGTAACTTGGCTTAGTTTATTTGCTGATGTTTCCTGCAAAATATTCCAGCAAGTGAAGCAACCAGATGTTTTGTTCTGCTGGTGCAGATGTGCTAATGACTTTCTCCTTTTCTTTCTTCTTTTCATATTGAAGAACAGAAACTGCTAGTAAGAGCTTATTTGTGACCTTATTTTCCACACAGTAAAATCTTGAGCTTGTAACTATGTAAAGTTGTTATTTCTATGGATTCCTAAAGTGTCAGGCTTATAAAACTGCAGATTGTAAACAGCTCTTTCCTCCCTTGCTTTTACAAATAGCAGCAAAAAATTCTGAAACGTTCTGGCTGTTTGCTTAACTGACTTAGGGCTGCTTGTTTCCTAAACTGATCTTAGGCAGATGATGGGAAACAATATGAATCTATCTGAAACCAGAATGTCATCTCTCTCTCTCTCTCTCTCTCTCTCTCTCTCTCTCTCTCTCTCTCTCTCTCTCTCTCTCTCTCTCTCTCTCTCTCTCTCGTCTGAATGCTTCATACCTCAGTGGCCTTTCCTTGGCTTGTATTCATTTATCTAAAATTTCTTTCGTCTTCTTTTTAAATTGTTTGCATTTGGAACAGATAGGACAGCTGGTTCCCTGATGATTTGAAAAGAAAATGCAGAATTTCCAAAGAGAGAGAGAGAGAGAAGAAAAGTGATAGGGTACAAATGAAATGTGTAGTCATTTAAAAAAATCTAAAACTGTGTTCTCTTCCAATTGTTGAATTTCCATAGACATAGAACCATTTACCAGTCCTTACAAAGCAATGATGATGAGCACATGCTGATACTCTGTGTGTGTGGGTGTGTATGAGATGTAGCTGGCATTTCTAAAGCCACATTTCAGAAATTTTCTTCCATGTTTTTTTTTTAAAAGTGGGAGAGAGAGAGAGAGAGAGAGAGAGAGAGAGAGAGAGAGAGAGAGGCGTACAGTTTAACTGAGGAAGAGAAGGATGGTGAAAGAAGTTAATGGGGATTTGTCTACAGAGCCACTTTAAATAGGATGCTAAGAATGCCTTTAAGTGTATTGATAATAGATAAAAAGGAGGGGGGGGGAGCCGTATAGGAAGTTGGAGAATTCCTGTGCCAGAATAAAAAAGGAGATGTTAATCAAGAGATGATGATTTTCTGGGTTTAATTAGATTCACATTGTTTCTCATCATTTGCCTAATATCAGTTTAGGAACCAAGCAGTCCTAGGTCATTTAACAGAATTGGTGGGATTTGGGGGGAAATTGACTTTCAGCTTGCCTTTAGAAACATAATTTATGTTCCTTTTTTGCATTTCATTTCCCTTGCAGTTAGCTTTGTAGTCAGGACAGATAGATTTTATGGTGTCATTCCTGCTTTGGAAGTGGTTAAAACGAGAGCCGTGCTCATCTGTAAAATGAGGCCTAGTTTGAGAGTATGGCTGACATTTTAGCATTCTAATTTCAAAAACCTTCTGAGTTATAAATATTTTATGTGCAGTGAACCATCCTTAAAAATTAAATATGAATGAGTATAACCAAACCTTGCTGCACACTGAATACACTGAAGTTCCAGAATTTCTGTAAATGTGTGCTGGGGAACCTTAAATTGTTTTTAATTGAGAATACATTGGACTATTGATCACCAAGGGTATATAGCTGAACAGCAAGGATTTGTTTTAAATGAATTGCTATGCATTCTCTAGAGACTCATATATTTAATTTATTTTGTTGTTAATTTGGTTCATTAGACAGGCAAAATGACAGGTGCCATACTTCTTCCATCTGTAATTGAAATTATTTAATTGTAGCAATTTGTCAAAAGCAGCAGTTGTTATATAATTGAAGGTAGCTGTCAGAGAAGAAGCTGTTGGATGTAATTGATAATTATTGAAAACGGCCCTCTCTAGCTTTCTCTTACTAATTTATAAGTTTAAAAACATTGCTTTCATAGACGGATTTTCATTTGTTTGGGAATGCATTCCTCTCAAAGAGATAACATATTTTTAAGTGGCAATGCTTTTTTAAGGGTACAGTTTATCCCAATTGTGCCATAATATCCAAGATTTGGAATATGATTTTGTATTTTTGGTTGTTTTTCCCCCCAAGTGCTTTTTTCAAAGTTTTTCCAGGTCCACTCTTAAATATTTGTAAATATAGGCAGAACGTAGAATAATAGCTTTATTTGGGAGTGAAGCGGAGGAATGAAGAACATTTTTATAGATTAATATGGTCCTTTGTCTTACAATTAACCAGTCTGAACACTAAGCTAAAAGGCAAGATGACTTATGAAATCTGTTCATGAATAAAAGTGATGAGAGATTGCTTTCACTGCCCAAAGTGGCTACTTGGCAGTGAAAATTTTAACTGAAGAGTGGTGTGTCATTTTTTTAAACAGCACTGAGCAAGGAGATTTATAACTGATCCTTTTGATTGCAGCATCCCTGCAGTCACATGATTTCTGTTTGCAATCTTCACTGCTGTCTTCTGATAAGCAGTCAATGGGGAAGCTGGCAGGAGGTTGCAATTGGTGGTCACATGACCATGCGATAATGCAAATGTGCGGGATTGTCAGGCACAAATAACCAGGCACATTCATTGAGTTCAAAGCACAGAAGAACTTGTTATTACTACTTATGTATAAGAATCTAGTCAACTAACGTTCAAAGTTAAGTTGGCGCTACAAAAGTTCCATGGAATTCATGGGATGAGGCTGGACTTGGGTCTGTTGTGGCATCAAGCTCCCTGCGCCCTGTGCGTTCCCACAGAGAGGGCCTCCTCAGGGTGCCACCGATCAGAGAATGTCAATTGGTGGCCCCCAGGGGGAGAGCCTTCTCTATGGGCGCTCCGGAGCTGTGGAATCAGTTACCGGTAGAGCTCCGGATGGCGCCCGATCTTCGCTCCTTTCGTCGCGATCTCAAGACGTTTTTGTTTGTACAAGCCGGCCTAGCCTGATGGGGATTGGTGGGGTTTTTTATTTTTTGTATTCTTAATTTTATCTTTGGGGTTTTATAATTGTATATCAATTGTTTTAAAATTGGGCAATCATTTAATTTCTTTTTAATATTTGTATTTTGTATTTTACTCTTGCCCTGTGAACCGCCCTGAGTCCTCAGGGAGAAGGGCGGTATAGAAATATTATTAAATTAAATTAAATTAAATTAAATGTAATGATGACATGTTTAACTCCACTTACAGCTCAACCTGCTCTTTTCCTATAGGGATTGACCTAATGACTGTAACCGGGACTGTTGCAACTGTTGTACTGGAGCACAGTCATGAGATGACAGTCATTGTCATTGTAAGACATAATAACAGAATAACAGACTTGAAAGAGACCTTGGAGGTCTTCTAGTCGAATACCCCACTATTCCATTTTCCTCTTAAAACTTCCATTGTTGGAGCCCACAACTTCTGGAGGCAAACCAATGGTGGGGTTCAAATATGTGAACAACCGTTCTCTGTATGGATGCCACTTCCGGAAGCCCATTCTGGGCCTTGGCAACAAAAAAATAGCTACCGGTTCTGTCAAAGTGGTGCAAACCAGCTGAATCCCACCAATGAAGCAAACCATTCCATTGATTAATTGTTTTAACTGTCAGGGAATTTCCTCTTAGTTCTAGGTTAGGTCTCTCCTTGATTAGTTTCCATCCACTGCTTCTTGTTCTGTCTTCAGGTGCTTTGGAGAATAAGTTGATCCCCTCTTCTTTGTGTCAATCCCCTAGTCATGCTTTACACTTGTCATACTTGTGACAGCCTCATAAGTCACACTTTTTGATCACATCGCTAAGCCTTGTCAGTCTTAAAAAAACCCTTGCAATCTTCCTGTAAATGGTTCTTAACCCCATGGGGTTTCATGAACCCCTTTAAGTGTTTAAGAAGTGTTTGACAATATGTAGCTGTTTGGTATCATATTTATCATGGAAATAGAATTCTTTCATTTTGTATCTGGACAGGTGTGTATAAGTGTCTTTCACTGTGTATACTTTATTGCCTTTTTAATATCAAATTAATGTTTGATATTAATATTTAATATTAAATAATATTTAATATTTAATTTATTAAATAAATAATACTAAATATTAATTGAAATTCATTTTACTTGTGAAAGACTAAAGTATGTGTATTCCAAAGATATGCAATGGAAATCACTCAAAATAACTATGGAATCAGTATAATATGCTTGCAGGGGTGCAGTTTCTTACCAATTTTTGTGGTGAAACAAAGAAAGCGCATTTCCCATAGTTTCTCCTACAACCTCACTTAAAAGAGGGGGAAAAGCTGAGATTTCCAACTTGTATTCTTCAGTGATGTTTATCATGTCATTCCATCTCTTGGCTGTTGAAAACAATAATACATTCAAAAAAGGGCATTGCGGCTACAGAATATTATTTATTGTCTTGTTTTTGCTAGCCTTCCCCAATTTTGTTTATTTATTTGACTTATTTATAGCTTGAGATTAATAGATTAGAAAACAAAGGCAGAAAGAAGCAAAATGATTAATAATACAGTGTATATAAAATTACAAATGAAAGCAAATATATTGTGTCCCAGTATAATGTTGCAGGATCTAATCTGGGTTGGTCACCAGGATCAGAAGTTTAGTCTTTAAAGCTTTCGTGCATACCGGTAGAGAAAAGTTACCTGAGGATGGGCTCCAGCACAAGTCCAAAATCTCAGAAGACTAAACCTCTGGTCCCGGTGACCGACCCAGATTAAATCCTGGAAATAAAATTAAGCAGTGCATTATACAGACGTTCTAGCACCAGGTAACCAGAAATAATATTCCCTGATTAACTGAAGAAAACTGGAGTACACGCCCTTTACAGCAATTACAATTGCTTTATTAGAGCCGCAAGCCAGTAGGTTTGTTCTGGCTGAGAATTCTGGGGATCTGGAAACTAGCAGCACAGGAAAAGCTGGTCTGTGCAAACCTGTAAAATGCATATTTCTCACAGGATAGCGCTGAAGAGTTGTTGTAGCAATTCTTTGTTCGGATCCTAGAAAATGTGTTTTCATTTGACATCAGCCTTGGCATATATTATTTCCAAGTTCATATTATTTACATAATAGATAGATAAATGAGAACAGTTAAATGGCTCTTTCTGTTGGGCTTTTTAAAAGCTATGTGCTTCTTGATCTTGCTAATCATTGTTAGAACAACACATGAAGCATCATACATATTAGATGGTGGTGGGTTGTTGTTGTTTTGCCCAGAGTATGAAGTTACACAGACTATGCTGTAATTTTTCATTCAGCAGACAGCTGTGTACTGTATGTACTTTTGTATGATAGATTGTCCTAGAGAGTAGAGAAATCACCAAAAAGGAGACAGACTCTCTTGGCATGAACAGAATTCAGAGATATTTGTGGTAAGACGGGCGGCCAATAAATTTAATAAACAAACATAATAAAAACATAATAAATAAAATACAACTTGGTGGTGAAGTATGGGAGCTGATTAACATTTAAGGAACAGAAGAAAACGGGTTTATTTTCAAGTCATGTTTGTGTTGCTGCAACAAATAAAGTTAGTATTACTATTTCATGGTAGTTGGATCTGAATGTTGGTATGAAGAAGCAGAAGAGAAAGAATACAGGTAGTCCTTGGATTACATCTATTTGTTCAGACACCATATGAAGTTATGATAGTGACGAATGAATCATAGCCACGACTGATCCTTAATGTTTTGTCCATTGCAACATCTTCACAGTCATGTGATCAAAATTTGGGCACTTGGCAATTTTTGCTGGCTCTTATAATTTCTTCCCCTTAAGTGTCATCCTGCAGTAATCATTGTTTAATAAAATTAAACTTCCTCCTTCCACTCACCCAATAAACTCTTGTTCCTTTTTCCTAAAACATGTTTACTGTCAACCTTAATCCAGATAGTTGCTCAAATTTACCTGGCAGGTAGGCATTCCAGGACACAGCTCCTTGATATGTGTGTGTTTAAAATGTGTGTAAGACATAAACGTTATTAATCATTTTCTCCTATGTGTTCAACTTAAATGGAGTAAGAATTTGTTTCTCAATGGGAGGGAGGGATTGGTATTTCTGTGTTGCAACAACCTTGTCTGTACTCAGACCTTCATCATTCTACCTCTCAGAGCTGATCCACCTTATGATTATAATTTCATTTATATATTTATTTCTAAGAAAAATGTTTGCCTTTTTCCTATCTCTTTCCCATCCCTAATTCTTTTGTGCTGTGTCCTAGATAGATATCTGAGAGCAACGGAATATCTTACTGATTTTTATAAGACTCTTGGAAACTGGGGTGGGGAAGGGTTAAAGGCTTCTAAATAAATACATTGATAGTTGAAAAAAAAAGAATTCAGCAGAAATTTCAGGGTGCTAGCTATTATTGAATAGACAGTGGTTGGTACAGACTCAACTTTATTATTCAGCCATCATAGTTAGTCTGCAACATGATATAATGGCATTATTTATGTGAAAATAGCTATTTTCCTTTGGAAATGAATTTGTCTCTTTTCCATTTAAATAATTTGATTTAGTTTTCATTTTATTTGACCTTATGTTTGGACTTTGGTGGTTTAACTAACTTTTACATCTTACGTGACTCTTTTCTTAGTCTCTGCTGAGAATACAAGAATCTTTTTGGAGAATTATTACTCTTCTGTTGTAGAGTATAATAAATATATGTTCTTCATTCTCTACTCCCAGTCTTAACATGATGACAAATAATAGTGCATCTGGGGGAAGGGTGCCCTACCATCTGTTTTATATTTTGATATTGCATAACATCAGCTTCAGTTCTCTGAAAGATTGCCATGTACATTGTCAAGACTATAACATTTGTCAAATTACATATACTAAATGCTGAATTGTTTTAGCATATGGAACTAATTTTCTTCCCCACCCCCCTTCTTTTGGCTTTGAAAAAGTACCTTGATGACATATTTGGTACATTTCCAGCTCTTCTTTATTGAGGGAAAATAAGAGTTTCCAAGAGGTTATGTGTAGAAATACAGTTCCTCTGATGGGACTTCCTTCTGATTTTTATAGTCTAGAAGTCTTTCATTTCAGTATTAGTGTGACTTGGAGCAATTATTCTCTTTGTCCCATTGGTTTTTACAAATATTTATTTTTGTTAGAATTGGGCCTTGACAGCTCAAATTATTGGATAGTAGCCCCAACAAAGCAAGTTTTATGAACATGCTTTATCTATTGTAGTGACAATTTGATTTCTTCTTAGTTTTTACAGTTCTGCAGCTAACATTTTGGTTTCTTTATATACAATATTTACGTACTGTTGAGCTCAGAAAATGGTTTATATTGTAAAGATCAGTAAAAATACAAATCTATCATAAAATATGAAATGCACTGCTCACCATCCATCCCCCAAAGTCTGTCCAGAATATCATTATCTCTAATCATTGTCAGAAGGCCAACAAGTGCACCAACCTTATCTCCAGAGTATAAGTAATCCTTAGTTTATGACCAGTTGCTTAAGCACCTGTTTGAAGTTACCATAGTCCCTACTAGGGGGCTATGTGTGACCCAGATTCAAAATTCTGGTATTTGTCCCAACTTCCACCATGGTCATGTGACAGAACTTGGGGCACTAGAGAGAACTAAACATTTTAGTTAAAGGAGAAAAATACACAAGCCTCATTAAAAGGTAATTAACTGGGTCTCATAAAATGACACAAAACATAACATTGAAAATATTGAAGGACGCTTTTGAAAAATGGATCTAGAAGTTAGTATCAACACTGTCAATAGCGGTGTTTTTTTTCCTATGGATATACTATGTCCAAAAGGTTATGGAAGAAATGGCAGGTGAGGAACAAATTTTATTGGACCAGACAAAAGATGGCTTTGAAAGTGGATCTACAAATGACAGGCTATGAGAATGACATGGAAAAGAATGTCTCACTAAAGAAAACACAAAAGAAACACACACATACACACACACACAAAACCCCCAACAGATTATATTTTAAAACTACAAGGAAATACAAATAATAAATCAAGGGAATTACCTGGATAATTTTTTTACATTGGATTTACAAATGAGACTTGTTAAAGTTTGAAAAATCTTGTGAGAAGGGAGAAATAAAAAATGAAAAGAAATGAAGTTCTACAATATTATTTGAATAAGACTAAAGATTAAGATTGTTAGAAATGGAAGGTATGTAAAATTGGTTTATTTGATTAAAGTTAAAATAAGATAAGTTGTTACTTCTGGAAACTTTTAATGGATTTTCTTCTAAAACTAAAATTGAAAAGATGATGCTTTATAAATTTGCCTGCAGAAAAGGGATGGAATATGAGATGAAGGGATTGCTGTTGTAAAACTAAGAGCCAGTGAAAAATTACAAAAATTGTTTTATAATTGAATTAAAGGTTGGGAGTCACTTCTTTTATAGATTTCTCTTACTTTAATGCATTTTTATTTTTATTTCTTTTTAATTGTTTAATGTTCTTTTTTCTTTTGCACCTTATAATTTTTCTTTTTTAGTTTGTATTACTATTGTCAATAAAAATATTTAATAAATTAGATAGATAGATAGATAGATAGATAGATAGATAGATAGATGATAGATGATAGATAGATAGATCATTCTACTGTTGACAACCAATTCTTTCTCAACAATTTTCCCAAGAAAGGGAAAGCTTGAGATAGGATATTATGTTCAGAGATGTATAATAAATATATCAGCAGTAAGGGAATTATGTTCATTCTATCTTAATTCCTGGAGATCTCCCAAAATGCTAACTTTATTTCATAATTTTTGAAAAATCGATGGCTGAATATACTGTATTTCATAAACAAACTTGTGTAAGATACCATAATATGCCTTCTCTGCTGCTTCTTGCAATGCTAGCTTTCTTCTTGTTTGTACATTAAATTATTTTCTATGATAGTTTTTCTTAACCATATTCAAAGTATCCAAAGTATGACAGTAAGTGGATGCAGAACTTTCCTGTCACTGCCATATTTGTCAAGCTTGTCAAAGTATGAATTTGCTCATGGAAGGTTTTGGAAAGTCTTAAGAATAACATTGCTTCATCAGTTAATGCCTGTTGCATAACAATAATTTGATTCTGCCTTTTTCTCTGGTCAATAAGACCACATCATTTGAACTTCATGTTTTTTTAGCTTACTAGTAAAAATAAAATAATATGATTCTTCTTCCTTAATAAAGGACAGTTTTATCATTTTTAAATATAAAGCTCAAGTAAAAGGCTAGCTTTCCACTATAGGTGGAAATCATAATGTTAGTTGGGACTATTTCCTTTGTTTCTTTTGATGTCCAAAGATTCGGTTAGAAAAGAAAATGATTTTTCCCCTCAAAATGATACCCTTTAATGTCTTTTCTTCTGATGTTAAATTATGTTTATAACTTAATGGGGTGAGGTAGACAATATTTAGCATTAGTAACTGATCAGAGCTTTTAATGAAGCTGTAGAATGAGAGGACACTTGACTGTTGCTCATTTAAAATAGTTGTATTTTACGTTTTTTAATCCCTTTAAGCTCACTGAAACCTGAAAACTCAGAAGATTTAGTGGTGCCCTCTTCAAGGGTGGCCGTGAAATCAAGAGTTCAAATTTCTAAAATTCCTGAAATCCCCAGGAGGGAAAGAAATCAGGGAAAGTGACATTCATCAGCTCAGTGGAACAAATATAAGATTATTTCACAGTAAATTGTGTTTTCTGCTCTGAATAATGGCTGAAAGACTGCTGGGAAAAATTTTCTTGCCAATCTGCTTTTTATATCTTCATTTGATTTGATGTTATATATATAATACTTGCTTCCTTGTCTTGTACAAAGTGGAGGTCAGAGCTGGAGAACTTAATCTATAGAAAAGAACAAAAATTTTAGAGTTTTGATCCATGTCCATTTCCCTACTAAATATTCTTTTCCACTGATTTTCCATCCCATACGTCTTTAATTTTCATTATCAGTTCTATCTTGATATTTTAATTGTGCTTTTAATAGTGATGTATATTGTGTTTTCATCTGTTGGCATAACTCACTAACAAAAATATGTGTTCATTGTAAACAAGTGAAATTAGAAAATCTGTTTTGCAGTAATGTTTTCTATAAACTTAATTTTAAACCTCAGACTTTATAGACAGAAGATATATTTTTATTGTACAGAATTAAATACTAGATAGGCTTAAGATATGTTTTTTTCATATAAACCTGCAAACTCACTGAATAGAAGAATGGACATGATTTAACTAAGATGTGCATTGCATGAACAGTGTCAGTATGTGTTTTCCCATAAGATAGAATATAAGTGTTTATGCTGTTTAGAAGAGAATATTTCTAGCTCAGGGTTGAACTACGAACAGTACTGATGATGTCACCTAGTTTGGTAATGAAATGTTTGCAAGAGCCAAGCTCTGAGAGCACCAAAGACCCCACAGTTTGTTTGATAATTATAAATAATTCAATGTTCTTAATAAAATGTGTACAACCTATTTTGGATAATAAATCTCAGAAGTTGTATTTTTCCTTTGTGATTTACTAGTTTGTTTATGCTAAAAGTATTTAAAGATTTTGGTAAGTTTATATGCTTGTTTTAGAACTGGTTCATCTAGAACAGACATGTCAAACACAAGGCCCGGGGGCCAGATCCGGCCCGCGAAGTGGTTTCATGTGGCTCGCGAAGCCGTCCTGGAATCAGTGAGGGAACGGCCCCCACTGCCCTGGCCCTGGCCCAGAGACCCTCCTTCCACCAGAGACCCTCAGATCTGTCCCACTCCTGCCCAGGCCCCCATAGGCACCCTTGATGCGAACGATGTAGAGCTGGCCATGCCCACCCAGTAGGCCATACGCACTCTAGCCACACCCATCCAGTAGGCCACGCCCACCCAGGACATACCCACCCAGCCCCCTAAGGGCAACCGCAATGTTGATGCGGCCGTCAGTGAAATTGAGTTTGACACCCCTGATCTAGAATAATGCTTTCATGATATAGAATGATAAAGAATAAAAATAAATTTGTGTCTACATGTTTAGGATTGAAAATGAAGCGGAAGGAGAATAATTACTTATTTCATAGTGAATAAGCATTTCTGCATTTCAAAAAAACTTAGGAAAAACAAGATTTGAAAGAAGCATATACATATATATATATATATATATATATATATATATATATATATATATATATAAAATTTTTATTGAATGTACATTTAAAAACAAAAGTGGACATGTTACAATTTCCCTGGCTACAACACTGCTATTAGTATTACCTTATGTAACAAAGGGAATAACAGAACAGAAAAATACATTCTATGACGGGACAGAATATGACAAAATGTACATATAACATCTGTAAGTTTTCTGGTAAACAATCTTTCAGTTGGCTACGTTGTAAATAAATATCTTTCAATTCTGTCCTGATATAGGTGCTAGTAAAAAGTCTCTGCGTTGTCAACTAATCAATCAATAGTCATCTCAGCGTTCCTCCTTAATTCTAACTATTTGTACAAATTGTTCCAAATTTCATAATACTCTGTTTCAGTTTTATTTTTGATCTCTAATGTTAACCTGTCCATTTCAGTGCAGGATAGAATTTTGTTTATTATTTCTTCTTCAGTAGGGGTTTCCTTTCTTTTCCATTTTTCAGCGTAGGCCAATCTTGCTGTGGTTAAAATAGGCAATAGTAAGTAAAAAGATCCTTTGCTGAATTTATCATTAATAATCCCTAATAGGAAGGTTTCTGGTTTTAAATCAAATTTTTGTAATAATAATAATAATTCTTCAAGCCAATTCTTTATCAGGTGCCAAAAAGTTAGCGCTTTTAAACATTCCCACCACATGTGATAGTAGTTCCCTGGAAGCTTTCTACATTTACAGCATGTTGGTGAGGTTTTTTAAATCTATTTTTGCTAGCCTTTTTTATCTATTTTGCTACCCATCTATAAAACATCTTGTATAAATTTTCTTTATAGGAGGTGGCTAGTGTTAACCTCCTGTTTCTATCCCATCGTGATTGCCAATTGTCTAGGTCTATACTGTAACTGAAATTTTTGCTCCAGATTAGCATTGTATCTTTTACCTGTTCTTCTAACATATCTTGTTCTAGGTAAAGGTAAAGGTTCCCCCGCACATGCGTGCTAGTTGTTTCCAACTCTAGGGGCCGGTGCTCTTCTCCGTTTCAAAGCCGAAGAGCCAGCGTTTGTCCGAGGACGTCTCCATGGTCATGTGGCCAGCATGACTAGACGCCAAAGGCACACGGAACGCTTCCCACCATAGTAGTCCCTATTTTTCTACTTGCATTTTTACGTGCTTTTGAACTGCTAGGTTGGCAGAAGCTGGGACGAGTAACGCACTCACTCTGTTACACGGCACTTGGGATTCGACCCGCCAAACTGCCGATCTTCTGATCAACAAGCTCAGCATCCTAACCCACTGAGCCACCGTGTCCCTTATCTTGTTCTAATAAATATTAATATATCTTTTTTATCATTTTGTCTTCTGTTCCTAGAAGGATTTTATCTAATTGTGTATGCTCTAATTTTATCCTGGGTTCTTTTTTGTCTTTTCTATATTGTGACTGTATTTGTAGGTATGCTCACCATTCCAGCTCTATACCGTCTTAAAATAGTATTTTCCTTGTTTTCAAATCTCCATTATATCTTTATATGTGATTACTCTTCCTAAGTTTATGAATTTGGGGTGCATGAATATCTCTAATATTGATAGCCAATTGGGGATTTCTATATAGTTAAATATTTTAATTTTAATCTACACGTCTAATAGTGCCCGTCTGATATAATGATTCTGGAAGTACAGATGAGCCTTGTTTTTCCCGTCCCACATTATGGCATGCCACCCTATCTGCATGTCGTGGCCTTCTAATGCTAGTAGTCTTCTATTTCTTAGGTGTATCCAATTCTTTATCCATACTGATATTGCCACCTGATAATATTTTTCCCAATTCGGGAGGCCGAGCCCTCCTATTTCCTTTGCGTCCTGTAATAATTTTAATTTAATTCTTGGTTTTCTACCTTGCCAAATAAATTTGGATGTAATTCTGTTTAAATTTTCAAAAAAATCCTTGCCTAATTTAATTGGTACATATTGGAATAAAAAGAGTAATTTGGGTAGTATATTCATCTTGATTGTCACTATTCTCCCCATAAAGGACAGCTGCAAGTTTTTCCATCTGTCTAAGTCTGCTATACACCTGTAATACATCTTGCCGACAGTTGGATCCCCAAGTACCTTACTCTTTTAGATGTCTGGATGTTAATTTTTTCTACTAGCTCAGTTTCTTGTAAATTGGACACGTTTTTAACTAGCATTTTAGTTTTTTCTTTATTAACTTGAACCCCGCAACATCTCCATAATTTTTCAGCACCTGTTGTTGTTGTTAGCTACGAAGTCGTGTCCGACCCATCGCGACCCTATGGACAACATTCCTCCAGGCCTTCCTGTCCTCTACCATCTTCTGGAGTCCATTTAAGCTCACGCCTACTGCTTCAGTGACTCCATCCAGCCACCTCATTCTCTGTCGTCCCCTTCTTCTATTGCCCTCGATCTTTCCCAGCATTAGGCTCTTCTCCAGTGAGTCCTTCCTTCTCATTAGGTGGCCAAAGTATTTGAGTTTTAGCTTCAGGATCTGGCCTTCTAAAGAGCAGTCAGGATTGATCTCCTCTAGGACTGACCGGTTTGATCGCCTTGCAGTCCAAGGGACTCGCAGGAGTCTTCTCCAGCACCATAGTTCAAAGGCCTCAATTCTTTGGCGCTCAGCCTTTCTTATGGTCCAACTTTCACTGCCATACATTGCAACTGGGAAGACCATAGCCTTGACTATACGCACTTTTGTTGACAGGGTGATGTCTCTGCTTTTTAGTGTGCTGTCTAGATTTGCCATGGCTTTCCTTCCGAGGAGCAAGCGTCTTTTAATTTCTTGGCTACAGTCCCCATCTACAGTGATCTTGGAGCCCAGGAAAATAAAATCTGTCACTACCTCAATTTCTTCCCCATCTATTTGCCAGGAATTGAGAGGGCCAGATGCCATGATCTTGGTTTTCTTAATGTTAAGTTTCAACCCAAGTTTTGCACTCTCCTTCTTCACCCGCAACAAGAGGCTCTTTAGTTCTTCTTCACTTTCTGCCATTAGAGTGGTATCATCTGCGTATCTTAGGTTGTTGATATTTCTTCCGGCAATCTTAATTCCAACTTTGGATTCATCTAGCCCTGCCTTTCTCATGATGTGCTCTGCATATAAGTTAAATAGGCAGGGCGACAGTATACAGCCTTGTCGGACTCCTTTCCCAATTTTGAACCAATCAGTGGTTCCATGTCCAGTTCTCACTGTTGCTTCTTGACCCGCATATAGGTTTCTCAAGAGACAAATAAGATGGTCTGGTACTCCCATCTCTTTAAGAACTTGCCACAGTTTGTTATGATCCACACAATCAAAGGCTTTAGCATAGTCAATGAAGCAGAAGTAGATGTTTTTCTGGAACTCCCTAGCTTTCTCCATGATCCAGCGTATGTTGGCAATTTGATCTCTAGTTCCTCTGCCTCTTCGAAATCCTGCCTGTACTTCTGGTAGTTCTCGATCCACATACTGCTGAAGTCTAGCTTGTAGGATTTTAAGCATGACTTTACTAGCATGAGAAATGAGTGCAATGGTGCGATAGTTTGAACATTCTTTGGCACTGCCTTTCTTTGGAATTGGGATGTAAACTGATCTTTTCCAATCCTGTGGCCACTGTTGAGTTTTCCAAATTTGCTGGCAAATTGAGTGTAGCACTTTTACTGCACTGTCTTTTAAGATTTTGAATAGCTCAGCTGGAATACTGTCACCTTCACTAGCTTTGTTGTTGCTCAGCTTTTCTAAGGCCCACTTCACTTCACATTCTAGGATGTCTGGCTCGAGGTCAGTGACCACCTCATTGTGATTATCTGGGACGTTAAGCTCATTCTTGTATAGTTCTTCTGTGTAATTTTGCCACCTCTTCTTAATCTCTTCTGCCTCTGTTAGGTCCCTGCCATTTTGGTCCTTTATCATGCCCATTTTTGCATGAAACGTTCCCTTCATCTCTCCAATTTTCTTGAAAAGATCTCTGGTCCTCCCTATTCTATTGTTTTCTTCTATTTCTTTGCACTGTTCATTTAAGAAGGCATTCTTATCTCTTCTAGCTATTCTCTGGAATTCTGCATTCAATTGGGCATATCTATGTTTTTCTCCCTTGCCTTTCGCTTCCCTCCTTTCCTCAGCTATTTGCAAAGCTTCCTCAGACAGCCATTTTGCTTTCTTGCATTTCTTTTTCTTTGGGACGGTTTTGGTTGCTACCTGTTGTACAATGTCGCGAACCTCTGTCCATAGTTCTTCAGGCACTCTGTCTATCAGATCTAATTACTTAAATTTATTTGTCACCTCTACTGTATATTCAACAGGGATATGATTTAATTCATACCTGAGTGGCCTAGTGCTTTTCCCTACTTTCTTCAGTTTAAGCCTAAACTTTGCAAGGAGAAGCTCATGGTCTGTAGTAGCACCTGTTTAAGCCTAAACTTTGCAAGGAGAAGCTCATGGTCTGTAGTAGCACCTGTAGTAGTCTTGTTCCAGATTCTAAGGGGTCTTCCAGAATAAAAACTAAATTGTCTGCCTAGGGCTGTAATTTAAATGTCTCTTTTCTGTTTTCTAGTCCTTTAATCAGCTTATCGTTTTGGATTATTTTTGTTAGTACTTCTAAAGAAAGAACAAATAATAGAGGACATAGTGGGCAACCTTGTCTCGTGCCTTTTTGTATTTGAACGCTATTTGTGAATTCTCCATTTATAATTACTTGTGCTTCTTGTTTGGAATAGATTGCTTTAAACATGTTTATAAATCTTTCCCCAAATTCCAGTTGAGTCAACATAAAATTCCATTTGATGTTATCAAACGCTTTCTGAGTGTCAACAAAAATCAATGCCATTTGTTTTCCGCTGTGTGATTCTTAATATTCTAAGTTGTCTAGTATAATCGTAACATTGTGTCTAATTTGTCTTTTGGGCAAGAAACCGTTTTGGTTGGTATGGATAAATTCAGCCAAGTATTTTTTTAATCTTTCTGCCATTATAGTCATGAAAATCTTATAATCCGTATTTAATAAAGAAATGGTCCTATAGTTTTTAATGGAAGTCAAATAGGAGTTTTCTTTAGGAATTAGTGAGATAGTTGCTTCTTTCCATGAGTTTGGGAATTTTTTCTGTGTTTAGTACTTCGTTAAATATGTCCAATAAAGTTGGGGCCAAAAGTTCTTGGAGGTTCTTGTATATTTCAGATGGTATTCTGTCGGGGCCAGGTGTATTATTACTTTTTTGCTTTTTAATTGCTTCTATAATTTCCTGGGCTGTTATGTCCTTATTTAATATATTTTGAAATTCTTCCGGAACCTTCGATAAGTCCACTTTCATGAGATATTGTAATATTCTTTCTTCAGTGATCTTTTCGTCATCTTTATAGAGATTTTTATAGAATTCATATGTCACCCATTTTTTCCCTTCATTTTGATGTACCATCTCCCCTGCTTCATTGCATAGTTTACTAATCCATCTTTTATCTTTTTGTTTTTTCAGTCTATAGGCCAACCATCTGGGTTTATTTGCCTGTTCAAAAATTTTTTGTCTTAATACTTTTTATTCTTTGTGCCATTTCTTCCTTTTCTATAATGTTAATTTATTTATTTATTTATTTATTAATTTAATTTCTATACCGCCCTTCTCCCGAAGGACTCAGGGCGGTGTACAGGGCAATAAAATGCAATAAAAATACAATATACAAAAGTTAAAATGAGAATTAAATAGAATGGCCCAATTGCAGTAAAAAGTTAATTAAAATTACAATTAAAATACCCCAAACCCATCAGACCAGGCCGGCTTGTTCATACAGGTGAGTTTTCAGGTCACGGCGGAAAGAGCGAAGGTCAGGAGCCATCCGGAGCTCAACCGCTAAATGATTCCAAAGGTCTGGTGCGCCCACAGAGAACGCCCTCCCTCTGGGGGCCGCCAGCTGACACACTCTGACCGACGGCACCCTGAGGAGGCCCTCTCTGTGGGAGCGCACTGGACGAAGGGAAGTTGCCGCCGGCAGCAGGTGCTCCCGTAAGTAATCCAGACCCATGCCATTTAGGGCTTTATAGGTCATCACCAGCACCTTGAATCTCACCCGGAGGGCAGTTGGAAGCCAATGCAGCTCGCGGAGTAGAGGTGTTACATGGGAGTATCGGGAGACTCCAACACAACTCGCACGGCCACATTCTGCACCAGTTGAAGCCTCCGAGTGGTCCTCAAGGGCAGCCCCATGTACAGAGCATTGCAGTAGTCTAAACAAGAGGTCACGAGCGCATGAGTGACTGTACGCAAGGCATCCCGGTCCAGATAAGGTCGCAACTGGCGCACCAGGCGAACCTGGGCAAAGGCCCCCCCGGTCACAGCTCCTATATGATCTTCCAGGGAGAGCTGTGAATCCAGGAGGACACCCAAGTTGCGAGCCCTATCTACGGGGGGGGTAATACCTCACCCCCCCATAGTTAAAGATGGAATAACCTGAATTTCCCGAGATGCCGGCACGTACAACCACTCAGTCTTGTCGGGATTGAGCTGAAGCCTGTTCTTCCCCATCCAGACCCGAACCGCCTCCAGGAAATGGGACATCACATCGAGGGCATCACTGGGGTGGTTTGGGGTGGAGATGAAAAGCTGGGTATCATCAGCATACTGATGATACCCGACCCCAAAACCACAAATGATCTCACCCAGTGGCTTCATATAGATGTTGAACAGGAGAGGCGAGAGGACTGACCCCTGAGGAACTCCACAAACGAGAGGCCTCGAGGCTGACCTCTGCCCTCCTGCCAGCACCGACTGCAAACGTCCCAGGAGGTAGGAGGAGAACCACTGCAAAACAGTGCCTCCCACTCCCAGCCCCCTGAGACGCCGCAGTGAGATACCATGGTCGATGGTATCGAAAGCCGCTGAGAGGTCTAATAGGACTAGGACAGAGGACCAACCCCTGTCCCAAGCCCGCCAGAGATCATTCACCAGCGCGACCAATGCCATCTCCGTGCTGTACCCGGGCCTGAAACCCAATTGGTACGGGTCCAGATAATCAGCTTCCTCCAGGAACAGAGGGAGCTGATGCGCCACCACGCTCTCAACAACCTTCGCAAGAAAGTGAAGGTTGGAGACCGGACGATAGTTGTTCAAAATAGCTGGGTCCAGGACAGGCTTCTTGAGGAGGGGTCTCACCACCGCCTCCTTCAAGGCGGCAGGAAAGCTACCCTCACTCAAAGAAGCAGTTATCACTGCCTGGAGCCAGCCTCGTGTCCCCTCCCGAGCCGCATAAACCAGCCAGGAGGGGCACGGGTCCAATAAACACGTGGTGGAGCTCAGCCTCCTCATGATCCTGTCCACATCTTCCGGAGTCACAGGATCGAACTCTTCCCAGATAACATCCCCAAGACCGCCCATGTCACCACCGTCAGACTCTGCCCAGTCGGAGTCCAGACCGGTCTGGATCCGAGCGATTTTGTCCGACAGATGTTGGCTAAACTCGGCATGACTCTGCAAGGGCTCCTCCCTCACCTCCTGATTGAGGAGGGAGCGGGTCACCCTAAACAGGGCGGCCGGGCGATTATCTGCGGACGCGATGAGGATAGCAAAGACCTTGCCGTCCTCATCGCCGCGAGATAAGACCTCATAGAGGACCTTAGTCGCAATCGGTCGGATTCAGACCGGCTGGATCTCCAACAGCTCTCTAGGCCCCGGCTCCGACGCTTCATTTATGCTTATTTAAATCTAGTTGTTGTTTTTGGATTTTTTTGTAGTTCTAATTCTAATTTTTTTGTGTTCTTCCTCTAAACCTTTTCAATATTGGCTTTTCTTTTTATTTTCGTTGGCCATGTATGCAATTGCAGTTCCTCTCATAACTTCCTTGGCCGTATCCTATAAGTTTTGAGTGCTAGTCTTTTCTTTCTTGTTTGTCTGGAGGAATATCCGCATTTGTTCTTCCATCTTGTGCTTAAATTCTTTTTGGTTTAGGATTGCCTTTTTTAGAGTCCACCTCCTTGTTGTTGTCTTCTGTTCTTTCCATTTGATAGGAGTATGGTCTGCCCAAGTATTAATGTCTATTACTACATCGTCTATATCTGAATTTAATTCTTTTGTTGTCCAGACCATGTCAATTCTGGACCACGATTGATGCCGCCCTGAATAATATGTAAATTGCTTTTCATTCAAATTTCTCTCCCTCCAACTATCTTGAATATTTAATTCTTCCGCCATTTTAAAAAAAGTACCTGGTAATATTCTTCTGGTTCGTTTTCTTACTTCCTCACTCTTATATCTAATTCTCTGTCTGTAACTGCATTAAAATCGCCAATTAAACAAATGTTCTCATATTCAATATCAGCAATAACCTTATGCAGTTTCTTATAAAATTGTCTTTGTTTCTCATTGGGGGCATAAATTCCTACCAGGACGACCTTTTTTTTCTTCAGGGAAATTTCAATTATCAGTATTCTACCTTCCTCGTCTCAATAGATTTGTTTTGCTGGAATTTTTTCTTTAACATACGGTATATCACAATTCCTCCTTTCTTCTGCTGTGAAAGTGATACAAATTTGATTCCTAGCTTAGAGTGCTTTAGTAGATCTTGGTATTGGTTCTTTATATGTGTTTCTTGTAAAATTATTATGTCTACGTTTTTCTTACTGAGCTTGTTCAAAATTATATTTCTCTTAGCCAGGGAGTTTAGTCCATTTACGTTTAATGATAATACTGTTAATACTTCCACATTACTGCCTATATTTTGATCTTGTCACTCTTGTCGGTCTATCTTCCTTGAGTTCTTTGTGTCTACTTTCATCATCATTGTCATAGTTCATTTTCATTTTTTCTCTTCTCTCCGTTTCCCGTTCTTTGCCTTGTGATTCTCATGTCTTTCTATTATATGTCTCTGTATTGTTCTCTTCTCTTAACTCTCTTTCTTCTAATTCATCTTCATTGCCTAGGTACTGCTGGAAAAATTCTTTTGCTTTGTCAATCATATCTAGCCTGTATCTTTTTTCTTGCCAGGTCACCAGAATCCCTTCTGGCATCAGCCACCTAAAATTGATGTTTTGTCTTATTAATTTTGATGTGATATCTTGGTAGGGCCTTCTTGGGTGTCTTACCCTCCTGGGAACTTGTTTGAGGACTGTTAGTTGTTTGCCTCTGTATTCTATCGGGTCATCCCTGGTTCTGTGCAAGATCTCATCCCTAACTAACTTCTTAACAAATCTAATATGTACTTCCTTGGGTAGGTTATTTCTTTTTACATAGTTTGTGCGGATTCTGTATATTTCATCAATCTCATTTGCCATCTCTTCTTTTCCTGTCCCTAAGGTCCTCGCTAACAAGTCCGTCATCATTTCTGGGAAGTCCTCCCCCTTCTCTTCTTTCACGTTTTGAAAACGTAGATAATGGTCTGCTTTCTCAGTTTCAAGCAGGATGATGGTTTTTTCTAATTCTTTGTTTGCTTGTGAGAGTTTTTCATTCATTTCATCTACTCTTCTTTCCTCCTTATTCATTCTGTCTTCCATTTCTAATAATTTCTGTTCATTTTTCAATATTTGTTGTTGGAAACATTCAAATTTTCCATCCATTGCTCCCATCTTCTCTTTAAGTTCTCCAGTATCATTCCTTATTTCACCTATTTCTTTTTTCAGATCCTCGTGGTTTCTCAGCATAACCTCTTGCATGGATTGTAGCATTGATTGTAGGTCTTTAAGTAAACCTGCTCTCTCCCGTGTCATCATCTCTTCTATGGATCTTTGCCCTGTTGGGCTTAATTCCGCCGATGAGGCTTGGGTTATCTGCCTTCTTCCAGTCCCAACTCTTGTTAGATTTGGGATGCTTGTCATCTTTCGAAATGACGTCAACCAACCCTCTCACTTATACACAAACTTTGTCTTTCCTTCCACCATACCTGGAGAATTTA
This sequence comes from Vipera berus, assembly GCF_964194415.1. Lineage (NCBI taxonomy): Eukaryota > Metazoa > Chordata > Lepidosauria > Squamata > Viperidae > Vipera > Vipera berus. The sequence goes on from NC_138204.1 coordinate 69,892,359, forward strand.
TTATTCTTCCAAAGTTATAGTCACTAGTGCCTTATGTCTTAACAATAATATATTTTGTTGCTAACACAATATAAAACCTATTACGCTAACACTTCTAATATACAATAATCAATATTAATCAATTTCAAGTGTTTATATTCCACTACAGTCCTAATTTATCTATATAGTAACATGTAACAATAATATAATCATTAAGTTACCTAAATATTGTAACAAGTATTCAGTTCATTAGCAGTAAAGACCAGGTTTTACAGTCAGTCTCTTGGCAGTTATAGATATTATTGTATTCAACAAGAAGACAAATAAATTTTCTCACCCTCCTTGGCCATTCAACCTTTTGTTCCTAGTTAGCCTCCTCCAATTCAATCATACAATGGGTTATGTTCAATTAATTCTTATTGGTCTGAGCTCTCAATTCAATTATAGTTTATCCCTTTTGTTTTAGAAAATTTTTAAAGCAATTATTTCACTTCTTAACTTATGAGTGTCACCCTTCCCTCATTAAATGCTAGTTGGTTATCAGTTCTTGTTCAAAATGTCCGTTCTCTCTGCTCAGTCCGCACTGTCGCTCTTTAAAGTTTTTTTAGCTTCTTCTTCTTGGCTTTGCTGCAGGAGCCAGAAAGAGAAACCACCCTTGTTCACCAATCCTTGTAGCCTATGGGTCTGCTACTTTAAGGTAAAATCTCTTTTCCCCCTTCTCCTTGTCGCCGCTTTCTGTCAGGGTAGATGATTTTCCCCTTTCACTCTGGGGCTTCCCCTCTTTTCTTCTCTTCTTTGAAATTCTCTGGAATGATTTCACGATCTGGAACACTTACGAAGGTTCGCTGAGTACTCACTCCGCCAGGTTAGTTGAGTCGCTGTTCCGTTGATTCACCACTGTTTCTGTCCAGGTGACAGCTGTCATTTCTTCACGTCCGTCATAATGGGCCGTCTCCTTCACCCAGCTTTCCCCGAGCCTTTCCTGATTTTTGCGGTTCGGACCGCTGTCGAGAACCATTCACCTGGGTGCCTCCATTTCCAATCTCCTTCCAAGAGATCTGGGGCTTTAAAAAAACCTACCAGGAACAGAGAAATGGCTGTGAAATCGGCACGCTCATTCAGAGCGGCGACTCGGCACAGCCATTCCGTTTGACAGCTGACTCCGCCTCCCTACGATTTGAAAGAAGTATCTTGTTATTCAATGTACATATGAGTTTTAAAGTATGTATATTTTCTTTAGTTTTGACCATTGGCCTTAGATTTAGTCAATCCATTAACACTTTTTTATACTTTTTTTTACAGTGCTTTTCAACCTGTCGTATGCATACCACCTGCCAGGTGCCAAAGTACCACCAGTGGTATGCGTACCACAGGTTGAGCAGCACTGTTTTATAGCACTCTCTGGCCAGTTTACAATGTAGAACAGTGGTTCTCAATCTTTTCTTCACCATGGACCCCCTTTAAATAACTTTTGTGACCATGGCCACGGACCCCCAAGACTTAACTCAAAATTTAAATTATAACATTTCTTCAAGCCTTCACGGACCATAGACCACCAGGGATACACGAACCACAGGTTGAGAACCACTGATGCAAAGCATCAGTTTATTGATCTGGAAAGGATGGAAGGCTGAGTCAACCTTGAGCCCTGTCAGGATTGAATGGAGGATATGGGCGGAGTTTGCGTGCAATACTGCACTTTAAACAATGTGCCACCTGGGCTTCTAATCCCCACCAATTAAATTCAGGTGGGACAAAAGGAGGTTGAAGGGTCTCCAACAGCTTCTTTCTTTCCATGCAGCTTCTCATCTGCATCTTCTTTTGGGTCCCAGGTTGGTTGAAGGCATGCAGCAAAGAAGGGACAAGAGCATAAGGATAACTTTCTCCTCGCCTTTACAGTGCTGTTCGAATGCTCCTGAGAGTATAACTCAAGAGTTAAATTAGGAAGTTTCTGGTTCAAGGATATGCCTGAATAGTGAGCAATTTCTTATCTCTGTCTTATTAGTTTGGCCTAAGAAAGACGATTGTGTCTTTCTTTTATTCTAGTGAAATATAAATAAAGATACAGTGGTTAATATAAGCTATTGGATAGTCCCCATTCACCCTGAGTCCAATTTACCTTTCAGATATAGGGGTATAAAAGGGGGGAAGACTACAAATGCCATCCTTGACCTCCTAGAGGAATAATTTTAAAGGCAATGATTAATAATAATTTTTTTTTAAAATTTTTACTTTATATTCCTTATATGGTACTGACCTAGAGAAAAAAGAAAAAGTATGAAAGGAGTTGAACTGGTAAAAAAAATAAAAATGCAGAGCTATGTGAAAGTAGTAATCAATGCAATAACTGCATTCTCCTTGTTTAAAACTTGGGCGATGCATTATCCCTGTGGTGGTACTTCATGTGAACATCAGCACTGGGAGAAGAAAGTATAAGCCTATCCTTTCCCATCATGGCAAATATCTATAGGGGCCTCTACTTGATATCAGATAAAAGCAGTTTAGAAGTCTAGACTGGTTCCTAATGAATTGAGATTAACAGGGAAGAAAACCTGAAAGCAAAGAGATTGGAAGAGGGAAGGCATTTTTAAAAAGCTGCATTGAATTAAATGTATGTGTAAACAATTCCTATACTTGGACAAAATCAGATTTCAGATGTAAAGCATAGCTTTTTTTTAATTTATACCATTTGAATGCAATAGCAGGCACTCTGGATGCAATATCCTAGTCTTTTTCCACAAAAACACAAACATGTTTAATTTAATTAAGGAAGCATATGTGTGTCTAAATGAAACTGGTGTGGTTTTTCATTCTCTGGTATGATAATTCTTTTAAACTTTAATCTTTTGCCTTATAATACCAGTACTCAATCCAGCTGCTTTTTATTCTGAATATGTTAAAACCATGATTATTATGCCATGATGTCTAAGTGGTCTTTCTTAATTGTGTTGCAGCGGATATTCAACTCCTTTGTGTACACAGAAAAAATCTCAAACGGAGAAAGTGAAGTTCAGCAGGTAAGAAAGTGTTACTTAACCACCAATTACAACAATAATATACTATTTTTTTTTCTTAATGTTCTCTCCCGGGTCTATACATTAAGTAGGGTTTTTTTCCCCTTGTTTTGTTTGCCTTTTTTGTTTTACTTCATTGTTTAAATTGCTAACTTATAAATGCTTCTGTTGAGAATTGAATAAAGTTTTGCATTAGAAAATGCTGATGGATTCATGAAAGTGTTAGATTGAAAGTGTTTTTTCTTCACTGAATAGCATTGATGGTTGTAAAACATTTCATTTTGATGCTGGTTATAGTGCGTTCAGAGTAGTTCAGAGTTCTCCAGTAAAGTTTTTCTCCATCAAGAAAAGAGCATTCAAACCCCCTGAAGTGTAAATAAGACCAAGCCAAACAAAGACAGTTCATCTGGAAACACTTTCCCTTTCTTCTGCCTGTGGGGGGAAAGTGGATCAAAGAATGCAAGAATGGGGAGGGCCACGTGGGCCCACAGAGAAGGACTGTTTGGAAACCAAAAGTCTGCAGGGAAAAAAAACACACCCAAAGAAGCAACTGTCTTAATTGTCTCCAGTCAATGCCAGAGGATGGTAACACGGTCCTTTGGGCTATGCTGATTAGGACAAACATAGAAATATCTTGGGATTTTGCTTTCTGAGACAGATGACACCTCTTCTGTAAGTTGTGTAGCATATAGGACATATTCTAGGCATTCATATACACTCATTGGATATGGAGAATACCACTGTTGGGTGTGCTTCACTGTCAAAGTTTGGTCTACAAACATTGCTTCTCCTGAATCACTTATTATGTGTATAGATTGGCAGTGGAGTTTGACATTGAAGGACACATGTTTGGTATTATTAATTTTCCATTAGACACATCTTCAAAAGTTTCTCTCTAACTTTGTTAAAAGCAAATTCAGCTGGGTTACTGCCACACAAAAAAGAATCCAAAAAGCTTTTTAGAAGGCATAACGAAAGAGATTTATCTTCACATCCTGTCGAGGAGCAATGGAAACATTTTAGACATGTAACTGATAATTTAAATTGTTTATTATAAAGCTTTTAATATAATTATGTTAGCAAGTGGACTTTTTTTCCTATTGGTTAAACCCGATTGACCTTACACAAGATAACAAAGGAATCTGTAAAAACATACTAACCGAGGAAACAGTCTAAAATGGGCAGTCACCTACCTTGCTCTTACCTAGTTTATGGATAGACTTAAGTGTAAACCCCATCAAATCTAGACCTGTACCAGATTGCTGTAACTGGATAAAATAAGAAAGTACTTGTAATCTAGCAAAGCTGGAGTATACCAAATTGAGGAAGATTAGAGGTTTGAGAGTAGATCACTACTATTTATCTTTTTAAAAAAGATTTTTTTATTGTTAGCAAAGGGAAAGAAAAGTCTAATTTGATAGTGATAGTGAAATAAAACAGAGAAACAAGTAAGAAGCATAAATAAAAACACTAAAGGATAACTTTCTAGTGACACATTCTCCCTTTCCCTTCTCTTCCATCAGTTTCTCACAACTGTTGATTACAACCTGGACATTTATACATTGAACATTGAAGATAATTGCTTTTAAGTCCTTTCGCCTATTATTTTTTATTGGTCTCGTAACTTTTTCCTTAAAAACCTTGTGCATGTAGATGACTTTAGGAGAGATTGGGATGGGGGTGATGCAACCATTCTGGCCTCCTTCTGGCCACCAGTGCCATTGACCATGGTGTTCTTCTGGAGCAGCTTTGGTGGTTGGGAGTGGGAGGCACTTTGTGTGGTGTTTCTACTTTCTGGTTACAGTCAGTGTTGGAGAGGTCAATGAAGGATGTACCTTGGCGCTTCAGTATTTTGACTCGCCTCTTTAATACCTACATGAAATTGCTGGAGGAAATAATCTGATGGCATGGGGTGCGGTATCATTAGAATGCTGAAGATATTTTGTTATTCATTTCCACCACTAGATGGACAGATGAATGCTATTGCAGTCTGGCTGAGTGGGCATAGGGTCTCAGGGGCTGGATGGAGTGACTTTGACTCAATCCTGGCAACCCTGGCAAATCAGAGTGGGTCTGGGTTTTTGGTTCCCCCAACCTGGGTGATATTTCATTTTTTACTATTGACAGCTTTGCATAGATCTGTCTTATGTGCCAGTTGTGCCCTTTCCTGCAACATGCTATACATTGGGCTGCCTTTGAAGACTACCTGGAAGTTTCAACTGGTCAAAATGCAGTGGCATGGATAGTGATGTGTGTCCCCAGATTTACCTATGTTACACATCACTTGCACAAGTTGCACTGGCTCACAGTTTCTTTCTGGGTGCAATTCAAGCTTAACTTTAAAACTGTAAAACATGGGACCAGTTTATCTGCAGGACTTCCCTCTCCTTAAGGATATGTGCCCATTTTCTTAGATGAAAAACAGGTTGGACATGCTCCTAGTCTCCCCTTTTATATGTTGCCATCTTATGGAATCTAGGAAGTATGCCTTTTCCATGTCAGCCACTGCCCTATGAATCACCCTATCCCGTGATATTTGGCAGCAGCCCCCCCCCTCCACTCTTTTAACCTTCCAAAAAGCACTTAATATCTGGCTTTTCTTGCAAGCACAAGGTGAGGGTGAAATTAATCAGATGAAACTTGTGGTCTGCATGTGAAAGTTTAGCTATGGCACTAGGATTTTTTGTTTATTTGGTTAGTTTTAGTATAAGTGGTTTTAATACATTTTTAATTGCAAACAGATACCAGCTATTCACGGGTGTTCCGGTGTCTAAATTTGGCTTGCTGTGTAATGTGTAGTAGGGGTCTCCAATCTTTCTTACTCCATAGACTGGCAATGATGGCAGCAGGGGGGAAGGGGATGGTTTCATGCGTACAACTCAATCCTGTGCATGCACAAATGAAGCTTCACACACTTGCCCTCTGCTTGCGCAGATTGATACCTTTTCATGGCACGGGAGTTGGAGACCCCTGATATATATAGGATAAAAAGGAACCATTCCTGCATAGATTTTGGTCAGACCTCTCTAATAGGTATATACTCTCAATTTTGCCATTACTACATTTCTCTTAGTCTGGTCAACCAATCTAATATTGTTGACAAGATTCCTCTTTTCCAGTGTTGTACAAAATTTGGTCTTGCAGCTGCCAGCATGTAGTAGTAATTGTGACATTTTGCATTTATTGTTTCTGGAATTATATCTAATAAAAATGGTTTCAACTCGAATTTTATTTTTAGGACTTCCTATTTTGATGTATTTTTGAGTACTTTTGAATTTTTTTATATAACCACTGTATATGATTAAATGTTCCTTCTTTGTTAGGACATTGCTAGGATGTTTTCAATATTTAATATATGATTTTTCTAATTTGGTAATCAGTGATGGATTTACATTTATAAAATATTTTGGATCAATTTCACCTTAAATATTTCAAGGTGCACCTGTAGGTACTAATGCTACTGCATTCTGGACAATTGTAGTTTCCAGATGATTTTCAAGTCCCAGTTAGAGTGTTTTGCAACACCCTAACAAAGAAATGGTTAAGGCATGAGTGGTTGCAAGCAGGGTCTCCCAATCCAGGATGGGGCACAATTAGCACACTAAATGGAGTGATGTAAACATCTGTACCCATACGCAAATGATATTCAAGCTCTTGATGAGCTGCTATAAATAGTTCATAGAGATGAAACAGACATTGCAATTCTGGAGCACTGTGGAGGAAAACCAGAAGCAAATTTGGTCAAATCAAGAATGACCTCACATTTGTACCTACATTACAAGGACAGAAAATTTTTGTGTGTGTGTTTATACACATACATACATACACACATACACATACATACACACACACAGTTCTTGCATTAGAGTTCTGGGATATATTCTCCATGTAGGAAGGTCAATTCTGAAGTCCATACAATAGAATTGGAGTTAACCATTATAACTAGTAAGGATAGTATACTTTCTGATCAACAAATCGATGAAGCCACAAAATGGTTTAGGGCACGGGCACCGGCCCATGGGCCGGCAGTTTGACACCCCTGGTTTAGGGGAATAATGTACAAACCAGAATATTACATTGTTACTTGGCAATTATAACATCATCCCTGAAGATCATGCATCAGAGTGCTACTATTATACCACCAATCTGCTGAATGCACCAGTTGTTGTATGATGATACAGTTCTCTTCTTGCAAACAGGGAATTGGCAGGAGTTCGTTCTTAAACCAGCTAATGTCAAATATTGCCAATAAGTGAGCCCATGCATCACTCTAGGCCAGGGGTAGGCAACCTTGGCTCTTTTACGACTCGTGGACTTCAACTCCCAGAATTCCTGAGCCAGCCATGCTGAGGAAAAAGGGAAAGGTTTCCAAGCTGAGCCAAGCTGGCTCAGGAATTCTGGGAGTTGAAGTCCTACCCCTGCTCTAGGCTATGGCGTGGTTGTACCATGATTTATTGCATAACACACAATAGTAAAGTTCACATAATACTCTAAGCCAACATCAAATAAATCAGATATGTCAATAGGTGCACTATTGAGCCTAAAATAGAATCAGAGCATTAGAAGAGATGGCAAGAGCCTGGAAAAAAATCATTGTCAGAGAAAATGGCAATACCTCCCACAGAAAGCAACCTAGTGTAGTCCTAATAAGTTTGCATGATAGAAAGGTAGCTAGGAAAATATGAACAGAACCTCAGAAGTTTGAGGCTTGCCTCAGGGAATACAGTTCTTTTTATGTGGCAGATTGTCTTCTGTCAGTAGGAAAAAAATTAATAAAAACACTTGTTGCTTAGTGTAGATTGGAATAGCCTGCTGTGATTGACTTATCTTGGAGACATTGGTACAAATAAATGCTTAAACTCTCATAATAGTTATTCCATCCAAATAATGTAGCTCTAGACATTTAAAAGGCTAATAATGTAGGAGCCTTCCAAAGGATGCATTTCTCTGACAAATTTTCAAACAGGGATAGCAAGAAGAGAATTCCTTAATCTAAAATAATTATGTTCAGCCTTTATTCTTTTTACTACATGATCTTTGATCCAGGAATTATTTGTATTAAGAGAATAGAAAGGTGTGTGTGTGTGTGTGTGTGTGTGTGTGTGTGTGTTGTGTGTGTGTGTGGTGCATATTCTTGATTTTAAAAGATCCATGTATCATATTCTAGACTAAACCAAAGTATCATTGTTAGTCTTTAGCTATACAACATAATGTAATGGAAAAAACAGTAATTGAGACATATAAGAAGAAGCTTGGTCTGGGAGTTAGGACATCAGGCTAGAAGCTAGGAGACTGTGAATTCAGGTCCCCTTAGACACAAAGCCAGTTGGGTGATCTTGGGCCAATCACTCTTTCTCAGTCCAAAGAAGGAGGGAATGGCAAACCACTTCCAAAAACTTTGCCAAGAAAACTTCAGGGACCTGTCCAGGGAGTTGCGAGAAGTTAACACAAGTGCGCATGTGTGCGCGCGCACACACAAAAACACACACACACAGCCAGTAATATTGGGTCCAAGATCACCACAGAATCTCTCGATGAAAGATTTTAAGAGCCAATATGAGCTTTTTAATACAATTTGCTATGTTTTCTTTCTGTTTGTTGCACCTAACATCCCCTGGTCATTTTGCTGTTGCAAGATCTTGACTTCTTTGCCTGATCTGCAGATAGTTTTAAAGGGCTTTGTTTTCTTCCTGGCTTGCTTGGTCCTGGATGAGAATTACAAATGATTGGCACAATGGACTTCTAGCACAGCAGAGGCAAAAGAATTAAACACCATGGATTTGGGGCTGCAAAGGATGTTTCCAGGCAACAGGATTAAAGAATGTACCAAGACAACCTTAAAATAATATCTAAACAGCCTAAGAAAATCTAATATAGATAATTAATGTAGACATATAAAAGTAGTAATCTAACTTAACATTTTCATGTTTATTTCAAGAATTTGAATTATGTTCAGGATTTAAAATTAGCAACAGGTTTCTCTCTTTCAGAAAATCTGAAATGATCTGGAAACTGTATCAATGAATTTAACTAGCAGCAGTTGTTCTTAAGCAAGTTTGTCATTTCCTCTTTAGCTCTAAAATGTCCACACATCTTAAACTTGCTGAGGTTTAGAAACTGTGTACTAATAAATTCTTACAAAGTAAACCTATTAAATTGTTTTTTTTACTATATGCTAATCTATACAAATTTGATCTGATATTCCTATAGCAGAACATATGTTCCTTTTATTGCATTGCTATATTGTTTTCTGCTTTGTCAATTTGCTGATTCACCTGCATACATTTCCTTCTTACCTTAAGACTGCCAGTGAGTGGTTACATCTAAGCCCATAAAATAAATAAATCTAGTGGTCACTTACCTAATTATAAAACATCTTGAGATACATTGACTGCCCTGTGTGGGACTGAAAATTGTAGTCAAGGGTAACCATCCATTTATTGGGAGCATGTCACATTTGTGCATATGTGTGAATTTGTGAGAATTTTGTGTGAAATTGAGAACTAAAGGGAATTATCATTGAAGTGGCTATAAAATCTAGTGTGTTTGGAAACATTTTGATCCTTCCAGAGACTGTTTCATTGGCTTTCTTTGAAGAATAATGCCTTTCACTACAATTTTGTGGGTGGTCTGCACACTATTTAAAATCATATGGGTTAAATTATACAAGGGATTTTAGAAGAAGAGACTCATTTGGAAGTGTTTGCTGGTAAAGCCTCCAATAGGTATTACTTACACCACCTCCCTAGCTGCATACATTAACTCTTAACTAGATATAAATAAATGTCTAAACATTCTTAGTATTTTGATGAATTCTTAGGTGTCAGAGAAGATAGATGAGGCCTCATAGAGTACAGCTACAATGGTTAAAAGCTCAGAATTGAAAAGATTGAGAGAGTAAGTAAGCACTTTGGTTTTAATAATAACTAAGTCTTTTTAGTGCTAATGAATCACAAGTACTAGAGCTTTATGAGTAAAGGTAATGTATACAAATTGATCATATTAAAACAAATGTGAGGGTATTGTAAGCAAACCTAATCCTCTATCAGCTTTTTCTCTTCTTGTGGGTCATCCGTCTTTCTAAGCATCACCCTAAAAGCGCATATTGCTGGTTCATAAGCTAAAACCTTTTTTTGTAATAATTTCTGAAAAGAAAAACAGTGAAGAAATACACTTGTTGGCCTGTGCAGAAATGATAGTCTCATATCAGTGGCAACTAAGGAGAATATCTGAGGTAAAACCTGTGATTTGTTGTCCAGCATGTTGGAATTATCTGCCATTAGGTACAATATTTCCATAAGGGTTTACCACTTCTTTATTAATTCAGACTATGAGAATCATATGGAATTTTAAGAAATATGGAATGTTTAAAAAAAAACCTCAAAAAGAAAATGCCTGCAGCATAGCTGGGTTTCACATAATAGTAGAAAACCTATGACATCAATTTTTGCTACATAGAGCGCCCACAAAAAAAAAATCAATATTTTCTCTCTTCAAAGAGGGAGAAAATATTTTACTGGCAAGTTTTTAAAATAGCAATTACAGAGTATTTACTTTAAATGATCTATCTTAGAAAACGAGAAGAACTTACTCAGGAAGACCAATCTCATCTTTCAAAATACAGAATAATATGTCCATTTAAATAATACCTTGTTTAGTTAAAATACATTGACTTGTTTCTGCATTGAAAACTAAAGGGTTTGGTATCATTGGCTAGCCATTCATTTGTACAGGCAGTCCCTGGGTTAAGAACATCTGATTTATGGACAACTAATACCCAGGACCCAGATTGTTGGGGGCAATTAAGCTGACTTTGTAATAATGCCGCTTGGGGTGTGTGTGAAAGCCCTAATAAGCAGGCATATACATAGAATGAAGGCTATTGCTAAGCTTGTAAGCCGCCCTGAGTCTTCGGAGAAGGGCGGGATATAAATGGAATTAAAATAAATAAAATAAAATAAAAATAATACTTATGAACGGGCTGCCATAAAGCCTTTTATATTAAAATTTCAAGTTAAATCACTAATTTGTAACAATGCACGCATGCACGAGTTTGTGTAACATTTATGAAAAGGTTGTGCAGCTTCAATAGTTTGTTGGCTCCAAGAAGGAAAACACCATCCACCATTTTAAGTGAGATCATGTTGCCCTTAACACTGGGTTGAGTGTTTACCTTTGTATTTGGCTTAAAATTTTCTTTTCTTTACTTTGTAACTCTGCCTTCAAAGTGTAAATCTGATGGAAGTGCTGTTAAGGCAGTAAAGAAAAGGAAAACAGTCACAATTCAAAATAAAGTGGAAATAATAAAGTGATCATAGCAGGAGATGAGAGCATTCGAAGAAGAAGGATGGGACCTAAAATCTCCAGAATCAAAAAGGGGGTTGGCAAAAGAGTTAGCTGAAGCCTTTCCACTCATTAAAGCAGGGATGGCAAAGTCAGAGGAACAAGATACTAATTAGAAAGAGTTTCACAAAGTTTACTGTACTGTTACCAAGAGCTTCAGCTGCTTCAAGGCCATTGTATAGCTTTCTACAACCTCCCTTAATACCTACTTCAAAGTAAAGGTAAACTATACTGTATATACTATATACTTAGACAAATATATAAGGTAAAGGTAAAGGTTCCCCCGCACGTGTGTGCTAGTCGTTTCCAACTCTAGGGGCCGGTGCTCATCTCCGTTTCAAAGCCGAAGAGCCAGCGCTTGTCCGAGGACGTCTCCGTGGTCATGTGGCTGGCATGACTAGACACCAAAGGCGCACGGAACGCTGTTACCTTCCCACCGTAGTGGTCCCTATTTTTCTACTTGCATTTTTACGTGCTTTCGAACTGCTAGGTTGGCAGAAGCTGGGACGAGTAACAGGTGCTCACTCTGTTACGCGGCACTCGGGATTCGACCCGCCAAACTGCCGACCATCTGATCGACAAGCTCAGCGTCCTAACCCACTGAGCCACCGCGTCCCTTAGACAAATATATGGCTGATGCTAAATAAGAACCATATCTACCTGTTCTTGCCTACAAATTTTACTTAAAGATGGATTTAGGAACATATCACATTTGTAACTCAGAGACTGCATGTAATCAGAAATCAGAAATTCATCTATTAAACAAAATTGTGTAATGAACCTGTTCTTTGTGTCTCTCTCTCTTGGATTGAATCCGTACACTTACTGCTATGACAGTGGTCTATCTTGCACTGCTTCATCTTTCTACAATCACTGTAGAATTAATTCTGACCCTTCTATTTATTTATTTAATTTTATTTATTAAATTTATATATTACCAATCTCTATCAAAGTGACTCTGAGCAGCTTATAACATTTCACTCTGGAAAATTTATTTCTATTTATTCATTAGCAATCCTCAGTATTTGATTCTTGGTCTACCTTGAATCAAATCCAATCCAATCGTCCAGTGTAGAACTTGAATTCAGTTTTACATACTGATCAAATCAAATCTAATTTAAACACCAAAAAGCAAGTCTGCTGTCATTTTATCTTAAGTTTAAATTAAAAACAAATGCCTTTTTTTGCTACTTGCTTTTAATGCAAGGATAATGCAGCTTTGTTTCATATTGATCAAGACAATGCCAGCTACACTTTTTTTGCTGGCAATAACTTTCTGTAATGACAGGGTTGATAAGGAAAAGAACAGTCAAATTTATTGAATGCTTTGTTGAGTTATGGCTGTATATTGTTTCTTAGTATTAGGACCACAACAACCACTTTGTTTCACGTTGTGTAGAGCAAGGATGAGCAGGCTCAGTGTTGTGTTGGGGTCCCTGCCACTCTGTTGTGGGACATTGCTAAATTATAGAAATACATTTTATATGTTGTTGTTTTAATGAGCAAGAGAATAGCCTCTGAAAGTCATGTTATTGGGGGAGGGGAAATCCTCTGTAAATTCCCCAAAATAAAAGGAAGGGATTTCAGCACTGCACTTTTATTACAGTCATAGCTAAACTTCTGCAATACACCCGAAGGCCAATTTAAAAAAAAACACTGAAAAAACAAAATTGGTGGCCCTCACAGCAGAAAGGTTGCACACATATTTAGTACAAAATCAGAAGTTTTTCCTTACTTACAAATAATAGAGTGATGAATTCTCACTGAACTCTCTTATCCAGGAGGCAGCCTAGAGACCGGTAGATACGGCTTGAAACAAACATCTCTCAGAATATGTGAAGCAGAGTGACCTATAAATGGCTAAGGGCTGGAAGAGAAGAGATATGCCTATAGCAGGGGTAGGCAACCTTGGCTCTTTTATGATTCGTGGACTTCAACTCCCAGAATTCCTGAGCCAGCATGGCTCAGCTTGGAAACCTCTACCTTTCTCCTCAGCATGGCTGGCTCAGGAATTCTGGGAGTTGAAGTCCACGAGTCATAAAAGAGCCAAGGTTGCCTACCCCTGGCCTATAGCATCCTAAAATGGTCCACATAATCAAGTTGTACACCAGAGATAATACTTTCCTTAAAAGCTAAATTCCCTCGCATAACCTTACCATGGTGAAAATATTTTAGAATAACTTGGATTATAATAATAATAATAATAATAATAATAATAATAATAATAATAATAATAATAATAATAATAATAATAATAATAATAATAATAATTTTATTTGTATACCGCCCTTCTCCCAAAGGACTCAGGGCGGTGAACAGGGCAAACATATAAAAGTACAAGAATACAAAAATTAAAAGAGATTAAACAGGGTGCCCAAAGGCTTACAACAGTAAGTTAAAATACATTAAAACAATAATAAAACCCAAACCCATCACCCATCAGGCCAGGCCGGCTTGTTCGAACAAGTAGGTCTTCAGATCGCGTCGGAAGGAGCGAAGGTCGGGCGCCATCCGGAGCTCAACCGGCAAACGGTTCCACAAATCCGGTGCGCCCACAGAGAAGGACCTCCCCCTGGGGACCACCAGACGACATTCTCTGACCGGTGGCACCCTGAGGAGGCCCTCTCTGTGGGAGCGCACAGGGCGGAGGGAAGTTGATGCCAGCAGCAGGTGATCCCTAAGGTACTCCGGACCCATGCCATGTAGGGCTTTAAAGACCATTACCAGCACCTTGAATCTCACCCGGAAGACAACTGGGAGCCAATGCAGCTCACGGAGCAGAGGTGTAACATGGGAGTATCGGGAGAATCCCAACACAACTCTCGCGGCTGCATTCTGCACCAGTTGGAGCCTCCGAGTGGTCCTCAAGGGCAGCCCCATGTAGAGAGCGTTGCAGTAGTCTAAACAAGAGGTCACGAGCGCATGAGTGACCATACGCAGGGCATCCCGGTATATATAGGGCCGCAACTGGCGCACCAGGCGAACCTGGGCGAAGGCCCCCCTAGTCACAGTTACTATATGGTCTTCTAAAGAAAGCTGTGAATCTAGGAGGACTCCCAAGTTGCGAGCCCTATCTACGGGGGGTAATAACTCACCCCCCATAGAAAGAGATGGAATATTCTGAATATCCCGAGATGCCGGTACGCACAGCCACTCAGTCTTGTCAGGGTTGAGTCGAAGCCTGTTCCTCCCCATCCAGACCCGAACCGCCTCCAGGCAACGGGACATCACGTCGAGGGCATCACTGGGGTGGTTTGGGGTCGATGCCTTGATAACAGTAGACTGTTTGTAATATTAAAACCTGAGGTAGTTCTGCATCAGAAAAATAACCGGACATGAATATTGGATGTTATGGACCTAACAAGTACACGTTTTAGATATAACCAGGAAGAAAAATAGTTAAATCATTTTTAGACAATAGTTAAAAATGTTTTATTTTTGTGGTTGCTCCAAGGTGACTGAGATGGTAGGACGAAGGATGGGAAATCCCAACCTGCTACTCCTACAAAGCCTTCTACCTTAACATTTCATCTTGGTTTGTGGCTTGATATTTACTGCTGTCATTGCCTATTGAGCTTTGTCAGTATATGGCAAAGATAGGGCTCTTATAACCCATGATCACTTTTCTGTTTGTTTTTTTTTTGTAACAAAATGATGTAGCACCATCTCCTGAGACACGTAGCCAGCAGAATCCTTCCCTTTTTTTTGGAAATAGACCATTCTTGAAAGCAAACAATAAAATCCATTTTAAAAAGTGATTGTAAGAAAACTCTTTTTAGTTTTAATTGGTTACCATACATATGAAGTATTTGGTGGCAAGGTTGATGAAATATAGCGCATTTTAAATAGGCCACAATTTAAAAAGTTCTTCCATCAAAGAATATACAGGAAATACCAGATTTTGAACAAACTGCAAGATGATGCTTCGTCCAGTCATATTTTATGACCAACACCATTGCTATGAGAAGGTTCTAAATTGCATGTATATCTGGGACATACCGTGGTATAAAAACACTGTAAATAAATAAAAGCACACAGTTACTTAGCTGGTACATAGAGAATAAGCACCAACAGACAAAATATTAGACTTAAGGCCACACAGTCAAAATAAAAATAAATTGTATGCAGTATTTCTAACTGCATATTTTTTAACCTATTCTTTCAGAAAAAGAAACAGATATCCCTCTGTTTTAAATTATTCCTGGATTTCCCCTCCAGATCCACTCCAGTTGATTATTTCTGAAGCCTCTGGGAAGACAGAATGACGGCTGCCTCTCTTCCTCAGCCTCAGTTAATTTTAAAAAGACCAACATTTTTTCTATCTAGACAAAAGGTAGAATGTTGGGGGTAATCTCCTTGATATGTGAACTCAGCTCTGCCTCCTCAGCTTGAAAGTTGATTGAAACTGAGAGCCTTCCTCTCAAAGAAGGTGGGGTTGGCGGCTTTGCCCGCTAATTCACACTATGGTGGTTATATTGCAAAGAGGAAATTTGTATTACTGTATTCCCTATGGATCTTAGCAACTTCTATATAAAATATTTTCGTAAGGCCAGACAGGAGATTGATATGCAGTGTAGGTTGTTGAATTTGTTGGCTAGGCAGATTGTTGACTCACTCCAATTCTTTTGTTAGGGTCTTTCTCTGTGTTTGTTCCTGATGCTGCTCTTCAGCCTGATGAATGAGAATAATGCCTGATGAGCTTCAAATCTGTCTGCTTTTCTGTCCCAGCAGGAGGAAAGCTTTTATTTTTATGTAAAAACATTCTCACATAAAAAGTTTTATTTTTGGTTTAGCATTACAGCTAAATAGACAAGTTATATTGCACAGTATTTTAAGCTGTAGATTTTTTTTTTCTTTTACAACCCAAGGAATTAGCCTGGCTTGTTTCAATTGAAATTTCAGATTCTTCCATCTGATTGGACCAAGGAAAAGAGTCCTGTCACATTAAAATGTGCTCTGTGATGATTTTATTTATTTTATTAAATTTGACTTCCAGACAATTTTGGGCAGCTTACATGCAAGAATTCAAACATGAGCACATTGAAACAGTGGAAAAGTATTAATTATCCAATAATATAAAAAATTAAAGTCCCTTTAAAAGTAAAGTAAAATTGTTGCAGCATTAAACATTTCAGATATACAACAGTCTTATAATCAAAAAGGAAAGGACTTTCTCATTCAGCAGGCCTTTTCTGATAAAAGAGCAGCAGGTCTAAATTATTCCTATAATATATTACGGTAGTCTTAAATGAGCTTGTTAACAACAGTTGCATTATTCAATATAATTCCTCTTACTTGCACGTGTAAAAATTGTTTCTTTGCATTACTCTTGAGTTTTGGCGTAAAAGAAAAAACAATATGCAGGTAGTCCTTGACTTATAACCATAGTTGAGCCCCAAATTTTTATTGCTAACTGAGACAGTTTCTTGCCACTGTTAAGTAAATCACTACAGTTGTAAAGTTAGTAAAACGATTGCTAAATTAATCTGGCTTCCCAACTGACTTTACTTGTCAAAGGTTGCAAAATACCACAACTGTCATAAATATGAGTCAGTTGCCAAGGGGGTGAATTTTGATCATGTGATCATGGTAATGCTGCAATGATTGTGTGAAAATGGTCATAAGTTACTTTTTTACTGTTGTTGTTGAACAGTCATTAAATTAACTGTTGTAAGTCGAGGACTACCTGTATAAAACTTTACAGTGATGTTTGGTTGATTTGATGTGCACAGTTTTTTTGTTTAGTTTAATTTTATTGGCCATTTCCTATACACAAACATAAACCAATGATCTATGACAATGCAAGGTATGCTGACAAAAAAAATGAGGGGAATGTACTACTTAATACACATTACAGAAATAGGTTTTAGGAATTTTATACATAATTTGTTTAAATCTACTTATGAAAGGTCAGCAAATGTCACCATTGAGTAAACAACTAACATTTCTGACTTAATTGTATCACTGAGGAAAATGTTAGCATTATACCTTATGGAAAGAAATAGCTGATAGACAGCAAGCATTTCCATAGATCTCCTCATTGTAATTCAATTTGTCATCAAATTGGGCAGTGTTTCTCAACTGCAGCAACTTTTAAGATTTATGGGCTTCAATTCCCAGAATTCTTCAAGTGTCTTGAGAAACACTGATATAGGGAATGAGGCTGCTCCTTAAATTTATGTAGGAATTAAGAGATAACATTAAATGCTTCCTCTAGAAGTTGTTGTCAAATTGCTGTTATGTAGCAAACACAGTGCTTTTTTTGTAAAAGAAAAAGGTGCCGGAACTCACACATGTCATACAACCCGCCTTGCTTACCCTACAAGGTTCCATCCAAAAAAGGTGCCGGAACTCCGTTCTGAGCATTCTATGAGAAAAAAAGCCCTGAGCAAACAAGACAGTTTGAATTACATCCAACAATTACTAACTTGTAGATTTAGCATCAGAAATCATAGGCTATAAGATAATAGTGGTGGGATTCAGCCAGTTCACACCACTTCAGCAGAACCCATAGCTAATTTTTTTGTTGCCCAAGCCCAGAATGGACTTCCGGAAGTGGCATCCACACAGAGAACCTGTTGTTCACATATTTCAATCCCACCACTGCATGATAATCACAACTTTACCAGTGATAACTGTATATTGTCTGTAGTTGTGAAAGGCTATGTTATGTAGTGTGTAAAATTAATTCTACCTTTCAGAAGGTTGCTTTTTTGAAACAAAAAATGACAAAACTGTTTTTTTGACAAATCCTATTAAAAGGTAAAGGTAAAGGTTCCCCCGCACGTGCGTGCTAGTTAAAAGGTCATAAACAAGTGTTGGGTTAATTTATGCTAATTTTAAATTTTCTAATCCTTTTTACAGCTGGCAGAAATAAAGCATATTTGAAAGTATTTGTATCCCATTGAAGGGGCAAAAAAAATGAGGGTAGGAATAAAATCAGAGAGCGAGACAGAGAGAGAGAGAGGCAAAGTTTTTAAAGCTTAAGAGATATATGCAATTGAGAAAGCTTTCTGTGAAGAAAACTGAAAAGGAATTCTATAATATTAAATTGAATATTGAAAGATCAACGGTAGCATTTTAAAAATGTGCGTTATCTTCCAGTATGCTTTGCAATTGTTTTTAAGGATGAAAAAGATGGAGTGAAAATCTTTTTTTTTTTTTTATTGAAAAGTTTTAAAATACAGTTTTCCCTTAAAAAACCCCCCTTCCCCCTCCCTGCTCCCCCCCTACCTCCCCCCAACCTCCCTCCCTGCCCCCCTCCCTCCACCCTCCCCCTCCCCCCCCCGACTTCCCAGAGCTAAATACAAGGTATATATATAAAAAGCAATCATAAACAATCATATACTAACAACTATAAGTTCTAAAATCCATCACTC
Organism: Vipera berus; assembly: GCF_964194415.1. Classification (NCBI taxonomy): domain Eukaryota; kingdom Metazoa; phylum Chordata; class Lepidosauria; order Squamata; family Viperidae; genus Vipera; species Vipera berus. The sequence goes on from NC_138204.1 coordinate 69,911,074, forward strand.
TCTAGCTTATATAGGAAAAGACACACCTTAACAATATTAAATATATATAAAAAACTAGAATAAAAAAAAAAAAGAAAAAAAAACACGAAAGAAGACTTATTCAAATGCTACGTAAAACTTCTTAACCCTATACTTGTTCTGGATAAACTCAATCCATTTTCTCCATTCCATAATATAGCGTTCTTGCGAATGATCTTTCAAATAAGCCGAAATCTTCGCCATCTCTGCCAGGTCGGAAACCTTTAAAGTCCACTCTTCTATGGTCGGCAGTTCCTCTTTCTTCCAATATTGGCCTATCAAAAGTCTTGCCGCCGTAATTAAGTTCAACATCAGCTTAGTGTCCACAACTGTAGCGTCTGCAATTATTCCCAACAAAAAAAGTTGCGGACAAAACTTTATCCTCTGTTTAAAAATCTTCTGCATATTCCACCAGACTTTTATCCAAAAAGCCTTAACCTTTTTACAAGTCCACCATATGTGGAAATACGTTGCATCTTCATCACCACACCTCCAACACTTAGGCTGATAATTCGGATACATACTTGCAAGCTTTTTAGGATCTAGATGCCATCTATAAAACATTTTGTAAAAGTTCTCTCTTAAATTTTGAGCTTGTGTAAATTTTACGTTCCTCACCCAAATCTTTTCCCACATGTCCATTGTAATAACTTCCTGGATATTTTGGGCCCACTTTATCATACAGTCCTTAACAAGCTCTGTTTCCGAGTCAATCTCTATCAATGCAAGGTATATCCGTTTAATATGTGCTGACCCCTGATTTCTAATCTGCTTAGTCAAATTTCCATCAGTCATTGTAAATCCATTTTTCTGGTCTTCTTTCCACCTGGCCTGTAGTTGAATATATTGAAACCAAGATTGAACAACCTTCTCTTCTCGCAAGAGGCTATATGATTTCAAACACCAAACATTCCTTTCCAGGCTTAAAATTTCCTTGTACGTAGTCACATCATGTTTGAAACCAGCATGTATATTTTCTATTGCGTGTTTTGGAATTGCCCACAATGGTATCTTGCTGCTTAGCTTATGTCTATACTTCTTCCAAACTCTCAGCAATGCCTGTCTTAAAATATGCATCCTAAACACAGTATCTACCTTCTTATCATACAACAAATATGCATGCCAGCCAAACAACAAATCATGGCCCTCAAGATTTAATAACCTCAATTGCGTCAAATTAATCCAATCACTTATTCCTACTAATGCAGCAGCTTCATAATATAATTTAAGATTAGGCAGTTTAAGGCCACCTCTCTCACGAGTATCCTGCATAATCTTAAGTTTAACTCGTGGCTTTTTCCCTGCCCACACAAATTTATTGATACCTCGCTGCCATTCCTCCAAATTAGAGTCTTTCTTAAGAATCGGTATCATTTGAAACAAGAATAAAAATTTGGGCAGGACATTCATTTTCACTGCTGCAATCCGTCCCAGCAAAGACAATTGCAATTTTTGCCAACTCTCCAATTCCTTTTGAATTTTCCCCCATAGTTTTTCATAGTTATTTTTATATAGCTTTGTATTGGAGGGCGACAAAATCACCCCCAGATATTTAACCCTTTTAACAATCTCAAATCCAGTTAATCCTTCTAAGAGAGCCTTCTGTGAAACTGTCATATTTCTAGCCAAAATTTTAGTTTTCTGTATATTTACTTTAAATCCAGAAACCTTCCCATATTGTGTTATTATCTCCATCAGGTCCACAACAGAGTTCTCTGGCTGGGTCACTGTAACAACCAGATCATCTGCAAATGCTCTCAATCTATAGTCCTGATCCCCAACTTGTATCCCTTTAATTTTTTCCGAGTTCCGAATCTTAACCAATAGTATCTCTAATGTTAACACAAATAACAAGGGCGATAACGGACAGCCTTGCCTTGTGCCCTTCTCAATATTACATGCTACTGTCAGGCTATTGTTGACTATGATTCGGGCAGTTTGTTTTTGATATAATGCCCTAATCGGCTGTAAAAATTTTTCCCCAAAATCCATTTTATCTAGAACTTTCAACAAGAATTGCCAATTCAATTGATCAAAAGCCTTTTCAGCATCTAAAAAAATTAGCGCTGCAGAGATCTGGTTGTGCCTTTCCAAATACTCTAACACATCAACTATATGTCTCACATTATTTTTCATTTGCCTACCACTAATAAACCCCGTTTGATCCCCATGAATCACCTGTTGCAGAACCCTCATCAGTCTATTAGCCAAAACCTTAGCAAATATCTTATAATCTGTATTTAAAAGCGATATCGGTCTGTAATTTTTAACTAAAGTAGCATCCTGGTCTTCCTTCGGAATCAAAGAGATAAAAGCTGTTCTCCAAGACGGAGGCACCTTTCCCCCCCTCTGGATTGTCTGGAACAGTTCCTTTAACGAGTGAAAATCTTATAAATCAGTCAACCGGACCAATAGCTTTGATTTAGACTTTTGCCCAAAACTACTGCTGCAACATTTTTTTAAGATAATGTTTTACCAGATGAATTCCCTTTTTAGGAAAGCAGTGAAGTATCCACTTTTTCTATTAAACTACCCAAAATTAAAGTAAAAAGGTAAAGGTTCCCCAGCACATGCGTGCTAGTCATTTCCAACTCTAGGGGCCGGTGCTCATCTCTGTTTCAAAGCTGAAGAGCCAGCGCTTGTCCGAGGACGTTTCTGTGGTCATGTGGCTGGCATGACTAGAAGCCAAAGGCGCACAGAGCACTGTTACCTTCCCACCGTAGTGGTCCCTATTTTTCTACTTGCATTTTTACGTGCTTTCGAACTGCTAGGTTCGCAGAAGCTGGGACGAGTAACAGGCGCTCACTCTGTTACGCAGCACTCGGTATTCGACTTGCCAAACTGCCGACCATCTGATCAACAAGCTCAGCGTCCTAACCCACTGAGCCACCGCACTACAGATTTATAAAAAGAAAAAAAATACAAAGTGAAATTCTAGATTTGTAATATATCTTGTTTTTGAGCATTTCAGTTTTTGTGCATTTCATTTAAATTACAATAAAAACTTTCTAATTCCGTGGCTAGAATTTTGTATTCTGCTATTTTGTGAAAAATATTTTACCTGATCATTTTTATTTTTTTAAAGTAATGATTAATCAGTTGATATTAATGCAAAAAACCCTCTTAGAACCAAGACAAAGCTAAAAAAGTCATCCTTATGCCTCAGAAGGAGGACAAATACTCTGGATTCACTTATTATATTTACTGTAATATTAACTCATAGCTTATAAAGTGAATGAAAAATTGTTTCATTGTTAATCTGTAGTTAATATTATTAACATTAATCACAGTTTTCCATGTCAGACAAAAAATACAGACACAATTAAGAAAAAAGAAAGAAAACGAATAATAATACTGTGCTGGAAAGAGGATGTATGATGCCAATATACATAGCCCATCATTTGGTTGACCAATTCTGCAGGGGTCAGGTTGATCTATATTTATGTGGCTTATGTGTGTCTGTACTAAGAAAAATGTGTGTTTCAGGGGCTTTGTGTTGCTTCTTGGTCTGCTGGGTGCAAATCTAGATATTGGTTGCCACCTATAAAGCCATTCATGGGTTCTGATTGCTTTGAGAACCACGTTTTCCTGTTATTTGTTCTTTGGGAGAGTTAATGTGTTCCAGATCCCAACTATAAAGCACTGTCACTTTGTGGGACCCTAGGATACATGGCTTTGTGGCAGCTGTGCCTGCTCTGTGAAATCTCATGTCTGTCCAGGTGTGCACATGTGTCACCCCTATTGCAGCAACTGCATTGGCTGCCTATTTGCTTATTCGTGCTATTTCTCACCTTTAAAGCCCTTCATGGCTTGGGACCAGCATATCTGAATGACCGTCTCTTCCCAGTTACATCCACCTGCCCACCAGAGCAGGAAGGCAGGGAATGTTGCCTAAGAAGGTACATCTAATGGGAACCAGAAAAAGGGTCTTCTCCATGGTGGCTCCCTCCTTTTGGAACATCATCCTCGCAGGGATTAGACTGGCTCCCATTTGGACTCTCTTTCTCAAGACTCTGAAGACCTGGTTTTGCCAATGGGCCTGGAGAACCCAAGATGTGATGGATGCCATCAAGTGGCTCCTTTGATTGCTTGTTTCCCCAGGGAGGTGGGGTGTTATTTCTTTTATTCTTTTTATGTCAGATTTTTTTATTGTTTGTAAACCACTCAAAGTATGTAAATGCAATAAATAAATAGTAGTTTAGTAGTTAGTTAGATAAGATAAGATAAGATAAGATAAGGTGATAAGATGATAAGATAAGATAAGATAAACTTTATTGTCATTTTTTTACTGTGGGCACAATGGTGCACATCAAAAATGAAATTTAGTTGCCCACTCTCAAAGTGAGACACATACATGACACACCTAAAACATACTACATACAACATATGTATAGACCCATACCCCTACATATACATAACAATAAAATATTAAATACTGTCCAACTTGAACTTAGTTAAAACCTGTCTTGCTAATCAAGTGCTGTTGTAGGGAAAGTGACTTCCTCCCTGGTAGAATAGTAGGGAAATAGTTTATGTTACTGTCCTCCCCAATCTGTGCCATGCATTGTTTTTAAGATTCTCTTGCTTCTTTTGAACAGCTAGTTGATCTTTTAATCTTAATGTGTAAGTCACTTATGATAGGGACAACATTGAAGTTGACAAATAAACTCTTAACCTACAGAACCATTCAACTATGCATAACATTCTAGTTGAAATAAATGCAATAGTTTTAGATCCATAACGTAGACTGGGCCATAATCCTCTGGAGTATTAGAAATAAATCATTCTATAATGGCAATTAAATATAATGCTACAGTCATTTTATTGGAACAACTGTTTTGTTAAAAAGGCTGCCCTTGGAGACCCTTAATTGAGTCGTAGAATTTGATAGAAACAATTGAGGCAGGGCCCCTGCTCTTATCATTGTAGGCCTAATTATTCACATAAGAAGGTAAATCATGATGAAATGGCCTGTTATTAATAGTTAGGGAAGACATTTATCAAATGCAGACATGCTGCACAAACAAATTACATATTTATATGTATAAATTGAGCTGTATTTTTACATCATATCCATTTTGTAAATTTTAGGTACATGGAGAAATAGAATGAGAAGGATTAAAAAGTATCAACTAATTACCGAGCATTAATTAAATAAATCTAGCCTTTTTTTCTGAAGGCAAAATGCACTTAAAATAAGTTGCTGAACATTTTGCTTTGAACTGTAAATTATTTTAAGATTATTCTTCATTCAGGCCTTAAACTATAGGGAGCTTAAGGATTCAGAATAAGAATTATGAGGAAAACTTCAAATGGACTGAGGAAAACCATATAATTTTCAACACTGAGTTGTGTAACGAGATTAGTAACTTGGCAGAAAATTCTACATACACACACACGTGTGTGTGTGTGCACAGAATATATTCTTGTTTTAACAAGTTGCTTACAGATGTATTTTTGTGCAGAACAAGATGTGAAAAAAAGCTATTGAAAGAAAAGACAGGTCTGCTGCAGAGCTACTGTTTTCATTGTGGTACAGTGATAGTAGGTGTATCACCCATGCTGACTGTGTTTATCCAATTCAACCAGTAGTAGCATTTGAGATAAATGACAGTGATTGTGTGTCTGCACAATGCTATCTGTAAATTATATCACAGAGCAAACCTGTGTTCTTCCTTGAGTGTGCTGTACTGTAGTGATTTAACATTTCCATGCTGAGCAGGCTAGCAGAGCAGAAAGCAGAAGCAAAAAATGTAGATGGTCTAGAAATTAAGGAATTCTAAATTTGCTGGGTGTTAGGCCAGTAGAGATGACGATCCAGTAGATAGAACCTGAGCATTTTATGACCTGCAAGCTATATCTGGTCCACAGGCAGTTCCAGTACAGCCCATGGCATTGGTAGTGGGGGAAGGGATGTTGGCAGGGGATGGGGCATAAGCAATGGAGCATCGGAGGATGGGGCAGAGGTGCAGCAGCAGTTGGGGGGGAATGGCAGAAAGAGTGGGGCTATGGGGATGGGTGTAGGCCCTCCACAACATTCCCAGTTTCAATTTTCCACTTGGGAAAACTCCTGCAGTAGATTCTCATTTTGCAGTAGATTCTCATCCTCTTGGACCATTGAGGGTTTTTTGAAGCTAGAATTTCCTGACTTTGGAAAGAACCAATAAAGGTCTGGAGAGGTGTTTTTTGGATGATCTGGATGAGTACATTCTGAATTATCATGGAAAATTGGGGCTTTTTATGACAAATTTCTAGTATAGATCTTATATCTACCACCATTTAAAAAGAGATCTGCTTCAATTGTTAATGCTACTTGAATATTGTAGGTTATTACTGTTACTTTTTTCTACCGCATAGAGCATATCAATGAATGTGGATTGCACCGTATTCATATGCATATTCATACAAGATTTTTCCAGTTTATAAATTCATTACTTAGATTTCAGTAGAATTAATTTATGAGCGATATCCATTTGATTTTAATTAGAGATTGGTTTAAGTTCTATGTCAGAAAACACAGCTGAATTGAAAAATCTGGAGATCTTTAAAACACTCACAAACAGAAAGCGAAATGATTTCAGTAAATTCTCCTTGTCCGTGTCCCCATACTTGTTGGATTATCTATAGACTATTCAATTTTATTGATTAAATATAAATATGAATGTACATATATTTCAGAATCAATTGCTTTCTCTTGCAGTTTGAGCATATTCTGCATTATGAAATATAAAACATGAATATTGAAACACAGTTTTGATTTTGTGCTTCTCTTTAAATTTTCTAGCTAGCCAAAAAAATTCGGGAAAAGTTTAACCGTTACTTAGATGTGGTAAATCGAAACAAGCATGTCGTGGAAGCTTCGTACACTGCTCACTTGACATCCCCTCTCACAGCAATTCAGGACTGTTGCACCATCCCACCATCTATGATGGAGTAAGTATTCAAATATTTTCTATTGTTTGTTTGGTGGTCATTGGATCTGATATTGGATCAAGAAGATCTGCATTAAGAAAGAATGAAGAAGACCATGTTTAAAGTATAAGGGCTTTGAGGAAAAACTTCAGAAGTGGTTCCACATTAAATGTTGATAGCATGGTAATCATGAACAAGGGAAAATGGTATAGGGCTAGGGTTATGGTCTTCCGTGAAATCCCTCTGGAAAGAAAGAAAATTTATGCAATTTATATGGTATGGAATAAATTATATATTTTATATGGAGCACCTGGAGTGAAATCAAATATTATTTATGTGCACTTCCTTCTTTTCTTGTACCTTCCCAATAGGCTTCAATAGTCATAGCTGAAAAGAAGAAATTCTGGTGATGTAGCAGTAGAAAAAATTCTTGGGTTTTACTTGCAATGGATTATTATACAATAGCACAGTTACAATATTGTGTCAGGGACTTGTGCAAATATATTATAATAGCAAAGAAAATATATTGCTCATGGGGTGTAAATATAAGGAATATATTACTATTATTATCAGCTGAACTCAACCTACTGCAAGAAGGCCTGTTCATTGAATATTATGGACTGTAATCTATGCTGATCCAATGCAGGAGTGTGTGTGTGTGTGTGTGTGTGTGTGTGTGTGTGTGTGTGTGTGTGTGTGTAGGCAAGTCAGGCCTAATCTGGGATGTTTTACACACACACACACACACACACACACACACACACACACACACACACATAATCACAATATCAATCATGGTACTGTTCAATACTGCAACTGTTGTAAGTGCAAGCTAGTTGCCAAATGCCCAAATTGCGACCATGCAACTATAGGGGTACTGCAACAGTCAAAACGTTGAGGACTAGACAGAAGCACCACTCATTCAGTGCCATAGTAACTTTGAACAGTCGCTTACCAACTGTTCATAACCTGAGGACTACCTTAAGTTGCATGCAAAATCTCACTAGATTCATAGTTTACATTAAATGGACTTGTCCTACCTTGCTTAAGCGCATTATTTAGTGCCAAAGGTAGCTTCTACATATTTAAACATTATTAATAGGCATTATACACCCCTTATTGTAGTTATATATTGCATTAATTGCCAGTGCTTGAGTGGACATCTGCCAAAGTCCGCAAGCGAATTTCGTATAAACAAACAGCTTTTATGCAGCCTTATAAAAACATGCTTCTGTTTTACTAGCTTAAGACTTCCTTAATTATAATGATAAACTACTACAAATGCAAAATTACTACAAATATTACATTTGTATATTTTAATAAACTTAAATTGGTTTATAATGGTAGTTTTGAGATGATCCAAACTTCACCTGTCTCAACTTATTTTAAGCCATGCCAAAAATAGCAGAGCCTAATCTTAAAGGAGCTAGTATTCAGGGGTGTGTCTAGATGCACTTACTGAAGTCTTTGAAGTAGCTGTACGGAAATCAGTCCATTTGAATTGTGTACATCAGTAAAATACATTTGTATTGTGTACAAGGAATACATAACATAGTTCTAAAGGCTGGAGTAGAGGTGTTTGCACCACACTGCAGTTGTTCATTTCATATAGTCATGAACAACAACTTATGACCATTCACAGATCTGAAAAAATATTGCAAAATGGAAAGACTTGAGGTACACATCTATGAGATCAATTGTGTTCTTCATTATTTAGAGAGAACACCATTCCAAACTCTCTCTTGCTCCTTATAGCTGGAAAAGATAGCTGGGATAACAGAGTTTGTTATTTCTTCCTAGCCATGGTTAATATGTGATAATCCTGTGGAGATTGTTTTTTTCCTAGGAAAATTGATAAAACTGTGCTGAATGCTTTATAGATATTTTATTTTGATTGCTCAGTGCATTTAGGAGGCACTGTTTTTTATTATCGAACTCAGTGTTGACTCCTGGCAACTGCATGGCTACGTTGATGCACGTTTCTTGACAATGGTTTTCAGAAGTGTTTTGCAATTGCTCCCCTTACATCAGTGGTAGGCAACTACCGCCCCTTTAGAGCCTTTGGACTTCAACTCCCAGAATTCCACAATTGACTTCCAGGCCTAAGGCAGCACTCGAAGTCATAGATTCCTAATTTCTGGTCCAGCACTTTTAGCTACTACTTCTGAAGGGCCATTATGTCTAGTATAAACCTATTTAAAACTATTAAATATCTTAAGATAATTATTTGGAACTTTAAAATTGATAGCATATTAAATCCTTAGTAACTGATAAACTCAACTTACATGTGCCTAAATTTTGTTTTCTGTACTTTAATTAATGTTAGTGATTGGGATTTCCCCCCCAAAGAATTAAGGATATAGAAGCACAAACTGATATAGCTATCCTTGGTAAGGTGGGTAACTTGAAATGGCTGAGTAAATACAAATGTACTTTTCAAGTAGACAGTTATTTGAAGTTACAACTCCCAAAACATCTTAGGGAGATATTTACGTGAGCGAGATTCGAACAGCTTGACACAATGGACAGATATGGGAGATTTCATGCTATACCCTATAATGAGCGTATCTGCATTTGCGGAGCGGCAGAGGTAGAAGACCTGACTCACATCCTATTTGACTGTTGCCTGTATAAGAGGGTGAGAGAAAGGTATCTTGGTTTATACACCAAATAAATGACCCATTGGGATCCCCATATCAAAACAACTTACCTTATGACCGGCCAGAACTTGAAAATAACATTTAACCTAGCACAGTACCTAAACAAAATGGTTCGGTTGAGATCTGCATATGTGGGACTGATTGCGGTAGATTGCAAGGGTGACTCCGAAATATAATTTTATCATATTTTATCTATATCTTAAATTATTGTACACTATTACAATTTCATTTTAGATTGTATTACCATTTCATTTTAAATCGTATTTTATTCTAATTCCATTTTAAATTGTATTTTATCAAATTCCATTTTAAATTGCTTTTATCAAATTTTAGTAACTATTTGTTGCTGGAACTTTGCACTTTGATATGGCCCAAGGGTTAATCAATAAAGACTTTTGGTTTTGAATGGGATTTTTTTTAAAAGATTCATCTTAAGCGTTGCTTTTATTTATCTCACTTGATGAAAAAAAATGCACTGGAGAACTATTTACCTCTATAACTTATTACTTGACCACTCTGTCTTGGATACATTAATGTAATATTTAGATAGATAAAACTATAGATCTGTTTTTGAAGATCATTTATGATGATTCCTTTAGAAAGTGACCTGGCTCCCTCTTACAAAATAGCTGCTTAAATATTTGCTATTACAGCTTTAGCTTTATCGCAGCTCTTTCTTTTGTTTACCTGTCCTCTACTGGGCTGTGAAATGGAGAGATAAGGAAATTCCTATACTGATATTTCAAGTTGTTTGTGCAGTTTACATTGTCAGGAATGCTTAAAATGGTTTAGTTTTAGTACAGGATAATCTCAACATTATGCAAAGATAGTTGCAAATATTAGGAAAGTCTGGTGATCTTGTAAATAGAGGTGTGTGTGATATTTGTTCATATTGTTAGATACAAATTGAATTATAGTATTTAATTTAAGGCTCCAATGTCTGGGATCCAGAAATCTGAAAAACAAACATCTCAAACTTGCGACAACACGTGACGTCGCGCAACGTATCGGGAGAGTTTTTCCATTGCCGGCAGTGGGGTGGGCACGGCTTCCAGATGACGCGTCCGGGCCGCGGGCCGGCAGTTTGATACCCCTGGATAACAGCAAACAGATTTAGAAAACTAACTCTTTGCTGCCATTTAGTGGCCATCTGGATTTATGTGACCTAGGCTAATTTGTAGGATAAGAAAGGCAGAAGATAGATAGACATAAATTACCTGGTACCCTGCAGATGTTTTGAGTTTCAGATTCCATAATTGGTAATTACTGAACATGGTTGGTGGTGTTTATGGAAGTATGTAAAAATTTAGGAAAGGACATGATTGGCAATATTTAGCAAAGAATGCAATTATGTCACTGCAGCTCTGCCCAGTTGCTAAATGAATTTGATAATACAACAGAATTCCTAGTAATAACAGAATTTTCATGCTGAATTCAGTAACAGGATAATGCCACAGAACTGCATTTCTTTTATCCAGTGTTTGAATAGACCATGACTTAGTCAGATGAATCTTGGTTAACTGTACTATCCCATCAAAGCAGGCCTCCATTATTAGCTTAAATTAAGACTCAATTGGAACTTTTCAAAAATGCTGTTTGTTTTATGTATTTTAGTTCTGCAGTATGCAAATAAAATATTGATTACAAGAACATGGCTGGCCATTAATAAAACATACTAGTTCAGCATTCTAAAGAAAACTGTGATTTCCGAATGACCTTGTTCTGCAGCTGGTATTGGGGAACACTAGAATGAAGTGTATTCACGAGAAATTTACAGAAAATATGGCAAAATAACAGTTAATATAGTAACCACATTCAGCTGGTGACTAGCATTTTGTATGCCCATTTCTCTTTCTTCATTTTATAAAACTGAAACTGCATAAAAGTTTATTTGTTTGTGAATAGTGAATAAAATCCCGTTGGCGCTTACAGGAACACTATTTTGATGTAAGATTCAAAGCTTCTGCAAATTTATTTTATCTTCTCCATTTGCTGATCTTCTGCTTGTAAATCTTGTTGAAGGAGAATAAAAATGACTGCTGCCTGATGGGAATTAAATGTCTGAAGTTCAAAGCGCTTTGCACATCAGAGCAAACGTCAATCAAATGAACATCTTGCAAGCTAGGCAGGGAGCGAATTTTTCCATGGGGAAGAGATCAAAGGGGGAGTCACAGTTCTGTTTTCCCCCCTCGGGGATGCAGTTTTGACCAGTTGTTCATTAAAGTGAATCCAAAAGCAAGAGTTTTCATATACTGTAGTATAAAAAAAGAAAAGTAGGAAAGAAGAAAATTTGGGGTGGAGCTGGATGTTATTTCCTCTTGGAGCCAACATTAAGCATCATTTCAGATTGCACAAACTATTTACCACCAAAACCTACTCCCATTGTTGTGATAAGGTACATTTTGAATTTTTATTAACTTTTTGTGATAAATCTACATTTTATGAATTAACAGAATAACTCCTCTGTCTAAATTCTATATTTAAATGTTGTAGATTGAGAATTGATTGTATGTTGATGCAATAAATATATACATATTATATAAACACTTTTTAGAGTTTATAAATAAAACAACTTTTAGGACAAAAGATGCACTTAATTATTCATTCAGTTTTTAGTCAGAGGAATTAACTACATTAGCAGGTTTAGCGTTTAGTAAAGGTGTTGGAAATAATAACCATGATAAAGCAGCTTGAGAAATTATACTCTTGACTTTCTTTTTAGTGAGGACAGTTTTTGGGATGCAAAAAAGTTCCTATAGGATTCTGCAGCACTTCATGCTAACTATTAAGGGGACATTTAATCCTGACAAGATAAATTACATTTGAGTAGGCTGAGGAATGCATAGCTCATTTTATTCAGTCTGTTCTTACATGAATATAACCAAAATACACTTTAGGGTATCATTAAGGGTTTATTAACTCTTAGGGGATATTGTAAAAAAATGTATTTATTTATTACATTTATATGCTGCTCATCTCACTTAGCATTTCCTTCCTTTGCAATATCATTTGGAAGATGAATAAATATATAAAAGGTTGGAAATATTTCTGTTTTTTTATCTGATCCACTAATGAATATAGTTGAGATTGCAGAAATTTTGATTTTGTTGTAAACATTTTTGTTTTGAAAACTCGATAAAAGTCGATCTAAATTTTTCTAACATAATTTCATCCTTCTTTGATTCTGAATATATTACCATAGATAAATAATGGAAAATGAATCTTTCAAAATACAGAAAAAAATTTCATTACCAAATTATTGAAAATTGGATTGTATGACATGTCCAAAACTACAGTCTTATTCTACCATCTTACCATCCTGCTACTAATATTGATTTAGGAAGAAATGATGCAGTGGGATACTTCATATTTTCTGGCTCTTAGCAGAGAACACACACAATATCAAGCCTAATTTAGTGCCCTAAAACCTTATTAATTTATTGAACTTTCATGTTTTATTCTATTGACAGCATATTCTTTCTCCATTCCTCATATAATGTATTTCTTCCTTACTATTCCAAATATTCATGCATGCCATTTCTGCACATCTATTTCGGTATGCATTTTTGTCATAACACACATAAAAGCCACCTCCATGCTTTCCCATCCATACCTATTGAAAGAATATGCTATTTATTTTTTAAAATATATATATATATATATATATATATAATCATTCATTCTAAAGAAGACTTTAGATTTAATCTGGATCGGGGCAATGTATGGATTGTGGCTTTTTTGGGATAAGGGATGAAATAATAAAGCCACCCTTATTTTTCCAATTTGCTTGTTCTCCTATAGCCCCAACTTTCAGTTGAAAGACATCTCCCAACAGAGACTTGTAGGTAAAGAGTCTAGGTAGGAATCTTGTAGATGCCAAAGGGTTAAAAAGTCTTGTACTATTATGTACATATTATGATCTAAATCTGGATTTGGTGCTTTGGTTGGAACTTACTTTACATCTCTACTAGTGAAAAAGAAATACCTTCCTCTGAAGAAGAAAAAGGTAAAGGTAAAGGTAAAGGTTCCCCCGCACATGTGTGCTAGTCGTTTCCGACTCTAGGGGCCGGTGCTCATCTCCGTTTCAAAGCCGAAGAGCCAGCACTTGTCCGAGGACGTCTCCGTGGTCATGTGGCCGGCATGACTAGACACCAAAGGCGCACTGAGCGCTGTTACCTTCCCACCGTAGTGGTCCCTATTTTTCTACTTGCATTTTTACGTGCTTTCGAACTGCTAGGTGGGCAGAAGCTGGGACGAGTAACATGCGCTCACTGTTACGCGGCACTCGGGATTCGACCCACCAAACTGCCAACCTTCTGATCGACAGGCTCAGCGTCCTAACCCACTGAGTCACAGGTTCATTTGAGCAAAAAGTCCATAAAAGGTTTCCAATCATTGGTGAATTTAGTTATTGTCTTCTCCCTAATCTGACATGTCAATTTTGTCGTTTCTTCAAGGGTTTTTTTTAATGCTCATTGCATCCTTTGAGAAACACTCCAGTAACTGTACAATAAATGTAGAGTTAGCATTTATAGTTGTGATTCTGTCCTGGACTACCTCAAAGGGCCAACACTGGCAGAGAAGAAGCAAGATGGTTATGAAGAAAGGAACATGAGGGACTACTTCGTTTTTTTAAAATCCTAAAAAGGTAAAGGTTCCCCCGCACATGCGTGCTAGTCGTTTCCGACTCTAAGTTTGGGTCAAAGTAAAGAAGCCCATACAGCTGGAATATCTTCCTGCAGAACAATTATACCACTTAAATGAAAATGTTGAATTGTAGAATTTGCTACAAGTCAAACCTTTTCTTCCTACAAATGTGGCTTTATTTGGGTTGATTGCCATTTAGTTGTTGTCTGTTTCCAAGAGGCCTCTGCGTTTGTAGATCAAGTTGACCAGTCTTCTCGATATTTAAGGCTGTTGGCAGTGATGGGGGGGAAATAAACCTGTCTGTCCCTATAAAAATTTGAAACAAGTATACCTGCTTACTTGTCTAATTTATTTTTCTCTTGGGCTCATTTCAGGTTTGATGGCAATTTTAACACTAACGTGTCTAGAACCATTAGCTGTGATAGATTGTCCACCACCGTGAATAGCAGAGCATTCAATCCTGGGCGTGATTTAAACTCCGGTACGTAAAGCATCTGTTTTGCAGAAGTTGCTGTATTTTACTGCCAAACCTTAGAACCATGTGCCATAGCAACCCAATTTTACCCCCCTCTGAATCTGCTACATTATTTTTCACTTAAGGATATAATGAGAGAAAGATGATTTCCTACAGTAATGGTTTTAGTTATGATTTTATTACAAAACTGTTGATGATTATAGCAAATTCTTCCCCCCCCCCGCCCCCGTTCCATCTTCTCTGACTGCTCCGCCATCAGTTATGTCAAATTCCCAGTAGCAAGAGTCCAAAATGCTTATGATCTCAGAAAATTCTATCTAGTGTGCAATTCTTCTGCAGTCATCACCTTTAATTTTGATGTTTGATGATGCCTTGACTTTTTTTTTTACTTCTTTAATGCACCAAGGGGTTTCTGTCATGAGAACAGATCCGTTTGTTTGCTACTTTTTAAAAGAGGGAAGGGTGGTGGTTTTCCTGTCTTAAGGCTGTAAGACTTTCACAAGAGATACAACCTTTGGTTAATGTAGTCTTTACTTTCTGGCTTTGCTTTCAAATGTAAATACTGGTTTTAATGTATTGTGAAGTGGGGGCACTCTTTTTCATCTAATACTCTAGATGATAGTTGTACCTTGTTGTAATTTCTTTTCACTTAAACATTTTCTTTTTCTTCCCCCCCCCCCCATAAATGAAAATGAAGCAGAAGACAGGATAAGAGCTGCTCAGATCAAAGCTGAAGCTAAGATGTGTTAGGTTTGAGGAAATCCAAGTTTTTTTACCTTCCTCCTTTTACTACGACTGATACTTATTCCTTATTTAGGATTTTAAAAAAGACATTCTTGTGAAGATGGGCTCATTAGCAAATCAAATGGTGTTTCAATCTTGCTCTCTTTCCTTTTCTGCTTCCTGGACTATCCTTACTTCTTTCTTCAATGAAGGGAAATTAAGGTACCCTACAGCAGACTCTTTGATATGGAAACATCAGACTGCAGTAAAGTCAGGGCCTGGCTTTAAAGTGCTTTGTTACCTTTTCCTAGCTTCAGAAGTGGCTATATATCAACAGTAATGACTGAACATGAGAAGGGGTGGAGTTGATTATTGAAAATGGTTTGATGCTGTATACCTCTCTGTCAGTTCCATTGTTTTGTCATGATTCAATATTAATATTTCCATGTCTGCTTTCATCTGTGGTGACCTGGTTGATTTTTTTTTATTTTAATCCCATTTATATCCCATTCATCGAAGACTCAGGGCGGCTTACAATCTAAGCACAAATCAATGTGCTTAGCAATAGCCTTCATTCTATGTATATGCCTGCTTATTAGGGCTTTCAGCCCCCCCCCCCCCAAGCGGCATTATTACAAAGTCAGCTTATTGCCCCCAACAATCTGGGTCCTCATTTTACCTACCTCAGAAGGATGGAAGGCTGAGTCAACCTTGAGATTGTCAGTCTGTCTAGTATTACCAAACTTACAAATCAGTGCTGACATCTGCATGTGAATGGATACTAGAGAGGGAGGAAGGGAGGGAGACCTGCTTCCATCTTTGCCTTCTGCTCTTACTGTGTTAACATGAGTCTTCTTGAAACATTCCCAAAATAGATGTACTTAACTGCTGATTAAGCCCTACCCACCAGGGATATCCCTCAAATAATACTTGTATAAGAAAAGTTCAAAAAGGTTTGCAACATCTGTATGCAAATAAAATTCCAAATGAGTCAGAGTTAGGCACAACTATTTTGCTCTAACTCCCCAGGCCCAAATACCTCTTGAATGAATGAACCTTTATTGTCAAAGTACAACCATGTATACATTGAGATTGGCTGAGCCTCCCTTCGTGCCCCCACCCCCAACTTACAGTGGCACAAACCCTCCATCTTATTACACCATGTGAACTAATTGCACAACACACCGGCCTCGCAAGTCAATCATGCCATAAAGTTTATAAAATTATATCCCATTCAAAAGCCTAACAGCCCATGGATAAAAGCTGTTCTTCAGCCTGTTGGTATGGCTGGCTATACTCCTATATCTCTTACCCAATGGAAGGAGAGTAAAGAGATACCGACCAGGGTGTGAGTCATCCCTGAGAATTCCAAGGCAGCGAGCCCTAGCGATGTCATCCAGTGGTGTCAGGGGACAGCCCACAATGTCTTGTGCTATGCTCACCACCCTCTGTAATACTTTCCTATCCGCGGCTGTCAGACCAGCATACCAAACCACAATACAGTATGAGAGGACGCACTGTATAGTAGGCCGGTAAAAGAGGGTCATTAGCCCTTGTTCTACCCTGTTCTTCCGCAAGACCCTGAGAAAGTGAAGCCTCTGTTGGGCCTTTCTGGCCACCTGGGTTGTATTAACTTTCCAGGTAAGATCTTTGCAGCCTATAATATCTCATTGTAGGAGTTCCATGATGTAAAACGTTTGTCATGGTGTTAGCTTTTACATTCCTGGTTTTGGGAGTTGTACCTTAGCTTGTTTCAATGAAGCTTCAAAGGAAGCATTATGTTCCTATGAACCTGTTTTTAGAGATCAGGAGAAAAGATGTAAGAACTCATCTTTTTGTTGTTCATGTTTGGAATGTGTTCTTTTCTGTATGTTTTGCCTTTGAGAAGGAAAGAAAGTAATTTCCCCCCTCCTCAATTAAGATAAAAGACTAATAATACATTAAATCAGTAGGGAAACCCATTGTCTACTTCTTGAATAATGTGGTCACTTTTCAAAGGATAGATTGTCTCTGAAAGTTAAACAGTCTTACAAAGTTAATTGCTTTCTTCCTTATCTTTGGAAAATTCTGAACCTTTCCCCTTTTTCCTTCAGCAAGTTCAGTTCATTTGCCTCCCCTTGGGAAAAACTACCAATTTTGCCATAAAGCTGTGCTTATTTTTCTATGATCACAATATACAATCTTTTCTTAGATAAGCAGGGACTATTTCAGCTGAAAAAAAAATTGCTTTCTTCCTCCCTTCAGGTGTACTTTTTAGCTTCCATCTCAGACTGCAGGAATTCCCCACAGAGATGGCCTCACTTTCTTCCTTGCTTAAAACTGTAAGAGATGTGATTTAGGACTCTATTTTTCTTCATTCCACCTCTTTTATTCTTTAAAATGCAGTTCTGCACTTTAATATCTTCCAGTATCTACGACAAAACTAGTTTGGGGAGACCTTCCATATTCTCCAAAGACAGAGGTGTTGCAGGCTGTGTTTGCAAGTTATAACTGTGTTTGTCAACCTGCATTTTACTTCAAGAATCACTAGCTAACTGTGATGTCTGATAAAACGCTGCTATGATTTTCAGTTGTTATTTTATGCTAGATGATGTGAGAGCCTTGTAATAATTAATAAGCTAGAGGTTAGGCAAAGCAGATTTATTTTATGTTTCTAGTGTTACATATTGTTTAACAATATAGCATAGTAATATAGATTTTACATGTAAATCTATCTGATAATATCTAATGAATGTCTTTTGGTCAGATTTTTTTCAAGGGAAAACCTCCAAATTGTTGGAAGCCAAAAATTATGCAATTGGGCTCAGGTGTATAATCTGTGCTGTGAGTTGCAATGATTAGTTATTCCTGTGGAAATGATTTGAGGGGAAATAGATTTACTGTGTTTTATGTCTAATATTAGGTGTTCTCGTAATTGTTTTTATCCTTTGTTTATTTTGTTTCTCCTTACTTCATTATGCATAAATATTTGTTGTCTTGTTCATGTGTAGTACATATCTACTGAATTATATATGTAATTGATACTCTGGTGAAAAACAGTGCGTACCAGTTTGGATCTCTAGGTTATATACAGTATGTCTCCATCTGTTACCCCCCGTTGATAAGGCTCGCAACTTAGGCGTCCTCCTAGACTCATGGCTCAATTTTGAAGATCATATACGAACCGTGACCAGGGGAGCTTTTGCCCAGGTTCACCTGGTCCGCCAGTTGCGACCCTACCTGGACCGAGATGCCCTACGAACAGTCACTCATGCGCTCATAACCTCCCGTTTAGACTATTGCAATGCTCTCTACATGGGGCTGCCCTTGAGGACCATTCGGAGACTACAACTGGTGCAGAATGCGGCCGCGCGAGTTGTGATGGGGGTTCCCCAATGGCCCAGGGGATTCAAAAGGCTGGACAACCGTGTTCCAGAGTCTTCAGGTTCAAAGCAAACTCTTTTTAAAATCCAAAAGGAAAAAAAATGAACAGAAACAAAATAAAACTAAACAAAAAGATTGAAAAGAATGTGAATTAAAAAAAGGACAAAAACACAACTCTTCACCGTTCATCAGCAATAAAAGGCAACTCAAGTTCAATTCAAGATTAGTTTAAAATTTACTCTTAGCATTCCAAAATGTAATTTATTATTTATTAATTTGGTTTATATACCGCCCTACTCCCAAAGGACTCAGGGCGGTTTACAAGGCAAAATTTAAAAGCAATACAATATAAAATTAAAATAAAATTAAATTAAGTCTAGCTGCAAAAAATTAAAATCACAATTTAAAAACATTAAACCCCTCAGTCCAGACCAGATAGCTCAAAGAGCCAGGTTTTTAGGTCCCGGTGAAATGAACGAAGATCAGGGGCAGTCCGGAGTTCCGTTGGCAGTTGATTCCATAGGGCAGGCACACCCACAGAGAACGCCCTCCCCCTGGGGATCACCTGTTGGCAATCCTTGACTGGTGGTACCCTGAGGAGGCCCTCCCTGTGGGAGCGCACAGGACGATGGGAAATTGACGCTGGCAGCAGGTGCTCCCTCAGATAATCCGGGCCCATGCCATTTAGGGCTTTATAGGTCATCACCAGCACCTTGAATCTCACCTGGAGGGCAACTGGAAGCCAATGCAGCTCGCAGAGAAGAGGTGTTACATGGGAGTATCGGGAGACTCCCATCAAAACTCGCACGGCTGCATTCTGCACCAGCTGAAGCCTCTGAGTGGTCCTCAAGGGCAGCCCCATGTAGAGAGCATTGCAGTAGTCTAGCCGGGAGGTCACGAGCTCATGGGTGACTGTGCGTAGGGCATCTCGGTCCAGATAGGGCCATAACTGGCGCACCAGGCGAACCTGGGCAAAAGCCCTCCTGGCCACGGCTACTATATGATCTTCCAAACTGAGCCGTGAATTCAGGAAGACACCCAAGTTGCAGGCTCTGTCAACGGGGGGGGGGGGTAACACCTCGTTATATATTCGTTATACATTTTCTTCCTTGCCCAGTCTGGAAACGCTGTGGAATTTTGGCCAGGAGCGATGGGTCAAATCAGGCTGAAGTTAAGCCAAGTGAGATGAAATTGGTGTTGGTCCAGCATGTTTTGGGTTTAAATCTTTGATGACACTTCCCCCTAAGGAGCAAGTCGGACTCCCTCTGAACACATAATAAAGATTGAAAGAAAATAATTGCACAAAATGATAGCAGTTCTTTCCTTGCTATAAATTTCATTCATGGTGTGAAGAAAGAACCAAAGGTGAACCATGCATAATGACAGTTTTATGAAAATAATAATATTCAGCACCTAAAGATAATACTTCCAAGACACAAAGCATATTGAAACAGTTAAAAATTCATCTTCAGGGCTGACCTGTACTAAAAACAGAGCATAGTTTACTTATTGCGCAAGGTTACTTTGATAAGTTACCCTTGAATATGGGTGACATAGGCTGGAAAACAGCAGTCCCTGTACCATATTTCTAGATCAATGTTCTAGAAACAACCAGAAGGCGATAGTAGTTCCTTTAGGAGAAAGATTCTGTACTGGTAGCAGAAACAGGAAAAGCTTAACAAAAGAAAATAGTTTTTACATATTTATTTATATAGGTATTTTTGTCTGAAATGAAATAGCATGCAGATATAATCAAACAGTGATTTAACAACCAGATTTAAATTTGAATCTGCTGCCAAAGAGTACATAAACAGCTTTAACAATGCTGTTATCTTGCAATTAGCAAGCTTTGCAGTACAAGTGGATTTCATATTCTAACAAATATGAATCTATCAAAAATATAAAAATCATTGAGGAGGAAAATTTGTTCCTTGGGTGATCTGTTGCCTAATGTCCTCAGTCCAAATCTATTGCAAAAGTGGAAGTCTGTACCATTAGATCATTTATTGGGCTACAGTACACCATTAGCTTTTATATCTAACACTGCCATAGGTTCTTTCCAGCTATGAAATATGTCTTAACGTTGCCCTTGTGTTATAAGATTGAGACTCAGTTTTCATGTTTGATCTTTCATTGCTGGAGCTTTAATCTTATAGCGAGAACAAGCAAAATAAATGGTGTGCAAATTCTTGCTGAGAGTGCCTAATTTATAGGATTGTCATAATTTAGGCTTTACGTTCATGCATATTTAAATTTACATGTTTCATCCTACGAGTATTTCTACCTATGCCAAGAAGGCTCTCTGGTCTTCCAAAACCAAAACCAGTTAAATTATTATGAGAAATATTCTATTGCTTAACTTTGTTGTATTTATCTTACAATTAAACATTTGATGTTTTGGTATATTACATGGGTTCCCTCACGTCAAGATAGTAGGTTACCAAGGATTAGTTCATGTAACATCATAATTTGACCTTGTAGGCATATATATTTGGTTGCACAACACTGCACCAAAAATCCAATTCAGACTGAGGACAAGACTTCCTGCCTTTGTTATAAATGGGAAACTCTTTCATCTTTCAGAAGTCATTGAAAGGAAGACGTTTTGGGTGTGCGTGTGTTTTTAAAAACCCCTCCCTTTCTCCTGCTTATTCTTAAAAAAATAATCTGCTGCACTGCAAAGTTTGCAATGATCTAGTGAACGACTAGATTTTTAGCCAGGAAACTATTGAGCTTAGCAATGAAATAGTTCAGGTAGCTCTGTCAGCAAGATAAAGCTTTAATCAGGGTTCAGCAAAGCAATTACTCTAACAGGCATATTTCTTTGAGAGTACTGTTTTATAAGTCAGGAAGGCCCAGAATGGCTTCTTATCTGATTAATTTGGGCTGTGAGGTGGTTGTATTATACTAGTGATAGTGCAAAGCAGTAAGGAACAGGTCATTATTTCTCTCATCCTGTTTGTTCACTGATAAAATAAAGCAGGGGGAGGGTGTGTGTGTCCAACATCAGCTATTTTAAGACTTGTGGACTTCATTTCCCAGGATTCCCCAGACAGGCATGCTGACTTGGGAATTTTGGGAGTTGAAGTCCACAAGTCTTACAGTTGCCGATGTTAGACACCTCTGATATAAAGACTAAGGTAACTAAGCATTGAAAATGAGCAAGCTGACTGCAGTACCACTAAGCCAGGGGTGGGGAACTATATCCCTTTTATGACTTGTGGACCTCAACTCCCAGAATTCTGAGAGTTGAAGTCCACAAGTCATAAAGGGGCCATGGTTCCCATCGCTGCACTAAGCAGTTCCACTAAGCTGAAGCAGCAGTACTGTTAACGGTAGTTGTAGTTAACCTGTTCCAGAAACATAAAATAAACTATATTCCCTTTATTAGCATGCTTGGCATAGCGAATGTGCAGAAGTATATAAACAGACAGTACATGCTCTGATGAAACAGTCATTCAAGTTTAATTACAAAGTCAGTTTAGCTTTGTAGGTAATGCTTTCTGCTGCAGTGATACAATGGAGAAATGGTTATGTTATCTTCATCTTGGACAACTGCAGTCTCTTGGCATTCACTATCAGATCACAATCATCATCTTTGAGAGAACACCTTGCTCCTGGGTAATTCCAAAGTGGAGTGGGATGATACGAAAGTTTTAGAAAAATCATTAGTACAGAATAACTGGCAAATTTTAGAATGATGATCTCATGGACTTGAAAGGATACAGAGGTTGAACTGTCTGAATAAGGAACTGAGAAGATTGGTAGATTTGCCGGAAGATTAGAGTTTGTGTCGTGGGAAGATTGGTGGCAGACCATTGAGAAGATGGGAGGTGAAGGCTCAATGAATACTTTAATGCCTGTGCAAAAAGGTGGATTTAATGGATACTGAGATGGGAGGTCCCTAAAAAGTCATGATAATAAATTTTGAGAGAATCTTTAGTGTAATTACAGCTTTTAGATCTGGCAGAGTCTAAACATATTATGTGTGTATCTAGAAGATCAAGGTCTTTGGGATTTTCTCTTTTAGTCGCTGTATTTTAAATATCTGGGATTTCTTTTTTTTTTTTAGAAGTCAATGGTTAAAGGTCCTTTTGGCAGACTTGTTCTTTGACATCTATTAAACAATATTACTATTGCGATCAATAATTTGTTTTAACCTTAGTCTTACTGAGCATACAGGAGTTTTGTTTCTAAACCTAATTTTGTTTTTCTTTTATTATTATTTAGTCTAAGAAAGACTAAATAAATAAACACTAATGAAGCTGGAGTTTAAGTGGCAAAACGTATCCAACAGCTGTTTCTTGTCCAGGCTCAAGTATCAAGTAAAATCACGGCTTAATAAATTAAAAACCAAACCTTGAAAAAGTTGTGTTTGAATAATTAAGAAAACATAATTTACAAAAATGAGCAAGAATGAGCAAGTAACCTGAACTTAAATTTAGGATGAAATTTCCGAAGCTTACTGGTATATTACTTGCTCTGCTGCTTTGCTTCCTTGCATAAATTATTCTACATTTTTCTGTACCTAACACTGTATTTGTAAGATGAGAATAACATTGTCCCAAGTGTGTAATATGTGCATTTTCATGAAAGGGGGGGAAAACATCATATCTAACATCATTTTTATCTTTCTGTTTAAGAATGATATTTTATAGGTGCAGTTAATTTGAAGCTAGAATGCAAATCTTAAAGCATGCCAAAAAGCCAATTTCTAGAACTACATTCTCCTTTCATTTCAGCAAAGGAAACCTGAATCTTTCCTTGTGGGAATTATTCTAGTGGAAAGTAGAAATAAGTCGTCTGTTTCTAATAGATTCTTGACACCTGGAGAAAGAGTTATACTTGGGGGGTGGAGGTGGAGGGAGAAGAAACATAACCATTTAAGATGGGAATGTGACAAAAGTGAGAAATGAATAAAGAAACTTGATATAATATAAACATATAGCTTTAGTTTGAACATAGATTTGAATTATTAAAAAGGTAAAGGTAAAGGTTCCCCCGCACATGCGTGCTAGTCGTTTCCGACTCTAGGGGCCGGTGCTCATCTCCGTTTCAAAGCCGAAGAGCCAGCGCTTGTCCGAGGACGTCTCCGTGGTCATGTGGCCGGCATGACTAGACGCCAAAGGCGCACGGAACGCTGTTACCTTCCCACCGCAGTGGTCCCTATTTTTCTACTTGCATTTTTACGTGCTTTCGAACTGCTAGGTTGGCAGAAGCTGGGACGAGTAACAGGAGCTCACTCTGTTACGCGGCACTCGGGATTCGACCCGCCAAACTGCCAACCTTCTGATCGGCAAGCTCAGCGTCCTAACCCACTGAGCCACCACCTACACTTTAATGTACATTTAATGTTGTTTACAAAGGAGTTCCATTTTATCATTTGGTAAACAAGCATAGGTATGAGTTTGAGTAAATAATAATAGTGAGGATGTATTCCTATCATCCTAACTGGAGTATTCCTATTCAGAGTTTCTGCAGAAGTCAGAAGTGAACCATTAGGGTCTCAAGCAAAATTGATTCCCTCATTCTTCCTCTGACAACTTATTTTCCAGCCAACATCAACTCTTGAATGTTCATTTGGGGCTATTCGGGAAAAGGTTGTATACGTACTTTAGAGTGAAATGTTGGGATTAGAAGGCCTGACTTTCTGCTTTCTGTGAAGAACTCTACTTAAGCCTGCTGATAATTAACCGCTTGCTTATTAGATTCCTTACTTTGCCTCTTCTTCTTTCAGTAGCAAGACACCAGATTGTCTATTGGAAAGGCTGACTATCTATGAAATGATCAGTATCTGCATAGCCACAGGGAGGAAAATGTGTAGCTGTCAGGATTGACAGATCAAGTGTGAGCTGCAGAGGTCACCTCAACCATTTTTAAAATAGTCTTGACTGGAGAGCTGCCTTGCTCCTTTTTAACTCAACCAAATCCAGTTCTCTTACAACTGTCTGCTTGTTAGTATTCTAGCAAATTGAATTCTATAATAGCAGCACTGAAATACAGCAGATGATGTAACCTCTCTTTGGATGAACATTTTAATTTTAGTTCAGAGGAAGGAATGCAAGCCAGTTATTCTCAAATCCTAAAATTTCATTTCCTCAGTGTGTGTGAGAGAGAATGCGTGCTTTGTCCTTTCTCAGAAAGGTTTGTAAAGTTCCTATGCTTCACATACTAGCATAGTATTACCTCCCTGTTATTTTAAAATATATATTCTGTTGTGATGGTATAAAATCTGGCATGCAGTACATAAAAAAAATTCCTCCAAGAAAGTCCGTGATATTCTTTATTTCACAGGATAATTTGCAGATTTGTTAGTTTATCTCAGAATTGTGTCTTGCAGATTTGGGTGTAGCTTTTGCACCTTAATATTTCCTGAAAAGAATAACAATAGGAACTATGCACCAATTTTAATGAGGGCAACACTATTACACACATAAAATATTAATATTATTAATATAAATATTAAAAATATCATCAAACACATGAAAATAAAGTAGGCTTATGGTTTATGGCAGGGGTGTCAAACTGCCGGCCAGTGGGCCGGACACGTCATCCGGAAGTCGCGCCCACCCCATTGCTGGCAATGGCGAAAAGGCTCTAATATGTTGCGTGACATCACATGACATCACGAGTTTGACATGTCTGGTTATGGCAATTGGACTTCCACATACTGTACGTTCCTTATGAAAGTTTATCTAGAGGATGTATCATTTCAGACAGCCTGGTGCTATACTAAGAAAACTTTTAATCAAATAAAAAACATTTAAGATATTTTTTTCCTATCCTTATAATACTGCTAATGTCCTTTTCTGTTTTATTATATATTTAATAGTACTTGCTGACAATTTGAAATCAAATCCTGGAATCAAATGGCAATACTTTAGTTCAGAAGAAGGCATTTTTACTGTGTTTCCAGCTCACAAATTCCGATGTAAAGGCAATTATGAACACCGCAGCAGGTATGGTTTTGGTGAATTCCGTATAAGTATTTTGGAGATAAAAATATTTTTATTAGTAATGTCATTCCAGTAGAGAATTTAGATTCCAGGCATGTCAAATGACAAGAATAGCATGATGAACCCATTCAAAATTTAGCGTTTCAGCACCTTCCAGTTAACAAAATACAGATTTTTAAAAATTATATCCATTAACATTACAGGTATTCTTCACTTAACAACAGTAATTGGGACTGTAATTTCTTGTCTCTAAGTGAAGCATATATAAGAATGATGTCATTTGACCATTCTGGCAATCCCTGGTTTAAAGTCATTAAGTGAGAACAGCATGGGTTGTTTAGTGAGGACCTCATGTGATCATGACTCCTGACTTTCTGCCAGCTTCCCCATTGATTTTGCTTGTGAGAAGATGGCAGCAAAGGTCACAAATCATGATCATGTGTCCGTGGGATGCTGTGATGGTCAGAAATCCAGACTAGTTGCTGAGCAACCAGATCACAATGACATGATTGTGGAAGTTGTACGATGGCTAGAACTTCAAGGACCAGTCAAAACTACCACTTTTTCAGTGATGTTGGCACTGAATTAGTGGCCATCAAACAAGTTGTGTCTTTTAACTTTTTCAATCCAGGAGAAAATAAATGGCAATTGTTCTTTTTTCCCTTATGGCATATTTAACAACATTTTTTGCTCTTTAAAAAAAATAATAAACTTTTCAAAAGTATTTTACACAGATAAAAAACTTGCATAGCACATCCTATATGGATCACATTCTGTAGTATTAATAGAAACGTTGGCCTTGACATTAGACTTTTATTCATGATGAAAAAAACAAACCTTAAGCCTAATGCAGGAGTACAATTTTACACTTCTTGCATAGTCTTTTAATATGTCAGCAACTATATTAGATTACATTAATTTATCTACCTAATTTGGAATCAGTGCATCAGATGATATAAATACATATCAGGACTACCTTACAATTCTATTTATGAAAGTGATTATTTGTAAAAAAAAAACTATTCCTAATGGGCAAACACTGTAATTAGTTGTACTAGTATTAAAGTGAATACTAAAGGCTGTATTAAGATAATCAGTATAACCCGTTCCAGTATAGTTGGGTTGGGTTAAAGGCTGAGATGATGGCTAATAGATAATAATTTTCTATAGATAATAGATAGTATCTATTTATAGGATTCTGAGTAGAAATATGAAGGCTAACATTTTGGAGGAAAATAAAATTTCTTTTTTAAATGATAAAATAGGTAACATATGATTGTTTTGGTCTGCAATTTGCTGAAACCAAAATAAATATGTAAAGATAAGTTGAACACACAGTTGATTCAAACAATGCCTTTGGACAATGCAAGAAACTTCTGGAGTTTGTTCTGTTGTAATTCTTTTAATGAGTGTGAAGCACAGCATCCTGTAACTTTTATTTTTAGGCCTGTCTACGTCTCTACAGTTAGACCTCAGTCCAAGCATGTAGCTGTCATTATAGATCATGGAGCTTCAGTTACAGAAACACAACTGCAGATTGCTAAAGATGCAGCCCAGGTTATTCTGAACTCAATAGATGAACATGATAAGGTGAGTTAACTCAGAATGGTAAGTCAGAACTTAGTTTTGATTCTCCCTCACTCTGTTTCTCAAGCTTCAAATATGGCAACGGAAAAATTGAATGGATCTGGATATAATCTGATTATCTCAGAGGAGAATAAGACTAGAAAATAAGATGAGACAGCTTTCACCCCTTTCATCCTGAATTTTGGAAATGGTATTGGAGGACACTCTTAGTATGGCATGTGTACTTGTAGCCTCTGGCTACATATTCTGGAGAAAAAGATAGATTTATGTATTCATGAGCAAACTTACTTTCATGATTACTAGAAATAAGACTGTTACTTTGAATTTCATTCAAGGGTCTCATAAAATGTAGGGTCCCCACTTCT
This sequence comes from Vipera berus, assembly GCF_964194415.1. Classification (NCBI taxonomy): domain Eukaryota; kingdom Metazoa; phylum Chordata; class Lepidosauria; order Squamata; family Viperidae; genus Vipera; species Vipera berus. The sequence continues at coordinate 69,938,780 of NC_138204.1, forward strand.
TTCTGTTCGCTAAAATAATCTGCTATTTGCTCTGTTTTCATTACTAGGATCTGAAAGTTCATTGACACTTTCTGATTATTATTGCAAACATTTTACATAAGAAATAATACTTTGTTGACAAATCAAAGATGTGATTTTTCATAAATTAGCTATCCTTAAGTTTTATAGATACACGCCTTTATTTTTGATTCAACAATTGAATTTTAAAATCAGGTAGGCTTTTCTATTGTTATTATAGCACAGTGTAAAAAAAAGACAACTCTAAACAGGAGGTAATTTTGTTTTATCTTTCTTCAGATTTCTGTGTTAACTGTGGCAGACACAGTAAGAACTTGCTCTTTGGATCAGTGCTACAAGACATTTCTGTCTCCTGCTACTAGTGAGACAAAAAGGAAAATGTCCACCTTTGTTAGCAATATCAAATCATCTGATAGCCCTACCCAGCATGCAGCAGGCTTTCAGAAAGCATTTCAGTTGATGCGAAATACAAACAATAGCACCAAACTTCAAGCAAGTAAGTATATTGTTACACAAAATTAATACCTTTGCTCCTGATCTTTTCTTCCTTTTTGGATTTGGGTTTTTCTTTTTAACAGGGCAGAGAAGAAGAGAATGTCTTAAATTCTATAAATATTACCTGGAAATTTTGTTTTTTTGTTTTTAGCTTAATCTATACAACAACCCAAAGAAACTTCATTTATTGTATTGTTACATGTACTATCTTTTCTTTATCATTTCTCATCCCTTAACGATTACTAGATACTATTAGTTATAAAAAAGTACAATATGATGATATATTATGGAAATTGTTTATGGTTCCATTTTTCCAGGGTGTTCCCCCCCCCCAAACATACAGCCTTGGTCTATCCTAGTAGCCTTCCATCCAAGTATTAATTATGGACAACCTTGCCTAGTTTTTGAGATAATCTAAGTTTAATTATACCAACTAATATTTAAAGTTGTGCAAAGACCACATGTTTAAGGGAGTCCAAAAAATAATGTGGATGAATAAAATGTAGTTCCAACATAAAGCTAAGCAGGTGGGCCTCATCAATGTATTAGAAGAATGCCAGTAGCAATCCTTTTCCTTTTCTTCTCTGAAATACATTGATCAAGCTGCTCCAGGATAGCCTGGTAGGTTTCCAGAAGTTAGATTAATTTCTGGGAAACTGATCAACTCTGGAACAACTAGATCAGTCTGATCAGAAGGACGAAAGAAACATATTCTGGAGTTCTCAGTTCTGGAACAGCCAATGTTGCCCATGTATCAAATTGTGTCACTTAAAGTTGGTAGTTTTGATACTAAATTTTGGCAGTCCAATCTGGGTATACTCTGAACTTGTAATTTTTTTTTAAAGCCCACCCCAAACCCCTTCCAGATGGGTTGATGAATTTTGGTCATGCACACCTAGAAATTATTTGGAAGAATGCCTTCAGAAATAATCCTTTGGCTTATTTATTAAAACAGCTCTCTTAGGCTTCCACCTGAGCCTGAAAAAATAAATACAGCTTATTTAATTGTATGAGTTAACTCATAAAGCAGCAGCATCATTTTTCAGACTCACATGGAAATCTGAAAAATGTCGGGCTGCCTTAATAAATAGCAGAATGTTGCTGAGCTCACACGTGCACAAAGTCCAAACAACTTCTTCCAAATCATTTTTGAAACATGCACAACCGTATATGATGGACCAAGGCTTTCTTAAATGTTATGGCTATGCTGGAGTGTCAGTTTGACTGATCAAAACTGTATAATAAAATTTTGTATAATCAGATTAAGCAGGAAGAAGTGTTTGTATTCCTGAATGCCTGTTAGATAATGAAATTAGACTGTTACAGCAATTAATATTAGCATTAATGATTACATTTTTCACAATGTGAAAAATTGATCCATTGCATACAAAAGTCAGTTGATTAGAGATCTGCAGTATTGAGGTTTCACAGTGTTGTTAACTCTTCTGAATATATTTTTATTATTTTTTATAACAAGATATGTATGTATGTAATTGTTATAAAAATAGCAACATGCACACATGGATTCTTGAAGCATTTCCCCTTGTTTTACATTGGAATTATTGTAGTTTAGCATAAATACTAATACTGAGGAACTATACTGTGTAGTAAAGTACTGGGTACTCAGTACAGTCCTGAAGAACTATGTTTTGGTCATGAGGAGGATGTGCTTCTATTTTTTATAAACAATCTTCTTGATTGTTATATCTAGTACAAATATGGTTGTATTAAAATATTGTGATGTTTTTAACATCTTGCTTTCTCAGCAGGCTCAACATGCACATCATCAAGTCTTCTGAATGGAGATTTATGATGCAAAATATTGTTGAGAAACACCTAGCACAAAAAATAAGATGAGATTGGAAATTTGGCATGTTTAATAACTTTCAACCATTAAAAACAGGGGCATCGTTTAATTAATTTAGCTGCTTAAATTTCTTTTATTCTAGGAACATCATGAAACTTAAAAAAATTATTATCATATTGCGACTTATATTGTAATTCAGTAAATCAAGGAAAAAACAACAGGCAATATGCTGGAATATAGTTGGCTGATGGTAGAAAATTAATGTTGGGAGAGTTGGTTATCAAAATTATAAAGAGGAGACTATTAACAATTGTAGTGTTTTCCTTTAATGGCTTGTTCTTACTGAACAAGCAATTTACTTACTGAATGCTTTTCCATAAGCTGTTTCCATTAGTGATTGTAAGGAAGCCATATAAATGCTACTTACTGATTCAGTCTGCAAAGCTTGGCATGCTATGGGTTCCGTCAGTTAAACAATGCTATCCATCAGGATCCTGGAAGTATATCTTCTCTATAACAGCACCTATCCTCTAGAATGCAGTTGCTCCCAAATTTGAACAATTTCCACTCCTTAGGGATTTCACCCTGACCTTTGAAGAGGACAATTGATCCCCCTTTCTTTGATTGATGTTCCCCTCTGTCATTATTGCCCCTTTGTCTCATGCTATTTTTGTATTTTATCTATTATTCTCTGTTTTTTTAATGTTTTAACAATTATAAACCACCCAGACACTCTCTGGGAGGTGGGTGGCATATACATTTGATAAATCATCATCATAATCATCATTATCAGCAGCAGCAACAGAATCAAATAACATTCTTAAGTTTATCCAAAAGTAATTTGGTTAACAGGTTTCCTCCCCCCCAGAGGTATTGCATTGAAAAGGAAGGTTTAAAAACATGCAAAACTTCTAACCTCTACAAATATTTACTGCTTTTTCAGTCAAAGTGTCAAAGTAAATGCATGTATATAAAATAGAAATGTCATCTTTTTTATATCAAAAAGATGAAAACACAGTCTGCTTTTCCTCTGGCTTAACTGCCCTATTGAAATCCTAATCTTAATGCTCTGGCCTAAAAATGGAAAGTTAATATAAAGGAATTGTTAATAAAAGATGGTATATCTTTATTTTAGATGATGTATAACATTCTGTGGAATACACACACACACAGAGAGAGAGAGAGAGAGAGAGAGAGAGAGAGAGAGAGAGAGAGAGACTTTGTTTGTAGGTAACCTTGGATAACTATCTTATTTCTGTTTAATTTGGTGGTGAAATTTGCAAACATTGGCTCGCTTAAGATTTCTTTTATTGGGTACCAAAATTAGCGACATTAGATGGAGTAGAACTTTGAGTATTTTTAGGACGAGAAATCTAGTCCACTTATTACAAGCATAATTTTAATCTTGAGAATCTATTATTGCAAATACTTCCTAGTATGTTAGATTATATGCATATCAGGTCTCTTCTTATATTTCTTAGACACAGATACAGTCATAATTTACTTATCAGCTGGAATAACATCAAGGGATTCATCCGAAGATAGTAAAAAGACTACTCTTCGTGTCATCAATGAAGAAAATAGTTTGCTTAACAACTCCGTAATGATCCTTACTTATGCTCTCATGAATGGTAAGATGTGTTTGAAATACTAAGGGTCTTTCAGTTGTATATTCAGTATTCTGAATTTTCAGAAGGCATACTAATAAAATTATTTTTTATATATGCATTAAGTTGTATAATGACTAGTTTATAATTTCCACTCTTCTCAGTTCAGTTTCATAAGCTAGGTGCTTTAATTTTTCTTTCTGTTTATGTGCAATGTCTATTTTTGCAGAGGGTGTGACAGGCTTAAAAGAATTAGCCTTTCTTCGAGATCTGGCAGAACAAAATTCAGCAAAGTATGGAGTCCCAGATCGAACAGCTTTTCCAGTAACTAAGGGCAGTATGATGGTCCTTAACCAGCTGAGCAATTTGGAAACAACTGTTGGACGGTTTTATACAAATCTCCCAAACCATATGATTGATGAAGCAGTCTTCAGTTTGCCCTTTTCTGATGAAATGGGTGATGGTAAGAGCTTCCTCTTTAAAAAAAACAATGAAAAAACACATGTAGTGGCATGAGTTAAGAGCATTCATGATGGTGCTACAATAAAACAATGTCATATAGGAGGCCTATTGGGGGGATGGGACATGTAAAGGGCATCTGTATTTTGTATTTGTGTCAAAAATGAAATTCTCGTTTCGATCCATTTCTCCCCAAAACCTAGCTATCTAAATAGCTGGTGCTGACATGTACATTTGTTGTTGTTGTTAGTTGCGAAGTCATGTTCAACCTATCACGACCCCGTGGACAACATTCCTCCAAGCCTTCCTGTCCTCTACCATCTTCTGGAGTCAATTTAAGCGCACTCCTACTGCTTCAGTGACTCCATCCAGCCACCTCATTCTCTGTCGTCTCCTTCTTCTATTGCCCTCAATCTTTCCCAGCGTTAGGCTCTTCTCCAGTGAGTCCTTCCTTCTCATTAGTTGGCCAAAGTATTTAAGTTTGAACTTCAGGATCTGGCCTTCTAAAGAGCAGTCAGGGTTGATCTCCTCTAGGACTGACTGGTTTGATCGCCTTGCAGTCCAAGGGACTCGCAGGAGTCTTCTCCAGCATATTCTAAATGTTACTTTTGTTGAACATAAATTATGCCACAAAGGGCAGTTTTCAGCAGGGACGAGTCTTCCATCTTTTGTTGTATTATGAAGCTTTTGGTAGGCAGTAAGAATAAGAAGTTATTTGATCTTTGTGAGGCTGAAGAGGTGGAGTTTCAACTGGGAGTTTGTCTTCCTCATGAGGGATGACATGAAAATTGGTGATCTCAAGCCAAGACAGTTTTGAATGTAAACACCTTGCTTGTCCTACAGAAATAGCTTGAACTGTTTCTATGCACTGAAAGATACTAATGGTAATGATAGCTTGATTCTTTTTTGTTATACAGCTTATGTTTTGGGAAAGTTATACATGTATTTATGCAGGTAAATGTATTAGAAACTTATGTGGAGGAAACCTAACTTATGGGAAAGGGTATCCAATGATTGTCGGCAAAGAATTTAAGCAGCCATTGTTACTGCTTGATCACAGAACATTGCCTCCTGTTTTGTTAGAATAACTCAGTAGATCTACATCCATATGTTCCTAAGATTAAAATTAACAAATTATTTGGGACTTCTTCTTAGATCAAAATAACGTAGCTCTAATAATAGGACTTGAATATCTAAAATTGGAGTTGGATTTTGCTGTTGGACGATTTTACTCAAAATGCAGCCATGAAATTAAGCCTAGTGCTGAGCTTGTATTCCTCTGGACTCTTCGTTGATGTTTTTTAATAAGGTGCTCAGAGGCTTGCTTATCTAAACTTAGAGGTTATCAGTCACAGCCTAAAAATAGCCATTTTGGTTCTTAATCAGTGTTAAATCTATTGGGTGGTTCAAATCAGATGGAGTTCAGCTCAGAAAGAAATTCAGCTTCCAAGATTGTGTAAGAAACATTTTTCTTGTAGTAAGCATATTATGAGGCTCAGACTGCTACAAGTTTCTGATTAATTGACAAAGGGTGGGAACATCTTTTACAAACTTTTAACTGACACACAAACTATTCCCATTTTTTTAAAAAAAAGGTAAGCTTATCATTATTCCGAGTCACACTTTTATCACTTCTAGTATAGACTACTATAACTTTATATTTGATGATACCGTGAGGATAGCTTAAAGTCAAACTACATGCTGCATTAAATTTGTAGTATGTAGCCCTGTGTAGTCATGCATTACTCAAAAGTAAGTCAGGAATGCTCCCGATCCAGATCAAGAATATATAGCACACAAGATAAGAAAATTAAATCATTTCTGCTTCCATCGTTGCCTCTTGATATCTAACGGTTACTAGAATGTAGGAACGTGCCCAGTCTATTCATCAGCAATATTATGTGTTTTAATGTACTTCATAGTTTGAACCTTAGCTAAATGTGGTCCCTGTTCTATGTGTCATTGTTAAAGTGAAAATGACAAGAGAGGAAGGTCTATATCTTAGTCTTATCAAAGTTGTGCAATAATCTGCGTGATGATGGTGAGATTGCTTCAGTTTTATAACTGAAAGAAAAAGTATAAAACATCTCTCTTCTGGAATGCTCAATGTTTCTGGAACTATTGATGTTTTTGTGTTGATTTTTCATGGCTGAAGTTTTTATACTGTTTGAAAGCATCTTGAAACTTTGGAAAGGCAGAATACGTTAGTTTTAAATTGCAAGGCTTAACTTTCAAAAGCTGTATATCTGTGTTTCTCAAACTTTTTTGCGCTCATGGATCCCTGAATAAGGCTTCAGAAAATGCAGGAATTTCCTTGTTAAACCTGGATGCCATTCAAAGTGCTGATTGTCATCATTAAAGCTCTTCGTGGCTTGGGGCCTGGATACTTATGAGATTGGCTTCTCCAGATTGAATCTGACCACCCAGTGAGATCAGAAAGAGGGTGCTTGCTGAGGGTCCTTTCTTTCAAGGAATACTCAGAGGGGGAGCCATCTTGTCTGTCCTTTGGAACAACTTCCTTCCAGATATATCCATGTCTAGTCTGCTTTATTGGGTTTACGAACAGCTGTAAAGACTTAAGTCTTTCTGAAGATACTTCAAGATGTGGTGATTTAGTCTCTCCCCACAAGATGGCACTGTCATGAGTTGTGGGGTGTTACTTGCTGGGGTTTTTTGTTTATGGTTTTAAGGCTTGTGGCATTCTGCTAGCCCAGGGGTAGGCAACCTTGGCTCTTTTATGACTCATGGACTTCAACTCCCAGAATTCCTGAGCCAGCCATGCTGAGGGGAAAGGGAGAGTTTCCAAGCTGAGCCATGCTGGCTCAGGAATTCTGGGAGTTGAAGTCCATGAGTCATAAAAGAGCCAAGGTTGCCTACCCCTGTGCTAGCCCCTTAAAGCCTATGGGAATTTAGTGGCATTGAAGCTTTGGTAAATAAAAAAAGCAAAGATCCTTTCCCTATACTTTCATTTTTAAGAATACGAGACTATCTGGTTTTCACTGGATAAGAAAATTACAGTTGCATTCCGTAATTTTACACTGACATTGAAGACATTTTAAATATTTTTTTAAAAAAATGCCATTTGAGTTATTTTATGTACCACACAGAAAAAATGACCTGTATTAATGATAGCTCCTCACACAAACTGGATGGTCTATAATGATTTTAGATTGCAATCCTTAAATTCATATCAGTGGGAGAGGTCTCCAGTGAGAGGTATCTTTTGACAGTGTAAGTTGTGTGACATTGACTTGGAGGAACTGTATGAAAATGTCACACAGTGGAATTGAGTGACAGTAAACATTGGGAATGAGAGACTGAGGTGGCATATGTCTTTGCTGTGGACACAGGGAGACAGAGGCTGAGCTACCAAGCAGGCTGTAGTTGGGAAATACAGATGGTTGTGGACAGCATGGACCACAGAGGCGGGATCACTGCTGTATATAATTGTGGAAGATACATATTGTACAGTTAGAAAAAAATAACTTCCACAGTTATCCCAAAAGAGCTTTTTCACAAGGCAACTGGACTTTCTTGTTTAAACAAAAAACATACAAAGGTGCCTTGTGAAAAAGCATCTTTGGTATAACTGTTACTTGGATGACTGAGAATCTCCATAGACATTTAATTATCACAGTGTATTAACATTACAAGATACACAATGCGTGCAAGGAAGAGGGCATGTAAACACAGTCAAGAATTTTAAGTCACTTCTGGATGTATGCAAATTCAAGCCTGTATGCTATTTATTGAGTATAATTTATTGAGTATTTCTCTGCTACAAAGACCCAAGTATCATCAGAAGTAGCACCTTGCTTCTAGATATTTTTCTATTGTGGCAACAGAACAGATTAGTAAGAATATTCTGGAAACTCTTTTATAGACTCTTCTGGATCGTGGCAATACTAGTTGAGAAGGTAGGAAGACTTTCCAAAGCTCACACCATCAAGATCTTCCTAAATTTTTGTAGGCTTCTTTTTTCAGAGTTCCATATCAGTTGCTAGATTGGGATTTACTTTGTCAAAAAGAATGTAATGAACCAGCTTGTTTTCCAAAATCTGGAAATGTGATGCAATGATTTCATTAAAGCTAAACAGGTTTAGATGTGTTCAGGGAATGCCTGGATTAGTCTGGGACTTCTCTGCGTGCTATCTTGATCTACCTGAGATGAAGGAGAGGTGTAGATATTTACATATAATTATTTATTATAATTTCCTTTCTTCTAATACCCTTATGTATAATACAATATATTATTCAGAATTGTTGCTGTCATTTCAGAAGTGAAGTATCAGTTTCGATGTTGCTTTGAAAGGGAACAGGGAAATATATATTATGTTATAAGAATGCCCAGAAAACATGAAGATTCATTTGCAATGCAAATCCTTATTCAGTATTCCCCCCCACCCAAATAATACTAATTTTTGACTGTTTTCAACTTCCACTGGAATCACTGACCATGATTTCTCAACTTACTGTAAAATTATGTCCATCTTTTAATTGTTTGAGAGTATTGTTTTATTCCTTTCATCCCTTTAGAGGTATAAACTTTCATTTTAATGCTGTTGGATCTTGTAATTATGTGATGACAGAATTGACTGAATCAGTTTGGTCCATGACATGGCCTCAAATGTCCAGGCCCATCATCCCAATTGGCATGAAAATTGCAATTAAATTGATAAGTAAGATAACTAAAAAAATTATTTAAGAAAAAAAGTTACAGTATTTAGGCTGCAAGCTTACACATACATTTTAAAAGTTTACTTCTAATGGCCAAGTTCACATATTCAGTCCAACACGTAGTGACCGAGTGTCATAACATAGATGGAGATTTTGCTGATTTCCTGGCAGCGACAAATGAAGTAAAAATATATTTGCAACTTAATTATACTTTAGTAATCATCCTGTTAAGATTTCAATTTTTATATTCTATGTTTTGTATTTTACCAGTGTTCCTTTTTACTAAAATATGATGTGAATGTTCTATATCAGGGCTTTTCAACCAGTGGTGCGGATACCACCTGTGGTACATTGGCACCTGGCAAGTGGTACGCGACCATCCTAGAAAAGTGGTAGCAGGGGAGGGGAATGAGCTGAATCGGTGGCAGCACTGCACAAGCCTGAGTGAGAGATGGCTGGAGCTGCAGGGCTGTCAGGGCTCAGTGGAAGCGCCAGGATCAGCGCCAGGCTCCAGCTGGAGCTCAGCACTGATCCTGGCGCTTCTGCTGAGCCCAGAAGAAGCGCCAATCAGCTGGAATGTTGCAGCATCTCCACGGTCTTGTTCTTTACATTCAGTTGCTTGGCAACTGATTCCTATTTATGACGGTCACAGTGTCCCAGGGTCATGTGAAGTGACCAAAACCTGCTTTAACCACCCAGCAGACGGGGGGATTAAAAACCAAACCCCCACCCTACCCCCACTTCCAATCCTCAACAGAAATGCTCACAACAATGAAAACCTTAGACAGGAGGAAGAGCGCTGCCGGGCAGGCAGGCAAGCGTCTTGCTCGGCTGTGGCTTGGGGGGCACTTTTTTCAGTGCCATTGTAACTTCGAACAGTCACTAAGCAAACTTTTGTAAGTCAAGGACTACCTGTATTTCATCACTTTTTCCCTTTTTTTGGGGGGGGTCAAGTTTTTGACACCTTGCTAGGCGACTGGTGGTACTAGGATGTTGCCATATCCTAAAAGTGGTACAATGGGTGAAAAGGTTGAAAAGCCCTGTTCTGTATGATAAATACATATTCAGTCCTGAAAGTTGAGCACCCCTCATTGCAGGTCGCTGCAATATTGCTGTCTTGATGGATTGTGGGTCATGTTAATTAAAAAGCATGGTGCATTTCTTCAGCCATTGAAGCTAAAAGCTTATATGCAGTTATTTCAAAAGTCCTGTTGAATCATGAGCTGGTTGTTCTCAGGCTCTCCAGATTTTCTGTTGCTAATCATTGTCATCTGCATGTTTCAAACAGGTCTGATAATGACTGTCAGCAAACCATGTTACTTTGGAAACCTGTTGTTAGGAATTGTTGGAGTGGATGTTAATCTAGCCTATATTTTGGAAGATGTTACCTATTACCAAGATTCTTTGGCTTCATACACATTTCTGATTGATGATAAAGGTAATGTAATAATTCAATTCTTATTGTATAGGAAGATAATACAATTTCATTGTCTGAGTAACTATTTAATTTCATATTTTCCAATCATTCCAATATCACATCAATGTAGTGTATGAAAAACTCTTTTTGTTTTTGTTTTATTTTTATTTTTATTTTATTTTTAGGCTATACGCTGATGCACCCCTCTCTTACCAGACCCTACTTGCTTTCTGAACCACCGCTTCACACAGACATAATACATTATGAGAATATTCCAAAATTTGAACTGGTTCGACAGAATATCCTCAGGTAAGATTTTGAATTGATCCTTATAGAAACTTAGTGTATGCTTGATAGCTAGTTTGGTGTGGTGGTGAAGACATCAGATTAGAAACCAGGAGACTGCGAGGCCCAAAAACCAGCTTGGGCTAGTCATTTCCTCTAAATGCTAGACAGATTGAGATCCTTAATGCCTTATGTGATGAGCAATTCATCATTGTTGCTGCTGTATAGCTTCTTGCATGATTGGCTTTATCTTCTGCTTCACACACACACACAGGATAGAGCTACCTGCCCTGAAATAACATGGAAAAGATTGGTTATAAAAGCAAAGGGCAAGGGTGTCAAGATATTTCAACTGCATAGTCCTGGACTATATTATGGAGTCTTGCAAATTTTGGTCTTCTAATATTTCTTAATAAGGCTCCTGCTCTTCCCTCCATCTCTGTTGAAAAAGACATCAGGACGCCATCTGTCTCAGTTGTGCATTGCAGTTTGTAGCTGCAAGTGTCTTTTCTGGCACTTGGAAGCCTGGAGAAGGCAAGAACAATAAACTTTCAATTTTCTTTTGAGTGTAGTGAGGACACTAGGCTCCTGCCTTGCATGTTAAGTAACACATGCAAGCGAGCATTGTGATTGGTGGAAAAGAGGAAGATTCCATTGCCCCCCTGCATCCAGCAGAGAGATGGTAGACTCTTGCAAAATGGACAATGTCATCTGCCAGCCCCAACTGTTGGCTCTAACTTTTGCGGACCTATTTTCCAGACTCCCCCAGCTCCTTTAATATGAACGGAGCTTGGCTGCTGGAAATACATGAAGAAGTGAGGCTCTGCTTGATTCTTGACTCTTCCTTTTTCTTGAAGTAGTTAGTTATCTATCAGCTATGGGGCAGTATTATCATTTGCCTATATGTATAACTAGGGAACCAACTTTACCATTTCTTCTCTAATGCCTTTGGTGGTTTCATTCCCTCTATATAAGCACTGAAATTTTTCATCTGCAACCAATTCATGTGATCAGAACCAGCATTTTGGCTTTGAGTATGAAGAGTAAATAGAATGTAGCAAAGCAGTATATTTCTATTTTAATTAAAAATAAATTCCATGCAGCCCTTCCCTGAGTGATCTGACTTTAAAGTAAAAAAAAACAGTACTGAGTTGGTTTGCCATTTTAAGTAGTTGATGGATATTATTTGTTGCCAACTTAGCCTCCCTCTCGGCAGTCAACTTATTACAGTCCCGGTGAATTCGTCACTGTCTTGGCATGTCAACAAATTGCGTGAAATTGGGAAAGATGCCTACAATGTGAGTTATGCCTGGAAAATGGTAAGTGACACTTGAAGATATGATAATATATTGAAGCTGAAGGCATTTTTTTAATTGCAGCAAAACAGGCATTCTTCTTAGATTTCCAAGCAATAGGAGTCTTATTACATGCCTCCAGGCCAGTCAGAATCAAGGTTTACATCTAGTGTTTGCTGTGGCTGAGAGTTGTATCTTGGTAAATACTTGGGAATTATGCCACATAAATTAAAAATAAAATAAAGTGCTTATAGTAAATGCCTATTTATGCCTGCTGTGTCACTCAATCTTCAGAAATTAATAGGATGCATTCCTGTGAAGAATGGTTGCTGCAAGGATTGATCATGTTAATTTTGAACATTTAAATTGATTCTCAGATAAAAGAATGTCAAGCCTATGTTGGCCATGATTTGATAGTCAACATGTATGAAAATCCTTTATAAATTTAATAGGATGAATTGGAAAATTGATCCAGAATATTACATAACTCACACTGTTATAATAAATAAATTAGAAAATCACAAATCTCAAAGAGCCCAAGAGAAAGGAGTGTTTAAAGAAAGTGCAGGTCTTTGAAAACGTAGACCAGAAATGTTCACTTACTGTACATTAAAACATTTATAAACAGTTCAATTTTGCTTCTGAATTTGAAATAGAATGCATTTCTTATTAAATCATGCTTGCTTATATTTTAGGTTCAAGACACATCTTTCATTTTGTGTATAGTTGTAATACAACCAGAAATACCTGTTAGACAACTTAAAAATCTCAACACTGTACCCAGTAGTAAACTTCTTTATCATCGTTTGGATCTCTTAGGCCAGCCCAATGCTTGTCTGCATTTCAAACAACTGGCAACCTTAGGTAAAGTATTTCTTTTCCTAATATCTGTCCCACCCTTTCTTATGAAAGTTCAACTAGCTCTGATAAGTTATCAGAATCCCTGTTTATTCATTTTTGAAATTCTTTCAGGTATGATTTCAATCATTTCAGGATAACAAATTATTTTAGGATCAAACTGTCTTTTAGGTTATCTTCCAGATAGTTTTTAAAAGCATGAACTACATTACAATGTTCACAAAGAGGCTTAAAGAAATGAAATATATCATAATTTTAGGTTTTCTTGAACTGAGGTCATGTTATCCACATTCAATACTACCATTAACCTTATCCCCAAAACTGTCATTTTGGTCTCTCTTCTAAAAGGTAAGGACTGATTGTTCCTTATGTCTCTTCGGTACTTGTACAATATAGTATGCATCTTCTTGCCTTTTAATCAAAGTTTAGATCCTAAACTGATCCCAAATGAGACTTTTTCCCAGTGTTAGACACTAATGCTGTAGACCTCTGAGGGTTAACTATTAAAACATACTAAAGAAAGTATCCATCCAAGTATCTACGTTAATACGGGGGATAGGACATGTGTTGCATAGTTTTGGAGAAATATCCAGCTAATACAAAGCCAGTAACCACCTTGAATATCTGTCCCAGATATTGGTCACCAGCAGCACCCATCATTTCTGATATTCACTGGTTTGGATTAGTGGGAGTTACAATTCAACAACTTTTTGGGACCACACATTGGAACTATTAGTTTGTGCATTAGGACAGAATTGTTACCAATTGTGGGAGCCCAGCAGAAAATTTATGGAGAGCATATAAAGAGAAATTGTCAAAAGCGTAATTCAATTTGGCTGAGAGAGGTTCCATAATTTTATTCAGACAAATGCAGAAATTGCATTGCTGAGCTGCCTAGCTGGCTCAAAGATTACATAGCTTAGGAGCCAGAGAATTAAGTTCTGGGAGATGTCAAGATGAAAGCCAATAGAAAAGTGATTTTTTCCCCCATCAGCAAGAAATGAAAATAAAAAGATAAGACTTTAATCATGCACATTTTACCTTGGTACATCTTTTTCTTCTAATCCCACTATTTGACTAATAGACTTCATGCCTTTGTTTTCAGTAGGCTTGCCTTAGTCTGGCATATAATTAAATGTTCTTAATGGATAATTGACAGGGAGAATCATATCATTCTTTTGTATGTGGAAGACCTTAGGTTCAGTCCTTGGCATCTTCAGAAAGGATTAGAAAAACCAGCTTGAAACATTAGGGAACTGCTGGCAGCCAGTATCAAAAACAGTAAGCCAGAAGGTCAATGGGTCTAATTCAATATAAAGTTTGCTTTCCTTTCAGTCACCCTATTTTAGTGAATTCTAGCAACTGTTCGCCAAATGGACCTGGCTACAAATTAGTTAAATGTACAAGTGAAATGAAATGTCTTGGCAATGTCTATTTTTTTTTTTGCTTCTAAAAAGTTTGAAATAAATATACCTTGGAAATAAGACAGCTGCATAACTTACCTTCCAGAAAACAGAATGTGTTAAGTATGAGTCGTGTTGTTACACTATTTCAAAGCTGAGCTTGATTCTCCTGGCTGTCAAATAAATCATTAGCAATAACATGAAAACATTGAAGTCCATGCCAGTCATGGTGTATCCTAGTAATTTTGGAATTATGTAGATTTTATTCCTAGCTATAAATATTTAATACTGTCAATCTTTGTAAAAGGAAGCTAGAACTCTGGAGAGAATGGACTTTGAAATATTTTTAATTGGCAAGTTCAGAGATATTAAAACTGTTTAAAACTTTTGAATTCAGTGAAGCATTGTCTTTTTTTAAAAAAAGAAATCAGAATAAATTTATATAGTAAAACCAGGCACATTCGCTTTGGAAGTTTGCTCCAGGTCATGCTGAAGTAGGAAATTTAAAGTTAGAGAAATAATAAGTTGTTTTTGAAACAAAAAAGACTTTTCTTCATACAGTTTCACATTTTTCCTACCTTTTAATTCCTCAGTAGTTATTATCAATCTCCTGTTACCCCTTTAAATGTGCATAGTTAAAATGCTTATTTGGAAACTATTTACAAAAAATGGGTTATTATTGTATAGTAATTATTATTGCTATCCACTTAAAGGCTGAGGAAAATTAATAAACAATATAAAGGTGAGGAAAAAGATTTCCAGCTTATTTTTTCCATTCAACATGTTATATTAAATAGTGTGTACACCAATACTTTCCTATTTAGTAACTTCCAGATGTTGACTGGGAATTATGAGAGCAGAATCTGGATATTACTAGATTGGGGAAAGTCAATGCATACATTGAAAAATCCTAGTGCCTCCAGATTACTGTTTCTGTTGCTCCTAGTTGATCAGCACTGACTTTTCTCTGCATTGGTGGTCAATCAGAGACCGTGAGAACTTGAGAGCATTTTCAGTACACCAAAAATAACATTGTACATCTTAGATTCAGGCTTACCGTATATACTTGAGTATAAGCCGAATTTTTCAGCCCACTTTTTGGGCTGAAAAACTCCACTTCGGCTTATACTCCAGTCAACAAAAAAAACGAACTGTCCCTTCGTTCGGAACAGGCTGCTGAGAGAAGCTACCTCGCCTGCTGCGCCCCCAACAACCGCCGCTGCCGCTTCCCCCCCCCCATCGCTCGCCCGCTGCCCCCGAAAATGCCGCTGCCGCTTTCCCCCCCATCGCTCGCCCGCTGCCCCCGAAAATGCCGCTGCCGCTTTCCCCCCCCATCGCTCGCCCGCTGCCCCCGAAAATGCCGCTGCCGCTTTCCCCCCCCATCGCTCGCCCGCTGCCCCCGAAAATGCCGCTGCTGCTTTCCCCCCCCATCGCTCGCCCGCTGCCCCCAAAAATGACGCCGCTGCCGCTTTCCCCCCCATCGCTCACCCGCTGCCCCCGAAAATGCCGCTGCCGCTTTCCCCCCCCCATCGCTCGCCCGCTGCCCCCGAAAATGCCGCTGCCGCTTTCCCCCCCATCGCTCACCCGTGCCGCCCCGAAAATGCCGCCGCTGCCGCTTTCCCCCCCATCGCTCACCCGTGCTGCCCCGAAAATGCCGCTGCCGCTTTCCCCCCCCCATCGCTCGCCCGCTGCCCCCGAAAATGCCGCTGCTGCTTTCCCCCCCCCATCGCTCGCCCGCTGCCCCCCAAAATGACGCCGCTGCCGCTTTCCCCCCCATCGCTCACCCGCTGCCCCCGAAAATGCCGCTGCCGCTTTCCCCCCCCCCATCGCTCGCCCGCTGCCCCCGAAAATGCCGCTGCCGCTTTCCCCCCCATCGCTCACCCGTGCCGCCCCGAAAATGCCGCCGCTGCCGCTTTCCCCCCCATCGCTCACCCGTGCCGCCCCGAAAATGCCGCTGCCGCTTTCCCCCCCCATCGCTCACCCGCTGCCCCCGAAAATGCCGCCGCTGCCGCTTTCCCCCCCCATCGCTCACCCGTGCCGCCCCGAAAATGCCGCTGCTGCTTTCCCCCCCATCGCTCGCCCGCTGCCCCTGAAAATGCCGCCGCTGCCGCTTTCCCCCCCATCGCTCACCCGTGCCGCCCCGAAAATGCCGCTGCCGCTTTCCCCCCCCATCGCTCACCCGCTGCCCCCGAAAATGCCGCCGCTGCCGCTTTCCCCCCCCATCGCTCACCCGTGCCGCCCCGAAAATGCCGCTGCCGCTTTCCCCCCCCATCGCTCACCTGCTGCCCCCGAAAATGCCGCCGCTGCCGCTTTCCCCCCCATCGCTCACCCGTGCCGCCCCGAAAATGCCGCTGCCGCTTTCCCCCCCATCGCTCACCCGCTGCCCCCGAAAATGCCGCCACTGCCGCTTTCCCCCCCATCGCTCACCCGTGCCGCCCCGAAAATGCCGCTGCCGCTTTCCCCCCCCATCGCTCACCTGCTGCCCCGAAAATGCCGCTGCCGCTTCCCCCCCATCGCTCACCCGCTGCCCCCGAAAATGCCGCTGCCGCTTTCCCCCCCATCGCTCACCCGTGCCGCCCCGAAAATGCCGCTGCCGCTTTCCCCCCCCATCGCTCACCCGCTGCCCCCGAAAATGCTGCTGCCGCTTCCCCCCCATCGCTCACCCGCTGCCCCCGAAAATGCCGCCGCTGCCGCTTTCCCCCCCATCGCTCACCCGTGCCGCCCTGAAAATGCCGCTGCCGCTTTCCCCCCCATCGCTCACCCGTGCCCCCGAAAATGCCGCCGCTGCCGCTTTCCCCCCCATCGCTCACCCGTGCCGCCCCGAAAATGCCGCTGCCGCTTTCCCCCCCATCGCTCACCCGCTGCCCCCGAAAATGCCGCTGCCGCTTTCCCCCCCATCGCTCACCCGCTGCCCCCGAAAATGCCGCCGCTGCCGCTTTCCCCCCCATCGCTCACCCGTGCCGCCCCGAAAATGCCGCTGCCGCTCGCTCGCTGCCTCGCCCAGGGACCAGCACCAGCCAGCCAGCCCGCCGGCGAGAAGCCCGGCCCGGAGGTGAGGGGAGGGAGCGGAGTCGCCGGGGACGCAGCCCGGGGCCCACGTGGAAACAACACAACGCTTGACACACACACACACACACACACATACACACACACACACGCACGAGGGAAACAAGCTTGACTGAGGAGGGAAACAAGCCCCCCCCACACACACACACGCAAGCACGAGGAGGGAAACAAGCTTGACTGAGGGAAACAAGCCCCTCCCCCACACACACACACGCACGCACGAGGAGGGAAACAAGCTTGACTGAGGAGGGAAACAATGCTTGACTGCCCCCTCCCCCCCACACACACACACCCACGAGGAGGGAAACAACGCTTGATTGCCGCCTCCCTAGCAGACCTCCCCATTCCTGTTAGAAATGGAGCCCAGTACTTCTAGTACTCCTGCACCAAAACAAAGACGCAGGTCATACGAAGCTGCTTTCAAACTAAAGGTTGTGTCAAGAGCAGAAAAAAGCAATAACAGTATTGCAAGTAGGGAATTTGGTGTTGATGAAAAACAAGTGAGGGAGTGGCGGAAAATGAAAGCTGAGTTGGAAAAGATTCCAAAGGCAAAAAAAGCTCGACGTGGTTTAACAACTCCATATGTGGCTCTAGAGACTGAATTGCATAAATGGGTTATGGAGTGTCGTCAAAATGGTTACTGCGTAACACGCATGGGAATTCGCTTACGTGCCCTTCAAATGGCTAAAGATGACAAATTAAAAGTACCAGGCATTGAAAATTTTGTTGCGTCAGCAGGATGGTGTACTGGCTTCATGAATAGGTATGGCCTATGTTTGCGGCAAAGAACAAAGATTTCACAGAAGTTGCCAAAAGACCTTGATGAAAAAGTGATGTCATTCCATTCATTCATCATAAAACAAAGAAAGATCCATAACTATGACCTGGGAGATATTGGGAATATGGATGAAACACCTATGACCTTTGATCTTCCAAGCAACAGAACCGTGGCAAGTTTGGGAGACAAAACTGTTTTACTCAGAACCACAGGTAATGAGAAAAACCATTTTACAGTTGTTCTGTCATGTTTGGCTAATGGAACTAAGCTGCGGCCTGTCATTATTTTTAAAAGAAAGACCTTGCCTAAAAAGGTCAAATTCCCACCACGAATTACAGTGCGCCCACATGTTAAAGGCTGGATGGATGAAGATGGAACAAAAAAGTGGCTGGAAGAAGTTTGGAATGGACGACCAGGAGCAGCCTTAAAGAAAAAACCATCATTGCTAGTTTGGGATATGTTCAGAGCCCACACATCTGATGACATAAAAACATTGGCAAAGTCTTCTCAAGTTACTTTAGCCGTTATTCCAGGTGGGCTTACATCTGTATTACAGCCCTTAGATGTGTGTTTAAATAAACCTTTCAAAGACCGTGTGCGAAAGATGTGGTGCGAATGGATGTCATCTGGTCAAGCCCGACTAACAAAAGGTGGAAATATGATGAAGCCTGACATAGAACTGATAGCAAAGTGGGTTCGTGATGCATGGGAAGAGATTCCAGAGGACATGGTGAAGCACGCCTTCAGGAAATGTGGCATAAGTAATGCTATGGATGGCAGTGAAGACACTTCTTTGTATGAGGAGGACAACTGTGATAGTGATGACAGCGAACTCTGTGACAATGTATATGATGATAACCTCACACCAGCTACAGCTGAAGCTCTGTTTGCAGATACAGATGAGGAGGAGGAATCCAGTTTTGAAGGATTTTGATGCTTGTGTTTTAGCTTGGTTGCTTATTGAGTTAAGGTTTTTGTACATTTAAAGTTATTGTTAATACTTTAATGTTATATATTGTTTTTGTTGAATATACTGATAATATATTGTTTTTGTTGAATATACTGATAATATATTGTTTTTGTTGAATATACTGATAATATATTGTTTTTGTTGACCCTCTTTTCCACATGCCTCAATTAAAGCAATTTTATTGTTATCTACCTGTATTTTTATTTTTGAAATTTACCGTGAGCTGCTGCATTTCCCAGCCTCGGCTTATACTCGAGTCACCAACTTTTTCCAGTTTTTTGGGGTAAAATTAGGGGTCTCGGCTTATAATCGAGTCGGCTTATACTCAAGTATATACGGTATTTTATTCCTCACCATCCGGTTTGCTTTTGACAACTGTTTTTCCATGACTAGATACTTTGTAATTATTTACTATTAGGTGGATTGATTGTAGAAGGGACTTAAAATAACCTGATCTTCGTGTATGTATTTTAATATCACCTCAGCAAATGGTAGCATCTGGTTGAATGTTCCTTTGAACACACTTTCATTGTGTAGGCCAGTGGTTAGAATGCAGGCTACTTCTGCTGACTCCCAGCTGCCAGCAGTTTGGCAGTTCGAGTCTCACTGGCTCGGTTGACTCAGCCTTCCATTCTTCTGAGCTCAGTAAAATGAGGACCCAGATTGTTGAGGTCAATACGCTGATTCTGTAAACCGCTTAGAGAGGGCTGTAAAGCACTGTGAAGCGGTATATAAATCAAAGTGCTAATGCTATTCCTATTGTGTGCTAAGCATGGTGAATCATTATTTGAGTGGAATACCCCATGGGAATTCCAAGACTTGAGACTAGCCAAGGAAATCAAAGCTAATATTCCAGAAGAAGTCAAAGGCAAACTAGTTTCACCCTTTCACCAGGAAAATTGAATGGACATGCTCACTAAGTCAGCAGGAGTTGAGATTGAATTGAAGGGACTTCACATTATTAAAGCCTAGGTAGCTGTCTACCATTTCCACTCATCCACCCCAACTACTCCATTGTCCTATAATATCCTGAAGTATGTGATAGGTGTTTCTTCTGTTTCAATCTTCTTGTTGTATAGAAATGGTAGGGAATTAAGATGAATGTTAAGTAGTACAGTTTCATTACAACAGTACACCCTGGTGGTGAGAAGCACAATAGTACTTCATTTGAGATGTTTTTTGGTTTTTTTAATTACACATGCTCAGACAGTACAATTCAGCTGGGGCAGGGGTCCAACTAGGTCAGGGGTCGGCAACCTTAAACACTCAAAGAGCCACTTGGACCCGTTTCCCAGAGGGAAAAAACCATTGGGAGCTGCAAAACTTGTGCATGTGCGAGGGGGGCAGCTTGATTGAAGAGTGTAATTAAAAAGAAATAGAGGCTGCTGTGCATGAGTTCTCCCTCCCTCCCTCTGTCTCCCTCTCCCTCTCTCTGATCTTCTGCTCACCTGGCAAGCTGGTTTCACACTGTTGTCCGACAAGCTGACACACATTCTTATTGGGCTGGCTCTCCTGCCCTTGAGAGTTGCTGCTTCCTGTGGAGACGCAACAAAGGCAGGAGCCCCGCCCAATAAGCTTGTCAGCTTCTCGGAGAACAGTGTGAGACCACACTCTTTTTTACACACACACACACACGCACACACACATACACACACACAGAGAGAGAGGGGGGAAGCACAAGTGCCGCCCCCTCTGCAAATGGCAGAGGATGACTGGGAGCCGCATGAGAAGGCTGAAAGAGCCGCATGCGGCTCCAGAGCTGTGAGTTGCCGACCTGTTGAACTAGGTAATGGATTTTCTACAGGTGGGTTCTAGGGAATATTTTCTGACTTAAACCATTTATCTGTGCTGCCTTTCCAGAAAGCCCTACAGTGATGTTGTCTGCAGGTGGTTTTTCGTCTCCATATGAACATCTAAGTCAGCCCGAGACCAAGAGGATGGTGGAACATTATACAGCATATCTGAGTGACAACACCCGCCTCATTGCCAACCCTGGGCTGAAAGTATGATTTTTGTGCCCATTTTACCTTTCATACTTTTACGATGCTTCTGTCCTTGGGGATGTTGTGCTAATTGTTGAAACTCTTTGATGTGAGATTTGAAAGGAGCAACTGGGTTTTGAAAACCTCTGATGAATATTTGGCTAGGTTTGGGGTTTTGTTTGATCGGATAGCTGATTTTTATGGTTCTTTGGGTTATACCATTTTTAATTCTTTGTTCTGGTTTTTTTTAAATTATTTTTTTTATCAGGTAAATTTCGTTCTTGGCAACAAAAAAATGTAGTACATTTAAAGTTGGACTATTTCTTTTCTTTGAAGTAGAATGAACAATATTCACTAAGACAGTTTCTAAGCCAACTGAATCCCAAAATGGATTCCCAAAGTACTGATTTAAGATCATGGTTCCAAATTACTTACCTAAGAAAAACAGGCAGCAGTTTTTGATAGCAAAAAAAAAAAGTTTTGTTAGATAGCAGTGTGAACAATTTGAAAATCTGGTCAATGTTACAAACATGGGAAAAAATCAAATGCTCTTCATTTCTGAAAGTGTAGAAAATTAAAATGACAACAAGGATTTAGATCCAAAGTAAAACATAAAATATTATGAATACTGCCAAAGAATTTCATTAGTGTTAGGATTTACTAAAAAAAATAATTATTAGATCCATCTGTGGAGAGAAGATTTTAAAGTAGTAATTGGGTTTAGATTATCTCCGATGAATCAGTAAGAAACTCTGCAAGCAGCTTATTATCTTTTCAGTCAAGTTTTAAAGAAACCCTGCTAGGTCTGTCTTTGTTTTGCAGTTCTCTGTCAGAAATGAAGTAATGGCTACCAGTCACGTCACAGATGAATGGATGACACAAATGGAAATGAGTAGCTTGAACAGTTACATTGTCCGCCGTTACATAGCAACGCCCAATGGGGTGCTCAGAATTTATCCTGGTTCCCTCATGGACAAAGCATTTGATTCCACTAGGAGACAATGGTGAGTTTTAGGATTCCATTATGAAAGGTTTTAAGGAAACCATTCAGACTAATAATATTGAATGAGAGTGAATATTCCATGATGGATTTATAGGAAAAATAAATCCCTGGCGGATGAAATATCTTCATGTGTAATAGTATAGTTTGTGTTAATGTATTAAATTTTGGTTAGCTGCTTGCTTTTTAACAGGCAAATTCTCTTTCTTTGCCCTTTGGCGGATCAGCAAATAAATTCGGATACTAAAATCTGCTATTTACAAAATGCATCAGAACTTATCTTCCGGGGTTCTCTATGAATTTCAGATCCTCATGGCATTGTTGTTTCTCACACTATTTTGAGGAGCTGCTCTCCTGTAGTGTAGGTTTCCTATGCTGTAATCCCATTTTAAGTTGTCTATTAATTATGCACAAGCTTGGCTTAAGAAAATGTTTTGTATACATTGTAAATGAGATAATAACCATGAGGAAACTCCTAAATGTATCCCATTCCACATGCTCTGTGAGAACTAAGCCATTTTGCTAATCAAAGGAGAAGCCAGTGAATTTAACCAAATGCAGAATGCCTGTCCCTAGCTTCTCATGCTGTCAGTCCTTTCTGCCAATCCTGTCAATCCATCTCTGCCTTGTTTTTATCCTCTGGAGTAGCAAAGTATTGGAGAATTGAAATAACCATTTCTTTACCACTTTTTCCTTTAGAGTTCAGATATTTCTATATACTTAATTATAAGAAGCTAGCTACAAACACTCTGTTTAAATTAGAAAAATTGAGAAGGTAGAAGTAGAAGGGTTGCCCCAACACCAGCAAGAAATTGACATCTTTGATACTTCCAGAGATGATTCTTGAAATAGGAAAAATGAAGTTCATATTTTCAGTACAATTGCTCATTAGGACATTCAGTTCTCTTGAAATGAGCCTCGCTAATTTGTGTCTGTCATCTTTTAATAATTATAGATTCATCATCATAATATTACTGTATTGACACATTTTTAATCCTAAAAATACTTGGCCTTTAAAAAACATGGAATATGGAATACAGATTTGATAGATGACTTCAACTAATTTTAAACTGCCTGCGTTTCTATGGTTTTATGCATTTTCCCATATTTCAGAATTCGAGCTCGCATATTACAAGGTTCATTTTGTCATGTGAAATTATTCGGTTACATCAAAAGTGATCATTTTGTTTTCTGATAGGTACCTCCATGCAGTGGCCAATCCAGGATTAATTACTTTCACTGGGCCATATTTAGATGTTGGAGGAGCGGGCTACGTAGTTACCATCAGTCATACTGTCCATTCCTCAAGGTAATGTTTGTATTTAGCAGTGATGACCATATCTTGATCTCCAAATAAATTAGCCCACTAATTTATGGAAAAATAAACTAGATCAGCGTTTCACCCCATCTTTGGTGGGGCAGCAGAAAGATTGGGAGTGTTGAATTGATGAACTACAAAATAGTCTCTTTCAGATTGCCCATTGACCAGAAGGCAAAGTAGTGATATTGGTCCAGTTGCCTCCTCTTTCTCGCTGATCTTAAATAATGTTCTTTATCACCTCAGCTGATCTGTAGCATTTTTCTCCTGGCCATGCAAGTGTACTGCCAAAGAAAGCCTTCATTTTTATTTTGTAAGAATGCCTCTAGAATAGGTGCAGATTCTTTAATATTCTTGAAATAAAGACAATGCTTAGGTCTCCGCTTTATTTTGTATTATACTAGCTGCTCATTTGTTCATTTTTATTTTTCTTGATGAAAGCATGAGCCTGGTAAGTGCCAAAAGAGGTGGCTGTGGTGTATTTTAGTACCATGAGCACCAGACTGGAATCGAAACGTTAAGTAAACTGACAAGAAAATACAGAGTTGTACTTTATGTTAAATAAACATGTTTCCCAAATGGACTGGACTGGCCAGGATTCCTGGGAATTATAGTGCTACAACTTCTGGCGTGAGCTAGGTACTAGAGGGATGGCTGGCGTATGATATCTTCAGAAAATACAGCATGCATATCTTTCAAACTACATCAGTAGTCTCTGATCTTGATAGCTAAGAGCAGTTCAGAATTTCTGGACGCTAGATTGGCTGGTTGTTTCTGTGTGCCACCCTTAACTTCTTTTGGATAACTAAATTTAGCAGCATTTTTAACTACAGTTGGCTCTTGTGGAAGGCATGGAACTTTGTGATTCCTGGTGAGGGGGAATCTGGAATGTTTAAGCAAATTTCAGGTTAGAGAGAAGAAGCTTTTGTCTGCATGTGGGGGGAGGGGGGGAAAGTCTGCATCTGGGCTTTGCATGCAAAAGGGAGCAAGTCTCCTGCAATTCCATGCCAAAATAAGATCCTTGAACCAGAGGACTTCAAAGGGAGGGTTGAACTTGCCCTTAATGGCTTCTTGTGAAAATGTGATCTATCTGCAAACTATATTGGAGAGAGGTCTTCAGCGCTGTACATGTATATCCTTTCACCAAAATTGTTTTAGGTACTATAATAGTAGCAGATGACTGAAAGAGGATTCTTTTTCCCTTCTGCACATTGTTGTAAATACATGCAAGTACAGGCTTTCGAAGACAGTTTTTTATGGCCCTTTCATGTGTCAGTTGCTAAGGCAACGATATGCAATCTTGAACTATGGAGTAAAATATGGGTATCAGCAGACCTCCACGTCTGGGCAAGATATTATCATTTATTCACAGCTGCTGTTCCTACTTCTGCATCTTTTAAGCCTCGATATACAGAACACATACCCAGTATCTTTTATAAGGACCTGAGCCTCCAGGTTCAATTGTCGGGCTTGTATGTATGGCTAAGGCTTGTTTAGATTGTCATGATGTGCTGAATTTAGTAGCTGGGTGGTAGGGAGTCTTACTCATGATAATACAAGAATGTTAAGTGGGAATAATCAATCACATCCAGTTGGGTGGCGAGATGTAAGGGTTTGTGTGGGAATGACCTTGGGAGTCGGGAAAGAGCTGAAGCCAGGGGAACCATTGGATAAGCAGCAGCTTAGGCCGCAGCAGTAATGTGGGCATTACCATCGTTTCAAAAAGTATCCTCCCTTGTTTCTTGCACTGTAACAGCTATAGGGCAGAAATGTGTTTTCAGATGTACAGAATTCTGCTAATGTGATTTTACAATAAAGTTAGTTCATCTGGGCATGCTTCTTTTTTTTTTAATCCCATTTATATCCTGCCCTTCTCCGAAGACTCAGGGTGGCTTACAATCTAAAGCACAAACCAATGTGCTTAGCAATAGCCTTCATTCTATGTATATGCCTGCTTATTAGGGCTTTCGGGCCCCCCCCCAATAAGTCAGCTTATTGCCCCCAACAATCTGGGTCCTCATTTTACCTACCTCGGAAGGATGGAAGGCTGAGTCAACCTTGAGCCTGGTGGGACTCGAGCCTGCACTAACTGCAGGCAGCTGGTGTTACTTAAGGAGGCATTAGCCCACTGCTCCACCAAGGCTGTTGGCTGTTCTTGTCTGGATTACCTTGCAAAGCCAACATAAGTTGGAAAACACCTGGTTTGTTAGGTAGAATTGAAACTGGATGAATCCTACGAGCCTTCCACACACGGCATTTATGACAATTACCATTGATATTGTACCACTGAATTCCTGTGATACCTCTCTGGGGCGTCTCCTTTTGATAATGCTAGCAGTGCTGGAGATTCATGGGGTTTGGAGGTGGCTCTCATACAAAAGGTCTCACCACTCCTGCCATCATGTGAATTCTGTAGCTTGTCTGGGCAATTTTATATGAGGCCACATCTTAGTCTTCTGATTAATTTGTGCTCAATTTCACGGTATGAAAAAAAACATGGTTTGAATTCCTAGCACTGCCACAGATTTCACTTGAAATTTATACGCAGGAAGAATGACATTTAGTGAGCAAGCAGCTTGTTCTGTGCAACTGCCACTCAGATTTCTTGCCAAGCAGTCAAGACAAATGCATACTGAATGCACTGAAAATGGAGGCTAGCAATTTAATTTTTATCCCTTCTGTTACGGAATGTTTGTTACTTAGGGACCGCCATAGCTCAGGGGATAGGGAATTGATAGATGATGGGTTGTTGTTGTTGTTGTTTTTGCATTATCCTTTTAGCTGTTGGAGGGAACATTGTTTGGCTCAAAGTATCCCATGCCATCCTGAAATTGGTGGCTTCGAAATGCTTAGAAGGGTTTGGGGAGTGAAAACGATGCCATGTAAAAATGGCCTTAGGAAAATGTTTCTCCCACTGCAGGGAATTTATTCACTTACCCGACATATTTCTATGCCACTGTAATTAAACAATTTGGTGGCTTACATAGGGAAAAATGCAGTGTAAACCTACCTAAATTATAAACAACAAAATACAGCGAATACAACAAAATGCAGAACTTTACAGAGAACAAAACAGGGAACTTAAAGTAAAAGCGTGTATAGGGTAGTCTTTACTTCTCAAGTCTTTGGTTATTGTACTGTCATTCTCTGCCTGGGCTCCGATTTGATATAATATGCCATAGACTTATGGGGCGAAAGGGGAGAGGGAAGGAAGAGAGGCTGAGGATGCACAACCAAGTAAAATTGTGTATGACACATGCATTCCAAGTTGAGAAACAGGCTGACTAGGAATTAGTGGTTGCTATCAATGATTGAGAGTTACATTTTATCAAAAGTCCTAAGCTGTTGTGGTCTATAGCTTATTTCATTAGATGCACCACAAGAGATTATTATCCCTTGGATAAAATGTGGTACGGGCAATCCTCAACTTACAACAGTTCATTTAGTGACTGTTCGAAGTTACAACAGCACTGAAAAAGTGACTTATAATCATTTTTCACACTTAATGATTGTTGCAGCGTCCCCATGGTCACAGTGATGAAAAATTGGATGCTTGGCAATTGGTTCATATTTATGACCATTGCAGTTTCCTGGGGTCATGTGATCCCCTTTTGTGACCTACTAACAATCAAAGTCAATGGAAAAACTAGATTTACTTAACAGAAGTGTTACTAATTTAACAACTGCAGTGATTCATTTAACAACTGTGGCAAGAAAGTTTATAAAATGGGGCCAAATTAAGAAATGTTTCACTTAACAACAGAAATTTTGGGCTCAATTGTGGTCGTAAGTCAAGGACAACTTGTAGTCTGAAAAGGGGCATCTCCTGATTTTTGGCTACAGGATGTGTGTGCGTGTGTGTGGGGGTGTATCTTGTGATCCTTGTTATTTATTTCATATTTCGGCTATGTTTTACAGGTATATAAAGACTGTAAAGCTTTTTGCTTGGGTAGCTATTTCCCATTGACTTAGAAACACTTCTGTCCATACTGCAGTTTTATTTCCTTTAAGTTTCTATTATAACTTGAGAGAGAATCCTGGATGCATAATATTGCACTAGATTTGTGTTACAGCATTGTGGCGTAGCATACAAAAACTAGATCTTTTTGCCAGAAAAGGACTTTTCTTTTGCATTCCCGCATGGATCCTTAATCTCTACTGCAAAGGGGGGAAAAAATAGTTTGACAAGGCAATCCTGATAACAATTATCTTTTCAGAAAAGAGACTTTTCTCCACCAGCTGAATTTTATCCCCTAAAGGAACATTTGAATATAAGCTGATTTCAGGTCTAAACCCTAAATTCCTAACCAATTTGATGGGCAATTAGATGCCCATATTCATTTCTAAACCAGAGCTTTTGACCTTTCAGCTACTTGGAATTTTTAGTATCTTTGCAGGGAATTCATATTCCCTTTCCCATGATGGGAGGAAGTGAAGAGCTGTGAAGAATTTTAATAGGCAGAAGGTCTGAAGGCCATGCAGTTCCCCACAAGCTGAAAAGAATCTGATTCTTTAAACAGCATCTACCCACGTAAGGTGTCTATATTTCTGTAGCTGCTGGAACGCTGTGAGGGACCTGGAGGCTGTCATGAGCCCTGGGATTTTATCTATTGCTTTGTTTTTTGTTTACATTTCAGCTCTTTTCTCTTTTTGAAGTTTATCTGCCATCGCTCTATTTTAATGAAGACCAGTACCAATTTCAGGAAAGCTAAAGTCAGTCACCTTTACAACTTTGACAAAGCAGTTGTGTTGTATTTTTATATGGTTTAGAAAAACATCAGGTTTCGAATTAAAAGTGCTACAAACAGAACTCAGTTTTGCTTCTCATGTATAAAGTTATTTGTACAAGAGAAAAATGGATGCTGAAAACAAGGTTTTCTGAAATGAGAATTCTGTGCATTGCCAGAGAATACTAAATAAATTGTAGTACAGATTTTTTTAAAGTGCCACAAAATGCTTTTTCTGTTAGATTTTGATAATCCAGTAAATACAAATGTTTGCTTTGTCCTTATCCTTTTTTAGTGGGGCTTTTCATTAAATTAAATGTACTTTGTTTTTTTCCTGCATACCTTTTCATTTAGCTGTAGAAAGCGTTCTGGAAAATGCATGCTTGTACAGTTTGTTGATAGGGACGCGGTGGCTCAGTGGGTTAGGACGCTGAGCTTGTCGATCAGAAGATCGGCAGTTTGGCGGGTCGAATCCCGAGTGCCGTGTAGCAGAGAGAGCGCCTGTTACTCGTCCCAGCTTCTGCCAACCTAGCAGTTCGAAAGCACGTAAAAATGCAAGCAGAAAAATAGGGACCACTATGGTGAGAAGGTAACAGCGTTCCGTACGCCTTTGGCGTTTAGTCATGCCGGCCACATGACCACGGAGGCGCTGGCTCTTCGGCTTTGAAACGGAGATGAGCACCGGCCCCTAGAGTTGGAAACAACTAGCACGCATGTGCGGGGGAACCTTTACCTTTACCTTTACAGTTTATTGAGAATTCCTAAAATTATATCTCCACTTTCCTTGTTTTATCTTATCCTGTCTTCCTTTTATTCACATTAAGTAATGTGTCAATTGAGCATTTCCTGCTAATAATTTGGCCAGGATTTTGATTTAAATTAAGAAATGTAGTGCACAACAGTGTGATACCCAAGTTAAAAAAAATAAAATAATATTCTGCTCAACATGCTGATATATTGTTAAATGTATAAGACTAAAGAGATGAGAGGTATAAAATTCTAATTTGCATTAGGTCACACCTCACTAATCATAAAATCTTGATTCACTTGAGAAAAATTTGGCCAAATGAAACTTTAATTCAGTTTTAAAGAAAATTAGTGACATATCTCATGACTTCTCATGTAAGTAATATTTTATGGCATGATTAGAAGGAAAGAAATAAAGGTGAAGAAAACTTGCCAAATAGTATTTTATCTCAGTTGATTAATTTACTATTTTCCATCTTGACTCATCAGTTGAATTTTATAATATTGCCTACTGGAAAAAAAATGCATACATACATCCCACTAAACTATTTACAGTATTTGATTTTGGCTTAGCATAATGTGGTTGGTAAACTACTGCAATATGTTAAACTTACAGTCTAGCAGGTTGGTTAATTGAAAATACATTTAAACAGATTGGTAGCTTAGTTTGTCATATGAAATTAGCCACTGCATACCAACATGTTGCGACTGCAGCCAAATTGATGAATTTTCCGCTTCAAATGTTGGCGCCATCCCTGGAGGTCTTTTATGGATTACTTAAAAGCTTTCCATTTGCTTACTGCTGATATAAGCATGCTATCGATTGTAGGATTCTGTATGGTTTCAGATTTAATTTGGAAGATGTGTTTCAGAATATAATACATAGGAGAGCAATTACAGCACCAGACTACAGCTCTTTAAAGCACCTGCATCTTTTTCTGGGATCATGCAATTGTAGAGAATGCCTCCCTGCAGGAGCCTCATCATTCTGGGGGAGGGGGATAACTTACAGAGACTTTTAAGAAACAATCCAGAAGCTGATTGTTCCTCTGCAATGTATTCTGAAGTGCCTCTTGTACGGAAAATCCAGAGCATTGCAGGGCAACACTCGCGTCTGTTGTACCTGCCTCCTCTTTTTTTTTTTTTTGTTTACTATATTGCTTTTTGCAATTGCTTTTCCCTCTTGCTCTTGATTTTTCTCTGATTTTATTTTATAGTTTTGGTATTGCCACCTTGAATGGTAGACAGTAGCATGAATGCATACAGACACATGCATGCGCATATAATCAGGAGCCAGACAAAGCTGTTTCTGTTAAGTTTCTGTTTGTTTTCTTTTGTTCTCTGCAGGAGAATCTGCTGAGATGAATTAAGTTATGAATGCGTGTTCCTATTGTTTGTGAAAGTCCAAGGTTAAAAGGCTATATATAATTCAGAGTCCTTACTCCTTTAAATTCCCCTTTCTAAGCAATATTTTGGCTATTTCCTTAATTCTATGTCTCTCAAGAGGTCCTCTTGTGCTTGTTTGTAGCTCACAGATGTCTTCTGGCCATTCCGTCGCGGTGATGGGCATTGATTTTACTCTGCGATATTTCTACAAAGTACTAATGGACCTTTTACCAGTTTGTAACCAAGATGGAGGCAATAAAATAAGGTAAAATGTTGTGCAATACCTTTGCTTTAATTTTATACTGTCTGTGTGTGTGTGTGTGTGTGTGTGTGTGTGTGTGTGTGTGTGTGTGTATTCTTTCCATTTACTACGCTACAATTTGATGCCATTAAGCCTGACAGAAATTCTGGACGTTAGAAGAAAAATTAAAATAGTCAAAATCTTAATTCTGAAAGAAAGTCTTTTAATCTGTATCAAGAAGACAAATAGCTTGCAGTTCAATTCAGAAATCAACTAGTTCACAGTGATATTTGCTTTTTCTAATCAAGAGATCGTTTGATTTCTGAAATATTTAAGGGTATATTTGATAGGTATATAAAACTGGAAGACAAAAATGAATATTGCACGAGGATGAAAACACGTGGAAACACCTTAAGTATTGAAGAATTACATACGTAAATGAACAAAAGCAGATGTTGAGATGACCTATATTCAGATCTGAAGAAGCGCTTAGTGCTTGGACCAAGTGCTTGGACCAAGAGATGGGATCGTTTCCTCCTTCATCAATGCATTAAATGAATTAGCATTAATCACTTCCAGAGGTCCCTCAGGCCCAGCCTATTGTCCATACATATATTACCTCCCTGCTTCTTCCCATCTATCATCTGATTCTTAACCTTCAGAATGAGCTGGAGGAAAGGAAGTACATTGAACAATGAGAAGAAATAGTTGCTGAAGACAAGACAAATAGTAAAAAAAAGGAGAGAGAATGCAATTATCTGGCAAGGAAAGCTAGAATGAAAGACCATGTAGCACTATATATCTCGGGCTCCAGATGCAACCTATACTGTTGGACTTGTATAGATTGACTACTTGTATTGACTACAAGTTATTTGCCATCATGCCGAGCATAGCACTTTGAGATTGTGCTCTTGATCATGGCATGATCTTTTTTTTTTTTTTGCAAAATAAAATTAAAGATTGGAACGGTTTGGGAAGCAAATTATTCTCCTTTCCCCTTTAACCCCCACTAAGTCCTCCAAAACAAACCAGTATTTTCCTGGTAAAATTACGCTTACAATGCAGCTCTACTCAGAAATATTAACCATTTCTTTCCATGCTAAGTGTGTAAGATTGCAAGATTATTGATGAAATTATGGAATATAAAAGGAATACATAGATCTTTTCTATATCTTTTCCAGTTTTATGAGTTATGATCACCATACTGATGGATTAAAAAGAAAAAAAGAAAATTCTGCCCTTCCATCTTTAGTGAAAGATAATGAAAAATTACAAAATTTAGGATAACTCATCCGATGGCTGGCATTTTATTTTTTTGATAAAGTAGAATATTTCAATATGATTTTAGATGTTAGCTATGGAAACTGTTTGGGTCACTTTGGTGATACAATATTCACTAATGACTGGACAAAAAAAAATCGGTTGATGTGATTATTAGACCTCTCAACTACTTTTACCACTACTGAATCTAATTTCCTAAGCTACTTGGGATAAGTGAAACTTGATTGATATGGCTTTGTGGTATCTTTAGTTCTTCTCGGAGGATTAATCTTAGAAACTCCTGCTGGAAAATACTTACACTGCTTGGCACAAAATTTTGTAATTTATATGCGTTTGCCTTAGGGGATATTTTATTTCACCCTTAGTGAAAAGCAACCCCATTCTGAACCTTCTATTGGAATAAAATTTGAACTACTTCAAGTGATGTAATTCCAGTCAAACAAGACCCCAACATACTCCAAGTGTTCCATTATTGGAATGTGAAATAATACTGAATCCAGCAAAAATTAAGTTTAATATAGCCAATGAACATCACAGTCCTCCTCACTCAAATAATATTTCTATATGGCTTTAGAATTGGGAGAACTTTACTCCAAATTGATCTGAATGTAGTGTCTACTTTTTCCATGTTGAAACTGGCCTTGGCTGCAACAACTGTCAAAAATAGAAAGCCAACTATAATTTGGCAGTGCAATGCATTTTAGAAATTGTCTTAAAAAACCCTGAATTTCACTAGAAGTCAGTCTTAGGGCTCTTGTAACACACAAAGCTCTACTGCTGAAATTGGCAGTTGAGAACAAAATAATGTCTTTGTTCCAAATTAGGAACACTTGGAAAAGAGGTTCTAAGCTTCAGAAATTTGGAACTTGCAACCTTTCATGTATTCCTACAATCCCTAATTACTTTTTCTAGGTTATGTTTTTCTATTTTGTTCTTTCTGTGTGTTGCTCTGTTGTTGTGAGTATCCAAGAATTGATTGGAGTTGGGTGGCATCTAAATGGAATATCTAGATCAGAAGTCCCCAACCTTTTGGGGACCAGGGACCGGTTCTGTGGAGAGAGTTTTTTCCGCAGACTGGAAGGGGTGTGGTTTTGTGTGCTGCTTGCATTCCGCAGATGGGGCTTTACTTGTTTGTGTCGACCAGTTGATGGCATGGCACGGCCCTGTACCAGTCCATGGATTGGGGGTTGGGGACCCCTGGTCTAGATAAATAAACACATATGTTTTCCATGCACATGCTTGTTTGGCAAACTATACACCCTGCTACCTAATAATACATGTATTCTGATCTATGGTTTCTTTTCTTTTACTGTTTGCTTTTTGATAGATGCTTTATTATGGAAGACAGAGGATATCTTGTGGCACATCCAACTCTTATTGATCCTAAAGGTCATGCTCCAGTAGAACAACAACATATCACACACAAGGTTTGCCTACACCATGGTGTTTTGATATATAAGTAGTTCTTGAGTTACAACCACACATTCAACAGCTGTTCAAAGTTACAACAGCTCTAAATGAGGAGGACTTAGGACCAAGTCTGCAAAGTTGCAGCTGTTGCAGCATCCCCACAGTTGTGTGATTGTGGTCTAGGTGCTTGGTGCCCAGCTTACAATCATGACAGCAAGCCACGGTTATGTGATCATGAACATTTTTTTAAAAAATATAATTTTATTAAGATTTTAATAAATACAGGTAAAAACTAACAAAATTACCGGTAATATTTAAAGAAAATTAAAGGAAAAAAGGAAAATTGCAGAAAAAAGAAAAACATAAGTAGCAGGTTCTAATTTTCTTTACAGCAGTATAAGTATAAATTTACCTCTTGCTCTATGGTTGCACCATAGCTTTTATTTTTTTTTCTTTAATCTATTTTTCCCCCCTAATCATCGAAGCCATATACTATACATTCATTTTGTTCTGCTTCATGCAAAATGTCTATGAAGGATTTCCAGTCAGCAATACATTCAGTTAATGTCTTTTCTCTGATCAGAACTATCTTTGGCCATCTCGGCAAGTTCCATCATCTTCACCATCCATTCCTCCGTTGCGAGTTCACTGGGAGATCTTCATGATCCCTGCTTGCTTCCCACAAGCAAAGTCAGTGGGGAAGCCAGTTGAAAGTTAGAAGTCGCTCCTGCTCCCACTATTTTTGTCTGCCTGTGCTCCATAGTGCCTGCCCACCGCATATCCTGATCTCCCACAGCATCAGGTGACACTCCAAAGCAGCTTCTCACAGTGTCCCCTGCCCCTCCATGCATACACTGGCCTGCTTGCCTGCAAAAACCCCATGTGGTCCTGGGGTTATGATGGCAACCAGACCTGCCACTATGCTGTTGCTAAGTGATGCAATCGTGTGATGTTGTTCTTTACAACCACACTGCTTAGTGATGGAAATTCCAGTCCCAATTTCCGTTGTAACTCGAGTACTGCTTGTGTATAGATATAACTGCCAGTTTAACGAGAAATAACACTGCTGATATTTGTACAATTGTGACACTATTAACAGTCTTTTACTTTTTATTTGTAGGAACCTCTTGTGGCAAACGATATCCTAAATCATCCAAACTTTGTGAAGAAAAATGTGTGTAACAGTTTCAGTGACAGGACTGTCCAGAGATTTTATAAATTTAATACTAGCCTGACGGTATGTTATATAATATAACTGTCTTTAAACTGCTTATATTTAAATAGAATATTATTTAACTTGTACCAGAGACAGTATAACAAGCGATTTTGCAGCATTGGTCTGATAGTCTGAATGTAGATCATGGGGCACTTTATTTATACATCTTAAATCCATAAGTATTATGGGTGAACCTTTAGGCATTCTGCTTTATTCCAGTCAGCGACCAAAATTTTAAAAACACTACTAGCAAATTACAGTGAATTTGGATTTGCAGTGGTTTTGCAGTTTCATTGCTGAAGCCCAGGTGTTTCTTTGCTACATGGGGCAAAAAAAGAGGTTTTCAGTATAGGTACCTGAACATGTTATCAATCTTCATGCTTTCCATGCACTTTTGGGAACATGGAAATTATACCTGATGATGTCATTCCATACAAAAGCCTACATGACTGGTAATATGGAACTCATATAGAGGGCATTCTGTTGGGAAAGTGCATTACGTTAGCAAGGCATAGAAAACCATAGATTTAATACTGTGGCAAATGCAATATTCTTTAACTATGCAAATCTATAATGGGAACAACATTTAAAATAGTGTGCTCAGGTTTTTTTTAAATTGCATTTCAAAGGTTGTTCCAAAAGTAGAAAAAGTAAAAAAAAAGTGAATTGAAATTACGAGAGGGCTGGTACATTTTCCCTATTAGAAAAGGCACTAAGGATTTGAGAACTTGAAATGAAAAAAAAAGTACTAGTTACTTATGATGATCATATGCAGTCTTCCAAGATCAGAGGAGCCTTGTCCTAATGAACTGTGGCGAGAAAGCAGCAGCAGGAGGGTGCTGTAGGCCTTATGTAAACAACTCAGGAGGTTGGCCACTGCGGAGAACAGGTTGCTGCAAACTTTTTCTGGGATCCAACAGACTGCTTGGATCCATAGCTGAAATGGGTTATGTGACGCTCTGGAATAATCATAGTACTATTATTTGAGTTCATTAATGAACGAGTAGACATTTGTCCTTGCATTTGAAATAAAGTGTATTCCAGCTATTGCCTTTTAATTCTTCCTTCTCTCTAATGATTGGGAAAGCTGGGAGGAACAATATAGTAGATAATTTGCTGTTTCAACATTATTCTTTGAATCGGAAACTTGCTAGCCAGATGGTGATAGGGCCTCGTGATTTTTTTTCTTCTCGGTTTGCAAAAATTGTTTTCAAAAGGTAACAAATGTGAGAGGTAATATTCCATGCTTGCTCACCCATAGCAAACTGACATCCATTAAATTACATCGTTTTTAGTCAGAAAAATTTATTGCCTACAGTTTATGTTCATTTTTATCTGGTTGGGCTAATTTGTATGTTGGAAGTATTGATTGCTGATGAGAGCTCATTTAGTGGGACACTGTAGGCTTACAGTCTAGCAGATAACATTTGTCGTAACAAGAACAATTCACTTCACTGGGAAACATGTTTTCTGCTACATGTCTGATATGTTTTCCTTCCCCCTAGGGTGATCTGACAAATCTTGTGCACGGCAGCCACTGTTCTAAATACAAGCTGACAAGAATACCTGGAACCAATGCCTTTGTTGGAATAGTAAATGAAACCTGTGACTCACTTGCTTTCTGTGCCTGCAGTATGGTAGACAGGCTCTGTCTGAACTGTCACAGGTAAGAGGACATTTGAAATGAGACATGATTGGATTATACTTTGGATTGTGCTTCTTTAAAATGGAGGGGTTGCAGGGCCTCAAGTTAACGTGCATTTGGTTTACAGTAGCTGAATGAAGCAGCACATGACTCAACAGGCACGCTAAGTCTTAT
This sequence comes from Vipera berus, assembly GCF_964194415.1. Lineage (NCBI taxonomy): Eukaryota > Metazoa > Chordata > Lepidosauria > Squamata > Viperidae > Vipera > Vipera berus. Next base: position 69,975,042 of record NC_138204.1, read on the forward strand.
TTACAAAATGCCTAGGCAGATTACTTATTCACTATGTAAGGTACAGCTCAGTATTCTGTGTGAGGGAGAAGCAAAACATTTCTAGCTATATAGGGTTTCCTGCCTGAGCAGGGGGTTGGACTAGATGACCTCTAAGGTCCCTTCCAACTTATTATTATACCTGGTCATTTTGACACCCAAACATTTGATTTATGGGGTCCAGCAGACTCTCCTGCTTCCTTCCAGAAGAGTACTATATTTTTTATGTATATGTATTGGATTTTTATAATTGTATAAGTAAACTAAGGTGATGAACATACCTAAGACTGCTTCCTCCTATTTTCCTCACAACAACAACCCTGTGAGGTGAGTTGGGCTGAGAGAGAGTGACCCAGCCAGCTTTCAAGCCTAAAGCGGAACTAGAATTTACAGTCTCCTGCTTTCTAGGCCAGCACCTTCAATCACTAGACCTGTTGTATAGTTAACAGATTGGTTTCTTTTTTGTTGCATTTATCTTAGAAGATAGGGCTATACTTTCTTTTGAAGGAGCAGGACTATCAGATATGTAACCTAACCTCCTTGTTGGATAGCGATTGGGTCACCAAGCTATAGCTGCACTTCTGTGGGCCAAAGCTGAGCTGTGTGTAGCAGAAACCAATTACAGTTCAGAGGACAGCCTGTCAGTTGGCACATGAGCTGTAGCCATTTTTCAGGATAGGAACCAAAAGGGCTGAATTAGAGATTGCTTGTTATCTCAACATAGTTTCTTTGACAACAAAGAGTTCCCACCTGCCTCTACCCAGAAATTCTTTCAGACTGTATATTATTTCTGAGTAAATAATCTAGTGCAGGGTTCCTCAACATTGGCAACTTTTAAGATTTGTGGACTTCAACTCCCAGAATTCCTCAGCCAGCTGGCTAAGGAATTCTGGGAGTTGTGGCCAGGTGATCTATAAAGTATGGTGCTTTTATTTATTTATTTATTTGTAAAATTTATTGGCTGCCATCTTACCACTAGGGTAAGATCTTTGGACTATTCTGGTGGTGAGATTTTGTCATCGTGTACCAAAAATGATATTGCAGAGGGGGAAAAAATAGAAAAGACAACCATTAGGTTTGTTTAATTTTAAAAAGTAAAAAGGCTCATAACGAAAATAAGAAGAAGAAACAGGATGCAGAGAATTTCCACCTTCTCTTATACTGAAGCTCAGCAACAAAGCTGAACAATGAGAGATTGTAGATCAGGGGTGTCAAACTGCCGGCCCGCAGGCCAGAGCGTCATGGAGAAACCGCACCCATCCCATTGCCGGTAATGGGAAAAAGTTCCGATACGTCGCGCGACGTCACGTGACGTTGCGAGTTTGACATGTCTGTTGTAGATAATGCTAAACTAAATTCTGGATTTTGGTGCTACTACTCGCTTGAGGTATTAAAGGATGATTTGAAAATGAAAATGAGGCTACTAGTGACTACTAATTGTAATAGTTACATGCTACTTCACATGAAATCACCATAGCTGTAGCGGAGTAATAGTCCTAATAACCTCTTTGTGCTGATATCATTGTAATGACTGTGGACTTTGAAAACTTTGTAAAATGTGAAAAGGACTCTTTACATACATTGCCAACAGTTGTGCTAGTAATAAGGTCAACATAACTTGTAAACAACACTATTGGTCCTATTTGACACTAAAATTGTTTTGTGGCCTAAGATTCAAGATATGCAGGGAGTAGCAGGTAATAAATATTATTTTATTTTCTTCCTGAAGAATGGAACAGAATGAATGTGAATGCCCTTGTGAGTGCCCTTTAGAAGTCAATGAATGTACAGGCAACCTTACCAATGCAGAAAGCAGGTATGCAAAGCTAACAACTTATTAATAATGTTATAATAATACATATTGTTGAAGGTGTTAGATGGGCAGTTACATTGTTTTTAAGGGTAATTAAGTAACATAACCACTGAGTTTTTGAAACCTAGTTTTTGCGTACTGCTTTCCAAATTTCAGGAACCCTAGTTGTGAAGTCCATCAGGAACCTCTGACTTTTATTGCTGTGGATCCCAGCCTACAGGATGCTCTTCCTCAGTGTATCAATACACAGTGTAATCAAAGAATGGAGAGTGGGTAAGTTACACCATTTTTTTCCCCTTAAAGAAGTCAATAAAGAATTTTTGTTACCTGCCTGTAGAATTAAAATAAAAACTATCATGAAATCAGTTAAATTTATCTTTATCTTTATCTAACCTAATAAACCTATAGCTCCTCTTCTTTGCAGATTCAGATTCTACCCATTGAAAGTTACAAAACCTTTAAAATGACCTCCATAACAATGAAGACATTAAATCAGAGCAGCTTGCCTGAACCTAGAGCCTGAAAAAATGTCCTTGCTTTGGGGACTCTTGGGTGGACGTATGGAAACGACTGCTTGAGGTCTCAAATTTTAATCAGGATTGCACTGCTAGCAGTAGCAGAAATTGTCTTGTTCCGCTTTCAAGAAAAGGAGAGTAAGGAAGATGGAGGAAAATTAGTGTCATTTCTGATTAGTGGACAAGTAATATATCAGGTTCACATCTGGCACGAAGGAATCATTATTTTGTTTTATAGAACAGCTTAGCTGGTAAAAAGACAGATTTGTTTTTCATTGGAAGTGCAAATTTGCACCGACAACAAAGAGATAGCAAGGTGAGATAGCCAAACCTGTCTGTTGGTCTAGCTATAAAAGGCTGACTTCACAAATTGCTTTGTCTCGAGTTACTTAATCTTGTAATAAGTAAGCTTTCACAGCCATTTCTTTATCTTGCAGAGATTGTTTTGGTGTCTTAGACTGTGAGTGGTGCATGGTAGACAGTGATGGAAAGACTCACCTTGATAAATCCTATTGTGCTCTTCAGAAGGAATGCTTTGGGGGTATTGTGGGTGCCAAAAGCCCCTATACGGATGACATGGGATCCATTGGTAAGATCCATTTGGATTTTTTAATGTATTGAGAACTGGTCTGGATTATCTACATAAAAAAACCAACCATACTTTTTATGAGAATCACGCAGGGTGAAGCTGAGGTCCAGTTTCTTTTTATCACAACAGAATTTCACCTGGGGAAGCAGAATAGATTGGATTAATCCTGTATAAGAGATGCTTTCTAGCCCATGCAGTCTGTAAGATGAAATGCCATTTTGGTGCATTGATTAGGATAGGAATTTAGTGTATTCATAAACATTTTTAATATATTAAACGGAGCAATGGAATGGTCACCTGGCTTGTTTTGAAAACTGGCATTTCCTGTTCAGAGTGTCTTTGTCACCCAAAGTTAGACTTCAGATAGCACCCATAATCTAGCAATTATCTAGATTATTTTAACAGGATTTGAACTTCTTTAGGAGATTTTCACATTATTTTCTTTTTTTTCCCTCCCTCTGAAATGAAAGGAGATGAAGTGATAACCTTGAATATGATAAAAAGTGCTCCAGTTGGTCCTGTAGCAGGAGGTATTATGGGATGCATAATGGTGTTGGTTCTCGCAGTCTATGCCTATCGTCATCAGATCCATCGCAGAAGTCATCAGCATATGTCTCCACTTGCAGCCCAAGGTAAGCTGAACAAATGTTTTGCTTATGGAGTAGAATTACAATGTTTTCTGGTCCTGACTCTTTGAATTTGTGCAAATCTTCTGATAATCTCAAATTGAATTATAAGCATATGTCCTATTGAGTATATTTTGTTCACATTGCTCTGGTAATATAGAATAGGCACCACTGCCCTCTGCTGGATAAAGAAATTAAAGTTGCACTGATTTTATTAAATCTGTCCTGGAATCTTGTAATTCTTTCCACTGATTCTAGAGCATGTTAGATATGCAGTTAGTTTTCCAGGATAGATGTGCATGCCTTATGGATCCTTTATCGACACATTTAGTAATTTTTAAGAAGTTCTAAATCCATGTTTTTGCTCCAGTTGACCAGAAGACAAAATGGCATTTTCTAGGTACATCCTTTTATATAAACACATTATATAATCTCACTGTTTAGCATTTTGCCTTCTTAATAATAAAACTCAAAAGAGAGTATATTACTGCTGATTATAATTGTAACCATTTTCTAGCATTGATCTGTGTAATTCCATGAAAATATCAATTGACATTGTACAAATGATTGGAAAAACAGGAATTATGAAAGTGTTGACATAAATGGAAAGAAAATGTTTAATCACAGTCATCACTTTTTAACATTTCTAAAAGAGCTATTATTTCCCACAGAAGAGAATATATGTAGCTCGGAGTTAAACTGTGGAGTCCTTAGTACTCTCTGAGCTTGGCTATTGTACTGATTATACACTGGTTGTTGCACCTGATTGTGGACTGATATTGTTACCTAGTTGGGTAATAAATATCTGCAAGCAACCAAGCTCAGAGCATATCAGGGATCCCGGAGCCGTTTTTATTTCTTTACTTATTTCTTTATTAAATTTATATGCTGCCCATCTCATTGTTACAGCGACTTTGGGTGGCTATTACTTCACAGAATTTTATAAACATTGCTGAGTCATACATATTTTACACTTAAATAGTACCTACATATTGCTTGGTTTAAAAGAGAAGAGAGAGGTAGGGGAGCTAACAATTTTATGCCATAACTTCAACCATAATTGCTATATGGTTTCCAGGCCTCTGCTTCTTTGTCCTTCAAAAAGGGGGTAACCCAAGGCCATTTTCAAAACATTGCACTCTTACAGGCTAATGCAACTTCTCTCTCTTAATAGTTGCATTTTTCTGTTTGTAACGGTGTGTAGAAATGTCAGTCCGCATGTCCAACCTGGAGAATGAGAGAGATGAAAGGGATGAGGACAGTCATGAAGACAGAGGAATCAGTGAGTATTTAGCAATCCCATTCTGGTTGGGGTTGGGCAGGAAAACACACGGGGATAGGCTGCATGTGGGGGGTTTTCCCCCTGCAGTCTTTCCTTCTATAGATGTGTAGTGTTATTCACCTCTGTAATCATTTCAAGAGGGCAAAGTGCTTTACAGTTTTGGCCCTGTCAGTCTGGCAGGAGTTCTGAAGAAAGGCTGTGTATTGCTGCCTTTCCACAGACTGAACGTAACTGTAAAAAAATATTGACTTGCTCACACCCAATTCACAGAGATTTTACCTCAATGATTTATGAGCAGGGCTTTATCTTTTGGTCCATTATTTGTCTCCACCACTTGCTATCTTTCTCTTTTCTTTTGAAGACCAAATAGGCCATACATCAATATTCTTGTCATCCAGACTTAGACAATTCTTAAAATCTAGCAGCCTTTTGAGTTGCAGATTTCTTCACTTGACTTTCGAGAACTGTATAATGTCCATTGTTAAATAAGACCCACCCACCTAACTTTGAAAAATTGTAGGGAAATGTAGTGATCAAACTCACAGTTATTATTCTATAGATGCTTCTCTGTTTTCCTTACCAGGTTTTAACTACTGCTAAGATTTGCAGTTTTGCAGGGTTTTTTTTCATTTTTGGAAAAAATATTGCATTTTAAGATACCTTAAAGAGGTATTTAAGGTATACTAAAAGTACACTTTAAATACCTTAGATGCATTTTGTTACTGAATTGGCTCTAAGTAATTTACAATGCTGTCTGGGAATCAAAAAAGTTACTGTTCTTTCATACTGTTTTATTTATTTATTTTTTATTAAAGAGTTTTACAAAAACAAAATTTTACAATATATCCCCGAATCCCTCCCACCCCAAACCCGCCCACGTCCCCCCCACTTCCCAGAGCTAAATACAGGATTATAGTTACAATAATCATATTCTAAATAAAAATTATGCATAATATACAATTAACCAAATTCATAATGTGCTTTAACTCCCCTTTAACATAACTACAAACAAAGTACCAATAACAATATCCCACTAAAATCTACTCATAAGCTAAATGGAACTTTTTAGTCCCATATTTGTTCTGAATATAATTTATCCATCTCCTCCAAACTGAAATATATCTTTCCTGTGAATGATCTTTCAAATAAGCAGAAATCTTAGACATTTCTGCAAGATTCGAAACTTTAAACACCCATTCTTCTATAGTGGGCAAACTATCCTTCTTCCAATATTGTCCCACCAGTAACCGTGCTGCTGTTATCATGTTCAACATCAAGTTAATTTCTTTAACATCACAATCTACAACAATACCCAATAAAAACAATTGCGGAGAAAACTTTATCTTTCTCTTTCATACTGTTTTAGAAGCTTGATCAGTTTTGGAATTTGACAACAATGTAATAAGCTATTTTATAATGTCTTCAAATTGATCTGCTTGATGAATATGTGAAGTTATCCTTTATTTCTCTCTCCTTTTCTTTGTTCTGCTCATTGTAGTCAGTAACACTCGGTTTATAGCAGCAGTTATTGAGCGGCATGCTCACAGTCCTGAACGTAGACGCCGCTACTGGGGACGATCAGGAACAGAAAGTGATCATGGTAAGATCATAAAGGCCGCTCATCTTGCTTGTGTTTACAATATAACATATTTTCTAAGAAGGTAATCCCAGGGCTGTTCTTCATTTAAAACAAATTTGATGCTTTCCATTCCAGGGCAAGGCCCTTGCCAACTTTGAAACTATTTTCGTTTCATTCCTCCACTTAGCATCTTAATCACTGATATATCAACACTGATATATGAATATGCACTCTTACAAAAAGTAAAGTTTTACAAAAATTAAATCCCCTCTTTTCCCAGTAGGGTCATTTGAAATGTATTTTAATACTTTTCCCATTAACTTTGCTCTACTTGATAAAGAATAACACTATTCCTTTTCTTTTTATTTTAATCAAACGGTGTTTACTTTTAAGCCATAGATACCAAGAGTTTATTTCTTGTTGCTAGGTTAAATCAAGCCTGGGTTAAATTTTAAAAGGTTGAATGCCTTCTTGGCTTACTGGTATGCATTATGATTCATAAGAAGATTTGTGACAGACAGAATTACTTCAAACACATTTCTCCTTTGGTTCACATAGAAATAAAATGATTAAGGAAACAGGATTTGGGCTTTTGTGACATTTCTTCCTAAATTAAAAAATAACTTACAATGCAGGCTGGGAATGCCTTTTTTACCACATAATTGACCAATCACCAGTCAGACTGGACAGTTGTTGCTAAATCTTCCATCCTGTATCAAGTTGATGAGTCCACTAAGAGGATTAATGTGAGGTTGGCATATTATTATTTTTTTGCCATGGCTGTCAGCTGTATCTTCATATCACTTTCACTATAAATACCGTATGATACACTAAATGCATAGCCAGGACAGAATGAAGAGTTTGTATTTGATTTCCTGGAGTCCTTGAATGTTTCTACATATTCACTCAGTATGGGGCAACGATCCCTGACTGAAACATACAAGCCCTTATATCTTTCATAGGACTGCAACCCTATGATATTTCTAGTGAATATAAATATGACATTAGAAAGGCAGAATGTAGAAAGTATTTTTTAAAGTACCCAACGACAAGTTTCATAATTCTAAAGAGAAAAGTAGCAGCTCTTCCCTAGCCAGATTTGAAAGCCTTCATGTATTAATCAGATACAGAATTTTGTTCAATAGAACCATTAAAAATAAAAACAAAGAAACGTGTATATGCTATGCTGTGCTTCTATGGCAACATTAAATATTATATATAAAAACAATCGTGCTTTAGGCCATAAGAGTACAGGTAGTCCTTGACTTACAACACACAATTGAGCCCAAAATTTCTGTTGCTAAGCAAGGCATTTGTTAAGTGAGTTTTGCCTCGTTGTACAACCTTTCTTGCCACAGTTGTTAAGTGAATTACTGAAGTTGTTAATTTAGTAACACGATTGTTAAGTGGATCTGGCTTCCCCATTGACTTTGCTTGTCAGAAGGTTGCAACAGGTGTTCCCATGACCCTGGGACACTACAATTGTTATAAATATGAGTCACTTGCCAAACATCTGAATTTTGATCAAATGACCATGGGGATGCTGCAAGGTTGTGTGAAAAATGTGTCATAAGTCACAATTTTCAGTACTGTTGTAACTTTGGTCGCTAAACAAACTGTTATAAGTTGACGACTACCTGTATATGAAAAAATTAAATCACATGCAGTTGGTTCCTAATAACTAGGTGTCAAACCTTGGTTGGTTGGTTGGTTTCCAATAAACACTTTTCACGGAAGCTTAGACAATAATATTTCCTTGACAAATTTTCCTGTACATTACACGTGATTGTAACGTTATTATCTGAAATAACCTAATGCATTGCATAATTTCCTTTCCTCAGTATTTCCTTCCAAGTAACACAGAGAAGCAGAGATTTTAAACAATAGCCAGAGATTCGGATTGTGCCAATATTGGAATGTCTCTTTGAATGCCTCTTAGGGCTGTTGGCATTGTGATTATTTTTCTTTTGCTTACTTCCTTTTATTTGCAGAAGATTGGAGGCTGTAGTTGAGTCATTATACAAAGGTTAAAATGTTCATTACCTGGTGTTACTAGGATTACAGTCCTTCTTCCTGCTTTACCACAATTATTTTGCATTTAATAACATAGGTAAAGGTAAAAGGTAAAGGTTCCCCCGCACATTCGTGCTAGTCGTTTCCGACTCTAGGGGCCAGTGCTCATCTCCGTTTCAAAGCCGAAGAGCCAGCGCTTGTCCAAGGACGTCTCCGTGGTCATGTGGCTGGCATGACTAGACGCCAAAGGCGCACGGAACGCTGTTACCTTCCCACCGGAGTGGTCCCTATTTTTCTACTTGCATTTTTACGTGCTTTCGAACTGCTAGGTTGGCAGAAGCTGGGACAAGTAACAGGCGCTCGCTCTGTTACGCGGCGCTCGGGATTCGACCCGCCAAACTGCCGACCTTCCGATCGACAAGCTCAGCGTCCTAACCCACTGAGCCACCGCGTCCCCTTTTAATAACATAATAGGTGTCAAATTGTTTCAAAAGCTTTGTTGAATTAACTTTACGTTTAATGCAACTTGTTTTCCTGTCATGCTTTATTTTAAAAAAAATGTCAGCATTTGGGAGAAACCAAAACAGAATTCAATCTAGAGGCAACAGCTGGAAAGAGTTCTGTTGCATAAAAGTAAATATAACTATTAATGTTGATGCAAGAGACTACAGTTTTTCAAACTGGGCAACTTTAAGTTACGTGGACCTCATTCCCCAGAATTCTCCAGCCAATGTGCTGACAATTGTTTATATTTAATATAGGATTCTATGTTTCTCTACTTACAAATTTGCTGCACTTATGCAATTCACATAATTGCACTATCACTGGGATCCCCAAAGGCCCGGTCGGCGGACCAGTGCCAGGCCGTGGCCTGTTCAGAACTCGGCTGCAGAAGTGGTGGGCGAGTGTGTGCATGCTCATGTGCAAATGAGTGAAGCCGCAAAAGCAGTGAATGCACAAGTGTAAAACCATCCCCTCTCCCTACTGTTACCGCCATGTCCACCAAGCCGGAAAGGTTGGAGACTGCTATGCTGTCACATGTTCAATTGAATTTGTAGAGTTCTAAATTGGCATTTATTACATTCTGTCAGAGTGTGATTTTGATTTTATTATTTTTTTTACTTTGGAAATCTATTTACTCTTTCTTAATTTTACTAAGTATGCGAAATTTATTTATTTATCTGTTTATGTTTCACATTTCTATACCGTCCTTCTCCTTCGAAGGGTAAAAAAAAATCCATAAACTACCCATGAACCGTTGGGTCATCCTTTCAGAGTTCATTCTTTACCTAAAAAGATAAACAGAATGACCAGGGGAGGGCAAAAAACAATGGGAGTGGGAGCATCTTCCGACTTCCTGCCAGCTTCCCCATTGACTTTGCTTGTAGGAAGCTAGTAGGGCACATCAAGGATCATGATTATGTGACCCTGGCTGACTACATCAATGCTGCAGCACCTACAACCTTGCAAATACAACTATTGTGAAAATTCTTGAAATTTCAGTTACGCAGGAGTTATGGATCCAAGATATTATTTGTACATATTATTTAAGTTAGCAGATTTGGGGTAATCTGATTCAAAGATGTCTGTGCTATAATGCACCTTTTGGGATAACTGAAAATTACAAACAGGAGAGTCGTAGCAGCACATAGATTTTTATGGCACGGTTCAGTATGTTGGGAATATTCTGAATTTTACACATTTGGGGCATTTATTTTTTGCACTTTTTGCAGCAGTGATTGAAAACCTCACAAAGCAGAGGTACAATTGGCTAAAATACATTTTAGAATTCTAAATTTTAATGGTGCTGTTTCCAGTCAATGTTATCAATAAGGCAGACTAAGGCTTTACAGCATCAGCTAAGATGAAAGGAAGCTCAAATAAGTTCCCCTAGGGGAGTTTAAATTGCTATTTATTTTGTTGTTGTTTTCTCCATTATAACATCACTGTCTCAGTTACAGTATTGAACAAATTGTTCAGCAGATGCAGAACAATTTCTCTTATCAAAGAGAAACTCTGTTCATGATATTGATTCAGATCAGTATATAGTAAAAGTATGCTCCAATGTGGCTTCTTCTTCATAGATTGCTAAGTGCAAAGTTGAGAAAAGAAGCCAGATTTGGGTTGTTAATATGATGCTAAATTGATGAAGATCACTGCTTTATTTCTGGTGATTTTGCTGGTTGCAAATCAGTCTTGATTTAGAGCAGCCCCATCCTGTACAGCTATGTTAAAACTACAGAGCAGTATAAGAAAAGAAGAAAATCCCACTGATTAATAATAATGTCTTTACAAAGGAAATAAATGTCTATATTAGGAAACTACTGTACCAGCTCAGTAATGTCTATTGAGCAGTTCTTAACTATGACAAATAAATAAAATAAAAGTAATCCTGTAAATATGGTCTGTATCAGTAATATCCAATTGTCAAGCTATATTTGGTGACTCCGTCTCTCTGTCTGTCTGTCTGTCTATCATCTATCTATATCTATCTATATCTATCTATCTATCTATCTATCTATCTATCTATCTATCTATCTATCTATCTATCTATCTACATCCCACCTTCACGATTTTTAAAAATTACTCAAGGCAGTGAACATATCCAACACATCTTCCTTCTCCTGTTCTCCCCACAATAACAACCCTGTCAGAGATGGTTGGGCTGAGAGAGCATGATGGGCCCAAAGTCACCCAGCTGGCTTTCATGGCTAAAACAGGACTTGAATTCACGGCCTAGTTTGGTGCTTCAACCACTAGGCCAAAAGGAAACAAACCATTCCCTTTCTGTTTGGCCATGCTACGATCATGCTGGGTATGTTCGTTCTGTGGTATACCCTAATTTGACCATTCCCAGGCATCTTGGAGCTTTTCTGGAAGTCATCTCCAGTTCTCAGGATTAATTTAGCCATCCAGAGTTGCTTTCAATAATGATATGGGTGGCATAAAAATTTAATAAATGAATAATAATGTAAACTACCACTGAATGCAAACAGAATGGCATAGACAGAACATTCTGGAATTTTCCATTCTAAGAAGGGAAGGTAATGCACAATCTTACAGGACAATAAGACATAGAGAAGTTAAGGATGAGGAAGAAAAAAAGTTGGAACAGTTTGATCCATATACCTTGTGACTCCTACAGTATTTGTTAATTATTGATACTGTTTGCTTTTGGTCTGGAGTCATACATTACTTATGCTTACTGCCAACTTTCCCTCTCCTTCAATTCCCCCATGGCTCTGACAAGCTGTCAATCTTTCAAGTTAGTCCAGAGAAGAAAGCAAAACAATAAGTATTAATACTAGCTTTACTGAAAGGCTGCAGTAAGAATTTTATAACTCTGAAATGAAAGCACTTCCCCTCCCTTGCCTATCTTTACTTTCCAGAGAACTAGGGAGGGCCCTTGTGAGACACTTCCTCCATCCCTATTTCTCCTTTGGACTCACTTTTTTTTAAATCAGACTTAATTAATTAGTCTAAAGTGCAGCTCCTCCTCCTGTCTCCCAAAGTTATTTTCACAGTTCATTATACAGACATCAGGGCCATTCCATTTAATTTGGGAAAGTTCATCACAATAAAAAACCACTTCTCTTCTTATTACTGGAAGTTGACAAGATGCAATTTGCATTTTTTTTCTATTCAGAAAAAGTGATTTGTTCATTACTGGCTTTCCCACAAGATGGTCAGGCCGACTAATCATGTGCTACTTTGTCATTGCTCTCCTCAGCACGTGAACTTCTAAGCCTGATGGCATGTACTGTTTACTATGAAAGAATTTTCAAAGGAATTTTCCTGTATGCTAGCTTATCTTTCATCATGCACCTGAAGTAGGATATGTTTTGTTTGCTTATTTCTTAAGTTTTAAACCTATCTTTGATTCAGAAGCTGTCGCTTCTGTATTTTTCTTACAACAGTAAGGGTCGGGCTGAGAGTGACCAGTCCCTAATTAAGCTCACAATCTGAAGATGGATTAAAACTTGGTACATGAAAGAAAGAAAAAGTCCAAACTATAATAATAATCGTGGGCAAGCCAGTTTTGTGCATATTTCCCTTAAATGTGAATTTCACTAAGCAACTAAGCACTAGGCTTTATTTACTCCAAATTAACTATGCATAGCTTTTACAACTGAAACCTATTGTATGCACTTTTATTATAGTTGCGTTGCTTAAACATTCTTAAGTTGCATTGTTTTAAAATACATTTACCGGGACTGTGTTGAGTTTAAAATTCCTCCTGCCTTTTAAGACTTGGCAATTGCATATGTCAAAAAAAAATTAATATTGGGAAAAAATATATTTTAGTGGTATGATAAATGCTACAATGTGTTGGTTATTGTACTTGTAAACTCATTAATTTAAAACTAAAAAAAATCTTGACTAAAGCCATTGAAAAATCTACATTGGTAGAGAAAATGAATATTTTATTTTATTTTATTTTATTCCATTTATATCCCGCCCTTCTCCGAAGACTCAGGGCAGCTTACAAACTTAGCAGTAGCCTTCATTCTATGTATGTGCCTGCTTATTAGGGCTTTCACACACACCCCAAGCGGCATTATTACAAAGTCAGCTTAATTGCCCCCAACAAATACACTCTCATACCCTTTAGTTGTCCAAAAAAGCAAATAAAAAAGTCCCTGACAGTTTGAGTATACTTGCCAGATAAATAAACAGGAATGTATTTATGCATAAGAGTTGTTTTGATAAACTAAATCCTAAGTTTTTGAACCAATGGGAAGATTCAATGTCCATAGATTCAAATGCCTCTTTTATAAGAAATACAGGTATTCCTTGACTTACAACTACAATGTGGTTATTAAGTGAAGAATCACATGAGTGCTTCACTCAACTACCACAATCCTGTTACTCTCAGTTGTGATTGTTAAGCAATCTTGCACATCATTAAACAGATGGAGTCCCAGGTAAGGTGCATAGGATGCCTTGTGGTGTACAGGGGACACCCTGGGAAACACTGCTCAGGAGCTGAAAATCCTCCATGCCAAAATGCAAGCGGGATTTTCAGCCCCTGAATGGCTGAAAGCTAGGGGCAAGAGGCATTTGTGCAAGGCCTGCACTAGGTTTCCCCCAAACACTTGAGGTATTCCACGTTCCTTTACTGCGTTGTCTCTGCTTGTATTTCAGTTCCTTCTTGTCTCGGGTTGGCTGAAAGAGCTGCCTATCAAAGGGGTTCAGCTCCCTAGAAAACTCCTCGGGTGGAGTGTATGAATGGAGCTCATATCTATAGGCAAATTCCGACTGGAGGAATTCAGTTCTCCTCCATGAAGGGGAGAGAACAGGTTTATAAATAGAACACCTAAAATGGTGAACCAATTCTCTTCACTGTGTGTTAGTCCACCAAATTGACATTGAGGAGTCTGAGGAGGTTGCTCAGATGTTACCTACATCATTGTTACAGTAAATGAAGCTATTGAAGATAGATAATTTGTATAATCATAAAGCAAATTATTTGAAGACTTTGTTTAGCTAATAAAATCACAAAATATTAAAAGGTGTAAACAATTATTTGGTACGTTTTATGTTGATTGTTTTCAACAAATATGAGGTTTATTCTGTGTGTGTGTATGTGTGTGTGTGTGTATATATATATATATATGACTTTTATTCTGCCTTTATCACTTGAAGCAACTCAAGGCAGTGAACAAGCCTAATACTCCTTTCTCCTCCTATTTTCCCCACAACAACAACCCTGTGAGGTGGGTTGGTCGAGAGAGAGTGACTGGCCCAAGGTCATCCAGCTGACTGTTGAAAACTTAATGAATTAATAGTCAAATTATTGCAGGCAGAGGAATTAAATAATAGTTATGTAACAGCATTCTTTCCATGTTGTGCTGACATATTTTTTTGTACAAAATCAGAAACTCAAAGAAACAATATGAAGGAAAGGAAATCAAACTCTTGTTTAAATAATCTAAGACTCCTGCAACAGTTGGCATTGTGGGGGTCTGATTTTTCCTTCCTGCAGTGTGCTAAATTATAAATGTAAATGATTGTTTCTAAGTATTATGAACATTATTGTTCAAAGTCAATCCATCTTGGCTTTCATGTGGCTTTATTTTTCAGGCTATAGTACTATGAGTCCTCAGGAAGACAGCGAAAACCCTCCCTGCAACAATGACCCATTATCAGCTGGTGTAGATGTGGGAAATCATGATGAAGATTTAGACCTGGAGACCCCACCTCAGACTGCTGCCCTTTTGAGTCACAAGTTCCACCACTATAGGTTGCACCATCCCACTCCCCACCACAGTCACCACTTACAAGCTGCAGTGACGGTACACACGGTAGATGCAGAATGCTAACGACTTTGAACTCGGGGGGAAAATTGCATCTAATGACACAGGCAGCAGGAGCCCAACTCGTGATCATCTTTCGTGACAGGCATGGTTTTGGTGACTATCACAGGATGCATTTCAGACGCAAATGTTCTCTTTCTAAAACATAAAGCTGGCCCTGGAGTGGAGAAGTTAAGGTGATAAATGAACCTGCCATAACACTCAAGTCAAATGGAATAGTAGGAATGTTCGATCTCCAAGCACAAGAAAGAAGAAAGGTTTACACAAAGGTTTTTAAGCTGAGTATTTTGAACTCGGTTAATCTGAGCCAAGAAAAGAGTTAGCGCAGTTGAAGGCGAAGATTTTGCTTTCCTTAAAGGGAAGTACAGAAATTGCAGCCAGAGAGAAAGAAGGTGCTGGATCTAAAAATAGCCATTGCCACAAGGTTTTCATTTGTGTGGGCTCCTTTTTAAAAAAAAGTTCATTGCTCTTACAAGTTATTGTATAGGATCTAGGACAATGCATCTGGAGATTTTTAAATAAAGGATTATTTTTGTACTATTTATTGAACTCAAAACACTCCTGAACTCTGAGAGAAAGGAAAGGGAGGGAATAAAGGCATCACAGACTTTCCGTGAATACAGCCTAAAGTTTTATTTGTGTTGGTGACGCTGTGGTTCTTAAGAGACTTGATATTCAACCCCCTTCTGCACCATGCTATAAAGGGAAAATGAAGAAATTGTGTGCTGATTTGTTTACATAATTAAGGGTTTGTTTCCATGGTCATTTGTACACTATAAACATGGCTTGTTGTGGTTATATTATATATATCACCCTTCTCCACAATTTATATATATGACTAAAATTGTGTAGAAATGTGATACGAAGTCTAAGCCTCCTGGCTAAAGCCTTGAAGAATCCTATTCTTCTCTTATTCGCCATCTTACTTCCAACTTGGGGGCAGAATTCCATTTAATATAGTAACGCAGTATTCAGTGCCATTCATGATTGATAAACTGAAAATGCTAATTGTTTCCATTTCACACAATGGAAAATTTTCAGAACAATGATAAAAGGTCTCTCCCATTTATCTGGAGTTTAACACTGTTTTAGTTCTTCATTGGAGATTCATAACATCTGACTTGATGACACATGGACCATATAATTTTAAGCTAGTTTTAAGTCGACGTGTTTTGTTTTAAAGTGACTAAAATATTATGGGCACATATTTGCACTGTGCATATGATAAACATTCATCTATATGTAGTTTTTAAAAAGGTATCTGAATATTGCTTTAATAGGGTACTTAATAGTTATGTAAATGGTTTTTAACAGTATGGTAAAGTATGTGTGTGCTATCATGATGCCCTTTATACTATGTATAAAATCACAATTTCTAGTGGAATAAAATTATGTAAAGTATGGATTTATGAATTACTTTTGACAGGTCCAAATGTAATTTGGCATAAAAATGTTTTATATTAACTTGCAACTCAGTTATACAAGTTCTTCAGCATTAGATATTCTCTTCCAGATGCCATCTTCATTTCTAAATATTCAAGCTCACAGATACTTTGAAAATAGCGGTGGGGAGCTACATGTGAATTCCATGGTCTTCTGATATAAAAGGAGACATAATCTGTACTCAGTGTGGGAATCTTGGTGTGAATAGGATATGGCCTTAATGGAATTGATTAGAAAGCTTCTCTTCCCACGTGGTTGTGATGTTTGTCATTTGATTGTTAGTCCTTAGAATTAAACAAAACACTCTTAAGAGTTCAAACACAGCATGAACACGTTTTTATAATAACTGCAGTTGCTGTTTTATAATACTTTAAACAATTGGTAATGTTCAATTTCAGTTCCTGCAGAAACTAATCAAATACTGGGAAAATGTTAAAATTCCCTAGGTTTAATAATTTCTGGAAGTAACTACAATAGAAAATGAACTGCATCTGCATACAGTACATGAAAATTGGATAATTCAAATTTCAAAGATTTTAATTTGTAATTGTCATTTTGAAAATTGATAAATGAAAACAGCTACGTTAATAACATTTACTGACCTTGAATATGTTTTTTTTAAAATAATATATCCTACCTAGAAGTATAACCTGGAACATATACTGTTAAATGAAATAGTCATAAAGCTTTAGCATTCTAAACATACTGTGTTAGTTTTCACTTGGATTTTAAATGCATCTTACCAGAACGATAGAAGTCTTAATAGTCTGCCCCCCCATGGTCTTTCTTGAGCGCTAATTTTTCGTAGTGGTTAAAGGCCCTGGACTGGATATTGGGAGACTCTCTTGCCTTAAACCAACTGGGTGTCTTTCGGCTAGTTTCTGCCAGCCCTTAAAAAAATGGCAAACCAGGGGTTTTTTTTGGGGGGGGAACTGCATTGCAGTTGTTCAGGCATTGACCAGAACCAAGATATGGAGGCCATCCAAGGTTGGTATTTTGTGAGCTGTCATTTCCATGTGCATGCCTAACTAGAAGCAATCCCAATGAAAAAAAGATCTAAGTTGCTCTCCTAATATTCACCCACATATCTCAGTCTATTATCTAAGGCAGGGGTCAGCAACCTGAAACAGTGAAAGAGCCACTCGGAACTGGTTCCCTCACAAAAGGAAAAACTGGGAGCTGCAAACAATGGGTGCGCATGTGCACGCATGCGCAGAACAAGAGGCTTGAGGAAATAGGAGATTGGTTGGGGGGACATTCATGCAGGATCTTAGAAATTTAACTCTCATTGCACTCGAAGTTGTTTCAAAATAACTCCCTCCAAAAGCAAGAATATGCATAAATAAGTACATTTTTCAAAGTTAGTTAAGAGAAATAGTGCTATTTAAACAGAGGAAGCACTTAACTCACCATTTTTAAAATTTACTTAGATGCTCTTCCACTTTTTTTAAAAAAATCCCATTTATATCCCGCCCTTCTCTGAAGACTCAGGGCGGCTTACAATCTAAGAAGCACAAATCAATGTGCTTAGCAATAGCCTGCATTCTATGTATATGCCTGCTTATTAGGGCTTTCGGGGGTCCCCAAGCGGCATTTTTACAAAGTCAGCTTATTGCCCCCAACAATCTAGGTCCTCAGTAATACTTAATGAATTTTGTGTTTCTCAATTCAGTGATATACAATACTATACTATTTTTTCACACCTCTCCTCCGTACGCTGCACTGGCTTCCGGTTGCCTTCCGTGTGAAATTCAAGGTGCTAACAATGACATACAAAGCCCTACATGGCATGGGTCCGGACTACCTACGGGAGCACCTTCTGCCAATGTCAGCACCCCACCGTCCTGTGCGCTCCCACAGGGAGGGCCTCCTCAGGGTGCCACCGCTCAAGGAATGTCGGCTGGTGGCCCCCAGGGGGAGGGCATTCTCAGTGGGTGCGCCAGCCCTCTGGAACTGCTTGCCAACCGAAATCCGGATGGCCCCCGACCTCCGCACCTTCCGGCGCGACTTAAAAACCTTCCTGTTCCAGCAGTCCGGCCTGGCCTGATAGCTTTAATTGGGGTCCCAGTTGGTTTTTACTATTGTTTTTATTGTTCTATCTGTATTTTACCTACCTTACTCTGTACACCGCCCCGAGTCCCTCGGGAGAAGGGCGGTTTATAAAAACAAATAAATAAATAATGGGTTTTATATTAGAAGCTCCAGCATGTCATATTTAAATATGTAAAGCAACAGAGTCTTAACCTCTGTCTGAAGTTGTACTATACTTAAAACCTCTCCATGAAAATCTAGGTCTCTTCTGGCTATTTACCTCACAGAGTCTCATATATTGGATGTGTTTCTGGTTTTTAAAGTGACAGAAATAGTAAACTCTTGAATTTTCCAAAGAAACTCTGATACAATATTGTTCCAGCTACCATTTTATTTATTTATTTATTTATTTTTATTTTTATTACATTTATATCCCGCCCTTCTCCGAAGACTCAGGGCGGCTTACAAGCTTAGCAGTAGCCTTCATTCTATGTATATGCCTGCTTGTTAGGGCTTTCGCCCCCCCCCAAGCGGCATTATTACAAAGTCAGCTTATTGCCCCCAACAATCTGGGTCCTCATTTTACCTACCTTGGAAGGATGGAAGGCTGAGTCAACCTTGAGCCTGGTGGGATGCGAACCTGCACTAATTGCAGGCAGCTGGTGTTACTTAAGGAGGCATTAGCCCACTGCTCTACCAAGGCTCTATTTTCATTTTATGCTATTCCCAAATCTTGCAACAGTTCTAGGATTTTGTGTGAAATGTTAATAGTTGCAGCTATCAACCCCAACTAAGCTACAGTATTGAATGCTGATGCTGGACATGCCAAGATCAGGAATGGAAAGTATTTCCTATTTCTCTATTATGATGAAGAGCCAGATCTTTTCAATTGTCATTGACAAAACGCCTTTAATTGACGATCTTCCACAGCTGGAAGGAGCAGACATTATTTGAGTTCAGTTTTTGATGTTTTAAGTGGCCAGGATGACTTATTCTAAAATTCTTGTGAGATAACGAGAGAATTCAATACTAGGCATTTACTGTACAATAACACCTAAAGTAAAATAGTACCATTCATGCCATAGACTAAGCTACAACATAGATCTTGAATGATAAGGTATAAAAAAGTCAAAATAGTTTTAATACAGGACTCCGTATGTTTACAGGCCCAGCTATAATTTCAAATCTCATAAAAATTGCTAATCTCCAAAACAGGTTTAATCAATTTTTAAAACAACTCATTTTAATTGGGGGGGAAGGGTCCCAAATGCCACTTTTGATTCCTATCAGCCCTTTATGATGTAGCAAGAATAGCAAGCCATGGCTTCTTGTAACAGGCGACCTAAGGTGATTTTATACAGTTAAAGAAAAAGTGTATGTATAGGTGTATTTTAGTTTAGCTTATAAGCTATTCCATTTCAAAAGCTTCAAGCAGCTTAGAACAATACTGTAAAAGTCAAATATAAACAATTACAAAGATGTTAACAATAATTGTCAGTAATTGTTAACAACTGAAATGGAAAAAATAATATACACAACAAGGTCCTGATACATCATAGTTGAGGCAAGCATCCCAAAATACCTGTCTGAAGAGCTATGTTCTCTAGGCTCTCTGCAAATATAATTGGGAACTGGTAGTCCAAATATCTGGAGGTAGCTATTCTATAAGCAGGATTACACTGGAAAAGCTTGGGTATGGGATCACTGTAGTTGGTGTTCTCAACTTTGAGACACTGAAAGTCTTCCCTGCTAGATCACACTGGTTGGGCACATTAGGTTCAGAGGAAGTTATGGAGATCCTAGCCAGTAATAAAAATTACATCCTTAAGCTGTCAGTCAATGTAACTGCCATTGAAATGATATAACATGAGCGAATCTAGTTTCTTCCACAACTATTTGGACCTCTGCTAAACCACCAAGGGTTTCTGAATAGACTTCAACTGCAGTCTAATATAGAGGAAATTATAGTAAACTATCTGTTATATGAATAGCCACAACTGGCACATAAGATGTAATTTTATGGAGGCATTCCTGGCCACAGCCTCCATCTACTGTTCAAGCAGAAATTATTTGAGTCCAAAGGATTTTATATTATTATTAAAAAAAATACAAATGAGGGATATGCATTATGTGGAATATACATTCTGTTTCAAAGCAGAAAGTAATGAAAGTTATGATGAACCATTTTGGATCAGACCTTGGCAGAAACAAAACCTGGAGCATTCTGAATATTTGAGGTTTTAGCTGAAACAAAATCCATAAGAATTTGTGTTGTTCTATGGCGACAATAAGGCAAAGCTGTTGTCATCCAAAAAAACCCTTCAGACATGGCTTTGTTCTACTCTTACCACCTCCTCATATTGCTTCTACCCCAAAATCAGTTGCTTGAGCCATGTGGCTATAGAACAGGGGTGTCAAACTGGCAGCCCACCAGCTGGATGCATCATGCACGAACATGTCCACCCTGGCTCTCAAAGGCAAAAAATGTCACGATACGTCACATGATGTGATCAAGTTTGACACCTGTGCTATATTGGATGGATGGATAGACAGATTAATGCAAATGAACATTTCAATCTATACCAGTATGTTTCCAATGAATGGAAGCATTTGAAATAGATACATTAGTTCGGGTTAGGCATGGACTATCCAACACAAGCAGTTCTGTGGGTCAGACATTCCGATACAGAATTTTTGGGTCACCTGTAATGGTTATTAGTTCATGTTGGTCTTATTTTTCCATCATGCTAATCCATATGATTGGCCTATCTAAGTTCTTATTGATATGAATAATTTAATTTTGCATTACTGTGTGTTGAAGCCCAACTTAATAATAATGTCGCTGTTCGTGGCACAGTGGTTAAGGTATTAGACTTCCTCAGCCATGGAAGTTCTCTGGCTTTCTCAGCCCAAGACAGCTGTTAAAATGAATTTTCCCCCATCTTGCCACGTTCATTAAGTGAATCACTGCAGTTGTTAAAGTTAGTAACACAGTTGTTAAGTGAATCTGGCTTCCCCATTGATTTTGCTTGTCAGAAAGTCACAAAAGGTGATGAAATGACCCGAGGCATCGCAACCATCTTAAATTACATGCCATTTGCCAAGCATTCAAATTTTGATCACCGTGGGGATGCTGCAAGAGTTGTAAATGTGAAAAATGGTCATAAGTCACTTTGTTCAGTACCATTGTAACTTTGGTCAGTAAAGGAATAGGTGTAAGTCAAGGACTACCTATAGACATGCTGGTCTAAACTGAAGGAATACCAATAAAAATCTATAACAATATGGGCCATGTACAATTTGCAGCTGTGGTAAATAACCAATTAGGCAAGGAGCCTGTTTGTTTAGGAATGTTACAGATTCTCCTTTGTTTGATTTCAGAAGGGATCAATGCAATCAAGATTATAGCAATTCCTGCAGAGAGGATTCAACAATCTTTGGCTGATGTAGCCACACTCAGTGTCTGATTAATGACTCCCCCAAAATACCAGTGCCAACTTCTCCCCCAAAATACCAGTGCCAATCCCAAATATTAATGTTAGTTACCAACAAGTATCTTGGTGCATGAAAAGGGATCCAATTTTATTTAACGCTATTTGAACTACAAAGCCATGTGCTTTTGCATTGAAGTGCAGTACAAATGGCTAAGTCATGATTTGTTTTCATCATAATTTGTTAAATAAGTGTCTGGGTTCACACAACTTACTAAATCTAAAGCCAGTCAGCCAATTGTGCCTTACAACTCATCTCCATTGATGAGTTGAAATACTCAACTCGGAGTAGGCAGAAACTATACACTGCTGATTTCCTATCTCATCTAATCTCCTCCAAACTAGAGGTGACAAAACATGGCAGATTTTAAACACTTTGAGGTTGCCATGGCTGTTGTTAAAACAAGGGAGAAAAATATTATTTTACCACCTGTTAGGTTAAGGATAATTTAATTCTTTCACTCCTGGCCTGGGAATGTGATTGAAGGCAGGGTCATAGGGACACAAAAGAAGAAAGGTGCCAAGGCATACAGGCTGTCCTCAACTTACAACTTTTATTCATTTAATAACCAAAATTATGGCACTGAAAAAAGTAACAACTGATCCTCACACTTAAAACTGTTGCAGAATCCCCAGAAACAGATGATTAATATTTGGGCACTTGGCAACTGGCATGTATTTACAACTATTGCAGTGTCCTGGGCTTATGTGATTGCCATTTGTGACCTTCCCAGCCATCTTCTGGCAAGCAGTCAATGGAGGAAGCTGGATTCCCTTAATGACCTTAATGACCCTTGATTCACTTCACAACGGCAGCAATTTGCTTAACTGTGGCAAAAAAGGAAGTAAAATTGGGATGGTTTTCCCAGCAGTCATGTTACAATATGACTGTGGGAGTTGGGCCATAAGGAAGGCTAAGTGTCGAAGAATTGATGGTTTCGAATTGTGGTGTTGGAGAAGACTCTTGAGAGTCCCTTATCTGCAAGGAGGTCAAATCAGTCAATCCTAAAGGAAAGCAATCCTGACTGTCCTTTGGAAGGCCAGATACTGAAGCTGAAGCTCAAATATTTTGGCCACCAAATGAGAAGAGGGGACTTGTTAGAAAAGACTCTGATGATGGGAAAGACTGAAGACAAAAGGAGAAGTGGATGGCCGAGGATGAGATGGTTAGATAGTATCATTGATGAAAGTGAGTTTGGGCAAACTCCCAGAGACAGTGGAGGATGAGGGGGCTGGCATGCTATGGTCCATGAGGTCACAAACAGTTGGACATGACTTAGGGACCGAACAACAAACTTTCACTTAACAACCGTCTTGCTTAACAACATCTAATCCCATTTGTGGTTGAATGTCAAGGGCTACCTATACAGGTAGTCCTCGACTTACGACCACAATTGAGCCCAACATTTCTTTTGCTAAGTGAAACATTTGCTAAGTGAATTGTGCTCCATTTTACAACCTTTCTTGCCACAGTTGTTAAGTGAATTATTGCAGTTCTTAAGTGAATCTGGCTTCCCTATTGACTTTGCTTGTCAGAAGATTACAAAAGGGGATCACATGACCCCCTGGGACACTGCAACCGTCATAACTATGACTCAGTAGCTAAGTGTCTGAACTTTGACCACGTGACCATGGAGATGCTGCAACAGTTGTAAGTGTGAAAAATGGTCATAAGTCACTTTTTTCAGGGCTGTTGTAACTTTGAACAGTCACTAAATGAACTGTTGTAAGTCGAGGACTACCTGTAGTTGATCTCCTGGCTAGAGGCAAGTGACAAAGTCTCTTGGGCCACCTGTGCAAATGATTGTTTGCCAGCTGTTTATTTTATTTCTATCCTCTTCTAGGACAGCTGTTGAAATACAAGAGGATTTCCTGTTATGATGAATATGAGGGTGGTGTTCAAGGTCAATTAATTCAGCCTGTCACCTGATACTACCCAGAGGTTCTAACCTGCGTTTGTTGCTACAGTAAAACCTAACAATGCAGGCAGAGGGATCTCTACAGAGTTAATATAAAACGCTACGTTACTTTACCAAGAGGGTGGAGGAACGCATTTATTATCCCCAAGCTTTTGCGGAGTTTGCTAAAATGTGCATGTCTGCAAATCTGTTTCCATTCTTCAGAAACCTTAAAATTATTTTTCCCCCTCCCACAAATTAAATAACAAAAAAGCGAGGGAAGGTCAACGTCTGTAACTGTGAAGAAGTTTTAAAAACAGCTGTTCCCTGTTTTTAACGCTTTCTCCTTCTGAAGCGTTAAAAACTCCAAATGCTTTCCCAAGTCTCGCAGTGCATTGGGGAGGGGGGGGGGAAACACGACTTAGGAATATATATATATAATACCCTATATAATATGCTAGCTGTGGTGAAAGATCAATCCACTTTCACTTCAAGGGACTAGCTTCCCACGTGGCGCCCCGCGCCATTCCGAGGGCAACGTTTTCCCTTTATCGTGCCATCTCGAGTGTCACCTCCCTTCCTTGCCCTGACCCGCAGCTCTTAAGGAGCGAAAGGTGTCAAGCTATTGCTCCGCCGGCGGATGCAACCCTTTCTTTCTAACGCATCCAAAGCGGCTGGATAATTCAAGAGCTGGCTAAGAGGGGTTTCTAAAGGGGCGCGGAAGGCGCTTCGTTCCTTTCGTAGGCGACCCCGAGCCAAAAACCGCGACGCGCGGAATCCTTCGCCTTGCAGGCATCCTTCCCGGTCAAGAGAGGCGAGCAAGAGCGCGGCCAGGAACTTCAAAAGCCCGGGCAAGCGAAGGCGCGCGAGCCCGCCTGGCGCTTTTTCTTTCGTGTCCCAAGCGGCCTCAGGCTGACCACCGCCGGCTGCTGAGCTTTCCTTGCCCCTCCCGCTCCGACCCAGCCCGCCCTGGCTCCCCTCCCGCCCACCGGCTTCCCCTGGCGGAGGGAGAGCGTGCGTTCGCCTCTGGGCCGGCAAGATGGCGGCATCCGCCGGGTCCGACCCCGACTCCGACTCGCTCGGGGTTCCGGGGGAGCCCGCCGTAGGGGCGGGTGGGGAGCCCCCCGCTCTGTCCCGGGAGGAGATCGCCCGCAGGCTGCAGAGCACAAGGCGGGAGTTGAGCAACAGGCGCAAGATTCTGCTGAGGAACCTGCCCGCCGAAAGCAGCAGCCAGGTGGGTGGCGAAGAAGCAGAAGGCGCGGCAGGGCAGAGCAAGGCGCGGGGCCCCGGAGCGGGAAGGAGAAAGAGGCGAGAGCCGGAGGGGTGGTGGGGACCGCGACGGGGACCTCATGAGCCGAGCGGAAACAGCTCGGCGCCTTCCGAAGGTTTTGCGCTAGCATTCCCTCAAGTTCCCTCTATATGCAAATTGATGTTTGGGGCGTTATGACTGATAGTCCAAAGATCCGGACCGTCCCAGTGTGGGAAAAGTAACCTTGGGGATTTTCCCTACTACGAGTCGGGAAGGGAGAGTTTGCTGTGGGGAGAGGATGACTCGCCCCGGGGTTAGCGAAACCAGTTCTTCGATCTCTGTTAAAACCAGTGGGGCAAGTGCCCCTCATAGAAGAAGAGACATCGGTGCCCAGGTTCTTAGTAGGGAGAGGAAGAAGTCTTTGTTCCAAAAGTGCTTTTTTTCTTTCTTTTTTTCTTTTCAAGAGGCAACTGGGCTTTCTTGTTTTTTTGTTTTTTTTAATGAAGACGTTCTCGTGCAAGAAGCTCCTTCAAGCTCTGACTGGATGGTGGGGAAGCGAAGAAGAAGCCGAAGGAGCTTCTTGGATGAGAAGCAAAACGTCTTCAAAGAAAAACAAGAAAGTCCAGTTGCCTCAATGAAAAAAAAAGCACCTTTGGGACAAACGTTACCTGGATGACTGAGAATCTGGATAGACATTGAGGAAGTCTTTGGGTCTCTGGAAGGCAAAATAAGGGGAGATTTAGATAGCAGTGTGAACTGCTCACAAGAACTAGAAGAGAACAGTTAGGGAAAGAGCTAACCCTGGAAGTCACAAGTAGGGAAAAGTAATCTTGTAGCCAAGGTTGCACTTCACAATTTTTGCAACAGAATACAGTATGCCAAAGAAATTATCTCTTGTTTTATTGACAGCAAAATATACGAAGCTCTTGCGGCTTCTCTCTGCAACTATAGAGTTCTCTGGCAATAGAAGAGGAAGTGTGAAGCATTATTATTGTGGTTGATGGCACAGTCAACCCTGTGTTCAGACTGGATTTGGCATTTTTATCCCTCTCAAGTCCTTCCCAAGGATAGGCAGATGTTGTTGTTTGATAGTATTAAAAGCTATCCTTGCAGGATGTAAGATGTTCCAAGTAGAGCTGCCATTTTCCTTTTTTAAAATAATAACCTCTCTGTGTTTGGAGGATTATACTCTACATTTTGTTGAATAATACAAGCAGGGGTTTTCTCCCCCTTTAGATTGAGACAGACATCCCATAAATGGAAGCGCAGTCAGGATTTATGACTGCTAAGAGTAGTAAAAAAAAATGCAAAGGAAAATACTTCTGTTCTCTTGTCTGGAAAGCAGATGTAACCAATATCTGCGCTTTATCTTACTGAATCTTTGGAAATGCATATTGCGTGTTCTCTCCAAATAAAGCATTATTTATGCTCTCTCAGACCATCTCTTTTTTTCCTAATTCACATTAGAGATACAAATTCTAAAGACTTCTATTTATTTTATTTTTCAAGAGTGAATTTATAAACTTCTAATAACTTCCCATTGCTAACATTGATCAAGTTTCTAGCTCCTAAATGTCCCTTTACTTCCATGTGATTATAAAATATATTGGTAATATAAAAATATTCAAGCTTATGGGGCCCATCTGTGTAAAAGAATTTCAGAGCTGACAGGTGCTATCACATTACAATTTGAAATACTCTTTTCTAAGTCTGCTATAGCTAAAAATTAAGAGTGTAGAGAATCTTGGCATTAATGCATTATTTGTCTCTATAAAGGTAATTAAATTACGGGTGAACAAACATTTTGCTATTTCTGTGTACCTAAACATATGTTTATAATTGGTGGTTCATCTTTTCAGATGTTCAAAAAATTATTTGTCTTTATGTTTAGAGAAGATTCAATTGGAGCAAATCTGCTTTTGTTTTTAAAAATAGAGTGTGTAAGTTCTACTAAGGATGTTAATCCACAACATTTTCTTCACAATACGATGTGCTTGCACAGTTAAAACCTCAATAATGTTATTTAATTTTTGCAAACTTTTATTCCATATAGCAAATGGCTTTTAAAAATCTCTTGCTTTGGAAGAGATTGTGAGAGGTTTAAAAAGCTTAAGCCTGAAGTGTGGAAATAGTTGCATAGGATATCCAGGAAAAAGGTGAAGAAAGAATTCTGGTTTTGTAAATAAGATGTATCCTGAAGGTTAATTAAGACAAAACTTGCAGTTAATTGTTCACTTTTTCCAGACCCTTATAGTACTGTATTGTGAAGGACAATAAAGTATTTTGCCCAGTACTTAACACAGTACTATGTTTTATTGTGACATTGCAAGCACCTAGGATGTAGAGTGTGGGTATAAAATCTTATAATGTCCTTTCCCATTAAGTATCAATTGAGTATCTCTGTAAAGATATGCTCTACATAAGAAATATCAAATATTAAATGGCTTTCATTTGTTGTGAGCACTAGTTCAATTTGCTCTTTTGCCTGACTTTATAATATTGGTAAAATCATTATAAAATTATCTTATTTTGAATTTTAAAATTTCCATTTAAAATTTTATATCATAAAAATATTCTGTACGCCCTCATGTGTTACAGGTCAGTATAATTTAGAGATTATTTAGTAAAATATAGATGCCGGTGCTACCAAAATTGGTCGATTAGGTTTAGTTTACTTAGAATTGGAATAAACTTCATTTTTAGTCCTGAATATAATGACAAGATTGCATATTCTGAAGAGGAAGCACATAATTCCCTGCTGATCTTGGGTGCTTAGGCTCATGAAACAAACTACAGCACTAAAACAATGTAAACATCACTTTAAAGTTTTATACTTTCTGCTTACAGAAAAACAATTTCAAAATACTACCTCAGAGATGGAAATCAGTGAAAGAATTAGCCTAGCAGCGTGGTAAATGTACTGCATAGAAATAATAATAATTTTATGTAAAAAACCCTGAATCTTAGGCCTCCCATAAAAGCTGGTTAGGAGTCTTTGGGGCCAGTTACTGTCTCTCAACTTATCCCATCTCACAGGGTGGTTGATATGATCCAGAGTACTCTAGCTGCTTCCTCTCAAAACCCAAATAATCAGACACTTGATGATAACGGCAGTGAAGAATCAGCACAGTGTTAGAACGATCCCTTGGAAAGAGGAGGGCAAGGCTTCCACATCCAAAGAATCTATTCAGAATCACTGCTTTCCAGCTTGAGAAGGGGAGGTAGTGAACCCACATTTCTTTCAATAATCTTCTTTAAAATTCTTGCCTTCCTCCTGCTAATGGTAAGGAGAAGGCAGAAATCCTGAGCAGAGCTGATGGGAAGGGAAAGGATGTGACTGAATCTCTGTGGCCCACCTGGCAGCCACTATTGAAGCAGAATTTCATCATTAAGTAGAGCTATTTGGAAGCTGTTTTAAAATATAATTGGACACAACGATTTTCCTGTGAAATAGGATTTAGATTGCAAATTGTAAAAAGAGAATGAGTTATTTGCAAGATGTTTGCATTTTTATTACCTCTGAGATCTGAAAACACTCATATGGTACTGTGGTGTATTCTTTGTCAGAGTTGTTTTCCTGAATATGGATTGAAACATTGACTAGAAATAAGAAGAAATAATACGTAGCAAAATAAATTCTGCACTATTAACACACCACTTCAGATGATGGTTACAACAAATAGACTATGCATCCTGTTGCTTCCTGTTATTTTTTTAAAAAAATATTTTAGTCCATCATATAAAATTAATATGTTTTGTGCACATGCATGTGTGTGAATAAGGCTAGAGGAAGCCAATCACAATTAGATATGATGAGAAAATGCTGCCCCAAAAGAAGTGCTGGAGTTGTTATGTGTGAAGAATTGGCACATAAGACAAGAGGGAAATGTTTTTCCTCTTGTGCATGTTGAATGATTATATGGGTTTATTTTCCTTGAGCAGTTTTTTTTATTTAACAAGGAAATGTACAGTTTTTTACCAGGTGGAGCGAAATCTATAACTATAAATCCCACTGTATATAAACAAGTAAGACAAGTCTGTCCCTATTGAAATCATGATAATTCAAGAATGTACGCATGGCATTAAATTGAATTCTGATGCAATCTTGTTTTAAGGGTGCACTATAGGTACGTTTTGTGGTTGGCTTGTGTATGTTTTTGATTCAAGAATTCCTCTGCTTTAATGAAATGCATGGGAAGGAGGGGCACTAACAGACAAACCATCACATGCAGATATATAGAAAAGAATCCCTATGTAGAGAACTGTCCAGAGGCTTCTTAAGGACACAGTGGCCCAGAAGAACACAAGAATATGACAGCTATGGACTTCCGGTCCTGCGCAGTAGCAACTAGTCACGGGCTTGTGGACCACTGCAATTTCGTCCTGCCTGGAGACCCTAATGGGTCCAAGCCGCCCCGGACAGGCAGTGAAGAAAGAAGGGTGCCCTGGCGACTCTGGAATGACAGTAGTCATTCCATTCGTCTTGGGGAAAGCCTTCTAACCCAACAGGAGAAAGGCTGTATTTCATCGATCAGCCCAAGCTACTTGCAACAGGAGTCCAAAAGAACTAACCAGTACTACAGTAAACAGCGTGCTTGAAACTGGTTGAGAAATCTGATATTCCCTTTTCTATCCTACACTTAATTTCCTGGAAAAGATCCCCAAGAAGCAAAATACCTCCGAAAGTGAAGGAAGGGGACTTCCGCCCCATCCTTATACTAATGGAAGTGGTGAATTAAAATTTCTATGGAGGATCAAAATATGTGATAGTGAAATAAATTTATAAAACTTGAAAGCTAAAATTTAACTTTGGACAAGTTTAAGATTTTTTTTTATTGAAAAGTTTTACAGTACATTTTAAATATACTCCATCCCTCCCCCCCTCCCCCCGACTTCCCAGAGCTGAAAACGGTATTGCCTCTAACAAGCTTAAACTAAAATATTCTAACCAACTGTGAATACACTTTAAATCCTATCGCACTTTAACTCCCCTTATACATAGGTAAATAATAGTACATCTTATAATTCTAATATTCATTCATATGCTAGATGAAATTTTTTAGTCCCATATTTATTCTGAATATATTCAATCCATCTTCTCCATTCCGAAATATATCTCTGTTGCGATTGTTCTTTCAGGTATGCTGAAATTTTTGCCATTTCTGCCAAGTTTGAAACTTTTAAAGTCCACTCTTCTATAGTAGGCAGTTCCTCCTTCTTCCAATATTGCGAAACCAAAAGTCTTGCTGCCGTTATTAAATTCAACATCAATTTAATTTCTATAACAGTACAATCAGTAATAATACCCAATAAGAATAACTGTGGGGTAAACCTTATCTTTTTCTTAAATATCTTCTGCATATTCCACCAAATTTTAATCCAAAAAACCTTAACTTTTTTACAAGTCCACCACATGTGGTAATAGGTTGCATCCTCACAACCACACCTCCAGCATTTAGGCTGATAATTTGGATACATACATGCTAATTTTTTAGGATCTAAGTGCCACCTATAAAACATTTTATAAAAATTCTCTCTTAAATTTTGTGCCTGTGTAAATTTTACATTTCTGACCCAATTTTTTCCCCAAACATCCATAGATATTGGCTCTTGAATATTCTGGGCCCATTTTATCATACAATCTTTGACAAGTTCCGTTTCTGAATCTATTTCTATCAATGCATTATATATCCTTCTTATATGCGCTTGACTTTGATCTCTAATTTGTTTTACCAAATTTTCATCTGTTGTTGTAATACCAATTTTCTGATCTTCTTTCCATCTAGCTTGTATCTGACCATACTGAAACCAAGTTTGTACTATTTTCCCTTCTTTTAAAATATTAAATGGCTTTAATTGCCATACATTCCTCTCCAGTCTAAGAATATCTTTATATGTAGTCACATCGTGTTTAAATCCCAGACTTATATTTTCTATTGCATGCTTAGGTATTGCCCAAATTGGTATTTTATAATTTAACTTATATCAATATTTTTTCCAAACTCGCAACAGGGCATACCTTAATATACCTTAATATATTATCCACCTTTTTATCATACAATAAATATGCATGCCAGCCATATAATAAATCATGTCCCTCAATATTCAACAATCTTCCTTCTGTTAAATTAAACCAATTACTTAATTGATGATAAAACCGCAGCTTCATAATATAATTTAAAGTTGGGCAATTTAAGACTACCTCTTTCACGTATATCTTGCATTATCTTGAGTTTTACTCTTGGTCTTTTCCTTGCCCAAATAAATGTATTAATGCCTTTCTGCCATTCTTTCAAATTTGAATCTTTTTTAAGTATAGGTATCATTTGAAACAAAAATAAATTTTTTGGTAAAACATTCATTTTAACTGCTGCAATTCTTCCCAATAAAGACAATTGTAGTTTCCTCCAACTATCTAATTATTTTTGTATTTTTAACCATAACAATTCATAATTATTTTTATATAATTTCACATTTGAGTCTGTAAGATATACCCCCAAATATTTAATCTTTTTAGCTATCTCAAATCCTGTTAATTTTTCTAAAACTACCTTTTGTTCCATAGTCATATTTTTAGATAAAATTTTAGTTTTTTGTCTATTAACCTTAAATCCAGAAACTTGCCCATATTGCGAAATTATTTCCATTAAATCTATAACCGAATGAGTCGGTTGAGCTAATATAATAACCAAGTCATCTGCAAACGCTCTCAATCTATAATCTTGATCTTTAATTTTAATTCGCTTTATTTTATTTGAGTCACGTATCTTAATATTTCCAATGTTAAAACAAACAGCAATGGTGACAACGGACATCCCTGTCTTGTACCCTTTTCAATTTTACAAGCTTCTGTTAAACTACCATTAATTATTATTTGAGCTGTTTGCTTCTGATATAGTGCCCTAATAGGTTGTAAAAACTTATCGCCAAACTCCATCTTCTCTAAAACTTTAAATAAAAATTGCCAATTCAATTGATCAAATGCCTTTTCAGCATCCAAGAAAATAAGCACTGCAGGGACTTGATTATTTCTTTCCAAATATTCTAATAGGTTTACAATATGTCTCACATTACTCTTCATTTGTCTACCACTTATAAATCCTGTTTGATCACTATAAATCATTTGCTGCATAACTTTCATTAATCTATTTGCTAAGATCTTTGCAAATATCTGATAGTCTGTATTTAAGAGCGATATAGGTCTATAATTTTTTGGTTGGGTAAGATCTTGATCTTCCTTTGGAATCAATTATATGAATGCTGTTCTCCATGATGGAGGCACTTCCCCTCCAGATTGAATTGTCCTAAATAATTCTTTTAAAGGTTCCACCAACTCTAATTGTAAATTTTTATAATAAATGGCCGTCAAACCGTCTGTTCCAGGTGATTTACCCACTTTTAATTGTTTAATTGCTAAAATAATTTCTTCAGCAGTTATCGGTTGGTTCATCCCTTCCCTCTGCTCCTGTGTAAGTATAGGGATATTCACTTCTTGTAAATACCTATCTATATCTAAACCTTGAGTTATATCCCTTGCCTTTTTAATAAGATTTTGCTGAAACACCTCTTTACCCTTATATTCTACTTTTATCTATATTACGTGATTTTTGTTTTTTCCTTAACAAATAAGCTAACCATCTACCTGGCTTATTAGCATTATAAAAAGTATTATGTTTGACATATCGTAAATTGGTTGCCACCTGATCTGCCATCAGCATATCAAACTGCCCTCTTAGCAAATTAATTGCTTCTTTCAACCTTTTATTAGATGAATCCAAAATAAAAGCCTTCTCTTTCATCTTTATTTCCTCCTCTAATTCTTTACGCTTATATTCCAATCTACGTCTATATTTATTATTCAAATATATTAACACTCCTCTCATATAAGCTTTACTTGCATCCCAGACCATTTCAATGGGTGTACCCTTATGCATATTTATAACAAAAAATTCATTTGTTTTTTACATTCTTCCAAATTTTCTTCATATCTAAACAAGTTTTCAATTAACCTCCAAGATCTCCTATCTCCCTTCTCCTTGTCCAATTCCATCCATACTGGACTGTGGTCTGATAAGGTTCTTGGACATATCTTGATCTTCTTAACCCTAGGAAAAAAATCATTAGTAGTTAATACAAAATCAATCCTAGAAAAGGATTGATGTCTGTCAGAAAAAAAGTAAAATCTCTTTCATCCATGTTTCGTTCTCTCCAAACATCTCTCAGTTCCAAATTGTCTGTCATGTCAAAGAAGGATTTAGGCAATTTAGCGTGATTTGGTGTACTTTTAAAAGGTCCTTTTTTATCTTTTTGTGTATCCAGCACTCCATTCCAGTCTCCCATTAAAATACACGATTTATAATCCCACTGAATTATTTTGTTATGTAAAAGTTTATAAAATTCTCCTTGCTGTTGGTTAGGTGCATATAAAGTATTTTCTTTCCTTCTATTAAGAGTTCAATTATAACGTATCTTTCTTGTTTATCTGCTTCAATTAGATTGGCTGTCAGATTCTTCTTCACATAAATAACTACACCATTTTTCTTTTCTGGAGCAGATGCAATAAACTGATGCAATAAATCTAGAGTTTATCAAATATTTTTGATCAGCTACACGAATATGCGTTTCCTGCAAGCATATAATATCATTTTAAAATTGTTTCAGGTACTGAAATATTTTCTTTCTCTTTTGCAGTGAATTTAAACCATTAACATTCCATGTCAGGAACTTTGTCGACATCTTTTGCGACTTGAAGCTTACGGAGCGTATCTTGCAGATTCACAAACATCTGCTTCTTTGGTCTCGCTCCTCCCACTGCTTCTATATTAGTAGATTCTTGAGTTGTAATTGTAGAATATTGTTTCTGTTGTTGTTGTTGCTCCTTGAGTCTAGTTGCAGCTCTTGTCACTCTTTGAGACCTTGGATCTTCTAATGGGACCAAGGGCTGCGCAATTTCCAAAGTTTGCTGTGCTTCTTTTGAAATCAGTGAGGTGATTTCTTCATCTCGCTGTGTACCTTCCAATTGTGTCTGTCGCACTTCTTTTTCCTCCTTTTAATTTCTGGGGATGGCGGTGAGCCTGCCTTCAGTATATTGCAATAAAAGTCTCGGGCCTTAAGAACTGTATTAAGACGATACCTTGTGCCAACATAATTCACCACCATCCCGGTTGGTATCTCCCATCTAAACTGAATCTGTCGTTTTTTTAATTCATCTGCCAAAAAAACAAATTCTTTCCTTCTTAAAATTTTTGGTGGAATTTCTTTCAGAATTAAAACCTCTTCATCAGCCACTTTAAATCTGTTGTTATAAAAAGCTTGAATAATCGCATTTCTGATTGTTCTCTTTGTAAAATAAACAACCACATCCCTTGGCAATTTTCTTTGCCTAGCAATCCAAGAGTTGACGCAAATATTTTATCTGTTTCCAATATAACATCTTCAACTCGCCAACCCAAAATATGCGCCACAGCTTTTGCCACTATTTCCTCCAAATTTTCTTGTGGATTTTCTTTCAGACCTCTGATCCTCAAAGCAAACTCCATGTCCCTATATTGTATCATCACCATCTCATCATCGATTTTTTCCATTTTATTCTCAGCTCCACTGACTTTGACTTCCAATATCAAATTATTTTGATTGACTTCTTCCACATGATCATCCAGATTCTCAATACAGACTGTCAGTCCTTGAAGTGCCAGCAAAATGTCCTCTCGTAATTCTTTATTTTTCTCATTAATAAGCTCTGCCACTTGCTCAGATATTTGCTCAGATTGGAGTTTTAAAGCATCTTGTAAATCTTTCAATGTTAATGTGGGTGCAGATGCTGCAGGGGGTGGCATCAGTGATTGAAGACCAGATTGTTGAACTGGTGAAGCCCCCGCACTTTTAGAAGCAGGGAATCTAGGTGGTTTGGAAGCCATTTTAACACCCAATTAACTTTCGTTTCTCACTTTCACTTTTCTGCACTAATTGCAACTTTGTTGCTTCACTGTCAAATAGCCAAGTCTCTTAAATCATCTTTGAACCTACTTCAAATGTTTTAAACAAAGTCTTTTACAACTTTTAAAAATCTACTTTCTGTCTTCCCTCTTGCTTTTATTTTATTTTCCTTGTTCTTTTGTACTTCATGCTTTCTCTCAGAAGTTATTCTGGCGCCATCTTCCTCCCCTTCTTTTAAGTTAAACCGGAGTTAAAGATCATATACATGCTGTTTCTGTATTCTCCCGCTCAGCTCTGCCTGCGTCCAAGTAATCCAAAATACAATGTTGAAAGCAGGGATGGTTGCAGCGTCCTGTTCTGTTCCAAAGCCTTGAAACAGAAGAGTCCCGAGTCCGGAGTTGATTCAGGCTCCAAGGGAGCTCTCACCCTTCAACCCCCAGATTAAGTTCTGGGGGTCTAGGGGAGCTCTACCTCTTGCCTGAATACTCACCCCCCCTCTTCCCCCGAAGGGGGGATTCCCAAAGCGCGAAACAGCTGATCGTCGCTGTTTTTGCGGTTTAAACGGAACAGCGGGGCTGATGGTCAAAAATGACCGCCATCGACGGAGCCTTGCCACCCGGAAGTCCAAGTTTAAGATTGTTGAATGGTTAAGACTCTCATTTTAAAGACCATTGTTCATATTGAAAACTAAATAGAGCCTGACACCTATTGGTGGATGAAGATTATGACAGCTATGATTTCCATACAGAAAAGCTAATCTGTGTTTGTGACCTTCAAAGCTTTAATAATAAAGAACAGCTGTGACAAAAAAAAGACTACAATCTGGGCTGCAGACAAAGAGAGAATTATAAACTTTAGAAAAAAAGTCTTTTTTGAACTCTTTGGATTACAAATATCTATTTAACCAGGACTCTAAAGCTATTTGCAGATAAGAAGGAAAACTCCAACTTTTGACCATCATGGATCAGAGACATGTAGACAGAACACACCAAGAAAACATAAATACCTCTCAGGAGGAGAGATGTAGTATACTGCAATTAATTCAAATAACACTGAGTTCAAATTACAAAGAAATCCAAAATAACTTTGAAAATATAAATCAATCTATCTCTTAAGTTAACTTTACAACAAAAAACTTCCAGGAAACAACAACAGAGAAGGAACAGACAAAACAAATAAGTGGACATAAAATTGAAAATAGAGACTCAAAGACGGAACTTAACAAAGCAAGAAAACATGATTTAATCCTAGTGGGGAAAATGTATAAGAAATGGAAAAAACAACTGATCCCTTAAGACTACAAAATAAATCTGAGGACAAAAAAACAGATTGGATAAAATGGAATGTAGAGATGTTGAAAACATCAGAGAGAAAGGTAGAGATAAGAGAAGCAAAGAAGAAGAAAGAGAAAAACATTTTCAAGAAACATGGAAAGGCAAAAGCCTCACATAAAGACACTTTATTTGATTTACTTCTTATACCTACAGCAACAGTCATGAATATATGGAAAACCTTTTTGATTCAGCAAAACACATTGATCAAGAAAGATACTGGTCAAAGGAAAAAGATCAAAGTGAAAATTAAGAAAATAGATGATGGGATCTACCAGAGAGAATATTTTAAAAAGAAACATTTGTTTGAATATGGTTAAAGAAATAGAAAAGAGTTTGAATACATATGTCATTCTAAGAGAGATGAATTCCTTAAATAATACTGTATGTTTCCCCCCCTTTTTATTTTAATTCTTGATATAAGTAATGTAATACTGCTGAAATGGCCTAGAGATGAAGGAAAAGTTTTAGATTTGGTTTTGATTTGATTTGATTTGATTAAATTTATATGCCGCCCTTCTCCCTGAGGACTCAGGGTGGCTCACAACCATAAAAAATTTAAAAACACAAAGTAATTTTTTTTAAAAAGAATTAAATAATAGATGCAATAAATACAAGACAATTTAACCCAGTAAAAAACCTAATTAAAAAACCGTAGTCAGTCCAGGCCCGCTTGTTGGAACAACCAGGTCTTCAGGTCACGGCAGAAGGACCGAAGGTCAGGGGCCGTCCGCAGCTCTGGGGGTAGTTCGTTCCAGAGGGTCGGTGCACCCACAGAGAAAGCTCTCCCCCTGGGGGTCGCCAGCCGGCATTGCCTGGCCGACGGCACCCTGAGGAGGCCAACTGTGGGAGCGAACCAGGCGATGGGAGGTTGACAATGGTAGCAGGTGGTCTCACAAGTACCCCAGGCCTAAGCCATGTAGGGCTTTAAAGGTTATTACCAGCACCTTGAATCGCACTTTGAGGGTAACCAGAAGCCAATGCAGCTCGCACAGGAGTGGTGTAACATGGGAGTACCGAGATACTCCCATAAGCACCTGCGCGGCCGCATTTTGCACCAGTTGAAGCCTCCAGGTGCTCTTCAAGGGCAGCCCCATGTAGAGAGCATTGCAGTAATCCAGGTGAGAAGTGACAAGGGCGTGGGTAACCGTGCATAGGGCATCTCAGTCCAAAAAGGGGCACAACTGGCACACTAGGCGAACCTGTGCGAAGGCTCCCCTGGTCATGGCCGTTAAATGATCTTCCAAATTAAGCTGTGAATCCAGGAGGACACACAAGTTGCGAGCCCTTTCTGAGGGGGGCATTACCTCCCCCCATCAAAAGAGATGGAACTTGTTGGACAATACGAGATGCCGGTATCCACAGCCACTCAGTCTTGGAGGGGTTAAGTCTGAGCCTGTTCCTTCTCATCCAGACCCGCACTGCCTCCAGGCACCGGGACATCACGTCAAGGGCATCACTGGGTTGGCTCGGGGTGGAGATAAACAACTGGGTATCATCCGCATATTGGTGATACTTCACCCCAAAGCCACAGATGATCTCACCCAGCGGCTTCATATAGATGTTAAACAGGGGGGAGAGAACCGACCCCTGAGGCACCCCGCAAGTGACGGGCCTCGGGGTAGATCTCTGTCCCCCTGCCAATACAAACTGCGAACGGCCCGAGAGGTAGGAGGAGAACCACCGTAAAACAGTGCCTCCCACTCCCAACCCCTTGAGCCGTCGCAGCAGGATACCATGGTCGATGGTATCAAAAGCCGTTGAGAGGTCAGGTAGGACCAGGATAGAGGAACAACCCCTGTGCCGGGGTTGTGTCTGAAATTAGGGAAATTATAATGTATAAAAAAGAAAAAATGTTTTGAATAAGAGTTAAAGGATTACATGACTAGGCATATTAAATGGAATATTTTTAATCATGGTTAAAAAGAATAAGAAATTTTAGGAATGAATATACATTAGCTTAGGAGGAATATATATTTTAAGTAGTATTTTACTTTTTATGTTTCTTTACTCTTACTCTCTTTTCCTTTTCTTTACTGTTTTTACCTATTCTTTAAGAAATGTAAAAGTGTTGAGATGGTTTATATGGGAAAAATGGATTTAAATCTTTAAATGTAATTAACTGTTGAGAAAATCTTAACCAGCAAGAATACTTTGAACTTTATGGGAGAAACAAATCTAAATAAGGACTGTAACAGGATATGAGAGTAGGCAACCAGAATGATTAGATAGAAAAGAAATATTATATTGATGTGATCATTATTTCTAGGAATATTGGGGGAAAATCATATATTTAACTGTTATTTATCAAAATAATAAGAACTGTATTATTTCAAGGTTTGCAAAGAAGACATTTTGGGCAAAAGGGGAAATCAACTAAATGTACTATGTGGATTATGGATTATAGAAACCAATTATTAATGATTTTTCTTTACAAATGTAAACCCAGCAAACACAGTTTACCAACTATTAAGTGATTTATGTTTTTAAAAAATCAATAAAATATATGGGGGGAAAAAGAATATGACAGCTACATGGGAGAATTGGTGTGTTTAATGGTTAAGATTTAGGGTTAAAATAGAGGAGACTCAAATCTGGTTTCCTCTCTCAAATACTCTAGATGATTTTGGCCCAGTCTAGGTTTAACCAATCTTACAAGTTTATTGTGTGAACAAATGGAGGAAGAAATGCTATTTATTCCAGGTTAAACTCATATAAGTTTAACAAATATGTAAGGGCAGATAACAGACTGAAGCAGTGGAAATAGGCAAAAAGAGACATAAACCCCCCATCAACTCCATTATCTGATCCTATTAATTTAAGTAATAATGATTGAATCAATTTGATGTTATACCTTCTGTGAAATATTTCTTTTTCTAGTTGTGAAGAGTGAGAAATTAAAAACATTCTTACATTTTATGCTGACATTATATAATTCTAGGAAAGGACTTTTTCTGAGAATGTATAGCAAAATTCAGGAAGTTCCAGTTCTAATATAATTTTTATTAGAAATTCATGGTTTTGGAAATTGTTACTTGGTAATTGAGGCAGCATACAAACTGATCAATAAATAAATAAAGAGTTGACTGAACTCTGAGATGGGTGGCGAATAAGATAGATAGATAGATGATAGATAGATAGACAGATAGATGATAGATAGATAGATAGATAGATAGATAGATAGATAGATAGATAGATAGATAGATAGATAGATAGATTAGACAGGCAAACAGAAAGAACTCTGACACACCTCTAAATGACTACTTGGATACTCAGAATGCAAAACACCGCCAAATGTTTTACCATAGTGTTGTATAAATTCTCATAGTTGATGACAAAAATGTAAGACGGTATACAGTTAGCGTAGTGTCATAGCTAAAAGTGCTGGATCTGGATTTCCCAATCCAAGTCTAAGTACCCTTTGAACTTGAAGCTTTCTGGATAATTTTGAATCATTTATTTTCTCTCTGGCCACTCTATTATTGTATGGATAAATTTAAATAAATTTAAAAGAATTCCAAATATATTATCTGAATCTCTCAAAGAAAGATGGTTATTCTTGCTACCTTGCAAGATTACGAAAGGTTACCTGTAATCTGAAAAGATCTCAAGGAAAGTCATTGTCTCTCAACTCTCTTTTCTGCAATACCAGAAAATGCAATATTGACGTAGCCAGTGACTCCCCCTTGTCATGTATAAAGTCTTACTATTGAAGCATCAATGGAAGATATTTTATAAATAGTATTTGCTCTAGACATAGGTAATTGTATTTTTAGAATAATAGAATTCAAGATACCATAAATATCTATATATTGCTAAATATGCATTTAAAAATGTTTCAAAAATGTTCTTTTTTAATATAGAGCTTTAGTTTGGTTGCAAAAATCTTTATTGTAGAAACAAATATAAATAAAAAAATTCAGAAAAGAATATTGTAATACATTATGATATACATAACTTGTAATACATTATGAGTTGCTGAAATAAAGTATATTATTTTGTATCTTTGCTCATTTACAATATTGGGTTTTTTAATAATTAAAATATTTGCCTCAAAAATGTAATTGATGGTCACTAATCCCTAACTGCATTTCTTTAAGTGATTTTGGATTATGGTTCATATAAGGCAGAATTATATGATTTTGATATCCTCTTATTTCTCTAGGGCAGTGAGGAACTGTATATAATACAGCAATTGGCACTCCAAGACTCTTTGTGTAGGATAATAATGATTATCATTGTATAGATGCGATTTCTCCCTTTGTAATTTAGAATAGAATGGAATAGAATAGAGCTGGAGGTGAATGTCTAGTCTCTTTTTAAAAATCTTCAGTGATGGCGTGCCCACAATTTCTGAAGACAAGTTTTTCCACCAGTTAATTGTCCTCACTGTTAGGAAGTTTCTCTTAATTTCAGGTTGCTTCTCTCTTTCATCAGTTTCCAACTATTGTTTCTTGTCCTGCCCTCTGGTGCTTTGGAAAATAATTTGACCCCGTTTTCTTTGTAGGAGCCCCTCAAATACTGGCATACTGCCATCATGTCACCCCTATTTCTTCTTTTCTTTAGACTAGACAAACCCAAGTCCTGCAGCCATACTTCACATGTTTTACTTTCCAGGCCTTTGATCATCTTAGTTGCTCTTCTCTGAATTTTATCCAAAGTCCCAACATCTTTTTTGTAGTATGGTGACCAAAACTGGCTGCAGTATTCCAGGTGTGGTCTTACTAGGGTTTTATAAAGTGGTACTAACACTTCATGTGATCTTGATTCTATGCCTCTGTTTATACAACCCAGGATTTTATTAGCTCTTTTTGGCTACTGCAGCACACTGCTTGCTCATATTCAAGTGATCATCCACTAGGACTCCAAAGTCCCTCTCACAGTTACTGTTTTTGAGCCAGGTCTCGCCTAATCTGTACTTATCCCTTTGATTTTTCCTGCCTAAATGTAAAACTTTGCTTTTCTCCACATTAAAGTTCATTTTGTTGGATAGGGCCCATTGTTCAAATTCGTCAAGATCTTTTTGGATCCTGAGCTTGTCTTCTGGAGTATTGGTTATTCCTGTCAGTTTA
Source organism: Vipera berus (assembly GCF_964194415.1). Lineage (NCBI taxonomy): Eukaryota > Metazoa > Chordata > Lepidosauria > Squamata > Viperidae > Vipera > Vipera berus. The sequence goes on from NC_138204.1 coordinate 70,016,245, forward strand.
GTGTCATCTTTTTAAAATCATTTTTTAAATGGTTTAGCTTTCAAATGAAAAAAGTGTTCCAGTCTTTTTCCTATAAGTTTTCTCCTGAATGTATCTATTAGCATTTAAGCATATTTAATTTAATGTAATGTACTTTATCCCAAATGCCTGGTTGAATAGCTGATTAATTGCTCCTTAACTATGCCACAGACACAGAGGCCACATTTTGTGGATTGCTTTTCTTTTATACCACTACAATAACCTTGATCTATGTATAAATGAGAAGCAATATATTAATAATATAAATAAGCAAATATATAAATATATCAGAATTGAGACTCTAAAATGGGTAGATCTGGAACTTGTAGGGAATAGAGTTAACATCCTTTATTCCCAAGTGACCTTGGAAATTTTCTTCTTCTTGGTCATGATAGCTCATGAGAATAAAAAAGTAAGTATAAAAGGAGAATAAGAAAGTAACTATGAAAAGTAGATAGCTCTGTGCAAGTATAAACTCTAAAAGTATTAATAAATAATTTGACATTTGTGTATTTCTCCATCATCCATCAGTTAATATTCAGGTTTGCTCTGAGGAATATGAGAACATTATATTTTTCTACATTCATATCACACTGAGATATAATTCTTGATTTCTTATGGTCCCTTATTTGGAACTGTTGAAATAACACATGCAATCTGCAGTTCAAGAGTTGGGAGATTCTGACAGCTGTATTTGTAAAAACACAAAGACTACTGTACAAATGTTTTAACTACACTGTGAGTCGCTGAATACCAAAGCATATTTTCCATGATCTAAAAATAAACTTAGCAGATCAGGGTAATGTATTGTGTTAATCCTTTTTTTAAATTTGGTTTTATAGATGTCAGTCGGATATTATTTTATTTGGTGGACTATCCTCAGAAGAATGATGCATGTAACAAAAGCAGTTGTCCATTATACAAGTTTCAGCCATGCTTTCTGCAATGTCTTTAAATAGTAAATAGTTCACCGTAACATCAAGAAGCTTTTCTGTAATTGCCTTTCATGGAAAGCACTTTTTATTCCTATCCTTACAAATAAAATTTCCCTTTCTCTTTTAAAATGTTGCTCTCGCATAGAAAAATGGGCAGGTCTGGTTGATTACGGAATAACAGCAGTAACATAGTATCACTGCATAGTTCCTCCAAAAAGCAGCATCATGTTTTATTAAAATGGCATTTGACAGCTGTTAACCGAGGAAATAAGAGACCAGTGTTCAATTTGACTAAAAAGAAGATACTTGATCCTGCCATTAAACTATATATGTTGAATTAGCAGATTGGCAAAACAAGAGCGCATTGTGATATTGGACTGAGGTCGCTCATTTATTAGATATGTATCCAGAGGCTTATGCATTTGACCTTGAAGATGTGCATATGTGTAGACAACGCCACAGGTCAGGGATCCCCAACATTGGCCACTTTATGACTTGTGGACTTCAACTCCCAGAATTCCTCAGCCAGCATGAGTCCACAAGTCATAAAGTGGCCAAGGTTGGGGAACTCTGCCATAGGTACTTTTAGCTAATACATATAAAGCTGGTCAGATAGGCTATCTCTCCTAGGATGTGGTACATGAAAAAAATAGACACTTTACTCTTTTGGTTGCACAGATTTTCCTTTCAAAAATAATGTCATTAAATTGTTAACAGGCAGTCCTCAGCTTATGACCACAATTGAGCTCAAAATAAGCGAGGCAATTATTAAGTGAGTTTTGCCCCACTTTACGACCTTTTCTGCCACAGTTGTTAAGTGAATCACCGCAGTTGTCAAATTAGTAACACAGCTGTTAAATGAATCTGGCTTCCCCATTGACTTTGCTTGTCAGGTCATAAAAGGAGATCACATGTCCCGGGACACTGCAACCCTCATTAACACATGGCAGTTGCCAAGTGTCCAAATTTTGATCATGTGACTGTGGGGATGCTACCTCCGTGTAAGTTTGAAAAACAGTTATGAGCCCCTTTTTTCAGTGCCACTGTAACTTGGAATGGTCACAAAATGAATGGTTGTAAGTTGTAATTTGAGGACTTCTTGTACTTCCCTCCAAAATTGTATTTGGAGGCATGAATACTAACTTTGGGACTGCTCTCTGACAGGTAATAAACAGCTTATCTCCTTGTTCCCATTTTTGCCTGCTGTGATCTCTGTATTGTGTCTGTGATATGCAGAAAAATGTGCTTCATTAAAATTTCAGCTTTTCGTTCTGCACTTAATCTGTAACAATACAAGCTAAGTCTCACAATACACTCAGACAACAACTTTTATTTGGTGTTGTTTTTCTAACGCTGCACAGGCTAATCAATTTAGCATGCTGTGAAAAACCCCAATCCGTTATGTTATTGCTTATTCAGAAGATCATGGTTAAACAAACCATTGTTTAATACAGTACATTTGCCCAGTCACAATTAGTTCATACTGAAACTTGGTCACTTCAGTACATGGACCAGGTGTTATTTCCTGCTGGGAGCTACAGATGGGGTTTTGGTTATCATCGGAGACTGAGCATCTTTCTTCAGCCCGCACATGTGGACATTTGTATAATTCTGCCCATATTTTGGATTGTCATCCAAATTAGAAACTATATACACCATTTGGCTTTTTTTATAAACAAAGAATCTCAAAATACTGTATATGAACTTCTTTGCTTGCTTCATTAGTTGATTATTTATTTTTTAAATGACTTAAGGTCTAACTATTTCTTATAGTTGGGAATTGCCCAGTTACTTAGATTAGCAGCAGAGGCCCCCCTGAAGATGCCCTCATATCCAGGATCTAGGAAATGATTAAGTGGCAGAAATGTATTTCATCAAACTTTTGTTATTGTTATTGTTGCTATTGATTTTAATGTTGATTGTACTGGTTCCACTGCCATAAGTGGACATTTAATTATGGAAAAACTGCTCTTATATAAGAAAAAAAGACAGGATGTAAAATTAATAATATGAAATAAATAAATAATGCTATACATACAGTCATGGCCGAAATTGTTGGCACCCCAGAAATTTTTCCAGAAAATCAAGTATTTCTCACAGAAAAGTATTGCAGGAACACATGTTTTGCTATACACAGGTTTATTCCCTTTGTGTGTATTGGAACACAACAAAAAAAAGGGAGGAAAAAAAGCAAATTGGACATAATGTCAAACAAAACTCCAAAAATGGGCTGGACAAAATTATTGGTACCCTTTCAAAATTGTGGATAAACAAGATTGTTTCAAGCATGTGATGCTCCTTTAAACTCACCTGGGGCAAGTAACAGGTGTGGGCAATATAAAAATCACACCTGAAAGCAGATAAAAAGGAGAGAAGTTCACTTAGTCTTTGCATTGTGTGTCTGTGTGTGCCACACTAAGCATGGACAACAGAAAGAGGAGAAGAGAACTGTCTGAGGACTTGAGAACCAAAATTGTGGACAAATATCAACAATCTCAAGGTTACAGGTCCATCTCCAGAGATCTAGATTTGCCTTTGTCCACAGTGCGCAACATTATCAAGAAGTTTAAAACCCATGGCACTGTAGCTAATCTCCCTGGTCGTGGACAGAAGAGAAAAATTGATGAAAGGTTGCAATGCGGGATAGTCTGGATAGTGGATAAGCAATCCCAAACAAGTTCCAAACGAATGCAAGCTGTCCTGCAGGCTCAGGGAGCATCAGTGTCAGCGTGAACTATCCGTCGACATTTAAATGAAATGAAATGCTATGGCAGGAGACCCAGGAGGACCCCACTGCTGACACAGAGACATAAAAAAGCAAGATTACAGTTTGCCAAAATGTACTTGAGTAAGCCAAAATCCTTCTGGGAAAATGTCTTGTGGACAGATGAGACCAAGATAGAGCTTTTTGGTAAAGCACATCATTCTACTGTTTACCGAAAACAAAATGAGGCCTACAAAGAAAAGAACACAGTACCTACAGTGAAATATGGTGGAGGTTCACTGATGTTTTGGGGTTGTTTTGCTGCCTCTGGCACTGGGTGCCTTGAATGTGTGCAAGGCATCATGAAATCTGAGGATTACCAAAGGATTTTGGGTCGCACTGTAGAGCCCAGTGTCAGAAAGCTGGGTTTGCGTCCGAGATCTTGGGTCTTCCAGCAGGACAATGACCCCAAACATACGTCAAAAAGCACCCAGAAATGGATAGCAAGAAAGCGCTGGAGAGTTCTGAAGTAGCCAGCAATGAGTCCAGATCTGAATCCCATTGAACACCTGTGGAGAGATCTTAAATGCTGTTGGGAAAAGGCGCCCTTCCAATAAGAGAGACCTGGAGCAGTTTGCAAAGGAAGAGTGGTCCAAAATTCCGGGTGAGAGGTGTAAGAAGCTTATTGATGGTTATAGGAAGCGACTGATTTCAGTTATTTTTTCCAAAGGGTGTGCAACCAAATATTAAGTTAAGGGTGCCAATAATTTTGTCCAGCCCATTTTTGGAGTTTTGTTTGACATTATGTCCAATTTGCTTTTTTTCCTCCCTTTTTTGTTGTGTTCCAATACACACAAAGGGAATAAACCTGTGTATAGCAAAACATGTGTTCCTGCAATACTTTTCTGTGAGAAATACTTGATTTTCTGGAAAAATCTCTTGGGTGCCAACAATTTCGGCCATGACTGTACATAAATACAGACCACAGGGGAGCACATTTTTTTAAAAGTTTTACAATACATTTTGACTTTAATCCCCCCCTCCCCCACCCCCACCCAACCCTCCCTATCCCTTCCCCCCATTCCCTCCTCCCCCCCCCCGACTTCCCAGAGCTAAATACAGGGTATAAAATAAAAAAACAAACATAAGCACCCCTATGTTATCAGCAATAAACTATTAATTCTATCTCCCTCTAGCTCATGTAAAATGAATACAAACAATATTAATATTACAAATAAAGTAAAAAAGAAAAAGAGAAAAACAGAAAAAGAGCTTTACTCAGAATAGATTTTCTTAATCCCAGTCCTTATTCATATTAATTTCAAAAAAAAGAAAGAAAAAAAACTTTCACCTACTATTTACATTCTCCAACCTTTCTCTAATTTCTAAACAAATTCTCAGTTACGCGCCAAAAGCGCCTATCTATTAACCTTAATAATCTCCAACCAAACTAAACCATAATCAAAAATAATTCTTGCATGTATCACACTAAATGTCTCGCAGTTCCAAGTCATCCTTGAGTTCAAATAAAAAGAGTAAAAAAAAAAAAAGGTTTAAGCAGTCTGTAAGACAACTTGTTGTTAATTAGGAGCTTGCATACCCATTCTTAGTTCAACACATACTTTTAGTCCATAACCCTAATATACTTTTCTAACAAGCAAATAACATCCATCTTAAATTGTGTTAAATATTAAAAAAAAACTTTCTTTCTCCTCTATGATAAATTTAATCCATTAAGATTCTAATTTAAAAATTTAATCAGCAATCTTAACGCCCCAAAACTTTTGGAGCACGTCTGTCATGACCCCCAAAACTTCTTTGGACTGCGCCCCTCCCACATCTTCACTGTAGGTACACTTTGGAGATTCCATAACTATCTGCTGGTCTTGCTCTTGCTCTCGTCTCGCTCTTCTTAGGGCGGCACGCGTCTTCCTCTGGCCTCCTGCAACATCCGATGAAACTGTATCTTGATCCCCTCCAACACCATTGTCCTCTATCTGTCTGTCTGCAACATCTTGAAGCTTTCCCTCGCCGTATCCCTTTACAGCTTCCAAAAATGATAGGGGGGTTGCTTTTAACACATTGCTATAAAAATCACGTGCCTGGGCCACAGTAACCAGACGATGTCTTTTACCTTCATGCGTCACCACCAGTCCAACTGGAATCTCCCATCTAAACTTAATATCACATTTCTTAAGTTCCTGTACTAAAAATGCAAAATCTTTCCTTCTCCTTAAAATCTTCGGAGGAATCTCTTTTAAAACCAAGACTTCTTGCTCAGCCACTACCAGTTTAGTATCATAAGCAGCTTGAATGACTTCATCTCTAATTACTCTCTTTGTAAAATAGACCACCACATCTCTGGGTAACTTCCTTTGTCTTACAATCCATGAATTTACACGAAAAATTTTGTCCATATTTCCCTCAATTTCAGATGCTGGCTGGCCCAATACCCCTTCCAGAGCCTCAGAAATCAGCTGCTTTAAATCTTCTTTACAGTTCTCCTTTAAACCCCTGATTCTAATAGCATACTGCATCTGATGATACTGAGCAAGGCTCAATTCTCCGTCCATTTTATCCCTTATATTTTCATTTTCTAATACCTTTGCTTCTAATATAGATTTCTTTTGACTGAGATCCTTCACTTTTACATCCAGCTGTTGCACACATTCAGCTACAGATTCAATCATAGACAACATGTCCACCCTCATTGCTCTAAACTTCTCTTCCATCTTCTTCTCCAATTTCTCCATTTTCTCCTCCAACTTTTTCAGCTTTTCATCCATCATGTCAGACATCAATTGTGAATGCTTTCCAAGAGCATCTTGTAAATCCTTAAGCGTCAATGCCGGAGGAGGTGCAGGAGGAAGCAAAGCTTGCAATGAGGTCTGTTGCACCAGGGAAGACCCCGCACTCCGAAGAGCTTTAGAAGTTTTAGCCGCCATCTTCCCCCACTTTCACTTATTGCGCACTTTCACTTTAAAGCTATAAAATCCATTGAGCTAGAGAGTAAAGATAAGAGTCCACATCACCTTGACCTCCTGTACCGCTCTGCCTGCATCTTGATAATCAAAAGTATTTCCTTTTGGCAGGGGTGGTTGCTAACGCCTGGCTCTGCTCCATAAATCCCGGAGCAGGGGCGCTGCGCAGCTCGGAGCAACCCAGGCTTCGGGGGGGGCTCAATCCTTCAGCCGCCCAAGCTTTCAGCTCAGGCGGCCCCGGAGAGCTCAACCCCTACCTGGGGCCTCACCCCCTCCTCTTCTCCTGAGGAGGGGGCTTCAAATCCATCTAAACAGCTGATCGGCGCTGTTTACGATGGAAAAACACAGCTGCGGAGCGGGCAGCCCGAAAACGGCTGTCTTCGGCGTTGCGTCGCCACCGGAAGTCACATTTTTTGAAATATGAAGTTAAAAAATAATCCTAACAATAGAAGTCTGGCATAACACTTGCAATTAACAAAATTTAAAATGTGCTTCTCAATCTGAATTAATACATTGTTTTACTTTGGCATTTTATCAGTTCCTGCACACAGCCGTATTTTTGCATGTAAAAACCTAATCTCAGCTCAGGTATCCTAATCTGATCCAGTTCAATCCAATCCAATTGAAATCCAGTCTAACCCAAATACAATTTATTTTGCTAAGTAAGAAAGAAAATTAGATGATTTGTTTTCTGTGAACTGCAACTACTTTTGACCTGGTATCTCCTAAGCTTTTTAATAGATAGTTTCTATCATTCCCCCCCCCCTGGAAATTGTTCCCCAACTTTTCCAAGTGACCTATCTTAAATGTAAGCTGTACAGCCCTTGTTTCCTCTAAACCTCAAGATCACCACCACTATCACTAATTCATTTATTATAGGTGGTTTTGTGCCATTTCAGTCAAGTGAATCTATGCAAGCTACAAAAGCAAACATGACCAAAATGACATATAATATCAAGAAACCACGACTAAATAGCAACTTTGACTTTAGGATTTCTAGTTGCTAAAACAAATCAAGAAACACAGAATATCAATTTATTGTCTGTTGGCAAAAAAGGATCTGAGTAAGAGTAATTATTATTTATTCTAATGGAATTTCATCAAAGAACACTAGCTTTATAAAAGTAAGCCACCATTTATCAGCTGAACCATTTGTGTATTGATCTCTATAGAAGCAGAATATATGACATTAAATCTTAATTCAGTAAAGACATACTACAAGGTATACAAAGAGTTGGTAGCCAATAGACAATTCCTCTGCCCCCATTTTACAACACCCAGAGCAGCCACAGAGTGCACTGTGGCAAAAGAAGAAGTTTTCAGTACTGTAATTTAATAACAGAAATAGAATAAGAGACAAAACTTCCAATCCTCTACATCTCTGATGACACGTAATAAAATCCAAGCACATACCTTGGGGAGCACCTGCAGCCGGTGTCAACTTCCCTCCGCCCAGTACGCTCCCACAGAGAGGGCCTCCTCAGGGTGCCACCGGTCAAAGAATGCCGACTGGTGGCCCCCAGGGGGAGGGCGTTCTCTGTGGGTGCACCGGATTTATGGAACCATCTTCCGGTCGAGCTCCGGATGGCGCCCGATCTCCGCTCCTTCCGGCGCGATCTTAAAACCCATCTCTTTAAACAAGCTGGCCTGGCCTGATGGGACGGGGTGGGATTTTTATAAATGGACTTCAATTTTTAATCTGTATTAATTTATTATGGGCATTGTTTAATCATGTTTTAATAATTTTTAATTTTTGTATCTAGTTTTTATGTATTGCCCTGTTCACCGCCCTGAGTCCTCCGGGAGAAGGGCGGTATATAAATTAAATTAATAATAATAATAATAATAATAATAATAATATTTGTTGTTTACTGTAACTAAATGATGGGGGTCCAGATTATTTAGGAGATAGTGTAATTAATCTATCAAGTAAGGATGCTCTATAGTTTACTGTCTTTCCATCCCCCTGAACTTCAGATATATGTTGAATTTCATCCTCTTCATAATCATACAAACTAACAAATATAAGAAAGATACAAATTTTGAAGTTACTGTAACATTTGAAATTTTATATTCTTGTTAGAACAGAGTGCTCTTTGTCCCACTTCAATGGAAGTTGAGTAGTAAAATCAGATCTGACTGTTCCCTAACTGGATAGACTCAATTAGATGGGTTCACAATTGGAAAATCTGAAGAACCAGCCTCACCATGGAGAAAATCTGGCCCACCCTACATAAAAAAAGATAGATGGTAAAATGGACAAAGACTAGAGAGAACTGAAACACTCTATACCACGCTGGCTGAGGAATTCTGGGAGTTGAAGTCCACAAGTCATAAAAGGGCCAAATTTGAAGACCCCTGCCCTATACCATGGAAACTCATCTGGTGGATTTGCATGAGTCACTCTTTTACAGCCTGGTCTTCCAAAACTTGTAATGGAGATAAAATGAAAGTACATTTCCAAGCTGCCTGTCTGGAGAAAAGGCAGAATGTAATTCCAATTTTAAAAAATAATGTTCCTTCTAGAATTATCTTAATATTATCAACATGACTATGCTAATTACATGAATTGCAACAAGTATACCAGTGGGTCTATATAACAATAGCAGTGCTAATTCATAATAGTACAAGTGTGATTTATATGAATTATGGACTCAGGATAAAATCAATATTTAGCTGGAAGCCTAGCCTTGCACACTGCAGCATTCAAATGTTTTTCTTTGCTGATTCTTTTCTTATCAATACACTAGAGGAACAGGATGCAGATGCTATTTATTGTATTCCATGAGGATTTGCATGATACAATTAATTATAGAGGAGGAAAAATGCTTTGCAGCAGAAGAAAGTTAATAGAAATGGGAGGGATTTTTCTACTCCTATGCAGCCTTATTTCAAAATAATAAAAAACAGGTTTTCAAAATTCAATACTGATGTCTCAAACGATGTTAAATTCTGGTAGTAAATGGGGTTGCCCTGTGAACATAGATGTTGGGGCAGCTAATTGGGTTGAGGTTTAATTTCATACATTTCATGAAACATGGCTGGTTAAGTTTAGATTTTGAGGATCGGTATTTCTGGTATTCTCTTTCTACGAAGAACATGTAGTATAATGTAGCTAATAGAAGATATCACTGTGAGGAAATGCCTTTTGGCTCCAAAAATTTTTTTAAAAGCTAACCTTTGGCAAATGTTGGCATTTTTAAAATAAGATGTTGTGAATTCTGCTGTTCAGATGGTCCTGCATACTGTTGAATTGTGTCATGCTCATATTGATAGTTAACTAATATTTTCTGGCAACATGTCTCCAGAATAATTTTCTACTTAGAACATTTTCAGATCTCTACGCTGAAATAAAAAGAGTCATTCTATGCTGAAATAAAAAGAGTCATTCTATGCTGAAATAAAGAGAGTCATTCCATTGTGTTTCTATTTAATCATGCATTGTTTTTCTTTTAGGAAATCCATGAGTTATTAAAACACTTTGAGCTGAAGTATTGTTACGTGGACAAACATAAAAGAACAGGTAAAAACTTGCAATGTAATAGTTATTCTAATAGATGTGGCTATTCGGGTTAATTTTAGATCTCACAATTTAATAACAATTTAAATTGTTATATTAAATTGTTGCTTCAGTGTGTTTATGTGCGTGTCAGAAACCGACATTTACATTTCTTTCCTGCACACTGATTCTTTTCTTAATATTCACAAATCATATTGTACTAGTTTGTTTGAATAATAATGACAAACTGAAAAAGGTGCCTGGGAATTGTAGTATATGAGAGGAAAATAGGTTCAAATTATAATTTTCAGAATTAGAGTCAGCTTAATATGATTAAATCTTAAGTTATATTATTACATAAACATAAAGAGATTTATAATTACTACTTTCTATTTTGGATTTGAAAGGGGTTCAGAAATGTTGGAAACCCTATATTTTTTAAATTAGGGACAAATTTTCAGCCTATAGTGTTTATTCTACTAGGGGACAGTTTTCATAATTTAATTGTTCAGTGTCAATAACCTGAATGTGCAGAGTGACCACTGAAGAGGAAATGCTACTAGCAAATTATTATTGATTAAATTTATATAGCTGCCCATCTCACCAAAGGCAAATCTTTCCTCTAAATTAATCTCATTGAACTTTGTAAGTACTAGACTATTAGTGTGTACTATCAATGAATTTTAATCTTTGTTTAAAAAATTAATGAGTGACAATCAAATTTAAAGTGCTCTTGCATTATTGATACATGAGAATAGAATTTAATGATGGTTAAAATTGTTTAGGGGTTTTGCAGTTTTGAGGCAACAACTAGTTGAAACTTAGGAGAGTTGTAGAACAGAACTTCTGAAGTGCAACTTGCTGCCTACCATTGTTATAATTTTGGTGGGTAACTTAACCATCAAAATTAATTGACACTATTTTTGTAAACTGTCCTTGTTGATTTTGTGTATAATACTATGACTAAAAAATTACTTGAATCTGTTTATATGGGATGATATTCGGTGTCAAGGCCAACTTCTACAAAGGTCCTCCTCTTCCTCCTCTCTTCCTTCTGTCAGACGTTTTTTAACTCCTCTCCAGGGGACACAATAGATATCAGGGATGGTATTTTATAGGGATGTAACAGAAATGGAGAATTGTTTGACACTGAAAACCTTGCCTATAATCCAAAATATGCTGCCTGATTTGGAGTGATTCTTCTATCCCATTGCATTTCCATGACCTAGAGCAAATAAATCAAGATTGTATATAAATTGTATAGTGCAAGGGTCGGGAACCTTGGCTCTTTTATGACTTGTGGACTTCAACTCCCAGAATTCCTGAGTCAGCATGGCTGGTTCAGGAATTCTGGGTATTGAAGTCCACAACTCATAAAAGAGCCAAGGTTCCCTACCCCTGGTATAGTGGTTAAGGCATCATTCTAGAAGCCAAGATACTGTGAGTTTGAGTTCTGCTTTAGGTACAAAGACTGACTTCAGGTCTGTCACTTTCAGCCCTATGAAGGACTCAACAGCAAACCACTTCTGAAAAACCTTGCTGAGAAAACTAGGGACTTATCCAGACCGTCTCCAAAAATAAGACATGATTAAATAGAAGGGGGAAAAAGTGTTTTCCAGGATAAGGATTGTGTTTGGTCTTTGATTGACATATTGAGGATTAAGTATAAGAATGTGAATAGGATAAAAATAAATAAATTAGATTAAATAATATTAATATGATTGCTTGTTGGCTGTTCCTAAAACATTAAAACTTGATTAGAACTTAGAAGACCTCCAGAATTCAAAGGTAGTAATCTAGACTAGGAAGCTGAATGAATTGTGTATTGCTGTCAAAATAATTATGGATGTGCCCACATAGCTGTTATAAGCCTTTATTAAAAGAATTACTTCCTATGTTTTTGAAATGTTCTTATGCTACATATCCAGAATATCATTTTAGCTATTACTTTGAAAGGACTTAGAGGGGTTGGTTGCACAGCTCTGATATAAGTAACATGCCTTTCATTGTAACCAGTTCTTCTATGAGTCTTCCAGTTATATTTTATTTAGTAAACCACTTGAGTAGACTTAAGGATAGTATAACCTTTGATTATTCAGGCTTGAAAGAAGATGTTAACATTCCTGATTCTCAGTAGTATCGTCTTACCATTCTATTTTGCTTCCACTTGCGTTTTAGTGTTCAGTAGAAACAGATGATTAATAGGCATGCTGGAATAAAAGATGTTTTTGGTTTTAAACAATAATCCTGCAACCAGAGCTTCCCGGAATTGAATTTCAGGAAAAGTCTATCGAAATATGATATGTCGGCAATAGCTTTAAAAGGTTATATGTGCTAGACAACACTTTCACCTTCCAATGACATCATGCCAATTTTTAACCAAATGTAAGAAGGAGTAATGTAAACCTGAGAGGAATAAACAGACGTTACTGTTAGTTTAGAATCTGGTTTATTCCCAGAATTTGCCTGGCAGTATTAAAACATATGAATATAATTTTATTTTAAAAATCAACATTGTTTATACTTTGATTGTAAAATGTCATGTCATAAAGCTGCAAATTGTATGGTTTTTTGGCCAATACAGCAGTCATATAAAAACATTTTCTTTCCTTCTTTCCTACTGTGCCACCCCATCCCATATATATATCCCATGAATTTGATTTCAAGGTGGTTCCAGGAAATGATGGGAAGAGTAGCAAATCCTGAAAAAAATCCAATGGAAGAGGATCCATCTGATCCGAGTTTCTACTCTTTAGTGAAAGAAAATGGCTAATATCGTGAATTTGTCATATTGATTTTAAATTAAGAAAAAAAATACTGTTACAGATTTACATGTTATGCTTCTGTATATATTGGGATATTGTGCTTTTCTTAGTCCAGGAGCAAACAAAATGTTTGTGTCGGCACAGTTGAGGGTTAAAAAAAAACAAAAACCAGAAGAAAATAACACTATTGCTGAAATGGAGAATGCAGGGGAATGTGTTTGTGTGTATGTAATAATGTGTGAAAGGATTGTGAAACAATATCAGTTTCAAGGCACCTTGGGCTTAGAAATCACAAGGCTTGATAGTTCTCACGATCTTAAAATCTGCCCAACCCGGTCACAGAGTTTATTTGAAAGTTTTGTCTGATTTGCTGTCTTTCAGCTTTTGTTACTCTGTTGAATGGGGAGCAAGCTCAGAGTGCAATCCGGCTATTTCACCAACATTCCCTTCGAGGAAAAGAAATATCAGTGCAGCTTCAGCCAACCGATGCCCTGCTCTGCATTACCAATTTGCCCCCTTTCTATACGTTGCAAGAGTTTGAAGAGCTAGTGCGACCTTATGGCAATGTTGAGAGACAGTTCTTGGTATACAGTGAAGTCACAGGCTATTCCAAGGGCTATGGTTTTGTGGAATACATGAAAAAGGATTCTGCAGCAAAGGCTAGGTTGGACCTTCTCGGGAAGCCATTAGGTGGAAATGTCCTTTTTGCACAATGGATGGATGCTAATCAAATAACTCCAGAACTCCTACATTCAAAGTGCCTTTGTGTGGAAAATCTTCCTGTAGACTATACTGGTGATGATCTCTTGCAAAATTTCTCAACTAAATATAAACCTGTGTTCTACCAAGTAAGTAAAATGCTTTGTCTTCACAGTAAAAGCTGTCTTCACAGATGTTATGATTTAATTGCATAGCATGGACTTCCCTTGATTTTCAGATTAATATGGTCACATTAATGAGGAGTTATATATTTGTAGCTCTAGGCAGTATTTATTAGATCTGACAATGATTGCCGTCTACAAGTCACCTGGGAATTACATAAATGAATATCTCAACTAATATGTTATTGACATAATAATAATTTATTTAAACATATATAAAATTGCTATTCAACGGAAACGTTAGGAACTTTTAAAAACTAAATTTAGGAATATCTAAAGTTCTGAGGGATGGAGTAGGAAAAAAGCTTCATTATATCAAAATATTACATTTGCAAAACTTGCATTCTTTTTTAAATTTTATTATTTAATTTTTAAAATTTATTTTTGGCTCTCAGTACCGCACAAAATTGTACAATGATGCCGTCTGCCTAAAAAGTTATTGATCTCTTTCTTAAAATACAGTAACAGACTATGCATTCCCATTAAAAAAGTACTGGAAATCATAGCTGGAAGTTTTTCCATCCAAAGTGAGTGATGGAAAATGCTAGATTAGAAAAACCAATAGTTTATGGCTATTGAGGGCAGTTCCTACACATAGCCAGTTGTTTTTCCAATGTAGGCATGTGATCTTTTCTCAGTTCTTTCAATAGAATATTTTTATTGCAGCTAATGTTTTGTTAATAAATTATCTGGTTAGGGACAAACAATTTGAATTAGGGATATAAATATTCTTTTTATTGCAGTTCAATATTAAGGGTTAACAAGTAACAAATCAAACTCCCATTTATAAACAGGTTGGATGTGACCTGGCTTTGATTTACCAGAAAAAGGAATGCTATTTATTGTATAACCACTTGGAATACCACATACAGTTCCATTGCCATGACTCAGAAACTTTTCTTCAAAAACCTAAAAAGATGCAAAAGGAGGCTAAATGTTAAGCATAAGAAATTAAGACTAGACTATGAGGTGAAATTAAGTGCACTTTGGAGAAAAAAAAGAATGAGCTTATTCATAACAAGTGCTGTCCAAAGAAACTGAATGCTTCATTGAAATTTAGGAAACTCAGGATAAATTATGGAGACGTGCATCTTGATCAGGATAAGTTTTTGAAGCAGTGACATTTACAATTACAAAGCAATAGTGATCGAAATATTCATGGAAGATAAGGCACTGGTAGTCGCTAGTTTTAATGTCTACTTATTGCCTTCCAGAAATGGAGGCAGTGCCAATTGTTGGGGAACAGTGTAGAAAGATGTCTCTGCTCTTATGTTGTGCTTGTGTTCTTTCCAGAGACATCTACTTGGCAACTGTGGGAACAAAATATTGGACTAGATAGACTTTCATGTTATCCAGCTGTCTTTGCTCTTCTTCTGGCATGTTGCAAAGATACTTATCGTAACTGTCCTTTCAGCTGCAGGCTGTGTTATTTCACAGTTGTTATTTTTCTAAACATTATTCTGATTTTGTTTATACATAGTGTTTTGTTCTGTGGCAGAATGTTATTATCCGAGGCTATATTCTGCATTTGTTCCCAGTAATATTTTACTTGTGGATCTATTTTGGAACGATCCTAGTGACTAGCATTGTTTTCAAGGAACTTTCATCCACTTTGACAAGGTTTGCACAGGTGGATTATAGCTATTTATGTTTTTATATTGTTCTAGAGAGAGTTTATAGGACAGAGTGAACAGCTGCTACTTGTTTATCAAAGGGGGAAAAGTTCTCGGTTGGCATGAAATGAGTGCTGCTAAGCTCCATATTTCCTGTGGAGGTTGAGCAGATGAAGATTCTTTAAGACCTTTTGAAAGTGATGGATAAATAAATTGCTGTGACATCAGTTATGGACTGGCAATATCAATATAAATATTGACACTTTTCATCTTTTTCTCTTGCTAAATACTGAAACGGGAGGGGGAGCACACTTTTGAACAATGTCTGCCTTTATTAGTTAATTACATAAAAACAATGCCATTCACACTTTCTTTGGAAACAGAATGGAATAGAAAAAATCCAAAAGAGGATTTGCACTTTCCATGAGGAAAAATTTAAGTACAATACTCTATATGCATGTTAAAAACATATTTATACCTTTATGTATAAATGATGGCTCAGTGGTTAAAGAGTAGGTCAGTTCGAGACCTGAGAGCCGCACGACAGGGTGAGCTCCTGTTACTTGCCCCAGCTCCTGTCCACTTAGCACACGGGATGGCAACCCGCGGCTCTGGAGCCACATGCAGCTCTTTTAGCTTTCTCCTGCGGCTCCCAGTTGTCCTCCACCATTTTCAGAGAGACAGAGAGGCACTTGTGCTTCTCTTCTCTCTCTCTGTCTCTCTCTCTCTCTCTCTGTGTCTGTCTGTGTATGTGTGTGTAAAAAAAAGAGAGTGGCCTCACGCTGTTCTCCAACAAGCTGACAAGCTTATTGGACAGGGCTCCTGCCTTTGCTGCATCTCGTTTCAGCAGAAAGCAGCATCTCTCTCTCTCTCTCTCTCTCTCTCTCTCTCTCTCTCTCTCTCTCTCTCTCTCTCTCTCTCTCTCTCTCACACACACACACACACACACACACACACACACACACACTGAGTGGGGGAAGAGGACTGTCAGACCAAGGGCAGGAGAGCCAGCCCAATAAGAATATGTGTCAGCTTGTTGGAGAACAGCATGAAGCCAGCTTGCCAAGTGAGCAGAAGATCAGAGAGAAGGAGAGAGAGGGGGGGGGGAGAGAGAAAGAGGGAGGGAAGAAAGAGGGAGAGAGAGGGAAGGAGAGAGAGAGAGAACTCATGCACAACAGCCTCTATTTCTTTTTAATTAAACTCTTCAATCAAGTTCCCCACACACACACACACAATTTTTGCAGCTCCCACTGTTTTCTTTTCTCTGGGAAATGGGTCCAAGTGGCTCTTTGAGTATTTAAGGATGCCGACCCCTGACCTAGCAGTTTGAAAGCATGTTTGAAAGCATGCAAATGCAAGTAGATAAATAGGTACCATTTCAGTGGAAAGGTAATAGCGTTCCATATGCCTTGCATGTAGTCATGCTGGCCACAAGACCACGGAAATGTCTTCCTGGCTATCTCAGCTAAGAAATGGAGATAAGCATCCCTAGAATCAGACACGACTGGAAATCTTAATGTTTACTTTAGGAAACAACCAATACAACATGGAAGAGTATAGCCTGCTATCCACATGCTGTCTGACAATAATAGGCAATTTCTCGAGCACCACATTCTTTTTTCTTGTGCTTTTTTTCTTACAAATGAACCTCAAAGAGCTTTTAGGTAGCCTTCTGTTGTTCGTTCTTAGATTGATCAGACTTTCTTCCAAGAATATGGGGTTGCTCCAGAATTGAACTTCTAAAGTGAGCATATTTAATATGCAATAGGGAGGGAGGGGAAAGGAGAATAAATGTGCATGCCTTGCTTCTTTGGTATCTCCACCCTTTCCTGTACATAGGGGTGAGAGACAGGCTGAATTTCTAACTATTTTCAAGAGTAGCGATTCCCGTGGAAAAAAATGAAAGCATCAGCAAGGAGTAGTAAGGCGAATATGAAATGGGGAAAGCTACCGAAAGGGTGGGGGGAAAAAAGCACGCTGATATTATTCATAATCACTTTCCTAGATATTATTTGTTCTTTTTTCATTTTTGGAGAAAGATACGAAACACGTATGTTTATGAGTTCCTTGCACATAGACATAGAGAAAAGGTGAAAGAATACAGTGAGATTTATCTCCAGGAAACCGAATGCGCAGTTGCAGCATTATTGCAAATTAGTCTTTGACCAGGAGGGAAATTATCCTTAAAACTACCGTATATCTAAGAAAGAACAAGAAATATGAGTATCCGTTAGCTCTCACGTTCTGTGTCTTCTCTCTGGTTCAAAAGGATACTAGTTTTCTTAATAGCATGTGTCTTATCAGCACATGCTGACTTTACTTGGGAGGAGGAGGGGCATCAAGGGGAAGGAGTGCAGTTATAGATTACCAAGAAGCTGGTCACATGACTAAACGGAATTTAACTTGTTTTTACTGTCTTGTTTCCACCAAAAAAAACAACCCACACACCTGCTATTTGTTTGCTTGTTCTCTTCTTTACACTTCTATGCATCTTCTGTAACCAATAGGCTTATATGATTCTGCTGCTTAACTAGCATAGTCCCTACAGCAGGGGGTAGGCAACCTCGCCTCTTTTATGACTCATGGACTTCAACTCCCAGAATTCCTGAGTCAGCATAGCTGACTCAGGAATTCTGGGAGTTGAAGTCCATGAGACATAAAAGAGCCGAGGTTGCCTAACCCCTGACCAAAGGAATATCTATGGGATTGCTTACTCCAGTAATATCTGCTAGTCTGATAAGATTAGATAGAGTGCGGTCCCAAGGAACGATACCTCCAGAGACTCATAGAAACAAGCTTTCTCAATTTGATGCTCACCTTCTGTGGAAGAAGAGCCCAGCCAGACACTGCAATGGCCTTTTTTCTATTGGTTTTCCTAGAGGCCATTAAAATGTGTTTATTGCATTAGACCTTGGAGATTTGAAAAATGTGAGCTTTCTGCTTCTGGCTGCAGAAGGTTTCCGTTTTTTTGGCTAACCGAATTGGTTTCATTTTGTTTAGTGTTCTCAATATGTACAGTATGGATTGACAGGCTTTGTTTTAATGGTATTGTTTTAGCCTCACTAAGATAAATGTGTAACTCAAAGTCGCTTGTAATTGGAACAGTTTATAAGCCCAGGAAAAAAATGAGAACATGGTTACCTGCGTTCATTTCAAAGTTCATAAAGCAGAGGCACATGATGCTGATCTTAAAAAGACTGCAGTTTGACATGATCACCAAGTGATGCATCCAGGCACCATATCCAGTGAAACATTTGTCTATATAGATTTATTGTTCTCTGGCAAGATAAATTATCTTCCCTACCGAATGCAAACATATTTGAGTATTTAGATTCTGGTAACTGTTGGGGAGATGTTGAGGACCCAGATTGTTGGGGGCAATAAGCTGACTTTGTAATAATGCCGCTGGGGGTGTGTGTGAAAGCCCTAATAAGCAGGCATATACATAGAATGAAGGCTATTGCTAAGCACATTGATTTGTGCTTAGATTGTAAGCCACCCTGAGTCTTCGGAGAAGGGCGGGATATAAATGGGATTAAAAAAAAAAGATGCTTCAACTGTAATGCTATAAAAGGAAACAAACAAAACCTATACCTTGCACAAGAATGCATGTAGATATTAAAACTAATCAAGTAAAATTTAATTGTGTTTCATGCTTTTGGATAAGAAAGTGTGTCAATACGATTGCGTTTAAAAGTCAGTAGTATGTATTTCATAGTAAGAATAATATTTCAAGGAAATATATGCTCATCATTACAAAGACAGGGTATTCATAAAATGGGCAGTATCTATTGTTTCTGTGTGTAATTTATTATCCTTAGTATATTAGATTAAGTTTTGATTAAGGAATGATCTGCATGTTAATTTATTTCATTCAAGACATACAGGTTATACAGTTGGAACAGCTGAAACAGAATAGACTTCTTTTCATTGTGTTGTGAAATGTCCTTTCAGCTTGCTCAGGATGAAGACAGCTCTGTTGGTGGCTTTGCAGTAATTGAGTATGAGACAGCAGAACAAACAGAGGAAGTGGAGCAAAGCACAGATGGTTTGACTATCAACGAAAAACGAGTCCACGTGTCTTATTGTGCTCCTGGAGTTCCGGGCCTCAGTACTCTTGCTACACTTATAGCAGCACAACGAATGGTAAAAATGTTTGGACTGTAAAAGCAGACACATTTATTACATTACTTATATATGGATATTACCACGCTTATGTGTAGCCCAAAGTTAATGGATCTGTGATTCAGGTTTTGTTTCCGTGTGGATTTGTGACTTTTCTGTGTTTGATGGTCTCTAGGAATGTAAAATTTGCTCTGTGTATGCATCAGATTATTTTTCTTTTATCAGTTTCTTCTGAGACAGATCTATGAATTGCTCTTGCAAACTGGACTAGATGACCTCCAAGGTCCCTTCTAACTTTATATATTATTATTATTACTGAGCGAAAGGCAATCTGTTCCTCTCCATATCCTGACAACATTTGCCTTTCTGGTCTGGGTTTAGCTGCATTTACCATTATACTTTGTCCCTATGGTTTTATTTATTTATTAAAAAAAATTTATGCTACCCAGAATCACTTTGGATAGTGAGATGGCTGGCGTATAAATTTAATAAAAATAAATAAATATGAGATCCAATTTGGTGGAGTGATTAAGGCAGAGTAAAGCAAGAAGACTGCTTCCTGCAATCTGGACTCTTTGCTCTTCTTAATGCTCTTAAAGATATATTGGATTTCCATGATCAACCGATCTGAGGAGATCAACTTAGTCTTGCAAGACTCCTGTTAATAAATACCAATGTTAAGCGCTGAGGTCCAGGATCTGTTTCTTCCCCTTTCTGAAAATAAGGAGTCTTCTGGGATTTTGCCTTTCTCCAGGACTTTGCAAAGATTACAGAGAATGGTTCTGCAATTAGCCATGTCAGTTTTACTTCTCTCCCCCCCCCAATCCTCTTTGTGTAATGAAATGTTGAAAATTGAAAGCTTTCCATGATTCTATAAAGCCTTCATCTATCCTAAGATTTTTTTTGCCACTGCTGATTTTGGATTTTCTCATTGCTATTTTGAGCTGTTTGTGCACAAATGAACGAATAGATATTAATATCCTTCTTTTATTGTGAAACTCAGTTTCCTTTTAATTTCTCCTTTATTCAAGATGAAAAACAATCAAAAAGGGTTACTTCCAGAACCAAATGCTGTGCAAATCATGAAAAGCTTAAATACTCCAGCCATGTTGCAGATGTTGTTACGGCATCAGGTGCATGGATGTGGTAAGCTTTGATATATATATATATATATATATATATATATATATATATATATATATATATATATTCTGAAATAATTTAGAATTCCCATTATACATTAATTTCATAAAATAAACAGCTTTGGAGGGGAAGAAACCAAAGCAGTTACAGACCTTTTCTTTTTTTCCATTTTTTTTAAAATGTATTTATTTACTATTGATCTCAAATAACTTGAAGTTTCAGAGTGCATTCCCACTGACTGAGTGTGGAAAATCTGAACTCATATTGAAGGATTTACAGGGGACTTACAGATAAATATAGGCAGACCTGAGCCCTGTTTTTTTTCCCTAAAGAAGGAGTCCTTTGTCTCATAGGCACCTTACTAAACCTTCTTCCAAAAGCTGTGTGAAGTTCTTAGTTATTCCTATATTGGAATAAGAAACTATATGGAAATAGTAATACACTTTTACAAAGTTTGAAAATTAAAAATGAAGCTATCATTTGGGCCTTAGAAATTAGCTATAAAGGTACAGAAGATAAATTATATGTTGCTGAAGCTATAATTATGAGCAAAGCTTGAAGAATTCACTTTTTTGTTTCAGTTTCAAAAAAAGCTTTTTTGCTTTTTTGGGGAGCAGCAATAAATAGTACATCATTTTATCCATGTCTCCAGCTTTTAATATGTGTATCCTTGAAAATTTGGGAATATAGGAAAAAGTTATACCTTATCTTCCTGGCAAAAGCCAAACCTAAATTGTACCAAAGTTGTCTATAAAACTTTCTACATTATTTAAACATTATTGTGTCCATGAATTTTGCACTTCCGTAGAAACAGTGAGAATGGTTTATAGTGTCTGCCAGTCTGCCATCTTAGACAAAAACAGCAACTCTGCTGAAGCTCAGCTTATCTTATTGCAAAAGATAAGTCCTTTAAAATAATGTTTAGCTATTCATACATTATCTTAACATAGGCATTATAAGTAAATTAATGGTAAAATTTGGTTATATTTTTTTTTCTAAAATAGTCCTAGGAGCTCCCATGAATGTGTCTCACCTTGTAAATCCATCAATCGGTCCAGCCTTTTTGCATTTGAATAAAATTCATCAGGTATGTTTATAGATAACATATATTGGTGAAGCAGATGTGTGATAAGAGTTAGAATTTTAGTGTATTATCATAATAGCAATAGGAGGTAATTAGATGCTCCAGTATGAAATGCTAAATTATTACAGTATTTTTCTTGACTGTATTTATCTTGATTGCAACATCTGTTTTATGTATTCTGAATTTTAGTTTCTAGAATTTGCTCCCCAGAGAGCAAAGAGACAGAACATGATCTGGATTTCCATATTAAACTAACAAATACAAGAAACACCTGAGAAGTGGTTATAAACTAAACCGAATTATTGATTTATCTCTGTATTATATTTGTGCTCTTTCTAGGTTGAAGTAAAAAAACATTATATGTAACAGAAATCATACTGCTAAGGTTATTATTTCAGCACCTTACTTGCATTTGACATGCCTTATACTATAAATAACCTTTTTTAAAAAAAATTGTAGTAGAAAAGAAGATTTCTGGTGTTAAAAGAGATCTAAAAAACTGAAGTTAGCTATTATGTCATCAGCTATATTATTTTCATAGCACTCTTGTGATACCTTCAGAGAAAGATTTTACTTTTATACTTAAATACTGGGAAACATGTTACTGGGATTGCCCATAATTGGCCAAATAAGTGCTTTGCCATATGGTTACTTAGTTTGAAAGTATGTTTCAACTATGCATGAGACACCTGCTATGCTTTCAGATGGTGTTGGAATCAAATTCCTTACCAATCCCAGACAACAGGCTCAAATTTTTACACACTCTATTTGACTCTTTATTTTTTAAAAAGAGTAGACAAAGAGGGGGGAAAATGAATATTTTGAAAATCAAAATAGTTGATCTAGATGCTAAAATCTATTTTCTTAATCCTTATTAACAAAGATGCAGAATATTAAATAATTAGAGCAAGTTTGGTCTAGTGATTAAGGTGCCAGGCTAGACTCTGGGAGAGTGTGAGTTCTAGTTCTGCCTTAGCTAGGAAAGCAGCTGAGCGACTTTGGGCCAGTCACTCTCACTCTCAGCCCAACCCACCTCACAAGGTTGTTGTTGTTCTGGGGAAAATAGGAGGAAAAAAGTGTGTTGGATAGGTTCGCTGCCTTGAGTTATTTGTAAAAAATAATAAAAGTGGGATACAAATAAAAACAAACAAATAGATAATCTTATTTTCAAGATTACGTAGTGACATAGTAGATAATGTACTTACCTAATAATGTAGAGGATATTTTTCCTTAATCTCGAAGAGAGCTACCCATAGACTGCTACCCCAACGTTGATCTTGCTGAATTTTGGCAGCAAAGTAGTTTTCTTCCAGCACCATCTTTTGGGGATTAAAAACTTTTTTTAAAAGAGGGGGGGGAGAGAGAATGGGATTCAAAGGACTCTAGGAAATGAAATGCTTCCCATGTAATCAAACTCTTCCAACCTCAAATCCATTGGAAAAAGAACAAAAAGCTTTTGTCCTGCCTCTTCTGCTAATGTCAAAACATTAGAAAGGTACTAGGTGACAACTAGTTGGAAGTTGCAGTGTCTGACATATAAGAAGTTTTGCTGGTTTAAACTTATAAAACAGGGATTTCTCTGGTTATTTTTAATAATGGATTGAATCTTTTGATTCTTCAGTTGCATATATTTGGGAATAGATGGTGTAGCTAACTTAAAAAGTAGTTCCCCTCAAATTATTATGCCTACGTTGTTTTCCTAGCACTACAGGTAGACCTTTGACTTTACGACCACAATTGAGCCCAAAATTTCCTTTGTGAAGCAAGGCCATTGTTAAGTGACTTGTGCCCCATTTTTTGACTTTTTTTTGCCACAGTTCTTATGCAAATCAGTGCAGGTGTTGAGTGAATTACGCAATTGTTAAGTGAATCTGCTTTCCCCTATTGACTTTGCTTGCTGGGAAGGTTGCAAATGGTGATCACATGACCCCAGGACAATGCAGCTGTCATAAATACATGCAGGATCACGTGAATACGTGACCATGGGGATGCTGCAATGGTCATAAGTATGAAAAACGGTCGTAAGTCCCTTTTTTCGGTCCATTGTAACTTTGAATGGTCATTAAATGAGTGGTTGTAAGTTGAGGACTACCTGTAAATCAAAAGTGGTTTGCCTGGCTACCTTCTGGTTTATTTTTTCAAATGACCGGTCTAGCTTACAGACCCGGTATTTATTGGTAGTCTCCCATCTAAATAAAAACCAGCACTAAACCCTATTTAACTTCTTATCCTGGACAAGGTCAGTCAGTTTCTAACACTTGTTGAAAAACAGCTCATTTAAATTTTTAGTTATTTACATTTATATCCATCCTTTGAAATAGGAAGGCATTAATATTAATTAATATTCATATTAATCAATATTAATTATTTTTATTTATTTATTTTAATTAAATTTCTATACCGCCCTATTCCCGAAGGACTCAGGGCGGTTTACAGGGCAGAATAAAATACAATATAAAAATAATATAGAATTAAAATACATTAAATTAATTAAGCCCAATTAAAACATTTAAAAAGCTAAAACCCCTTCAGTCCAGGTCTGATAGATCGAAAAACCAGGTTTTCAGGTCCCGGCGAAATGAACGCAGATCGGGGGCGGTCCTGAGTTCCACGGGTAAATCATTCCAGAGGGCAGGCACGCCCACAGAGAACGGCTCTTCCCCTAGAAATAACCCGCCGGCATTCCCTAACCGGCGGTATCCTGAGAAGGCCCTCCCTGTGGGAGCGCACGGGATGAAGGGAGCTTGATGCCGGCAGCAGGTGTTCCCTCAGATAACCCAGACCCAAGCCATTAAGGGCTTTATAGGTCATCACCAGCACCTTGAATCTCACCCGAAGGGCAACCGGAAGCCAATGCAGCTCGCGGAGTAGAGGTGTTACATGGGAGTATCGGGAAGCCCCCATCACAACTTGCGCGGCCGCATTCTGCACCAGTTGAAGCCTCCAAGTGGTCCTCAAGGGCAGCCCCATGTAGAGAGCATTGCAGTAGTCTAAACGGGAGGTCACGAGCGCATGAGTGACTGTGCGTAGGGCATCTCGGTCCAGATAGGGTCGCAACTGGCGAACCTGGGCAAAAGCCCCCCTGGTCACGGCTCCTATATGATCTTCTAAACTGAGCCGTGAATCCAGGAGGACGCCCAAGTTGCGAGCCCTATCAACGGGGGGTAACACCTCACCCCCCATAGTTAACGATGGACAAAACTGGTTTTCCCGAGATGCCGGTATGCATAGCCACTCAGTCTTGGCAGGATTGAGTCGGAGCCTGTTTCTCCCCATCCAGACCTGAACCGCCTCCAGGCAACGGGACATCACGTCGAGGGCATCACTGAGTTGGTTTGGGGTGGAAAGAAAAAGTTGGTACTGATGATACCCCACCCCGAAACCACAAATGATCTCATCCAGTGGCTTCATATAGATGTTGAACAGGAGGGGAGAGAGGACCGACCCCTGAGGAACTCCACAAACGAGAGGCCTCGGGGCAGACCTCTGCCCTCCCGTCAACACTGACTGTGAACGGCCCAGGAGGTAGGAGGAGAACCACTGTAAAACAGTGCCCCCCCACTCCCAACCCCTCGAGACGTCGCAGCAGGATACCATGGTCAATGGTATCAAAAGCCGCTGAGAGATCTAAAAGGACTAGGACAGAGGAGCAACCCCTGTCCCGAGCCCGCCAGAGATCATTCATCAGCGCGACCAATGCCGTCTCTGTGCTGTACCCGGGCCTGAAACCCGATTGGTACGGGTCCAGATAATCAGTTTCCTCCAGGAACAGAGGAATCTGATGCGCCACCACACTCTCAACAACCTTTGCCAAAAAGCGAAGGTTGGAGACCGGACGGTAGTTATTTAAAACAGCCGGGTCCAGGGCAGGCTTCTTGAGAAGGGGTCTCACCACCGCCTCCTTCAAGGTGGCAGGAAAGACACCCTCACTCAAAGAGGCAGATATCACTGCCTGGAACCAGCCTTGTGTCTCCTCCCGAGCTGAATAAACCAGCCAGGAGGGGCACAGTTCCAATAAACAGGTGGTAGAGCTCAGCCTCCCCATAATCCTCTCCACCTCCTCGGGAGTCACAGGATCAAACTCAGTCCAGATAATACTACTCTCAAGACCGCTCGATTCCTCCCCGTCAGACTCTGCCCAGTCAGCGTCCAACCCGGTCCGAATCGGAGCAATTTTGTCTGCCAGATTCTGGCTGAACTCCTCAGCCCGCCCCTGTAAGGGCTCCTATTATTATTATTATTATTATTATTATTATTATTATTATTATTATTATTATTATTATTATTATTATTATTATTATTATTATTATAATATTACTTAATATATGTGATATTACTTCTTCCTAATATTGGAAAATAGCCAAGATCAAATCCGTAGTGAAAAACTTTAAAAAAACACACACCATTGTTTCCATTAAGAGGAACAAGATTACATTTTTTTTTAATCTTCACTTAGAGGTTACACATTTTAGCAATAGTAATAGCGCTTAGACTTATATACCACTTTACAGCCCTCTTTGAGCAGTTTACAGAGTCAGCATATTGCCCCCAACAATCTGGGTCCTCAATTTTACCGACCTCGGAAGGTTGGAAAGCTGTGTCAACCTTGAGCAAGTGAGAACTGAACTGCTGGTAGTCAGCTGGCAGTCAGCAGAATTAGCCTGCAATAATCCATTCTAACCACTGCACCACCATGAGTCCTACCTTTTACCATCTTTTAGAAGAGTGAAATGAAAAATAGGGTATGTGTACTAGTTCTCAGAAGCAAAATTTAGTAGCTGTCCCAAAGTGATATGCAGTGTTGTCAATTCACAAATATGTGATACATCTTTAATGTTGAAAGGAATTCTGAATTTTGAAGTTTGGATCATATAGTTGGTGAAAGATATGAAATGAATTTATATTTATCTCTTTTTCTTGTTTGGAATAATATTTGTTCCATATGTATATAACTCTTACATAATTCTATTCCTTTCAATCTTACAGGGTCCTGTTTTTGGAAACGCATCAAATTTGTTGCTACAAAATTTGTCACATCTACCTATGGCACCACTATCAAAGATTGAGAATATGCAACCTAATAGTGTGAGTTAAAATAGACCTGTATTTATAATTTAGGCCAGACTCCTGGATAAAATGAAGAATGGAAATATATTCTAATTCATATTTTTGTTGCCAATATTAGTAGCAGCACTAGCAGTATTT
Source organism: Vipera berus (assembly GCF_964194415.1). NCBI lineage: Eukaryota > Metazoa > Chordata > Lepidosauria > Squamata > Viperidae > Vipera > Vipera berus. The sequence continues at coordinate 70,043,198 of NC_138204.1, forward strand.
CCTTTTTCTTCGTCTTCTGTTATCAGCTAAGATGGTAAAACAGAGTATGTGCACTGGAATTCTTTGGAACAATTTTAATCAAATACATTTTAAAAAGTAATCTATAATCTTTTTTCTTTGTAGAAACCAAGTTTGCTTGGAGAGCCGCCAACTATGTTGCTTCAAACAATGTTAGGAATGGGGCCTTTACCACAAGCAGCCCCAGACATAGGGAGTCCGGGAGAACCATGCAAGTAACATTTTGTTTCCTTTATAATAACAGAAATTCACCTTGAAAATATAGGTAGTCCTCGCTTACTGACAGCCTCATTTAGCAACCATTTAAAGTTAGAACATTATTTTAAAATGCTCATATTTACAACTGTCACAGCACTCAATGGTCATGTGATAATTTTAGGGACACAATTTTAGGGACACAATTCAATATTAAATATATTAATAGCCAGATATGTGAGTTAAATTATTTTTGCCCAATGGCAGAAATAGTGGCTCTAACTTTATACTTTACACATTTATTCATTTATTCAATTTCATTTATTCATCTCAAACCAGTGGGTGGCGAACAATCATTAAAAACATTTTAAACTATCAAAACATAATACAAAAAATAAAATTAAAATTATATTGTGTGCACTGCATTGACACCCTGTATTGTGCCCTCTTATTCATATTTATTTAAAAGTTGCAGTGTGTTTAGTAGACTTTCTCTCAGATGTTGTGCCTTAGTGTTGCAACCTGCTATAGAAATTTTAGATTTAAAACCTTTTTATTTTATATTTTTCCCTTCAGAGATAAAAGAAGTTTACCACTGTTACAGTATTCTTTAAAATATAATTATCGTTAACAGTATTTCAAGAAACAAATGGTATATGGATATCAATTATTAATTAGTGATCAAATTAAATATTATCGTACATCTCAAAAAGACCAGCATTTGTCATTTTTGACAGAAAAATAGGATGACTGCTATCATCCAGAATTCCATTCTTAGGGCAAATCATAAGCAGAATTATTTTCCAAAATTAGCGTATAAAATGTGAACAGTATGGTGCGCATATGTATACTTCAATAGGCTTGCACAGTATTCAGTAAGTAAGGATAGTTCAATAATTAGTTGCAAGTATCAACGTGAACCTTAGCGCTTTTCATGTAGTAAAAATCCAGTGTTCTGTTCTATAACAGTTTTTTCTATTTATGGCTGATTCTACAGTATCTCATCAGACTCCAGCTCCAATGGCAATGGCAGCAGGGATTGGCTTACTACCATTCTTCCCAAACCAGCATGTAACTGGGCAAGCCGTGCCAAGGCAAAATAACACCCAAGAGAAATTGCCATCTTCACTGGAACTGACAGAAGGCACCGGCTCCACATCTGAAACATATCAACAGAGCTTAACCAATGTTGCTATAGGAGGCCTACAGGGAGGACACCTCCACCAGCAGAGCCAGCCAAAGAATGCTGACTCAAACATTGGTGTAAGGAAATGGGATTCAGCTTTTTTTTTCTTCTGCCCTTGTACTTAGATTCATTCATTAGTGTTGCAGCCAGCAAGAAGTTTTACAATTGTTTTATCAGCATTCCAATCTTAATTGCAAAAAGCATTTTCAAACAGATTATTAATTTTAAATTACAGTGAAAGACTAATGGCTTTTATTAAAATTAGAAATGTAGTGACAAGTGTTTCCTGTCTTTTGCAATTAATTGCTCTATTTGCGTTAAATATCAGGAAGATGAAATTTGCCTATCATACTAAGCCATAATGTGATTATGGTTTGCAAGCCATAAGTCTTAGATGCAATTTAAAAAAGTCAGGTAAGGTTTACTCAGTCTACCTTAGTGAAATAAAACATGACCTAGCATGATACCTAATGCCACCAAGTTTATTGCAGTTCTTCTGCAGCAGAGTTTCCTCTTAACCAAAATATGAAACCTGAACAGTTTTACTTATGGTAGGATTGATTTAAAATTATCCTTATAAGTTTAGAGATTTCTTTGCATTTATCTTTAAGCTGGTACAAACCCCAAGAATTTAGGGCTTGGAAATATATTTTAAATCATGGTTTATCATTTTTTAAATTATATATGTAATTTGCATGTATGAAATTTGTAATGCAACTGCTGAATAATATATCAATATTCCACTGACAAAATAGCAAACAGACCTGTGAAACTGTTCATTCTGGATAAATTTTCAAGAAACATTTTCTGAGAAAAAAAAACTCACCGTTTTCGTCAATTCAGGGAATATTCATTCAAAAATACAAACTTTTTAAAAATGTGGTTTTTATTTTGTTTCATACTAATAGTCTTTTATTCCTTTTTTCCTTCTCTCTCATATTCTCCACTATTATATACAAACATTTATTACATTCATCTAGAGAGTTTTCTATGAACAGTGTAATAATATGCACTTTGAGCTCGTCCCATTGAGCTGAGTGGATCCTACCTCCAAATTAATATTTTCAATTGCAGTTTCTGTCCTTTTAAAGCCTATGTACACACAATCTATTTCATTTCATACATCAAATTGTCCAGTTTCTAACTGCACTCTGCTCAACCTGGTAGGAAGGAATGTATTCAGAGTAGATAAGTAAGTGCTCAATCCCCAGTTCCTTCCAAAAACTAGTTTTTCTCCTGCTCACATAATGTTTGATACTAATGTGGAATTAATTAACAGTTTGGGGCATGTTCTGAAACATGACAATCTACTGGCAAATATGAAATCTTTTAGGTTAGTACCAATAGGAACAGGTGCCTTGGGTACAATCCCCAAAACATCTGGAGCACCACTTGAACAGCATCAGCATTGACAGAATCACCATCAGTCAATTGCAAAAAACAGCTTTATTTTAAACAGTTTATATCCTGCACAGATAAGTAACGCCATCTAGCAACATCTCCCTATCCTGAAATGGACTCAACAGGTGGATGAAAATGCCAATTCCAGTCGAAACATCTGACAGTGCGATGAACCGTAGACTTATTCAGTATCTAGAAATACTGAATTTATCGGACCTGAACACCCTAATTTTACAAAAAACAAAAACAAAACCCAACCCTGCTTGGAACTGCCTATATTATTAAATGCTACCTTAATAATTCTTAGGCCTTGATTAAGACTTGAATTGTTAGGTTTTAACCAGTCTTATACTGTAAATCTAACTGTGGATTACCCACATATAATTTATTATTAAATTACCATTGGGAAGAACTTGATGCAGATAAAGAGCCACACCAATTAAAGAACTAGCAGCTGTGACTCCGTGTTCTGAACAGATAATAATTGATTAAACTTGTATGCTGCCCAGATCTCAATGGCTCTGGGTGACAATCAAACAAAGAAATTTCAATCAAATCAATAAAACATAAAAAGGAGAGATAAAAGATGGCATATACACACCCTTACATACATACATGGGAGCGCCTGCCCTCTGGAACCAGCTGCCGGTGGAGCTGAGAACTGCCCCCGACCTCCGATCATTCCGCCGGGGCCTGAAGACCTGGCTCTTTGAGCTCTCGGGCCCAGGCTGAGGAGAAATTTTTAATTGGGGTTTTAAGTGTACAGGGTCAATTTAATATTTTTTAATTTGGTTTTTTAACTTTTGTATGGTGGATTTTTTAATTCCCTGTAAACCGCCCTGAGTCCTCAGGGAAAGGGCGGTATATAAATGTAACTAAATAAATAAATAAATACATGCTGTAATAAAGCAGGATGACTATTCAAACATTTTTGCTTCGTTCAACAAACACTCATTCTTTATAACATACAGGCTGCTTCCATTATCTTTTAAAATGTCAGTTTTGGTTCAGCTGAACCTCAGTTCATCCAGAATGACTCGTTCAGACTTCCATGCCACGAAGTTTGTTTTGTACACACCTCTGTTTTATAGCATTTCATCATTGTTTTTCCTGCAACAGCAGCATTTATTCTCTTATATTCATTTTTTCCCATCTTCTTTTACTTGGCAAACTTTTTAATGCTTTCTATTATCATAACTTTGCACAATGTTTGTAATGTAAACTTTTTCATTCTGTGTCAGGCAGCTTCCATTTCCTCTTTACTATTCTGCTTTTCTTATGTGGCATAACATAACCTTAGTGCCATAGCAAATTTGTGTTATCTCCCTCTTCCTGTACATAGAGACATTGCTTTGATATGGCCCAGAAAAGAGTATAGTTAATATACTTGCCTGTTTTCCTTTTAGTAGTTTGGCGGATAAAGTTCTGTCTCCCAGCCTTTAGGTTAACTGGCTAATCTGGTTTTACCAGTCTGGTTTAAGGTTGATTATTTAGTCATTCATTTTGCCTTTAAGAAAGAAAGATTATATTCTGTATTGGTTCCTAGACTAGTTTCCTTCAGTTGAAAATTCAGTAGAACAAAAAAGAATGCTACATTTTTGTTGTCTAAAAGAAAGAGACATTAGTTGATGGTTGCACACCAACAATTCAGCTTAGATAGAGAGTTTGCCCTTATGCCTTTCAAGCCTTTAAATGTCATGCCACATTAAAAAAAAAAGCAGAATACAAGACTCAGAAAAAAAATCACAAAAATCATACAGGCATTTATATTATATGTGAGAATAGCCAAAACAGTGCCATGTTTTTTCTATATGTGCTCTACTTTTGTTTGGCTTTTATTTTTATCTCAGGTACGTAAGCAAGAGCTTGAACATATAATGACTGTATAGCACAGATAAGTTTGTGTGTGTGTGTGTGTGTGTGTGTGTGTGTGTCTAAAGTGGTAATTATTGTGTTATCCTTTAAAAAGAATGGATAAATTTATAGATAAAAAAGAGTTAAAAATTGTAACGTGTTTGTAACGTGAGAGGTTAGTTAGTAACGTGAGGGGTTTTCTAATGGAAAATCACTTTGTACTTCGGCTGTAGTTATGTGATGAAATGTATCTATTTTATAGAGTTGTTCCAAAAATCAAACCTCTCTACTTGGAGAACCTCCTAAGGAAATACACCTCAGCACAAATCCCTACTTGAACTTGGCAAGTGTTCTGCCTTCTGTGTGTCTTTCAGGTAAGCAGGCAGGAGTCAAAGAGATTATAATACTTGCAGATAATACAATTATATTGTTTGGTATAATTTAAATCTGGAACTTGCCTTTAAGAAGAGTTTACAATAAAAAGATCTGCTGTTGCTGATGTTTATCATACAATCCACTGCAGGACGGTTACATTATTGAAGAGTATGGACCATAATCTATTATGCATGTCCAGTGCTGGTTGGTAGATAATTTGTTTTACAATTCCCAGAATAGGGCTGAAAGAGTGTAACTGAAATTAACTCCTTTGAATTACAGTGGTACCTTGATACTCATTGTTAATTGGTTCCAGGAGGTGCAACGAGTACTACAAGTGCCAAACAAACCACCTGATTTACCACGTGACCTTTTGTTTCAGCCGGGAAGGACTTCCTGTCTGTCCCTATTCCTATGTCAGTGACCTTTCCAGCATGGCCGACTTCCTGTCCTCCCTCTCTTGCCCTGTCACCCTCTTTTGCAGTGACCTTCCCAGCATGGCTGACTTCCTGTCTGTTCGCTACGGCTATTCTCCTTTTTTAATCGTAGCATATCACGTACCAAACAAACAAAGACAACATTTTTGCTTCAAAATGCATCGAATACCAAATTCGACGGGTTTTGAAGCAGTCAACTACTGAGGTATCACCGTATGCTTATTAGTGCCTTATTTTATTTTGTTTTGAAAAGAACAGCTCTATGCCTTTGTTTTGTTACGAATTTATTTAATATTGCACTGTGTACCTATAAGGGCCTTTGGGCAAAGCAAATGTGTTTAAAACTATTTATACCTTGTTATAATTAGTAATAAATTATAATTTCTTCTTTTAGGAGCAGTCTCCAACAAAGCTAATAATACTAAGTCACAATCTGTAGTTGCAAGTAACTCAATCAACAGTGTAAATGCTCAGGGAAACACACCACAGCATGCACTGGAAAACTCTTTTAACTACTCACGACAATACAGTGATTATACACAGGTATGTGAGAGATATATAATGTCACTGCAGCTGGTGACAATGTATTCTTCTTTCGAAAGCATTAATTCTCCAGACTGATGATAATTGAGAAACATCAATCAGCAAGATTTGCTGAAAAAGTCAGATTTCCAGTGCTAAGAACTGGATTACAAGTAAATAGTGAGTGATATTGTTGTCCTGGGGGGAAAAAACCATACTGTAACCATATGGTAGTAATATTCAAAAGAGTTCTGATAGTGAATTCATGCAAATAAGAAATTAAATGACCTGCAAATTAGAGATCACACTTGGTATAGTGCGCCTGTTTCTTTTAGCTGTCAAGAGCTGTTAGCTGTTAATTTAATAGCACCTCTCTGTAGGTTGTATAGAAGAAGAAACAAAGTGTGCAGGTAATTTATACAAATTCGGAATCTCGTTGCCAACAGCTATAAGAAACAATTGTATGATTTAGAAGCATAGAGAGGCAGGTGGTCTTCAAATGGTATGTTGCAACTGTTAGCAGCCTTGGAATCAGCTCCATAGCTATAACCATCATTGCTTCCACAAGAATTTTCTGTCACTGATGTGTAATATATTTGTGGCATGCATAATAACCCATGAACAGCCTTGGTAAAAGGAGCTGATTTGGCTGGATGATATTTGAAATTATCTTCTTCTAATCCCAAGAGAAACCCAAGGAAGGCCCACTCTTTATTTAATCTAGGCCGTTGATTCCATATTCTGGATACTTTAAATCTGTCGGGATGCCTTCTCCTTTGACCTATGAGAAATCCAGTATTCCCAAACTACTACTCAAACACACAACAGGTATTTGTATTATGTGGCATTATTATAAAAAAAGAGCACAAATTGCTGATTATATAAAGTAACCCATAACATGCTGCTTAGGGAAATCTTGGTATAATTCATCAAATACAGCCTTGCATTAAAGGCCAATTTTAATACAGGATTTTTTTTAAAAAAAGGCATAACATTAACCATAAAAACAGATCAAGCAAACTCTTCCTTAGTGGAAGAGTTGTTTGTTTTTTTCCGTTCAATGGGGTCTGGTTCTCGGAGACCTCCTGGACAAATCCCTGACGTTTTCCTGGCAAGATGTTTCAGAAATGGTTTGCCATTGTCTCCTTGCTAGGGTTGAGAGACAGAGATTGGCCCAAATACACCAAAGCAGGACTAGAAAGCATGGTCCCCCCGATTTCTAATCTTAACTACTGTACTCTAAATTGAAGCTAGTACTCTCTAGTTAGCAAAGCCACTAGGGCAGGGGTAAGCAACCATGGCTATGACTCATGGACTTCAACTCCCAGAAATCCTGAGCCAGCACAGCACAGGAATTCTGGGAGTTGAAGTCCACGAGTCATAAAAGAGCCAAGGTTGCCTACCCCTGCCCTAGAGAATGGCCTGCATACCGCTACTTATAAAAATAACCCGGCCGTCTTGAAAGTTATATTGGAAGTTTGATACCATTTGGCAAAAAAGAATTTGTGGCTACAGTTTGATTATGTATTGATTCATATGAAGTGTAATCTAAACGTTGCTTTTTGCTTTAAATGAGACAAGACTGAACTGGGGTAACTGGTTTGCAAAACGTGTACTCTTGGTGGCATACAGCTGGCAAAACAATAATTATGAAAAAAATAAAAAATGCTTTTGCCTTTTGTAGGATTCAGTCCAGCAGTGGTATCAGCAGTATGCTCAGGCATACCATAGCATTCAAACTAAAGTAGGAGACTTAGAAAACAGTGGCTCAGATGTAAGTTTCTTTCATTTGTTTATTTGCTGGGTTTATATAGCCTGCTTTTCAATTATAGTATCTTTCTTTTAAAAATTAGATATGGTTTTGTTATTATCATTTTCTGATTTTATATATGCTTAAAGAAGCAGCCCATTGTTATTTTTTTTTCTTCCTATTACAACCAAATTCACCTGGACCAAATATTCTGTAGCAGTAGACACCCATAGAAGTCTAGCAGACCCATGTCCCTTGCCTCATTTCCAAACTGCTTTTCTTTGGGTGACAAGAAATTGTTCAGGATTGGCTTCGAAATTTGGTGGGGAGGCAGGAATAAAAATTGCTGATGCATTGTTCTGCAAACTTTATAATTTTTGCTCTAGTCTAGAAAGAAATTTAATTCAGAGGAGTTTTTCCCCAGAGTATGAGGTGGGAAGCAAGCCTGTGTACTATTATAATTTATGCATAAATAACACTTCAAGTTGCAAACCTGTGTTTTCATTTTCTTGTATATGTGCTCTGTTGGGTCTTTTTGGCAATCCTTTTTCATGCTTCACTGAATTTTTCACATGACTTATCAGAAAACAGCCTTACATTACATTGTCCATTTAGCTCTATATTGTCTACAGTAGCTACTCTTCAGAATTTGACTGGAGCCTTCCCAAACCCTACCCAAAGAATCAAGGAATTAAATCTCTGGTTTTGTCCTAGGAAATCAGCAGCTCTGCTCTGGGCAATATTTCCCATCTTCTTGCAAGGGATTGTGTAGAGCAGAGGTCCCCAACCCCTTGGTCCGTGGACCGGTACTGGGCCGTGGCATGCCAACAACCGGTCCGCACAAAGAAACAAAGCCCCATCCATGGGATGCAGGCAGCACACGAAACCACGCCCTCTCTGGTCCGTGGAAAAACCTTTCTCCATGGAACCAGTCCCTGGTGCCCAAAAGGTTGGGGACCTCTGGTGTAGAGAGTAGCTGCGGAATGTCTTTTACTATAGGGATAGGATGTTTTGCCCAGAGTTTGAGCTTATTCTACTTTCACCATGTGGCTCAGGGATCAGATATCAGGCACCAGTTAGTAGCTTAACTGCCAATTTTGCATGACTTGCAGTTTTTAGAAACTCAGAGCTAATCTCTTACAGAGTGAATTGAAATTCCAAAGTCGGGGTATAATTAAGAATGAATAGATTTCTAGTGAAACTTGTTGTGACAGATTCCTGGAAAAGCTTTGCTTTTAGAGATTACATACAGTATATTTCTGTCACCTAGACTTTATTTTGTACTGTGCTTTTCCTAGCTATATACCACTAAAACTCTCATGTTTGACACTTTTTACCCCTGCATTTGGGTGAAACAATGCATGCTTGAGAAACATTTTTTTTAATCAAAGTACCTCAGGCTAACTTACAGAATGCATCCAAAATCCTGGATGCTTGACTCCCCTGGGACTGAAATTTGGCAAGGTTGCAGCCGCTTTCTGATTATACTTCCCAGAAACCCATAGGTTCCACGGCGCAAGGGAAGATGGGAAAAATTTATATCTGCTCACATCCCTGCCTTCCTCTGGCCCTTGCACCCAATCAGCTGGCAGCGAGGCTGCTTTGGAATTGAAGTTTGAAATCTCTGAATGCCTAGTGAGGAAGAACAAAGGAGTGATTCGGATTCCTACGGGCAAAATAGAGTTGGCTAAGGGATGCTGGTGGTTGACAGATGAGTCCTATTCTTCCCTGGAATGATGTTGCCTTTGGGGGACAGAGTAGAGTGAAAGGGTGCAGTTTTCCTCATGGTCCACAGCTGCCTTTTCCCACCTCTCTCCAGCAAAATGTAGGCAGTTCCATGGTTTGGAGGAGGAGGAGTGGGAGGAGGAGGAGAGGAAGAGGACTCTCCTGAGGGGAGGGTAAATAACACAAATTATATTATATGTGGAAAGAGGAAGGATGAGGGAGTGACTGAGATGGCTGCTGGTGAGGTAGGCCTGGCTGGATTGTGCTGGCAGAAGGTGAACCTTGTTCCTCCCTGGAGCAAGAAGGAATGTGGAGCAGGGGTGCAGGTTTCCTTGGAATTCCCAGCTCCCTTTGTTACGCCTTCCCCAGCAAAGTGGCAGACAGTTCCATAGGTCAGCTAAGGAAGCGGAGGAGGCTTCACCAGGACTATCCCTTCCTGTCATGAGGGAGAGGAAATGGCAGATGCCTACAGTATATATGGAAAGAAGAAGGCCAACAAAGACAAAGATGATATGTTGTCTAGTGGGAATTTAAGGCAGTGCCTACTATATGTAGCTGCTTTATCCTTACAACAGTGCTATTACAAATTAGGACTGTAGCGATGTAGCAAGTTCACCAGTGAACTTTAGAAGCAAGAGAAACTCAAGACTACAATCTCCTCTACACCATTCTCTAAGTATTATGCCAGATATGCCTCTCTTTCTGAAAATTTATGTTATTAATTTGTTGCAATTTGATTTCTTAATTGGTTATCAGCTTTCTAACACATATTTTTCTTTTTCTGTTTTGTTCTGTAGGAACCCAGTGGAGGAGTTTATGGTGATTATGGTACCTATTTACAGGTCATGCCTTCATATTATGCTGCAGCCCAAGGATTCTTTCATCCAAGCGCCTTGCCATTTACACCTCAACATCCCCTGAAGGTAAGAAATATTTCTGATGGAGCCTAAAACGACAGAATGCATTAAACATAAGCAACATTTAGATAGCTACAATCCAGAGTCCTATATCCAAAGTCCTATATCATGTTGAGATTCATTGAAGGATAAGTAGGGCAGAGTTTAATCTGCTATAATTTCTTTTTTTTCTTTTTACAATATATATGTTTTGAACAGTTATGTATTCTCAGTTGAGATCTTGTGCTACCATTAAGTGTTCTGAGATAGTGCTAATTTATTAGAGTTGCTGTGAATGCTGTTTGTTATTTTAATAATACTTTTTCTGAGTAACCATGAAATTGGAATCAACTTAGACCTCCTGTAGTCAGGGTTTCACCTGCCTCATGTCCTGCTCTAAAAAACTAGCGGCAATATCCTGAAAGGGCAGCTTTGGAAACTGCAGATAGATTCCTTTTCCACCTGCAAGAATACTTTATACAACTCCACCCAGGAATACATAATCCAGGGAAATAAAATTCTGAAACCATTTCTATCTGTTAAGATCATTTTCTTGTGTGGATCATGGTTAGAGTTTATCAAACACCAAATTCTAGGTGCTGCACATTACTATATTTGACTTTTTATAATCCTTAGATGACTCCAGTAAAAAATGAAAAGCGGAGCTCTTCATACCTCATCACAAATCCAGAAGACAATCCAGTGGAGTATGTTGGCCCACACCCTCAGGGCTCTGGAGTGCATTATACAAAACTGTACCTTAAAAGAAAACGTGTCTATTAAGATTTCTATCTAATTGAAATCAAAATCACTTCTTGTGGCATTCTTGCCACAGTTATCTTTATATATACAGTAGATAACATGTGCAATAGTATTGCAGAAATTAGTTTTGATAAGGAGAAATGGTATGGGGAAGAGGCTTCCAGTTTAATTTTTTGTTGTTTGGGTTTAAACACTTTTGAAATGTGTTTTAAAAGGACAGCAATGTTACGGTGTGAGAGCTACTCTCAAAGCAATGAAATAATGGAACTTTCCTACAGAATTGCTGAGAAACTGCATTGATATTCTTAAAAAGCAATAATGCTGGTCAGTGATGTTACAAGAAATCTCTTTGATGACTTAAGGTCCTTGATTGAAGAGGATTCATGTTTCATTCTGTTGTCTGTTTCACATTAATAATGATACACCATTATTGAGATGATTGGGTTTAGATTTATAACTTTCAAATGTAAATAATATTAGACAACTCTCCTAGCAGTAAGTTAAAAAAATGTCAAGTTACACATGTACTGAAAATAATGTTGAAATATAAAGTATGTATAACAAAGTTTCTGAGGAAATGAAGGACTGATTAGATTTACGTCTGTAGATGTTGGCCTTTAGGGTTATAAGTTCTAAATCTAGACAATATTTAAACACATGTTCAAATTTAGCGTGTAAGAATATTTAATATCCAGTTGGAGCTGAATTTATATTAGTCACTTGCATTTAATTAAATGATTATGCTTTCCAGATTGTTCTTACAGACACCTGATTTATCTCACTTCCAACTTGAAAAGTCTTTTTTGTCACACTTTTTTGACCATTTGTGGGGACGCTCCCCAGAAGTAATACTTTGTACATACGCAAAATGCTTCTGTTGATACGCTTTCTAACTGGTCTACTTTTCTTGTGAGTAAAAATGTGTTTGAAACAGGCTTCTTTACTACTGTGTGTTCAGTATTGAGAACTGTAATATGACTTTACCCATAAAAAAGTAAGTGTATTTAAATCTGATTGAAATGTTTATTGGGGTTGTGCCACTGAGGTCAATAGCAGCTTTATTGCAGCAAGCAGCTGTTCTGTAGAATTAGACCTAAGTGTCATATTTTAACACTAAGTAATGGGTTTTGGTTGTATGCTCCTGGAAGAAGGCAGACACTTCTGGCAGCATTTATAGTGCAACCTTAATTGGACCCACTATATTTATGTACTGGTCTCATTACATTTCCATTATCTTTTGACTAATCAAACTCTTCATAAATAAACGGGCAAGTTAGTGTTCTTACAAGCCTATATAGTTTCGTCCACCTCGCTCATATAGGAAGAGGTTAAATCAGCTGAAGAATGTACACATTGGGCAACCAATCAACTTTTTTTTTACCTGCAATAATATTACAGAAATTTAAGAAATAAGCAGTTATGATAAGATTGTTTTGCCTGGTTATATCTTTATCAAGTGACAGCCCTATGGATGGTTTACAAAGTGAACCTCCTTAATGTATGCCTATAGTAAGGAATGGAAGGAGCGCAAAAGTTCAATGACTTCATCCACAACTTTAATATTATAGTTCTGCTGATATATCACAGCAGCATAATTACTTTGTGCGCTCAAATTGCCGCTTTTAGACATATGGTAGACGTGAATAGAAAAAACAGTAGAAATGCGAAAATAATAATTAGTTTCTCTTCCATTTGCCCATACAAGCTCAAAAAATATGCCCTTCCTTAATTTAATTGTGGGAAGCTTTATAAAAGGTTTCTTTGTATACATAATGGGAGGTGAAGTTCTGCACAGAGATCCTGTAGTTTGTAAGATAAAGAAGTCCCTGCACATTTCACTCTGCTAGTCATTTGACTCTAGGGAGCAGTGTTCATCTCCATTTCAAGGGCTATTGAGCCAGTACTGTCCAAAGACATTTCTGAGGTCATCTGGACAATATAGCATCATGATGCACTGTTACCTTCCCACCGAAGTGGTACCTATTTATCTAGTTACACCTGCATGCTTTCGAACTGCTAGGATGGCAGGAGATAGTGCAAGGACAGGAGGTCACCCAGTCATGCGACGCTCAAGTATCGAATCTGGGCTTTCGGTTTTCCAGCCGATAAGCCCAGTCTTAATGGCTGAGCCATCGTGCCAGTAGAACTAGACTGAATTCCCAGCAGGTATCTAGTAGCAGACCAAATATTTAATATCCAACACTTCTTTATGAAATAGTGCACCCTCGCCCCAGTGGCTTCTATGAAACACTTTTTTAAAAAATCCTATGCTGTGTTTGACCATAATTAACCCACTGTAGGCATTCAAGTTGGTATGCGTAGTCACAATATTTTTTTAGTGTGTTCTTTCTGAGGTTGTCATGCAGCCCAATGAGTCATCATTTGGGGGCCCCTATAATGAGCAGCTATCAGGGAAATGGACAAACACAAAAATGGCTGAGATGGATCAATCACTTCGAAGTACGCTAAGTACAGGCTTGAGCACAAAGCTTATTTAGAACATTTTTTTAAAAAATGGATGAACATTCCTGGATAAAATCAAGAAGTTTTTTTTTAATAAAGAATAACAAAGTGCATATAGAATATTTATAGATTACATAAAAGAACAGGCAATTTGAAAGATGGGTTAGGATTAAAATTATATTTTACATTATTACAAATTCTGAATTGCTCTGTAAATGCAGTATTTTATTTTAGGAAAGAATAGCTTCCTTTTAAAGAAGAATGCCCTGTTTTTTTTTAACCTAAAAAAATACTTGTGAATTGACAGTGAAAAGGACAACCTGGTAAGTCCAGTATCGTGACTCCTTTTCATGTATATGCATATTGCCATTTTCCTTCAATTCAAAACATAGAAGGGATCAGGTTTAGTTAGATTCAACGGATTGGGTTAAGTCTACTTAGAATTGACCAATGAAATTAAAAGCCTTTCTGTAATAGAACTGTAAAGTTCTATTTCCTTTATAAACTGCAGGTAAAATACTTACATTATTGGTGAATAATGTATTGTATTATATTTTATCTGTGGCAACATCCTTGTGCAGAAGGGACAGTGCGGTTCAGAATGAAAGATACACACAAGTCACTCCTCTGGCCAGATGCTTAGTTTGTTGATTTGTCTCATGACGTTTATTAAAAATATTGTCAGGCATGAGGTGTGTCACTTCAATATTGACATAATGCTTTTCCATTTATCTATTTGCCTCACATATAAAAGGTGGGTGTATAAAAAACCCTGCATTCTGCATAAGTCCTACTGTATATAAAAAAAATCAAAGTTATATGAGTATTTCATTTGGAAATTTTCCTTGATAGTAAAAGGAGCAACCATTGCCATTTGGTGATGCCCCAAATATCCTAATCTAACATTCTTCCCCCAACCAAAAATGACAAATTTAAACAGACCATTTCCATAGTTTTCCAATTAAAGGGAAGTAAATAAATGAAAACATCAAACAAGGTCCTAGGGATGAATTACTAGCGGAGGTCTTGGCTTTATACACGTGATGAGGCTGCATTGGCACCAAGCATACAGGAAACAAGTTTACAATTACACAATATACAAAAAGAAATAGGCTGGGACATAAAGAACTAGTGAGTTCCCAACAGTATGCTTTACAGTAATTTCTTCCAATTTCTTCCTATGAATAGCAAGTATCCATAGTATGATATAAATTTTTCCACTTTTAAGATGACTTCAAAAGTATGCTACTCAGTTACGTGGGTAACCGAATTTGAAGGTTACAGATCCATATATAAGTCTTCTCAGTGGAGAGGAATATTTGTATGGCTCTTCCGGCAAAAACAGTATTAGCATTTTTTGCATAATATACATTTTCATGAAGAAGTAATGTAACATGCTGCATACTTTAAGGCCATTATTCTGACAAAACTGCTGCTTTCTTCTAAAAATTCTGATAGCATTCATATGTTGCACAGACCAATCCTATTTTCACCAGTCAGAACCTAAATGAACAGAATACAACAGTTCTGGCCACCCCACTGATGTCAAACTGCCAAGCACTCAATGCTTTTGATGCTTGGGCTGACTGAGTAGCAAACTCTTATTTCCAAGCAAAAAGGAATAGGGCATTACTGAATTGCAAAATTACAAAACGTAGCAACAGGCCGTCTTTTTAAAAATATTTAACAGGAACAGTATAAAAATGTGAGATTATAACTTCGCAATGAGTGTTTCAAAGCCTTGAATCAGATTGTGAAAAGTTGTCCTCTCGCCAGGGTCGTGTATCCAACACTTTCTCATCAGTTGGTTAACCTAGAAAATAAAAGGCACAAAGGTTCTCACCACATTTGCTTTCTGAGGCTGTGACAGCATACAAGGCAAGTTTTCCCCCCCTCCCTTATGGGAGTTTGTTTCTATAACTACCTTAAGGGAACCCATTTAAGAAAGAGACTCTAATTATAGCTTAAGTGTTCTGTAATTTGTAAGGCTATTAAAATATGCTAAAATTGATTATCATACAGTATTATTACATGCTTCATTTCATTGGTCCGTGCTTGATAAAAAAAAGAAAATGAGACCACCTAGCATAGAGCAGATATACGTCTGGTATACCTTGGCAGGCAAATAGCCCATTTGTAGCAGGGAGGTAAGAAAATAAATTAAAACATAAAGTCTAGACACAGAATAATTATGCCTTTGTGAAAATGCAAACTTCCTTACTAGCAAAGAGAGAATTAATTTTTGAGACTATGTAAATGTAAAAATTATGGCAGCTAAGAAACTATCTAAGGAAATGCAATTCTGGGATATTGTCTTTAATAGCTCAGATAGAGTCCTTTGCAGGTCCCAGAGGACCGCATGCAGCTTGTCAGACTAATTCTATGTACAGTTGGTGACAAGAATGCTGAATCTTTTAAAACTGTAGATAAAGCTTTATCATTTATTAAGCATGTTTGGTTTTATATCTGTTAAAAGGTCTTCTCGGAGAAAGACCATTTCAATGAAACCTTTTGCAGGAAGATTTAATTTCTCTCATAGCATCAGGCAAAGGCTTTTTAGGTAGCCTTGGACACACTGGTTGATGCTTTCCCGAGGCCAGATTGCTTCTAGCTTTCAGGATGAGATTTGATTCCTCCTTGCTTATGAAAAGCCTTTGCTGTAGAGGTGTTCTGGGCAACATATGATCTTGTGAAATGAGATAAGTCATGGATACTAAGATAGCTGGACTATAAAATTTGAGTGAAGCTATGTTAAGTTTCCTTTGAATTCCAAACACGTAGCTTCATATTGTATCACTGTCCCCTTCCTACCTCTGCCCTGTCTATATAGTGGGGATTCAGCCACCAGCATCTGAAGGACTGCTGTAGGTTCTAGTTCAAAGGTAACAGAATAACAGAGTTGGAAGGGACTTTGGAGGTCTTCTAGTCCAACCCCTGCTCAAGCAGGGAATTCTATATCATTTCAGACAAATAACCAATAACCTCTGGAGGCAATGACTTTTGTTAGCTTTTCTTTAAAAAAAAAACAAGGTAGGAGAAATCACTTTAGATCAGTAGAAGAAAGACCAGGAAACAATATCCTTGCTAAAATCATCCAGCCTAGGAGAATCAGACTGCTTTCTTGTGAAACTTGTGGCCTAATTTTTTGAAGCTGCTCTTTTGAACCAAGCCCCGTGTAAATATGTATAGTTGCTTCTAGATGTTGAATATAGGGAGATGGTTAGTTGTTCTTTTAACAGACACTTAAGTGTATCATGTAAACTTTGCTGAGTCTTATTGAAGTTGAAGGAGGAGATTATCAAGAAACTGGCACCCATAAAAGGCCAAATATACTAACAGTAAGGCTATAATCTTGGGAAATAACTTTGGAATAGAAGAAAGGACAGAGGAGGGAATGGAATCCCAAAATTATTGATATTTTTATGGTAATACAAAGATACCTGTGATGATGGTTGTGTATAGGCACATGGAGCTGTGCTCCAATATATCTATATATCTATATCTATATATAGGGCTTTTTTTCTCATAGAATGCTCAGAACGGCGTTCCGGCACCTTTTTTTTTTTTTGCAAAAAAAAAGAAAGCTCCCTCTATTGGCTTGAGTAGGCAATAGGAGTAGGCAATCTTGACTCTTTTTTATGACTCGTGGACTTCAACTCCCAGAAATCCTGAGCCAGCCACGCTGAGGGGAAAGAGAGAGGTTTCCAAGCTGAGCCATGCTAGCTCAGGAATTCTGGGAGTTGAAGTCCTTGAGTCATGAAAGAGCCAAGGTTGCCTACCCTGCACTAGAGGAGGACATTAAAATTATTTACAAGGTTACTTCTTTAGGAACTAAACTTTTAGAATCTAAAACAGCTAATTCAAAAAAGCTAACAGGAAAGAACCTCACATTTTTCATCTGCTTCTGTCTTTTGGAAGGTAAAATTAGATAACAAAATAATCTATTTCCTATGTTAACATCTCTGCAATGCAATCAATAAAGGTAACAGGAAAGAAATGAGAAACATTTTTTCTCAATGTAATATGTCTAATTTAGCTGATGCTAGAAAAAAATTGTATCTTTTGTACACTCTTGAAATCTATTTTGAATCTATAACCATTTATTACAACTAAACCACTTTAAATTAAATAATTCTTAAGAATGAAATATTCTTAATTTGGACTTTACTTTTACTGTTTGGACTGTTGTGTGTTTTGAAAAATAGATTATTT
The DNA here is from genome assembly GCF_964194415.1 of Vipera berus. Lineage (NCBI taxonomy): Eukaryota > Metazoa > Chordata > Lepidosauria > Squamata > Viperidae > Vipera > Vipera berus. The sequence continues at coordinate 70,060,994 of NC_138204.1, forward strand.
AGAATCTAGTTATGTTGCACTTCAGTCTTTAAATAATTAACCTAGTATATACATAACAATATATGATGTTTTCCATGGTGAGCTTAACATCAATAACAACATTTATTAAAAAAGCTAAAATAATTTCTGGTGGTATTATCTGTACATTAAAATTTTGTTTAGTCACAATCTTTCACTTTTCACATTCTGGACAAGCAGTGGTCATATATCCTAGCAAAAGATGTTACATATGTGCATAAGCGTAGTCAGTAGTATATGCCTTTTTAAAAATATCAAACATGCAAAGAAACAAAAAAAGTCCAAAATATCTGTATTACATCCAATAATGCCAACTTTGCAACCAATATTTCTCATCTATAACTATGGCACCCTAAGGATACCTGCATACATGCAAATGCTTCTCTGGGATCAGTAACGCAGCAGGGATTGCTTTTTCCTTCCAGTAACTGATTGCTGGGAAATACCAAACATGGCCTTGAGAATTCCAATGTTTGTTACAAATTTTTCTGGATGTGGTTGGAAAGAGGCTGTTTGGCGCCGGAGACCACTGCCACAAGGAACACAGCTCTGGGTCGGGGTTCGGAGCAGCTCTGGGTGGGGGCTCAGCACAGGCCGCGGCGTGGCAACTGTGGGGAGGGGAATCCCCATGCCAGCTGTGGGGAGGGGAAACCCCGCGGCATGTGGCTCTGAGCCTCAGGGGCGAGGGTGCAAAGGACGGGCAGCGACGCCATAGCAAGACACCAGCATCGCTCCCAGTGACAGCACGTCTGAGTTCCGGCACCTTTTTTTTTTTTTTTTTTTTGAAAAAAAGCACTGTCTATAACTATCTATATATCTACATCTACATCTATATCTATCTATCTATCTATCTATCTATCTATCTATCTATCTATCTATCTATCTATCTGTTATTCTAAATAGCTTCTTTGAGAAAAATTGTTGAATACTGAACTTCAAATATATTACAAATGAAGCCCACTGTTGCTCTTCTGTATCTTTTTTTTTTTTGGAATGGCAAAAATAGAATAAACACCAAAGACTTTTTGAGCAATTAGAACAACTTCGCTGGCCCTTATGTTTAAAAGGTGCTTCAGGAAACGGTTGACTGTGCTGCATTGAGTACACCTTGCAGCTGATGCTAGAACAGATTAATTAATTAATTAATTATTGGGACTTATATGCCGCCCTATCTCCCGAAGGACTCAGGGCGGCTAACAACAATAAAACACAAAAATACAAATGTTAAAAAAAGATTAAACTAAGCTTGACATTGTGTTTTCTTTTTAATCGATTTGTTCAATGAGATGTCCCAAGCCAAAAAAGAACTGGAAAAATCTAACCACTTTTCAAACAAAATGCAGCATCACAAATTTTGCCTGCCTCCGTTACAGAAGTGGGAGAGGCCTCTACAGAAGAGGAATCTAGCTCTTTTCTACGAAGGCTGGTGTTTCAGAAATGAAAAGAAAGAACTCACTGGGAGTCAAGAATGATGTGTTTAAATATTTTCATGTTGTTTTTCTTCCTGAGATGAAATAAAACTTTCAAGTTGCCCATAGATTCTGCAAAGATACCCTTTAAGCCTTATCCAAATAGAAGCTATCATAAAAAGAAAGGGAATGCCAATTTGACTTGAAGCCACACCTGTATTCAAGTCATATTCTCTACTTGCACAATTTTGTGTGTTCTTTTGCAGTTTAAGAGATGTTAAGAAGGCTTAACGAAGTGAACAAAGTGAAGTCTCTCACCTTTGGGTGGTTTCTCCTCCTCCCCCCCAGTTCAGATAAATAGTTATTCAAATAACGTTTTAATTATATAAGCTGCTACCTTTTAATTGTATTTGTCATGTCCTAAGAATGATGATGATTTGACCACTGAAAGTACTAGAATTATTTCTACCTTGTACAAAAGACAAAAATGTGGCCTTAAAAGAACTGCCCTGTGAAGGCTGTTACTATATCTGCTGACAAAGGATGGGATAAAATGGCATCGCCAGAGGAATGTGTAGCATTAAGGTGCCCATCTGGGAGGGAGAGGCTGGCTTCTGCCTCTAAAAAGCTGAGGAAAAAGTGGCAGCTGAATCTGTAGAACATGGAAGGCAGCTAGCTAACGCTGAGAGGATGGATGCTGCCTTCAATAAGCACCTGGGCAGGGCTGAGAAAGAGGACCATTTTCTTCGGGCTTTCAACTGCTCACAGCAGCAGTGTGGGTCAATAACTTCCACACTCACTCCTGGTGAAACTTGCTATCTGCCTGGTTTCTAACTGGTGCATTCCACAAGCCAATCGGGCAGGAGAAAAAAATGCAGGGAAATGGAAGTGTTTGGTTGGCGTGGTGGTGTGCACTGGTTAGAATGCAGTACTGCAGGCTGCTTCTGCTGACCGCCGGCTGCCAGCAGTTTGGCAGTTCGAGTCTCATCAGCTCAGGGTTGACTTAGCCTTCCATCCTTCCGAGGTCGGTAAAATGAGGACCCAGGTTGTTGGGGGCACTATGCTGACTCTGTAAACTGCTTAGAGACGGCTGTAAAGAACTGTGAAGCGGTATAAAAGTCTAAATGCTATTGCTATTCAGTTCTCTGTAAAAAAAATCAGGCAAAGAATTACAACTGGAAGAAGGAAAGCAAAATTTAAGTGGAAAAAAAGAGTAATTCATTTTTTGAAGGAAAAAACCCCTAAACTGATGAAACTTCATCAGACGGGAGAAGAATTAAAGGTCTCATGATTGAATCTGGGTAGAACGATGACGCTCACTCAATATGGTTTGTAGACCAACTGAGACCAGTGATCTTAAGTTGGAGGTTTGAATGAAGAACCCACACCTTCCTCTCAAAGGGGCCCTGACAGTCATATAAGAGATTCATCTCAATCCCTGTTTAGAAAAGTATGCATGTTTGGCTTACGGAAGGCTTGTCTCAAATTAACATTTCTACTTTCAGATTTGGATGTAGTTGTCCCAAAAACACAAAGGTCACCAAACTAGTGGAATGAAACTTCTGTTCTGTATAGAAATGTCTGGGGAAAATTATCTTTTAATGTTGTAAGTAAAACTTCCAATAAAATGATTACCAAAAAAAAGTTTGAGGAAAAATGATCAAGGCTGGAATGCTCAAATATGTTATAAGGAGGGTATTGATTTTCCTCTGAATGTCTTCTCTGTAAAGTAATGAGATGCTATACATTTGTGATCAATGTATTTAAATATGGAATTCTACTTCCTCCCCAAGCCCTGGGGGGAAATCACAACTCAGCCAAATTTCTGCAGAAACTCTCGGGGAAAAGGAAGTAGATCATTTGGATAATAAAGTGGAAAGGGGGACATTTACAGTGAGCTTAATTAATACTTCAATTACAGTGAGAGGAGTTCATCCTTTCCCTGTAACTAATTCAAATTTGGGGAAGTGAGGGGTTTCCGTATGACCTACAGAAAGAACTTTCAGAGCACATAAAGAGGAAGTACATTTATGCCTTACTAATTATCCTTAGATTTGTTTAAATCTGTTACGGTTAGTGCTTAATAGCATTGCCATTTTGATGACAGTTAAAAGCATTAAAAAAAATCAGACACCCTTTTATAAAAGAAAGGCAAAAACATATTTACCTCTTCTGGATAGTTTTTAGGACAAGGCAAGCGTTTCCCCTCTGCTAATATGCGTACCAGCCGTGTGACTGTCATCTGGCCTTGCGTTGGGCCAATCATATTCAGGAATTCCTGTAGATTACAAAAATATATACTAAGCAGCATTCCTCCTGATGAGAGATCCAGTAAGGTAGGCATTAATCAGGCTGGTAAAAAATACAGCAAAACTTTTATGTTCATAACTTCTTGGATGCTGTTCCTTCCCAATGAATTGAGAAACATAACCACAAATATTAATTGGCTTAAATATCTAGGACAGCAGAGGAATATTTGGACAGTTCAAACATTTAATAATATATTTGGTAGGTAAAGTAAGATTTCCAGAAAAATGCCCTGAATATTTATACCCCCCCTTTTTTTTTAACAAATTATGGGCAATGAAGCATCTCAAAAACTACCGTATTTTCCGGCGTATAAGACGACTTTTTAACCCATGAAAATCACCTCAAAAGTTGGGGGGTCGTCTTATACGCCCAGTCGTCTTATATGCCGGAAAATCAGTGGGTGGCGTCTGGCGGGAGCCGGCAGGGCAGTCCTTAGCAGCTGGGGAGTGCGCGCGTGTGCAAGACTGCCCTGCCGGCTGCCGCCCGACGCTCTTCCCTCTTGAGGCAGCATCGCTCCCCGGCTCCTAAGGAGTCCTCGGGGATGCTGCCTCAAGAGGGAAGAGCGTCGACGGGAGCCGGCAGGGAAGTCCTGCTCTCGTCTGATGCTGCGCTTCCGCCGGGCGGTGCTGGCCGAGACGAGCCAGCAGGCAGCCGCCGTGAGCGCGGCGCTGAGGGGCAGCGGCAGGACGGCCCAGCGCCTGCAGGACGGCCAGCAGCCCCATGCGCAGCAGCAGCCACCAGCTCAGCAACAGGTCCGAGCGCAGGAGCCGCACCGCCAGGCTGCCCAGGAAAAGCAGCCACACCGAGAGGCTGCACGCCCAGTCCAGCTCCATGAGGGGCAGGGCGGGAAGCCGGCCGGGAAGAGGGACTGGGAGCCCGGGCCGAGCGCGCCTCGGCCGACGGTGAGAGGGAAGCGGCACATGAAAAAGAGGCTGCGGGTGGAGCTGCCCCGCCCTGCGCCGAATGGGAGAAGTTCAAGGCCTGGGGGGGGAAGCAGGAGGGGCGCCGGCCGTGGCGGGGTGGCGGCTGCCCTCCAGTGCTGCCTGCCGCCCGGGAAACGCACCTCAGGGGCCGGCAGAAGCGCGGGAGCAGCGGGAGGGCCGGCGGGGCCAGTCGGGCCTTCGCCTCCTCTGCGACGGACAGGGAGGGCAGGGCATGTAAGTATTTTCCGGCGTATAAGACAAAAAACCTTGAAAAACTTCTTAAAAGTAGGGGGTCATCTTATACGCCGGAAAATACGGTACTTGCAAGCAAGAATCCCCGGTGGGATATTGAGCATTACACTAGGAAAAAAAAATTCTTTCAATGTTACTTACTGCCATTGGACTACACTCAGAATCACAGTAAGTTAAAAGTTCATACAGGGTCACTCCAAAGGACCAGACATCTGAAGCAATATAGAATTTGCTCTGTAATAGGCATTCAGGAGCATACCTGCAAATGTAGGAGATTGATTAGTTATTATTATTTCACTGGTTTAATTTAACATTGTTGCCCGACATTTACCCAATTAATAATGGGAAATGTTTGATTTCTGGGCTGTAGAGATAAAGTCGTCACAACGTGCATTGTTAACTTAATCCTAGAACAAAGGGTTGAAGGACAAACACAAGTGTTAAGCAGCAGTTGAAGAGAAAACAAAAAGGAAACAAATCGAAATATAAGCAATAAGTTACTGACAATAAGCAACTGTTACAACAGAAAAGAAAAAAAAATGTTTTTAGGAGATGAGAATAAGGCCAAATTCACCAGTTTCTGTAAACAATTCCTATGTTGAGGCTAAAGTAGGTGGGCAGTTTGATGCTCTCCCAACAGCTCTGGCACAATGATCACTTTCAAAGTTGGTTGTGTAGCCCAAAGCATTTGGGAGGGCCCAGATGCTTGCCTCCATCTAAACATTAATGGAAGCAAATACTATACCTTTATTTGTACTTGTGTTCGTTTAACAGTAATTTTGAGACTGTAGTAGATGATACAATGCTCTCATTTTAGGCCCAACCCATATAATTAATTCAAGTGATTTTAACCAAGCATGTCTTCCAGTTATAAGGGGGGATACTTTCCCTGCTTACTCTACTCCAGCAGTTCTCAACCTTTCTGGCTCTGCGAACTGGCAGCAGCAGGTGTGTGTGTGGGGGGATGGTTTTGTGCATATGCACACCACTTGTACTAATGCAGATTGCGCAGTTTGGTTCCCAGTGGCCAAGGCCCAAGGGTTGAGGACCCCTGCTCTACTCCATTCTCAGGAACTTTCCAATGACTAATTACAAAATAGCACGAAGGTATCACTGCGCCAGGAACCACAGGATTATACAACAGAATGGTCCACAGTGACACAGAAGAGGTTCACTCACTTTGGCCAATTGCTTTATTGAAGGAAAAATAATTGCTTAGGTTCCATCTCTTACCAGAACACAGGGCTGTCTCGATCATCATTTACTTTGTAATATTCCTTATCGGTTTCAATGGTTTTAGTCAATCCAAAGTCCCCAATCTTTACTCTCTGCTCATTTTCAACTAGAACGTTTCTTGCTGCTAAGTCTCGATGAACATACTGTCGAGATCCAAGATAATCCATTCCCTGAATGAAAAAACAAACATTTGAAGTCAATTTTATTTTCTTCTGGCCAACCACTTAAAACAGTGACTCAAACTTTTCTTCACCGCGGACCCCTTTACATACCTTTTGTGGCCACAGATCTCCAAGACTTAACTCAAGATTTAAATCATAACATTTCTTCAAACTTTTGCGGACCCCCTGTGGCAACATCACAGCCCACCAGGAGTGAGCAGACCACAGGCTGAAAACCACTGACTTAGAACATTTTCTTTAAAGAGTTTTCTTCAAAGGGTTATGCCAAATTCCTTTGTTTCATTAAGTGGAACTGTTCAAAGAATCAAGTGTTTTACAGAAGTGAAAAGTATATGGACTAAAGAGAGCCTCGCTGCATATGTAAATGTTCTTTTAACGCAAAAATGGATAACATGAAGCTCCTCCCCCATCACAGAATGCCAAGTTTCTCCATAAAAGAAAGTTCATGCATTTTGTATAATAAAAGTAACATGCAATGAAAAACCAGGAGCAGAGGAAAAAGTAAAGGTCCAGATCACAAAATCAGTATTCTGTACTTAGTCTATCACTAATAGTTATCTTGGGACGTATGAGAAGTAAACACTTTTCTGTGATAGCCCCACCCCCAAGTGACATATTTTTCTCTATAACTTTGCAACTTCCTACTCTTGTGGGCTTTTGACAGTCCCTGGTTTTCCTTTAACCCAACCTTTTATTAATCTTAATGCTGCCTCCATATATGGTTTAACATAGTACTGTCTTCATGGTTCTTTATCTTATTTTTAAAAAGATTATAGTGTAAATAGCCTCATGGGGGCTTACTCTAAAAGAGGAAATGTAATAAATCAGACATGTCAAACACAAGGCCCGGATCCGGCCCGCAAAGTGGTTTCATGTGGCCCGCAAAGCCATCCTGGAAACAGTGAGGGAACGGCCCCCACTGCCTTGGCACTTGCCCCGGTCCCATCTCCTTCTGCCAGAGACCCTCAGATCTGTCCCACTCCTGCCCAGGCCCCCATAGGCACCCTTGATGTGAACGATGTAGAGCTGGCCATGCCCACCCAGTAGGCCATACACACTCTAGCCACGCCCACCCAGTAGGTCACACCCACCCTGGCCACACCCACCTGGTCCCCTGAGGGCAACTGCAATGCTGATGCGGCCCTCAATGAAATTGAGTTTGACACCCCTGTAATAAATAAACTTTCTAGGAGAAACTAAAGCATTATTTATGACTAATTATTTCAAACACCTACTGAGTAGGCTAATTGAAAATAAAATGTCTTAATGTCTGCTATTAAATACCTACCTTGCAGATTTGTACAGCATATTTCAGTTGTTGTTTCAGGAAGATTTTACTTTTGTTTCGAGGGAGATAGTCCTTCAGGCTCCCAGAAGGAAGAAATTCCATAATAAGCTTAATTCCATTACCACCTTGTATTTAAAACACACAAACACACATTATTTCAACCAAGTGTAGGAATTAATACTACTGCCTATTTAAAATGTTCTTCCTGCTGTTCTGTCACTTAATCTACAGGTGGTCCTTGATTTATGACTGGTCGCTAAGCAACTGTTTGAAGTTAAAACCTACCTGAAAAAAGGGACTTACGACCAGGATCCTAAATTCCAACTGTTCCCCCGCCCACCTTTCCAGGGTCACATGACTACCCTTCTGCACTTGGCAACATGATCACATTTACAAGGGTTTGTGACATCCTGCAGTCATGTGGCCACATTTTACGATGGTTTTGCTGAAAACTAGCACTTCTGTTTTTGACAAAACCGCACCACATCGAACTTTGCATTTAAACATATGTTCACCACAAAAAGCATAGTAAAATCAGGGTCACATGACTGACCCATTTTACGACAGTTACAACTTATGACTGCAACGGGCAGGCTCCATTTATTATTGTAACTCAAGAACTACCTGTATTAGATACTTCAGTTGTCAAAGCAACTCAAGGTGATATACAAGGTAATGATTAAAATAGGACAGGAGTATCTATTAGGATTACAGCTAAAAGAATGTTTAACACATTCACTAGAAAGAAGAAAAATCTTGCCTGTTTATCACTTTTTCCGATAGTTATTTTACACAACTGAAGGGAGGATGACATATATGACAAATATATGACAAATAAGTCTTGAATCAAATATTGCATACTTATTGTATGTTTTCAGCCATGAAGCTCTATTCTACATATTACGGATGGGTTGGGCAATGTAACTTATTTTTCTGTGAAATTCAGGAAGAAGCCCAGAATCAACAAGCATTTGTTAATAATTTCCGGAATAATTTAGTACATAACTTTTACAAAGTACAATTAGTATTTCTGAGCACTGCTAAAACAGTTCTGGACATAAAGGAAGGTTGGTATTGGTATATGGTTTATAATCACAGTGGCAGCTTAAGTTACAGATTTAATAAAAATCATGGAGATTCTCATAATTTAACAGAATATGAGTTTTATAATAATGCAGGTACCACATATTGGAAATAATTTATTTTAACTGAGCCACTGCTTGAGATGAAGAGTTCGGCAGTTAGGTCGTCCTCTAATTTGGAAAAGAAACATTTTTTAAAAAAGAAGCAGCAAATAAATAATTTCCAGACATTACCATCTTCGGTGCAGATTCCTTTGTATTTCACAATGTTTTCATGATAAAGGTTCCTTAGAATTTCGATTTCCTTCTTAAGATCAGCAATATGATTCCCGCCACAATCGGGTTTCAGTGACTTTACAGCTACTTGTTCTCCTGTATTATCACCTTCAGGGTCATACCTGCAGAGTTCAACTTTGCCAAAGTGGCCCTGGTTTCAAAACAGAAAATATTGATTTAGAATATATTTTACGCCCTTCTGATTAAGATAATTACAGGTTATTGTAACAATACTCCATAAGTAGCCTTTGTTATTTAAAACAGTCATGTAAAAATTACCCTATACTTTTAATCCATGTGGATGTCAGAACCTGCCCAATCCTTTCCGTTTTTTCCCATCTAATAAACCCTCCTGGACATTTCATACCATGGTTTATTGTTACAAAACTGCTGTGCGATATAACCATTTCCTTACTTACCAATAAGAGATGGTAAAACATTCGGAGAGTTTTGAGCCTCCACATCCTTCTCTAATAATATTCTTCTTTGCTCTCACAAGAACTATCTATATTATTTATAATCACATTTGTCATAGGCAGCACTCCATACCTGGCCCACTCATAAAGATGTAGACAAGATATTTCCCAACAAGATTGATTCTATTAGACTTTTTGAAAGTAGTTGGAGCACACTAAGGCATACTATACTAATCATAGTAAAAGAAAAATGCAGCTACATTTTTTCAAAGACCTGTTACAAGCTCAAAGGAAGAAAATACCCTTGCTCTTTCATATTACTGCTCTCATTCTATTAGCTTTAATAATCAATAGTGTAACATAATAATACCTCGCCTAAATCACGGATCCGCTTCAAGAAACGCTTTTCAAATATTGTAGGATCAATCTCTGCATTAGGCTTCTTCTCTGAGACAATATCAGGATCTGACACAAGACAGAAATGTGTCTACATAAATAATTATTCAGATTTCAGATTACAGGTATTAGATATCCTTACCATATGCTGCTGGCTGTACACATGTACCACATTTATTTTACTGTCTCCTCTTGACACTCCCAGCCAACCACAGCTGCCATTTTCTCTCATGTGATGGAAAATTGCTATCAGAACAAAGGCAGGCAGCTTCAAGTGGCAAAGGAAAACTAGAAGTAATGGGCTAGTGATCAGAAGCCACCAGCTCCTGGCAGGTTAAATTTTTGTGTTCTTTTTCCAGAACTAACAGTCCAATTTGTTGCAGCAAGTCAGCAGAATTGCAACAAATTAACAGATAAGAGCCATTAAGTGTAATTGTACTAGATACATTTCAATGTTTCAAGCACTGGCAAAAGATACAATAAAGGGGATTCAGGCAAAGAATATTGAATGTGCTTATTTTTTATTTCTGCAAGTTGCTTCCAGAAGGTTAAAAATGTAGGATTTTACTCCATGAGAAATAAAATCCAAGTCATGATATTACTAACCCTTAATATATGGGACTATTATACTTGCTGACCTGTAGTACTTTCTCTGGCTCTATTAACTCTAAAATAAAGATCTGTTTCTTTGAATTCTAAGATGACATTTGCACATTTAGCATTGTTACAGAATACTATTAAGCTCAGCAGGTATTATTTGCCAATCATTAAGTCCTTACTTTGCTGTTCTAGCGTATTGATATCCCGCATAATTGCTCTAAAGAATGGCCTCTGACTGGGGTCATAGTCCATGCACTGCTTCATCAGGTCAGCTAGCTCCTTGCAGGATGGGGCTGGAAGTGTGAAATGACCTTCATAAAATCTCTCCTTCTGCAACATGAAATGAAAGGAATGGCATTATTCATAGAACTAGGCAATAAACCTCTCAATAAACATTCCACAAAAGGTATATCTACAAGTAATGTTTTCTGAAGCTTAACTCCTATCGCAGAACTGAAAATTTTTCAAACCTCCATTGTAATTTTTTTTAATCCCATTTATATCCCGCCCTTCTCTGAAGACTCAGGGCGGCTTACAATTTTAAGCACAAACCAATGTGCTTAGCAATAGCCTTCATTCTTTGTATATGCCTGCTTATTAGGGCTTTCGGGGGGGGGGCAAGCGGCATTATTACAAAGTCAGCTTATTGCCCCCAACAACCTGGTTCCTCATTTTACCTACCTTGGAAGGATGGAAGGCTGAGTCAACCTTGAGCCTGGTGGGATGCGAACCTGCACTAATTGCAGGCAGCTGGTGTTACTTAAGGAGGCATTAGCCCACTGCTCCACCAAGGCTCTTGTAATTCAGATTACCCACAAATGATTGAGTAAAGTTCCCTTCTAAAGTTGCCAGTGAATACTTGTTTTTTTTCATGTTAGTGAATGCTATTAATGACACAGATATTGGATGTATTAACTAAACCTGTGACATTCTAAAATCTATTACACTCTAGGAAAAGTTGACTGAATTCTGCCTGTCCTGCCAATTTTCTGTGGGAGAACTAAAAGGCCTTTCCACACACTGAAGATAAACAAGAAAAGAGTTTCTTACTTTGGTAACGAGTCACCAAGAAAAGAATGCCTGCTTGACTTTCCCAGAACCTCACCTCTGCTAAGGTTTTGTCTTTAAGTGGTACTTCTCCATTGTAGCAAATTTCCCATAAAGTGGTCCCAAAACTCCATTTATCTGCTGCTACATTTAAATTTTTGGAATCTTCCACACATTCTGGAGCCAGCCAAGGAATGCGTTCCACACATTCTTAAAGGAAAGAGCGAGAGAAATTTTGGAATGAATTGTTTTGTAGTGGTACTCTGCCCCCCATATGGCATGCTTAACTAAACTTGAAATATCCTTACTCAGGCATGATGCCATGCTTTCCCTTCAGCTGTCCTTGAAGGCTGATATAGGAAGGGACAAAACCCTATGACTCTGGGTATACAGAAACAACAGAACATGTGCTTCTCCAGTGCCTACATTACAGAGAAATCCACACTAGCCTCATCTTACCATTACTGCATAAATATCTAAAACGGCCATGAGACTTCTCTTCCTCTTGCTACTGTCAGATACCAACACTACTGTAATGCATAGTTGTAAAATCTATTACACTCTAGGAAAAGTTCACTGAATTCCAGAGAGATTGTCTTGCCAATTTAGAGCAGGTTGCTAGAAAATTCTGTCCACTTCCTCCCCCCCCCCCCGCAACCCGGTGGAATGTGATTCAACTAGTATCAGTGAGGAATAATAAAGTTAGTTAAGGTAAATGCTGAACCAGTTAGCACTGACATGTAGAGGAAATGAAGTGTTGGTATTTCAATAAAATTAGAGGGTATTTTTCTTTAGTATGCCAGTATGTACAAGTAGTTTTACCTTGTCTAGACAGCACTGTAACTGGAATTCCTGGGTCACTTAGCTTTATGAAAGGTCCATATTCATTTCCGATCCCTTCTCTTGCTAACAGTATATTTTTTGTGCACACATTTCCATGTACTAAGTTTTTGTCCTCCTGCATTTCAGAGAGTTTAATCAGTATTTCAACCATTTGTTAAATACTGTCAGACAGCATAAAAAGGTGCTTAAAGAAACAAGTTCACAAAACACAATGGCTTGGATCCTAAGAGAAGTTATCTAATCAAAATTCAAAGAAGGAATGTTCCCTATTTTCTTCTTTCCATTCCGGATGATTTCAATGTTCAAGTCTCTAGGCAAAAGATATACAAAGCTATCTTTCTCACAACTTTCATAATTATTTTAGGATCCCTGCAAACCATTTCTTTTTCAACATGGCACAACACTGCATACTGCATCATGAATGCAAAAAAAAAAAAGGGTGGTGGTGGCAAAAGATATCAAAGATTTATATCCCATTTGTGAACTCAAGCATATCAAGAGTCATTCCTTCTGCAGCCAAAATTCCTCCATGTCTCCAACATTTGCAGATGTATTAAAAAATTCATCTTGACATATCTAGACAAAAACTGAGCCTGCTCAGCGAACCTAGACTGTTGGTTAAATATTGCAGGGCAAGAACAAGAAAAAAAGGGGGACAGAATGTTTAAAAATCTGGGGGGGGGAACCCAGGCAAAATTTGACTGAATCCTCATATCTACATTAGACAATGCAGATAATTTAGTTACAGAGCTGAAGGAATTTGGCCAAGATCACAATAATTTAAACCAAATTACAGCAAAGATCATAAACACACAATTTACTATTTCATGACATATTAAATGTAAGTTGTTAAAACCTGTAACAGGCTTGCTTAGCAGCTGTAAATAGGTAACATGTGATACAAAACCAGGAGTCAGAATAGCTATTGGCAGATGATACCTAGGACTTACCAGGTAGCTCAAGGCACTTGCCAACTGTTTTGCTACTTTGAATTTCCAAGGTGTTGTAAGAACATCACTCCTACGGTGCATAAAAAGATCCAGAGGCCCAAACTCAACTAATTCTTCCACCATAATGTCTACAGCCACGATAAAAAAAATAAATAAGATTGGATTAAAAATAGATAAAAATACAGTTCGTGTTATTCAGTCTTCAGTGCATTTTGGTTAGGAAGAGAGATCACATGAAAGTGAACCCTCAGGAAAATTTCATTCTAAAATATACGACTCAGTACATAAACATTTTTCTATTTAAATATTTGGGAAAGATGGATACATAGTGTGTGAAATTTCAAGGCAGATGTAGGGTTGTTGCCAATAGGCTGACTTGATCCCAAGGCTAAGTGGGGGATTCCAATACCACCTGTGTCCTTTGGACACTTGCGTCCCTCCACAAACTCCAGTGGTTTCCAGATAAAACAAACTGCTGCTAGAACTAATCATTGGGAAGGGGTGACATTAAATAGAGGACCTCTTGCAATCATAAGCTATCACTACTCCATATACCTAAATAAGATTGTTTCTGTTTGAAAAGTTGTATTTACTTACTTTCCACATCACGTACACAAACTCCATGAAGCAGGACAATGTGCTTATGGGATATTTGTCTCATCATACTGGCCGTCTCAAAAAACGCCTGTTAAAACACACACATTCCAGGGGTGACATCAACAAAATTGAAAGAATGGTCCAAAAGCTTTATCATCTCCCCAATACCTTTATTAACCCCTACTAACGATTTGGGAAGACTTGTAACTTAACTTTTATAAGAGGAGAAAGCCCCATCTGTAATACTAAGGTGTGGGATTCCTAAGCAGAAATGCTTCTAGTGGAAGAGGAGCATTTTGTTCTAGACTGATGTATCTTCAGAAGCACTGAAACATTCTCACAAATTATGGATAGCTGTGCAATCCCACAAAAAAGCCACACCAACAGATGTTCCATGTCTGACGCCACCACCCCCGGACTTCTGAGTCACCTTTTCTTCTAGCTGTGCAACTCAATATAAGAATATATGGTTACACACTGTCAAGGACAAAATGCCCGAAACTGTTTTCCATTTATATTAATAGCTTTTTGCTTCAACCCCAGCATTAACGGTAAGAGAGCCATCAGCAATATCAGATTGTTACACAGTAACCTTAGAGATACCTACCAGTGAAATGTCTCTGTGGCTTGGATCCAAGACTTTCAGCAGAACTTTCATCTGTGTTTCCCCCTGGTAACTTTCATCATCCTTATAGCTCAGAATCCCAGAGTAAATCTGTGTTCTTGTTCCTCTGCCAAGATGTTCACCCTAAAATACAAAGTAAGCCCACAAATCGCAAACTTATCAAATCATGCATGTTTAGTGTGTTTGTGTATGTGTGTGTGTGTGTGTGGGGGAAAGGTTATTTGAAGGAATGTACACATGTGAGTGCTAGTCTTGCAAGGAGGCAGGGGGGAAATAAATAAACTTGTTTTGCACTTTTCATTTTAAGAGGAAGTAAATGTACAGTACTCTTTGGTAAGCAGAATGTTAGAAACGGTCAGATGGCATTAAGTTTTCATTGAACTGACTCTGCCAGATAAAATTAGACGCTATATTTAATGAACAGCTACCACATTATATTTATGGGAATTTAAAACTAATAGTTATTGTCTGGTTTTTTTTGTTGTTGTTGTTGTTGCCAATTACTTTGGTCAAAAAAAAATATTTATGCTAATCGTTATGGGAAATTTCTGAAGCATGAACAAGCCGAAAAAGACAATGACAGATTGGCATTACCAAGAAAAAAACAGTTAATTAAAAAAACAGAAACTGAAAGCTACAAACTCTTCCTCCTGATAATGCTAGAAAAGGAGATTGGTGTTCTGTACCAGCCTGCTACCGGCCCTGCAGAAAAGGCAGGGACAACCCCTTTACAAACGGCAAGAGGCTGGAATTACGCCTGCCAAATTTATAGCTACAAAAACAAACAAGACACGAACCAAGAAACAGGAGCTTTAAGAAACACAAACTATCCAAGCGGTTGCCTTCAGCAAACCAGCCCTCCCCACACATTCCCCTTATATAGAGTTCAGGGCGTGGCTTCTCTCTGCCTCCTTCCGAGAAGCCCCATGGCCTTCCTCTGTTTACTCCTAATTGACTGCCTCCTGCGTCGGGCGTCCTTGAACAGGGCCAGCTGTGGGTCATCTTCATCCACGCTGTCAGGCTCACACAGCTGGGTCTCCGTGGTGACCAAGTGGGAGGGGCCTGGCTGAGGGCTCTCATCAGCAAGATCTTCAACCCCCTCAGCAAGGTCTTCAACACCCCCCTCCTCCTCTGAGTCGTCCGACCCAACTGCCGAACCCACAGCCTGACCCTGAATCACAACAATTGGGAAGAGAGGCCTGATCTTACATAACATTAAACTATGGTTTTAACGTATCTCCAGATCATTCCAATGAGTCTGTATTTAGCGAGAACGTGAGTCTCATACAGATAGTACTCGGCTTACAAGCATCCATTTTGTGACCATCCAAAGCAGTGGTGGGATTCAAATATGTGAATAACCAGTTCTCTGGGTGGATGCTGCTTCTGGATGTCCATTCTGGGCCTAGTCAACAATTTTCACATTTTGCAATTTTTTGATAAGCAAAGTCAATGGAAAAACTGGTTACACTTAACCATGTTACTAAACTACTGCAGTGATTCACTTAACAACTATGGCAGGAAAGTTCATAAACTAATAATGTGTTGCTTAGCAAGAAAAATTAGAGGCTCAATTGTGGTCATAAGTCGAGGGCTATCTGTGTACATTTTGATGTGAATGCAGTATTTTTCTTTTTGTTTTGCTACATATCATTCCCTACTTCAAGTAATTCTTTCCAAATGGTTTCAAAACAGACCAGAAAAAATAATCTGTGCATAAAATAACTTGCAAGAGTTTAAGGAATACTCCTATCACTTAAAAAACACGAAGAAGCACAATCGCCCAAACCTTCATAATTAGTTAGTATGAGTAAATAGATTATGCAATGAGTTTTGCTAGATTTTCTTAGACATCCCTGCAAGGTTTAATGAGAGAATGCATTTATAAAATTTTAAAAGATTTCATAATCACTTACTTGCTTTATTTCTTCTTTAAGTATTCGATGAAAACTCAGTTGACCTAAAGGATAAACTGGCTGCCACTCTTGGGACTTCTTTGTAGCTACTAGCAAATTGGAAATTTCTAGAAAGAAAAGAAAACCTCTCAAATATATTTGAAACAGATTGCCATCCAGATTTATTGCAAGAATGCAGGACAAAATAATCCTTAATAATGATTAATAATCCTTCAAATGTTTGCCAGAACTGGATATTTTCCAAGTAAAGAAATACCAATATATCTTAGGATGAAATCTATTCCACAGAGGGCAGATGCTGAATTTGATTTTTATTATGAAAATCAACTTCCATTTACAAATTTTACTGAATAGTTTGGTATAAGTCACTGTCATCAGCGCAACTTCATATCTCCAGGCAGCTACTGGATTAATGCAATAAATGAAATGTTCACAACAAATCTACATTAATTTAAATTTACAGTTGCTAACCAGAATACTTCTACCATAGAATAGTTGGTTTTTACTGAAATATCTCATACAAAAGATTCACTTCCTTCAACTGCACTCAAATAAGCCTTTATTGTATTGCTGGATGTATAATCCATCCTCCTCTAGTCTAAACAATACCATGTAAAATATGTTTGGCTGAACTATTGTATCTCTCCTAAGAATATCTCCTACAATTTGTGATGTCTAGCAGGATCTGAACTGTACTGTAATCATTATCCTGTCAATATCAGATTAACATGCTGATTAATATTAAGGCATGGGAGTTTAGGCAACTGCTGCACCTTTTGGGATTATTAGCTCTACCTGTAAGACAAACATTTATTTGTTTAATTTTTATGCCACACATCTCACCGACAGGATGATTACATACCGTATATACTTGAGTATAAGCCGACTCGAGTATAAGCCGAGACCCCCAATTTCACCCCCAAAAACTGGAAAAAGTTATTGACTCGAGTATAAGCCGATCCGCCGTTCTGCAAGCCTCTGCCGCCAGCAGAGGCTCGATCCGCCATTTTGCAAGCCTGAATACACAGGAATACCCTGTGTGGCCAAGGCTCGTCGGCAGGTCTCCGTTCCTCCTGCCGACCTTTGGGGAGGTTTGGGCGCCTCCCCAAACCTCCCCAAACCTCGGCAGGTCTCCGTTCCTGTTTGGGGAGGTTTGGGCGCCTCCCCAAACCTCCCCAAACCTCGGCAGGTCTCCGTTCCTCCGCGCAGACCTGCCGACCTTTGGGGAGGTTTGGGCGCCTCCCCAAACGTCCCCAAACCTCGGCAGGTCTCCGTTCCTGTTTGGGGAGGTTTGGGCGCCTCCCCAAACCTCCCCAAACCTCGGCAGGTCTCCGTTCCTCCGCGCAGACCTGCCGACCTTTGGGGAGGTTTGGGCGCCTCCCCAAACCTCCCCAAACCTCGGCAGGTCTCCGTTCCTGTTTGGGGAGGTTTGGGCGCCTCCCCAAACCTCCCCAAACCTCGGCAGGTCTCCGTTCCTCCGCGCAGACCTGCCGACCTTTGGGGAGGTTTGGGCGCCTCCCCAAACGTCCCCAAACCTCGGCAGGTCTCCGTTCCTGTTTGGGGAGGTTTGGGCGCCTCCCCAAACCTCCCCAAACCTCGGCAGGTCTCCGTTCCTCCGCGCAGACCTGCCGACCTTTGGGGAGGTTTGGGCGCCTCCCCAAACGTCCCCAAACCTCGGCAGGTCTCCGTTCCTGTTTGGGGAGGTTTGGGCGCCTCCCCAAACCTCCCCAAACCTCGGCAGGTCTCCGTTCCTCCGCGCAGACCTGCCGACCTTTGGGGAGGTTTGGGCGCCTCCCCAAACGTCCCCAAACCTCGGCAGGTCTCCGTTCCTGTTTGGGGAGGTTTGGGCGCCTCCCCAAACCTCCCCAAACCTCGGCAGGTCTCCGTTCCTCCGCGCAGACCTGCCGACCTTTGGGGAGGTTTGGGCGCCTCCCCAAACGTCCCCAAACCTCGGCAGGTCTCCGTTCCTGTTTGGGGAGGTTTGGGCGCCTCCCCAAACCTCCCCAAACCTCGGCAGGTCTCCGTTCCTCCGCGCAGACCTGCCGACCTTTGGGGAGGTTTGGGCGCCTCCCCAAACCTCCCCAAACCTCGGCAGGTCTCCGTTCCTCCGCGCAGACCTGCCGACCTTTGGGGAGGTTTGGGCGCCTCCCCAAACGTCCCCAAACCTCGGCAGGTCTCCGTTCCTGTTTGGGGAGGTTTGGGCGCCTCCCCAAACCTCCCCAAACCTCGGCAGGTCTCCGTTCCTCCGCGCAGACCTGCCGACCTTTGGGGAGGTTTGGGCGCCTCCCCAAACGTCCCCAAACCTTGGCAGGTCTCCGTTCCTCCTGCCGACCTTTGGGGAGGTTTGGGCGCCTCCCCAAACCTCCCCAAACCTCGGCAGGTCTCCGTTCCTCCTGCCGACCTTTGGGGAGGTTTGGGCGCCTCCCCAAACCTCGGCAGGTCTCCGTTCCTCCGCGCAGACCTGCCGACCTTTGGGGAGGTTTGGGCGCCTCCCCAAACCTCCCCAAACCTCGGCAGGTCTCCGTTCCTCCGCGCAGACCTGCCGACGTTTGGGGAGGTTTGGGGAGGCGCCCAAACCTCCCCAAAGGTCGGCAGGAAGAACGGAGACCTGCCGAGGTTTGGGGAGGTTTGGGGAGGCGCCCAAACCTCCCCAAAGGTCGGCAGGTCTGCGCGGAGGAACGGAGACCTGCCGAGGTTTGGGGAGGTTTGGGGAGGCGCCCAAACCTCCCCAAACAGGAACGGAGACCTGCCGAGGTTTGGGGAGGTTTGGGGAGGCGCCCAAACCTCCCCAAAGGTCGGCAGGTCTGCGCGGAGGAACGAAGACCTGCCGAGGTTTGGGGAGGTTTGGGGAGGCGCCCAAACCTCCCCAAACAGGAACGGAGACCTGCCGAGGTTTGGGGACGTTTGGGGAGGCGCCCAAACCTCCCCAAAGGTCGGCAGGTCTGCGCGGAGGAACGGAGACCTGCCGAGGTTTGGGGACGTTTGGGGAGGCGCCCAAACCTCCCCAAAGGTCGGCAGGTCTGCGCGGAGGAACGGAGACCTGCCGAGGTTTGGGGAGGTTTGGGGAGGCGCCCAAACCTCCCCAAACAGGAACGGAGACCTGCCGAGGTTTGGGGACGTTTGGGGAGGCGCCCAAACCTCCCCAAAGGTCGGCAGGTCTGCGCGGAGGAACGGAGACCTGCCGAGGTTTGGGGAGGTTTGGGGAGGCGCCCAAACCTCCCCAAACAGGAACGGAGACCTGCCGAGGTTTGGGGACGTTTGGGGAGGCGCCCAAACCTCCCCAAAGGTCGGCAGGTCTGCGCGGAGGAACGGAGACCTGCCGAGGTTTGGGGAGGTTTGGGGAGGCGCCCAAACCTCCCCAAACAGGAACGGAGACCTGCCGAGGTTTGGGGACGTTTGGGGAGGCGCCCAAACCTCCCCAAAGGTCGGCAGGTCTGCGCGGAGGAACGGAGACCTGCCGAGGTTTGGGGACGTTTGGGGAGGCGCCCAAACCTCCCCAAAGGTCGGCAGGTCTGCGCGGAGGAACGGAGACCTGCCGAGGTTTGGGGAGGTTTGGGGAGGCGCCCAAACCTCCCCAAACAGGAACGGAGACCTGCCGAGGTTTGGGGACGTTTGGGGAGGCGCCCAAACCTCCCCAAAGGTCGGCAGGTCTGCGCGGAGGAACGGAGACCTGCCGAGGTTTGGGGAGGTTTGGGGAGGCGCCCAAACCTCCCCAAAGGTCGGCAGGAAGAACGGAGACCTGCCGAGGTTTGGGGAGGTTTGGGGAGGCGCCCAAACCTCCCCAAACGTCGGCAGGTCTGCGCGGAGGAACGGAGACCTGCCGAGGTTTGGGGAGGTTTGGGGAGGCGCCCAAACCTCCCCAAACAGGAACGGAGACCTGCCGAGGTTTGGGGACGTTTGGGGAGGCGCCCAAACCTCCCCAAAGGTCGGCAGGTCTGCGCGGAGGAACGGAGACCTGCCGAGGTTTGGGGAGGTTTGGGGAGGCGCCCAAACCTCCCCAAACAGGAACGGAGACCTGCCGAGGTTTGGGGACGTTTGGGGAGGCGCCCAAACCTCCCCAAAGGTCGGCAGGAGGAACGGAGACCTGCCGAGGTTTGGGGAGGTTTGGGGAGGCGCCCAAACCTCCCCAAAGGTCGGCAGGAGGAACGGAGACCTGCCGAGGTTTGGGGAGGCGCCCAAACCTCCCCAAACGTCGGCAGGTCTGCGCGGAGGAACGGAGACCTGCCGAGGTTTGGGGAGGCGCCCAAACCTCCCCAAACGTCGGCAAGTCTCCGTTCCTCCGCGCCCTGCCTGCCTGCTTCTTTCCGCTGCGGAAAGAAGCAGGCAGGCAAGGCGCGGAGTTTGGGGAGGTGCGCGCGCACCTCCCCAAACCTCCCCAAACTTCGGCAGGTCTCGGACGGCGGTGGCTTGGGAGAGGTGCGGGCGATCCCGGAAGCACCAAAGCCTCGGCCGCGCACAAGTCCTCGGTAAGTTTTTTTGTTGACTGGAGTATAAGCCGAAGTGGAATTTTTCAGCCCAAAAAGTGGGCTGAAAAATTCGGCTTATACTCAAGTATATACGGTATTTATAACATGTAATCCCTCTTTTCTATATTTAGCAAATTCTTAGCATCCAATCCTGACCTTTAGCTCTGAACAAACCTCAATTACTTTAAAAGGGACTGATTTGCTTGGGATTAAATAATCTCATTCTAAGAATACAAAGGCATGTATTATTCATAATATGTATATATTTGCAAAAAAACCAGGATCCAAATGAAACAATATATTTTGGTGGAAAAAATGTTAATATGAATACATAAAAACTCTACCTCTTGGTTTTGGCTGAACGCATCTCTTGAGAGTGAAGACTATCTCATCTGTTCTTAGTATCTGCCCTTTTAAATGGTCCATCAACTCTTTAAGTGATGGAAAGAAATTATCAGATCCATGGAGGAGACACCCATCCTTCTTCATTTCTATCTGGAAGTTCTTATACTGTTTTGGAAGATTCGTTGATTGCTTTGGAGAATGACGAAAAATAAAAATAAAAGAAATCACTAAGTGAATTTAGGTAAAATGTAGATTTATGTTCATGTCTGAAGAGAATGTAGCGAATGAAATAAAATCCCACTCGAGACTGATCCCGCAAGTATTTGCAGTACCATCTGGTGAAATCATACTGACCGTACTGGAAACCTTGATGAAATTTTTTTAAAAAATGTGCTAAGGCAGCTAGACAGACATAGTTAATGTGTTCCCAACAGATATTATGAGAATGCTTGCCTCAAGTCACAATTTGCCCTTTGGATTCAGGTAATTACATACCGGTAAATGTGTTTTCTATAATCAAATACAAAGCCCATCAATAATTTTAATATAAATCATAAATTAAGATTCCAGATTACTATGGATGTCAGGGAATTTATGATTCATTAGTGGAAGCTTCAGCTGGTTCAAAACAGAGCATATTATACCAGTTCTTTGCTATGAACATTGGTTGCTAGTCCATTTCTAGACCAATTCAACACGCTGGTTTTGACTTTTAAAGAAAGACTTAAATGACTTAAGCAACTAGATTATTTATCCTTTATGTACTGACTCAGATCTTGAAATCATATAGTGTGTGTGGTGTTTTTATTCTGCATTTTTAAAAAATTTATTATATATCACTTTTTTTTCTAAAAGTGTTTTATTGCAACCCACTCAGTTTTAGTCAAATAGTTACCAAACCTCCAATTAATATATTAACAATATATGCTTTCACTCCAGTAACAACAAATTAAATCCATAATAAGACTAGGATTGGCAATCCCTGCCAATATTTATACCCTAATGGAAAAATAAGTAGCAGAGCTTAAAATCTGCTTAAATTTGCCAGTTACTACCATAGAAACTTACAGGAAGCTCAGTTATTCCATGTTTGGTAAGAAAGAAATTTCACACTCATTGTTTGAATCATTCACGGCAAGACTATCGCCTCTCAAGCCAATTCTGCAAAAGTCATATTGGGTAGGTTAGGGGTAGGCAACCTTGGCTCTTTTATGACTCGTGGACTTCAACTCCCAGAATTCCTCAGCCAGCCAAGCTGGCTCAGGAATTCTGGAAGTTGAAGTCCACGAGTCATAAAAGAGCCAAGGTTGCCTACCCCTGGGCTAGGTCAAAGGTATTTAAAGAGAAAATTACTGGACCTCCATCATACCTGTGAATATTCTGTACATATCACAGTTAAAAGAATGTTGTTGAAGTCTGTACAGCTCCATCTCAATACATATGTCCCTTCTTCATTGCCTTCCTGTTTCAGCTTATTAATAGCATATTCTGTGCTGAAAGATGTTTGAGAAAAATGATTAAAGCTTAGTAAATGTGGACAATTGACCATTCCCTTGAAACCATGCCCATATTTCTCTGCTTCTGCCAGATGGTACAGCATCACACTGGAGGTGGTGGATTAATTTAAGAGCTAATCTCCACCTCCCTATGCATTCAGCTCCCCCCTTCCCCATCCTATGACCATGATTTACCTTGATGGCATGGTCATTTTATTGGGTTAGGAATATTCAGTTCATGATTTTAATGTTTTTTATGCTGTAAGCCACCTGGAGTCATTTCATAGTGAGATGGGCAACAAATACATTTAATAATAATAATAAAAAATAACAAAATCTTTAAACTGTTCTTTGTTGTTAGAAATATAATGGCGGGAGACCTAAGATATTTGAAATGTCGAGAGTTTGTTACAAGTTATAAAATGGCTTTTCCTAGCCAAATGACCACAGAGTAGTTTTCAGTTTTCATGAACCCAGAAGTTGAGAGGCTCAAAAGAGGGATGCTAAAATGAAAATAATGAAACAATGAATTTTTTTTTGAGCAAGTGTTTTACAAACTATAATGACTGTTTACAAAAAAAAGTTTCAAAATCAGTTTTTGAAGGGAGATAGCCGTTTCAGGAAAAAAAAACAATCAGTGCCTCTTAGTTTCTGGTTGAATGCATTTTGCATACTAAAAGAACCCCATAATACCTGTTTCTGCTTTATAGTATTGAGAACAGACATGGGGGGGGTGGTGGAGAAATGGCAAACTGACCATGGTAGAATGAATAGCCAAAATGCAGAGGAGCTCTTTGTAATTCCTCCCCAGACAAGGAAGAGACTTGAGACCACCCAAAAGTGTTTCAGACAGTTGCTCCTCACAGGGAGATTGCAAGATAGTGGTCTCCAGCTCTGGGAGTTGGGAATTAACCATCATTGCTTGAATTGCAATCACATGCTTCATTTTCTAATCACTTTTGGAAATTGCTCGACAACTGCTTTTTAGCTATTAGGAACCTTTGGATCAACAGGTTCAACAGCATCAGGTGAGTTTCTTTCAATCTTTAGCAAAACAGGTTTTAAATACAAGTTTAAGGACTTAATATTTTTGAATAAACAATACAAGGACTATTAAAATTTAATTTTGGAAAGTTGCAAATGGACTAAGGATCCATATGAATATGAATTAAGATTTTGGGATTAATTTAGAATCCTTCTGGTGAAAAATGCTTTTGTTATCAATTCTCTTTAAAAAAAACATGATAGGATAAGATCTTTAAGGCTGGACACTAGAGAGAATGAAGAGGAACTAAAGATTACAATTAAAGGGGGAAAATCGTTAAATTTGACTAATACAGAATGGAGCAAAATATTTTAACAGTATCTGGCTCTATAGATAAATTGTGTTTAGAAAATATTATGGAAAACAAGCATGTTTCACCAGACATGAGTGAGACCGATTTGAAAGTGGATTTAAAAATGATATGCAACAGGAATGATATAGAAAATGATGCTATACTGGACAAAAATCATTGATATTTTAGTAATTAAAAGGATTATACAAATAACAAGCCAAAAGAATGAGCAGGATAACTTTCTATAACGTACATACAAGAGAGACTTGTTAATGCTGTGAAGAATTTTGTGAGAAGGGATAAAGAAAGAATGAAAAGAAATCAAGTTCGAGGGCCTTATTTGAAGAGAATAAAGTTAAGAGTTGTTGAAAGTAAAAGGAACGAATATAAGGTTGGTATATAAGATTACTATATTGTTTATTAACTAACCAAATTGGGCCATGGCAGCCATTTTTAACATTATGTTCTATCAGAGGTGGTGCAATATCTGTGCAAAGAAAATGGTGGGCATCCGCAGTCAACCTGAAGTATCCATCCACCAAAGCAGAAAACGACAAAGCTTCTTCACATGAAGACAGTTTAAGTTCCTAGAGTTAAAAAAAATGTCTTAAGAGTTATTCCACTTCAGATAAGACACAACAATCAACTATTACAACTCCATCTACAGGGACGGTCAAAAATATTGGGCTGCTGAAACAAGGAGGAAGGCACAATCCACAAATTAACCAGAATGGCAGTTAAATCAATACCATGGTTGACAATGAGATACTCTAAAACAGTGTTTCTCAACTTAAGGAACTTTAAGATGACTCCCCATTATGTTGGGGAATCCTGGAAGTTGAAGTCCACTTATCTTGTTAATAAGGTTGAGAAACACTGCTCTAAGGACAGGGATATGACTTCAGTTCACCAAAATGTACATCTTTTAACTTCTAAAAACTTGGAAAAAAATAATATAAGCAAGAAAACAGGAATGACCTCTTTCTATATTGTGCTGGGATGATGGGTGTGCCCTCTCTTCTAAACTTTATCTGTTTCTAAGTATATTTGTCTTCTCTTGATATAAATATATTAATAAACTTCCAATGGCCACTTTTGACTACTTAATCCATTAGGTCTTTCCTAGGTTTCTTTCTCTGGCCGCTGATCCACTGGGGCCTCCTGCCTCTCTTGATCATTCCCTAGGCAGCATCTTTTCCCCTCATTCCCCAAAGTCATCCAACATTCCATTACAGAATCTCATGAGACCCATAAAGTACAATGAAATCTCATAAGAAATTCCATTTACTCCACCCAGTTTTTGCTGCAAGTACCACTTTAGGTGCTAGGGAAACTTCAGCACCAATGAACCCTAGTCAACCTTTTTATTATAAAAGTTATAACAACAAGTTTAGTTCACATATATAAACAAGCAAAATACTGATATACAAAAAGAGGTCATCTCGTCTTTCAACATACAGTATATGAACAGTAGATTACTGTGTTAGTGATTGAGGCTACAAAATCAAAGGGATGCTACTTTGGGGCATCATTAATTCTGATAGCATATAAGTGACTTTATCAGACCCTTACCATCCTCTTGTTGTCTTGTTTATAGATGCAGACGTTAGATTCTTTGATCACAAGATGAGTTATTTCAGGAAAGTAAGAAAAACTGTTCCATTCCTCCCTTTTGTTTTTTTCTTCATTTTTTTCAGCTTTTTCAGATTTTTTTTTCTTCATTTTTGGTTTTTCTTTTTCATTCTGTGTAGGCTGATGAATAACATCACGCACACTGAATAATTTGATTCATCTCATGTCCAATATCTTTTCCAATTTCTCTCACAATCTCTCTCTCTCATATACACATACATAAACAGGCAGAAGTTATATATTAAAAACCTTGGATACAGTTATTTGTAGTAGTTGTTAGATTCGTTATTGTACCGTAATTGTAAAACACTGGAAAACTAAAACGCACCTTTCATTATATTGGTAATATCTAACTGACACAAAGCATTATGAAAAATAATCCTTCAATAAAGATAAAGCTATATCATCTTTTATAAATCATATGGACAATATTTTCCTCAAATTATACCCTTAGCTATACAAATGTGATTTTGGACTGACAAATTGAATAGGGATGGATAAAATACTTTTATTCCTCAGATCCTGTATATATTCTTGTAGATGTGTTTCCAATTAATGCATGTACCCCGTGTTTCCCCAAAAGCCCTACCCCCAAAATAAGTCCTAGTTTTGGGGTGAGGCACAACACCTAAAAATCAAGCTAGGGCAGGGGGGTGGGGGTGGAGCTTATCATTGCAGCCACACCTCCCATGGATCAACACTTGCCTCACCTCGGCCCACTTCTTCTGCAGCTGAAGGAGCAGCTTCATTCTGCAACTGAGAATGGAGCTCCGGCCTGCATTTTGCAGTCAGAGGCCTTTCCGGAAGACCTATGTAGCCGAGAACTGAGCTATGGATTCCAGGTCTTATTTTCAGGGAAACACGGTATATATTTGTTAGATTTATCTCCTGCCTTTCCTTCAGGAGCTCAAGGCAGCATATAGTTTCCTTCTCCCATTTTTCTCTACTATAACAACTTTCCTGTAAAGTGGGTTAGATAATGGCTGTCTCAAAGACACCCAATGAGATTTTGTGAATGAAAGGGAACTAGAACATGTCACTCTCATGTTTGAATCCAATACTTTATCCACTGAAACACATTGGTTCACATACACCCAACCCTTCCCCCCCACACACACAATGCCAACAAGTCTTTTTTTCTATTTTATATCTTTATAACTTTGCACAGTCTTTTTTAAAACTTTGATATTGCAAACAAAATACATTACTAAATAATATATAATTCACCTATACTGAATAATTTATCTGTCACTTCCTGCTTCTAATCTTATTCTTTTGTTCAATAACCAGGTATAATTCCCAATCAGTTCACCACTAAAGGTCAGGCAGCTTCAGGAACCACACCACATTTCAAAGATGCCAGATGTGCTCCCTAAACTACAGCTTCTCATCCCTGCTCTTTCTTTTATTCCCCTTAATTCAGCAATATTTACATAGCATTTTCAGCCAGAAGCATCTCTTCCCTTTGTGTAGTTACCGTATTTTTCGGACCATAAGACGCACTTTTTTCCCCAAAAGTGGGGGGGAAAACGAGGGTGCGTCTTATGGTCCGAAGGTGATCCGTATGGCCAGCCCCAACCTCTGCAAGTGGAGCACGAATCGGCACGTGCTGAGAAACGCCGATCTCACGCTCCTGCACTCTCCCTCGCTCGGTTTCAGTTTCCCTTGCTACAAGAGAAAGCAGGCTGAAACGGAGTGACGAGATTGCCAGGAATGCGAATCGGCTGATCTCGCGCTGCTGCAATCTGCCTCGTTTCAGCTTGCTTTCTCTTGTAGCAAGGGAAGCTGAAACCGAGCGAAGGAGTTTGCAGGAGCGCGAGATCGGCCGATTCGCATTTCTGGCAATCTCCCTCACTCCGTTTCAGCTTGCTTTCTCTTGTAGCAAAGGAAGCTGAAACCAAGCGAGGGAGTTTGCAAGAGCGCGAGATCGGCCGATTCGCATTTCTGGCAATCTCCCTCACTCCGTTTCAGCTTGCTTTCTGCAAGAGAAAGCCAGGCTGCAGGGCCGCCTCCGTGATGATGCAGAGAGGGAAGGACAAAGAGGGAGGGAAGGAAGGAAGGAAGGAAGGAAGGAAGGAAGGAAGGAAGGAAGGGAAAATGGGAGAGGGAGGGAGAGAAAGAGAGAGGGAGAGAGAGAGAAGGAGAAAGAATTTTTTTTCTTGTTTTCCTGTTCTAAAAACTGGGTGCGTCTTATGGTCCGGTGCGTCTTATGGTCCGAAAAATACGGTAGCTATATTCCTGCTCTCAACATAGTTTCTGTTGAATTTGAAAGAACCAGATTAAGTAGCATCACCCATGTTGAAACTTCTAGCTTTGACTCCTGCTGACTTCATGGATGTGCCCATGTAGTGTTTTGGCAACAATATGAAACTAATTTCTTGTTGCTTTTTTCAGGATGTTTGTTTTTACATTGCCCAATCTACCTACAGGTCTGAGAGTTCCTCAATTTTCATATTCTCACCATGTTTTTTTTTATAAAACCCAAACACTATTCTATTCAAATGACTCTAGCTAACCCTGTTAGTAAACAAAGGACTTGTGATACTCACAAGTGGTTTACGTCGCCACTGGATTCCAAGATTGCCTGTTACCATGACTTCATAATATGGAATTATTTTTTCAAAAGCAACCAAGTTAAAGTTCTCATTTTCTGATGAAATTAACAGTGAGGATGTCTCAAATGTTTCAGCTCCATAATTCTTTGTCAATGTCTCCATTGTTGCTAAGTATTTCACCTTCAGGTCATGTGGAGAAACACTGCTGTCAGAAATTGTCTTGTTGTTAAATTCCTTGAGAAAGTCCTTGAAAACATTATTAATTCGTATTCTCGTTAAGATGTTCCTTTGCCTAATTTTCTTATTCAGTGTTTCTGGAATATACCGCTTATAGCTGAAATGAGATAGGACACAAAAACATACACATTTATTTTTAATAGCCTGTTATAAATTACAAGAGGGTATATTTGATTTTGAAGGGACACGGTGGCTCAGTAGGTTAGGACGCTGAGCTTGTCGATCAGAAGGTCGGCAGTTTGGCGGGTTGAATCCCGAGTGCCGTGTAACAGAGAGAGCGCCTGTTACTTGTCCCAGCTTCTGCCAACCTAGCAGTTCGAAAGCACGTAAAAATGCAAGTAGAAAAATAGGGACCACTACGGTGGGAAGGTAACAGCGTTCCGTGCGCCTTTGGCGTCTAGTCATGCCGGCCACCTGACCACGGAGACGTCCTTGGACAAGCGCTGGCTCTTCGGCTTTGAAACGGAGATGAGCACCGGCCCCTAGAGTTGGAAATGATTAGCACACACGTGCGGGGGAACCTTTACCTTTACCTTACCTTATATTTCATTTAAATATACACACACAGAGAGAGAGAAAAGCACATGAAAATCAAAAACATACTTGAAAACATAGACTGTGGTATATTCATGGATAATATGTAAGTCATCTACTGTGTTTCCCTGAAAATAAGACGTGGTCTTATATTGTTTTTGCCTCCAAAAGAGGCATTAGGTCTTATTTTGGGGGGATGTTTTTCCCACTGTGACCTTGCAGCGGCAGAACCAACAGCCCCATCCTGAAGGAGCCCGCATGGCCACCACTGACCCACTTCTTCTGCGGCTGCTCGCATGCATTGCCTTCGGCCTCTATTTCGCCAGTCAAGAACAGAGCTCTGGGATGACGCACGTGTCATGTCCTGGCTTTCATTTTGCTGGCAGAGGCCTTCAGGAAAGCCCTACTGCCCTTCAACTTTCCCTTTCTTACCTGGTCAGATTGTAACTTCAAACATAAGCCCCAATTGCTCCTGCCACCCAGCTGACCTTGACCTCCTTTTCCCTCTTCAAATGGGCATTCCCTTCCTTTCCTTCTGCAAGGAAGCCAGCATCCCTTTGGAAATCTTCTAGTTTTCTCCAGCTGTGTATGTGACTTGTGACATGCAGTTTGGAGAACAACAGGAATCCTATTTTTGTGTTGCTTCAAAAGCCTCATTCCCCAAGTCACATGCACACCTTTCCTGCTTCACAACATGAGGGCTTTGCAGAAGGAAAGGGAAGCCTGTTTGTTAGGTTGTCACCTAAGAAATAGTTCTTTCAACAACCAAGATTCTGGTCCCAATTGTGGTTGCAAGTCAAGGGACCACCTGCAAATACTAAGAACTGGACATTTGTTTTTCAGTCACAGTTTATACATCTCCAAAGGACAGGAATGGGACTGACATAGTTAGAGGAGCCGCTACCTTGAGCAATCCTAGAAGCCATGACACAATTTTTCTGTGTACAAGGAAATCAGAGTCAAGTGTCTCTGTTTTATCCTACACATTTTTTTCCATAAACAAGATCATTTGTGCATTAGAAATGTGGAATCAGTCTTTCCAGTTTACCCCGTTTCCCAACCAGTCAGAAGAAATACAACCTACAAATAATTCAATCTCACCTGATATCTCGGGGAAGTTCTGGTAACCTCAGGTTTTTTTTAATTGCATAGTGGGATATTGCAAGTACAGCCATACCCAAACATTCATTTTCAATTTCATGTGATTCTTGATCATTCTTAGTTTCCCGAAGTGGTGCAAGACCTTTTACCAAGTCAGTTTGACCCTAGATTGGAGAAACAAAGCCTTCCATATAAAAGTCAATCAACATTTTAGACGGCAGAAGAATATTGCTTCTTCCTCCTACAAACATATAACATAAACTGAGACAGTGAAGTCATATACATGCCACAGAATAATATCTCAGTGAAGAAGTATTATTCAAGAGAGTTTTCCACACAATGCATGTTCTGTTTTTAATCTTATTAGGGACCAGCATTCTGTAAATATATGCACTCATAGTTCTACTAACTAGGCAATACAAAAACAAAACTGACGAACATTTGGGGCAGCAGTCACAATGTATTTCCTTTATAAATATTGATCTTTAGTTAGAGTTTATACATATATTTTTTTAAAAAAAATCATCATCCATATTCCATCTCAGAAATAACAGTACTTCCTAAAGATAATGAAATGTAACTTCTACTATAATACTGTACATAACATGAGGCAGAATTCTTATATAAAGTACTTGCCTGAGCAAAGAGATATTCTAATGAATCTGCATCAAGGAGAGGTGTTCCTTCTTGTACTGTTCTCTTTTCATAAGAATTCTTTTTCTTTGGAGAATGCCTCCAGACAGATGGCTCATTTTCATTTGTTCCATGCCAATTAGTAAAGTAAAACCTTGAGCAAATAATTATAAAGATTTAAATTAAATTCTTAGGTACAATATGCATACAGGGATTTTACATAACTAGATAACAGAAAAATCAGAAATTCCAACCATTTTTTAAATACATAATTTAGTGATCATTTTTTTGAAGGCTACCCAGTCATATCCACTAAGAATAGCAAGCCCAAGAACAACTAGCCCTTACAGCAGACTTGTCAAACACAAGGCCCGGGGGCCAGATCTGGCCCGCGAAGTGGTTTCATGCAGCCCGCGAAGCCATCCTGGAAACAGTGAGGGAACGGACCCCACTGCCTTGGCCCTGGCCCAGAGACCCTCAGATCTGTCCCACTCCTGCCCAGGCCCCCATAGGCACCCTTGATGTGAACGATGTAGAGCTGGCCACGCCCACCCAGTAGGCCATATGCACTCTAGCCACACCCACCCAGTAGGCCACGCCTACCCTGGCCATACCCACCCGGCCCCCTGAGGGCAACTGCAATGCTGATGTGGCCCTCAATGAAACTGAGTTTGACACCCCTGCCTTACAGGGTCCTTTCAAGCCTCACAACCAGAGCATTCTTGTCTAGTTAACAAAGTGAGACTCACAGCTTTACTAATACAGGATTTCCCATTTGATATATGTCCTTCCCAGCAAGTGCTTCTCTGAGATAGTCCTGATCAGAGTAAAAGACACACAAGGATTAATTTGGCAGTAAGTGCAATATAGTGGCCAAATATAACCTATCGCACACAGCCATTTTGGTGCCATTCAAAAACATACCACGTTGAGCACATAGTTAGTCTTTCAAGCTCAATGGGATTTGAAAGTTTTAAAATTTTGTTTGGACTGTACTCAAACACCATTTCTTATCAGACTTCTTTCCAGGTATTGAAAAATTAGGATTTCAACGGTGATGTACTGCTGGAGAAAGAAATTCTATTGGACTATTGTTTTCAAATGTCTAGACCAGGGGTGTCAAACTCAATTTCACTGAGGGCCACATCAGCGTTATGGTTGCCCTCAGGGGGCCGGGTGGGCGTGACCAAGTGGGCGTGGCCAGCTCAATGCTGCTCACTCAGCACAGCTTACTCGAAATGCCTGGCAAAGTAGCTCGCACGCGAAAGAAGCCTGGCAGAGGAGCCGGAGCGGCTACGCTGCTGGGGGCGCGTCTCGGCCGGGGCCTTGCAGGATCCGGGCCGGGTGCCTCTGCTCGCCCTCAGCAGCGGCCGGCAAAGTAGCTCGCACGTGAAAGAAGCCCGGCAGAGGAGCCGGAACGGCAAGCAGAGGCGCCCGGCCTGGATCCTGCAAGGCCTGGCCGAGATGCGCCCCCAGCAGCGGAGCCGCTCCAGCTCCTCTGCTGGGCTTCTTTCATGCACAGGCTCCTCTGCCGGGCCTGTTTTGTGTGCGAGCTACTTTGCCTGACGCTGCTGGGGGCGCGTCTTGGCCGGGGCCTTCCAGGATCCGGGCCGGGCGCCTCTGCTCGCCCTCAGCAGTGCCCAGCAAAGTAGCTCACACGCGAAACAAGCCAGGCAGAGGAGCCGGAGCAGCTCCGCTGCTGGGGGCGCGTCTCGGCCGGGCCTTGCAGGATCCGGGCCGGGCGCCTCTGTTCGCTGCTCCGGCTCCTCTGCCGGGCTTCTTTCACACACGGGCTCCTCTGCCGGGCTTGTTTTGCGTGCAAGCTACTTTGCTTGGTGCTGCTGGGGGCGCGTTTCGGCTGGGCCTTGCAGCATCCGGGCCGAGCGCCTCTGTTCACCCTCAGCAGCCCCCGGCAAAGTAGCTCGCATGCGAAACAAGCCCGGCAGAGGAGCCGGAGTGGCGAGCAGAGGCGCCCGGCTCGGATCCTGGAAGGCCCCGGCCGAGACGCGCCCCCAGCAGCGGAGCCACTCCAGCTCCTCTGCCGGGCTTCTTTCGCGTGCGAGCTACTTTGCCAGGCGCTGCTGAGGGCGAGCAGAGGCACCCGGCCCGGATCCTGCAAGGCCCCGGCCGAGACGCGCCCCCAGCAGCGTAGCCGCTCCGGCTCCTCTGCCAGGCTTCTTTCACACATGGGCTCCTCTGCTGGGCTTGTTTCTCGTGCGAGCTACTTTGCTTGGTGCTGCTGGGGGCGCGTTTCGGCCGGGCCTTGCAGGATCCGGGCCAGGCGCCTCTGCTCGCCCTCAGCAGCACCCGGCAAAGTAGCTTGCACGCAAAACAAGCCCGGCAGAGGAGCCCGTATGTGAAAGAAGCCCGGCAGAGAAACCGGAGCGGCTCCGCTGCTGGGGGCGCATCTCAGCCGGGCCTTGCAGGATCCGGGTCGGGCGCCTCTGCTCACTCTCAGCAGCGCCCGGCAAAGGAGCCCATGTGCGAAAGAAGCCCGGCAGAGGAGCCATCTGTGGCTCTTTCTCCGGCTACCTCAAGTCTGCCTTCCTGCCTGGGCATCTCTCCCCCTCACCGGCTGGGTGTTGCTCATCCTCCCCCCCCCCGCGTCCCACCTCACTCCCTCTTACCTCCTACCTCCTCCTCCTCCACTTTTTTTTGGAGCCGCAGGAGACTAATGAGATGCAAATGGTGCTGGGTTCCACCAGCCCATGTGCACTTGCCTCCTACTGAGCAAGTGCTCAGCTGGTCCGGCGCCAAGGTGGTGGGGGCCGGACCTTTGTAATTTCTGGGAGAGTTGTGCGGGCCGGATTCAATCATGTGGCGGGCCGTTTGTGGCCCGCGGGCCTTGTGTTTGACATGTCTGGTCTAGACCATGTATTACTTGTCAGTGGGCATAACTTGATATTGAATCAAGTTGAAAACACTGACAAGGTATCCTTCAGTTAATCTTCCAGCCTGATCTGTGGGATCTCAGTTGCCCAAATGTTTTTATAAATAATGTATTTGGGGAACTTTATGAGCAGATCCCTAAAGTATATTATAATAAAATCTCAACAGGATTCTAAAATGGGTTTAAAGGCTTAAATACATTTACCTTTTCCTTTCATAAATCTATGCTTGCCTGAATATTTATTAGAGTCCAAATGACTGATTGATCCAATCGTTATATGGTTCACTTGCTGTAGATATTTATTGAAACTCAAATTGCTTATTATTATTATTATTATTATTTTTTCCAAGGACAGTTTATTTAATAGCCAGTACAGCATATCTGAGATTGGCTCAGAATATTAAGTACAAATTTTTCAAGAACTCCTCATACCTTTTACTGGAACAATATTTACACAAATGCAATAAAATGTTATTAACAAAATAATAAATGCTAATTTAAATAAATGTGGTTCTTTCTGCATGGAGTTAAACAGAGCAACTGCAGCATAATGAGAGAGGTATGAATGCGCACACATGCATAGTAAATAAATCATATTATTTACTTTTGGGATAAACAACATTATGCAGAACAAAGGAATGGAGTAAGAAATATTAAAACAAAGAAAATAAGGTTAGGAGAAAAGAAATAAAAATCAGTGTATATACCAACACCATTCCCTATATTTCTCCATATCTTTCTATTCTTAAAAGCCCTCTTCTCTCATGTCTATATACTACTTCTTACATTGCCTTTTGTTCTATACCTTTCTCACTTCTCTCTTCAGCTGCTCCATCTGTACTGATCGACTTACCGGTTTTCAATATTCTCAAACCACTTATTATTTCGTTTTTGTCCTTTTCTTCTTCTTGTAATTTATTATAAATGACAGTGTTTATTTCAAAATACTGTACAAGTGTCAGTCCATACAATTTGTGAAATAATTTTTCCAGCTTTTCTTGAATTCAGTTTAATTTGAGCCATTTAATTGCTTCCATTTTAAATTCCATTTACTCTACCAGAGGGCTCCTGGTTTAACCCTCTTCACCCACTTCCCATCAAACGTGCTCTGAATTTTTTCTCTTTTATTCTTTACAACCCAACAGAATGCCAGAAAGAAACGATGTAAAGGCGCTAAAGCCCTTATGCTTTCCTTAACTTATTTAATCTTTGCTGTTCCTTGCTCTTATATTCTTTGTCAATATCTTTTTCTTCCTAAATACATCATACTTTGTTCTCACTTGCAACACTCTCTTTTATGCTACTTTATGCAAGCTCAAACCTCTAATCTGGAGACTACCTGTGAATCAACATACCTTCGCCTACATCCCGCCAAACATCCATTAAGTATTCAAAGATGTTTCAAGCGACCTTAATATTCCAAAAATCCCCTTCATATTCTCCTACATAGTAATTATAAAATCAGCCATATGCTTAGCAATTGTTTCTGTATTAGATGAAGTTAACTGATTTTATTTATACATATTTATTTAGTAGATTTATATGGCTGCCCATCACAAAGACATGTCTCTCAGCAGTTAATATTAAAAATGATAAAAAACACACAGCAAACATAAAAACCATAGCAGCCAGAAAAAAAACCCTGTAAAAGCATTAAACACAACCAAGAAACAGAGTCTGTCGCATACCTGATACCCCAAACATGAGGACAGAGCCACGTCTATGGAAGGCCAACAAGGACATGGCCATCTAATTCTGGAGGAATTATATTTACGAGGACAGGTGCCATACCAGAAAAGGCTTTCCTCCTGGGCCCCAACAGCCAAGTACTCCTTACCTGGAGCATGCCCCTCTGGCTGGATGGGACGGGACGGTAGAAATAACTAGGGGTTCATTCAATTTAGACTTGGTTTTCCCTAATCTGTGTCATGAAGAGCAAAACTGCAATGTTTCAAAACTGCTCTAATATGAAATGTTTTTTTAGCTGTGGTTTCTTGGAAACAATGTGAATGAAGGCTGGAAGTATCTTAAAAGCAAAGAAATTAAATGCCTCATCCTGAAGCAGGCCACAGAGATACTACTGCACCGAATGTATCAGAGACTACCATAGTTACCTCATGCGATAGTAAACCCGGAGTGAAGTTTTGTCATCAACACAGAAGACGTGATTTGGTGCATACCAGATCTTTCTACTTTCATCAAAGAGGGCAAACAAATTGTGACACAGAGGAGAAATAGCTGGTAAAAGATATAAATAAAGGGGGGGGGAAGAAAACAATAAAATATAAAATTATATTCTTCACTGTTAAAAATTATTTTGTGCTTTCAGTTGTACAGTAGCTACTTTTTAATATAAAAATGTTCAATAAAGATTACTCCTGTTATTGTTTGCCTTTATTCAATTAGATCATAAAGCAGAATCACAGTTTTATCTGTCTTTCTTGTATAAGTTTGTATACGATGAAATGGTGGCCTATTTGCTTGTGCCTACTACAGCAAGTAAAGGGTTAACTAACTGAAGACTTTGGTATAAGGTTAGAAGGAACTGGAGGAAGATAGAGGCAATTTGCACAGGAAACAGAAAGGAACAGAAATGAAAATAAGCCCATCAGCCTATATATAGTGGGAAGGGAAGGGAAGGGAAGGGAAGGGAAAGGAAGGGAAGGGAAGGGAAAGGAAGGGAAGGGAAGGGAAGGAAAGGAAAGGAAAGGAAAGGAAAGGAAAGGAAAGGAAAGGAAAGGAAAGGAAAGGAAAGGAAAGGAAAGGAAAGGAAAGGAAAGGAAAGGAAAGGAAAGGAAAGGAAAGGAAAGGAAAGGAAAGGAAAGGAAAGGAAAGGAAAGAAGGAAAGGAGGAGCTTGTGACATAAAAAAATAATCCCTCCCTTCAATGGCTATAATGCATTACTGG
Organism: Vipera berus; assembly: GCF_964194415.1. Classification (NCBI taxonomy): domain Eukaryota; kingdom Metazoa; phylum Chordata; class Lepidosauria; order Squamata; family Viperidae; genus Vipera; species Vipera berus. Next base: position 70,097,493 of record NC_138204.1, read on the forward strand.
GGGGGAAAATAGATAAGAGGAAAAAGTACCCTGAATATAATAACTCTAAACATTTTGGCTGAGGCAATGAGATCTTAAAAGATATTTATTTCCCCCCCCCCATTAATTATTGCACTTCTGCTTCAATAAATGCACATTTGCAAAAAAAAAGCATCACAACACCTTTTGCATGTGATTTACAGTCAGTACTTCAGTTTGGCAACAATCCACAGTACACATACATACACAAACAAATTTGGAAAAACTAATATTGAGAAGCTAAGGACTAATTCCATTCCACACATTCCTAAAGCAAGATTCACAGCAGGTTCTGGGCATTTTTCCACCATTTCTCCTCTGGATCAAACAGAGAGAGAGAGAAATAGTAAGGTTGATGGATCTTTCATTTGTTGGAACACCTGATGATCTTTTGTTCTAAGGACAAATTGAGACTGAGTGGCTTTACATATCGGCATCTCGTGTAGTCCAAGATCTTCCATCTTTGGTTATGGGGGGAGAGGTGTTGCCTCCTGTTGATAGGGCGCGCAACTTAGGCGTCCTCCTGGATGCACGACTCAGTTTAGAAGATCATGTTGGAGTCGTGGCCAGGGGGGCATTTGCACAGGTTCGCCTGGTGCGCCAGTTGCGACCCTATCTGGACCGAGATGCTTTACATACGGTCACTCATGCGCTTGTCGCCTCCCAGGTAGATTACTGCAATGCTGTCTACATGGGGCTGCCCTTGAAGACCACCCGGAGGCTTCAGCTGGTGCAGAATGCGGCTGCGCGGGTTGTGATGGGAGCATCCTGATACTCCCATATTACACCCCTCCTGCGTGAGCTGCATTGGCTACCGGTTGCCCTCCGGGTGAGATTCAAGGTGCTGGTTTTTACCTATAAAGCCCTACATGGCTTAGGCCCGGGATATTTGCAGGACCGTCTGCTGCCAGGAACGTTTTCCCATCGCCCTGTGCGCTCACACGGAGAGGGCCTCCTCAGGGTGCCGTCGGCCAGACAATGTCGGCTGGCGACCCCCAGGGGGAGGGCCTTTTCTGTTGGGGCACCTGCTTGGTGGAATCAACTCCCCCGGGAGCTCCGGATGGCCTTCGGTCCTTTCGCCGTGACCTTAAGACATATCTTTTCCAACAGGCTGACCTGGACTGATGATAACGGGGTTTTTAATTATGATTTTAAATGTTTTTATTGGTTTTAGTGGGACTTTGACACAATTTAATTCTTTTTTAATATTTGTATTTATTTGTATTTTATTGTTGTTAGCCGCCCTGAGTCCTTTGGGAGATAGGGCAGCATACAAGTCTCATTATTTAAATATATATATAAAATCCTTCTTCAAATTAACCAAAATGTATTCACAATTTATTGCATCTAAGACTGACTTAAATCACTTTTAAAAACTGGAAAACTAATGTATAATTTGCAGTGAAAAACAGTCAGACTGCAAACTATAAGATATAAAAAGATGTGATTTTTCACGGCCACATGACTCCACCATACTTTTAAGTTTTTAAATAACTTAAACTCAATTACCAAGAATCTATAGGGTTTTGAAATGTTCATTGCAGTTTATAATAAAAGTTTACTCAAATAAATATATGAATTCTTGAGGTCCATCCAAGTGATTTTCTATCTACAAACAATATGCAAATAGGAGAATCTACTTGAGAGATGGGACCACATTAGTTGATATGGCTCACAGAAAAGCAGTGATAAACTCATTAATTGAAACTGTGATTAAAGTAAGTAAGGAAAAGATATGTATCTACAAGAATATCTAGTCCAAAGAGGCATATGAAATATTAAAACAGAGTAGCTAATAGCAGGAAGAAAGTACAGGTAATCCCCGAGTTATGAGTGTTGGCGCTCGTTTGAAGTTACATGATAAGCGCCCCCTAGTGTTTACGAGCAAGTCCCAAAATTACGAACATTGCAGCACCATGGCTGTTGTTCGCCCTTATGAATGACTGCAGAGGCTCTGCAACATTCACGCTATTCCCCCCTCCCATTCCCCACAACTGCTTCTCCCTCCCATGCTGCCGTGCCAGACTCGGCTTGCAAAGATCTGTCTCCTCTCTGCCACAGTTTCTTTCCGTTTTGGGAGAGAGAAGAGTTGGCTTGGAAATGCTTTTCGCACCGACAGTGGAAGCTCCCAGGTGCCGTAATATCATGCGGGTTCAACACCCATTCTCTGCAAAAGAGATCATAGCCTCCGGAAGCTTCCATTCTCCCGGGGGGGGGGAGTGTTTGCTTCATTTGCATGCCTATGGGACAAAGTGTGGAATCGGAGTTGGTCGGGTGCAAGAACCAAGCAAGAGGAGCTGACCGGCCAGGCAAGGAGTGTGCTTTTGGGCACTTTTTCAAAGATTTCCTCACAATTCTACATACACAACACTCCATGAGAGGCTTGTGTGAAAAGCACTATCTGGACACCCTCAATTGGAGCCAACTATGGCAAAGATTTAAGTCCACAGGGTGACCAACTGAGCCAGAAACAAAAGCAACATGGTTCCTGTTAGTAGCAAAATTCACAGGGCATATAGTCATTAGCAGTGCCCATGCTCTCTCCTTTACTAATTAAGCATATTCAGAGGGATCCGGCTTTTGACAAAAATCCTCAAATCAAGTTTAAGTCTTGATGACTTCATGGGCATATCCTTGTAGTTTTCTCAGCAACATCATGGGAATGGTTTGCTATTATTTTCTTCCATGATGTTCTGTTGACTTCATCTAGCTGTCCAACTTCATGGCAGTATTTCATTCAACTACTAATCTGGCCCTGCTTAGGCTTTTTGTTTTTGGATTTGTAAAATATGTATTATTTAGATCAGTCAAGGTTAGGTTCTGATACTAGGTAAAGGTAAAGGTTCCCCCGCACATGCATGTTAGTGGTTTCCAACTCTAGGGGCCGGTGCTCATCTCCGTTTCAAAGCCGAAGAGCCAGCGCTTGTCCGAGGACGTCTCCATGGTCATGTGGCCGGCATGACTAGACGTCAAAGGCGCATGGAACGCTGTTACCTTCCCACCGTAGTGGTCCCTATTTTTCTACTTGCATTTTTATGTGCTTTCGAACTGCTAGGTTGGCAGAAGCTGGGACAAGTAACAGACGCTCACTCTGTTACGCGGTACTCGGGATTCGACCCGCCAAACTGCCGACCTTCTGATCGACAAGCTCAGCGTCCTAACCCACTGAGCCACCGCGTCCCTGTTCTGATACTAGGGGTAATTTAATGTTTAAGGGCTATTTTAATATATGTTAGAGGTGGTCCTCAACTTACAACCATTTGTTTAGCAACTGTTCAAAGTTAGGAGAGCACTGGAAGAGCACATTTGCAACGCCGCAGCCTCCCTGCAGCCAAGTGATCAAAATTCCGATGCTCAGTAACCCACCTGTATTTACAATGGTTGTAAAACCCAGATAGCTTCCAATCAGCAGACAATGGAAGCTGGACTCATTTAACAACCGGGTGATTCACTTGGCAACTGTGGTGATTCACTTAATGACCATAGCAAAAAAGATCATAAAATCAGGCGGGACTTATTTAACAACCATATCACTTAGTGATGGAACTTGCAGTCCCCAGTGTGGCTGTAAATCAAGGACTGTCTGCATTCTAATTTTAGCTTTTCAACGCAATCTGATGCAAATGTATAGTACAACGTGACAATGATGAACAGCTTGAACAATTAGAAGTCACCGAGGCTTTTATTCAGGAATTTCTCTAGCTCCCTTTAAATTCACCAGTCTAAAAATCATTCGTTTGTTTTAAACAAGCTAAATAATAAGAAAAGATACTGCTGAAACTCACAGCATTTTTGTGCCGCTTCAATGCAAAGTTCTTCTGCTGTGTACTTGCCACTTGTGTAACGAAGGGAAGGCTTGTCTTGTAAGTAGAACAATATTTCCAGCATTTGCTCCTGAAGCTCTGCGTTGACTTCGTTTTTCTTTGAACTTCTCATTTTTGCACAGAAAGCCATCGCTTTGCAGTCTTCTTTTACATACATATACTAAGTACGTGAAAAGGAAAAGTATCACAACAAAGTAGAGAAACTTATCAAATACCTTCCATTAATTAACAATATTATACTTCTTGAGGCATCTTAAAGGATTATGGATTATGACATAAATTCAAGAATAAAAGGGGAAAAAATACAGAAGGCAATAAAGTAAGAGTAAAATTAATTCTTATCCTTATTTTACAACAAAATTATGTCAACTGGATCTGTTTAGGATATAGAGCGTAGTCTTCTATCTGTGTGTATTATTCATCTCTCTGCAAAGTAACACTGCTTTCCAAAACTAGAGAGGGGAAATTCTATGAGCAATTCAAGAACATGGACACTGGCAGAAAACTGAAGGCTACATTTGTGTTTTACGATCTATGACTAGTATAAGGATTCTGTTGAAGAGATAAACATCTATTTTGTTATCTTGATTAAAAAAAAGGTATAGTAGCAGGTTCTCTTCTGTTTTTGCTGTTCCACACCCCAATTCTGATTGCCACTTGCCAAACCATCTATGTAGATGCTTTATAATATGGTACACAGACAGTTTATAAAAGGATACGTTCCTATACAGATAAGAGCAAAATAATAATACAACAATAGTCAAATACAAAGATACAGTTTTACCCTTCTTGTATTAATTACCAAAGAACTGCTTCAGCAGTAATTTTTAGGGAAAAGAACATACCTGCATTTATATGGATTTGTGACTTCCCAGCAAGAAAATGTGTGTGTTTTCAAAATATCAGACAATCTGATTAAAAACAAAGGAAAAATAGAATCAATTCACAAAATAATGAACTACAGAAACTGTAGGACTAGAGAGTGATCTTTTGACTGAATATCTTGGAAAAGTTGAAGTCCATTTCAAAGTCAATATTAACAAAACAAAGTACTAAAACATCTTTCAGCTGCTAGTAGGTTCATATAAAATGGAGAAATCTCAAGACTGTGTAAGCTGAAAGTTAAAAACAAGAACCTGGTGTCATATATTTTAGGTTTTACTTAGCATATTGTATATACATAGCCATTAAAATATATATAATTATGTCTTCACAGCATGGGTGAACCTTACTAAGTGAGGCTTGTACAACAAACTCTGATTAAATAAATCATGGCTTAATGTAAGTGAAGTACATCTGTGTTGCAGCGAAAATGGGTGCTTAAGCATTCTCTAATAATTCATTCATATAAAGATGGACAAGATAACTTTAAAAGATCTATTACATTTCAGAATTTCGCAATTCCATATTTTCCCTCTCATTTCTCTACCTAATGAGTGTTTCAGAACATCTACTGCCAAGATAAGATTGTCAGGTTTAGACAAAGAAAAGGACATTCAATCACAAAATATTAAAAGTCAGAAATTGTGTTCAATAATATATAGTTATATATCTGCTGAAGAAGGTTATGATAAATTATAATTTAAGCAATACTTACTGGCTTGACTTTGGGACACTGGAGTCTCCTCTAAATGCAGAAAGGGTCCTAATTAAAAGAGTTTACATCAGATTTTCCTGATGTCCATCCATTTACATCTTGTTTTTGTTGATCCTAAGCCATCTGGAAACCAAGGAGACAGGCAATGTCACAAGGTAAAATGGACAACAGGTTACAGACTTATACTTCCTCATGATTACTACCCATGAAGCATAGGTCCATCACAATATGTCATTCTACAATATTTCACAGCAGAAACTAGGCCTTCTTTCCAGGAATTGCAAAAATCATTTTTGGAAATTGTTGCTTTTTAGCAGCATTTTAATAAGGAATGTATCTAAATATAGATAAAAATTTAACGACCACATCAGGGTGAGCAGGATTTGGGAGTAGGGGTGGGGTGGGGGTGTTGGTCAAACAAGATGATCTTAATGATTGCTACCCCTTGTGATCATAATTGGCAGGCTCCATTATGGTCATAAGCTGAGAACTACCCATATCAATATTAACTCATATATCCAAATGTTAATGCGTTTAAAAATTAAGCAGAATGCTCTGCATGGTGGAAGCGTGAAGGTACCAAGCTTTCTTTCCCAGAAGCTTTCTGAATGTTAATGCCCTGCTTCCACCTCCTGCTTTCGACAACTTATTAAAAAAAAATCCTAAAGAAGAACCACCACTCCAGACAGATCACAGCATGGCACTAGTCTGCTACAAATGCATAATTTGCTCCCTCAAATATTACAGATTAAAAGAATTCAAACCACTACAGATCTCAAGAAAATTTTAAAGAAAATATTGCACCTTCAAGGATCACCTGAGATATGCATGAAGGTTGATATTAAACATTTAGTTTTATCATTTATTCAGAGAGATGGGAACATGAAACCTAATATAGCAAACAGAAATTAGGAACAGCACAATTCCTGGATAGAAATAACATAGTTCTGGAGCAAAGAAACCTAGAATCTTTCTACAAAGCCCCAGCTTCTTGGAAATCCCATCTATTACTCAGAGACTAGAGAGGAAAATCAAAAACCTGCACAATTCATCACCTTCATAGATATATTTAGAGTTCTGCCTAAGCCTTTGGTATCACCAGCAGAGGGAGGAAGTAAGATAACCAACTGTACGTGACAAAGAACACGGGAATATGTTTTGCATATTATTTAAAACTATAATGCAATATATTTGTGATAGGTTTTTTTTCTACCTTTGTGGGATTTCCCTCCCTCTTTTTTATGTATCTTGGTAAAAATAATAATAATAAATGTTCTTCGTTTGGCCTTTTAGAAAAACACACTATGTAGGACAAATAGGTATTTTCTGGGAGAATCAGCAGTTTCTTTCAATACATGCTCACCTCTTAGTAGCCTCATTGATGGCTGGGTTTACTGTGCTTAAATTCAAGCACTCCCAAAGGGCAAGTTAGTTGGCTATGCTGTAATTAATACAATCGTGGCAATGATAGGGGCAAAGATGGTGTCAGAAAAGAGTAATAAGAGGCTGCCTAGGGCAGGGGTAGGCAACCTCGGCTCTTTTATGACTCATGGACTTCAACTCCCAGAATTCCTGAGCCAGCTGGCTCAGGAATTCTGGGAGTTGAAGTCCATGAGTCTTAAAAGAGCTGAGGTTGCCTACCCCTGGCCTAGGGAATTCTAGCAGTTGAAGTCCGTAAGACTTAAACGTGCCAAGATTGGACACCCCTGATCTATACACTTTTTTTTCTCACACACTCAGCAATTAAAAGAGTTTAAATCAATAGCAAAATCTTTTCTTACATAGCCTCCAAAATAACCCTACAAAATATAAAAAGCAGAATATAAAACCCAATCCGTTAAACTCAGGATGAATAATAAGATCAATGAACTTTTAAAGGCCTGCTAAAAATGGAACTTGGAACACTGAAAGTTTTATAGATTTATTAGTTCACAATTGTTAAGATAAACTCCTTAGAGAGAAAAAACTTGTAACAATTAGGTTATGTACAGTCAGTTAGCAATGTTCAATCTCTCTCTTTCCAAGAATGTTTATTTCTGAGGTATTTTTCAGAACCGGAGGATTCTCAAGAAAAGATTTAGGGAAGTGCAGGAGGGTGACAAAAAAGGATGAAACCTGACACTGTTTTTTTGGATGTTTATTTCTTTTTTTTTTAAAGCCCCAAATTCTACTATCTGTATTTTACATGTTATGATAGCAATTCCTCCCTTCCTCTAAACTTAAATTAGTAATCAATACCCAGATTATGGTTATTTATTATCATAGTCTGCAAACAGCAGTCTTAACATGTAATTGCGTCAGAACTGAATAGCAATGCCCACAAAAAACAACATTCTTCTAACATTATGTAATTTCATATTATGCAATCTCAAATTATGTAATTAATGCCATACCACTTAGTTAATTCTAATGAAAAGACTATTTTTTTTAAAAAAAAACACCCTATTTTAACTATCAAAACTAGAAAATTCAGGAGCAAATAAGAAAAGTAACCTTAATCTTTCTGGAAAACATGAAACTGGAAGTTGACAGTTTTCTGTCCATAAAAACAACCCCCAAGCTGATTCCATGATAGTTACTTCAGAATGTTGTATCAACCTTGCATATGAGAATGGTAGTAACATTTGTACTACAATAGCATTAAAATGTTATTTGAACTGGGAAAGTTAAGGACAAACACTCCTGGGAAAGAATGTAATATAGAAACAAAAATGTATCCACAGCTCTAACCTGAAAAACCACTTGACATTTATTTAATAGGAAAATGGAGTGGGAAATTACCGGCTTAATAGAGCCAGACCAGAAGACTGCACTCTTTCTCATAACTCTTGTTTCCCAGGCCTAGACTAAACTAGAAAGATCTGTGAAACTGTCTTTATCCACCAAAAAGTATACTTGAGTTTAGTTTGAAAATCACCCATATGTCATGGTATATAAAAAAGCAGCAGTTAGTTTATAAAGCAGCAGAGCATTGTTCTCTTAAAATTTATATGCATCTTATATGATTTCATTGCTCAAGAAAGCATAATACAGTTGTGCATACGTAGATCTGAACGCTTCCGAATATTTTTGATATATGAGAAAGTATATTCTTTTAATATTATTACAAGCTCATTTCATAATATAGAAGTTACCTTACACTGATCGTCTCATAAATAATTGTTTCAAAATAATATTAAGCCAGTTATAGGCAACACATTATGAAAGAGAAGGTATAGTGATTTTCAATTTCATTGAATCCCCAAAGTCAAATCAATTTCATATCTCCAATACTCATCTCATGTACAAATTTACAATTGACTTAACCTACCTTTGAGATACCTTCCTCAGATAATTTAATTGGCCATTTATTTACCAGCACAGTAAGTCACAAATTTCAGTTTTACAGTTCAGTATCTTTTCCTCTTTATATTTTCACGTTCCTAATGATGAAAGCAAAATATTTATAATGACCAGTATTTACTCTCAAAGCTCAGCAGATGACATCACTTAGCTGACACTGATTGTTCTCTGAAGCTAAAAAGGTAATTCCTGATGAGTACTCAATGTGGAACAACCTGGACTTCTAAAGTTGTAGGCTAAAGAGTGAACAATGCTGCAGCAATCAAACTTCTATAAGACTTCCAAGTAAACTGAATAATACAGTAACTAGGACAGTGATGGCAAACCTTTTAGAAACCAAGTGCCCAAACTTCAACCCAAAACCCACTTATGTATCATTGGGTGCCGGATGGACGTGGCCATTGGGTGGGTGTGGCCAATTGGGTGGGCATAGCCATTGGGTGGGCATGGCTGCAGTGGTAACAGCAGACTGGGTGGAACTAAAATGTTCAATCAATCAATTCCAACTTTGCGAGATCTTTTTTTTTTCCCCCCGCAAGAAGTTGAAATTGATTGATTGAACCTTTTTTTTTTTGCACATGGCAGTGGAGGCCTAAAGTGAAAAGGTTTTATAAAACCTAGCTGAAGGACTAGGACTGGGGCAATGGTGCCCACAGAGAGGGCTCTGCGTGCCACCTGTGGCATGCGTGCCATAGGTTCGCTACCACACAACTAGGAGTTGAGCTCAACTTGGGATTGTCCTTCATTCTTATATACAGTATTTCAAAATGGATATAACAAAACTTTTATTGGATACTGATCAACTCTATTAAAGCTGTTTTGCATTTTGAGACTTTAGTTTGGCCTATCACTGCTATGAACACAGTATTTTACCATAGTTACCAGAGATAAACAAATCCTTACTTGAGAAAGCAAACTTGCCGATATTTTGTGCCAAGATACTGTACTGAAATCAATCATAGACTGACATGAGAAGAACTTTGTGACTACAGGCAGCTAGCTCTTCCTTTACAACTGTAATTGAGCCTGCAATTTCAATTGTAAGTCATGATGGTTATTAAACTGCTCATCATGTGACCGTGCCCAATTTTATGACCTTTTTGCAGCAGTTCTTAAGCAAACTCCACAATTATTAAGCAAAGGCATTGTTTGCTATTGTGTTGGAAATCAGACGTAAACACCAGTTTCCAGCAAAAATATTATCAATCGTGATCACCTACCCATGGGACACTGCAAACAGTCATTGCAAACTAGGCCAGTTGCCAAGTCCCCAAAATGCACACATGACTGCACTGGGGAGTGGTTGCTGGAACTTCAAATCTGAGTCATAAGTGTATGAATCCATTGTAACTTTGAGTGATCACTAAGCAACTGGTTGTAGGTCAATGACTATCTGCAGAATTAATTTGTGCTTAATAATAACCAAGTATGACAGCAGGGAAATACCGTAATCCTGCATTACAGATGAACAACTAAAAAACATGACAAGCTTTCTTTCTCCTACCACTATAAAAGTAAGAGGAAGCAAGACAATTTAATTTCTGATACTGGACAGAGAAACTAGATATATCTGCTATATACACTATTTCTCTACAAGCAAGATCATTTGTAAATAAAGTTATCTTTGAACCCCAAGTAGCCAAATATGACTCACCACTCCTCTCTTTGTGCTAGAATTGTTAAACTGATCGCTGTCTTCTATATTTAAATTCTAATCCTTTTCTTTTTTTTGGAGATTTGAAATAATTTTAATCTCATTTTCATGTACTTCTTATCCATAGCGTATTAATTGCTGCAAACCACGTTGAAGCAGAACTTTGACCTTGAGCCCAGACTGTGTAATTCATTTTTTTTAAAAAAAAATTGTTGCAAATATATTTCCTTCAGTGCACCTTGGATATAACAAAAATTATTACATTATTATTTCAATGTAATAATAAATAAAAGTTGATGGTAATTCTGATTTTAAGTGGGTGCATCTGATCTCTAATCAACATGCCAAAGAATAATAGTCTGGATATTAATGAGGAAGTTGACTATCCAATTATGTCTGAATCTAAACTCCTAATTTGTCACCTCCCTGAAATTCATTTGAAACTGATTACCTATTTCCTGTTCACACAGGGGAACAATATGCCAAGGTGTGTTATAATTTGAGCAAGAAAACGTTCCTTTTATAACCTGGAAGCATATCCTTTACGTGGCTATGAACAGCAGCCAATAATATTATGAAAAGGTAAGGGAGCAATTTTTAATTTTACTTTAATTTTAGGGTTGCAGGTCATGTCATCAGATCTACAGGATCATTAAACTGATGTAAGATTTAAACTGGAATGAGGCAGGGTTAAGGGAGGGGAAAAACAATTGCTTAAGCAGATGCAGGTTACATATGAGAGGGATTAAATACCTTATGCATTAAAAATGGTAATGTGTTAAAAATCAATTACATTTGAGACCGTTTAAGATTGCCTAAAGCCAAAAATTTCAAAAAACCTTTTAATAAAGTATGTTATTGGGGGTTTTTTTAGCCCTCCTGATCACTTTTCTCCACTTATGACCGTTTACAATATCATTTCTGAGCTAAAGTGATTAGAATTGTACACAGTAAATACTATGGCCACAGTATGTATGCATCGGTGTGCCGACGTGCACATTTAAACAAAAAACAATTATCTGCCCTTCGTTTAATTGGTTTCCATCGTAGAGGTTTTTTTAAATAACTGCAATATTACTGATGCAATTACATCACTAATTGCATCAGTATAATTGACTGTCAAGGCTATATGAGTAAATCTCACCTGTTATCTTTTTTGGAGGAAGGCCCCTGAGGTACAAATCATATGCAGTTTGTAATTTTGGGGGAAGGTGGTAAAATATGCATATCGGTCTTGTCCCAGAATAGTTACTTTATTTGAGGAATAAATCTTGTTACTTAATTAACATCCGCACATTATGAAATTTGCCCTACAGTTATTGTCCGTGATATTCTTTTAGCAAACGAAGAGATTTATTCTGCAGCCCTGAAGTAGCATCATATTAACACTCTTCCTGTTTCAGTTATGACAGACCTCAGGATACAAACTTAAAAGACTGGTCAGCCTACACAAAAATCTTTGAAAGAGAATTCTGAGCGCTATTTTTAGTCTTCTAGGCTGCAGTGGGAGGGGAGTGGGGAATAAGCATAGCAATTCGGCTGAAACTCTAGCACAGGGGTGTCAAACTCAATTTCATTGAGGGCCGCATCAGCATTGCGGTTGCCCTCAGGGGGCCAGGTGGGCATGGCCAGGGTGGGCATGGCCTACTGGGTGGGCGTGGCTAGAGTGCATATGGCCTACTGGGTGGGCGTGGCCAGCTCTACATCGTTCGCATCAAGGGTGCCTATGGGGGCCTGGGCAGAAGTGGGACAGATCTGAGGGTCTCTGGCAGAAGGAGGGTCTCTGGGCCAGGGCCAAGGCAGTGGGGGCCGTTCCCTCACTGTTTCCAGGATGGCTTTGCGGGCCACATGAAACCACTTCACGGGCCGGATCCGGCCCCCAGGCCTTGTGTTTGACATGTCTGCTCTAGCAATTTGAGGCTCTTCTTTTATAACCGAGTTAAAAATATCAACAGCTTCCACCAATGCAACATTACACTGATTTTGCTCTAAGAGTAAGACTAATACGATAAAAGTAACACCAGAAAGCCAAATTTTCTTGTAGCTTGTAGATTTATATAATTTATAAACTTTATAAAGATTTATAAAAGCAGAACTTTTGCAAGCCACTGCATTTTGTACCAACTGAAACTTCCAGATACTCTTCAAGAGCAGTCCCATGTACAGTGCACTACAATAGTTAAACCTGGGAGGTGACCCAGGGCGTGGGAAACTGTTAGTCCAGCAAGGGCATAGTTGGTACACAACACGGCAAAGGCCTTCCTGGCCACAATTGCCACTTGCTCAAGCAGGAGATGCAAGTCCGAGAGGACCTCCAAATTATGCACTGGAGAAAAATTGCTGGAAATATTTCAATAAATCTGACTCGATTTTACAACCATTTTGGGTGTGGTCATTGAGGAAACACCACAGACATTAAACAAACACCACAGGTGTTAAGCAAACCAATAATCTGTATGGGCACAGTTTCTCCAAAATCCAGAAGTGCTTATTTTCAGCAAAACCATCATAAAACACAATTACAGTCCTTCTCTCCAACAGCTAAACATGATTAGCCTAGAGATATCTATCTACATTTTATCTTCACAAGAACAAAATAGGTTCAGCTGAGAGAGTAACTAAATTTAAATCCATCCATGGAATGTCTATAATTAAAGAAACTTGAATAGGAACTCCATCTCACATAGCCCAACATTTAAAACAGTTCTGGCTTTATTAACATAAACAGAGTTGGTCATAGAAATATGAAATAAAATTAGGTGTTGTGAAGGAAAGTGCTATCAACCTCACTTGAAGAATGAGAAAGAAAGAGCAAAATATTGATGACTTTCAGAAAAGATTACACAGTCCTTCAAAAAACATGAGAAGGCATTGTTGTTGTTGTTGTTAGCTGCGAAGTCGTGTCCGACCCATCGCGACCCCATGGACAATGTTCCTCCAGGCCTTCCTGTCCTCTACCATCTTCTGGAGTCCACCTAGGCTTACGCCTACTGCTTCAGTGACTCCATCCAGCCACCTCATTCTCTGTCGTCCCCTTCTTCTCTTGCCCTCAACCTTTCCCAGCATTAGGCTCTTCTCCAGTGAGTCCTTCCTTCTCATTAAGTGGCCAAAGTATTTGAGTTTCAGCTTCAGGATCTGGCCTTCTAAAGAGCAGTCAGGGTTGAACTCCTCTAGGACTGACCGGTTTGATTGCCTTGCAGTCCAAGGGACTCGCAGGAGTCTTCTCCAGCACCATAGTTCAAAGGCCTCAATTCTTTGGCGCTCAGCCTTTCTTATGGTCCAACTTTCACTGTCATACATTGCAACTGGGAAGACCATAGCCTTGACTATACGCACTTTTGTTGACAGGGTGATGTCTCTGCTTTTTAGTGTGCTGTCTAGATTTGCCATGGCTTTCTTCCCAAGGAGCAAGCATCAGGGGCTACCACAAAGAAGAGGGAGTCAAGCTATTCTCCAAAGGACCTGAAAGCAGGACAAGAAGCAACGGATGGAAACTAGTCAAGGAGAGAAGCAACCTAGAACTAAGGAGAAACTTCCTGACAGTTAGAACAATTAACCAGTGGAACAACCTGCCTCCAGAGGTGGTGAATGCTCCAACACTGGAGGCTTTTAAGAAGAGACTGGACAGCCATCTGCCTGAAATGGTATAGGGTTTCCTGCCTGAGCAGGGGGTTGGACTAGATGACCTCCAAGGTCCCTTCCAACATTATTATATTATATTATATTATATTATATTATATTATATTATATTATATTATATTATATTATATTATATTATTATATTATATTATATTATATTATATTATATTATATTATATTATATTATATTATATTATATTATATTATATTATATTATATTATATTATATTATATTATATTATATTATTATATTATATATTATATTATCTTGACTACAGTCCCCATCTGCAGTGATCTTGGAGCCCAGGAAAATAAAATCTGTCACTACCTCAATTTCTTCCCCATCTTTTTGCCAGGAATTGAGAGGGCTGGATGCCATGATCTTGGTTTTCTTAATCTTAAGTTTCAAGCCAACTTTTTTCTGCAATTAGAGTGGTATCATCTGCATATCTTAGGTTGTTGATATTTCTCCTAGCAATCTTAATTCCAACTTTTGATTCATCTAGCCCTGCCTTTCGCATGATGTGGTCTGCATATAAGTTAAATAGGCAGGGCGACAGCATACAGTCTTGCTGGACTCCTTTCCCAATTTTGAACCAATCAGTGGTTCCGTGTCCAGTTCTCACTGTTGCTTCTAGGCCCACATATAGGTTTCTCAAGAGACAAATAAGATGTTCTGGTACTCCCACCTCTTTAAGAACTTGCCACAGTTTGTTGTGATCCACACAATCAAAGGCTTTAGCATAGTCAATGAAGCAGAAGTAGATGTTTTTCTGGAACTCAGCTTTCTCCATGATCCAGCGTATCTTGGCAATTTGATCTCTAGTTCCTCTGCCTCTTCGAAATCCTACCTGTACTTCTGGTAGTTCTCGATCCACATACTGCTGGAGTCTAGCTTGTAGGATTTTAAGCATGACTTTACTAGCATGAGAAATGAGTGCAATGGTGCGATAGTTTGAACATTCTTTGGCACTGCCTTTCTTTGGCATTGGAATGTAAACTGATCTTTTCCAATCCTGTGGCCACTGTTGAGTTTTCCAAATTTGCTGGCAAATTGAGTGTAGCACTTTTACTGCATCGTCTTTTAAGATTTTGAATAGCTCAGCTGGAATACTGTCACCTCCACTAGCTTTGTTGTTGCTCAGCTTTTCTAAGGCCCACTTCACTTTACATTCTAGGATGTCTGGCTTAAGGTCAGTGACCACCTCATCGTGGTTATCAGGGATGTTAAGCTCGTTCTTGTATAGTTCTTCTGTATAATTTTGTCACCTCTTCTTAATCTCTTCTGCCTTTGTTAGGTCCCTGCCATTTTGGTCCTTTATCATGCCCATTTTTGCATGAAACGTTCCCTTCATCTCTCCAATTTTCTTGGATAGATCTCTGGTCCTCCCTATTCTATTGTTTTCTTCTATTTCTTTACACTGTTCATTTAAGAAGGCATTCTTATCTCTTCTAGCTATTCTCTGGAATTCTGCATTCAATTGGGCGTATCTTTCTTTTTCTCCCTTGCCTTTTGCTTCCCTCCTTTCCTCAGCTATTTGCAAAGCTTCCTCAGACAGCCATTTTGCTTTCTTGCATTTCTTTTTCTTTGGGATGCTTTTAGTTGCTACCTGTTGTACAATGTTGTGAACCTCTGTCCATAGTTCTTCAGGCACTCTGTCTATCAGATCTAATTCCTTAAATCTATTTGTCACCTCTACTTTATATTCAACAGGGATATGATTTAATTCATTCCTGGGTGGCCTAGTACTTTTCCCTACTTTCTTCAGTTTAAGCCTAAATTTTGCAATGAGAAGCTCAAGGTCTGAGCCACAGTCAGCTCCTGGTCTTGTTTTTACTGACTGTATAGAGCTTCTCCATCTTTGGCTGCAAAGCACATAGTCAATCTGATTTCTGTGTTGACCGTCTGGTGATGTCCATGTGTAGAGCCATCTCTTGGGTTGTTGGAAAAGAGTGTTTGCTATGACCATCGTATTCTCTTGACAAAATTCTATCAGCCTGTGCCCTACTTCATTTTGTACTCCAAGGCCAAACTTGCGTGTTATTCCGGTTATCTTTTGGCTTCCTACTTTAGCATTCCAATCCCCCATGATGATAAGGACATCATTTTTGGTGTTAGTTCTATAAGGTGCTGTAGGGCTTCATAGAACTGGTCAATTTCATCCTCTTCAGCACCGGTAGTTGGGGCATAGACTTGGACTACTGTGATATTAAATGGTTTGCCTTGGATTCGAACTGAGATCATTCTGTCATTTTGGGGATTGTATCCCAGTATTGCTTTTCCTACTCTTTTATTGACTATGAAGGCTACTCCATTTCTTCTGAGGGATTCTTGCCCGCAGTAGTATACCTGATGGTCATCTGAATTAAATTCACCCATTCCTGTCCATTTTGGTTCGCTGATTCCTAAGATGTCAATGTTCAGTCTTGTCATCTCTTGCCTGACCACATCTAGCTTGCCTTGATTCATGGGTCTTACATTCCAGGTTCCTATGGAGAAAAAATCTTTACAGCATCAGACTTTCCTTTCACCACCAGATACATCCACAGCTGAGCATCCTTTCGGCTTTGGCCCAGTCGCTTCATTCTTTCTGGTGCTACTAGTACTAGCCCTCTGCTCTTCCCCAGTAGCATATTGGATGCCTTCTGACCTGAAGGGCTCATCTTCCAACATCATATCGTTTTGCCTTTTGGTACTGTCCATAGGGTTTTCATGGCAAAGATACTGGAGTGGGTTGCCATTTCCTTCTCCAGTGGATCACATTTTGTCAGAACTCTCTGCTATGACCTGTCTGTCTTGGGTGGCCCTCCATGGCATAGCTCATAGCTTCACTGAATTACGCAAGCCCCTTCGCCACGACAAGGCAGTAATCCATGAAGGGGGAGAAGGCATTAGAAACTTAAAATAACCCCATTTTAAATTTATTTGGTATAAGGTGGGACGGAGACAAACTCGGACAGGATTTTAAGATTCTGTTATTCTACCTTACAATAACTAACTCATGCCTGTTTCTTTACTTGCCTTTCTTAATAATTACAGTTCTTACCTTCTGGTGACTTCCATGGATATATCTATGAAATTTTCTTGGCATAATATTAGAATTGTTTTTTTTTCAATTTTCCATTTTAATCAAACCTTGAATTCACAGTTTTTCCCCCATGCGATTAGGAGACACAATTAACCAAGATTAGCTAAATACTGAGACTATGAAATTATTGTTTATTCTACATTAGGAATGCCAGATCTGAGTACCCATTTTAAGAAAGCCAATGACTTATAGAAGTATATTAATCTTAATCTTAATCTTAATCTTAATCCCATTTATATCCCGCCCTTCTCCGAAGACTCAGGGCGGCTTACAATTTAAGCACAAACCAATGTGCTTAGCAGTAGCCTTCATTCTATGTATATGCCTGCTAATTAGGGCTTTCGCCCTCCCCAAGCGGCATAATTACAAAATCAGCTTAATTGCCCCCAACAATCTGGGTCCTCATTTTACCTACCTGGAAAGGATGGAAGGCTGAGTCAACCTTGAGCCTGGTGGGACTCGAACCTGCACTAATTGCAGGCAGCTGGTATTACTTTAGGAGGTATTAGCCCACTGCTAATGGAGTCTAGAATACTTAGGAAAGCTGAAGAATAATTAGTTGTCTGGAGATGACTAGAGAGATATATAGTAATGGGCATCAAATGTTTGAAAAATTCTCATGCAAAAGATAGAGCAGAGCTATTCTCTGTTTCAGCACATGCTCAAAGTTTACTACAGATAACAATAGTTGGAGAGAGATTAGCTGAGGCTTCTGGGCTGTTATTGTTATTTTTTCTTCATTTTGAACATAATCCTTTTTATAAAAATCAGGGGATAACTAAAAAAGCCAGACTGTTTGGAAAGACTGTTGCTTTGCCAAATGAAAAAAAAAGGCTCCATCCCTAAGGTCTTAGTTCTAGAGAACAAACTTGTATTATCCAGTGGCTAAACTTTATGCTAACCTTGGCATTAAGATAAAAGTACAGATGTGTGCACATATGGTTATATCAGTGGACAAATGGGGATTACATGAGAAAGGCACTTTTTGGAAGCAATTAATTTCCACTTATTCAGTTTTATTAGGATGGGGATCACCTTACCAGATGTCTGAGGGAGGCACTGTTGAGCCTCACAAAAGAGGATGATCAGATAACGATAGGCAATTTTAGCTCTTATAAGAAAAATTCAATCAAAATAAGATTTGGATCAATGGCGTACAGTAGTCCTCAACAACCGTTTGAAGTTACACTGGGCTAAGCGAATGGTGCTTACAACTGGTCTTCATCCCAACATCCTCGTGATCATGATCCAGGTGCTGGGGAACCAGCCCGCATCCCACAATCACATGATCACCATTTGCAACTTTGCCTGCCGGCTTCCCACAAGAAAAATCAATGGGGAAACCAATTGGGAAAGTTATAGGCTGCTCCTGCCACTGCTTCTCCCAAAGAGTCTGGCTACAGAGAAGATGATTCCAGGAATCTTGTGTGCAACAGCAGCACCCTCCCACTTGCACTCTGCAGCATCCATCCACTTGCACTCATGCTACATCAGACACCCGTGTAGGCAGCAGCTACCCGCACACGCACTTGGTGCAATTGTACCATGGCATCCATGTGCATGCCTTCCTGCAGTTGGCAGCAACCCACCCAGCCCAACCGTACTCACGCCTTTGCTGTAGGAATTGTTTACCCAACCAGCCTGCTTGCGAGCCACCCAGGACTATTTGAACGTATTTCTACTTTGTCTGGACTAATTCTCAATTAATTACAGGTAGCTAAAATTAATTACGTTTCCTGCAGACAGCTTTAAAAGCAGGCATTGGAAAAAAAATATGTCATCACTAGTAGTAATGTACTGCAGAATTCTGCATAGCATTTCCCGGCAGTTTCAAGGTGGTATTAAAAGGCTCAAGTCAGATGTCTGAAGACCTTTACTCCAAACTCAAGATAAGAGTTACTACAAGACACTTGACCGTTAGCAAAATTTAGAACCCTTACAAAATGATGCCTTCAACCAACTTTGTGAGAAACCCAGAGGATAAGGATAAAATAGTTAAGAGCATCCAAATTCATTGATAATTTCAGTAAAATGCAGACTATCTAGTTCTCACAGAAATGATTTTTTTTTTGTTTATTAACCAAATTTGTATATTCACCCTTTCACAAATAGCTACTCTGGGCAAATTAAACAACAAATGTAAAAAAATATAAAATTCACATTAAAAAATTATAAAAAATAATATAAAAACCTTAGGCAGAGAAAGAATAAAAATAGCTACCTCAGTAATGAAGCCATCAAGGCATGTCTTCAGAGTTGCAGATCTGATAAGATAAACAGGTCTTGAGGAATTTCCAGAATGTCAAGAGATGGAGCCAAGCTAGTGTTGGAGGAAGAATGTTCCATAAGGCAAGCACCAAGGTAGAGAATACGCATCTCCTAGAACAGGGATCTTCAAACTCGGCCCTTTTATGACTCATGGACTTCAACTCCCAGAATTCCTCAGCCAGCATGCCTGGCTGAGAAATTCTGGGAGTTGAAGTCCATGAGTCATAAAAGGGCCGAGTTTGAAGACCTCTGTCCTAGAACCTACCAAATGTAGGCGCCTAGCTGATGATTCTCGGAGCATGCCAAATTTGTATATTCACCCTTTCACAAATAGCTACTCTGGGCAAATTAAACAACAAATGTAAAAAAATATAAAATTCACATTAAAAAATTATAAAAAATAATATAAAAACCTTAGGCAGAGAAAGAATAAAAATAGCTACCTCAGTAATGAAGCCATCAAGGCATGTCTTCAGAGTTGCAGATCTGATAAGATAAACAGGTCTTGAGGAATTTCCAGAATGTCAAGAGATGGAGCCAAGCTAGTGTTGGAGAAAGAATGTTCCATAAGGCAAGCACCAAGGTAGAGAATACGCATCTCCTAGAACAGGGATCTTCAAACTCGGCCCTTTTATGACTCATGGACTTCAACTCCCAGAATTCCTCAGCCAGCATGCCTGGCTGAGAAATTCTGGGAGTTGAAGTCCATGAGTCATAAAAGGGCCGAGTTTGAAGACCTCTGTCCTAGAACCTACCAAATGTAGGCGCCTAGCTGATGATTCTCGTAGCATGCCGTCTCTGGCAGATCTCATGTGATATGCTAATGCAGAGGTCTCCAACCTTTTGGGGCTCGCGGACCGGAGGGGAGGAGAGCAGTTTCAAAATTGGTGAGCGTGTGCACGTGCACGCACGGGGCCACAAACACTGCTGCAGCACTAGCCGTTCATGCATGGGGGATGTGCTGGTGCTGTGCGCATGCACGAACGGCCATGTAACCCCTGTGGCAGCTAGCGGCCCTGTTCACGCATACGCAAACAGGTCACGCAACCCACCCGGGCTCGGCCTGTTTGTGCCTTTGCAAATAGCCGTGGACACCTGCCCCACGCTAGTGTCTGCGTTTGCGCCTGCATACATTTGCGAATGGGGCCGCAGGTGCTAGCGCAAGTGGGGGGAAATGCATGCCCATGCGAGCGCGCACCAGCAATCCATTTCCGTGGCCCACTGGCCAGGAGCCTGTAGCCCGGCCAGGTTGGGGATGCTATGCTAATGTAATCAGGGAGAGGTGATCCCTCAGTCCATGCCATGAAGGACTTTAAAGGTTAAAACCAACACCTTGAACTGGATGTGGGAATAAACTGGCAATCAATGCAGCTTGTGAGGCAGAGATATAGCATGCACTGTTCTAGGAATGCAGATACCGCTTCTCACTATCAGCTTGAGGTTTCCAGGCATTATTCTGTATCTATTTTATGCCCCTCAGTTATAAGACTAAGTTATTGGAAAGTAATCTGCCTCCCTATTCCTCTCCAACTTGTTTCAAAATCTGGCCTCCTGCTGTCCCATATTCCCCACCCACATAGCAATACAGATCCAAGCACAAGAATTGCAACTGCAGCTAAAAATAATCAAACGCAACTCACTCATTCTTGAACTTCTTTGGGCCACAATTTAGGTCTGTTGCCCAAAGGTTCATATTTTATCTCAAAGTAACTGGGTCCCACGCCAGAAAGGCCTTTAAAGATCAAAAACAGCACTTTGGATTTTACCCAGAACTAAATTGGCAACTGATGCAGCACTCAAGAGTAGAGCTGTAATATGTATTTTTCTAGGGCCATACATAACTCTCTGCAGAGTCACATTTCACACCAGCTGAAGCTTCCAGATTTATTTATGTTTCATACTTAACAGCCCATTCCCCTCAGATGCTTTTCAAGGGATGCCCCATGTACAGCACACTGCAGTAGTCCATTGTGGAGAATAACTGGGCATAAATGCCTGAAAGTAGAATCTCACTATCCAGGAAGGGGTACGTTCTTGCACATAACAGGAAACTGTGCAGTTTCCTAGCTAGGACTGCTCCTCCAGCAGAAGTCCCGAGTCTAAAAGGACTCCCAGATTGCGCACCAAGTCTGTCTGGGGCAGTGCTACTGATCCAGTACCAAATATGGTAAAAAGAACCAGATGCGCCCCCTCCAAAATAGCATCACTCTGTCTTGCCAGGGGTTCAGTTGAAGCCATCTAAAACCCTACAACCTCCATGCACGGGGACAGTACTTCAACGGCATCGCCTAATCTGTTATTTAGTTATTTTTGTGTTTCTACTCACATCTATGATGTCTTTTTTTTATCAGTCCCTTTTTTTAGGCTTCCATCACATTAGAAATTTAATCAGTTTTTCTAAATTATCAGTCTTGTTTATAAAACTGCCCATATCCTTCTTGCTTGTAAATTAACCTCTTAAAAACATATTAACTGTTTAAATTTTTCATTCGATAGACAGACAGACAGATAACCTTTGTCGTCATTTTTTACTGTGGGAACACTTTAAAAATGAAATTGTGTTTCCTGCTCTCAAAAGTGTATACATATGTAACACACACATAAATATGCTATATACAACATATGTATATACCTACACCCTTAGCGTATAAATATTATATCACTGTCCATCTTGAAAACATAGCGGAAAGAAGCAGCTTGACAGTTCACAAGGTTAATACTGTATGGAACAAAACTGTGACTGAATCTGGATGTTCTGCTTTGGATACCACAAAGCCTCCTCCCAGAAGGTAATAAGAAAACAGGTTGTGAAGAAGATGTGCAGTGTACCAGACAATCCTGTGGACCTTGCTCAAGCAACACTTATATGCTATGTCCTGGAGAGAAGGGAGTGAACTGCCAATAAACCTTTCTGCCATCCTCGCCACTCACTGCACCGCCTTCCTGTCTGAAGCAGTGATGCTTCCAAATCAGACGGTAATGCAATATGACAGGATGCTCTGGATCTTCCCTCTGGAAAGTGGTAAGGACAGGGGAAGGAAGATATACTTTTCTCATGCAATGCAGAAAGTGCAGGCGCTGCTGTGCCCGCTTCACCAATGCCTCGCTGTTGAGCGACCAAGCCAGCCTATTCGTTAGCTGCATGCCCAGAAATTTGATGCTGCCCACCATCTCCACAGGTGAATCATTAATCCATAGAGGGCGTGTGGCTGTGCCTGCCTTTTCTGAATATTCTCTAATACAGAAAATACCATTTCAGCTAAAACACTACGTTGTGCATAACAAGTCTGATATATTTCATAGATATTGTCTTGTTTTTCCTGCTTCATTGCTACAACAAGGAGTCTTTGGTGCTCTCTGAGCTTGGTTATTTTCTTGCAGACATTACCCAAACTTGCTACAAATATTTCAGACCCCAAATGACATACATAAGAATGTTATATTTTAGTGTCCTATGGATGGCAAAGCAGTATAATTGTTAGAATATATTAATCAATATTAGCATATTGCAGGATCCAATCCAATCACTGGGACCAGAGGATTATTCTTCCATACTTTGGGATATGTGCTGGAGCCCACCCTCGGGAAACTTCTCTCTCTCCTGAATGTGAAAAGTTCCTGAGGATGTGCTGCAGCATAAGTCCGAAAGCTTGGAAGAATAAGCCTCTAGTCCTGGTGACCGACTCTTGGATCCTGCAACATTATCCTGGGTCACATATATTTGCCTTCATTTGCAATATTAGCATATGACATAAATTGGGATACTCAAACTTACAAAAAAGGACTGAACAGTCCTTTTACATGGAAACCTGTTATAGTAACACTGTTATTCATCAACATAGGTTATTATGAACCCTTCAAAAATGATCTCATTATCTTAAAGGTTTACATAAAGCCTTTCCACTGAAGCCCATAAACTAAACCATATACTGTAGCCTAATTCAAGGTTCAACAAAAGCACAGCAAGTCTTCTGTTTTACAATAACATTTAAATGGCTTCAGCTTGAAGTCTGTTTTCCTACATTGTCCCTTAGAAAGAAGAAACATCTATTTTTCACAGAAAGGCAGCTGTAAGTTCACACAGTGATATTCAGCCATTCTTCATAAGGATATAAATTATACATATATACTTGAATAGACAGGAAGCACGCAGGATGTGGGTTATACTTCTAGTCACAGCAAAATAGCATTTTATGGTCAATCATAAGTACATTTGGTGTAGTGGTTAAAGAATCAAGCTAGAAACCAGGAGACCGTGGTTCTAGCCCCATTTTAGGCAAAGCCAGCTTCGGCTAGTCACTCTTGCTCAGCCCTAAGCAATGGCAAAACACTTCCGAAAATCTTGCCAAGGAAACTGCAGGGACTTGTCCTGGCAGTCACCAAGAATCAATACTGAGTTGAAGGAAAGCACAAAGTAAAAATGCAAAAGAAGCCCCACATATTTCAAGGGATCTTGTATAGCAGGCATGTCAAACTTGCGACGTCATGTGACGTCGCGCAATGTATTGGGACTTTCTTCCCATTGCTGCCAATGGGGTGGGCGCAATTTCGGCGTGACGCATCCGGCCCATGGGCCAGCAGTTCGACAGTTGTATAGAAATAAAGTCTAAACTTTATTTTTAATAGAGGCCTACAGAAAAGTTCCTGATTTCTATATTCAATAATATAATTTCCTAATACTTTATACTGGAAAAATTTAAAGAGATGGGAAAGAACTAATAGTTACTCAATTCTGCCATTTTCTACCAGTTAGCAATACTATTTTAATATTTTCTAATTTTAACATCAGCACTTGCAGATAGCCATGACAAACCCCAACATGATGAAATGTGTAATGTCACAACACAAACCCCATACTTTTTATTTGCATCATGGCCTTACATATAAGTACATATATAGTCGGCATTTGGGTCACATGCGTTTTTTTCACTTGCCCATCTCTGATTTTTAATCAATAACAGGACGAACAATCTCTTTCCTCCAAGCCAAGTTTTACAAATTGGAAAAGACATCCTGGAATTGAATGTACCATTTGTGCATCATTTTCTACATAAGACAAATGGTGCCTTTTATTTTTTTGGCTACGTTACTATGGAGCCTTTTTTTCCCCATGACAAAATTCCTATTCTGCAAGGCTGAGAAGGCATTGGTTCCTTTCCTCATTATCTTCCTTATTTGTTTTGGACTGACATATCTTTCCTTACTCCCACTATATGCAAGGAATTGCCTAGTGGGATTTAAAACAATATTAAGCCTACTTTGCACATAATTCAAAAGTATACATCATAAATAAAAGTACAAATCAATATCACATAATAAAACAAAGTATAAAAACCGCAATTCAAGACAACATAAACACACAAATGCTAGAAGGAAAAAAAAAGAACTAAAAAACCCAACTCATCCAGCAAGTCTTTTACTCTCACACTCAATACTTGGGTGAAAAAAATCCACAGATCTTTAAAGGCAGGTAAGTTAATTGATCACGGAGGGAGGGATGCTCCTCCAAAAGGCAGGAGCATTCGATTTACAGGTAGTCTTCGACTTACAACAGTTCATTTAGTGACCCTTCCAAGTTACAACAGCACTGGGGAAAGTGGCTTATGACCGTTTTTCACACTTATGACCATTGCAGCATCCCCATGGTCATATGATCAAAATTCAGACGCTTGACAACTGGCTCATATTTATGACACTTGCAATGTCTCGGGGTCATGTGATCATCTTTTATGACCTTCTGACAAGCAAAGTCAATGGGGAAGCCAGATTCACTTAACAACCGTATTACTAATTTAACAACTGCAGTGAGTCACCTAACAACTCTGTCAAGAAAGGTGGAAAAATGGGAGAAAACTCAAATGTTTCAATTAGCAACAGAAATTTGGGGCTCAACTGTGAGGACTACCTGCACCACATTTGCTACTAATTACTCCCCTTAATTCCTACCTACAGCAACCTAAATATGGCTGACTTCTGAGAACACAAAGCCAACCAATCTTCAGGAAACAAAACCCCACAAAAACATCAACCCGAGGGAAAGTGGCTGCAAAAGCTAAATAGATTTTTCCTAAATCCACCATGCCGTCAAGTTAGCGAAGACCACCCACCCTTCTTGCCTTTTTATCAACATTGTCGTGGCCACCGAACAGGAATAGGACACCATAGGAAGAAGTGGGGGGGGGGAAGGAACCCGATCCGATCCTCTCTTTGAGCAAAGTCCAAGAAGACTTGAAGAAACTGAAGCGGACGAGGGGAAGAAGAAGAAGAAGAAGAAGAAGAAGAAGAAGAAGAAGAAGAAGAAGAAGAAGAAGAAGAAGAAGAAGAAGAAGAAGAAGAAGAAGAAGAAGAAGAAGAAGAAGAAGAAGAAGAAGAAGAAGAAGAAGAAGAAGAAGAAGAAGAAGAAGAAGAAGAAGAAGAAGAAGAAGAAGAAGAAGAAGAAGAAGAAGAAGAAGAAGAAGAAGAAGAAGAAGAAGAAGAAGAAGAAGAAGAAGAAGAAGAAGAAGAAGAAGAAGAAGAAGAAGAAGAAGAAGAAGAAGAAGAAGAAGAAGAAGAAGAAGAAGAAGAAGAAGAAGCCGTCTGAAGGGACAACTTTTTATAAACAGGATGTCTGCCATACCCAACCGGAGGGGCTGTTTACAGCCACAGCACGAGAACTTACGTGTAAAAGGGAAGGAAGCGGGTTCGCTTCCCTTTTTCTCCTCCTCCTCCTCCTTTCCTTTCGCTCCCAACTTATCTCACCAACATCCCCAGCCCCGAGGACTCCTCCAATCACCTGGCTCTTCCTATCCCGGGTCAAGCTACCGCCTTCTGAGAAGGGCCCTGCCCTCCCGCGGGAGGAGATGGTGGGGAAGCAAAACGGAGCGCGGAAGGGAGGGCTGGTAGCAGGCAGGCGAACTGCCCGCGCCGCGCAGGGGAAGGGGAAGGGTCTGATTAGCCTGGCTCCTGCCCTCGGGGGACGCGAGGAGGCAGCTCCAGCTTTTGCTCCGGAGGGAGGGAGAGAAGCTGGGGCTGCCCTCCTCGCTGCCCGTCTTCTTTCCCGGGCTCCCCCGTCCGCCCCTTTTGGGGCCACCAGCTGAACCCCGGGCAAAGCCCCCGCTTTCCCCTCCGCCCCCGCGCACTCACCACTTCGGACGTCTCCCAGACGCAAACGGGGTGCGGGCCACCCAGCCCGCACTCACTCCCTGCCCGGCATGCCCTCCCGCCTTGATGGCGGAGAGACGGTGGGGATTTCCAATCGTTGTCGCAGCCCCGGACCGCGTTACATCCGAAATCGACGACGACGAGACGACGACGACGCCCCCGCTAGATGCCGACTGAGTCGCCGAGCGCCAGCGTTCTTCGGTCCCGACGAAAACGCCACCGCTCTCGTTACTCTGCGCATGCGCTGGGGATTGCCCAGAGCAGGCGCACTGAAGACCGCGAAGCGAAGCTGGTCTTTTTTTTTTTTTTTGTTTTGTTTTTTTAACCCGGGGATATCCTATTTCTTAAACGGATATGTCTCTGTTCCAAGATTTCAACCGTAGGTGATTGACCCGACGTCAGCCGCTTTCTTTTACCGCATCACCAGGCAGGCAGTAGCGCATTAAAAATATAAGGAAGAATTGCGACGTGGTCACTCGACTGTCATACCTAAGGGGGAACTAGAACTCGTGATCTCCTGGTTTTCTAGCCTGATGCCTTAATCCAGGGGTCTTCAAACTTGGCCCTTTTATGACTTGTGGACTTCAACTCCCAGAATTCCTCAGCCAGCTTAGGAGTTGAAGTCCACAAGTCATAAAAGGGCCAAGTTTGAAGACCCCTGCCTTAATCACTGCACCAAGCTCATTGTTACGTACCCTTTTTTTCAGTATGTGCCTTCTGAGTCAGTGTTGATGAATGCAAAATGCTTAGATAAATCATTGCACTTTTCTTGGCAAGATTTTCAGATGTGGTTGTCATTGGCTCAATCCGGAGGCTGAGAAAAAGGGACTGGCCCAAAGTCAGCCAGGTGGCTTTCATGCCTAAGAGGGGAGGGGGGAGCTAGAACTTAGGCTCCTGATTTCTAGCCTGGTGACTTATTCTGTTCTGGATGGCAGAAGCACTAGGCAGCATCTTGCAATGAATAGACCTGTGGGATTACATAAACCAAGAAAGTGTTTCTTAAAAGTGTATGCCTGGAAGTCCCCAAGACCCTCTCAGGAGTCCTTGAAATCAAAATTATTTGCTAGCCGATGTTGAAAAATAATTCAATATTAAAATCCCATCAAACATTGTAAAAAGCAGTAGCAGCAGCTAATGCATCAATTTTGTAAGCTGCCCAGAGCTGTGTTTAACGTGGGCAGCCATACAAACCTTTTAAATAAATAAATTTAATTTTTAACACAGTAAATATAAATAAACATAACATATACAAACAAGCTCTCTTAAGAATCAGTTTGATTTAGTGGTTAAGTCATCGGGCTAGAAACAGGGAGACCATGAATTCTAATCCTATAAAGAATAGAATAGAATAGAATAGAATAGAATAGAATAGAATAGAATAGAATAGAATAGAATAGAATAGAATAGAATAGACTTCGGGGATCTTCTAGCCCAATCCACTGCTTAAGCAGGAGATCTTATACCATTTCAGACAAATGGCACTGCAATCTCGCCTTAAAAACCTGTAATGATGGACCACTCACAACTTCTGAAGGCAAGCCATTCCATTGACTAATTGTTCTCACTGTCAGGAAATTTCTTCTTAATTCTAGGTTGGAGCTGTCCATTAATTTCCATCCATTGATGTCCTTGGGTGCTTTGGAGAATAGGTTGACTCCCTCTTCTTTCAGGCACCCCCTTAGATATTGGAAGACTGCTATTTTGTCAACACACACACACACACACACAGAGAGAGAGAGAGAGAGAGAGAGAGAGAGAGAGAGAGAGAGAGAGAGAGAGAGAGAGAGAGAGAGAGAGAATATGATGTTATCCATTCAGTCAACTCTTGGTGATTCTATGGACCAGGTCTCTCCACATCTTCCGATCTTCTTTGAATTGTTCTATGCTCTTTGAATTGTTCTATGCTCTGACTGGTGTCAGCTTTGTTGGTGTCCAGGCCACTGTGTTCTTTATATATCTATAAAGAATACAATATATATATTGATGGCAACCATCAGGATTATGGGGCTTGGGGGCCAGTATCTGGAGGACTGTGCATGGGCCACTCTATACAGTTGTAGGTATCAGCTCACCTGCTGCTGAAATAGATTTGCTAATGGCACCCCCTCCCCATTCCTCAGGAATGATGATTGAATCTTATTTCAACAATGAGAACAATTATATCTGCTATGACTTCTAAGATAGAGGATAATTTACTGGAGTCAGCAGGTGAGGTATAGCTAGGAGCTGCTGTTATGTATGAGGATAATAAAATATAGCAGCAGCTCAGTGTGACCATCAGGTGGCGCTGTACCGTATCTGGATTGGCTGGTTGCGCTCCACGGGAAAACCTAAATAAGCGATTGGCTGTCAGTGCACCTGGCCAAGTATATAAGGGGGTACAGGTAACCCCTTTGTTCCTGTTCGATACTGCTACCAATAAAGTGCTGCCATGCTGAATCCTTTGTCTGTCGTCCAACCATGCGGCCAAGAACTCACTACACAATAGCTGCCATTTCTGTTCTTCCAACTTCCTGCATTTCGCTTAGCCTAATTCTGGAGGTGATTTCTGTCCTACCCAACCTAAAGCATACAAAGTGACTCAACACAGCAAATAAGCATTTATGGCTTAAAGCATACTTATAATTCAATATAGCCCTTTCAAATTTTCAGAGGACTTAGATAATGGTTGTCAGGAGCAGCAGCAGTCTACTAGATGTTCTGAAAAGTGACAAAGGATTAGCCTTAGGTAAACTCCAAGAAATTGCCAGTGTACCACACATATATACAAAACAGATTTAAAAAAAAACATACACCAACCTGTTAAAATGGGAAGAATGAATGTAATATGGACATACAATTCCTCTGTAATTATCAATTACAGTGAAAGTGCTCCTTTTATTAAAATTTGTTTAACCATGTAAATAATTTTGTTTTAAAAACAATAGAAGAGCAGAAAAAATGGTTTGTATGATGTACATATATTAATATTCCATGTAAACTCTTTTATTTTATGGAAAACCTTCTCATTCATTTTCTCATTAAGCCCAATTCATTTTGGATAGTTTTTCTCAAGACGTCCATCATGAATATAATCTGAAATTCAGGACAGAGATAGCCATTTAAAAGGTCTATTCCCCTCTTTCTTCTTAAGAAACTTATCTTGATTAAATCATAGGGCAGGCAGATTCAGTTCAAAGGAGACAATTGTGCAACTCTCCAGGGATCAATCATCAGACTTTAAACAGTGGCACCCAATGCAAAATCTTGTTCGTGTTATCTGCAGTTTTACAGACGTCTTCAAAGGCAGCCCCAAGTAAAGAGAGTTACACAGATAATTTGTGACACCTTTTCAGAAATTTGTTCCCAATCATCTGATCATCCCCACTGTTCTTCTTTGTACCCATTCCTAACCTTTATTAAAATGTAACAGCCCACATTTCTCCTTATTACATTTAATTTTTTTATTTTCAGAATATTGGATTCAGAAATAAGCCATCTGTTATTGCTTGTTTTTAGGCTTCAAAAGTCTACTCTAGATTGATAGCAATCTGCTCTACACTTGAAGTTTTCTGAATTATATGGCAATTCTGTCTAGCAATTCTGGTACTTGTCCTACATATCTGGAAAACGTACTGTAATTGTAATTGTTCATTCTGTGTGCTGCTAAATATGTTTTGTGTTTTGACAATAATAGCAGGTGGCTATCATGCAAAATCATGAGGATTTAAGCCATGGGTCAATTTTAGAGGGTGTTATTTTTTTTCCTAATAATGATTTTAATTGCGTTGTGCAAGCATACGTGATCTAAGTTTTCAATGTGATTTCAGAGCCAATTTACAGGAAACCATGAGGATCTATACCCACCATAGCAGCACCAAAAATAAAATCTGTAAATAGTAAGAAATACTCATACTACATAGCGTTGCAGACAAATATGGTCTGTCTTTGATAATAACTTCGTGGGTTTCCACACAAAATGCAAAACTATGTCCTGATTCTGGTTCCACTTTTTAATCCCAGAGCAGCACCCAAAATAGTTTGAACTATGATGGCAATGGTTTGCTAGTGATTTTTTGCATATTGGATGTGATTTGCAAAGGGATTGTGCCTTTAGGCAGCCCGCCCCCCCCCTATAAAAATCGTGGGAGATACACGTATTTTTTTAAAAATCCTAACATTTGCTTCCTGCTAGCTGTTTATTGCTTTGCCGCAGCCTTCATCTTCACAAACTGCTGTTGGAACGAAACAGGGCACGCGCTAGGACCCAGGAGCTACCCCAGTCTGCAGGAGAAGGGTGGAGTCTTACAGCACCCAGTGTGTCGTGCACAGATGCGTCACTGCCAGAAAATGGAAAGTGGGCGGGAGTATCTGCTAAGTAGGAAAGGGGTTTTACCGAAAGTAGGATCCTTTTGGCTGGGTTCAAATGTGATATCCTGGAATTCCCATCAGATATCGATTTGGTTTTGAGATGAGCAGATCAAGTTTCATGCATACCAATGACATTCTCGCTCTGCGATTTTTTTTTTGCCGGGTTTCAAGCAGAGAGGCGATCAATCCGGGATCGATAACTTTCGCCAAGATCTAACCCTGCAGTCGTCTGGGGGGGGGGGAGGAGGGAGCGGAAGAGGAAAATTACTCACGGCTCTTCCAGGAAGACAAAAGTTATAGGAATAATGATGTAGAAGAAAACTTCGGCTGTACGAACGAACGAGAATCCCTGTTAGTCATCCTTCAGTGGAAATCAAAAGGAAGAGTGTAATAAAAGTTGGGGAAAAAATAAAAAAAATGATTGGAAAACATGTTTTAAAATTAATAAATATTGAACAAGTGGGACTGGGCAGGGTAGCTGGTGATGATTTAGATAAAGGAGATTATACTGTATTTCTCCTTAGAAAAATCTTTAATGGATTGTTTATAAAGCGGGCTTCTTATTCTCCTCCCCCCTCTTTATGATCACAAGTTATGGCCAATTATATACATACTGAATCGGAGAAAGTGTGAGTTGGGAAGAGACCTCAAAGTGACCTAGGTCAGGGGTAGGCAACCTTGCCTCTTTTATGACTCATGGACTTCAACTCCCAGAATTCCTGAGCCAGCATAGGAATGCTGGGAGTTGAAGTCCATGAGTCATAAAAGAGCCAAGTTGCCTACCCCTGACCTAGTCTAACTGTCCAGTGGCTGCAAAAGTTTACTAAACTTATCTTTGCTACATTCAGACCAAGTTGAACAATTTCCAAAAACAGAAGTTTACCATTGTTCTGCACAGACCTTTCCACTATTTAATAGCATCAGGAAATTCCTCCCAATATTCAAAATGAAGCTCCTTACGGCTCAGTGGGTTAGGACGCTGAGCTTGTCGATCGGAAGGTCGGCAGTTTGGCGGGTCGAATCCCGAGTGCCGCGTAGCAGAGTGAGCGCCTGTTACTCGTCCCAGCTTCTGCCCACCTAGCAGTTCGAAAGCACGTAAAAATGCAAGTAGAAAAATAGGGACCACTACGGTGGGAAGGTAACAGCGTTCCGTGCGCCTTTGGCGTCTAGTCATGCCGGCCACATGACCACGGAGATGTCCTCGGACAAGCGCTGGCTCTTCGGCTATGAAACGGAGATGAGCACCGGCCCCTAGAGTCGGAAACGACTAGCACACATGTGCGGGGGAACCTTTACCTTTACCTTTACTGCTTTTATCCTGTCCTCAGTTTTAATAAGAGCAAGTCCACTCCTTTTGTGCACCAGAGCTTTATATACTATGTATCTCATTAGGCTTCTGTTTTGCAAGTAAATTTCTCTAGTTGTGCCTTATGGTTTCTACGGTAGCATCCTTGTCACTACTGTAGCTGAACCAAATTCAGTTTTTCCATGTATGTTTTAATCAACAGAGTAAGAAATTTAATCAGTACAGATAGAAGGATCACCTATTATGATATTGATGAGTAATGCAGCCAAGATCTCATTAACTTTTTTAGTTGCTACATAATACTGCATGTTCATGGCTAGCTAATTCTTCTAGTACAGTACTGCATTGTTGACAAGCCAGGAATCTCTAGTTCTCAACCTGTACATTTGATGTTACCATTTAGAACCTAGACTGTACGCATATCATAGTTAAACATCAATGCTCAAGTTTGTAAGGATCAGTTTGAATTGTCTTTTTGTTCTTCGAACTGTTAGAACATAAAACAGAGTTGGAAGGGACCTTGGAGGTCTTCTAGTCCAACCCCCTGCTCAAGCAGGAGACCCTATACCATTTCAGACAAATGGCTGTCCAGTTTCTTCTTAAAAGAGCACCCACAAGTTCTGAAGGCAAGCTGTCCCATTGGTTGATTGTTCTCACTGTCAGGAAATTTCTCCTTAATTCTAGGTTGCTTCTCTCCTTGGGTAGTTTCCATACTTGTTTCTTGTTTTGCCTTCTGGTGCTTTGGGAAAAAGGTTGGCCCCCTTTTCTTTGTGAGACTTGCTAGCCAATCTCTCTAGCATGGTGTCATCAGCAAATTTGATAGGCATCTTTCTCTCTGATAGATCATTTATAAATCTGTTGATTAACATTGGGATAGAGCCCTGCATCAAGACAATGCAGAATTACCAATAATCTCCATTGAACTGGATGGAACTGAATTTGGAATGAATGAATATCTAGAGTCACGCCGCTTTGTGATTAATATTTTACATCTTCAATTTGCAAATTTATATTTGGTTTTTATTTCATTTCTACCCTACCTTTTTTAATATAAAATTGAAGCAGCATGTGTGCCAGATATTGCAATCTTCATGGACCACTTGATTATTGTTGTGTCACATGCCCTGAAGCTATAGCCAAGGATTAACAAATAAATATGAGAAAAGAAAGGAAAGCCAGCTTGGTCTAGTGCAGGGGTAGGCAACCTTGGCTCTTCTGACTCAGGAATTCTGGGAGTTGAAGTCCATGAGTCATAAAAGAGCTGAGGTTGCCTACCCCTGGTCTAGTGGTTAAGGCGTCAAGTTAGAAACCAGGAGACAGTGAGTTTTAGTTCCACCTTGGGAATGAAAGTCAGCTGGTGACTTTGGGCCAATCACTCTCTCTCAGCCCATGACAACAGGCTCAGGTGACAAGCTGGTCAGTCAATTCCTGTCACAACCAATGAATTAATATTGGCTGATATGAATAAAAGTGGGCCCTGCACTTGCAGAAAAAATGCTAGAAGAAAAAAACACGAGGATGGAAAGAGTAGGACAATTCCAACAAAACAAACTTAACATTCTATAATTTTCAGAGTATCACCATCCATAGAGTTTTCCACAGTAGAGTTCCTAAGATTGTCTTTTTATGTCTCATTCAAATCACAGTATAAGAATTGAAAAATACTTAAGACACTCATGTCTGTGAGGAGTACTGAACTTTTATTTTGTAGGTCTATAGTTTATTGGAATTGTTAAATAAAACCTTTCCACATTTTCCTTCTTAATAATGGATTAATTAATTGCTATATGAGGACCATTGTAATGTAAGTAAAATTAGAAACATTAGCTACCTGAAAATATGAAACAATAGATAATCTGTATCTCAGTGGTGACAAGACTTAATCAACATTGATTAATCTCAAAAAGCTAAATATGGTTGGACCTACTTCGTTCTAGAAGGGGAAATGCAATAGAATACACTAAGACGTAAATGACCAAAGAGGGGTAGGGAAAGACAGGCAATTTCCATCTGGATGTAACCAGTGCTTTTTTTGTAAAAGAAAAAGGTGCCGGAACTCACACATGTCATACAACCTGCCTTGCCTAGCCTACAAGGTTCCATCCAAAAAAGGTGCCGGAACTCCATTCTGAGCGTTCTATGACAAAAAAAGCCCTGGATGTAACCATCTGAATGTGTCCATAAAGACATTAGGACTCATGCTCAATTAGAAGGAGACTTAATATTCTCTAAGCTCTTTTAGTCTGTTATCGTTTAAGATAGAAAGCACTTTCAAACCTGGCCCTGCAATATGGGCCAAGTCTGATTGTAATTTGAATTTAGTTCTCTATCTCCTATGGAGCTGAGTAGGAAAATTAAGAATTGTCTTACTAATCCCAACTCTAAGAAATTACAACTTCAGTGAACATGTTAAGAAAAAAATGGGCATACCAACATTATCTCTAGCCAATCAACATAATTTCTAGGTTTGCCCAGGTACGCAGCAGTTCACCTAGAACATGGAACACAGTGCAAACTTTCATAATTTGGATTTCTCTGTGATGTGAAGGTACTTTAATGTTTTTCTATTTCTGTGAGCAGAGCACCAAGTATCTCTTCACAACTGTATGTCCATTACAATGATAGACATTTTCTGGGATGACCTATGTAATGCAATCCCCTTCTGATAAGAACATTGCAAGAGACAGTTGCTGGTTGAAATAATCTTTCCCTCTTATCAATGATGCTGTTACTTGTTTCCTATTCACAATGCTGTTCCGTGATGAAGATCAGTTTTCCTCCACTTTGGTAAATAATTCATGCATTATTTTGGTGTTCTGCATTGTTGTTAAATGTTCACTAGAATTAGTAATCCATTAAGTTCATTTTACTAAGCAGGGGGATCTTCAGAAAGTCATATCCGTCTTGAATCTTTGTCTTATAAAAATGGGGCTGGGCAGGGAAAAACAATTTAATGGCTCAGTAAGCACAGCAGGAGCGTCAGATCATTTCTTATACATAAGTTAACTGGATGAAGAGGTAATTTCTCTGCAGAAAACGTTCTTTCCCACACACAAGCAATGCAGTTATTACTGGAATACAGCAAGGAAATACATCAACTTGCAATATACATCATTTTACAGAAAATGTACTTTCTGGTAAGAACATGCTTATAGTCCTCTATTCCTTGAGGAACATGAAGCTTTTAAAAGAACTATGAACACAGCAGCTCTGTTCTGAGGAAATGGAAGTTGCTTGTAATTTGTAAGCCTCTAAGGATGATGCATGTCCTCTCCCTGCTTCAGTTACTGTATATGGCATTGAAGTAGTTTGTTCAATCTGAAGATCAATTAAACCACCCCCTCCCTCAAGGCACAAGGATTTATTTCCATTTTTTTTTTGAAAAGTGTAATTACTTGAACATAGAAAAAGAGATGTAGAAAGTATCTGGTTTTAAAGTTTATTTTGTTCATAAGCCACCATGGAAGTATCTGAGGTGATCAAGTAGGTTTTCAGAGCAGACCCAGATAAGAATGGCCATGACTTCCTCTAAAGAGTGACAAGTCAGTTCTATATTCATTGCCTGCTGCTCAGAGGACAGTGACTTGCCCTCATTTGTTGAAGGGGTCAGAATCTGAGTGTGGGAGCCAGTTTGGTGTAGTGGTTAAGGAGCTGGCCTAGAAATCAGCAGCCTGTGAGTTCTAGTCCTGCTTAAGGCATGACAGCTGGCTGGGTGACTTCGGGCCAGTCACTCTCTCAGCCCAACTCACCTCACAGGATTGTTGTGGGGAAAATAGGAGGACAAAACAGTTGCATATATGTTCGCTACCTTGAGTTACTTACAAAGTAATAAAGGTAGGCTAATAAATAATTAAGCAAATAAATCTAAGAAGTCATTTAAGGCATAAAGCCAAATCAGAACAAACCACATTATGGCTTAATGCAACATGAACCTAATTTATATCTCCTGTAGAAGCCTGAAACTGGGAAATTAGCCTGAGGAAACCCAAAACTGGGAAATCAGATGAGAGGTAGCCACTGCAGATGATTAATAGCTCCTGCAGAGATGATGGCTACCAAATAATTCAGTTGAATACTAAGACATATTCCTATTCTCTGGAGGAAAAGAACTTCAGCTAGTAAAACTCACTTGATATTAATAACATATTAACAACATATGGTATTTAATCTCTCAGGTGAATTTTTTTAGCCTTTCTACTCTGGAGTTTTCTGACTAGAAATATTAAACAATCATTCTGTACAATTTATGTGCCTAGCATTTACAATGCCACAATGTCCATGGAGATTCTCAGTCATCCAGATCCTGGTTGTCTCAAAGGTGCTTTTTCAAAAGGGTGCGGATCTTTCTTGGAACTGCTGAAAGGACTGTGTTGCAATTTTCAGCAGTTCCAAGAAGAACCCATTTGCATTATTCAGGTGACCCTGAAGGCATGGATAAACCTCCTATTGGCCTCAGTGATTCTCAGAGAGAATGCTAACAACCAAGGAATATAAATCCTTCCATTCTCCACCTGTCATGCCTCTGTTGGAGCCTGAATCTGCGGAGGAAAATGAGCTGGAACAGGACCCTAGGGAGGTTGAGGGAGAGGTGTCTGTGGCTTCAGAGGAATGTGGGGAAGAGCAGGCTGAGGCAGGACAGGGCCTTTCAGGATTGGGATAGGATGAACAGGAGAGACAGAGCTTAGGCGATGAGCAAGGGCCACCCACTCCTGATCCTAGAGCACGGAGAGTGGAGAGAAGGAGGGAACAACGAAGGCAGGCTCAACTACTCGGGAGGAGAGTGGCCTGCCCCTCTCCACAAGGCACACCTGGAGACTGAGACTTAAGGAGATGCTGTGGGGAGAGGCATTTGTCGGGAACAAACGTTGATTCCTTGGAGTTTTGTGTGTTGTTGCTGATCTCTTGTTCTGTGACTTCTGCTTGGAAACCCGAAAACTCTGACCATTGGACTGACTGACAACATTGCTTGGATGTTCAAAGACCTTGGACTGTATTTTGGCTTCTCTTCTGAAACTGCTCAGGCAAGCTTGTATTCACACAGACTTGTTAGGTTTATGATGTATGTGTCATTCCTTGTTATCTCCATGGCCTTGAGTAAATTCATCTTCTAATCAGACTGTATGTGAAACTACTTGCAGCCAGAGGTGGCTGAAGGTGTGTGTGTCTTCCTTTGTTTGGAAGCTTGCCAGAAACATGGGAGCATTTGGGGAAAATTTGGAGCAATTAAAGGGCAGTTTGAATTGCCAGCTGACTGCATTGCCTCTGTGTTGTGCCCTGGGTCATTACACCACCATTCAGTCAGAACTGAAGAAGCTTCTTAGATAAGAAGTGAAATGTCTTCAAGAAAAACCCAAGAAAGTCCAGTTACCTTTTGAAAAACACCTTTGGGACACGTTGCCACAAGTTTTTGCTTTTGTCTTTATTGTCTTGTTCAATTGTTTAAACTTTACAGAAATATTTAAGGGAGTGAGTATATGACTCTATGTGATGCCTGTGAGTGCTGCATTCCCACGGACAACTGCTTTGTTCAGGTTTCTTAGTTTACCTGATCTTTACTTATAAAATTACTCTACCACCACCATCTTGATTTGCAAGAATGCTGATGAGTCCCAGAATTATGTCTGAAAATTTGCTCACCTGTTCAGAAACAAGGACAGAAGGAAGCAAGAGAATTTCTTGCCCAAAGTAGCATCTAAGGAAGTGGCTTTCTACAAAACAATTATATTGTGATTTGTTTATTTCCCCAAAAGTCATTTGCTGAATGAGCAATTACTCAGGCAGCCATTTTGCATGAAAATTTAAAGGTCCAGCATATCCGCCTTAGCATTTATCAACAATGTTTTGCAGCTAAGTTTTATCTACAAAGTTCTTAGCCACTGAAATGGCTTGATAATTATTTAGTAACTTAAGAAAAAAAAACTAACAGTAGTTACTTAAACTTGTTATTGGGTACGTTTGACTAATGTAAAACATAATAATCTAACATCTGTTGTTAATGTAAAGGTGACAGGCTTTAATGCTGTACAGAGAGAGTGCTTCTGATAATTATTTATTGACATAGTCATTTAGCTTACTGTTTAAATAGATTATTTCACCTGACATTTATTGAAAATGAAGAGAAGATTGCATATATGATGAAGTTTTCCATCATGTTTGATTCAAATAACAGCAAATGCGAGGGCAGACAGAATTCTGAGAACTTTAGTGAAAAAATATCAAAAACTGAGGCAAATTCCAAGGAAGAATTTTTCAGATTAAGTTGAAATGGTTTGAACCGTTTCTATTCAGCAATGCAGTTTTGCGGTTGTGAAAACCATTTCCTATAACAGTGAAAAAGCACTTCCTGTGCCATTCAGTTGGTCACTCAAAACTGCTTCTAATTCCTCAGAATAATGTGTAAGAGCAGGTTTTAAGATTGACAAACAGAAAAGTGAAAACAGAAGAACAAACGGAATTGGTAAATTGAAACTGAATTTAAGACTGAAATGAAAGTAAAATATCTGGATATCACTATGACCAGTGCTTTTTTTGTAAAAGAAAAAGGTGCCGGAACTCACACATGTCATACAACCCACCTTGCCTACCCTACAAGGATCCATCCAAAAAAGGTGCCGGAACTCCGTTCTGAGCGTTCTATGAGAAAAAAAGCCCTGACTATGACAAATATGAACTATATGTCACTTCAAATTAACTATGTTAAGATATGGAATGAAATTTTTAAAAGATAGGGTAAGATGGGAAAAACTACAATTGTTGGGAAGAATTTCTGTGATAAAAATGAATGATGCATTTGTAACAAACAATATCTTCTTTTAGCAACTGATGCACTATTTAAACAGTGGCAAAAGAATATATCCAAATTTGTGTGGCAGGAGAAAAAAGTCAGTTAAATATAATTTGTTACAGGGTGCAAATGAAAAAGGAGGATTAGATTTACCTGATTTGAAATTGTATTTTGCAGCTTGCTATTTGGTTTGGATGAAAGAGTGGGTGGTGCTGAGAAACAGAAGGCTTTTACAGCCAGAAGTACATAAACAAACATTTGTGTGGCATGGATATTTGCGGTATGAGAAAGTCAAGGTTAATATGGGTTTTAAAAATAATTATGTTATAGCATATTGAGAATATGGAATAGATATAAATCCAGGTTATACACAAAAACACTTTTGTAGCTCTCAGTACAAGAAGCATTTTGTAGAGGAGAATTAATAGGCAAACACAAAGATATTATCATCATAAATACTAGAATTTTCTTGAGGGGAATATAAAATAATAAATATAAAATAAAATCAAGAGAAGAACTGGCAGAGGGACATAGTGCCAATGGCTTTCTTATTCACAATTATTAGAAAGATTTAAAGTAGACAAAATAGTATGTGGTTCTGAACAAAGTCAAAGTTTGCAGTAGAATTATGTACAAATGATGGACATGTAATTGCTAAAATGTATAAACTTTTAATAAAAGTTGAAAGAGAAAAACAAGTGAAACTATGACAAAGTGGACTAAAATTTTGGTTATAACATTCAGATGGTTCAATGGAAAAATATGTGGTTAAAAGGACTGAAATTTACATTATGTCATAACTTTAAAGAGAAGTTTTATAAAACGATATATCATTGTTCTATGTCACCAGATAAATTTTCTAGAATGTATAAAGGCGCTTCAAGTTCATGTTAGAAATGTGAACTACAAGAAGGGACATTATGCTTGGATGGATATATAAAAAAGCTAGAAAATGGGATGGACATATAAAAAAAATCTAGCAAATTTTTAGATTCAAATAGATACAGTGGTCAGAGATTCTTACAGATTAATTAGATAACCTTTGACCCATTGGATCATTGTTTCATTTATGTCACCATTTCAGAGACATTAGTCATCTAATCAGATCAACTAAAAGATCAGGAGTGGGCAAAAAAGCAGCGGAGACAGAAGCAACCTCTGACTTCCTGATGGCTTTCCCATTGACTTTGCTTGTGGGGAGCTTGCAGAGAGAGAGAAACTCAATGGAAAATCCAGCAAAGAAGTTGCTTGTGTAAATCTCTGTAAGCCATGCATCCTCACCCATTCCCTCTGTGCTTGCATTGCATTGGCCAATTTGCACCCTCCCAGACCCTTGAAACACCTACAGACACACCTCCCCAGCTCATGCTGTAACCTTCCCCGAGCCTACACCCTCACACTCACTGTTCAGACAGTACAATCTGAACTGCACTGTCCTGCAACCTCCCTGACCCCACCCCCCATTGAACCTCTCAGGCACCTCCTCATACCCTCCCTGACCCTCACCAGACCTGATGTCATGTACTCCTGCTCCCCTCCCCCATCTGCAGCAGCCATTACCTGCCAGCTCTCCTTATACTTGCAATTTCTTGCTTGCTTCCCCAAAGACTTTGCTTGTGAGAAGCTGGCAGGCAACGTTGATGATCACGATCAAGTTTAGATTTCCAGCTAGCTTCCTCATTGACTTGGAGGAAGCTGTCAGGGAGTGTTGGAAATGACAACCATATGACTGCAGTGGTGCAGCAGCCAGCCAGAGCTAAAGCAGCCATAATTTTACCAAATTTCAATCCCACAGGAGTATTGGATCCCAGATTTTGTATGTATTCTGTAAGTTAGCCCATTGGAAGTAGCTTGGTTCAAAAACTGTTGCCATTGTTTCACCCAATTGAAGGTTACAAACAGACAAACATGAGAATTGTAGCAGCATACAGATATACTTGAGACCAGAGCCTTTTCTTTTAGGACTGATGGGCAAAACGGTGGTGGCGGTGATGGTGGGGGAAAGTCATGGAATTTTGTTTTAGCATGTGATAACTGCAGTGAGATTATTGCTATGTAGAAAGATGAAAAGACTTGACAATACCAGCAATGGAGGAATGGTTAGTAAACATAATGAAATTCATTGATTTTGCCAAATTGACTTCTTTGACTAGAGAAAAGTAAATATCTAAGTAAATATTGCTGACTGGAAATCCCTTAATGACCTTGCAGAAAATGGAAAAAAAAACGAAGTTACAATTTATGGTTTTGATGACTAGATAGGATAGATTATAGAAAGAAGACAGATATGTTGTAACTTTAGAAAAAGATATAAATTTATAATTGTAATTGCATTTCTTACTGCTGTAAGGAAGATTGGAAGCCACTTTGTATCTCTTTCTTTTTCAATTTTCCTTTTTTTAACCTTAGCTTTCTCTTTTTTCTTTACTTTACTTTAGTTTCTATTTCTTTTTAATCTTCCTTTTAAAAACTTTTAATAAAATTATTTCAAAAAGTGAAAAAAGAGAAACCTATGAAATGTAAAATGCAGTCTGTGGTGGACACTGACTTTTTGTGCTTAAATGAAATCTAAATGGAACTGGCTGTTGTGTAAATGTTTATGTCACTCTATTTCCTCTGTCCATTTTGAATTATTTAACATATCCCTCATACATACAGACTCAGTTAAAAGTAGCCAATAAGGAAAATGACCCCCCTGGGGGAAAAACAATTAAAACTCAGCAAGTTTTACTTCCCCCATCTAGATGTGCTTGAAGTAAGAGGCACTATAACTGGCAGGCTCTTTCATTATAATATGTCTTAATGAAAAGAGATTATGAGCACAGGGATGCAATCTGAATATAATACATAGCACATAGTAACTAGGATCTCCTTCAGAAATGTCTCTTTTTGCCTTTTTTCTAGACCAGACTAGGAATCCAATGTCATATAGGTTGACTGCTTTCATGGTAAACCTATAGGAACAAAGTCTTGCTGATTGAATTGTGTCTCCCCCACCACCCATACTTAATCTTCATGAGAACCACAGATAGTCTTGTCTAAGATGTTTACTCAGGTTACATTTCTGCCACATAATCAGTCCACTTTTATCTGGCCATGGTAGTTGTTTTTCCTTCTATCCCTCAAAGCCATTCTTTCTTCCCTCCATACATTCCTTCTAAGAAGATAAAAAATATTGACTTAAAAAAAATCCAGTGGGATAATCAGATCTCGATTTCTAGTCTCTCTCTCTCCAACACAAGAAGATTTATCTGCTCCTGTATTTTTCAGTTGAGCTGCAAAATAAATAAAAAAATAAAATAGCATGGTTATCAACAAAATGGTTTGCAGATTAAGCCCAGATGAAGAGACATAGAAGTGACTGGCCAAACAAAAATTATCAGATTGCAGTAAATAGAAGAAAATATGTAATATTATTTATTCACGTATCACAGAAATAAATGCACTTTATTTCTGTGATATGTGCTTTTTACTTATTTTTGTATATTTATGATAAGTAGGATCAAAAACTACAAAGGTGCATAGTGAATAAATTTGGTGTAGGCTACATTTACAAGACCCAGTTTGTTATAATGGTTAAAGTATTGGGCTAGAATCCAGGAGACTGTGAATTCTAGCCCCAGATTAGGCACAAAGCCAGCTGGATGATCTTGGGCTGGTCATTTCTCTCAGGCCTAGGAAAGAGGCAATGGCAACCACTTCTGAAAAACCTTGCCAAGAAAATTGTAAGGATTTGTCCGGGCAGTCTCTGAGAATCTGACACGAATGAACAGAAGGGGAAAAAGAAAACCACACTGAGCTATGTTTACTTCTTCTGTTTTTGGTTGCATCCCAATTTCAGTTTTGTTGGTTTGAAATTTTATGCTTCTTTTTGGAATTTTATATAGCAGTGACGGCGAATCTTTTAGAGATCAGGTGCCCAAAAACTGCCCCCATCCCCACCCATCCCCACCTGCCCACAGAGCCACCCACCACCTCCACGGCCCACTGCAGCAGATCACCCAGGTGGCCCAGCAGCACAATGGTGGCCACATCCTCCGTCCACACCCCGCAGCATCATCTGCACATGACAGGGCACGAGGGAAGAGTCTTGTTAAAATCTGCCCGGCTGTAAAGTCCTTGGCTGTGCTGCTCCGTGCAGACTCTCCTCCAGGGGGCTGTTGGTGAGGAGGGGGCTGTGGGCTGAGGCGGGGCT
The DNA here is from genome assembly GCF_964194415.1 of Vipera berus. NCBI lineage: Eukaryota > Metazoa > Chordata > Lepidosauria > Squamata > Viperidae > Vipera > Vipera berus. Next base: position 70,140,699 of record NC_138204.1, read on the forward strand.
GGGCTGGGCCAATGGTGCACGTGCTCACAGAGAGGGTTCTGAGTGCTGCCTCTGGCACGTGTGCCATAGGTTCGCCACCACTCTTATATAGCATAATATGTATATATGTATTCTTTAAAGGGAAGGGACGCGGTGGCTCAGTGGGTTAGGACGCTGAGCTTGTCGATCAGATGGTCGGCAGTTTGGCGGGTCGAATCCTGAGTGCCACGTAACAGAGTGAGCGCCTGTTACTTGTCCCAGCTTCTGCCAACCTAGCAGTTCGAAAGCACGTAAAAATGCAAGTAGAAAAATAGGGACCACTACGGTGGGAAGGTAACAGCGTTCCGTGCGCCTTTGGCGTCTAGTCATGCTGGCCACATGACCATGGAGACATCCTCGGACAAGCGCTGGCTCTTCGGCTTTGAAACAGAGATGAGCACCGGCCGCTAGAGTCGGAAACGACTAGCACGCATGTGCGGGGGAACCTTTACCTTTTATTCTTTAAAGGCATGAAGTAACAAATGGGAAAAATAAGCAAATATTTTCTGTGATCACTCAGAGGGTTCAACCTGGAAAAAATATTTATGCAATATATTAACATTGCAGATGTTTTCCATGCATATGGAAGTCACAGACAATTTTCCAAATGCTTTCTAAGGCCCTTTCTAATCCATAATACCAGAGGTCCCCAACCTTTTGCGCACCAGGGACCAGTTCCATGGAGAGGCGGACTGGAGAGGGTGTGGTTTTGTGTGCTGCCTGCATCCCATGGATGGTGCTTTGCTCGTTTGTACAGACCAGTTGCTGGCATGCCGCGGCCCGGTACTGGTACACGGCCCTTGTAGAACGCCTACAAGGCATTCAAAACATAAAAAGCAGAATAGCATGGATTTAGCCAAAAGCTGAATAAAAGTATCTTCAGGTGGCATTAAATGCAAATAAATGCATTTTCATGTGGCATTGAAAACTGGAAAAAGGAGTCAGAACTAATTATATATACAGCAGGAGTTTCATTAATGATTCACCAGTCTCTATGTCTTTAGAGTCATATTACAAAGGCCACAGCCAAGCTAACTTTAAAGCAGAGTTTGACTTACCCTGGCAAGTATGCATTTAAATATATGAACCTAGTCTACAGAATATATACTAAAATGAACAGCTGAGTTGAACCAGTAGCCATTCTGTGCTTTTAGAAATAGTGCTAAATAATTCCAGTTCTGGATTAACAATTAAACAAATTAAAAATGTCTTTGGGACACCATGGGAGTGAGGAACCAGTGTGTTTTCCCCATAGTGATCCTTCCTTAATTTTTTTACTACCAGTAGTAACTCAACCTTAGTTTTTTATTGAGACTTAATGTCTAGTCAGCTAAGCAATGACCAGGGCTTAGGAGTACCCTGTGTTTAGGGCATCAGTTGGCCTTAATCCAGCCTTGGGTAATCCTATTTTCATACAGGTAGTCCTCAATTTACAACAGTGACCATTCAAAGTTACAACAGCACTTAAAAATGACTTATGACTTATTTTCCATACTTAAAACTATTACAGCATCCCCATGTTCATGTGATCAAAATTCAGACCCTTGGCAACTGACTCACTTTTGTTACAGTCACAGTGCCCCAGGGTCATGTGACCACCTTTTGTGACCTTCTGACAAACATAGTTAAAGGGGAAGCCAGATTCATTTAACCACAGTGTTACTAATTTCACAAGTGCAGCGATTCACTTAACAACTGTGGCAAGAAAGGTTGCAAAATGGGGGAAAATTCGCATAACAACTGTCTCACTTAGGAAAAAGAAATCTTGGGCTCAATTGCCGTCATAAGGCAAGGGCTACCTGTACTTCAGGCATTCTGCACTCAAGCTATGGATATACATGCAGAATGCTTTGGAATAACAGAGTTGTGAGATTATTGAGGCATGGTTTATCAAAGCTACTAAGAGTAAGTCATAGCTGGCGTCACCACATTTCACCACTCAAATCACTTCAACATATGATGACAGTTTCGCTTTCCCCATGCCCCTCAGAGGAGTATTTCTGTTGCTAAACAGGCTGCTTCTCTAGTCCCTGAAAGCCACTAACCTACAGCTCCTCCATTTCATCAGGATTCATATTTAGTTTATTAGCCTTTTTGTAGCTTAGCACTGTCCATTTCTGGCTTCCAGTAGCGATAATCATATTTTCACGGCTTATAGTTTTAAAATGTTTTCGCCGTAGGCTTATAAGCAACTATAAAGGAAAAGGATTCCAGCTGTTTTCAACTCTGAGGCACGGTGTTTTTCTAGCAAAAAAAAAAAAGGGGGGGGGAGATTTCATGATACTAGTTTTAATTTAGTATGGAAACAAATTTACTCTTATCATGTTATTTGTATTAAAGGAAGCGAGGCAGGAAGGAAGTGCTTCATTGCAAAAAGGAAACACGAGGCAGTGGTGTCTCAGTAAAGTTGCACAAGACGTAGTAAATTCTTCGTGTTTTCGTTTTTATTATTATTTATATAAAAACGGGGAGAGAAGCACTTTAGAATTTGAAACTGGGTTTTGTCTTCAGTTGAAAGGACCCACAGAACTGAAAGGAGAGAATCTTATAGAAACTGAAAATTGTAAAGGAATGACGGCAATCTTTTTTGGCCAGGGCTAAACGGTCTTTTATTTTATTTTATTTTTTATTTTAATTTCATTTATATCCCGCCCTTCTCCGAAGACTCAGGGCGGCTTACAAGCTTAGCAGTAGGCTGTCTTAATGGCTGATCTTTTAGTAGCCTCGTAGCTGCTGTTCCTCTCTGTATATGTTTTCATTTGTCTGAATTTTATTAAAGTGTAATGCTGGATATGATAATTAAGGTAGAGTCTGACTAGAACAGGGGTGTCAAACTGCCAGCCCGTGGGCCGGATGCATCATAGTGAAACTACGCCCACCCCATTGCCGGCAATGGAAAAAAGTCTCAATACGTCGTGACACGTCATGTGACGTTGCAAGTTTGACACCCCTGGACTAAAGTCATGTACAATAAAGTGAAATTTCCACTTATCCAGAACAAGTACTTAGGTTGAAATAGCCTAAAATTCCACTTGCCAACATGTAGTCAGTACTATTTTTTTTGACAGAAGTACTAATGACAAGCCATGCAACTTTGCATTTGTTAAATTTCGTTCTGCTACTTCTGTCTTCCAAAGTATTAGCTATTAAACCCAGTTTTGTGTTATCTACAAATTAGCTAAACATCTTCCCATTCGTGTTATTAAAATATTGAAGAATTGGATAGTTGCTCAGAATTGCCTGATGCAAGGCCCAGATATCAATAATCAAGGCTCGCTGTAGTAATTAGTCAGTACACACTGGAAGAATTCCCTCCAGAAAATAACAGACAAAAGGATGCACTCATAGTTATACTTTTCAGGAAAGAAGGATAAATAATAATTGTGCATGTGCATGGGTAACAGATGAAGTAAGCACAAATATTCGTAATTAGCAAACCTCAAGTTTGCTTTCCCACATACCCACTGCCACTATCCTCAAGGAAGTTATTGTCTTAGGAAAGAGAGAATGCATCAGGTAGCAATTTTGATAAACATACTGAGAACTGAGGTTGCCCCATTAGCACACATTACTTTTATGTTTCTATTTTGCTAACATGTTCCCACTTCTCCAAGAATTTGGACATAAATTTAATAAAGAAATAAATAAAAATTGCCCAAGGGTGATCCCTAGGGCACTAATGTGAGCACTCTATTATTTTTCTGCCAGTTATAATCCACTTACCTCTCCTGCCATCCAATCCATACTTAATGAGCTTACTAATGAAACCGTCATGGCATTATCTAAAAAGTTCCATCATACTGGATTTTTGGAATTGGCAATTTCCCCAATAAATGCTTTGAGTCTCAAAAAGCTTCTGTGATAAAGAAGTCATTCGTTTAAGGTGTTGCAAAGCTAATATTTTAATTTATTGTATTTGTTTACTGCGTACTCCAAGAAAGATCAACACTTTTCAGCACAAATACTAGCTGGATTGCCTTTTGGAATAACTTGTATTTATTTTCTTTTAATTGCAAAATAGAAACTCTGTTTATAAAAATCATTTGACTAAGTCAGTCATAAACACAGACATGAAAAACTAGTTCTGAATTTTGGTTTACTTTTTTTTTAAAAAAAAGTGAATTGTTACTTTACACTGAGTAATCCCAGGGCTGTAAAAATTCCAGAGAAGTTAGTTTATAGAAAAAAATAAAAATACGGACACACATACACACCCCTATAGCAAAGGTTTGAAAGAGGTGTTGTAGGACAAGAGATAGGTAAATGTTTCTCCAGTCTTTGCCAAAAACAAAGACCTGGGAAAACTCAAGTACATCAATCCATTCGATGTAGATGTAGAACGTTATACAACAATTTATAAAGTATCCCCTTGTCCACATCTTAGCAGGAAAACATTTGTGTGCCTTCTTTCAATTGGAATGCTAGCTTAGTGGTTTATGGCAATGCTGTCTGCGTAGATTGCATTTAGTTTCATCAAAGCAACTGACCAAATTCACTGCCTTTAGTTAATAGACTAACTATATATAGAATGAATAACAATACATGCAGGTAGGTAGAAAACTAAATAATGAAACAGCGCTCCTTCTGAAATTGGTGCTGGTGCCGGTAATGGGTTACAGCAGTGTTTTGGCCAGAGCGCACAAGCATCCTTGAGGTCAGGTAGTCAAAGTCACCCTGTCTTCATTTTTTTTCTTCTTCCCAGTTTCTGTTTGGAATTCTTGTACCCCGCAAATTATGAATAATGCACCTATAATTTTCAGCATGCATCTTGCCACCCCTTTTTTTTAAAGCTGAACTTCAAGAATGCCTTTTAAGCTCCACAAAGCATTTCTTTTAATGTTTATACCCCTTTATAAAATGATAAATTAAACAAAAATGTTATGTCTGTTTTGAATTTTCATTTGTGCCTGGAATGTGCTGGTGGCCCCTCTGAAACGACCAAGCATTCTTCAGATTCTTCCCAGGAAATGTAAATTTGTCAAACTGTAATACACAAATGCTCTAACCCCCTCTTGTGGTCTGTTTTGAACACTGCAGGTTTGGATGGCCAAAAAAAAGTTTTTCTGGACTTCTATCAACATGACTTATTTTAGAAAGTTCATATATAGGAACTTGATAAGTTTTGGACTCCCCAACCCCCCCCCCCAAAAAAAAGTCCTAAACAGGGAATCTGATCAAAAAGTGCCTTCTCTTTTCATGTTTCTTCTGAAATACTCAAAAGGGCGCTCTAGCAGGCAGGATAAATACAGTGGGGCAAAAAAGTATTTAGTCAGCCACCAATTGTGCAAGTTCTCCCACTTAAAAAGATGAGAGAGGCCTGTAATTTTCATCATAGGTATACCTCAACTATGAGAGACAAAATGGGGGGAAAGAATCCAGGAAATCACATTGTAGGATTTCTAATGAATTAATTCGTACATTCCTCGGTAAAATAAGTATTTGGTCACCTACAAACAAGCAAGATTTCTGGCTCTCACAGACCTGTAACTTCTTCGTTAAGAGGCTCCTCTGTCCTCCACTCATTACCTGTATGAATGGCACCTGGTTGAACTTGTTATCAGTATAAAAGACACCAGTCCACAACCTCAGTCACACTCCAAACTCCACTATGGCCAAGATCAAAGAGCTGTCGAGGGACACCAGAAACAAAATTGTAGACCTGCATCATGCTGGGAAGACTGAATTTGCAATAGGCAAGCAGCTTGGTGTGAAGAAATCAACTGTGGGAGCAATTATTAGAAAATGGAAGACATACAAGACCACTGATAATCTCCCTCGTTCTGGGGCTCCACGCAAGATCTCACCCCGTGGGGTCAAAATGATCACAAGAAGGGTGAGCAAAAATCCCAGAACTACACGGGGTTGAATGACCTGCAGAGAGCTGGGACCAAAGTAACAAAGGCTACCATCAGTAACACACTATGCCGCCAGGGACTCAAATCCTGCAGTGCCAGATGCAGTGGCGTAGCGTGGGGGGTGCAGGGGGGGCCGGCCGCACCGGGCGCAACATCTGGGGGGGCACGCTCGCACTGAGCTGCTCAGGGAGCCCCAAGGGCTGCACAGAGTCGGCTTGGCTCCGCTCTCGAGCTGCTCTTTCTTGCAAAGCGAAACGAGTCCGGCAGGTGAGATGGGCGGCCACATAAACTGAATAAAATAAATAGAAGCGCCCAACTCTCCGCCCAGGCTCAGGCCAACCGCAAGCGCCCCGCAGGCGCCCCGGCAGGCTTGGCCGAGCGAAGATGGACCTGCCGGCCGGCTGGCCTAGCTTCGTGCGCATGCGTGGCTTTATTTAGCGGGGCTCACGTGCGAGCTTGAATGCAGCAGCTCTTGCAGGTCGGAGCCCCGCCCAGCCGCCCTCGAGAGGGACCCGGAAGCATCCCACATGCGCGCGACTCTTCTTGGAAAGTCTACGCCGCTGCGGGGTGCGTCTTTTCGGCAGTGCCATGACGTCACCGGGTTAGGGGGCGCAAATTGCCCCGGGTGCTGACAACCCACGCTACGCCACTGGCCAGATGTGTCCCCCTGCTTAAGCCAGTACATGTACGGGCCCATCTGAAGTTTGCTAGAGAGCATTTGGATGATCCAGAACAGGATTGGGAGAATGTTATATGGTCAGATGAAACCAAAGTAGAACTTTTTGGTAAAAACTCAACTCGTCATGTTTGGAGGAGAAAGAATGCTGAGTTGCATCCAAAGAACACCATACCTAATGTGAAGCATGGGGGTGGAAACATCATGCTTTGGGACTGTTTTTCTGCAAAGGGACCAGGACGACTGATCCGTGTAAAGGAAATAATGAATGGGGCCATGTAACGTGAGATTTTGAGTGAAAACCTCCTTCCATCAGCAAGGGCATTGAAGATGAAACGTGGCTGGGTCTTTCAGCATGACAATGATCCCAAACACACCGCCCGGGCAATAAAGGAGTGGCTTCGTAAGAAGCATTTCAAGGTCCTGGAGTGGCCTAGTCAGTCTCCAGATCTCAACCCCATAGAAAACATTTGGAGGGAGTTGAAAGTCCATGTTGCCCAGCGACAGCCCCAAAACATCACTGCTCTAGAGGAGATCTGCATGGAGGAATGGGCCAAAATACCAGCAACAGTGTGTGAAAACCTTGTGAAGACTTACAGAAAACGTTTGACCTCTGTCATTGCCAACAAAGGGTATATAACAAAGTATTGAGATGAACTTTTGTTATTGACCAAATATTTATTTTCCACCATAATTTGCAAATAAATTTGTTAGAAATCCTACAATGTGATTTCCTGGATTCTTTTCCCCCATTTTGTCTCTCATAGTTGAGGTATACCTATGATGAAAATTACAGGCCTCTCTCATCTTTTTAAGTGGGAGAACTTGCACAATTGGTGGCTGACTAAATACTTTTTTGCCCCACTGTACATGTTGGATTTTTCTTGTTGCCCTTTTGGTACATTCTCTCTAGATTTAAAGAGTCTTAACGGTGGTTAAGATAAACCGATTCATGCTTAATTTAGGATCTGGGGCTAGTTATTAATTCAGAAATGGTTTCAGATTTGGTACCAAGCCTAACCTAAAATAGTCCTCCTAAGTACAATTCACGTTGCCAATTGTAGCTCCAGATATCTTTGGCGGAGAATATACTATAAACCATCCATAATTGGAGTCAGGATTAAATTTGTACCAAACCTAGGAAATATCTGCAGGAAGCACACTGCTTTGTTTCATTTCATAACTGTTTTAGAAAAAGATGCATATATGTTAAAAGATTACATTTAAAATATGTAAGAAGAGCGGGTTAGAATGAGGATCTAGAAGGCATTTTCCTCACTGACTTTATGCAATCCCAAATCATTTTTTTAAAAAGGAACTGAACATTTCAGCCCCTTAACTTTGAAAGGCTCGGGTGCCTAAAAATGGGGTTCTTTAGAACTGTTAAGGACCCCTTTTAGAGTTTATTTTGACTACAGCAAAGAGAGACCCTCATTCTTTGGGGTGACTGATTCAGTTTATCAACATTAACAGTGACAGCACACATTATAACTTTTAGCGGAATCCTCCAAATATAATAAAGCAAAGTGCACCTTAAACCTTCCCTTTTCAATTATTATGGTAATGATGAATGTCTGATGACCTTCTTTTACTGGTCTACTATAGAAAGCGTCCTCTCACACTGTATTGTGGTGTGGTATGCTGGCTTGACAGTCGTGGATAGGAAGTTACTACAGAGGGTGGGTGAGCACAGCAAAAAACATCGTGGGCTGTCCCCTGATACCACTAGATGACATTGCTAGGGGCCACTGCCTTAGAAGAGTGAGGAAAATCCTCAGGGACGACTCACAACCTGGTCAGCGCTTCTTCACTCTCCTACCATCGGGTAGGAGATATAGAAGCATAGCCAGCTGCACCAAGATAAAGCTGGCTGAAGAACAGTTTCTATCCATGGGCTGTCAGAATCCTGAATGTATGACAGACTTGTGGGGCCGGAGCATTGTGCAATAAGTTTACATGGTGTAACAAGATGGTGGGTTTGTTGTCACTGTGAGTTGTTGTTGTGGTGGTGGTGGGTGCACGAAGGGAGGCTCAGCTGATCTCATTGTACACACGTGACAATAAAGTTGAAATTGAAATTAAGAAACAAAATGGTTAGCCATAAAACTGTAAATGTGCTTCTCCAGCATCCAGATGTGTTCTCTTTAATTTTCATCTGTAAAGTATCACAAGCTTTATAAATCACATGCTGAATTCCTCTGAAGCTAAGATGGCTACCATCCTTCAGTTATCACAGTACTGTACCTTTAGTATAGACAGCATCAGCACAGTGATAACTGAGCCAGGGCAGCCTGTCAATCATTGCCTCTCCTTGGAATAACTGACTTCATGTAGAACCATCAGATAACCCCAAGTTGCAAGTTCCATCAGTTGATACACAGCTGTGGGTTCAAAAAAAGGAGACCACAATGAACTCCAAAGTTCCTGAAAGCTTTATCTTGCTTGTCTCAGACATACCTGATGTGCATATAATTAAGTACATATAAGCAGAAGCCTCGCCTGAATAGTATATCCATTTGTTCAGAGTGCTTAAGGTTCTCTAGTTAATTAAGCATTAGATAACTTGAAAATTATTAAATGAAATACTGTTAGTGTGTTTATTGATGAAATGGCAACTGAACCATCCAGATTAGTGCTACCAACGTGGATTTCCGATGAGAGAAAATGAAAATGCCAGAGGAGCTTAGGTTTTGCTGCAACACATATCGACAACATGGGTCCTAGATATTTTGTTCACAACTTTGCTGAAATTAATGCCACTTAAGGATGCACTAACTACTCTGCTGTTTGTCTAAGCCAGACCTGTGTTTACAAAACAGGTATATAGGGTTTCCCATAAAAGAAATCCCCGAGGCACACTACAAATAAAAATACAGTTTAGTGCTAAACTTGTGGCTCCTATAATTTTTAGTTCAGAAGCCCACCAAAAGCTAAAACACGTTCTTAGTTGGAAAAAAAAGACACTTCATCTGACAAATGTTTCCCCTACACCTGACACAGCCCACTTACTTATATTAGTATGCACTCTATTGGGGTCCTTTTTGTATCTTAATGTTTTTAAGTGCAGTTCCACACAGCAAAAGACTGCATTCACCTGCTTTTATTATCCATAGGTAAAGGTAAAGGTTCCCCCGCACATGCGTGCTAGTCGTTTCCAACTCTAGGGGCCGGTGCTCATCTCCGTTTCAAAGCCGAAGAGCCAGCGCTTGTCCGAAGACGTCTCCGTGGTCATGTGGCCGGCATGACTAGACGCCAAAGGCGCACGGAACGCTGTTACCTTCCCACCGTAGTGGTCCCTATTTTTCTACTTGCATTTTTTACGTGCTTTCGAACTGCTAGGTTGGCAGAAGCTGGGACGAGTAACAGGCGCTCACTCTGTTACGCGGCACTCGGGATTCAACCTGCCAAACTGCCGACCTTCTGATCGACAAGCTCAGCATCCTAACCCACTGAGCCACCTTATTATCCATAAGGTATTCCTAATTATCTGCTATAAACTTAATAATTTTTGTGGCCAAAATAATTTTTGTTTATGCTACAACTGGACTTTTATGTTACGTTAGGATTGGACTTTTTGGACAAAGTCCAGGGAACAGAAGTGGAAGAAACTTACCTCTCCTCTCCTGTTCTGACTGAAAGATGTCATGTGATCCACACCTGAAAAGAAACATTTTTTAGAAAACCACAAGAGGGCACTAATGAGATGAAAACATATCTGAAAAATGCAAAACGCTTTTAAAAAAAAGTTAAGACAAAAGACAACCCACTGAAACTGATTAATTAGCACCTGGCAGAATTTAACTACAAGTTGTTCTTGCTTAACAACCATTCATTCAGTGACCATTCAAAACTATATGTTTACACAGCATGGGACATTTACAGCATGCCCCCAGAAATGAGAGAGGGTCCTATGGGACCATATCTATGAGCATTATCATGGTTGTCCCAAAGATACTTTTTTTCAAAAGGCAACTGGATTTTCTTGTTTTCTTTTCTTTAAAAATGTTTCGCTGTTCATCTAAGTCAGCCATGTCAAACTTGCGATGTCACGCGACGTCGCGCGACATATCAGGACTTTTTCCCCATTGCCGTGAATGGGGTGGGTGCGATTTCAGTGTCACACATCCAGCCCGTGGGCCGGCAGTTTGACATGCCTGATCTAAGAGCTTCTTCAGTTCACTGAAAAACTGAACTGAAGAAGCTTCTTGGATGAGAAGAGAAACATTTTCGAAGGGAAAAAAACTCCAAGAAGTCCAGTTGCCTTTTGGAAAAAGCACTTTTAGGAGACCATGGGACAGTCTGAGGCAACAGTCTGTCTATTGTTGATAAAAGACTGCTTCTACTTATTCAGTCATTTTAGTCAAAAATCTCCCTGACATTTAGATGTACTCTCTGGGGACATTTAGCTCCACTAGATTTTAATCTATATTTAAATTCAATGATCCAAGCGCTTTAGCCCCTCATCTACCTATTTTAGATGATTGATTCCAGCTAAATTAATTCCTACTGTATGCCAATAATGTAGTTATTACATTTACTTTACTGATGGGGATGAGAAAAGCTCTTGGGGCACTAGCTTTATTCTGTACAGAACCAAAGTTAAAAGGTAAAGGTAAAGGTTCCCCCGCACATGCGTGCTAGTCGTTTCCGACTCTAGGGGCCGGTGCTCATCTCCGTTTCAAAGCTGAAGAGCCAGCGCTTGTCTGAGGACGTCTCCGTGGTCATGTGGCCGGCATGACTAGACGCCAAAGGCGCACGGAGCGCTGTTACCTTCCCACCGTAGTGGTCCCTATTTTTCTACTTGCATTTTTACGTGCTTTCGAACTGCTAGGTTGGCAGAAGCTGGGACAAGTAACAGGCGCTCACTCTGCTACGCGGCACTCGGCATTCGACCCGGAAACTATTAGAAAACCAATGTTTTTGTGTTTGCCAGACGTAATAAAATTCACAAATGGCAAATAATTCAAATTGAACAGGTGTGTACCTATATAAATCGTCTCTGTCTTGGAATGCTCTTTTTTTTAATTTGTCAAGTATCGCACAGCGTATCTCTATAAAATTTACCACTGAAAACGAGTTCATCGTATCCCTTCAGCTTGCAAGGTTTCCAGGCTAAGATAGTCCCTCAGCTTCTTGATAGCTTCCAAATGTGGTCTTGCAAAATTTAACATTCTGGATGCCGCTCAAAACAAGTTTATTCAAGAGATACTAATGCTTCCAAAAAGTATTTCAAAATGCCACTTTATGTGTAGAGACAATAGACACTAGAGCATGGCTTTGTCTTGTTACTTTTTGGCTAAAGTTAACTCTGTACCCTATAGGTTTGGCCCCATTACTACATAAGATCATTTTAAATCATTGTGGCTTTAAAAAAACCCTAAATAAAATTCATTTATTTTTCCATGGAAAGTTTGTGCCGTTAGGTTTTGATAATGATAGAATTGACCCTAGGGGGCAAGATGGCTGAGCAGTTTAAAGACTCTGAGGTTGTCACCTGGAAAGTGATTTTGAAACCCCAGTGCTCTGTGACGGGCTGAGCTCCTATTACTTGCCCCAGCTCCTGCCCCTCTAGCAGCGTGAAAACATGGAAATGCGAGCAGATAAATAGGTACCACTTTGGTGGGACGGTAACAATGTTCTGTGCACCTTGGTGTATAGTCCTGACCACATGACCATAGAAATGTCTTTGGACACCACTAGCTCCCTTGCTTAAGAAATAGAGATGAGCACCATCCCCTACATATGGATATGAATAGACAGGGGAAACCTTTATCTTTAGAATTGACCTCAAACAACAAATTGGAGTATAATCTCCAAACAAATTTAAGCAAGGTACCCCCCCCCCCAATATTTTTCATATTCTTCCAAAAGGGTTTGCTCCAGCCTATTTATCATTATGATTTTGAAATTTTGTAAGGCTTTACTTCACTTTAGCCAGACTAGATGCACTGCCCTCAGCAATATTGTATCTTTGGTTATGTCCATGTGGTGAGGGCTCAGTAGAAACTCTATGCTACTCAACAGAAATACTATGCTACTATGCTACTTCCAGTAAAAAGGACTGCAGAAAGACCTTCATTCATTTGATCTTGAAGAAATTTCTGGATAGGGAATGTGATTTCTACTTACATATTCTGTTACATATTTCAGATCCAGACTAAAAAAATAGCCTCCAATGTTTTGTGCTACCATCTGTACAATTTACTTAAGTTTGCAACTTATGCTATTTTTATTCTGTTTTATATCTTATTATATTCTAGACTCTAACTCTTATATTTGTTGTTTTCTTTTTACATGTATAGTATATAACAGTGCTATTAGATATTTTATTATAGCATGTCTTACAGTTCTAATAAACTAATTGATTAACTGATAATGATTAATTCATAACAGTTCACACATTGAAAGGACTGGAGGACAGATGCTATCAGGCCTTCTTGGTCCTTCTGTTATTGTTAGAATAACTTGGCTCAACATATATATTCAAGCTACTATCTTTCCTTTCTAGGAATGTGTTAAGTAGTGGGCTCTTTGGTGCAGGAAGGAAGACACGAGGCTGAGTACAGGATAACACATACTTTATTCTTGCTAGAACTGTACTGAACTTGGCTGCAACCAGCCACAATATATAGTCTAGCCCCTAGGCGGCAGCCAATAGGTTTAAACCCACTCTTGCCGCCTGGGGCTAACCAATTGCAGGACAGGAGACAGCTAGTCTGGGTTACTGGAGAGCCGTTAGCTGCTCCAGCAACGCACATGGTGTATCACCACAAGACCAGTACATAACAGAATGTTTCTGTAATGATTTCACACCATGAAGGATACCACATCTCTTCCTTTGTGGTTATCTTGGTTCCTTATCAGTTGTAAAGCAATTCTTTCAGGATTTGAGATCTTCTGCTAGTGTATATGCTTACTTGAATAGTCTTTGACTAATATACTAGATAAGTCCTGCGCACGTTTGGTCATCTGATATTCCCAGGAGACCGGTGACTTACTGTAATCTGTTAGCCCTGGACTATAACAATTATTTACCCCATCTTCAATTGTTCATATTTGGGCGATAGATTTTTCTATCACATAACCCAGTGTTTATGAAGTTCAACAACTTTAAGACGTGTGAACTTCACCTCCCAGAATTCCCTTGGCAACATGCATGCTGGCTGGGGAAATCCGAGAGTTGAAATCAAAACAACTTAAACTTGATGGTGATTGAACAACATTGATACAGCTCATCCAACTCAAAAAAATCACATTAAACTATTATGTCCCTAACTATTTTCTCTACCAACGACTCATTTATTTATTTATTTATTTTGATGCTCTACATCAGGGGTCCCCAATCCCCTGGACTGTGGCAGGTCAGCAACCGGTACGCACAAGCAAAGCCCCATCCATGAGATGCAGGCAGTACACAAAACCATGCACCCTCCGGTCCATGGAAAAACCTCTTTCCACTGAACAGGTCCCTGATGCCCAAAAGTTTGGGGACCTCTGCTCTACATCATGTTATTTTGTCATTTTAAAAAGGTGTCCTGTATTTTGCAAACCAATGCCAAGATAGTCAATTTATTTGTCACTAAGACTCCTGCCATTCATTCTCCTGCATCAACTAAAGATATAATACATGAGCTTGGAGACTAGCAAGTATTAATTTGATTTATATTTGTATTTGTTAAAGCTATATCCCATATTTTCTCCAGAAATTCAAGGTGCCTTATGTGGAAATCTTCATTTTATTCTTGTGGTAATTTGTGAAAAAGTTGTGCTAAAAGAAAGTAACTGCCCCAAAGTCAGCTAGTGAATTTGCACTATTGAAGGTGGACTGGACCTGGATCTCCTCAGCTTTAGTGTAACACCTTAATTACTTAATTCCTAACTTTCCCCAGGTATTCATGAGTTATAAGATACAGAAAGACTCTAGTGTACTAGCATAAATGCAGAAAATGCACAATATTCCCTGTCTAGATTAGAAAATAAGTAGGCCAACAGAAGTTAATATCTTCTACAAATAATTCACCATCTTATGCTTGCTATGGTCTTCACTCACCTTCTTATATTTTTAAATGTCCAGACCTATTTTTCTGCCAAGAAATGGAAAAGCTGGAAAATGCATTGAGAAAGACGTAGCATTCTTACTTGAAACCTGTAGCAAAAGACAAATGAAGCAAACTCTTATTTTAAAAAGCAGTAAACACTTCAAAAGATCTCATAGACTAAATTCATATGATGTGTTAAAACGTCTGTGGTTTGTTTGTTTTTGGCTTATGGTGACATATTAAACCATTAATTATGTTTCAGCATCCTATGAACACCAGATCATTATAATTTAGTCAACAAACTAAGTTTAAAAATTCTGGCTTAACTCTACAAGCATACATTCATGCAATTTTATTGACAAAAATAAAGACAAGATTTGCCATTGCTTTTGTTTCCCAAGCTAATTTTTCAGTGCAGCGTATAGTTGTGAGATTTACTACAAAGTTCTTATCCAACTACTAGATAAGTCCAATATTGCTTAGGTTTGGGGAGATCAGCCAAGGTTAGCTAAATGCTATCACATGCTATTATAATCATAATCATAATAGTAAAGTTGGAAGGGAACTTGGAGGTCATTTAGTCCAACCCCCTGCTCAGGCAGGAAACCCTATAGCATTTCAGACAAATGGCTGTCCAGTCTCTCCTTAAAAACTTCCAGTGTTGGAGCATTCACAGCTTCTGGAGGCAGGTTGTTCCACTGGTTAATTGTTCTGTCAGGAAGTTTCTCCTTAGTTCTAGGTTGCTTCTCTCCTTGATTAGTTTCCATCCATTGCTTCTTGTCCTGCTTTCAGGTGCTTTGGAGAATAGCTTGACTCCCTCTTCTTTGTGGCAGCCCCTGAGATATTGGATCACTGCTATCATGTCACCCCTCGCCCTTCTCTTCATTAAACTAAACATACCCAATTCCAGTAGCCATTCCTTATATGTTTTAGCCTCCAGACCTCTAATCATCTTTGTTGCTCTTCTCTGTACTCTTTCCAGAGTCTCAACATCTTTTTTACATTGTGGTGACCAAAACTGGATGCAGTATTCCAAGTGTGGCCTTGTATTAATACTTCACGTGATCTTGATTCCATCCCTCTGTTAATGCAGCCTAGCACTGTGTTGGCTTTTTTGGCAGCTGCAGCACACTGCTGGCTCATATTTAAGAAATTGTCCACTAGGACTCTGAGATCCCTCCCACAGTTACTACTATTGAGCAAGGTACCCCCTATACTACACCTGTACATTTGGTTTCTCTTGCCTAAATGTAGAACCTTTCTTTTTTCACCACTGAATTTCATTTTGTTAGATAGCGCCCATTGTTCAAGTCTGTCCAGATCCTCCTGAATCTTAAGCCTGTCTTCTGGAGTGTTGGCTGTTCCTGCCAGCTTGGTGTCATCTGCAAATTTGATGAGTTCCCCATCTATCCTCTCATCCAAATCGTTGATGAAGATGTAGTTTGTGATCTAGTTTATAAAATGCCTTACTCTAAAAACATTTTTATTCGAACAAGCCGGCCTGGCCTGATGGGGGATTGGTGGGGTTTTTATTGCTGTATTTTTGGGGTTTTTATAAATGTATTGTATTAATTGTTTTTTAATGGGCAACTATTTAATCTTCTTTTAATATTTGTAACTTTGCATTTTATTCTTGCCCTGTTCACCGCCCTGAGTCCTTCGGGAGAAGGGCGGTATAGAAATATTAATAAACTAAACTAAACTAAACTGTAGTCCAAGTAAATTATATCCACAGCATTCCTCTGATCCACTAATTTTGTCACTTGGTCAAAGAATGCAATTGTCTGGCATGATCTGTTTTTGACAAGCCCATGTTGGCTTTTAGTAATGATTTTGTTTGCCTCTAGGTGCTCACTGATTCTGTTTCTAGAATCTTCCCAGGTATTGAGGTCAGGCTGATAGGTCTGTAATTTCCTGGATCCATTTTTTTCCTTTTTTGAAGAAGGGAACTACACCAGCTCTTTTCCAGTCCTCTGGTAGTTCCCCAGTTCTCCAGGATTTTTGAAAGATATAGTTCAGTGGTTCTGAGATCACGTCTGCCAGTTCCTTGAGAACCTTGGGGTGTAATCCATCTGGTCCTGGTGATCTGAACTCATCTAGGCTGGACAGGTGCTCACTTACCATTTTCTTGCCTATCTTAACTTGTGTTTCTATTCTTTTTTTTATGGCACTATTTTTGATAGGTTGGTCTGTTTTTTCCCTTTGTGTAAAGACAGATGCAAAAAATGAGTTAAATAGTTCTGCTTTCTCCTTGTTGCTTGTCACCTTCTTGCCACTTTCACCCACTAATGGACCAATAATTTCCTTTACATTTGTGTTTTACATGTTGAAAGAAGTTTTTTTTGTTATTTTTGACTTTGGTTGCAAGCCTTAGTTCATTTTGAGCCTTAGCTTTCCTCACTTTGTCTTTGCAGGCTCTGGCTATTTGCTGATATTCTGACTTAGTTATGTGCCCCTCTTTCCACTTTCTATACTTGTCCTTTTTATCTTTCAGTTTATCAGAGAGTTCTTTATGCAGCCATGCTGGTTTCTTTTGAGAGCTGTTATTTTTTCCTCTTTGTTGGTATTGTGCTAGTTTGGGCTTTTATTATCTCACTTTTCAAAATTTCCCAAGCTTCTTGAGTTGTTTTCCCCTTGAGGATTTTCATCCATGGAATCCTTCCCAAGCTCTAAGTGTATTGAAATTACCTCTCTTAAAGTCCAAGACTCTAGTTTGACTGTATTCTATTAATTGTGCTTCCAGAATGTTGAATTCCAATATTGCATGATCACTTCCTCCCAAGGTTCCTGTGGCTTCAACACCTTCTATCATTTCATCTCCGTTAGTGAGAATTAGATCCAAAATGGCTAATCCCCTAGTTCCCTTCTCTACTTTTTGGATGACAAAGTTGTCTGCTAGGTTTGTCAGGAATCTGTAGCATACTCTTTCACATATCAAATTCATTAATTGAGATATGCAACTAATTTCATTATTCCTTCCTCTACTTTCTTTTAGTACAGGCTGCAGTAAATAAATACTTCTAAAGCTTCGTATTCTGGATTTGAACTACTGAACTGCAAGAAAAAACAACCTTGAAGCTTATTTCCCCCCCTAAGTTTTAATTATAGTTTTACAGGAACAAACTAAATTATAATTTAATTATAATTTTACTGAAACAAATTAAAAAACAGTAATATATACATTTCAAACAAATTAATACAAGAAAAAAAATGTAAATAGAAAAAAACCTGAAAATGTAGCATCCTTAATTGCTCTAGAACATCTAAATATATCACATATCGAGTCAATTATTTAGTAACTAAGTATTAAACTATACATAAAATTTATTTAGAACTTTCTTAATCAATGCCTTTTAGAGTCGAGAGGAAAGTGTTGATACCCATTTCATTATTTTTCCCAAAAAAGGACACCTGTACAAAACCATCTGGACAATATGAACTGCAACTCATAAGGGGGCAGAATCAAAACTGTACATGGACTTCATAAAAAAGCAGCTTGCTCGAATTTCAAGGACAAATTTAATTCCCTAAACCTAATAGGCTAATATTTGTGAAAACAAATGTGCATATAAATTCTGAATTCTTCAGACGATGCTGACATGTTAGGGAAATAATTATAACAAGATGAGGTTATGGTTGTCCTCTGCTCAGAAATAGCATTCCAAAGTTTAAAATAGACTGTAGCATTTGGACTGGATGCAAATTTTTGCTCTACAATGAAACACATCATTGTAACCTACTTCTTTATATGTATTAGATTCCATATCCAGTTGGTGGATCTTTAGATAGTACTGGGGGAGACTCCTGAAAAATTCTATTCAGAAGACACAATATTAGAATAATTAGACTAGTAATATATTTGGTGTAAAGAAGCTTGCTTCATTCCTTTCTATTCCTTAGCCTTAATAATATTATTATTCTAATAATATGCTGAGACATTATGGATCAACATTAACACTCAGATTTGAACATGTTGACATGGCTGCATAGAAAATGAAAGTTTTATTTTGCATTTTAAGTCCAAACATTAATATACATAGTTTATTTATGGTGTGGAGGTAACATTAATTTTTTTCTGGTTAAAAATATAATTGAAAACTGGGGTGATGTCTTCAATTTAGTCACGGTGAAGGGCTGGGGAGCTAATTCATATAACATTAAATCATGGTTCAGTGCTGGCATTCTCAACATAGTAACCTCTTAGTTGTTTTAGGAAACCAATTGCCAGAGTTCCCAGTCACAATGGCCTGGGGTGCCTTATATCTACTTTTATTTATGAGTTTATACTCAGCTTTCCATTCAGAAACTTACGGGTGCATACACTGTGCTTCTTATCCCCATGTTACCACATAAAAGTTTAAACTGAGCTAGTCCAAAGGCACCCAGGGACTTAGAAGTCAAGACTGACTCAACGACGACGTATAAGGTAGTTATGTCTGGCACTTAACCTCAGGAAAACAGTTTAAGGGAGGCTAAAATTCCTCCTCCTTCTCAAGTTATAAACAACACATTCCTCTATAGAGAAAAGTTTCTCAATCCTGGCAGCTTTACGACTTCAGTTTCTAGAATTTTCCTCCCATCTTTGCTAGCTACATTTTTGCTAGCTAGCTATCCACCCAAAGGGTGATATTATGATAGACTGTTAAATATGCAAATGTGGAGGCATGTGCCAAAGACAAATCTAAGTCCTTCAAATATTTGATTAGCGTTCACTGATATGGTTGCTACAATGATTATAAGAGATTAAAAAGTAACCATAACATCTGTTGTTAAAATGCCCTGAAGGTGGGCTTTTTATCCCCAAACAATTTAATTTGTTATATTTGGAAGTATTTTTTTAAAAAAAGTTTGGTGAAAACCTTACTACATATGTTTTGCCTAAACTCTTTGTCCTGCCTCACTGCTAAAATTCTATAGTATGTTCCCATACTGCTGCAAGTTATCAAAACTACAATTGAAAAGATATTCCATCTCTGCCTTTAAATGCATAATTTATCTTTCTTTTCAATTTCCACAGGTGTACAGGTCATTCCTTCTGCATAGCAGCATGAGGTTTTTCAGTCTTTATACTTAACTACTTTTAAATTGACAGAAATGCATTAGAGAGAGATTAGTAACAATTACCTCTAACCATGACCAAAATATGAAACATTATCCACTGGGAACTCGTTTCAGGAAAGTTTGAGCAGAAGGTGTTCCCAATTTAACCATCTATCCCTATTGTATGTAATACTCTTAAGGCCTGAAAGCAAATTTAACCATCTATCCCTATTGTATGTAATACTATTAAGGGCTGAAAGATGCTATGAAAAAAGAAAATCTATAGATCTGAAGCTGATAAATTAATTAGGAGTGAAAAATACAGATGTACTCAGAGCAACATTATTGTTTTAAGAACAGGTATTAAGTAAGTATAATGAAAGCCAATGTATTTTTCTATAAACTTAAATTAGCTAGATCTCTCCTATATATTTTCTTTCTTAAAAATTTTTTAAAACCTTTTGGCCAGTTTAAGTTTTGGAAAAATTCTGTCTTAAAATGCCAGTCGGTAATTAAGACTTCTTTAATTTACATTTTAATTTTTTTTAATTTTCATTATTTATATCCTACCTTTATTATTTTTACAAATAACTCAAGCTGGTGAACATATCTAGAACATGTTCCTTCTCCTATTTTCTCACAACAACCCTGTGCGGTAGATTGGGCTGAGAGAGAGAGAGACTGGCTCAAGGTCACCCAGCTGGATTTCATGGCTAAGGCAGGACTAGAAGTCAACCAACTGGCTTTTATTTTATGGCTAAGGTGAGAGTTAAACTCACAATCTCTCACTTTCTAGCTTTGTGCGTTAACCACCAAACCACCAAACTGGCTCTAATAATGACATGTTACTTTTAATGTACTATATTTTTACTTAGTTGTCTTTTGTTTGGTCTCTTTCCCCATATCTGATTTCCCCCTCTCTCTTTCCAGGAATAGTTGCTGGAGATAAAAAGTGCTGTAACCAATCTGGGGATTACATCTTAATCATTCAAGATCCACACTGTACAAGCTAAACCTAACATGTTTACTTAGAAGTACTTTAGGTCAAGCATATAATTATACTGCAGAATTAAAAATACTACTGTTTGCAGATAAAGAGCAAAACATAAGACACATTGATAAATCTGGTGAGACAGGAGAAGTACCATCCACCCCAAATGATACTTCTCTTATCAAGACCACCGAACAAATATATAATTCAACACATTCATCTGGCAAGCACCTTATTTCTGTCAGTCACAGTTGACATTCAATCCTAGTATTTTCTTTCCCATTGAAGTCTCATAGCCCAAATCGACCAGTCCACAGAGAATTACTTACAGATTTGAGGCTGGCAACATTAAGGGCTGCATTCCACAGAAAAAGGTGTAAGTTATCTTATGCTGCTTCACTTCTTCATTGCCTATAGGGGGTAACAGAGAGAAAGGGAAATTAAGGCTAATAAATATAGAGAAGTCAAATTCTATCCACCAATACATTTAGAGCTTCTCTGTATTTACAGACAAGTTTCCTCAAAACCACAAATGCTGCAATAAAGGAATCAAGGTCATAGACCTGGACTTTTGTTACTTACTGGCCAGAGAGAACAAACACTCCTATATTTTGTTAAAATATAACCCATTCCATCATTGTGAAGCAAAAAATTGGATCTAACAATCCCAGCATTGCAGCCATTCTTCTTCAAGATATGAACAAAGGAGGCCCTGGATGATCCTTCACTTTGCTAGATTTATTTTAAAAATCCCATGTTATAAAGCAAAATGTAACCAGAGGAGATAACACAGATGATTTGCATAAGATAGTGAGATACAAACTGTCAATCACAGAAGTATAAATTGTAACAGAAAAACAGTAAGAGAAAATGGAAATGACAACTGGATTTTTGAATTAATATTTCTGGGGACTACTTACATCCATTAGTTTTAATATCAGAACGACAAAGGATATTAAGACTTGTTTAGATAGAGTTGTTAATTTCTGGAAGGAAAGGTGCAGCAGCTCATGCCTTACAAACCAAACTCCCTTGTGGGAACTAGTGATAGCTAATCAGTGGAAGGTGGAAAGATACTACAAGGATGTGGCAGATGAAACAAGTTTAGGGTTAAGCCTGTAAACACAAACCTATGTCTCTTATTGTATTGAAATCTGAGTAAATATATCTAGGATCAGTCAGCCTATCAGGTCTTTTTCTTCTGTAACATGTCAAGACTTTATGTCCTTTCTCTGCTTATACTTAACCAAACATGGCCAGTAAGTGAAAAAAGTCACTTTGCATTGCTGTATCTTTGTTATATTGCTTTTACTTTGTTCCTGCCTAGGAGTAAGGCAAATTAGCCGTACAGGGGATTAAGTAGTATATTGCCACTCATTCTAACATCAGTCAGGACAGTCTCAAGGTATGTAACATTTGCCTAGCCCTAGTTCCTTACAGGAAGTTAGGTGGTTGGCAGTGATTTTAATCAGAGGCAATAGAGGCTAGAAATTTGTATGGGGCTAGTACTTATCATGCTTACTGTATATAGCTCTTTGCAGATTCCAGAATGGGTGGTTAGCACTTCATCTCAATTGTGGTGAAAGTGTGATACAGAAGAAGAATAAAAGATACTGAGACATAATGATACAGTCAAGTGTTCACTAGGTAGCTAGGATAAGCCAATGGTTAAAAATGTATTTCAAAGACAAAATATATGGGAAACATGAAAAGCAGGGCTTCTGGAATTCTTTCCAAGGCCCTAAGTTACAACTACACTCAGGGAAGGAAGTGGGCTTAAAATGAGTAGCTGACAAGCATTCTGAGCCACTATCCAACTACTTCTCCCACTGGGATACATTGGGGATTTGCAGTTCCTGGCCAGATCCAGCCCCTATTCAAACTCACAGTTCTTCTATCGAAATTTCCTGCCAGCAGATTGGTCCAGTTTTGTTTTCCAAGAGTAATCCTGTTGATAAACAAAGTCCCAACTCTCTTTACGTAATCTCTTTCCTGGATTTTGCTGGATTGGAAAGAATAACAAGATAGGGAACACATGTAGAACATGACTTCTGGAATTCTTTCCAAGCCCAGATCATTCACTCTGGGTCATGTGACCAGGAAGGAGGCAGGAAAGGAATCTTAAGATGGAGCAACCAGCAAAAGTCTAAATTCATGCCTTTTCCCAAAAGAATACATTGGGAAAAATTTTTTCTTCCGCAGACTCCAAACACGTTTGGTCATTCTCAAACTCAGCCTTACTTTGCCAGCTTTTTTTCCACCTTCACCCATTTTGGTCCCATCCATTCTGCTTTTGGAAAGTTTCTGCTGATGGACAGACAGATGGTTGGACAGAAAGTCTGGAAAAGTTTATTTACATACTTTCCTCCCAATATTTCATTGGGTTGGGCAGAACGAAAATGCCAAGAATGGTGAAGTAACTCGTACGGGTGACATCGGCTTTCTTTAATATCCAGAGTCCTCTTATACATTCAGGAGTTGTGCGGATAAATGACTTTTGGCAGAGGCAGCATTCTAAAGTTCTATTAAGCCTGGCTTGTTAAGATCCCTTCAAGAAGCAAGGATGCACAAGCAGGGCACAATTTTGCTCTGTATTTGGCAGATGCAAATGCCAAGCAAGGGGGCAATGTTGGAGGCAGAGAGCTCTTCCCACCACCATTATGAAAAAGACAGGCATGGCAGCTAGGAGGGCAGGACCGTCTCTGCAATTGGGAAAAGGACGAAGCAGCAAGATGATGATGATGATGATGATGATCGTGTCTTCTTGGCTGGGAATCTGGGGGATCTGCGGGTCCACAAATCCGGAAAGCTCCAAGTGAGGAAAAAGGCTTGAATAACACCAGAGAACAACCAGGTGCAGCTGCTTTATTGGTGGGAACCCGGCTAAGCCATTCCACCTTAGCAGCTCAAAACCGAAAGGATCGGGCTTCGAGAAAAGAAAAAGAGGTCGGGTCGAGATCGTTCCGGAGGACAGCCAGCACGTCGAGAGCAACCGACTCGCCTGCTAAGGCAGTTCGACCACAGCAGGCGTGGAAGGCCAGCAAAGCGGCGGCGGCAGCAGCCTCGGCGGGGAGGCGCTCGCCTCCAGCGCCAAATACCAAACCGCTCGTCCGAGCCTCCGGCCCCAGTTTGGCTGATAGCTCCTCCTTATTTTTGGGATAAAACTCACCCCTGCCAGCCTGGGAGCCTCCTCCGCCTTCCTCATCCTCCTCTCTGCGCTCCTCCCCCTGGACGGTTCATGTCAACAACATCCAGGCTATATTTACAATCACTTGACTGGAAAGGAACCGGGCCAGGAGTCTTAAGGAAAATAATAGTGCGCCACATTTTAAGAGCTACACACACACTAACACACACACACACACACACACACACCGCCGGAGTGGCTGCCGTCCTTTCCCCGCACCGCCTTTCCTCGCGGCTGCCTCCAGCCGCCGTCAAGCGCCGCCGAGCGAATCTGCCTCCGTCCGAAGGAAGAAATTAGGTCGGGCTAGGGATGGGACGGCTCCCACCAAGTCCCCGGGCCCGAGCCTCGCCCGTCTTTTAATCCCCTTCGCCCGCCCAAGAAGGGCAAAAAACCCCCCCAAAACAAAACAAAACCAAAAAAAACAAAAAACAAAAAACCGCGAACACTCGCGCCTCTGGCCAAAGCGCGCTGGCGGTCGGGACGCCTAATAGTTAGAGCGCAGGATCCTCAGCTGTGAGGGGGGGAGGGAAAAGGCGGGCAAAACGCTCAGCTGGCCAAACACCCCGCTCGCCCAGCTGTGCGGCCGCGTTTGTTAAAAGAGGAGGGGGGAAAAAAAGGAGGACAAGCATCGGCACCTCGCCCCAGAGCCTGGCGCCGCCGCCCCTCCTCCTCCTCCTCCGTGGGGCGATGAAAAGCTTTGCCCCTCGCGTCCAAACCCACCAACCTCTCGCAGGACTTTTCCCGAGGCTCTGTGAAAGCCGAACTGCGAGCGGGCAGATGGGGGGGGGAAGTTGGGATGCCAACCCCGGTGCCCTGCAATAAACGCGCTGGCTCACTCCCTTCCCTAAGTCCTCTTTTTCCCTCCCTCCCTCCCTCCCTCCGTCCGCCCCGGGCGCCCGTCGGCTCCCCGCGCTCTGGCAAGTCGCTGCCTCTCGCCCACCCACCTTTCCAGACGCGCCGGTTGCCCCCTCGCTCTCTGGGTCTTTGTTCTTAGCTTTCTTTGCGCGAAGATTATCTAATGACGCAGCAGAGAGAGTCGCCACAACGTGACTGTCGCCATTTTTCTGTTTTTATTGTATCTCTCGCACACTGCCATGTGATAGAAAATAAAAAAAAAAAGAAAGAAAAACGAAACACCAACCACCACGCAGAAAGAGACGCGCTCACACACAAACTTCCGGGTTCCGTGACTCTATGTGTGTTTGTGTGTGTGTGTGTCTGTGTGGGGAGGGGAGGGGGAATGAAATGGAAAAGAAGGAAAGCGGAGGCGAGCGAAGTAACTTGTGGGCAAGGCGGGCGGCGCGTTGTTGTTTTTTTTTAGTCTCGCTTTCTTTTTACCAAGCGGAGCACTTTCAGGTGACGCTGGAGAGTCGCCGTCTGCCTCGGTGGTCGTCTTGGATGCTGACAGTTTCTGACGGCCCCGAAGCAGAACGGCTTCTACCTGATCCGACGTGTTTTGTTTTTTTGTTTGTTTTCCCATTCCGAACCGAGTTGCGAGTTCTGCAACTTGCAGTGGATTCGGACGATTGAAAGAGGCGACTCGCTGTTCGGCTGGAAAATCGGCGTTGGGAGTAGAATCTCACGAAGGGAGTGATATTAAAAAAAAAAGAGAGAGAGAGAGAGTTTTTCCTGAATTGCAGACCCTGAGAGTGAAAATGGTATTTTAACACCTTGGGGATATTGAACCGGTTTGCCTCTAGATACTGCGTTTATCAATGGGGTACTCCGAAGAGTGAATGGTTGCTACTGCAAAAGCATAGCAACAGGGCAGAAGATCGAAAGCTCTTCACGAGTGGTTCGTTCACACAAAATCACATGCTAAAGCTCCCAGAGCCACATTTGTCAGCGCGGCACCTGTTTAACCTGTGAAAAACTTTCATAAGCATGAAGAATTCATTCCGATATGCTCAGTGACGTTTCTTCTTCGGAGTCTCCATAATTCAACTGTAGGCTTCTCGGTGCAAAAACACATATTCTGGTGTGGTTGGCAAATACTACGCACATTTATGATGCTATAACACCAGATAATCCCAGTATTTTTTTTGTTATATACCCAGCTCAGATATAGGCAGTGTTTCAACATTAGGTCTCTGGTGTTAAACTATTTTTTTTAAAAAAATATTACTTATGAATGCAGCATGTATTTTAAAAAGCTGAATAACAGCTTTAGGAAATAGGGTTTGTTTTATCAGAAATACGGAAGTGTATTAAATATACATATCAAAATATAGGAAGAAAAAAACAATTGTTTTTTGATTATCAATATCTTTTGTTTCATTTTTTTTCAGATCATATAACACTCCCCCTCCTATACCTATTTAAGAAAAGCTATATCAGGGGTCTTCAAACTTGGTCCTTTTATGACTTGTGGACTTCAACTCCCAGAATTCCTCAGCCAGCATGCTTGGCTGAGGAATTCTGGGAGTTGAAGTCCACAAGTCATAAAAGGGCCAAGTTTGAAGACCCCTAACCTATATGGTTGCCCAAGTCCCTCTTTAATTCCTATTAACCAATCTACTTGCCTTATCTTTAGGTTGCTTTTAAGATGCATGAAAAAGTCCTTAAATAATTCAAAAAGTTGTAAGATAAAACTAGGGAAGAGAGGAAATTTTCAGGGATGGCAGCCATGTCTGTCTGTCTGTCTCTGTCTCTGTCTCTCTCACACACACACACAATGTAAGGAATCTTTATTAAGGCTTCTGAGCCTGAATGGGTTTTCCCCAGCAATTCCCTGTGCTGGCACCGGCTCAACCCCAATGAGTTCCACAGAATACTCAAATGAAGCCAATCCTTGAGGCAAAGGAAAGTCCAGAGCATTAGGCCAAAGCAAGTTCCCAAGACAAAGGCAAGCAAAGGCAACAGCTGAAGAGATACAATCTGAAGTTCAAGGCAAGAACATGAAGCAAGAAAACACATTGTTTCCAGCATCGCTTCCATCTGTCTGCTGTGCTAAATAGCCAACTTCTGGTGCAGCCCATCAAGGAGGGTGAGGCTTTCTCCTCATGAGTAATCTGGTTGACCTCTGCTCCTGCCTTTTCTCTACCCTACATGTTCTTGGATTAGGTGCAGAAGGCAGTTTCTCTTCTTCATCACTGACTGGCTGCAGTTGCATGCTTTCCCCACCTGAAGCCCCAGGGCTGTCCTCTCAGTTGGCTGCTCAGAACCATTGACCAACATGCCTGGAACTGGTTCACCCTTCTCCGAGTTGACATCTGGAGAAGTATCTGGGGAAGTGTCCAGAGGAATCATCATACCAGCTGAAAAGCCAAGAAGCATACTTAGGCATTAATCATTTTTCCAGGCAATAAAAGGTAAAAAATGTCAATAATGCTATGCATTTTGAAAAATTTAATCCTGTTGAATTCCTTGCAATTTGATCTGGCTTCTAGCACCTGAAATTGAATTGTCCCTGAATTGCTGCCATTTATCAATGAATAGTAGCTGAACCTGAGAAAGCAAGAGTTACAAAGCTGTGAGCAAATATTCTTGGGACACACATACGGTTGTTGATTTGAACCAACTCTTAGAATACTTTGTGGCAAATTCAATAATAGGTGTATTTTTTATTATTTAAGTTAGGTGGTCATTAGCTTCTTATCCCACTTGCCATCAGCACCATACTAATGTTTTATATGTAATTAGGAATTTATCACTCCTTTTAGTAATCTACTTTATGTTACAGCAGAGTGATTGATGGTTATTAATTGCTATTAGCATGTTGTAAAAGTACAAAAATACTATAACAGATATACTGTAAATCTAAGAAATCTGAAAAAAAACCTCACTGAAGACTATGGAATGTAAAAGATCAGAAGTAATGAATGGAAACTTACCAAAGAGACATCCAACCAAAAACTTAGAAGGAATTTCCTGAGAGTTAAGAATTAATGAGTGGAAATTATGTGGGAACTTCAGAAGCTATGGGTGCACTATCAGTAGACAGTTTTAAAAGGAGATTGGACTGCCATTTTTTTAAATCCCATTTATATCCCGCCCTTCTCTGAAGACTCAGGTCGGCTTACAATTTTAAGCACAAACCAATGTGCTTAGCAATAGCCTTCATTCTATATATATGCCTGCTTATTAGGGCTTTCCCCCCCCCCAAGCGGCATAATTACAAAGTCAGCTTAATTGCCCCCAACAGTCTGGGTCCTTATTTTACCTACCTCGGAAGGATGGAAGGCTGAGTCAACCTTGAGCCTGGTGGGATGCGAACCTGCACTAATTGCAGGCAGCTGGTGTTACTTAAGGAGGCATTAGCCCACTGCTCCACCAAGGCTCTTTTGTCTGACATGCTATAGGATTTCCTGCTTGAGCAGCACTGTTCTGATTGGAACAAACATACATGGGACTGCCCTGCTTGGCTTTGAGCCACTCTTTTATTTTATGAATGGAAATTTAGACAGCAACCTCCTGGACATTTGTCAGCTTGCCAGATGTTTATCTAGAATCAATTTATGACAGAAGTTCATAAAACAATAAACTCTTGTAAGTGCTACCTTTCCAGTAAGAACTGTAACAGGAAAACATTAACAGTAAGAACTGTAAAGAGCCACTTTGGTCTCTAGTGGTTATATCACCAGACTAGAAATGAAGTGTGACTATGATTTTTGGAATGAGAGAGCCAGTTTGGTTTCGTGCTTAAGGTGCTGGCCAGGAGACTGCAAGTCTTGCCCTTAGGCATGAAAGCTGGCTGGGTGACTTTAGGCCTGTCTGTCTGTCTGTCTGTCTGTCTGTCTCTCCCTCTCTCCAACTCAGTTCACATTGAGGGTTGTTGTGGGGAAAACAGGAGGAGAAAGGAGTACTATGTATGTTTGCCTCCTTGAGTTATTTATAAAAATAATAAAGGGATTAAAAAGAGAAGAACTGAAGCTTATTAACTTAATAATGGCAATGATTCACTTAATAACTGTGGTAAGAAAGGTTGTAAAGTGGGGCAAAACTCAATAAATATCTCACTTAACAACAAATGTTGGGCTCAATTGTGGTCATAGGTCAAGGACTACCTGTATAACAAAAATGTATGCTTTGCTTTCTTCAGAGTAATTAAAAAAATAGAATAAATCTTACATTTTTTACGTGACCGATAGTTCTCCAAGACTGAACATGAAGTCTTATTTTAGATGGTTGTTTTCAAGGATAAGCATCTTAAACTTTTTTCTCTTCATTTAATATATTAGGTCTGTTTAGTCACTACAGATATAAAAGACTCAGCACATAAGAACTTCATCATAAATTCAGGAGTATCCAAAGTTAATAATTGAGCAACTAACCTAACTTAGAGATTACTGTGACCTCTGAGTAT
The DNA here is from genome assembly GCF_964194415.1 of Vipera berus. NCBI lineage: Eukaryota > Metazoa > Chordata > Lepidosauria > Squamata > Viperidae > Vipera > Vipera berus. Next base: position 70,169,810 of record NC_138204.1, read on the forward strand.
GAATTTGAAGTTACCTTTCTCCTTCAGCTTCTGAATGGATGAACATGGAGATAAGACAATGAGCTCAACAAAAGGGATTCACTCTTATAATTGCATCTTTTTCCTTCTTCTTTCAGTGTACATCTTTACAAAGAGCAGGTAAAGAAAATAAAGTGTGGGAAGTTAAACTATAGGCTTTTTAAAAACCAAATAAGCCACTACTAGTTTCTTTTAGGTCCTTTTGCTCTGATAAATAATTTCCTCGGGCATAGTGGTAGATCTAGTCCAGGGGTCTTCAAACCTGGCCCTTTTATGACTTGTGGACTTCAACTCCCAGAATTCCTCAGCCAGGCACCAGTTAATCACCAAATGAAGGCATGGATCTAATAAATTTGCAATGAAACTTTATTTATAGCAGACACCATTGATAGATTGATAGACACTACCAACTTATTTACCAATAATTGTAAAGTCTGAACAAGGGGTTGAAATAGAATCTGGGCATGTCCTTGGAAAGCAGGAAGAAGTTCCTAAACTTGTGAATTGATTACGTACCATGTTGCCTCCTGAAAACCTCATAGATATTCTCCAAGAAGATCTGTCCTCAATTGGTCCTTCAGATCTTCCAACAGCACACCCATTTCTGCTGTAATTGAGACTATCCACCTTGCTGCTGGCCATTCACTTCTCTTCCAATTTTCTCTGCATTATAGATTTTTCAAAAGAGCTAGAGTTTCACACGATGTGTCCAAAAAAAGTTGAGAATACTAAATGGAGAAATAGTATTTTTGTAAAAGTTGCAGAAACAAGAAACCCGAGTCCCTAGGACCCCAGGTAGAGTCTAACATTTGTAAAAAATATATATCTAATTTTAATGTACAGAAATTATTACAACAGAATAATTTATCTGTTCTTACATCGTAGAGCCAGTTTAGATACTATTGGTGTGGTGGTTAAGGTGCTGGTCTAGAACCCAGGAGACTGAGTTCTAGATCCATTTTAGGCATGAAAGTCAGGTAGATCGGGGGTCTGCAACCCCTGGTCTGTGGACCAGTACAGGGCCGCACAAACAAGCAAAGCCCCATCCATGGGATGCAGGCAGCACACAAAACCACGCCCCCTCTGGTCTGGGGGGGGGAACCTTTCTCCACGGAACCAGTCCCTGGTGCCCTCTTGGGGACCTCTAAGGTAGATGACTTTGGGCCAGTTGGGGTTGTTACTGTGAGAAAAATGGGATGAAAAGGTATGTATGCTTGCTGCCTTGAGATACTTATAAAATAATAAAGGTGGGATAAAACAATCAATCTTAACTGTATTTTCAGAGACAAAGGTGGAGCTTGGCAGTTAAAAGTTTCTTCACATTCCCTAGCAAGCACCTATATTTTTTGTACTTTTGCAAACTTTGGAAATCACCTCATTAGAAAAGAAAAACAAACAGGTTTAAACATGCATCTAAAGAAACATGCTTCCACCAATCATCCTGGACTCCCCATTCATTCTCATTAAACACCACTTCTTTAGATTTCCTTGCCAGTAATGTATTTCAGAGACTTTACAAAAAAAAAAAAAAAAGAAAAAGAAACGACGAAGGAAAAAAATAGTTATTTGAAGAAGAACATTTCAGGGTTAAGGTTTCTTTTTTTAAAAAAATGCTTTTTTAAAAAAAAATATATATATACGAGGCTCAGGACCGATTCAATTCCGTCTGGCTAATCCCCTCCCTTTTCCACATACGCATCTCCTCCAACATTTGCAACGTTATAAAACAGCAACACCTATCCTACACCGCACACACACACCCCCTCCCCGCATGGCCCAACTAACACCTACATTCCAGCCTCTCTCTCCATCCAGTCCTACGGCAAGGTGGATGGAAAAGGGTGGATCGCTATTCAGATTGTAGGCTTCTGGAACTGGTAGTCGAACTAAGTTGCAAGGATTGTTGAAAACCGCCCGACACAGTGCCGTTCAGGACTACAAAACCCAAGACCCCTTGCTTCAAGGAGGGGCGGAGTTCGCTTTGCTGTTGACTCCAACTGGTGGGATTTCCTCCCTCCTTATGATATACTGAAGCGTCTGTTGCTGCTGCGTGCAATTGGGCAGAGTAATTGGGAACAGTTTGTGTCTGCGGAGACTCTTTCTCTTTCTCTCACTTCTCTTAAAGGCGCAGGCGGAACTGGGAAGCGTTGCTTTTCGCTTTGACCGAACGAAGATTGCGAATATGTGAAACAATCTGTCGACTATTTTTTAAAAAACGCCATTTTGCGGACTTATTCCCCCCCCCCCACCCCGCACCCCTTCTTAGGATCTGTGCGTTTGCTTTCTGTTGCTCAGAGAAGGGGTGAGTTGGCTTGTTTCGCCTGCTTAACAGAAGAGCTCTCTTTCAGTCAGGGCGTGTGCATGCATTGGCGGAGGGCTGATCTGAGCAAACGAGATGGCAATCCGGTAATTCAAAGTTTGCACGGGAGCCGTCAATCAGATCATCTGGGTTCGGAGGTACTTCAAGAGCCCCGCTCCTTGTAACTTGAGCGTTTTCTTTAGCCCGAAGGAAGTTTTCACGCGTCTTCCAGGCAACCCAGTCCGATCGTTAAGAGGCGTGTGTTTTTGTTTTTTTCCCCCCCGGAAAACTTGCTCACGTGCAACTCCAGAGAAAGTGCCCGGCGTCCTTTCTTTCCAAACTTTGCAACATTTTTTTTTTACATCGTTCTTCCCCCTTTCCCAGGCGCGCGTCTTGCTGAGCTGGGGAAAAGGGTCAGGAAGTGACAAACAACCATCCAGCCTTCCGCGCTCCCGTTGACTGGCAGGCATTCCGCTTCGGTGTCCAGGGGTGACAGGGAGGTGTGGGGTGTCGAGTTAGAAAATGTAGCTTCATCAACGCCCTCGAAATAATGTTCTCACTAACAACTCGCCGCTGGCTCGGCTCCCGGTTTCTTCTATGCCAGACTTCCAGTGACTTGGAAGACCTGCAGGTGGTTTCACGGGTCTCTGGCTTGGAATAAGGGGAAGTTAGGGAAACTGATTTTTTTTGGGGGGGGGTGGGGGTGGGGGGAGAAATCCCTGCTCTTCTCGCCGTCGGCACGGGTGCGGGGTTCCATTTTCCTTTGGCAGGTTTTGAATCGGCATCCTGGGCGCTTGACTCTTGACTCTTTTTTTTCCTAGGTAGATTGCAATGGCTTCCAAGCTTCTGCGAGCCGTTGTCTTGGGTCCCCCGGGATCCGGCAAAGGGACCGTGTGCGAGAGGATCGCCAAGAGCTTTGGTCTCAAGCATCTTTCCAGTGGGCAGTTTTTGCGGGAGAACATCGGGGCGAACAGTGGTAAGTAAGTGGATGGGAGAGGACGGGCCTCCTCGGCTTTTTGTAGTCCAGTACGTGCCTCCTTGCATGCAGGCACACGGGGGAATAATCTCGGGCAGATCAGACCCAGCGCTACGTAGATGGAATCTGCATTGACTTCTGAAAAAGTGCACGTGAGACTTGTAGCACTTGGAAGGGGTAAACGGATTGGCATGTTATTTTTTTGGAGGTGGGGAGGGGATTGGTTGTTTTGGAGAGTTTCGAGCCTGCCGTTTGCAGTCTGTGCTTTTGAGTCTTGGCAAATTAGGACTCTGACAAATATACTAGTCGGGCACGATATAAAGATAAAAATGGTACTCTGAGGACTTGCAAAGGGGAATGGAATAACTCTTGAATGTCCATTTTTAAATGCTTTGACCCGAAGCGCCTGCATTACAGCAGAGTAGAATCAGTTGTATTGTGTGTTATATATTCCATAGTTCATACAGAAGCATTGATTCATGCACATAGTAATATGCTAACACAATGTGTACACTCGACTGGTTTCACTCTTTTAAATGACTTTTTAAATATCTCCAGAAAGCTTAAGTTATTGGACTTTTAGAATTACCGTAGCTACAATCCTTCACCCATTTTTCTGAAAGTGAGCTCCACTGAACTTAATGGGGCTTAGTACAGTACTACAAACGCACACACACACACACACGCACACACACGTAAGATTGTGCTCTAACTACATGAACATTTTTTTGAAAATAGTTCTATATGCATATTTCTGAAAGTAATTTAGAAATATGGAAGAAATAATCCAAGTAATCCAGTAGTTACTTCACTTAATTTAGCATCGGGCATTTAGTATTTCTAATAACTATGTGTTAGAACAGGGGTGTCAAACTCAATTTCATTGAGGGCCGCATCAGCATTGCTGTTGCCCTCAAGGGGCCGGGTGGGCGTGGCCTACTGGGTGGGCGTGGCTAGAGTGCGTATGGCCTACTGGGTGGGCATGGCCAGCTCTACATCGTTCGCGTCAAGGGTGCCTATGGGGGCCTGGGCAGGAGTGGGATAGATCTGAGGGTCTCTGGCAGAAGGAGGGTCTCTGGGCCAGGGCCAAGGCAGTGGGGGCCATTCCCTCACTGTTTCCAGGATGGCTTCGTGGGCCGCATGAAACCACTTAGCGGGCTGGATCTGGCCCCTGGGCCTTGTGTTTGACATGTCTGTGTTAGAACTACAGGTAGTTTTTGTCTCGCCATGGTCTCATTTAACAACTGTTGATATAAAAGTAACTTTTATGACCAGTCTTTCTATTTATAATCTTTGCAGGTCTGTAAAGTAAAGTGAAGTTGAAGCAGGATTTTATAATTCAGGCTGTCAAAGTTGTCAGATTTGTTTGTGCTCTTCTTTGAAATTAATTTGGATTTATGTAACACTGTAACATTAGCCCATACAACAAAATATAGGTGCTTATTGCAAATACATGGTTAAAGAGTTCTTTGGAATCTGGAGTCTTACTTGGCTTTTGCATTTCATGTTAGAAGTTGTGTTCCAGAAAGTAGGTGGACAGGGGGAACACTGCATTGGATTAAATTAGAAACAAATTGATTTAATATAGTTAACATGATTAGTCTCTGTGCAATGAATCATTTTCCTTTCCTTGTGTTACAAATAATTATGACTGTGCATTTTAGAACTGCCTTAGGACTTCATGCAACCCTTGATTTGCAGCTTGGGCAACCAGATTTAATTTAGTTTGTAAGAAGCTATTTTGACTCTTTTTCTCCTTTTGGAAAGCTATGGTATTATCTAGAATTATATACAGTGATGGTGTTGTATATTTCTAAAATTGTGCTTTGCACCCAAACCTTTGTTAGGCTTGCAACTGCTGTCATTTTGACTGTCTATAGAGTGCAATATTCTTGTCTCCTGAAATTACCATCAATTTTATTTGTTCATGTTATTGAATGTACAAATGAGCATTAGTGGTTCCCATTTGATTAGGCAATATTATGCTAAAAGTAGAGTGAAGACAGTACTTGGAAAAATGTAATTGTCAACCATTGCGATAACTAGAAGGGTGTATGGTTCCTGAAGTATGAATTTATACCTATGAAGATCTATCTCTATTACTGTCATATATCTTGCATTTAGATTTTGAAAACAAGATCATATGTACTGCTGTTACTTTTTGCTGCCACTAATTCAGCAAATTAGCTTTCAGACTTGGTAGCATTCAAGATCTCTCTGTCTCTTAATGCAGAGAAGATATGGATTTATTCTAAAGTGCTAGAAAGATCCACTAACTTCTAATACATAGCACTTTGATATGTTTCTAAATCTTGCTAGAGTTGCAGGTCAGATTGTTGCATCATAAGTCCTTGAATCACATCTCCTGCAGAAAGGATATGATTGAGTTATATATCCATTCTTTTTAAGGAACTCCCTGGTGTTATTTTACAGGGCTGCCCCTGAGTAACTTTTCAACCTAGTTTCTCATGCCATAATATCTTATTTATACTTTCTATGAATTTATTGAAATATACGTTTTGAGGATCGGGATAATGCATTTGACTACAAATAGTCGTCCTGTGGCAATTAAGTGAAGTTCGGTTGTTCACCCTGGGCTGGAAATGGGAAATAAATGCCAGTTTCTGGCAAAATCTTTGAAAATTATGGTCATGTGACCATGCGGCACTGTAAATGTGGGCCAGTTGCCAAGCGTTCAAAATGCAGTCATGTGATTGCAGGGGGGTAACATTGAACTTTGAAACTGGAGCGGGGAGTAGCTTTATGGGTGGTCATTTTGTCTGAATGGTGGCTAAGCGAGCAGTTGTATGGTCAGCTGCTACTACCATTTTCTTAACTAAATCTTTATTGGTTAGTTATCCAATCTAGAATAGCCAGCCGGCTGAGACAGGATGGTAGTGATTGTGTTTAATTAGGAACAGTGCCAGCTGTTTTGAAGTAAGCTGGAATAAAAAAAACACATGTCTTGCTGACCTTGGAATGTCCAGCTGCTTTAAGTAAGACTAAGCAGGGATAAAATAAAGTATCCAGATTGGCATTTAGTAATAAAAATACATTATTATTATTATTGTTCAATAAACTTGCTAACAAAAACAAAATCTTTTTATTTTATTTTTGGTGCTTTTGAATAACTCTGGCAACTACACAGACAAGTCCGTGCAGTTTTCTTGGCAAGGTTTTTCAGAAGAGGTTTGCTATTGCCTTTTTCTTAGAGCTGGGAGAAAGTGACTGGCCCCGAATCCCCCTGCTGGCTTTGTGCCTAAGGCAGGACTCAGATTCATGATGTATCAGTCCCTAGCCAGTGTCTTTAATCACTACAGCAAGCTGCCTGTTTTTCTCTCAGAGTTCTGTAAGTTATCTTTTTTCTGTACATGGATACTGTATCTGTTTCAGTGTTACACTGATTTTCTTTGCTAATTGCACGAGGAAGTGAATTTAATTCATTGTTTCCTCTGAAAGACAAGTACTAGCTAGGACTGGGAGAAGTGTTTTGGACTTTCCTAATTAAAGTAGCCCCGCTTTCCCCAAAAAAGGGTTTCTCAAGGAACTGGAAAAAAATAAGCTGCTTTAAGAGTCCTATTAACTTTGATGTGTCAACTTCTCAAAACAGTGGTGTCTTTTTAAAAAGGTTTGTGTGAGCAGGCTGCTTTAATTAATAAATAGTAGAGAGAGGCTTGTTCCTGTGAGTTCTGAAGGACTTCTGAATCCTATCAGAAGCTTATGTAGCCTTCCTAGTACAATAAGATATTTTGGAAATGTCAGATAAAAGCATTGTGCGATCCAGAAAACTTGGATGATCAGGAACAGTTGAAGAGATTCTTATTGTGCATGGTCAACTTGTGACCTGCTTGAAAATGGAAAAAACCCCACAATTGGCCGGTTTTGCACTAAGCTTACAACTGTGAGTTTACAAATCTTAATGGTCGAATTCACACAATAAAAGCCAGAAGAACTATTCAGATCACGTCATGGACCCAACTTATAGAAGCCTCCTTTGTCAACCATCCTTTCTGGAACAGAAAAAAAGTATTTCTACATGCTGGAATTCTTGTAAACCTGGGACAGGAAATAAATATAATGTTGACATCAGAGCACCAAGAAGTTATGCCATATATTGAGGGTTTTTTTCTGGTTAAACAAAGCATAGTCTTTTAGTAGTTCTTTTAATACCATCCTCTGTAGTCATAATTCTTTCCCATTTCTTATTTTGACAGATAGGGCTGTTGTTGTAACTTGATTCTCCTTGAAATTTCTTCCACCAGTGAGGTATCTTGGGAAGAGATTTATTCATTTTTAAACTTTAAATAATTTTTCATACACCGATATTCTGGTGTTGAACGTTGTTGGCCTTGAATGATAGAAGTGAGAGGTAATAAATTCAGAATTCATTTCATTTGATATGCTGTATATAAAAACACACAAAGTTTTAATATCATTACTATTTGACCTTTTCCAAAGAGCCAAATGTTGAGGCTGAATAGCATCTGCTGTTTGATTTATTATATCTCTATGCTCAAACCAAATTTGTGTAGATTTCTCTCTGTCTCTTTCTCTCTTGGTATATACAAATTATTGTGAAAGAGGAAATGTCACTATAACTAAAAGATAGAAATCTCTTTTCTCTCTCTCTCTTTGTGCGTGCAAATGATTTGACTTTTATCTTTTGATTGCAGTGACATTTGCTCTTTTATAATAATTCCAAGCTCAATCTTGATTTCTTGTACATGCACATGGACATACATGCATTGTAAATCTCTGTACTAAAGACTCTCCCTATAAACAATAATAAATTAAAATGGAATATATCTCAGCATCAGTGTAATTTATTAGCCAGGTATTTGCAAACTTGGAAGACTGCTTAAATCAATTTGAGCTACTGCTCAATTAGTGAACTCCTTCTATACATAATTCTGTCTCTCGTTTCTCCATTTTCATTCCCCTCCTTTCCTTTTTTTCTGCAATGGCTATGTGTATCTATACTCTTAAGATTATATAGTCTGTACAGCGAGGCAGTGAGCTATGATACACAAAAGTTGATGCTAGAATAAATGTACTGCTTTTGCTACAAGAGATAAATATGGCTGTTTTTTTAAATGAACTACTACTTAAATATGGTGTTTTGTATTTTGTGTTGCTGATACTTAGCACCACTACAACTATCACCACTGTTGTCTTCTGGTTCTTCTCTACTACCACAATATCTGGTTGACTGGCCAGCATCTACCTGTATCTTGATCTCGAAGTCCCACAGGATCTTAGCCATTATTTTTCATGACCCTTTGTAAAATCTTCTATCTGGCCTTGGGACGGTTGTGTATAGCCCTCTCTAAGCCATTTACAGAGTCACCATATTGCCCCCAACAACCTGGGTCCTCATTTTACTGACCTTGGATGGATGGAAGGCTGAGCCGGTGAGACTCAAACTGCTGAACTGCTGGTAGTCAGCAGTAGTAGCTTGCAATACTGCATTCTAACCACTGCGCCATCACGGCTCATGTTGTTCCTGTATATACAGTAGTGTTAGGTTCTTGGGTTGAGCCATTCAGTGTATGCTATTCCTGCCTGCACCTTACACCCTGCCACTGTGCATTGGACTGTCTGAACCTTGGGTCCTATCTACTCTGGTAGACTCCTGCATCTATGGATTTGATGTTTAGTGCCTATTCTTTTACTCAGTGCCTGATCAATGCCTCAACGCTGTTTTTTAGTCCAGCCCTTTTCAGCCACTGGTAGGATTTCCCAGTGTCTGTCACCTCAGCTATCTGTTGATGGTACGTCCCATCCAGGATTTTATCTTGTTATGGCACTTCCTCTGCTTAATCTTCCTTCCACTTTTTCTTCCATCTCAGGCATTCTCAGTAGCTCATCTTTGGGTTCCATCTGGCTGATGTAGTCCTTGATGCCCTAGGTTTCATCCAGGATGGTGGCTTTGATACTCACCAGAACCCACCTACCTTTGTTCTGGCTGGTGTACAGTCTCTGGTTATTGAACTTGGGATGGAAACATCCATGCATTATGAAGATTTCCTGGGTCTTCATATTGGTAGCTTCCATGTCCTCCTTTGGACAGTTCACTATACCAGTATATTGATAGCATAGATCTTGTTCTTTCCATTGAGCTGGCTCTTCAGGACTTGTTTTAACCTTTGGTGGTTCTTTGATGTTGCTATCTTCCTTCCCTCTTCATTAGGGTTCCCAACTGACAGTGGGATACCAAGGTAATTGTAGCTAGTCTGTATGTCTGCTACAAGGCCCGCTGGTAGTTCCACCCAATAGTCTTAATTACCTTCCCTCTCTTTACTATCATCTGACCATATTCTCTAGACCAGGGGTAAGCAACCTCGGCTCTTTTATGACTCATGGACTTTAACTCCCAGAATTCCTGAGTCAGCATAGCTGACTCAGGAATTCTGGGAGTTGAAGTCCATGAGTCATAAAAGAGCCGAGGTTGCCTACCCCTGCTGTAGACCAAATGAAATCCCAATGTTCTCACTGTTGATCTATGTCAGTGGATCAGCGAGTCAATGTCTCGTTCACTTTTAACATACTGCTTGATGCCATCTATGTAGAGGAGGTGACTGATGGTAATTACTTTGCTGGTCTGTGACCGTAATTTAAAAAAAAGGTAGTTTCAGTCTTCAACTTGTATGTATGTTTATGTGTTTAAATTCTCATCTAGTTACGGTTAGGAAACAAATTTGAAGTTGTAAGATCTAAAATTACAATTATAAAATATTTTCTTTTAGCACCACCAGCACATTACTGGAAAACATCATCAAGAAACTTTGTTGTGATTTCTGGTATGATTGGCTGGTTTTGATAGTTGAGCTATAACATTCTTAGTGCATTATTTACTTTGGCTGGTGTTAAATTAACTATAGCAGATGTCCATATATGCTTATTCATGTACAAGCTTGTTAAATCAGTAGCTTGCTTTTGTTTTTCCCCCCAAGGAAAACAAAATGTTTTACCTTGAAGTTTTTGGACTAGGTCACAATGGAAAGAAAACTTTATTTTATATTTAAGGCAAAAAACTAGGATTGCTACAATGTTTTTAACTTTATTCTAAAATAGTAGTTGTCTGAAATGCTGTTTTACTCATCATAGGAAAGACATAGTTGTTATTGTGTACTTTGTACATTCTTATATACTCCATATACGAACCTGCCATATTATTACCTCTTGGGCAAGCAGTTTTAATGCAAAGCACAGAAAAAGTCAGAAAAAGAAATTAAAAAACAGGATAAATAGCAAAAAAGGAAATTAAGTAAATCTACTAAGTTCACTATTTTTCCCCTGTGCATTTTTATTCATATGCCATAGATCAGGGTAGTTAAACTGCCGGCCCTTGGCCCAGTTGCCTCATGTGGAGGCCGTGCCCACGCCAGCTCTGACAATGTGAAAAAAGACACGATAGCTCCCGACACGTCACATGACGCGGCGAGTTTGACGCCCGTGCCATAGATGTATGTAAAGCAGTCCAATCACGGTGACTTTAAGATGGGTGGACTTCAACTCCCAGAATTCCCCAGAGGTTGAGAAAAACTGCTCTGCATAGACCTGTGACAGTCTGTATCATCCTTCTTTTTATTCTCTTCCATACAGCTTACATATTCCTTTTTTATATATATGAAGTACCTAATCAGTTTGTTGGATGCATGTGTGTGTGTTAATCTACCCTTAATACTTTTTTCATTAAGGACTCATACTTTTATTTTCTTGTAGTCATTTTACTTTCAGTCGCATTTCTTTCACTTCTTCCCCTTTTTCTTGTTTGTTTTCCTCCAATTTTGCTTTTGATAGTCTGACTCAAGCCAAGAAGCCTTCCTTGGCCCTTGAATTCTTCACTAAGCCCTTCAGTCTTTTACTGTAAAGAATAAAATCAAGCGTGTTTTTAGATTAACGTTAATTCCTTTGCCATGGCTATGCATGAAATAGACTTCTATTTCAACCATACATTAGACAAACAGAACTGTTTCCAAGCAGATACTCGTCAGTCGTTTTGATTTATTCTTGGACCTACAAATGACCTGATTGCTGCTTTGTATTCACCTAGTTTGCTCCCATCAATCCATTTATATCACTTGACGTAGCTTTTTTTCCTTGATCACATTTGTACAAAATGTTTTTTTTAAAAAGAATTTATAATTTCTTCTTTCATTATTACCATTCGCTAGAGTGAAATATGCAATTGCTACCACTTTTGAATGCCTGCTTTCTTAGACCCACAGGAACTATGAAAATTTTATGCACAAACTCTTGAATGAACAGAACAGCTACTTTTAGTTCGTCCATGACCAGGCTGAGACATATATGCTGTGTTCCAATCCCAATCTGAAAAGAGCCTTGGTGGAGCAGTGGGCTAATGCCTCCTTAAGTAACACCAGCTGCCTGCAATTAGTGCAGGTTCGCATCCCACCAGGCTCAAGGTTGACTCAGCCTTCCATCCTTCCGAGGTAGGTAAAATGAGGACCCAGATTGTTGGGGGCAATTAAGCTGACTTTGTAATAATGTCGCTTGGGGTGTGTGTGAAAGCCCTAATAAGCAGGCATATACATAGAATGAAGGCTACTGCTAAGCTTGTAAGCCGCCCTGAGTCTTCGGAGAAGGGCGGGATATAAATGGAATTTAAAAAAAAATGGATGTAAGTTTGAAACCTGGCTGTTCTGGATAGAAGTGTTCTGAATATCCTGTTTTAGCTGCTGTGGTTGGAAGTTGCCTTGCCTCTTCTTATTGAGTAATGGACTTTGGGCTTTTTCTCTCTGGGCTAATCAGTACACAGGAGGGATTGTTCACATGCTTGTTGTGTTTGCTTGGACCAGGGTCTTCAAACTTGGCCCTTTTATGACTTGTGCACTTCAACTCCCAGAATTCCTAAGCTAGGCATGCTGGCTGAAGAATTCTGGGAGTTGAAGTCCACAAGTCATAAAAGGGCCAAATTTGAAGAGCCCTGGCTTAGACTGACTGGTGGGTTATTTGGGTAAAATTTTACAGTGAAGCAACAGGCATTTAAGGAGCACCTGAGCTATTGTGATTCATTTTGTAGTAACTGCCATTGGAGAAGATCTGGAGAATAAGCCACAGAGAAAGAGGTTACAGAATACAGAATTACAGAGTTGGAAGGGACCTTGGAGATCGTTGAGTCCAACCTCCTGCTCAAGCAAGAGAACTTATACTATTCCAGACAAAGGGCTGTCCAATCTTTTCTTAAAAACCTCCAGCAATAGAGCAGTTTCTGGAAGCAAGGTGACTAATTGTTCCCACTGGCAGGAAATTTCTCCTTAGGTTTAGATTGGATCTTTCCTTGATAAGTTTCCAGTCATTACTTCTTGTCCTGCCCTCAGGTGCATTGGAGAATAGGTTGACCCTATCTTCAGGACTGACAACCAAACTCAGTCCTGCGGTGGTCCTTTTGCTGCGGGGCCTACTGTTGGAAACTGTCTCCTGCCTGCATCTGTGCCTGAAGTCCTGATCACAATTTGTTGTCTTGTTTTTTATTTTGATGCATACATTTTTAGACTAATAGAAAAATATAGAATGATGGGTCTCACCACCCCTTGCCATTTTCTTATTTCTCAAATCAATCAAATTCCAAATCAATTGGAATTCAGTGTTTTGTTTCAAACTGGGAACCAAGACACATTTTTCCATTTTGTGCATACCTCTGTTATTTACCCCCAGCAAACTACTTTCTGACATAATTTTAGCCCTTTTCTTCATTTTGATCCTACACATTGGTTTACTTATTCATTGATTCCATTCTACAGTATCAGGCTGTTTTCAAATTTATTACATCTATCCCTATTTTTTAATTGCTCAATGAGATAAGCTAAATTAAATTTTAAAAAAATGGACGAAATATATTTATGTTTTGTGTATTCTGCTTTTGTAAAGTCATCAAGCATATTTAAGAAATGTGCATTGAAAATAAACCCCAGCCATGCTTAACCAAATTACTTCACTTCTCCCACCAGTCTTAAGAGTGAGATGAACATGGTGAGATCTTATTCCAGGGGTCTTCAAACTTGGCCCTTTTATGACTTGTGGACTTCAGCTCCCAGAATTTTTCAGCCAGCATGCCTAGCTGAGGAATTCTGGGAGTTGAAGTTCACAAGTCATAAAAGGGCCAAGTTTGAAGAGCCCTGTCTTATTCCAACCACAAAGTTGCTTTTATCCAAGTCTTCAAGATGTATGTAAAGTTTATTTCCTATAGAAGCAGGACTGATATTATAATCTAATAGGTGATGACTGAGTGCTTTGAAGTGAATAATCAAATGTGTATATAAACTCTGAAGGTCTTTGTAATAAAAGATCAAAAATAATTACAGTGATGTATTTTAATAAGGAAGCAATACTTGATCTCAGTGAGCAGATCATAGCTATTTCCCAGACTTAAGTCTGTAGGTATATACAGTATACAAACATATGCATATGCTATTTTAAAACAAGCTTGCAACATATATTGTTGTGAAAAAATCTGCATGTACCAAGTGTTATTATAGGCCATTTGCAGTCATTTGTTGCATAACTATTTTGCTTACTATTTCTAGTGATCTGAATCAAGCTTTGTAGGAAGATTACAAATAAGGGCATGAATTGCTGTAAGAAACAGGCTAATGTCATGTGTGCAGATATGTGGATTTTTTTTTTTTAAAAAATCTTTATAGTTCTTCAGTGATAAAATATGCACACACTCACGCTTGGCCTGATTTTAATGACACTCCTATTTATTTAATCTATGACTAACCCTTCTGCTATTCTGCTATTCACTTGGCTACCAGTTTTCCTGATATATCATTTTCCATATAAACATTGTAATTTAGAGTGATCTGAACTGATCTTTTTAAAGCTTATTGATAGGATTCTTGCTTTTTTCCCTAATTTCTTTCCCCTGCATATATCCAACAAGTATTAAAATAAGTATTCCAAATAACAAAAATAGGTTGGGTTTTTTTGGCTTCTGCCTTTTGATTGTTATTAACATTAATGATTTGTGGTTTTTCTTCGCTTGATTGTTGTGGTTACTGCTTTCAAAGGACTTTGTCTTGTGTTCTCAAGTGACTTCTTTTTTAAAGGGAACCATCCTACAAGACTTACCAATATGCAGCCAACAGACATCTCACTTTTAGTGTGGTTCACACAACATGGTAGGTTATAATGTGGCTTGCTTGGCTTACTATGCTGTGTTGAGTCAGCATGTTAGGTAAACCAAAGCAAGCTGTGTTTAACCAAACTAGTGATTAATACAAGAATCTAATCATTGTATTAGTCTTAAATTTTGGGGTTACTCTTTATTGTTCAAATAGTAACTAAAATGGATTTCTGAGCCATTCAGAACAATAATTTTTATAATAAATGAGAATGCAGCCACAAAACAGTCATTGAAGATGTAGAAGGATCAGAAGCTCTGGGTCAGAATGAAGAGCAATTCCTGTTAGATAGGTTTCGTTTAATATGTTGATTTGGGGAATGTTCATGATTTCTTCTTTTGTATTTTGTAATATTTTATTCTGTTCTAATTGTAAGCTGCCCAGAGGTATTAGAAGTTAGGTGGCTTATAAACTGTATAAATAAAACTAAGCTAATAATTAAATGCACAGATAGATAAATACGTTAAGGCACCTTCTCCATGAAAATTGCAAGGGAAGTGTGAGTGTGTGTGTGTGTATCTACTAGAATTTAAGAGTCTAAAAGCCTTCATAGATTTAATACACCTCAGCTTTTGAGCAAGGGGCTTTTGGAAAAAACCATAACTCGAATCTTTTTAAAACATAGGCAGTTTTGCATAGGACTAAGTGGCCTTGAGATTTACCTAGGCCTCAAGCCATTTAGGGATTTGAAAGGAAGGATTGAATTAAAAACCATAGACAACCTTTTCAGGCTTCTAAAACAAAAAAGAGAGGTGAACCGATCAGCTTCATTTACAGTTGCAGCTCTGGCCGCTCCCTTTTTGTATGAGTTGAAGGTTCGAATTCTTTTCCAAAAGTAGCTCCATGTATGGTACATCTTAGAAATCCCATAGGAAGTTCGATTGGCTCTGTTAACCAAGCTAGGCTATCCCTGCCAGGTTTAAGCTGCAGTTACTCAACCAGTTGTAACTGGGAAGAGTGGGATTCGTGGCAGAGATTGGATGTCTGATGTTAAAAATGAATCCAGGTGTTATGTACTGGGCTCTTGAGGAATACCACGAGGGTTGCTGGAGCAGCTAACGGCTCTCCAGCAACCCAGACTACAAGTCTCCTGTGCTGCAATTGGCTATCTCCAGGCGGCAATTGTTGATTCAAACCTATTGGCTGCCACCTAGGGGCTAGACTATATATTGTGGCTAGTTGAAGCCATTTCCCCAGTACGGTTTCTGCAAGAAATAAACTATGAGTTACCCTGTACTCAGTTACACGTCTTCATTCCTGCGCCAAAGAACCCGCTATTTAACACCAGGAGTGTTGAACTGAAACCTAATTGTGTGTATTTGTGTATTGAAAACAAAATCTCAACCACGCTTAAAGGCTACAAGTTAAGCATGCTGGTTAAACTTTAAAAACAGGCCACAGCCAGGGTCTCTGGAGCAGTCTCAAGTTCCCTTTATTTCAGTAAGAAGGAGCCAGTTTTTAACAGGGGGCCTATAATGGAAAACTAGAATAATTGTTTTCCCAAAGAATTAAGGAGCTAAAAGAGGAATAAATAGAACTACTCATAAAGGAGAGTTTTGAAGTGAACATGTAATTGTTTCTTTCACAGAGTATTTAATGACCAGAAACTATATTCTGCTCCCTGGTGTCAGAAATAATCCTGTCCTTAGGGACTTTGTCCAAGTTTCATTTCCTTCCTCTATAGAGTTAATCTCTAGCCCCCTGTCCATCTGTGTCTTTTCTTGACCTCACAGGAACAAAACCATCTCCCACATTCTTTTCTTCATCATTAACTGTGAATTCATTAAGCTTTCTAGTTGACAAATCTTTGTCATCTCCCTATTTAATATTAACCCAGATTTTTCACTTTCCATTTTACTTTACTAATGAGCTCTCTTCTGAATCTTTCAGCCAACAAATTGCCACTACTTTCTTATCTCAGATTGTAAGAATTTCATCCTCCAGTTTTGATTCATGTGCTTTGTCCCCCTCAGATCCATTATATTACATTTTATTATTTACACACACACACACACACACACACACACACACACACACACACACACTGATATCCTTCACTCATCTGAACCACTTTCTCCAAACTGAGGTCTTACAGGAGGTCCTTGTTCATTACAAAGGTCTCTCAGAGGATTGATCAGATGTTCTGACACACCCATTAGCATTAATACATGTCACATTCTGTTATGGATGCATTCTCATTTTCATTTTTGTATTACTGTTTTGTTTGTTGCTATCCTTCAGTCATATAGCTTTCTCTTTTCATGCTTTACACTGAAAGTCTGCAATCATTTGAGTGCCTTATTGTTGAGGCTTTCATCTTTCTTTCCCTTTTTTGGAATTTGGAAATAATATTTTCTGTTGAGTCTTCATAGAGGTCCTTAGCTTTTCTAATAGCAAATTGGGCTCTTGCTTCCATAAACAAGGTATTTTTCAATATTTTTTAATAAACCAATACAGATATAGTCCTCAACTTATGACCCACTTAACAATTGTTCAAAATTACAGTGGTCCTGGAACTAGTGCTTTACAGCCGGTAAAGTACTTCTGGCCATCATAAAATGTGCCTTCATGGTTTCAGGAGCATGGCAACTGGTTCACTTTTATGGTTGGAGGTGACATCCTTGTATGTTACATGACCATGATTTGTGATGTTTTTTGTCAGTTTCTGGGGAAAAAACTCCTTCAGAAGAATGGGTTCACACTTATGACCATGACATTTGCTTAATGACCACCACACAATCTGGTCATTGGGTCCCTCAAATTATGACCATAACTATTTATGACTAGAAATCTGGTCCCAATTGCAGTCATAAGTTGATGACTACCTGTATATCCGTTACGTTTATCTATATTCTGTCTTCTCCAAGTAAAATTGCCTGGTCACACTTATTCTCTCTTAATTTTCTAAATTGAAAATTTGTACATTTGACACCAATACATTACAATCTGTTCTACAATCTCCTGATTGGATTGTGTTTCGGTATCTTTTTTTTCCAATTAAAAAATCTGTTTTCCTTTGTGTGTGTGTGTGATGCTGTGCATCTATTGATGTCCATAAGTTACTTGAAACAGCTGTTGGCAATAAACCAACAGTTCTCCTTGCAAAATGTATTTCCTGCAGATTATACTGACCGGAGTTGCTTTTTGTAAGATGGGTGATGATATACATGTGATCAATAAATATTATGTTTATCCACTTGTATATTATTATTGCTGGAAAGCATATTAAATCTTTTCTCGGAAATCAAAGCTTAGCTGAGAATACACTCAGTGATTCATTTTTCTTGCCTACATGCTAAAAAAGGTAGGAGATAAAATGTTGTCCTAAAAGTTTCCCTTTCATCAAAGGATTTTTACCCTATCAAATTAACATGTAAAAAGAATTATGTGAGTTTCTTGCTCATAGGTTGTCTATGAGCAGGAAAGGACTTTATAAAACATTCTGGATGTATAATTTAATAATTTTCTATTCAAAGCTTATATGTATAATTTGTAACGTGTAACTTGAAAACTGGTGGATCCTGAGTGGGATGTTTCCCCCCCCAATGTTTGGTTCTGTAATGTATTATTCTATTTTAATTGTCTGATTGCGTGCCACCCAGAATCAGACTGTCAGTATATACTGTAAATAAATAATCCAATCCATGACTAATATGAATGCTGTTTTAGGGTAAGGGTTACTTTATTTGAGGATTTTAGATATTATGTGGAACCCAGATTTACAGTAAAATAAGAATATATTTAATTACTCTAGTTTCTCAAGGTTACAGCTGTCTGTTTTGGAAGATTTGATTGTCCAAACTGCTACAAGAAATGATGCATTTATTTTCTGATAATATTGGCCCTTTTGAAATATTAATATTAAATGGGCAAAAAACCCCATAAAATCTACAGTTCCAGGAACCACCATGTAGTTCCAATATGATGCAAGTAATGTAGCATTTGCATTTTAAAGAAGAAATAGCTGATAAACAATATAAAATACATTTCAAATCTTTGGCACATATATCAATTTATCTCTCTCCCTACTGCAGATGGAATCCTTTGTGGACTCCAAGGCTTCCTTTCTGCAAAATGTTCAACAAGAGTTTCAAAATGGATAAAAGCCTGTAAAGGTGATCTATGAGCACAATCGGGACCAGAGTTTCTGTTGCTAAGCAAGGCGGTTGTTAAATGAATCGCACCCAGTTTCACATCCTTTTTTTGCCAGCATTTTAAAGCAAATCACTGCAGTTGTTAAGTAACTCATGCGGTTGTTAAACGAATCTGACATCCCCTGACTTTGCTTGTCAAAAGCTAGCTCTGAATGTTGCAAATGGCAAACATAGGACTCTGGGATACC
The DNA here is from genome assembly GCF_964194415.1 of Vipera berus. Lineage (NCBI taxonomy): Eukaryota > Metazoa > Chordata > Lepidosauria > Squamata > Viperidae > Vipera > Vipera berus. The sequence continues at coordinate 70,188,595 of NC_138204.1, forward strand.
GGGATACCTCGAGGACCACCTGCTGCCGGCGTCAACTCCCCTCCGCCCTGTGCGTGCCCACAGAGAGGGCCTCCTCAGGGTGCCTCCGGTCAGGGAATGTCGACTGGTGGCCCCCAGGGGGAGGGCCTTCTCTGTGGGTGCCCCGGCACTATGGAACCAACTGCCGGTTGAGCTCCGGATGGCATCGGACCTCCGATCCTTCCGTCGCGGGTTGAAGACCCACTTGTTTGAGTTAGCTGGTCTGGCCTGAAGGGGAATATGGGTTTTTAATTGGTTTTATTTTTTACTATTGCTGTATTTTAATTGGGCATGGTTTAATTCTTTTTTAATTTTTGTACAGTTATTTATATATGCCCTGTGAACCGCCCTGAGTCCCTAGGGAGAAGGGCGGTATAGAAATCCAATAAATGAAATGAATGAAATGAATGCTGCAACCGTCATAAATACATGCTGGTTGCCAAGAACCCGAATTTTGATCATATGATCGTGCTGCTGCTGCAATAAGTGTAAGTGTGAGTCCCAGTTTGAGTCACTTTTTTTCAGTGCCGTTGTAATTTCAAAGAGTAGCTAAATGAATGATTGCAAGTCAAGGAATACCTGCACAGTAGAATCTCTGCTGTACATGTATATTCAGTTTATCCCAGGACTCTCTGTTCTGATAGCTGAAGAACAGGGGATGATATTGAAATAGTTGGGCAAGATTTGGTGCCTTTGAATGGGCACTAAGTTCACATATTTCACAATAATCACTTTAGCTAATCACTTTCACAAACTGTTAATTGCTTTTCAGCTATTAGGAATCTTTGGATCAACTGGGTGAATTTTTCTTCTGTCCTTGCTGAAAGTAATTTTAATTTCAAGTTTAAGAACTTAATTTGTTTTTGAATAAACAGCTAAATAGTGATTAAAACTTTTTTTTTAGAAAGTTAAAAATGCACTAAGGGTCCAGAAATAAGATTTCGGAATTAATTATAAAAATCTTTTCTGTAGGAAAATGCTTTTATTTTGATTTTAAAAAAAAGATTTTAAAAATCGGATGATAGAGGAAACTAAAAAGATTACAATTAAAAGGAGAAAAACACTCAAACATGACATAATTATAAAATGAAGCAAAATATTCTAACATTGGACATATTGAATATCTTTGAAGACTGGTCCCAGAAGTTAATTTTAATAGTGCCTGACTCTGTAGCTAGATTGTGTCTAAAAGATGTTATCAAAGGGGAACAAGTTCTATTTGACAAGATTGAGACTGCATTGAAAATGGATTTAAAAATGACTGCAAGAATGACATACAAAATAAATTGGCTGATGTCTTAAATTTAATTAATTCTTAGTTAATTAAAAAGAATATAGAAACAACAAAGAGAGTGACCTGGATAATTTTCCTGTATTGGATTTACAAAAGAGATTTGTTGAAGCTTTGAAGAATTTTGTAGGAAGGGACAAAAAAAATGAAAAGAAATCAACATTATTTGAAGGAAGTAAAAATCAAGATTATTAGGAAAAAGAGGGAATATAAAGTTGGTTTATTTGATTAAGACCAAATAAGCATATTATCTCTGGTGACCCTTGCTGGATTGCTTTGCTGACATCAGGTCTGAAATGAGGGAGATTTTACAGATATTTTTTAAATAGATAAGAGATGGTTTATGGGAAGAATAGATCATTTGTTGCATTTTAAGAGAAGGTGATAAGTTACTAAAATTGTTTATACTTGTGAAGAAGATGAAAATGGGAAATCACTTTTTTATATATGTTATTTTTCTTTATTGTTTTTATTTTTTTCTTCTTTCCTCTTTCTCTTTTTCCTTTTCTGCTCTATTTACCATTTCCTTTAGTTTTTTTAAAAACTTCATATGAGTTATTAGTGTTGTAATTATAATTCTTAATAAAATTACTATATAAAAAAGATTTCTGTTTTTCCAGAATCCTCATTTCACAAAGGGGAGACCTTCCACTATGGACCCTAACCCTAAAATAATTAAGTAAAAGTCCATGCTACTCATTTATTGGCAGCTACTATTGGGAGCTGGAATTTTGGTAATGAAAATTAGAGAAGCAATTAGTGTATTGATTATTAATGCCAATGCTCAGTTTATCTAAATACCTAATCTGTGGCATCAAGTTTGTAGAGGAAAGGAAGGGGCGATTGTTCAGAAGTAATTGCATAATCTTTCACATTTAGGTAATTTATTTCTCATTTCTGAACAAGCTGTTCTTTGACTGCACTGGTATTATAGCAGAAGAAAGAGACAGAGAGAGAAAAACCCATTTAAATGCATAAGAAGCCTTAGAAATACCTTGGTTAAATGCTCACAGGCTTTTTTCCACCCACAAACAGATATCGGTATAGTGGCAAAGCAGCACCTTGAGAAAGGTCTTTTGGTACCAGATCATGTAATTACACGCGTAATGATGACAGAACTGGAGAAAATGCAAACTCAGCCTTGGTTACTGGATGGTAAGTGATTATTTTTATTTTTAAGGTTAAAACACCAGAAATCCTTTTTTCTGCAACAAATCCTTAGACATTTTACTTAAATATATACTCTATCATGCGGTGCCAATAGCTGATACTACGTTGTACCAGAATTAGACTGAAGCAATATTTTTAGTAGCTGGTAATAAAATAGACAAATAAAAACATACTGAGAGCATCTAGGAACTGAAGATTCTTAGTTTGACTTTTGACAAATATTTATTCATCTATTGCCGTAGATAATTATATACTTATAAATTCTGTTTTGAATATACTGTCATATACTTCTATTTTGCCTCAGTCAAATTGACTTTTAAGAGGCATTTTACAATGCTGTGTAAAATAATAGAGCAAAAAGAGAATAGTGCAATACAATCATAACCAAAAGATATCAAGCTCTTCTCTGTTTTTAGGACAGGTGTTATAACAACATTCTTTTTTTTTTATCAGGTGTGTCTAAACACCAGAGAATGCACCAATTGTGCCTCTTTGGATAAGCTATTCCATATCAACCCCCCCTTCTCCAAAAATGCTTGTTTCCATTAGGGCCTTCTCTGAAAGTTCTGTTAGTTGGGGACCATCAGCATGTCCTCTCTGATAGAATATATTGGATAGGAAGCTTTCATTTGGAATTTTGAGGTATGGTTCTGTCCCATGCTTGGGTCTGACCTGAACTGAAGAGACTAAGTAATCATCTCCTTCAAAGGTCATTTGCAGTTGTCACCTCCAGTCTTCTCCAACATCTTCCCCCAAAATGGAAGTTGTAATTGTGGTTGCAAAACACAACCCTTTGGCTTCTTCTTCTTTTAAATTAATTCAGTTAGATGTGTCTTTTAGGAGCTTAAGGGAGTGTATTTTTCTCTATTACAGTGACCCTTAATGAGATAGATTCAAAGAAAGTGCCTAGCCCAAATTTACCCAGTGAGTTTCCAATCCTGAAGGTAGATTCCCTACTTCTAAACCAGTGGTTCTCCGACTAGAACCCAAGATCAAACATTATGATCTTGAGACCTAGTTGTGGATGATGATTGAGGACTCCAAAGTGCTTTGGTTTATGTGGGCTGTATCTCTTGATTTTTACTCTATTATAAATTAAAATTGAGAAATTTTTAAATATTTGATTTTGTTGACTCTCTAAAAGAGTCTCAGGGACCCCCCCAAGTGTCCCCAGCCCACATTTTGAAAACCACTGTTCTGGATCTTAACCACAAAAATATGTTAGCTGTCTTCTCTTCCACCTAGAAGTGGTATATCAATATCTTGTTTATCCCCAATGCTTGGGAATGTGACTACCGTAAGCTGTCAGATTCCTTGATCTGCCTTCTGTAACATGAAACAGTGCGCCCTTCATGTGTTCCTAGAGCGTGACAAGTAGCAACTGGTAGGTAGGAGGAGGGAACAGAGCCAAGATACATTGCTTATAATGATATCATTTTATGCTATCAACATTATTAGTGATAGCTCACTTTGGCTGATTTGAATCTTGAATTTTAAAAGGAGAAACCTCACCCATTTTCTTTTTTAAAAAAAAACAACACAGCTTTATTTGACTATAGATAATTTGAAGCTTCAACAAATTACTGTAGGGAAATTAGACAAACTGGACTGCAGAATCCTGATTCTGTCTTTATTTTAAAAAAAGAGTTCTTTAAAAAATGGAATAAATTTATTTTTCAAGAGTAGTATTGGCCCATGTATAGAATAGAAGCAACCTTAAATAAAAAAGTGTTAAGTTGCTGTCTCAGGCTACCTAAACCAATTAAAACTGAGAGCTCCTGGTGTCTTAGTGGGAAGATTCCTTCCACATATATTTAGACAATGGGCGTAAGAGCCGCTTGTCATGTAGAAAAAAAAGCTTTGCAGGCATGTGAACCAAATTCTCTTTCAATTCAGACAAATGAGCTGATGTGATGCTAATTCATTCTTAAACTGCAAGCCCTCATATCACTTAAAAATATTAATCAGAGGCTGTCTGGTACTGTTAAAGAAATCTGTGCACTCTTTAACTAAGCCATGGGTAATAATGGGCTTCAGGTCGTGGCTTTGGGGAGGTAGGTGATTTTTTCCCTGTCTGTGAAAGACAGTAGAAATGGCCATGTGAAGCCCAGGATAATTAATGGAAAATGGGGAGAATCCAACTCAGTTTCAAACTGATATCAGTTGATGAAATGATGCTTCTATCAAAGTGGTTTATAGCTCTGAGCCTGAATATGCTTTGTGCATGCTTATGGTTAATTAATAGTTACCTTTCCCCCCTTTTTAAAATTAGAATACAGAACTGGGGCACTTACTTATTTTATTTAAAGCATTCATATAGCCACCCATTTTCCAGCCCAACTCTTGAGTAGCTCCCAGTCATAAGTTAAAACAACATATAAAGTCAAATGAAAATTATAAATCTTAAACAGGTTGAAATAAAACATTAAAAACAACAGTTGACTTGAAACACACTATCGTCAGTGAAATACTGTAGCTGATGGGAAATGTTCCCATGTTGCCCTCTTGCTATATAATGAAACCAGTGTAGGCTTGAGGTCCTGGGAATTGATGTACATGGCTTGCAACATTTTTGTGAAAGAAGGTGTTGTTCTCTTATGAATGACTTAGATTAATACATGATTTCCCTATGTAGTAATTCACACTGTTTTCAGAAAAAGGCATAAATGAGTCAAATGTGCTGGTGGTAAAAGAAAGCTGTGTGTATTTATAAGAGAAAAAGGAAAACATGTTTATTTTGTTTCATATTTCCTTGCCATCTTGGTTCTTTCAATAGTTGTCTCCTTTATGCATATGTAGACAAAAGGGACCATTTTACACAGATAGGAAAAGGCAAAGCATCCTCTAAAATATTTGAATGTTCTAGAACTCAAAGATGTCACTAAATTCAACTTAAAATATAAGCCAGTATAAGATTATAACCTTTGAATTTATGCCACACATTTGCTTGATTGAATGCAAACCATAAGTTACTTTTGCCTTTTTCTGAAGAATAAAGAGCCTAATGCTACTGTCTATTTTTAGGGAGGTGTCATTGTAAATAGTTAACTGCTTGGCCACTGATAAATTTGTAAAGCACACGCAGTCAGAATTGCTCAGATTCATTGAACTTCTGATTACTCATAGGCAGATTCTTTCATAGATGTTAGATCACCATTTTGTCATATTATGTGGGAATTTTTCTGCCTTGTGAACTTTGAAGAAGTAGAATGGGTTCTCTTCCACATGCAGTTTGGATTTTACTCATCCTGGCTGCTGCCAAAAAATGGATGGAGAAGTGATCACTTGAATCCATGAGATTGTTAATACTGGTATCTTTTTACTTCCTTAAAGGAGCCTCCCCTAAAGCAGGCTAAAGCTATCTCTTGATCTAGATTCCCGATAACTATTCTTCCAGTCTCCAAACTTCTCTTTTTGCCTCAGTGCTTATTGGCTACATTTTAAATTGTTACTTTATATGCTTTATTTAGGTTTTATTGGGTGCATTCATGCTGTGGCCATTTTAGAGCAGCCTTGTGTGTGATATGTAAGCATTGTAAATACATGCTAATAAATACATGGTAATAAATGTAATAAATAACAGGAATTACAGGTTATCCCTGAGTTACGAGTGTTTCCTAAGCGCACGTTTGAAATTATGTTATAAGCGCCCTCTTGTGTTTATGAAAAAGTCCCGAAATTACAAATGTTGCTGCACCACGACACTCGTTCACCCTTACAAATGACCACAGTGGCACTGCAACATTCACCCTGGCTATTCCCTCTCTCCACCTGCCATTGGTCCCCCTAGGCACTAGGCCTTGGATACTCGCCTTGCAAAGATCGAGATCCTTTGCTTTCTTGGCTGCTCCAGGCCTTTGGTGGGTTTGCAAAGAATGGAGGCCTAAAGTAATGAAAGATCATGTGAGATCAGTTGCAGGAGATCTTGCATGACCTCACAGTACTTTAAGCCTCTGTTCTTTGCAACAGAGAACAGAACCAAAGCTGGGGGAAGCTTCCACGTGCCTCCAGAGGCCCAATCTGGGAATGGAAGGCTTTTCTGTGCTGCTGCTGCCCAGAAAGGAGGTAGGGGGGTGCTTCCGTGGAACTCCAGAGGTCCGTTCTGGGCCTCGGAGGCTTCCTATAGGCCTCCGAGGCCCAGAACAGAGGCTGGGGGAGGCTTTTGCATGCCTTCAGAGGAGGCCCAGAATGGAGGCCATGGGCAGCAGCCATGTGCTTCTGGAGGTCCATTCTGGGCCTTGGAGGCCTCCCTCTGCTCTTGCCAGGAGCAGAGAAAGAAACAGGCTGGAGAAGAAACAGATCTTTACAAGGTGAGTCAGCATGGCAGGATGGGCAGGGGAGCAATTGTGGGGACCCCAGGGGAGGGAGCATGAGATATCTCAGTGAGGGCTTGGGTATTCTGAAGCAGATGGCCTGTTCCATCACTCGCGCCCCCCACCTCCGTCCTTCCTCACCCTAAGATACCTCATGTTCACGTAACAAACTGCACATTCCCCCACATTTTAAATTTGCGAATGCGTGGTGAAAACTGGGAGTGAATCGTGTTCCTTCAGTACATTTGTAACTCGAGGAGTACCTGTACTATATTAAGGCTAAAAAATATTGGGTTTTTTGTTAACATTCTGAGCTCATTCTGCAATTTATTATTTCTAATTCACTTTTTCATATAGGTTTTCCAAGGACATTGGGTCAAGCTGAAGCACTTGACAGGATATGTGAACTGGATCTAGTGATAAGTTTGAATATCCCATTTGAGACTCTTAAAGACCGACTTAGTGCTCGTTGGATTCACCCAGCAAGTGGCAGAGTATATAATATGGAATTCAATCCACCTCAAATCCATGTAAGATAATGAACTATGACTTGATAAGAGGAAGGGGTAGGCATTCAGATAATTCAGTATCCTTTGCCTTGTATTTTCTAGACAGGGTTACACTGACAGGTTTACATAGTTAGATTACATAAATGAAAGAGGAACAAAAACAGTGGGAATCTCAACTGGGGGAGGGAGGCAGGGCAGGGGGAATAAAGTAGGGCCAGCTGAATGTCCAGCTCTCTCTAGAAATGATTTTGAAATACAGGTAGTCCTTTATTTAATGACTGTTTTGTTTAGCAACCATTTGAAGTTAGCAAGGTACTTAAAAATAATTTTATGACAGGCCCACACACCTATGACCATCATAGCATCCCTCACATGACCATGATTTGGGCGCTTATCAACCAGTACGCATTGTCGCAGCATCCTACATTCACATGGTTTCCATTTTTATGCTTCATATCTGGCTACTGATAAGTAGCCTTAATGGACTAGCCAGCAATACTATAAAATCACAAGTTGTGGTCACATGATGTCTTAATGTCCATGGATGATTTGTTTAATGATCACTGATGTCTCATGTAACCCATGTTATTTAGTGATGGAGTTGCCAGTGAGTTAAGCAAGGACAATCTGTGCTACTTAATGATTATCTGGCAGTATGCTGCTGATTTCTGTTAAACAGACAAACAGCCTTTGATCAAAGGCCCTTAGATCACAAGAGACACAGATCATCCTAGTGATGGGAAAGAGACTTCAGACTTCAGCAGCAGTCTAGGGGGAGTACTGACTGCCACAGCCTGCTGATGGCTTAACAGAATTTATCTGTGCCTAGCTCGGATGCCTAGCTTCTAAAGACTGCCTTATGTGACTACTCTGTTGATTTCAGCAGGCTGCTGCAGGACTGTCTTTACCCAAATCACACCAGTCAGCTAAATATTAATTCCAATCATTGGAAGGGGTTTGTATATCTGTATATATCTCCTAAACAGCTCGCACTGGGTAGAGTTAAAAAGAGATTCCAAAACTTACATTCAAGAATATCTCTATACATGTCATCCCCATAGACTCAAGTGCAGAAAAAGGGTAAAATTTCAGTCAGAAATATAGGGAATTGTGACCTTCATATTTGGGGAGATGAGCTATTAATCTTATTGAAGCCTAATGAATGGTGTAAATTAGGAAGTGTGTCTTTTTTTTCCCCTCTCAAGAGGTAAGGACCAATGGGAGCAAACTCTTAAGATGTAACAAGACTGTTTGGCAATGGAAAGACTAGTCATTGGGCAAGAGATAGAACTGACAGGCATTTAAAACTTACAGTTTCCCACACAGTGTAATTCACACAGTGTAATTCACATATTTTAAACAGGGTATTGATGACATTACTGGTGAACCATTAATCCAACGAGAAGATGATAAACCTGAAGCTGTTGCTGCTAGACTAAGAAAATACAAAGATGCTGCAAAGCCTGTAATGGAATTGTACAAGTGAGTTGGAATCCAAACAACATACAAACAATTTTTAAAATAATACAAGAAAAGGCATGGAGTGTGTCAATAGATTTTTATTTTTTAAATAATATTTTATTAAAATTTAAAGATACAGAAATAAAAAACTAATATAAGTTAAGAAACACATAAAAGTAAAATTAAAAGTTCAGAGAGAATTGTTTTTGTTAGAAAAATAAATAATAGTAACATCGCCAATTAAAGAAGAAAAAGGAAAAAAGATATATAAAGAAATGATTTCTCACTTAAGAATATTCTCTATGCTTCTCTCTGCTGTGGACATACTTCAAATTATATAAACTTTACTGCTTCTCCCAGAAGAAGGAAGCTGAAGCCACCAGCCTGAGGATGACGGATGGGATTCCGTCGAAACGTTGCTTTTACACCTTCAATTCTACGTGGGGAAAAACCCGAATGACCAAAGATCCATATATATATATATATATGAAAGCAGTAGTTGGTATGGTTTATTAGTATCTGCATTAATTGCAAAATATGGCAACCTAGATAGGTTTTAAGAAATACTTTGTATTGCAATATACAAATTATTTTTTATGTTTAAAACTAGATGAAAGTCATGGGATACAGTACAAATAGTTTTGGATAACACAAACTTTACTGAATAATATTTTCCCTTCCTTCTGTTATTCTACATCAATTGACATGTAAATATATGTCCAGATGGAAAATAGTTTCACACTGAAGTATCTCATTCGAAAGGTCCTTTATTTTCGTAGTTCAGTTACAAACACGTTATCTCGTTCACAACCTAGAAGACCTCTGGGAATACAGTTAATGGCTTAATCATGATTACACACAGTTTGTATTCAACAGTTGCTAAAAGGCTTACATAATTAATACAACTGAAATGAGAATTAGCAGTTGATCATTCAAGTATATTTCAATTGATTCTACAATGCGGTCTTGTGCTAATTGAACTGTTTGAATAAAAGATTAAATTAATGCAGTTTTTAGATTCTGGATTTAATGGTCCAATGCCCCCTTTTTAGAATGTAATGTGTATTACCACATTTTCAAGGAAGTTGAATAAAAATTTATGTGTTTCGCGGTCCTCTTCCTGATAGATTGAGATTGATCCTAGGTATCTATTCTCAAATCCTACCATATAGGTATTGCTGCTTTAAAATGGTGTAAATAGTGCAAGATTTTTTTTTATAATGATCAAGTTAAGTGAGAAGATGAAGGAAACATGAATTAACAGTTTAGTGTGTAGTATCTTTTTTATTACCTATTTTTTTGTTTTGTAAAAAATATTTAAATTTATAACACAAACTTATATGTAAAGTTCAAAATGCCATGTTTCATAAAAGAAAAAATCCAAGCAAAACTAACAAAAAAGATAGAAACAAAAAAATAAGGGTTTGAGATATGTCTACTTGTCCAATATAAAAAAAATTATGAATTTATTCAAATCATTACTATTCATATTTTAAACACTAAGCTAAACTTGGATAATAAAATCATATTTTCAGAACTTGACTCTACTGAAACGAAACTAATTGCAAAACAGAGTTGACCAATATAATAGAACCAATAAATTAGTAAATAATAAGAAACTAGTGCACAGACATCTTTCCTGGGGGACAGTATCACTTTCTTTGCAACAGTTGTCAGACTTTATTTGGAGTTCTTCACAAATTGATGCATTCTAATTCTTTGCAGTTTTGTTTAATATATTAATATTTCTGCACCTCAAGGTGCTTGGATCTTCTTCAACATCATCATCTATAAGGAATTCAAGTAGGGAATTCAGACATAACATGCAACTAAAGCACAGACTGACAAAGTTTATACTCGTATATTTTTATTGGTTATTTTTAATTCTTTAGTCTCTTAGTGATATTAGCAATAGCACTTAGATTATATGCCACTTCATATTGCTTTACTATCTAAGCAGTTTACATAATCAACATAGTGCCCCCAATAACCTGGGTCCTCTTTTTATCAACATTGGAAGGATAGAAGGCTGAGTTAACCTTGAGCCAGTCAGGATCAAACTCCTGCAGTGAGCAGTGAGTTAGCCTGCAATATACTGCATTCTAACCACTGGACCATAGTTCTTGGTGCCATTCCTTTCCATGTATTACCTGATTTTACATTCAACTGTGAGGTTACAATACAATATACTGTAAATGCAGTTTTACTTGCAGATTTTAGCGAGTAGTGATTTTACATTTGGTTAGCTATTTTTAATTGTTTTTTGTTATTTATTTATTTAATTAGTTTTCTATACCGCCCTATTCCTGAAGGACTCAGGGCGGTTTACAGGGCAATATTTAAAAGACAATATAAAATTAAGATAAAAAATAGAATTAAAAAGAAATAAATTAATTAATAGCCCAACAATAAAACAATGTTAAAAACGTGAAACTAAAAACCCCCTCAGTCCAGGCCAGATAGATCGAAAAGCCAGGTTTTCAGGTCCCGGCGAAACGAGCACAGGTCAGGGGCAGTCCGGAGTTCCACAGGTAAACCATTGCAAAGGGCAGGCGTGCCCACAGAGAATGCCCTCCCTCTGGGGATCACCCGCCGGCATTCCCTGACCGGTGGCACCCTAAGGAGACCCTCCCTATGGGAGCGCACAGGACGATGGGAAGTTGATGCTGGCAGCAGGTGCTCCCTAAGATAAACCAGGCCCATGCCATTTAGGGCTTTATAGGTCATCACCAGCACCTTGAATCTCACCCGGAGGGCAACTGGAAGCCAATGCAGCTCGCAGAGAAGAGGTGTTACACGGGAGTATCGGGAGACTCCCATCACAACTCGCACGGCTGCATTCTGCACCAGCTGAAGCCTCCGAGTGGTCCTCAAGGGCAGCCCCATGTAGAGAGCATTGCAGTAGTCTAACCGGGAGGTCACGAGCACATGAGTGACTGTGCCTAGGGCATCTTGGTCCAGATAGGGCCGCAACTGGCGCACCAGGCGAACCTGGGCATGGGTCCGGATTACCTACGGCAACACCTGCTGCCAGCGTCAACCTCCCTCCGTCCAGTGCGCTCCCACAGAGAGGGCCTCCTCAGGGTGCCACCGGTCAGAGAATGTCGACTGGTGGCCCCCAGGGGGAGGGCATTCTCTGTGGGCGCGCCAGACCTGTGGAACCGCTTACCGGTTGAGCTCCGGATGGCCCCTGACCTTCGCTCCTTCCGACGTGATCTAAAAACTTATTTATTTGAACAAGCCGGCCTGGTCTGATGGGTTTGGGGTTTGGGGTTTTAACATGGATTTTAACTAATGTATTATATCGGGCATAATTATTTAATGTTTTTAACTTTTGTATTTCGTATTTTAATATTTATTGCCCTGTACACTGCCCTGAGTCCTTCAGGAGAAGGGTGGTATAAAAATTTAATAAATATAAATATATAAATATAAAAGCTCCCCTGGTCACGGCTCCTATATGATCTTCCAAACTGAGCCGTGAATCCAGGAGAACACCCAAGTTGCAAGCCCTATCAACGGGGGGTAACACCTCACCCCCCATAGTTAACGATGGACAAAACTGGTTCTCCTGAGATGCCAGTATGCACAGCCACTCAGTCTTGGCAGGATTGAGTTGAAGCCTGTTTCTCCCCATCCAAACCCGGACCGCCTCCAGGCAATGGGACATCATGTCGAGGGCATCACTGGGTTGGTTCGGGGTGGAAAGAAAAAGCCCGAAACCACGAATGAGCTCACCCAGCGGCTTCATATAGATGTTGAACAAGAGGGGAGAGAGAACCGACCCCTGAGGGACTCCACAAACAAGAGGCCTCGGGGCGGATCTCTGCCCTCCCGTCAACACCGACTGCGAGCGGCCCAGGAGGTAGGAAGAGAACCACCGTAAAACGGTGCCTCCCACTCCCAACTCCCTGAGACGCCGCAGTAGGATACCATGGTCGATGGTATCAAAAGCTGCTGAGAGATCTAACAAGACTAGGACAGAGGAACATCCGCTGTCCCGAGCCCGCCAGAGATCATTCACCAGCACGACCAATGCCGTCTCTGTGCTGTACCCGGGCCTGAAGCCCGATTGATACAGGTCTAGATAATCAGTTTCCTCCAGGAACAAAGCTGATATGCCACCACGCTCTCAACAACCTTCGCTAAAAAGTGAAGGTTGGAGACCGGACGATAGTTATTCAAAATAGCCGGGTCCAGAGCAGGCTTCGTTATTACAGTGAGGGGAAAAATATTTGTTCTCCTGCTGAGATTTATAACTTTTTTGAAATGCATTTTTCTGGATTATTATTTTTTTGTTAATTCTGTTTCTCATTGTTAAAGCTACCATTAAAATTATAGACTGATCATTTCTTTGTCAGCGGGTAAACGTACAAAATCAGCAGGGGATCAAATAATTTTTTCCATCACTGTAAATACTGTAAATACCCTTTTAATATGCCTTTTTATTGGCATTCTGTTCATATCTATAATTCCTGGAATTCAGAACAAGTTGCCTAAAGTCATAAGTAAAATCACTTATCAGTAAAGTAATTATCACCACACTGACAAATATAAAACAGACAGCCCTGTTTTATATTGTTACCTAATCCTTTTGGCTTTTACTAAAGAACACAATAGAACCTGCAATACTGGTTTCCTTAGAACTATTCATTTGCTCACAAAATATCTAATCTCTATTTCAGAAACAGAGGGATTCTTCACTCATTCTCTGGGACAGAGACCAACAAAATCTGGCCTTATGTTTATACTTTGGTGTCTAACAAGATTCCTCCAATCCAAGCAGAAGAAGCTAACTAAGCATCTGTAAAATGGGAATAACAATTTTATGTTGTCGATTTTGGTCTTGTTTATGATGTGCTGTATCTGTGCTCTACTCTTTTTTTAAAGAGTAGCTGTTCTCTCTGATTCTACTGGAGAATAATTGTGGAACTCCATCTTTCAATGATTACTCTGTATGGAATTCTACTTCTTGCCATATAAATATTTGTGCATGGACTTCAAATAATTGTAATTGATATGCAGAGACAGTTACCCCTGAACAGCTCTGTAGAATCCATTGTTCAGTCTCTCCAGCTACTTTTAGATCTTTGTACTTAGTGTGCATTTTCATGGATCCTTAATCTAACACTCCATTTAAATGGAAACACTATTCTAGGTGTATCTTCAGTGCGGTAAGCACTGTGGAAAATACATGCATTATGCAGGTCAAATAAAGTATGTTTTGAGTACTTAAAACACTGAGAAGAATCAAGGTGAATTCAATCTCTTGGTTTGCTAAGAAGACAACCTTAGATAAATATCTGTTATAAAATGCTGCTGTAAAATAAATTTTAAATTTGAGTGGCTTTAGGCCTTTCTTTGTTGAAGAGCAGGCCTGTTCTGATTCTAAGAACAGTTGCACTACATGGTTAATAGTTTTAAAACATTGATTTTATAATATAATACAACCAGTCACTAAAAGTCCCAATTAGCCACCAACCAGGCAAATGATTATGTGGGCAAACATAAGTCAGACTCAGTCTGTTGTTGATGTAATAAGTAGCAAAGATCCATTGCTGTAGACGTGGCAAAATATATATTTGCAGTTGTATGTCTGCATTTTAGAATTTTCCAGGTAACTCTTAAAGCTTGGTCACGTGCAAAAAATGTGTATCAAGAGTATGAAGATTTAATAACAAGAAGGAAGACTTCTGATTTTATTGCCTATATTTCCAGCATCCTCCTCTTTTCCTTACTAAATGTTTCTTCAGTATCTGACTGAGGCTGCAGGTAAGAGAAAGCTTTGGATAAATAAAAACAGAGGAACCTATTCCTTAATATTCACTCTGCTTTTACAATGCTGTTCTTGAGTTTATATGCTGTGAATGGTGCAGTTAATGTGAGTATTGAACATATTCCTGTCAGCTGATTTTAAATAAACGGCTGAATAGATATATTTAACTTTTGGTATGTTTGCTTAAAATTACCTTTTCTCAAGGGATCAATTTCTACTCTGCAATGAATATAAAAAAACCTGAGGCTCTGCTGTAGGAATCTCTACAGATTTTGTGGGGATTCAACATTGTTTTTTGATAGATGGTGCTAATGGTCCTTGTTGGCCCATGCTAAGTCCTCGGGAGAGTTGTCCTAAAAAGGTCTATAGGATATGTAAAAACAGCATAACTTTGCTAAATTATCGCAAGTTGCCTTATTTTATACAGTAGAAAAGGGAGGAGGTGAGGTGGAAATCCATTTAAATGAATTAACTTTTTATGGAAT
Organism: Vipera berus; assembly: GCF_964194415.1. Taxonomy (NCBI): domain Eukaryota; kingdom Metazoa; phylum Chordata; class Lepidosauria; order Squamata; family Viperidae; genus Vipera; species Vipera berus. Next base: position 70,203,618 of record NC_138204.1, read on the forward strand.
TATTTTCTCTTGATGCTTTTGATATCAAAATTATGCTTTTTGACAGGATAGAATTAACTTCCACATATAACAAAGTAGAACAAAAGTCCTAATTTCTCTAATTAGAGTTGGAGCTTAATGTCATTTTTTCTGCAATGCTACAAACACACATTATACATTAGCTGATAGTTGGGGGGAAATGGCAATTGCAATTAATATTTTCAAAATTGATTGGCAAAGTCCTAGTGTTACTATAGTACATTTCAAACTGTTAACTATTATTAAAGAATCAAGAAGTTTGTATAGTTATTTAACCTTCCTGCATAAGTTTTATGCAGGAAGTTATGCTACTACACAGTTCATTTTTGATCTGAACTGAATTATATAAGCATATTTTTAAGTACACTTACAAGTCTTCCATGATTGGGAAACTTGTTCCATCTATGTCAGTGTAGCATCCATCTAATAGGCCTACTAGAGCTTAGTTGCAATAATTACATGATCACTAGATAACAGCGGATGAAGAAAAATTACAACTCCTAGCTGCCTTCTAGAAGTAGTGCAGATTTTTGAGCCTAGATCTGGTAGCCTTTCCTATGAAGATCTTTATGTTGGACTAGTAATGATATACCACTCATTTTAAAGAACATACATTACTATACTGTATTATATAAGACAATAGAAGGAAATTGGTTTTCATTTTTGTAAGAAATTTATTTTTACACAAAGCATTAAGAGGAAGTATGTCCTATGTCCATACTTGCCCAGGATCAGGTTTTCTTGAGTTCTGTGGATCTCATAAATCAGGGGTGTCAAACTTGCAACGTCATGTGATGTGTTGTGACGTATTGTGACTTTTTTTCCATTGCCGGTAATGGGGTGGGTGCAGTTTCACCATGACGCATCTGGCCTACGGGCCGGCAGTTTGACACCCCTGTCATAAATTGTTATGCATGGTATTGTCCACTTGCCTTTTTAAAATTTGCACACAGATATTGTTACAAATACACTATTTTATTACTTGTTAATTTTGATTTAAAGAAGTACTCTACAATTACTTATGTGTGAGTATGCAAATACAAGTTAGTTATTCACTGTCGCATTGGTTGTTTTCATAGAGCAGTTGAAGTAGAAGCCAAAACATTAAGAGCCATTGCATCACAGTAGAGTATTCTCAAACATTTAAATCACGAAGCTTGAAGTCCATAAGAGTCATGTATATGTCAAACTTGTAATATGATCTACTTCAAAAGCAAAGTCTTACTTTTGGCTGATAGCTACTTCAACATATCACTGCAGCAACCATACTTTCATTTATTACTGCCATTTAACTCTCAAGCATACTGTTGAATTTTTACCTATTTTAATACCTTGAACCTTTAAAATCATTGCTTTTTTAGTCTATGCTGCATTGCCATTTACTCTCATTTTTGAAATTATGTATAAGCATTTATATGAAGCAATGGTTGTTGTCATGTTATTATGGAAACCAGTCCAAGGTTTTTACTTCGTAATGAAAAATATATTGCAGTCTATTTACTAGTTACATATGTTACTAGTATACAAATTAGTTGTTCGCAGTGCTTCAATGTCTTTGATAATTCATTAATTGAAGATTACATATATGTAGGTGCAACCCATCAACTGGATTTTAGCATGACTGGTTTTAGAACTTAAAGAAACAAATTACTCATCACAGTATATATTTGGAAATATAGCTTTTCAAAGGTATTTTGGCATTCTTTTAAAAGACCTTGAAACATTTCCACTAAATCCCATTTAACTCTCACTGTTGGTACTTCAGGGAGTTATTTCTGTGATGCCATCAATAAGTGGAATTCAAAGCATCGCCCCTTTTGCAGTTTTATAAAGTTTAGAAACTTCAACGTAAGCAGCATATTTAAAAGGAAAAGTAAAGGTAAAGGTAAAGTTTCCCCCGCACATGCGTGCTAGTCGTTTCCGACTCTAGGGGCCGGTGCTCATCTCCGTTTCAAAGCCGAAGAGCCAGCGCTTGTCCAAGGACATCTCCGTGGTCATGTGGCCGGCATGACTAGACACCAAAGGCGCACGGAACGCTGTTACCTTCCCACCGTAGTGGTCCCTATTTTTCTACTTGCATTTTTACGTGCTTTCGAACTGCTAGGTTGGCAGAAGCTGGGACGAGTAACAGGCGCTCACTCTGCTACGCGGCACTCGGGATTCGACCCGCCAAACTGCCGACCTTCCGATCGACAAGCTCAGCGTCCTAACCCACTGAGCCACCGCGTCCCTGTGAAAGGAAAAGTAAACCCTGTTAAATATGTATACATTAACTCTTTTGAAGATAACAAAGCATTGGCTATTCATTATTTTTATGTACATTATGATGCACATCACCCAGAATCACTTGTTGAGATGGGCAGCTATAGAAAACAAATCAGTAAAATAATAAGCTTTTAACTGTAGAAGGAAAGTTCATTTCCTCCTAAACTACTCCTGCTCAATGTCTAGTGTAGCCAAGGGATAAATGATAAAATCCTCTCTAGTTTCCAGAGTGTAGACTTCAGTGACAGTTTCTGGAGACAACTCTCTTTGTTGGTTTCTGTGATGGGTTTATACGTTGCACTAAATCACGATATAAAGGCCTGGTTTAAATATCACCAACTCTAAGTCACAATGGGTGAATATCTTAGCCCCAAGCAAGCATTTGGTCTAGCTTTCTACTCTGCCACAAACTTCTTTCTGCTTGTTGTCTAATTAGTATCAGTCTATTATAAACAGGGACCTTAAATGTAGGGCTGGTTATGCACATTTTTCTGTGCTCCAAGCACATAGTGAAAATAGCAGATAACACCACAGTGATTTGTGATTTTCTGAAGAAAGGGTGGACACAGTTCTGATCTTATGTCGACTATTAATTTGAACCAATTCTATATTTCCATCCATTGCCATTCTGTATATTGTATTAGCTTGAAGAAAAATCTTCCAAAGAGACTTGGAAAATGATAAAATAAATTTCATTTGGAAGAATGAAATAGGGGAGTCCAGTACATATATCACTGGATGTTGTGACAGCATATAACTGACCTTTGTTAATCTTGAAAAGCTAACTAGAGTCTGACCTGTTTAATGATTGGACAGGAGATCATCATGATATGGCTGTAGGTTAGTTTGCGAAGTTGGAAAAGCCTGCTGCAAGATAGCAATAGTAACCATCTATATTCCAAGCAAAGTACATGGATATTCCATCAAGTCATCCACTATTGATTTCCCCTGAAGGAGAACATTTACACTTCAACATTGGAGGAGAATGAAAGCACTCTTTTGACTGTAGTTTATAAGTTTTAGAATGTTGACTTGTAAAAGTTATAGGAATGAATCCACTCCAAAATTCGTATTTATGGCAAAGGGGTAATCTGTGAACACATTATATTGCTCTATGAATCTTCTGCAAGTGTATGGAATTAAATGCATCAAAGTATGTTACAAGATTAAAATACCTAGTTGGTGCTGTGAATTGTACACATTCATTCCATATATGGAATATTCAGATGCTACTGTCTTCTTCTGATACCTTTTCCCCAAAATTATTATCTTCTGTAATTTACCATCATTTTCACCTCACAATGTCAGCACCTTACTGTGAATCAGATATGTATTCTAAACTCAGCAATTGTTATATGATGACTGTATGATGATATTATATTGGAACTTAGGTGTTCTTTGGTTAGACAAAGTGTTGCAATCAGTTTTTGTCTAGAATAACATCATGGGAGATGCAGTTTAGTTCTGCATTTCATAGACTTCTCTCCCCTCCCTGCAAATATTCCATATAGTCGCTGTATTAGCATTTGTTGTATGTTAATAAATTATCTTTAATTTAGTCCATGCTGTGAGAAGTGTGTATTGTGTAAATAAGTTAAAGGTTTCACCTATCTTGTTGTGTCCGACTCTAAGGGGCAGTGCTCATTTCTTTTTTCTACCTAAGGGAGCCAGCTTTGTCCAAAGATGCTTCTGTGGTCATGTGGCCGGCGTGACTATATGCCAAGGCCCACGGAATGCTGTTACTTTCCCATTTTAAGTGGTACCTATTTACTTGCATTTGCATGCTTTCAAGCTGCTAGGTTGGCAGGAGCTGGGGCAGGAATGGGAGCTCACCCCATCAGGCAATATTTGGGTGTGGAACTGCCAACCTTCCAGTTGATAATCCCAGTGTCTTAACCGCTAGGCTACCACACTCCTATTATTCGGATAGATGAATGTAATAAAAACAGGCAATGTGATTCCTGTATGCATAGATTATACCTGCAGACCTTTATTTGACAATTGGCCAGTTCTGTCCCTGACTTAAGTTTCAATTTTGATTCAGTTCTTCTAACTAAAAAATAAATGGAAACTTGGTGTGCTTCACCTCAAAAACTGTTTGTTTATAAGAATGCCTCTTGCCATTAGGTTAACCTCCTGGCTATTCCTAGAAAACAAGAACGATGGGAAACTATTAACCAATACCTGGTCTCCAGAAGTGTAACTTTTGGCCCTAAAAAAAAATACAAAAGTAATCTGGAGAAATAAAGATTTTCAGATTCCTTGGAGAGATGGCAGGAAACGAGCTTGTTATTTTCATCTGATCAATGTGTTTTGTTCCTGTGTCCTCCACCATGTCAGCCATTTTATCAGAACATGAATGGCATGCTTTCCAACTCCACATGTGTGGACTGCTATACCACAAAATAGTTGCTTGTTCCTGGCTAAATAATGAAAAGCAGGTCTGGTTTTCAAAATATTTGTTATAATAGAAGATTAGGCTGAGTCTAGAATGTACTGTTGTTAAAGACTGCACCCTTACATAATTCATCCTGCTTTCCCTTGCAATAAACAATAAAGGTCATATATTGCATGGTATTAGTTGGTATAGTGGGTAAAGGCACCCGTCCAGAAAGCAGGAGATTGTGAGTTCTAGCCTTGCCTTAGAGATACAGCCAATAAGATGGTTTGGGGCCAGCCATCCTTTTTCAACCCTAAGAAGCAAACGATGGCAAACCCCTTCCAAAATATTGCCAAGAAAACTGCAGGTTCTTGTCCAGGCAGTTGCCAGAATGTCAACACTACTTGACATTCACACAAATACTCACCGTTCTTACATTATGTCAGCCAATCATCTAAGGAAGAACAAATGACTACAGTAAACAACATTTTCCTGTGTCACTTGGTCCATTCCAATGTACTGGAGAAGTGGCCAAAAAAGATACATCAGTTATAAACATTTTGTTCCTTTGGATGTATACAAAGATGAACAATGAAAAATCATGGTAGACAATGGTTGGTCAAATTCAGAACTGGACCTATGCTGGAATGCTTTAGTTCACTTTTCTGATAGTTACACTTAATTACACTTGTACATAAGCCAATATGGATCCACTAGTGGTTTAAAATAGCAGTGGATAATTGAATTATTAGTATACTATGTACATACTAAAAGAGGAAAATAGATTTTTCAGTTAAAGGTTTACACGATTGCACAGGGGAAATTAAATATGAAAGAACTCAGAACCATTACAAACATCTGAAATCAAAACCAGTTGAGAATGGTACTCTGAATGACACATTCTCCGGTTAGACTTACATGTATCTCAATGCACAAATACAGAAAAAGGATGAAAAAGAAATCAATATACTATAGTTGAAAAGTTGGGTTAAATCTGTACTTGACAATATTGAGTTTAAATTGTTGTTGCTGTTAGCTGTGAAGTCGTGTCTGACCCATCGCAACCCCATGGACAATGTTCCTCCAGGCCTTCCTGTCCTCTACCATCTTCTGGAGTCCATTTAAGCTCACGCCTACTGCATCAGTGACTCCATCCAGCCACCTCATTTTCTGTTGTCCCTTTCTTCTATTGCCCTCAGTCTTTCCCAGCATTAGGCTCTTCTCCAGTGAGTCCTTCCTTCTCATTAGGTGGCCAAAATATTTAATTTTCAACTTCAGGATCTGGCCTTCTAAAGAGCAGTCAGAGTTGATCTCTAGGACTGACCGGTTTGAACACCTTGCAGTCCAAGGGACTCGCAGGAGTCTTCTCCAGCACCATAGTTCAAAGGCCTCAGTTCTTTGGCGCTCAGCCTTTTTTATGGTCCAACTTTCACTGCCATACATTGCAACTGGGAAGACCATAGCCTTGACTATACGCACTTTTGTTGACAGGGTGATGTCTCTGCTTTTTAGTGTGCTGTCTAGATTTGCCATGGCTTTCCTCCCGAGGAGCAAGCGTCTTTTAATTTCTTGGCTACAGTCCCCATCTACAGTGATCTTGGAGCCCAGGAAAATAAAATCTGTCACTACCTCCATTTCCTCCCCATCTATTTGCCAAGAATTGAGAGGGCTGGATGCCATGATCTTTGTTTTGTTAATGTTAAGTTTCAAACCAACTTTTGCACTCTCCTTCTTCACCCGCAACAAGAGGCTCTTTAGTTCTTCTTCACTTTCTGCCATTAGAGTGGTATCATCTGCATATCTTAGGTTGTTAATATTTCTCCCAGCAATCTTAATTCCAACTTTTGATTCATCTAGCCCTGCCTTTCTCATGATGTGGTCTGCATATAAGTTAAATAGGCAGGGCGACAGTATACAGCCTTGCCGGACTCCTTTCCCAATTTTGAACCAATCAGTGGTTCCGTGTCCAGTTCTCACTGTTGCTTCTTGACCCGCATATAGGTTTCTCAAGAGACAAATAAGATGGTCTGGTACTCCCATCTCTTTAAGAACTTGCCACAGTTTGTTGTGATCCACACAATCAAAGGCTTTAGCATAGTCAATGAAGCAGAAGTAGATGTTTTTCTGGAACTCCCTAGCTTTCTCCATGATCCCGCGTATCTTGGCAATTTGATCTCTAGTTCCTCTGCCTCTTCGAAATCCTGCCTGTACTTCTGGTAGTTCTCGATCCACATACTGCTGGAGTCTAGCTTGTAGGATTTTAAGCATAACTTTGCTAGCATGTGAAATGAGTGCAATGGTGCGATAGTTTGAACATTCTTTGGCACTGCCTTTCTTTGGAATTGAAATGTAAACTGATCTTTTCCAATCCTGTGGCCACTGTTGAGTTTTCCAAATTTGCTGGCAAATTGAGTGTAGCACTTTTACTGCATCGTCTTTTTAAGATTTTGAATAGCTCAGCTGGAATACTGTCATCTCCACTAGCTTTGTTGTTGCTCAGTTTTTCTAAGGCCCACTTCACTTCACATTCTAGGATATCTGGCTCGAGGTCAGTGACCACCTCATTGTGGTGATCAGCTACATTAAGCTCGTTCTTGTATAGTTCTGTGTAATTTTTCCGGAAATTAGTGGTTGGAAGCACTTATTACCCTGATGCCAAAGGAAGAAACGGAAATATAGAAAATATAGAACTATAGACCGATTTCCTTGCTGAATGTGGACTATAAAATATTTGCATCAATCATGGCCGAAAGGCTTAAAAAGTTCCTAAACGAATTTATACATATGGATCAAAATGGGTTCCTGCCCAAAAGACAGAGACAATATGCGAATTATATTAAACACATTAGAATATTATGAAACACATGGCATTGATGTTTTTGGATGCGTAGAAAGCATTCGACAATGTGAATTGGCAATTCATGATAAGACAACTACAGATTATGGATTTTGGGGAAAAATTTATAAATGTAATTAAAGCAATTTACAATAAGCAAATAACCAAATTAAAGATTAATGGAGATATGACTGAAAAGATTAACATTATGAAGGGAACAAGGCAGGGATGCCCTTTATCCCCATTATTGTTTGTATTGACACTAGAGATACTAAATAGAACTATAAGACAGAATAAGGATATAAAAGGTATGAAGTTAAGAGAGAAGAATATAAGCTACAAGCTTTCGCAGATGATTTAGTATTTATCTTGGATGAGCCACTAGAGACAGGACATGTATTAATAGAACAAATAGAAAAATATGGGGAGGTAGCAGGTTTGAAGATTAATAAAGATAAAACAAAAATGTTAGTGAAAAATATTACTGAAAAACAAAAAAAAGAATTGATGGGAAAGTTAGAGATACAGATAGTAAAGAAGGTAAAATATCTGGGGATTCACCTGACAACAAGATGTACAACAATTAAAGAAGATAACTATTACAAATTGAAAAGACAAATCGAAGTAGATTTGGATAAATGGAAAAAGGTACAAGTATCATTAATGGGCAGGATTGCAATAATCAAAATGAATATATTACCACGATTGTTGTTTTTGTTTTCAACAATACCAGTAAGATTGGAAAAGAAATATTTTGAGGGGCTAAATAAAATAATTTTGAAATATATGGCAGGGGAAAAAGGCAAGGATTAATTTAAAAATGTTACAGGATGCAAGACTCAGAGGTGGGTTTAGCTTACCTAATTGGCAATTACCGGTATATTACCAGGCTGCAGCAATGTCATGGATGAGAGAATGGATTTTACTGAGGAGTACTAGATTATTGACTTTAGAGGGACATGATTTACAGTTGGGATGGCATGCGTTCATATGGTATGGGAAAAACAGAATACACAGCTATTTCCAGAGACATCATATCAGGAATTCTTTATTGATGGTTTGGGAGAAAATAAAGAGGAAGCATTACTTGAGGATTCCAGATTGGCTCTCAATGATGGAAGTGTTAATACACCCCAATATGTTTAACATGGGAAACATTATAAGATATAAAGACCTACTAACAGATACGGGGAAGCTGAAAACCAAACAACAATTAGAGGAACAAGGAATAAAGATGGATTGGTACATAAGAACACAAATACAATCTAGATATGAAAAAGATGCTAAAATAGATGGTTTTAATTTGGGGAGAACAGAGTTAGATGAAATGCTTACGGGAACTGAAGAAAAATGAATTTAAAAAATGTATAGCTACTTATATAGGGAATTAGAGGAGGAGCAAGTTAAGGAGTGAATGATAAAATGGTCAAGAAATTTTGGATATACGATTGAATTAGATAGATGGCAGCAATTGTGGGAAAGAAACTATAAACTGACAATGGCGACAGCGTATAAAGAAAATATGTACAAGATGTTCTACAGATGGCATATGTCTCCAGAAAAACTAGCTAAAATGTTTAAGGACAGATCCATGAAATGTTGGAAATGCCATCAAATACCAGGCTCTTTCTATCATATGTGGTGGACGTGTGCAGAAGCTAAAACCTATTGGAACATAATCAAATCATGGATAGAAAAGATGCTACAACAACATATAGAATTAAGACCAGAAATATTCCTGTTGGGTATTTTAGCAGAGAAATATAGCAAAGAGAACACATATTTGATTATTCATATAACCACTGCAGCTAGGATTGTGTTTGCACAAAACTGGAAGGCACTGAAAGCTCCTCCAGAAGAAGAGGTGATCGGGAAAATAATGGAATGTGCGGAAATGAATAGATTAACAATGATAATTAAAGATAAGACAGAGTCAGAGTATTATGAAATTTGGGGAAAATTTTTATGAGTGGGTGAAAAAGAATACGGTATGCTTAAAAGATAGCTAACACTAATTTAGATGGAAGAAAAATGAGGAGATAAGGATATTATCATACCTAATATAAACTTTGAAAATCCAAGGAGAGGAGCTGCTCGGACATCACCCCTGAATTGTATCGGAAGAGGAATGGGAGGGAAGAAAGGAGAGGAGAGAGGGAAGAGAGTAGAGGAGGGGGAGGGAAGTAGGAAGGTTGGAGGGAAAGAGGAGGAGAAGTGGGGAGAAACGGGAGGGGAGTGGTAAGGGAAAGAGGAGGAGAGGAAGAAGAGGAAAGTAGGAAAGAAAGGAGAAAGGGAGAAAGAAAGTAGAGAAGAGGGAAGAAAGAGAAGGAGGGTGAACACAGTGAAAGGGGAAATGGACGAGCAGCACCCAAACTTACGTGTATGTATTTATGTATGGCGATATATTTGTAGACTTGTTTGTGGAAGAAATGGGAAAATAAAATTGAATATATATTAAAAAAAAGAAAAAAAGAATCATTTTAACATAATAAATTTTAGATGTCTTCATGAAGCACTGAATTTTGGATGTCCTCACACTGAGAGGCCTCGGAATTATAAAAATGTGCATGACACAACGAAAAAGTCAAAAGTCAAGGAGGGTAAAGGCAGAAAAAAGCATAAATAATCTAGCTGGGAGAATTACAGCCGAAATAACATTTGTGACCATCTGCCAAGAGATGTTTCATGGCATCACATTTGCTAAATGCTGTCTCCTGCAGGAGGCTTTCCTTACCTTTACATTACTGTCCGAAAGTCTGAGGAATAGTGAATATCACCATTTCTCTCTAGAATAAAATAGAAAGAAAGAGATGGTTTTTAATTTTGGAAATTATGTTAATCCTGGCTTTCTTGTCACAGAAACAAGCCAGCACTTAATACCAGCTTCATTACTAGAACAACTTTAAAACTATAATACAGGGCTTTCAACTGGTGGTACGCGTACCAGTAGTGGTACGCAAGCACCTGGCTGGTGGTACGCGGCGTCGCCTTCCTCCCCCCCGCTTCCCATCTACCTCCTCCTCCCCCCCACTCCGCTTCTTCCCAGCTCACTTGCTGCCGGAAAGCATGTTGCTTGACAGCGGCCTGCAAGAACCCTACAGAAGGTGCACGCAGGTGCAGAGTGAGGCCCCGCCCTCCCCAGGGACTTGTTGTGCAGCAACCGGATTGACTTCTGATCGGCGCTTCTTCGGGGCACACATGGCCAGGAAGGCACATCGGAGTCCCAGGTACCTGTAAGGCGATTGGCCTGCTCCTCCCCCATCGCCTGCCAGCCCCGAGAGAGCCCCGCGCAAGCGCCTTGCCGACCGCTGAACCCTGCCTTTTGAGCAGGAGCGGCTGTCAAGCACCGGGCTTGACAATCAACCAAGGGTGGGGATCCATGCAGCAACCGCTCGTTGTTCCGATGATCAGCTGGGAGGCTGGGACTTCGTATCCAATGCCGCAGGCCAGCTGGAAGTCCCAGTGGGTGGCCCCGACACCGCTGCACAGCCGGGAGTGTCGGCAACCTTCTCCTGGGGCTGACAGCTGGGAGCCCAGGGTTTGACAGCCACTCCTGCTCAAAAGCACCGACGCTCTGAGCTGACTGGTGGTCACGAGAGAAGGTTGCCGACACTCCCGGCTGTTCAGTGGCATCGGGGCCGCCCGCTGGGACTTCCAGCTGGCCAGTGGCATCGGATCCGGAGTCTCAGCCTCCCAGCTGATCAGCGGTGTTCTCTGGTCGGCGGCTCAAATCCGGAGTCTCAGCCAGGCAGGAGCCTGGGATCAGCGTTTCTGAGCGCGACTTCTGAGTGCAGCTCAGCTGATTCTGGGCTCCTGCCTGGCTCATTTAGCAAGCAGCCTCTTTTCCGCAAGTGAGCCAGGCAGAAGCCCGAGATCAGCTGAGTCGCGCTCAGAAGTTGTGCTCAGAAATGCTGATTCCAGGCTCCTGCCCAGCTCGCTTGCGGAAAATAAGCTGTGAAGTGGCTGAATGACCACTCAGTGACAGCTGGCTCATTAACAAGGTTTATTCAGAACAAGGCAAGAAGGTATAGACGGACCCGGCTTTTATAGCTGGCAGCCGGCCGGCCGGTCCAATCAGGGATCAGTCTTTTCGTGCCGCGGTTCTCTTCTCCAATCGTCTTGGCTGCTTCTGACAGCTCTCTCCTCGTGGCTGGGCGGTTCCGCGTTGTTTTGACAGCCGTGAGCTGTCAACTGGGTTGCGCTTGCGCTCTGCCGGGGAATTTTGACAGCTGTCAAAATTCCCGCGTGTTCTTCTGTCAGACGGCTTTACCTCATAACATTAACACGGTTAACAGTAGTAATAACTTATTTACATATAATACACCCCTTACCCTTACCCTGGATTGCCTCCACCCCCCGGTTGTTGGTTGTTGCTGCCTGCCTATTTGTAGTCCTGGAGGTAGGTAGGTGCTTTTCTGGTGCGGTTGGAGCATCGTGGGGGTGTTCCGTTTTCCGGCTCCCTTTCCTCCTGCGGTAGTGTAGGTATTACGATATCGTAGGGTGGAGTTGTGGGGTGGGTATGTTGGTGTGGTGGCGGGGGTGTATTTTCTGGTTTTCTGGGGCGGAGTTGGTCGACGTGTCGACGTAGGTGTCCTTCGGAGGTGGTGTCTACTAGGTATGAGATGGGTCCGGTTTGGTGTATTATGACCCCTTGGACCCATTTGTGGCTGCTGGAATAGCTCCTGGCCCAGACGGTTTGACCTGGTGTGAAGGTTCGCGGTGGGGGGGTAGTTCTGGGTCAGTGGCGGCTCTGTCGGGGTGCAGCCTGTCCAATCTTGTTATTAGCCTCCTGCCCCACCTGAGTTCTGCTGGTGATTTGCCGGTGGTGGTGCATGGTGTGGTATGTTGGGCCATGAGGAATTGGCTGAGTCGTCGGTGCCAGTCCCCTTTTATAAACTTTTTTAATGCTTCCTTGGTGGAACGTACCATAATCTCTGCCATTCCGTTCGTCGATGGGTGGAATGGCGCTGATGTGACCAGTCTAATAGAGTTCCTCATAGCGAACATCTGAAATTCACGAGAAGTGAATTGTGGTCCGTTATCAGAAACTATGACGTCTGGGAGGCCGTGTGTTGCGAAAACCCATCTAAGTGCTTGTATGGTGGAGTTTGTTGTCGTTTTCTTGAGGGGGATTACTTCGAGCCATTTTGAGTAGCTGTCTACGATTACTAAGAAACTCTGTCCCCGAATTGGTCCTGCAAAATCTAAATGGATGCGGGACCATGGGTTTCTTGTGGTTTCCCATTTATGGACTGGAGCGTGGGGAGGCTCACCTCTTGTTGATTGGCAAGGGTAGCACCCCCCTACGTGGTTTTCTATGTCCTTATCAATGCCTGGCCACCATACATAGCTTCTGGCTAGGGACTTCATTTTTACCACCCCGGGGTGTCCTTCGTGTAGCGTTTCGAGTGTTTGATGTATGTTCTTGTTGGGTATTACCACCCTGTTTCCCCATAGGAGGCATCCTAAATGGGATGTTAATTCTAGTTGTTTGGTAAAGAAGGGGCGGAAATTGGGTTCCGGGCATTTAGCTGGCCATCCCGCAGTAACCCAGCGCAGGACTCTGCTCAGGATTTTGTCCTTAGCGGTGTTGACAGCTATGATCTTTGCTGAGAGTGGACACTCAGGTAGCTCTGAAATTGCCAGTATGTTCCCTGCGGGGGCTGGGTCTGAGTCCTCTGTTTGTATGGGAAGCCTGCTGAGGCAATCAGCGTGTCTTTACCCGGTTTGTGTATCAGCTTGTAAGAGTATGCTGATAGAAAGGTTGACCAGCGCAGGATTCTAGGGGATAATATTTGGGGGGTCGCCTTGTTCCATGTAAATATGCCCAAGAGGGGTCTATGATCGGTGAAGATGGTGAAGGGTCTTCCATATAAGTAGTCGTGAAACTTTTTCACACCTGCGACGATAGCTAGAGCCTCCCTGTCAATCTGTGCATAGTTTCTTTCAGCTTTAGTTAGGGTACGGGAATAAAAAGCGATTGGTCTTTGTGTGCCGTCCTTGTCCAGGTGGCTTAAGACAGCTCCTATTCCGTAAGGAGAAGCATCGCAAGCGATGCATACGGGAACTTCCTCTTTAAATAGGGTGACTGTCGAGCTGTTGCAAATAATGTTTTTGAGCGATTGGAAGCTGCTCTCGTGTGTCCTAGTCCAGGACCACGGTGTGCCCTTATCTAACAATCTGTGGAGAGGCTCCGCAATTGTAGCCTTGTGGGGTAGGAAGGCGTGATAAAAGTTTAATAGCCCCAAGAACGCCTGGAGTTCTTGTTTGTTCTTGGGGCTGGGGGCTGTTTGGATGGCTTTTAGTTTTTCGTTGGTAGGATGGATACCCTGGGCGTCTATCCTGTACCCCAAAAATTCCGTAGATGTGACTCCTATGGAGCACTTCTCCTTTTTTAGCTTAATACCGGCTGTTCTGAGCCGGTCCAGAACAGCTGACAACCTGTCAGCTAGATTGGCTTCTGTTTCTCCGGCAATGAGTACATCGTCAAAATAGGGGCAGACCCCGGGAATTCCCTTTAAGGTTTTCTCCATTATGCTTTGGAATATTCCCGGGGCTGCCGAAATGCCAAACTGTAATCTTTTTACTTTGAAAGCCCCGCAGTGCGTGATGATCGTCTGCGCGTCCGCGGTTTCATTGGTTACAGGCAATTGCAAGTACGCCTGCGTGAGATCCAGTTTCGCGAAGATGGCGCCGGAGCGGATGGAGGCGAGGACGTCTCTCACCGCTGGAACAGGGTAAGTGTGGGGACTTAGCGCTAGGTTTAGGGTGGCCTTATAGTCAGCACATAGTCTTATTTCCCCGTTAGGTTTAACGGGGGTTACAATAGGGGTTTCCCAGCTTCCCCCTTCTGTAGGTTCTAACACCCCCAGCTTCACGAGGCGTTCCAGCTCATCCTCAATTTTCTTCTTGAGGGCGAATGGAACCCTCCTGGCCCTAATCCTGACAGGTTGGACGGTCGGGTTAAGGTTTAAGGAGATGGGTGGGCCTGTATATTTTCCCAGCGAGCCGTCGAAGACGTCTGCATATTTGTTGCAGACGGCTTCGAGGCTTGCGGCCTATACAGAATTTACACCGGTGATGGCGATGCCCAAAGGGCTGAACCAGTTCAGCCCTATTAAATTGGTGTGGTCTCCTTGGGTTATTAGGACTTCTAGGGGCCCCTTAAATTTTTTGTACTCGACCCAAACTTGGGCTTTTCCCTTAAGCTGTATGGTTTTTTTTTGATAGTCCGCTAACTGAATGTGGGGGTTTTCTAAGGGAATTGTCCTTTTGCAGCGCCGGCAGATTTCCTCGTATGTTTTTAAGGAAATTAAGGATACTGCCAACCCGGAGTCGACCTCCATGTCGCAGGCGACTCCCTGAATCTTAGTCTTAATTTTTACTTTTGGGCTTAGGCAATGCACCCCATCCACCGCCTCCACTAAACTACCCGGAATCTTTTCCCTATTGGCTCGGAGGGTGCTCGTACCTGGGGGGTTGGCCTCCACTTCATGCAAGTTGTCGTGGGGGCAGCTTCGGCAAACGGGCTTGATGTGGCTGGTCTTTCCACAATTGTGACACTTCGCATTGCGGAATCGGCAGCTGGCCCGGGCATGGTTGCCCCCGCAGCTGGCACAGTTGGCGCGTTGGTCTCTTCGTGGTGGCAGGAGGCTTCTTGGTTTTTGTCGGTCGGTGGTGTCGTTCCTTCGGGTTTGCCGCCTCTCCATCCGGCGTTGTAGTGCGTCTCTGTCTGTTAGGTCTACGGATTCATTGTCGTCGCTGAGGGTCTCCTCATGGTACACGGTTCCGTGGTTTTCTGGCGTAGCCTGGGCTGATTTTTTCCGGTGGTTGTCCTCGTAAGCCATGATCTCTCTGGAGACCTCGGCTAGACTCATATCTGGCTTTTTTGGAGACGTTCGTCTCTCAGCCCTATGACCACTTGGTCCCGGATTCGGTCTTCCAAGTCCAGGATGAAGTCGTTCGCAGCTTCGTCCGGCTGCTGTTTCCGCTGGGCGAATTGTACCCGCCAGTAAAGTTCGGAACGGGCCGGCATGTAGTGCTTGTTGAGCCGGTCGATGAGCTCAGCGTATGGAACCTTGGCGATCGGCACGGGGCTGAACAGCCCCACGGCGGCATCGTAGACTGGGGGACCACTTATGTAGAGGAGCGCGGCGGCCTTTGCTCTATCGTCAGTGATTTTACTGACTAAGAGGAAGCCCTCGACCTGCCCCAGATGCGACTCCCATCGCTCTGGATGGCAGGTGTCGAACTCCCTGATGCATCCGAAATTTGCCATGCTGTCAGGGTCCGGTGGTCCGCTCCGTTGGGGAAGTTACAACTTCCAGTGACTTGCTCTGTCGGCCGGGAACTCTCTTCCCTGGCCGTGACTTCAGCTCGGTGGAGCGGATCCCACCCTCGTCGCCAGTGAAGTGGCTGAATGACCACTCAGTGACAGCTGCTCATTAACAAGGTTTATTCAGAACAAGGCAAGAAGGTACAGACGGACTCGGCTTTTATAGCCGGCAGCCGGCCGGCCGGTCCAATCAGGGATCAGTCTTTTCGCGCCGTGGTTCTCTTCTCCAATTGTCTTGGCTGCTTCTGACAGCTCTCTCCTCGTGGCTGGGCGGTTCCGTGTTGTTTTGACAGCCGCGAGCTGTCAACTGGGTTGCGCTTGCGCTCTGCCGGGGAATTTTGACAGCTGTCAAAATTCCCGCGTGTTCTTCTGTCAGACGGCTTTACCTCATAACATTAACACGGTTAACAGTAGTAATAACTTATTTACATATAATACACCCTGCTTGCTAAGTGAGCTGGGCAGGAGCCCGGGATCAGCGTTTCTGAGCGTGACTTCTGAGCGCAACTCAGCTGATCCTCACTTAGCAAGCAGCCTCTTTTCTGCAAGCAAGTGAGCCGGGCAGGAGCCTGGGATCAGCTGAGTCATGCTCAGAAATCGCGCTCAGAAACACTGATCCCGGGCTGCTGCCCAGCTCATTTAGCAAGCAGCCTCTTTTCCGCAACAAGTGAGCTGGACAGGAGCCCAAGCGACACCAGCGCTTGTGGCTTTTCTGCAGCGCAGACCCGAGGGCTGCTTCATTCCCACTCGGCCTCTCACAGGACAAGGGCTGCCTGCACTGGTGGGAAATGCGGCACTTCTTTTTCTGCAGTGGAGGAGTGCAGGCGTCGCTTGGGAAAGACACTGCGTGACACGCCTTTGCAGTGGGTTTCCCCTTTTGTTATATATTGGACGTTTGAAAGGCAAGCTGCTCCCGGGGCGTAAAAGTAGAATCCAAATGGTGAGAGTGACGCAGCTCTCCGACTCTCTGCTTCAGGCTAAAACAGTCTCAAAGTTGGGCCCAGAGATTGCTTGGCCCGAAGGTAGTGCGACTTGGTGGCAATGCGGGTTTGTTTCCTTTGGAGGAGGGAGAAAAGCATCGCTCTCTTCCTTCAAGCGGGTGCAAACGTAACTTAAGAACGGTAGCAATGCGGCCAGAAATGGGTATCTCTTGACAGTGCTGGGGAGAGCTATGGGAAGAATGATGTACACATAGAGGATTGGGGAACCTGGCTCAAACGCTGGTCTCCGGTAGGGGAAAAATGACTGGGAAAAGTAGCCGGTTCGTAATGTACGTGCCTGAAAACAGGAGGTGAACCAGTGACATCCCCCACTGCCTGTGTGCGTGCGCAGAGGCTGAGGTGCACGCGCTCTCCTCTGCCTTTGTGCTTGCACAGGCAGGGCCATGATGTCAGTGGTTTTACTTTGCCCGGCCGCTCTGTGTGGATGAGAATGCGCCGCTAACTGCCAAAACCAGGCTGAGATCTGGGCGGCATAGCACAGGACAATGGGAGGGAGGGAGAGAAGGAAGGAAGGAAGGGACAAAGAGGGAGAGAAGGAAAGAAAAGAAAGAAGGAAGGAAGGGACAATGGGAGAGAGGGAAGGCACCCATCCCAGTCCCACTCCCCTCCACCAGAGACCCACGGATTCCCCCCCCACAGGCACCCCACAATCTGAGTGGTGACCTGGCCATTGATCACATGACCCTGGGACACTGAATGTTATAAGTATGAATAAGTTGCCAAGCATCTGAATGTAAATCACATGACCCTGGGGATGCTGCAACAGTCATAAGTGTGAAAAATGGTCATAATTCACTTTTCAGTGCCATTGTAACTTCAAGCAGTCACTAAGCGAATTGTTGTAAGTCGAGGACTACTTGTACTTTATCATTTTTCCCCCTTTTTTGGTCAAGTTTTTGACACCTTGCTGGGTGACTGGTGGTACTCGGATATTGCCTTATCCTAAAAGTGGTACAATGGGTGAAAAGGTTGAAAAGCCCTGCTATAATAGACAGATCTCCCAATTCAAGTGGTCCTCGACTTAAAACAGTTCGTTTGGTGACCCATTTGAAATTACAACAGCACTGAAAAAATTCATTTATGACTGTTCTTTACACTTATGGCCATTGCAGCATCCTCATGGTCAAGTGATAAAAATTCAGATGCTTGGCAACTTGGCTCATGTTTATGATCGTTGCTGTGTCTCAAGATCATGTGATCACCTTTTTGTGACCTTCTGGCAAGCAAAGTCAATGGAGAAGCCGGATTACAATTAACTGCATTACTAACTTAACTGCAGTGATTCACTTAACAACAACAAGAAAGATCATAAAACGGGGCAAAACTCTCTTAACAAATATCTCATTTAGCAACATAAATTTTGGGCTCAATTGTAGTTGTAAGTTGAGGACTAACCATGAATGACAAGGATGTGAAAGTACGTGAATGACCAGGAAATATCCATATAATCAACGATGTGGTCTTTTCAAAAGCTGAAAAGATCTCAAATTAACCTTAGAAACTTTCTATAATCAAACAGAATTGACTTCACCTCTGTCTGTAGTACTTCACAGAACACTATGTATCTGCAATTTTTTTAAAAAAAATGGAGCTGAATTTTTTTTTATTTCTTCACCATGTAAAAAAACCTTTCATTTTGTAGTATTTATCAGACTATCAATGCTTTATTGAGGGTACCCACATGTAATAAGAGAAGAGAGAATTTTCAGTATAAATAATTGTATGCTTTTCCTGCCATAAGCAAGAATAACGTAACGCTTCAATGCTACAAATACTTTAATTTTTTTACTGATTTGGAAGATGCATAGAAAACCTAACTCTTTTTCTCTGCTAGGCTATACTTTCATATTGTTGCTAAATATGCTAGTTATTTTTTAGACTCAAGTAAATTTTAATATACGGTATATTGGAATAGTTTTAGGAGAAAATGACTGAAAATAGCATCATGATTTCTAAATCACAACTCAGCATAAATGAAAATTTGATCAAACTTGACACAGCAAAGCCTTAGGACTCCTTTTCCTTCATCTGACGTTCTTGTTGAGATTAATTAAATAAGCCAATTATCATTTTCTTCTTAAATGAACAAGCGAAATAGCATCTACTGAAATGAACTGAGAAAATCTTTGACTCCAGATCCTGTTCCATGCCAGATTTTATTAAATATGTTATGTCTTCTTGCATCCCATTCTTCGTCTGATTCTCTATAATACAAAGTATAACCCAGGACTGTGCATCCTTCCCTATGAATTAGCATCACATCACTACCCTGGACGGAGAAATGCAGCCTTTGTGACCTATGACTGGCTGTGAATGACAAATCAAAAGTCAGCATTTTAGAAATCAGCTGGGTTTTTGTTTTTCCCCCCAACTGAACTGCAGCAAGGAGAGGAAAGGGAGCATGAAAAAGTCAGAAAATAAAGGTAAGGAAAAGCTAGAACTGGGAACATATCTGATGTTACAAATAAATGCCTGAATATATGTATTGGATTAGAGTGTTTGCTGTTCGTTCTGCTGAGTAACCTTTTTTAAAATGGCATTTTAGAATTCTACATCTTGAAAGCAAAACAAGCCTTGTTTAGAAATAAATGCAGTTATATAATATATAGCAGAGAATAGGCTGTGCATGGTATCTTACCCCAAATCTTCGTATTTTCTATTTTGATAGACAGATTAATACCATTTATTATCTATTTTTACATAACTATGGAAAAAATATGTTACTGAAGCTGTCTTCGATCTGTTTGTTTGTACTTTAATGCTATCTTATTACTACCAGCCAAGAATAATTGGATGGCTTGAAGTTTAAATAGTAACAGCAGCATCTGATCTGCAGGAGATACTTCTCTTCCCTTTAAAAGAAAACACAAATGATAAAATGCCAAGGTTTTTTTTAAATACATTATGTCCGAATCATTTTTTATAATTGAATCAGTGAGATATTTTCTGAGATCAAGCATCTCTTTACAAAGTATATCCTTAATTCCAAATCATAGATAATTGCAGAATGCAACCTACATTAATCCAGCTCTGAAATTCACAGCTGCTCAAAAAAAGTGAAGGAAGGCTGCTTAGCAGAATGTATGCAGTGGTGTGAAACAACAGTTCTAAGGGCTAGATGGCTGTTCCCAGATTTGGTTAGGAAGAGCTGGGCCTTTGCTGCAAGGCTTCCTATTTACAAAATTTAAATATTCCTCTAGCAAGCAAAGAAATGAATCATATCAATCGAGATAGTCAAGGCCTCCATCTTCTCATGTTCCTTAAAGGGGAAAAGGGCTGTGAATCTCAATCCCAGCTTCATTTTCCTGATAAAAGCTCTGTCATTCTGCTAATTTAAAGGCTGCCAATAGCAGCTTGAAGACAATCAGAGATATGCTATATTTAGCCAACTGTGTTTCTTTTTTTGGGTGTGTGTGTGTGTGTGTGTGTGTGTGTGTGTGTGTGCAGAGGTGGCAAGATGTGCCACACAGCTGAGACAGCCCGTATTTATAAATCTCTTTAATGAGGAACTCTAGCATTTTGCCCTTGATGCTTGTTTGTTTTCCTGCATGCCAATGGATATGCAAGCAAATTGCTGATCCTTTCTGTGCAGAGCTTTTAGCCAGCTGAAAATTAATCCTCAGAATAACAAGAAGGCCTATATATCATCTGCTGTGAGAATCTACCAGCAATTTCCCCCTCCCTCCCTCTTTTTTTAAAGGAGATATCTTCAGTCATTTGTCACGGTTAAATAATCTCCAAAATGATTCTTGGCTTGGGATGGAAAAAATAAATTTGAAAGTGTGAGTTGAAGGAAATATCTTTGGTGATGATCTGAATATAGGTAAGGGAAGGAGGGCAAATGATTTTTCTGTCAGAGAGCTATCCAATGTTGTGCCCTCAAACGTATCGGGACTGCATCTCCTCAGGAGCGCGCCGGGCTAGAGGGGGCTGTGACAGATATTGCAGGATAGCTTGGCTGCCCATTTGAGCAGAATTGCACCACAATTCCACCTTTCTCTCTCTCAGGGTAATAGTCTCTCTACCTGGCATAATAATCACAGTAACCAGGCCAGTGGAGAGGGCTGCTTAAAGAGTTAGTACTGGCAGCCAAATCAAATGGCAGTGTTTTTCTGGAGCTGTACCATTTTAGTTGCCAGGGGTGCCGTATTTGAAGATTCCTTCCCAAATTCTGAATCCTTTCTGCCTGTACAAAACCATGGCGTATTCAGAGAAAACCTAATGGTGGTGACCTCATCTCCCTTTGCTCTGCTGGTATATTTTCATTTATAAGGCTCATTTTCTCTTGTGATTTTTCGACAAGGATTCTGATGCAGCATACTCACCCTCCCACCTGTAGTGGTATAACTAACTCGATGGTATACATAAAGGTAAATGCTGAACTTCTCCCTGTAGTTTTCCTGGCAAAAATACAGAAGATTAACAAGGATCTTTCCTCAGTTTATCAACCTTGGATGTTTCTTCAGTTTATAGCCTTGGGATTCCATCTTTGTCACTCCTTCAAGTTAACCAAGTAGGACAATGCTTGCTTAGCTTTTCCTGATCATTTCAAAGTCAACCAGGTACTACTTTTCTACCTGGCTATTGATTGTGGTAACCAACCTAGCTCTTTTTCGGGATCTCCAGGGAATCTTCCTTTCTGGAAAGGTAAAATAGTATTTGTGTGTGTGTGTGGGGGGGGGTCATTCTCTCCCTAGCATGGCATATGACTCATGGCTGGTTTAACAGAAACTTTCCTAGGAATCTGGGAGGTGAGTCATTTGCTTAAGCCATCTGGCTACATTACATAAACCTATTCCTTTTTATGGATGCCTTTGACAAGATAATTTTTTCCCTGCCTTTTGTTAGGGTCAGAAGCTACAATACGGTTGTAAGACTTGTGTTGCACAATTAATTAATTAATGAAGAATACGCATGAAGAAAGTTGACATATGGAGTAAACGCACCTAGGATTGCATGATTGGTATATGATGCTGGATTATCTGAACTTCAAGTTGCATTTAGCCCCATAATTCTTTAGGGAAACCACTAACAGATGCTATTAATAACTTATAGTAGCAAATGGCAGATACATTTTACTCCTTCCTTTTACTCCTCTAAGTCTTTTAGATAATTATGCATTATATTGTCTCTCAGTTTACCCTTCTGCAGGCTAAATATATATACAGTTTTTAAAATCATTCTTGATAGAACTTTGTTTCCAACCTTTCAAAACATTGATAGTCTTTCCTCTGAACTTATTATGGTGGTCGGTTGAAGAGTCTGGATTTGACAATTATTTGATTTTTATCCTGCCTTTATTATTGTTTATAAATAACTCATGGCAGCAAATGTACAGAATACTTCCTCCTTCTATTTTCCCTACAACAAACTATTGTAGATGAGGTGGGTTGGGTTGAGCGAGAGTGACTTGCCCAAAGTCACCCAGCCTGCTTTCATCCCAAGGCAGGACTGGAACTCATAGTCTCCCGGTTCCTAGGCCAGCATCGTAACCACTAGATCAGGGGTTCCCAACCGGGGGTGCTCACACCCCCTGGGGGTGCGAGATGATATTCCAGGGGGTGCGAAAAACTTGGGTTTTCAAAATGATAGTGTATATGCATAATTCGTTCCCGTTATTTTGAACTTTTGTAAGGGGTGCGAGAATATATCAGAAGCGTTCTAGGGGTACGGGGTATAGAAAAGGTTGGGAGCCGCTGCACTAGACCAAACTGGCTCTCTTATTCCAGTTTGTCAGTGTGCTTTTTAAGTTGCAATATTCCAAGTGGGACTTGGCCAAGGCAGAATAATAATATGTGATCAGCGTACTGTGTCAAGTCTACTTCCTGTGATCTGGATTCTATGTTCCTGTTAATACAGTTAATAGATCCCCAAAATAGCATCTGCCTTTTCGCAGCTGCATCACACCACTGTCTTATGTTCAACTTGTGATTTATTAGAACACTCAAATCTTTTTCACCTGTACCTCTGCAAAGCCAGGTCTCCCCCATTTAATATTTGTTTCCTTCACGTTTTTCTCCCCAGATGCAAAGTTTCATACATCTCCCTGATAAATAACATTTCCTTTTCAGCCCATTGTTCAAGCCTGTCTAGATCTTTCTAAATCTTGTCTTTCTCTTCTGAAGTGCTAGCCACTCCTCCTACGTTTGAATCATCTGCAGATTCGATAATCATCTCCTTAATCACTTCATTCAGGTCATTAATTTGTCTGAAATGGTATAGGGCAGGGGTGTCAAACTCAATTTCATTGAGGGCCGCATCAGCATTGAGATTGCCCTGGGGAGGATGGGGGGGCGTGGCCAGGGTGGGCGCGGCCTACTGGATGGGCATGGCTGGAGTGCGTATGGCCTACTGGGTGGGCATGGCCAACTCTACATCATTCGTATCAAGGGTGCCTATGGGGGCCTGGGCAGGAGTGGGACAGATCTGAGGGTCTCTGGCAGAAGGAGATGGGACCGGGGCAAATGCCAAGGCAAGAAACAGCTGGGGAAGTGTCATCCTTTGTGAGGAATGAAGAAATGCACCATCGCCTGGAAGTGGCCAGCACATAGCCCTCGCCTACTTCACATATCCGACGGTGTGCTCTGGGGGAGGGGATGCCACGAGCAGTGTGAGAGTCAATATTACCTGTGCAATGCTGCCCAGCCCCCAGCCTGCCCGGTTTTGGCAGGCAGCGGGGTGCTGTCCTCACTGTAATGAGAGGCTGAGCCGGGTGGCACGAATCTGAAGAGAAGCGCAACGTTGCCCAGCCCCTAGCCTGCCCAAAGTAGGCAGGGCCATGTGCTGGCCACTTCCAGGTGATGGTGCATTTCTTCATTCCTCACAAAGGGTGATACCTCCCCAGCGTGCGCCCAGGGGGCAGTTCCGACGCGGCACGGGCCGGTCCCTCGCTATTTCCAGACGGCCTTATGGAGCTAAGACTGAATGTATTTCAGCATAGATGACCACCGCGAAACTGTACATTAGCTCCTGGCCAGCCGGGGCCAAGGCAGCGGGGCCGTTCCCTCACTGTTTCCAGGATGGCTTCACAGGCCACATGAAACCACTTTGCGGGCCGAATCCGGGCCCCGGGCCTTGTGTTTGACATGTTTGGTATAGGGTTTCCTGCCTGTGCAGGGGGTTAGACTAGAAGACCTCCAAAGTCCCTTCCTATTCTGTTAATAAAAATGACAAATAGCACTGGGCATTGCACTTAATATCTCTCTCTCTCTATCTGTTTAGCTGCACCTGCCTCTCAGAAATTATAAGATTGCTTTCTAATGTTATATGATTAGTTTTCTCCATTCTTTCTAATAGTTTACAATCACATCCATATAATAGTTTTATCAACAATCTAAACTTATATTCTACTATATTGTTTTGCTTAGTTCAAAGTACATTATATCCATGGGATTCCTCAAGCCATGATGGCATCAGGTCCTGGGGAATGCACAGTTAGTTAGCTAGTTAGTTAATTAATTAATTAATATAGCTACTCAACTCATTCTCAGTGACTCCAAGTACAAGAGATAAAACCCCAGTATAAAAACCAATAGCAGATCAGCAACAACAATTAGACTGGCCACTTGATGGGCTTCCTATTATTCTGAGCAGAACCGTATCTTCAGCACCTTGCAAAAAAGTGTCAAATTGGGGGCCAATCCTATCTCTACAAGGATGATGTTCAATAGGGAGGGAGTCAAAAAAGAAAAGGTTCTTTTAATTGGTTATTCAATATAATATTAAGGAGCTTAAACCTGAGATTGTGGACTTCTAAACTAAAATATATAACCTGTCTCTACACTTGGCTCCAGTAGTTGAAGACTGGAAGGTGACTAACATAACTTCAATTTTTAAGAAGGGCTCTCTGAGAAATCCAGGAAGTTATAACTTTGTCAGCTTAACTTCTCTTCCAGGGAAGATAGTGGAAATTGCTATTAAAGATAAAATTACCAAATATTTGGAGACACAGGCTTGTTTGTTTGGGACAAATCTGTGCTAACTCTTTGTTATTTGTTCTTATTTATGTATTTATTAAATTTATGTCACTCACCTCACTCTGAAAGATTCATCACCAAGCATTCACAAGTATGTTGGAGACCTTGCCTTGCCTGAACGTCAGGACTGTAACTTTTCAGGCTGTTCCCCATTTTTTTAAGAATAGGGACAACATTGGCTTCCCTCTGCTTTTCTGAAACCTTGCTTTGCATTGGATATGTTGGCTGCCTTGAGTTGTTTGTAAAAATAATAGATAGGATACAAATAAATAAGTAAGTAAGTACTAAGTTCTCAAATACTGCTGTTAAAAATTCTGTGATTCCCTTTGCTGGTTCTTTCACTTCCTTTTGATGTACTAGTCTGTACAGTTTTTGATAATTGCCTTATATCATTTTTTATTGCGTATCACTTTACAAGTCTATTGCTAAGCACATTGGTTTGTGCTTAAACTGTAAGCCGCCCTGAGTCTTCGGAGAAGGGTGGGATATAAATGGGATTTTTTAAAAAAAGTCTCTCTTTCTTTGCAGCCTTTTAGAAAGCTACATCTTCGGTACTTCACAAGATTTCCCATCCTTTCTAGACATGTCTCTCCTTCAGGATTTCTAGTTGACCTATCTTCTGCTGGAGTTCACTAAGATCTATTTTTTAAATTCTAATGTACAAGTTTGATTCTTCTCTTGATTCGAAGATAACATGCTCATGCTTCCTCAAGATTCCAATCACTTTCACTTCTTCAACCAATTCCTCCTTGTTGTTAAAAATTAGGTCAGATAGCAGATTACTTTCTTTGGTTATTCCATTTTCTGCCAAATGAAATTGTTAGCAAAAGTAGACAGGAATTTGTTGGGTCTCTTTGTTGTTTGATTTCCAGTCTATGTCCAGAGCCATTGAATCATCTATTCACATGCCCCTTTTAACGCATATGATCTGATGCAGAAAAAAGCCTTACCTATACTTTCTGTTGATCTTGCGATCAATAATAAGCTCTCAAGATGCAATCATTTTTGTTTCTCTTTTCTTTCACCCAAACACGTTCAATAGGGTTGTTCTTTGAGTCATGCTTTTTTAACATCCCTTTCTCCTGAATTGTTCCTGTTGTATGAATTGTGTAACCTTCCAGGGTTATATTCTGATCATGTGGGTCAACCCAGCAAATTTTTGTTATTTTCCCCATCTATCATGATGTTTAAAAACAATAGTCTTATCTTGTTAGCAGGAGCCTTCTTTTTTATCCACTTGGTGTAATAACGGAACACAATGAGAGACAGTTTGATGTAGTGGTTAAGGTACTGGCCTAGAAACCATGAATTTTAGTCCTTCCTGCCTTCCACTCACTCACTCTCAACCCAATCCATTTCACAGGGTCACTGTGAGGAAAATAGAAGAAGGAAAGGGTATTATGCATGTTTGCCACCTTGAATTACTTATAAAGGTAATAAACGTGGAATAAAAAAAATCAGATCAATCAATAAAGTCTATAGTATAATCACTTGGCTGACATATTTTCCCTAGCTCTTCTGCCAGAATGTCTCTGTTGTTCTTACAACTTGCAGTGGACACTCTTGTGGTTTCTGCTTGGGCTGAAAACTGCATCACATGTAGGTTGGACAGGAGATCTTTGATGATATATGAGTGAGGTTTCAGCAAGAACCAAAGTAATAGTCCCGTTCTTTTGCTTTCTGGATCTGTCTTGTAACAAATATGTCTTGGGTACAAATAGAGGAGCCTTGGTGGCGCAGTGGGCTAATGCCTCCTTAAGTAACACCAGCTGCCTGCAATTAGTGCAGGTTCGCATCCCACCAGGCTCAAGGTTGACTCAGCCTTCCATCCTTCCGAGGTAGGTAAAATGAGGACCCAGATTGTTGGGGGCAATAAGCTGACTTTGTAATAATGCCGCTTGGGGGGGCGAAAACCCTAATAAGCAGGCATATACATAGAATGAAGGCTACTGCTAAGGTTGTAAGCCGCCCTGAGTCTTCGGAGAAGGGCGGGATATAAATGCGATTAAAATAAAATAAAAAATAAAAAAATATAACTCTGCTGATCTGTTTTTCACACTTCATTGAGTTGGTGGTGTAAGGCTTGATTTAAATTCCTTGGTTAAGCGTGTCTGACAAACGTGAGCAAATGCAGCAGCGTTATAAGACTAGGCCACAGACAATCCATTTTACGGCACGTTCTTGTGAGGAATCTAGAAGTATGTACATGTGTAAGTATATATAGTAGAAATCAGGCTTCAGTATAAAGTTCATAAAGTGTTATGTGTACTCTTTCTCCTTTCTTTTTGTTAAAGAAATTACAATTTCACCCTTATTATTTTTATAAATAACTCAAGCAATGAACATACCTAATACTCCTTCCTCCTCCTATTTTCCCCAGAAGAACAACCCTGTGAGCTGGATTGGGCTGAGAGAAAGGAAATCCTTGTTGATGTCCGAGCTTGGTTGTTTTCTTGCAGAGGTTTCATTACCCACACTAGTTAACATCATCAGTGCTAGTCACAACCAAGCTCAGAGACCACCAAGGACCCCTCATTTCAACCCTCCAAATATTCTCGCCAGTCATGTGATTCAATTGGTCTTGGGATTCAACCAGTCACAAGACCACCCGACCACCCAGGACGTATATAAATGAACCAGATGCTTCACCCAAAACCCTGCTGAAGATATTACGTACTTCGGTGATGAAACATCTAGGAGCCAAGCAACAAGCTCGGAGGACAAACCTCTGCCTACAAATATTCTCCTTTATTAGATTCCATTTCTGCCATGCATTCATGTTCTTGGAAAGTAACTTAGCCGTAGTGCTATACTTGGAGAGGCAGTTATGTGGGATGCTGTATCTATTTACAAACTCATTTAGAGGCACTAAAACCCAGCCATCACTTTAACAAAAAATCAGTAGGAATTACTGCAGAGGAATCAGTATTCCACCCAAAACCACAATAGTTTTCAATCTTACAAAGGCATGTTCCTAAGTAAAATCCCACAATGCAATTTCCTCCAAGTAAACATATGGACCAGCCTTTCCCCAAACTGATTGGAGATAATGGAATAATAATTTATCACATCTGGAAGCCCTGCGTTGCTGAAGAATAGTTTAACGAAGAGAAGAGTGAGGGGTGTCATGATAGCAGTGTTCCAATATCTCAGGGGCTGCCACAAAGAAGAGGGAGTCAAGCTATTCTCCAAAGGACCTGAAAGCAGGACAAGAAGCAATGGATGGAAACTAGTCAAGGAGAGAAGCAACCTAGAACTAAGGAGAAACCTCCTGACAGTTAGAACAATTAACCAGTGGAACAACCTGCCTCCAGAGGTGGTGAATACTCCAACACTGGAGGTTTTTAAGAATAGACTGGACAGCCATTTGCCTGAAATGGTATAGGGTTTCCTGCCTGAGCAGGGGGTTGAACTAGATGACCTCCAAGATCCCTTCCAACTTCTTCTTCTTCTTCTTCTTCTTCTTCTTCTTCTTCTTCTTCTTCTTCTTCTTCTTCTTCTTCTTCTTCTTCTTCTTATTATTATTATTATTATTATTATTATTATTATTATTATTATGCAGAGGAGGTTCCAATAGGCTTATAAGAAAGTTATAAGAAAACCAAGGACAGGGAAAATGTCTCTAACCATAAGAAAACAGAACATTTGAAGAGGTTTTCCTCAGTGTATCCATAAATTACACATTCCCAGAATATGTGAAGAATAATAATTTGCTAACGGGTGGATGAAATGTGAAAAACCTTTCGATAATGTTTACCTAAATTATGCAGCTCTCAGTCTGTCTTGTGGCTTATCTTGTATTTTCTTGTTAGACACAGTTATACCATAATACATTGGATGAAGCACCATAAGGTCAGACATAAGTTGTCCTCCTCCCCTGCATATTTTGCCCATATTGCTCTTGCTTATTTGATAATGACAAATAGTTCCTTTTCCAAATTTAGTTAGCTTGGATTTTGGGATACTGCACATTATGCCAATATAGCAATCTTTAAAGGATAAAATAATTTGGCACCAAAATCTTTTGTTAGTTGCTGCTTCGTGACAAATTTTTGAACAAAATTAATTTTTATCTATAATTTAAAAAATGAAACTAAGCTGCTAGTGCATCCTTATAAAGAGCTATAAAATTCAATAGTAGAACAAAACGGTTCCATTTAACAATTCTTTAAGAATTCATTGATTTCCCCCCCCCCACCCCTTTCAACTTGCCTTCCTTGGTGTATTCTTTACCAAATTACGTTCTTGTGAATGAAGAGGAGAACCAGCTGTGTGATAGACAAAAATGAAATTGCACTGTAGCTTTGACAAATTTTAAACAATAGAACGGTCAGATGTAAAGGGCTTCTGTTCCTTTAATAGTTAAGAAAAAGGGACCTGCAGATAGTGTAGTTTCATGACAAGCTACACTTGGTGGGTATCATGCTCTGCCTCTCTCTTTCTCTCTCAGAACTCTAAAGGGCCTCTGGAATCCTACTCTTTTTTATTTAAACTTTGCCACATTGATAAAAAAAGAAGAAAAATATTGGTTTGGCAAAACAATGAAGACACACTAAAACTGGAAGGGATATTAATAATATTAGAAAAGAATTTTAGAAGATTATAGCTGTTCGAATGAGGGGAAAGTCTGCTAGATAGCCAAAATGTGGGCTTCTCTCCCATCCGATTTTCATGGGTCTATTCATCATAGGATGCCTGAAATATGAATTGTTTTTTTTAAAAAAATAGTTCAGGAATACACACCAGATGCTATCAATTGTAGTAGCTCTCACATGATAGGAAAGTAGCCTCTTCCACATTGGTGCAGTCCACATGTGGGTTACTATTTGGAAAGTTTTGGTAAGATTAAAAGAATATGTATGAAAGACCCATTCTTCTACAAGGATAAGGCACCAACCATTGAACAATTTCAAAATTGCCTCATGTTATAATAACTAAAATAGTCAGCTTTTTGGACCTCTAATTAGCTCTGCACCACTCTGTGTCACTGGGATAGATGTTAACCCAGGGGTTGGTAACTTTGGACCCTTTATGACCTGTGGACTTCAACTCCCAGAATTCTTGAGCCAGTCATGCTGGCTCAGGAATTCTGGAGTTGAAGTCCACAGGTTGTAAAGGGGCCATAGTTGCCCATCCCACTGTTAGCCAGTAATATTAATCCTTGCCCAAGATATTCAAAACAATTAAAACAAACCCTGACTAATTCTAGGATCTACATTAATTACCGCTGAACAGATAGAATCAAATGTTTAGTTATAGTGAACCATGTCCTGAGAACCTATTTCTAGATGTGTGTTAAAAGACCATGTTTTTGTTGGTATGAAAATCATACAATACAAAGAGGCTTCTGAGCACATATAAAATATCAGATCCTGTATAAGAGTTGATTATAGGGAGACCAAGGCCAGGCTTAGATTATTTTTTTCTGTTTGGATCTGCCATCTGCATTTTAAACAACTGAACTTTGAAGATTGTATGCCCTTTTAAATAATTTTTACTTGTTTCTGTTGCTAACAATATTGATAGAAACATGGAAAGGGATTGGATTTGATAGTGTTAACAGCTGGAAGCTCAACTGGAGAGTCTTTTAAAAGTTGGAAACAAAACTACCAGGTTATATTTTGTTAAGCTGTATCTTGGATAATTATGTTAACAACTGAGAGGCAGAAGTAAGTCTTGTCTGCAATTGTTAATAATGTGATATAAACAATTCTAAAATAGAAGATTTGAGGACTGTAATTTTCAGGGATCTCAATTCAGACTGTACATCTCATAGTACAATCTGAAGAACGGCTGCAGAACTTGGGTTTGGCTAGTCTAAAGAAAAGAAGAAATAGGGGAGACATGATAGCAGTATTTCAGTATCTGAGGGGCTGCCACAAGGCAGAGGGGGTCAGGTTGTTCACCAAAGCACCAGAGGGAAGGACAAGAAACAATGGTTGGAAACTGATTAGAGAGAGAAGCAACCTGGAATTAAAGAGAAACTTCCTGATAGTGAGGACAATCAACCAGTGGAACAGCTTGCCCCCAGAAATCATGGGTGCTCCATCACTGGAAATTTTCAAGAAGAGACTGGACAGTCACCTGTCTGGTACAGGTTCTTCTGCTTGAGCAGGGGGCTGGACTAGAAGACCTCCAAGGTCCTATTCTATTCTATTCTATTCTATTCTATTCTATTCTATTCTATTCTATTCTATTCTATTCTATTCTATTCTATTCTATTCTATTCTATTCTATTCTATTCTATTCTATTCTATTCTATTCTTTCAGTAACATCACTAAGGGATCTAGTCTAGTCTACTAGTCCTACTTTGACTGTCCTCCAGGATGACAGATCTGCCATAACATCTCCAATTGGAAGTCTATACTATAGAAATATGTCAGAATAGGATTTTATACAAGATTTTATACATGTTTATGAGAACATAAGCTGCAGGCATATCCTTTGAATACTGAAATCTGGTTGTTGTGCATTGTCATCCCTTATTTAAAAATGTTAACCTGAGGAGGGTTAGATCAAGCAAGGATAGGAAATACATACTAGTCTAGAATGTCCCAGTCCAAAATACCAGTCAATAATATTTTGGGACATCTTTTCTCTCTCTCTTACGATCTGATGCAGAAACAGTGAATTTTTATTATGGGTATTTAAATTGTGCCTGCAGTTTGCTTGACTTCTACATTTGTAAATTCCAATAAAAACAAAACAAAGCACCTCTGAAGGTTTCTTAAACAAAACCAATTTTAATTAAACGCACTCCTAGAATTTCTAACTGCATGAATGGGCAGGATTGGAAGTGGATTAGAGATGAATTAGAACTATTATTATCAAATTTATTTGCTGCCCGTCTTGCAGTTTGAAATAACTCTGACCAGTTATAAGATATATAATTCTGTACAAATCCTAGGGATATAATTTAAAGAAATCCAATTACAATTAGTGAGACAGAAGCCATCCTTGGAAGATGTACTGATTATTAGTATAAAAAGACAGCATATACAAACTTTATTGCAATGAGTTTCACTTATAGTTGCTGTAGTTGCCCAAGGTATCCTATGTTAGTTAAAGTTTGGACCTGCATTCCAGGTAGCTGTCTCTTGCATAGACCTCTAGCATTTATTGTGTGGATGAAAATGTTGTGGCATTTTGAATGAAATCAGTATAACTAATGCAGGTGGCTTGTAAATAAGGCTTCATTAGATACCTTATTGCAGGGGTGTCAAACTGTCGGCCCACGGGCCGGTTGCATCATACGGAGGCTGCGCCCACCCTAGCTCCAGCAATGCAAAAAAAAGTTGCAATACGTCGTGCTGTGCCAAGTGATGCGGCGAGTTTGACACCTTTATTGCATGTATTCACTGTATCTTCTATGTTTCTGGCTCTGATGATAGTGGTGAGGAAAGATTACCATCTAGATGGCAGAAAGTTGGTCAACTTCCCACTTTTTGTAGGATACAAGGATAGGGGAAGTTGGACTAAAAGAAAGAACAGGGCACCAAGTGAGGTTTTGAGAATTGGTTATGTCCTATCAAATTAGTGTTGATTCTTAGTGACCACAGAGAGAAATTTTCTTCAGGTGGATCTGTCTCCAGCTTGGTCCACAGGACTTCTAGTAGTGCACTCATTGTTGCTATAATTGAATTCAACCAGTTTGGCTCATCTTCCCTATCCTTTCACCATTATTATAGATTTCAGAAAGCCACTGAAAGCCACTGAATAATTTGTCCAAAGTATAATAATTTGAGCCTGGTCATGTGTACTTCAAGTGAAAACTCTGGGTTGATTTGTTCAGTAATTCTTTTGTTTGTCTTCTTGGCTACCAGTTTTATTTTTAAGATTCTTCTTCAACACCAACATTCAAAAGTGTAAACACTTGAATGCCTTCAATTGGGATGAAGATGATCTGCAAGGGGTGCCGCTTTGCATGCCGCTTGATCTTGCTCCTTCCAGGTCTCTAGATTAGAAGGAGCGGGATGGTGTGGAAGCCGAATTGTTGTAGAGAGCGTGCGCAGGCACGCTGGAGGTCTTCTAACATTGCTTCCGGGCATCGCTTCCTGAAAGCTGTAGGCTCTGAGACTAAAAGGGTCGGACTAGCGTCTGTAGCAGCAGGCAAGGTGTGCCTCCCAAGGCTGCTCCAATAGCTGCCAGGCAAGAGGCGGGGACGGGAGGCAAGAGGCGGGGAGGTCGCTGCCTCCACCGCCTGCGCTCACACCCAGTCAGCCAGCAAGTAAGGGCCCTGCTGGGGCTGCACAGCCCCGCTCTGGGTGTGTGGCTGCTTCCGCCTCTAGGGGAAGGTGAGCTTCTTTGCGAGTCTCCCGCCTTTATGTCCGTGGCGACTCTCTCTGTCTGACTCGCCCATGAGTCTCCTCGGGAGCTACCGGAAAAAGACCAACAATGATGGCTATGAATCTTTGCAGCTGGTGGACAGCAACGGTGACTTCTGCAGCGGCCGGGAGCGAACCGGCGGCGGCGGCAACCTCGGCAAGCAAGGGGTGATCCCGGCGGTGGTAGCAGCAGCCAGGAGCCCGGCGCGACAGCATCAGCATCAGCCGCTCGACTGCAGCACCATGGACAGCTCAGGTAGCAGGTTGACTGCCTCTGCGCGGGGAAGAGAGAGAGAGAGAGAGTCTGTCTGTGTGTGTTGTGTGTGTTGTGTATGTGTGTGGAGATGTACTTAGGGCCCAACCTTCCGGGCGAGGGCTGTGTGGGTGGAGGGGTGGCGGGGTTGGAGCGGACCTGGCCAGGCCAGCCTGCCTGCCCTCTCTTAAGGCGAGGGCCTGCTACTACAAATTTACAGAGCTTTTAAGAGCAGTTAATAAGGAAGCCTCTCCTTTCTGTCACGCTGTTCCGTGAAGTGCGGAGGGAAAAAGGACGGGCGGGGCGCAAAGGAACCCGCGCAGACCAGCGTATTGTTCTCGGGGCTGCTGCGGGTGTGCTTGTGAATAAGTGGGTGGGAGAGAGGGAAGGAGAGGCAGAGAAGACTGCTTCGGGCTATTTTGCTAAGTGTGCCTTGGTGTGAGACCAAACTCTTAGTAATGACCTCCTCAGGGAAACCCTGGGAAAGGAGCAAAGGTATATTTTCAAAAGTACTTGGTATTTGGCAAGAAATCCTCTGCTTAAAAGGGGTTTTGTGTGATTGATATTTATTGAAAGAAAGAAAGAAAGAAAGAAAGAAAGTGAATGTCTGCACTGGGAAACTACATATCTATGTATAAAGCCGATGCCGCTTATACTATCTTGAAAAAGAGGGTCATTTATTTAACTGTTGGGCTCAGCACTAATATAAAGCAAGTTATATTTTATTTTATTTTGTTATCTGTAAAAGCTAACTGGCAGCCCCAGTTTTTAATTTGAATGTAGACTTGGTGAAGCTTAAAACCCAAGCAGCATGTTACTTAAAAAAAATCCAAGTGACACACCTTTTTTTTCCTCACTGCAAAAACGAAAAGGCGTATCTGTCTTTATGGGTATGGAAAATGGTGATAGTTAGACCTATAAAAAGATGCTGTATAGCCATATATTTTATCTATTGTAAAATCTCCTAAGTAGACAGTTGGACGGTTTATAGAACTAGTAATAAGCTATTCACTGTGATGTCTAACCTCTGATCAACCTCGATTGCTGATCGATTTTATCAATAACCTGGTAGTTATTGATGAATTATCTGCTATGTTCTCATATTGGTTGATGGGCACATTTTCTTAAATGACATGATTTCTTCAATGCCACCAAAGCTAGCACTATAGAAATATATTCATAGTTCTGTTTCATTTCTGATGAAGTCTTCCTTTTTCCTGACTAGAGAACATTTTTTGATGTATAAGCATTTT
Source organism: Vipera berus (assembly GCF_964194415.1). Classification (NCBI taxonomy): domain Eukaryota; kingdom Metazoa; phylum Chordata; class Lepidosauria; order Squamata; family Viperidae; genus Vipera; species Vipera berus. The sequence continues at coordinate 70,238,260 of NC_138204.1, forward strand.
CCATCAAATGATATGCTGCTGCTACATTAAAGGGGAAAAAAAAACTTCTTGGAGAGTTGAACCGGAAAGTTATCCTGGTTATATTGAGAATTTTATAGTATTCAGTTATTCTGACATAGTGCCCAATCTTGTTGAGTAGTTAGGAGTGTGTGTGAGTGTGTGTGTATGTGAGAGAGAGAGGAAGACATGGGCTTTTTCCAAATTCTCAAACTGTAGGATGTGCAATCTTTAATACTCTACAGTTGAATGAATTGCTTCATAAAACCATATTTCTCTTGGATTAGCTTCAAACTGAGTGAGAAAGAAATAGTACTGCTTTTCAACATTTTGGCAACAAATATAAGGTTATTTCACAATGAACTGAGAAAATGCTAAAATGTTGCAAGGAAAGCCAAATCTCATGTTGCACATATAGCATTTTAAAAGATTTGACATTATCTATATTGAAATAAATGTGTGATATACAATAGTTACTTTTAGTTTACTATTGTAAAGGAAAAGGGTATTCTGTCAGCTTTTAATGATGATTTAAATGTGTCTCTGCTTGCTAACAGTTAAGCATTACCTTCTCTTTATTTCCTTCCTCTTTGTTTGATTTAAAAAAATAATGACAAACTAGACTTTGTAAATTCAGAAATTATGCAGACTCCACTAAATACAGATCTTGGATTGATCTGCTACTTTCAAGAAGGAAGAAGATTAAGATAATTTTTAAAAAAATCAAAATTTTACTTTGAAATGTATAGATTTTTGCTTATTTTTGTAGATCAAATTGAAAATATTGATTGAAATTTTGAATCGCAAAATGCTGTTTTGCAATTAATATACTAAATGCTTCTATGGACGTGGACAGTGATATATCTGTGTTTATTTTCATATGTATGAGTCTGTTGTTATGATTCTTCTTGTTAAAGCTTTCCATGAAAAGGATAAAAATTACCTAATGGGTTTTAATATTCTTACTGGATCTTGTTATCTTGATTTTTTTTTTGGAAATCCAGAGTTGCTGACTTCAACTCTTATCAGAGTTAACAATATATCCAGGAGAATTTTTGTTTCACAACATCTGGTGGGTGACAGGTTCCTAAGGATATAGAAGATGATTACCAAAGGACTGTGATAATTATTTTCTGCAAACTGTCCTCAAATATTGATCCATTTTTTTATTTATAAAAGTTAAACAGCTTCATTTGCAAATATTTTATAAATTTAAAAAACCTGCAACCGTGTGTAATTTTGAGTGTTTTTCCCCCTCTTATAACTACCAAGGGGAGGTGTTCCCAGAAGCTTACACTTCTGTGTGGATTTCTAATTTTAGTCATTTGGGCAATATTGGAAGACATTATTTTGTCCATTTTCTTCCCTGGAACTTCAGGAATAAGGATATCCATTGGATGTTAGCTTTCACATCCTCATCATTACATAATTATGTGTGTGGGGGTGTGTCTGTGTGCAAGCCTTTGAGTCAGTGTTGACTCCTAGTGACTGCCTGGACAAGACTGTGAAGTTTCCTTTACAAGTTTTTGGAAGTGATTTGCCATTGACGGCTTCCTAGGGCTAAGAGGCAAGAGTAAACCTCACGTCTCCCTGTTTCTAGCCTAGTTCCTTTAACCACTACGCCAAGCAGGCTCTCTGGCCATCTGTATAATGATAAAGAAGATTCCTCTGTAAGGGTGGCCAATCTTTTGTGGCTAAGGATGACATTTTAGGAAGAGGCAAGGGTTGCAGATTGGGTGGGACAACCTCACATGTATTGGTGAGATGGTTTTGAGGGAGAATTGGAGATTTTTTATTTTTCATTACAGGTAGTCTTCGACTTAAAGTGACAACTGAGCCCAAAATTTCTGTTGCTGAGAAGTTGTTAAGTGAGTTGCATCCCATTTTATGACCTTTCTTGCCACAGTTGTTAAGTGTACCACTGCAGTTGTTAAGTGAGTCATTCAATGAATCTGGCTTCCCCCGTTGAGTTTGCTTGCTGGAAGCCAGCTGGGAAGGTTACAAATGGCGATCACATGACCCTGGGACAGTGTAACTGTCATAAATACACACTGGGTTTTGATCGTGTGACCATGGTTGTAAGGTTGAAAAAAACATCATAGTTTTTTTCCCCAGGGCCTTTGTAACTTCAAACGGTCACTAAACAAGTGGTTGTAAGTTGAGGATTACCTGTATACCAAAGTATCAAACTGTTCATAATGTCAGACTATTAAGAATATGCTATTTTAACAATCATGGGTAGGGGCACTTCCAAGGGCTGCACGTAAGCCTCAAGGCATGAGTTGCCCAGACTTGCTTACTCTAGCTGTTCAATGTGTAGGAATGCCAAGGGAATGAAGGTTTGCCTTTGTATTTACCTTCATGAACGTTTTCTATGGGAATTCTACTGTTGGTAGAATTCAAAAGTAGTCATAGTGAATATGCAGAATACTAAAAAGATGTTAACGGTATGAAAATTAGCATTTTTTATTTAAAAATAGTAGCCTAGTACAGCATGTAGTAAGCATTCTACAGCTCAAATTGCTGGAGTTTTTCAGAGGTAGCTTGTGTCACTTGGGTATTCCTGCATTCATTATGCATGAATTCAATCCCCATGTTTCCAAAATTAATGTCCATGATAACAACAACAGCAAAACCCTTTTCCAGTTCTCAAGACTTATGTAAAAGCTATTATAGATTCCAGTAACATTCACACTTAATAAATATGATGACTAAGAATCATTTCTAAGATTTGTAAATTGTTCCTCATTCAAGTATTTGTTATTACAGTATAAGATTTATCACTTGAAAAGTCAGATGAGAATGCTTTCACTTTTTAAAATTATTTCCATTTATTTAGCTCCATTCTCATTTTAGAGATGTCTGTTCTGAGCTTTTCTATAGAGTTTATAGCACTGCAATTCCAGCACTAGTACCCAATATATATGCTATTAATCTTCCATTTTATGAGGAAGCCACACATTCCCAATCACTCTTTTATTATATCTAATAATACGTTTTCTGAAAACTGAAGGCAACATAGGAGAAATAATGAAGTTGTATAAGCAAGGTATCCTCTTACGTACTGAAGTGCTTATTTCATTTTAGTATGAAAACTGAATATTTCCACTGATATCAGTGATGCAGTTCTAATGCATATTGACAAAATGCTTTATAGAATTGTTCCTCAGAAAAATCAATTCAGTATACTGATTAGATGAGATCCTAATTCACTGGATTAAATGAACCTATTCTGATTTGTACCCTTCAAGAATGTTGGATTTCATTAATTGACTGTGTGCCATGAAACTGATGTCATCTCTTAGTATCATAGAGCACACTTTTGCACGCCACCATGATGATTTTTCCCCAACTTTTTAGGATTTCCCATGATGCACCCATTGCCACTGTAATTGAGTCCATCCATCTTGCAACTAGTCATTGTCTTCTTCTCTGTTCTTCTACCTTTCCCTTCAAATATGGAAAATAGATTTGGGAATTAGAGGAATTACATTCCAAAATGTATTTTCTAGCATATAAGATCCACTGCATATTTACTATCTTGAGATTGTCCTTTTTATGGGGCAGGAAGACACACTGTATGGTGTCTTCATAATAATTGCTTTATTTTCAGGTATAAGATATATGGTAGCAATTCTCAGCTAACAGCTCATCAATAGGTGACTTATAATCCAATATAGTTGAAGGATACCAGGTTGGGATAAGCTGAGTTTGATCACTGTATCAGGATTTTTCAGAACAAGGAGTTCTGCTACTAAACTGCATTTCATCTAAATCATAAATCCAAAACCTTGATTCCCCTAAAGTAAGCTGCTTCTAAACTCAGTTCTTACAACTTTCTCAGTTTGCACCCAGTTTTCTGAACTCTGCTGTGAATTACATTTTAAAATCTAGACCAGGATTTGTCAAACTCAATTTCATTGAGGGCCGCATCAGCATTGCGGTTGCCCTCAGTGGGCTGGGTGGGTATGGCCAGGGTGGGTGTGGCCTACTGGGTGGGCGTGGCCAGCTCTACATCGTTCGCATCAAGGGTGCCTATGGGGGCCTGGGCAGGAGTGGGACAGATCTGAGGGTCTCTGGCAGAAGGATGGTCTCTGGGCCAGGGCCAAGGCAGTGGGGGCCATTCCCTCACTGTTTCCAGGATAGCTTCGCGGGCCACATGAAACCACTTTGTGGGCCACATCCGGCCCCTGGGCCTTGTGTTTGACATGACTGATCTAGACGGAGGATTTTACATTCCTTGTTATTCTTGAAATTATGAAGACAACCTGTTCATTGTAAGGATTTAGTGAGCTTAAATACTTTGAAGTGATCTAGGATTTTTTTTAAAGTAATGGCCCTGGAAAAAGTCTTAGTTTGAAGCATGTAATTGGAAAGAGCTAGTATTGAGAGAATGCAGTATTACAGGCTAATTTTGTTCTGAACCAGCCCTCTTCTGGCCTTGTAAAGGCAAACCCCTATTTAAGAAGAAGAGACTGGAGAGCTTCCAAGGCTAAAAGGCATCTGCCAAGATTTAATTACGCAGTTAACAAAAACACAAGAGCTTGTCTTCTCAAGCGGAAAAGTTGCTTTCAGCAACCAGCCCCTCCCCAAACACTCCTTTTATAGAGAGCTCAGGGCGTGGTCTCCCTGTGCCTCCTCCCGAGGAGTCTCACAGCCTTTCTTTGTTTGTTCCTGCTCGACTGCCTCCTGCGTCGGGCGTCCTTGAACAGGGCCAGCTGTGGGTCATCTTCCTCCGCACTCTCGGGCTCACGCAGCTGAGAAGAGGTCCCCGGCTGAGGACTCTGCAAAGCCTCCAAATCATCATCAGCCGGTTCGTTTCCCTCCTCCCCCACATCTGAGTCATCCGATACATCGGAGCCGGCTGTCGGACCCACAGGCTGGCCCTGAGTCACAACAAATTTTGCCAGCTGCCAGCAGTTCGATTCTCAGTGGCTCAAGGTTGACTCAGGCTTCCATCCTTCCGAGGTCGGTAAAATGATATATATTGCCATTGCTACTGAGAAGAAGAGTGTTGTCCAAACACTCTTATCATTGAAAGTGAACATAGAAAGCATGGAAGAAGTAGCTGCTTTTAATGTCCAAGCAAATTCTCACAGGAGCAAGCTCTGCTTGGCTCCTTTTATGAAACAAACCCCCCAGTCTCTGAATTATGAACAACTCATCATATTAAACCAAACAGGTGGAATTTCAGCATTGCTTACATTTTAAATATTTCCCAGAAATATTAAGGTTACTCAAAATAGCTTAAGATCAGGAAAATTATCAGATGTTGGTATATTATCAGATGTTGGTACATTTAGCATTAGAAGAACTACAGTAATGTCGACTAACCGAAATAGTTTTCGGTGTATTAAGGTGCATTTACTTTTCTTAAAAGACCATTTCTAGAAGTTAAAATCTCTTCTGTCATGGTGATTGTTTATGAAGAAACCAAGAGATATCTCCATATCTGTGAACACAAAAGGCAATCTCTTAGACACTATCTTTTCTGTCTGTTCTCTTGGACAATTTGAAAAGTCCATTTCTGAAGCCTCTTTGTTTCTGGAGCTGAATAACAACATCAGCTCATCCAAATAGTTTTGATCATAGCAGCATTCTCATTTAGGTTCATATCACCCTTGTCTGTGTTTTCCATTATAGCAATTTACAGAGCACTTTTAAGCACAGAGCATGTTAGATTTTTCTCAGAGTTGCTCCTTTGAAAATGTGATTAAGGAAAATGCAATAGTCCATTTTGAGAAAGCATAAAGAAGAGTCAAACAAGAGCAACATTTTAGGGAAAAGAGTGAAAGGTTAGTGAAATGCAGAATTAAAATATTCAGCACGATCACTAATCTTATTTTCCCCCGCTCTGAATAATCTTTCCAGTAAGGTGAAACAATAAAATGTTTCTGTTTCTAAACTTCTTAAATATTCATCACAAAGAATATAATTTACATTGTTTATTATAATGTTATAGTTTTTACTCCTATGTTTTTTTTCTGCTTCACTTTTATCTTTGTGGGCCATGGACAGTTTTATAATAGGAGCAGCATAGGAATTATATACAATAAATGAATAAATAAGTTAGATGGTAATTTGCCATTGCAGTTATTATAATTCTCTGGAAGAAATTCTTCATGAAAAAGCTGTGGGAGCTTCAGCTTTGCTCTCTTTTGTAATGAATGCCCAAATTCAAAGATGCATCCTCAGTTGGATATTTGGATATTTCTTTCTCCTTTAGATGGGATGAGGATAAAGCTGCAGCAAGTCTCCACATTATAGTTCCACCAGAATGAGTGGCAGACTCTTGTACAGAAAAACAACAAAATGAATATTAGGGATGCGTTTTAAGGATTGGAGTTAGCAGCTGCAACTCCATATTGTATAAATCCATGAGTGATTGATAATTATGTCCCATCAATTTGGTGTCAACTGCATAGATTTTCTTAGGATAGCCTGACACAAGTTGGTCCTTTAGGTCTTTAATTGGCATATTCTTCATTGCTGTAATCAAATCTATCCACCTTGTTGGTGGTGATCATCCCCCCACCCTTCTTTCATCTTTTCCAACATTATAAACCTCTCTAGAGAGCTACGTCTTTGCATAATGTGTTTAAAATATGATATACTGAGGCATGCAGCAAGCAACTTTTCCTCACGCAGTTCAATGAAGTCATATTCCTGTTCATTTGTAGTGTAGAGCAGTGGGGGAAAAATTTGTCCTGCCAAGAAAATTATCATAAAGGCTTTCATTCTGAGGTTTTTGGAGGATTTCATCTCCTTTTCTACTTGTCTTTTGAGAACAACAACAAAAAAATCCTCCTTCATACAAATCATTTCAAAGCCATGTCCTAGAAAGAAATCTCCCTCCAACAAAAATTGACTACAAGAGATGAAATGTTATTATTCTCATCAATGAAGCTATTGCCTTAGAGTGGTGGTTCAGTTTTCACATTCATCCAGTCAAATTTGGGCAAATAGTAAGCTATCCTTGATTTATAGAGGTAAAAAGGGGGTCTAAATATATCTCAGAACAGCATTTCTTAACTTAATTCAATTGGACGGTATTTCTTAATGTCCTGAAAAACATAGTGATTTCATTTCCTGAAATGTGTGATGCCACAGATGTGGTATATGTCTATGGCCTGAGAGACAGAGTTATTTTCAGCTGTTTAATTTTGCAGACTGATAATTATTTAGTATTTATTTATTTCATCATATTCATATGGCCGCCATTTCACAGGCAAGTGGTGGGGAACAACAAAGCTAAAAACCATACAGTATATATATATGGTTGATCTAGGAATGGGCACACCTGTTGCACATTGCAAAATTGTACAACGGCCCTTCTAGCCACTGCTATCATCTGCTCCTTGAACAGGAATTGTACATCCAGAAATGCCAGACTGCACACAGGGTCTGGTTGGGACAGTGCAACCCCATCCAGAGCAAAAAGGGTGTAGTTCCAGAACCGTTGGGCCCCAAGGCCACTCAATCTTGTTGAAGCCTCTTGTTTTCTATTCAGGATCCTACAGACTCCAGGTACCAGGGTAGGACATCAACAGTATTGTTTAGTTTGCCAGGGACAGAATCTATAACTGAGTATCACCATATGATACCTCATTCCACGGCAATGAATGACTTCACCCAGTGTCCTCATGTAATTGTTGAATAGGAGCACAGAGAGCACCAACTCCTCTGGCACCCCACATAGTAGAGGATCCACTGATTGGATCAGTCTAATGGGCCTGGCTTTCCATCAGTGGATGGCAGAGTAGTATCCATGGTAATCAGGGCTTGATCTGACCATGACAAAGGGGATTGCAAAAGCTCCCCCAGTTCCTGATCACTCCATGTGACTTTTTGCTTTTTTATTGTAGGAACAATTTGCAAAGTTATTTGCTTGTGATTCAAAGCCACTGTGAAATATCAGAGTTTCAAAAAAAAAAAGTAAGAGAATTCAACTTAACTTGAGACACGTGGTTCTGTGGACAGAAATCTCTACATTTGAGATGTTACGATTCAGATTTATCCATTTATCTGGGAACTTTCTCAGGTCCTGTAAAACTCATGCAATCTGTTGACAGATTTTCTTATCTAAACCTATTCCTGCTGTGCCTGTTTCCTGTTGTTGCTTATTCTGTGTTGGAACAGTTTCATCTTTTCCAGCTCTAACTGGAAAAGAAAAGCAAGAAATAGTCAATGTGAATGCACCTCATTTTAACAGGACAATAATATTGTGTTTTGTTTTACCATAATAGGGGGTTACCTTGGTGTCTCCTAATGCCTCTGTTTTCCCATCTCTTTCTAATAAATACATTATTGTAACTGATTTAAAATCTGCTGCAGTGGTTAAATTTCTTGGTTCCTTGCAGTGTCCTTGGTTTATTGAGTCTCCTTTTCCTTCTTTCAAGGTGCCTCATCTCCTGACATGGAGTCTACCTATGGGGGAGGACTATTGGACATGATGAAAGGTGGTGCAGGGAGACTCTTCAGCAACTTAAAGGATAACTTGAAAGACACTCTAAAAGATACTTCTACTAAAGTGATACAATCTGTTGCAAGGTACTGTGAAATACACCTTTCCGAAGTGTTCAGCAAGCAACACAGTCACTGTTAAGATGCCTTATAGAAATGATTTGGTGTTGATAGGCTTGCGGGATGGGAAATTTGATTACCAAGCAACAGAGTAGTGAAATGAAAAGCATTTTAATAATTAAACTCAGTTCGCTAAAGTGAAACACAGAATCTGAAATTTAGGTAACATGATTGCAGACAGTTCTTGCTAAGCTGATTGCCTTGTTCAGTGACTGTTTGAACTTATGAAAGCACTGAAGATGTAGATTTATGACTGGTCTTCGAACTTAAGGCCATGGGGGTGTCCCTCTGTTTCTTGAGTTCTCTCCTTTCCCAGGACTGAGTTTTCATTTATTTTCTCATCAGGTCCCAGTGGCGCTTGCATGCCTTTGTCAAGGCCATCTCTGCACTCCTTCGCAATTAAGTTGTCATGTTCTAAATCAGACATGTCAAACACAAGGCCCGGGGGCCAGATCCGGCCCGCGAAGTGGTTTCATGTGGCCCGCAAAGCCATCCTGGAAACAGTGAGGGAATGGCCCCCACTGCCTTGGCCCTGGCCCAGAGACCCTCCTTCTGCCAGAGACCCTCAGATCTGTCCCACTCCTGCCCAGGCCCCCATAGGCACCCTCGATGCGAACAATGTAGAGCTGGCCACGCCCACCCAGTAGGCCATACGCACTCTAACCACACCCACCCAGGCCACACCCACCCGGCCCCTTGAGGGCAACCGCAATGCTGATGCGGCCCTCAATGAAATTGTGTTTGACACCCCTGTTCTAAATCCACTGAAATACATGGCACAATTAATTCAGGAATGTTAGACCCATGCAATTAGGTTCTTGAACAAGAACTGACAGCTCTAAGTGTGAGTTATTGGTGATTGGTTTCCTCCCCCTCCCTGTGAAACCAAGGAGATCTTTGGTCATTCGGGTTTTTCCCCACGTAGAATTGGAGGTATCAGGGCAGCGTTTCGACGAAATCTCATCCGTCATCCTCAGGCTGGTGGCTTCAGCTTCGTTCTTCTTCCCAGAAGAACGAAGCTGAAGCCACCAGCCTGAGGATGACGGATGAGATTTCATCAAATTGGCAGTTTGGCAGGTCAAATCCCGAGTGCCACGTAGCAGAGTGAGCACCTGTTACTCGTCCCAGCTTCTGCTAACCTAGCAGTTCGAAAGCACGTAAAAATGCAAGTAGAAAAATAGGGACCACTACGGTGGGAAGATAACAGCATTCCGTGCGCCTTTGGCGTCTAGTCATGCTGGCCACATGACCACGGAGATGTCCTCAGACAAAACACTGGCTCTTCGGCTTTGAAACAGAGATGAGCACCGGACCCTAGAGTTGGAAACGACTAGCACGCATGTGCGGGGGAACCTTTACCTTTACTTTTTATGCTGGGTCAGGACATAAAAGACTCCTACAGTCATGGATGACAATATCACTGTTGCTGCACTATGAACCATATTGCCATTCTCAACTATCACTGTTTCTAGTGGGAGACTGGGATCATACAAACTCTTCCCTGCTCACAGCCGCCTGCTACCTTCATTGATTGATTGATTATGTGCAATCAATTCGGTAATGATTCTTAGCAACTACGTGCATAGATTTTCTCCATTGCATATCCATGACACTGAGAATGCAGTGGCCCCCAACATTTCTGTTGATCACTAGATTGGAGAATAATTTCTCCCTCTCTTTATTTATTCATTGATTGGATTGGATTTGTTAAGGCCACCCTATTCCAAAAAAGATTTCGGGTGGCTTATAACATATCTAATACATTAAGTTACTCATTGGACAAGAGCCTAATGCTGGGAAAGATTGAGGGCAAGAGAAGAAAGGGACGACAGAGAATGAGGTGGCTGGATGGAGTCACTGAAGCAGTAGGCATCAGCTTAAATTAATTAATTTATTTATTTATTTATTTATTTATTTATTTATTTATTTATTTATTTATTTATTTATTTATTTATTTATTTGAATTTCTATACCGCCCTTCTCCCGAAGGACTCAGGGCGGTGTACAGGGCAATAAAAGCATTACATACCAAAGTTAAAAGTAGATTAAATTAATTAAGCCCTTATAATAAATAATTAAAAATACCCCAAACCCTTAAACCAGGCTGGCCTGTTCAAATAAATAGGTTTTCAGATCACGGCGGAAAGAGCCAAGGTCGGGAGCCATCCGGAGCTCAACTGGTAATTGATTCCAAAGGGCTGGTGCGCCCACAGAGAATGCTCTCCCCCTGGGGGCCGCAAGCCAACACTGTCTGACCGATGGCACCCAGAGGAGGCCCTCTCTATGGGAGCGCACAGGACGAAGGGAAGATGACGCCGGCAGCAGGTGCTCCTGTAAGTAATCTGGACCCATGCCATTTAGGGCTTTATAGGTAATTGGTTCCATAGGGCAGGCGCACCCACACAGAACGCCCTTCCCCTGGAAATAACCCGCCGGCATTCATTAACCAGCAGTACCCTGAGAAGGCCCTCCCTTCAGGACGATGGGAAGATGATGCCGGCAGCAGGTGTTCCCTTAGATAGTCCGGACCCATGCCATTTAGGGCTTTATAGGTAATCACCAGCACCTTGAATCTCACCCAGAGGGCAACTGGAAGCCAATGCAGCTCGCGGAGAAGAGGTGTTACATGGGAGTATCGGGAGACCCCCATCACAACTCGCACGGCCGCATTCTGCACCAGCTGAAGCCTCTGAGTGGTCCTCAAGGGCAGCCCCATGTACAGAGCATTGCAGTAGTCTATATGGGAGGTCATGAGCACATGAGTGACTGTACGCAGGGCATCCCGGTCCAGATAGGGTCGCAACTGGCATACCAGGCGAACCTGGGCAAAAGCTCCCCTGGTCACAGCTCCTACATGGTCTTCCAAACTGAGCTGTGAGTCCAGGAGGACACCCAAGTTGCGAGCCCTATCTACGGGGGATAACACCTCACCCCCCATGGTTAAAGATGGAATGGACTGAAGAGTCCAAGATGCCGGAACGTACAACCACTCAGTCTTGTCGGGATTGAGCTGAAGCCTGTTCCTCCCCATCCAGACCCGAACCGCCTCTAGGCAATGGGACATCACGTCGAGGGCATCACTGGGGTGGTTTGGGGTAGAGATGAAAAGCTGGGTATCATTGGCATACTGATGATACCCCACTCCAAAACCACAAATGATCTCACCCAGCCGCTTCATATAGATGTTGAACAGGAGAGGCAAGAGGACCGACCCCTGAGTAACTCCACAAACGAGAGGCCTCGAGGCCGACCTCTGCCCTCCCATCAGCACCGACTGCGAACGTCCCAGGAGGTAGGAGAACCACTGAAGAACAGTGCCCCCCACTCCCAACCCCCTGAGATGCCGCAGTAAGATACCATGGTCGATGGTATCGAAAGCCACTGAGAGGTCTAATAAGACTAGGACAGAGGAACAACCCCTGTCCTGAGCCCGCCAGAGATCATTCACCAGCGTGACCAATGCCGTCTCCATGCTGTACCTGGGCCTGAAGCCCGATTGGTATGGGTCCAGATAATCAGCTTCCTCCAGGAACAGAGGGAGCTGATGCACTACCATGCTCTCAACAACCTTCGCAAGAAAGTGAAGGTTGGAGACCAGACAATAGTTATTCAAAATAGCCGGGTCCAGGGCAGGCTTCTTGAGGAGGGGCCTCACCACCTCCTCCTTCAAGGTGGCAGGAAAGCTACCTTCACTCAAAGAAGCAGTTATCACTGCCTGGAGCCAGCCTCGTGTCCCCTCCTAAGCTGCATAGACCAGCCAGGAGGGGCACGGGTCCAATAAACACGTGGTGGAGCTCAGCTTCCCCATGATCCTGTCCACATCTTCCGGAGTCACAGGGTTGAACTCTTCCCAGATAACATCACCAAGACCGCTCGTGTCACCTCCGTCAGACTCTGACCAGTCGGAGTCCAAACTGGCCCGAATCTGAGCGCTTTTGTCCGCCAGATGTTTACTGAACTCCTTGCCATGACCCTGCAAGGGCTCCTCCCTCACCTTCTGATTAAGGAGGGAGCGGGTCACCCTGAACAGGGCGGCCGGGCGATTATCTGCGGACGCGATGAGGGCAGCAAAGTAATTAGACTTTACCACCCTCATCGCCGTGAGATAAGACCTCGTAGAGGACCTTAGTCGCAATCGGTCGGATTCAGACCGGCTGGATCTCCAACAGCTCTCTAGGCCCCATCTCCGACGCTTCATCTCCCGGAGCTCAACGGAAAACCATGGAGCCCACTGGGATCTGCACCGGGTCATTGGCTGCATGGGTACAACGCGGTCGAGTGCCTCTGTGGCTGCCCTTTCCCAGGCTTCCAGAAAGGCATCGGCCAGGCTGTGAAAGCACCACCTGAAACCGCTCAGGGTCCATTAGGCACCTGGGGCGGAACCATCTTGTCGGTTCCATGGCCCAGCGACGGGGGGTGGCGAAACAGAAGGCCAGCCGCAGGAGATGATGATCGGTCCATGACAGGGGTATAATAATTGGAGAACCCCCACCCAGATCATCTAACCACCGTGCAGATAGAAAAACAAGATCGAGCGTGTGACACCAACCCATGAGTCGGGCCCTGAATTACTTGCATCAAGTCCATGGCCATCATGGAAGCCATGAACTCCCAAGCCAACTCTGATGATCCCCCCAGGGATGGCAGATTAAAGTCCCCCCAAATCATAAGTTTGGGGAACTCAATCACCAAACCCGAGAGGATATCAAGAAGTTCAGGCAGGGCTGCTACTACACGACTGGGCGAAAGGTACACCAGCAGCAAGCCCAACTGAGCCCTAGGGCCACATCTCAGGAGGAGTGACTCACACCCGGATATCTGGACAACGGTGGCCTCCCATGGACATAAGGTCTCCCTCACAACCACCGCCACACCCCCGCCCCTACCCTGAGCCCGAGGCCGGTGGAGCACCCGGAAACCTGGAGGGCAGAGTTCAGTCAGAGGGACACCACCCTCTGGGCCCAACCAGGTCTCCGTAATGCAAGCCAGGTCTGCACGCTCCTCCTCAACCAAATCTCGGATGAGAGGAGCCTTATTAACTACGGACCTGGCGTTAAAATACACAAGCCTAAGCTCAGGTGGCTGCTCACCCTCGTTCCCGGAACCAGGACTCCAGAAGATGGTAGAGGACAGGAAGTCCTGGAGGAACGTTGTCCATGGGGTCGCGATGGGTCGGACACGACTTAACAACTAACAACAACAAAATACATTAAGTTAAAGAACACATCTAAAGTCACAGAATTTCCCAAACTAAAAGAAGCATACCTCAACTTTTTTTTTTTTAAAAAAAAGACTCAACAGGGGCTCCACAGGCACTCTCAGGCCAATGGCTGGGAACAGATCCAGGTCTTAAGGTACTTCTGAAAGTCATAGAGAAGAAGAGCTTTCTGTCTCTGTGGGGGGATGCTGTTCTCTAAGATAGAGGCAGTGATAGAGAAGGCATGCTTTCTTGGTCCACAGGATGACAGCTTTTAATTGAGGTGACCTAAAATGTACCTGCTCTGCCTGAACGCCACAGATAGGCAGAAACAACTGGAGACAGGTGATGTCTCAAATGACTGGGCATTGTGGTATGAATTGGTTATGACCAACAAGTCAAATTGTCCTGGAAGCCCTAGAACATAATAAGTGCCCATTATTGCTTGGCTGCTGCATTTTGAACCAGCTGCACCCTTCGGAGGGCATCTTGAAAAGGGCAGCCTCATTAGAGTGCATTGCAATAATCCAACAGGTGAGGAAAGGGCACAACTGGTGCTCAAGATAAACCTGTGCAAAGACCCTCCTGGCCATAGCTGCCATCTACTCTTTGAGCAGTAGCTGACGGTCTGGGAGGACCTGCAACTTACATACCAGTCTTGAATGGGAAAGTGCAACTTCATCCAAGATTAAAAGTCTTCAACACAGTCTTGTTAGGATTGAGCCAAAGTCTTTTCCTCCCCTTTCCTATGCAGACAGCTTCTAGACAATGGGCCAGAACATTGACTGCATCACCTGCACAATGTGGCATTCAGACGTACATTTGAGAGCATTCTCATACTGTTTTATGCTGAACTGTGAACTGATGAGTGACCTTACCTAGCTGTTTCATATCAGTCTTAAATAGGAGCTACGGACTCTGAGACACCCCACAAATGAAGAAATATGATCCCTTGTTTCTCTTCTAATATTTACCTGAACAAACCACTAAGAAAGGATGTGAACCATTGCAACGAAGTGACCCCCCACACACACCCATTCCCAACTTCTGTTACACAAAAATACCATTGGAGATTGTATCAAAAACCCTTGAAAGATCAAGGAACACAAGGAGGGATGCCATATCAGGGGTAGGCAACCTCGGCTCTTTTATGACTCATGGACTTCAACTCCCAGAATTCCTGAGTCAGCTGACTCAGGAATTCTGGGAGTTGAAGTCCATGAGTCATAAAAGAGCCGAGGTTGCCTACCCCTGCCATAGGTCATCAACAAGCATGACCAATGCTGCTCTACTAAAAACTGGCTTGAAACCTGACTGGAAAAGTGTGGAATTTAACAGAAACAATGAGTTCCTCTACCATAGATTTTCAATGTGAAGCAAATGGAGTGGAGTGGAATGGAATAGGCTGCTGAACACCGTAATGAATATAGGATTCTAGTTTATTTAGTTTTTCGTTGTTTGTCCTTATAATTGGAATTTTTTTATTAGGTAAATAAATAATAATATTTGTCAGGTAAATATTACAGTTGTGATTCAGGGTCAGCCTGTGGGTTCGGCAGTTGGGTCGGACGACTCAGAGGAGGAGGAGGAGGGGGGTGTTGAAGAGCTTGATGAGAGCCCCCAGCCAGGCCCCTCTCATCTGGTCACGACGCAGACCCAGCTGTGTGAGCCTGACAGCGTGGATGAAGATGACCCACAGCTGGCTCTGTTCAAGGACGCCCGATGCAGGAGGCAGTCAATCAGGAGTAAACAGAGGAAGGCAATGGGGCTCCTCGGAAGGAGGCAGAGAGAAGCCACGCCCTGAACTGTATTTAAGGGAGAATGCGTGGGAGGGCTGGTTTGCTGAAGGCAACCGCTTGAATAGTTCCTGTTTCATAGCTCCTGTTTCATGGTTGGTGTCTGATTTATGTTAATAAATTTGGCAGGCTTTATTCCAGCCTCTTGCCGT
Source organism: Vipera berus (assembly GCF_964194415.1). Lineage (NCBI taxonomy): Eukaryota > Metazoa > Chordata > Lepidosauria > Squamata > Viperidae > Vipera > Vipera berus. The sequence goes on from NC_138204.1 coordinate 70,253,985, forward strand.
TTGTAAAGGGGTTGTCCCTGCCTTTTCTGCAGGGCCGGTAGCAGGCTGGTACAGAACAACAGTGTTTAGTCTTCATGTTTGTAATAAGTGTGGCCCCTAAAATATGAATGTAAAGAAAGGTAATAATACAAGTGCATTCTTGATATTTTTATCAGACAGTTGTGTACGTATGCATTAACCAGAATCTATTTTGTTGTTATCTTCTTTTTCCTTTTATAGCTATGCCAAGGGAGAACTAGATATTTCTTATATTACCTCAAGAATTATTGGTAAGTGATCAGTTACTTGAGTAATAGAGCAATGCAGCAACCTCCAACTTCTCATTGCCCATTTTGTTTGGGTTTCACTTCAGAATATATGTTTGTTCTCTCCCCCCCGCCCCCAATTTCTTGACAGTGATGTCATTTCCGGGTGAAGGAGTCGAACTGGGATTTAGGAATCATATTGATGATGTGCGGACATTTCTTGATTCAAGGCATCCTGATCATTACACAGTTTTCAATTTGTCACCAAAGTCTTATCGTACTACACGGTTTCATAATAGGGTAAGTTTTGCTGAGGCAGGGATGTGGGTCATGGTAAAGCTGTGATATTAAAATAATGATGTATCTGGTGCCATGTCAATGTTCATGTTCACTGCATCGCTGACCCTATCTAACCATCTCATCCTCTGCCATCTCCTTATCCTTTTGCCTTCTATCTTTCCCAGCACCAGGGTCTTTTCACAGCTTGCTAAACCTGAGCTGAAATTTCTGCATCTTAGGGGTAACAGTAGGGCCAATCATGCATTTCAAAATAGTGGGTGAAACTGTTATAGCCAACGCCTTATTCCGTTTTACATGTATGTAAAGCCACACTGTAGGCCTTTTATCTCCTGCCTTTTGAAGGTCAGGAGTTTAATCATCACTGCAGATGAGCCGGATCATGCCTAAACACATCACATTATGTGATGAGTTGGTTTATAGAACATACTTGGGTTTTAAAATATGCTAAACTGAAAACTACCTGACCTCTGTCTAGTTTTCTTTTATGCTGCGCAAATCCAGCTGATTGTGACTATTGCTCTGACCTGTTTTCATTTTGTGCTTCTTTAGGTATCTGAATGTAGTTGGCCAATTAGACAAGCACCAAGTCTCCACAATCTCTATGCTGTTTGTAAGAATATGCATAACTGGTTGCAGCAGAACCCCAAAAATGTTTGCGTCATTCACTGTATGGTAAGTCAAGCAGTAAGTAGCCATTTGTATGTAGATCTATACACAGAAGATATTTGAAATATGAAGCTTGACATAAATTAATGTCCTTTTAATGAGTAAGGATTGCTGGTTGTTGAAAAACAACCGATGTAGACTACAAACAATACAAAAAAGAACTCAAAAAAACTGAAAATTGACTTGTGGCAATCTATATGCGGACAGCAATGCTAAACTTGACAGACACTGGAATATTCTGGGATAGTTCTTTGTCCAATTCAATAGGAGCCTATCATGCTTTTGGGTTTCTCTTAGCTCGATATTTATAGCTTTAACGATGAAAAAGTGAGAGACATGGAATATCTTGTTCTTGTAGTTTTATTCCTGCAGTTTTTTTGTATTTGATCCAAATTTGTCTGTAATAAAAATTCATAAATTTTCATATGCAATAAATAAAACAAGATATTTGGAAGAAAACTTTTTTTTAAGAAAAAGAGGAGATGTAGTCCCTGTAATGATGTTTGTAGCATCTGATTTTTGTAACTATATAAATAATATTTTTTTAAAAAAATTGGCTGCTTAGTGTATAAGGTTGTGTTCTTGCAGGATGGTAATTGATAAACTTGGTATCATTTCCAAAGTCTTGCCAATTCACCTCACGAAACTTGTGATATTGGTTTTTCCTCACTGCTTTCTTCTGGAATGTTCCTTATTAATTTCAGAAGAGATTAAAGTGCTATGTCAGCATCGGTAATGGATCTTATCACAAAAGTTGCAGAGGAACAGAGACATCTTGAATGCATTGTATCAAAAGCACCACTCCAAACCAATGTTCCTAAAATGATTCATTTTGGAGTCTGTTACTGATGGGAAATTTATCTTTGGAGAGCCTTATGCGGCTGTTTCTGAAAACTTTACAGATATTATTGGAGGAATGATTGTTGTCCATCCTAATCCCTCTTTTGACTCTTATCTGAGAATGTTAGGACTGGATTTCTGAAGTTGTCATTTTATTTATATATACAGACAAAAAGCAGCCTGCCAGTAATTTAATGCTTGTTATATTTCTTAACACATCAAGACTAAAGCAAAGGCTGAAAGTATTTACCACCTACTCAGTAGCATGGAGAGTATTTATACTGAACCTTTTAGTTCCTCGGGAAATTCAGTGCTATTATAGAAGTTCTTTCAAAAATTGGTCTGGCATTTACATTGAGTCAAAAATGTCATGGTCCATGTGGAGTGCTACTATATTAGAAGAAGGCATGTATGTACAACAGCATTGTTGTTCCTTTTATGTCTTACAGAAACATTTAGTGTCAGGAGACGTCTAGCAATTCTATAACAGTCTTGAGTCACCCACATTGTTAATTCTAGTGTGACTGTTTAAGTTATTAAACAGGCTTATGTTTTTAGGAAGCAAAAAAATAATCATTAAAATACAAATGGTAAAATTTATTAATTCAGTTTATTACTTAATGGTTGCGTAGAAAGCAGTCAGAGCACCGCTGAAATGTTCAATAGTTACAATTAACAGTTAGCTCATTGCTAAGGTAGAGATATTAAGCAGCCTGTAGAGAATTCAACACATTTAATGCATTCATTTCAGTAAGACAGGGGAAGTGGGCTATTTGGAGAAGTGGTTTAATGGGACCTACACAAAACTCTGCTTGGAGTCTGAAAAGCAGGAAAAAAATCAAAATAAAGACTAAGTCCACTGCAAAGCTTCTTGCCGTAGTAAAGAAGACAAGAGATAGTGTAATAGCATAGTATTAAGAAACACTTTATCCCTTTCCTAAGGATTTTAGCAAATGCAGAGAAAATGAACACACTTGTCAGGCAATATAGAGTAACTCAGTGTAATAGAGAATATAGCACTTTCACACAACTAGGCGTAATAGAGAAAGTCAGGCTTTTAAACTCCAGGTAAAAAGTGTCCTCTTAAAAAAGGATCAGCAGCAGTTCCAATTCAGGTAAAACAGGACAAATTAGTGACTTGAGCAGCACAATCATTTTGGCATTGTGCCAGTTCTTGATTTTTCTAATTTAAATAGCTTCTGCTGTAATGAGGATGAGAAAGAAGATTTTTAAGGCAGAGAGAACATACTGAAAGCATGGAAGGCAGTGCCAAGGATTGTGCTGGTGGATGGCTGTTTAAAATAATGCGATATACCACATCTGAACATGAAAGCTAAAATGGTAAAAAAAGATTAATGAAGGAAAGCATTAGTTAGATGGCAGCACCCCTACACAATCCCTTGGCTTGATTATTAATGTCTTTCCTGAACAAAATTTCAAAAGAGAGAGACATTTGCTGTTCTCCTATACCAGGGGTAGGCAACCTCGGCTCTTTTATGACTCATGGACTTCAACTCCCAGAATTCCTGAGCCAGCTTGGCTGGCTCAGGAATTCTGGGATTTGAAGTCCATGAGTCATAAAAGAGCCGAGGTTGCCTACCCCTGTCCTATACTATCAGTAAAAATGTCCAGATACACCAATGCTTTTCTTCTAACTCTGTCATTATTTTCCAAATTTCCTAGCAATCAATAATGCAAATTGGAAGGTTGAAGATTGAGGGCACAGTTTTAGAAGTCACATCTGCTTGCCTTGGGTTACTCTTAATGATACCAGAATTTTCTGAGCAAAGGGTGTCAGAATGACGGCAACCCATTTGTCTGCCAAACTAAGATGATTTTGCAAGCCAACCAAACTTCCCTTCCAGCTTCCTTGTAGAGCACAGGGGTTTGTTTGGGGTTTTTTGTTTTTGGCTTTATGGCTTACCAGAATATTGAGACTACCCAAACATTAAGGAAATTATGGGTATAATTTAAACTCTGGGGAAGCAAATCGGGTAACAATAGTTTGCTTCCCTAAAATACAGTAAAGTAATTTTCATGGGATTTGGATTTTCGAATACAGACTTCATAAAATTGTACACCACTTAGTTCTTCACTTAGCCTGTCAGACCCTGCTCATCCATGAACAAGACTTTTTCTATTCTTTTATACCTGGATGGCCTTTGTTCACCAATAACAATGAATATAGGAAGTTATTTTTAGTGAGCCAGCCAAGACCAAGAATACATTTCAGTTGTCTTCAACCTCTGTACCCCTAAGCGATGTAAATATAGTAAATGTAGAACAATAATGCCTCCTCTAAGATCCCATATGCTTTATTCAGTTTTCTCCGTGGGTCCAAAAGAGAGGAATAATATGGGAGCCAATCTTGATTGTTAGCACATCAAAGAAGTATCTGATAATCCACATTTTTGCATACAGGTCATTAAAATAATCAGAACAATACATACCTCTTCCTCTGTCATATTCCTGTGATTCCTACTTGCAGATCCCCAATTTTTAATATTTGCTTCTTAGCACCATCCCGTCTTATCAGTATGGCATCTACTTCTAGAGTTTATCAAAGCTGATGATGTCCTTAGCAAATGGTTCATTTGGGAGCCATGATAGACACATCAAGCAAGTTAATCCCCTTCTCCACCAACAGAATTTTGACAGCTGGCCATCAGAGTCCACCAAGTTGCAGAGATGATACACCTGACATATCCTAGAGTTGAAGTATTTTTGTCTGGAGATCACCCTCACATTGGCATTGTTGCCTCTTTTAATGGATTCTCCTGATTTCCCCCCAAGCAACTTCAAAGATGTCACTTGCCACCAGAGGTAAGGCTGTTGTTCCAATTGTTGATGACTTTTGGTAACCCATATGAAGATGTCCTGTCCCTAGGACACTATTAGCCAGATAAATAAATCTATCTGGAGACACCTGTTCATTGCCAAGTGGTATAGGAACACTAGTCTACAGATCAGCTGTAGTATCAGTGGAATTCCAGGTGGTTAATCTGGAGTAAAAGTCCTTACCTTTGTAATTTAATTCATAACACTGCCATTTATTAGATTTCTAGTAATCAGCAGTTTTCCCAAAATACCCCTTTCTTCCGCCTTCTGTTAAGTGATTCATAAGTTATTGGTGTCCTAAAATCACAGAGAATGAAGTAAGGCATTTTCTTCCATTTCTTCAAAGGCACAATACTGCAGCAGAACCATGATTCAGAGAGATCCATGTAAGAGCTACAAATTAATCATTATTTCCCTTCAGTAAACTTCAGCTTTTTGTCACTCAAATCTTGGCTAGTTGGACAGTTTTGAAATTATAATATGAAGAACAGGCAATCCTACCGCATTGTCTTTTAGAAAACTATTTTACAGATTTTATAGTAAAGTAGCTATAAATCAGAAGGTGCAAGCAAATTCATTAATAATAAGATACTAGAAAATTTGTATAGAGATGGGATATAGGCAGGCAGGTTTGATTCCTCACCTCAGTATTGCCTGTAGAAACTTTCATCAACTGTAATTGATGGAAGAGGATATTTGTAGCTTAGGGTGGAACTGTGGGATCCTTGGTCTTGCAGAAAATAACCAGCTCAGAGAGCACCATGGACCACACAGTACTGTAATTCTTGAAATGATGACAAAACTTATATTTAAGCACTAAAGAACGTCTTACTAAACGTTTACTCCCTCAAGGTAAACTCTCATGCATAAAAGTTCTAATCAGATTAGTGAGCATATGTCTATCATGTTCCATATTTATTTATTTAAATATTTTATCCCACCATTCAAAAAATTGCACTCAAACTGTTGTCTATTTCACATTTGTGTATTCTATAAGACAGGCACAACCCTCCATATTTATCTTTCCGTAACAAAGGTAAACAAGGGCAAACTGCATATATCCTACTAAACCATAATGCTATCTTTATCATGGCTCATAAAGAGTGGTTTGTGGTTTAATGTGCAAATCAAGCCATCGTCTTTCACGGGTCTATGGAACTTGTTTTATCTTTATTTTGCTTGGAACTCTCACAAGTCCCTAAAAAGCTCTGTTTGTTTAGCAAATTTATATAACCACCCATCCATCTAAGAAACTCGTCTAGGAGGTAAACAGAAATAAAATAACCAGCTGTACAGATCCACTAAAAATAAAATGGGTCGAGACTCCTAAAAATTATATTGTCAACTCATCAAACATACCATGTAAACAACAGAATTCCAATGCCGACAACTTTCTGAGCCCAGTGCCAGCTGGAAGAACCAGATCTTTACATCCGTCCAGGAAGCCAACAGTGTTGGCCAATAGATTGGATGAAGACAGAACACTCAAGATCTTTATTTATCTTATAAGATTCTTCACGTCTTCACACTGTCACTTTGGTTGTTTTATTTTATCCTTCTATCCTAACTCTATATCAGCAATGCAGCTGAAGACATGCATTGCCACAGTATGTAAGGAACAACTCTTTAAAATCTTGTCGAGTTGCTGCTTGCTTTACTGGGGAGAAGCCGCATATCCAGCCTTTTCTGCATATGATTTCCATGTAAATTATATACTTATGAAACTCGGGTGCCCTCCAAATGTTTTTAATTACCAACATTATCATCTCTCACAACTGACCATGAAGCATGGAAATCAATCATGTTGTAAACTTTAACATTTGAAGGCCACAAAGTTGTCTATTTATCAGACTTCTCTGAAGATCAAAGATTTTTGGAAAGGAATGTTACAGAATTATCTTCTTAATAGCGATATTGGATTACTCTGACTGGGGAGAATGTTAGGCATATGGTGTTAGCCTACAATGTTGGGTTGAAAATATATTAACCATGATGTTATGTCTTTAAGAGAACCTTCTAACTGTTAATTGGCCAATGGGTGTGTAAGTGTTTTCATGGCCATAAGAGGGAGCTAGTAAGGTAGCTTCTCTCTCTCTCTCTGAATTCACTGTGCTCTACTGTTACTGTTTTTGCTCTGTTACCTGAACTGTGTATTGACCTCTGGACCGGTAAGAAAACTTTGTATTTTGGATTGCTACTTGGACTGTTTATTTTTGACTGTGCATTTTTGTTTTTACACCACCTTAAAGTAAACTACTTTTTGCTTTTACAACTCAGTGTTTACTGTGTGACTCTTGCTGCTCTCAGTACCCTTCCTTGTCTGTGCAACTCTTTGGTAGCACAAGGAGATCTCTGCACAACAATTTCCTTATCACATACCACAGCTGGAAGCTTTTTCTCTGGCAAACTGATTATCTGAGTACTGGACACTTACTGTCTGTAATTTGAATGGTTCTGGTTTGTTGTGACGGACACACTCTAAGTACACTTGAATCAATGATAACTCACTTCCGGCCCAGCTGGGAACCATAGGTAGGATGCTGTTTTCTTCCTCTGCACTCTGGATTACCATAGAACAAATCGGAGAAGAATTCTACCCTGTTTGTTCTTCATCTTCTGTTTGATGGCCTTGCTTTGGTGTAGTCTGTCTCCGCTGAGCCACAGTGCCAAGTATAAAAATAACCAGTGCTTTTTTTGTAAAAGAAAAAGGTGCCGGAACTCACACATGTCATACAACCTGCCTTGCCTACCCTACAAGGTTCCATCCAAAAAAGGTGCCGGAACTCCGTTCTGAGCGTTCTATGAGAAAAAAAAAGCCCTGAAAATAACTGTATCTCACACAATCCCTATCTAGTTTTTAACCCATTGTTGGATGTTTCCATCACATTACACTAGAAGGAATTTTCACTGTCATTGTCCAATGGTCTTTCTTTTGCATAGGAAGCACTTGTGTAGTTTTCTTCTTTTTGCACTTTTTTTAAAAAAAAACATCCGAAGTCAAATGTTTGCTTCTGTTTCATCAGTGTAATCCTGTGAACATTTTTTTTCAGAGGGAAGCATCTCAAGAGTTTCTGTGGAGCTTCTGTTTTTAGCCTCAAAGCAGCATTGAGCAGATCTTGTTTATAAAAAAAATGTTTTAACCAAATTCAACACATTTTGTTTTAACAAAAAAAAAAACACAAACGTGGCTCATTTGAAAGGTGAAATTTTCCTGATGGAGGGCCTTGCATTTTGTCTGGCAGGATGGTCGTGTGACATCAGCAGTCTTGGTCAGTGCAATGTTCTGTTTCTGTCATCTCTTCTCTAATCCAGCTTCTGCGGTTCAATTACTAAATTCCAAGAGACCTGGAGTAGTACTCTGGCCATCCCACAGAAGGTATAGTAAATGTGTTTTAAATCATGTCAAATGTAAATGATATCAGGTGATACTAATTCACTTAGCAATAGCAATAGCACTTAGACTTATATACCGCTTCACAGTGCTTTACAGCCCTCTCTAAGCAGCTTACAGTTAGCATATTTCCCCCCAAAATCTAGGTCCTCATTTTAGCCACCTCGGAAGGATGGAAGGCTGAGTCAACCTTGAGCTGGTGAAAATAGAACTGCTGGCAGTTGGCAGGATTAGCCTGTGTTGCTGCATTCTGACCACTGTGCCACTCTTGGTTCCTGGATCCAGATTTTAGTTAATCTCATCCCTCTTTAACATCAACAGCTACCCTTATTTTTGTTCGAGACAATGTTGACTCCTAGTGACTACCTGGACAAGTCCCTGCAGTTTTTATGGCAAGATTTTTTGTCACCGCCTTTTCCCAGGGCTGAGATAGAGAGTGACTAGTGCCAGGCCATCCACTTGGCTTTGTGCCTAATGCAAGACTAGAACTCATGGTCTCCTGGTTTCTAGCTTGGTGCCTTCACTCCTATACCAAACTGGCTCTCTAACAGCTTTCCTAACTGCACTCAAATCAATGGGAATAGGATTATCCAATTTGGCTGGGCAGCTGAAGCTCGGCAAGTGTTTTAAAAAGATTTTCAATGATAGTGTCAAGCACTCAATGTTATTGAAGGTTTCACACTTCTCGTTGTCTACAGCTGCATTCTCACATATATCGAGAGAGTCCTGTTAAAGCGGGCACCAGAATCTTCAGTTATTCCCAAAGAATATAAATAGATGGGTTTAGACAGGAAGCCATCACCTTTTCAAAAGTAGAAAAATGTGTATTCAGACAGAAACCTCTATATCAGACTTCCTCGGCCTGGTCCTATCTTCCCAAGTAGGAAATTATACTACAACACACATGGGGTGGGATGGGGACAGAAGCGTTGGGAAAATTGGTTAAATTCTATAGCAAAGCTGATTATGGGCCACATGCAACTTATTTTGGGACCTGTGCTCTTCTGGGCAACCTGCTACCAGCTGGTTGATTGGCAGCTGGCCACACAAATGGTTAGAGGAGAAGCCTCATGGTTTCCAGAAAAGCAGCAGAAAAGTGGAGACTAAGCAGCAAATTTTTGCTCCTTTTCTATATTAAGTACTCATTCTCTTATCTTAAAGGTGGGGCAAGCTTGTTTCTGTAGTTTTCTAGGCAAATGTATCAAATCTATATTATTTGTTTTCTTCCTTCATTAGCTGGGGATTTTTCATTGAATTTGCTCCCTTGACGTTACTTCATTTTGGCAAGCATCTATTGAAAATTAGGTTTTCTTGTCAGTTGGATATGCTGTTGAAAATCTTCACTATGATAATGAGCCAAGTTCCCTGTGGAGCCAAAGAACACAAGCAGTAATACATGTAGATTTTTCTGAATTCCCTTTTTCACTGCAGGTATTTAGGATACGTTTGTGATCTAATAGCAGACAAGCCTGTCCAGCCTCACTGCAAGCCTTTAACCATCAAATCAGTCCTTCTCAGCCCAGTGCCCTGTTTCAACAAGCAAAGAAATGGCTGCCGGCCTTTCTGTGACATCCTTATTGGAGAAACTAGAATATTTACAACATCACAGGAGTATGAAAGAATGAAGTAAGTTCCTTTCTGTTGACCGGGCAGATAAAATCCCACTTTGGTTGTTTAATATATATTTACCTATGGTAGCACATAGGGACGCAGTGGCTCAGTGGGTTAGGATGCTGAGCTTGTCGATCAGAAGATTGGCAGTTTGGCGGGTCGAATCCCGAGTGCCGTGTAGCAGAGTGAGTGCCTGTTACTCCTCTTTCCAGCTTCTGCCAACCTAGCAGTTCAAAAGCACGTAAAAATGCAAGTAGAAAAATAGGGACCACTATGGTGGGAAGGTAACAGCATTCCGTGTGCCTTTGGCGTCTAGTTATGCCGGCCACATGACCACAGAGACGTCCTCAGACAAGCGCTGGCTCTTCGGCTTTGAAACAGAGATGACCACCGGCCGCTAGAGTTGGAAACGACTAGCACGCATGTGCGGGGAACCTTTAACTTTACCTTTTATGGTAGCACAGGTGAGCTAATTCAAGATCTAGGCACCCTGGCTTTCCATCAATTATGACTGATGTTGATTGGATCTTAGCAGCTACTTGCCTCCTTCAGGGAGATAGAAATCTCAATTGAAGTTCTCATACCTTTGACGGATCTCCTACGTTCATCCATCCATATGCACCTTCCTTCAGACTGACATAAATCAGCCAACCCTTTTGTGCATTTATTAGACATGGATTCCATATAAGGTAAAGGTAAAGGTTTCCCCGCACATGCGTGTTAGTCGTTTCCGACTCTAGGGGCCGGTGCTCATCTCCGTTTCAAAGCCGAAGAGCCAGCGCTTGTCCGAGGACGTCTACGTGGTCATGTGGCTGGCATGACTAGACGCCAAAGGCACACGGAACGCTGTTACCTTCCCACTGTAGTGGTCCCTATTTTTCTACTTGCATTTTTACGTGCTTTCGAACTGCTAGGTTGGCAGAAGCTGGGACGAGTAACAGGCGCTCACTCTGTTACGCAGCACTCGGGATTCGACCGACCATCTGATCGACAAGCTCAGTCTCCTAACCCGCTGAGCCACCACGTCCCTCTGGATTCCATATATTTGATGATATTTTGTCTTCCTCTGAAGTTTTGCTTTTGCTTCTGAGCAGCTTGAATGTCACACATCCCCTGCTAATAGTATTTCAGTATACAGTAACGTTTGACCATAAACAGCTTACATGTAGATGCAGTGAAAATTTTATGAGTTGCACAGAATTTACTATATGAGCTGTTGTCTGTATAATCTATGAACTGAGCAGTTTTTGAGAATAGCCAGATCATTACACTCAGAAGTCAGAATAAAAATAAATAATATGTTTATTTTAATCCCCGCATTGAGCTTTTTGACTCCACCCAACTCAACTACAGTGAACTGCAGCGTTCACCTTCCGGGTTATAATTCTTTATTCACTGTGAATTCTGTGTTTTGATTCCTCATGAATACCACTTTAGACAGAATGTTCTGCTTGCTTTTTTCCCTTAGGGAATTCCGTGTTCAAGAAGGAAAAGTTGTTATTCCACTAGGAGTCACTGTCCATGGTGATGTAGTTGTTTCTGTCTACCATATGCGATCAACCATTGGGGGACGGCTTCAAGCTAAAGTATGACTTGATGTATCTTTTAAATGCAAGGTTAAACGTTAAGGAATATTAGCTGATCCAAAATATTTTAATATTATGCTATAAAAATTGGATTTAAGCATATCACTCAGAAGGACAGTTTGTTAGAGTAATGAGTAAAATGTAAGGATATGGAAAAGCAAATTTAGAAAAGTTATCATGTTTCTTACTGAAAACTCTTTGGTACCTGAAGGAAAAAAATTTGCTCTGATAATGTTGCTGAAATATTATGTTCACACCAGTACTTGATGTCAGCAAATAGAAAAGGAGCAGATTCATTCATTACCATGGTTGCTACAGAAGCAACACACATCCTGCATATAACAAGCATTGGGTCAAAGGATAATATGAAAAATACTGCTTCCACAACCAGTCCAGCCCTGGATCAACCAATTAAGCAAAACAAGAATGTGCTTGTGGCACTCCAGGGTATTTCTCTCTAGCTATCATGCCCTTAACACTTTCACTGCCAAACTCAACTTTAGTTTTTATTTCTTATTGGGTCAGCCGTCAGTCAAGCAATGGAAAGCCAAGGGACCCTGTTGTGGGGCTGTGTTTAGTGCATCAAATGGTCTTAATCCAGCCCTGAAGCAGTCAGAAAAATCCAGTGATTCCTGCCCTAGTTAATTGGACTGTTCTTAGAAAAGAGTTAGTGAGGTGCTTTGATCCTATGTTTGAGGAGAGTGACTAGTCACTTGGTCAACTTTCATGCCTAAGGCAATATTAGTTCCTAGCCAGGTGCCTTAATCACTAGAGGAAATTGGCTCCCTAGACCAGGGGTAGGCAACCTTGGCTCTTTTATGACTCGTGGACTTCAACTCCCAGAATTCCTGAGCCAGCATGGTTGCCTACCCCTGCCCTAGACCAAGGGTCCCAAACCCCTGGGCCATGGCCCACTACTAGGCTGTGAGCTCTTTGGAACCGGGCATCTCCACTTGTACAAGCAGCAGGCAAGTGCACATGCACGCATCCCCACTTGCACAAGCAGCGGGTGATCATGTGTGTGCATGCGCCATTTGTGCTTGCGCGGAACCATCCCCTCTCCCCCTCCTGTCTGGTCTGCAAAGCTGGAAAGTTTGGGGAACTCTTCTCTAGACCAAATTTTCATTTTTTTCATTGCTTCAATATTTTTTATATTTGTTTATTTATTTATACAGTAATAAAATTGAATCCTTCCATAATACACACCTGAAATTTGCTATTGTTTTCTTTAATTTTAAAATTACGTGTGTTTAACATTTCTTACAGATGACAAACACACAAATGTTCCAGATTCAGTTTCACACTGGATTCGTACCTCTGGGATCAACAACATTAAAATTTACTAAGTAAGTATCATTAGAACACTGAACTGCATATAGGACAGGGGTAGGCAACCTTGGCTCTTTTATGACTCATGGACTTCAAGTCCCAGAATTCCTGAGCCAACATAGCTATGCTGGCTCAGGAATTCTGGGACTTGAAGTCCATGAGTCATAAAAGAGCCAAGGTTGCCTACCCCTGATATAGGAGGATATTATGAGGTCTTCTTGTAATAAGCATCTCAAAAAGCTAACAAGTGGAAACTGTAGATTTGATTTGTTCAAGAAATATTAATTCACCTCCAAAACAGGAATATTTCAAATTAGGTTGTAGAATATAATTCCACAAGAACAATTCCAATGCTTTAGCGAAGTAAATTCAGCTGCGAAGTGAGTAAAATATTTCAACGTATCAAATCTAATTTTTAATAAATCAAATTAAGCACAGGCCGATTCTAATAAACTCACAGTATAATTATTGCAAAGTTTAGACCACATGGGAATTTAAAATTAATTTCAACTTATTCTTCTGCATCAGGCTTGGGCATCCTATTCATGTAATATGTGAGCTGTGAGCAAGGCTAATCAATGCTCATTGCTCAGAAGCCTGCAAACCAGCCACTATATAGAGATGAATTTAGGTAATTAGAGAAGCCAACAGTGCTAACTTGGCCAGAGAATTCTACTTAAGTCCTTTCAGCTGCACTAATAACTATTTCTCTTTTCTGTTAGCTGAAGAAGTCAGTCAATGCTCAGGAAGTAGTAATTAAGTTGTAGTAGCAGAGGTGTTGAGAAGGCTTACAAGGATCATAACTTCTTCTGTGAATGCTTAGGTTGGGTCATAGATTTCTGTAAAACTATCTCATGCGGGAAGTAGGTTTTCACCCAAGAAAACATTAAATGTGAATGCACCTTTTTATCTCCTCTAAAAGGAACTATGTACAGGTAGTCCTTGACTTACGACCACAATTGAGCCCCAAATTTTTGTAGTTAAGTGACACGTTTGTTAAGTGAATTTTACCCCATTTTATGACCTTTTGTACCACGGTTCTGAAGTGAATCACTGCAGTTATTAAGTTAGTGACATGGTTGTTAAGCGATTCTGGCTTCCCCATTGACTTTGCTTGTAAGAAAGTCATAAAAGGTGATCACGTGACACCCCCCCAACCACTGCAACATCATAAATATGACTCAGTTGACAAGCTTCTGAATTTTGATCACATGACTGCGGGGCTATCGCAACAGTCATGAGGGTGAAAAACAGTCATATGTCACATTTTTCAGTGCCATTGTAACTGAATGGTCACTAACTGAACTGTCGTAAGTGGAGGACCACCTGTGTGTCTTTTCCTTCAGGTATCTATGACATATTTTCTGTATTTATTCATTTGGAGTCTGGGAATACATTTAAGTCCAAAATACCCTTCTTTGTTTCTAATGCAAAATGTACTCCAACGTCCAGATACTTACATCTTAACTAAAAATTTTATTAGGAAGTTCGATTGGACTTCTTCCTACCACGTACCATTAGCAGTTCGTTTAAAAAGAATTAATCCTATGGCATTAGTAATTGTCATTGCTACATTCAGGCTCAAAATATGATTTAACAGGCGATCTTCCAAACCCTTTCTTTGATTTCATTTGAATCTTTAGGCCTGAGCTGGATGCCTGTGACTCACCAGAAAAATACCCCCAACTCTTCCACGTCATTGTGGAGATAGAAGTAGACTCCACTGATAGGCAAACTGACTTAACTCCTCCGTGGGAGAATTTCACCACAAAAGACATCAACCCAAGCATTCTTTTCTCATCGCCTCAGGAACATCAAGACACCCTTGCTCTGGCAGGTAAGGGGGATTAATCCCCAACCTGGTGCCCACATAGATGACGAGTTCCACTTCATAAAATCCCCAGTCAGCATGGCCAAAGACTGGAGATTTCAGCTTTCATGAAAATATCAAGCTTGGCTATTTTAAATTCACTCATCTTTGATTTACCTGGACTCCTTTTACATTATAGGTAGAAGTTCTGTAGATGCAGCACCAGATAACCTAAAGAATGTTGGCCAGGGTGCATTCTTGTCATCTCTCAGCTGGCAAGGTAGATATGATTTCTCCTCAAGTCATCTGTATTTCAGGACTCGCCGTTAAGTTATTAGTTTCCTTCCCTCCTTCATCTTGCTGCCTCTTTTCAGGGACCTCACACATATTACGCCGTCATCCACAGCCATTCTTTAATTTATACAAAATACCTGCATGTGCAAGGAATTCAGCTGAAATTTCTAAGACACAGCCAGATTTATTCTTGCTATTTGCACACAGCAATGTATGGCTGGAAAAACAACAACACTGGAATGCAAACCCCATACATTCATTTATATTTTGGATATTCTTCGCGCGTCGAGAATGAAACACTATTACTTGGATTAAGAATAACTTAATTAATTATTATGGTTGGTATCGTCTGCTTTCACGTGTGGCTGTTTTACCCCCGGGGATTTATTTTTTTTCCTGCCATAGAAGAACCACAAAGCTGCCAGCTAACACGCTGTTTTTACTACTTAGATCAAAAGGCAGAAAGAACCAGTTCTCATCCCGGCTCTGAGGACAGGGCAGCACTGGTCCATGAAGAAAGCGAGCAATCCGACGAGGAACTGTTATCCCTCTCCAGTCAGCACAGCGGCACCAGCACTGACAAAATCCATGGCACTTCAAAGCCCAGCAAAAAGCAGCAAGAGCAGCCAGGCCCTCCTCCGCCAGAGGACGTAGATCTTCTAGGTTTGGACGGTACTCCGATGAACTATCCAGCAGCCTCCACTGCACTACCATCTAACTCAGACTTGCTGAGTGACCTTTTCGGGGTTGGAAATTCCGGAGGATTAAACCAAGGTGGTCAGGGAGCTGTTGAAGATGTCTTCCAGATGGGCGGAGCTGGCTCGGCACAGTCAACTCCACGGCGGCCTGCAACATCAGCATCCCCATCGTTGTCCCCAAGAATAGGAGAAGGTAAAAAAAAAATCTTAACCATAACCTTGTTTTACAAAGAAATTCGCTTTAAGCAATTGATGCTAAACAAGATTCCTCATGAAAAAGAGTTGTGTCTTTCTTCCTTTGGATTCATAAAATTACTCTTCGTGATTATTCGTTCATACAGCTACTAACTGCTAGATTTTAAGACATCTGCATAGAAGATTTTTTCTTTTTAATCTCCCCTCAGAACTCAGATGTAAATGCCCTCCATTTAGTGCTGGACAATTTTCCCTATTTGCCAGCAGTTTCTTCACTCCCTCTATTTTATGCTACTTAGGAAAATCTGGATTTTTTTTTTGAAGGATAGGCATAGTATTGCATTGGGAGATAAGAGAATGGGAGAGTTTCCTTGTGTGAATTTTCAATCCTTTCTAGCCCAGTTGTATATTTTAAGACAGAGACTGTGAATATGTGCAATATAAGATCCAGTTCAGAACCATACATTTTCTTGTTTTGATCCCAAGAAGTAATCCTTTAATAAATAAAAAAACCTTTATTGTCAAAGTACAACATGTGTACATTGAGATTAGCTGAGCCTCCCCCCCGTGCTCTTTCCCCCCAACACACAGTGACAACAAACCCTCCATCCTACCACACCATGTGAACCAACTACATCGCACACCGGCCTCCCAAGTCAATTCTGCATAAGTTCACAGAGATTATATCCCATTTAAAAGCCTAACAGCCCACGGATAAAAGCTATTTTTCAGCCTGTTGGTACGGCTGGCTATACTCCTATATCTCCTACCGGATGGTAGGAGAGTAAAGAGATACCGTCCAGGGTGTAAGTCATCCCTGAGAATCTTTCTCACTCTTCCAAGGCAACGAGCCCTGGCGATGTCATCCAGTGGTGTCAGGGGACAGCCCACAATGTCTTGTGCTGTGCTCACTAGTAGGAGGATGGCTAGGAGAGAATCAGGATTACAAGATGAAAAAAAAATCCATCTTTAACAAGGAATGCTTTATTAGGCTCTCGTTGATTTCATCTATTGCTACTCTGGTCACTTAGTTTTTGAAAAGAATTGTGAATTCTATTAACTAGACGTAATGCTAGCCAGCTATTATTTACCTGGTTTCTTTCTCTAGCCTGATTGTATACTATATGCCAATGGAGCAGGATATGTTATGACACCTACTGGCACATCCTGTGCCCTTGCACATATAATTGTTTACCTATGCAATCTGAATTGCCTATTTATAATGTGGCAACAGGCATTCTTGATAAGTATTTGCTGAAAGTTGTGTGTCATCTATCATCACCACAGCATGGGTCCACTGTTATTTTTCGCAACCTAATGGCTACTGTGATCTCCCTCTCCATTTTTACATTGGATTAAAAGAATTGTGACACTTGCTTTGGCAATGGTTCACCTTAATGACACAGTTTATGTAAAGTTAAGAATATTACAATATTTCTTTAAAATGTAAGTATATTCCCACTATTGGAATAGAAGGAGAAGCATGTTCTTACAACTATTTTTTTTCCAGCAACCGCCTTTGACCCATTTGGGGGTAGTCCTAAGCAACCTGTCCCAGATCTTTTAGGCTCTTTCCTTTCATCAAATGCCAAAAGTGATCCTTTTCTTCAAGCGACAAGGAGTCCTTCACCTACAATGCAAGGGGATCCTTTTAGCATGGGTACGATGTCTTCTTTTATTTTTGAATTAGGAGAAAAAGTGATGAATGGTACCAACCTTTTCCCTCTTGAAATGTGGGCTATTTGCAAAGGTGCTGTGAACAGTATCTGTTCACGAATGAAGGCAAATATATGTGTCCCAGGATAATATTGCAGGATCCAATCTGGGTTGGTGATCGGGACCAGAAGTTTAGTTTTCCAAGCTTTTGGATGCATGCTGGAGCCCATCCTGAAGGAACTTTTCTCTCTGGTGACTGACCCAGATTGGATCCTTCTGTATCTGTTCAGCAGTAAAATATCCACGTTCATTTCATTAAGAATAACAAACCATAGAGTTCAAATTGTTGGCAAGTCAAGCAGCAGAACATTGGGTGGTTATTAGTAAGCATTTTGGGGGGAACTCATATTTTTTTTAAAAAATGTGAATAAGACTGTAATTTTATTTGTAAAAAATGTGGAATCTGTTCATCGTCAGTGATCCAGCTCAACCATGGCAGACACTTCCCAGACACTCGAAGTGGCATGGCTGCATGAGGAAATTATTGCTTACATTTAAGTCATTGGCGTCTTCTGTTAACATGAAGTAGAAACCTGTTTCATACACACAGTATCAAGTGTTTATTTTCCAATCTTTCCATGGCTGCCTTCTGCTTTTCACCCAATGTTATGGAAAAAAATCTTATCTGGTGTCTAATAATCCATTGGCATTATTAGCTGGTCATTGGCACAACTGATATTTCTATATTGAGAACTCCAGTTCAAACACAAGGCCTCTTTGATAATTGACCCTGCCAATATTTCAGAATGAGGTTATGCACACCTGATCCCCTCCAGGGTTTGTACTAGAGCAGCAATGGCAAACCTTTTAGAGACCGAGTGCCCAAACTGCAACCCAAAACCCACTTATGTATCCTCGGGTGCTGGGTGGGCATGGCCCATTGGGTGGGTGTGGCCCATTGGATGGGCGTGGCTGCGGTGGTAACAGCAGACTGGGTGGGACTAAAAAGTTCAATCAATCAATTCCAACTTTGTGAGATCTTTTTTTTTCCTGCAAGAAGTTGAAATTGATTGATTGAACCTTTTTTTTTGCACACGGCATCGAAGGCCTAAAGCGAAAAAGTTTATAAAACCCAGCTGAAGTTCTAGGACTGGGGCGATGGCGCACGTGCCCACAGAGAGGGTTCTGCGTGCCACCTGTGGCACCCGTGCCATAGGTTCGCCACCACAGTCCTAGAGTCTAGACCAGTGGTAGGCAACCTTGGCTTTTTTATGACTCATGGAGTTGAACTCCCAGAATTCTTGAGCCAGACATGCTGGCTCAGGAATTCTGGGAGTTGAAGTCCATGAGTCATAAAAGAGCCAAGGCTGCCTACCCCTGCGACTCTAGACTATCATAGCAAGGGCATCCACCATTAAGGACAAGGAAAGGATTAAAAAAAATAAAAATCTAAAATGTCTAAGGTCCAAAAATACCTGGACACAATAGTCAACACAGCTAATATTTTGGGAATTGTGTTCCCTCAAATGTTATTGCAGAACAATTTTGTCCATCCTCCTACTTTATACAATTGGGAAGATGCAAAAATGGTTGAAGGAGGCAATGCTTTCTTCTGAGTAAATAAGTAGAATTTTAGCCTTCATGCATTCTAATAAATAAATAAGTTGCTAGAGGCTAACACTTTGCTTTGCAGCACTGAAATTTGTATTTTCTTTTTAAATAAGTGATATGGAATTGGGAACATACTAGTGCACTGATATCCATTAGCTACATGTGGTTTAAGCATTTTTAATAGGCATTGTTGCATGACAGTCTTTAGGGGTTGCATGACAACTTCCTCCTATGTAAAGTTCATGAACCTGGATTTTCTAGGTGACAAAAAGCATGTATGTTGATTTTCTGAAAATGAATGTAGAACATTTTAGGTATTAAGTTCTGCTGAAATTAGTACTCACAAGCTATTTATTTTGAGAAAATTGCTTATATATATATATATATATATATATATATATATATATATATATATATATATATATATATATATATATATATATATATATATATATATATATATATATATATATATATATATATATATATATATATACAAATGGACGGAGAACTTTTTATACCACTATTTTAAAAATATTGCTAAATGGCAATATTTATCTTTTAAGGTTCTTCCAGTACACCCACTGTTTCCATTCAGCCAGATATTTCAGGAGACTGGGAATGGCCTAGTAAATCAGGTTTGTCTGAAACTAATATATAATATGTTTAAGATGATGTATAGCAATAGCACTTAGTGCTTTGCAGCCCTCTTTAAGTGGTTTACAGAGCCAGCATATTGCCTCCAACAATCTGGGTCCTTATTTAACCAAAGGAAGGATGGAAGGCTGAGTCCACCTTGAGCCAGTTAGACTAATAATTAACATATTTAAGATGATTTATGTGAAAGGTGTTCACTGTGACATTCATCATCAGTTTCTAAGTACTGTAGTTATTTGTTTGTAAGATGTATATTTCACCTTCCCTTCAAAAGCTCAAGATGACATAGTACATAGCACTATTTGGGGTGGAGGGTGCCTTCAAATTTGTATTGATTCCTGGTGATTGCCAGGACCAGTCATTGTATTTTGCTTAGCAAGACTTTTGGAAGTATTTTGCCATTGCTTTCATCCTAGAGAGAGAAAGACTGGCCTAAGATCACACAACTGTTTTCATGCCAAAGGCAGGATTAGAACGTATTGTCTCCTACTTCTTAGCCTGGTGCCTTCACCGCCTACACCAAACTGACTCTGTCTAAATGAAGTGGCAGTTTGATTCCTATCAGGAATGTAAGAGGGGATCCACCTCTGTCAATTGTTACTTAAGGTTTGGAAATATGCTTGTTCAATGGACACAACACATTTAACTTTAAATGTTGAACAAGAACTGCCCAAAGGTGTTGCAGAAGTCCTAATGAAATATAAAAATATTACATCCAGAAAAGTATTGATGTATTACAGAGATTTTACAAAAGCATGTGTACTGTAAGTTATACATGCTTTTATTTATATTTATCTAGTTGTCAAAAGCCTTTTTTATACTACATGAGCCAAGTTAACTTCTTTATTCCCTGTTTACTTAATAGCATAATTTAATGAAAAAGTAATCTAGATATTATTTTTTCTACTCTAGTTTGTCAAAGGTTATTTGGTGCTTTGTTGAGACTTGTTCAACGTTGTTGTTTGAATATATCTTCAACACAGACCTTGTAGAAAGACATATTCCCAATTATATTAATGATATGCTTTGCTTATATTGAGCTAACCAACTAGTTTATGCAGTTGGGTTGTGCTACTTTTAGCTCTGATATCATTCAATTAGATTTAATAAACTTGCTTTTTCCTCTTCTTACGTCATCTAGGTATGGTGAGCAAATCAACTGCTTCCAGCCCTACAGGATCAGTGCACAACACCCCTACACATCAAGCTAAACCACAAACTCTGGATCCTTTTGCTGACTTGGGAACTCTTGGTGCAAATCTAGCAGGTTGACTAATGATTGCACGCCAAAAGACATGTGTATTCAGAAGTACATGTTCATATAACAGCATGCTCTTATTAATGTCTGTTGCTTGCGTCTCCAGAATGAATAACCATAGTCAGCCCATGAATGGCAGATAACAAAATGCTGCCACTTTCCCAGCTCTCAAGTGTCTAATACGGAGCCCTAGACAAATGTTAAGTTATTGGGGGCTCTTCTAATGCTAATAGATTATATCATATGAATAGTTTAATTGATGATCTTCAACAGTACATTATCTAAAAGTTGAGCAATTAGAAGTTACATATCTCATTCCATCTACCATCGCAGCTTTGGTTTTGTATGAGAAGAATTGCCCATCTTAACCAACCCAATTAAGGAAATAAGTAAGCACATGAACTGCAACCCAATTAACTGATCATAAAATGTATGGAATTGTCCATTTTTTCCAAGATCTTTCCAACGCCTTTTATAAAAAGCTTTCCCCCATTTTTTTCATTAACCTTTAAAGCTTACTAGGATAGTACCAACTACACTTATACTTTTCTCTCCTGTTTGCTGCCTCGTTTGTTTAAATTTCCCACTGATGTTGAAATAAGGTCCCTCTTTCCTGGATTGGTTTTCTGTTGGTTTATCAGGCCAAATCAAGGCCAAATAGATAATTGATGTGCTGTGGCATGGCTGTTTGTACAGTAGTTATTATCTTTTTTTATTGATCTCACAGTGTCATGGGGATCTTTTAGAACTGGAGGTGGAAATCACACGTGCACGCACACGCATTAGTGGAAGCTTTCTGCTTCTTTTCACTATTTACAGGGAAGCCATTTGCAGCAGTTATTTACATCAAATATATACACACAATTTCAGTGCTCACTCAATGTCAGGTTTCCTCCTAAGCGTCCCTCCCTCTTCCTTCCCTTTTTAAGCTCTAGCTCCCTGCGTCCTCTCCCTTTTCTGGGATTATGAAAGAGAGAATGAAAAGAAAGGAATTTATTTTGATTTATTGTAAGATGCTCAGCATGGCTTGACTTTCCTCTGTATCTATTCATCTACAGTACTGCTTCTCCATTGGTCAAAGAACCTTTCTCAGGAATCCTCTGCCTAGTCCAGGGGTAGGCAACCTTGGCTCTTTCATGACTCGTGGACTTCAACTCCCAGAATTCCTGAGCCAGCCATGCTGACTCAGGAATTCTGGGAGTTGAAGTCCACGAGTCATAAAAGAGCCAAGGTTGCCTACCCCTGGACTAGTCCTTTCCTCAGAGGGCTTTGCCCATAACCCATGTACCTCCTTCCTTCCTGCCTTGAGGCTTGGGGAAGATGTCCTCTCTCTGTGCCTTCACTTCCCTTCTTCCAGGGACCTTTCTTTTCTCTCCCCAACTGGTGACTGCTCTGCACGTCCACAAGACTTCACTGTCCAGCTTCTGTCTCCAACTACCCTATTTTACACAGCATTTTTTCCTGTTTCCTTCTTCTTCTTCTCTCTCTCTCCCTCCCTCTCATTTGCAATCTGACCAGCAGCATGTCCCTCAGAAACTTGGAGGTGGGTGCTATCTCTCTCCCCCAGGGCTGTAGTTCCCCCAACATCCATATATCAGACTGGACCAATGGGCCTGCTGCCTCTACACCTCCTCATATCAGCCTGCCTAGCAGGAGTAGTAGCGACAACATAGATAGCCTTCAAGCCCAGGACTGAGCTGTTCCTCCTTTTCCCCTCACTCCATTTGTTGGCTCACACCAGCAGCTATGCCAGGGCGTATGCCACAAGTCAGCAATAGGGAAATGATACAAAGATGCAAGCAAAAAGTGTAGCATTAGGATTACAGTTGATGATGTCTTAAAATATATTCTTAATGAATAGAATGATGCCTTGAATATGATGAACAAGTCTCTTGATTATGTATTTGAGTTGATTGGATGACTTTTTGTTTTGATCCCCACCCGCACCCCAAGCAGTTGGTCAACCACAACTTCTTCCTGCAGTTGAAAGTAATGGGACATATAAATTTATTTGTTCTGGAGAAGTTGAAGGGTACAGTCATTCTCCACTCTTATTCCCAAATCTATTAGGAAATATGTCTTATAACGGAGGTCACCAACCTTTCTCAGTTGGCAGACCGGAGGGAGAGGGAGGGGGCAACATTTTATGCGAACAGGGCTGCGAGCATGTGCACGATGCAAATGGGGTGGTACTGGTGCCCATGTGATACTCGCTAGCCTTGCCCTGTTCTTACACAGCGCTCCATTTTTGCTCCCCGTTGGGCGTCGTTGACCTGTTTTCGTGCCCCGCAGCGCGGCATCCTATTTTTGCACCCCATGGCATGGCATGGCACTAGCACAAGTGAGGGTGTGTGCAAGCACATGTGTGTGCACTGGCCGCCTGTCCTGCAGCCCAGTGGCCAGCAGGCCACGGCCTGGCAGTGTACTGTGGCCCACAGGTTGGGGACCCCTGTCTTATAAGATCTGTGTGCCTATATACTATTGCAGGGTACAATACTTTTTAGCATTTATAATCTTGGAAATGTATTTTATTTACAGTTCCCAAGACTTGATACTTGGTTATAGGTGTAGCAATTCTCATTCTGGTTGCTTACTAAGCCAAACATAGCATTAATAAATTGCTTTAATTCACGTTCCAGGTTGTCCTTCCTTTGCCAGCAAACCCAATACACCTACAGGAATGGGAGGGGTTTTTCCTCCTATGGGATCACCACAGAAACCATCTCCCCAACCAATGGGAGGTGGCAGCTGGCCACAGGCCTCTGGATTCCCTAGGCCTCAAACCCAGTCTAAACCTCAACAAAGTATGCCTCATTCTTCTCCGCAAAATAGGCCGAATTATAATGTGACTTTTTCTGCAACGCCTGGTGGTCAAAATGACCGTGGAAAAGGATCGGGCAGTTCTGGTAACTGAACTTTTACTTTTTTGAACTATATTTTAATACAAATATGTTGCTTGGTAGGCTACGAAGTGTGGTATTTTCATGGCAAGTCTCAGTTAACTATGATATAAGTGACATGTCTGAAATTAAACTAGACTTTATAGTATTATATTCTACAATAAATTTCATTAGATGTGGAAAGAGAATAACAAAACCCAGCTATACCATTTTACAGCATCGTACTTATAATTAAAAAAATTAATTACCTCACGTTCACCAGTTTAAAAGAGCTGAACTTCTCAGATGCAAATGAAAATTAGATTCATATTATTTGAACTGCTGAGCGAGTTTAAGCCCAAAATGGGCATATCTGGTAAATCAAAGAAGAGGAATCTTATTCAGATGAATAGGCTAGAAAAGGCATAAACGTCAGGTAGTCCTCAACTTACAGCCAAAATTGAGCCCAAAATTTCCATTGCTAAGTGAGTTATTAAGAGAGTTTTGCCCCATTTTATGACCTTTCTTGCCACAGTTGTTAAGTCAATCTGGCTTCCCCATTGATTTTGCTTGTCAGAAGGTCGCAAAAAGTGATCACATGACCCCGGGACACTGCAACCGTCATAAATACATGCCAGTTGCCAAACATTCAAATTTTGATCATGTGACCATGGGGATCCTATAACAATCATACGTGTGAAAAACAGTCATAAGTCACTTTTTTCAGTGCTGTTGTAACTTTGAATGGTCACTAAACGAATGGCTGTAAGTCAAGGACTACCTATATACATTTCCATAAAAGATCGGTAGTTGAATCTCCACTGAGATGCTGTTGGGGAAAGCTCTGCTTACAACATTAGCAATGAAGGAGAAAGTATGTTTTTCTGTGTTCTAGAGGCCCACATATTACCTTGTTTGGCTTAAGTTCTGTGGTGCAGTAATTTGATCGTCTCAGAGAAATATTCCAGTCTCTCAAATCAGGAATAATAATACTTATTTTTATTTTATTATTCAGATTCTAAGCCCAAACTGTCTGCTGATTTTGAGGATCTCTTGTCTGGTCAAGGTTTTAATGCTCATAGAGACAAAAAGAGTCCCAGAACAATAGCAGAGATGCGAAAAGAAGAAATGGCCAAAGAAATGGATCCTGAAAAATTAAAAGTAAGCATTGGGGTAGTTTAGAAATTTTTAAATTAAAGTTTCAAAGGTGTCTTAGGATGCAGTATTAATTATGTATGCCATACATAAATAATGTCAATATGCTATAGCAGCTTCTCAGGATGTTTTGCATTGGTTGTTTCTTTTCTTTATAAGTTCAAAATGTTATCATCCACATAGTGATAGTGATGGTAGAAAGGAGGGGATAGAGAGCTGAAACTCCATTTTAAAATTCAAATTTATATATTTATTCCTGCTTCAGGAGAGTAGTTTGAGATTTCTATATAATGAAATAATCTTTTTCCCCCCTGGAATTTTGAAACAGTCTTAAGCACATTTAGTGTAATAGGAATAATTTACATCCACCTCTTTAGCTGTTTGCTATCTCTCTGCATAGATCCTCGAATGGATTGAAGGGAAAGAGAGAAATATAAGAGCATTGTTATCTACCATGCATACAGTGCTATGGGAAGGAGAAACGAAATGGAAACCTGTGAGCATGGCTGATCTTGTAACTCCAGAACAAGTGAAAAAGGTTTATCGGAGAGCAGTACTTGTTGTTCATCCTGATAAAGTAAGAAACCATGTCTTGGGATTCATGTTTTACAAAACTAATGTTCTAGTTCTGTGTATTGCTGCAGGCAACTTCAGATACACAAACAACTGTGCATTGCTGTTACCATTATTACTTTAAAATATTAAAACCATCTACATCAGAGGTCTCCAACCTTTTGGGCACCAGGGACCGGTTCCGTGGAGAAAAGTTTTTAGGCGGACTGGAGAGTGGGTGGGTTTGTGTGCTGCCTGCACCACACGGTTGGGGCTTTGTTTGTTTGTGCGGACCAGTTGCTGGCATGCCGTCTGTTCTGTACCAGCCTGCTACCGGCCCTGCAGATAAGGCAGGGACAACCCCTTTTACAAGAAGGCAAGAGGCTGGAACTAAGCCTGCCAAATTTATTAACATAAAAACATAAACAGAGCAAAGAGAGCAAAGAGAGCAAACATGAACCATGAAACAGGAACTATTCAAACGGTTGCCTTCAGCAAACCAGCCCTCCCACGCATTCCCCTTTTATACAGTTCAGGGCGTGGCTTCTCTCTGCCTCCTTCCGAGGTGCCCCATTGCCTTCCTCTGTTTACTCCTGATTGACTGCCTCCTGCATCGGGTGTCCTTGAACAGGGCCAGCTGTGGGTCATCTTCATCCACGCTGTCAGGCTCACACAGCTGGGTCTGCGTCGTGACCAGGTGGGAGGGGCCTGGCTGAGGGCTCTCATCAGCAAGCTCTCCAACCCCCTCAGCAACCTCTCCAACACCCCCCTCCTCCTCCTCTGAATCATCCGACCCAAATGCCGAACCCACAGGCTGACCCTGAATCACAACACCGTGGTCCGGTACTGGTCCACGGACCAGGGTTTGGGAACCCCTGATGTACATGAGATGGTTTGTTGGCTATATACAATGCATCTTGATAATCTTTCATTCATACTAGATCTACATAACCCAGGGAGAAGACTTGAAATTGATTGTCCTATCAGGAGGGGAAGGGGAGAGATAGTTTAGGTGTGAAATTTCAGGATAACTTGCAATATTTCTCTTTTCAATATTAAAAAAGTCTAGAAAGTTCCAATAGGTTTCATTTAAAGTGGGGGGGGAGGAGAAAAAAAATATTTCTTGCGTTTTAATCCTCACAATGACTTTTTTAATTTTTAAAAAAGTGTGATCTGAAAACCTAATAGCCCCAGTTTAGGAATAAATACACAAAGGACTCCAGGTTTGATTTTGTGATAAGCAACATTTTTTTGTTGCTATTAAGGCTACATTGATTGGCAATTGTTAGCTAGCTAATGAGAGAGTCTTTAGCACAAGTATTTCTTTAGCATAAATGAACATGTACAACCTATATCAATCCCACTATAATCGAAAGTGTGCAACATTAATTTTATTGTCCTTTCTTTGTTGCTTTGATAAGTAAGACTTTTCTGAGATAATCAAACTTGATAAAATGTGCAGTGTTCCACAAATGAATAATGCAGCTTTGTGCTATGTTTCAAAAACAAGACTTAACCCACCCTCTATTTGTTTTAAAAAAACTCTCTCACACACACACTCACACACTCACTCACTCTTTCTCTCTCACACGCACATTTCTCTTGCGAGGTTTCTAGTTCTCCTTTGGTTTTATTGTATTTTTTTATAAAGTGAAGTTCCACCATTTCACAGTTTCCCCCATCACCTAAAAACCCTTTCACCTGAGGTGACTAGTACAAAACGAAGCCCTAGACGCAGGGGTAGGCAACCTCGGCTCTTTTATGACTCATGGACTTCAACTGCCAGAATTCCTGAGTCAGCATGGCTGGCTCAGGAATTCTGGCAGTTGAAGTCCATGAGTCATAAAAGAGCCGAGGTTGCCTACCCCTGCCCTAGACTTAGTCTTTTTTAAAAATAAAAAATAAAATAAAATTAAGAAACCATGGAGAAAAATGGATTTGCCTAAGCAAACCCAAATTTTTGTTGGATTTTTTTGTGTGTGTTTGTGTGTACGTACTTTCCAAATAGATTTTTGTACTTACGAGGCTTGTTGTTTTGCTTTTCTTCCAGGCCACCGGACAGCCATATGAACAATATGCAAAGATGATTTTTATGGAGCTCAATGACGCCTGGTCAGAATTTGACAACCAGGGTCAGAAGCCTTTGTATTAGCATCCCTCCTCCAGACGTTGCTGTAGATCTGTACTAGTGCTTGTATCGTTCCTTGCCACATGATTTTCACAGCTGAGCTGAAGTCTGGCTGGAGATGTAAAAGTATTAATACTAGCCCAGTTAAAAAAAAAATTCTTCATGGAGAGGAACAAAAGAAAAGGCTGATCCTTATGAATTACAGATGCAAAAAGAAAGGAGTTCTTGGGACTGATCTATAATGTTCTTTCAGATTGAAACAGGCTTTCTAGTAGTAAACTAGGATTGTTTACCTTGGAACAAGTGAGATGAAATTGTCTCTTTGCCTTTAGCAAAAGGGACTTTGTACCACTTTGGGTGTGGCTTGATTTTGAAGTTTGTATCCAGAACTAACTCAAACTACATCCCCATTCATATGCAGTTATTTAAAATACACTCTTTCTTATCCCAATTGGCCCTTAACTTGTTTATTATATTTTGAATAACTGGATTATGTCGCTGGTAACTTATTGCAGCCTTACACATTGTATTGTATTTCAAGTTTCAGATTTAAGCAGACATTCTACACAATAATTAAATTTGGAGTTGCATCTTTAAATTATTATATTAAATCAGAAACCTCTTGGAGATGATATCAAAATCAGTAGCACAATGTAATTGTTCCGCACTAATAGAAACTGTGGGTGTGGTTATATTGCAAGCTTTTAAAATTTCCCATTGAGATATATTATCTTCTTACGTACAGGTGAATCCTTGACTTTTCCGTTAGTTATGTTCTTCCAAAATTTTAATCGAGTTCAGTCAAACATACGCTTCCCAGATCATTTTTAATACAACCTGATTGCAACATACTCACCTTCTAAGCCTCTGGAAATAATTTATTTTGTACCTTATTCAAATGATGGCATTTTACCTACAGCAGATATATTGGCTCAAAAAGCAATAAAATACAAACATCTGTATGGTATCTATGAAGATAAAAGTGTTTTTTTCACCTTCTTACAAAACTAATTTTACATAGTACTTTTTCTGCAGAGAAACACATAATGGCAATTTTATTTAGTGGTAGTTCCTGAATGAAATCCAGTCACAGGCAATTATGCATTATTGTTTCCTCCTCAACAGCTGTCATTATGTCAGCTTGCAGGAACAACTATGTAGACCTGGACTGAGTATTATTGATCCTGAAGTGACATTTGCAAATTGTATTTCTCATTTATTGAATGTATGGTAGCACAACAGTTCTGTCACACACTAGAATCTATTATACTGCCTATCTCCTATAAAGCTGTTCAGAGATAGGTCTAAAAAACACTGGGTGGAGGAAAATTGTCTGTGTTTTTCACTAGGAGGCTAGTGGATGGGCAGAAGTTTTCACTCTTTCTTAAAGGGAGGAATGTCAAGGTAATGTGAAAATCTTTTGTCTATTTAGTGTTTTTAAGACAATCTGTTTTTTTTGTTCTGATTTTCTAGTGAGAAACCCTTTTCTGCAGAAACAGCATGTCAACCAGCCTACATTTATTTTTATATTACATGCCATCTTTTTGTTGTATCGATCCATTATTTATTGCCATTTACTGCCAATGTGAATCAAAAACACCAAGTTCTCCTTTTTTATATATACAAGACATTTAAGACGTTTGGAAAAAATATATAACAAACTGGATGTTATTTATTAACATATTATGAAATGTTTTGATCAAGTATGTGCTTGTCTATTAAAAAAAACATTTTGGAATGTGAATTATGTTCCTGTGAATGGTTTTACTCCTTTATTTCGACCTGTAGATGCTTATGATGCTGTATATAAATAGATTTAATATAGCAAACATTTTGGAAATTATGCCAATGATTAGCTTAGTGTATCAAATTTATTATTTTTACAAGTTTGTGTGAGACACAAAGCAATCCTTAAGCCTCATCCTAGTTCAGCATCATGGAAAATTATCCAGCTTAAACACCTCCTCTAACTGCTGTGTTTTACACATGAAAATGAGACCTGCTATGCGATCAAAACCAGATAAGGTTTCCTCTCCTTTCTTTTTGATGCTATCAGGAAATAACACTTTTATCCAGGTGTATCAAGAGTTCTTTTTTCTTTTTTGTAAATCTGCAGTAAGCCCATTGAACTGTGAATAGTCTAAAAGATCTGTATATATTAAAAAAAATTCAAAGAACTCAGTCCATTTGATTTGTATTTATTCTTTGCGGAATAAAAGTTTGAAGATGTAGAAGGATCACAAGATGTGCAGGTACACAAAGTATGATGACATGGAAATGGTACACTGGAATCTATTTTCTTTTAAAATAAGCCCATAAAAATCTGTGGTGATCCCTCTCTACAATTTTCTGAATTTATATTCTGGGAAACCTCCAGATGGCAGTTCCTTGTTCAATTATTCTTCCTTGGAATTTTAAAATATATCAAAATGATGCTGTTTTCTATTTGTAGCTTTCCTATGCTTCTACACTGTTTTTTTAAACCTTTTCCTTATGAAAGAATATCTGCCATTGCCTTGGATTGCTTGCAATTCTACCAATATCCTCAGAGAAGCAATAGACTAAATCGATATAAATAAAATCAATTATTCTTCACAGCAGTCTAACTCTTGAATATTATGCTGTATGCAAAAAAAGGGGGAGGTGAATGGACTTGTTTGTTGAAAATTTAGTTGAAGTCACTTTACTTAGTTAGGAGACAAATTGTGCTGATGAAGTGCTTTTCTTATGTAGCTGTGGACATTTAAGGCAGGGAAACATTCATAAATGTATGCAATATTCATATTAAAGGTAAAGGTAAAGGTTCCCCAGCACATGCGTGCTAGTTGTTTCCAACTCTAGGGGCCGGTGCTCATCTCCATTTCAAAGCCGAAGAGCCAGCGCTTGTCTGAGGACGTCTCCGTGGTCATGTGGCCGGCATGACTAGCCGCCAAAGGCGCACGGAACGCTGTTACCTTCCCACCGTAGTGATCCCTATTTTTACGTGCTTTCGAACTGCTAGGTTGGCAGAAACTGGGACGAGTAACAGGTGCTCACTCTGTTATGCGGCACTCGGGATTCGACCCGCCAAACTGCCGACCTTCTGATCGACAAGCTCAGCATCCTAACCCACTGAGCTACTAAAAAAATCCCAGGGTGAAATAGCCATACTATGTATGGATGGTACTGAGAAGTAGACTAAAAAGCATAAAACAGGCATTTATAATTCAGAGATTTATTTTCTAAGGCAGAACCAACCAGTGGAAGCGTTATAGGGACAGATCTAAACTTGAAATTAGAAGGAATTTCCTGACTCTCAAGAGCCATTAATTAATTGAATAATCTGTCTCTTTGAAGTACAGGGCCATTAGTGGACAGTTTAAAGAGATGACTGAACAACTATTTGTCCCAAACTGGGTAGGGGGTTGGACTAGAAGACCTCCAGGGTGTCTTCCAACTCTATGAGTCTGTTTACTGAGAACACCCATCATCATGGCACTTCCACATGGAAGCCTTCACGCTGCTCGAGAAGTAATCATTTTAATGTTTTTCTTTCCGTGTCCTATCATCCTATTCACCTGGGAAAGAAGAAACGCCCTCATGCCTTTCTATATATTTTGACCATGGATCAAACTGCTTTTGAGAAATCAAAAGGGTTAAAAACTGGACTGGAGTAGAAGTTCTCAAACTTCATTTGCTGTGCCCTTGCAGATTTTTGCGCAGGTATAACGCGCAAATAGGAATAGGAATAAAAGCATTCTGTTCTATGTTAATAAATCCATGACAACACTACTCCGCAAATTATCCCCAAAACAAATACTTCTTAAAAGTAAAATTAAAAGCGGGCGTGGATTTGTTTTCCGCGGAAGCTCTGAGACGACAGTAAAGCAAAACTAGTTCATTTTAGCTGGGTGGAGGAAGGAGGAGGAGGAGAAAACGCACTGTGAGATTTACTTGCAAGCTGGTGCAGTTCGAACACGAAGCAGCCGGTCGGTATGCCTTTCGCGCAAGATCTCGCTCGATCCCGCCAGATCCCCGAAGCGGTTGGCGCGCCGTGATGGGTAGTTGGGTATTTTCGTTTCTGTGAAGCAACTTCTTCCCGTTTCTCCCTCTTTTGTTTTCCCCCTGGTGGGAAGGGGCAGGCGTTAGCAGAGGACCACGTGAAGAGAAGGCGGAAGAAGCTTCCTCACACTCCGCCTCCTCTGCCTCGAAGTCCGGAAAGCGATCGTGAGAATCGCCCCTTCAAGGAAGGAGGCATGGCGGGGATCAAAGGTATGACCCGTTTCCCCTACTTCTCTGTGAGGGATTATCTTGAGGAAGTCGTACGTTTCAACCTTCTCCTCGGAGCGACCATCGCTGTGGCAACCGCATCCCTTCCCCGAGAGACTCAAGATCCCATCTGTTAATTCCCCGCCCCCCATCTTCTCGCCGGCTGTTCAGGCTCTCTTCGTAAAGAACTTTTTAGTTCGTAAAGAACTTTTCCATTCTGCTGTTGCTAATGGTGTCGCTTTCTCCTGCATTCTGCCTGGGGGTTCCCGAAGGACATTTCAGTCCCGCGGGAAACAGGTCAAAGGAAAGAGAGATTCTCCCTCCCTCGGTCGTTCTTATTCAGCTGGATCACTGTCATGTTACAATCTGGACCTCTCGGGTGCCAGGCAAAGTTCTTCCTTGCCGATCCTTCCTCCCTGTAGAAATACTCCCTGACTGCTCCTTTGCCTCCTTTCAGCAGATTTTGGCGCATGAGTTTCTTGAAACCACTAAGGCCAGTGTGTCCTATTTCTGTTCCACTTTGTTGAACTGTTTCTGATTCGCGGTGTCATTAAAAATTCAACCCAAAATCTAAGAACAGAAGCTCCTGATTGGGAAGGATAATTTTTTGCAAGCAGCATCAGTTTGCTCCTTTGATAAAGTTTAGTAGGTATGGCCGCAGAGTTTTTGAGGGACATGTGAAATCACTTTATATGGTCAAGTTAACTACATCATTCAACTGCCTGCTTAGAGCTTCCGTGATGTCTGCTAACATTATTTTTAAAGAATGTCAGCAGCCAGTGATTTTATAGTTATATTCATGATAGTTGCTTTATTAAAATTAAACTGAGTGACATTCTTTTTACTTCCACTTTTGCAGCCTTGGTTGGTTTATCATTCACTGGAGTCATTGGTTTGACGTTTCTTATGTTGGGATGTGCCTTAGAAACTTATGGGTAAGAGCATATTACTTTGAGTGAGACAATATCAGTTCTTTGTGATCAAGCATGTAAATTCTGAACACATTTTTACTTGGCATAAAAGCCCGTAAATATAGCAGAGGAATACAATTTGAGTAGTAATAGTGGGATTGATACTTGGAAATGATATGAAAAGAGAGCAAAACTGAACTAGTCTGGCAAAAAAGTACCAAAAATCAGTGGAATGAATAAAATGCATTATGTATGTGGATCAAAAAAGTGGGTATGGGGGAAGCAATAGAAAGTGACTTGTATACAAATAGTGCTCGACTTACAACAATTCATTTAGTGACCAACATTACAACGGACCTGAAAAAAGTGGCTTAAGATCATTTACGACTGTTGCAGCATCCCCATGGTCACGCAATCAAAATTTGGATATTTGCAACTGGCATGTGTTTATGACGGTTGCAGTGTCCCAGGGACATGGGGATCACCTTTTGTGACCTTCTGACAAGCAAAGTCAAAGGGGAAGCCAGATTCACTTAACAACCATGATACTAGCTGATCAATTGCAGTGATTCACTTAACAACTGTGGAAAGAAAAATCATAAAAAGGGGCAAACTGTCTTGTTTAGCAATGGGAGGTCTACCTGTATTTAATCGCATGTGATAAGATAGATATGTGAATGTATACAGCTACATTTTTGTATATGACCAAAGAAGTTGATATGGCGTAAGCATTTATTTTAAATTTCTTTAACCTCCTGTTCTTTACTGTTCTGCAGTACCTACTGGCCATTATTTGTCTTGATATTTTATGCCATATGCCCTATTCCTCACTTTATTGCAACAAGAGTAAGTGATGATACAGATGCAGCAAGCAGTACTTGCAAGGAACTGTCGTATTTTTTCACAACTGGGATCGTCGTCTCTGCTTTTGGACTTCCTATCATTCTTGCACGTGTTGAAGTGGTAAGTGCTGTAGCAACCCAATAAAAGTTAATATGCCTGCCTGCCGAATTCTTGCTCTGTGGAAGGATTCTTAACAAATGATTTCTACTAATTAGCACATTTATAACATTCTCATTGAAAAACATTGTATACCAGATTTTTGATGATACAATAGGACAGAGGTCTTCAAACTTGGCCCTTTTATGACTTGTGGACTTCAACTCCCAGATTTCCTCAGCTAGCGTGCCTGGCTGAGGAATTCTGGGAGTTGAAGTCCACAAGTCATAAAAGGGCCAAGTTTGAAGACCCCTGCAATAGGACAAGATCTTTCAGGCACTCCCTCCATGAGTACCAGGAGACAATACACAAATAATAAGGACTTCATATTTTAAATATGTGACAATGAGGACAATCAACCTCATTGCCTCCAGAAATCGTGGGCGCTCCAGTAATGGAGATTTTAAAGAAGAAACTAGATAATCACCTGTCTGAGATGGTATAGGTTCTCCTGCTTGAGCAGGGGGCTGGACTAGAAAACCTCCAAGGTCCCTTCCAGCACTAGTCTAGTCTAGTCTAGTCTATATCATATTGCTGAATTCATATATTATTCTAAATTATGGTTTAACAAATCACAACTTAAATCACAAACCACAAGTTGTAAATCATGGTTTGGAAGTGATCATGGCTGAGTTTGCAATCAGACAACCAATACATATTACTGAGGTCATAGAACAATAGGGAAAATTTATGACATTGCCTCAGGCAATAAGAAAGAAAATAACATACAGTATTAACAGGAAAAAAGGTGACTTTAACATTGCTTCTTGTAACATTGTCATGTCTGGCAAACTGCCAAACAGAATTGTGTTATTTGTTACTTTGAAACATCATCTGCAAGCAAAAGGTCAGATAAAAGTTGTCCAGCTTTTTGTATTAAGGTAAGGTGCCGTAGATAATCACTATACAGTATGCAGTACAGAAAAATGGGTTACTATTTCAATTCTCTCCCATGAATATTTGCTGGGAATTGGGAAGAATCGCTGAAGGGATGATATTAAAAAGCGGAAGAATAAAAATTCTCTGATACTTTGGAAGGGTAAGCTGTTTGAGATGTTTTCTGGCTACGCATTAAATAACCAGATCCTAGTTACTATATTTGCAGAGATTCTATCTTGAGCCAAAACTAAGCCAAAATATATTTGGCTTAGTGTGATATGTGAATAAACCTGTTTTTCAGCAGTTGAACTCATGCAGGCCTCACCTGTAGTTTACTGAAATTGAAAACTTGCTAAAACATATACCATGGCTTATTGACTATGATGGCCGACTTCTACATTGTGCTAAATTATAATCTAGCATACTACTACAGGAAGAAGAGTAGAAAAGGTATCCATATGTTTAGACGATACAGTGTATATTTTGTAAAGAGGAGGTGTTATTTATTTTCTTTAATTTTGGACTTTGAGTCGTTTTTTCATAATTTACGGTATATTGGAAGTTGCAAAACCTGATTTTGATATGTGCTATCTCTCTTTTTTCACCAGTGGGAATAAGTGTACTGTATGAAAGGTCCTTGGAGTCTCTGTGCTTTGTAATTTTCTTGCAAATGTTTCATTACCCAAGCTAGGTAACATCATCAGTGCACGTATATATATCATCTGTGTGTGTGTGTGTGTGTGTGTGTGTGTGTATATATATATATGTATGTATGTATGTATGTATATGTATATGTATTTGTGTGTATGTATATTTATATGTATACAGTATATATGTATGTATACAGGGGCTCAGTGGTTAAAAATGCCGAGCTTGTCAGCTGGAAAGCTGACAGCCCGCATTTGAGATCCAAGTGCCACATGATTGGATGAGCTCCCATCCTTGGCCTAGCTCCTGCCCATCTAGTAGTTCAAAAGCATGCAGATGCAAGTAGATAAATAGATACCACTTCTGTGGGAAAGTAACAGTGTTCCATGTGCCTTGGCATATAGTCATGCTGGCCACATGACCATGGAAATGTCTTCGGACAAAGCTGGCTCCCTCGGCCAAGAAATGTAGATGAGCACCATCTCTTAAAGTCAGATGAGCCTGGACAGGGCAAACATTTATCTTTTGTGTATGTATGCATGCATGCATGTATGCAGTGGTGGGATTCAAATCCCTGAACAATTGGTTCTCTGCGTGGATGCAGGCCTTAGCGTCCGAGGCCTAGAACGGACTTACAGAAGTGGCATCCCTGCACTTCCGGTGGGCCGTTCTAGTCCTGGGAGGCATCCTGTAGGCCTCTGAGGCCTAGAACGGACTTCCAGAAATGGCATCCCCGCACCTCCGGTGGGCTGTTCTAGGCCTGGGAGGCCTCCGGGGGTGCATTCAGCTGCTTCTCTGAACTCAACAAAATTTAGCTACCAGTTCTGCCGAACTGGTGCGAACTGGCTGAATCCCATCACTGTATGTATACAATGTGTGCTGTTTCAATACACAACCATAGCCCTGAAAAGTTTTGGTTACATTTGGAATGAATGGAAAATGCAGCAGAAGTAAAAAATATATTTAGCATTGTTGCATTCCATTAATTTTACATATCCTATTACTCTTGGTTGCTACATTCAGTGATGAGTCTCCTTCCAGCCCATTCACATTGTTCTCAGCTTTAATTCTGTGTACATTTGTTTATTTGTTATTATAAATTTTTAGAATCCTGCCTTTATTGTTTTTATCAATAACGCAAAGCAAAAAACATACCCCTCCCTCCCTCCTATTTTCCCCACAATAACAACCCTGTGAGGTGAGTTGGGCTGAGAGAGAGATGTTTTTATATTTCTACTGAATATGTTTATTGTAATTTACTGAGTGCCCAGTAAGATCAGTTAAGCAAGAGGATACCCAGTAAAACAACCCAATAGATTTCTTCAGGGTTTTTGAGCTTCTCTTGATGATTAAATAATGGGTGTTCTTATCAAAACGTAACTGTGTAAATGTACCTATAATTCTCATCTTAAGTTATAGGGTTCTTTCTCAATTACTTGATTCCAATTTTTTGTGTTAATTCTTTGACTTGTTGAAGTTATAAAATTATCTCTGCCAATATCTGAGAATATTAGCAATAACACCTAATATTTTCTGTTATACTTTTGGCTAAGTGTATTTTTCTCTTATGAAAGATACAAGAAAAAAACGATACCACAGTCGTACCACTAGAGAGAGCTCTAATTCTTTCTTATTCTTACTAAAATAAATTTAGCTCCTGGTTAAAAATATAAAATGGAGAAAAACATTTCCTTACAATTTGCTTTGGAGAGGAAATGTAAGCTCTGTCACATCCATAGATCTTATGATTCATCCAAAGTCCTAAGAAAATAAATTAATAAAATGCAACTTGATATAGTGTTGATTCATTAGTGCATTTCTGAATCTTAAAAGCATACATCATGTAGCTTTTATATTTTACAAGCCGAATAGAATACAGTACAACAAAATTGGAAGGGACCTTGGAGGTCTTCTATTCCAGCCTCCTGCTGAAGCAGGAGACCTATACCATTTCAGACAAATGGTTGTCCAATCTCTTCTTAAAAACCTCCAGTACTGGAGCACCCACAACTTCTGCAGGCAAGTTGTTCCAGTGATTACAGTAATTGTTCTAACTGTCAGGAAATTTCTTCTTAATTCTAGGTTGGTTCTCTCCTTAATTAGTTTCCATCCATTGTTTCTTGTCCTGCCCTCAGGTGCTTTGGAGAATAGGGCTGACCTTTGTGGCAGCCCCTTAAATATCGGAACACCACTATCACGTCCTTCTTTTCATTAAACTAGACATACCCAATTCCTGTAACTGTTCTTCATATCTTTTAACCTTCAATCCCCTAATCATCTTTGATAAAGATGATAAAGCATATTTACTTTATCAGATTGGTATCAATGACATGCAAAGGACAATCTAAAAAGCTTATTTATTTTGGACTACAAATGCCACTACTAAATGAGATAAGCATGTCTTTGGTTATTTTATTCTCATAGATACGCAGCCCCTTAGCTGTATTATGAAAAGTAATTATGACAGTACCTAGAGGTGGAGATCTGGGTACTGTAGCACAAAGTATTTAAATCTATTTTAGTTTTTGATAAAAAAATATTAGTTAAAATCAAAATGGGGACCATTGACATTTTAATATTGAAATATATTGGTGGGTTGAAATAGATTGTCTGATAGGCAATACTTGGGAGACTAATCACAGAAGCAGAGACTTCCTAGGGGGATTAGCAATATAAAAAGGGTTGAAGCCCCTCCCCTTTAATGTGTATTGCATGCATTTCATGCAGCTAAAAAGGGGCAGGATTTTGATTACCTGGTCCTGTCCACTATTTAATCATTTTTGATCTGCCCCACAGCACCCTTGTTCAAAGTTGTTTCTGAGATGTCTAGTTCAGGGGTCTTCAAACTTGGCCCTTTTATGACTTGTGGACTTCCAGAATTCCTCAACCAGCGTGCCTGGCTGAGGAATTCTGGGAGTTGAAGTCCACAAGTCATAAAATTGGCCAAGTTTGAAGACCCCTGGTCTAGTTAATAAAATACCACTGCATTGGACTCAGCTTTATAGACAAATACTGGAGATGGGTGGATTCTAAATTAGATAGATGATAGATAGATAGATAGATAGATAGATAGATAGATAGACAGACAGACAGATGATAGATACATAGATAGATAGAGGCATTGCTTTGATGTCATTCATCCACTTTATCCACTGTCTGCCTCCCCATTTCTTTCTCTTCTCTTATCAGACTTGCCAAATTTAATAATTTTTTTTGGCGGGGAAGGGTTGTCCATCATCCCTGGAATCTAAAATGCTTCTTTCTTTAACAACTTTATAGCATCTTCTAAAATAATCTTTTATTTTGGTTTTTCATAGGAAAGTAAATGTATATCTGTAAAGAAAAACCTGCTCTCAGGAAAGGAGTTGATTCATGCCTTGTAGTGTGCTTGCTTTACAACTCCATGATACTCTTCATAGTATTTTGTCAAAGCATTAATGATTTGAACCTAAGTGAGAAGTCATTTTTAAAAGTGCTTTTGGTGCACTTTCTAATTATGGTATCTCAAATCCATTATGCCACGTAGTATCTTGTTCAAGCACCTCTCCATTTACTTGTTTGAGGTGAAAACAGAACATGATGTGCATGCTTCCTTCTCCTATTTTCTCCTGCCTTTTACATCACTGGTTTGTTAAATTGCAATTTTCCGTGACTTCTGAATTGGGAAATTATAGTTTTAACAAAATTTGGAAGTACTGAAGTATGAAAAACAGAGATGAAGGATCAAACACACACAGCTTCTTCCTGATCAAACAAACTGCACCTGGACTAGCAGGATAATTATGTCTGAATTAATCTATCTTTGACCATGCTAGCTCAGACTACTTTCTTCTGCTGTAATTACTGGCTGAAAGATTTAAGGCTTCTATTTCTGAAATTCTCCTTCAAGCAATGGAGAACTGTTAGGATCTGAAACATGTTTCCAAACACTGTGTTTTTCCTATAACTGAATATGTCTTATAAAACACTATTATCACTAGATACAAAACATAATGTGGTGAAACAATGTGGCTGACCTCTTAACTTCCCTTTTTAACAATTTGAGGCTTGGCATATTAACATTCTTGCACAATATTTAATAAGAATTCTCAGTCCTCATAGGGATTGTGGCATTAGTTACAAAACCTTTAACTCTGGCACAAATATACATTCTCTTTGCAGAAACTATGCCAGGCCACCAATAGAGAAAAAAAAATTATAAGATGAAGAAAGATAAACAATGTCAAGTCATTCTAAAATGATAAATGCTATGCTTTAAGAGTAGGCTGAAATTCTTTGCTTTGGGGGCATATTTTAACAAAAAACTAATTGACTTCTGGGTGACTTTTTAATAATTTGCCCAAAATTTCTAGCCAGTTGTTAACTTTAGTTACGATCTTCCAGTGCTTTACTGGTGTCCACTGGTCCTCTAATGGCCTTTAAACTACCACTCATGGTTATTGTATTTCTTTTCTTTGACATTTAGGTAGTGCCCGATTTACAACTGCAATTGAACCCAAAAATTATGTTGCTAAGTGAGACATTTGTTAATTTTGTCTCATTTTACTACCTTTCCTGCCACAGTTGCTAAATGAATTGCTGTAGCTCTTAAGTTAGTGACACAGTTCTTAAATGAATCTGGCTTCCCCATTGACTTTGCTTGTCAGAAGGTTGCAAAAGTTCATCACATAACCCCAGGACACTGCAATCTTCATAAATATGAACCAGTTGCCAAGCATCCAAATTTTGATCACGTGACCTTGGAGGATGCTGCAACAGTTGTACATATGAAAAATGGTCATAAATCACTTTTTTCAGTGCTGCAGTAACTTTGGTCACTAAGTGAGTAATAGTCAAGTAGTACCTGTTCATATATAACAATGGCAGCTTTTCCACCTAATAATTTATAACATGCCAACTTGATGATACTTTCCCATAGCACAGGGGTCCCCAATCCCCAGGCGACCCACTACTGGGACATGGCATGTTCAGAACCAGGCCACATGAATGACAGGCCAGCACGCATGCACACAGCCTGATTTGCATGAACAGTGTTCTGGCGCCCACGTGCACCCCCGGCCCACTACTTGCGTGGGCCAGTTCCCCTCTCCCTCCCCTGAGCCGCCAAGCCATAAAAGTTGGGGACCACTGCCATAGCAGATGAAGGTTAGAATCATGGAAAAGATGTGGGCTATATCAGTCCTCCCCTTGATTGAAAAGTAGTACAAATTCTGGTGACTGCCACTATTATCTGTATTATTGGTACTTTATTAATTTGTAGGTGATTTTAGTGTACTTTATGTCTACTTTTTAAATTTTATTAATTATAGGTTGTGTAGTTTTATTGCATTCTCTGGCTTAAAGGCCATAATAAAGATTTTATTTTTATTAATTATAGTCACTGATAGGATGGCACACAAGGTTAGAAAGCAGTAGTTGATAAATGAAAAATATTCAAGTCATGAACGACTTCTAGAATTAACAATTTTAGGAAGTACGGCTTAAAGAGATGTATAGCAGTATGGACCTTATATAATATTCTGATATAATAATTTAAATATAATATATTTAAATGAGCATTTCATCCCTCGTTAAAAAAAATCTTGTTTCTGTTCCATCTCTCAAATTTCAGAACTTCTTGTAATAGGGGATATACAGCCTTACAGATTTGTACTGATATCAGGAAGCTTGTGTTTTACGTTGTGGCTGATTGCTTACACATAATTTTTCACAATAAGGTTTTATGTTTTGGTGGATGAGCTTTCTTGTAAATTTTCATTAATTGCTCTCTTGAGCCATTCGAGGACTTGTAATTGTTTTTATGTCAGTTTGTTTTAGCAAATTAGATGATGAGTTCTACAACGACTACTAATTACGTAATTAGTAGTTCTCTTGGTTCTTAAAATTTGGTGTTTTATCTTAAGTGCTTTTACCATCATGATGTTGTATTTCTTTGGACATCTCTAATGCTCAAAATAGCATATATTTTGTATCAATGAATGAAAGGTTAATTTAATTTTATTTTCTATTTCAGATCAAGTGGGGAGCCTGTGGCCTTGTGCTGGCTGGAAATGCAGTAATTTTTCTTACAGTTTTAGGATTTTTTGTTCTGTTTGGCAGAGGAGATGATTTTGCCTGGGAACAGTGGTAGAATTTACTGAGATATTAATCTACAGTACCTATGTTACACAGGCCTTCCTTGATCTTTGTTCATTGACTTATTATTTTAATGTGTATATGGATATATTATGTATACATGTTTACATGTCAATGTATTTAGTGTATAAATATTTTGATCAATATTAGCTTAACATAAAGGAAATGTACCAGTACCTTTATTTCATGAGATGCAAGTAAATTTCCACAGTATTGTAGGTGATGATTTCGGAATGCAAGAAAAAATATGCAAGTAGGGATTATTTTGTAATAATGGGGGCTTTCTTCTGAGCTTTTGAATTAGGAATCACATTTGCTGTTTGGCTTTAAAGCAAGATAACAAAAGATATTAATTCACCTTCAAGGTAAACGCATCATAATTCTTCAATATATGTTTCATGTTCAAAGAATCAGCATATAAAATCACTCTGGTTTCATACAGTTTTAAGAAACAATTGCCAGATTAGCTGAATTTAGGGCAAAAAGCCATCTAGATATTCTTTATCTTCTGCATGATTAAGAAAATGGGACACAATGCCTGGATTGGATCCAGTGAACAGAAAAAATCCTTTCATTCACTAGAAGTTTCTGATCCAGCAGAGGAATTCACTGTTGCAATATAAAAAGATGTAGCAATCTTGGTTTATTTCTCCTGCAAACTCTAATCCTGCTTCTCGCAAATATGTTCTAGAACAGATGTTCCCAACCTTTTGGACAGGGACCGGTTCTGTGGAGAAAAGTTTTTCCACAGATTGGAGAGCATGATTTTGTGTGTTGCCTGCATCCCATGGATGGGGCTTTGCTTGTTTGTGCGGACTGGTTGCTGGCATGCTATGGCCCAGTACCAGTCCATGAACCGGGGGTTGGGGATCCCTGATCTAGAAGACTGAAGAGGCTTTCAGAACATTGGGAAAGAAAACCTCCCAGGGTCGGAAAACGTGTCCCCAACTTCTTGTTGTAAACAATATTACTGTTTGAGAATTCATGCATTCATAAAAATCTAGTTTTTATAAGAATGAAGTTGCAAAACCATGGATGCTTATCCGATAGTAGGTTTCATTTAATGTAATATTTCTGAGTAAAGATGTGCCTTATAATTAAACACTTTGGTCTCTGTTGCACTGTAAAAAAC
Source organism: Vipera berus (assembly GCF_964194415.1). Taxonomy (NCBI): domain Eukaryota; kingdom Metazoa; phylum Chordata; class Lepidosauria; order Squamata; family Viperidae; genus Vipera; species Vipera berus. The sequence goes on from NC_138204.1 coordinate 70,296,636, forward strand.
TACAGTGTATCTTCCTCTTTTCCATCCACAAATAAATTTACAATTTGTGTAGTAAAATGGTATATTAGTTTAATAATGATGTTCATAAATCATATTACTTTTCAGGAGGTATTAGACTATTGGGTTTTTTCTTTAAAATAGAAATATGTTCTTTTGAAGATGATGGAAATTTGTTTTGTTTGTTTCTGGTATATACTTAAATAACTCCTATGTTCTTGTGCGTAAATTGAAACTAATTTGTTAGGTTCATAAAGATTCACAATAGCTTTAAGTAACAATTTCCAACTTAGTTATCCTACAACTAATGGTGAGCAAATATTTACTGTAGTAGTTTTCATTAGTGGATAAAAAAGCAAATTTCAAAGATGGCCAAGATTACTGGGGTCTAGGGAGAGAATGTTTAAATAACATAGGAATCTATGTTGAGAAGGGAATTTTTTTATCTGCAATAACCAATGCAATTTGGAGTAGTCTTTTTCCTTTTGGGAAACATTGAACATAAAGAAATTTACATAGTTTAAGTTCTCACATTTTAACCATCCCAGAAAAGAGCTTTCCTCCTTACTCATTTTATCTTGTTCTCCTATAAAAAGTCAAAAAATAAAAAACTCTCTCTTATATTATTTTGCTGCCTTGGTTTCCCTCCCCACAATTTTCCTGCCATCAGATGCCTTTCTACACAGCCACTACATCCAATTTAATGAAAGGAAGATGAAACCCTTTATACATATGTATGAAAACTGCTTCATTTTGGGGTTTGATTTTGAAAAAAACTTTTGCATTTTCAGAATAGGTTCATATAAAAACTTTGTAATCATTTTATAATCTGTATCATGTGAAATGCTGAAATTGTGCAATATGTTTGTGACCTGAAACACATATTTTTGATCTTTAATAAAATAAGATGTTAATATTTCTGTCAAATATCCTGAATTATCTTGTGTTACCTTGTGTCTGATTAGAAATGGAAATTAGTTAAAGATTACATTGATCTTACCTAAGGCATTATATGCCAACAATAAAACCTTCTGTAGCAATTTTTCCCTATTATAGGAAAGAAAATCCTTTGAAACGTTTGAAAAGGAAGTCAAATGACAATTTATGTTTCCAGACAATTCATTTACTGAAATTCCAAATATAGTTCTTTGGTTTGAACCATACATTTTAAAGGGTCCATTATATCTTTCAACATGTTTACCAGAATAAATGCACTCATCCAATTGTAGTTACTCAAGTACACCTCAATCATTTTTCCAAAGATATATTTGTTTTAAGCATGTAAATGTTGTGCCCTTTCCTCTTTTATCTGCCTATACACATATTCATTATCTAATCGATTTCAGGGTAAGTAACATTACACCCAGTGCAGAAAAGTAATAAAAATAGTAAGATAAATTGAATGCAAATACTTGCTCCAATATTTAATCATTTATGACTTTCTTACAAATATAAATAACAGAAAGAAATGTAGCTAAAACTCATTTACACCAACAACATTAGATAGTATACATCTGCATACACTGTTATTTTTCCAATTCATCCTTATGCTCATCACAATGTTACACTGCTTCATATATTACCTTTTGTTCTTTAAACCCCAGATATTGTATTTCTTTTTTGAGGATTCTATTAACATTATCCAAATGGGATTTTTTTGGCCTTTTCTCTCAACCAATTTGGTCTTTCTTCATATATTTATTTTGCAATTTGATTATTTTTTTCTGTGTGCCAAAACCACATTCAAAATACTTCTTCCACAATGGTAATTTGATTTATGCATCAATTTATTGTTGACCCAGTTTTCTCTTGCTTACCAAACATATTTCTGAACTATATTATTCCCACAGCATTCAATTTTAGGTTTCTCCTGCCATACCCAAATCTCACTTTGATACCACATTATTATAAACAATCAAGTTTCCTTTGTTCAGACATTCCTTGCAACAGCTCACCTGTTCTACCATTATTTGCAGATCTTAAAATTTCTCCATTTATTTTCCTATAAATATTCTGCTAAGGTATTCAAATCATCTACCTGTTTAGTATTTCACCATTTATGTTTTACAATGATTTGCTCTATGTTGCCTGTCAAACATAACTAACTTAGTCTTTGATACATTTTTTTCCCAGAGCCATGGTTTTCACCAACTAATCCAATGTAACATTTGCTGCAAATAATTTGGAATCTTCATTAACAGCACAGCACAATCTGTGTACAAAAGTTCACATAAAATCGTGATTCCAACATATAATATTTATATGCCTTGCGTACAGTCACTCATGCACTCGTGACCTCTCGTATAGACTACTGCAATGCTCTGTACATGGGGCTGCCCTTGAGGACCACTCGGAGGCTTCAGCTGGTGCAGAATGCGGCCGCGCGAGTTGTGATGGGGGTCTCCCGGTACTCCCATGTAACACCTCTTCTCCGCGAGCTGCATTGGCTTCCAGTTGCCCTCCGGGTGAGATTCAAGGTACTGGTGATTACCTATAAAGCCCTAAATGGCATGGGTCCGGACTACCTACGGGATCACCTGCTGCCGGTGTTGTGACTCAGGGCCAGCCTGTGGGTCCGACAGCCGGCTCTGATGTATCGGATGACTCTGAGGGGGAGGAGGGAAACGAACCGGCTGATGATGGTTTGGAGGAGGGAAACGAACCGGCTGATGATGGTTTGGAGGCTTTGCAGAGTCCTCAGCCGGGGACCTCTTCTCAGCTGCGTGAGTCCGAGAGTGCGGAGGAAGATGACCCACAGCTGGCCCTGTTCAAGGACGCCCGACGCAGGAGGCAGTCAAGCAGGAACAAACAAAGAAAGGCTGCAGGACTCCTCGGGAGGAGGCACAGGGAGACCACGCCCTGAGCTCTCTATAAAAGGAGTGTTTGGGGAGGGGCTGGTTGCTGAAAGCAACTTTTCCGCTTGAGAAGACAAGCTCTAGTGTTTTTGTTAACTGCGTAATTAAATCTTGGCAGAAGCCTTTTAGCCTTGGACGCTTTCCAGTCTCTTCTTTTTGAATAGGGGTTGCGAGAAGAGGGCTGGTTCAGAACAGTCGGCGTCATCTTCCCTTCGTCCTGTGCGCTCCCACAGAGAGGGCCTGCTCAGGGTGCCGTTGGCCAGAGAGTGTCGGCTTGCGGCCCCCAGGGGGAGAGCATTCTCTGTGGGCGTGCCAGCCCTTTGGAATCAATTACCGGTCGACCTCCGGATGGCTCCCGACCTTCGCTCTTTCCGCCGTGATCTGAAAACCTATTTATTTGAACAGGCCGGCCTGGTTTAAGGGTTTGGGGTATTTTTAATTATTTATTGTTAGGGCTTAATTAATTTAATTTCATTTTAACTTTTGTATGTAAAGCTTTCACTGCCCTGTACACCGCCCTGAGTCCTTCAGGAGAAGGGCGGTATAGAAATTCAATAATAAATAAATAAATAAATAAATAAATAAATAAATAAATAAATAAATAAATAAAGTGACTGCAAGCATTTCTATACTTCCATCCATAAAGACATTAAATAACAAAGGGGATATCACATTTTCAATCCCTAACTGTTGAACTGTTTGCAAAATTTTCCATTCCCATGCATTCATTACTTTAATAATTTACCACACTCTTGTCAAATTCAGAATTAACTTTCAACTCTATATTCATGCAAAGTATTCTATTATTCAGTCCTCTGTGTGTGTGTGTGTGTGTCCGCGCGCATGCATTTGTGCATGTACTTTCATATCAATCTTGACTCTCGGTGACTTGACAAGTTCCTGCAGTTTTCCTGGTAAGATTTGTCACCGGCTCAAGGTCACCTGGCTAGGTTTATGCCTAAGGCAGAACTAAAACTCACAGTCTCCTGGTGCCTTAATCCACTCCTTATGCATTTTACAATATACTTTTATCTGAAACAACACATACAATAAATTTACTTTCTGAAACGTTCATTCCTCGTTTACCTGTTGAACAGCAAACTGTGCTTTGCATATCTGTTCCCTGGCATAAAATAGAGAATAAAAGCCAAAGACAAAAAAATCTCAGAAAGAAACTGAACAGAGTATCAACCTACAGAGGCTTCAAAAGGGACAAGAAGCAGTATTCAACAAAATCTTTTAAGATATTGAAGATGGAAAGAGACATAGAAGAAGAAGAATGATCTAAAAGTTCTCTGAACTCAAAAGGAACTTCCAACTTCCAATTGATATGTCAAAAGGATGCTAATGGACAGATAGTAATTGATTCCCTCCTTAGTACTAGAACAGGGGTATCAAACTGCCAGCCCGCAGGCCGGATGCGTCATGTCAAAACCACGCCAACCCCATTGCCGGCAATGGGAAAAAAGTCCCGCTGCATTGTGACACGTCATGTGACGTCATGAGTTTGACACCTGTGGATTAGAGGAACTAATTCTACTTTATTGTAAACCTACACCAGGGGTAGGCAACCTGAATCGGTGAAAGAGCCACTTGGAACCGGTTCTCTCACTAAAAAAAAACCCTGGGAGCCGCAAAATACGCGTGCGCACGTGCACGTGCGCGCACATGCGCAGAACAGGATTTGATTAAAGTGGAGCTTACCTAAGCGAGACATACACCGGAGAGGAGGCTGAGCAAATTTCCCCCGCCTTGCCAGGCAGGCAAACAGAGGCTTCAAACACACACACACACACACACACACACAAACACGAGGAAAAGGTGCAGAGCAAATTTCCCCCTCCATCCCCACAGGCGGAACAAAGCAGAGAGGCGAAGAACGTGGAAGAAACGGAAGGAAAGAAAGAAGATATAACCTTCAGCAAAGCAGCTTCCATGCAGAAGAAACACATTTGCACTTATGTGAGCAGGCATGTCCCCCCACAAGCAGCTCCCATTCCCCCCAGCTTCCCCTGAGCCAAAAAACTCACCCTGCCTTAATTGCAGACAAAACCTGCAGAAAGCCCAACCAGCCCGTGCAGATGCGCTGCCTGCTCGCCTTTCCAAGGCACTCCAGCCCAGATTCTTTGCTCCCTTTTAGCTGGACAACCTTTAAAATTGGCTCCCCCCTCCTTCTCCAAGGCAAGCTGCCCTCCTCTCCATCCTGCACTCCCAAAGAGTTTGGCTGGCAGTTTGTCAATCACAGCTCTTCCTCCTCCTCATCCCCCTACCCAATCTGGCTTCAGCACAGAGTTTTTGCCTGAAGAAGAAACGGGGCGCTCCCCCCCTCTTCCCATCACTTCTTTGGTGCGTGTTTGCTGGGAGCCCACCCAGATTTGAACACCTTGGCGTCCCCGTTTCTCACCAAAAACAAAACAATGGGAGCTGCAAAATTTATGAAATCAATGAACTTCTACAAAGAAATTTTTTTATTTCTGTATACATCAAAAACATTTTGAACTTCCAAAAAAAGTCGCTGGGTTGAAGGTTTACTTTCAAATAAAATACTCAATGTCCATTTGAGTCCTCCTTATATTTATTAAATAAAAAGACAAACTTAACTTTTCCCCATGCAGCAAACCCAAAATGCTGTCCGCTTGTCATTCTGTCCGTCCGCCCATCTGCCCACCCGCCCATCTGCCTGTCTGCCAGTCCATCTGCCCATCGTCCTCTTGTCTGTCCATCCACAGACGGAGAAGAACGGGAAGACACCAAGAAGGGGAGATGAGGGAGAGAGAGAGAGAGAGAGAGAGAGAGAGAGAGAGAGAGAGAGGGGGGGGAAGGGGGGAAAACACCCAAATATCCCCACGGGGGTTACGGAACCTCTTTACAGATCGAGGAGGGGGCAGGGGGGCTGGGAAAAAGGGGAAGAAATATACACGCGGGCCTCCCACCCACACACCGGCCTGTGCGCCTCTCCGATCTATGTACAACGTACGTGCGCGCGCACACACACGCACACACAGAAATCCCGTGTCATCTGCCAGGACCACCCAAAGCCATCCAGCCGAGCCTCGCAGCCTGATCCAAGAGCAGAGGGTGAGAAGGAGGAGGAGAAAGAGAGAGAAAGAGGGAGGGAAGGAGCCAAGGGTCTTCCTGCCCCCCTCCCGAAGCCCACCAAGCAAGAGAAGCTGCAATTCCATCTCTTGGGGGGGGAGAGGAGGAGCTCCCCCTGCAGAGTCTGAAACATTTATTAGAGGGTTGCACAATCTGTGTGAAATATAAAGTCCCTTATAAAATACTCGGTTTGCAGCTCTCTAGAAATCCCTTTACCAACTCAGACCACAATCCCAAACAAGGATAAGTTCTCTGCAATAATAGTGGTAACTTGCTTGTAAGGTCTGCTCTAGAAGTTTCACAAGATAGGAATTTTATAGCTATGGAAACACTTGAAAACTGGACCTAATAAAAATATCAATCACATAACATTTGGATTTAAGATGTTAAGAAGTAGGTCCAGTGACCCAAAATACCAATGGAAAAGCTTTTAAGAATAAATGTGCTTTAGCTATGCAACTAAATATAACAATAAACAGAAGGGAGGAATTAAAAGTAGTAAAGTCAGCTCAAGATCGGCTCCAAATATACATACAAATTTAATACAGTAATTGCACAAAATGAAAAAGCAATGTTAGCTGCTTATGATTATCAAGGTTAAAGTTACATGCTTCACAAATGAAGTTTAAATAAAACCCTTAAAATTTGGATATGTCTTTTTTGCTTCCTTAGTGGAAAACCAAGTGCAGAACTTTTTTATGAAGCTAGAAACTAATGTGCAAACTAGAGATTAATGTATTAGTTTTTGTGAAAGAGTCAAGTAATGATTCGGTTACATGTTTATGGAGGAACTGTTTCAAGCCTCGCAGAGAGAAGGGGGGGAAAACTGGGGCTGCGTTTCCCCCCCTTCCTTCTCCTCGCTGAGGCTAGCAGCTCCGACGGGTAGAAGGTGCGTTTCCCCCCCTTCCTTCTCCTCACCGGGGCTGCTAGCCATGGCAAGGAGAGGGGGGGGAGAAGAACGCCCCTTCCTTCTCCCTGCCGGGGCTGCTAGCCACAGCAAGGAGAAGGGGGGAGAATGCCCCTTCCTTCTCCCTGCCGGGGCTGCTAGCCACGGCGAGGAGAAGGAAGGGGGGGAAAACACGCCTTCTCCCCGTTGGAGCTGCTAGCCTCGGCGAGGAGAAGGAAGGGGGGGAAACGCGCCTTCTCCCCGTCGGAGCTGCTAGCCTCGGCAAGGAGAAGAAAGGGGGGGAAAATGCGCCTTCTCCCTGTCGGAGCTGCTAGCCTCGGCGAGGAGAAGGAAGGGGGGGAAACGTGCCTTCTCCCCGCTGGGGCTGCTAGCCTCGGCGAGGAGAAGGGGAGGCAACCCTAACCCTACCCCCCCACCGCAAATGAAGAGGTGGCGAAGGCAGCAGATCTGCAAGCCTCCGCCACCCCATCCTACTCACCTTTTTAGTTCTCCTGTCTCTTCTCCACTCTGCCAAGTGCAGTTAAAAAAACAAAGAGGTTTGTGGGTAGTCCCACAAACGGTTTGTGGGCGGTCCCACAAACCAACCAATTAATTTAAACTTTTCAAGTTTTTTTGTGAGAAGTTTAAATTGATTAAATGTTTTTAGTGCCACTTTTTTTTCCAAAAATAAACATGGCAGAGGGAGGAGGCCTAGGAGCTGCATGGGACGGCTCAAAGAGCCGCATGCGGCTCTGGAGCCGCAGGTTGCCGACCTGTGACGTACACCAATAGAATCTTGCAAATCTGAAGATAGAAGCTTCCTGCCCACCACTTATAACTCATTGATCCATTAGAGTGGGTCCTTTCTGTGACCATTAAGCGACTGTGGATCTTGCCCCTCTTATTTGATTATTCCATCTCTCCTCATCTTTCCTCAAGGTCACTCATGCCTTCCATAACAAAGACAGATGGACTACAATTGCATGAAAACAATGGGGCATTGGAATATCTGAAGAAATACTATTTGCCTGCAAGTTAAAACTGATAGGTCCACAAAATAAACAAAGCAACAGAAAATGAAGAAGCTGGCTTCCGGTTCGTGAGCGCGGCGCTTCTGGACACGCAGGAACAGTCCGCTTCCTGCCGTCCGTTTCTTTCTTTTTTGGAGGACCCTGAAAAGGGTCAAAAACCGCCCTGGAGGGGCGATTACCGAGAGGAGGACTTCCCTGCAATCATGGAAGGGCGGCAGCCCTCCGCTTGAATCCTGGACAATCTCCTTTGGCCTGAAGAAGAAGAGACTGGCCATAAAGATGGCTGATCACTAAGCCGCTCCCTGCTGAAAGCCAAAAGCACTATCCAGCACTAAGAAGCAATCTAAAGAACCTGGGTGAGCCTTTATCTTTCCTATTCCCTTAACCATCTTCCTGTGGGACTTTCCTGAAAATCTCCTTCCCCATTTTTTGAGAAAACGGCAAATTTCTACTCTGGAAACAAATCTTAAAGCCTTAAAGCTTTAAAAGAAATTTAATTAATTCAGCAAAGAAATTAAGCAATTTCATCTGTATTTACTAAAAGGCTCCTATTTTTTGCTGGGGATCCACTATCCTATCTTCTCTCTAAGCTGTGAATTAAGGAAAAAAATTGGACTAATGTTACAAAAGTTCTATATTAATTTGGAAAAAAAACAAAGAAAAGAAAGTTTTATATGTTATTGATGACATCTTGTGGCGAAACTTGGTACAGCAAGTAAATTTCTTTTTTCTGTTGTGAGAGCTGTCTGAATAACACAGCTGTACTTGACATTATTCTTAAAGATAATTGTGGGAACACCTGGCACTGAAAACAACTCTTGGAGGTGGATAATCCTTGATTCTTATTAAAATAGCCTCCATGGAAGACAGCTGCAAACAATAACAAAATGGATGAATATATCCCACTACTTGACTATAAATTGATACTGGAGACGATTTTGGCAATGACAGAGCAAATTAAAGCCAAACTGCAAGAAAAATCTGACAACTCAAAGCCACCAAATCAAATTCTGACTTTAAATGAGGAAAAGATAACCCAAAACCAAATAGAAGAAGTGGAAACTAACACTAAAATAGGAGATTTCAAAGAACAACAAGAGCAACCTATAGAAAACCTTAAAGTCCAAACTTTAATGGCAACTACAAAACTTACAACTCAAAAAACAACAGCACCTGAAGAAAGCAATACTAAGAGTGAAGACACTAAAGGCCTTCAAATACACTACATTGAGAATTCAACTAATCAAATGACAATCATAATACCAGCTACTACTTTCTTCCTAACCCAGATAGAATTGGAAGAACAAAAAGACTTGACTGATCTAGTGACAACTATATTACATCAATCATCAAAAAGTGAACTATCAAAGCAAAACTACAATGGCTACAAATGGGACATTTTCCTTGCAAAATTGACATTTGGATATGTTCCCTGGATTCAAATAAGGGCTATAGGAAGAAAGGAAGATACATTTGAGAATTTAAAGATGCCAAGTGGGAAGCCTGGTTGGCACAAAAGGAAGGCAAGAGTTAGATTTAAAAAACTGAACTTGTTTCTTTTTTGGGGTTCCTAAAGATAGAGTATAAAAATACCTTTCAATGGATTAAGGGGAATCTCTAAAAAATATAACTGATTCTATATTTAGCTTTTGATCTGTAAGGGAAAATTTCTATATTATAGAAATTGGAATGATATATCAAAAGATAGTATTTTAACAATTGATGTACGGTTAAGATGACTTATAGAAGATATTAGTTGTTACTTTTGAACTATATTACAGAATCTAGAATTTTATATATAAAAGATAGTATTTTAATAATTGTTGAATGGTTAAGATAAAAATATACTTCTAATAATTGGTGATTTGTTAAGATGAAAACTAGACTTTAATGGTAAAACATAAGAATGTTTTGTAATGAACAATGTAAGTTTTGTAGACAAGAGAATTATTCTTTATTGAAATAGGGAATTGTGGGTTACCCAAAAATTAAGCTTTCTTTTGTATACTATAGGCTATTCTAGAATATTTTATTGCAATTAGATAAAATTTAAAAACAGGATATTGATATGTATTAGTGAAAATATATTGAAAATTTTGTTAATTGACTAGAACTGTATTAACTTGATTATTTTGACTACGTGATAACTAAGGAATCAGAGAGGGCATCCCTGTTGATGTAACCTGAACTATTTACAACTTGTTATTTGTTATTTTGATTACCCAACCACCATATTGCTTCACAAATACATGTATATGTAAATATTAAAAAATCAATAAAACTTGTAAAAAAAGAAAATGAAGAAGCTAAAGTGCTCTGGGACTTTAGAATTCAAACAGACAAGCATTTAGTACACAATTACCCTAGAGACTTAACAAGTGTTGATAGGAAAGATAAGAAAATCTGAATAATGGATGTGGCAGTAACTGAAGACAGCAGAACAGAAGAGAAAGAACTGGAGAAAAATCGCAAAATATAAAGATTTGCAGATAGAATGTGAACCACTCTGACAAAAGAAAGCAAAGATACTACTAATAGTAACAGGTACTTTGCTTCCAATCCCAAAACTGGAGAACCACTTGAATACCATTGGCATTGACAAAATCACCATCAGTCAATTGCAAAAGGCAATTCTAATTGGAACAGTTTTTAGAACATATAATTGTGACTGTAAAGCAATTTAAATAATATTTTCCTTCTTCTATCTTTCATAATTCTATAGATACAATGTTTCATACATGGTATCAGATATGTTAAATAACCAATTACCAAATATTTGGGGTTTTTCTTCATCTTCTCAATATTTGCATGAGATCTGTTGATGTTGTGGTTACAATTCATATTTTAAATATGTCTTATAAAACTTGTTTGCTATATGACATAAATATTCCTGTTTCTGGGCAATACAGATAAATTCTATTGGTTTTCTTTAATGGCAAGAACAATTTACTCAATAGAGAAGAGCAAAACACCAGTACATCAAACCGTTCACACAAATCAAATGGCAAACCTCAATGATCTTGCTGTTTTGTTTTTTTTGACAGAGAAATAGATGTTTCTTTGGAGAGGTAAAGTAAGATATTATAACTTGCCAAAATGAATGTTATTGCTTACGCTAAATCTCTTTTGTAATGTGTAGATAATGAGGAAGTCTTCTAGTTAAACTCATTATTAGGAAGTCTAATATGTGTTTCCCTGTAGCACTTTTTGTAATTTCATTAACTCTGTGGTATTTACATCAGCTTTTTACACACTGTAAATTTAAACTAGTCCTTTAAAAAAACTTTTAACACATCTAGTATTATACTATACATTTTTCTCAGAAGAGCAGACATGATAGTGTTGTAAAATTTCCAGTAACAGAAACCTATTCCCTTCACAGTAGCAGTTATGTCCTTATCTGATAAAATACACAATCCTTCTATTCTGACAAACTTGAACTCTGCAGATGCTCAGTTTCAAATATTCCTTCTTCAGAATTGAATGTGTAAATACATGTATTATACTGCATATATTAGGTTAACTTTTCCATATTTTATATTCTAAAATGTCAGTAGTGGAAGCAAAAGAGTGATCTAATAATGCACTGATCTAATTGCCCTTCTGTCCACATTTACACTTAGGTTTGGAAAAATACCGTCAAGTATGACCTATATAAATAACATGAAGGCAACAGGTAGCTCATGGTATTAGACACTCTGTGGTTGCAAATGGTTTAATTTATAATGAGGGGAGGGACAGGGAAAAAGTTATTAGGAATTAAAGAAGGAATAGTGCAGATAGCCCTCGACTTACAACCATTTGTTTAGTGACTGTTCAAGGTTATACTGAAAAAAGTAACATATGACCATTTTTCATCCTTAAAACTATTGCCACATTCTCATGCTTGAAATTCTGACACTTGGCAACTGGCATTATTTATGACGGTTGCAGTGTCCTTGCGTCATGTGATTATCTTTTATGGCCTTCTGACAAGCAAAGTGAAATGGGAACTACATTTCTAATTTAACTGCAGTCATTCACTTAACTGTGGCAAGAAAGATTGCAAAATGGGCCAATGCTCACATAACAGCTGTCTTGCTTAGCTGTGGACATTTTGGGTTTGATTCTGGTTGTAAGTTGAGGACTACCTCTACTCCTTATTTGAAATGAATGTGCATGAAGAATTCATAAACTAGGGATTGTTTTGTAGGTGAGATACGGTGAATTATTTTTCAATCTGCAAAGCTCAAGTATTAAAATTATCACATGTGTGCTGAATCCTTGTGTATCATAGTTTACAAATATGCCAAGATGTGGGTCAGGAATGAGTTGAGAGGATGACAATAGTGGAAATCACTTTACAGCAAGGAATAATTATGAGATGTGTTTGAATATTAGTAGCTTGGGTTGGTAGTTGGGCTGTTGGTTTGATCAACTGAGCTTGGTGATTTGGCTGCAAATGTTTCGTTTCCATTAGGAATAATTATCCACCAAACCCACCACAGTATATAATTTTCTGTCCTTCTGCAAAACGCTAAAGTGTGTTCTAATGGCTCAGCTCCAAGATATATGGAAAAAGTGGTTTATTTAAATCCATTTAACTTTGGATTTAGGCGTAGTTACAAGCCAGATAATTCTTTTAATGGATGATATTGTCTAGGAACCAAATAGGAGGAACTTGATCCTGTTATACTGATGAACTTTAAACATATTTCTCTATGTAACAGATAAAGGATGGTAATCAGCACCTTTGAATGCCAATGGATCTCATGGGTTTTTAGCTCATTTCCCTAGTGGAGAGTAGCCTGCTTGGGTTCATGATCACTGAAGAAAGGGTGGGGAAAAAAAGAGTAGGAGGCAAGAGTGAGTAAGGTGACTAGTGGTATCATAAGGAAGTAGAAAATAATATTTTTTCTGAGTGTTGGGAAAAGTCACTACTGTCAATCTAGGGAAAGCAATTTTGTGAACTTTTAAGAATTTAGCAAGGAGAGAATGTGTATATAAGATTTTCTGAGCAAAAAATAAGTGTTTATGTAGGCTAATTACAATGCAGCATAATTTTAAAAAAGAATCACATTTTTCCCCAGAACATTTCAGGATATTTTATTTATGAATGTGCTGTTTTAAATAGAAAATTGATATCTCAAGGTTTCATTGCTGTCTTCTCCACTCCACCATTCCTTAACGTTTCATGTGACGGTTTCACATAGTTAATTCTGTTTTGAAGACTACGATTGAAGTAAATGTTCCTTTCCATGATTGAATTTTGTACTTTTAGTTTTTAAATGATCAAATCCCGTGTGTGTGTGTGTGTGTGTGCGTGCATGCACGTGTGTATGTCCATGTGTTGTCACTGTATATTTTTAAGACTTTGCCCTTGATTTTTATTGCCCTTACAAAATGTTCAGTTTATAAGAAAATAGCTTTGCATTTTGAAAGGAAATGGCTTATTGGAAGGAAATAAACCCAATTTCTGAAACAATATTTGAATCTCAGCTACTTTAATCACTGCAATTGGGGGCACTGAATTGAGAAATAAAAAGGCAAGATTATGTGACTGAAGGCCCTTTCCAGATTTACGGCTTTGGTTGTTTTGATCACCATTTTAAAAAGGACAACACATTAAATTTCTTAGTATCCACAATGAAAATTATAACAAAAATTATGTATATGAAATGTCCCTTTCCAGCGTCAGAAAGACTGGCTTTTCAATCACAATATTTTTCCAAGAAATCATTAAGATACAGGAGGATCTGGACAGACTCAAACACTGGGCACTATCTAACAAAAAGAAATTCAATTGTGAAAAAAGTAAGGTTCTACATTTAGGCAGGAAAAATCAAATGCACAGGTGTAGTATAGGTGGTACCTTGCTCAATAGTAGTAACTGTGAGAGGGGTCTCAGAGTCCTAGTGGACAATCACTTAAATATGAGCCAGCATTGTGCTGCAGCTGCCAAAAAAGCCAACACAGTGCTAGGCTGCATTAACAGAGGGATAGAATGAAGATCACGTGAAGTACTAATACCACTTTACAATGCCTTGGTAAGGCCACACCTGGAATACTGCATCCAGTTTTGGTCACCACGATGTAAAAAAGATGTTGAGACTCTAGAAAGAGTACAGAGAAGAGCAACAAAGATGATTGGGGGACTGGAGGCTAAAACATATAGGGAATGGTTGCTGGAATTGGGTATGTGTAGTTTAATGAAGAGAAGGGTGAGGGGTGACATGATAGCAGTGTTCCAATATCTCAGGGGCTGCCACAAAGAAGAGGGAGTCAAGCTATTCTCCAAAGCACCTGAAAGCAGGACAAGAAAAATGGATGGAAACTAGTCAAGGAGAGAAGCAACCTAGAACTAAGGAGAAACTTCCTGACAGTTAGAACAACTAACCAGTGGAACAACCTGCCTCCAGAAGTGGTGAATGCTCCAACACTGGAAGTTTTTAAGAAGAGACTGGACAGCCACTTGTCTGAAATGGTATAGGGTTTCCTGCCTGAGCAGGGGGTTGGACTAGATGACCTCCAAGGTCCCTTCCAACTACTTCTTCTTCTTCTTCTTCTTCTTCTTCTTCTTCTTCTTCTTCTTCTTCTTCTTCTTATTATTATTATTATTATTATTATTATTATTATTATTATTATTATTATTATTATTATTATTATTATTATTATTATTATTTTCAAGAATATATGCTAGGAATAATATAGAATTGACAGCATGCTTTTCAAATCTATCCTAGAAACGTATGACAAGTCAGAATACAGAATAGAGAATAACAAAGTTGGAAGGGAGCTTGGAGGTCTTCTAGTCCAACCCTTTAGAGGACCCTGTATCATTTTGGACAAATGGCTGCTCAATCTCTTCTTAAAAACCTCAGTAATGGAGCATCCACAACTTCTGGAGGCAAGCAACTTTCTACTGACAGAAAATTTCTCCTTTATTCTAGGTTGGACGTCTCCTTGATAAGTTTCCATCCTTTACTTCATGTGATTTACAGACTCATATCTTGATTTGAAGAGGTGGACTGAAGCTGATTGCTCTAATCAGAAAATAAACAACATAAATCTAGGCTGTGGAGTCTCTGGACAGACAAGTGTGTGTGTGTGGGGGGGAAAGCAGACAATTTACAAGATCACAACACACAACATTTTGCATAACTATTATTGTGACAACAATCCAAAATTTAAAAAGCAAAACAAAACCAAGCCGGGTATTTGATGAAAAATATGAAGATAAGCCTTCTTCATTTGGTAACCCTATTTGAGTGGGATAATTTCCAGGAGAGGAGACATATGAAAGACTTGTAACTATAAAGGTAAGTACAAACACTTAAAAGATGGTTATTGTTGTTGTTGTTGTTAGCTGCAAAGTCGTGTCCGACCCATCGCGACCCGATGGACAACGTTCCTCCAGGCCTTCCTGTCCTCTACTATCTTCTGGAGTCCATTTAAGCTCACGCCTACTGCTTCAGTGACTCCATCCAGCCACCTTGTTCTCTGTTGTCCCCTTCTTCTATTGCCCTCAATCTTTCCCAGCATTAGGCTCTTCTCCAGTGAGTCCTTCCTTCTCATTAGGTGGCCAAAGTACCGTATATACTTGAGTATAAGCCGACTCGAATATAAGCCGAGACCCCTAATTTTACCCCCCAAAAGTGGGAAAAGTTGGTGACTCGAGTATAAGCCGAGGCTGGGAAATGCAGCAGCTCACCTTATGCTCCTCTCCAGAGATCTTCCCTCAGCAGCGGCCGGCAAAGTAGCTCGCACGCGAAACAAGCCTGGCAGAGGAGCCGGAGCGGCGAGCAGAGGCGCCCGGCCCAGATCCTGCAAGGCCCGGCCGAGACACGCCCCCAGCAGCGGAGCTGCTCCGGCTCCTCTGCCGAGCTTGTTTTGCATGTGAGCTACTTTGCCTGACGCTGAAAAGACCCGCTTGGGCACTCGGGTTGGTGTCAGTCTCCGCAGGCCCTTCTCGTTTCCAGGAACGTCAAGCGCGCTTGGCTCCCCACCCCCACGGCAGGGCAGGGCAGGGCAGAGACTTGCTCGCCCTTCTGACGGCCCTGAAGAGAAACGAAGGGCTTGCAAACTCCCCGCGAGAAGCTGGGCGAAGCGCGTGGCTGGGCGAGTGTGTGCCTGCGCGCGTATTTACGAAAGAAACGCTCCGAGAGTTCTTTCTCCGCCCCCTTGGGGGGAACTCTAGCGACTGCTGTAGCCGCGCTTCTCTTCTCGGCTCCGAAAATAGGGATTTCTACTCTCTCTCTCTCTCTCTCTCTCTCCCCTCCCCACCCCGCATTCTCCTGCCTCTTCGATTGCGACAATAAAAGGGCGAAGGGTGCGCTGGTTTCTTCCTCCTTCCTCCCCCCCTCCCCTCCCCTCCCCGATTGTCAGGTGAGGCAGCTGGAGGTCTGGCCGGGAGATTGTAGCCGTTTTGAAACGCCGCGTCTTGAAACGCCCGATCAGCTGATTTTCGGGTGGAAGAGCCGCGGCTTGAATCTGTTTGCATCTGCCTGAATTAGACCGAAACGGCCTGAATTTGACCAGAGTTGCTTTGTAATGGCTGGAGGAACTGCAGAGGAGGTCTTGCCGGGAGATTGTGGCCGTTTTGAAACGCCGCGGCTTGAAACGCCCGATCAGCTGATTTTCGGGGCGGAAAGAGCCACGGCTTGAATCTGCTTGTATTTGTTTGAACTTAACCAGAAACGGCTCGTAATGGCTGGAGGAACTGCGGAGGGAGTGAATGCTCCAGCCTGGAATATTTGGAAAGGCTGGGGGAACCGGATGAACTGCAGCTTAAGCGACTGTTGCCGGAGGAGCCATGGCTTGAAACGCCCGTTTTGGGGCAGCGTTTGCTTGTTCCGGGTAGAAAAAACGCTGTCGACCCCGGCATCTTTTGCGGGGAGGGGTGAGGTGGGGTGGGGTGGGGTGGAGGAAGCAGTTTGCGAAGCAGCCGAAATGGGGGTGTCAAGCCCTACGGGGACCAGGGGAGCACTTCCAACAATGCCCGCGCAGCACCGAAGGCCCATTGGCGCCCGCACCCCCCAACTGTTCGGCGGGCGAACGCCAGACCCGCTGCCGCACTGGCGGTTGTAGCGGCATGCAAGGTCTGCGAAGCAGCCACCCACACTCTCCAAGCCGCCATCGGACCCGAAAAGTCCCGTGAGGCCCGTGCGACCGTCGGCGGCTGTTTCTAGCTGCCGCTCAGTTGATCGCGCTGCGTGACCACTGGTAGACGTCCCCGGCTGCCCCTTAGCTGTTTGTGCCGGCGCGGAACCTCCGCAGCCGCTCGCAGTCTCCTTCAGCCGCCGATCAGCTGTCTGTGCTGACGCGGACCCTCTGCGCCTGTCCACAATCTCCTCCGGCCGCCGATCAGCTGTAAGTGCGGCAGCGGGTCTGGCGTTCGCCCGCCGAACAGTTGGGGGGTGCGGGTGCCAATGGGCCTTCGGTGCTGCGCGGGCATTGTTGGAAGTGCTCCCCTGGTCCCCGTAGGGCTTGACACCCCCATTTCGGCTGCTTCGCAAACTGCTTTCTCCACCCCACCCCACCCCACCTCACCCCTCCCCGCAAAAGATGCCGGGGTCGACAGCGTTTTTTCTACCCGGAACAAGCAAACACGCAGGCAACCCTGCACTATTCAGCTCAGTGAAGTCACGCTTGAAACGGCTTGAAATGCCCGATCAGCTGATTTTCGGGGCGGAAAGCATGCGGTGTTGTTGTGTTTTTTTTTCCTCCCCCCGAAAGTGAACGGCAGCTTTCCGTACTAGTGTATTTGTACTGCCGCGAGTGACAACTGACAAAGCTTGCCGGTGTGATCTTGATTTTGGAACTGATGAAGTCTGTTAACTAATTGATTGGCACTCCGGTCGCTCATCGCCGTGAAACTAGACCTTGTTTTTGGGGGGTTTTTTTTGTACTTTGGGCTGATCAAATGGAATAAATGGAATAAATAAAAACACTGGCATGTCAAGACACCAGCACAAAGACCAAGGTACAAGCAGCTCTCCTTCAGTCATTATTGAAACATTTGATCAGCCCAACTTCTTCTTCTTCTTATTATTATTATTAAATCTGTTTTTTAACCAAGCGTGACTTCACTGAGCTGAATAGTGCAGGGTTGCCTGCGTGTTTGCTTGTTCCGGGTAGAAAAAACGCTGTCGACCCCGGCATCTTTTGCGGGGAGGGGTGAGGTGGGGTGGGGTGGGGTGGAGGAAGCAGTTTGCGAAGCAGCCGAAATGGGGGTATATAGAGGATGGGAGGTTCCCACCGAGAGAGCCAACAGAGTTGTTGTTGAAGCGCGTCACACGCCTTTCCAACCACCAGAGAAGGGAGGAATAAGAAAGAAACACACACACACACACACACCAGGAAATCGAGGAAGCTTGCGTAAGATCTGAAGGAGACACGATCGTGGGAAAGGCCGTGCCGTGGAAAAAAAAGAAAGGGTGGACTTGGGCTCGGCTGGTTTCGCAACGGGAAATGGGAAATCCCCGCAAAAGATGCCGGGGTCGACAGCGTTTTTTCTACCCGGAACAAGCAAACGCTGCCCCAAAACTGGGGCGTTTCAAGCCATGGCTCCTCCGGCAACAGTCGCTTAAGCTGCAGTTCATCCGGTTCCCCCAGCCTTTCCAAATATTCCAGGCTGGAGCATTCACTCCCTCCGCAGTTCCTCCAGCCATTACGAGCCGTTTCTGGTTAAGTTCAAACAAATACAAGCAGATTCAAGCCGTGGCTCTTTCCGCCCCGAAAATCAGCTGATCGGGCGTTTCAAGCCGCGGCGTTTCAAAACGGCCACAATCTCCCGGCAAGACCTCCTCTGCAGTTCCTCCAGCCATTACAAAGCAACTCTGGTCAAATTCAGGCCGTTTCGGTCTAATTCAGGCAGATGCAAACAGATTCAAGCCGCGGCTCTTCCACCCGAAAATCAGCTGATCGGGCGTTTCAAGACGCGGCGTTTCAAAACGGCTACAATCTCCCGGCCAGACCTCCAGCTGCCTCACCTGACAATCGGGGAGGGGAGGGGAGGGGGGGAGGAAGGAGGAAGAAACCAGCGCACCCTTCGCCCTTTTATTGTCGCAATCGAAGAGGCAGGAGAATGCGGGGTGGGGAGGGGAGAGAGAGAGAGAGAGAGAGAGAGTAGAAATCCCTATTTTCGGAGCCGAGAAGAGAAGCGCGGCTACAGCAGTCGCTAGAGTTCCCCCCAAGGGGGCGGAGAAAGAACTCTCGGAGCGTTTCTTTCGTAAATACGCGCGCAGGCACACACTCGCCCAGCCACGCGCTTCGCCCAGCTTCTCGCGGGGAGTTTGCAAGCCCTTCGTTTCTCTTCAGGGCCGTCAGAAGGGCGAGCAAGTCTCTGCCCTGCCCTGCCCTGCCGTGGGGGTGGGGAGCCAAGCGCGCTTGACGTTCCTGGAAACGAGAAGGGCCTGCGGAGACTGACACCAACCCGAGTGCCCAAGCGGGTCTTCTCAGCGTCAGGCAAAGTAGCTCACATGCAAAACAAGCTCGGCAGAGGAGCCGGAGCAGCTCCGCTGCTGGGGGCGTGTCTCGGCCGGGCCTTGCAGGATCTGGGCCGGGCGCCTCTGCTCGCCGCTCCGGCTCCTCTGCCGGGCTTGTTTCGCATGTGATTCCGGGCCAGGTGCTGCTGAGGGCGAGCAGAGGCGCCCGGGCCGGATCCTGCAAGGCCCCGGCCGAGACGCGACCCCAGCAGCGTCAGGCAAAGTAGCTCACATGCAAAACAAGCCCGGCAGAGGAGCCGGAGCAGCTCCGCTGCTGGGGGCGTGTCTCGGCCGGGCCTTGCAGGATCTGGGCCGGGCGCCTCTGCTCGCCGCTCCGGCTCCTCTGCCGGGCTTGTTTCGCATGTGATTCCGGGCCAGGTGCTGCTGAGGGCGAGCAGAGGCGCCCGGGCCAGATCCTGCAAGGCCCCGGCCGAGACGCGACCCCAGCAGCGTCAGGCAAAGTAGCTCACATGCAAAACAAGCCCGGCAGAGGAGCCGGAGCAGCTCCGCTGCTGGGGGCGTGTCTCGGCCGGGCCTTGCAGGATCTGGGCCGGGCGCCTCTGCTCGCCGCTCCGGCTCCTCTGCCGGGCTTGTTTCGCATGTGATTCCGGGCCAGGTGCTGCTGAGGGCGAGCAGAGGCGCCCGGGCGACCCCAGCAGCGTCAGGCAAAGTAGCTCGGCCGCGCGCAAGTCCTCGGTAAGTTCTTTTTTTTTTTTGTTGACTGGAGTATAAGCCGAAGTGGATTTTTTCAGCCCAAAAAGTGGGCTGAAAAATTCGGCTTATACTCAAGTATATACGGTATATAAGTTTATAAGCTTTCTAAAGAGCAGTCAGGGTTGATCTCCTCTAGGACTGACCGGTTTGACTGCCTTGCAGTCCAAGGGACTCGCAGGAGTCTTCTCCAGCACCATAGTTCAAAGGCCTCAATTCTTTGGCGCTCAGCCTTTTTTATGGTCCAACTTTCACTACCATACATTGCAACTGGGAAGACCATAGCCTTGACTATACGCACTTTTGTTGGCAGGGTGATGTCTCTGCTTTTTAGCGTGCTGTCTAGATTTGCCATGGCTTTCCTCCCGAGGAGCAAGCGTCTTTTAATTTCTTGGCTACAGTCCCCATCTGCAGTGATCTTGGAGCCCTTGGAGCCCAGGAAAATAAAATCTGTCATTACCTCCATTTCTTCCCCATCTATTTACCAGGAATTGAGAGGGCCAAAAAAGATAGTTATTAATGAGGTTTAAACACTGCAAATCTGTTGTAGTACAGAGAAGGGGGAAGTTAAAATCTAAATACCTATTTTTCCCAAGCAGCTCTCTCTCTCTCTCTCCAAATATATTTATTTTTTATTTTTATTTTTATTTATTTTTATTACATTTATATCCCGCCCTTCTCCGAAGACTCAGGGCGGCTTACAAGCTTAGCTTGTAATATGGCTGTTACTTATAAGACAGTCTAGATTGATATATACTGACTTATGGTTTACCTTCAACCAGATATGTACTAATGTACTAATGTATATCAGTTGGGAAGTATCAGTATCATGTCCCATTGAACTATGTGAAACTAGATTATTTTTTCCTGCTTTGACATCAGTAAAAAAGAATCATAAGTACTTTGTAAGTGAAAGAAAGAATGAGTTCAAGAGGATTGAGGAGTAATAAGAACCAATAGAGAAACAATCTTATAACTTGGGTTTTACAGAGATGAGAGGCAGATGTGCTTAGACCTGGTCTCAGCCAGAAGACAGTCCATAAAGCAAGCCCAGCATACACAGATATGTCCTCTATTTATGGACTGACATGAATATCCATATTAACAGACAATTGCTAGAATCATGTACCATAAG
Source organism: Vipera berus (assembly GCF_964194415.1). Classification (NCBI taxonomy): domain Eukaryota; kingdom Metazoa; phylum Chordata; class Lepidosauria; order Squamata; family Viperidae; genus Vipera; species Vipera berus. The sequence continues at coordinate 70,317,812 of NC_138204.1, forward strand.
CAGACATGTGAGGTGACATAGTGCAGACTTTCTATGCTGTGCTTCAGTTAAATGGGGAATTATTATATCAATTTCCAATGCCGAATAATAATCTAAAAAAATCAAGTAAAATATCTTTAGATTTATCTTGGACATAACATACAAGAGAGGATTCAGTTCCAGAAGAGAAGAGCAATTTGAATGGTGCAATAACAGCAAACCCATGATCTAATATACTATTTTTAATAGTCGAATGCACCAGAAATTGGAGAAGTTATTGTCTGTTAAATATGGAATGAAAAGAACTATGGAAACGGCAGGTTGTGTGTTTTGTTTGCCAATCAGGAAAAACTGTCCAGAGGAAAATATTATATAGGCTTAGAGAAGAAAATAAGTGGAACAGACATAATTAAATGGGATATGTTCTAAAGCAGTGATTCTCAATTTTTACAATTTTAACAAGCGTGGACTTTGATTCTTAGAATTTCCCAATCCACACATCTTAAAGTTGCCAAGCTGGAGAAATACTATTCTAAAATAAGGACAACACAAAATATTTTACTTGACATATACCCAAATACATGTTATGAGGATAATACTACTAAAAATATAAAAACATTTTTAAAAGTGTATTATTTCATTGTGGGATCCAAGATGTCAGATTCTTAAATGTTTGAAATTCTTTGCTTTTTCAGAAAAAAAAATATTGTATCCTTTTTCTCAGGACCAAAAGTTTGAAAAAAGGTTACATAGCACAAATGGAGACAAGCATTGGAATTTACTTATATTTATTTATTAATCAAATTTATATTTATTTATTTATTTATTTGTTTTTATAAACCGCCCTTCTCCCGAGGGACTCGGGGCGGTGTACAGAATAAGGTAGGTATACAGAATGAACAATAGTGAAAATAAAACAATAGTAAAAAACAAACTGGGACCCCAATTAGAGCTATCAGGCCAGGCCGGACTGCTGGAACAGGTAAGTTTTTAAGTCGCGCCGGAAGGTGCGGAGGTCGGGGGCCATCCGGATTTCGGTTGGTAAGCTGTTCCAGAGGGCTGGCGCACCCACTGAGAATGCCCTCCCCCTGGGGGCCACCAGCCGACATTCCTTGAGCGGTGGCACCCTGAGGAGGCCCTCTCTGTGGGAGCGCACAGGACGGTGGGGTGCTGACATTGGCAGAAGGTGCTCCCGTAGGTAGTCCGGACCCATGCCATGTAGGGCTTTGTATGTCATTGTTAGCACCTTGAACTTCACACGGAAGGCAACTGGAAGCCAGTGCAGCGCACGGAGGAGAGGTGTGATATGGGAGTATCGGGAGGCTCCCAAGAGTGTCCGTGCCGCTGCACTTTGCACCAGTTGAAGCGTCCGAGTGGATCTCAAGGGCAGCCCCATGTAGAGAGCGTTACAGTAGTCTAGGCGAGAGGTCACAAGAGCATGGGTGACTGTACGTAAGGCATCCAGGTCCAGATAAGGCCGTAATTGGCGAACTAGTCGAACCCGGGAGAAGGCCCCCTTGGTCACAGCTCCTATGTGATCTTCCAGGGAGAGCTGCGAGTCTAGGAGGACACCCAGGTTGCGGGCCCTATCAACAGGGGGTAGTAACTTGTCCCCGATGTTAAGGGATGGGATGTTCTGAGTATCCTGGCTTGCCGGTACGTACAGCCATTCAGTCTTGTCCGGGTTGAGTTGGAGCCTGTTCCTCCCCATCCATTCCCGGACCGCTTTCAGGCAGCGGGACATCACGTCGAGGGCATCACTGATGTTGTTTGGAGTTGAGATGAAAAGCTGGGTGTCATCAGCATACTGATGGTACCCTACTCCAAAGCTGCGAATGATCTCGCCCAGCGGTTTCATGTAGATGTTGAACAGGAGAGGCGAGAGGACCGACCCCTGAGGGACTCCGCAAGCGAGAGGCCTCGGGGTCGACCTCTGTCCCCCTGCCAGCACCGACTGCGAGCGACCCTGGAGAAAGGAGGAGAACCAACGCAGAACCGTGCCTCCCACTCCCAGTCCCCTGAGGCGTCGCAGCAAGATACCATGGTCGATGGTATCGAAAGCCGCCGAGAGGTCTAATAAGACTAGGACAGAGGAATGGCCCCTGTCCCGGGCTCTCCAGAGATCATTTATCAGAGCGACCAATGCCGTCTCCGTGCTGTAGCCCGGCCTGAAGCCCGATTGGTACGGGTCTAGATAAACCGCTTCATCCAGGATCTGAGGGAGTTGGTGCGCCACCACGCTCTCCACAACCTTCGCAAGGAAGCGAACATTGGAGACTGGACGAAAGTTATTCAATGAGGATGGGTCCAAGGTGGGCTTCTTGAGGAGAGGTCTCACCACCGCCTCCTTCAAGGCGGTGGGGAAGTGACCTTCACTCAGAGAAGCGGAGATGACCGCCAGGAACCAGCCTCGTGTCCCCTCTCGAGCTGCATATGCCAGCCAGGAAGGGCACGGGTCCAGTAAGCATGTGGAGGAGCTCAACCTCCTCATAATCCTGTCCACTTCCTTAGGAGTCACAGGATCAAATTCCTCCCAGATGACGTCGACAAGACTGTCCATGCCTTGTTCTTCCAGCTCAGCCCAGTTGGAGTCCAGGCCGGTTCGAATCCGAGCAATTTTATCCAGCAGATATTGACCGAATTCCTCGGCTCGACCCTGCAAGGGTTCCTCCCTCACCTCTTGGTTCAGTAGGGAGCGAGTCACCCTGAACAAGGCAGCCGGGCGATTATCTGCGGACGCGATGAGGGTGGAAAAGTAGTTGGATTTTGCCACCCTTATCGCAGCGAGATAAGACCTGGTGAGGATTCTTAATCGCAATCGGTCGGATTCGGATCGACTGGATCTCCAACGGCTCTCTAGGCCCCGTCTCCGACGCTTCAACTCCCGGAGCTCCGCGGTGAACCATGGGGCTCGCTGGGATCTGCGCCGGGTCAGAGGCCGCAAGGGTACAACTCGGTCCAGAGCCTCCGTGGCTGCCTTTTCGCAGGCTTCCACTAAGGCATCCGCCGAGCTGTGAGCAGGGAGTGCATGTGCGTCCCCAAGCGCTGCCTGGAACCTATCAGGGTCCATTAGGCGCCTAGGGCGGTACCATCTGGTTGGCACCGTGCACCCACGGCGGGGGGTGGCAAAGGGGAAGTCTAGCCGCAGGAGGTGATGATCGGTCCATGACAGGGGCGTAACAGTCGTGGCACCCCCACCGATATCATCGCGCCACCGTCCAGACAAGAACACCAAGTCTGGGGTGTGGCCTCTCTCATGAGTCGGTCCAGAAATTATTTGCGACAGGTCCATGGCCGCCATGGAAGCCATGAACTCCCGAGCCAGATCGGACGATCCTCCCAGGGACGGTAGGTTAAAGTCGCCCAAGACCATGAGTTTTGGGAATTCAACCACCAACCCTGAGAGGACATCGAGTAGCTCGGGCAGGGCTGCCGCAGCACGATTAGGTGGTAGGTATGCCAGCAGCAGGCCCAACTGCGCCCCCGGGCCGTATCTCAGTAGGAGAGACTCACACCCGACCATCTGAGGGACGGTGGTCTCTCGCGGGCTAAGGGATTGCCTGATGATAACTGCCACTCCCCCGCCCCTCCCATGGGTCCGAGGCTGGTGCAGCACCTGGAAACCTGGCGGGCAGAGGTCAACCAGAGGGACACCACCCTCTGGGCCCAGCCAGGTTTCCGTGATGCAAGCCAGGTCCGCGTGCTCGCTCTCCACTAGGTCACGAACAAGGTGTGCCTTGTTAGCTACGGACCTGGCATTCAGGTAGACCAGCCTTAGCATAGGAGGCTGCCCATGTCATGGAAAGTGACTCTAGTCAGCATACAACAATTAATTAAACAATTATACAATAATTATTGAAATAATTAGAAATTATAAAAGCAGAGTTAACAGGAAAAGAGAATAATAGACTGAGGGATGTTAATAATAAGGGCACCACAATTGATGATTTTTCAAGAGACACAACTATAGATGCAAGGCAAATAGATTTCTCCAAGCAAATGAGGCAAGATAATTTGGTAACAAAAATGGAAGAAAGAGGTCTTGGAGTGAAAATTTAGGTACAAGAATAGAGAAGAAAGAGAACTAGATTAGGTTCTATGTATACCCTCCACTTTTGCCCACCCGTATTTACAGGAAAATAATAAGAAAACGCAAATTAGCCCATTATAGTACTTATATTTGTCTGGAATTTTATTGCCATTTATTCTCATTAATTGAGATATGTTCTGAACTTGTTAAATTGCCCAGTAACTAATTCATGTCAGCTCCTGGAGATGTTTTTCTATTGGCAAAACTTAAAAAACGAATATTTTTTTTCATGTTATATATAAATTACATGCTTATTTGTTCCACAGTTCTTTCCATGTTTTTCTGCTCAAACAACTTTCTGTCCAGCACGTACATCTTATTAAGCCACAAACTGTGTACAGTATGGATACACAGAGTCTGCTTTTTTTTACTGCATGGCGTGAAAATGTATATGAGGTACCATGCTGGTTGAGATATGCCCAATAATTAAAGAATAACTTCTCCATAACAATAATGCAAAAGACTATTAAGAATAAATGTTAATTAAGAATGGTTTCAAATTAAGAATGAACAATGATTTCTTTGCATGGTATTACAGGACTGCAGAAGCTGTACACTACCGAGCTAAAAATTAAAGATCTAGCTACATATGAGAAAAGCTAATTATATGGTGGTGAACAGTGAAAGAGATACAGATAATTAGCTCTCCCATATATATTGGACTTCAGAAGTGGGGGGGGGGTAGTTAAACATTACCAAAAAGATAGATAAAATGAGCCAACCAAAGGATCCAAATATATATAACATACTACACCAGTAAATATAGGAAAAATACTCTAAAAATATCTCTCTCCATAATTCCTTTTCCCTAAAAGCCATTCTATGTACGAAAGGAGCAAAGGAACCCTGTTTCACATAAGGTTGGTAAAATTATGGAATTTTAGATTTTGCTGCATTATATTTAACTCCTGAATCAGATTTCTGAGAAATGTAGTTTACCAGCATGTGAAGAGTCTCAGAGTAATATTAGTTTTATATAATTGTGGAATGGATGAGAGGGGAAAATGCTAGGCCTCAAACATCAGGTGATACCACAAGTTCCATTTTCTGAAATGGGACAGGAAAAATAACAGTGGACAATTCATTCAGTTACAGGGGTGTCAAACTCAATTTCATTGAGGGCCGCATCAGCATTGCGGTTGCTCTCAGGGGGCCAGGTGGGTGTGGCCTGGGTGGGCGTGGCCTATTGGGTGGGCGTGGTTAAGGTCCGTATGGCCTACTGGGTGGGTGTGGCCAGCTCTACATCGTTCGCATCAAGGGTGCCTATGGGGGCCTGGGCAGGAGTGGGACAGATCTGAGGGTCTCTGACAGAAGGAGGGTCTCTGGGCCAAGGCAGTGGGGGCCGTTCCCTCACTGTTTCCAGGATGGCTTCGCGGGCCACATGAAACCACTTCGCGGGCCGGATCCGGCCCCCGGGCCTTGTGTTTGACATGTCTGAGTTACATAAATACAAACCACTATTTTTATAACAAAGAGTGAAAAATGACAGAACAAGCAATAGGAAAATTGTGATGGATAAACATTAAACGTATTCTTAACAAAAAAGGGGGAATAAGCCCAATAACTACTATTCTAATCACAAGTGAGGAAAAAGTGCTGGGCCTTAGTCTGTCATTTGATTCCATGGAGTAGTTGCTAAGGAGTAGCTAGGGGGTCTGTAGAAGGCAGCTTCTCTTATTCATCTCTCTTTTCTGTTTTTATTTCATTCTTGTGGGAATTTCTTAATCTAATCTTCCCAAACTTTGGATCCTTCCTGATAGATGCACTTTCACTCCAAAAATTCCAAGCAATGGTCATACTCTCCAGGCAATTGTGGGTGTTGAAATCTGAATGTTCCCTAAACAAAGATTTTAACCCATTTTTTGGAACAATTTCCCACAAAATGTTCCCAGTTTGGTTTTGGTTTAGTCAGAATTACATCTTTGGAGAGAAGAACGACCCCATAACATTTTACAGTCAAACTACTTAAGAATTCTACAGTCATATGAAATGAATAATTGGAAATAAAGACTGTTGTACCATGAAATGGATGTCCAGCAAATAAGTCAGATGATTTGATTCTTTCAGGAAATGAGGTTTTGCAGGAAGGCTGGGCAATGTATAAAAGGCTAGGGACTGTAATACAACCTCTTTTCCTGTTGGAGGGTCACAGGAAAGCTTCTAGCAGCAACACCAGAAGAGACGGGGTTATTATTATTATTTGGCTTTGGGGGAAGGGGCAGAGACTGGAATGGAAGTATGAGACAAATGTTTCAAATTATGCAAATTCCTAAAACAGATAGACTTCGCCTTGCTGAAATTCAGTATTTGGCCATTGAATTTTCACAGCCCTATCTTGTGGTGCTAGAAGGACCAGCAGATAACAGGTTGCCTTCCACGGCTTACAATATCACATCTAATAATCAGCATCGTAAACAGTCTATTTTGAAGAGTGCATCAGTTTGATCCAATCACAACTTTCTCAGTTTCTTCTTCTTGACCCATAATCCCATATATTTATATTGCCAATTAATCATTGTGTCTACATGACTAAACCACTCAATAATGGTTTCTCACTTTTGCATTTAATTGATATTCATTCTTGAACCCTTTGAGCCCATTGCCTTCGGTTTATTTTTATATCTCTCCTAATATACCACATTACCATCTTTATTCAACAAAGTGAGCAGAATCATTCTGTTCTACACTTCTTGCAGGTATAACTGGTCACAGAAATTACCACTTCTCTATGTTGGGACCTGTGTATGAAATGAAAACAAACAAATCCCAGAACAACAACAACAAACTAATTATATTACATATAGAGAAAGTCATTTGGCCCAATTTTACATCTCATAATTAGACCTTAATACACAAAATCAAATTGATCAATATTTCCATTAAATGGATAGTTCATAGGCAGACAGTAAACACATATCATTGATCCAAAAATACACTCTTGACATACATTACATTTACATCAGATAGTAATCATTTCTACTACATCCATGCTCAATAAAGGAATGAGCATAAAGAGGGAGTAAAACCCTACAGCTTAAGGCCACACAAACAATATAAAAATATATATAAAACAAAAGCTACTAACACCTCTCCCCCACCCCCCCCAGTCAGTTTCAACTTTGCCCAGCAAAATCCTATCCCCTCCCCAAAACAGCTTTTCCTTTGGCTGATATCTGGAGTAAGTGCTATTTCTTCAGATTTCAGCCTCTGGGGGTGATCAAGAAAGGGGTCTCATCACCTTTCCAGTCCACAAGTATTACTCCAATTGCTGTCAGATGCCATCCATGGTTTTCCTTGGTTAGCCATGCTAACCGGCTGGCAGCATAATACCAATATTTAAAACCATTTAAGGTTTTAAAGTCATTCTTGACCAACCAATCATCTCTCATATCTTGCCTTTTTTGGACGATGAAATTTAAACCAGGTATGCCTAATCAAAAATGGTAAATTGGTCTTTAGGAAGGATAGAGAAAACAGGTATCGGTGCCAGGAAGATCTTCCAGTTCCCAAATATATAGGGAATACTTCATCACCGTTGAAATGAAAAGGCTACTTAGAAAAAGTTCATGCCCTACTTTACATCTCTGGTTTTAGCTCTTTTTAAATGAGTTCATCAGTTCATGTCATGAAAAATTAAAGCAATTTTAAGGAAAGAAAGTGCACAATACACCAGGATTTTGAATGTTTTCTTGGTGGTGCTGCTATATTACTATTCTTTCTTTCTTCAAATATCTTTCCCTTCTTCTCTCTGTGATTGGTTTCAAAATACACCTTCACCAGTGAAGGTTGTAAACTTTCAGTCGATTTATTTATTTATTGAAAAATGGATTTGTTTTGAGAAAATATAAAAATTCACAAGCTAGGATTCTCTTTCTATATATTTGGCCACCAGCATAATTTCAACCTGTGATGCAAATGTTACTATAGAAACTGATTTCATTTAAAGCACTGTAAACAAGCCTGCTAAACACATGCACACGAAGAGTTGTAAGATGACCCTGGCAGGTTTTGCATTTTTCTTGCATTTTCCTAAATGACATGGCCATCTTCTTTGTATTATACAACTAGGTATTTATTTTTCCATTGGTGTTATATTACCCTTAATTAGGCAGGGCTCTTCACAAGTAAAGTAGAAAGAAAGTGATTTTCTCTTTAGCATTAGCATTACTGCAAATTTACCATTAAAGCTGTGGTTTCTTCTTCTTTTTTTTATTAAAGAGTTTTACAAATACATTTTATTTATTTATCTATTTATCTATTTATTTATTTATTTATTTATTTATTATTTATTATTTATTAATTTAATTTGTATACCGCCCTTCTCCCGAAGGACTCAGGCCGGTGAACAGGGCAATACATAAAAACAAGATACAAAAATTAAAAATTATTAAAAAGTAATTAAACAGTGCCCGTAATAAATACAGATTAAAAGTTAAAATCCATTTATAAAATCCAACCCCGTCCCATCAGGCCAGGCCAGCTTGTTCAAAGAGATGGGTTTTAAGATCGCGCCGGAAGGAGCGGAGATCGGGCGCCATCCGGAGCTCGACTGGAAGATGGTTCCAAAGATCCGGTGCACCCACAGAGAACGCCCTCCCCCTGGGGGCCACCAGTCGGCATTCTTTGACCGGTGGCACCCTGAGGAGGCCCTCTCTGTGGGAGCGTACTGGGCGGAGGGAAGTTGACGCCGGCCGCAGGTGCTCCCCAAGGTATTCCGGACCCATGCCATGTAGGGCTTTGTAGGTCATTACTAACACCTTGAACCTCACCCGGAAGACAACTGGAAGCCAATGCAGCTCGCGGAGTAAAGGTGTGACATGGGAGTGTCGGGAAACTCCCAACACAACTCTCGCGGCTGCATTCTGTACCAGTTGGAGCCTCCGAGTGGTGTTCAAGGGTAGCCCCATATAGAGAGCGTTGCAGTAGTCAAGATGAGAGGTCACGAGCGCATGAGTGACCGTACGTAAGGCATCCCGGTCTAAATAGGGCCGCAACTGGCGCACCAGGCGAACCTGGGCGAAGGCCCCCCTAGTCACAGCTACTATATGGTCTTCTAGGGAAAGCTGTGAATCTAGGAGGACTCCCAAGTTGCGAGCCCTATCTACAGGGGGTAATAACTCACCCCCCATAGTGAGGGGTGGGATATCCTGAATATCCCGAGATGCCGGTACGCACAGCCACTCAGTCTTGTCAGGGTTGAGTCGAAGCCTGTTCCTCCCCATCCAGACCCGGACCGCCTCCAGGCATCGGGACATCACATCAAGGGCATCACTGGGGTGGTTTGGGGTCAAAATAAAAAGCTGGGTATCATCAGCATACTGATGATACCCAACTCCAAAACCACGAATGATCTCACCCAGCGGTTTCATGTAGATGTTGAACAGGAGAGGCAAGAGGACCGACCCCTGAGGAACTCCACAAACGAGAGGCCTCGCGGTCAACCTCTGCCCCCCTGCCAACACCGACTGTGAACGTCCCAGGAGGTAGGAGGAGAACCACTGAAGAACCGTGCCTCCCACTCCCAATCCCCTGAGACGCCGCAGCAAGATACCATGGTCGATGGTATCGAAAGCCGCTGAGAGGTCTAATAGGACTAGGACAGAGGAATATCCCCTGTCCCGAGCCCTCCAGAGATCATTCACCAGCGCGACCAATGCCGTCTCCGTGCTGTACCCGGGCCTGAAGCCCGATTGGTACGGGTCTAGATAATCTGCTTCATCCAGGACCAGAGGGAGCTGATGCGCCACCACACTCTCAACAACCTTCACAAGGAAGCGAAGGTTGGAGACCGGACGAAAGTTATTTAGCACAGCCGGGTCCAAGGCAGGCTTCTTTGTTTAAACATAAAACCCATCCCTTCCCCACCCCCACCCAATTTCCCCTCCCTCCCCTCCCCCAACTTCCCAGAGCATATACAGGGTATTGACCCTAACAATCTTAAACTATAATATGCTATCTAACTATAATAACACTTTAAATCCTATCGCACTTTAACTCTCCTTAAAAATAAGTAAATAATAATAAGTCTTATAAATCTAATACTTATTCAAATGCTAAATGAAACTTTTTAGTCCCATATTTATTCTGAATATAATCAATCCATCTTCTCCATTCCAAGATATATCTTTGTTGCGAGTGGTCTTTCAAATATGCTGAAATTTTTGCCATTTCTGCCGGGTTCAAAACTTTTAAAGTCCATTCTTCTATAGTAGGCAAAGCCTCCTTCTTCCAGTATTGTACTACCAAAAGTCTTGCTGCCGTTATTAAATTCAACATCAATTTAGTTTCTATAGCAGTACAGTCTATAGTAATACCCAGCAAAAATAATTGTGGAGAAAACTTTATCTTTTTCTTAAATATCTTCTGCATATTCCACCAAATTTTAATCCAAAAAGCTTTAACTTTTTTACAAGTCCACCATATATGATAATACGTTGCATCATCACAACCACACCTCCAGCATTTAGGCTGATAATTTGGATACATACATGCCAATTTCTTAGGATCTAAATGCTATCTATAAAACATCTTATAAAAATTCTCTCTTAAATTTTGTGCCTGTGTAAATTTTACATTTCTGACCCAGATTATTTCCCAAGTATCCATCGTTATTGATTCTTGAATATTCTGGGCCCATTTTATCATACAATCTTTAACAAGTTCCGTTTCTGAGTCTATTTCTATCAATGCATTATATATCCTTCTTATATTTGCAGGACTTTGATCTCTAATTTGTTTAACCAAATTTTCATCTACTGTGGAAATACCAATTTTCTGATCCTGTTTCCATCTAGCTTGTAACTGCCCATACTGAAACCAAGTTTGTACTATCTTTTCTTCTTTTAAAATATTAAATGGCTTTAATTGCCATATGTTTCTTTCCAATCTAAGAATTTCTTTATATGTAATTACATCATGCTTAAATCCCACATTTATATTTTCTATCGCATGTTTAGGTATTGCCCAAATTGGAATTTTAAAATTCAACTTATAACAATATTTTTTCCAAACTCGCAACAGGGCATATCTTAATATATGTGTCTTAAAAACATTATTCACTTTTTTGTCACACAATAAATAAGCATGCCAACCATATAACAAATCATATCCTTCAATATTCAATAATCTCCCTTGTGTTAGGTTAAACCAATTACTAATTGATGATAATGCCGCAGCCTCGTAATATAATTTAAAATTGGGCATTTTAAGACCACCTCTTTCACGTACATCTTGCATTATCTTAAGTTTAACTCTCGGTCTCTTCCCTGCCCAAATAAATTTATTAATACCTCTCTGCCATTCCTCCAAATTTGAGTCTTTTTTAAGTATATGTATCATTTGAAACAAGAATAAGAATTTAGGTAAAACATTCATTTTCACAGCTGCAATTCTTCCCAATAAGGACAGTTGTAATTTTTTCAACTATCTTAATTCTTTTTGTATTTTTAACCATAACAATTCATAATTATTTTTATATAATTTTGCATTTGAAGCTGAAAGATATACCCCCAAGTATTTAATCTTCTTAACTATTTCAAATCCCGTTAGTTTTCCTAAAACTTCCTTTTGTTCTTTAGTCATATTTTTAGACAATATTTTAGTTTTTTGCCTATTTACCTTAAATCCAGAAACTTGTCCATATTGTAAAATTATTTCCATTAAATCTATAATCGATTGAGTTGGTTGACCTAATGTAATAACCAAGTCATCCGCAAACGCTTTCAATCTATAATCTTGATCTTTAATTTTAATTCCCTTTATTTTCTTTGAATCACGTATCTTGATCAACAATATTTCCAATGTTAAAACAAACAATAATGGCGACAGCGGACAACCCTGTCTTGTACCCTTTTCAATTTTACAAGCTTCTGTTAAACTACCATTGATTATTATTTGAGCTGTTTGTTTTTGATATATTGCCCAAATAGGTTGTAAAAACTTATAACCAAACTCCATCTTCTCCAAAACTTTAAATAAAAATTGCCAATTCATTTTTTTTTATTTTAATTCCATTTATATCCCGCCCTTCTCCGAAGACTCAGGGCGGCTTACAAGCTTAGCAGTAGCCTTCATTCTATGTATATGCCTGCTTATTAGGGCTTTCACACAAACCCCAAGCGGCATTATTACAAAGTCAGCTTAATTGCCCCCAACAATCTGGGTCCTCATTTTACCTACCTCGGAAGGATGGAAGGCTGAGTCAACCTTGAGCCTGGTGGGATGCGAACCTGCACTAATTGCAGGCAGCTGGTGTTACTTAAGGAGGCATTAGCCCACTGCTCCACCAAGGCTCCACCAATTGATCAAATGCTTTTTCAGCATCCCAAAAAATCAGCGCTGCAGGGACTTGATTATTTCTTTCCAAATATTCTAATAAATTTACAATATGTCTCACATTATTTTTCATTTGCCTACCACTTATAAATCCTGTTTGATCAGAATAAATCATTTGCTGCATAACCCCCATTAATCTATTTGCTAAAATCTTTGCAAATATTTTATAATCATTATTTAAAAGCAATATAGGCCTATAATTTTTAAGTTGAGCAAGATCTTGATCTTCCCTCGGGATCAAAGTTATAAATGCTGTTTTCCACGATGGAGGCACTTCTCCTCCAGATTGAATTGTTCTAAATAATTCTTTAAAAGGCTCCACCATTTCTGATTGTAAATTTTTATAATAAATAGCTGTTAAACCATCTGTACCAGGTGCCTTACCCACTTTTAATTGTTTAATTGCTAAAATAATTTTTTCAGCAGTTATCAATTGATTCATCCCTTCCCGTTGCTCTTGTGTAAGTATTGGGATATTCACATCTTGTAAATAACTATCCATATTTATTTATTTATTTATTTATTTATTTATTTATTTGTTTGTTTTTATAAACCGCCCTTCTCCCGAGGGACTCGGGGCGGTGTACAGAGTAAGGTAGGTATACAGATTGAACAATAGTGAAAAACAATAGTAAAAACAAACTGGGACCCCAATTAGAGCTATCAGGCCAGGCCGGACTGCTGGAACAGGTAAGTTTTTAAGTCGCGCCGGAAGGTGTGGAGGTCGGGGGCCGTCCGGATTTCGGTTGGCAAGCAGTTCCAGAGGGCTGGCGCACCCACTGAGAATGCCCTCCCCCTCCTCCCTAAACCTTGCTTTATATCCCTAGCATATAATTTAGAATAAAATTCAACAAAAGCTTTTTTAATAAGATTTTGCTGAAACACCTCTTTACCCTTATATTCTATCTTATCAATATTACGTGATCTTTGTTTTTTCCTTAATAAATAAGCTAACCACCTACCTGGCTTATTAGCATTATTAAAAGTATTATGTTTGGCATATCGTAAATTAGTTGCTACTTGATCTGCCATTAACATATCAAACTGTCCTCTTAGCAAATTAATTACTTCTTTCAACCTCTTATCAGATGGGCTCAAGATACGAGCTTTCTCTTTCAACTTTATTTCCTCCTCTATTTCTTTACGCTTTTATTCCAATCTATATCTATGTTTATTATTCAAATATATTAACACTCCCTCTCATATAAGCTTTACTTGCATCCCAGGCCATTTCAATGGGAGTACCCTTATGCATATTCATAATAAAAAATTCTCGCATATGCTTTTTACATTCTACCACATTTTCTTCATATCTAAACAAATTTTCATTTAACCTCCATGATCTTCTATCCCCCTTGCCCTTGTCCAATTCCATCCAAACTGGACTATGATCTGATAGAGTTCTTGGGCATATCTTAATCTTCTTAATCCTAGAAAAGAAATCATTAGTAGTTAATACAAAATCAATCCTAGAAAAAGATTGGTGTCTATCAGAAAAAAAGTAAAATCCTTTTCTTCCAAATTTCGTTCTCTCCAGACATCTCTCAATTCCAAGTCACCTTTCAAATCAAAAAAAGATTTTGGCAATCTAGCGTGGCTTGGAGTATTTTTAAATGATCCTTTTTTATCTTTCTGAGTATCCAACACTCCATTCCAATCTCCCATTAAAATACATGATTTATAATCCCATTGAATTATTTTGTTATGTAACAATTTATAAAATTCTCCTTGCTGTTGATTAGGTGCATATACTCCAATTAAAAGTGTTTTCTTCCCTTCTATTAATAGTTCAATTATAATATATCTTCCTTGTTTATCTGCTTCAATTAAATTAGCTGTTAAGTCTTTCTTTACATAAATAACTACGTACTCCATTTTTCTTCTCTGGAGCAGATGCAATAAATTGTATACCCAGTCTAGAATTTATCAAATATTTTTGATCAGATGCGCGAATATGCGTTTCTTGCAAGCATATAACATCATTTTTAAATTGTTTCAAATACTGAAATACTTTCTTTCTCTTTTGTGGTGAATTTAATCCATTAACATTCCAGGTTAGAAACTTTGTCGCCATCTTTTGTGACTTGAAGCTGTGGTTTCTTCTTGTATGGGGCAGACTGCAGTAGCAGAAATGTGCTGAAAAATGTAGTTGTAAGAAATTATTCCCTTTGTAGGATTCTCCCTCACTGAATAGTTAGGAAAGTAGTCCGTCATATTGACAGTTTTCTTTTTCCTTCAACTAAAACTGAAAATTTTCTACTTAAGGAAACCTCTAACTGTGTGTGTGGCATTTTTGGCAAAATAGACACAGCATTCAGACATAAGAATAGGGTGCCATCAGGAAGAAAAGAAAAAGATGCCATCAGAAAGAGTCAGAAATCAAGAAAAATAAATGTATATTTTCCTTCTGGTAATTGACTGTCTTTTCTATGCAATAAAATAAACACCTCCATTTAAATGGTTGCTCATAATAGGAAATTGCTTCAGATACTTTGCGTCAGAGAGACACATTTTTTTTTAAAATTGCATTTTTCAAAATTCCATAACTATTTAAATTTCACGACTATTAAAAGTGTATGACTTTTGCAAATTTCCTAAAAGGGAAAAGGAAGGAAGGAAGGAAGGATAAGGAAAGTGTGGAAAAGCAGAGATGATAATAGAAGTTACTTGAAAATGCATGAGAAGCTGCTATAATATATTTAATGTTGCTTGTAAGCAGCCCTGAGTCTTCGGAGAAGGGCGGGATATAAATGGAATTAAATAAATATTTCAACAAATGCTGTCAGAAAGTAGACAAAGAGCAGATGAAAGTAACTTTCTACCTAGACTGTTTGGCTTCCAGTAGTTGCCATAGAAGTACACTAATTTTGAAAATCAAAAATGTCCTCTGATTTTATCTATTCTTTGACAACATTCTGCTTCATGAATTAATCCAATCCTTAGAAAAACTCATAAAAGCCAAAAGCACCATAGTAAAGAACATTATCATATATGATTTCCGTGAAATGAGACACACACTAACACATGTGTGTATGTTACAGTAATGACAAAACATGATTGTGACATCACAAAGCAAGGTCTGTGGTTTCATATTTGTGTCATGATGTCACATGCACATAAGAATTGTTTTCATTGCAATATTTTAATACATGTTTCATCACTTGCTCCACTTTCATGAACCTGTGACTACCTATATAAAACAACAGGGACATTGTTTATCTCATTTATATAGCTGCCCGTCTTATAACCATATCTGGGCAGCACCCAATCAAAAGTAAAAAGAACATAAAACCATAACAAAACTCAACTGGGACTAGAATGCTGGATTTTGAACAGGGATGATAAAGTAGTTATGATCAATATTTTTAGCTGAGCACAGAAATATATAGATGGGAAAGTGCAGATTCAGAGAGCAGTCAAATAGCCAAAGGACAATATGTCAGGAAGCACTCATGGGAGAATAATTAAGAAAGGCATAATCACGTTCTAATAAGAGGTCAAATTAAAAGGGTAGAACTGGAAAGAGTCCAGGAAAAAATAGCCACGCAAGCTTGGAGGAAAACTACCAAAACGGTTTCACAGAATGTCTCCAGCATTTCTAGCAGTCATAAGCAGAATTTTAAATGCTGAGAACGGGTACCCCACCCGGCTAGTGCTAATCATAATTACAGGTGGAGCTCGACTTACAACCATTTGTTTATGACTGTTCAAGTTACAACAGCATTTAAAAAAAAAGACTTATAACTGTTTTTCATGCTTATGATCTTTATAGCATTCCCCAAAGTCAAATGATCAAAAATTGAATGCTTGGACGCTTATGCTATCGTTTCTGCGCCTTCCTGATCTTTGAGCTTCTGTGAAGTAGCGGCAACACTGGCTTGTTTTGGTGGTCAAAATATATACCAGATTGGATTTATAGGTGAAGAATCAGGAATATGATGCTTTGTTCTGCTATGATTCTGATGTGAAGGTCTGTCCTGCTAAAATTACCTAATCTGGTTTTTGTTCTTTTTCCTCAGATGAAGGTCTTCTGAGAAGGGCAATGAGCTCTGTCACCCCACCCCCATAACATTAAATTTACACTATTTTTCCAGAATAGAATAGAGTGGAGTGGGATGGGATGGAGAAAAGAAGAGGAGAGGAGAGGAGAGGAGAGGAGAGGAGAGGAGAGGAGACGAGAGGAGAGGAGAGGAGAGGAGAGGAGAGGAGAGGAGAGGAGAGGAGAGGAGAGATACAAGGAATTTGTCTCTGGTGCAGAAGCTCTCAGTGTACAGTGTATTCACCTGTTCCAATTTATAATTATGGGATGGGCATAAGAGTATATGTGGTAAGGGAGCCAGCCTTTCTGAGATGAAAATTGAAGGGTGAGAAACGTACAGATTTCTTTTAGAACAGAAGTAGGGTAGCCATTTGGCTGAGCAACCATTTTTCCTACTTCTGATGTAAGGGACTGCAGGTGTATTATGAGAATGACTAAAGTATCTCCCGGTTCCTGTATTTCACCAGGAAATGCAGATAAGGTAGGCTCGGAAACATTGCGCCCTCCTAACCAAACTAGTTTGCTCCCAATCTATTCATGGTGTCCATTTTGCTCTCCGAGTTCAGGGGTACCTAACCATAAACCTAAATGGGTTTTCTCACCAGTGGGATTTTCCCATGTATTGCACCAGGAAACACAGATAAAGCAGGCTTGGAAACTTTGTGCCCTCCGAACCATATTAGTACCCTCCGAATGAGTTGGTGGTGCCCATTTCACTCTGTGAATTCACAGGGACCTAACCCTAACTTGAAGTGGGTTTTCCCGCAAATGGGATTTTCCCATGTATTTCACCATAAAACGCAGATAAGGCAGGCTCAGAAAATGTGCGCTCTGCTAATCAAACTAGTGCCCTCTGAATCTGTTGCTGGTGTCCATTTCACTCTATGAATTCACAGGGAACTAACACCAACCCTAAGTGGGTTTTCCCGCCAATGGGATTTTCCCATGTATTTCACCATGAAATGCAGATATATTTTTCAAAGATCCTGGAGCACTGGGGAACTACCAGAGGACTGGAAAAGAGCTGATGTAGTTCCCAGCTTCAAAAAAGGGAAAAAAATGGATCCAGGAAATTACAGACCTATCAGCCTGACCTCAATACCTGGGAAGATTCTGGAAAAGATAATCAAACAACGAATCAGCGAGCACCTAGAGGCAAACAAAGTCATTACTAAAAGCCAACATGGGTTTGTCAAAAACAGATCATGCCAGACAAATCTTATTGCATTCTCTGACCAAGTGACAAAATTAGTGGATCAGAGGAATGCTGTGGATATAATTTACTTGGACTTCAGTAAGGCATTTGATAAAGTAGATCACAACCTTCTACTTGATAAGATAGAAAAATGTGGGTTAGACAGAATCACCACCAGATGGATTCGTAGCTGGCTGACCGGCCGTACTCAGCATGTGGTCCTCAATGGAACCACATCTACATGTAGTGTATGTAGTGGGGTGCCCCAGGGCTCTGTTCTGGGCCCAGTGCTCTTCAACATCTTCATCAATGATTTGGACGAAGGGATAAATGAACTCATCAAATTTGCAGACAACACCAAGCTGGCAGGAATAGCCAACACTCCAGAAGACAGGCTTAAGATACAGGAGGATCTGGACAGACTTGAACGCTGGGTACTATCTAACAAAATGAAATTCAGTGGTGAAAAAAGCAAGGCTCTACATTTAGGCAAGAAAAACCAAATGTACAGGTATAGTATAGGGGGTACCTTGCTCAATAGTAGTAACTGTGAGAGGGATCTCAGAGTCCTAGTGGACAATCACTTAAATATGAGCCAGCAGTGTGCTGCAGTTGCCAAAAAAGCCAACACAGTGCTAGGCTGCATTAACAGAGAAATAGAATCAAGATCACGTGAAGTACTAATACCACTTTACAATGCCTTGGTAAGGCCACACCTGGAATACTGCATCCAGTTTTGGTCACCACAGTGTAAAAAGGTTGTTGAGACTCTAGAAAGAGTACAGAGAACAGCAACAAAGATGATTAGGGGACTGGAGACTAAAACATATAAGGAACGGCTGCTGGAATTGGGTATGTGTAGTTTAATGAAAAGAAGGACGAGGGGGGACATGATAGCAGTGTTCCAATATCTCAGGGACTGCCACAAAGAAGAGGGAGTCAAGCTATTCTCCAAAGCGCCCAAAGGCAGGACAAGAAAAATGGATGGAAACTAATCAAGGAGAGAAGCAACCTAGAACTAAGGAGAAACTTCCTGACAGTTAGAATATAATATAATAATATATATAATATAATATAATATAATATAATATAATATAATATAATATAATATAATATAATATAATATAATATAATATAATAATATAATATAATATAATATAATATAATATAATATAATATAATATAATATAATATAATATAATATAATATAATATAATATAATAATATAATATAATAATAATAATAATAATAATAATAATAATAATAATAATAATAGTAATAGTAATAATAATAATAATACCACCTCCTAACCACACTAGTGTGCTCCGAATACATTGGTGGTGTCCATTTCGCTCGAAGAAATCACGAAGTCATAACCATAACTTTAAGAGGCTTTTCCCACCAACGGGATTTTCCCATGTACAGTATTTCAGCAGGAAATGCAGACAAGGCAGGCTCGGAAAATTTGCGGCCTCCTAACCATATTAGTACCCTCTGAATCAGTTGGTGTGTCCATTTCGCTCTTTGAATTCACAGGGCCCTAACCCTAAGTAGGTTTTTCCACCAGTGGGATTTTCCCATGTATTTCACCATGAAATGCAGATAAGGCAGGCTCGGATAATCTGCACCCTCCTAACCAAACCAGTCCACTTTGAATCCATTGGTGGCATCCATTTCCCTCTATGAATTCTCAGGCACCTAACCCTAACCCTAAGTGGGCTTTCCCGCCAATGGGATTTTCCTATGTATTTCACCAGGAAATCTAGATAAAGCAGGCTCAGAAAATGTGCGCCCTCCTAACCATACCAGTGCACTCTGAATCCATTGCTAGTGTCCATTTCACTCTATGAATTCACAGGGACCTAACCCTAACCCTAAGTGGGTTTTCCCACCAATGGGATTTTCCCATCTATTTCACCATGAAACGCAGATAAGGCAGGCTAGGAAAAAGTGTGCCCTCCTAACCATACCAATGTGCGTCGAATAAATAGGTGATGTCAATTTTGCTCTACAAATTCACAGGGACTTATCCCTAACCCTAAGTGGATTTTCTCACTAATTGGATTTTTCCTTGTGTTTCACCATGAAACGCAGATAAGGCAGGCTCAGAAAAAGTGTGCCCTCCTAGCCATACCAATGTGCTGTGAATCCATTGGTGGTGTCCATTTTGCTCTATGAATTCACAGGGACCTAACCCTACCCCTAAGTGGTTTTTCCCACCAATGGGATTTTCCCACATATTTCACCAGGAACCGCAGATAAGGCAGGCTCGGAAAATGTGCGCCCTCCTAACCATACCAGTTCATTCTGAATATGTTGCTGATGTCCATTTCACTCTAAGAATTCATGGAGTCATAACCCTAACCCTAAGTGGGTTTTCCCGCCAATCGGATTTTCCCATGTATTTCACCAGGAAACGCAGATAAGGCAGGCTCGGAAAATTTGCACCCTCCTAACCATACCATTGCGCTCCGAATTCATTGGTGGTGTCCATTTTGCTCTATGAATTCACAGGCACCTAACCCTAACCCTAAGTGGTTTTCCCGCCAATGGGATTTTCCCACATACTGTATTTCACCAGGAACTGCAGATAAGGCAGGCTTGGAAGCTTTGCGCCCTCCTAACCATACCGTTGCACTCTGAATCTGTTGCTGGTGTCCATTTTGCTCTAAGAATTCACGGTGTCATAACCCTAACCCTAAGTGGGTTTTCCCGCCAATCGGATTTTCCAATGCATTTCACCATGAAACGCATTGAAAACAAGTTCGGAAAATTTGCACCCTCCTAACCATACCATTGCGCTCTGAATTCATTGGTGGTGTCCATTATGATCTACAAATTCACAGTCACCTAACCCTAAGTGGGTTTTCCCACCAATGGGATTTTCCCATCTATTTCACCATGAAATGCAGATAAGGCAGGCTCGGAAAAAGTGTGCCCTCCTAACCATACCAGTGCACTTCGAATCCATTGGTGATGTCAATTTCACTCTATGAATTCACAGGGACCTATCCTTAACCCTAAGTGGGTTTTCCCACCAATGGGATTTTCCCATGTATTTCAGAAGATAACGGAGATAAGGCAGGCTCAGAAAATGTGTGCCCTCCTAACTTTGTTGCACTCTGAATTGGTTGTAGAGGGCCATTTTGCTCTACGAATTCACAGGCACTTAACCCTAACCCTAAGTGGGTTTCCCCACCAATGGGATTTTCCCATCTATTTCACCATGAAATTTGTAGAGCGAAATAAATACTACCAATGGATGTGGAACCAATGGTAATGTATAGGAGAGTGCATTTTTCTTAACCCTACCTTATCTATGTTTTCTGGTAAAATACATGGGACAATCCCCTTGGTGGGAAAAGGCACTTAGGGTTAGGGTTAGGGTTAGGTCTCCATGAATTCGTACAGCCAAATGGATATCAAAAATGGATAACTATGGGCATGGTTAAGATAGTGCACTACAAATCTAGTGGCAATGTCTATTTTGCTTTTGGAATTTATGGAGACCTAAAATCTAAGAGTAGGATTTTTCCCACCAGCAGCACAGTTGAGTTTTGTTGCTAGAGCTACTACAAGCTGTTGTATCTTCCTGGTAATCATTGTCCTTTCTGCATAAAAGCAGTAATATTTTTTTTAAAATCCCATTTATATCCCGCCCTTCTCTGAAGACTCAGGGCGGCTTACAATCTAAAGCACAAATCAATGTGCTTAGCAATTACTCCTTTGAGGATAATAACTGGGCTCTTTGAGCTGAATGATTATAGCTGAGTATGGGGTCAAGGTTGGAGTCAGGTATCTCTGCTTTTCTGGAATTTGCAACTTAGGTATTTGACATGATAGACACCTCATCACTTCCAAAGCTGCAAAAACAGCATCATCACAGAATGATGGAGTAAAAGATTAAATTACTTAAAAATTCCAGACGTGTTTTTTAAAAAGTTTTTCACCCTTTTTTTGATTAAACTTAAATTAACAAACTAAATTTTGCTAATATAATATGAAGACGTAAACTAACCAAAAGTCAAAATTATGCAGTATCAGTTCTCTGTAGCCTCAACATAAATGCCTGAGGCAGAAGGCAACACTGGATACAAGAAATAACTTTTACTGCAGTTAATGATAAGGACTCCAGAGCAATACCTTATGCCTCTGTTCTGAATTTCTGATATTATTTTTCCTGTTCACATCCTGCATTAGACATGGATTAATTTAGTTGGGGTTTTTTCACTTTATACCAGTTGACTTCAGGCAAAATTCTGAAACAGAATATTAAGCAATAATTTGCCAGTATTTAATTGTTAGTATTGCTTTGCATAGATTAAAGGCAGGATTAAGGTCATGAACAAGTCGCATTACACCAACTTGATGCATCTTTTTGATACAGTAACAAGTTTAGTTTAGTTTAGGGAATGTGGTACATATACGATATCTTTACTTCAGAAAAATATTTGATATGGTCTCAACAGTGAAATCCTAACAGAGAAAATGCAAAATGAGGGCTAGACAATGCTACTATAAAATTGTTATGGAACTGGTTGAAGATTTGTTACCAATGAGTTTGTATCAATGGGGAGTTAGAAAATATAATAATCCCATTTGTGAATGACTCAAATTTTAGGGGGATAACAAATATCTTAAAGTCAGTATTAGAATTCAGAAAGACCTTCACAAGATGTAATAATGGTTAAAATCCAGCAAGGTAAATTTCAACCAGCAGAAATGCAAAGACTTTAATTGAATAGAACAAAGGCATGAATGTAGAATAGGAAAGAGCATAGGTTCAAGTGAAAATGACTTAGGTATTTTGGTGGATTACAAGCTGAACATGAGCCAACCATGTACTATAATCCATTCTGTATTCTTAAGATAGCACTTGGAATGATGCATTCAGTTCTGAGGATCACACTTTAGGTGCTGATATCCTATAGCATGTCCAGAGAAGAACAATTAAAAAAAACACCAAGGAGACTGGAAGAAAATACATATCAGGACTGACTGGATGGACTGAATGTGCTTAGCCTATGCCTATCATCTAGATTTTGATTTGACATCAGAAGAATTTCCTAAGAGTAAGAACTGTTCAACAATGGAAAAGATTGCTTGGGAGGGGCTATGCTGGAAGTATTAAAAAGAGATCAAAGGGCCAGCATTTTGGGATATTGAGATAATGGAATTCCTGTACTGGGGAAGGGTTGTGTTGCACAATTTTATGATGTTTCATTGATAGTAATACAGAAGAGATTTGCTATTGCTTTCTTCTAGAATCCTTCCTTCCTTCCTTCCTTCCTTCCTTCCTTCCTTCCTTCCTTCCTTCCTTCCCAATCTAACATATAGCCCCAGGATCTCTTGGTAAATGCTCACTCATAAACTTGACTAGGTCTCCTGCTTATCTTTTGGGGAGAATAGTCAAGGTCATATAGTAATAGTACTTAAAACAGCAGGAATAATAACTATAATACACCTCTCTGGGTTTGCTAAGTCAGATGTGTTAGAATTACTCAAACTGATTTATCGCCCACTTGTTCTGGAAGCAAAAACAGTTTTCCCAATATTTCACCTTGCTGTACATCTTGATGTGCCCTCAGTGGGATATTTGTGGCACTTCTTCCATCCACTCTGTGTACAGAATTACTAAGAAAAGTATTTGCTAAAGTGAAATATAATTTGGAGGAATTGTTCACTAGACCAAAACTGATTGTACCTATTACTTGGAATAGTACAGCTGTTTATTATTTAGTATACAATTATCTAAATTTTGTAAAGCCCCTACCTTCAAATGTGTCCAAGTCCCTGCAGTTTTCTTGATAAAGTTTTTGAAAAGTGATTTGCCATTGTCTCCTTCCTAGGATTTAAAGAAAATGACTGACCCAAGATCAGCCAGTTGGCTTTGTGCCCAAATCAGGACTAGAACTCATTATTCCCTGGTGCAAATATTTTGGGAGAGCAGAATGTTCAGATTATTCAGCAGCTGGAGCTTGTACTGAATTCTAAATTTGTGCATGTCGAATATTCTGGCTTGGTTTTGGTCATTTTTATAAACTAACAAACTTTGTTCCACAGCCAAGCTCAATAAACATTAAACTATTGGAGTCTCTGTATTTCAAAACTGTGTCCTGTGGATATTTTTGATCTACTCAGCCAGATTATACTTTCCTTGTTGCTTTTCCATCCAACCTTTATTAACACATCAGTAGATATAGCTATTGCGATTGTGCTCCTGGCTCTGTAATAATGGTCATATCTAAAGCAGAACAAATCAGGCTTGGTCCTCGCTGGTAACACTAAAACTATAAAAATATGACTGAGAAATAAAAGTGCTAGTTGAAGATTTAAAGTTGAAAGAGAGTGAAGAGATTTAAAGATATAAATGTAACATTCTTTTTGGACACCTTATGTTTGAGATAAAGCTTTTAAACACATGATTGGTATAGATTTTTACGTATTTTGCATAATCAGTTATATTACATTAAAATTATTTATGATCACGTATGATTTTTCAAATGTTAAAAGCATTGGTTTGCAGATCTAGTCTGTCTAAAAGTAATCTGATAATGCACAAGACTTAGCTTATATATTCATATGAATGCAACTTATCTGAAAATTAAAATAAATGAGGGAATGGGATTTGAACACTTCAGCCTTGGTATCTGAAACTCATGCATACACACAGGAATAAAGAGAGAGCTAGATCTCCAATTAGCCATAGATGGTTAGCCGGTATAAAGTAATAAAACAATAGAATGGAAATTCAGATTGCAGAAAAGCCTAGTAAGTACTTAGTCAATGCAAATTCTAAACTCTTTCATACTTTTAACAATTTTATAAAGTCTTTGTCATATTACATATTCACTTTACATATTACATATTCGTATTACATTGCAATAAAATGGAAGATAATTAGATATTTCCTCTCAATTGGAAAGGTGTGATTGAATATACTCTTGTTTCAGACAACGTTATTGTCTGAATGTACATATTGTAAAACAAGTAATTACTTCAGCTTTAGGAGCAAGGTTACCCCAGTTTTAGTTTTAGTTTCCAGTCTTAGGACTGAAAATCAGTTGGGTGATTTTGGGCTAGTCACTTTCTTTTAGCCCTGGACAGATGACAGGTTATTTTAATATATTCTTGCATTTAATGTATAATGCAAATAATTAATATTTAATGTATAATTAAATGTATAAAGTGTAATGTTAGCAATGAATACAGCAGCCCTTGCATTAACAGTAGCGATTGCATTGGGAGGAAAATAACAGAACTTAATTCTTCTTATGATTCTGGTCTTCTTCCTTTGTGTCCAGATGAAACTTTAGACTGCCAGAATGAGGCCACCTTCTGAGGCCACCTTCTCATCTAAAACTGCTATTTGCATCCAGAAGAAATCCCATGTTTGAACTAATATGTCCTTTCCTATTGAAACAAACAGTAGCTTATACAAATGTAATTTTGCCAAGTGTTAAAACTTCCCCTCCCTGTTTGCAGAAATTTCAGCAATTGTCAGTCTTCCTAAGTGTATTTTTTTAGTATTGCATCCAGATTAGCCTTGACATGATTAAATATGAAAAGCCTTTCTGATTTGTCATGATTCATGTCAGATACTGCAGTACACCAAACATAAGTTTATGGGTATGCAGGAGACAATAGGTCATAAGTTGTTCTACTTAGGGTTTTCCATCAACTCTCTCTGTCTGTGGACTATTGATCAACTGTCATTCTCATGGGTCACAAGCAGAGTGCATGTGACAGGGGGTTGATATAAACACTTCTTTTCCTCATAGGATCCCTTCTGAATGCCAGTTTCCATCTGCAGTTCTTCTATATTAAAAGGAGAACAACAGCAAATTGCCTAGCAACTATATTGGGACATAAAGATGGATCCCAATCATATATGAAACCCATAGACTTATTCCCTTCTCTTGCCAGATGCCAATCAATTTTCTATGGGAAAATTTCAGTTTTGCTAGACCAGAAATCATTTCCATCGGTTAAACCAATTATAGGATGTGGATTAAAAGAAAGAGAGAAAATTGGTGATTGGCAGTGGATGGCAGCTTTTTTTAAAAAAATAGCTTTCAGAGAATAGTGAATGTGTGGTCAAAAATCCACTATACTATGAAATGGTTATTTTTAATTCAAACATAGTCAATCCCTTGCCAAACTCTTTCAAAACTCTTTTTTTGTTTGGTAAAGTCAACTTTCACTGATCTCTTCACTAGACAAATTTAAGATTGTTTTGAGTTTGACTATGCAGCCTACTTAAGGGAATGTTTGTTTTTCTAGTTCTGCCCTGAATAACAGCAGAATGTGAATGCCTTGAATGCCTTCAAGATTAAAAAGGGATGGCGATAAACTGGCAAAGCAAGGTTACTAGCCTGCCAGCCAGTGCTCTGTTCTTTTTGGGTTGGTAAATGTCCTACCCTGTAACAAACAAATATTTAAATTTTTAGTTACCATACTTTTGCTGTCTAAAGCAGCCTTCCCCCAAATGTGAAAACCATTGGATGTGTTCGGACTGCAATTCCTAGAATGATGTCCACATCTGGAGTGCACCTTATTAGAAAAAGCTGCTGTTGCCTGCTAATTATATAATTTAAAGTGCTCTCATTAAAGAATCCCAATTTTCACAAGAAGCCAAATACTCTAGGAACCTATTAGCTAAAACGGTAACATGTTGAGCAGCTTGAGTATGGGACTGCTAAAAATATAAATGAAAGAATGGACAAATGTTATTTTGATAGTTTTTTTGGTATATTCAGTTTTAAATCAATAAAACAGTACTTATTAATTTATTTATTTTTAAAACGTTTGTAGCATTTTAAAAAATTAAACTTTAAAAAATTATATCACTTCATGAAATGAAAGTACAATCCCTTATATATTTTTCTAGGTGAATAATGTTACCTTACTTTAAACAATTTTAAACAAGGATAAAGTATAATACATGTTTATACATACTATATACTATATACCAGACATGTCAAACACAAGGCCCGGGGGCCAGATCCGGCCCGTGAAATGGTTTCATGTGGCCCGCGAAGCCATCCTGGAAACAGTGAGGGAACGGCCCCCACTGCCTTGGCCCTGGCCCAGAGACACTCCTTCTGCCAGAGACCCTCAGATCTGTCCCACTCCTGCCCAGGACCCCATAGGCACCCTTGATGCAAACCATATAGAGCTGGCCACGCCCACCCAGTAGGCCATATGCACTCTAGCCACGCCCACCCAGTAGGCCACACCCACCCTGGCCATACCCACCCGGCCCCCTGAGGGCAACCGCAATGCTGATGCAGCCCTCAATGAAATTGAGTTTGACACCCCTGCTATATACGAACAGAGAAACAACTAACAAAAGGAAAAAGCAATTGGTTTATAAAGTGTGGGAAAAACTATACTTGCTTAGACAATCTGGTCATATTTTGGTTTTATTGAGGGTTCACAGAACTTTTTCTGGCCAAAGAATCTCTTCACAAAATAAATTTATTGCCTCATCTTAACAGAGTGTCAGGATCCATTTATATCATATTCATAAATGTATGTTTCAAACATTATTCCATGGATCCTGCCATCTCCCGAAGAGGAGAGAATGGATGTGTATTGAACCGGTATTAGGCATTTCAAAGGAAAAGAGAAGCCTTTTGAACTGGGGAAACAAAAGGGGGGGCTAGCATCTGGCTTGTGTCAGGGAAGAGAGCAATAAACATAAAAGGTCCTAAGTTCCTTTTTCCCACGAGAGAGATGATACGAGGTAAATGATGGGGGACTGACCAAATGGGGTTAAGGGGGGTTAAACTGGGAACTCTTTATAAGGGTTTAATTCACGGGACAATATTAAGTCCTGTCTTGTATTCCTACAACCAAGCATGTCATAGTAAAGATTCTTTTTGGACTAGATTTGACTCCAAGAGTTTTGTCTTCCTAAGAGGTGGTTTGGGGTGGGTCCTGACACAGAGTATTCTGTGAATATTTCAATGCATTAAAATATAACTAGTAGAATCCCAAACATGATATTTGTAGTGGCTCTTTTAAACCATTTCAAGCTGATATATGCCCAGAGTCACTTTGGATAGTTAGATGGGTGACATACAAATTTAATAAATAAACAACGCATTACTTGAATGCTAATAAGCATTGCAATTTGTTGTGAATGATTCCTGTTTCCTGCTATAATGTTGATAATGTATAATATATAATTTTTCATAATTCTTATTAGTCCCTTGGCTTTAACAAAATTCTAAAATTATCAGAAGATGCTTTTCTTCCCAGGAATTATCCTAATTTGTTCCTCATAATTCATTTTAATAGATCTCAAGCAAAGCAGAGGTCTTTTATGTTTCTTCTATATTTTGAGGACTGAGACATAGAAAGTATTGTAGGACTTTATTTTGATAACAAACATGTTTGTTTTCAGGCTGTTAAAACATACATTGTTTGTTGAAGTCTTCATAACTTGATATTGGTATCATGCAGTCCTGTGTTTTGTGATTCCTTTGAGCCAATGCTAAATTGAAGAAGCTTCAACTCTTAAAGTTATTTTTAAAAATCATCATATTGTACTTTTGCATTTATTAGTCTTGAATATTCAGAAAATAAAATTTTGTTGATTGTTCATATACAACTATGAATAGGCTTAACCCGTAATACAATACTTGTTTAAATAATGTATAAAATTAAAATGTTAATAAGTACTGTTTTAGTGATTTAAAACTGAATATACCAAAAAACTATCAAAATAATGTTTGTCCATTCTCACTTCCTCTAGATGGCAAGAAGTTTTGTGTTATAGTAATAATTTCCTTCTCCTGAGGGATACAAAACACTACTTTTATTTTTCATTGTAACCCACTGAGAGATTTCAGTAATTGAAGAAGTTGCATAAGGACTAAAACATATTAAAGATTTAAATTGCTGTATGTGTATCCCTTTATTTATTGATATAAAAGCGGAGATGAAAAGCAAATGCAGTTTAACATCAGGCACGAAACACCTCTGAAACAACTTGGATCTAATATCTTCTGGACTGCATCATTTCTCCACACAAAGCAAAGAATTGTCGTTTTTCAGTTCCTAACATAATTCATATTCAACTGTAGAGGTAATCTTCATTTAGCAACAACAATTAGGGTTGGCAACTCACTTGTTAAGTGAAGCAGTCACTAATTTAAATCCCAATTGTGCTTGTGATCTTACTTTAACTGTCTTTTGCTTTACAAACCTGCAAAAGTTATAACTGTGAGGTTTGGTTGTAAAGTTATTTTTTCATCATTATCGTAACCATGAATGGTTGTTAAATGAGGACTACTGTAATAAAATTGTTTTTCTATTCCTCCCAAAGTTATAACTTGGTCACCTTCAAATGCAGGAGAATGAGAGAGTTTTGCCATCATCGGTGTTCATTGCAATAAAAATAAAGTCAAGATGGTGGCCAAAACTGCATGATTGAACCACTGCTCCATTTTCATGTGGGTTGTATACCCTTCTTCGTAATATTATTTTATTAATTTTTGAATTGCCTTGCAATTCAATACGTTCACCGCTATTTACTGTAAATCAGTCAAATTTATAACCAAATTATTCTCAATGTAGAACAAATTCTATCATACAGTATGTTCTATTTTTAAAAATGATTCTATAGGGCAAGGAAGCAGAACTTGAGACAACCAATATTTATATTTTACTGCCATATCTTCTACTATGACAGTGCAATGGGTTTTGATGCAGTTCATAGTTGCTGAGCTGGAAAGATCAAAATTGATAGATTTAGAAATTTATTAATGAAAATTAGAGTTCAATTTATTGATAACATTTTTCATCTCCATTTTTTTGCCAAACATATTAAAGCTCCTTCCAAGTGTAGCATGGAAACTTTCCATGAATATATTACTACAAAAGGAAATTAAGAGTACACTCCTTAATTAACTTGGTGTGTGACTTAATTTAAACCTACTCAGAGCATTGCACCTATAATCAGGAGAGCATCTAACAAAAACCAATGCCTGCTTTGAAGTCTTGGTAAGGGTAGGAAAAAGTAACAGAAAATTATTCAGTATTTTTTTCTGAGTTTATGTAAGTCCTTGAATGCATCTGGTACATTTATTTTAAAGATCATTTGTCCATTTTAAGACACAATCTAGCATCTATTAAAATAAACATAATTCAGAAATTAAGGTTACCCTTTCTTATTATAAATTCTATTGCCAGAAGTCCTGATATGCTTCCTCATCATAGTTGTGATAGGGGCTGCTTCAAGGTGAGGAGTGAGGAGTAAAGATGCCAGGATGCCAATGTATATATGCCATGTTATTCCAGTATTATATAATTCCAATATGATGGTAATCCTAGCTGTCCAGCTAAAACCAAGCAGGCATCTTTATTTATTTATTTATTTATTTATTTATTTATTTATTTATTTATTTATTTATTTATTTATTTATTTATTTATTTATATTTATATACCGCCCTTCTCCCGAAGGACTCAGGGCGGTGAACAGGGCACATATAAATAGAGAATACAAAAATTAAAAAGGATTAAATAATAGCCCAGATAAAGACAATAACAATGTAAAAAACCCCATTAAAAAACCTAACATCCCCCATCAGGCCAGGCCAGCTTGTTCAAATAAATGGGTCTTCAGGCCGCGTCGGAAGGAGCGAAGGTCCGGTGCCATCCGGAGCTCGACCGGCAGCTGGTTCCATAAAGCCGGAGCGCCCACAGAGAAGGCCCTCCCCCTGGGGCCACCAGCCGACATTCTCTGACTGGAGGCACCCTGAGGAGGCCCTCTCTGTGGGAACGCACAGGGCGGAGGGAAGTTGACGCCGGCAGCAGGTGGTCCCTGAGGTATTCCGGACCCATGCCATGTAGGGACTTAAAGACCATTACCAGAACCTTGAATATTAGGCAGTAGTGATATAGGATGATGGAGCAGATGATCTCTTTAGTGACAGAATTACAGTGGGGATATGAAACATAAGTATGAACATGGGGAAACTGAACAGAGTGAAAGATGTTATGAATTGACTACAGATTGACATCTGAGGCATCAGCAAATTGAAAGGGAGAGGAACTGGATATTTTCAGCCAGAAGATAATATTGTTTACTAAGGCCATAAAACTTAAGGGACGCGGTGGCTCAGTGGGTTAGGACGCTGAGCTTGTCGATCGGAAGGTCGGCAGTTTGGCGGGTCGAATCCCGAGTGCCGCGTAGCAGAGTGAGCGCCTGTTACTCGTCCCAGCTTCTGCCCACCTAGCAGTTCGAAAGCACGTAAAAATGCAAGTAGAAAAATAGGGACCACTACGGTGGGAAGGTAACAGCGTTCCGTGCGCCTTTGGCGTCTAGTCATGCCGGCCACATGACCACGGAGATGTCCTCGGACAAGCGCTGGCTCTTCGGCTATGAAACGGAGATGAGCACCGGCCCCTAGAGTCGGAAACGACTAGCACACATGTGCGGGGGAACCTTTACCTTTACCTTTAAGGCCATAAAAAACAAAGAAGGAACAGCTTTGCTTTCTTAGGAAAGAGAGCGGCTGCCTGGGTACAATAAAATCAATGATAAAATAATATCAATTAGACTTCAAGGGCCACTGTTTAATATAATTATCCAAGTTTATATTCAATCACTTAATCACTGATGCAGAAAAGAGGAGTTGATGAATTTTATAGCTAAATCCAGTCTGCAACTGATAGAACATGCAAGCAAGATGTAGTTGGAAAATACATGCCAAAGATGGAAATAGTATGGAGATGAACATAGTGTGTATAGCCTAGGAAACAGAAATGAAGCAAGGGTATTACTTAGCAGTAATTCAAAAATCCAGTGATTTCTTTTTTGTTTGCCTATTCTTCAAACAACCAAAATGATACTATACATATTTGTTGTTGTTAGCTGCGAAATCGTGTCCGACCCATCGCGACCCCATGGACAATGTTCGTCCAGGCATTCCTGTCCTCTACCATCTTCTGGAGTCCATTTAAGCTCACGCCTACTGCTTCAGTGACTCCATCCAGCCACCTCATTCTCTGTCGTCCCCTTCTTCTATTGCCCTCAATCTTTCCCAGCATTAGACTCTTCTCCAGTGAGTCCTTCCTTCTCATTAGGTGGCCAAAGTATTTGAGTTTTAGCTTCAGGATCTGGCCTTCTAAAAAGCAGTCAGGGTTGATCTCCTCTAGGACTGACCGGTTTGACCGCCTTGCAGTCCAAGGGACTCGCAGGAGTCTTCTCCAGCACCATAGTTCAAAGGCCTCAATTCTTTGGTGCTCAGCCTTTCTTATGGTCCAACTTTCACTGCCATACATTGCAACTGGGAAGACCATAGCCTTGACTATACGCACTTTTGTTGACAGGGTGATGTCTCTGCTTTTTAGTGTGCTGTCTAGATTTGCCATTGCTTTCCTCCCGAGGAGCAAGCGTCTTTTAATTTCTTGGCTACAGTCCCCATCTGCAGTGATCTTGGAGCCCAGGAAAATAAAATCTGTCACTACCTCCATTTCTTCCCCATCTATTTGCCAGGAATTGAGAGGGCTGGATGCCATGATCTTCATTTTCTTAATGTTAAGTTTCAACCCAACTTTTGCACTCTCCTTCTTCATCCGCAACAAGAGGCTCTTTAGTTCTTCTTCACTTTCTGCCATTAGAGTGGTATCATCTGCATATCTTAGGTTGTTAATATTTCTCCCGGCAATCTTAATTCCAATTTTTGATTCATCTAGCCCTGCCTTTCTCATGATGTGCTCTGCATATAATTTAAATAGGCAAATAAGATGGTGTGGTACTCCCATCTCTTTAAGAACTTGCCACAGTTTGTTCTGATCCACACAATCAAAGGCTTTAGCATAGTCAATGAAGCAGAAGTAGATGTATTTCTGGAACTCCCTAGCTTTCTCCATGATCCAACGTATGTTGGCAATTTGATCTCTAGTTCCTCTTCCTCTTCGAAATCCTGCCTGTACTTCTGGTAGTTCTCAATCCACATACTGCTGGAGTCTAGCTTGTAGGATTTTAAGTATAACTTTACTAGCATGTGAAATTAGTGCAATGGTGCGATAGTTTGAACATTTTTTGGCACTGCGTTTCTTTGGAATTGGAATGTAAACTGATTTTTTCCAATCCTGTGGCCACTGTTGAGTTTTCCAAATTTGCTGGCAAATTGAGTGTAGCGCTTTTACTGCATCGTCTTTTAAGATTTTGAATAGCTCAGCTGGAATACTGTCATCTCCACTAGCTTTGTTGTTGCTCAATTTTTCTAAGGCCCACTTCACTTCACATTCTAGGATGTCTGGCTCGAGATCAGTGATGACCTCATCGTGGTTATCAGGGACGTTAAGCTCGTTCTTGTATAGTTCTTCTGTGTAATTTTGCCACCTCTTCTTAATCTCTTCTGCCTCTGTTAGGTCCCTGCCATTTTGGTCCTTTATCATGCCCATTTTTGCATGAAACGTTCCCTTCATCTCTCCAATTTTCCTGGAGAGATCTCTGGTCCTCCCTATTCTATTGTTTTCTTCTATTTCTTTGCACTGTTCATTTAAGAAGACATTTTTATCTCTTCTAGCTATTCTCTGGAATTCTGCATTCAATTGGGCGTATCTTTCTTTTTCTCCCTTGCTCTTTGCTTCCCTCCTTTCCTCAGCTATTTGCAAAGCTTCCTCAGACAGCCATTTTGCTTTCTTGCATTTCTTTTTCTTTGGGATGGTTTTGGTTGCTACCTGTTGTACAATGTTGCGAACCTCTGTCCATAGTTCTTCAGGCACCCTGTCTATCAGATCTAATTCCTTAAATCTATTTGTTACCTCTAGTGTATATTCAACAGGGATATGATTTAATTCATACCTGATTGGCCTAGCGCTTTTCCCTACTTTCTTCAGTTTAAGCCTAAACTTTGCAACAAGAAGCTCATGGTCTGAGCCACAGTCAGCTCCTGGTCTTGTTTTTACTGACTGTATAGAGCTTCTCCATCTTTGGCTGCAGAGCATATAGTCAATCTGATTTCTGTGTTGACCGTCTGGTGATGTCCATGTGTAGAGCCGTCTCTTGGGTTGTTGGAAAAGAGTGTTTGCTATGACCATCGTATTCTCTTGACAAAATTCTATCAGCCTGTGCCCTGCTTCATTTTGTACTCCAAGGCCAAAACTTGCCTGTTATTCCGGTTATCTTTTGGCTTCCTACTTTAGCATTCCAATCTCCCATGACAATAAGGACATCATTTTTTGGTGTTAATTCTATAAGGTGCTGTAAGGTAAAGGTAAAGGTTCCCCCGCACATGCGTGCTAGTCGTTTCTGACTCTAGGGGGCGGTGCTCATCTCCGTTTCAAAGCCGAAGAGCCAGCGCTTGTCCGAGGACGTCTCCGTGGTCATGTGGCCGGCATGACTAGATGCCAAAGGCACACGGAACGCTGTTACCTTCCCACCGTAGTGGTCCCTATTTTTCTACTTGCATTTTTACGTGCTTTCGAACTGCTAGGTTGGTAGAAGCTGGGACGAGTAACAGGCGCTCACTCTGCTACGCGGCACTCGGGATTCGACCCGCCAAACTGCCGACCTTCCGATCGACAAGTTCAGCGTCCTAACCCACTGAGCCACCGCGTCCCTTGTATAAGGTGCTGTAGGGCTTCATAGAACTGGTCAATTTCATCCTCTTCAGCACCGGTGGTTGGGGCATAGACTTGGACTATTGAATGGTTTGCCTTGGATTTGAACTGAGATCATTCTGTCATTTTGGGGATTGTATCCCAGTATGGCTTTTCCTACTCTTTTATTGACTATGAAGGCTACTCCATTTCTTCTGAGGGATTCTTGCCCGCAGTAGTATATCTGATGGTCATCTGAATTAAATTCACCCATTCCTGTCCATTTTAGTTCGCTGATTCCTAAGATGTCAGTGTTCAGTCTTGTTATTTCCTGTTTGACCACGTCCAGCTTGCCTTGATTCATGGATCTTACATTCCAGGTTCCTATGGAAAAAAAAAATCTTTACAGCATTGGACTTTCCTTTCACCACCAGACACATCCACAGCTGAGCGTCCTTTCGGTTTTGGCCCAGTTGCTTCATTTTTTCTGGCGCTACTAGTACTAGCCCCCTGCTCTTCCCCAGTAGCATATTGGACGCCTTCCGACTTGAGGGGCTCATCTTCCAGCGTCATATCATTTTGCCTTTTGGTACTGTCCATAGGGTTTTCATGGCAAAGATACTGGAGTGGGTTGCCATTTCCTTCTCCAGTGGATCACGTTTTGTCAGAACTATCTGCTATGACCTGTCCGTCTTGGGTGGCCCTGCAAGCCATAGCTCATAGCTTCATTGAATTACGCAAGCCCCTTCGCCACAACAGGGCAGTAATCCATGAAGGGGACTATATATAAAAACATCACCAATTGGAGTTTAACACCATCAAGTTGGCTATATCATTGGTTCAAGGAGGTGGAAGAAAATAAAGATGTGACAAGCTATTTGAAGGACCACCTCTCTCCAGTAATTTCTTCTTGACTGTTATGTTTGGGAAGAGTACATATAGTCCAGGGCCCCTCAATTAAATGTTGTTATCCTGTAAGACTCAGGAAGCATGCCTTCTTTGTTATTACCCATAAGCTCTGGAACCGCAATCAACCATGGAAATAAATGGCACCCACTCTCCCAGGGTTCCAGAAGGCCCCTAAGACCTAGCTCAGCTCCCAATCCTTGGGGTAGTTTACTGAGAAGCCCTATTACGTTTTCATTGTTCTTGCTTTTAGTAGTATGTTTGTTTTTGTTCAGGCTGCCTTATCATGTTTTATGTGCTTTTAACTGTTTTTTATTATTTTATTTTATCTTATTATTTTCTTGATATTGCAAGGCCAATAGTCTTTTAGAGTGGGTGGTCATAAAGAATTTAATAAATAATAAAAATTAAAAGTTTCTAACTAACTATATTAATGAACTTGGAGAATGACATAGTAGCCAAAAAAATGGAAGAGGTCTAAAAGGGAGACTTACAGAGTATACAGTCTCATAAGGAAAGAGAACTGGTATAAATCCAAGCTGATTTTTGAAAAGGAAAAGACACAATAGATATTATTAGTGATTCATACTATATAGTTACTTAACTGAATCATTGATTGATCAAATGAAACAATTCTCTACATCCTTTCCTTACTTATTTGCTCTATATAGGGAGAAAAGCTCTGTTGGAGGAATATGAATGTAGTTTTAAACCTGGAGTTCCCCCGCACATGAGTGCTAGTCGTTTCCGACTCTAGGGGCCGGTGCTCATCTCCGTTTCAAAGCCGAAGAGCCAGCGCTTGTCCGAGGACGTCTCCGTGGTCATGTGGCCGGCATGACTAGATGCCAAAGGCGCACGGAACGCTGTTACCTTCCCACCATAGTGGTCTCTATTTTTCCACTTGCATTTTTATATGCTTTCGAACTGCTAGGTTGGCAGAAGCTGGGACGAGTAACAGGCGCTCACTCTGCTACGCGGCACTCGGGATTCGACCCGCCAAACTGCCGATCTTCTGATCGACAAGCTCAGTGTCCTAACCCACTGAGCCACCGCATCCCAACCTGTGCTATATGATGACACTAATTGCTGAAAATGCAGATGATCTGGAAACTGGTAATGACTCAAGGAGCACAGTGAAAACATGGGATTAAGATTAAAATAAAGAAGACCAAGGCAATGACAACAGGTACAGCAACTAGTCTGCAAACTAATAATGAAGATATTGAAGTGTTGGATAACCTCTGACGTTTAGGTTTGATTATCAACCAGCATTGAAGAAATAAGTCTCAGACTATGATTTGATAGCAAAGAAGACCTTGGAAAAGCTATTCAGTGCTGTGTCTACATCGACAAAGACACTACAGTAGTCCTTTAACTTGTGCTAGGATTACAGGAATGCTACAATATTCTTGTTGTGTATAATAAAAGAAGCGCACTTCATCCATCTCCTTTTATACCAAATAGATTCAAAGGAGGGTTAATTTGAATAAGTTTTTCATTTTTTTTTACTTTCTGACTTAAGTGTTCCTGCATACCTAAAACAAGGTTGTTTCTGCATTTCTCTACAAAAGATCAGGTTTACCCTGTAACGCTCTAACAAAGTGAAAGATGGACTTTTAAGAAGTATGGAAATAGTATTGATGCTTTTAAATTTTGGTATTGGAGAAGATTTCAAAGATAATTAAGATAACCAACAAATTAATAACAGAAGAGGTCAATTTGAGGCTTGAAGCACAAATGGCCAGGCTCAAACTATCATATTTTGGACACATTATGTGAAGACTCAGCTCCTTTGAGAAGCTCGTAATTCTTAAAACAGCAAGGTGGACAGATGTGATTACAGCAGGAATGGGTGCACTGCTGAAAGACCTGAGAAGCCAAGTTGGGGACAGATTGTCCAGGAGTAGGTCTCCATATGGGGCCATTAATTTTGACACTGACTTGAAGGCATATAACCAATCAATCAAAGTTGTGATATGAATGGATCTAAGTAATTATGGACCTATAAGAACATCTTCAATTCACAATCACTATTGCCAGTTTGAAAAGAAAGCAGTATGCATTTAACTTCTTACTTATATATGCAAATGAACACTATCATGTGCATATAAATTATGCTATAAATTATTCTGCATTGCCTTGTTTTCCAGGAAATTCTCTGTATGTTATAAATACATTAATAGATATTTGTATTGCACGTGTTCTGTTCCTGGCTACAGCAGTATCCAAGAATTGTTTTTTCCCCTAAAATTACATGAGTTTCTAGGCACAAATGTGGAACTCTAGACAGAGATATAGACATTCATTGTGGAAGAGAATAAATGAACAAGAGAAGAGAAAGTTTAATAATTTTACTAAAAAATAATGTATATATATATATATATATATATATATATATATATATATATATATATATATATATATATATATATATATATATATATATATATATATGCATATATATATATATATGCATATATATATATATATATGCATATATATATATATATATGCATATATATATATATATATGCATATATATATATATGCATATATATATATATATATATATATATATATATATATATATATATATATATATATATATATATATATATATATATATATATATATATATATATATATATATATATATATATATATATATATATATATATATATATATATATATATATATATATATATATATATATATATATATATATATATATGCTGAATTTGATTCTCAAATAATCCAGCATTTAACCATAAATTTATCAAATCAGCATATTCTTATTATTAAACTTGGTAATAATGTCATCAGTTTCATTTTAGTCCATCTCTTTCATCTCCATGGAGCACAGTGTCATAAGAAGCACTTCCTTTCTCATATTACTCTAGTAATATCTGCATATCTAAATTGTATGTGCAGATGGGTAAATAACCCTGCTATTACTCCCTATCAGTTTAACTTTTTCTGATCTGGGAGATACATCTTAAAATCTATTGTGATCAGTTAAGAATTCTTTGCTACAATGAGACACATGTGGAGAAATCAAAATCAGTTAAAATTCTGTCTCAATTCTCAAGTTGTAAGAATATTCTGAATGGAATTCTGCTTTGAATTCAACTCATTCATTACCTGTTCCAAGAAGAGAAATGGAGTTGACTCTATGGAGTTGACTCTATATTCTATGGATGGGGAGAAACAGGCTTCGACTCAATCCCTCCAACACTGAGTGGCTGTGCATACCGGCATCTCGGGAGAACCAGTTTTGTCCATCGTTAACTATGGGGGGTGAGGTGTTACCCCCCGTTGACAGGGCTCGCAACTTGGGCGTTCTCCTGGATTCATGGCTCAGTTTGGAAGATCATATAGGAGCCGTGACCAGGGGGGCTTTTGCCCAGGTTCGCCTGGTGCACCAGTTGTGCCCCTATTTGGACCGAGATGCCCTACGCACAGTCACTCATGTGCTCGTGACCTCCCGGTTAGACTACTGCAACGCTCTCTACATGGGGCTGCCCTTGAGGACCACTCGGAGGCTTCAGCTGGTGCAGAATGCGGCTGCGCGAGTTGTGATGGGAGTCTCCCGATACTCCCGTGTAACACCTCTTCTCCGCGAGCTGCATTGGCTTCCAGTTGCCCTCCAGATGAGATTCAAGGTGCTGATGATGACCTATAAAGCCCTAAATGGCTTGGGTTCAGATTATCTAAGGGAACACCTGCTGCCGGCATCAACTTCCCATCGTCCTGTGCGCTCCCATAGGGTGGGCCTCCTTAGGGTGCCACCAGTCAGGGAATGCCGGTGGGTGATCCCCAGAGGGAGGGCATTCTCTGTGAGCGCGCCTGCCCTTTGGAATGATTTACCTGTGGAACTCCGGACTGCCCCCGACCTGCGCTCGTTTCGCCGGGACCTGAAAACCTGGCTTTTCGATCTATCCGGCCTGGACTGAGGGGGGTTTTAGTTTAAAATTTTAACATTGTTTTATTGTTGGGCTATTATTCATTTAATTCTTTTTAATTCTATTTTATCTTAATTTATATTGTCTTTTAAATATTGCCCTGTAAACCGCCCTGAGTCCTTCGGGAATAGGGCGGTATAGAAAAATAAATAAATAAATAAATAAATAAATAAATAAATAAATAAATAATTGAATTATTAATTATCAATCTATGAATTGGGCTTAGGTTTCCATAGTTGAATATATTTAGAATTAGAGGCAAGGACAATGGCTTCCAGATAAATATGCTAGAGTTGACATATTTTGATTTGATAACTAAGTTGATTAGTTAGCTCACTTATCATTTATTGAACATTCCATTACATTTTAATGACATGTCAGCTGTGTTAAAGTGGTGTAATAGAGTGTTTGATATTGGTAGTATGATCTGCTTTAATAAATGCTCAGAGGCTCACTGCCCAATCATCCCAACTGTGGTCAAGTTACCTAGAAATTTTGAGAGTTGTACTTTCAGTATATTTGGTGGATGTCGGGAAGGAGAAAGCTGGTTAGTATCTTCACTAGGCTCATAGAGTATCAGACTAATGATAAGAATAATGTACTACTACAATTCACTGCTAAGTAAAGTGGTAAATTGTTCAAATTACCTTGTATAAAATTACAAAGTACTCTTTTTAAATAAATGGGTTATGTATTAATTGAATTTACAGTCAAACAGCAGGGTAAATAGATCAAATTGTTTAACTAGTGTGATGCTACAAGACATTTTACAATTTTATATAAATACT
The DNA here is from genome assembly GCF_964194415.1 of Vipera berus. NCBI lineage: Eukaryota > Metazoa > Chordata > Lepidosauria > Squamata > Viperidae > Vipera > Vipera berus. The sequence goes on from NC_138204.1 coordinate 70,357,670, forward strand.
GCATAATTTATATTTATGTCACTTATATTACAAAAATTAGGCATTCTCTGAATAATGCAGGGAAAATATTAAATCATCCCACAGTTACATATGATTTGGGAGAAGCAATATTTTAACCTTTTCCATTAGGCTATAGTATCTTTGTATATTGCACATTATAAAGCTATAAACAAAAATACTTGAATAAAGTACCATTGTAATTCTCAACAAATGTTGCTATGGATTTAAATCAGTCTATTTTTTTGGAGAATGAGAACTTCTGGGAGTAGAGAACAAAACAGCATGCATGCATTCACAAGAAATACAACATCTAGTGGCTAAGGCAGGGGTAGGCAACCTTGGCTCTTTTATGACTCGTGGACTTCAACTGGCTGGCTCAGGAATTCTGGGAGTTGAAGTCCACGAGTCATAAAAGAGCCAAGGTTGCCTACCTCTGGGCTAAGGCATCAGGCTAGTTGACTCTATAATTGAATTATTAATTAGCAATCTGTGAATTCGGCTTAGGTTTCCAGTCCCACCTTAGGTATGAAACCTGCTGGGCAACATTGGGCCATTCACTTTCTCTCAGCCCTAGGAAAAAAGCAATGGCAAACCACTCCTGAAAAACCTTGTCAGAGAAAACTTCAGGGGCTAGTCCAGGGAGTCGCCAGAAGTTAAAAAAAATGTGATTCAGAGGCACAATCCCATCCTCAATCATTTTGGAATACAACTCCTTACTTTGTGCAGTATATGACTTTCTTGTGTTTGTTGAAGTGACTATGACCTTCCACAAATGCAGCACCTCTGTGCTATTTACGCTTACAGTAGCTCAGCCTTTTTCAAGACCCAAGAGAGCCAAAAAAAAAGCTGACACTGATTTAAGGAATCCAGTTACTAAAATTAAATAAAGTAAAATAATATATACTATTTTATTCAAACTTTCCTGAATCAATATTTTGCAGTTCTTAGCATCCTTTACTAATCTCAGTTCATTACGACTGTCAGCCTTCCTGATAACATCTTTACAAAGGTTAGCCACCTATTCACATTCTTTTTTGTTCACTTGTCCCTCTTTTTTGATTTTGATTTTCACTATTTTTCTTATTTATTTAATTTTATTTATTTAATTTAATTTGTATACCGCCCTTCTCCCGAAGGACTCAGGGCAGTGAACAGGGCAATAAATACTAAAATACAAAAATACAAAAATTAAGAAGAGATTAAACCATAATGCCCAATAAAACAGATAAATTACATAAAAACATGATAAAATCCCAAAACCCATCAGACCAGGCCGGCTTGTTCAAACAAATAGGTCTTTAGATCACGTCGGAAGGAGCAAAGGTCGGGGGCCATCCGGAGCTCAACCGGTAGACGGTTCCACAGATCCGGCGCACCCACAGAGAACGCCCTCCCCCTGGGGGCCATCAGTCGGCACTCTCTGACCGGTGGCACCCTGAGGAGGCCCTCTCTGTGGGAGCGCACTGGGCGGAGGGAAGTTGATGCCAGCAGCAGATGCTCCCTAAGGTACTCCGGACCCATGCCATGTAGGGCTTTAAAGGTCATTACCAGCACCTTGAATCTCACCTGGAAGACAACTGGAAGCCAATGCAGCTCGCGGAGCAGAGGTGTAACATGGGAGTATCGGGAGACCCCCAACACGACTCTCGCGGCTGCATTCTGTACCAGTTGGAGCCTCCGAGTGGTCCTCAAGGGCAGCCCCATGTAGAGAGCATTGCAGTAGTCTAACCGAGAGGTCACGAGCGCATGAGTGACTGTACGCAAGGCATCCCGGTCTAGATAGGGCCGCAACTGGCGCATCAGGTGAACCTGGGCGAAGGCCCCCCTAGTCACAGTTACTATATGATCTTCTAAAGAAAGCTGTGAATCTAGGAGGACTCCCAAGTTGCGGGCCCTATCTACGGGGGGTAATAACTCACCCCCCATAGTAAGAGATGGGATAATCTGAATTTCCCGAGATGCCGGCACATACAGCCAGTCAGTCTTGTCAGGGTTGAGCCGAAGCCTGTTCCTCCCCATCCAGACCCGAACCACCTCCAGGCAATGGGACATCATGTCGAGGGCATCACTGGGGTGGTTTGGGGTCGAAATAAAAAGCTGGGTATCATCAGCATACTGATGATACCCAACTCCAAAACCACGAATGATCTCTCCCAGAGGCTTCATGTAGATGTTGAACAGGAGAGGCGAGAGGACCGACCCCTGAGGTACTCCGCAAACGAGAGGCCTCGAGGTCGACCTCTGTCCCCCTGCCAACACTGACTGCGAACGTCCCAGGAGGTAGGAGGAGAACAACTGAAGAACCGTGCCTCCCACTCCCAATCCCCTGAGACGCCGCAGCAAGATACCATGGTCGATGGTATCAAAAGCCGCTGAGAGGTCTAATAGGACTAGGACAGAGGAACATCCCCTGTCCCGAGCCCTCCAGAGATCATTCACCAGAGCGACCAATGCTGTCTCCATGCTGTACCCGGGCCTGAAACCCGATTGGTACGGGTCTAGATAATCAGCTTCATCCAGGACCAAAGGGAGCTGATGCGCCACCATGCTCTCAACAACCTTCACAAGGAAGCGAAGGTTGGAGACTGGACGAAAGTTGTTTAATACAGCTGGGTCCAAGGCAGGCTTCTTGAGGAGAGGTCTCATATAGTTGTCTTCTATTTTTCATTTTCTTCGTTAGAATTAAGGATGCATAAATAAACTGTGAAAAATTGTCATTTCATTTTGGATGTCACTTTGATCTGATTCAACATTTCAGATAAATTTGGAAAACATTTTCTGCATATATATAATATCCTTCAGAAACATTAAATATATTTTAAAATATTGGAGCCAAACTGTTGATTGAGTTTGGAAGGATGATTTGATCAAGAAACAATGTTAAGCTACATCTATTGTGGGCTGAAATGAGAACATGTTTAAAATAATTCACATTTAAAATTGTTTAGTGGAGCGTGGTCTATCTTATGTGTTATTTTTAGGATAAAGGGAGAAGGGCAGAGGACCAGGAGGAAAGGAGATAGTGAAGATTGGTATCTACATATCTGACTTGAGGATACAGTCTTCAATGTTCAGTTTGTAATTTTGTTCCACATGGAAGCATAATTCAAAATTTGCTTCTTTATCCATCTCTTTATGCTAAAATCTGGCTACAAGTTCTCAGGTTAGTACAATTGTTAAACCAGTTATATTTGATGAAACTGTGGTAATTGATAAGCCAATTTTTTTTGCTAAAGACTAAATATAGCATAATATTTGTATATCCTTTCTTTCAAAAATGACTAAATTACAGTGTTTAAGACAGGGGTCTTCAAACTTTTATGACTTCTGGACTTCAACTCCCAGAATTCCTCAGCCAGCGTGCCTGGCTGAGGAATTCTGGGAGTTGAAGTCCAGAAGTCATAAAAGGGCCAAGTTTGAAGACCCCTGGTTTAAGACCATGAGTAGTTGTGTCCAGTGCTTTTTTTGTAAAAGAGAAAGGTGCCGGAACTCACACATGTTATACAACCCACCTTGCCTACCCTACAAGGTTCCATACAAAAAAGGTGCCGGAACTCCGTTCTGAGCGTTCTATGAGAAAAAAAGCCCTGGTTGTGTCCAAGGTACAGTATGTAGATATCTTGAGAAGAACTACATAATTTGGATTAGTTTCTTCGGAGCTGTTGCAAGGCTATCTTTCAATATTGCTTCTACAGGATTATGTCCAACAAAGGCTGGTCATAGAAATTGACCAGCCTTTGTGGAACATAGAAATTGACTTGCTCACCTAGTACTACTGGTCAGCCTCAAAGGATCAGGAGCTACTCGATACAGGGAGAAGGACTTGATGCAAGAGGCTCAGGGTGAGAGGGAACTTCTAAAATCAAAGCCATACATTCCGCAAGCAAGAGGCTTGGTAGTGTGCAGTTATCATTGAATCTGATGATATCGGATACTACAGTGATACTTAAATATTTTTTTTTGTATTTGAAAGTCAGCTGGGTAACATTGGGCCAGTTGTGCACTCTCTTTCCCTCAGCCCAACCCACCTCAAAGGGTTGTTGTGGTGGGGAAAATAGGAGGAGGGTGAATATGATGAATATGTTCACTGCCTTGAGTTATTTGTAAAAATCATAAAGAGAGAGAGAGAGGGAGAGAAAGAGAGGACAGAGAGAGAGGAGGGAGCAGGGAGAGAGAAGAGAGAGAGAGAGGAGAGGGAGAGAGGGAGAGAAAGAGAGGACAGAGAGAGAGGAGGGAGGAGGGAGAGAGAAGAGAGAGAGAGAGGAGAGGGAGAGAGGGAGAGAAAGAGAGGAGAGAGAGAGAGAAGAGGGAGAGAGATGTATATGTATAAATGTGCGGACAGTTCCCCCTCCTAATAAACTTTTCACTTTGAGGGATATGTATACTTCCTTTGTATATCGTATTTGAAGACTATTACCTGACCTTATGAGGGAAGAACGGCGTTTTCTTTCATTACATAAGCTGAGCTGAGCATAAGACTCCGACGAGGCGGGAATGGTCCGAGTCTTTCATTTCCCACAGGAGAAACTTGCACACCTTGGCGCACATGTTAGCAGCAGGTGCAGGTCAGACCCGAGGCGGGGGGGGGGGGTTTCCCCGTTTTGGTGCCGCGCAAGGGCACGAAAGCGCAAATCGTTCGATCCTGAAGCTCCCCGGCGTTCTCCCTGCCCTCAGGAGCGAGCAAGGGAGCTGCTCAGGTAGCGCGAGCCGCCGCCGCCGCCGCCGCTTTTCCCGCCCGCCGCTCATCAGCCCAAGAGTCGCGCGCCCTCCGGCCACAAGGCTGTCTCGGCAGACGGCGCCGTCGCTAAGCTGACTGGCTAGGATAAAGGCCGGCGGGGGCTTGGGCAAAGGGGAGCCTGGGTGAGGGGGGGGGGAGAGGGCGGGTGGAATCCAGCGACCGTGGCCATTGACAGGAAAAACACTAGAAAGCGAGGAGAAGGAGGAGGGCTTAGTTTTCTCAGCCTTCCCTCCCTTTTTCAGGAAGCCCCCCCCCTCCCGTGGAGGAGCGGTGGGGAAATTAACTGACCGTCGCGGCGAAAGGTACGCGTTGTTTTTCCTGCTTCGTTTCTTCCAACTGCAGAAGGTCCCGCGTTTTGGCAGGGGCTGCGCTTGGGAGAAAGACATTAAGAGGGGTGTGTGTGTGTGTGTGTGTGTGTGTGTGTGTGTGTGTATTGATGAGCGTCGGTACAACAGCATCTCTTCCTCGGAACAGTTCAGGTAGCTTTCGGACTACTTTGGAGTGAACTTTGGGTACCTTTAAAGAAAAGACTAATTAATTGATTATAATATGATAAACCTTCCTAGGCTAGAAATCGTGGGGTGGAGGTGTAGCTGTGGGGGCATGGGTTTCTTTGTGGGTGTTGGTGCGGAATACAACTAAACTAATGCCTCCCTTTCCCTTGAAAGGGAATATTCTCACCAACCTGCCCTCATCAATCAAATGAGATGTGCATGGCGGGCTTTGAGAGACCCTCCTCCCAGAGAAATTTGCTCTAACTTGACATTTGCCACTGTCGCCTCTCGGCATTGTCCTTTAATTTTCTTCAGTAGGGCAGCTCTTTCTGTTATTTTGGAAAAGGAGGGAGTGGAGGGGATGCTTTCTGCTCTGTCATAGCTTGTTCCTCTTAAATAAGCACTTGACTTGCTGGGGAAAAAAAAGTTTTAAACTTGGATGAAAAAAGGCAAAACAAACAAATGCCTGCGAAATAAAGACAAGGGAAGACAGGCAGCAGACAGAGGTTTGGAAATCTGAGTAGGGCTGTTAAAGCTGATGGCTAGGTTGCTGTTTAATTTGCTGATTTGGGTTACATCCTGTGCTTTCTCCAAGAAACTTTTCATAGTGTCTGTGCGGAGGATTTGTTTGTGCATGTGTGCATATGTAAGAAGGATGAAGAGTTGAATGTGTGACGTGGTAAACTCAATGCTTTAAAAATCATCACACTTGAATATTTTAGCCTTTGAGAGTAAACGTAGATCTATATCTGACTTACGCTCAACTGGAGACTGAAAAGGGTGTTTTTGATCCACATTTTTTTAAAAAACTAGATTGTTCTTGATTAGGATGCACTGTTGATTTTACATTGAGGGTCTTTGTCTTCTTGTTGCAAACTCCTCTTTTCCACATAAAGACATGTAATGCAAATGTAATACTTAAGGAGGCTTAAATATTAAGTATGATGGTACTTTTGAATTACTTCAGTGCAATGACTGAATATTTGAGCTCAAAAGTTTTGTGGATCATTCACTGTGTTGTCAATCAGAGGTGAAGCAAGCCTGTGTTGATTCTGGCAAATGTTCATAGTTCAATGGTTTTCAGAGAATAAGTTGGCACACACACACACACACACACACCTAAAATGGCCCTTTTGCCCTTTGTCTGAGTGACAATTGCATTGTGCCAAATTGCCAGTGCATGGCTCCCCAAATTTGGGGTACTTATGGACACATAAATGTGATTTTTAAAAATAACATGTTGCTAATTACAAGAATGCCATTCATCACCCTATTGTCACTCTTTACCTTTTCCAGCCAGGTGGGCATATTTACTGCATAGTACCCACCCATTAAAGTTATGGGCTTCATTTGAGGCCCATAGGCATTCTTGGAAATGAGGATGATGCTGAAGGCTGGCATTTTGCTTTGCAACTTTAGTAAAAAAAAATCTTAGCATAAAAAGCTAATGGGTATGGTATCCACAACTTATGGATGCCTTACATGCCACCTTGGGAACACTTACCGGTATCTTAGTGTTGGATGAAAAAAATAGATTGAATAGTGAAAGGTCCTTATGAGTGCTACTCATTTTGAGGTTGCTTGGGATGTTTCTATGTAAGTTTGTGTTCTAAGTTTGCCTCTTTCCGGTAGCCTTTAGTAATAATTTTTGGTGCAATTACCTCATTCATCTTCAATGCTGAACTGAAACTGAATTAGAAAGGTAACCAAGGAATTGAAAGGGCTGACCATTGTATCTGTTTATGGATCTCTGTTTTACACATGCCTCCTTCTAATGAGCCATGCACAAATCTGTGACTCACGTCAATGATTTATGGCATAAATCTAGCAATTACATTAGGTACTTTGTCAGATGAAACTTCAGAAACATGGAGAGATTTATAAAATGAAAAATATGAAGATGAGTACAATGTCATTGATTGGAAGACTATTACTACTTACTACCCTCTTGTCTGAATTTAATTGGCCCTATTTGCAGAATATTCTTGAACAAGTCAGGAGTTATCATAAATCATACAAACGTTCTGACCTAGTTAATTAACTGTGATAACTAATTTGGTTTAGGACAAAACTGTCTTCCTCTGGTCAATGGCATTGGGTAAAATGATTACCGGCAAATTATCCCTACTCCTCAGACAAAGAAAAGACCCATGAAAATGGGGCTTATCTATGCACTCTATTCCCAGTTCCTATTTCTTATATCAGAGTAAAGGAAAATATGTCAGGTACAGCCTCACAGTCTATTTTGCCACAATTGGGAGGATTCATAAAATGCCATATCCTAATTGACTGAGTGATCCATGATTGCATGTCACCAGCTCATGGGTGTAATAGGATGAGTTGGCCAGTTGTGTTATATATACACAGCAATAACTATTGTGTTTTAGATATCACTGTGTAGATAGTTTTATAAAGATTCTGCAAGTATTCTTTTAAAAAAATCAGAATAGCTTGATTAAGTAGACTACGTAACAAGACTTTGGATTTGAGTGTTTTCTTGCATATCTCTTTATAACAATTTTCATCTTTAAATCTCATGGATCATGGATAAGTAAGTCATGTTAAGTCCAGTCAAACTTTGTTACAGGTCACTGATCCAGACTTCATTAAAAAAATTAAAATGTAGCACAGGAAAGGCTTAAAAAAGTCTATTTTGCTGTCAAGAACAGCAAAGAATTCTACAGGCTACAAATATAAACCTTGCAACAGCTGAGGATTGTTTTGTTACTTTGAAATGTTTATCTGACAAAAGAAGTCACATAGAGAATTCTTTTCTCTAATGTGGAAATGAATTTGGAAAATGTGCAAGTAACCCATTGGGAGTGTCTCGGTAAAAATTAGTATGGGAGATATGATCGCATGATCCAGTGCTCCCATCTTTGCAGGGATAAAGCCTTTCAGTAGAGGGTATTTTAAGGTGCCCCCCCTACTGCTATTAAACCACAACAGTGTAATGTCCTTCAAAGTTTGTAATTTGTAACCTGAGCCAGATATAATGCTGGTTTAAAATGAGATTTGCTTTGCCTCAGTCAAGATCTAAGTGACATTTTGGAATGAGCAGCCACTTTTAATTTGTTTTGAAAAATGTTAGAAGTTTATATAATTAGTCAATAACGTTTTAAATTATTCTTGTATATCATAACTTCTAAAATAATTTTCAAACAATAAATTAACATTGTACCATGGTTTGTGTATGCCTTATGTTTATGTGATGAAAGGAACATTCTTCTTCATTAGAAAAATTTTAATAATCTTAGTTGCCTGCATCTTTGTGTGATAGTGCTGCTACCAAATTCCTTGTTGGTTAATTTAAATATTCCACCTATTTATGCCTTAATTATGGAAGAAAAGATCTGAGATGTTACAACCTATTTGTGCCTTATGTGCATCTTTTTAGAGCAATTAATGCATGCTCCAACTCATTCTTCCTCACATTATTTTACCTCAGAAAATAAGGGTAGGTTTCCTGATTGCTTTTATGCTTGCTCTTTTGAGCAATCACCACTTCAGTCTGCTGCCAAATAAAATGGGTTCCAAAGGAGTGATACTTCACTTCTGGGATGTTGTTGGGGAAAGCACATGCTTCTTATGTAATCAAGAAAACAAAGTAGGGTAATTTTATGTAGACATTGTGAAACATGGAACATATGAATGATTTGCTTTCAGAACTCTTGCAGTCATATCACAGTATGATGTTGACTATTAGAACATAACAAGTTCCAATGACTCAGTAAAAGAAACTATTGGATAAAATTCAAGGGATACAGTGAGGAAAGAGAAAAACAACCTTTTCCCTCCGTTTCTGACCCAAAATAAATTGAGTAATTACAGTATAGACCAGTAGATGAAGTGCTTAAGTGGGTGGTGGCTGATCCTGGTTCAACTGGACTTCTGGGCCTGCTAGTGGCTTTTGATGCCATCATCTATCAATTTTTTCTGAAGGGCTTGCCAGAGTTAGGTTTTGGCAGTGCATCTGTATAGTTGTTCTCTTTAACCTTAGATGACTGCTTCCAGAAGGTGATACTGGAGAATTCCCGGTAGGCTTTTCAGAACTTTAAGATTTCATCTTCTCTATTCTGTTTAACAATTTGCATATTTGTAGAACAGCATCTAAGCTCCCTCCCTATGTTTTTTAAAATACCGTGAGCCTTCATTATTTCACTCACCCTTTATGCGACATAAAATATACATAAAAAGCTTAGATTGTCTTTTGAAGAATTACATTGCAGTGCCATCAGTATGCTGATAAACAAATCCAGCTTTGTTTTTAATCACCCAGGTAAGGCAGTGAAAATGCTGTTTGTGGAAATGATCTTGACAATGTCCAATACATTAAAGAATCACACAGGAAAATATAGGCAGTAGAGGCACAGCTTGTATGGGGTTTGTGTATCTGGGTGAATGATGTTCAAAAGTTAGAATCTTTTTTGGTGTGCACATGGATCCATTTCTGTTATCTAAAGCACAAGAATAGTATTTGGACTGGAATGCTTTTCACCGACTTAATAGGTATCTTTTGCCACATAGTACATGGTTTGGGCACTTCAGTTAGAACAAAATATGGCAACTGAATAATGGAGTGAATTTGGGTATCAGGATCATATTGTACTACTGATATATGATCTTCATTTGCTCCCATCCTTTATAATTTAAAGATTAATTTAAGTTATTGGTATTAATAAATTTCTTAATTGCTTGGAGACAGAGTATTTGAAGGAATGCCTTCTTGTATATTCCTATCCATGCCCTGAGATTATCACTAGAGGTCTTGCATTGATGTTCTTCCATGCTAAAGCACTGTGGATACTATCATCAAGTATATTAAAATCCCCTCTCCTCTTTCCCAGAGGTATTTATTTATTTATTTATTGCTATTGTGTAAAATAATGTTGTACCTATGACAGTTTTAGATATTCTTGTGATTCCCATTTTAGTTGTAATTGATTTCTGCTTTCTTGTGTGCTGCTTTATTATGCTTCTTTTGTCCAGATTTACCGGTATATGGATTTTGGATTTCATGATACTTTATTGTATAGCACATTAAGAGATGTTAGCTATAAAATGATGAATACATTTTCTAAAGAAATGAAACAGGTCCATGATCACAGGCATAAAAGCCCAGCCACTTATAAGCTGGATCCCTAGATTTCTGACTGGTTTGAACTGCCTGAGACAACAAGCTCCTTATGATAAAGTTTGAGAATTAGTAGATTCTTCATTGAATAAATACCGGTAGTTGTCTGTGTTGTCTTCATCCTTATGGATGAATTACTGAAGTATGTTCTAGATGATTGTTTTTAAGTTTAACTGAAAATTAAAATTGATCCAACTATCCCCTTGCCGATTGGCTGTAATAATTTTAGTCAAATAACATTGATATTGTGAGAGCTGCATTGGTCATCAATAAATTTCTGGATAAAAATAAAAGCACTGATAAGCAACTTTATGGTTCGTGTTCTTTTAAACTCTCTGCCTTGAAATTAGAATAGCTTCTTTCTTGCTATCCATTAGGTGAAGATTATTCTTTTCCTTTGGACATAAGGAGCTTGTTGGATGATTAGGGTTAAATTTAGGGTTAGTTGATGTTATGTTTGTATTGATGAGTCTACATCTGGGAGCCATTTTGGTGCAGTGGTTAAGCTCAGCCTAAAAAAAAAAACTTGGGAGCTGTGAGTTCTAATACCTCCTTTGGTATGAAGCCAGGTGGGTGATTTTGGGCCATTCAATCTCTCTCAGCCCTAGGAAACAGGCAATGGTAAATCACTTCTGAAATCTTGCCAGGAAAACCTCAGGGACTATTCCAGGCAGCAGCCATGAGTCAACACTGACTTTGAAGGCACAAAAACAACAAAGCCAACAACTACACCTGGGAGAGCATATAAATCACATGAAATAAATTTTTAATAAATACATTCTATAACATAATTTGCTATCATGGCTAACATGGATCTGAACAACTTCTTAATGCAAAGAAACAGATTTGCAAGTAAATCAGTGCATTTCCATTTTCTTTGATTAACTGATTATTGTTGTATATAGTATATTACTCTGCATTTTACTGTGCCACTTTTTAAAAGTTTTCTTAATTTCAGAAATGGCTTCCCAAGCCTAATGATAAAATTATAGAGAAAAAAAATCTAAAGTTTTCTTGTATTAACTCTTTATGATGTTTATAAAAACAAATTAAACCAAGAGATAATTATGGCTTAATGAATCAAGGTGACAGGTTCCAGACACTAAGAGAAAATGGAAATGCAGCAATTAATGATTACTAGAAAGCAATTTCACAGAGAAGAAAAAGAATTGAATTAAACCTTAAATTTAAGTCTTAAATTTAAATCTTAAATCACTATATTTGTTTGATTGTTTATTTATTTTTCAAATGTATTAACCACCCAACTCTAATGGTAGAATTTTGCATACCCAGTGAGAAATGGATTATATATTTCTCAAACAGAATGTACTGTATAGCAAACCATTTTTGAAGCAAAGAGAATTATAAAGCTGTTTTCCATTTGGCATGAAGATCTGTTGTTGAAACACAAGTGTTATTAATAAAATCAAATGAACAAGCCTAAGCTCCTAGACCTAAAATAGACTTTGGATTCTAGCCTTTGACTGATTAACTAAGAGTATTAAAGCATCATTGGATACAGCTGATTTTAACAATATTTCATACTATTATGGAATATTGTATAATATTTCATATTTAGCACTGCAATTCCACAAATACTACATGAAATGGATGAATGTTGAGTTTGAATTTATGCTGTAATTTGGCATAAAGAAAACCTGGCTCAATTGTTTCTTAAGAAACAAGTGATTAGCGGCATCATTGTGGGAGATTGAAAAGTCAAGATGATGGTCCTTTCAAGGCAGTTAAATTCCCACCCTGTTTATGCTCGTATTGATGTTGCATACAATGGGGATTGTACACCTGCCATATTGACTTTTTTGACCTTTCCTTGCAGATCCAAATCTCCAGAATCATCAAGAATTAAGGACTAGGTTTTTTTTCAGAAGTAATCCAGTCTGATACATGACATTTTAAATCACAGACGTTTTATGTCCAATAATTTCTGCCTGACCTATAATCAAGCAAAATGGGTGTGTTTGGGTTCTCCTAGATTAAACAATGTTGTCTGCTAGAACTGAGAGCTACAACTCTTCTGGACCCTTCCCCTCCACAAAAGACTCCAATGGCTCCCACCCAGCAACCTTAGCGCTTAAAAATCTGGCCATTTCTCCAGGCGCTTGGGCTAGAGTGGCAATAAGGCCTTATAGAATTCTTTCTATTAGTTTGAATGGGGTTTTATGTTATTATATTATATAATTAATAAAGACTATAATTATGTACTAAGTAGCAAGTTTACAATTATTAAAGTTGCATGCCATGCAAAATATTTACGGAATTGAATGGTCTTCTAAATATAATAAATAGAAGCTATTCAGCCTGAATGATGCATTTTGATCATGTTGTGAATTTGCTTTTAGTGTTTATGTTTACTCTGGTTTATAAATGTCTGCAGCTAGCCATAATGGCACTAAAATGATGAAACGTGCATTGTGATAGCATGATGAGATCACTGCCTTTTTATATAGGTTGGGGTCAAATATGTAAGGTGCAGAATTTGCATTGTGATGTTGTGACACTTGTTTTGTTATTTCCTTTGCCCCTCTCTGGAAGCTGACATTTTTTCAGGTTCTCAAGACCGAATAAGACAAAGATTAAACTATTTATTGGCAAGACGCGTCAGATATAGTAAAATAGAATCAAGCTTTCTAACTATTATGATAGGTTTGCTTTTATTATTTTTGTTTTAAAAGTTTCAAAGGTCTTTTCACTCATTCTGAATACTTTTTGTTATGTTTTGCCAGAAAGAGAGGGAAAGCTAATAATATGGAACAGTCTAATTCTTGGAAGTCTGAAGTGACTCCCAGTTTCCAAAGAAATAAAACAACACACTCCCACGTGTATTAGGAATAGGATTTTATGTTTCAGAATTATCTATTTAATATTGAAAAACAGCTGTGACATACAATTTGTTTTTCATGATAGCTTAGATACTCACATTAGCATGTTGCTAATCCATATTAGCTAACAGCTGTTAATATATTTATTTCATAAGCTGTAGGTAAATGAAAACATAATACTATAGTTTTGCTGGAAATCGATTGCTAAACATATTCCTGCCCCTGTAAAGTTTGCATTTGATTGTGGGTAGTGTCCTTTGAGAAAGTGCTGCTCTGGTTTTTGTGCTTTTAAAAAAAATAGTTTTCACGAATGAAGGCGAATAGACATGTCACAGGATAATGTCACAGGATCCAATCTGGGTCGGTCACCGGGACCAGAGGTTTTGTCTTCTGAGCTTTCGGACCTCTTGTGCTGGAGCTCATTTTCAGGGAACTTCTCTCTAGCAGAGTGTGCGCTGTTCTGTGTGGGGTATTTATATTGCCTGTTGTGTATGGTTTTTTAGATGTTGATTGGGGTGTGTTGATGGCTGGCTTTTAAGTCATTAGCTGTCATTTACTTGTTTTGCCCAGCCTTCGCCTTCTAAGTACTCAATAGGCGGGTGGTAAATCAGCACTCCTGATAATTGACAAGGGGCCTGTTTCCCAGGCTTCCATCACTTCCCTGCCTGTTTTTGTGCCTGCTCATCCAACAATCTTAGTAGTTTCAAAATTGATTGTGTGTCCTTGTTCATTGCAGTGTGAGGCTACCAATGAGTTCAGGTCTCTCATCTGACCCCTGACTTGTGTTCTTGCAATCTGGTGGTTATCTTCCTCCCTGTCTGTCCTGGAGAGGGGCTCCAGCAGGGGTCTGAAAGCTCAGAAGACAAAACCTCTGATCCCAGTGGCCGACCCAGACTGGATCCTGCAAAAATAATTTTAAATTTAATTCTTCTTTCATATTTGTATTTATTGTATTTTATTGTTGTTAGCCGCCCTGAGTTCTTCGGGAGATAGGGCGGCATATAAGTCTCATTATAAATAAATAAATAAATAAATAAATAAATAAATAAATAAATAAATAAATAAATAAATAAATAAATACAATTATTTTATTCAAACTTAGCAGAAATAATTGGTTAGCACAATTGTATGAAAGTATTTATATTCTTTCACTGAATACAAAGGTATATAGCTTTTAATTAATTTATCAAATTTATATAGCTGCCCATCTCACCAGAAGTGACTCTGGGTAGTGTCCAACAACCAAATAAAACAATAACAACAAAATAATCATTATAAAAACATTCATCATAAAATACAAACACTCATTATTACAAATTAAAATATTATTGAAAAGTATAAAAGTGATAAACGGAGAGAGTAAGTATATCAACCACATCATTCAAAATAGGGCAGCCACCTTAAAATGTCATTAGTTCCCTGGGATCCCAAATCTTGATGTCATAACTAGGTCTTGAGGGAAAGATCAATAGAAATGGAACTAATCTGACTTTGGGAGGCGGGGAATGTTCTATAAGGCAAGTGCTACAGTAGAGTAGGTATTCCTGCTGGGACTCATCAAATATAGGTGTCTTGCAGATGGTACTTGTGGCATGTTCACCCTGCCAGATCTACTGGGATAGCTGCTTAGATAGCATGAACTCAGGCCATGAAGGGCTTTAAAGATCAAAACCAGCACCTTGAATTGCACCTGGAAGCAAGTTGGCAGCCAACACGATTCACACAGCAGAAGTGCAACACATGCCACTTTAGAGTGCCCACACTACTGCATTTCATACCTGTTAAAGCTTCTGGATACTCTTCAAGAACAACCCTATTACAATATTCAAATCTGGAGGGAACTAGTACATGAGTGACCATAACTAAAGCCTCCCCATGTAGAAACAGGTGCAACTAGCACATAAGATGAAGTTGCAAGGCCCTCCAAGCCATGACTGCCACCTGCTTCTAGGGAACGAATTGTGAGTTCAGACAGACTCAACGGGTCTGTCTAAGGCAGTACCACTCTATCCAGCACCAAAGATATTCCTAGAACAAGTAGATTCCAAAACTCAAAGCCACTCAGTCTTGCCATGGTTCAGCTGAAGCCTGCTGTTTCCCATCCAGAACCTCACAGCCTCCAGGCTCACTTCACCATGATCAGGTACAATACTGTGCCACTCACCCCCATCCTCTGAGCTGTTTGTAACATGAAATAACATCTAGGCATTAGTAGATTATTTATTTTCATTTTCATTTTTGCAAATTAAAATGCGAATTAATTTGAAGTTAATTTTATTTTAGCTTTTCTAAAATATTATCTTGGGGATTCAAGGCAATGATAATGCATGACACATTAAATCACTGCAACCTGTTAAAAATTCATTCAAATCATCAAAGTCTTTTTTCCTTTTCTAATATTTATTTGCTGACATTTGATAGTTTGTTCTGAATTTAATTTTTTAAAGGTTTAAAATGTTGACATCCTTTTGGTTCTGTTCAAGCCTCAATAACTGAATTGTAAATTAAAAACCTTTATGGCTCTGTTGGGGAAAACAAATAAAATATCTTCCATAAGATCAGATTTCTCTGAAGAGAGAAAAAGTTACTTTCATTATAAAAACTTACATATATAGACAGAGAGAGAGAGAGAGAGAGAATTCTTTATAAAAACTTACATATATAGACAGAGAGAGAGAGAGAGAGAGAGAGAGAGACAGACAGACAGACAATTCTAGATATATGGACCCTCCCAAAAGATAGGATACAGCTCCAAAGTTCTGATAGCTAGGGGCCTGTAGCAGCCACATGATTGCATTTGGGGCATATGGCAAGTGGTGCTGATTTGTGGCCATTTGGAGCATCCTGCGATCGTGGGCAAAATTTATGATGTTTTTAACAATAGCACTTAAACTTATATACAACTGCTCCATAGTGCTTTACAATACTGTCTGAGCAGTTTACAATGTTAGCATTATTTACATACTGCCCCCAACAATCTGGGTCTCATTTTAATGACCTCGAAATGGAAGGTTGAGCCAACCTTAAGCTGGTCAAGATTGAACTCCTGGCTGTGCACAGAATTAGCTTGCAATACTGTATTCTAACCACTGCGCCACCACGGCTCATAATTTGCATTTACTTCCAGTTTTTGGCAAAAACACTCCATAGTGAAGAATGGGTTTGCTTAACTACCACGGATTCATATAATGACCATAGTGATTTGCTTAATGACTAACCACAAAAAAGCTCGTAAAATTGGATTAATCATGTAATGACCAGGGCAGCGCAGTGGTTCAGCAATTAGACCCTGGGCTTGTCAGCTGGAAAGCCAACAGCCCAGCTTTGAGATCTGAGTTTTATGCAACAGGGTGAGCTCCCATCCTCATCTCAGCTCCTGCCAACCTAGCAGTTTGAAAGCATGCAAATCTGAGTAGATAAATAGGTACCACTTTGATTAGAAAGTAACAGTGCTCCACGATGTACTGGCTACATGACCATAGAAATACCTTCGGACAGTGCTGGCATTGAAATGGAGATGAGCACTGCCCCCTAGAGTCAGCAACGACTAG
Organism: Vipera berus; assembly: GCF_964194415.1. Lineage (NCBI taxonomy): Eukaryota > Metazoa > Chordata > Lepidosauria > Squamata > Viperidae > Vipera > Vipera berus. The sequence goes on from NC_138204.1 coordinate 70,374,427, forward strand.
TGGAGTAAAATCCACAGGGACTCCATTTGATGATCTGCTTTACAACTATTGTGACTTATGACCATAATGGACAGGTATTTTTATTTCACTTGCAAATTGAAAGTTTTCGGTGGAGATTTCTCTTTTGTATTGTCTTGATATTCTTATCATTAGGAGATTAAGAATTCCAATTTAATCAGTGATTTAATTAAGGTTATATTCTTTAGCACATGTAGTTTTTTAACAATCACTTTCTCAGAATCTGTGGAAACACCAGCAACAGTGTGTTGACATAATTCCTATATTTGTCCCTAACACGACAGAAGTTTGGCTGAAAGACTAAGGGAAAATAATAGCTTCCTGAAAACTGAATTATCAGCAAATGCATTATTTGAGGTTTCAGAAAATGCTTATTGATGTTGTTGATTTTAAGAATTCTAGATTCTAATATATGCATTATTTTTATACAGGCATAATGTATGTGACCCATTTGGTATCAGCATGAAAATAATGCCACTAACTCAAGGAACCTGTAATCTAAAGTTGACAATGAATATAAACCAAGGTTAAGTAGGAGGAGATATGTTCTTTAAATAACTTGAACTTTAAATTATGTGACATCTCCAAGGTAGTTGAAATGAAACCAGAAACATTTTGTGAATATTCTGAAACTCATGTAATGCTGATTAAATGCCCTTTGGATCAGATGATGTCATATAGGCCTTAAATTTCTTCAACAAAGCTAAAAGGATCTGTTGCCTATTTGAGTAAAATAAATTTGCTGTCACTTTATTTCACAGGAGGCAGATGTGATTTACTCATTTCACCCTTTTTATTCTTTCTTTTTCTAATTTAGACTTCTATTCCATTTCTGTTCCTCCCCATGTGGCGGTGGAGTTCAGACTCCCTATTTTCAGAAATATTTCCAATTTCATTGTTTTATTTATTTATTAAACAAATTTATGTTCTGCCAAAATCACTGAGGTTCTCAGTGGTTCCCACAAATAAGCATAAACAACAACAACAAATAAGATCATAACTACAATTTAAAATCCAAACAATACATGGTATCAGGCCCCCTAAATCTTTCCAGAAAAGAGCTGCCTTTATTTTTAATGGAAGGCAGATAGCTTTTGACAACTATCCACCAAAAACAAAACGTTGAAGGCTCTTCAGATGCAAACTCTTTGGAATAAAAAGTTGAACTGGGTGTATTAAAAGTTTTTTCTGTAGGTGTGTGTGCGCATGTGCGCGCGTGCACACACACACACACACACACACACACACACACACACTGTAATCTTGTCCTTTACTTTCTTATATTAGGACTGACTAAGAAAGAAGTGGACAGTTCAAGACTTTACAATATGTTAGGCTTAGATTTGATAGCCTAGACTAGAGCACGGGTGTCAAACTTGCCACGTCACATGACGTGTCGCAACGTATCGCAACTGTTTTTGCATTGCCAGCAATAGGGTGGGTGCAGCTTCTGTATGATAAAACCGGCCTGCGGGTCGGCAGTTTGATACCCCTGGCCTAGAGATTTGACCATTTTCTTGTCTCTGTTTTATGTAATATCCATATATTAAGATATTCTGAATTTTTCATTCTCCATTTTTCAGCCCAGAGTTATCATATGCTATTCATAAAGCACTCCACAGCACAAATATGAATTATTACAGTTAGGCTTTTGTCGCTCTTTGACACATAACTGATTCTATAAATTATTTAATTTTTTAAAGTAATAAAGAATAAGACTGTGCAGCACTTTAGAAATAATATGGAAATACTGTTATAGAGCACACTACAGTATGAATGTACATCCACCTGCAACTTTTTAAAGTAGCTGTTTTTTTAATGAAAATAACACAAATTTTGATTTTCTTAATCAGATGTGATTTTTGAAAATTATTTTTCCATATGTTAGGATATTTTCACACTCACCTATTCCATGATACTTTTGCATATGCAGATACTTCTGTAAGAGAATCTGCCTAATATAAAGAGATAGGATGATGGTACCTCCATCAGCAATTTTATAAATGTTGGGAATTTGTGGAAACCATCAAAACTTAGGGAAACTGAACAGAAGTTGAGTAATCTCCCTGAATTTTCCTCTCTGGGGAGAGGAAGTTAAGAAAGATTAAGTTGTTGGATCAAAGCACTGGATCAGCTCATAGAAAAGAACAGTGCTTCCATCACACTGCTGTAAATGACTTTTTTGACTCTCAGTCCCTGTGGATGCTGGTGTTGCCACTGGTTTTCACTGCCACTGGTTTTCACTGTATGTGAATTTGTTTTTATATTCGCAGTCACTAATCGTGCTCTTCTGTACACTTTTAAAATTTCTTTTTAAAGTGAAGTAACAAAAATGTTGTGAATATAAATTTGAGCAACATATTCCATCCATTACCATGTGTTTTATCAATAAGAATTTTTACTGCTCCAAAACTGCACTGTAAATCACATCATTGGAAAGCTTGTTTAATAGTCCAAAGCTATTCAACAGTCCAAAAGAAAAGGTCACTAGGAGCATTCCCATTGTACCTGTTGGCAACATCTTAAGGAAACCACATATTTTCATGCATTTGGTTTAAGATGGTGCCAACAGATGCTATATATCTGCCCAGATCGTTGTTTTTTTCCTCTTCAAATCTCATCACTGCACATCTTTTGGAATTTTAAATGTTTGTTTTCCTTCATGCTATTTGGCATATTATTATGTTATATATATATTCTGAGGTTTTCGTGGGTGTTTGTATGTGGATCTTTGGTCATTCGGGTTTTTTCCTGCGTAGAATTGAAGGTGTAGGAGCAACGTTTCGACGGAATCCCATCCGTCATCCTCAGGCTGGTGGCTTCAGCTTCCTTCTTCTGGGAGAAGCATGTGGTAGCATTCCGTCGAAACGTTGCTCCTACACCTTCAATTCTACGCGGGGAAAAAACCCGAATGACCAAAGATCCATATATATATATATATATATATATATATATATATATGTACTTTTGTTATTATGCTAAATCTCTTAAAAGAGTACCTTTTTCAGAAATGCTCATTCGATATTATGGCAGGATGTGATACGATGATATGACATGATGTTATTATATTCCTTGGGTTTGAAGAAGACATTCTGTCATGCTGTTCATCTGTGGACAGGGAAACAGAGTTCCTGTCTGGAAGCACAGAGTTTAGCGCAATGGGGGCAATGGAAATCCATCGCTGTACTAAGTGTGGATATTATTTTGTTACATTGCTCACAGTTTTCAGTTTTTAATGGTACCCATAGCACGAGGCTCATCAGCAGATTCTGTCAGCACTGCAATGTCTAATTTCTTGGCTGTATATCACAGTGGTATAGGGTTTCTTTTTTAGTGTCTTTTTAGCCCTTGCATGGTCAAGTCTCTTCAAAGACTCCAATATACTATGGAACTATTGGCAAGGCATATTGTTGTGATATGAATGTTGTGTTGATTGATCACTCTAGTATATAACCATCCCAGTATCTGGTTGTATCTTGCTGACCCTGAAATCAATTTCATTGTCCAAAGACTCATCGCTCAAGATGATGCTTCCCAAATATTTGAAGCTGTTTACATTTGTCAGCTGGGTAGTGTCGACAGTGATATTCTACAGACTTGGTATTTTGCACCAGCTGGTAAAGTACTTTTTGTTTTGTTCAAATGACAATACTCAGTTCAACTGACTGTCAGTTTTGTTCAACCTGATAGTCAGGCTGAAGAGCATAGCAGCTTCTGAGAATTTGTTCAGCATCAACTGTAGATCACTGTATTTGTGCACCAGCAGCACAGAGTCATCAGCAAGGAAAGTTCCTTGAAATGACTGTATGGAGGAACTTCGTTTGCATATTCAAGTGGCAAAGGTTAAGGAGCAAGCCATCCACTTGATACCTGAAATGCTCAGGTCCCTCCAAGACAGTTACTTATCTCATTATTGCATTTGTCTGATAAAAATCCCACTCACTCTGCAATTCTATGGAAAAATGCCATTTTTTTGGTAAAATTAACTTTGGAAACCTCCTTCAGATTTTATAAATGTAAATGATCTTTCTCCCTATTTTCCTCTAAGATCTATTGACCAGAACAAGATGAACTGGAACAACATTTTGAGTGGATTTCTACAGTTAAGTAAGTTGAAATATCTTGCCTTTGCTTCTTATTTGTAGGATGGATTCCTTTTTAAACTACAGAATGTGATAATAACTTTTGATGCCAGAATCAGTGCAAATGTTAAAACTAGTGATTAAGTTTAAACATATGTTATGAGTTTATAACTGCACTAACAGTTAAAACAAACCAATCATATTTATTGCCACAGTATTTATTCCTACTCCACTGCAGAAACTGTGTCATCAGAAGATGTGATTGATGGCTTCTGGTTTGCGCGCGTGGCACTTCCAGACATGCAGGAACAGTTCGCTTCCTACCGTCCATTTTTTCTTTTTTGGAGGACCCTGAAAAGGGTTGAAAATCGCCCTGGAGGGGCAAATACAGAGAGGAGGCCATCCCTGTGATTGCGGAAGGGTGGCATCCCTCCGCTTGAATCCAGGACAACTCCTTTGGCCTGAAGAAGAAGAGACCGGCCATAAAGATGGCCAATCATTAAGCCGCTCCCTGCCGAAAGCCAAAAGCACTACCTAGCACTAAGAAGCAATGTGGAGGACCTGGGTGAGACTTTACTTTTCTTACTCCCTTAACTATTTTCCTGTGGGACTTTCCTGAAAATTTCTTTCCCCACTTTTTGAAAAAACGGCGAATATCTACTCTGGGAACAAATCTTAAAGCCTTAAAGCCTTAAAGAAATTCAAATAATTCAGCAAAGAAATTAAGTAATTTTATCTGTATTTACTAAAAAGCTCCTATTTTTTGGTGGGGATCTACTACCCAATTTCCTCTTTAAGCTGTGAATTAAAGAAAAAAAATTGGACTAATGCTACAAAAGTTTTATATTAATTTGGAAAAAAAATTTTTACATTGCATTTTATATGCTATTGATGACATCTTGTGGCGAAACGTTGTACAGCAAGTAAACTTTTCTCCTGTTGTGAGAGCTGACTGAATAACAGAGCTGTCCTTGACATTACTTTTAAAGATAAGTGTGGGAACACCTGGCTCTGAAAACAACCCTTGGAGGTGGATAATCTTTGACTATTATTAAAATAGCCTCCATGGAAGATTTAGCTGCAAACAACAACAAAATGGATGAATATATCCCACCACTTGCTTATAAACTGATACTAGATACGATTTTGGCAATGACAGAACAAATTAATGCCAAACTGCAAAAAAAATCTGACAACTTAAAGCCACTAAATCAAATTCTGACCTTAAATGCAGAAATAATAACCTAAGAGCAAATAGAAGAAGTGGAAACTAACACTAAAATAGGAGATTTCAAAGCACAACAAATGCAACCTACAGAGAATCTTAAAGTCCAAACTTCAATGTCAACTACAAAACTTACAACTCAAAAAGCAATAGCACCTGAAGAAAGCAATATTAAGAGTGAAGAAATTAAAGGCCTTCAAATATACTTTATTGAGAATTCAACTAATCAAATGACAACCATCACACCAGCTACTACTTTCTACCCAATCCAGATGGAATTGGAAGAAGAAAAAGACGTGCCTGATTTAATGACAACTATATTACATCAATCATCAAAAACTGAATTATTAAAGCAAAACTTCAATGGTTACAAAGGGGACACTTTCTTTGCAAAACTGACATTTGGATACTCTCCCTGGATTCAAATAAGGGGTATAGGAAGAAAGGGAGATACATTTGAGAATTTAAAGAAGCCAAAAGGGAAGCCTGGTTGGCACAAAAGGAAGGCAAAAGTTAGATTTAAAAAACTGAACTTGTTTCTTTTTTTGGATTCCTAAAGATAGACTATAAAAATACCTTTCAATGGATTAAGGGGAATCTCTAAAAATATAACTGACTTTACATTTAGGTTTTAGATCTGTAAGGGAAAACAAAAGTAAGTTTTTAGAATATAATTCTGAACTATATTATAGAATTTGGAATGATATATCAAAAGATAGTATTTTAACAATTGATGTATGGTTAAGACGACTTATAGAATATATTAGTTGTTACTTTTGAACTATATTATAGAATCTAGAATTTTATATACAAAAGATAGTATTTTAATAATTGTTGAACGGTTAAGACAAAAAATATCTAACAACTGGTGATTTGTTAAGATGAAAACTAGATTTTAATGGTAAAACATAAGAATGTTTTGTAATGAACAATGTAAGTTTTGTAGGCAAGAGAATTATTCTTTATTGAAATAGGGAATTGTTGGTTACCCAAAAATTAAACTTTCTTTTGTACATTATAGGCTATTCTAGAATATTCTATTGCAATTAGATAAAATTTAAAAACAGGATATTGATATGTATTAGTGAAAATATATTGAAAATTTTGTTAATTGACTAGGCTACAACTAGAAATGTATTAACTTGACTATTTTGACTATGTGATAATTAAGGGAATCAGAGAGGGCATCCCTGTTGATGCAACCTGAACTATTTACAACTTGTTATTTGTTATTTTGACTACCCAACCACCGTATTGCTTCACAAATACATGTATATATAAATATTAAAAAATCAATAAAACTTGTATAAAAAAAGATGTGATTGACAAATCTGTAGTGGAATTCCACTACAGATGTGTCAGTCGCAAGGTTTGTTTTTCTCGCTATGCACATGTATACAGAATCTGAGCTAGACTGTGCTGTTTCTCTGTGTTATATAATATATGTGGGTATGTGCATAATTCTGTATTTATTTATTTATTTTTGTCATATTTATGTAGTGTATATTGGAGGTGGTGACCTTTTGAGAGCTGTATACAACAAAATTTCATTTTAATGTATGCCCATCAGTGTACATTCAAAGTGACAATAAAGTTATTAAGTTGTTATTCAGATCACATCTTCTGATAACACAGTTTCTGCAGTGGAATAGGAATGAATACTGTGGCAATAAGTATGATTCATTTGTTTTAACTGTTAGTCTGTTAGCTATAACAAGAAATCATATATGATATTATGCTGTAATTAAGGGGTGTAATTCCATCCCTTAATTACAGTATAATATTATATATGATTCCTTGTTATAGTTAATTTTCTGTATAAATGTATACTGTGGGTTAGATCCAGCTTCTTATTTACCAGCTGGACTGTTTGCAGTACACAATACAATGGTAAAGACATAATTTTGCTATTTTATTCTACTCCAAGTTCCTCAATTCTCCAGAACAGTTTTAAGAGTAGGAGTAATTTTACACTGAAAGTCAGTTTAATGTAATGGTTAAGATCCCAGGCCAAAACCAGGAGACTATCAGTTCTAGTTCCACCTTAGGCACAAAACCAGCAGAGTAACCTTTGGGCCAGTCACTCTATCTCAGGTCTACAAAGGAGGTAATGGTGAACCACGTCAAAAAAAGGGAAAAAAAACTTTACCAAGAAAACTGCAAGGACTAGCCCAGGCAGTCACCAGGAGTCAACAGTGATTTGAAGGTACCAAATAAATAAATATATAAAATTTTTACACTGAAGCGGAAGCATGCCATAACAGAATACAGGCAGTCCCCAAGTTAAGAGTGTCCAATTTACGGATAACTCAGACGTACAAATAGAAAATTCCTTCCTCCAGCTGATGAACCACTGAAGCTCCAAATTTTAAATGTACAGCCTGTTTTCAGTGATTCATGAAAGGAAAAACACCATCCACCATTTTTAGTAATAGGCAATCAATTCATATACATAATTTTGAGTTAAGGACAGACTCTTAACCCAGGGATTTCCTGTAAGCTCTATTTATGGCAGGCAGGATCTGCATCCTGTATGATATTAAAAGAATGTTAGAATGATACATTAAGCCATTCTGAATAGTTGTCAGGATTACACCGGTTCATATTACTAAAAATGATTATAGATTTGGTCCACACATTTCAGTTTATTTAGGCCACCAAAGGTAGTTTAAGAATTGCAACAGATAAGACACTGTGTGACAATAAATGCTATTTGACTATTTTTATATATTTTTGTCTTTTAAGACGTTGATATTAAAAATTAAATTGTTGCAATCAAAGACTATTGATTAATGTAATATCTAATGTATATCAATTCCCTTACTAACAATAGTGATGTAGGTCTTCCTTATTTTAAATATTCAAACTATTCTTTTTTTCCCCCCTCTTTAGATTTCTTTCAAGTGGTCATTTCTCATTGCATGGTATATCAGATTCCTCCACAGAGCTTTGAAATGCCCTGTATACCAGCTAGAATTGCAGAGGATGGTCCCACTTGGCAGGATGTGCATGGTACAATTGGAGCCAATGCCACTGTATTGGTGGCTGAAGATAATTTCTTATGTTGCCACTGGAGTGATACATATATGAATTGTTTTGCGCACACTGCAGAAATGGAAGCCAAAGCATTTATTTCTTCAAGAATTGTTGATTCAACACTTCAGCAGATAGGTGGGCTTGGAAAATATGCTTTTAATTATTACTCAGATTATTTTAAATTGTTATAGCTGCTGTACAATGAAAATATGAGCACAGAATATAGATTAAATCAAACTGCATGTAGTAAAATAGATCATGAATAAAACAGTGACCAAACTAAAACAAATTACAATGGCTTTTTAAAAATAAGATCTTTTCAGCAACAGAATGGAGTTAAAGTTGGTGTCAGTTGAGAAATGGGATAGCCCAGTCTTGCCTCATTGAAGGGATAAATAAATATGCATAATAGTAGTTGATCTCTACGTAATTGTCCATGAGATGGGGCAGAAGGGGGGGAATAATAAAATATGTGTCAAATTCTACCATTTTTGTATTTGCAAAAATGATTTGATATAATATAATTTTTACATTTATAGGGCCACCAATGAGAGCATGATAAATTATTTTCAAGAGTTCAGGGTTACAAGGATTTTTTTTTAAAAAAAATACTTAACTTTCTATTTAGATTTAATTTGGAATCTGCAGTTTTGGACCAATGAAACCACAGAAGAATTGTTTTGCATCATGAAATTATCTACTAAGTCACCATATTTGAATGAAGACTTTACAGTTAATCTATTGCATGCATTGTAAGTATAATCAAAATCCAAGTTAAAATTTGTGGGGTTTATGAATTACAGGATCTTATTCCACTTCTGATAAGAGTAGCTCCAGTTTTATATTTTGCTTTAAGACTTTCTATCACATTTACTTCATATTAGGTGATGGGGGTGGGGAAATATGTCTTCCTTTAACAGGGAAAAATTAGAAGAGTGGGGAGAGGAATTTCCAAGCACCAGGTACCAAGTTGAAAGGGGAAAAAGGGCTGACATGGAACACAGAGTACTAAAAGCAAAATATAGCTTCTTACCCCAAAACAGTTTTTTAAAAAGTTGATTTAATGCAAGGAAACACTCTTTTCTTTTTCAGAGTGAATGAGACTTGCTGTCTTCAAAGTAAATTTAAAGATTTCAGTAATCATTCAATAAGCAAGACTATTCTCCCTGTTAAAATATGGTTTTAAATGTTATTGCATTTCAGGGATATTGTCCATGTAACAGTTCTATTTTATAAAATTCTAACACTATATAGTTTTACTTAATAGATTAAAATGTAATTATGAAAAGTTTATAGTCCAACCCTAACCCCAATAGAGTTATTCATTTTATTTGGGGATGATATATTACACAAATTCATTGTATTGTATTATGATATCATAGTATCAAGACATTTTAAAACTCTGAAACCAGACCTATATTCAAAACATAAAAAGTAAACTGTTAACATTCCCTGTTCTCTTACTATGTTATTTTTTGGCAGTGAAAGATATTGTCTATGAAGACACTTCTTCAGCAATATTTCTTTTTAGGCCTTAAAACAGGAACAGCCAATAAGAATGACAATCAATATTGTAGACTGCTTTATATTGTCATCAGATACTTCTGTTAAAATTGTAGTTGCATTATTAACATGCAGCTCCTTTGAAATATTTAAAAATGTTATTTTGTGTTCCGCAGTCTTCTGAATAGCAAAATATTTTGTTTACATAGTTCTTAGTTTTACTGAATGGAATACAGAAGTACTTATTTTATGTGGTCTGGCCTGAATATTATGTTCTCTATTGGGAATATGTGTGTTTTCATTAGAAACACTACAACAGAAAGCTTTCTGCTTTAAACTCCACAAGAGGAAAAGGCACACAAATGTATCATTTGTGGACTTTTACAATGTTTATGTTTCAAAATAAGCCCTGATTGGTTTTAATCATGACCAAGAGTCCAGGCATGCTGAACTCAGAAGACTTACTCTGGAATGTAGAGTTGGCTGTTAAAATATCAAAAATTGAAAACCCACAATACTGGAGAATGCAATATTTGTGGTTTTATTGGCTGTCTTGTTCAGAATGAAAAGAAAGTTCTCTTGTTGAAATAGAATGAGCTTTCCTTCCTTGTGCTTCTTCAGACAGATTCTCCAAGGAAACCTGGGAATATATGGCTAACTAGTTGGCCTTAATTTATCTTGTATGCCCTCTGTAACATAAAAGAAACAAGCATAAATATTCAGGGACCAATTATAAGGATTCCTACAGTTATCTATCTATCTATCTATCTATCTATCTATCTATCTATCTATCTATCTATCTATCTATCTATCTATCTATCTATCTATCTATCTATCTATCTATCATCATCATTTCTCAGATTTTACAATCATTTTTATTTCCCCCCCAAAATGTTGCTTTTTCCAGATTTCTAAAAGAAATAATTGTTTAGTTAATTTTTTTTAAGTGAGATATTAAGGATCACATCTGAATTCTCTTAGGAACTTAGAGAATTTAGAGAAAAATAATAGCCAGTGGAACAATGAACACTTGCAACTAATAGAGCACAAACTTAAATCAGAGTATTTTCCCCCTACACTTTGTTTACCATAAGTGTGCCCCCAAAATATGAATTTATAACTTGATTTTTTAAAGTTCCCAATATGACCAATTACATTTTCTCCTTGCATTGACCAGCAATGCATTCTTAATTGTTATGACTTCTATTGTGAATTGGTTTTATGGTATAATAATTGTGAAGATACTTCAAAAGACAAAATAAAATATTGTCATTGAGTATTCATGTGTTCTATTTCTCTTAAAAACTCATTAGAATTATCATAAAATACAAATGAAAATAAAGATAGTATAGAAATGGGAAAGGAAAATGATGGGAAAGAGAAGTGCAGAGTAAAAGGTGAAAGAAAGAAAAAGAAAACTTTGATTTCCAAGTTCTTTCAGCACAGTAAAATATAAAATAGATTTGAAGATTCTTTTACTTTACCAATTAACAAGTACTAGCTATTTCTGTAAGAACAAACTTAATCAACAAAACCCAAAGTCAAGATTTCTTTTTTCTTTTTCTTTTGACTCGAACACACAGTCCAGAAGTGGTTTCCAGGTAGAAACAAAGCTGGATATATTCTTTTCTCTAATTAAAGTCAATTTTGCCCCCTCTGCTAGCTCTCATCACTTTTTCCAGCTATTCTTCTATTGTGGGGACCGATGTACCTTTCTATTACTGTGCATAAAGAATTCTTGCTGCAGTCAACATAAACAAAAATAAAGTTCCAGATCTTTTTTCCAATTCCTTATACAATAATCCTAAAAGATTATTGTAAAATTCAGCTTTGAATTTTATGTTAATTTTAAAGATCTTCTGTACTATAACATGGATCTGTCCCCAATATTTCTTTTCTTCAGCAAAGATCCACCAAAGATGATACAAAATACCTTTAAAATTACATTTCTAACATATATTTGAGACACCTTTATACATCTTTGACAATTTATCAGGTGTTATATGCATTATAATTTTGTAACAAATTCAGTGTAAATTTTAAACCATTTGTCCATGTTTTCCCATTATTCAAGCATTATATTATAACCAAAGTTCTTGCCCGCTGAATCATACGCCGTTTCACATATTCATTTCCCAGATTCAATTTCAACAACACTGGCAATAACATGGGCATCATTAGCATACAACAAGTTCTATTTCTCCAGATTGTTTTTAGCTCCTTCACTGCAGTATTTTTTTATGTTCTAATGTAACTAATGTCTTATGTGAGGTATGGTTATGTATTGCTTTCATGGTCTAATTTTTCCCTAATTATTGAAGAGTGGAAATAATAACTTGCAGTATTACAAACCTTCGTTCCAATTTAGTGCAAAAAAAAAATTCAATTACCAATGTTAAATTAGTGATATTTGATACTCAGAATGTGGAACATCCATGAATCCAGATTTGGCACTTCTTAACTATACTATAAATTTAGGGCCCTACATGATATAGGCTGTAGCTTCATTTGAATGACACAGATGCTTTACCCATAGTTTAGCTGTGAAGTTGCCTGGAACTCACTTCCAGGTGTTCCATTGCTAATCAGAAAGAGAAGATATGGGCTTTGATTGTGCTATTTTTGTTATGGCTTGCCACTTTGCTAGGACATAGAGAAAATATTTACTTTCTTTGAAATGTTAGGGAGTAATACTGATGTACATGTTTTTATGCAGTGTTTGCTGTCTCAGAATATCGGCAGTAGAATGCAAAATGCAAACTGCAGAATTTATAAGCTTGGAAGGACTAGATAATATCCACAAAAGGATATTATCTATTGTTCAAGCCCCAAATCGTTCAGATGCTTTTAACTTTAGGAAGATTATTCTGGGTCATTTATCTTCTTCTTCTTCCATGTAATTCTGTCAAACCATTACTGTGGGGGGAAAATCTCTCATTTAGCATAGATTGCATTGCAGAATTATTATGTTTTTGCTTTTGAATTGATCTTAATATATTAAATACAGCTTGGTGTGTTAAAACTTTGAATTCAGAGGTAGAAGAAGCTCTCATTTTGTGAAAGGTGCCACCTCTCTCCTTCAGAAAGGGAGAAAGGAAATGAAAAGAAAATGGGTGATTGTTATGATCTGCACCATTTGAGCAACCCTATCTAAAGTCTGATTGTCCCTAGATTAAAAACAGTAGAACAGTGGGGCCTGAATGTTTTCTTGCAGACATTTCATTACCAAACTAGGTATATCATATCAATCATAGTTTGTTAAATAATTATTCATTGTTGCAGGCAAGAAAATGATCAACTGCCCTGGTCTTGCCCTGTTGCTAAACTCACTCACTGCTTAATTTATGTGTATGCTTAGTTTATTACTTCGACAATCTGCCACAAGGGCTGAGGTGTTTTGTTAGTTACTGCTTCTTTTCACACTGACACTGTTGTTGCCAAGGGCTAATTTGGTCTTTTTGTTACACTTCATCTAGTACCTTCCATTTTGGATGTCACAAGTTAATATATATTCAAAAAGATGTTTGCTTCATCTGAGCAGTTTCCTAGTTTGTGGGGGGAAAAAAAGATAAAAAACAAAATTATTTAGAGAGGTCAGCCAAAGAAGATATTTTGAACTGAATTTTTCAGAGGAAGGAAAACAAAATAGTATATTGTCAAATAAAAAAACCCTCAGACTTTCCATAATTTAGTCCAAATAACAGACTCAGAAGAGTTTGAATTCTTTTTTTTTTGGTCAATATTTTTTTTATTTTATTCAGAACATTAAAATACAAACTCCAAAAAAGAAAGAAAATACAAAAACAAAGCAAAACTAGACAAGATAAAAATAGATGTGCATAAAAAAAATCGTACACATAGATGTCATACACATTGATTCAAAAGAGTTTGAAATGCAAAAAGCATATTATATAATTACTTAATAAATTAGAGTGTTAGTTTTAACACCATAAGGATAACATAAGAGTATTTGAGGGTTATTAATTTTGACATTTTAGTGCTAATTTTATATTTTGATGGATATAATTTTGAAGAAACAGCTGAAAAGAAGCATAGCCTTTTAAAGAGCAACAGATACAATTTTATATTTCTCTTTGCAAGCTTTTTTCCTTGCCTTGTGCATGTGCTATTGATATTAGTTCTGTTGCTATTATGTCTGTACAGACTAAAAAAATAAAAATTCAGATTATAAAATCAAGAAAATTATACCTTTTCATTCTGAAAAGATTTCAATAGAATTCCAAGGTAAATGGATCTAATATTATAACAAAATATTATATAAAGGCAACTGTGAGTGTTTTTAGCTCCTTCCATTTAGTTCTTCCATTTTTTAACCTTTTTTAACCTTTTCCAGGAATTCATTTTTCAAACATGTTTGATATTTATTAACTTACTTACATTTTAAAAAAACAAGATTGTAATGTGATTCTACCTGCTCCAGAAGCATGATTTTATGGTTTCAAAACAGTCTTTAAAAAGTGTTTCACTCACTGAAGATTTGGTTCTTCAATAAAATGAACAATAATTTTAAAGCATCAAGCAAAAACTTTTTTTTGCAGAAAAATATTTTCTCCTTCCCTATAGGATTTTTTTAAACATTCTATAAAATGTTCAGTTTTCAAACTGGCCATGTAATGGGCGAGTTCACCCAGAAAATTCAACCATATGAAATTGTCCTTTAATAAACAATAATATTTTTGCAGGGATTTCTGTTTGCCTAAATAAGTGCCACACAGTCAACAGAGGTGCTAATTCTTGGATTCTTTTGAGCCTTTTTCATAAGTGGGCAATAGCAGTACTGGACCACTAGTTCATAAACTCCACATTTACACAACAACCACATTATGTCACCCTCAAACCATCCCTGCTGTGCTGTATAGTCGAGGTTTCTGTCTTCTTACTTTCTGTCTTATGTTTTTTCCTTGTAAAGCAATTCAACTTCGGGTCATCCCCACATTCTTTTCCCTTTGTTAAATGGGAACATTTAAAACTTGGATGTAAAACACTGAAGAGTTAGGTGTCCTCTCCCCCAGTCAAGTTTTTCAGGGGTCAGCAACCTGAAACAGTGAAAGAACCACTCGGAACCGGTTCCCTCACAAAAGGAAAAACTGGGAGCCGCAAAAAATGTGTGCGCATGCGCGTACGTGCGCACATGCGCAGAACAGGGTTTCACTGAAGAGTGGAGCCAAGGCAAGATATGCACCTACCCTGCATATTTGAATTGATTGGTAGAAATTTTTTAGTCCCACTTTTTTTGGGGGGGACTGCACATGGCAGAGGACTGGGAGCCGCAGGAGATGGCTGAAAGAGCCGCATGCGGCTCCACAGCCGCGGGTTGCAGACCTGTGCCTTAGATGGTTGGTGGGAGTTTCAATGGGGAGAAGAAGCCACTAGGGTTTTTCTCCCTCCTGTGGAGTAGCACTTTATCTGCTTTCTTGTTTTGCAAATCTTTTCCAAAAAGACTTTCTTTGGAAATGAGTAGCTGGCCTGCAAGCAAGCATATTTATCAGTTATACAAGACAGGGAGTTCCATGGACTGATCAGTTTGGGGCCAGTGAAGATTTCACATTATGAAAATTTTCCTCTATTTTAAATAAAAAAGATAAAATGGATAAAAATGGGGTAGTTGCAATAGTATAGACACATTATCACCCAAATGGTTACTTTTCCATCTGCCATGGGAATGTCTCGATAGTGCTTATAGATATTGATGTAGAAATGTATTTTAATAATATAATTGGAATGGATTGTTATAATTATATAAAATGGCTACATACTGTATATTTATCATGCTCTGCATAAGTACCGTAAAAGTGCTTTGTGGCATTTATAACACAGTTTTTTCATTTCCTACATGCATAACAAAAATAATGCAAGCAATTTACAGAATTTCTAATAAAGTCCTCTGCATAATCTAATAAAAGAAATAGCAAGAAAATGACTAGTATTATTTTCTTTTCAGAACAGATGCATCACTGGAAAATTCTTCTACAAATTCACTAAAGGAAAATTCTACAGTCACTCACTGTAATACTCTAAAAGCCCGAAAATATGAATGTCAGATATCTTCAGTAAAACTGAATCATATTTACATTATGTGGCTCAAGATCACTAATGGTAATATATTACTGCAGTCACCACTGATGTCAGTCAAACCTATAGATGTTGGTAAGTTTTCATTTATTAGCAAAAACATCAAGCATACTTGCCAAGCTCTGTTAGACTTAGCCAGAATTATTCTTGAAACTCCATAATAATGAAGACAACCTTTGTTTACAGGTTCAGTTGTACACTATGATTAAGTTAAACTTGTTTTAAAGGGGAAATTCTCTCAGAACTGTGAAGTAATGGGAAAAGCAACATAGAATTAAATGTTTATGTTAAAATCTTTTTTTTGCATCCCAGCAACAGTCATTCTGACTTAATTCCCTAAAATGTTGAATTAATATTATTAGTTATAAATCTAGCATTCATTGAATATTGTGATTTATAATTTGGCATTTGATTATTCAGACCTAATATAAGTAAAGCTTAATTATTTAAATTCATAGTATATTATAAATAAAATTATATTCAAGGAATAATATATTATTTTTCATAATCTACATTGTGGCACAAAACACACAAATAAGTATGAAGGTTTGACAAGTCAAAGATACAAGTCCTTTCTAATAAAATATTTTCTACTACTTTCTCTTATTGATATCTTATGATTATATTACTTTGTTGTTCGCATGTACACTGAGAGCTTATGCACCAGAGACAAATTCCTTGTGTGTCCCATCACCCTTGGCCAATAAAGAATTCTATTCTATTCTATGGTACTCTTAGTTATACTGGAATTACAGGCCCCAGAACTGCTTGCTAGCAATTGTGGGAATTTTCAACATATCTTGATGGAATGAAGATGGGGAAGTTGATCTGGGTTCTTATGAAAAAAAAACTTTCATGTTTTTAAACATACAGTTTCACTTTGTAATGCTTTATTCCAAGTATGAACAGTAAAAATAGGGGAAAAAAATGAGAGGATGCTGACACTCTGAAGGGTTGCATTTTAGCTGTATTAGTACAATTTGGAGTTTTTTTTAATTTTACTTTTATATAATTAAATCAGAGTTTTATATAATCAGATGATCGTTGCATTTAATCTTTTGATACTTTCTGGCTTTTTTGCTTCTAAATTACTCATTGTCTGAATTATTTTGTATTTTATTATAATTAAAAAATTGATAGACATAAGGGTTTTAATTATTATATAACTTAATATTTTGGAAAGATGATGGAATTACAGGAATTGCACAATGTTTTTTGTAAATCATGTTATTCAGTGGTCAGTTATTTTAAAACTTTTAGTTAGCAGAATTAAAATAGCATTTGGTATAATTCAGTTACTTCACTTCAAATGATGCAAGGTCTGCATATATATTCCTGGAGCTGCTGCTTGAGAAAGTGTGCGCAAGGCAAAGCTACAACTTTTATTAAATAAAAGATCATACTTCATGTGACTCATTTTTAAAAACTAACTACCACTAGAAACTCTGTGCCTTGGAAGAGTAAGTTTAAAAGTGGAAGTTAACATCACAAAGCTAACTTTTGCAATTCCATTCCAGAACAAAGTATTGCTGTTTGCTCATAACAGTGATTCTGATCAAATGTACGTTATCTGAATATAATTTATAGAAAACAAATGAAAATATTATAATATACAGGCCAACTAAACATACTATGAGAGCTATAGCACAGTATTTAATATTGTAGCTCCTTAAACAAATACTACCAAATTCTATAATTACGTATAAAATAATTTGTATTTTTTTGAAACTTGATCTTAAATATCTGTATTCAGATATCAACCTAGCCAGATGGCAGTTTTAGAGTTAGTATTAATATAAGGGAATATTGTAAACTTTCCATCCCATGAATTAGCAAAACATAGCCATTTATTTGTATTATTCATCTTTTTAAAAAAAACACCCTACTTTTGTTCTTTTTTCACCAAAGCTGTTGCCTGGTATGGGATGTCTTCCTTCCAAACTTGGATATACTAAATAATATGATAATTTTAATTATTACTGTGTTTCTTTTGGATGCTGAGCAAACTCTAGCCATAACTGCTTCAGACCACAACCACAATTCGCCAAAGCATTTATGCATACTGTATGTTGAAATTGTTTTAATTAATTGGAACATGAGGCAATAGGGTACTCTTTCTTGCTTAAGGTGAAATTGATTGAAAAAGGTGCTCTAGGTATTAACTGGATTATTTAAAAATATTTGAACCTATGTATATAAAATATTTGTTTACATATATAGAGATGATCAAATTAAAACAAAAAAAATTAGCAAGCTTAAAATATTACTGGAAATCATCGTGTTTAAGGCATATTGTTTATCATACTATTTTGCAGTAAAACCTGACCCTCCATTACATCTGCAAGTTGAAATGACAGATACAGGACAGTTAAAAATCTCTTGGTCTCAGCCAGCATCTAAATCCAACTTATTTCTATATGAAGTAAAATGTTTTACAAACTCAACTAAAAGTTTTCAACAGGTGAGACAAATTTCTTATTCTAAGCCTCTTATAAAATAGATTTAAGAGTCACTGTAAATTTGGCAATCTTAATTTAAGATTAAACAGTCTAAATTTCTGAGAAACTGAAAAATGAGCTATGCAATAAAAATGGTATTCAGTACATGTAGAATAACCCAAAGTTTTCTTGTAACTACGAGTTTACATTTGGGAGCAGCAAGGTAGAATAATGAAGAAATACATGTTGTCAAACCAATACAAAACCCACGTTTTAGATATTTGTAGCCAATCTTCCTTTATGTTTTCATTATAATGGTTTATACTGGACACCTATGCATTGAAATGACTAAAATCAACAGATTTTCAGTGCTTGTATTGTGAATTAATGAGATATGCTTCACTTTCGTTGGATTATCTATTATTGGCTCACAATACAAGCACTGAAACATATTTTTAAGTGAGATGCAGTAGGATCACCATCTATTCTCCCTGTTGCACACAAACAAACAAAAAATACTACTCCCTAAATGTACTTTAAATTTGCTTGAGGTTTGGCATGGAATTGTCTAGGAAGCAAGTTCTATGTGCATATGTGAAAGGTTGCACAATCCTCTTTATTTTCATTTTGAATTACTGAATGCATTTTCTATGAACCAAATTGGAAGGGGACAATGTCCTTATGGAGTGCACGTATGTAACCTTTGCATTCTGGACACATAAACTTTATATAACATCATGTGTTAAAACCAAGAAATAAAACCTCTTTTGTTTTTTATTAGCTTCATTTTATCAACTTTTATTTGATTTTTAAAAAATAATTCAGTGAAAGAACTGCATTATTCTTATTATATTATTTTTTAAAAAAATAATTTCATAGGTGGCTAAAATTACCATGGGAACATCACTGACCATAAATAATGAATTACTCGAATCTTCATATATAATTCAGATTCGGTGCAAGAACCATCAGGAATTAGGTCTTTGGAGTGATTGGAGCTCACCTTTTAACCTGGATCTACAAGGTACATTCACGTAAAAATGTTATTAATCCAAGATATAAAATATTAGATCATTTTATGTGATCCTCATCATGGCCCATGGCTAATTAAAAATTGTTTATTTTTTACAATATACGTAATTTATCATAATCTAAAGATCTTGAGTGGCATACAAGATATTACACATAACAGTTTCCAAATGTATCAAACGCCTCCTGAATAGATACCCACAATAATGAATTAAAGATAAAGGAATGGTGGACTAATGGCTGTTTTTGTCACTTTATAGAATGATTGAAAGGAGGGAGTTAAAATGTACCTCTGGAATCAATGAATTCTAAAGTTTGGGGCATCGTCTTTCATAGTTGAGGAGGAGCATATTATGTAATTCAGGGGTGTCCACCCGTGGTTCATAGCCTGAATGCGGCCCTGTATAGCTAGAAACATGACTGCACAAAATTGTAACCTTTTAACATTATTATGTGATTTTTATATACATCAACTATATTATATATTTTATATGTGGCCCAAGACAATCCCTCTTCATTCAGTGTGGCCCAGGTAAGCCAAAAGCTTGGACATTCATGATCTAATCTAAGGGATTTTCTTGTGTTGAAATTTGAAACTTGATTAATGAGAAAAGAATTACAAAGTATATTACAAAGTTATATTAAATAACTAAGCAAATGTGTTGTTAAAAAGCCCTACATTTGTGGTTATTTTTATAAAGAATAATGTTATAAAAATTATTTAAAATATTAATGTTTGTTTCCTTTGTTTATAATAGATGTCATGTATTTCCCTTCTAAACTCCTAGCAAGTGTTGGAACAAACATTTCTTTTTATTGTATTTATAAAACCAAAAACAAAATGATCTCATCAAAGAAGATAGTATGGTGGTTGAATTTAGCAAAAGAAATCCCAAGTAATCAGTATACTTATGTGAATGACTACACTAGCAAAATTACACTTACCAACTTGCCTGCAATGAAGCCTGGAGGAAAATTCCTTTTTAACGCTTTATACTGTTGTAATGAAAATAAGGAATGTAATCATCGTTATGCTGAACTATACATAATAGGTAATATATCAGATTGTTTCTACAATTATAAATATTGATGAACCCTTATTCTTTGCATATTTACTAATGCTGTCTTTCAAATAGATGCTAATATCAATATCACATGTGAAACCTATGGCAACTTACAAAAAATGACCTGTTCCTGGTCCATCAAACCAGATCCAATACTTTTGGAGAGTACTTTGCTGTTAAGATATTACAGGTATATGTTCATTTTAATATATTTTTGAAAAGCTATTTCTTTCAGAGCTCAGGTTAGTACAGGGTTGAGGAAAATTCTATACTGTACAGTGATACGGAACTTTTAATTAAAAGAAAGTTTGGATGTGACTTAAGTGGGAAAAACTGAATTCTCTGCTCTTTAAATTAGCTTTTTCAAATCTGATAGTCTCAGAGGTGAGTGCAACTTTCAAAATTTCAGACAGCATGGCTAAACATAATTTAGACTGCAGCATCATTAATTCTAATGGAAGCTTGGGCTAGAAATTGTAACTTTGACAGGCAACCTTTATGATATTCCCTCATCACTTACAATATTAGAGCTTAATACCAGTTTTGAGATTGAATATCTGATCTATTAAGGTCCCAAAATTTGGTTTTTAAACAGCAGAAGTAGAGATATTTTGTTACTCATTTGATTTGGAAATTCAGCTCTATAAATACCAATGTGCCTTGTAATCTTTATTCACGATACTGCTTCTTGCACTCTGGTCATAATTCTTGTTGTAATAGTGCTGATTATGTTGATTTTCTAGAGATGAAAGACATTAAAAAGTATTCATTTTAATAAATTACTGAATATATTTAGCTGGATTGGAACCATCCATTGCTGAGATGTTCCTCTTATCAAGATAATTCACTATAATTTGGGGACATGTCCCTGTAGTTTCCATTTAATCAAAGATGTGTTTTGCCACTACTTCCTGCAGTATTTTTTTAATTATACCAATCTCGTTGTACCACTGATATTCCATTTAGGTCAAACCAGGTCCAATCTTGCATAGGTATTCAATGAACAACAGGTCAACTAGGTGCCTCCATTTGCTGAGACAGTACTTTTCTTAGGGCCAGGCAAAATGCACAAATAAATGTGCAAATATATTGAGTTCTTCAGAATTTTTCATTAAGATATTATATAATTATTACAAGCTTCATATTGACTTGTTGCTCAAATGGTGATCAACTGTGCTTAATCTTATGCAACTCATCCCTCTACCCAGTTGCAGTCCTTTCTCTTCCTTTGGAGTCACTGATTGGTTCTAGCAAAAGTGGTGCATAGCCAAGTTGTATGTAATGGATATGGCTCTGTAAACTTTAGAAAGTTTTCTACAGATCTTTGTGCAATTATATAACTTGTGTGTAAATGTAATGTATAGATGACAGTTTAAAGAACTATCACTTTTTAAAGTAACCAGTTTACCAGTTTTGGTAACCTGTTTGATTGTCTGGGGTATGAATTAAGCTGCCAAATTTTGTGTTACTTGCAGGTTTGATAACCCCAGTTTTGTTAATTCAACCCAGTCATGAAGATGGTCTGCCCAGACTATTCTTTGAGCTTAGGTTACTTAATCTAAATTTTCTAAGGGAACTTAATGTAAGATAGTACCCAACATAGTACCTATAAGATAGTACCCAATGTTCTTGAATTCTCAAGTGTTCCTTTTATACAATAAAATCTGTCCTTTCTGAAAAATAGGTTTTATTTGTACTTATTTATTATGAAGTTTATTTGGTTTTTTAATGTTTTTATGTTGTAAGCCATCCAGGGTCATTGAACACAAGATGGGTGGCAAATAAATCTCATAATAAATAAATAAAAATAAATAAATAATCATTCTATCATCGTCAAAGAGAAGGATGATAGTTTTGTATGTTTTGATTTTTAATTCCCTGTAAACCGCCCTGAGTCCTCAGGGAAAGGGCGGTATACAAATGAAACTAAATAAAATAAATAAATAAATGATCAGGACTGACCCTTGTGTGTCTTAATTCTTCATGCTAATGTGAATCAATCCAGTGGTGCTACCTCATCTGCTACCTGTTAGCTCTAACCAGCACCAGCTGACCGGAGTTTCTGGATAGTGTGTTTCGGAGCAGATAAACTGATGGCGAAACACGGACTGACACTTTAACAAATAAGTAATATAACATGGGAACCAGAAGAATCCATAGGATCTAATTCTTTCCTGAAAAGGCCGAAAGCTGCTTTCATAATTTGCCTTTCCTTCCCGTTGGACATTTCTGGCAGTAACTAAGGTGTTGCAGATTCAAATCTGGCTTAACTGTGAAGACCTCTGAACTATGTTGTCTTATTCACTGTCTCACAGCCTAATATATTCATAGTTTTATAGTTAAGCTGCAAATACAGTTCTGAGCATCTTAGAGGAAAAAATGAGTTTCATTTAAAATCAATAAATTTAGTCTGATGTCTTTTGCCAGGGAAAGGAGTACGTATTATATTTGGCTTAAGGCTCCTTGGTGCAGTATTGTGGCAGCATTGGATATTAGCTTTTGCAAAGTGTTGTTCAAATCACCTTCCTTTCCTCAACCTCTGTTTCCCATTCTCAAAATGAGATTAATATTGACCTGTTTCTTAGAGTCATTGTGAAGATGAACAAGAATAAGATTTAAAAAGTTCCTTGTGTACTAGAAATGATCTCTGTCTCTGTCTCTCTTTTCTACTGCAGTATAGCACATACCCCTTAGTAATCTTTGTTCATGTGTTCACTTTCACATAGAGAAATTATGTCACCAGTCAATGCTATGGAAGCAATAATTTAATTTCCCACACCTCCACCCCCAAGGTTTGCAAAAGAAGGACACAACAAGATTGAAAGTAAACATATTATGTACCTGTCACTTTTAGTTTTTTTATCAACGCAGAGAGAATCTAGATTGATAATGGCAGTTCCTTTCTTTAGTGTGGTATCTTGTAGAGACATTTATTCATTTCTTCACAGATGCTATTCATTGTCAATGTCAGAATTGCCACTGATTTTAGTAGGCTTTACATCATACTGTGAGCCTTATTTTTTCTGGTGAATTGCCAAAACATAAATATAAAACTGAATGACCTACCTATTTTCAAAAAGACTCCAATCTATGGCTTGGTTAAAGAGGCAATATCTTTCATGACTAATAATAACAAGCAACTAATCAATCATGAGTACACCAGCTGTGTGTACTCAGATTCTGGTAAGATGACACATGCCAAATGTCTTCCAGTACTTCACATAATTGACTTCCCATCTGACTGAAATGGCAGTATGGAGAAACTAAGCCTAAAATGTAATGATGAGGCCAATAGCCTGAGACATTGTAGCAAAATGGGTACAGGTAGAATGAGCTTCAGGCTTGTTCGTTCATTAGACTTGATTCAATGGTCATCTAAATGATCTAAAATGAGAAATTCTGAGATGCAAATAGGTTTTCCAGGCATTTGCCTAAGGTTGTTGTTTACATCTTAATATACTATAAGATATAGCTTTATTTCAGGGAGATATGCTGAAATCTGGTTTAATGACGTATAAATTTGACAAATAAATGAATACATAAATAAAATAGCTCATTTTTAGCTGAGTAAGCTGAAATAAATAGTTAAGCACAAATTTTGTAATTAAAAATTTAAAAACTGCAGGTTATGTGAAGACTACTTTTTATCATTTACATTCTTTTTTATGAAGTTATATTAAAGTAATTATGTGGTTTCAAATGCTAGGTTTACATAACTGCATTATTTTCTTGTTTTAAGAAATGATATATACTGTTCAGAATCTCCTAGCATGCATTCAGATTCAGAGGTGAAAGAATGCAATTTGCTGAGGAATAATGTTTATGAGTGCATCTTTCAACCCTTTTACCTTCTGTCTGGATATACTATGTGGATAGAGATTAAGCACTCACTGGGAACAATTACTTCAAGGCCAGTATGTGTCCTTCCAAAAGAAGTAGGTAAGTGAAAGGGGTTTCTAACAATGGAATATGGCCTAAACTGATTTGAAGATATCATGGGTCTAGGGCAGGGGTAGGCAACCTCGGCTCTTTTAGGACTCATGGACTTCAGCTCCCAGAATTCCTGAGTCAGATGACTCAGGAATTCTGGGAGCTGAAGTCCATGAGTCCTAAAAGAGCCGAGGTTGCCTACCCCTGGTCTAGGGGAAGGGAAGAGTGACATACAGTAAATGGGGTTGTGATGACACGTCGTAACTGCTCTTTTTTGGGGAGTGCTTCCAAGTCACAGCTGGCTTTGGCTTGTGCTGGACAAGTCCCAGTATTATTCTTGTCAAGGCTTTCAGAAGTGGTTTGCCATTGCCTATTTCTTAGCGCTGAAAGAGCATGACAGTCCCAAGGGTCATCCAGCTGTCTTTGTGCTTTCTGTCACCCAGTTTCTACCCTGATAACTTAACCACTACACCAAACTGACTTTCTCCTGATAAAGCCCTGCCTTACCTACTATAACATTCTGTATCCCAAAGAGGCAGAGCCTGAGGTTTGACTTTGAGATGATGGCTGCTATTGTTGAATCTGCATGTTATACTATACATGTTCAAATGCAACTCTCTAAGGACTTGCAGCAAATTTCATTTCCAAGGAGAGACAGTTAGCAAAACAGCTTTTTAAATGTATAAATGAAAGGGAAATAAAAACTCTAGGACTAGGTTCTTGCCTCCCTTTTAAGATATATGTAATACAGCTAATGCAAGCCACAATAGAACATTCCTTTTAAGACGTATCCTGTATTTCAATCTGTAATTATAAAAATGTAATTGCTGCTTCTTACATATATGCTATTGGGTTGAATTTTTTTTTCTATTTTTTTCATATTCCGCCACCAAAATATTCCTTTCAATTGGCCATTTTAATTATTCAGTCAGTAATGGTAAGTCTGTGTGGGAGATAAAGATAGCTGTTTTTATTAAAACTGAAAGAACATTAAATGCATATGAAATTACAATAATTATCATGCCTTGCAATAAACATTTAAAATAAGTTTTCATTTCTAACATGCCTTTATTATATTTCCATGTTGATAGATAGGAAGGTGATGTATAGAACAGATTATTCTGTGTTCTAGAATCACATTACAGGATTCAATAACAAGATCATAAGGTCTTATATGGTCATTTAAAGATTCATTTTGGAGATTCAATTCTGTTGCAGCTGCAGATAAGGTAAAGGCTGCAGTGTTTGTTGTTTGCTCCTTCCAACCTTTAAAGCAGCACAGGAAAGATGCCTCATTTAACATCAAACAAGAGGTGTGAATACAGGAGTAGTTAAACTTCTCTTTGTCTCCAGCCTTACCTGCCTACAGTCCATTGTTCTGAGCGTTTTCCTTCTTACAGATCTTCAGTATTGTGCATGAGTCAATACTGCCGGGAAGGTGGTGAAGAATGAAAAAAAATGGGACAATGACGTATTATAGGGGAAAAATAATAATACATTTTTTACTTTATAAATCCACCCCATTGCTTCAATGGGCCTGAGATTATGGTTACTTTCTAGCATTGCTGAAGATCAGCAACCATTGCTGTGATTTCCTGAGAAGTTTGAACCAATCATCTTTACTGAACAGGTTGAACATGTTGCATTTCTAAAAACCACAAAAAAAGAATTGGCTTCCTTATTAAATTATTATAAAATTTACTTAAAATTAATTTGAAAACATAATGACGTCTAATTAGATCTTGCATCTGCAACATGTTAACAGTTTGGTAACTGCTCTTTATATATTATTGTGCAGTGCTTGACTGCTGATCTTGGAAGTATAAAATCAGAAATCTAATTCCATTAAATCTTTAGAATTGAGCAACTTAGTATTTTTTAGACAGCTGTCTTTACCAGATTATTGAAAACTTTGGAGGAGCAATGCTGTCCTCCATATTTCAGGACAAGTTTAACACAGTGGTCATGAGTTGATTCTAGATTGGGAGAGAAAGAATCCCAGATGAAGTTTTTCATGAGAAGGAACTTATTTTTTTTTAAGGCAACAGGTTACTACTGCAATTGCTTTACAATTAAAGTATGATAAAGACAAAGTTTTATAAATTGCAGGATACCGTTGCTTTAGTGAAATGCAATAGAGAAGAACCAATGCATATGTATCCAATGGAGTTATTCAGCAAGTCAGCCAAATTTCTTTTGTTTACCTTTCTAGTGAAGCCATTCTCTCCCTTCAGCGTCAGAGCTGAAATCACAGAGGACACTGGGCAACTAAAAGTGAGTTGGAATAACCCCGAACTTCCAAAGAATGACCTTCAGTTTCAAGTTCAATATATGGCTAGTGGAGAAGACATTAACTGGAAGGTATGTTCTGATTTAATGCAAACTAACTAATGCTTGAGTGAATTTTCTTCTGTCAGTTATATTCGTGTCTGGTTCATCTTGGGAGGAAAAAGAACAATTTTGATGTGTTTCTTTTCTCCAGGCTATGTAACAGATATCCAGTCTTAGCTTTATTTTTTTTTATTTTTTATTTTAATTCCATTTATATCCCCCCCCTTCTCCGAAGACTCAGGGCGGCTTACAAGCTTAGCCAATCAGAAATTATTTTATTATTATTTGTTAGGTTTCTTTGCTTTTTTATAGATTCAGGAAGTTTCTGCTGTATCGGTTACCTCTGTGAGTATTGCTGTACAAGATCCCTGTACAGTTTACATGGTTCAGGTGCGCTGCAGTATGACTGAAGGAATTGGCTATTGGAGTGATTGGAGTAGATCTGCTTATACAGTTATTAAAGATATCAAAGGTCAGTATATTACCTACGTGCTTTTGGCTACTTTCATTTAGAACAAGCTGTATATAAACAATTTGAAATATACATTATTTTTTCAGCTCCTTTGAGAGGACCTGAATTCTGGAGAGTTATTAATGAAGATCCCACTACAAACCAGAAAAATGTCACTTTGCTTTGGAAGGTACTTCTGAGAAGAAGAAGAAGATGCTCAACTTCTAATTTTTTTGTAACGCTCTATTACTCCTTACAGTTAGATATATGGAGCTAGCTAAAACCGCAATCCCTTTACTGTTAATGTTGCTAGGATAATAGTCAATTTGGATTTCTCTTTCAATTAGTTAAAAGTATGAAGAAGACATTTTATACATTGTCATGATTTACACAATTCTTAACATACATTAATCAAGAACTATTTTTTAAATAGAAAAGGGGAAGTTTTTTTTTAATTTAAAGTTCCACAATGTAACTACTTTTTAAAATGTAATTGTTATTGTTTACATGCAACTTTCAGAAGTGTATCTTTTTTCAGGACTATTTTCTGATTAAGCTTTGATTCAGGAAAAACAAACCCTAGTAGTTTTAATGCTATAAGTTACCTGGGAATAGAATTTCTAAATTTCTTTTCAAAGGAATTAAAGGTTGAATTTTTTTGCATTTATATTTGTGATAGGAATAATGCAGGTTTCAGGGATACATGATCCAAACAAATTTATTATTATAAAAATCAGCAAATTTATAGCATGGTTCTTTAGATTCCTACAACTTTTTAAAAAGTTGAACAGGTACAACTGTACTTGCAATGTCAACAGTTAATGCAAATAAAAACTAAAGCCAAGCAGTTCTTCCTTCTCCTTGTAGTATTCTACATGATTTCGAAATATGCTCCAAGTCCAAAGGATTCCCAGGCCTAAAGATTAGATCCTGAAGACACAAGGGCTGTTGCACAGAGAAGGAGAAAACACTTTCTTGTACGAGCAGACGTCTGTTCCCATGCCACTGGATTCTACCCAATGCCTTAAACCAAAACAGTCTGCCTGTCTAAACTAGCAAGTGTTTCCAATCAGAATTCTTAGAAATATGGAACCAGCTCAGTTAGTTTACTAAACCAGAAATCCATCTAATTGCTTTCACACTTTAAAAACCTCCAGTGCACTCTGGAAAAATCAGTTTAAAATTCTTGATTTCTCAGCAAATTAGTTTAATTTCTGGCCTAATTGGCTACATAAGACTGTGAAAGTTAATATTTGTTGGAAAAATGATTATCAAATGAATCAAATATCTTCTGTATTATTTTTTTAAAAAAAATATATCTAAAGTTTAGTTTCAGCCACAATACAAAATATCTAATATATATGTATTTTTTTACAGCCACTGATGAAGAATCTTTCTTTATGTAGTGTTCTAGATTATGTAGTAGAGCATAATACCTCAGAAAACATTGCTTGGTCTGACTATATAGAAAATGACACTACTTACATCTTTTCATGGTCTGAAGATATACATTCTGTTAAAATTCTAGCTATCAACTCAATTGGACCTTCCTCTGTGAATTTTATTTTAACTCTCTCACAACGAATAAGCACAGGTAAGAGCAACCATTTTGGATTATTGCTCCCACAGAACCCTTTTAATGTATGACTGTACTTTTAAATAAAGAAGGTATTTAGAAACTACTGATCTTTTGGAAGGTCCTCCCTTTAAATAGAGTGTAGGATTTCCAACCAAAATCTTGAATACCTTCATTTTTATTAGTCTCGTGCTGGAATGCTGATTTATGTCCTGTATATACTGTAAAATAGCCAAAATATATGGAGAGTGTTCTCATTGAAAGTATTCAGTAATCTATATTTTCCTCAGCCAAGGACAGTATGTTACTTTTGGGTGGCATGTAGAGGCCACAGTCCAAAATTGCATGCAAAAGTGTCAATGGGGTCATCATACATTGAAACAATGGGTGTAGTTGGGTGATAAAAGTCCTGCTCCTTTTCACATGATTGATTCCCCTCTCTCCACTGATGCCCTCCAGAATAGTGGAGGAGACAAGGCAAAGATCTACATTTGATTTACAAAACTACTTTTGTATTAAATATTGTTGATTATAGTTTCTAATTATATTTTAATACCCACTTCATTACAAAAAATAATGAAGTATAGCTATTTGGACATGTGGCTGGGGAGATTAAAGTTTTCTGATCTAAATTTGATAATTTTTTATCCAAATAAATTTACTTGTATTACTTCATGTGAATTAAACTTGTGTCTTCTAATTGGCAATCTAGTAATATTATTCTTTTCTTTGCTTGTGAAGTTTATAATATTTCTAATCTACAAAGTAAAATGAAGTAATTTTGTATTTTCTTTCTTAAGAGACTGGATGAATTCTCTTTCAAATTTTCCATCTGATTACCATTTTTGTTTGCTTGTTTGTTGATTGGTTTGAGTTAGTAAACATTGTGCAGTCTCTGAACGTCTACCCAATGAACAGCAGTTGTGTAATAATGTCCTGGACACTTTTACCTATGGATTGTGTGGTTACATCCTTTGTAATTGAATGGACCAATCTAAATGGAGAAGAACAAATTAAATGGATAACAGCTCCTTCTAATGTTAGGAGGTATCATATATTTGGTGAGTTTGAATATGAAACATATGCCTCTGTTTTGTTGTTATTGTTACAACAATACTTACGTTGGAAGAAAAAAATAAACTGGACGTGAGATAAAACGAAGGATGAGAAATTTTGTGTGCATATTGATTTATTGAAAACTAATGAAGAATGAAAATTCCTGAAAAAGTCATGCTAAGTCATATTTAATATAACTGCATTGATTTGTTTAAAAATAGGAATTTTAAAATCCTTCCTTCCTTAATTTTTTGGCAACATGATCTTGCAATGTTAGGGAACTACATATAAGAAATTAAGCAGCAGCAGGTTGCCCCAACTTAAATTGTGATAGATGTACAAAAAGAGTGTTACTTTTATATGTGGTACCATTTTATTCATGATTTTGAGAAGCTATTTGTAGCTCTCCATGTCAAAGCAATAGAATATAGGAAAATGCCTGTTTTCCAAACTTGTCTCAAACTGGTGCTTGATTTTCTTTAATTCTGAGGCTTTCTATAGCTGTGAGTCTCTTCTATGAATCTGAATGACTGTGAGTTGCTGGTAAATTAAACATTATTGCTTTATTCCAGATAACTTCGTTCTCATTGAGAAATACAGATTTAGTTTATATCCAGTCATTAATGAAGGAATCACAAAACCTGCGACAACAGAAGGATTTTCCAAAGGTGATTTTAGTGAATTATTACCTTAGAACTTCTTAAATAATAATGAGAATACAAATAATACTAGGACAGCGTTCATAACAAAAATGAGTGTTTTTTAAAAACTTTTTCCCCATTATGTGTATATTCCAGTTAGTAGAGAGAAAAAAAGCTGCTTGCAAAATATAAGTGGTTTGAAAGAGATTGTGTTGTTAATGACTGCTGCCACTCAGACTACAAAGGATTATGCAAGTGACACATTTTGGAACAGTCACATATTTATCATGCAAATTGTTTATCTGTCATGTGTGACATACTTCCTCCACTTAAATTCACAAGATGGCACTATAGACACAGCTAATTTTGTTAAGTGTTAAAGCAGCCAAAAACATATTACTAAGTCTACTTGACTGGACTGCACTCTTGTCCCAACTGAAAAAAGATACATCTACAGGAAGCAATAAAACAAAAGATACTAACCTTGTGTATGATTCATGGCTTAAATTCTCATAGGAAAACAGTTTTTTCTTCCATGGTAGCATTTTTTTTAATTAAAAAGAGGATGGCTAATTTCAAATATCACAAGAAGAAATATGGTGAGCCTGATAGTGGCTGATTAAATATAGAATCAAACAGGAAACAGAGTTCCTTCAATATTTTAAGAAACAATTCATATGGAAATGTGAACTTGTTCATGGGCAGTAAGTACTCCTGACTATTTTGATTAAACTGAAGCTAAAATGATGCTCCTTCAAACAGCTCTTCAAAATTGCCTAGTTGAATGCATATCTTCCCTGAGAAGATGGGACCAAAATACGATTTAAGTAGTACTGCCTTTTCTTTGTTATCTGTTCTGCCCTCCTCAATGAGCAGCTGGTATATACTCTGAACATCTCTAAATAAGCCCTTTTGCTAATCTCAGTACATTCTGTTTTTTTTAGTTTTCCTGACATCTCTCTATAAATCTAAGTATATATTTACTGTTCCTTGGTAATATGTCTACCTCTTAAATGTGCCTTTTTGGTTTTTCAGTTTTTTCACTAAATTTTATGAGCAATCCCATTGGGTTCTTCTGCTCCCTTCCTTTTTATTTCCACATTTTAATTATTTCCAATTTTTCTTTTTAGAATCTCAGTTTTCAGGAATTTCCATTCATCTGTGCATACTTTTTCCATTTTTCTCCTACTATTGTGGAGTCCTATATATAATTATTAAGAATTTTTACAGTTGGATTTCTTGAAGTCTAAGATATGTGTTTCACTATACTATATTTTCTGCCCCATCCCAATACTCTTACTTTTTTTTTACATTGTAGACTGAATTATTAGTTACATATTAGTTAGAAACAAGCCAAGGAATGCTAATTCTGTTGTAGCTTTCTCCCTTCTCTGAAGAAAAATATTGTCGATCAAGCTGACTCTTGAGTGTTTTGGAAGGATTGTTTCCCAACAGATATCTGAACAATAAAGTCTCCCATCAGTCATACCTTCTCTCTTTGAAGACTCAAAAACTGAAAAACTTCCATCTACATGAAAACTTTACTTATATCTTATGATTAATATTATTGAGTCATTCGTAGTAGGTTTTCAAAATAACTCAAGTTTTATTCCTTTTTCCATTTATTATCCTAATATTTCAGTATCACAACCAAGTTCTTTGCACTGAATTTCTTTGGTAATGTGGATATTTCATGTTAATGTGATCACAAAGAAAATAATAGAAAGGATGTTTGTTCTCCATCAGTTATACAATGTTTATAGGGACTGTAAAAAAGCATGCTTAGTGACATAATAAAGTGAGACTGGATGACAAAAAGTTTATATAAGAGAATGACAATTTTTTTTGAAAATGATAGAAATAATATAGAGAAAAAGAGTGGTGAAAATATAGCCAATGAGAGCAAATAATGGTTAAGATTAAAAGGTACATAGAAAAACAATATATTTTAAATTGGTGGCAATTTAAAAACTATCTTGGAATTGAAAATTGTTAAGAGTCTGCAGCAGAGTAAATGGAATTAAAAATGATTAAGTGTTTTGGGATGAAAATAAAGTGAGGGAATGCTAGAAGTATTCTAAAAATACATATGGGAATAATAAGTAGGTATCAAAAGTGAAATTAAAATAAATGCTATAAATGTACAGATAGTCCTTGACTTATGACTGGTTGGTTATGATGAACTTCAAAAAAGCTATTTTTGAATTGTTCCCAAAATGACTGCTGCACCTTCTCCCTCATGGTCATGTGATCAAATTTTAAGCCCTTAGCAACCAGCTCACATTTATAATTGGTTGCAGTATCCCATGGTCATGTTATTATGATTTGCAGTGGTTATTTTTTTGCCATTTTCCAGCAAAAAACATTGCAAATCAAAATGTTTGGTGGTAAAATGGTCATAAAATCAAGTTGGTCACATGATTCCTTGACTTATGACTGCGACAACTTACAATTGAAATTGTAATTGTAGGTAGAGGACTACTTGTAGTATCCAAGAAAAAAAAAGATGAAAGGGAAATTTTGGTGAAAATATTGATAAATGATAAAAGTACAGAAATGTTAAAATACCAAGGTAACTAAAAATACAATTATGGTTTGCTTATGAAATGGCTGTGTGATGTATTTAATATGTGTGAAGACTTTAAGATGTGCGCATATTGATTGCAAGATTCTCCTATACAAAAGACAAGATACCTGGAGTATCTCCTGCATTACGGAGACCTGGTTGGGCCCAGAGGGCGGTGTCCCCCTGGTGGATCTTTGCCCATCAGGTTTCCAGGTGCTGCACCAGCCTCGGGCTCAGGGTAGGGGCGGTGGAGTGGCAGTAGTGGCGAGGGAGACCTTATGTCCGCGGGAGGCCACCATGGTCCAGATAGTCGGGTGTGAGTCCCTCCTCCTGAGATGTGGCCCTAGAGCTCAGTTGGGCTTGCTGCTGGTGTACGTTTCGCCTAGTCGTGTAGCAGCAGCCCTGCCTGAGCTTCTCGATATCCTCTCAGGGTTGGTGGTTGAGTTCCCCAAACTTATAGTTTTGGGTGACTTCAACCTACCATCCCTGGGGGGATCATCTGAGTTAGCTCGGGAGTTCATGGCTTCCATGACGGCCATAGACCTGATGCAGGTTATTCAGGGCCCAACTCATGGGGGGGATCACACGCTCGATTTGGTTTTTCTATCCGGACGGTGGTTAGATGATCTCGGGGGGGGGTTCCCCAATTATTACACCCCTGTCATGGACCGATCATCATCTCCTGCGGTTGGTCTTCCATTTTGCCACTCCCCGTCGTGGGGTTGTTGAGCCAATGAGATGGTTCCATCCTAGGCGCCTGATGGACCCTGAGCGGTTCCAGGCGGCGCTGGGGCCCCCACCTGCCTCCTTTGCTCACAGCTTGGTCGATGCCCTAGTGGAAGCCTGGGAAAGGGCAGCCACAGAGGCACTCGACCAAGTTGTACCCATGCGGCCCTTGACCCGGCGCAGATCCCAATGGGCTCCATGGTTCTCCATGGAGCTCCGGGAGATGAAGCGTCGGAGACGGGGCCTAGAGAGCTGTTGGAGATCCAGCTGATCCGAATCTGACCGGTTACGACTAAGGTCGTTTACGAGAACTTATCTCGCGGCGATGAGGGTGGCAAGGTCTAACCACTTCGCCACCCTCATCGCGTCCGCAGATAATCGCCCGGCCGCCCTGTTTAGGGTAACTCGCTCTCTCCTTAATCGGGAGGTGAGGGAGGACCCCTTGCAGGGTCGAGCCGAGGAGTTTAGTTGATTTCTGTCGGACAAAATCGCTCGGATCCGGACCGGTCTGGACTCCGACTGGGCAGAGTCTGACGATGAGGATACGGGCAGCCTTGTCGATTTAATCTGGGAAGAGTTCGACCCTGTGACTCCTGAAGAAGTGGATAAGATCATGGGGAAGCTGAGCTCCACCACGTGTTTGTTGGACCTGTGTCCCTCCTGGCTGATTTATGCGGCCCGGGATGGGACACAAGGCTGGCTCCAGGCAGTGATTACTGCTTCTTTGAGTGAGGGTAGCTTTCCCGCCGCCTTGAAGGAGGCGGTGGTGAGACCCCTCCTCAAGAAGCCTGCCTTGGACCCAGCAATATTAAACAACTTTCGTCCGGTCTCCAACCTTCGCTTTCTGGCGAAGGTTGTTGAGAGCGTGGTGGCGCAACAGCTCCCTTTGTTCTTGGATGAAGCTGATTATCTAGACCCGTACCAATCGGGTTTCAGGCCCGGGTACAGCATGGAGACAGCATTGGTCGCGCTGGTGAATGATCTCTGGCAGGCTCGGGACAGGGGCTGCTCCTCTGTCCTAGTCCTTTTAGACCTCTCAGCGGCTTTTGATACCATCGACCATGGTATCCTGCTGCGACGTCTCAGGGGTTTAGGAGTGGGAGGCACAGTTCTCCAGTGGTTCTCCTCCTACCTTCTGGGACGTTCGCAGTCGGTGTTGGCAGGGGGGCAGAGATCGACCTTGAGACCTCTCATTTGTGGAGTTCCTCAGGGATCGGTTCTCTCGCCTCTCCTGTTCAACATCTACATGAAGCCGCTGGGTGAGATCATTCGTGGTTTTGGAGTTAGGTATCATCAATATGCTGATGATACCCAGCTTTTTATTTTGACCCCAAACCACCCCAGTGATGCCCTCGACGTGATGTAATAATAATAATAATTTTTAATAATAATGTCCCGCTGCCTGGAGGCGGTCCGGGTCTGGATGGGGAGGAACAGGCTTCGACTCAACCCTGACAAGACTGAGTGGCTGTTCGTGCCGGCATCCCGGGAAATCCGATTATCCCATCTCTGGCCATGGGGGGTGAGCTATTACCCCCCGTAGATAGGGCACGCAACTTGGGGGTCCTTCTAGATTCACAGCTCTCTTTAGAAGAGCATATTGGAACTGTGACTAGGGGGGCCTTTGCCCAGGTTCGCCTGGTGCGCCAGTTGCGACCCTATCTAGACCGGGATGCCTTGCGTACAGTCACTCATGCGCTCGTGACTTCTCGTCTAGACTACTGTAATGCTCTCTACATGGGGCTGCCCTTGAAGTCCACTCGGAGACTTCAACTGGTGCAGAATGCAGCCGCGCGAGTTGTGCTGGGGGCTTCCCGATACTCCCATGCTACACCTTTGCTCCGCGAGCTGCATTGGCTGCCGGTTGCTCTCCGGGTGAGGTTCAAGGTGTTAGTGATGACTTACAAAGCCCTACATGGCATGGGTCCGGATTACCTACGGCAACACCTGCGGCCGGCATCAACTTCCCTCCGTCCAGTGCGCTCCCACAGAGAGGGCCTCCTCAGGGTGCCTCCGATCAAGGAATGTCGATTGGTGGCCCCCAGGGGGAAAACGTTCTCTGTGGGCGCGCCAGACCTATGGAACCGCTTGCCGGTTGAGCTCCGGATGGCCCCCGACCTTCGCTCCTTCCGGCGCGATCTCAAAACCTTTCTTTTTGAACAAGCTGGCCTGGTCTGATGGGTTGGGTTTGGGTTTTATAAGCGGTTTTAACTTTTAATATGTATTAATTTATTACGGGCATTGTTGTTTAATTACTTTTTAAATTTTGTATCCTGTTTTTTATTATGTATTGCCCTGTTCACCGCCCTGAGTCCTTCGGGAGAAGGGCGGTATACAAATTAAATTATTAAATTATTATTATTAAATTATTTAAAAACTACTGGGGTACTAATCTGTTGAATGTTCCTGGGGAAATGTTTTAACTGAATTCTAATTGAAAGAGTGATAGTGTGACAATGAACAAAATGTGGGAAGTACAGTGCACCCTTATACTGGCCAGAGGTTCTGCAGATCAGATGTTGGTTCTTCTTAAAAAATTTATGAATGCGAGATAATTTATTTTTATGTTTGCTTGATATGTTTATGTTTATTCAGAATCCAAGGAATGTGAGACCAGTGGTATTTAACAGAAAAATCAATTAAATAATTGAAAGTTATACATACATTGAAAAAAACTAGAGTAGGTTGATACATTTGTATACTTGATGGAATCTGTGCTAAAGATGAAATAACAGATGAAAATTTTAAAATGTGATAATTCTGGTGCAAACGTAGTGTGTGGTTTACTTTTGAGTAGTGATTATTTGTCAAAATAAAACATGTATAAAATACTTTTGCTCTATTTTATGGACTTTGGTAGGTGAGAAGAAATTGAATGTTGAATACAAGAGTAAGAAACATATTAAAAATTAAAAAGATAGCAAGGAATGATTGTTACAAAAGAAATATATTGAGACAGTTTGTGGTATAGAGAACACGACTGAGAATTTAATTACAGAACAAAAATATGGAAGAAGATTGACGAGAAAGAGAAGGCCAAGAAATTTCCACTGCCCAGCAAGACAGTTGTTAAATGAATTTTGCTCCATTTTACATCCTTTCCTGCCACAGTTGTTAAGTGCATCACTGTGGCTGTTAAGTTAGTAGCATGGTTGTTACGTTATCTGACTTCCCCATTGATTTGTCAGAAGGTCACCAAAGGTGATCATGAACATGACCCAGGGACAGGTGCCTAAATATGAACCAGTTGCCAAGTGTCTGAATTTTGATCACATGACCTACAATGGTCGTAAGTGTGAAAAATGGTCATAAATCACTTTTTTCAGTGCTGTTGTATCTTTGAATGGTCAGTAACTAAATGGTTGTAAGTCAAGGACTACCTATACTCAAAATAAGAGAGGTGCTAAGTTGAAAGAACAAAAGACAAGGTATGAAGTGATATATGGAAACAGTAGAAGCAAGAATGATTGCAAGGATGGAAATATATGAATTGAATGAATGCCGTGACTGATTTGATGGAAACTAGGTTTAACTAAATTTTCTTTTTCTTATATCTTGCATTTTGGCTTTTTATTTTTTATTCATTTTCTGCACTTAGAATAACATTGCTTAGCTTGAAGCTGAATGGTATTTGCTTGATTATTTGATTGACTGATTGACTGATTCATAGAGCCACCCATCTCAGCAGTGTAATGGCTATGTCTGTTTGTACCAGTTATTATTATCTTTTAGTTCTAAGCAATCCTACAATCAAATACAGCCTTTAGTCTTAATTTTAATTTCTTTTTCTTTTGGGGAGCAATTCAATTATATATATTGCAAATGATTTCTCAGTCACTACAAAAAACATTTGAGAAGGCTTTCTGGATTCAAGCAAACCTTCCTAATGGCTAGTGTAATAAAGGTTTACATTCTAAGTATAAAAAATGTTTCTGTTTCACATATCACTTCGCCAAGCATAGTGGGACGTGATTGCTACTTACAACAGCAAAGCAGGAGATTGTATCTGCCTTAAATCTTGTTTTTAGTTCATATAATATCATTTTGTATAATATACATTATTAATACTTTTATATAGGTTTAGGATGCATTTCTTCATTTCTAGCAATATATTTTTGAAGCGCCTTTGAATGCTTAGTCCTATTAAGTAAGCATTACTTAGAAAAAGACTCGTTTTCAAATTACAGTCATTGTCATGCTTCTTTAGCAGTATTTTCTGCCTGTTAATGCTGTTTGATGATGCTTGTTTTTGAGTACTCATACAGAGAAATTGGGATGCATGGCTAATTTAGCCAGTCAATGCATTTTTTAATTATATAGTGAAACTTACCTAAACATGTTTTTAAAAAGTCTGATTAATTCAAACTGATCAAGATTTAACTCTGAGGAGATAAGGACTCAAGGTTTAAAGCCTTTTTAATCTTATTCTGCATTATTTAAGCTGGAGGCCTGGTGAATTTCATGGGACTTTCCTGCACTGTACATAGGATCTGACTTGAAAAATATAATCTAGATATCTACAAACATATTCAGTTTTTATCTTAGGAGACTGAGGAGATATTAGGAGTATGTTAGGCATACTGTCTCTAGAACAATCCTTGCCCATTCAGTTTAATGTCACTGAAGTAATATCTTGCAGGTGTATTTTTATTGCAATAGTAATGGTTTTTTAAAAATAAATTACTATTTTTTCAGATGGGATTGAAAAGCAGCACGATGTGAACTTCTATGTGATTCTACCCTTAATGATTTCATGCTCATTTTTGCTGCTTGGAGCACTGTTGATTTTGCAGCATAGGTAAAGTTTTCATTCATGATGGCTTTCTGAATCAGTTCGTAGTAGGAGAACATTACACACAGTAATCTGTGTGATCATCCATTTGAATGGATGAAGAGAATAAATTTAAAAATTAAAATTAGGAAATATTTTCCAATTGTTAGAATTTGCTTTGTAGTATACTTTGCAGCAACCAAGAAGTTGTAATATTTTTACTCATCATTATTTGGTTTGATTTATATCTTAGCTTCTGTTAAAGACTGTATACATAGCACTGCCTCTTTTATTTTTCATATAGGAAAGAAAGAGCAGAGAGAGTGTGCCCAAATCATAGAGTATGTCTTCATAGCTGAGGGTAGCCTTGAACCAGAATCTCCCAGGTCCTGGTTCACAGCCTTAGACACTACGCCAAATTTGCTTTCCTTATCCTTTGAACCAAATCAATTCATTTATCTGCATTTTTCAGAATTAAGAAATTATTATGGGTTGATGTCCCAAACCCAAAGAATTGTTCCTGGGCACAAGGAGTTAATTTCCAAAAGGTATGGAATTCTGTTTTAATGCATTTCATTATTATATGTTACTTGGAAACTGAGGCCGATTATTATCATTAAATTACTAATGGGTTTTCAGGTTCACTGACAAAAATAAATCCACCTAAGTAAGTATCCCTTCCTACATAACTATACATGTACATTCTAAAAAAATCCTTCCAGTTTTTTATTATTATCCCTATTATAGAATACTATTATTATTACTATTATTCAAGCTCCAGTGCTCAAAATAAAATATATGCTATATAGAGATTCCATATTTTGTTTGGACAATATGCCACAAGCATTCAACATTTCTATTGGAACCATGGATCTTCAATCATTAGGACATCGTTTTAAAAAATTGGTCATTCTGACAGAGCAGGTCATAACACCTACAAAGCATTATGCATGTATCTAATCCACTTATCCCCATTTCATCCCTCTCTGTACATTTTTCTGTACATTTCTTGATTTTTAGGTGGTACAGATGGCAGTTTTATAAAGTTTACCATTATATACTTTATGAATGAAACTACTGTATAAAAGTTGAATTAAATGTTCTAATAGGTAGAAAACATTTGGGGAAATGATTTTTTTTTAAAAAATTAATACATTATTTTCAGTTTTCATTTCCATTAAAACTTTAGTTTCTCATCTTTATTGTTAATTTTATTTCATTTCATTTAAACAGAGAATGGACATTCTTTGAAGTCTAATCTTGGTCACTGCCCGCTGAACCATTCTGCCAGCTCCCAGACTTCCTTTACAAGTTGTTAGAAGAATTATCTATTTGAATTCAGAAGACAGAATTACTTACTATCATTTCATTGTCTGCTGACTTTGTTCGTACATAATAGTGTTGGAAATATTTTGTACAAAGGTTATACTAATGGTATTTCATAGCAAGGACAGGTTTTGTTGTGTAAGAGGAACACTTGAGGATTCAAGGACATTGGGTACTATGTTATATTCCTTAATACATTAAGTTCCCTAGAAAACTCAGATTAAGTAACCTAAGCTCAAAGAATAGTCTGGGCAAACAACTATCTTTATGTCTGGGTTGAATGAATAAAGCTGGGGTTATGTGGTACCTGGGGAGTGTTCCCAGCACCTAATTTAGAATGACAGATATAGATATAAAGCATCATGTCCTTAAATCCAGCAATATCAAGGAGTCTTTAATTCTACACATTTTCTTAAAACTATTTTGTTTTCTAAATAAGCAGGTGCTTATTATGGAGCATGTTTCTTACTTGGAGCATCATATGCTGAATCTTTACAAGCAATCAGTTCTGAACAGCCACATATATGTACCTAGGACACACTCAGTGTAGGTGCTTTTCCTGATTTTAGGTAGTCCTCGACTTACAACAGTTCATTTAGTGACCATTCGAAGTTATAACGGCACTGAAAAAAGTGACCTGTGATCATTTTTCACTTATGACTGTTGCAGCATCCCCATGGTCACGTGATTTACCTTCGGATGCTTGGCAACTGACTCATATTTATGACGGTTGCAGTGTTCCAGGGTCATGTGACCATCTTTTGCAACCTTTTAAAAAGCAAAGTAAAATGGGAAAGCCAGATTCATTTAACAACCATGTTACCAGTTTAACAATTGAGTGATTCACCTAACAGATATGGCTAGAAAAGTTATAAAATGGGGCAAAACAAATTTCTCACTTAGCAACATAAATTCTGGGCTCAATGTGGTCGTAGGTCGAGGACTCGTCAATTAGTTTCTCAATTTCACGTTTGAAAGCTGCTCTGGATCTCCATATTCTCACTGTGTCAATTTAGCTTACTATTTTCTTGTGAGAGGAAACCCTTACCTCATACCTCCTTCTGATTCCTGACAGAAATTAGCTACCAAGGGAATGCTGGCTTGATGATTTTGCATCAAATAAACAAAGATGACATTGACAAGGGATTAATCAGATTTCCTCTCCAGCCCAGATGGAAAATGCCTGCAAAGCACTGGAGGACTGCAGCAGATTGGCCAGGGCAGCACTTGTGCTTCATATTAGCAGAAGGGAAGACAGTTATGCCTGCAAATTGCTTCAGGGGGCTTGGGAAGTGAGAACAGTGATGATTTTGATGTGCCTTTAGTTGAATTGTGCCAAGAAATAGGGAAGAATAGAGTAAATGTTTTAGACAGAAGAGACAATGAAAATTATTATCAGGAAAAATAACCCTATTTCATTTATTTTAAAGTGTGTGTAAATGGCCTTCTGAAATTCCTCCTATATTTGTGATCAGCGGGAGAATCATTTCATCAGATTTCACAATAAAAGAGAAATTCTATAATAAAGTCAGTGGCTCTATGCCAGCGGTCTCCAACCTTACCATCTTGGTGGACCAGCAGAGATGGTAGAGGCTGCAGCAGTAGGGTGGGGGGGAAGAGGGGATGGTTTCATGTGTGCACACCACTTTCACAAATGGAGTGGCATGCACTTGCACACCACTTCCACGGCCCAGTTCCGAACCTGCTGTGGTCTGGTGCTGATCAGCTAACCTAGGGTGGGGGACCTCTGCTCTATGCAACATGACATCATTTGGTGTGTTCAGAAGGTCATGAACTTTGCATCATTTCAGATTACTGTTGGTGAAAGCTACCACAAAAAGTTATGACTTACACTATGCCGTCCATGACAAAGTGGCCTTTCACCCCTAAAATGATTAGGTAAGGGTATAGAGGCCAAAATATTGAGTTATCTGCTCTAGTTAGTAGAAACTGTCCCTGCGATTACAGTCAGAGAATGGGAAACAGGAAATTCAATAGAATAGAACTGCTACATAAAATTCTATAAAAAAATGGACTCAGGTTTCATATGCTAATGGCATCTTTTATATTCTATGGATTTTCAAACTTAATATAACAAAGTTTGAAAACTCCAAAGTATTTAAAAGCCTATTTAGAAGGTACAAACTTATTCTGTCCAATTTCATGTTAAACGCAATACATTCAAGGGCCATGTAGTTGTTTTGCTGAGACTATTCTACATTCTGCTACATACATCATATTCAATATTTTTGAAATGAAAATTATGAACATTTTGAAAGCTTTATTAATTTCTGAACATTTTATCTTTTATTTAGTCTAATTCCAGTGATAATTTTATCTTCTGTTTTAGCTTATCTACTTCATTAGAATGCTATCATATAAAAATGAAGTGTTGACAATTAACAGAATGGCATATAAATGAGCAGGATTTTCCTTGTCCTGATTTCTGATTTGTTCAGGGCACTTGGAAAAGAGCTGTATATTTTGAAGTAACTTCCTAAAGCTATGAACGAAAAATTAATAAACTATTTATCAAAAGACAAGTATTCTTCCTAATTTGGACACCATATTTTATATCAGACGAATGATAGAAACTCAATACAGTCTTTTGTCCACTCTCAATTTTTGATAAACTTGACAAACACAAGCAGGCAGACCACCAGCGAATCACAGGGAGTAGGAAATCCATCCCTATTTTTAGGAGAAAAATGAATAGATCTCTGCTATCTGCTGGTGCCCTTCTGCTTGTTTCTTTAACCAGTTAGTCGTGTTCAACCCTTGTTGACTTTATAGACAAGTGCTTTCCTTCTACTAGAAAGACATAAAAACCTAATCTAGATATTATAATTTCAAATTATAAAAAATGCAGCATAAACAGGAAATGACAGAAATTATTCCTTGATAAATATTTGATAAGATAAGGGAGATATTCTGGATTTTTCTACAACCCATTTAGCAGCAGTGGCCATAAGCATTTGTATGTGTTCTGTGTAATAAAGT
The DNA here is from genome assembly GCF_964194415.1 of Vipera berus. Classification (NCBI taxonomy): domain Eukaryota; kingdom Metazoa; phylum Chordata; class Lepidosauria; order Squamata; family Viperidae; genus Vipera; species Vipera berus. Next base: position 70,417,289 of record NC_138204.1, read on the forward strand.
ATTGTGTGTGTGTGTGTGTGTGTGTGTCTGTGTATGTGCACTTTCACTTTCTTCCCAGAAACTAATCAGGATATATGCACATCACTGTTGTCTGCATGGGACAAGGAGTTGACTGAAGAAGTTTTACAAATTGTTTTCAATGGAACCCTAAACTCTGGAACACCTTAAGGGGATTCCATGAGAAACTAAGTTTAAAAAGGAAAAGACATCACTCAAACACAATGAATTTCCTATCATGAGCTTCCAGGAATTTCTTTAGAAAGAAATTTCAGGTTCTGTGAAAAGGTTTGAAAATCCTGCATTAAAGCGTCTCTGATTGTTCATGCCTGGAGCCTCTTTAGCCCTATAGCAAAGAGTTTGCCACCTCACATGGCTGTCTGTTTCATGGGCTGACAGTTTATAAAATTAGGAAGTTCCTCCTAATGTCTTCCTTGCATTTTAATCCATTGGTTCTCACCCTGGAGCAATAGAGAATAAGTCTACTCCTTCCTGTGTGAGAACTTTTCAGATATTTCAGTCTGCTTTAATTTCCACGCATCAGCTCTACAGGTCAAACATGTCTAGCATTTCCCCATAAAGCTTGATTTCTACATCCCTCACTATCTTGTTAGCCTTCCTGTGAATTTAATTTGTCACTGCCCTCCCTGAACTGTGGAGCCCAGATCATGACACGGTATAGGGCATCTCTCTATATGTGAATATGTATGCAGTGGGAAGAAAGGGGCAGGCCACATACACACTCTCTTATGCATTGTATGACCAAAAGGCAGACCTTAGGGTGAAGGACTGGCCAATATTCTGACCTCCTGTCCAACTGCCTTTCAAAGTGAGATTCATTGGAATTTTTTCTGGAATCCTTGTCTCCACAACCAATCTTCCATCTCATCCTGTATTTGGCTAATTTCCTCCTGCTGCAGATTTGGTCTCATTCTATTCCATTGATGGCAAAACTTTTAGAGACCGAGTGCCCAAAGTGCAACCCAAAATCCACTTATGTATTGTCGTGTGCTGGGTGGGCGTGGTGCATTGGGTGGGTGTGGCCCATTGGCTGGGTGTGGCTGCGGTGGTAAAGGCAGACTGGGTGGGACTAAAAAGTTCAATCAATCAATTCCAACTTTGCAAGATTTTTTTTCCCCTGCGAGAAGTCGAAATTGATTGATTGAACCCATTTTTTTGCACACGGCGGCAGAGGCCTAAAGCGAAAAGGTTTTATAAAACCCAGCTGAAGGCCTCGGACTGGGGCAATGGTGCACGTGCCCACAGAGAGGGCTCTGCGTGCCACCAGTGGCACGCGTGCCATAGATTTGCCACCATGGTTCTATTCCATTTACAGAGAATTATCTTGTTGACAGATACAAAGTTCTGAACTTCTTTTATGTAAGGAATAAAAAGAGTTTATCCATTTTCTTAGCATTTATTTGCCCTGTGTATGTTTGCATGTGCCACACACACACACACACACACACACACACACACACATGCTGCAGTTCATGTGTATGTGTATTTCAGACATATAAACAGAATGTTATAGATTCTTTTGGCTGCCTCTTGCAAATATGTTTCAGTTGCCACAATCAATTATCAATAGCAGGTGAATTTAAATTTGTAATAAAAGTATTATATTTTATCAGCTAATAATTTCTCTAACACATTAGGTTTTCATTAATTCATTATCTCCAATCCAACAAAATATTGGGATCAGATTCTGCAAAGGAGGCCAGTGTTGTGTTTGACTATCCTTCTGTCAGTAGGATAACTGAAAACAGACAGAACAGGCCTTAAATATGCCAAAATTGATTTGTAAAAGTAGTTTACAGTTAGGAAAACATCCGTCTCCATTATAATGTTGTAACAGAATACTGTATGCTATAATTTAGCCACATTAGCTGTTGACCACCTTCAAAAAAACTTCAGAGCCCTTTTCACCCATTTCAGCCGTTATCAAAACTTTGTTAATCCTCTCCTTCTCTTTCTCTCACTGCATATTTTAGCAACATAGCTATGCAGGACTGTGACAAACAGAATATTAATGGCACTTCGTGTGGAAAGTGTACAAATTCCCTGCTGTTAGCTCAACACCATTTTTTCAAAGATCCATGAGTATCCATTGAAGCTTTTGCCAAAATCTTTACAATTAGGCTGGACCCTTTCTAGTTGGCCAGTAAAAGTACATAGAAATCAGTGTCCAGCCTGCAAACCATTTCCCCACATTAGTTTCCTCACACAGGTTTGTGGCAAAGAAAAGAAGATAGTAGGTATTGTTGCAAGAGCCCCAGAACCCAATACAAGAGTACTATGTTGCTTTAGAGACATTGTAAATGGGGAGAAGGGGACAAGGAACCTGAAATGAAGCATTGATAGAAATTGTTATGAATGGGAAAGGTACCTCCAAGCATTCTGGAACTCAATTTAAATTGCAATGAGTCTCTTGATTACCCAATGACACTAATGTAACTTGGAAACAAAGATATGCATTGCCACTACAGAAACTGCAACAAATCCTCATAGGCCTTCTCCATCTTAATACATGTTAATTCTGATTTGGATTAAGCCACTGTGCCCTAACTTTCCAGCAAAAAAACAATATGGAAGGTCAGCTGCATAATATGTTTACAATAAAGTTCAATAAAGCTAAGCTAAGGAATTGCTCAGAAAAATGTTTTCTAGGGAATGGCGACAAAAGCAATATTGCTGAGATGCAAAACTTCTCCCACAGTTTTGGAGATCTCCTTAACCACTTACAAAGAAAGGCAGAAAATTTTGTCAGTAGTTGATGAGGATAGGAGTTTACTATGACAATAAAGACTATCTTTGAACTTAGGGAATATCACCCTATTGTTGATGTAGTCTACATAAGAAATACACTTAGCATCATTCTGGATGTTGGATAAACACTTGTGGTGTATATCAATGAGTGATGATTTCTGGAGATACAGCTGTACCATAGAATATAAACTTTGGCCAGAGTAAAATATTTTCAGTTAGTTTTACCGACAGGTAAGTGTGCATAGAATTGCAGGTTTGTTTTCCCAGTTATTTTGATTATGACTCATTTTATTTATCAGTTATTTTTAGTCATTGTATTGTTAATTTCCTCTTTATTGAAAGAAAAATGTACTATATCCATAATTCTAATTGAAAAGATAGAAAACAGAAGCCTCTAAAGCAGGGGTGTCAAACTCGCCACATCATGTGATGTGTTGCGACGTATCGCGACTTTTCCCCCATTTCCAGAGCTGGGGTGGATTTCAGCATGACGCATCTGGCCTTCGGTCCGGCAGTTTGTCACCCTTGCTCTAAAGCTTGCATTAAAGCATATAAAAATTAAATATCTAAAAATGCTATCGTAACTTGTAGATTTAAATGTATCTTTGTTTACTTTATCATGTCTGTTTTATGTTAGTGCACTTCATTTAAACTGAACTATATAAGTGATGACATCTGGATTCAATACCATAATTTGATTCCCCCCCCCCAAAAAAAAAGAGATTATTTCAAACATGTAATTGATCTGGCTTTGAAAATAAAGAACCAGATTAAAATATAATAAAATATTCATTTGCTTAATTTTTCCTATTCTTGTATTCTTTTCAGTATGAACAATTAACTGATCAATGAGCTTTACAATGTGTCTTGTTTTTTTAGCCTGAAAGCTTTGAGCATCTCTTTCTCAAGCATCCCGAAGCAATGTCATTTGGTCCGCTACTTCTGGAATCAGAAATAGTATTGGAAGATGTCAGTATTGATAAAGCAATGAAACATGAAGATAAACAAGAGTTACTAGCAGTTGACTCTCTGTTTGCAACCATTCAAGATTTTGAGCATGACTCAACTTGCTCTAGTGGTCATTTCAAGAGTGACAGTTTCTCTGAGAATGTCCACGATGGTGAAAATAAAGGAGGCAAGTCAGAACAATGTAATGTGAAATACGCAACTATTATAAGCGCCTCCATGTCAAGTGGGCTTTATGGGCCTCCAAAGGATTTAAGTAGCCCTTTTGACAGAGGTTTTGTGAGCCTTAAGTCTTCAGGTCCAGCTTCTTTCTCTAGCATTTCTTGGGCGGTAGGAAATCAAGCCTTTTTTATATTACCTGAATATTTTCAAGACCCTCCTAGAAAAACTGTCTCTCTGTCTGTTGTTTCCACTGAAGGTTTCTCAGAATCTTCAGAACAGGATCAAACTTTCAGTGAAGGTGACAGCCCAGAGAGAGGTTTGTTCTACTTAGGCATGGGCCCGCTCAGAAATAACGAAAATGGTATATTTTTAACAGAAAATTCAAATGTGGCACCATGTAACTTTCATACCAACACTCTCATTAGGAGCATGAGGATTTCTCAAAATGTAACACCTGATTTAAATGCTTTTATCTGTGACTGCAAAAGGCCCCTTCAGACCTTCATACCATATATGCCACAGTTTCAAACCCTGACAGTTAAAATACACGAGACAGCTAATAGCAAAGCTTAATTTATCCATACTTCTAATTTATTTTGATTATAGTGTTGTATATCCAACACGTTTCCTTCATGCAGAGCATTTTGGCAAATTCTGTATTTTGCAAGTGTTCAAGTTTTTATTAACAATCCATATTATTTAATTGCAAAGTAGCGCAATATTGTGTTTTCCTGAAGGAGAACAACCGGACAGTTTGGCAATATGCTTGATTATCTGAAAAGACAAAGTAAATTCTATCTTTCCAGATAAGAAGGTTCTTTTTTCCATAGTTAACTTGCACTTGTGAATAAACTGCTGTTGTATTGTCAAATTTCTGCAACTAACTGAGTGATAATCGAGCTTCAGTGATATTCTCAGGATGATGTCTGCATTATTTTCTGATTGAGGCTTCAAGGAAAGCTTGAAATAACTAAACTTATGCCAGCATGTCTTAAGTCTCTAATCTTGCAAGTTTAATATCAGTATATCATTCTCTATTGACACAGGGACCATAAAATCAATGGGCATGGCTACAATTATCATACTGCATAGAGGGAAACCTTGTGCAATACATGAATACTGACACAGATAATATATTTATACAGCCCTTGAATGTGTTCTTTATTAATGAAACTGCACATGTTCATCCTTTCACACAGTATTGTATCTCAAAGACTTTGTATTGGCAAGATAATGAGCAGTATTATCTTCAGAACCAAATTTAGAAAGTTGGCATGCTTTTATTCATGATTTGCATACAAAAATGAACAGTATTTGCTCATATATGGTTTTGTGACAACATCTCGATATTTCCTAGGTAATTTTTCCATCATAAATTTTATTAGAAAAGTTTCTGATTAGAAATTAATTATCCCAATTAAATTGGTAAGTAAACAATGATAGCAGAGTTCTGGGTATTAGATGATGGACAAAGGAGCTAATATAGAAGAGTTCTAATCTTGAATGAATTAAATTGCACATTTGTGGTTTGTATTCCTTTTATAAATTAATACTGCTGAAAAATATTTGAAACAAATCAACTGTATTTAAAGGGTTAAAAATGTGCTTGAATCACTGCTTTAAAAAGTATGATAGGAAAAACAGAATGTGGTCAAACTAAGATGAAGCAGTATATATCCGTTCTGCAATATATCTTACTTAACAGATTCTGCTTATACATAATGCATATAAATCCTTTAATTTTTACTTTTGGTTTTCCCCATGCCTGGCAAAAAGAAAATATATAAAAAAACATTTAGTAGAGAAAAATATTTTTTGTTCACTTCTGTTTTAGGTTTTACAGCTTGGGAAATCCAAATTCAAACACATTTTAAAGTTTTCTGTTCTATAATAATAATTAGAATCAGATTAAAAGGATGTAATCACATAAAAAATGAACATTTGAAATTAAAGAAGAACAACTTTGAATTGTTTAATGTAAACTAGGAGGAGGAGGAGGAGGAGGAGGAGGAGGAGGAAGGAAAGAAGGAAGGAAGGAAGGAAGGAAGGAAGGAAGGAAGGAAGGAAGGAAGGAAGGAAGGAAGGAAGGAAATAATACTCAGATATATTTCCTAATGTTATGCAAACTGCCGGAGAATTATCTCATTTCCTTTATCACCTTAGTTTTAACCATCAACATCCAGTGCAAATTTGCCTTTACAAAGGCTGAACAGAGACTGCTATTATCTATGATAAATATGTATTATCCATTCTGGAAAAGCTGTGTATCAATAGCCAGTGTCATGTATTTGAATGTATAAATATGTTTTTGATTATGTAATCTGGATAAATTTAGCTATATGTTATGTATTATGTCACAGCAATTATTTTGGAGTGAGTCTTTTGATTGTAACTGTACTATTTGCTAGTAGCACCTTAAATGTTCTCACGGCTGTTGTCTCTGAATTCTTAACACTGTGCCTTATTATGTGTTTGTTTGCCAACTTCATTGTAGTATTTTGAAATCTAGCTTACAATAATAAAGGCACCAATTACTGAAGTATACAGTATATATAACATGAAATTTATTCTATAACTTTTTATGCTATGATAAACCACAACTCTATTTCTTTAAGATGTGTAAAGTATTCATTCAAATTATATAACCTATTCATCTGAGTATGTTCTCCTTCAATGTGTTTCTGAAATATTCTTAAAGTATTTAGATAAGTTTACAGTAGTTTTGCAAGGAGTCTGTTTATCAGAAAGATGCAATACGGTATAGCAAGCTAGACTGTCATAGGTGCACTAGCAACTGAATAAATACTGATTATGTGAAAATGGCAATTTTTATTTAAATAAATTTTGCTAGGAGTGTGAATTGATCCCAAGGACAGTACACTTGATCCAAAGGATAGGATAGAGGGATTTGTATAATTTGATATCCTTTAGATCAGAGGTCCCCAACCTATGGGCTGCAGCGCAGTACAGGGCCGTGGCCTCTTGGCCACTGGGCTGTGTGAATAGCTGGGCAGTGCATGTGTGCATGTGCTCGCCCTCCCTTGTGCCACTGTTGCTGTGAATGTTGCATGGGCAGCAGCACCGCTAGTATCGCACGGGCGATAGCATTGCCACGAACTTTGTGTGGGCAGCAGCACACCACTAGTATCGCACGGGAGATTGCATTGCCACGAATTTTGTGTGGGCAGCGGCAGCACCGCAAGCAGCAGGTGGGTAGTGGCATGCCACAGACAGGCGGCGGCATTGCCATGAACCTTGTGCAGGTGGCAGCAGTGCCACCAGCAGCAGGTGGGCCACAGCATGATCATTGCAGCAGTGGTGGCATTGCTGCGGGCTGCAGCACAAGCCTCATGTGGAGGCAGTGGTGCAGTACTTGCGCCAGTGGTAACAAAGCCACGAGCCTGGTAGCGGCAGTACCGCAAGACTCACTCAGGCACCTCGTTCACATGCTCGCAGCCCTGTTTGCGTGGTGCGTAGGCTGGTGATCTGTTTGTGTGTGCATGGCCACATTCATGTTTGTGCATGTGTGCGTAAGGCGCCTGCCCCTCCCTCTCCCACCGGGCCGCCAACCCACAAAGGTTGGGGACTCCTGCTTTAGGTACATTGAGAATACTAATGCCTGAATTCCCAGTTAATATGACCATGCTAGTTGCTAATAAAGAATATCAGAAATATAGAAAAGGAGATGTATTTTTCTATATTGATATAAGTATAATTTATAGAGCTTGCTCTTGTAAAGTTATCTATTTTGCTTGTCCACATTATGTTGTTTTGTTGCTAACTAGAAGTTGTTAATTAAGTCTACTGTACACTGCTTAGTTGGTTTAAACACAACTGTCTATATAAATTTACTTTAAGTCCTGCTGAGTGCAGAAGAGAATGGTTTTTATGATTTTGGTAATACAGTTGTCATATTTGTGAAGTGATATATCTAGATTATGTTTGAATATACAGTATATATAGGTAAAACTCATGTTCAAAATAACTTCTGCTACCTTCAAAAACAGAACTCATTTTGAATTTATATGTGCTTTTGAATTCATGGGTGATATTTAAATATTAATGAGTCATTTTAAAAAGCTTTTACTCTGAATAAATTTAATACATACTATTTTTCAAACTGCAAGTAACATTTGTACCAAGGGTGATTCTGCTTTTTATATCCTATGTGTGTCCATAGAATTATTACCTCTCACATTATGTTATTTGATTAGTCTTAGTATTTGAATTTGAATGAAAAATGGGTTTTGAATTTTATTCCTGCCAAATGTTGGATTTAGGATTTCGACCATAATTTCTTAGCTGTTCAAACACAATTTGAGTTCATGTTTTAAAATACTTGCCAAAGTAATTTTGTATCTACTTTTGTGAATAAAAGGTTCACTGTTAAATTTGCATTGCAACTGTATTTTGTAGTCTTTTGTGCATGGGATTTTTGAGCTTTTTCCAGCAAAATACACCTGGAAAATTACAAAAAAAGAACAGGAGCCAATAAAGATATTGAATTAGCACATTGTAGAATAGGGGAACATAGCGCCCTGGCCAAAGCTGAATTGCTACGTTGCACTTCAAGACAGTATTTCTAACTGGTAATCACCAACTTGTTGGAATATGATTCATAGCATAATTATGGAACTGTAGTGAGGAACAGGGTAGATTAGACCAAGAGAATGAGAGACACAAGAAAGGAAATTATATAACATTGTACCAAACCAAATTAGAAATTATGCTAGGACATTGTTTGTGGAATCTTGCTTAAATTTGAACTAAGAAGTGAGATATAACAGCTTGTCACTTATTTGTTCTTAGAAGTGACCTTCCAAGTATTGTTGAATTACAACATTCTAAGGCCATAATTGTGGGTCCTTTGTCTGAAATTCCAGCCCTGCCCAACATGGGAAAAGCCTCCAGTCATGTTTTCACTGATTATTTCATGCGTCACATTTTTTTTCTTTTCCATTAAACCATCAATAGAATGAACTTTAATTTTTTTAAAATCATCTATTTACTAGTCAATCATATCATTAGCTGGCAACAAAAAGTGAAATTTTTTTGCCTGTCTCGATTGCCATCTAATTGCCATCCAGATTTTTGTATCTGAATTGCAGCCAGTGAATAAATACTATTGAACAGGAATCTGAGGAAGGGATTTCACTATAATAATTAATGTGGAAGCTATAAGTGACCCTAAGAACATCATGCAGACATGTGCTTGAGATAGTGTCCCATACTCACATCAGGGATTTGCTCAAAATTCAGATGTTGAAATTGAATCATGAGAGAAGTTAAAAACACTTTGGGCATTGTGCTTTCATCAAAAGACAAACATATAGGACACTTTTTGAGTCACTTGGTGGTGAAAAGAGCTATGTCCCCATATACACATTTTTCCTTTTATATGCCATAAAGGCGACGTTCAAAACAATTTCCAGGAATAAGCTTGGCTTAATATTAAGCTCTATTTTTCCTGGAAGGTTCTGGGTATTCAGCCTGATGCTTCTGTAAATGAAAGGGTTCCTTTTATTCACAGAAACCTGGAATCCAGTGCAGGATTCAGTCCTGTAGAACTGATAGTTGAAGGAATAAAAGAATATAGAGGGAGGGAGGGAAGGAAGGAAAGAGGGAGGGAGGGAGCTTGCCACAAACATAATGAGGAAACCAACAAGAAGTTGGAACTTTCTCCTGCTCCCACTGATTTTTTGCCCACCTGTTGTTATTCTGTAATTTGGCATCTTTGTATATAAACAGGGAGCAAAACCCACACTCATGATGACATTACTTAGTTGTGCAATGAAACATCTGCAAGCAAACAACCAAACTCATAGAGCAGACATGTCAAACACAAGGCCCGGGGCCCGGATCCGGCCCGCAAAGCCATCCTGGAAACAGTGAGGGAACGGCCCCCACTGCCTTGGTCCTGGCCCAGAGACCCTCCTTCTGCCAGAGACCCTCAGATCTGTCCCACTCCTACCCAGGCCCCCATAGGCACCCTTGATGCAAACGATGTAGAGCCGGCCAGGCCCACCCAGTAGGCCATACGCACTCTAGCCACGCCCACCCAGTAGGCCACACCCACCCGGCCCCCTGAGGGCAACCGCAATGCTGATGCGGCCTTCAATGAAATTGAGTTTGACACCCCTGTCATAGAGCATCACAGACTCCTTATTCAGCTCTAAACTACAAATAGTTGCTACTATTGGAACTTATTGACCTGCTATTGGAATGGCTGCAGGACTTGGGTTTGGCTAGTCTAAAGAAATGAAGAAATAGGGGTGACATGATAGCAGTATTCCAGTACTTGAGTGGCTGCCACAAAGAAGAGGGGGTCAAATTCTCCAAAGCACCAGAGGGCAGGACAAGAAACAGTGGTTGGAAACTGATCAAAGAGAGAAGCAACCTGGAATTAAGGAGAAAGTTCCTAACAGTGAGGACAATTAACCAGTGGAACAGCTTGCCTCCAGAAATCGTGGGCGCTCCATCACTGGAGGTTTTTAAGAAGAGACTGGACAGTCACTTGTCTGAAACAGTATAGGTTCTCCTGCTTGAGCGGGGGGCTGGAGTAGAAGACCTCCAAGGCCCTTTCCAGCTCTATTCTATTCTAAATTCTTATGAAGCCTTGTATTCTTTGCAAATATGCATAGATTGTGTATTTTACATTTCACTCTTCTGAAATCAGGAAGGTAGATGTGAAGTTGCTTTCCCACAACTGCCTTAACTTCAAAATCAAACCAAACAAACTGTATGGTGATATTTTAGTTTTCACCTTTTTGTGTGTGTGTGTCTGCTATGCCTTTTGGGCATTTGTTCCTCATTCAAAACTTCCCAAAGGAGTGATGTGACTTATTTCAGCGGCAGATATTGGATACATTAATAATGACCAAAAGCCACATTGTCTTTTATATCTCAGCTGGAACTTTAACACTCTTTATAAATAAGGGCAGGTCAAACAACAGGACATTTCCAGCAGAGGAATCATTTAAGCAAGTTTTGAGTCTGAGCTACTGTAATTCATCTTTTTTACAGGGTTTCTGAGCAAAAAAACAGGGTTTTTCTTTTCCACCTGTTGTTTTCTGCACTGGACTGCCATCTAGTGGACTCTAAAAGATTTCAGTATCATCTATGCTGAAATAAATGATTCAATCTATTAAAACAGAAACACGTTTTACCCTGTGAAAATAAATTTCTTCTGGCATGCAAAAGGCAATGCAGCAAGCTTCTGTGTGAAACACATTTCAAGTGTGCAGATCACTTAAAATATTGTATTTACTTATTCTTATCCTGAGAACTGATTTCAGGAACAATTATGCTGAAGGACAGGATTCAGAATTGAACTCAGCCAATTTTATCTATAAATTATAAAAAGGCATGATTCCTTTTTCAATGAAATAAAGCAGCAAACAGGATTATGTAAGGTTGCACCACTATAAAGCTCTAGATTTGTGGCTGCACTTCAAGAAATAATGAATATGAATTTTAGATGGTAACCAGACGTTGTGGGAAAAGCCAATAGTATCCATACAACTCTAAAGACAGCAAAATGGCAAATACCCGATAAATTGTGAAAGATGCATAAATATTTGAAATGTATGTTGGAAATGCAAATGTAAAGGAACTTTTTACCATCTTTGGTGGACTTAAAGCAAAAAAATATTGGGGCAATATTCATATTTTAATAAAGAATATTCTCAAGATTCTCAAAATGAATATAAAATTTAAACGTTCCTCTTTTTTACAAATTTTATTGATTTTCTAATATTACATTCACATATTTGAAAAGCAACGTGGTGGCTGAGTAGTAGTAATAGTAGTAGTAGTAGTAGTAATTCAATTACTAGTACAGATATCATTAGTACAGATTTCAGATTGCTACCATGCACATTTCCTCTCTTTTTCCCTTCATATATACCAGTGGTGGCAAACCTATGGCACACCTGCCAGAGGGAGCACTCAGAGCCCTCTCTGTTGACACACACGCCACCGCCACCAGCAGCAGGTCCATCAGGCTGCCACTGCTGCCCAGAGCAGGAGCCCCACCGAGCACAAAGGAGGCGAGGCGGCTGACTAGAAAGCTCGAGTAGAGGTGGCAGAGCAGAGGTCACCAACCATTGTTGATTGGTGGACTGGAAGAAAAGGGGGGGTAGCATTTTACATCTGTGTATGTGCGCATGGGGCTGTAAACATGCACCCGCTGCAAATGGAGTGGGGCTAGCACCTATGTGATATTCACTAGCCCTGCTCCGTTCTTGCGTGGTACAGTGCCCTGTGGCGCGGCAGCGGCCGTTTTTGTGCCTTGCCGCACGGTGGCCCATTTTTGCACCCGTTTTTTGTGTGCCAGAGGCGGCACTCAGAGGCGCCTCCCTGCCCCCACCTGAGGGCACCACAATGTTGATGCGGCCCTGGCACTTTGCGATAAATAAGTGGGTTTTGGGTTGCGGTATGGGCACTCGGTCTCTAAAAGGTTCGCCATCACTGATATATACTGTCTATTTGTAAATTAAAAGACAAGTTTTATCCTATCAATCACATAGAAAATAACTTTCTTACATATATCCATAGTTTTTAGTTTACACATATTCTAATTGTTTTAACATACAATCTTTTAGACAATCAATGACCTAACAGATTTTTCAGTTTCAATTTCCACTAACATTTAGATTTAACCTTTGATATTTATCATTTCCAAGCTTTTTAATATACTCCCAATTCATCTATCACCATTCCTCACAAAATCTAATATTCAAAATACACATCCTGTCTACTTAACTTCTCACCCTCTATGTCAACAAATTAAGGATACAATATGATATCCTTCCTTTTTGCTAGTTTTCAGTTTTTTTAAGTAGTAATCAAAATTTCTTTTTATTTCAGTATTTAATACTACCTCTCTTCCTCTTTGTATCTGCTATCTCTTGCTTAAACTAATAATTTTCGTTGTTCCATATAGACCTATTTATTACTTTCAACAATAAGTTTTTAACTTATCTACATTATTCACCTTTACATGACCTTTATGCACAAATCAATATTCAAATTAGCTATTAGTATTTATACTGCTAAATTTTAATGACCAAATTTTTTTCTTTATCTCAGTTCATAACAATGTCTTGTGTTCAACATACACATCTTATCTATTTAAGTACATTCTGTTTTAGATTTCAATAAGATGGTCGAAACTCCATTCTTCTTGAGTCTTATTCTGGTTTTTTTCCTTTGCCAAATCATCTTCCATGTCCTTGTTTTTGGGTCATCGAACCAATCTCCTTGTAATATCATGTATATTAATTGATATTGACAAAACCATCCCGGTCGCCATTTTTTGAGAGGACTTGTGGCTCTAGTGGGTCGTCTCTATATTCTTCCATATCAATGTGGTTGTTCTGAATTGTTCATCTTCTCATCCAACTGTTCTTTTTATGGATCCTATAGTTCCTTCTGAGTTGTATAAGAAACATTTTTCTTTTTCCAAGTTGTCGATGTCTTTTCTGGATTTTCAAATATCAGTATTTGTTGAATAGTAAATTCTTCTGTCATAGTATTTGAATGTTTCATCTTTTCTATTGTATTTTGTACAGATGATTCTTTAGTCGTGGTCAAAGTTTGGGCTTTCATATCTGGGGTGTCTTCTTGTTCCTGTTGTGACTCAGGGCCAGCCGGTGGGTCCGACAGCCGGGTCCGATGTATCGGAGGACTCAGATGTGGGGGAGGAGGGAAACGAACCGGCTGATGATGATTTGGAGGCTTTGCAGAGTCCTCAGCCGGGGACCTCTTCTCAGCTGTGTGAGCCCGAGAGTGCGGAGGATGATGACCCACAGCTGGCCCTGTTCAAGGACGCCCGACGTAGGAGGCAGACGAGCAGGGACAAACAAAGAAAGACTATGGGACTCCTCGGGAGGAGGCACAGGGAGACCACGCCCTGAGCTCTCTATAAAAGAAGTGTTTGGGGAGGGGCTAGTTGCTGAAAGCAACTTTTTCGTTTGAGAAGACAAGCTCTTGTGTTTTGTTATCTGCGTAAATAAACCTTGGCAGAAGCCTTTTAGCCTTGGACGCTTTCCAGACTCGTCTCTTAATTAGGGGTTGGGAGAAGAGGGCTGGTTCAGAACAGTTTGCTTTCAGCCACCCACCCCTTAATACTACGATGGAGCAGCTTCTTGCCGAGAATGCCCAGCTCAACCAGCAACTCACCTTGCTGGCCACTCAGGTGGCACAACTGCAGGCTCAGGTACATGCTGCCCCCCCACCCAGGAGGAAATGTCAGTTAGCTATGCCGGATAAGTTTGCTGGTAAACCAGAACTGTTTCCTGCCTTCCTGGGACAATGCCAGCTTTATATCAGCGTGAGAGCAGCTGATTTCCCCACTGACCGTGATAAGGTGGGATTCGTGTTGAGCCTTCTGTCGGGAGATGCAGCTCGTTGGGGCACGCCTCTGTTGGCACAGCCTAGCCCTTTGTTGGATAACTTTGGGGGGTTTTGTGACCATATGCGCCTCATGTACGAGGACCCGATTAAGGCGCAGACCGCCACCCGACGTCTGAAAGCTTTGAGGCAGGGTCAGCGCCCCCTACAGGCCTATATCAGCGATTTCCGGCTGCTTAGCCAGGATTCCGCCTGGAATGAGGCTGCGCTCGTGGATGCCTTTCAGGATGGCTTGTCAGAGGAGATGTTGGATGAGCTGGCCCGCGTGGACATTCCCTCAGACCTGAATGGGCTGATCCATCTTTGTCTGCGGATCGATGCCCGGCTGCAGCAGCGTAAGAGTCGCCGTGCCGCCCCACAGACCCCTGCCGCCCCTGTTGTGCGTGAGCCCCCAGTCCAGAGGGAGGAGCCAATGGAGCTGGGTGCCGCCAGGTCCCGTCTATCGGTGACGGAAATGGACAGACGACGATCGGAGGGGTTGTGTTTTTACTGTGGGGACCCTGGACATTTGGCTGCTTCTTGCCCAAAGAAGCGTCAGCGGGCGTCAGTGACCAAGCCTGCCCCGAGAAAGTCCCCTGCTTTGCTATCGGGAATACGGCCCGAGCCCGATCTAGACGGTGTGAAAGATCGGGCGACCCACAACGATCACGCCGAGCGACGCCGTTCCGACGGTGCCTGTGAACCTCCACGGCATTTGATTTTGGAGGCACGACTGATCCTTCCTGGCAAGCCAGAGGGGATTCCGGTCCATGCCTTAATTGACTCTGGGGCTACCACTAACTTTATGGATTCGGCCTTTGTGGCCAAATGGGCTGTTCCCCAGTGTCCGGTGGATCCGCCCATGCTTGTGGAGACCATCGATGGTCGAGTGCTCCTGTCCGGGCCTATCACGGCCGCCACGCAACCCGTGTGTATGGCCATCAGTACCCATGTGGAGGCCATTCAGTTTTACGTCACTTCGGATCTGCACTTCCCCGTGGTCTTGGGACTGGCGTGGCTCCGGGCGCATGATCCACAGATCTATTGGTCTCAGAACTTGGTCACCTTCCCAAGTTTGCAGTGCGTGGACCACACCCGCCATATCTGTGCCGGCCAGGTGGAGGGTTCCTCAGGGGTTTCCTTGCCTCCCGTACTGTCCGACTTTGCTGACGTGTTCAGCGAGTCAGAGGCGGACCAATTACCCCCGCACAGGCCCTACGACTGCTCCATTGACCTAGTCCCTGATGCGCCTCTCCCAGTGGGGCGTTTGTACTCCATGTCGGAGCCCGAGTTGGCCGCATTGCGGGACTTCCTGACAAAGAACTTGGCTCGTGGATTCATCCGGCCCTCGTCCTCGCCAGTGTCTGCGCCCGTGCTCTTCGTCAAAAAGAAGTCGGGCGAGTTACGGCTTTGCTGTGACTACCGGAAACTCAACGCTATCACGGTGCGTAACCGCTACCCGCTGCCCCTCATCCCCGAGCTCTTGGACCGACTCCGGGAGGCTAAGATCTTCACGAAACTGGACCTGCGTGGAGCTTACAACCTCGTCAGGGTTCGGCCGGGTGATGAGTGGAAGACAGCGTTTGGTACTCGCTATGGACATTTCGAGTACACGGTGATGCCGTTTGGCCTGACCAACGCCCCCGCTGTGTTTCAGCATTTTATGAACGACATCTTTCGGGATCTGTTGGACCAGTTTGTTGTGATTTACCTGGACGACATCCTGATTTACTCCCCGTCGCGTGAAGCGCATCATCAGCATCTCCGTCAGGTCCTGCAGCGCCTCCGGAAACATCGGCTGTTTGCCAAGTTGGAGAAGTGCCAGTTCTACCAGGTGACCATTGATTTCTTGGGCCACCGCATTTCTCCCGAGGGCATCGCCATGGATCCAAGTAAAGTTGAGTCGTTGCAGAGTTGGCAACCCCCGCGTCGCGTGAAGGATGTTCAGCGACTTCTTGGATTTGCCAACTACTATCGGACATTCATCCCTGGCTTTGCTGCCTTGACAGCCCCCCTCACCCGGCTCCTGCAGAAGAAGACTCGGTTCCAGTGGAACGCCCCCGAACAACAGGCGTTCCAAGCTTTGAAGGACGCCTTCATGAAGGAGCCCATCTTGAAGCATCCTGACCCGCAACGGCCGTTTGTCGTGGAGGCGGACGCCTCCGACATTGCCATTGGGGCCGTGTTACTCCAGGCAGCGACGCCCAACGGTACCCTTTTCCCTTGCGCGTATCACTCTCGGAAATTGTATCCCTCGGAGCGCAACTATACCATCTGGGAGAAGGAGCTGCTGGCCATCAAGGCGGCGTTCGAGGCTTGGAGGCATCATCTGGAGGGGGCGCGGCATCAAATCGAGGTCCGGACGGACCACAAGAATCTGGAAAGTCTGCAGACCGCTCGGAATTTGAACCAACGCCAGATCCGGTGGTCCCTCTTCTTTGCGAGGTTTGACTTTCGGGTGCGGTATATACCAAGCGGGCACAACCAGAGAGCGGATGCTCTGTCCAGGAAGCCCGAGTACACCCGAGTGGAAGACAAGCTTCCGCCCAGGACAGTGATCCCCGTCGAGTCTTTTGCTGCGGTACGGGAGCCGGTGGATATACGGGCTCGGATCCGGGAGGCGCAGCAGCAGGAGGCGTGGGTGGCTCAGCGGAAGGAAGAGGTGGGGCCAGATTCGCCTTGGTCGGTCACGGATGGACTCCTGTATTATCGTGACCGGCTCTATGTTCCAGGAGGGCCACTCAGGGGACTCGTCCTCAGCCAATGTCATGATAACCCGGCTGCGGGGCATTTTGGCCTGTTCAAGACTCTGAACCTGGTCTCCCGTACTTTCTGGTGGCCCCGAGTCCGACACGATGTCCAGTCTTATGTCACCTCCTGCGTCCCATGCAGGCAGGCCAAGTCAGCGACAGGGGCCCCGCCTGGTTTACTGCAGCCTTTGCCAACGCCCAAGAGACCCTGGGGGGCTGTGTCCATGGACTTTCTGATGGATCTACCCCCATCCTCCGGCTTCACGACAGTGTTTGTGGTGGTGGACATGTTGACCAAGATGGCGCACTTCATCCCCTGTCGCGGCTTACCGTCAGCTCGCGCCACTAGTCGCATGTTCATCCAACAGGTGTTCCGGCTGCACGGCCTTCCCGACAGGGTCGTCTCCGATAGGGGGGCCCAGTTTACAGCCCGCTTCTGGCAGGAGTTGATGCGGGCGTTGGACATTAAGGTTTGCCTCTCGTCCGCGCATCATCCTCAGACCGACGGGGGTACCGAGAAGGTCATCGGCATCTTAGAGCAGTATCTGCGCTGCTATGTTAACCTGCAGCAGGACAACTGGGTGGACTATTTGGCCATAGCCGAGTTTGCCTTTAATAACTCGCAACACACCTCCACGCAGATGACACCGTTCTTGGCCAACGTGGGTTATCACCCCAGGTTCTTCCCTCTTTCTCCCGTGGACTCACCGGAGCCGGCAGCGAACGAATTCATGGCGGAGTTACAGGCGATCCATCGGTTGGTGCGACGGCAGCTGGAGAAGGCCAAGGCCGACTACAAGAGGTTCGCCGATCGGTCGAGAAGGGATACGCCTCCACTATCGGTGGGGGATCGGGTCTGGCTGTCCACCAGGAACCTACCATCCACTCGGCCGGCGAGGAAGCTGGACCACCGTTACCTTGGACCGTTCCCAGTCGAGGCCGTCATCAACCCGGTCGCCTATCGTTTAACTCTGCCACGTTCCCTGCGCGTGCACCCCGTCTTCCATCGGTCCTTGTTGGTCCCCGAACAACCGGCCTGTCCACTTCGCCAAGCGGAACCTCCCCCATCAGGAACTCGTGATGGAGGCAGCACCCCCGAGTACGAGGTCGCCAGCATCAGGGATTCCCGCTGGCTGAAAGGTCGCTTCCAGTACCTGATCGAGTGGAAAGGGTACGGGCCGGAGGACTTCACATGGGAAGACGCGACCGCCGTTCATGCCCCTGCGTTGGTGACTGCTTTTCACGAACAGTTCCCATCCCGACCGCATCCGGATCGGCAGACCCGAGGGAAGGGCCCTGCGGTGCGGGATAGTGTTGTGACTCAGGGCCAGCCGGTGGGTCCGACAGCCGGGTCCGATGTATCGGAGGACTCAGATGTGGGGGAGGAGGGAAACGAACCGGCTGATGATGATTTGGAGGCTTTGCAGAGTCCTCAGCCGGGGACCTCTTCTCAGCTGTGTGAGCCCGAGAGTGCGGAGGATGATGACCCACAGCTGGCCCTGTTCAAGGACGCCCGACGTAGGAGGCAGACGAGCAGGGACAAACAAAGAAAGACTATGGGACTCCTCGGGAGGAGGCACAGGGAGACCACGCCCTGAGCTCTCTATAAAAGAAGTGTTTGGGGAGGGGCTAGTTGCTGAAAGCAACTTTTTCGTTTGAGAAGACAAGCTCTTGTGTTTTGTTATCTGCGTAAATAAACCTTGGCAGAAGCCTTTTAGCCTTGGACGCTTTCCAGACTCGTCTCTTAATTAGGGGTTGGGAGAAGAGGGCTGGTTCAGAACAGTTCCTTCCCGTAGCCTCTTAGTATTTCATTGGTTGTGGTAAGAGTTTGAATTAGTATTTTCAACATATAGAGAGTTTATTTATCTTCATCTATAGGGTAATTTTGTTCCTGGTCTTTTTCCATGTTGGTATTTTAAATAAAGGCTTTACGCCTAGAAAATCCAAAAGAGAGATATATATTTTTCTAGGTAGGGAACACAAAGCCTTTCACAGCTGTTGTTTCAAAGTTCTCAAGGTTATGTATCTTATCTATTTCCCTGGGCAGTCAGCCAGGTCCCTTTTAAAGTTTCCCTTTGAGTCCCAAAGTTATTTCAATCTTTTCAGTTTTTCTTTTTATATATATAAGAAAAAACCCAGATTTCCAAGAAGTAAATAATGAAAAATAAAAAATCTTTCAGTCCACATGCTTTGAGAAGTAAGGTTCCAATTGGGATTCAGTTACTTTTTCAACATTTAAAACGCCCCTGGGTATTTAGTAGCCGTTCTTTCTGGAGGGAGGGCTAAAGCCCCCCCCTTCCCTCACAGCAGGGGGGGGAGAATGCTTAGCAGCTTAAGGAGGTACAGAAAGTAATTAGGGTGTAAAAGAGGTAGATCTCAACCAGTCTCTTCCGTGTTGCTTTAAGAGTTGCCTGGTGCAAAATGTGACTGTTCACAGCCTAGGGATGAGCCATAATGGCTGGTCCTTTCGTTCGCTGGTTTGGAAGGATCACCAAGTCTAACGGGAGAGTTGCAGCTCTCCCGTGATCCAGTGAGCACCCCTCCTTGTTGGTCACCTTTTTGGGGCAACTTTTCAGGGGCCCCCAGCGGTGTGAAACTGGACTGGGGAGAGAGAACAAGTCTCCCAGCTGTCCATAGCAGCTGCATGGCAAACTGGAAGCCTAAGCTTTCTTTTTAGTTTATTGGATAAGGATCTTGAAAAAAAGACCTGGAACTCTGTTGTTGTATATGCTGTCTACAGTGAGAAAGCTTTATGTATAAAAATGAAAAGATACGCTGATTCCCACAATGGAAGAATGGATGGAGATGGTTAAATTAACTCTTTTTATCACAGAAAAGAAAATGACCAACTTTGGTTCTATTTTAAATTTGAGAGAGAGAAAAAAATAAAATTCTGGCTTGGGATTTTGCTGATTAGATACATTTGTTATTATTGAAATGGCTAGTATATACGAAGTAAGCAAAAGTAAAAAGTTGGGGTCACCATTCTGTACTTGTGTCCCAGTGCCTAGTGGCAGTAATAATTCCCAGGAATTTCATGATGATGCACATGTTTCAACATTTGCTTTCCACACAGATGCTCATGAATGCAGCCATTAAAACACCCAGATTACAGCAATTTAAAGTATTAA
The DNA here is from genome assembly GCF_964194415.1 of Vipera berus. Taxonomy (NCBI): domain Eukaryota; kingdom Metazoa; phylum Chordata; class Lepidosauria; order Squamata; family Viperidae; genus Vipera; species Vipera berus. The sequence continues at coordinate 70,437,456 of NC_138204.1, forward strand.
ATAGCCATGATTCATGCTTACAACAGGCACAATTCAGCTAATCTAGGAATTAAAATAGCCAAACTCCTTACTAAATTTTGCATTAGATGTAGATTCCAGATTCTTTTCAATGGCGGCCCACCATAGACTGAGTCACACAAATGATTATGTCAAAACCCAGAACTTGGAAAATATACGGTAAGTAGCCTTCACAACCAGTGTAACTGGTAATGATAGCAAGTATGGTGTCCATATATCATTTATTATAAAAGACAGCCAGAAAGTTGTTCTTGAATTTTCCTTGTAAAACAAAGTTAAGACATTGTTTTTATTCTTATCAACCTATTTCAATTTTGACCCTTTTCCAGGTTTGTCCTTTATTTTTTTTTTCTGAGAAAAAAAGTAAGAGTCAATGAGCATCCCCAAAATATGAATCTGATCATTACAAGAAGTGCAGTGCTTCCGTGTGTTTTATCTTCCCTAGGATTTCATAGTATTTCCCCTGCACATACACACAATAGCTCAACACTGCTACCTTTATAAGATCACATGGAAATATGGTGGGATATAATCCACCTTTTGGTGTCTCTGTTATCCATATCTCCAGATGATCTCTCTCACCATTTTGGTACTGAATAATGTAAGGAAAATGGTGGCTACTTCTGCTCAATTAATCACAATGTATTTAATGAATCCAATTTTCTGGGTTCACAAGATGCAATGTACTATAAAATAGCCACATTAGCCAAGTACACACTAAACTCTAGATTAGCTTTTTGAGCTGGTAAACATATGAAAATTGCACATGGTAGTGTGAAAGAGCAATGATGGCCTACCATTCCTTTCCAAATTCCATTCATCAGCAGCAAATGATTAATATATTGTAACCTAGCATGGTGTAGCATAGCCAATTCATATTCCCTCAAAATGGCATCAAATGATACCATAGTTTATAAAGAGCACATAACACCAGACATGTCATTAGAAGACAAGATCATGAAACTGCATCTGACTTACTTTGGCCATGTCTTGCAGGGGAATTCACTGGAGAAAGCAATTATGTTTGGAATAGTTCGCAGTAAAAGGAAACCAGGCCATCAAAGAACATGGTGGCTGGACACCATCAAAGCTGACACCAGCCAGAGCATAGAAAAACTCAAAGAAGTAGTGCAAGATTGGAAGATATGGAGAGATCTGGCCCATAAAATTGCCAAGAGTCAGACTTGACTGAATGGCTAACCATCATCACCAGTGCTCCAACATTAGATATCTGTACTAAGATGGGGCACCCATGACTTGCATGCAGTTCCAACTCTCAATCTGAACCTCCCAACATCCTCTAACCACAACTCTGAAACATGGGAGCAAAATAGCAATAAGTGCCTTTGGCACTTATACAGTACAACATGAAAACTCGGAATAGTTCACACATGGCTGCCACTTTATTTTATCTAAGCCACGGGTGTCAAACTCGCCACGTCACGTGATGTGTCACGATGTGTCGTGACTCTTTTTGCATTGCCGGCAATGGGGTGAGCATGGCTTCGGTATGATGAAACCAGCCTGCAGGCCAGCAGTTTAACACCCCTGGTCTAAGCTTTTTAATTTAGAAAACGCATCTGGTTCTCTGTGCCTCACTCTTTAGTGGATTTTGTCATAACAGTTTTTGTGATTGCAATTCTTTGTTGCTCTTGCTGCATCTTCTTACCATTTAGTTCAAATGGAACTAAGAGTACCTTTTGTTTTATAAGAGTTTTCAATTCTTGTTTATATAAAAATGATTGTTATTCAGTCTTACATCACAGCTATTCTCTGTGATATATCTTACTGAGGGCAGTCTTGATCCCAGATCTGAAACATATAAAGGATCTTTGATTCTTAAAATTACATCTCTTCCTTGCCTATTAGTAGACTTTTACAGAGCTTCTTCTGGTTGAGGTGACTTTTTTGTTTGTTTAGCCAAATAAAAGATTTAAAACAGACACCATCTGGTGGCCCATTTGTTCCTGCATTCATTGTTTTATGTTCTTTCTAGCCTTTTCTTATATTAAGCTGAGTGAAATATCACTTTTGGAATGCAATCTTCTCTTGTCCCCTTTCCAAGGATAACTGAGGTGCAAATGACCCATGCCACTCTAAATGCAGCAATTCTTCCTTTTCTTCTGGTCTTACTAGCAAATGCTTTACTGAGAAATTTTACTCCTCAATGTTATGCAGTTTACGGGCTTGCAAGCAAATGATCACAAAATTCTTACTTCATCACTGCTTGTTAATTTCTAGGCAATGAATTCAAAATTAAGGCAGGACTTTCTTATTGCATAAGCATGTTTTGCCTTTCAAGCTGACATGTAATGTCTTTTATTTGTTGTATATGCAGATTTAGATTCTTTTTCAGGCACAAAGACAATTCATTGAGACTTCAATACTTTAGGAATGACCAGAGGAAGAGTCTTCCCAGCTCCTCTACAAGCTAGTATGTCCCTATATCCTTTTCTGAAAGGTTTTTTTTGCGTTCTTTTTAATGTTTCCATTAGCTGCTCAGCAGATCTGTCCTTTTCTTCTCCTTTATTGCACCTCTATTTCACTGTAACCCACTGTTGGAGATTTAAATGTTCAAATGTCCTATGTGTGCATGCTAGAGTTCCTGAGACCAGCAATCTGACACAAAATAATTACCGTATATACTTGAGTATAAGCCGAATTTTTCAGCCCACTTTTTGGGCTGAAAAATTCCACTTCGGCTTATACTCCAGTCAACAAAAAAACTTACCGAGGACTTGTGCGCGGCCGAGGCTTTGGTGCTTCCGGGATCGCCCGCACCTCTCCCAAGCCACCGCCGTCCGAGACCTGCCGAAGTTTGGGGAGGTTTGGGGAGGTGCGCGCGCACCTCCCCAAACTCCGCGCCTTGCCTGCCTGCTTCTTTCCGCAGCGGAAAGAAGCAGGCAGGCAGGGCGCGGAGGAACGGAGACTTGCCGACGTTTGGGGAGGTTTGGGCGCCTCCCCAAACCTCGGCAGGTCTCCGTTCCTCCGCGCAGACCTGCCGACGTTTGGGGAGGTTTGGGCGCCTCCCCAAACCTCGGCAGGTCTCCGTTCCTCCTGCCGACCTTTGGGGAGGTTTGGGCGCCTCCCCAAACCTCCCCAAACCTCGGCAGGTCTCCGTTCCTCCTGCCGACCTTTGGGGAGGTTTGGGCGCCTCCCCAAACCTCCCCAAACCTCGGCAGGTCTCCGTTCCTCCTGCCGACCTTTGGGGAGGTTTGGGCGCCTCCCCAAACGTCCCCAAACCTCGGCAGGTCTCCGTTCCTGTTTGGGGAGGTTTGGGCGCCTCCCCAAACCTCGGAAGGTCTCCGTTCCTCCGCGCAGACCTGCCGACCTTTGGGGAGGTTTGGGCGCCTCCCCAAACGTCCCCAAACCTCGGCAGGTCTCCGTTCCTGTTTGGGGAGGTTTGGGCGCCTCCCCAAACCTCCCCAAACCTCGGCAGGTCTCCGTTCCTCCGCGCAGACCTGCCGACGTTTGGGGAGGTTTGGGCGCCTCCCCAAACCTCCCCAAACCTCGGCAGGTCTCCGTTCTTCCTGCCGACCTTTGGGGAGGTTTGGGCGCCTCCCCAAACCTCCCCAAACCTCGGCAGGTCTCCGTTCCTCCGCGCAGACCTGCCGACCTTTGGGGAGGTTTGGGCGCCTCCCCAAACGTCCCCAAACCTCGGCAGGTCTCCGTTCCTGTTTGGGGAGGTTTGGGCGCCTCCCCAAACCTCCCCAAACCTCGGCAGGTCTCCGTTCCTCCGCGCAGACCTGCCGACCTTTGGGGAGGTTTGGGCGCCTCCCCAAACCTCCCCAAACCTCGGCAGGTCTCCGTTCTTCCTGCCGACCTTTGGGGAGGTTTGGGCGCCTCCCCAAACCTCCCCAAACGTCGGCAGGTCTGCGCGGAGGAACGGAGACCTGCCGAGGTTTGGGGAGGTTTGGGGAGGCGCCCAAACCTCCCCAAACAGGAACGGAGACCTGCCGAGGTTTGGGGAGGTTTGGGGAGGCGCCCAAACCTCCCCAAAGGTCGGCAGGTCTGCGCGGAGGAACGGAGACCTGCCGAGGTTTGGGGAGGTTTGGGGAGGCGCCCAAACCTCCCCAAACAGGAACGGAGACCTGCCGAGGTTTGGGGACGTTTGGGGAGGCGCCCAAACCTCCCCAAAGGTCGGCAGGTCTGCGCGGAGGAACGGAGACCTGCCGAGGTTTGGGGACGTTTGGGGAGGCGCCCAAACCTCCCCAAAGGTCGGCAGGTCTGCGCGGAGGAACGGAGACCTGCCGAGGTTTGGGGAGGTTTGGGGAGGCGCCCAAACCTCCCCAAACAGGAACGGAGACCTGCCGAGGTTTGGGGACGTTTGGGGAGGCGCCCAAACCTCCCCAAAGGTCGGCAGGTCTGCGCGGAGGAACGGAGACCTGCCGAGGTTTGGGGAGGTTTGGGGAGGCGCCCAAACCTCCCCAAACAGGAACGGAGACCTGCCGAGGTTTGGGGAGGTTTGGGGAGGCGCCCAAACCTCCCCAAACGTCGGCAGGTCTGCGCGGAGGAACGGAGACCTGCCGAGGTTTGGGGAGGTTTGGGGAGGCGCCCAAACCTCCCCAAACAGGAACGGAGACCTGCCGAGGTTTGGGGACGTTTGGGGAGGCGCCCAAACCTCCCCAAAGGTCGGCAGGTCTGCGCGGAGGAACGGAGACCTGCCGAGGTTTGGGGAGGTTTGGGGAGGCGCCCAAACCTCCCCAAACAGGAACGGAGACCTGCCGAGGTTTGGGGAGGTTTGGGGAGGCGCCCAAACCTCCCCAAAGGTCGGCAGGAGGAACGGAGACCTGCCGACGAGCCTTGGCCACGCAGGGTATTCCTGTGTATTCAGGCTTGCAAAATGGCGGATCGAGCCTCTGCTGGCGGCAGAGGCTTGCAGAACGGCGGATCGGCTTATACTCGAGTCAATAACTTTTTCCAGTTTTTGGGGGTGAAATTGGGGGTCTCGGCTTATACTCGAGTCGGCTTATACTCAAGTATATACGGTAATAGTTATCCCTCCCAGGAATGTAAACCAGATAGGCAACCTGAATAGACAAGCTAATTCTACTTTATTACAAGGCTACATTAACAGAGGAACGTTGTCCATAGGGTCGCGATGGGTCGGACACGACTTCGCAACTAACAACAACAACATTAACAGAATCTTGCAAAGTGTGAAAACACAAACTCTTTGCCACCACTTTTAACTGCTTGATGAACTAGGGTGGGTCCTTTCTAAATTTCTTTATCTGTTAAGCCACTGGGAGTTCCTGTGTCTCTTGTCTGATTGCTTCTTAGGCAGCATCATTCCCCTTCCTTTCCCAAGGCCATCTGCACATTCCACTGCAGTAGCAAAGCAGATTTTATAAGTCTAGTAGAAATGAGCTTTATTTGCATGAAATATATGATAAGCAAAGCCAAGCATCTAGCTATCTATACCCTAGCAGGAGAAGAATAAAAAAAAGAATAAGTGTTCTCTGTGCATGTCCCTGTGTGGGAAGGCAAAAGATTAGCAGTCTCTCAGACAGAGTTCACTGAATGATAGGGAATAGGCAAAGAGGGGATACAGAGTAAGTCCATAACTCTTTATCTAGGCTCTACTGCTTCCTTATGATCAGTAAGTCATGAAAGGCTAAAAAGTCTGTGCTACTGGATTCATATTTCCAACATTAAAAAAAATATAAAATGTGGGTCATTAATATTGCAAAAATTTTACCAAAATTCTCATGGGCCATAAGATGAAGACAAACTGAGGTTATTTTAATACTGTATGTCCTAAGTCCTAAAATTTGAGACCACTGAACAACTCCATATGCTGTGACCGTAGAGTCAAAAGAAACAAAAAATCAAGAAATCCACTGTAGCTTTTATTGAATAACCAACCATGTGAAGGCTCAGCCTATATTAGTCATTTACTTTATAACCCACTCACATATACCTCATATTGTAAGAGGAATCAACACCTACCTAGCCGCCTCTGAGTCACCTGCTACAATATTCTTCTTGAGCTCATAAAAGTTCCTCAGTGATCTTGATCTGTTGAATACATTAACTTGCTTTCAAATGCTATAATAAGACCATATTGACATATTCAGTGGAAAAAAAAAGAAGCCTGGCAGGTTGTCTTTATGATGTCTTTTCAATTAAGTTAGATTTTAGAACAGGGGCAAGCAACCTGGCATCCTATAGAAATATTATTTTGTTATTCCCTGTTCCTTTGTCTTTAGGTGAGTTGGGTGGTGGGTCAAAGTGCAGATCATCAAGAAGACATTAACTTCTTGGCCTTGATCTAGTGGTTGAAGACAATCTAGGAGCTAAAGGAAAAGCATAATTTAGCCTTAATGTTTTGAAGCATACAAAACTGAGGGAGACAAGAGAAAGAAGGAAGAGAGGCAAAAATTAGGAACAGCAATACCAACATTTCTAGTGAACTTTCAGGATAAATATGACACATCAGTCTTATAAGACTTCAGATCACAAAGTACCCATTGTTAATTAAAATAAGGGAGGGGGAGAGGGAGAGAGAGAAAGAGAGAGCGAGAGACCATGCAAGCAAATCCTTTCTATAAATGTATATTGTTCTTTTGCTTCTTTGTGGTACTTGCATCAGTTTAGGGTGCCTGTTAATAATATAATTTAATAAAGCATTCAAGTGTCCTCATGTTTTTTGGTGAAAGAGAAGATTCTTAATCTTTATTATAGCACATCAGTAGAAGGGCAACTTCCATGGGTTGCCTTAACTAATAACCATATGAGTTGAGTTACCCGCATGATTTCGTTACTGTTATCACTGAAATAACATGTTACTGGACCATGAAGATTTCAAGAAATGTGTATTTATATTAGCTCACAACTACCTTTTTTCAGCAAAGCCATGGGGGCTTAGTGTTTTAAAAACTCCATGGAATTTGTTTTGGCCTCAGTAAAGTAAGTCCAGATAGCATGTTGGTGGCTGCAGGAATAAAAATGCCACAAAGACATAATGATAAACAGTGCCAGATCAAGTCTAAACATCTGAGTATGTGATGAACTGTAATAATAATACTAACTGCCTATCCCAGGTCCTTGGGAAGGACTAAATAGGTCAGGGGTGTCAAACTGCCGGCCCGTGGGCCAGATACGTCACGTGGAAGCTGTGCCCACCCCATTGCCGGCAATGGCAAAACAGTTCCGATATATCACTTGACGTCGCAAGTTTGACATGTCTGCAATAGGTGGATAAAAAGGCCAAATCCAGTCTAGACATCTGGCTAACTGCAACCAACCATTACAATGGTGCAAGAAATACCACTTGCCTGCAAGCAAGAACTGGTGGGACCACAAAATAGACAAAGCAGTAGAAAATGAAGAAGCTAAGGTGCTCTGGAACTTTAGAATTTAAACAGATAAGCATCTGCCACATAACACCCTAGATTTAACAAGTATTGATAATAAAGACAAAAATGCCATGTCTGGATGGTGCACATGGCAGCATCTGGGGACAACAGCATAGAAGAGAAAGAGCTGGAGAAATTCACAAAATATAAAAACTTACAAATAGAAATACGTCTGTGACAAAAGAAAGCAAAGCTAGTACTAAGTTATAGGCACCTGTGGTGCAATTCCAAAATATCCAGAGCACCACTTGAATACCTCTGCAGTGACAGAATCACCATCAGTCAATTGCAAAAGTCAGTTTTACTTTGAACAGCTCACATCCTGTGATGGTACTTTTAACTCTATCAAATAGCATCTACTTATATAGGTAGATAAAAATGCCACATCCAGTCTAAACATCTGGTCGCTGTGTGATCAGCCATGATAATAAAATAGCCATGCTTGTACATTAGACTATTTGTAACACTGATTTATTGAATAAGCCACATTGGCTGATTTCATATATGTTATGATAATGATAAACTATAATTTACAAACTATAATGGCTGGGTCAGTATTGCATACTAACACAAAGTCAACCATACTTAGTGAACCCACTGTAGGAAAACTACCAGCAGAGTTCGTGCTAAGGCTGGGTCCTAATTAGTACTTAATCAGAGCACAACCTTTTCTTAACAAGTGCATTGGGATTTGACTTGAACAAGATAGTGGGAACAAAAAAATTAATGCTGCTGTTGTTTGCTGGGAATTCAAAGATGGTTGCATAGCACTTCAGTTCAGTAATGGAAAAAAAAGAGTCCTAAAACTGGAAGCTAAGAGCTAAATTGTACTTTGAATAATTATTTAATCAGTAGGGACAAAATACTGGGTTTACCAAAGAACCTGGTTAGTGCAAAGTTACCTATCAAAGAAGATGGAGAATCGCTGAATGCACCAAAGTCATGTATATTCTACTTTAGTAAGATCCAGGAGTTATTTCTGCTAGAAGATTGATTTATCCTGCTTCAGTTTTCATGCCTTCTAGCTTTTTGTTAGATTAGGAGAATTTACTGTGTTGATCAAGTAACGTTCATCTTATTTTCTGATGCAATTTTGCTTGATGGCATTTATTTTACTAAAGGCGATTAGGCTTGATCAGTTTGAATTACAATTTAAGCTGCTCTTTCAGCATTTTTCACTAGTCTCCACAAAGTGTTTGCCAGAGACCAGTCTGGGGCAGGGGAGCTCCAGAGAGTAAAAAAAAAACCTTGAAATGTTATTTTGTGTGAGGCAATTAATAAATCTGTTATTGTTAGAAACAGAGAAAATGATTATAGACTAGAGCATATTCTCTAATTTTTCTTCCCTGTGAGTATACTGAAAAAAATGGGAGGTATGAAGTAAGAAAATGTGGCAAAGTTATAGCAGAGACATTTGTCTGGAGAAAGGAAAGGAATGAAGCCATCATTCTTCTGAGCCAGGGTTACTCAGCTTTGGCAAGTTGAAGATAGGTGGACTTCAGTTCTCAGAATTCCACAGCCAGGTTGCTGACTGAGAAATTCTGGGAGTTGAAGTCGATCCATCTTTAATTTGCCAAGGTTGGGAAACATTGTTCTTAGCTGTATAGTGCAAATTCAAAGGAACAAATGGAGCATTGTAGCATATTTACTTCTGTCTATCTTTCCTTAAACTCAATGAACCTTTATCTGGAAATGCTCTGCTACTCAGCCATGTCTTCTCAGGAAAAGATGCAATTGGCAGATGTTACACAAGTGCCATTAAAATTCTTATCCAGGTTTTTTCCTTTGAATCTAAAGTGCTGTAAAAAATAATGCTTACTTTAGAGATGATGCATGGCTTGGCTTCTTTACTCTTTCACTGACCCAAGTAGTAACAGGATATTAATAATTGATTTTCCCCCCAGTTACTAGCATTACTGACTTTCACTTCTAGGAATCTCAATTCTTAGATGAAAGTTTCCACATGGCACTGTAACAATTCCATCCTTCTCATCTCCGTTTATATATAAGAGATATACAAGAGTAGACTTTTTTTCCCTCCAACAACACTTTACAAACTACATCAGAGGCAGGATGCTGCCTAAAAGAACATGTTAAAAATCCCTTGAAGCTATTGTGGCCCAAACATCTGTTTTTGCTAGGTTGCATTAGAAGGGCCATAATTTCATTACAGTGGAGCTTCAGATTTAATAAAGTTTGATATAATGTTGGCGTAAATGTCCTTTTATAGATGATAGTCTTGTGGAGGAGAAATCAGTTAACAATGAACTGCAAAAATTAGACAACTATTGTCTTTATTGCATAAGACACTGAATGTATTAGAGAAATGATCAAGAATCACTTGATCTAAAGCAAATGTATTATACAGGACTTGGCGTATTGTGGGCAATTCTTGTTATTATGCTTTGACATAGATCATATAGAGCCAGAAAAGATAAAGACAAAGTCTTTATAACAAGGTTAGAGCAATGCTTTGTGGTGAAAAGTTGACATGTCTAGAATATACAGTTTAGAAAAAGGTAACACAGAGGAAAATGGAATGCAAACATACCAAAATATAAAATGATACCTCCCAGGCTAATCAAATATATGCACAGACCTATAAAGTATCAGCAAATTTCCAATATTTAAAATAATTTGTATTTTAAAGAAAATATTTTGGTATTTAAAATAACAGATGGATTGGGTTACACAGTATTTTTGACATTGACAAAACAAATGCTTGAACTTGGTCTGAAATATAGCATTGAGCTTTGCATCTGAATGCTTATAATTGGGCTTCGAGAGATTTGAGTTTTTTACTATTTGCCAGATTGCTTTTCTTACTGAATGCTATGACAACTCTCCCCTCTTCTGTTCTCCAGACTTTGGGGTAGGATAAATGGGATCCCCCTTCCTGTTGTTTGAACTTTTGTACCTTATGTATTGCCTGGTCAAATGCTAAGTAGTGTAATTTGATACCTGAGCCAAAACCTTTTTAGAAAAGACTATCTTCGCCTGGGATACGAAATCAGAATTGCATGATTTTGCTTTGTAATCATGACTGCCACTAATAATTCCATCCCTGGTTGGGGGAAAAAAAACCACCTCCCAATATGACTTGGCCTATAGTTGGAGATAGCGATGCCATTATCATTGGACTTGCACACCAACTTTGCTTCTGCTTATGTAAAATGTTTTTTTAAAAGCTTCTCTTATCACTATCCTTTAGCTCAAATGGAATGACTGGCTGGCACGATCCATCTAAAATAATGGAACTGTTTTTATCAGCCCTCAGGAGTTCACTAAAGTGAGCTTTGTCTGTGAGCAATGCTTGAGTAGTCAAGCTGGCAAGTGTTGTCATTTGGTCTTCTTGCCCCTTTACTGACTGAGACACACATTGGTCAATAACAATCTGTGCACTCAGTGATTCTCTGTTATACAGGAGGACAGGAGCTTTGAGAAGGCAAGGTAACATTTGGGGAACATTGCTTTGACCTTCTGCATTTTCTTCACTCTGTTCCTTAAAAAAACAAACTAACCTTTGCTCTGATGTTCTTTCTTCTCTTTCTTAGCTGTTATTCTGTGTACCACCGTAAAGTTTTGCCACTATCCATCTCTGCTACATGGTGTTATTTGTCTGATTGTTTCTCTTTACTTTTTTTTTCAAAAATAACTTCTCAAAACTGGAGTTTATTCAAACCTCAGTATTTTGATGGAGACTCAAATATATATTGTTCTGAAGTTGTTGTTGTTGTTGTTAGCTGCGAAGTCGTGTCCGACCCATCGCGACCCTATGGACAATGTTCCTCCAGGCCTTCCTGTCCTCTACCATCTTCTGGAGTCCATTTAAGCTCACGCCTACTGCTTCAGTGACTCCATCCAGCCACCTCATTCTCTGTCGTCCCCTTCTTCTATTGCCCTCAATCTTTCCCAGCATTAGTAATCTGTAAACCATGGTTTGTAGTTTATGACTTAGCATGCAATCCCAGCTAACTCTGGGTCATTTATAATCAGCAGTTAAACAGAATTGCCAGCATCCTTTGTAAATCTGTACTGAGGTCACTTTTGGGAGGCAGTGGGTGGAATTTTTGCCATCCCAATTAAATGAATGATTGCAAAACATATAAAATTCTAATAATATAAAAATTGGTTCACTGTCCTATTAAAACATTAAATTGGGATATGATATATAATTTAAACAAAGAGAAACATTAAAGAGACATTATTAAATTGTGCCTTATAAAGAAAAGGCTAGGATTTTTTTTAAAATGAGAGAGATTGATCTGACTGATATAACTCTACAGTTCAGGCCACCTGATGAAATTGTTGGCCTCCACTAACAAGAGAAAATTATTCGTGCTGTAGTTCATATTTAATTTATGGAAAGAGCTAAGACTAAAGGGATTGCCGGTTACTGGCTTAGATGATGCTAAAAGAGATTAGACAAATCAAAGTAGCATAAGACATAAGGATCAAAGACACTGTTTGTCTGAACACTGGATTTTGGAACATTCTTTGTGGAGGAATTTTTATTTGATGTTCAGTTTGTGAGACTGGGTAACAATACATTTGGTGGGTACTGCTTGAGAGAGGATACTGGCAAGATGGTACATTCCAAAACTGAAGACAGTATCTCTGAAGATTCCACCTGACATTGTTTGAACACTTTAAAGCTTACCTCAGTGGCTTGAATATTAAGTGTACTTTATCAAATTCTACATAATCCATGCTGGCATACTAAACCAACCAATTATTGTTCTCTGCTCAAAACAAATTATATACAATGTAATAGTATAATATAAAATTATAAGCCATTATCATCATCATTAGCAGCAGCAAACTAAAAGCAAATCAATTATCTTTCAAATACATATTTTTAAAAGGTGACATCCTCAAACTTTCAGTTTATTGTATTTACCAACATATAAATACATTTATCTATCAACAGGACTAATTGGTACTAATCTAAATGAGCATAACTTGCTCTTAATAGCACGACTTCCTGAATTTTAATTATGGTTCAGCTTGTTTGTGTATTCACTGATGTACATAACTTAGATAACAACCGCAGGGTTTCATTTGGGAAAATTAGTGAGGATCTGTCTCACAGTTTCCAATTAAATTATTATAGAGACAAAAAAGATGTCTGTAACTTGATAAGAAGTTAATTCAGTGACTTCTTCTACACTGTCATAATTTATTTGCCTTTTTGCATCCATATCATTGTAGATATAATCTCTCTCAAATTGAGCCTGACTGCTTTTGAGTGCATGGACATGTCCAGATTTTTCTTGTTGTAATAATACAGAAGTGATTTACGATTGACTTCTTCCCAAGTCTTGTGACTTCCTAATTTAACCCACAATCTTGGGATTTTTTGATGGTTTTCTGTTTAAGTATTAACCCAATATAATCCTACTTTGAGATTTACCAATAAAATAAAATCTAGTTATGCCTCTCCAGATTGGAATACATAAACAGCATATTATTAACTAAATTTTAGATGAACTTAAAACGAACTCATTTTTACTTTAAATCCTTTATTCTTTCTTGATTCATATCTAATGAGAGAAACTGAAGGCCTGGCTTTGAATAAGTGAGACCTAAAAGATGTCTGCCAATTTTATAATGTATAAGGAGAAAATTAGTTTGTAGATTTTATAATAATATGCATGTGCTTTTAAAAATATTTTGTATGTTGTCTTGGGCACAGTTTGCTGTTTATAAATACATTAAGTACAAATATAAATGTCACTTATGAAATAGAATTATCTGGCTAAATGACACACATTTGTATTTTATAATTAAAGGTAAAGGTTCCCCCGCACATGTGTGCTAGTCGTTTCCGACTCTAGGGGCCGGTGCTCATCTCCGTTTCATAGCCGAAGAGCCAGCGCTTGTCCGAGGACGTCTCTGTGGTCATGTGGCCGGCATGACTAGACGCCAAAGGCGCACAGAACGCTGTTACCTTCCCACCGTAGTGGTCCCTATTTGTCTACTTGCATTTTTACGTGCTTTCGAACTGCTAGGTGGGCAGAAGCTGGGACGAGTAACAGGCGCTCACTCTGCTACGCGGCACTCGGGATTCGACCCACCAAACTGCCGACCTTCCGATCAACAAGTTCAGTGTCCTAACCCACTGAGCCACCGCGTCCCTTATTTTATAATTACATTGGTAAAATATTATGAGTGGAAGTTAGGTTTCCTTGTTTTCATGCCAACATAAAACGTCAGATTTATTATTCACATTTTAACACCATGGTGTTTTCTAGTTATTTTGATGGCAGTAAGTCTGGTGGTAATTTCAAGCGTATAATCATGTTGGCTGGTTAGGGCTTAATAGGAGGTACTCAAGGGACCAGTATAAGAAAATATTTCAGTATAATTATAATCTTTGATAATATCATGCAGTCAGGTATCACATATGCATAGAGAGAGAGAGTCTTTGAAGTAAGAATTATAGTAAGTATCAAGGAGCATAATCCAATTAAGGGACTGTAGTAAAGGTACATAATCTAAAACTACAAGATTGCACACTCCTCCTCCCCACAAATTTAGGCATGCTGCACAATCTCCTGTGTAACTTGCCAACTTGTAATTTTTATAATAAGAGAACAGGCAATGCATTAAAAGAATATGCTTGTGATTTCATGATTTGCATTAAATCAATAACATTTAAAAGTAACAGAAAATCTAATGAATTTAATTTTTGTCCTGACTCTCTTCTATTTCTTGATGTTTTCTTTAGTCATTTGTGGCCATTCAGGAAAAAACAAACTTCTGTGCCTGGCACAAGTGCTATTGTTGTGCCATTTGCCACAGTATGGATTCCCTTGCTTTAGCAACACTGACACACTAGGATGTGGCTACTGTTATTTCTGTCATACATTCCTTCCAGCTCCAGCTCTGCATCCAACCATAACACACTGCACCTACCATTCAGATGATACAGCAGCCATCTCCTCATAAACCCATATCACTCCAGCCTCATTTATATTCAGAATGCAAAAGGGGGAGATCTAATAACGAACACCACAAAGAAAGTGCCCATGGTATGAGACAAATTAAAATGAAAAGGAATTAAGTGCTGTCTTTGCTGTATCAGCATACCTGGGATTGATTGATTTATATCCCTCCTTTATTATTATTTTTATAAATAACTCAAGGCAATGAACATACCTAATATTTCTTCCTCCTCTTATTTTCCACACAACAAGTCTGTGAGGTGAGATGGCACCAATTTGGGAAGGGCTTTCCAAGGAGTGTGCCTTTCTTCTTTCTTCTTAAGCTGTAAGATAAGACAGATATCATGCCAGCATAATATGATGCATATTAGACCCCATCCCTATTCTTCCCCCCCCCCCAGCTTTGAAAACTTGGTTTTGGTCCTAAGTGGAGGCTGAAGGCTTGTTATTTGCTTAATGGCCCTTTTTTGTGGATATTGTTACTAGAACGTGTTAGCCTGAGCTGTCTGTTGATTTAGTATTTTAGCTATTTTTCTGCCTCTTTTAGTTTTGTGTGCCATCCAGAGTTTATTAGAAATGATTCAGCCAATAAATGTAAACAAACAAACAAACAAACAACAAACACCAGGAAGTATTGCATTTCAAACAGGATCTGCTTTTAGTTTAGGAACTGAGATCCCCGTTGCTTACTGCATTTTCGTCACTGCTGAGTGAAGTCAAAGGTTGAATACTGCACAATGCAGATAATTTTCAACACTTTTCCCTTAGCTGGTTTTCTATTTCTTATTAAGATTGAACTGCATGTTCCTCTGAATGTATATGACTCAGCTACAATTTTATTTTTCTTTTTTATTACTTAAAGGCACAGAAGGGGATTTGAAGTATATTGATGAAATAATCTTTCCATCCCAACAGTAGGGATCATACAATTGCTTTCATACTGGATGAAGCAATGCACAGTAAAGGAAAAAATCTTTTTCAGCTCTGATTAGTATTTTTTAAGAAATACATTTCCTTTGTAATTATGAGACTTAAGGGGAAAAAAATCTCCACTTCATGGGATGGGTATGAGTAATGGTAGGCCACCATTAAAAGGCCACCAGGGCCCCATACACATATCTCCCACATATAATTTTGGTTAGTTGGAAAAGGGCAACCAATATCATAATGTAAACACCATAACATTAATATGTGGCATGAGATGGAAAACGAAGATATTTCAAAGACTGTCTTGCTCTTACAATATTAGTTAGATTTGGCCACTGAAACTAAATAGAGGTTACTAAATGTAGAGAGATTCAAGACCAGTAAAAGAACAGAATACATATTTAAATGACTAAATATAATCAATCAAATAAACAATATTAAATTGGAATAGGACAAACACATGGACTATAAAGCCAGCAATGATTACTAGTTACTATCTATTACTAGCTACTATCCTAATTAATTAGCAGTTGATACTTTATGCCTGACTCTGGTGCCCAAAAGGTTGGGGACCTCTGAGTTAGGCAATGTGCACCATAAAAATATAGAAACATAGCCAGGCATAAAGTATCATGGCACAGAGTTGCTCTGAAAGTAAGATTGGATAACTGCATCAAATAAATCATTTTGTCAGAAAACAAAAAAGAAAGTTAGTCCTCATCCTCACCTCCAGTCTCAGCCATTGCAACTTGCCTTTGAGAAGATGTAATATTTCCAAAAGTACTGGGCTGAAAGCTCCCTTTATATATATATATTTTAAATCAAAAGGCATATGAAGGCTGGAGGCTTCTTATAAATAAATAGCAATAGCACTTAGACTTATATACAGCTTCACAGTGCTTTACAGCCCTCTCTAGAATCAGCATACTGCCCCCAACAATTTCTGTCCTCATTTTACTGACCTTGGAGGGATGGAAGACTTAGTCAACCTTGAGCCAGTGAGACTTGAACTGCTGACAGTCAGCAGCATTAGCCTGCAATACTGCATTCTAATCAATGTATCACCACTGCTCAGTAAATAAATGTAATTTTGATAGTTGGCACTTCTACTGCAATATCTTTTTGAAATCAGATCCAGATAAGGCCCCTGATTTTATTCCAAAATGATACTAAAAAGAATGAATCTGTCACTGATAAATGTGCCTAGTTCTTTGTGTACATTGATAAAAAAGACTGAAGTAGATCTTGCTTTGACATAATTCACAAACATACCTTTAATATTAACATAGAACTTAGAATATAGATTTTTTTTATCCAAACCTCACATTTGACAGTTTCACTCCAGGACTTATGGTAGAGTAGATGAAAGATGAATTTCCCCACAAAAAATTAATGTTTCTATCTCCAGTTATGAAATTTATGTGATTCTTGATCAAATGAAAGCCCTAAGAATTGTAGTTGTGTAAAACCCCAAACAAGAAATACTCATATTCCCCACCCAACAGGATTTTATTTAAATATTTTGTCTCAGCATTTGTATTGAAAAGTATCACCTTTGAGTCTTATTATATGTGAGAGAATTCCCTGCCTGTACAAATTACACCAGATATGCAATTAGGAAATAATCTGCTTTCAATCACATAGCCTAGCCATGGCCATAAAACAGTGTTTGATAAAAAAGGGCCTGCAGACGTTCTTCATGAGATGCTACTCGTCTAAAAGAAGCCTAGTATAATACTTTCATTGTGATAAATCACAGAAGACCTGGGAAATCTCAATGCCATTGCTAATATTATGTGTGGGGGCTTTTTATAGAAAAGCAGAATTTCAAATGTGGAAAAAACAATCATTTTTTAAAAAACAAACACCCCAAACACCTGTTTAGGCAAACATGTCTAGATATTAATATCGGATAGTATCATAAAGGGCCTATTTTATAGCTTCCTTTGTCCAATGGCTACATTCAGGCTCGTTAAGAAGCGTGGGAGAGGGGATAGTAGAAGATGTATCTGATGTAGATCATTTCTTTTCCACTGATTTCCAAGGTTAATCTTTTCATCTCTCTCTTCTCCCCCCCCTCCCAATTTATATTCTTTATTTCCCCACCTCTCCATTCCCTAGAGATTTATGCTGCCTTCCCGTTAACTGGGGCATCTGGCGTGGGGTCTGTTTATGCACGGAGTTGCCTGGGTTAGCCGGGCAGCATCGACAGGTGGTGGCCCGCGCTCTCTCTCCCTCCTCTCCTCTCTCTCACACACACACACACACAGAGGGAGAGAGAGAGAGAGAGAGAAGGCGACGTACGCACACACACACACACACTTAGTCAAAGCAACATTGTCATTCAGTGCAAGCAAGCAGAGCTTTTCGTCGCCTGCCTCCTGCTGCTGCAGGCGGATAGGCGCTGAAAGGGAACGAGAAGGTGGGCTGCCCCAGCCTCAGCCCCAACCCGCGACAGATTGGACCACCGTCGCAGTCAGGGGAATTAAAACCCCAGCCCGGGCCTTCTTCGCCGCCGACGGACTACCGGCAAAGGTAAGAGAGCCCCAAGGGCCAGGGCCGGGCGTCAGGTGTCTGCCTTTGAGGGAAAGCAACACCGTGGCTCCCCCTCCTCGCCTCGCCTCCGTCAACTGAGGCAATGGCCGCGCGCTGGGTCCTGTAATAGCCAGCCCTCCGGGGGAGGGGAGGGGGAGAGAAAATACCCTGTGCGTGTGTGTGTGTGTGTGTGTGTGTGTGAATTGTCAGGTGGGGGAAGGGGCGAGCGCGTGTTTAGGTCGCAAAATGCGATGTAAAGAAAGTGCGGGCGGGGGGGGGAGAGGTTTGAATCCTTTCCTCCCTCCCTCCCTCCCCCACCCACCCCCAAAAAGTGACTGGCTGGTTTGTTTGAATCCGGCCAAAGAGACAAAATGCCTCCCCTTGTGCGCGCGGGAAACGTGCCTCGGCGGCTGGAACGGCTAGTCTAGTGCCTTCTCTCCGCCTGAGCGACAGGTTTAAAAACTCCTCTCGCCTCTTTTTTCTTTTTTTTTTCTCCAGCGAAACCCCGGCAGGAGGAAAGATCTCGGTTGAACTTCGAGACGTCGAAGTGCCCGTTTCCCTTGCACGTATCCTCTGAGAAGTGGAGGAGGAGGAGGAGGAGGCGGCTGCCTTTTCCCGGCGCTGACAGGTGGGATGAAGCACTTAAAAGCGGGGGTTGTAAAAGGAAAGGGGACCACAGAAAGGGGACGGTGGAGGAAAACGGTGAAGTTCTATTAACCAGGAACGGAAACAAACTCTTCTGAGGGGGGACAAAAAAAGAGATTATACTGAAATGTTAATTTAAAAGTAAACAGGAATGATGTTCTACCTACGGGGTGTGTGCGTGCTATAATTATCACTTTAAAAAAAAAACACCTGGTGTTTTACCTACATTTTGTGTGGGATAAATGGGTTTCAGATAGCTGGAGGATTGAGACACTGATAGTTAATATGTTCTAGTTTACCATAACGCATGTTGCTGGATTTGATTTAATTCTGGTTTTACTGCATCCATACTTTTTTTTTATTTTTTTATAATCAGATGGTTGAACTTAGTTTAGACTTGGAGCTGGAGCCGAAATATGTAAGATGGCACGATATATCATGAAATAGAATCTTAAATTTGAGATTTAGTTTTGCATTTATATAATTTTAATACATAACAATGTTCACAATTTCCTCACAATAATGCACTAGGACTCTTTTTTTGTTTGTTTTGATTTGGGGAAAAAAATCTTGTCCTAGTTTGTATAGAACAAGAAAACAGTTCAACAGTTAATATCTCTTAGTTTTTCTGTCTGCTACTAATAGATGTTTATAATAGAAAGATATGACCTTGGTTTGAACATTACCTCCAGCAATATATTCTACTTAGGGAAATATATTGCCCCAAATTGTTCTCTATTTTTATATTGGCTTTCATTTTTTTTTCATTTTATTTACAATAAATACTGTTTCCCCTATTATTGTGAATCTTGTTTCATAACCAAAGTCTAGTTGACTCATTTTTTGCATTATGTGAAATATTCTTTGGATGTAGGAAACAGCTGGGGATTTACAACTGCAGATTCATTAGGTGTACAATTTTAAATGTGTAACTGCTTTGTATGATTGGTTCATGGTAGGGGCAATCAATATATGATACTAGAAGTTTGGATCAATTCAGTAGATGTTCTTTTTTCCCCCTGAACAAGAATAATGAGCTATGATCAACTAAACTGCTGACTAGTTGTACAGATATCTATATAAGTACCAGAATAAACTCTTTGCTTGTATCTGTGCCAAAAACTAATACTCTTAAAATGTTAATAGAACTACAGTGAATTTATACTTTCTAAAATCTCACAAAAACTCATATACACATCATTTGAAAATCTCCAAATACACCATATCCAAACATACTAAATTATAAGAATTATTTTTATATTAGATTACAGATGAGCATAGATTAAATCTACGGTACTTCACTGATTTTAATAAAAAATTCATGTCCCGCCATGAATTTTAATTTTTTTGAAAATGTAATCTGATAAAGACAGATAGGGAGGCAGACATGATTTCCCATGACATTATGGAAAAATATATCTTCTGAATCTTACTTTAGATTTAGTTTGGGCTACTTCAAGAGGAATTCTAGATCATTTGTGGAGTTCTGAATTGAATCCTAAGCCCAGTTCTGCTGCGAATGATGTAATTTCATAAGAAGGTCACAAGAAAGAAAAATCCAGTAAAGCTAAAATGTCACCCTCAAAGCTAAGTTGAGATGTTATCTATGTTAAGATTTTAGTTCATTTTTTTATCTTTATGTAGAAATATTGCTTGATCTAAAAAGTAATGGCATTTTAAATTGAACCTGTATTGAAATATATATATATATATATATATATATATATATATATATATATATATATATATATATATATATGTGTGTGTGTGTGTGTGTGTGTGTGTGTGTGTGTGTGTGTGTGTGTGTGTGTGTATATAAAACAATGCCTTGAAATGGTTTCCTTCAAATAAATTCTGTTATTCAATTACTGGATTCACAGTGATATCATCACAGAAATATTCAAAATATTTAATTTTGTGCGAATGGATAGATCTTCCTGGATGAAGAGAAACAAATATTGCCGGCTCCTCTTCCTCTTCATCACTTTTCATTCCCATTGGAAGGATTCCCTCCTGTGCTCTAGATAAAGATTTTAAGAGATGGTGTTACAACCAGACCCACAAGTACAGAAGTCAAGCTGGGTATTTTATTGTGACTCCAGGCTAATTCCATGCTTGACCCTTGCCAGCCTGGATGCTTCCCAACATATCAATATTTCACAAATAGGCATTATAAAGATTTCCTCCTAGTCTCCAAACTGTAGCACAAATGGAGAGCTTTTAACGTATTCCTAATCCAAACCAGTATACTCTGAAATAACAGGAATTTTAGGGTTAATAACTATGTGTATCAACAAACTATCAATCACTTTGCTTGATGACAATATGTATCAACAAACTATCAATCACTTTGCTTGATGACAATATGACTTTGAAGTAAGATATTGCATATATTAAAATATTATGCATGCATCCTATTTTACTTAGGTTTCTTAGATGACTGAATTGATATAGTTGTAGATTTACATTTTAATAAGTTTCTCCCTGCCCCATTGTAAATGTAGTGAGGAAGAGGTTATCTGTAACACTTTTAAATTTCCTGCAGTAAGACCAGCCTTCTTTTTAAATTTAATGTACTGTTGAGATTTTTCTTTTCCTATTATCTTTTCTTCAGACAATATGCATGTCTACAGGGTGCTGGATCCAGATTTTGTCATGTTTAATCATATTGAAATCAAGAGGATGAATTTGATTGTATGTTAAGTCACGCTGATTTTTGGATGCATAACAGAAAGCTTATTCTTATAGAATGGTCAGGCTATTTCAGCAACACTAGTAAAGGGAAGTATAGAACCTATTAATGTAGTAAAAGATGGAAAGAGGGGATATGTTATTTTAAAGGAGATTGTTGTACTTCCGTATATTTTCCTGTGAGAAGACATAGTAGCCTCTTGTCCAGATTGAATATCTTGCAAGTTATTGCTAAAGTGTCCTAATAGTATTTTCTTAAACTGGCTTTGAGTTAAGCTGGCATGAGCATACGACAGCAGCTTAAATTGTAAGTGCTTTTGTGTACTAAATCTGATTTAAACTCAGTATGTAAAGGTATTGTATACTTTTATGCATATTTTATAGTAGATAGTTAAAAGTATAACCTTAAAGCAAGTTTAACCCTTGATATTTTCCAGTGCAAATTGCTCACATCTAGAGCTGAAAGCCATTCAGTCTAATGCTATATACTATCCAATATTCAGTTTGTCTACTGAACATTTTAGAGTATGATGGCAAAATGATAATGATAAATTACAAAAGGAATAAAAATGCATCTTCCATTTTTAGCACAGCCACAGAAAAATTATATTTGTTTCTACATATCTTCTTCAATAATATGTTTGAGCTGAAACTTTTATGTGTCATTAGAAGTATGATTTCTTCAAATTCAGCTTTCTGTGCTTTTCTTAGGAACTACCGGTATATGGAAATGATTTATCATTTCCTTCTTCTTGTATATTACTTTGACTTTCTTGTATAGATCAGACCCTGGGGTTTCCTGATGGCCTGATCCTACTTAGTTACCTAATCTGGTGGTGCAAAGCTTTCTTGCCTAAATGAATACTTTTTAGAAAGGTAGGCACTTGAAGATAACTGAATTTTCAGAAAATTGTAGAGTAAGGAAGATGACCTTGACAGATATGCAAAGTCCATTGCAAGGGTTATGGGGAGATGAAAAATAATTTAAATATGCAACAGACAGATAATACTCAGAAGTGAATCAGACAGGCAGCTTCCTAATTCATTGAACTATAAGCAACAGGAAGAGGTGAAACATAATCTCACGTGCAAGACTGTCAGCTTCAGTAGGCAGTGCAGACCAAGAAATCAAGTATTCATTTTTCATTTGGATAAATGATCAGATCATTCCTTCATTGCTATGGAATTCAATAATGCTATGAACTCCTGCCATAAACTTCTCTTTGATCAGTCCTGATAGATCAGGTGATTCCCAGAAGGTGTTTGATGAAATTATGGTTGACAATTCTGCCAAGAGGTTGGTCACCTCCTATAACAGACATGTCAAACACAAGGTCCGGGGGCCAGATCCGGCCCGCGAAGTGGTTTCATGCGGCCCGCGAAGCCATCCTGGAAACAGTGAGGGAACGGCCCCCACTGCCTTGGCCCTGGCCCAGAGACCCTCCTTCTGCCAGAGATCCTCAGATCTGTCCCACTCCTGCCCAGGCCCCCATAGGCACCCTTGATGCGAATGACGTAGAGCTGGCCATGCCCACCCAGTAGGCCATACGCACTTAAGCCACGCCCACCCAGTAGGCCACGCCCACCCAGGCCACGCCCACCCGGCCCCCTGAGGGCAACCGCAATGCTGATGCGGCCCTCAATGAAATTGAGTTTGACACCCCTGTCCTATAATATAGTGATGGTAGCATCCTTGGATATGATTACATCTGGACAGTCTTCCTGTTTGCCAATACAGAGGAATCTCCTTGGTTTAATAAGGAGCTCTGAGAGATGAAGAGAGAGAGGAAACACCTAAAATGATGCTGACAGAAGACAAGGACTGAATCTGATCAAACATGGAGTTAGTTTTGAGCCTGCAGTGTGGTGAAACCAAAAACAATATGTTGATTATTTCCTTTAGAAATCAGGTTGTTTTCTACACTTGTGTTTTATAGCACCTTCAGGATTGTCTGTTTCAGCAAGCATTTAGGATCTCAAAGATAGGTTGTTTCCTTTTTTAAGGGCAGTGTTTCTCAACCTTGGCAACTAGGAGATGAGTAGACTTTAACTGGCTTGGGAATTCAGGGGGTTGAAGTCTACATATCTTCAGGCTGCCAAGGATGAGGAACATTGCTTTTAAGGGAATAATTTTTGCTTATGTAATTCTTCTGGTGCTATGGCTTTTTTCTTGTTGAATTGATTATTAATATGCTTCATCTTTGTTACTATGATTTTGTATTTTTAAAACTTGATCAGTGAATGAGGCATATTAGCTCTCAGAATTACTTGAACTGGCTAGAAAATGCTGGTAAGACTCATTTAGCACTGCCTTGTACAATGACTATTCTCAAAGAAGATGATGATGGAGAAATAAATTTGTGATCAATCTTCGCATTTACAGCCATACACAGAAGAGAAATCCTTCAGTGGGCTGCAGGAACAGAGCTGTTCCTGGAGCCTACAGGATTTCATCTACCATCAGTTCCCTCCACTGGCTTCCCAACTGACTTTTTTGGGAAGCCAGAAGAGATTGCAAATGGTGATCACATGATTGGCACTTGGCAACCAGCTCAAATTACAACTGGTTGCAAAGTGCTCCAAATGTAGTCATGTGACCATGTGGGTGAGCACAATGGAAGTGCTTACCGGTGATAAAGTTTGTTGTAACTTTGAACCAGTCATTAAGATACTGGTCATAACTTGAGCACTACATGTATAGAGTTGCATCACTTGGTGCTACTCATCTTAACCACTGTGATGATGCACACTATACATAAGCTACCAAAAGAAAACTGTGCTCACCATTTCAAGATTGAACAAAAGCTGTATTCATGAGCTTCCGGGGGATATGTGGGATATATCACACAAATGCTCTGACTGACTTAACTTGAGTCAGACATCAGGATGCATGTACTTAATCATGACATTTACATCATGACATCACTATGCCTGTGTATCATCATTTTGGGGTTTACCTAGGAAGCTTCTGGCAGTGTTCTGCCTGCAGATTCGAATAGTAAACTTGTAGAAAGTAAGTACTGTAGTTTCACTGTTTATGGAGGGCTATATATATTCTTTAGAGTGACAATGTGTGATTGCTTAGCTATTTATATGCATTTATTAATGCCTTCCTGGCATAGCTGCTGGGCTACTATCTGCAGTTAGTGTTATGATTACCAGGTATCACGTTATCATTTTTGTCAGGTATGATGTGACATATATCTATATGCCTCCAGTTTTTCTTTCTTTCTTTACTCTGCTGCTGGCTGTGCATCAATTTATTCTCCATAAGGTATAGTTTGTTTTAGCCTAAGTTTTTTATATACATATTCATATGTGTGTACATATACATGAACATAGGCATGCATATATACATATATATATATACATATATATACATACATACATATATATATATATATATATATATATATATATATATATATATATATATATATATATATATATATATATATATATATATATATATATATATATATATATATATATATATATATATATATACATACATACATACATACATACATACATACATACATACAGAGATCCATATCCAGGACTTAGAAATTTATGTGAGTATCATACTGAGATTTTTAGTGGGAGAAAGAAAACAGCAGACACTGAATTAGCTTTTATATAACGAAAAACTACAATGTAGTATGTATGAGTAGGTTAGTTTCAGGATAGTTTTATCTGTCTTTTCTTTTTCTACCGCAACTAATGTTCTGACTGTCTTGAGATTTTGCTTCCATTTTAGGCTAACCATACTTGATTTCTATCACAAAACCCAATAAGCTATTGTAAATTAAAGTTCTAGTTTAAGGAAACAATGAAGACCACTTTCTATGATATTTTAATGTTAATTATCTCTCTCTATGAATTGTCTATAAATCAGATTGTGAATGTTTTGTAAAACAATTTTTAAACAGTCTTAATTTTTAATATAATTGTATAATACAGAAATTCAGTGTTTTAATTTAGTTTTGAATATTGCTCACAACTATTTTTTATTGCTTTTATTTATTACATTTCATTTTTCTATAGTAGAGATGGACTTGAATGAAATATTCTGATGTGAAAATGGAGCATTTTCATTAGTAAAAGCTTATAATAGTTGTGTGCAACTATTTATAGCAGAGACTAGTATGATAATTTGCTACACATTAGAAAACTGTAGAATTCATTGTGCATAAATATAACAATGTTAAAGACCAGCGAGAAATTTTGTTGAACATCTATTACTCATACAAAATGTATTTTTACATTGTGACTAATCTTTATAGCAGATGACAAGTAGAACTGACTAATATGTATTTTTTTAAAAATTAAAGGAGTGATAGAATTGTTCAGACATCACATATTCTATATTTCAGTGCACTACTGAAAGTTCTACTGCTTTGACAAAAATATATTTATTTTCAAAAATTTGAAGAGAAACTATTAACTTAAAAGAAACTGTTCCTAATTCCTCACAGTGTTGTGTTTTAAAATGTGCCAAATCTATAGCTTTCTCTGTAATTTATAATCATTTTATGTTTATTGGCTTAGTCTTTATTTCTTCAGTGAGTGCTCCTCTGTATTCTGGTTATCACTAGTCTAAATATTTTATTGGCTTTTGCTATGGTGTGTGTATGTGTGTGTGTGTGTGTGTATGTATATATGTGTATATATATATATATATATATATATATATAATTTTCTTTTCCATCCAAACAACTGAAATGACCAAAGATATTTAATATAAAAATATTGTTTTTACTGATAACAACAGAAAGTAAAAAACTTGTGTAAATATTTTTAAAAGCCATTTGAAAGTTTCCCTGGAATAGATTGTATTATTCTGTGTTTAATGAACTCATTTTACATATGAAAACAAAAAAAGAATTAATGGCTTTTACTAAATTGAATTGCTCTTAACACAGAGAATTATTAATTTCAGTAGCTCATTTTGGACATCTCTAAGTAATTAAATTGTTCCTTTAAGTTCTTGAGTAGCTTCCTCTAATTTGTGCCTCCCTAGTAAGTCTCACTGTGAGTTATGGATTATTCAGAAGATCATGTAACCTCACTGTGGGGTGCACTGCAATTATTAGAAAGTTAACTTTTAGATCCACCATATTGTCTATTGAGTTGTCAATGACTAGTATTACAAATATAGAATCAGTTACTTTGCAAATGAAACTTTCTTATGTAAACATATAACTATAATGGCTGGAATCAGCAGATGCATTGGTCATGACTAGGACACTGTCTTGCAATATTACCGTAACTGGATTACCTTTGCCCTGTAAACTCCGAAGAAGTAAATGAAGGTGCTGTCTAGGTTGTCCTTGCTACCTAATGTTTGGACCTCTGCCTATCTTGGTACTCTTGGATGTGAGTAAGGAGGTAGCCAGTTGGTTCTGAGATACTGCCAATGCTTGTTTGTGAGAGGGAATTATGAGCAGTTGTGCCCTCTGCTAAAGATGCCAGTCCTGTCAGAAGACAACCTAGTCAACATCAGTTCTTTCCCTTTTGAGGGGAAGGTTGTTGAGACAATGTTGAGACAGCAGCGCCTGGATTTTCTGCATCACATGAAATGTCCTTACCACTTTTCACAGAGGGACGATCAAAAGCATCTTGTCATACAGTATTACAATCTGGTTTGGAAGCATCACTGCTTGAGACGGGAAGGCAGTGCGGAGAGTGGTGAGGATGGCAGAAAAGATCATTGGCTGTTCCCTCTCTTCCATCCAGGACATAGCATATAAGCGTTGCTTGAGCAGGGCCCACAAGGTTGTCTGGGACACTACACATCATCTTCACAACCTGTTTTCCTTGTTACCTTCTGGGAGGAGGCTTCGTGGTATCCGGACCAGAATATCCAGATGCAGTCATAGTTTTGTTCCATACAGTATTAACCTTGTGAACTCTAAAGCTTCCTCTTTCTGCTAGGTATTCAAGATGGACAGTGATTAATATTTACATGATTTATATGTAAGGGTGTAGGTTTATACAACATATGTTGTATATAGCATGTTTAAATGTGTGTTATGTATGTGTACACTTTGAAAGTGAGCAACTAAATTTCATATTTAATGTATGTCAATATTCCCACAGTAAAAAATGACAATAAAGGTTTCTCTCTCTCTCTCTCTCTCTCTCTCTCTCTCTCTCTCTCTCTCTCTCTCTCTCTCTCTCTCTCTCTTATCTATCTATCTATCTATCTATCTATCTATCTATCTATCTATCTATCTATCTATCTATCTATCTATCTATCTATCTATCTGGTGGAGCCAAATTGTAGTACCCTAGAAGTGCATTATTTTGACCATTTTCAGTCAGAGTTCAAGGTTCTGTATGGGACAGACAACATTGGTTGCTCTCTTAGTTGGCATCTAATGAGCTGAATGGAAGCAATGTGCCTCTTCTTGTGTTTTGAACCTCTTGCGCGTTTTGATACCATTGACCATGCATTATTCTGCAGTGATTCTGCTTCATTCTTGATGGGTGGGGGAAAGAGATCATTCTTGTGCCTCCTGATATATTCTCTTTCCCTTGCTTTTTAATATGTACACTGCTAGGAGAGGCCATCCGACGGTTCCATGTCATCACAAGCAGTAGGGGAAATGCCATTGATCCCTGTGCTAGTGTCCTAGAGGCTATAAGGGTCTGGATGGGAAAGAACTAGCTGAAGTTTTGGAATGACCTCCCAACTGGATCAGGGTAGTTTCTTATTCTTGGTTTTCAGGAAAATATTGAAAAGGGGTGATTCCAGAAATTTTTGTGTAGTTTTGTTTTTACTGTTTTTGCTAGGGGTTTTATGATATTATCGCTATTTTTAACCATATTGTGACTATTTTAAATTCTGTTACACTTTGTGGGCAGCCAAAACAATAATCAAGACTACAGCAGGTTATAAGTTTAATAAACCAAAAAGTCATATATAGGGGAAAAAACTAGCATTATAACAAATGCTTGATTTTAGGGACATCCATTCAACAGTATTCAGGTGTATGGAACAAAGTTTTAGTTTGGACCTGATCTCCAAATCATGGACAAACTCCATTAATTCTAAAGCATTACAAATAGATGATATAATTTTCATCATTTACAAAAATCTACATAATTTGCATAGTTACATCATCGGTATACATTTCTGTGAAATAGTTAATGTTAATGAATTATATATCAATGTAAAATACATCAGTTATATACATTTAGATTTATTGGACATGTGGATTTAACATATACCTGTCTTCCCTGATCTGTAGAATCAAGTTTTTATTATATTTTAGTAACTGACCTGAACTAGGTAAGATAATTTGAAATCAAGGAATATCATCAGTTGAGACATGCTCTCTAAAATAAATATAAAATGTACTTCTAAAATTAAAATATGTATCTATAGAAAATTCAGTATGACTGTGATTCAGCTAGGAATAATTTCCAGATATGTTTCTTATCACGTGACCCATTGAAGTGGTATGATTAAAATAATAATTGATTTAATCCAAATCCAGTGGGGGGAAATAGATTAGGAATATAGCAAATTCATTTTAATTAGCATTAACAGTAGCAATGCTCACAGTATCCATAGGCGTCTTGTAACTTTTTTTTGCAACTGATCCTTTAAAAAGTACATTAGCATGCCTAAAAACTCAGTTTGCTTCTGGGCTGAAGTGGAATTTTGGGGAAATGTAGTTGAGTGACTATAATAGTGCATCAACACTTTTCATGAGAAACATATATACAAACACACTTTAAAGCAGCAGCTCCTAACCTTTTCTATGCCCCGCACCCCTAGAACATTTGTGATATATTCTCACACCCTTTACAAAAGTTCAAAATAGCGGCAATGAATTATGCATATACACTATAATTTTGAAAACCCAAGTTTTGGCACCCCCTGGAATATCGTCTCGCACCCCAGGTTGGGAACCCCTGCTTTAAAGCAACTGTTGTGGAAAATGTATTTTATTTATTTATTTATTTTGAAGAAAATGAATATAATTCTAAACTAGTTGTTAGTTATGTTAGATAAGGTATTAATTAATTAATTAATAAACTACAGGTAGTCCTCGAGTTATGAGTGTAATGGAGCCTGCCCATTCCACTCGTAACTTAAAAACTCCGAGTGAATCTCGTACCTCGAGCAAGATCACTCCCTTGCTCGTTAAGACGCATGCGGCTCGTTAAGTGAACATGAGGTATCTCAGGGTGGGGAAGGCCATGGAGGGCCTAGTGATGGAACAGACCCCCAAGGCCTTCTCGACCCACTAAGATACCTCATGCTTCCCCCTCCCTTCCTGCCGCGCCGGACTCACCTTGAAAAGATCTGTCTCATCTTTGCTGCAGTTCCTGCTACCGCCCAGATCTGAGGCTGGGGGATGTTTCCGCGGCCTCTGGCAGCCTGATCCAGGCACCATTGCCTCCAGGAAACGGGCTGCTGGAAGGCCGCAGATCTAGGCGGCAGCAGCCTGGAAAAGGCCTCTGATGCCTGGATCAGGCCGCCAGAGGGCCATGGAAACATCCCCCAGCTTTGGTTCCATTCTCTGTTGCAGAGAACAGAGGCCTAATGTACCATGAGATCACGCAAGATCAGTAGCGTGACATCTTGCCCCACTGATATTGCATGATCTTGCGTTACTTTAAGCCTCCATTCTCTGAATGCACCGAAGGCCTGGAGCAGCCAAGAAAGCAAAGGATCGCAATCTTCGCAGGGTGAGTATTGAAGGCCTGGTGCCCAGGGAGACCTGGGCAGGGGTGGGGAGGGAGGGAATAACCAGGGTGAATGTTTCAGTGCCACTGCGGTTGCTTGTAAGGGCGAACGACTACTGTGGTGCTGCAATATTTGTAATTTTGGGACCTGCTCATAAGCACTAGGGGGCGCTTATCACATAACTTCAAATGAGCATTAAATGAACGCTCGTAACTCAGGGATTACCTGTATATTGTATTGTTTATTCAATCATGATAACAGTCCAGTATTAAAATAGATGCACTGGTAAGGTTTAAAATGCATCTCTTGTACAGTCTCTTGAATATACAAATAGTCCTCGACCCATGACCACAATTGAGCCCAAAATTTATGTTGCTAAGTGAAACATTTGTTAAGTGAGTTTTGCCCCATTTTGCAACTTTTTTTGCCACTGCTGTTAAGTGAATGATTGCAATTGTTAAGTTAGTAACATCGTTGTTAAGTGAATCTGGCTTCCCCATTGACTTTGCTTGTCAAAACGTTGCAAAAGGTGACCCCAGGACACTGCAACCTTCATAAATACAAGTCAGTTACCAAGCATCTGAATTTTGATTATGTGACCATGGGGATGCTGGAACAGTCATAAGTGTGAAAAATGGTCATAAGTCACTTTTCCCAGTGCCTTGTAACTTTGAACGGTCACTAAATGAATTGTTGTAAGTCGAGGACTACCTGTATAATTAAATATTAACATATAAGAATGAAGTTTTTGGTGAATTCAAGCTTTAAATTTCTGTTGATATTTTTTAAAATAAATCTTAAATAATGTCTTGTTATCAAACTTCATCCAGACACTTAAGCTAGAATACATGTACTGTAGGTGGAAAGCCAAGGACACAGGTCTTGATAAGCCAGTTTTATTGCTGTATAATCAGAGCAAAAAATGAGCAAGTGAAAACTATAAGCCATTTGTATTCCAATCCCAAGTGTCGGATCTTACCTCTCTTTTTCTCACCTGTTTCTCAACAGAACAGAATTAGTTGCATCTTTCAGGGAGGAACTGTTTAAATTAATACAGTGTTACTGTTACAGAACTGTCTAGTCTTAGGTAATCTCTGCTTTTGACTGCACCTGTTCTTACTCTCATACATACATCATGATAATGTTATATTGAAAATTATTTGAATCTTGAATTTTAGAATACTTTTAATGTATTATGAGATTATAAAGTTGGAAAAGTCATCATGTTCAATTCCCCATTCACTTCAATTCCCCCATTCACTGTTAATGCTGTAAACAAAGCATTGACAACAGCTGTTTTGTTTTAATTGAACACATTAAATGAAAGAGTGCTTATCACCAACAATATATTACCGTATTTGTTTTAGGACATCAATGGAAAATTCAGTAGACATATGCCTTAATAATAATAATAAAGTTGGAAGGGACTTTAGAGGTCATCTAGTCCAACCCTCTGCTCAGGCAGGAAACTCTATACCATTTCAGACAAATGGCTGTCCAGTTTTTTCTTAAAAGCTTCCAGTGTTGGAGTATTCACAGTTTCTGGAGGCAGGTTATTCCACTGTTTAATTGTTCTCATTGTCAGGAAATTTCTCCTTCGTTCTAGGACTAGGTTGCTTCTCTCCTTGGTTACTTTCCATCTGTTGCTTCTTGTCTTGCCTTTGGAGAATAGCTTGACATCCTCTTCTTTGTGGTAAACCCTGAGATATTGGAACACTGCTATCATGTCACCCCTAGTCTTTCTCTTCATTAAACTAGACATATCCAATTCCAGCAACCATTCTTTATATATTTTAGCCTCCAGTCTCCTAATCATCTTTGTTGCTATTCTCTGTACTCTTTCTAGAGTCTCAACATCTTTTTTTACATCGTGGTGACCAAAACTGGATGCACTATTCCAAGTGTGGCCTTGCCAAGTCACTGTAAAGAGGTATTAACACTTCACGTGATCTTGATTCTATCCCTCTTGTTAATGCAGCCTAGCACTTGATTCTATCCCTCTGTTAATGCAGCCAGCACACTGCTGGCTTATATTTAAGTGATTGTCAACTAGAACTCTGAGATCCTTCTCACACTTACTACTATTGAGCAAGGTACCACCTATGCTATACCTGTGCATTTGGGTTTTTTTGTCTAAATGTAGAATCTTATTTTTTTTCACCATTGAATTTCATTTTGTTAGGTATTACTCCTTATGATTTGGAAACATAATTGTATTAATGTAGATAAAATGTCATCTTTTATTTTTTGAAGTCACATCACATTTAGTGATGTATACTTAATATAAATGAAGTATTATTTCAAGGTGTTTCTTTTTCAGAAATACAATTGCCACCCTAGGAATTCCTGTATATTTTGTGTCCAAACTTTGAATTTATTTCTGTTAAAGTTCATTCTGTTGTTTTCAATTCATTTCTTTTCTAACTATAGTGAATTTTAATTTTGTAAGTTATTAGGTATGCCATTTATGTTGTTCTATCTACAGATCTGTATACCGTATATACTTGAGTATAAGCCGACTCGAGTATAAGCCGAGACCCCCAATTTCACCCCCAAAAACTGGGAAAAGTTGTTGACTCGAGTATAAGCCGATCCGCCGTTCTGCAAGCCTCTGCCACCAGCAGAGGCTCGATCCGCCATTTTGCAAGCCTGAATACACAGGAATACCCTGTGTGGCTGCAGCTCTCGGGGAAGCCCTGGCTGTCCGCTTCCTCGCTCCACGCTGCCATTCGGGGCCCGCGCGTTCCCCGGGCAAATCGCGGCGCCCAGCAGGCGAGGAAACACGCCCGCTCCAGTCGCCCCCCCCTTCCCTCAGGAGACGCGAAGCAAGTGACCGCCCGGAGCTTACTGAGGACTTGCGCGCGGCCGAGGCTTCGGTGCTTCCAGGATCGCGCGCACCTCTCCCAAGCCGCCGCCGTCCGGAGACCTGCCGAAGTTTGGGGAGGTTTGGGGAGGTGCGCGCGCACCTCCCCAAACCTCCCCAAACGTCGGCAGGTCTCCGTTCCTCCTGCCGACGTTTGGGGAGGTTTGGGCGCCTCCCCAAACCTCCCCAGGTCTCCGTTCCTCCGCGCAGACCTGCCGACGTTTGGGGAGGTTTGGGCGCCTCCCCAAACCTCCCCAAACGTCGGCAGGGCTCGGTTCCTCCTGCCGACGTTTGGGGAGGTTTGGGCACCTCCCCAAACCTCCCCAGGTCTCCGTTCCTCCGCGCAGACCTGCCGACGTTTGGGGAGGTTTGGGCGCCTCCCCAAACCTCCCCAGGTCTCCGTTCCTCCGCGCAGACCTGCCGACGTTTGGGGAGGTTTGGGCGCCTCCCCAAACGTCGGCAGGGCTCCGTTCCTCCTGCCGACGTTTGGGGAGGTTTGGGCACCTCCCCAAACCTCCCCAGGTCTCTTTTCCTCCGCGCAGACCTGCCGACGTTTGGGGAGGTTTGGGCGCCTCCCCAAACCTCCCCAAACGTCGGCAGGGCTCCGTTCCTCCTGCCGACGTTTGGGGAGGTTTGGGCACCTCCCCAAACCTCCCCAGGTCTCCGTTCCTCCGCGCAGACCTGCCGACGTTTGGGGAGGTTTGGGCGCCTCCCCAAACGTCGGCAGGGCTCCGTTTCTCCTGCCGACGTTTGGGGAGGTTTGGGCACCTCCCCAAACCTCCCCAGGTCTCTTTTCCTCCGCGCAGACCTGCCGACGTTTGGGGAGGTTTGGGCGCCTCCCCAAACCTCCCCAAACGTCGGCAGGGCTCCGTTC
The DNA here is from genome assembly GCF_964194415.1 of Vipera berus. NCBI lineage: Eukaryota > Metazoa > Chordata > Lepidosauria > Squamata > Viperidae > Vipera > Vipera berus. Next base: position 70,471,021 of record NC_138204.1, read on the forward strand.
CTCCTGCCGACGTTTGGGGAGGTTTGGGCACCTCCCCAAACCTCCCCAGGTCTCCGTTCCTCCGCGCAGACCTGCCGACGTTTGGGGAGGTTTGGGCGCCTCCCCAAACGTCGGCAGGGCTCCGTTCCTCCTGCCGACGTTTGGGGAGGTTTGGGCACCTCCCCAAACCTCCCCAAACTTTGGCAGGTCTCGGACGGCGGTGGCTTGGGAGAGGTGCGCGCGATCCCGGAAGCACCAAAGCCTCGGCCGCGCACAAGTCCTCGGTAAGTTTTTTTGTTGACTGGAGTATAAGCCGAAGTGGAATTTTTCAGCCCAAAAAGTGGGCTGAAAAATTCGGCTTATACTCAAGTATATACGGTATTTTATAAGGATTTTCTCCACATTTTCACCTGTTACGAATCAAAATATTAAAGAATAAGGGCCCAAGACCAATCATGTAGCACCCTATTTGAAGTCTCTCTTTAGTTGAATTATTTATGAGCACACTTTAAATATGGTTTTCAAGCCAGCTGTGTCCTGTTATGCATCCACACTTATCTAATTTGATAATTAAAACTATTATGGGAAAAAATTGCTGAAATCAAAATATGATGCATCGATAGCATTGTAATTTGCTAAAGAAATAACATAGTTAAAAAAATGAGATGACCAATTTTTGTCGAATTACCATACTGTTGTTAAGGTGCTTCTAGATCATTGGTTTATCTGTTTCAAATTTACCCAGGAATCCATGTCAGAAAGCCAATGTACAGTTCTTGGGGTTATTTTTCCTATCTTCTTTTGAGGACAGAGACCACTTTTGCTCTCTTTGATCATCTGGCAACTAGCCTTTTTCCAGCATTTCACAAAAATAATATATAAAGGTTCAGCCAGACTATAATGTGTCCTTTTGTGCTATAGGAGGGGCATTATCTTGCCTTAGGTATATAAGCACAGTCAAGAAAAAAGGAATCCCTCAGTATATTTTTATTGGAATCAATTTTTGATTCTGTGCTTTCCACAGTAGTTGAAGAACTGTTGATTACTTGCAGTTGGTCAAATGAATTCAGAATGTATCTGGGATAATAATATAATTTTAGGATTCATAAGTTCAGAAATGCTGTTTGCCAATAATATTGTAGTTCTTAACATATAGACAACTGACATTGATTTGGTATGCGACATAGTTACATGAATGTGTAAAGAGTAATTCATTGAAAAAGGTTTTAGTAGAGACAAAAGGTTTTTCTTCTTCAACCTTAGAATAATTCAGTTGTTGATCCTTGAATAAGAAAAGATTATCTTTAAATTCTGAAGAGCCTTTGATGGATTAAACTCAGGCACAAGCTAAGAAGAGATTTTGTCCAGAGTTACTGAATGCAATGTGCAATTAAAATATTTTATGGAAATGCCTGTATGTTACCTAAATGATTAGTTTTTCCATATGCAATGCACTGCACGAAGTCTAACAGATGAAAAAGCTAAAGAAAAAAACAGTAAATATTTTGAAAATTTGAACCAACTTTTTATATAAAAAAGTTTACAAGGGTGTAATTGTAATTAAAACAAAGTTTATTAAATAATTAATTTAACCATTAGATTATTAGTTTTCACCATAATTTGGAAAAGTATATATATTTCTCTTTCCAGAACTCAAATTGTGGCATTAAAGGAAGATGGAAGCTAACAGCTTTCTAATATAGGTAGTCCTCAATTTACGACCACAACTGAGCCCAAAATTTATGTTGCTAAGCGAGATGTTTATTAAGTGAATTTTGCCCCATTTTACAACCTTTCTTGTCACAGTTGTTAAGTGAATCAGTTGTTAAAATTAGTACCGCAGTTGTTAAATGAATATGGCTTCCCATTGACTTTGTCAGGAGGTCGCAAAAGGGGTTCACATGATCCCAGGACTCTGCAACTGTCATAAATATGAGTCAATTGTCAAGCATCCAGATTTTGATCATATGACCATGGGAATGCTGCAATGGTGGTAAGTATGAAAAATGGTGATATATCACTTTTTTTCAGTGCCGTTGTAACTTAACGGTCACTAAATGAACTGTTGTAAGTCAAGGACTACCTGTATAAATAATGCACTGTGTAATGTTTTCATGATACTGGACATTCCATTCCATTTCTGTACTGTGATAAATGTTACTTAAATTAAATGATAGAAATGAGGGAGGAAAAAGAAACATGGATTATTATCAGTGTCCTGTCATTTAGAGGAGATAAACTGGCTGAAGTGGAATAATTCAATGAAGTTGTATGTAGTAAGGGTGTTTACCTAAGAATAATCGTGTTCTCTAGTCGTTAAAATATTGTTTTGCGTAGCTTCATTTACTTCACACAGTGCTGTTTATTTGCAGCAGTTTATTCTCACTGTGAAGGGACGCGGTGGCTCAGTGGGTTAGGATGCTGAGCTTGTCGATCAGAAGGTCGGCAGTTTGGTGGGTCGAATCCTGAGTGCCGCGTAACAGAGTGAATGCCTGTTAGTCGTCCCAGCTTCTGCCAACCTAACAGTTCGAAAGTACGTAAAAATGCAAATAGAAAAATAGGGACCACTACATTGGGAAGGTAACAGCGTTCCGTGTGCCTTTGGCGTCTAGTCATGCCGGCCACGTGACCACGGAGACGTCCTCGGACAAGCGCTGGCTCTTCGGCTTTGAAACGGAGATGAGCACCGCCCCCTAGAGTTGGAAACGACTAGCATGCATGTGCGGGGGAACATTTACCTTTACCTTTATTCTCACTGTCAGGAAATTTCTCCTTAGTTCTTGGCAGGAGTTTCCAAGTGTTACCTCTTATCCCATCCTCAGGTGCTTTGGAAAATAAGTTGACCCTCTCTTCTCTGTGGCAGCCCCTCGAAGACTGCTATCAAGTCATTCTTAATCCTTCTAGTCCCTGGTTTAAGAACGTTTGACTTACGGACAACTTCTAGATATGAACTGTCTATTAGTAAAAATGGTCCTTCCTTGAGTCAACAAAGTGCTGAGGCTGCACAATGCTTTCAGAAAGTACTGAAACCTCACATTTCAAATATACAGGTGTTTCCTGCAGTTTCTGAAAGGCTTCAACACTTTGTCAGCTTAAGAAAGGACAGTGCTGACCACCATTTTTAGTAATAGGCAGTCTGTTTGTAAGGTTAAAGAGAGAGTTAGGGAATAAAACTCATTTTTAGCCTGCAGACTGCCTGTATTTTAACTAAAGGCAGCTCCAATATTTTTATGCATCCGTAATCTATGCCTAAGGGGACGCGGTGGTTCAGTGGGTTAGGACGCTGAGCTTGTTGATCAGAAGGTCGGCAGTTTGGCGGGTCGAATCCTGAGTCCCGCGTAACAGAGTGAGCGCCTGTTACTCGTCCCAGCTTCTGCCAACCTAGCAGTTTGAAAGCACGTAAAAATGCAAGTAGAAAAATAGGGACCACTACGGTGGGAAGGTAACAGCGCTCCGTGCGCCTTTGGCATCTAGTCATGCCGGCCACATGACCGCGGAGACGTCCTCGGACAAGCGCTGGCTGTTCGGCTTTGAAACGGAGATGAGCACCGGCCCCTAGAGTCGGAAACGACTAGCACGCACGTGCGGGGGAACCTTTACCTTTACCTTTTTTAATCTATGCCTAACAACTGTGTCTCAAGCTTGCTTGCTTGCTTATTTGTTTGTTTGTTTATTTATTTGTGGATGACAGAACAGATGATATTGTGCCTCAGAAGCTAAGTGTCTGTTTACCATCCCCATAAAATGGTGATATTTTTCTGTATTTAAGATAAGCAAATTTGTTCCCTTGTGTCATAGATGGTTATTCAACACTTTTGCAGCAGCAAATGTATTTCTCTTTAAGATGTCAAAAGAACAATTCTTTTCTCCCTTGCAGCAGATTAAAACAGTTTTTTTATTGTTGCTATTCTTTCTTTCCCTTTTTGTTAATCATTGCTTCATTAATGGAAGAAGGCTTATTTCACTGATTATCCACTTCATTTGAATAGTAAATGAAAACAACGTCCGCCCAAGTCACATTTGCTTAAAGAAAAGCAGATCTTTTTGGAAACACTTTTTAATAACTTGCAATAAACATTGATAGCCAGAAGAACATAACTGTTGGTAACCTAGTAGGTATGTTTGCAAAAAGAAGAAACCTAAGTGGGCTATCTAATACAGGTGATCTTCATTTAGTGACTATTTTGTTTAGTAACCATTCACAGTGATGGAAAAATGATGAAAAGTAACATAATGACCATTCCTCACATTTATGACCTTTTCAGGTCTGAAAGCCAAAGGCAAGCTGAAGTAGAATCATGAGAATTGCACTTTTGCTTAGGAATCATTCCACTTAGCTGCAAGTCCTCATTGTGATTACTAACTCAGAATCACCTGTAAACAACTTGTTATGCATATTATGCTTATTGCTATTTTGCAGATATATTTCCCATTAAACTGTTTGGTCACAAGTATATGAGTGGAGATGTGACCAAACCAGAAATGGAAAACAATTTTGCAGAATAGCAATAAACTTACTGCATTGTATGAGTAGTAATGATATCCAGTTTGATGCAGTGGTTAAGGCACCAGGCTAGAACCTGGGAAACCATGGGCTTTAATCCTGTCTTAGGCTCAAAGCCAGCTGGTGGACTTTGGGCCAGTTCACCCTCAGCCCTAGAAAGGAGGAGGCAGTGGCAAATGATTTCTGAAATCTTGCCAAGAAATCTGCAGGGACTTGTCCAGGTGGTCATCAGAAGTCAAGGCTGACTCAAAAACGCACACACACAATCACACATAAGTTGTATTGAATGACACTTTATTGAAATGTAGTAGCAATGGAACTTTAAACATAGGTACTTAACATTTACAAAGTAAATGAAACAAATTTATTGAAAAAAGGTCCGAGACATACTTTGCTATCAATAAAACTGAGACAAAATTAAATGTTAGACTGGCCTTTGGGCATAGGATGTGGGAACAGAAAATCCTTGCTTAGAGACCACAATTGGAACCAGCAACTCTGTCAAGAAGTGCTGGATTGCTAAGTAAAAAAATCTCACGATTGTGCCAAACTTACAATATTGCTTCCATCATTAACAATTGTTAAGTGAGACGTCATGTGACTGCAACTTCTTTACTTTCCATTAATTCTGCTTGTTGGAAGACAGTTTAAGCTTGCAAAGATGTCTGTAGGAATGCACACAAGTCTGAGCCTTGGAGTCTCTTTTAAATGTGTGCAACTGCTATCAATCACCAATTCTAGGCAACAGAAGCTTTTTATTTAAACTAGATGGCCTCTCTCTATGGGCCGTTTTATTCTACCAAGTTAAAGTGTTAACCACCCATCCTTAAATCAATATAAATGCTACCATAAGATTGTTACTCCTGTTGCTAATTTCTGTCTGGTCTTTTCTGCATCAATTCCAAAGCACTATGAAAATGGTATTGTCCTGCTGGGTGAGTTTCTCTTTTTTCATCCTTTTTCAGTATATCACCAGCAAGGAACAAATGAAGGCACTTCAGCAAGAACGGTGAAGGACTAATTACAAGAATCTGTTTTTCTAGTGGGTTTGTCTATCCCAGGGGTCGGCAACCTGAAACAGTGAAAGAGCCACTCGGAACTGGTTCCCTCACAAAAGAAAAAACTGGGAGCCACAAAGAAGGATGCGCATGCGTGTGCATGCGCAAAACAAAAGGCTTGACAGAACAGTGGAGCCTAACGGGAGACATGCAGCCGCCCTGCCCCCTCTGCTCTCATTCACTCGCCTTTGCATGGAAAAGCTTCTCTCTCGCTCTCATTCACTCATGTTTTGTTTGCAAAAGCTTCTCTCTCGCTCTCTTATTCCCTCACTTTTGCTCTAAAAAGCCTCTTTCACACTCTCATTCACTCACACTGCTCAAAAAACGTTTCTCTCTCGCTCTCATTCACTCACCAACTCAAAAGGCCAGCCGCGGCGCCTCCATTGACTTCCATGGGGACGCTTGGCAATTAAAACCACTGCTGCTACTGCTAACGTCTTCACTTGCTGCTTGGTTCCGATTTAACCTGAGAATCCCCGGATGCCACTGCTGGAGGTGGAGGAGGCTGCCTGGGTTCAGCCGTAGCAGAAGCCAACGACAGTAGCAGTGGAGGCTGCGGTGAGAGAGACGCTGGAGGTCTGCTGCATCTCTGTCAGCCTCCGGCTCACCTGCAGAAACATCCCCATGCCGGCCCCCATGGCAGCAGCGAGCCCCAAGGAGTGGGTAATTGCTCTGCCGGCGGCGGCTTCTGTTGGGGCAGCCTAGTGCGCTTGCTGAGACGCTGGAGCATGTTTGGCGGCAGGAGTAGGAATGCCTGCCTGCTGGGCGGAAAAAACAGGTTGGTGGCGGCGGCTGCTTTTCAGGCAGCTTAGTGCCCTTGCCGAGATATGGAGGTGCTCTAGACCCGCGCTCCGCTCCTCCCCACAGTTGGTGACTCTGAACAGCTGGCCCCGACGAGCCCGTCGGTGGAGGTCGGGGCCAGTGGTACAGAGTTGTCAGCTGATCAGCGGCCCTGTGTATGCATCCTCCCGGGCCCACGGGAGATCTGGTGACTCTGTAAGGCCGGCCCCGAACTTCACAAGTGGAAATCGAGGGAGATTGCCAGGAACACGAGATCGGTGTTTCTCCACGCGCGCTGATCTCGCGCTCCTTACAGTCTCCCTCTCTGTTTCAGCTTACTTTCTGCATTTGGGACGAAGACTCGAGATTCAGCGTTTCTCCATGCGCTGATCTCGTGCTCCTTACAGTCTCCCTCTCTTTGTTTCAGCTTGCTTTCTGCATTTGGGACGAAGACTCGAGATTCTGTGTTTCTCCGCACGCTGATCTTGCACTCCTTACAGTCTCCCTCTCTTTGTTTCACCTTGCTTTCTGCATTTGGGATGGAGAAACACCAAATCTCGAGTATTCGTCCCAAATACTTGCCTTCTGTAACGCAAGCAACTGTTACGGCTCAGCAGAGGGAATGGGCGTTTTTCCGTGCATGCTGATCAGTGGGCGCAGAGAAATGCCGAATCTCGAGTCTTCATCCCGAAGGGCACTAAGCTGCCTGAAAAGCAGTCGCCACTGCTGCCGCCACCAAGCGTTCTGTTTTTTCCGCCCAACAGGCAGGCGTTCCTACTTCTGCCGCCAAAGATGCTCCAGTGTCTCGGCGAGCGCACTAGGCTGCCCCAACAGCAGCCGCCACTGGCAGAGCGATTGCCCGCTTCTTGGGGCTCGCTGCTGCCATGGGGGCTGGCATGGGGATTTGTTTCTGCAGGTGAGGCGGAGGCTGACGGAGATGCGGCAGACCTCCAGCGTCTCTCTCGCCGCAGCCTCCACCGCTAGTGCCGTTGGCTTCTGCTACGGCCGAACCCGGGCAGCCTCCTCCACCCCCAGCAGTGGCATCCGGGGATTCTCAGGTTAAATCGGAACCAAGCAGCAAGTGAAAAAGTTAGCAGTAGCAGCAGTAGCGGGAGTGGTTTTAATTGCCAAGCGTCCCCATGGAAGTCAATGAGAGCAAAATAAGCTTTTGCGAGGAACGTGTGAGTGAATGAGAGAGCGAAGATAAAAGCTTTCTTTTTATCCCTTTCTTCCAACACCACCTTCCCCCTGGTCGTTTCTCCCAAGTCACCAACCTTCACAGTTCCCTGCCACTAGCAAGAACCATCTTTTTGAGTTTTTTACTCTTTTTCCAGGCTAAGGGAGTGCTCTGCTGATGTAGGAAAAGCGAAGCAGGGACCCTGCTGGCTCTCCAGAATAGAGGGGCCGCTTCCTAATAAATGTGGCTGATCAGTCTTAGTTTCTTCTGCAAGGAATGATTGGGGGAGGGGTGCATTTGCTTCACCCTTTCCTCCCCCAAAAGGTTCCCTGCTTGGAAGGAGGAACGTGAAAGGGGTGGCTTTTGGTTTCTTTCTAATGGACAGAGTGGTGCCGAATGGGTATTAGGGAGGGTGCAGATTGGGAAGGGGGATTGCGTCTTTCCTCATCCAGCAAAACTGGTAAGAGAAAGCTTGTGGGCTGACCAACTAAGCTGCTAAATCCCCTCTTTCTAGCAGACACTCCTCACTGGGAAGAAACCTTGGCAATGAACGGATTTGGAGGTGCGCATGCGTGTACACACACACACATAACTCCCCCTCCCCGGCATGCCCCATCTGACCGACCTTTACAGCAGTCCTCCTGTCTTTTCCTCCGCTGCCACCATGTGTAGTCCGAGGAAGAAAAGAGGTTTGTGGGCAGTCCCACAAACAGCTTGTGGGAAGTCCCACAAACCAAAGAACTTCAACCAATCAATTCAAGCTTCGCAAGTTTTTTTCCCCATGAGAGGTTTGAATTGATTGGTTGAACTTTTTTAGTCCCACTTTTTTTTGGGGGGACTGCACATGGCAGAGGACTGGGAGGCGCAGGAGATGGCTGAACGAGCCGCATGTGGCTCCGGAGCCGCGGGTTGCCGAACCGTGGTCTATTTCTTCTGTAGTACCTATATTCTTGAGATCTCCCATGTTATGGGAAATAAAGAAAAGTGTGAAAAATTGACAAAAAAAGAAAATCATCTCAGAAGTGTCATTCTTTGTAATCTCTCATAGAAAAATTATGTTCTCAGATGATAGAATTTTAGGAACTTTAGCTAAAACTACATAATTTATTCTGGTTTTTTATAGCCATTTATTCAACTGTTCATTTATGTGTTTTCATCGCCATATGTCCATTTTCTGGCTGTGATGTCGAACATACAATAATACAACATAGAATAACAGGTTGGAAGGAAACTTGGACATCTTCTAGTCCAACCCCCCCTGCTCAAGAAGGGCATGGATACACACACACACACACACACACACACACACACACACACACACACACACTAGAGAGAGAGAGAGAGAGAGAGAGACAGACAGACAGAGACAGAGACAGAGACATATGCATACATGCATACATACAGTATAAGAGGCCCTATATTAAAGCATAACTTTAATATTTTCTGTCTCATTGTGATTTGCAAAGAAGTGTTCAAAGCATTACGAATGAAGCAGTGGGGATCTGGAGAAGAGGTCTTCAGTAGCAGATAAATTATACAGCTTTTAAAGAACATTATGAAAAAGCAAATTAAAACTAACAGCTTTATAGGCAAAGGTATCTTTTCAGTGTTCTTATATTTACATAATTTAAAACACTGTTGATTTTGATTAAAGTTACCATCTGGTTTATTTGAGATTCAGTACAAAAAAGGAAGAAATAGTGTGTTCAAAAATTTATTGCTGAGAGGAATGTTTATGGTATTTTTCCTGGATCCAGCTTCTTGAAAGCTTGGCATGTTTTTCAGATAAAACCCCATGTTATGCACAAAAATTTTAAACCACCAGAAACCTTTCAATTATTACATAGACATATCAGGGCCATTACATAAAGTATTGTTTTGTAAGCATTCTAGGACAAAGTGTTCCTGTCTGTAATAAAATCATGATGCTGTCATGTCTGTCATATTTAATACAGAATGAAAACTGTTCCCCTGTCTTCAAGTAATTGGAGTAGAAAGGCATCCACAGCTAGCTTACTGTATATACAAATATTTTTTGTAAATATCAAATTAGACCTTTCATCTTTCTCTGCTTTAATTTTTGTTACTTTGACACTGTAGATAATACGTAATATATGGGATATGAGTTTTAATACAAATGATGTAAATTAGGTATTTATTTACTTGTTATATTAGTGTAAGGTTTTCTAACTTGTTTGGACCAGATAAGTTTCAGTACATTCTCATAAGTACACACAACACCTTTCAATTATTTTGGATCATGTTTTAATCAAAGAAATCTGGGGAATAATTCTGTAGAGTATCAAACTGAGATCTTTGTCATTCTGCTACCCAAGATCCTTTGTAATGATGGTATGAAGAATTAGACCTGGCATTTCCTTGCAAGCAGCATGACTTTCAACATAACTACAAATACTGACCTATCTAACAAAGTTAATCAAATTTTTATATATATTTTTATTGCACCTAGTGCTATGTTTTCAGGAATGTAAGTAGTATACTTCCAATATGTAATGTCACCAATGGGAAAAAAAGTTTCTTTGGAATAATTGATGATGAAAACTTGCAAAAATTATGCTCCACAATCTTCCAAGGAACTCAGTGCAATGTGAGTTCTACAGAGATCTAAGGTGCATAATCTCTCTCTCTCCCCCCCCTCACCACACTTGTAGTTTTTGTATTTTTGCAGATTAATAAGCTGTATATTAGAATCCTTTTCCAGAAATAGTTTTTTAACAGAGCTGTGCATGCCTCAGAAATTGATTTGAATCTCCCGCAAAGCATAAGGCCTTTCATTAAAGTGGTCTGGGGTTTTTTTCTCCACACTTTCATATGAGCTCTAAAACAATCAAGCAAGCCAACTAACAAAAAATGTAGCTGCTTTAAGAAACCCACTTATTAATGCAATTCTTAAAGCGGCAACAGATTTTTACAGGCTCCCATAAAAGCACGAAAAAGCGAGGCTTGCAGATCTGTGCTGTGCTTCTGTGAGGGCTGAAGCAGTTCTTCCTAATTATTTTCAAACTATACCCAACTCCATGAATAATATCAGTACAGTAACTTTTAGCAATAACAAAGCTCTGTACTGTCATATAGAATTACTATATTACTTGTGAATAAAATAGTTGCTATACATTGTGCTGTACATTGTGTGGCATGATGACTTAGCGGTAAGATGCTGGGCATGTCGGCTGCAAAGTCAACAGCCCAAGTTCAAGATCCAGGTGCCGTGGGACAGGATGAGCTCCTGTTCTCACCCCGGCTCCTGCCAGCCTACCTGTTTGAATGTATGCAGGTGCGAATAGATAAATAAGTACCACATCAGTGGGAAGCTAACAGTGCTCCATGATGTCATGTGGGTCACATGACTGTGGAAACGTCTTCAAACAGTGCTGGCTCAGTGGCCTTAAAACGGAGATAGTCAGCTGTAGATAGCAAAGTAAAATCAGCAAGGATTCCTTTACCTTTTTATACATTGTGCCATCCATGTGTTATTTTGATTTAATTCCCGGAGTATTTTAGGATTTCTTTTGTAATTCATATAGCACGAAAAATCCACTCATGAAATTTCTTAGCTCAGTTTCTGACTGTTAAGAGATGACTATGTGCTATGTTTCTACCTGGCTGAAATTCAGTTTCTGACAGAGCAGTGTGTGTGCATCATCTTCATATGCCAAAGAAAATAACTTCAGGAATTTTGCATTGGAATTTTCTATTTCTTTCCTTTGTCTTGAGCAGCTATGGAGGATATAATTGCAGGAATGAGAGCAAATCTGTTTCCAGAAGTACAGTATATATTCTATTCAATATCGCCCATTAATTGTTAAAATTTGTATATTGCAGTTTTGTTCCTTATTACCTGTGACTCAGTCTGCTTTAGTTTAACTTTGCATGCTTTCACTTATAAAACACATTGTAAATCACATTGAATAGAAATTCTTCAGGCAGCTTTTTTTTCCAGTATTATCTAATTTCTAATGTGTTGTTGTATTATGAACAATAGAAATATAATGCTTGTAAATCGGGTTTAGTATCAGAGTGATATGCAGACTATGGACAGTTTTGGTCACTGTCAATGTTGGCTGATAAATATCATACCTTTGATGTGGCTGACTGGCAGATGCTACTCTTTTGGGGAAAACTGTAATAGTTCTAAAGGTAAAAGGTAAAGGTTCTCCCACACATGCGTGCTAGTCGTTTCCAACTCTAGGGGCTGGTGCTCATCTCCGTTTCAAAGCCGAAGAGCCAGCGCTTGTCCGAGGACGTCTCTGTGGTCATGTGGCCGGCATGACTAGACGCCAAAGGCTCACGGAACGCTGTTACCTTCCCACTATAGTGGTCCCTATTTTTCTACTTGCATTTTTTACATGCTTTCGAACTGCTAGGTTGGCAGAAGCTGGGACAAGTAACAGGCGCTCATTCTGTTATGCGGCACTCGGGATTCAACCCGCCAAACTGCCGACCATTTGATCAACAAGCTCAGCGTCCTAACCCATTGAACCACCGCGTCCCATAATAGGAGCCCCTCGCCTGGCAGCCCGGAGAAAGCGGTCGTCTGAGCGGCCGCTGCCCGACAGGCCATCATCGCCACAGTTGGTTCCAGTTTTTATTCCGTTTCCCTTGTTGGATGGGGTGGGGTGGTTGGTTCGTTATAAAGAATAATAGTTCTACAGAGGATTATTAGCAATCAGAGCCACAACATAAGATGTGCAGGAAGCTGAGGTTTTTCTACTCTATATATCCTTTATACTGCCTTTGTAATCTGATGGGCACATGGGGAATTAACCATAGATGAAAATCTCAACCAGATTTGTATGACTCAGGGAGCCATGCCTGAAATAAATAAACCTTTAAAAATTGTAGGTACCCTTTTCAATTTAAGTTAGCTGTTGATCCAAGTTCACACTCTATTATTCATGACCATACCATGATTTCACACTCTGTAAGAAGTAACTTGCCATTACCTATTAAAGAAGATCCATTAATTATGCCCCCCCCGAAGCCTGAGTTTGCTCTGGACCTTGGGACGCCTCTGCTCCAGGGCTTTGGAGCAGAGCAGGACGCAGCAACCATCCCTGCCAGCAAGAGTGAACTTTGGATTACTTGGATGCAGGCAGAGCTGTACAGGAGAATCATGTCAGAGCAAGTATATGATCTTTAACTCAGTGGATTTTGTGGAGATTTTTAAAAGTGAAAGTGTGCAACAGAATTGAGTGGGCGAAAATGGCTGCCAAATCATCTAAAGTTCCCAGAAGCGCGGGGGCTTCCCCGGTGCAGCAATGTTCGTTACAGGCTTTAATGCCCCCTCCCCCTGCACCTGCACTAGCTTTGACAGTAAAAGATTTGCAGGATGTTTTGCAAGAGGCTTTGAAAAAGCAATCCCAACAATTAGCTGAACTTATGGAAGAGAAGCTTACAGAAATGAGGGCAGACATCTTACTTGCATTTCAAGGCATGGGCGTTTGTGTTGAACGTTTGGATGAGAGAGTGGAAGAACTTAGCCAAAATAATATCAGATTAGATGCTAAAATGACGGATGCTGAAACTGTGATGGATAAGATTGATGATGATTTAACCTTGGTGCAGTACCACGAGATGGAGTTCGCCGTGAGAATCAGAGGCTTAAAAGAGGATTCTAAGGAAAATTTGAAAAAAGTAGTTTCAGAAGCCCTGGAAGGTGTTTTGGGGCGTCCAGCAGAAGATGATATGGTGGATATAGATAAAATATTTCATGTTAATTCATGGATTGCAAGACAAAGGAAATTACCTAGAGATGTAGTGGTTTATTTTACAAAGAGAGCAATTAGAAATGAGGTTATTCAAGCTTTTTATAATAGTAAATTTGCAATTGCAGAGCAAGAAGTTTTAATTTTAAAAGAGATCCCTCCAAGAATTTTAAGGAGAAGGAAGGAGTTTGCTTTTTTGGCAGAAGAATTAAGAAGACGGGATATTCAGTTCAGATGGGAGATTCCAGTGGGTATGGTGGTGATGTATGCAGGCACGAGACATTGTCTTCTTACAGTGTTACAGGCACGTGATTTCTATGCCAATATTTTAAAGGCAGTCCCTATACCACTTTTGGAATCTAAAAAGAACGGTGAAGGAGAGTGTCAATCACAAAGTAAGAATGTACAAGGTGCTGAAGGAGTTATGCAGCTGAAAGATGGAGAATTCCAGAAAGTTACAGGACTGGATCAAATTTCAGTATCATCGGAGGAGGTTAGAGACCAAAGAATGACACGTGCTGCTGCTAGACGAATGAGACAAGAGCAAGAACAGCAGAGAGTTATGACGGCACCTCAAAAACTTACTTACAGTGAAGCAGTGGGAGGAGCGTGACCAAAGAGAGTGCAGGTGATTTTGGAAGAGGCACTCCAAAAGCTTCAGGTCGCAAAAGATGGCGACAAAGCTTCTAACCTGGAATGTTAATGGTCTAAATTCACCACATAAGAGAAAGAAAGTATTTCAATATCTAAAGCAATTTAAAAATGATGTTATTTGTTTACAAGAAACACATATTAGAGCGACGGATCAAAAGTATTTGGTAAACTTGAGGTTGGGTATACAGTATTGCTTCTGCGACTGATAAGAAAAATGGAGTGGTTATTTACGTTAAGAATACTTTGACAGCGACTTTAATTGAAGCAGATAAACAAGGAAGATATGTTATGATTGAACTATTAATAGAAGGCAAGAAAACGCTTTTGGTTGGACTATATGCTCCTAATCAACAACAAGGAGATTTTTACAGTTTATTACACAGCGAGATCATTCAGTGGGATTATAAATTTTTATGGGAGATTGGAATGGTGTTTTGAATGTACAAATGGACAAGGGAGGTCTTTTTAAAAGCATCCCAAGTCATGCTAAACTGCCTAAATCTTTTTTTGAGATGAAGGATGACCTGGAATTGAGAGATGTTTGGAGAGAAAGGAACTTGCAAGAAAAAGACTTTACTTTTTTCTCCGACAGGCATCAACCTTTTTCTAGGATTGATTTTGTATTAACTACTAATGATTTTTTTTCTAGGATTAAGAAGATCAAGATTTGTCCAAGAACTATATCTGATCATAGTCCAGTATGGTTAGAGATAGAAAAAGATAATAGAGATAGATGGTCTTGGCATTTAAATGAAAATTTGTTTAGATACCAGGAAAATGTGGAAGAGTGTAAAAAACAGATGAAGGAATTTTTTAAAATTAATATGCATAAAGGTACTTCTATTGAGATGGTTTAGGATGCAAGTAAAGCTTATATGAGAGGTGTATTAATATATTTGAACAATAAACATAGACGTAAATTGGAATTTAGGAGGAAAGAATTAGGATGAAATTAAGGAAAAAGAAAAGGCTTTAATTCTGAATCCATCTGATGGGAAGATTAAAGAGGTAATTAATTTATTAAGGGGTCAGTTTGATAAGTTAATGGCAGATCAAGTGGCAACTAACTTATGGTATGCTAGACATAATACTTTTTGTAATGCTAATAAACCAGGTAGATGGTTACCTTACTTGTTAAGGAAGAAGCAAAGGGCTTCTAATATAGATAGAATAGAATATAAGGGTAAAGTAGTGTACCAGCAGAGTCTTATTAAAAAGACTTTAGTTGATTTTTATTCTAAGCTGTATGCTAGAGATAAGATTAGAGATGTAGATATAGATGATTATTTGACAAAAGCTAATGTTCCTGTTCTTACGCAAGAACAAAAGGAAGGGATGAATCAATGGATAACTGATGAAGAAATTTTTTTAGCAATCAAACAATTAAAAGTGGGTAAAGCGCCGGGTACTGACGGTTTGACTGCCGTGTATTATAAAAACTTACAGTTAGAAATGGTGAAACCTTTAAGGGAATTGTTTAAGACAATTCAAATGGGAGGAGGGGTACCTCCATCCTGGAAGACTGCTTTTATTTCCTTGATTCCGAAGGAAGATCAGGATGCTACCTAAGCTAAAAATTATAGGCCAATATCGCTTTTGAATACTGATTACAAGATATTTGCAAAAATCTTAGCGAATAGATTAATGAGGGTAATACAACAAGTGATTCATGATGATCAAACTGGATTTATAAGTGGTAGACAAATGAAGAATAACGTGAGAGATATTGTAGACTTATTGGAATTTTTGGATGCTGAAAAAGCCTTTGATCAATTGGATTGGCAATTTTTGATGAAAGTATTAGAGAAAATGGAATTTGGGGACAAATTTTTACAACCAATTAGGGCAATATATCAAAAGCAAACAGCCCGTATAATAGTTAATAATAGTTTGACTGAACTATGTAGTATTGAAAAGGGCACAAGGCAGGGGTGCCCGTTGTCACCTCTATTATTTGTTTTAACATTGGAAATATTACTGATTAAAATACGTGACTCGGAAAAAATTAGGGGAATTCAAATAAGAGATCAGGATTACAGATTGAGGGCGTTTGCAGATGACCTGGTTGTTACAGTAACCCAGCCGGATTATTCAGTTGTAGAATTGATGGAGATAATAATGCTATATGGGAAAGTTTCTGGATTTAAGATCAACATACAAAAAACTAAAATATTGTCTAAAAATATGACAGTATCACAAAAGGCTGTTTTAGAAGAACTAACGGGATTTGAAATAGTTAAAAAGATTAAATATTTGGGGATATATCTGTCAGCCTCAAATGTGAAGTTATATAAAAATAATTATGAAATGTTATGGGGAAAAATACAAAAAGAATTAGATAGTTGGAAAAAATTACAATTATCCTTATTGGGAAGAATTGCAGCAGTGAAAATGAATGTTTTGCCAAAATTTTTATTTTTATTTCAAATGATACCTATACTTAAAAAGGATTTAAATTTGGAGGAATGGCAAAAAGGAATTAATAAATTTGTCTGGGCAGGGAAAAAGCCACGAGTTAAATTTAAGATAATGCAAGATACGCGTGAAAGAGGTGGTCTTAAAATGCCTAATTTTAAATTATATTATGAGGCTGCTGCTTTGTCAGTGATAAGTGACTGGTTTAATTTAACACAAGGGAGATTATTAAATCTTGAGGGTCATGATTTGTTATTTGGTTGGCATGCATATTTATTGTGAGATAAGAATGTGGATAATGTGTTTAAGATACATATTTTAAGGTATGCTCTGTTGCGAGTTTGGAAAAAGTATAGACATAAGTTAAATTATAAGATACCCATTTGGGCAATACCTAAACACGCAATAGAAAATATAAATGTGGGATTTAAACATGATGAGACTACATATAAGGAAATCTTAAGTTTAGAGAGGAATGTATGGCAATTAAAGCCATATAATATTTTAAAAGAAGAAAAAATTGTAGAAACTTGGTTTCAGTATGGGCAATTACAGGCTAGATGGAAAGAGGACCAGAAAGTTGGTTTTTCGATGACTGATGAAAATTTGGTAAAACAAATTAGAGATCAAGGTCAAGCACATATAAAAAGGATATATAATGCATTGATAGAAATTGATTCAAAAATGGAACTTGTTAAAGATTGTATGATAAAGTGGGCTCACAATTTTCAAGAAGTTATAACAATGGACACTTGGGAAAAGATCTGGGTTAGAAATGTAAAATTTACACAGACCCAAAACTTAAGAGAGAATTTTTATAAAATGTTTTATAGGTGGCATCTAGACCCTAAAAAATTAGCAAGTATGTATCCGAACTGCCAGCCCAAATGTTGGAGGTGTGGTTGTGAGGATGCAACGTATTTTCATATATGGTGGACTTGTAAAAAGGTTAAAGCTTTTTGGATTAAAATTTGGTGGAATATGCAAAAGATATTTAAGAAAAGGATAAAGTTTTCTCCGCAATTGTTTTTATTGGGTATTATTACAGATACTACTATTATAGATACTAAGTTGATGTTGAATTTAATTACGGCAGCGAGACTTTTAGTAGCGCAATATTGGAAGAAGGAAGAACTGCCGACTATAGAAGAGTGGACTTTAAAAGTTTCTAACTTGGCAGAAATGGCAAAGATTTCAGCGTATTTGAAAGACCAATCACAACAGAGATACATTGTGGAATGGAGGAGTTGGACTGAATATATTCAGAATAAATATGGGACTAAAAAGTTTCATTTAGCATTTGAATAAGTAGTGGATCTATATGATGTATAACTAGTTAGTAGTTATTTTATTAATATTTTGACGATGGCGAGTTAAAATGCGATAGAATTTAATGTTTTATTGTTGTTAGCATATTTTAGATTATGCTTGTTTGTATTTTTATACCCTGTATTCAGCTCTGGGAAGTCGGGGAGGAGGGACGGGAGGGTAGGGAGGGGTTGGGGAGAGGGGAGGGGGAGGAGGGGGGGTTGTATTTAAAAATGTATTGTAAAACTTTTCAATAAAAAAAAGAAGATCCATTAATTATGCAGAATTTCTGACTGTTAAATCATTACTACTCCTGGAAGGGGGGGGACCCTGGAGGACTGTACTCAAAAATAACATTGGTTCTTCTATGTCAGGGGTCAGCAACCTGAAACAGTGAAAGAGCCACTTGGAACCGGTTTCCTCACAAAAGGAAAAACTGGGAGCTGCAAAAAATGTGTGCGCATGCGCGTACATGCGCATATGCGCAGAACAGGGTTTCACTGAAGAGTGGAGCCAAGGTGAGATATGCACTAACCCTGCATATTTGAATTGATTGGTTGAAATTTTTTAGTCCCATTTTTTTGGGGGGGGACTGCACATGGCAGAGGACTGGGAGCCGCAGGAGATGGCTGAAAGAGCCGCATGTGGCTCCGGAGCCGCGGGTTGCAGACCTGTGTTCTATGTCAATGATGTAAGAGCGCTTCAACTTGTTCTCATTTGGATTACTTCTAGTGCTAACCCATTAGTTAACTTTAGATCAGAAAGTTGCTGTTCAAAGTTTATAAAGTTTATGCAGAAGGATTTGGATTGTTTAAGCAAGCAGAATGTCTTTATAGTGATTTTGGTTTCCCAATTTGATCTAAATGCATTAGCAGTAACTAGTACTCCTGAAATATTATCAATTATAAAATATGATTTTCTTATTTTGAACAGTTTTTTAAGGGCAGATAAAAATGTTACTAATAAAGGAGAATATTTGTAGCTCGGGGTTGACTTGCACGGTCCTTTGTGATCTCTAAGCTTGCTTGTTTTCTTGCAGATGTGCTAGAACTGATGATGTTACCTAGTTTGGGTAATGAAACATCTGCAAGAAGCAAACTCAGAGAGGACCCCTCAGATAAAAATGTTTTAAGGTGGATCTTAGTCATTTGCAAGAACTTTGAAATAAAGAGTTGGAATACACTATATTGAAAAACTACTGTGTAATAAAGTAATATTAGGCATATTTCTTATGGCCTTAATGTAATTCAGCATTTTTTTTCATTTTTACTGGACTTCTCAGACTATTAAAAAGATTGGTTGTCAACTATTATGCTGGAAATGTAGAACAGTGGTGGTGACACTTATACATACAATATGATTTGTTTTATTTGTTCCATTTTTGTTTAATTTTCATATGGTTTTAATATGTTTTGGGGCAAAAGCAATAAGATTTAAAGAAGAGTATTGTCATTTTGAGCTTTATATAAAAATGTGGAAGGCATATGTATGAGATGCAGCTGAATGAAAAGAATTTACCTATTTTCCAGTCGGTTCATGCTCTGTGTTTAACCTGGATCTAAGTTGACAAAACTGAACTTAAATCATCATATACTATGTGGTCAAAGTTTAGCTATGTATTTAAAAGTGAGGTATTTGTAATTAAGCACGATCTTCTGCTTAGCACTGTCCTTTTTGTATGCCAAGGTACAATTCTAAGCAAAGCACCGAGCATCTTTGGCCAATTATCATTATTTTTAAAGAAAATATATGTGGTCCCTTTGAGATCTATAGGTTTTGTGAAAAGTGAAATGGTACTAGGGGCTTGCACATTAAAACAATGTGCAAGCCCCTAGTACCATTTCACTTTTCACAAAACCTATAGATCCCAAAGGGACCACATATATTTTCTTTGAAAATAATGATAATTGGCCAATGATGCCAATTAGATGCCAATATATTCAGAATATTCAGAATAGAGAATTTGGTAAGGTTCCAGGCATAACTTTCATGGTTATCTATTTTAACTTCTGAAACAACAATATTTTAGACAGTCATAACAATCTATATCATAATATTTAAACATTTTGATTTGAAAAAGCATACTTTTTATCATCAGTATCGAGTAATATACACACAGCTTAATTCTCACCAATGGAGTGGAAGAATTGTTTTTCTTTTCAGTTTAACTCTGCACAAGTTTAAACTATGCAAAGAGAAGTAGTATAATGTAGTTGAATTAATACTGATTTTCTCATCATAGCTGAAGGAAATTAAAACTGGTGACAATATAATTATACCTTCTATAAAAGATCAGAACTTTTATACTAGAATGCATAAAGCATGATATCTTAGTTTATGCAATCCTTTTAACCACTATAAAATCATTGTAGGGAATATCGCAATGCAGCCTTTTGCAACCACAGTGATTTTAAAGAAAAATAAATATAATAATTTACACAATTATTTACATATAACAATTTACACAATTATTTACATATAATAATTTACACAATTAAATAATCATAAAACTAAGATTCTGACATGATAATGGGCTTATTTTAGGATGACATGGTACAGAATTTTATGTAATTACTTTTAGATAGTGAGTGGGTTCCATCTTGACTAAGTGAATCTGGTTAAATATCATGTATATCAGGGGTATCAAACTCAATTTTATTGAGGGCTGCATCAGCATTATGGTTGCCCTCAAAGGGCCAGGTGGGTGAGGCTGGGTAGGCGTGACTGGGTGGCCAGCTGAACGTGGCTGGTTTCACACAGCTCACTCAGTGTGGTTGACTCAGTATGGCCAGGTGGGTGTGGCTGGGTAGGCGTGGCCGGGTACGTGCAGCCAGCCCCGCTCTGCTGACTTGGGATGGCTGGATCGGCATAGAACAGCTGCAGTGGTTCACTTAACAACTGAGGCAAGAAAGGTCATAAAATGGGGCAAAACTCAACAAACGTATCACTTAACCACAGAAATCTTGGGCTCAACTGTGGTCGAGGACTACTTTTTCTTACCTGGTAGGGAAAATATCATGTTCATGAATAATTTGTCAAACATTTCTACCATTCTTGGCAATGTACAAACCAGAGCCTTGTTTCTATTTTTAAATTTGAAGACAAATACTGAAATATTGTTTTCTCTTTCCTTTTTTGACCAGGTTTATTGGTTAGGTAGAAGCACAGTTGAAAAGGGTGCTTATAATTGAAGTGATTTTCCATCACCATCATGAAGAAAAGTAGGAGTGTAATGACTGTCCCTACAGAAGGTGTAAGTATAAACACACATACATACATATGTCTGTCTGTCTGTCTGTTTCAGAAAAAATATAATTAATCCCGTATTGTTGTTAGATACTTATTAAGGCTTTAATGCTGATTGTATTGATGGCTTTTAACTTGTACGTAGTGTCTTCGGTTGCAGAACTGTTATGTTTTGGGATTGGTGAGACATTGACAAGGCGATTGGTGAAAACAGCAACATGTTTATTAGATTAACAAATTTTGAACATACTCCTGCAAATACTTTGGTGGCCTTCTCGACCACTCCGAACATCTCGGAGCTGCTGGTGGTTCCTGGTCTACCAGCTCACCTGTCAGACTAGGTAGACCAGGACTTTGACACCTGATTGCTACGGGCCAACCTGTGTGTCTTTGGCTGGTCTATCCCGGTAGACCATGGCCAAAGTCCATTGGTGGAACAGTTTCAGCTGGGCTGGGAATTGGGGCCGTCTGCCGGTTCAGCTTAGTGGGTGCAGTCTCTGTGTTCGGGGGTGATTCGCCTACCACTAGTGCCCCGTCCCCTCGACTGGAAGTCTCGTCAGTGCTTGAAGACTCCAATGCTAGGCTGCTGTCGTGTCGACTCTGGGGTTGGCTTTCCCATGAGTCCTGAGCCACCAACTGGTTCGCTAGCCTCTGACGCAGTTGGTCGATGTGCCGGGGGAGTACTCGACTGTCTTCCAGAACCACTTCGTAAGAGAGTGGCCCTGACACCTTACCAACCACAGCTACCACCTACAGTGCCCCTTGACCGTAGTTCCATGCCCAAACCCGGTCACCAACTTGCAAGCTTTGCGGTGGCTTTGGCTGTGCTGTGTCCAAGGCAACTCGGTCTGGAAGCAGATGATCCAGCTTAGTGATTAAGTGCCGTCCCCATCTAGGTTCTACTGGGCTTCTGCCTGTTGAAGTGCAGGGAGTCGTGCATTGGCAGAGTAAAAAGTCTGCCATCCTATGCTGCCAGTCGCTGGTTACGATCCTCTTTAAGGATTCTTTGGTCGTCCAGACCATGTGTTCTGCTTGGCCATTTGAGGCCGGGTGAAAGGGGGCTGAGGTGGCGTGCCTGATCATGTTAGCCCTCAAAAAGGACTGGAATTCTGCAGCGGTAAATTGAGCCCTGTTGTCTGATGCTAGAACGTCGGGCAACCCGTGTGTGGCAAAGATCCTGCGCAGTTCCTGGATGGTCCTGGCAGTAGGCATAGTTTGGACTGGGGCGACCTCTAACTATTTAGAGTGACTGTCCACGACAATGAAGAGCAGCTGTCCCTGGAATGGTCCCGCAAAATCAATGTGGATTCTTCACCATGGAGCTTGCGTGGTTTCCCAGCAGTGGTCTTGGACTTGAGGCATTTCGGGCATGGATTGCTGGCAAATGTAGCAACTGTGTACTTGGGCCTCAATATCTTTATCTAACCCCAGGCAGCACAGGTAGCTTCTCACGAGTGCCTTCATCTGCACTATTCCCGGATGTCCCTCATGCAGAGACTCTAAGACTCTTGGCCTCAAGGAGTTCGGGACTATGACCCGACTCCCCCAAAGAATGCAGCCTTTGTGAACTGACAGCTCATCCTTCCTCATACTGAAGCTCTGGAAGTTAGGCCCTGGACTAATGTCTGGCCATCCTGTGAGCACTCAGTTCAACACGTGACTCAGTGTCTTGTCAGAGGCTGTCTCAGAAGCCACATCCCCAGCGTGAAAGGGAGACTCCGGCAAATCCTGTATAGCCAGGATGTGAACAGCTGGAGCGGGGTCTGGCTCTAAGTGCGGCAGGGGCAGCCTGCTGAGGCCGTCCGCATGGCCTATTTCCCTGCCCGGTTTGTGAATTAGCCTGTAGCTATAGGTTGAAAGAAAGATGGACCACCTCAGCATCCGTGGAGAGAGGATCTGAGGTGTTCGTTTGTCTGTAGTGAACAGACCCAGAAGTGGCTTGTGGTCCATAAAGACCGTGAATGGGCGACCATACAAATAGTCATCAAATTTTTTTATACCTGCCACTATAGCCAATACCTCTTTATCTATTTGAGTGTAGTTGTGTTCTGCCGAGGACAGAGTCCTTGAATAATAAGCAATGGGAGCTTGCCTCCTGTCAGCCATTAAATGGCTCAACACGGCCCCCACTCCGTATGGGGATGCATCACAACAATGCTGATAGGCAGCTTTTCATTAAAGTGTGTCAGTACTGAGTTCGATGACAGCAGTGATTTGACTGCCCTGAAGCTTTTCTAATGGATGTCCGTCCACTGCAATTATGCCTTCTTGTCCAAGAGCCTGTGTAAGGGCTCTGCCACTGCGGCTTTGTGTGGAAGGAAGGCATGATAAAAATTGAGCAGGCCTAAGAATGCCTGAAGCTCCCCCCTTTGACTGGGAGCCTGCTGAATTGCTTTGAGCTTGGATTCTGCTGGATGAATGCCTGTGGCATCTATGCGAAACCTGAGGAACTCAGGTGAGTCTACTCGTATTTTGCATTTTTCCTGCTTCAGCTTCAGCCCCGCTTCATGGAAACGCTGAAGGACAGCTCTGAGCCATTCTGCCAGTACTTCTACTGACTCCCCAGCTATGAGGACATCATCGAAATAAGGACACACACCTGGAATCTTTTTGAGTGTGTACTCTATCACGCTTTGGAAGAACCCTGGGGCCACACTGACCCCAAACTGTAAGCGCCGAACCCTGAATGCTCCCCTGTGGGTTACAGTGGTCTGAGCTTCTGCCATGGCATCATCCATGGGCAGTTGCTGGTAGGCTTGTGCCAAATCCAATTTGGCGAATACGCGACCTCCCTGTAGTGACGCCAAAATATGGCTGACTACAGGCACCGGATATACATGTTGTTGAAGTGCTTTGTTAATAGTGCACTTATAATCCACGCATATGCGCACCTCACTATTGGCCTTAAGTGGTGTAACTTTGGGGGTTTCCCACACACTGCTATCTACTGGCTGTAACATGCCTTGTTGCACCAGCTTGTCCAGCTCTGCATCAATTTTTGGTTTGAGGGCAAAGGACACTCTGCGAGGCTTGATCCTAATGGGGGTTATGGTTGGATCAAGATGGAGAGCTGTCGGAGGTCTCTTGTACTTGCCTAAACTAGGCAAATTTGCAAATTCCTGGCAAACTGCTGACAGGTCCGCTGCTGACAGGTCCACTGCTTGTGTTCTGTTAATGCCAGTCACATGGATGCCCAAAGCATCAAACCAGTCTAGCCAATGAGGCTTGTGTGTTGGCGCTCGACTACTACGATGTCAAGGGGACCCTCAAACTCTTTGAACTGTACTCTGAGCATAGCTTCTCCTTTAACCGCTACGCAGGAGTTTTGAAAATCCATTAGCAGTAGATTTGATGGCCTGAGTTTAACTCTTCTGCCGCTACGACCGCAAATGTGGTTAAAAGTACCTTGAGACAATATAGATAGGGCTGACCCTGTGTCCAGTTCCATGTGGCATAGAACTGCTTGAAGCTTGACCTCGAATCTAAGCTTTTCTTTAAGGGGGCGATGGGAACCAGTTCTAAAAACGCTCCTTCGACTGGAGCAATAGCCAATTCTGTGTTTTCCCGGGGGCCCGGTACCTTTCCTGGGAAATTCTTCCTGTGGAACGTCCCTCAGGTGACCTTTGCAGATGGCAGCGATGTGGATTTGTTTGCCACATGCCCGGCACATTGCTGTATGGAACTTGCACTCTGAGTGTCTGTGTCGGCCTCCACAGCCCGCACATCTGCTGAAGGAAACTGCCTTCTCAAATAGCCGCTGGGCTCTTTCTGGTAACTTCTGCAGCCAATCGATCTCATGGTCCATGTCGGGGTCCTTGGCTCTTTCAGCGTCCTCATGGTGGATGGCTTCTGGGCTGGGAGTGTTCTTGGAGGGCCACAAGGCTTTGACGGCTCCCCTGGCAGCTTCTTCGACCATTATCTCTCTCAGGGCATCTTGGAACGTCTAGGTTTCCTTTGCAGACAGCTTCTGCTGAAGTTCCCTGTTCCTCAACCTGCATACCAAATAGTCTCTCAGTCTCTCTTCGAGGTCGCATAGGTGGGCTGCCTTTCAAAGCGCGGCAACAAATTCGGCAGCTGACTCTCCTGGTTGCTTCTCCCTTTTTTCGAATGTGTGTCTCCATGCAATGATGGAGAGCCTCGGCTCGAAATGTTCCTTTAGCTTTTTCTTGAGCTCTGGGTATGCGACCAACTCTAGTGAAGCTGGCGCGACTAGGTTCTCGGCTATATCGAATGTCACCTGGTCACACACACACAGAAGTGTTGCGGCCTTTAAGCCATTTTTGCTAACATGGTTAGCTCTCAGATAGTTTAGGTTTATTATATTTGTATACCGCCCTTCTCTCGAAGGACTCAGGGCAGTGAACAGGGCACATATAAAAATACAGAGTACAAAAATTAAAAGAGAATTAAATAGGAGCCCGAGCTAAAACAATAGATAGTAATATAAAAATCCGCAATAAAAACCCCAACACATCCCCCATCAGGCCAGGCCGGCTTGTTCAAATAGATAGGTCTTCAGACCGTGTCGGAAGGAGCGAAGGTCAGGTGCCATCCGGAGCTCAACCGGCAGCTGATTCCATAAGGCCGGGGCGCCCACAGAGAAGGACCTCCCCCTGGGGGCCACCAAACGACATTCTCTGATCGGTGGCACCCTGAGGAAGGCCCTCTCTGTGGGAACGCACAGGGCGGAGGGAAGTTGACGCCGGCAGCAGGTGATCCCCGAGGTACTCCGGACCCATGCCATGTAGGGCCTTGAAAACCATTACCAAAATCTTGAATCTCACCCGGAAGACAACTGGTAGCCAATGCAGCTCGCAGAGCAAAGGTGTAACATGGGAGTATCGGGAAACTCCCAAGACAACTCTCGCAGCTGCATTCTGTACCAGCTGGAGCCTCCGACTCGCAAAACATACGAGCTCCACCTTTCGGGATGCGACACGTCGAACTCCGACATCTTGCTGACCTTGGCCATGGTGAGTTGTTACTGACCTCTCAATGCCTTGTGCTGCTAAGGGCTTCTGTGTTGATCCTAGGGATGGGTCCCTTAGCAAACTCCGACATCTTGCTGACCTTGGCCATGGTGAGTTGTTACTGACCTCTCAATGCCTTGTGCTGCTAAGGGCTTCTGTGTTGATCCTAGGGATGGGTCCCTTAGCAAGTGGGTGCCTCCAGCATGGCTTGCTGGCAGGCAGGGGGGGGGACATGGTTCCTACCAGGGCACTGATACCTGGTCTTACCCCTAGTGACTTCTGGCTCTCTCTTCCTTAGCAGCACATCCCATTCTCGTTGCCACTGTTATGTTTTGGGATCGGTGAGACGTTGATGAGGCGATTGGTGAAAACAGCAACACGTTTATTAGGTTAACACAGAAGCAGCACTAACTGCCGCTTAACTTCTATTTATACAGAGCACCGCTAGGCGGCGGCCAATGGAATTAAAGCAGTATTTCCCACCTAAAACAAGCTAACACTTCTGGAGACATGGCAGTTAACTATTACTTAACGGTTTCCAAGTAATTTACATCAATACATAACAAGAACATTGTCCAAATATAAATTTATTGAATAAATTAATACTTTGTGAATAAAACAAGTTATTATAAAATGATGGTTGAAGATGATAAAACTTTTAGAGATGGCTAAATTAACTTTTTTGCTTAGAGAGAAAACAATATATTTATCGCTGACTGGAAACCCCTTTATAGACTGTTTGCATAAAGTGGGAAAAATGTACTTATGATTTGAATGAACCTTTATTGTCAAAGTACAACTATGTGTACATTGTTTTGATGCTAAGATAAATACTGGATAATAGAAAGGAATTAGCTTTCTTTTATAATCATAAAATAAGAGAATTTTGTAACTGTATGTATTTTTGCTGCAAAGCAGATAGGAACCACCTTCATTTTATTTTTGTTTCTGCATTTTTGTCTTTTTTCTTTCTTTATTTTTCTTTTTTCTTTTTATTAGTTTGTGTTAGTTTTTATGTTCTTTGTAAAACTCGTAATAAACATTTATATAAAAAACATTATATCCTATTGTGTCATCTACCATAGGATAGTCTCCAAATATAAGTGATATTGATCAAATATATGTCTGATGTTTATCAAGTGCTCTAATACATTTTTTTAAAAAGCTCAAACACTAACATATTCTATTAGGGGTATTGTTCTATCCTTGATAATTTTAGGTAACTTTGTGTTATATTTTCTAGCTCTACAATATTGTTTTAAAGAAGAAGCAGGTGTTTGTTTGAAATATGGTTATCCCATAAGATCTTGGCATTTTTATTTCCAACATTTTTTTCTTAATGACCAGTAACAAAGACTTTGGCTTTTAACAATATCCGTATGCATTGTCAACAATTTCACTTAAGTAAGCATCCTATCCAAAGTTTTTTTCTGATTTATATGTAAGTAAAATTAAAATTTTGGTTTTGCCCAGTGTACATCTCTTTACATATACTTTATTCAATGCTTCCAATTTTGTTGTTTGTTAGCTCAATTTGGGCAAATATTTCTTGCCTTTTTTTCAAACCCTTCAGTCAACATTACTTTCTTACTGTTGTTGAAGGGTTATTGGCTCCACTCCAATGGGACTCTTTACTTGTATTTAGCCTAAATAGTGTTTCTGATCATTCAAACAATGCAACCATATCAGTTTCAATTTCTTTTCCATTACATAGAAAGAGAGGTGTATGTGTGCCTAGACACTGATAATGCTTACATCCCAGTAGTTCAGTTTTCATTTAGTGTCTGAATAGGGTTCAAATCCTAGTTGGGATTTGCAAAAGTTGAAATGAAATTTTGGGAGAACATGGAATAAATTAATGCTTTGTGAAGAAAGAAAACAATTTATTATAAAATTAATACTATAACCTGTTGAGTCATATGTAAGAGTTAATGATGTGCTTAATATTTACATTCAGACTAATGGTTGAATTGCAGCACATTTCATTTTTCCTCATTTGTAACTTTTCTTTTTAGTGTGAAATTCAATGCTTATTTTAAGAATACATTTTATAGGAACTGTCTGTGTTCAATTTTGTAATTAACTAGTGCTGCAATTCTAAATTTTTATATTTAGCTTTATGAAATTGCTTCTTATGTAATTCAGTTTTTTATTTGTTCTTTTAGAGTGCAAAAGATTATTTAGAATGTCGTCTCAGCAAGTCTTATAGTGCATCCAACAACACCCTCGGCATAGATCTCTGGAGGGGAAGAAGGTGCTGCTCTGGTAATTTATTATTACCACCGTTATCGCAACGACAGAGTGAAAAAGCAAGAACGCCAGATAACATTTCTAGACCCACAACTTTGCCTTTATTGACGCTTCCTAGTATTGCCATCACTACTTATCAGGATAGGTAAGTTGTTTCTTTACGATTTAATTGTGGAACTTTCTTCCTGATACTGAAGTTTAATAGGGATTAGTCTACTATACATTTTTTAAAAATGGTCTGATTACATATTTGATTTTAAATGTACTTTCTATGTCATGGCCATCTGACCTCATCAGGAATTAACATATTTTGTGCTGTATCTGATGAAACAGACACAGGGCTTTCCGGGCTACAATGCACACTTGATCATCGAGATGGAAAACTGGTCTAGAAACAGTCCTCCAAATATAAGACAGCAACATCCACAGCAAACTGCAGTTATGCTAAAATAACAACATGATGTTTAATGCAAATACATAAGTCTGGTCTTCTGTTTTGCCACCCCCCGTTGTGGGGGTGTTGAACCATCAAGATGGTTCCGCCCCAGGCGCTTAATGGATCCTGAGAAGTTTCAGGCAGCGCTGGGGTCCCCACCTGCCTCCTTTGCTCACAGCTCGGTTGATGCCTTAGTGGAAGCCTGGGAAAAGGCTGCCACGGAGGCACTTGACTGAGTTGTTCCCTTGCGGCCCCTGACCCGGTGCAGATCCCAGTGCGCTCCATGGTTTTCCGTGGAGCTCCGGGAGATGAAGCGTCGGAGACGGGGCCTAGAGAGCTGTTGGAGATCCAGCCGATCTGAATCCGACCGATCGTGACTAAGATCCTTTACTACAGACATGTCAAACACAAGGCCCGGGGGCCGGATCCGGCCTGTGAAGTGGTTTCATGTGGCCTGCGAAGCCATCCTGGAAACAGTGAGGGAATGGCCCCCACTGCCTTGGCCCTGGCCCAGAGAGCCTCCTTCTGCCAGAGACCCTCAGATCTGTCCCACTCCTGCCCAGGCCCCCATAGGCACCCTTGATGCGAATGATGTAGAGCCACGCCCACCCAGTAGGCCATACGCACTCTGGCCATGCCTACCCAGTAGGCCACACCCACCCAGGCCATACCCACCCGGCCCCCTGAGGGCAACCGCAATGCTGATGCGGCCCTCAATGAAATTGAGTTTGACACCCCTGCTTTACTAGGTCTTATATCGCGGCAATGAGGATGGCGAGGTCTAATTACTTCGCTACCGTCATTGCGTCCACAGATAACCGCCCGGCCGCGCTGTTTAGGGTGACTCGCTCCCTCCTTAATCAGGAGGTGAGGGAGGATCCCTTACAGGGTCGTGCCGAGGAATTTAGCCAACATCTGTCGGACAAAATCGCTCGGATTCGGACCGGTTTGGACTCCGACTGGGCAGAGTCTGACGATCAGGACATGGGTGCTCTTGTCGATGTTATCTGGGAGGAGTTCGACCCTGTGACTCCAAAGGAAGTGGACAGGATTATGAGGAAGCTGAGCTCCACCACTTGTTTATTGGATCCGTGCCCTTCCTGGCTGGTTTATTCAGCTCAGGAGGGAACACGAGGCTGGCTCCAGGCGGTGATATCTGCTTCCTTGAGTGAAGGTTGTTTCCCCTCCGTCTTGAAGGAAGCGGTGGTGAGACCACTCCTCAAGAAACCTACCTTGGACCCAGCTGTATTAAACAACTTTCGTCCGGTCTCCAACCTTCGCTTTCTTGCTAAGGTTGTTGAGAGTGTGGTGGCGCATCAGCTCCCTTCAGTCCTGGAGGAAACTGACTATCTGGACCCGTACCAATCGGGTTTCAGGCCCGGGCACAGCATGGAGAAGGCATTGGTCGCCCTGGTGAATGATCTCTGGAGGGCTCGGGACAGGGGTTGTTCCTCTGTCCTAGTCCTATTAGACCTCAGCGGCTTTTGATACCATCGACCATGGTATCCTGCTGCAGCGTCTCAGGGGATTGGGAGTGGGAGGCACAGTTCTTCAATGGTTCCCCTCCTACCTCCTGGGACGTTCGCAGTCGGTGTTGGCAGGGGGACAGAGATCGACCTTGAGGCCTCTCGTTTGTGGAGTTCCTCAGGGGTCGGTCCTCTCGCCTCTTCTGTTTAACATCTATATGAAGCCTCTGGGTGAGATCATTCGTGGCTTTGGAGTTGGGTATCATCAGTATGCTGATGATACCCAGCTTTTCATTTCGACCCCAAACCACCCCAGTGATGCCCTCGACGTGATGTCCCATTGCCTGGAGGCGGTCCGGGTCTGGATGGGGAGGAACAGGCTTCGGCTCAACCCTGACAAGATGGAGTGGCTGTACGTGCCAGCATCTCAGGAAACTCAGATCATTCCATCTCTCACTATGGGGGGTGAGTTATTACCCCCCGTAGATAGGGCCCGCAACTTGGGAGT
Organism: Vipera berus; assembly: GCF_964194415.1. Lineage (NCBI taxonomy): Eukaryota > Metazoa > Chordata > Lepidosauria > Squamata > Viperidae > Vipera > Vipera berus. The sequence continues at coordinate 70,501,498 of NC_138204.1, forward strand.
TCTCTTAGATTCACAGCTTTCTTTAGAAGATCATATATTAACTGTGACTAGGGGGGCCTTTGCCCAGTTTCGCCTGGTGCGCCAGTTACGGCCCTATCTAGACCTTGATGCCTTGCGTACAGTCACTCATGCGCTCGTGACCTCTCGGTTAGACTACTGCAACGCTCTCTACATGGGGCTGCCCTTGAGGACCACTCGGAGGCTCCAACTGGTGCAGAATGCAGCCGCGCGAGTTGTGTTGGGGGTCTCCCGATACTCCCATATTACACCTCTGCTCTGTGAGCTGCATTGGCTTCCGGTTGCCTTCCGGGTGAGATTCAAGGTACTGGTTATGACCTACAAAGCCCTACATGGCATGGCTCCGGAGTACCTTAGGGAACACTTGCGGCCGGCATCAACTTCCCTCTGCCCAGTGCGCTCCCACAGAGAGGGCCTCCTCAGGGTGCCGCCGTTCGGAGAATGCCGTCTGGTGGCCCCCAGGGGGAGGGCATTCTCTGTGGGTGCACCTGACCTGTGGAACCGTTTACCGGTTGAGCTCCGGATGGCTCCCGACCTTCGCTCCTTCCGACGCGACCTAAAAACCTATTTGTTTGAACAAGCCGGCCTGGCCTGATGGGTTTTGTTTTAATTATTGTTTTAATGTAATTTATTTTCTGCATTTGGGCACTAGGGTTTAATTTGTTTTAATTTCTGTATTTTGGGTATTTTGGTATTTATGTCCCTGTTCACCGCCCTGAGTCCTTCCGGAGAAGGGCGGTATACAAATCAAATCAAATCAAATCAAATCAAATCAATCAATCAATCAATCAATAAATAAATAAATAAATAAATAAATAAGTCACTGAATGTTTGTGATTATGTCCTTATCCATGTTACTTAACCGGGATGCCCATGTATGAAGATAATTGAAATCCATGAATATAAACACTGTAACTGTTGGTGCAACTTGTTCCTTTGCTGCAGGCACACGAGAACATATTTTGAGTTTTTAATCTTAAGAGTGTGGAACGGATTCTGAATAAGTAGTTTAAAATATTCTTATGGCAGAGAGGTACAGTACAACCTGTGATGATCAGGCCCTGTTCTTTCCTCAACTTCTGTTCTCCACGAGCCACAGGGTTCCAATTTCCTACGTTCATATACTTTTTTTTAGGGTGATACCTGAGAATCAGTTAAGATGTAAAGGCTGCAGATCACTGTAAATCTGCCTCTCTGTTAAATTTTAACGATTAAGTAAATTCAAGATAAAAACAAACTTTTAAGATCTTGTTATGTAAACATCTTTGACAGGTATCAAAGTGGTTTGTCTGTTTCTTGAGACTTGAGGGGAAAGTTTCTCACTTGTACTCAGGAGGAATATTAGCACATTTCCAGGGCAATGAATTAGTTTGTACAAAGCAGTCAGTTTGTAATTTTCCCTGAGTTTCTTTGGTGTCCTTTTGACAGTCCCCCCCCCCCATACAGTTAATAGCATGTAAAGGAGAGTTTCAGTAATCTGGGGAAAAGGCAGAAGGAAAAGATGCTGGATTTAGTTTGAAATGTAGATACCTTATACCTTTTCATTTTTTATGCTGTTGTTCAATTTCTAGACCACTTTTTAATAGGTAAAATGAAAACTTTATTTCAAATTATTATCCCAATAATAGTCTGTATCCTCAAAAAAATATTCAAACTTCAATGTTTTTCTGCTTGGATGTCTCTTACTGTCTATATTCCTGAAAGTAGGTTTTTGTCAAAATGTCCATACTCTATTATATCTTTTAGGGTATGAACTGAAGATTTTTCAGTTAGATGACTTAAAATGATTACTATTAGATGAAAGTGATGTCTTGTTGCAAAAAAAAAGGAAATAGAAAATGCCATATTTATTTGTTCTTACAACTTCAAAATAAACAACAACAAAATCATGCATTTTACCTTACATTTGCTAACAGATTATGATTGAACAGCTTGTTTCCAATTTACTCTTTTAATCTTTATAGGTTTCTGTTATTCTGTGAAATGGTCTTTAAATATAATACTTCTGTGTGCATTTTAAAAACATATTCAACTTAGAGTCATAAAACATCCAGGCAATAAAAATTAACAAAAGTACTTAACAAAATTCCATATGTCTCACGTGGGTGGATAAATATGCTTTTAACAGACTCCGTGTTAGAAATATACATGTAATGAATTCTGGGCTAAGTTTTATGATCAATTTATTTTATGGTAACATTTTTGTATTAATTTCCAGGAATCTTAGGTTACAGGAAGTTAGACAAAATGTTCAGATTTGACACATTATTGAAAAACAGGTTACTGTAATAAAAACTAAGCTTTACATATAATTGCTTCATCATTATAAAGAGGTTTTGGGGAGATAACCATATGCAAAAAAAAATTCAAGTATTTTTTAAAATGTACTTTATTTATACTTATCTGAAAAAGAGAAAAAAGCCCCCCAAATTAAAATATTCATATATAAATCAAAGCTAATATTACATATACTCATTTTACCCAGTTAAAGTATTAACATTTAAGTCATTTATTTAACAATAAGAGAATGGGAATTTATATGAATGAGATACGCAATTCAAGTTTTTAAATTATCTTCAGCTAGGATTATCAATTTGATTTTTTTTATTCAGCAATAAAATACTTGTTCAAATGCAAAAGGAATATTTCGATCAAATATAATTGGAAAAAATTAGTAACTGAATGTGCAATACAATATCCATTTCAATTATCTTCCTGCTAATTTTAAAACTATTAGTCATTGAAAATTCATTAACATTTGCCAACTCAATTAGTCTTGCAGATCAAAATTAATCTGTAAAATAACTACTAAAATATATCTACTATATCACATAAGTGCATTATATGAATCACTGTTAGTGTGTTGAAGATCTAGGTATTCTGAAGACGCTAACATGATCATGAAGATCAAATCTGAATTAATGTGCTATTACACAGCCCATCTGTCTAGTAGCTAATATAAAACATTGAGAATTCCATATTTGCAAAGATAATTAGACTGTAACAGATTTAACTTTTTAGGGGGGGGTCAAATATGCCAAGGGACGCGGTGGTTCAGTGGGTTAGGACGCTGAGCTTGTCGATCAGAAGGTCGGCAGTTTGGCGGGTCAAATCCCGAGTGCCGCGTAACAGAGAGAGCGCCTGCTACTCATCCCAGCTTCTGCCAACCTAGCAGTTCGAAAGCACGTAAAAATGCAAGTAGAAAAATAGGGACCACTACGGTGGGAAGGTAACAGTGTTCCGTGCGCCTTTGGCATCTAGTCATGCCGGCCACATGACCACGGAGACGTCCTCGGACAAGCGCTGGCTCTTCGGCTTTGAAATGGAGATGAGCACCGGCCCCTAGAGTCGGAAACGACTAGCACGCATGTACGGGGGAACCTTTACCTTTACCTTTACAAATATGCCAATTCCAAAATGGTATTTGAAGGCGAATTTCCCACATACAAAGCTTCCCATTCGTTATTCTGAGAAAGAATGTGTGCTTTACAAAACAATATTGAACCGTAAAATTATTTTCTGTCTCTAACAGCTTGTAATATCTATATCTGCTTTATCTGATTCTATAGTAAAATAATTCGGCCTTTAAATTTGCTATGAGAGAGAGGTAGGTAGGTAGGTAGGGGAGAGAGAGAGAGAGAGAGAGTGTCTCGTGTGTGTGTTTGTGTGTGTTGGTAAGAGTTTGGAAGTACTTTGCTAATGTCTCCTTCCTAGGGCTTCTTAGAGCTGAGAGAGAATGACTGGACATTTTGAACAGATTGCTTACAAGGTGATTACATATTGATCTATTCTAAACTTTTCCCAGTTATCGATGTCAAGTTGCCTGTTCAGTTCTTTTTTCTTCACATGCGTTTAACTAACTGGCTCGTTGAAATTATGCTGAGGATGAGTTTAACTTCTATACTGAGCTTGTTGTCAAGTTAAAAACTATTTGTTGTTTCAGGAATACATTCAGGGGCAGTAATACATAAAGTATCTCTTTAAGCTCATATGGACAATTCTATTTCTGTTTCCTTTCCTCAAGAGTATAAATAACTAGACTGTTTAACATTAAGGGACTGATGTTTGAATTTCTGATGTGTAGTGTCTGAAATGTAAATAACTACAGAAATAATAGCATGTCATTCAGTGAAATTGCTATGTTGTGGTACTTTCAGGCCTAAGAAAGACATTGGCATGTGCTTATTTCTTGGGTAATTTGCATTTGCATCTTTTCAGCACAAGGACTTGGTTGAAAGCTACTATGGTCTTCTGTGATTGTATGATGAGAGTATGTTCAAAAGCTGAACCAACTATTTTAGTGTCTGCTGCAGGGTATTTAAAACTAGAACTACATTCTTTTTTTAAATGCTGAACATCTGTTGGTGCTTGTGGGTGGTCAGTTTTCCATTGGCAGAATCTCTGCCTCTGTACACTGTACCTCCTTGCTTCTAGACTTCAGGAGATAAGACTGCTTGAAACATTTGTAGCTCCTTTTCATAGGAACTGATGGCCATACAACTAGACAAATGCATACAACCCAAAGAAACAATATTAGAGTAGACAAAATGTAGGGCTACCTGCAGAGGTCTCAGAAAAATCAGTATGGCTATTGTGAACATACAATTGAAGCCCTGCACCTTTTCCACATGTTTAAATACCATACAATGAAGCAGTGCTGTGTTCATACAGTTGCAACTGATAGTTTTATGCTTTGACCTCCCCCAGCCTATGGAGGCTGATGAGTAAGGATTTTTTTTTAATGTTAGGACCTGGAGTAGAACAAGTGCGACAGTAATTTTTATTCTGTGTTTCATCAGTTTTGATTACAGACTATCTTCAAATTGTTTCACAGAAGGGGACAAGTAAGAGTAATAGCAGTATGAGGCTGCTTTCAAAATACAGTATTATGTTTGGTATTAGATCTGTTTCATGTTCTGTTCCACAATACGGTGTAGGGTCGATCCAAGCTTGAAAAGCAAGCATCATATAATCTGTGTTTGTATGGTTTAGATTTTGAGGTAGAAAAACATTAATGAATTAGATTAATCTCAAATTCCTCTTGAGGTTATAGACTTAAGAGAATTTATGGTCAGTTCCTCAATTAGTTCTACGTTTAAAATCTTTTCTGGACTCTATTAATTTATTTCAATTGATTGAAGCAGAAAGGTACACCAGTGACTTTATGCAGTCATTGGCCTTGGACATCCTGTTAGACCTTTCTTTATTGTCCCAGCAGTAAAACATTCAGTTGCTCATAGGGGCTTTCTGGAAGATACAGTTATTGATCTTTTAAAAATGATGTGATTGAATTATGGGTAAAGAGTCTATAATTTGACATGACTGTCTTTCAGAACATTTCCTGGTATACACTTTATTGTTTTCCTTCCAGTTTATTAATTCATAGTGTTCTGAATGTTCATCTGGCTAGTAAACACTTAGCTCCATCCAGTTGCCCAATTCTATCCCGAATTAAAGGATTACAGGGCCATAAAAAGGGATTTTTTTCAGTATTATGAATGTTCCCAAACATTCCATCAAATGTTTATGTTTACTTCATAGCTTTCTGTTGTCAAATGTTTGATTGCAGAGTGGGCAAATTGACAAAGAAAATCTAGGTTTATATAAATAATGTTGAATATGTTGAATAATAATTTAATAAATTGTATCAAACAGAAATGACATTACCATATAAATAAATGTCTCCTTGTATTATAAAGAAACTAGTCACTGTATTTATTATTATAACAATAAATATAGTAGCTAATTTCTTTATAACATTATTATTATAATAAACATAGATTAAATAATTCAACCATCAAATTATTTTAATTCCCTCCCTTTATTCAAATACGGGTTATTTTAATGTAAATGTAGATAGTAATAAATGTATTGATGAACAAATGGATATTCTTGCCTTTCAGAAATGATATTACGTAACCATTTTTATTCTTAAAACAACTTTTATCTGAACAGCCACTTTCACTGAACTGGTCATGTTAACTGAGAATTTTGAAAGTTACAGTTCCAATTGATTTGAAACAGCTGAGATTGTAGACAGCTGATCAGGAAGATCAAACACAAAACCTTTTTCCTGCTTGAGTGATTATCTACACAGTACATAGATAATATGAATTTTAACATTTCTTTTTTCAAAGTTGCAATAGGAAAGAAAACGTATTTGCATCTTAAAATAGTTATATTGTGAAATGTGAGATTATTTGAGATAAAGCTAGTAAAAACATACTGCTTCTTTATAACACAAGAGGGCATTGCTGCTTCTTTTTTCGCATGTGGTAAGATGGTATTACTTGTTCTTAATAAAATACTTGTTCCATTGATTGTAGTCATGATGTATAAAATGCTTATGAAACCATCTTTTTAAAGCATGTTTGAATTTAATGTTATACATCGTATTTGGTATAAATGTACACTACTATTCTGCAGTGTTTTAATAACAAAACCATTATCCTGATCTATAAGGAAAAAACAATAAATGTCATAATTAGGCCTTGCTTTTCTGAGATCAATCAAATAGACACAATACTGGGAGCTGGTTGTTATAACAAGTGGAGAAAAAATGGGAAAAAAGCATAAGGGCTTTCTGAAGTTAAGTCAATTATTTTTTTGGTTCAGCCGTAATGCTGCCCAAAATACTTGTTTCATATTGTTAAAACTGGAGTTGCAAGATGGATAGTTTCCCACCAATTCTCACCTTGTGCTGCCTCTAGATCCCTTATTCTCATCTTGACAAAGTAAAAGTGGCTTGACACTTTATACAATTTCACCTTGTTTTTTAAACTGAGTGACTGCTTGTGTAGAGAAACTAAGTGGGCAATGAAGAGAATGAGAGTGGAGATGCTAATCATGATGCTTTCCCATTGCTGGAGATGGGGTGGTGAAAAGCTCATTGAATATACTAAATATTGTAATGATGGCAACAATGAGGATAATTTCAGGGCAAGATGAACAGTTTCTGCAGAAATTTTGGGGATTGAAGTTGGAAGTGTAGAAGTGCTCTTAAATAAGTTTAAGTTATATGCCGGTTTCAAATTACATTTCAGACTGTTGAGATAAATATGCAATAGGTGATTCTTGATTTTTGAACATTTTAATCTCCAATTTTATTTGGAGAATTATTATTTGAAACATGCATATTTTTAATAGCAGAACAAAAAAAGATAGCAACTTATTAAAAGATAGCAACTTATTTTAAAATTTACAAAGGAAGGAATTTTAGGTAGTGAAAGTTGTGTAGTTTCTTCACAGATAAAGAAAAAGAGACTTCAGTGAAACACACAGGTCAGTTTATTATTATTCATATTTTCACTATTTTTTATTTTGTGATTAGTTTGCTAAATTTGCTTCTTGCAAACAATAATGATAATTTAAAATCTCCAATAAAAGATAATTATGATAGGCCGCCCTATTGGACTGAATCTCGTAATACCCCTTAGTTTTTTAATTGGGGAGCTCTTATTTCTTTTACCAATAACTTTTCCCTTCAGCCAAGCCCTAAAAAATAGAAGGGAAATGTTCTATATTCCAAACCTATAAATATAATACTTAACAAACCTTATGCCAGTGATGTAACCAAGCATTCAGGTACATGAGAAAGGTTTATATGAGAAATTCCCTTATTAAGTTAGTGAAGCCTCTATTGTTTTAAAAGAATTTATTGGGAGATGGGAAATACAGGAAAAAGAAAAAAATCAACCATCATAGGTATAGTATTTCAAATAAAGAAACTATAGTAAGCATAGCTACAAAACATCTGAGATCTTATCTTTCAATATTTGTTCTAAGAACACATCAGAGAAGATAGTTGGAGAGAAATACTGAGACTCTTCCTTGTAAATGTTGACAGGTAACTCTTCCTGGCCCTTTAGCACAGGACTTTTCAACTGGTGGTATGCGTACCACCTGTGGTACTTTGCCACATGGCAGGTGGTACGCGATTGCTAGCCAAGTGTAGCGGGAAGGGAATCAGCCAAAGCAAGCCAAGCCTGACGGAGAGGCAGCCGGACCTGCAGGACTGTCTGGGCTTGGCAAAAGCCCCAGGAGCTGCAGCTGATTGGCGCTCCCAGAAGCAGCAGAGCTGGAGGTGAACTGAAGAAAAAGCGGGGGGGGGGGGAGGAGAGGAGAGGCTATAAAAGGAGGTGGTTTGGGCGGGAGAAGGGGAAAAAAAGACAACAGGAAAGGTTTAATCCCTTTAAACAAATGTAATTAGTTTTGCCCCCTTTAATTGAGTCTGTCTATGGCGATTAGAAAGTTTTCTTTGAAGGTAAACAGACTTAATTTAAAGCTAAAGCTTTTCGCAATTGCCGGAGCCTTTCAGTCGTGAATTGCAACATTGTGCCGCATGACATGCCTGAGGCAGCTTAAAGAGGAAAAACAAAACAAAACAGAGTTTGTGTTTCTTGCTTTGCACTTGATTCCTGTCTCTTTAATGGTACAGGGAAGAGATGGGAGGGGCGCATTCTTACTACACTGTGGAAGGAGAGCTAAGAAGGGCTGACCAGCTAGCTCAAGAGTCTACAAACTTAGCAACTTTAAGACCTGTTGACTAAGGAATTCTGGGAGTTGAAATCCACAAGTCTTAAAAGTGCCAGGTTTGAAGACCCCTGAGCTAGCTGATAGGTGCATATTAATAAACATAGATAAATTCATCATGGCATTCATCATTTGCATTTGTCAGCGCAAAGGGAAAGTGATTCAGCAAAGGAACAGCCACCAAAGAAATTAAAACTGGTACTTTTTTCCTTTTTTTCTACAGTTTGTAAAATTTTATTAGATTATAGAATAAAATACAAAAATACAAAAGCAAATAGTAGGACACTTTGGGGAGGAAAAAGGGGGGGGAAAGTGAGGGGGAGAAGGGAAAAAGAACAGACTTCCTCTGTTGCAGTACAAGGAAGCGTTAACATTGAATTGTAACTTTTTACTTTTCCATAATATTATAAACTAGCCATTTCTGTAACAACAAATTAATCAGTAAAACCCAAAATCTCCCATTTCTGTTTTTTTTAGTCATCAAGTTTCTGACACCTTGCTAAGCATTGGTGGTACTTAAATATTGTCATGTCCTAAAAGTGGTACAATCTGTGAAAAGGTTGAAAAGCCCTGCTCTAGCAGGATCCTCACTTTCATGGGATGCAGAGATGGAATGATCCTTTTGCAAACAAACAAATACTCTGTTTTTCATGGCCTGAATCTAGCCAGCAAATCAGAAATGATCTAGGGCTAAACCTTCCCTACTTGGTGAAATGATAAAAGCCCAACCTAGTTGTCATCAGCATAAATAGGATTGCATGGCAGAAGCTTTTAGAGGAAACAAAACTGAAATCTATTTCTTTAGATTTCTCAGCATAGGATTAGTTAATGGGGTGTTTTAGGAACACTGTTGTGCCATCCCGAAACATGGGGGATGTCACAACACCAATTAATTCTGTCTGTATATTTTATTGCAATTGTTCTCCAGTATTTGAGGGGCTGCCACAAAGAAGAGGGGGCCCAACTTATTTTCCAAAGCACGGAAGGCAAGACAAGAAACGATGGAAACTAATCAAGGAGAGAAGCAACATGGAATTAAGGAGAAACTTCCTAACAGTGAGGACAATTAACCAGTGGAACAGCTTGCCTTCAGAAGTTGTAGGTGCTTCATTATTGGAGGTTTTTAAGTAAAGACTGGACAACCACCTGCCTGAAATAATATAGGGTCTTCTACTTGAGCAGGGGGTTGGACTAGAACATGTCCAAGGTCCCTTCCAGCTCTATTCTGATTGATTGATTTTGACTCCAGTGGAATCGATTACAGTATGTGTTCAGACTTGTATGTAATTTTCTCACACTTTCTAATTCCTTTCCCTGCTTGCCTCCCCCTTGCCCTTTACCCCACCTCCAAGCATACCACTGCTTGTTTGTTTGTTTATTTATTTATTTATTTATTTATTTATTTATTTATTTATTTATTTATTTATTTATTCGGTTTATATACCACCCTACTCCCAAAGGACTCAGGGCGGTTTACAAGGCAAAATTTAAATACAATACAATATAAAATTAAAATTAAATTAAGTCTAGCCGCAAAAATTAAAATCACAATTTAAAAACATTAAACCCCTCAGTCCAGACCAGATAGCTCAAAGAGCCAGGTTTTTAGGTCCCGGCGAAATGAACGAAGGTCGGGGGCAGTCCGGAGTTCCATTGGCAGTTGATTCCATAGGGCAGGCGCGCCCACAGAGAACGCCTTCCCCCTGGGGATCGCTCGTCGGCAATCCTTGACTGGTGGTACCCTGAGGAGGCCCTCCCTGTGGGAGCACACAGGACGATGGGAAATTGCTTAGACCCTTGTGTGCATATTTTGTTCTCATTGATGCATTTTTAAAAACAAGGTGGGATTGAGATGTTGAGAGATGATGCAGTATGAAATTGGCTTGCCTTTCTATAAGATTCAAGAGTGTCAAACAGAATGAAATGTAAAAACCTCTTGCATATGGATTGTAAGAGTCTATTAACTACTTCTTAAAACTTTTTAATTTCCACTTTTTAAATACAGGTGAGTTTGAAAATTTACATCAAAATGACTCATTAATCACTGACATCTTCAGAAACGTACCAATTAGTCAGGTTTTGAATCATGGCTGTAAGCTTTGAAATGTGACTTCTAACTAAAGTCATGACAGGTCATTTGTTCTCACATCATAATTCTAAAATATGTTTTTCCTTGTCCTTGGAGTTATTTTTATACTATCATTAGCTCTGGCTAACTGAGGAGGGCTGACAAAAAAATCAAGATAATCACTAAAGGGTAGTAAAAGCATTAGAATTTTCCAAGCTTCTTTGCTGCAGATTTATAGTTGCAGTTCAGATCTGGTAGTTCTACATTTGTTAAATTTGCAATTAGCAAAATATTTTTTTTAAAAAAGTAATAATTCTGAAAACTTTTTTTAATATAATACATAATGCTAAAGTCCCCTGAATAAATTGTACATGATGAAATAAAAACTGCAGCAGAAACCTGAAAATAATGCTTTAAGTCATAAGTTAAATTTTGTCACACTACTTTTAGTTATTATCTTGGTCTACCAGATCAACAAGTAACTGAAAAGTTGGTTTTGCTCCTAGGCCTGGGATTAGAAAGCTGCTTAGCTCCAGTTGTTTTTTCTCAGGGGTATTTTTCAAGTCTTATGGTTGTTCCCTCCACATGTTCAGGAGTTCTTATAATCCTCTTTTATTTTTTATTTTTTTGTTTTTTATCTTATTACCGTATATAAGACACCTGGAGTTGTCTGGAACTAAACAGCCTCTAAATGTAATCAATTTAGTTATTATTTGCATGATATGAATCTGCGTTGTAACTTAGTATTTCTTAAAGAAAACTTGATAAATTGACTGCTGGTATCTCAGGTGTCACATAGAAATTCCTATTGTTTGCTTGTTCACCTTAGGTTTGATGGTCGATACTGTGTTCTTACTTTTGGATAGAGAGCAATTCTCTGTAATCCTATGATTTGAAATAGCAAGCAGTAGTTTAATGAATCGCCCTGCTAAACAGCAAGGAAATTAAGTGAGAAGCATGCTTCTAACCTTTTACTTAGCATCTGTCTGCAGTCTTCAATGAAGCTGCATCTTTCTCAGAATCATACAGTTCATTAATTGGGGTAATTCAGTGATGAAAATAATAATGGCAGTAAGTTTTCCCAACTGGGAAAGAGGATTTCAGGTGCATTCTGTGGTGCACCCTGAGTTACACCAATGTGCTAAGCACATTGATTTGTGCTTTAGATTGTAAGCCGCCCTGAGTCTTCGGAGAAGGGCGGGATATAAATGGGATTAAAAAAAAAATAGGGAAATTTGAGCAAAGTTTACATAAAGTCAGATTTTTTAAAAAAGTTCAGTTCCATTTACAATATATTGGAATGTAGTAGGAAAAAAATATATGAGCATATAGTTACATAAAGGAAGAGGTAGTATCCTTCTGCGAGAGGTAGTACTGGGTGACCCAGTCTTGCAGTGGTTCAGCTCCTTTCTTCAAAGCCGGTCTCAATTAGTGTTGGTATGGAGCAAGAGGTCCAGCCCATGTCTTCTCCTTTGTAGTTTGCCTCAGGGCTCTTTTAAACATCTATATGAAAGTACTGGGTGAAATGACACAACATCATGAGATGAGGTATGAACAATATGACAATAATACCCAATATCACATCTTCATCCCTGATGATCTAAGTGATGCTGTAGCTCCTCTCTTATGGTGACTGGTGGTTGTAGGGGTTTGGATGGGGGACAACAGGCTTCAGCTGAGCTCTGGTAAGATGGAGTGACTATGGGTTTAAGGGACCTTGGGATTTAGGAGTTTATCAACCTTAGTTTTGGATGCGGTTGCACTACCCCAGACAGACCCGATATGCAGTCTGGGGATTCTTCTAGAGTTGCAACTCCTGTTCAAAGAGCAAGTGACAGTTGTGGTTAGTGTTGAACCTTTCCCTGGATTGTGAGGCCCTGTACATAGTAACTGATCTCGGTTGGATTACTGTATGGGGGTCTAAATGGGGCTAGCCTTGAAGAGTATTTGGAAGCTACAATTGGTACAGAATGCAGTGATACAGACAGTTCTGGAAGCCTTTTGGGCAGCATATATGACATTGCTGTTATGTGGGCTGCACTATCTGCCAGTTTGCTTTCAGGTCCAATTCAAGGTATTTGTCATCACCCTTAAAGTCCTTTATGGCATGGGCCCATGATATCCAAGGAACTGCCTTGCCCTGATGGGACTAACCCACTCCCCTCATTCCAGCAGAAAGGGCCTACTTTGCATCCCATCAGCCAAAGAATTTCAGGTGGTGAGGTCGAGAAGAGCCTTTTCTGCTGTGGCCCCTTGCCCTAGCAGAGGTGAGATCTGTCTCCACATGCCTAGCCTTCTGAAAGAGTCTAAAAACTTGGTTCTGTTGCTTGGCCTGGGGCCCCAACAGGGGCCTGCAACACTGGGGATTGCTGATGGGTAGAGAAGATTCTCACCCCCAGGCCACCTCTCATCTTGGTTCTTAATTTTTAATGGTTTTTATTCCAATTTTAATTGTTATTTAGCACTTTTAAACTTTTTATTATATCGTAAGCTGCCAGAGTTGTTACTGTGTTCTCTGAAAATAAGACCTGGTCTTATATTTTTTGCCTCCAAAAGAGGCATTAGGTCTTATTTTCGGGGGGTGTCTTATTTTTTCCTGACACATGTCTCACCTCATGGCAGTGGTACCAACAGCCCGATCCAGGAACTGCATGGCCGCCATCCCACTTCTGTGATGTGCCAGTGACGCTGCCACGAGGCAAGGCTGGTAGGGGAGGGAGGCCTGGCTGCGGGGGCCCTTCGGCATGGTAAGCGGTTGCGGGGTGCGTGGGGCAGCTTTCCCCCTCACCTCCTCCCCTGCCTCAGGTCTAGCAACCAGACACTGATGGAATTGGTGGCTGTCCGGTTGCACAGGCTCTTAAATAGGGCTTATTTTTGGGGTCAGGTCTTATTTTTGTAGAAACACGGTATATAAGTGATATTGGCATAGAAATTTAATAAATAAAATAACATTTTAATAAAATTGTCTGATCAGTATTGTTTTCATGGACATATTAGAATATTATTAGTATATATTTTATATATGGTATATATTATAAAAGTATAATAACAAAAGGTTAATATTTTTTAAGGACAATATTAATATTGTCCTTAATATCTGTAACACTTTTCTACAGAGCAAGCATGCATTTTTTTAAAGGTTAAAAAGAGATCAGAACTGTTTATAACATCCAATATAGTCTATAGGAAAATAGTTTTTAATTACTATCTACCGTTTCTGGGCATTATAAATGATAGCTTAGTTTGGAAAAGAGAATTACTATGATTAAACACAAGTTTCCTTGACAACCAGCTAGATGTCATGAATGCTGAATTGTTTGGGAGCTGTATATAGTCTTCAAGATTTCATCTAGAAAGTGATCTTTCTGTTTGCTTATATTTTGGTATGATGTTATGATAACATTTTGTACAAAGGTTTTAGAAGCCATACAGAATTTTAGAGCCCAGTTCATTAAACTACTGAGGATTAACTAACTGCATTGTTGTTTTGTTGTTTGTGCATTTATTTAAAGACTGATTTGCTTATCCATTGAACCATGAGAATGTGCCAACAATACTGGAAAGGGTTATTTAAGGCCATATCCCTTTTAGATAAGCTTCATTACAATAATTTATTACATACACATGTCCATGATGTTATTTTCTTTCAGGGGTAAAAAACATTATCCAGAGTGGAGAAAAATTATAAGAAATAATAAGCCAAAGGAAATAAAGACATGAGAATAAGAAAAAGAAATATAGCTAAATCTAATTTATGCCCACACTGTTCACTGTACTTCTCCGTTTCTTTCTGTCCTTACAAACCATCATTGCTTCAAATACATCCCTACACTGCTTCAGTTATCATTTCTACTATGAAAAAGTTCAGAATAAATATTATTATAAATCATTATTTTGGGATGGAGTGGCAGCCTGACAGTTAAAATCATTATTTTGGACATGAAAGATCATGAGTTTAATAATAGCAGACAGGCAATGAGTTACCGTATTTTCCGGCGTATAAGACTACTTTTTAACCCATGAAAATCTTCTCAAAAGTCAGGGGTCGTCTTATACGCCGGGTGCTGAAAATTTAGGGACAGGGCTGGCTGGAAAAGCTGGAGTGGATCTCCCATTTAGTCTGCGCAGGGAAAGCGGGACCAATTGGAGAAGAAGCTGCAGTCTGTGATTTTTTACAGGCTGGGGTCTGGGCATCTTTCCTTCTAAAGTTGAAGAGCAGCTATAGTATATCCCAACTTGAAAGGCAGGTGGGGAAGGCAGCAGCCAGAGCAGCGGCTTAGCTCTAAGGACACATTTGACTCAGGAACTGGGCGGGCTGGCTGGAAAACCTGGAGCGGATCTCCCATTTGGTCTTTTTTAAAAAAAATCCCATTTATATCCTGCCCTTCTCCGAAGACTCAGGGTGGCTTACAATTTAAAGCACAAATCAATGTGCTTAGCAATAGCCTTCATTCTGTGTATATGCCTGTTTATTAGGGCTTTCAACCCCCTCCCCCGCCCCCCCAAGCAGCATTATTACAAAGTCAGCTTATTGCCCCCAACAATCTGGGTCCTCATTTTACCTACCTTGGAAAGATGGAAAGCTGAGTCAACCTTGAGCCTGGTGGGATGCGAACCTGCACTAATTGCACGCAGCTGGTGTTACTTAAGGCTCTGCACAGGGAAAGCTTTAGAGTGAATTAGGAAAAGTGAAAAAGTGAATTAGGAAAATAGGGAACAGTTGCTGGAATACAGTTGCTGAAAGAGTACAGAGAAGAGCAACAAAGATGATTAGGGGACTGGAAGCTAAAACATATAAGGAACGTTTGCTGGAATTGGGTATGTGTAGTTTAACGAAGAGAAGGTGAGGGGTGACATGATAGCAGTGATCCAATATCTCAGGGGCTGCCACAAAGCAGAGGGAGCCAAGCTATTCTCCAAAGCACCTGAAAGCAGGACAAGAAGCAATGGATGGAAACTAGTCAAGGAGAGAAGCAACCTAGAACTAAGGAGAAACTTCCTGACAGTTAGAACAATTAACCAGTGGAACAACCTGCCTCCAGAAGTGGTGAATGCTCCAACACTGGAAGTTTTTAAGAAGAGACTGGACAGCCATTTGTCTGAAATGGTATAGGGTTTCCTGCCTTAGCAGGGGGTTGGACTAGATGACCTCCAAGGTCCCCTCCAACATCGTCTTCTTCTTCTTCTTCTTCTTCTTCTTCTTCTTCTTCTTCTTCTTCTTCTTCTTCTTCTTATTATTATTATTATTATTATTATTATTCTTATTATTATTATTATTATTATTATTATTATTATTATTATTATAGTTTAATCCACTTGCACTGTTTTATGTTTACATGTTTGATGACAAACAGCCTTGTGTTTATAAGTGACAGTTTTCCTACTAAGCACCTGCATGTCATAAGCATTTGAATTAAAATTACCATATTAAAATCAAATCTGATGTTTTTAATTTTTATTTGGTGTGCGTTGGAAGAGGGGTAGTCTTATACGGCGAGTATAGCCCAAACCCTATAATTTAACAGCAAATGTAGGGGGTCGTCTTATACGCCCAGTTGTCTTATACGCCCGAAAATACGGTAAATCTAGCATTTGTGCTTATTCCATATTTTCTGTCTGTTTACAATATATATTTTACAATATATATATTTAATGTTAATTTTTATGACAATCACTTAGACCTTATATCAGGGCTTTTCAACTTTTTCACCCATTGTACCACTTCTAGGATATGGCAACATCCGAGTACCACCAGTCACCTAGCAAGGTGTCAAAAACTTGATGACAAAAAAAAAAAGGAAAAATGTGATGAAGTACAGGTAGTCCTGGACTTACAACAGTTCACTTAGTGACTGTTTGAAGTTACATTGGCACTGAAAAAAGTGCCCCCCAAGCCACAGCAGAGCAAGATGCCTGTCTGCCCGCCTGGTGGCGCTCTTCCTCCTATCCAAGGTTTTCATTGTTATGAGCATATCCGTTGAGGATTGGCAGCAGGGGAGGGGTGGCGGGGTGTTTGGTTTTTATTTCCCCTGTCTCCTGGGTGGTTGCAGCAGGTTTTGGTCACTTCACATGAACCTGGGACACTGTGACCATCATAAATATGAATCATTTGCCACGCATCTGAATGTAAATCACAAGACCCTGGAGATGCTGCAACATTCCAGTTGATCGGCGCTTCTTCTGGGCTCAGCAGAAGCACTAGGATCAGCGCCGAGCTTCAGCTGGAGCCTGGCACTGATCCTGGCACTTCTGCTGAGCCCTGACAGCCCCGAAGAAGTGTTGATCCTGGCGCTTCCGCTCAGCCCTGCAGCTCCAGCCATCTCTCAGTCAGGTTTGTGTGGTGCTGCCATTCCCCTCCCCCGCTACCACTTTTCTAGGATGGTCGTGTACCACCTGCCAGGTGCCAATGTACCACAGGTTTTACCCGTACCACTGGTTGAAAAGCCCTGCCTTACATGATAACTCTTGGTAACTGTGTAAAGTACAATAAACAAAACTCAAAATGTAAGGGTACCATATGAACCAAGGGGAAAAATGGTGTAGTAATAACTATAAAGGGACGTGGTGGCTCAGTGGGTTAGGACGCTGAGCTTGTCGATCAGAAGGTTGGCAGTTTGGCGGGTCGAATCCCGAGTGCCACGTAACAGAGTGAGCGCCTGTTACTCGTCCCAGCTTTTGCCAACCTAGCAGTTCGAAAGCATGTAAAAATGCAAGTAGAAAAATAGGGACCACTACGGTGGGAAGGTAACAGCGTTCCGTGTGCCTTTGGTGTCTAGTCATGCCAGCCACATGACCACAGAGACGTCCTCGGACAAGCGCTGGCTCTTCGGCTTTGAAACGGAGATGAGCACCGGCCCCTAGAGTCGGAAACGACTAGCACGCGTGTGCGGGGGAACCTTTACCTTTACCTTTTAATAACTATAATGACAACAGGATATTATAATGAACTTGCCACATATTTATTTTCAAGAACATATCCTAGCAATAATATAGAATCAACAATGGTGTGCTTTTCAAATTTTACCATAGGAACATATAATGAGCCTTGTGATCTACAAACTGCAGCGATCATAGATTCAAAAGAGCTGGATTGAAGCTGATTGCTGGAATTAGGATATGAATTAAAGTAACAAACCATCTAGTCTAGAGACTGTCAGGCCTCTTAACTTATGAGCTAAAGAAAGAACCAGACAATTTATAAGATCATAATACTCAAAAGTTCGAATGATAACTGTTGTGAAAACAGTCCAGTTTAAAAAAGATACTCAAAAAGCCAAACAACGTTTGATTTTAAAGCTAGGCTTGCTGGATGGAGGACAAGAAGACAAAAAAAGAAGACATCTTTTCTTTTGCTGAATGTCTTGTCACCCCAGTCTAGACAGGACAAGGAAACCTCACTTATTTTGATCATCAGAATAAAGTTCAGACTGTTATCATTCGTAACTTAGTTGAATACGTAAAGAAGCACCCTTGACCCTTGGAATTACTCAATAAGCTCTAGCTAGGTATAGAATTATTTGATTGCAACTGTTAAACAATAGTTGTGGTATGTAATGGTGTTCCTAATGGTAGAATATTTTTGGTAATAGTTGTTAATGTGATATCCCACCACACCCATTTAGGTGCAGACTCTAAAGAACTATGATATTTCTGGGGAGAAAAAAAACTTTTCTAGATGGGTAACCAAAGAATCAGAATATATCTGAATGATTGCTGCTTCTATTCTTCTGTTTTATTTAAGTTTAGTTGTTCTTAGTCTAAAGCAGGGATGGGCAATTAATTTTTCCAAGGGCCCACATGAGGAACTGAACTGTTGTGGAGGACCACTACCACCCCTGCCACTACCTGCTGTTAACTACTGACATAGTACCGTGTCTCCACCAATATGAATAGCTTAAGTATGATAGCAAACTTTTGTCCTATAGTAGTCCTTGTCTTATGACCACAGTTCAGACTGGAATTTTGGTTGCAGTCATCACAAGACCCAGGGTTTTTTTTACCATTTTTACTCTAAACCAATTGCCAAGTATCTGAATTATCATCACATCACTGGGGTGGCGATGGGGGTACAACAGTTAAGGGTGGATCACAAGTCACTTTTCCCAAGGCTGTTGTAACTTTGAACCATTGTACAAATGGTCATAAGTACAAATGGTCATAAGTCAACAACTGCCAGAATTGTTGTGTAGTGCAGATGCAAATAAATATGGGCATACATTTAATTTATGATTTATTGCCTGTAATTTAGCATGGACAACTACCTAACTACGTATTTTAATTACATTTTTATCCAGAAGCAGCAGAGGTATCCTGTATTCTAGTTCTCAATTATTCCAGACAATTATCATTTAAGGATGAGTTCAGCCTGCAACCCTTTCATTATAATTACCTTAATCACAACGTCTTGCATAAACAAGTCGGAACTGAAAATTATCTTCTATATGGCTCTGTTTTCTTGTCACTCATTTTGGATAGTGATGTAATAGTTTTATCAATTATAAATATTAGGTGTTTTTGCATTACACTTATTTACTGTACA
The DNA here is from genome assembly GCF_964194415.1 of Vipera berus. NCBI lineage: Eukaryota > Metazoa > Chordata > Lepidosauria > Squamata > Viperidae > Vipera > Vipera berus. The sequence goes on from NC_138204.1 coordinate 70,520,655, forward strand.
TAAAATATCAAATATGACCCTTCATCTACCATTAGGCTGGAAATTTTCTCTACAGGGAATTAGAACAAATTAATTGAAATTACAGTAAGATTGAAAATGTGAGCCTTAGGTATGAAAGGCAGTCAGAAATGTTTTATGAGGAAAATAAGAGAAGATAGGTGTTAGGTACATGTGCTGCTTTGAGTTATTTATAAAAATAATGAAAATGGGATAGAAAAAAAGAAAATATAAATTGCCTACAGAAAGAGGCATTATCGTTCCTCTATTACTTTGTCTAAAATACTGTACCTCCAAGTTAACTGTGAAGTACCGTACTTAATAGAAAAAAAAGAAAGCTTTTGGAATGACGTTTACAGGTCCTATGTTTGAATGTTACTGAAAATCTGTAGGGAGATCTCAAACATAAAATAATCACAAAGACGTAAGAATGTTCTTGAGTTAAAAGACTTTTGCAAGGAACAGAAAGGAAGACTTTTGTAGCATGGAAAAATTCTTAGCTAGGTATAGGAAATGTTTGAAAGCTGTTATTTCTGCCAAATAAGGTTTTACAAAGTACTGATTAAAACCGTGTACAAAGCTTTGCATCTGTTAGGCATATGGTGTTAGCCTACAATGTTGGGTTGAAAATATATTAACCACAATGCTATGGCTTTAAGAAGTTAATTGGCCAATGGGTGTGTAAGTGTTCTCATGGCCATAAGAGGAAGCTAGGAACGTAGCTTCTCTCTCTCTCTGAATTCACTGCTTTCTACTGTTACTGTTTTTGCTCTGCTGTTGGTTTACTACTGTTGTAACCTGAACTGTGTATTGACCTCTGGACCGGTAAGAAGACTTTGTAATTTGGATTACTCTTTGGACTGTTGCTATTGTTTATGACTTGGACTGTTTATTTTTGACTGTGCATTTTTGTTTTTACACCACCTCAAAGTAAAATACTTTTTGCTTTTAGAACTCAGTGTATTTCTGTGTGTGATTTTTACTGCTCTCAGTGCCCTTCCTTGTCTGTGCAACTCTTTGGTAGCACAAGGAGACCTCTGCACAATAAATTCCATAACACTGGTTATGGGCCCAGGCCTGTACTGAGAGTAAGTACACACAGTATTCCTAGCTGAGCTTGTGTTAGCTTTTTGGTGTAAAATGGCACAGGAACTGTTGTCAGGCATCTCCTGGATAACCCGGTTGGATGGGACAAACTATGTTTCCTGGTCCACAAAATGCTGCTTGCTTTTGCGCAAGGAAGGACTATGGGCTGTTGTAAATAACCCACCAGATACTACTGCTTGGGATCCAGATGATGAAGAGGATGCAAAGAAGTTAGACGACTTTAAACGTAGCAATGAGAAAGCTCTTTGCATTATTGGACTAACACTGAATGACCAGCAGCTTGTCCATATTCGTGGTGAGGAGTCTGCTGCAAGGTGTTGGGATGTTTTGCGAAGGCTTTATGTTCGTGACAGTGTGGGTGCACATATACACCTTACACGTAAGCTGTTTAGGGCTCGTCTGCAGAAGAATGGAGATATGCTGACCCATTTAAATTACATGAAGGCAACTTTTCAAGAGCTTCATGAAAAGGAGCTGATTTTTTCAGAGTTGCATCAGGTCTACATTATTCTGTCATCTTTGGATGAGAGTTATGATGAGTATGTTTCTTCTTTGGAAGTACTGACCAGAGAGGAACTGACATTGACTAACATTACTGGGAGACTGCTGGAAGAGTCCAGAAGAAGGCGTGACAGAGACCAGCTGAGAGAGACACAACCACGAGAGGAGCAGCCATTTACTACTGCTTACAACGTCAAGAAATGTTATTCTTGTGGGGCTAGAGGGCATATAGCCAAATTCTGTAGAAAGGGTAGAAAACAGAATGTAAATAGCAGTGGGAAGGCTAAGAAGGGCATTGGTTTGGCTATTTCTGGTAAACCAACATCCAGAAATAATGAATTGTGGGTTGTTGATAGTGGGGCTTCACAATGCATTACTAAAGTGAAAGAGAGGTTTGTTAATATGAAAAACAGCAACCAATATGTTTCACTGGCCAATGGTTGGAGGATGAAGGCCTCTGGTGAAGGTAATTCCTATTGTCCATGCATTGATGAACAGTTACCTATGTTATATATACCTAAACTAAGATTCAACTTGTTATCTGTAAGGGAATTGGTTAAGGTTGGGTTTGTGGTAACATTCAGAGGGGAGCAATGCACTATTGAGAGGAATGGAACCTGTGTAACTGCTAATTTGAAAAATGGTTTATTCATTCTCACAAGTAACCAAGTTAGTACAGTTAAAGCTAACTCGATATGTGAGAACAAGAAGCCACATGATGAGTGTATACATTTATTGCATAGGCGGTTAGGGCATGTAAACTTTAACTCACTACGTGAAACAGTTGAATTAGTAGATGGAATTAAACTGAAGCCATGTAGTAAGTATTTGAATTGCAATGCCTGTAATCAGGAAAAGAGTAAGGCAACTCCTGCACACAGGATAAACAGCTTCAAAACAACTGTTCCTTTGGAAGTTGTGTTTGCTGATTTAATTGGACCCATGAAACCAAGTTTAGGAGGGTCATGTTATATTTTAAGTATATTGGACCACTACTCTAGATATGGTTTTTGTTATCTGCTTAAGTCAAAGGCAGACACTTTCCAACAATTTGCAAACTGGCTGAAGTTCGTGGAGAGAAAAACAAAGAGAAAGGTTCAGTGCATAATTACTGATAATGGTACTGAATTTACAAATAAGCGTTTTGTTGATATGTTACAATCAGCTGGTATTGAGCATAAACGTTCAGCCCCATATAGGCCTCAACATAATGCTTTTGTTGAGAGACGTGGGCAAACGTTACAAGCCATGATTAGAACCATGTTAAGAGATTCTGGCTTAACAGATAGACTGTGGGGGGAGGCAGCAAAATGTGCAAACCATGTTCTGAATATAGTTGTTAATACTTCTACTGGTAAAATACCATATACAATATGGCATGGTAGAAGACCAAACCTTGATTACCTGCACACATTTGGCACCCCAGCTTGGGTCCACATTCCTGCACAACTCAGGAGTAAAGGCCAACATAGGGCTAGGCAATTATACTTCGTAGGTTATGAAGCTAACCACAGATCATATCGTTTCTGGGAACGAGGCACAACTAATGTATATAACAGTGCTAGTGCAAAATTCCTTGAGCACGTTGGTTGGGATAGGTTAGAGCAAGAAACTGTTAATACTGATCCTCTAGTGTTTGAGGACTCCTCTGATAACGTAACTAGTAATGATAATACATCTCCTGTAAATATAAAAGATGAAGAGGAGATAGGGGAGATAAAAGATGAATCAGAGAAAGAGGAAGGAAAGGAGTCAGAAATTCAAAGCCCTGTAATTCCTTGGCGTTCAATGCGTATCAGACATCCACCTGATCGCTATGAAGCTAGTATAATATGTCAAGTTAGTGTAGAGCCATCTAACTATGATGAGATCAGGATGTATCCTGAAAAGGAACAGGCATCATGGAAAGCTGCAATGAACAGGGAGTTGAAGTCTTTGCAGGATCTTAACGTTTATGAGAAAGCAAAACTGCCACCTGGTGAGCAAGCTATAGGTTGTAAATGGATATATAAGTTAAAGAAAGGTGTAGACGGGACTGTAACCCATAAGGCACGTTTGGTTGCACAAGGTTTTGCCCAAACTACTGAGGATTATGACGAAGTGTTTGCACCCAGTCTAAGGGCGACTACTTTAAGAGCAGCTTTAGTATGGGCGGCTAAAAACCAATATATGGTTACCCATGTAGATGTTGAAACTGCATATTTACATGCTCCATTGCAACATACTATTTATTTAAGAATACCACCAGGATTGACCAGTGATAGAGACCATGATTGTTGGGAATTAAAGAAAAGCCTCTATGGATTGAAACAATCAGGCTATGAGTGTAATACATGTTTAGTAAATGAGTTAAGTGCAATAGGTTTTGTAGCCAGTAATGCTGATCCTTGTTTGTTTAGAAGGGAACACAACGGAGCATTATCTTTTCTCTTATTATTCACAGATGATATTGCAATAATAACAAAAACTGAGTTAGAAGCACAAACTATCATTTCAAGATTGCAAACTAAATTCACAATTAGAAATCTTGGAGAAATTAGCCACTATTTGGGGTTAGATATTGTGAAAACAAATAGGGGTTTTAAGATGTCACAAGCCAGTAAAATATCTCAGTTATTAAAGAGATACAATATGGAAATGTGTAAACCAGCAAAAACTCCGATGGCTATGGATATTAAGGACACTAATGTTGAGAGTCCTGTATTTGATAAGACTATGTACCAATCTTTGATAGGAAGTCTTATGTATCTGAGTAATTGGACTAGACCTGATATTTCTTACTGTGTAAACCAATTGGCTAGGTACAACAATGAACCAACTGTTAGACACTGGCAATCAGCTAAACGAGTATTAAGGTATTTGAAGCAGACTATTCACTACTCGTTATATCTAGAGCCAAATCGTGAGTTAATCCTTACTGCATATGCAGATGCGAGTTTTGCCTCTGATACAAACACTCGTAAATCTACTTCAGGGTTGGCTGTAATGTTGGGTGATTCTTTAATTGGATGGAAGTCTATTAGACAAAAACACATAAGCTTATCTACAATGGAGGCTGAATTTTCATGTCTATCAGTGTTATGTACAGAACTGCTAGTGTACAAACAATTATTGTTAGATATGGGTTTAAATGTAAATGATCCATTTATTGTGTATGAGGACAATCAAGCTGCGATAAAGATGGCTAATAGTGCTGCAGTAAGAACAAGATCTAAACATACTGATCTTCGTTATTTAAATGTCAGACAATGTGTCAAAGATAAATTAATACAGTTAGAGTATTGTCCATCTGATGTAAATATTGCAGACCATTTTACGAAGGTACAAAGTGCTGTGAAACACAATGCTAATTGTGAAAGAATGTGCATAAGATTGTAAGAGTTATATATTATTCTACCCAAAGGGGAGAATGTTAGGCATATGGTGTTAGCCTACAATGTTGGGTTGAAAATATATTAACCACAATGCTATGGCTTTAAGAAGTTAATTGGCCAATGGGTGTGTAAGTGTTCTCATGGCCATAAGAGGAAGCTAGGAACGTAGCTTCTCTCTCTCTCTGAATTCACTGCTTTCTACTGTTACTGTTTTTGCTCTGCTGTTGGTTTACTACTGTTGTAACCTGAACTGTGTATTGACCTCTGGACCGGTAAGAAGACTTTGTAATTTGGATTACTCTTTGGACTGTTGCTATTGTTTATGACTTGGACTGTTTATTTTTGACTGTGCATTTTTGTTTTTACACCACCTCAAAGTAAAATACTTTTTGCTTTTAGAACTCAGTGTATTTCTGTGTGTGATTTTTACTGCTCTCAGTGCCCTTCCTTGTCTGTGCAACTCTTTGGTAGCACAAGGAGACCTCTGCACAATAAATTCCATAACAGCATCTACCATAAAATTCATTTTTTTTATTTTTACTTTGTAAATAACTGCACATAAGTAGTAAATATTTATTCAATTTTGCAGATGTCATATTTAAACTTTGTACCACATTGTGGTCATGTCAACTTATTTTTAGTTAAAGATTCATTGAAACAATTTCACCAAGTCTGTATTTTTGCATGTAACTATCTCAACTTATCTGCATGAAATTTGACACATTTTACACCTGCATATATTACAGTTTCCCAAATCTCCCTAAATATCAAGTGGGTATTTACAAAAAAATTAAAGGGACATATATTTTTTATAAACCCCAAATCAATTAATTTTGCAGAATTCAGTAGGTCATAGAGCTGTAGTTTGCCTACAAACTTTATTTCATCTGTTGGGGCAAAAAAGCATTAGTCTTTTTTCTATGCTTCAAGTATTGGAAGACAGTTTTTCTGAAATTTATTTTGGCTTTGGATTTCAACTGAGTTTGGGTTACTTTCCAAATATCCCAGAATAGATTGAGTCTAAAATGGATTGGAGGGCCTCTATGCACACCTAATAGTGTATGAATAATTTAGTGTATCCTAATTAGCAGCTGACAGAATTACATATATTTAGCCGTGTTTCAATCTAATGTATTTGAATTAGCTTGTACTGAGATTAACTGACAAGAAGTTAATTTGTGCTGTTTGTGGTTACCAGTAATGTAATTTCAACTGAAAATATACTGAGGAGTGTTTTGGCTGTCTATATTTAGCTTTCATCTGTCGCTGTTTTAGTTTTTAAATATCTTGGATCTTCAGTTGCACATAATTATTATGTTTATGATTCACCTAAGCCCTATACAATGATTATCTTTCATAATGATTGTATCTCATCATAGGCAATGCATATGGATTATTTATTAATAGTCTCTGGTTCAAAATATGAATCATATTTATAAAGGCCCCTATGTTATGATCTGTGGTTACAACAAACTTACTTATTTTATAAATGCAGATGTCCTCTGGATTTTATTTTGGGGAAGATGAGTTCATCTTTTTTTTGGGCTTTGCATATATGGAAATTATCTTCAAATAATTTGCATATATGGAAAAATCTTCAAAATTTTAATGTATCTATCTTTAAATTTCATTATACATATAAAAAAGTCCATAAGTCTGTAATGGGTACTATACTCTACCATTTGTTCCTACAATGTTCCAAGAAATGGTTTACTTAATCATGATTTTATCAAATAAACCTGCCTGAAGGAGTATTTCTCAAATATCTGCTGCCCACAGAAGTATGTTATTGTTATATTAGAGCTCTAGCTCCAAGGCCCCCTTTGAAACTGTTCAAACAAAATTTATAAGTGCATTATTAGGCACATCCCATTGATTTTCTAATTATCTGTCAGGCTACACTACAGTTGGGCCTAATTTTAACTGAGGCATGAAAGTGCCTTTGCACTTAAAATGTAAGCTTGAACCTTGAATTAGGAGAGCCCATAATTGTCCATTGCAACTCTCTATTCATGTAGATAATCAGAATAAATATAATTCTAAAAGATTCCGATGATTTCTGTTCAATAACTAACCTTGGTTGGAATCAAAGAACCTGTATGGAAGATAAATGGTAGATGTTTTATTTAGATCTTCAGAAAGAGTAACCTCTAGCTCAGTGTCTTACCACTTCATTTAACTCAGTGGATTTCATCTATGCCCAGAAGACAAGAAAGACTTTATCCTAGCTGGATATGACGTTTGGTCATTAGCCTAATTAGAAGATAGATTCAATTCTCCTTTCCAGAAACATCTGTTTATGTTTCATGGAGAAAGCTGAACCTGTTGGTCACATTATTCTCCACTACACTTTTTACTTACCTTGACATAAGGATTCAATTATGTTGCTTTTATTGCAGAAACCTAAATGACAAAGATTGTTTGTTTCCTGCTCATAAATACACCAACAATGATTTCTTAAAATGTCACAACATCTGATATAATTACATATCAGTCCATCACAAGATTATTTAGACTAGAAGAAATTTTTATTTTTTCTATTTTTCTAATTGCCAATAATTCACATATGTGTGGTTGGTTATTACCTATGAAATACAATGGATATTGCCAGATTTTATAGCTTTTATAGGTTTTTAATTGATTGCTGTGGTATAAGAAGACAATAAAGTCTTATCTATTAAATTTGCCACACTTGGCTTTATTCACAGAAGTTAAATTCTAAATGATGCTACAGAGTATATTATACAACAAGTTAAGCTCTGTAGATACTACTTGAATGTTGGAGTGTAACAGTATGATTTACATCATCACATCCCAAGATTCAATAGAAACACATATAATTCAAGAAAATATGTATGATTTAATAGTTGTTGTTTGCATTTTACATCTTAAACACATAAATATACATTAATTTTAATTCCAAAATAATTCTGAGATCAGAAAAGATTTTAAGAAATCAAACATGTCACCTAGAGTCATGGGTGAGTGTATAAATGTGTTAAATATGCAAATAAATATAAATAGTTATAATTTAATCCATGGAATATTGGTCCAACAAAGATCAGAAGTGAAATGAAAGTACAACTTTGGCAAATATACAAGAATATCAAAGATACAAACATACATTCATTTGTTTTTGTCACAGTTTAATTCACAAGTTTGGGTTACCTTCTCTTTGCTCTTGGTTCTTTATTATTCCAGCATTTTACATTTTCTGTTACATTTTTCACTGACAGGCAGTCTTTTTCTCACTAATATCTGCTTTATTATGGTCTCATAGGGTTAGGTGTGCCTGCTTTAATCTTAATGAAAATATCATGTTTATGCTTTACATCAATTTAGGATAGTGTCAGGCTTCTTATTCACATGCTATCAGTCAAGATTATTTACCCCTTTACTGCCTCATAGTGAACATACAACAGACCATGTTTCCTTACTTGGCTTTCTATCTATAAATGTGAAGTCGTAATCAAAACTGTTTTTATGGTTTTCTCTGTTACGTGGCAGAAAACAAACCCAGTACACAATACTTTTTCAATACATTGAAGATCTTAAATGACCATGTTATAGGTGCAGATCTGCTTTGCATATGTGTCTGAAGTCTAGAATGTGAATTTGGCATCTTTAGAAACCGTTTTATGAATCTTTCAGCATGTTTTAACTGTTAAAAATGGAAACAGGTCCTCATGACTTGTTCAATGATTTGTTCAACATCATAGTACAGGTTCAATTAGCTGAAAACATGAATATCTTAGAGTACAAAATCATAAAAATATGATTAATTATAGCATGGTCTTGTATATTCAGAAGTAAACCAATGGAAGTTACTCTCATATATGTAACTATAAATAGTTTAAGGCAAGTAACTATTACTATTGCATATTCTCTGCTCAAGTAAAATAGGGCAGCTTAACAAGTATCTAAAAGTGGGAGAACAGCATTAGCAGCACCAATTAGCAAGAGAATTTGAGGCTGCTGAAAAACTGCTATATTTTCAGCCTACAAAATTCTAAAATAGGACTGACCATATTTAGGATTATAATTAAAAAAGAAGAATGTGCTGAAAATGTCCTGAGTTAAAATATTTTCCCAATTTAGAAGAGTGGGGAAATGTTGTATTTTGATATTCCTAGGTTTGAATCAAATGATAGATTTCTAAGAACCAAGAATTTTAGAACCTGAGAAATTAATTTTGGTGATTTTAGTAAATAATAGTCTCATTAAAAAACAGTTAAAGTGGTTTAATTATAATGTTGTCTAATATAAGAAAATGGTATTGTATCATATCAGTTTAAAGCAAAATATCTTATCTAGGTTAGAATTGCATTTTAATGCCATTTTCAATGCTAAAACCTCTGTCAGTGAGAATATTTATAAGGAGCAGATGATGGCCAAGTATTTATCTATTTGGACTATATATAACAGAAATGAAATAAATCTGTATTTTCTTTCTTACATATTTTAGGAATGCACTTTTTTTTACAAGCATAGCAGTTTTACTAATTCTACAATACGGCATTAACATAGCTGAAGATAGTTTATGCATTTTTTTGAAATTTGAAGAATTCTGTGCAATTTAGCTTGCTCTGCCTACTAAGTGCTTATCTTATAATTTAATCTTATAGAAGCTGACCTTTCCTCATTGGCTGCCTAGGCTAGGTTACATTTTGGTATCTTAGTCCAATTTTCTAAAAGCTTATTGATTAAAAACTGAGATCAACAGAGACTGTTTCATTGCGGTAAAATTTTATGAAATATATTCAGAATTTAAAAGAATCATTTCTTCTGGAACACTGCCTGAAACCTACATATACCCAAAATCATTAAGAAAACATAATATTAGACAGTTGTTTATTGACAATAATAAGATAAACTGAACCCAATACATTGTCTATAAGATTCCTAATGTGTGTGCTTGCAACTTGTGCATATGTCAAAGCAGTTGTTTCATTTATTATTCATTATTGAATAAGAATATATCAAAATAATAGCCTGAAGGGGTCAAGGATCAATATAATAGTAAAAGATGAGTGTATCAATGAACCTGTTAGTTGCCCTTTCTTTCGATGGAATAATGGAACTTCCCAATTATCCAAGTGTTTCTACATATTTCTCTGTAGAAAGCTTTCTTGGGTTTGAAGTCATTAATAAAATATCCATCTGCGCACTTCAGAAGAATATTGCTAAAGCAGTTCACATCTCATTTTGCCAGCTGTGATTACCCATGAATAATAGAGCAACTGGTTAAATATTTTTGATAAATATTCTAAACTGACTAGATTTAAATACTGAAGAAGTTCTCGGTGAGGAATCAGCTACAATTATCTTAACTACAGCTTGCTTTATGGTTCATAAAATACATGATATTTTATCATTCATTTTATCTAATATGCTTGTATATATTATATATCATTTTTACATAGCCACCCATTTTTGGAGATTTGTGACACTGGGCGATAATAAAAAACCTAACAGTTAAAAAATTCAAGAATTAAAACACAACCAAAGTTATCAATAACAAAGTATCAGAAAGTTATTGGGGAGGCAACAAAGCCATCTGACTAATTTACTGCTTTGAATCTGTTGGCTTAGTCATGTTTTAAAGGTTAGGAAATCAGGGATGAGGCCAACATCACCTCAGGGGATAATATTCCATGGAGGTGTCATGACAGAAAAAAAATGTCTCTTCAGTTCTCTGTAAGTAACTTCTTAGTGGATGGAACTTTCAATATACCTCTTTTGCCAGACGCAATGGAATGGGCAGGTATAATTAGATGGGTGTGGTCCCACAAATAACCTATTCTGATGCCACGAAAACTTTAAAAATCTTGTTTTACCAATAATTTGTCCGGCATTAAATAGCAGTATTTTCAGGTTTGAAAATTGAATGCATTTCATTGATCTAACAGAATGACGGAGTGACAGAGTTGGATGGGACCTGGGAGGTCTTCTAGTCCAACCCCTTGCTCAGGCAGGAAGCCCTATACCATTTCAGGACAAATGGTTGTCCAATCTCTTCTTAAAAACTTCCAGTGTTCTTTGAAATATTAGTAAACATTTCTTTGTCCAAAGTAATGGTTGGAATACAATAACTGTAACAACTGTGTAGTGTGTATCCCCAAAAGTATTCGATGGTCTTTAACCCCATTTACAGAGATCTTGGAAAACAATATGTGGGCTTGAAAGTGTTCTTAGTTTCTACTTTTCACTTTTTGGAGGCCCTAAATTAAAGATCCAGCATTAAAATTAAAATACTTAGAACCGATAATTATTACTACTAGTAAATATAATTGAAATATTTAAAATAGTTACCTTTTGCTTAAACACAGTACTTTTAAAAAACATAAGTGTGGAACAAATGCTTTACATGCCTTTTTCTGTATCAGCCTGCTTCCACTAAGACAGTGATGCCTCCTTATAATTGTTTAACTTTTTAGTTTTTGGAAAGACTTCAGAGACATTCAATGCCACATGTGATAATTTACATATAAATAATTTAAAATCCCAATTCTGTTGTGTTTGTTATGGAATACAGTAATTGAATATATTACTAGCAGTACTCCTTTGGCATCTTCACATTTGGCGGGATTTTCTATGGCACCACTTCCGGTGTGGTGTTGGTTCACAGTAATGCTCGCCCGCACACCACTAGATGCATCCAAGAACTTTTGAAGCAGCTTGGGGTCAATTGTGGTTGTAAAGACTACCTGTGTACCAGAACATATATCACAGGAGTAATGCCATAAGACAAAAAACAACAACAAAGGTTTACCTGTCAGAGAGTCATCACTAAATGCAGACCAAGTGCTAATCCATCTGAAGGAGACAGATGGAAAATCTGTCACTAGGTTTTGCAAACCTGTTTCTTAAATCTAGATAAGAGACATTCTCAGCAAGAACTAGACAGTTGGGTATCTGCTAGGCATATACATATGTTTAATTTAATTTAATAATAATTTAATTTAATATTTGCATTTGTATACCGCCCTTTCCCTGAGGACTCAGGGCGGTTTACAGGGAATTAAAAATCAAAACATACAAAAGTTAAAACCAATTAAAAAGCATTAAATTCACCCTGTACATTAAAACCCCAGTTAAAATTTTCTCCTCAGCCTGGGCCCGAGAGCTCAAAGAGCCAGGTCTTCAGGCCCCGGCGGAATGATCGGAGGTCGGGAGCAGTCCTCAACTCTACCGGCAGCTGGTTCCAGAGGGCAGGCGCTCCCACTGAGAAGGCCCTATCCCTGGGTGTCACCCGCCGGCAATCTCTCACCGGCGGAACCCTGAGCAGACCCTCCCTGTGAGAGCGCACTGGGCGAAGGGCGTTTGATGCCGGCAGCAGGTGTTCCCTCAAATAACCCGGACCCAGGCCATGTAGGGCTTTATAGGTGATAACCAGCACCTTGAATTTCACCCGGAGGGCAACCGGAAGCCAATGCAGCTCGCGGAGTAGAGGTGTTACATGGGAGTATCGGGAAACCCCCATTACAACTCGCGCGGCCGCATTCTGCACCAGTTGAAGCCTCCGAGTGGTCTTCAAGGGCAGCCCCATGTAGAGAGCGTTACAGTAGTCCAAACGGGAGGTCACAAGCGCATGAGTGACTGTGCGTAGGGCGTCTCGGTCCAGATAGGGACGCAACTGGCGCACCAGGCGAACCTGTGCAAAAGCCCCCCTGGTCACGGCTCCTATGTGATCTTCAAAATTGAGCCGTGAATCCAGGAGGACGCCCAAGTTGCGAGCCCTATCAACGGGGGGTAACACCTCACCCCCCATCGTTAAAGGTGGAATAACTTGGTTAACCCGAGACGCCGATATGCACAGCCACTCAGTCTTGGCGGGATTGAGACGAAGCCTGTTTCTCCCCATCCAGACCCGAACCGTTAAGTTTACATCATAACTCTCTTAAGATATAGTTACAGTACTTTGAGTTGTTCTGAGGCTAAATGTTAGAGAGCAGTTTGTACTTTTGTGGTGGTGTTAGGCTATCTGTTAGGAGGAGAATGCTAGACAATTAAGGAATTTAGGAAGGTGAAAATGTTTGAATGTGCCAAGTGGGTACTGCTGGCCTAGTGATGGATTCTATTGCAGGGCTGTTTCCAAAGGAGGTAGAGGAGGAGAGGTCCCGGGGCTTATGGAGTGAAGGAACTGGATGAGGCTGTCAGGAGGCCTAGAGGAAGAGAGAGAGGCTTTTGGAGGAGCGGTGGTGGTGGCGGCAGCGTGCTCCAGGGGCAAAAAGAAGCAAGGCCTCTTTAAGGAAAAGGTGGAAGAGTCAGGATCAGAAAAAGGAAAGAAGGCGAGGTTGTCGTGCAGGAATACAAGCTAATTTGAGGCTAATCCACATGGAGTTCCATTTCCATCTGTCCTGTTTGCCATCGTTCGCTCCCTAAAGACTAAAATGGACGACCTGAAAGTTGAGCTGGCCATGAACAAGGAGTGTATATCGGAGTTGGTGACCCTTTGAGAGCTGTATGCAACGAAATTTCATTTTGATGTATGCTGATTGGTGTACATTCAAAGTGACAATATAGTTGTTTTTGTTGTTGTTGGTATTATTATTATTAATAATTTATTTATTTCCAAATAGGAAAATGTGTGAAACACTGTTGAAATTCTAAAAGCAAAATCATAAACAGGATTGTTATTTATGTGTTTTATTTTTGTTTTTTAATTGGGGCTAGGAAATAACTGATATGTGGGAAATGGATCTGATTTTCAATAAAAACAAAATAGATTTTTTTCTTGGGAGTGTTGTTTGTCATTGGAGATGAAGAAACCAGGACATTAGAGAACAAACCTTGAGCTATAAGTAGAACTGGTCTGAATAAGCCTCCAGGCAGCCAAGATTGCAAGCAGAATCCAATTACGAGATACCAGACATCCAACTTCACAAAACAAGCAACATTGGTTGCCTATTCACCAAATATTAAAAAAGGTCCATAAAGAATTTGGAATACCTTAGGAATAATATGTGAAATACATTTGCTCTCAAATCACTCTTGGATTTGAAGTGGTATACAGATCTGGCAGGGTATAATTAGAATATTGGACTTGAACTAGGAAGACCTTGGTCAAGTCTGCAATGAAAAACTGAGCTTGTTGGATAAATTTAGCCTGCCTCAGATCTGCCTATCCCATTGGACTGAGTGGTGATTAAATTAGGAGACAAACCACAAACCACATTGATGTCTCAGTGATGAGATATAAATGCTATGAATGAATTAAAAAATGAAACTAGTATTTTAATTAGTTTACTCAGAGCATAATCAACATATATACACATACATACATACATACATACATACATACATACACACACACACACACACACATACACATACATACATATATATTGCCCAAAGCCATCCAATTAGTGAACCAAGATTTTCTAAGGTGGATCCAAACTAAACAGCACTTTACCATATTGGTTGTAGAGAGTTGTTTATATTAAAATGTGATATTTTTGTACAGAATAGAAACATCTGTTAAATGGAATTTCCCAAAGTTCCATTTTTATTCTTTTATGTGGAGGTAGGGGAACTAGTGCCAGTTTATCTATAATTTGTTGAAATCACACTTTTTAGTTAAGTTGACAGGGTTATCATTATCATTTGACTTTTAAAGTGCATTGTGCTAAGAAGATATAGCATCTGTTTATATGAAGTTTTCTTTTCTTCCTTTTGGTTTGACTCATTGTTGTTAATCCTTTTTATATGGTACAATAACCTAAGTGACAGAAAGAAAAATCTTGTAACTAATTTTATCTAAATAATGTGCTTTCATAGAATGTACCTTCTGGGAGAAGCATCCAATTACTCTGCCATTAGTATTATAAGGAAAGAACCAACCAAACCTCCTATACTTTGTAAGCAAGGAATATAAAATGCACCAATTCTGTATTATGCCCTGTCATTATACTGACAATTTGACTTCTAGAGTGCAGATAGTCCAAAAAGCTTTAGTGTTGAAAATCGAAATTAAAATGCATATTTGTTAATAGTAATTCAAAGTGATAATATACATATCTTAACAAGAATTTTAAAAAATAAATCTAGCCTATTCTTAAGGATCATGAGCAAAATACAAAGTCATTATTGGTAAGAAATATTTTCTTTCTTGATCTTTTATTTCAAAATAAATATTGTGTTGATTCCATAAGCTCATTTGGGCATGTACACATTTAATATAATTGCTGAGAATAATCAGTGTACTTATCCTTTCTGCATGGTTTATGTACACATGTTATGAGTAATAGCCTGAAGAGTGGGAAATATAACATGATTCTACATATGTTTATTCAGAACTTGAGCTAATTTAGGTTAGTACAATAAAGGTTAAGTAGTTTATGGCCTTAAAATATTTCTTACAGTATTTTATAAGAAAATTTCCAATATCAGAAGATAGGACATTTTATAATACATAATTACTACCGGATTGCAAATCGTCCCATTTTAGAATTTAGGACAATCTTACAATGTTAGCAGTTGTAACAAAAAGAGCTTTAACTGAATTTGTTGTCTCACTTAGGGAGTGGAGCATTTTCCTCAAATTTCTGACTTACTTACAAAATACGGTAGGTAGTTTTATTTTCTTCTTTTGCTTTTATGTTCCAGGTGTTCAGCCTGTTCTTAAATCATCTTCTCTCCCTGAGCCCACTTGCATACAATTCAACCCAACGGCAGCAAGGCTAAGGCTACATTCATTTGGTCAGTTTAATCGGTTCTAGATTTCACCATTTCTGCCTTAATCATTCTGTCCCCTTCCCTTGTCTGCTTTCTATCTTTCTGTCTCTAGTTCTTTCCAGTTTTTCTTATATTGACATTCTTCTCTTGTTTTAATTTAAACTTTCTTCCTCTCTTCTGTTTTGATGCTACCATTTGCTGCCATAGTTTTCACTACTTTTAAAAACAGTACAAAACAAGCATATATACAGCCTCCTGGAGCCATATTGGGCAACATTTAAAAAACAACAGCCCATCTTAGGATATTTGCTTTTCTCAATTTCTGAAAAACTAAGAAGCTAAGACTATAACTTTAAGAGACACTGAAATTCTGAGACATCTGAAAAACCTTGGTCAACACCATTAAATGGAAAAGTAACAACAAGAACTTCAGAACTAAAACATATCCCCCAGACAAAAGTATATTGATTACGATGAGATAAATTGTGCAGGGAGGAAGGTAGATATCCCTGCAAAATATTGAAAAATTGCTACTTAGACAAAGCAAGGTATAATAGTCTTTAAATCCCGAGAAAGCAAGATATCTGGCAGCACCTCAAGCAAATGCCTCCATGATTTACTGGAATATAAGAAAAGGGGGAGGTAAAACTCAATTGTTCTAGTCTTTCTGTGGAATTGATTTTCTGGTCTGGTCTACCTAGTGGGTCTGACAGATTGTTCTTTTGAATGTGATATACTTTGATAGACACAGATTCATTTGATGTGCTGTCAACATAATCTTTTTGACATTCCTGTTTTTTATTTAAAGGCTTGTTTTTGAAACATTGGATTAGGAGGATATACAGCTAATTTCCTCTGTTGAGGAATTAGCAGACAATTTGTCGTCTTGAAGACCTATTATATACTTCAGGCAGAAGCTTGGGGGAAATGGATAGAGCATAAGGAGGCTCAGGCTGAGAAGATCCAGTGTATAATGTTAAATTTTGCATTTAGTAATAATTATGGTAAAGATAAAGGCCAATAGGATTTAAGCCACTCATCAAATTTTGTTGCTATTAAAATAAAAGAATTAAATTTAATAAATGCAAAATTCTCTACTTAGAGAACAGAAATCAAATGCAGAGGTACAGAATGGGGGATACCTGGCTTCACAATTCTATTTGTAGAAAAGGTAGTGACATCATAGTTGAGTAGAAACTAAATATAAGACAGCAGGTGACATGGTTCCAACAAGCTACATAGAAAGTATAGTTTTAAAATAATATAAAGTATTACTTCTATTCAGTTTTGACCTTGAATATTGTGTCCAAATGGGATTCGGACAAAGTGGAACCGGTTCAGAGAATGGCAAGAATAATAACCAGAAGACTAGAAACGTAAGTCAGAAAAAGAAACATGGAAAGAACAGTGAGTGTAATTTTGAGAAAAGAGGACAGAGGTATCTCAGGGGAAAGTGTCAAAAAAAAGTCAAGATACTAGTCATGACTGCACCACCAAAAACCTTTTACATCAGGGGTGTTAAACTGCCGGCCCACGGGCTGGATGCATCGTACCGAAACTGTGCCCACCCCATTTCAGGCAATGGCAAAAAAAGTCATGTTACGTCGTGACACATCATGTGACGTTGCAAGTTTGACACCCCCATTTTACATGGATAAAGGACATAGACAAATTGGGCTTCACAGCTGTGGTCTTGATGTTTTGATCCTCCTGTAGATATTCTGACAGACGGGGAAAAGCCTCTTTCAAATAATCTGAAAAATCAAAATAATCGTCTATCTGATAAGTTCTCACCTGTGTTTAGATTGCTATATGTTGTGAGGCATTGGGGCTAGTAACCTAAAGGGTCCCTTTGTATTATTTTACTATTTTTTCTTAAATCCTATACATGTTTTAGTGTTGTTGTTGTTAGCTGCGAAGTCGTGTCCGACCCATCGCGACCCTATGGACAACATTCCTCCAGGCCTTCCTGTCTTCTACCATCTTCTGGAGTCCATTTAAGCTCACGCCTACTGCTTCAGTGACTCCATCCAGCCACCTCATTCTCTGTCGTCCCCTTCTTCTATTGCCCTCGATCTTTCCCAGCATTAGGCTCTTCTCCAGTGAGTCCTTCCTTCTCATTAGGTGGCCAAAGTATTTGAGTTTTAGTTTCAGGACATGTTTTAGTACATCTCCTTTAATTATAGCCAAGCCTGCTTTTGAAAAAAAATAACAGTTAATAATGTTAGTATAGTATAATTAATACTACATTAGATAGTTTGTTTTAAGTAAGTCAAAAACTAACTGTCAATATGCAGACTCGTGTCAGACTCGCCACGTCATGTGACATAACGTATTGCAACTCTTTTTGCATTGCCGACAATGGGGTGGGCGCAGCTTCGGTATGATGAAACCGGCCTGTGGGCCGGCAGTTCGACACCCCTGGTTTAGTGGCTACCTTGTTAGTCACAAATATAATGGTAATAGTAATAATAAATCATTTTCTTATCAATGCACACATTTACAACTGAATTAAAGCCTTCAATGTAAGATCTGTTCAGTTTCAAGTTTCAGCCTCAGCTGGTAGGAAGATTCTAATTAAGGTTACAGATTTCAGCTCTTTTTAGGAAAGCCTTGTACCATGGAGAAAAGCAGTTCAAGAAGAATTAGCTTGTTTAGGGCACTTCTCTACTCTGCGAGGGGGCAAAAACAATAAAAAAGGCATAGGCTATCATGTCATCCTTAGTCCTTTCCCCTAGACTAGCCATATCCAATTCTTGTAATCATTCTTCAAGGTGCTGGTTATGACCTACAAAGCCCTACATGGCATGGGTCCGGATTACCTACGGCAGCACCTGCTGCCGGCATCAACTTCCCTCCGGGCCTCCTCAGGGTGCCTCCGATCAGAGAATGTCGATTGGTGGCCCCCAGGGGGAGGGCGTTCTCTGTAGGCGCGCCAGACCTGTGGAACTGCTTGCCGGTTGAGCTCCGGATGGCTCCCGACCTTCGCTCCTTCCAGCGCGATTTAAAAACTTATTTATTTGAACAATCTGGCCTGGTCTGATGGGTTTGGGGTTGGATTTAGTTTTAACATACTTTTATTATTGTATTATATTGGGCATAATTATTTAATTCTTTTTAACTCTTTTAATTTTTGTATTTACATTTTGATATTTATTGCCCTGTACACTGCCCTGAGTCCTTCGGGAGAAGGGCGGTATAAAAATTTAATAAATAATAATAATAAAAATAATAATATGTTTTTGTCTCCAGGCCTTTAACCTTCTTAGTTGCTCCCATTCCATTAAAACTAACCAAGGTAATTCTGTAGCAAAGAAGCTATTAAACCTACACTCTAAGCCGCATGCGGCTCTTTGAGCCGTCCCCTGCGGCTCCCAGCCGCCCGGTGCGCGCGCACCTCTTCGAACGGGCAGTGGTGCGCGCGCACCTCTCCAAATGGAGAGTGGCACCGCCCGTTAGGAGAGGTGCGCGCGCACCTCCCCAAACCTTTGGAGAGGTGCGCGCGGACCTCCGCGCAAACGGGCAGCGGCGCCGCTCATTGGGAAAGCTGCCGCGGCCCGTTTGCAGGCTGCCGAAAGCGGCAGCTCTGCAAACGGGCCGTGGCAGCTTTCCCAACAAGCGGCGCCGCTGCCCATTCCGAGAGGTGCGCGCGCACCTCTCCGAACGAGCGGAGGTGCGCGCGCACCTCCCCAAACCTTTGGAGAGGTGCGCGTGGACCTCCGCGCGAACGGGTAGCGGCGCCGCTCGTTGGGAAAGCTGCCGCGGCCCGTTTGCAGGCTGCCGAAAGCGGCAGCTCTGCAAACGGGCCGTGGCAGCTTTCCCAACAAGTGGCGCCGCTGCCCATTCCGAGAGGTGCGCGCGCACCTCTCCGAACGAGCGGAGGTGCGCGCGCACCTCCCCAAACCTTTGGAGAGGTGCGCGCGGACCTCCGCGCAAACGGGCAGCGGCGCCGCTCATTGGGAAAGCTGCCGCGGCCCGTTTGCAGGCTGCCGAAAGCGGCAGCTCTGCAAACGGGCCGTGGCAGCTTTCCCAACAAGCGGCACCGCTGCCCATTCGCGCGGAGGTACGCGCGCACCTCCGGTCATTCGGAGAGGTGCGCGCGCACCTCTCGGAATGGGCAGGGGCGCCGCTCTTTGAGGAAGCTGCCACGGCCCGTCTGCAAAGCTGCCGAAAGCGGCAGCTTTGCAGACGGGCCGTCGCCGTCGGGCAACCGGGAACCGGTTCCATCTCATTTTTAAAAAAATGGCAGCCGCGTGCGTCCGCACATGCGCAAAAAACCTTTTTGCGCATGCGCGTGCATGGACACACGCACGCGGCTCCCTCTTTTTTTAATTTGTGATGGAACCGGTTCCCAGTGGCTCTTTTTCTTTTTTAGGTTGCCGACCCCTGCTCTAAGCATTGTAGTATGAACAGCACAACAAGACATGCATGACAGAATCAGTTTCCCCATTGGGTAGGGTTTTAATCAATGTTGTATAGGGATGTTGTGATATCTCCTTTCACTGGAATAGATGGGAAGACACTGAAGCAGGGAGAAGTGGGGCATGTGTGGGTGTTCAATAATAGCTGGAATGAAAGAACTTCCAATTTTATAGCTCTACAATAGGGAGAGATTTTACTACAGTCTTTCTGGAAATCAGTGTCAAAGACATATTGCTTCTGTTACAAAATTTCTCTTACATGTCCAAGTGGGATTAAATATTGGACTGGATGACCCCAGTATCTGGGGTTTTGTTCAGTGCCTTTTCTTCATAGTGGCTGCAAACTGTGCAAGAAGGTGAAGAAGGCCATATGCCTCTCACTGAAGATGAATTTTGGTCAGAATTTGAAGTGGAAAAGCTTCATCTGAGCCTTTAAAGCAAGGGTGTCAAACATACGGAGGCCATGCCCAGCTACCTCCGCCAACGCAAAAAAAAGCATTCATTGCGACACGACACATGACACGGTGAGTTTGACACCCGTGCTTTAGAGAAACTAGTCCAGATTATAAGCATGATAAAATGTTGGACACACTCCGGAGTACTCAGAGCAAAGCTTTAAATTATTGGAATTTGACCATTTCAAGGAGTCTTGAATCTTTGTAAATGCTTAGCCTTAGCTTTAAAAATGTGTATAGCTATGAGCTTATGATTGCTGCCAGCAAAATGTAGAGCAGTCCTCGGGGCCCAATAAGTGACATTTCTTATTTGTTTCTTCCAAGCAGCATAAAAATGAAAAATAATTCTGAGATATTTTGAAGGCTTTATTTATTTTATGTTCTAATTTATTTCCACATGATAATTACTGTAAAGCTACTAAGCATTTTAGTAAAAATTACTACTTTTGTCTTGAAATGATTGATGCAGAGTTTTACCACTTCATAGACAAAGGCAAAGATTTGGAGGCTCCACCATTAGCCTATTTGCTTGGTGGAAAGATTAGATACATAACATAAAGAAGACTTGAAACGGGGATGCTTGCTGGCTTCAGGGGATGAAATTCATTATTTTTCATTATTTTTAATAGCTTCAGTTACACAGTTAATGTAAATGTTCAAAATAAAGAATGCTACAAATTGTTGCAGAGAGACACCTGAGGTAGATAGGACTGGCACTGAAATATTATTATGCAGTTTTGTAATTCAAAATATTGCACTTAGACCGATACAGAACATTTCACTTCTACCCAAACCCTATCTCTGTGAATTGAATCAAATGCCACTTTTAGACCAATAAAGGCAACAATATTTTGATTATTTCAAAAAAAAAATTATATGCCTGTCATTCTCCTTAATAGCTTTGGGTGGCTTGCAGAGAACAGTAAAACAATAAAATGTAACTGATACAAACTGTAAAAGGTAAGCACTCGTATTAAAAGGCCAGTGAAAATAAATATGTTTTGAACCCCCTTGTAAATTGTATTAAGGATGGCTGCTGCTTCAAATCCATAAAACCCAAGCTGCCACAGGACTTCCGGTGGCGACGCGACGCTGAAGACAGCCATCTCTGGGCTGTCCGCTCCGCGGCTTCGTAGAAGTGCTGAAAACAGCGCCGATCAGCTGTTTCAGCGGTTCGGAAGCCCCCTCCTCGGGAGAAGAGGAGGGGGTGAGGCCCCAGGTAGGGGTTGAGCTCTCCGGGGCCGCCTGAGCTTCTAGTTCGGGCGGCTGAAGGATCGAGTCCCCCCGAAGCCTGGGTTTGCTCCGGGCTGCGCAGCGTTTCTGCTCCATGCTTTTGGGAGCAGAACTAAGTGTTAGCAACCACCCCTGCCAGAAGGAAGGACTTTGGAGTGTGAAGAGGCAGGCAGAGCGATACAGGAGGTCAAGATGAAGTGGATTTTTGTTCTCTAGTTCAATGGATTTTATGGACTTTAAAAGTGAAAGTGTGTAGCAAGTGAAAGTGGGGGAAGATGGCGGCTAAAACTTCTAAAGTTCTCCGGAGTGCGGGGTGCAACAGTCCTCGCTGCAAGCCTTATTGCCTCCTGCACCTGCTCCGGCACTGACGGTTAAAGATTTACAGGATGCTTTGGAAAAGCACTCACAACAAAACCCAAGCTGCCACAGAGAAAGATCCAGTGATTGGTGATGTCAATATATCCATAAAAAGTGCTACATTAATGACCTAAGAATCCAATGCAGACTATTCAGGAGTAGAAAGTCCTGTACATAGCTTTAGACTACAATGTGCAAGGTTTTATGTATCATTATGTATAAGACTGTACGCACCTTTACTTGGTTTTGGAAACCAATGAAACTGATTCAATATTTAATTAATCTTCATCACCACACCTCCAACATTTAGGCTGGTAAATGTTCACATATGGTGGACATGTAAGAAGGTTAAGGCTTTTTGGATAAAAGTCTGGTGGAATATGCAGAAGATTTTTAAACAGAGGATAAAGTTTTGTCCGCAGCTTTTTTTGTTGGGAATAATTGCAGACGCTACAGTTGTGGACATTAAGTTGATGTTGAACCTAATTACGGCAGCAAGACTTTTGATAGGCCAATATTGGAAGAAAGAGGAATTGCCGACCATAGAAGAGTGGACTTTAAAGGTTTCCGACCTGGCAGAGATGGCGAAGATTTCGGCCTATTTGAAAGATCATTCGCAAGAACGCTATATTATGGAATGGAGAAAATGGATTGAGTTTATCCAGAACAAGTATAGGGTTAAGAAGTTTTATGTAGCATTCGAATAAGTCTTCTTTCGTTTTTTTTTCTTTTTTCTTTTAGTTTTTTATATATAGTTAATATTGTTAAGGTGTGTCTTATCCTATATAAGCTAGAGAGTAATGGATTTTAGATTTTATAGTGGGTAGTATATGGATGCTTATGATTGCCTTTTTATAGATATATACCTTGTATTTAGCTCTGGGAAGTCGGGGGGGGTGGGGGGGATGGAGGGAGGGGAGGTTGGGGGGAGGTAGGGGGGGGAGTAGGGAGGGGGAAGGTGGGTTTGTTAAAGGAAAATTGTATTTTAAAACTTTTTCAATAAAAAAAAATATTTAATTAATGAGGCATGTTATGATTTTTTTTTAAAAAGCAGCAGTTTTACTTGCAAAAGAATGATCTGAGTGACAATGGCAGCATAGAAATGTTACAAATCTTTATACTGTAAGTGAAACTCAGGTACAGGAGGGCTTTTTTCATCCTCCGCCCAGACAATAATTGTGGATAAGAAAAATTTAAAAAAGTCTGGATAGTGGACATTGCTATGGCTGGAGATAACAGAAGAGAAAAACAGGTGAACTTAGCAAAATATAAAGACCTGCAATTAGAATGACTGAAAGAAAGCAAAGATAGCACCAATAGCAAAGAGGCTCCTTGGATGCAATTCCAAAACTTCTGGAGCCTCACCTGAACATCACCAGTGATTGACAAAATCACTATCAGTCAATTGCAAAAGGCAACTTTACTGGGAACAGTTTACATCCTGTGATGACACCTTTAATATTGAACAATATTATCTGCCTATCCTAGGTCCTTGGGAAGGATTCAAAGTTAAACAAAAACGTCATATACAGTCTAAATATTGGCTGATTATGTGACCAGCCATAATTTATTAAACTTGTATGCTATCCAATTCCCAAGGATTCTGGGTGACTCAGGGTAGCAAATTAAATAGGCGATGTGGAATATTAAATTGAGCCACGGAGAAAGTTCTTGGATACAACATGCAAGTTGGATTTCACAAATACCTTGCAAAAATTGAGTATTCCAATTTGCAGTACCTATGGATTATGGCAGGATTCTTTCAATATCAAATACTCAGTGTTTGATTTTTTGTTTTCTTCTATCAAATCCCAGCAACACTACAAAACTGACTTGAAAAATTACACTTTTGGAAAAAAAATCTTTCTGTGGTTCCCCCCCCCACCACTTCCCCGGGCTGAGATATAATTTTGAAATACCAGTGCCAACAAAAGTCTATAAAGGAAAAAGAATCTGAATCTGATTAAGACAGGTTTGTCTCTGCCAGAAGGGGAAATGTCCCTAGCGGCTAGCCCGTGTGTGACTTCAACCTTGTACCTCTTAAGACATCATCCTTGTTTCCAGAGACAGGAATGCATTCGACATACATCTAGAAAACACTGAGATGTCTCTCAAAATACGTAAGCTAAGTTGTTCCCCGATAGCGCATATATATGCTTGAAAGCTGCATGGTGTATGGCTGATTAATTTTCCTTTTAAAGTTCATACAAAAATTGATATACATTTGTCTTCTCTATTATACGAAACATATTAGGATGCACACAAGAGTGGCATGGTTGCTTAGAAGTGAAGCCTCTCACCTCCCACTTGGAAAGTTGAGAGTTCAATTCTAGGCATCGGCAGATGTTTCTCTATCAGGGCTCAAAGAGCAAATATTTGTTGCAAACTCCATGTAGGCGTCAGGAAGGTATCTGGATAGTTAGTGCTCAGTTGCCCCAACTCTAGCCCGAAATAAAGGGATTAAAGAGTTGTAAAAAGGAAAAAAAATAGGAATCACACAATACATTTTTATGCCTTTTCATCTATTGGTTTAATTTGTTCCTTCCAGGCTCCTAAAGTCTAGAAGATAACCAAAGAACTTGGTGTATTTTAAGCTAGCTGCTGTTGGTATCCACAGCATACTGGGCTCTTCTGGAACAACTGTGGTATTGTTTTTTAAACTAAGCTTGTTTAGTTTACTTCTTTGCAGTATGTTATCAATATATTTACACAGGACCCTGTAAGTATGAACATAAAGAAGCAAATAAATAAATGAATGTTGTGTTTTTATTTCTATAGTATTGGAAATCTGATTAAAGATAGCTGGAAAAACTTTATTTAGGAAAATGTTGATGAAGATTGTTAATCATCCAGGTAAAGTTGTCTGAAGGTTAAATCACGGGAACTGGACATACTTTTATTTTAAAAACATTTTTTTTTCAAAAGTGTTGTTTTCAAGTTAATTTTTAGTGCTGCTGTATTTATTTAGAAAAGCATCATTCAAAGCCTCCAATACCTTAGGAATAAAAATAAGCATATATCTTACATATTTTGAAGGCTGGCACACTTTCTGCTGATTGTGCAAGTTTGTCACCTAATTTCTTTCTCAGTGTCGATGCCAAGATTTTGACAGCACATAAGCTAGAGAAAATATTGCCTTTGTGATTCCATCCTGTGCAATCTGGTTTTACAAAAGAAGAAAAAGTCTTGGGTTATGTTAGGTTAGTAATTGGCATTTTATTTTTTTTATTTTATCATTTCTTTATTAAATTTGTTTGCTCCCATCTTACCACGAGGTGACTCTGGGTGGCTTACAACATTAAAAGCAATAAACTCATTAAAATATATATCTAATCACAATAAAAATACAGATTATGACTAAAAGATGGGGAAGGAGGGAGAAGAATGTATCGGGGAGAGGCGAACTCTGTTATTGATCCATCCACTACCTCCTGTGTAAATACACCCCCATTGGGACTCCAAGCCAACTGGCAGAGCCAGGTCTTCAGGCCCTTATGGAAGGTCAAGAGAATGGGAGCCAATCTCACCTCGGGGGACAAGATGTTCCACAACCTGCCCAGCCACTGCACACTGCACTGATTGTAGCTTCTGAATGCTCTTCAAGATAGCCCCACTCTACAAGGTACAATGTAGAGTGCATTATAGTAATCCAGATTGATGGAGCACAGGGACTCCTGATCCAGAAGAGGCTGCAACTGGTGCACAACCCAAAGATGTGCAAAGGGTCTCCTAGCCACAACAGCCACCTGCTCTTCAAGTAGGTGTTGTGAGTCCAGAAGGAACCCCCCCCCCACAAGTTGCAGACGACGTTTGTCTGGGGTAGTGCCATCCAGTTCAGAGCTAAGGATGTTAAATATATATTCAGAAAAACGAATCAACAAAAGTGATTTTGTGGAAAGAGTCTTTGATACAGTACAGTTCAAATTCATGGAGAAAGTTTTGGCTGAATATGGATTTATTTGTTTCTTTATTAATTGGATTAAAATGTGCTATTCACATTCTCTTGTCAGCCTTTGTACAAATGGAATTACTTCCACATTTATCAAGATGTCTTACCGAATATTTTTTTATTTCATTTTATGTTTAATACAGGAACATTCAGAGAATCAAAAGGCATTATGGACATAAAATTCAAGTGGTGCTGAATTTAAGTTGTCATTGCTGAAATATTATGACATATAAGTAATTATGAATATTCTATGCCAAAATATATTGATAAAATACCACTGTTTGGTACTGTTAGGTAACTGTTAATTAGAATAAGCCTCATATGGTTAATAGAGACTCTAATGTATTTATGAATA
Source organism: Vipera berus (assembly GCF_964194415.1). Classification (NCBI taxonomy): domain Eukaryota; kingdom Metazoa; phylum Chordata; class Lepidosauria; order Squamata; family Viperidae; genus Vipera; species Vipera berus. The sequence goes on from NC_138204.1 coordinate 70,547,081, forward strand.
TCTATTATTTGCGTCTGCAGATAATCGCCCGGCTGCCCTGTTTAGGGTGACTCGCTCCCTCCTTAATCAGGAGGTGAGAGAGGAGCCCTTGCAGGGGCGGGCCGAGGAGTTTAGTCATCATCTGATGGACAAAATCGCTCAGATCCGGGCCGGTTTGGACTCTAACTGGGCAGAGTCGGATGTGGAGGAATCGGACGGTCTTGAGCATGTTATCTGGACTGAGTTCGATCCTGTTTCCCCTGATGATGTGGACAGGATTATGGGGAGGCTGAATTCCACCACCTGTTTATTGGACCCGTGTCCCTCTTGGCTGATTTATGCGGCTCGGGAGGAGTCACGAAGCTGGTTCCAGGCAGTAATATCTGCCTCTTTGAGTGAGGGTGTCTTCCCCGCTGCTTTGAAGGAGGCGGTGGTGAGGCCCCTTCTCAAGAAGCCTGCCCTGGACCCAGCGGTTTTAAACAACTGTCCTGTCTCCAAACTTTGCTTTTTGGTGAAGGTTGTGGAGACCGTGGTGGCGCATCAGCTTCCTCTGTTCCTGGAGGAAACTGATTATCTGGACCCGTACCAATCGGGTTTCAGGCCCGGGTACAGCACAGAGACGGCATTGGTTGCACTGGTGAATGATCTCTAGCGGGCTCGGAACAGGGGTTGCTCCTCTGTCCTAGTCCTATTAGATCTCTCAGCGGCTTTTGATACCATCGACCATGGTATCCTATTGTGGCATCTCAGGGGGTTGGGAGTGGGAGGCACTGTTTTGCAGTGGTTCTCCTCCTACCTCCTGGGCTGTTCACAATCGGTGTTGACGGGAGGGCAGAGGTCTGCCCCGAGGCCTCTCGTTTGTAGAGTCCCTCAGGGGTCGGTTCTCTCTCCCCTCCTGTTCAACATCTATATGAAGCCGCTGGGCGAGATCATTCGTGATTTTGGGGTGGGGTATCATCAGTACGCTGATGATACCCAACTTTTTCTTTCCACCCCGAACCAACCCACTGATGCCCTCGCCGTGATGTCCCGTTGCCTGGAGGTGGTCCAGGTCTGGATGGGGAGAAACAGGCTTCGTCTCAATCCTGCCAAGACTGAGTGGCTGTGCATACCGGCATCTTGGGTTAACCAGTCTATTCCACCTTTAATGATGGGGGGTGAGGTGTTACCCCCCGTCGATAGGGCTCGCAACTTGGGCGTCCTCCTGGACTCATGGCTCAGTTTTGAAGACCATATAGGAGCCGTGATCAGGGGGGCCTTTACCCAGGTTCACCTGGTGCGCCATTTGCGGCCCTACCTGGACCGAGATGCCTTGCGCACAGTCACTCATGCGCTCGTGACCTCCCGATTGGACTACTGCAATGCTCTCTACATGGGGCTGCCCTTGGGGACCACCCGGAGGCTTCAGCTGGTGCAAAATGCAGCCGCGTGGGTAGTGATGGGGGTTTCCCGATACTCCCATGTAACACCTCTACTCCGCGAACTGCATTGGCTTTCGGTTGCCCTCCGGGTGAGATTCAAGGTGCTGGTGATGACCTATAAAGCCCTAAATGGCTTGGGTCCGGGATATCTGAGGGAACACCTGCTGCCGGCATCAAGCTCCCTTCGTCCTGTGCGCTCCCACAGGGAGGGTCTTCTCAGGGTACCGGCGGTAAAAGATTGCTGGCAGACAATACCCAGGGGGAGGGCCTTCCCTGTGGGTGCGCCTGCCCTTTGGAATCAGCTGCCTGTAGAGCTTAGGACTGCCCCTGACCTTCGTTCATTCCACCGGGACCTGAAGACCTGGCTCTTTGAGCTCTCTGGCCTGGTCTGAGCATATTAATTGGGATTTTAACTGTTTTTAACTGGGGTTTTATTGCAAGGTTTATATAATTCTTTTAATTGATTTTAAGATTTTTGTAATTGTTGTATCTGTTTTTTAAAATACCTTGTGAACCGCCCTGAGTCCTACAGGAGAAGGGCGGTATATAAATTGAATAAATAAAATAAATAAAATAATAAATTAAAATGGGGAGTTCATTTGGTATTTGAAATCTTTTAAGTATCTTGGAATATTTATTCCAAAGGAAAAATATAGTAGTAAATATTTCAAAGTGGTATTGAATAAATAGAAACACCAATTAGCTTATGGCAAAAGATAAATATGGAAATGAATATTAGTTCAAGATGCATATAGGTACCCATGAATTCCCATGTTAATATCTTTGAAATATTTCTAGCAGATTGACAAAATATTTTTTTAAAAATTATGGGAAGATTAAAACTCAAGGTTTATTTTATCTGACATGTAAGATTTATATAATCTGAAGATAAACCAATTGTATCTGTTAAATCAGTCACCATGTGATAGTGCTATTGTTAACTTTCTGAACTTTTTGCTTTGTATGTGAAACGTATACATCTCATACATATATGCATGTGAAACGTATACATCTCATACATATATGCATATGTACATTTTAACTTCTATTTCTCTATGAAATTCAAGCAACTCCCAAAACAATTATAGACAAAATTTTAAAAAATTGCTGTTAGACACCTGTGACATCAGCCTATGGAATATTTGATAGAGACGCATTTAAAAGATTTGGGGATAAAATTAGAATATTCACCTTTATTTATATTTTAAATTTATACTTTGGGATAAATTCAGTGTGAAATATGTGGGGGGGTTTTATGGAAGAGTGAGATATATAGGAACATATGGGCTAATTGTGTCAAGACAGATCAGCTGATTACTGATCACGTTTCTGAGTTATTGCAAGAGGAATCTGAATAGTCTAAAAGTGTCACACATAGCACTTAATCCACTTTAATGGCAACAGTCCATTAAGTACCTTCTGATTTCACAATTTTGTCCAGATGCATTAGCAATATCTAAACTTTCTAAATCATTCTCAGCACTGAAATGTCTTTTAGGCTTTTTCAAATGTGCAACTTTTTTTAAATGGCAATTAAAAGCATTGTTAGGATGAATATTAATTATTTGGATTAACTTTGGAATAAATAATGGTGATACACCATATTAAAATGCAACATTAAGGGCTTTAAAATATATTCAGTACTTTCTTGATAAAATAAGATTCATTCAACAAAATGTTCTTTTTCCACATTTATTAGATACTTCAGAGGATGTTGGAAAATGGTTGTCACTTTTGTTATATTGGAAAATGATGAAGGGAACATGAAATATACATTAGATATGAACTTATCCAATCATCATCCTATTTCAATGTAATATCCGTTTGTTTGTCAATGTGTTACAGAGATCAAGACAGTTTAGAGACATGAACGTGCTTTCAAATTATATACTCCAATTTTGGTATCAATTAATATATGAAGAACTGTAATTGTAGTGCAGGCTCGAATTATGTAGTGACCTAAGTCTTGGAAAGGGCTCTAATGCTGGGAAAAGTGGAAGAACAGAGCAGAAGAGGAAGACCAGCAACAAGGTAGATATACCCAATTTCAGTGGCAATGAGTGCATTGTTGGAAGACCCAAAAGACCAAGTTAGGAACAGAACATTGTAGAAAAACTATCTGTGCTGTTGCTAAGGATTGAAAACAACTTGATGGCACATAATCAAGTGCTTGTAGAGCATGTGGGAGCTTTTACTTTTTTACAGGGAAACTGGCATCTCAGATTTAAAACCGTGGATTGATGTTTATTTATTTGTTAAATGAGTATCTTCCCCCCCCCTTTTAGTTCAGGAGAGCAAGATGACACATGTACATTGCTCCTTCTTGCCGTTTTTCCCCTCTAAAACAACAACATTGTGCAATATGTTGATTTGAGAGTAAAAGAAAGAGTAGCTCCCAGTTACCTAATGAATCTTGATGGCTGAGTTAGACTTGAACCTGGGTCTCTTAGTTCAACCCCAGGAGTTGGTCCAACCCCATAATTATTACACACCACTGGCTCTCTGATTATAAACTATTAATGTTATGGCAAGACTCAACAGTGTTACTCTGTGATTCAAGATTTAACAGTTTTTACAGACTTATACTTTTTAAATTTTTTTCCATTTGCATATTCTTTCCCTGTATTTATATTTTAAGCAAACACATTTTAAAAATATAATAATTATAATAAATTAACATATTTAATACATTTTAAAAAATAAAATATTTTTTAAAGTTATTTACATATGAGACACCATAGAACCTATGTGTTTGAACTGGGACTATGGGATTTTTTATTTAAGACCTACCACTCATATTTCTTTCCAATATAATCAGAACTTCTCCACTCTTAGTCAAAACCTAACACTAGCTATATTCTCGTGCTCACTGATGTCTCTGTTCTTACTGAGATATAAATCCAGAAGGGAAGCATTTGTTTATTCATTTAAAACATTTACATGGCCATCCATCTTAAAAACCAAAACCATGGTAGCCCATAACCAAACACTTAGGTGCAAACAGTAAAACAGAAAATAAAGAGAACAACCTGGTGCCATAATCCATTTTGCCCTGTAGAGCCCACAACATTCTCCTCCCACTTGAACTTCATACTAATTCAATATGGGAAAAACCAGCTCTTTTGTTTTCCAGAAAGTGAAAAGGCACCTGCTGGATCTCAAGAGGGAGGATATTCCATAGACAGGGGCCCAAACCCCAAGAACGATACTTCCAGGCTGAGTTCTTTATTGTTTCCACACCTGTAGACAGAATTTTGCCAGACTAAGCACTCTGCTATCTGCATTGATCTATTCTGAGAACTATTAGGGAGGAACTGTCTTCACCGTCTTTCTCTCACACAAAATATCTGGACTAAGCTGCCTCTTATTTCTCTGGAATGCACACACACACACACACACACACACACACACACACACACACACACACACACACACACACACACACACACCCTTCCTGGTAATCCAGCCTACTACATTCTTTCACATCCTGCAGTGGAAAAGGGATGGAAATATTTAAGGAAAGAGAGCTGGAGCATGCCTATCCTAGCCAATCTGGTGGGAAAAGCAGACGTCCCAAGTTCCACAAATAACCCGATCCTATGCTACGTAGGACTTTAAAGATGAGCGGGAATTACCATAACTGTAAACTGCCACAGCTAGATGATAGGGCTGAAATTTGCCGATGGGTATCCAAGATGTAAGGTCCAAAATGAAATACTAGATAAAACTATATTCCTATTTCAATTAAAAAACCTGGATTTAAGACTCATGAGAGTGAATTGAGCACTAACTCACCATCTCTTTGCATTGCTGATTATAAACCTTTGAATTTTTCTGCTTGATTTCAAAAGCGTTATGTTGTTTCTTTGCAAGATGTTAGCAATCGTTTAATTCTTAAATGTGTTTAAGTGCTTTCTGCCTGCCTGCCTTACTACTCTTGGTTTTCACCCTAGCATTGACACTTCCCTTATGGTCTTAAAAGTTTTCAGGAAATACAGGATTAGTAAAGCTTTTTTAATTGTTGGTGTCAGACATATTTTAATTTGCCATAAATTCATGGCAAGTCTTTAGATGATTATCCTTATTTCACATTCTTATGATACCTTTGTATTGGTTCAGCGATTATAAAACTGGTGTCTTGCATACAATCTGTTCTGAAGCTGTCAGATTGATAAAATGTTGTGCTGTTTTAATGTATACGGAAGGGCTAGCACCCAGTTGTCAAAATAATTTGAACCAATCAGCATGTTGTAGGAGGAGCAGTTGCAATCTGAGCCGTGAACAGATAATTCTGAATGAAAAACCTTTCAAACAAAACAAGCTGAATATCAACTAACCATTTTCAATTAGGTCTGATAATAGGAAGGGCAACAGTCATTTTTCAGGGATCGGGGAGAAACAACATCGCAATGTTCTATTTCTGTTGATTAGGTATTTTAATCCGAACATTATCTGGCAAAGGACTTACGGGGAGTCCTTATGAATTTTTCATGAGCTGCATATGCTGCTGAATGAATTCAGTGAGTGTCACACCATGTAGCTTGAAGACAACCCACATCCACAAGGAGGCTACTGAAAGAGAAAGCACTTTGGTGCATTTTCAGAGGCAAAGCCAAGCCTGATAAAGCTTTTTTCTGACAGGATTGATTTATCCATTCTTCGATTATGCTGCCATTTCTTTAGGCAGCCTTTTCATTCAGATCTGCATGCGATGAACGATCAGCACAGAGCTTGTCGATTTATCAGCATTTGAATCCCCAGCAATGTATTCGGGCTGTGCTATTGTTGTGTTTTCTGTATGGTGAGAGCTAACATAATCTCCAAGCTATGACAGCAAAAGATTCTTCTAGGGAACTTGCTGCTCCAGAGATTGATGTTTATATAAAGACTTTCAAAGAACAAATGCATTTAGAACTTGAGCTGCCCAGAGTGTCCGGGAACAGAACCACTTCTCCGAAAATATCCCCCCGCAGCTCTCCAAGGAACTCTCCATGCTTTTTCAGAAAGTTGCTGGTGAATAAAAGCATCCGTCAACGTCGACGTTTCACAGTGGCACATACATGGTAAGATGACTTTGGTATTGCCTTTTTCTTTTACACTTTAAGAAAAAAAAAAGAAATTATGTCCTCTTACAGAGCCAGCTGCAGTAATAAAGGAATGTCTAATTGGATTCATTTGTGCAGCTTCTGTCCACATATAAATAAATACCATATTTGTGAATTCTGATTAATCTGTACTATTTTTTTTAAAAAAATGTTTCTCTAAATCATTCATTTTCTTAGTCTGATGTAATCAATATTATCCTGCTTTGGGGTGTTTTGAGAACCCAAGACTGCTATATTTTGATTTTCATTTGACTATAGGGTAAAGTAACCCTCTGTGAAGCATCTTGAAGGAAGGTCTAGCAGTCAGATAGCATAAACTGAGCATTTTTGGCATTTCAACTCCTTGTGTGTTCGATTGAAACTGATCTGGTCTGAATTGCATTAATAATAAAGAATGAATAGGTTTTTTTCCTATGAATTTCTGCTTCTTTTCTATCTGGATATCTGTTCCATAGTTATGCCTTCTATTCCCACTTGATAATTTAAATCTCCTAATATTTTCTATCTTAATTCATTTTAAAAAAACTTCAGTTATTTTGCAAATAAAAAAACAAATTACGAAAGGGTAGGAATTAGGAGGAGAAACAAAATCTCAAGTATGTAGATAATAGATGTTCTACTATTGCTGAATTAGGATTTTTGTCCTATTTTTACCTACAAAGTAGATAAATAATTTAAAAGACTTCATGTTATAAAAAGTTTATTTTTTCACTAAGCAATAACTTTTTTTGAAAAAGAACTCTATCTTTGCCTGTTTCTATATATAAGCTTATAGCAAACTCTAAAATTGACTGAGTTCTGACCGATAGAAAGACCATTATGAGGAGAAGGTGTCACATGACCACAGACTAAAAAATTTTCATTATGGACTTTAGACTGTAGAACTATCAAGTTTGTCTAATTTGGGGCATATTTAAAAATATAAATCATAGTATTAGAATGCATTCTTTTGAATAGTTTAATATTTCAAATTGAAATATGTCATAGTGTCAAGTAAGGGCTAGTGGTCTGTTCTCAATATTTCATAGTTTTAAAATCCTTTACACCTATCACTTATCCAGTGCTGTAGTGGATATTGTTCAATTTCCTTTCCCACAAATGTGAGCTGATATGATAGTGCTCATGTTTTAAAGGAAGGAACTGGAAACAGATATATGAACAGATTTGCATTAAATTAAAGTATACATAAGCATGGGGAAAATATATATATTTGTTTTCTTTTGAGTTTGTCCAAATATTTCCATTTGGACTAAACATTTCTATTTGAGTGAAAATAAAGATAACAAATTTAATTTCCTACATTACAAAGAGATGATAGAAAAATAAAATATTACAAAAAATTCTTATTTCTTATTCATATAATATAAGGAAGACACAGTTGTTTGGTTTTTAGCAGTGAGACATAATTACATTATTAATCTGGGGTAGTCTTTGTATATGATTCAAAAACTTCAGTGTAAAATGTGTTATTCTCAGCTGTTTATCTCTTGAGGGAAGCAAGTGCTTAATTTTACAGATGAAATTTCATGAGATTGGAATGCTTAGTTTCTACAGCAAATAGTTACAGCTTGGATATGAAACATCAATGAATTGGCAAAGTTATCTTGATTAGGATAGTGTTCACTGTTTCCAGAACCTGGTATACTCCAAAGGCAGATCTGAATTCTTATATCTGCCTCTAAAAAACTAATCAGATCCTCCCAAATCAAGCAAACATTGCACAATTGGAATTTGGATAATTTTTTATGGAATTCTGGTGATACATTTGAGAGGGGAGTTTTGGGTCTGCAAATGGGTTGCTGGGGACTATGTATGGTTCAGAAGCTATGAGTTGTCCATCTCTTTGCCACAGAAAATATGGATAACTAATTTTTATATAAGCTTGTAGAACCCTGTTAAAATCCACTTATTTTTTTTAAAGTAAAAATTAATTCTTACTGTTTTTCATCGATTTCAAATATTTTTTAAATTTTCCCTTTAGAGCATTTGGTCCAGAAAGAGCTAACAAACTCATTAAAACAACTCTTCAGTAGAAATTGTTAAAAGCAATAACATTAGATAATCATAAATTAAATTGGGTAGTTTAAAAATATCCTGGAATAAGATAATGGCAAACTATTTTCATATTACTGCCAAGAAAATTTCTTGAAGGAAATTCATCTTTAAAAAAAATCCATAATTTAATAAAATAGATGGTAGATTATTTTACTACAACACTTAGTAAACATGCACGACTTCATTACATAGAATGGTCTCCTAAGGCCACTGCCAGCAAAGGGATTGGAAAGAATTCAAGAAATACTGCTCTGCACGTTTTCCCTGTTTGCTTGTTTGTTTTAGGCCTTCATGTCTCAGTTCTGCTAACAAATCTCAGAGACCCCTTGGATCCAGATAGGCAATCCTTTCCTGACAATATTATCTTGTTTGATTTTTTTTAAAAAATGTGGAAAAATAACTCTGGATTTTTTAGGTGTAACAAACATATAAACTGCATTTGTGTATAGAAATGGTTAATAATACCTATCTCCACTGATTGCAGTGGGAAACCTGCTCAGAGCATACAACTGGGTTGTATAAGAATGAACTGAGCATACTCCCACTTCATACAAAACCTGAACTCCAAATTGATCGGGACAGTTTGATTCATTTGAAACTGATCAAATGGCGCTCATATTTTGTGTCTCGGATTCAAAAATTATCTTTGATACATTGCTTTTGATACATATTTCAGGGATTCTACCACATGTTATATGCTATTTGATTTCTAAAACAGTCAGAGCTTGGTCTTACAAAACACTTTGATGGGAAAGAAAAGAAGAGGGATGATTAAACTCAGTTCACTGACATTCCTACCCTCAAATCATAGCACCTTGGGACAGGAGAGAATAATTTCCTAGAATACCAAATGTTTAATCACTTGTTCCTCTCACCTGCTTCCCTTCTCCCATCCCTAGAAAAAAGAGGTGTTGTGTTACCTATCTGAATGGGTTAAGGGCTTCATTTTAAGGGGAAAATTATCTGGTTAACAATTTATCTTTGCCCTTACTCTTTGACTATTAGTTTTGTCTTATCTAAGAAGGGCTATAGTTTGTCACGAGATCTTCCATTTCCATCTGTGAATACTTTGAAATAGACCAAATCAGGAAATGCTCTATAGGAAGGCCCAAATGTGCTTCGTTGAAATTGACTATGATTACAAATTTTGCAAGTCTGATTGTGCTTCTGCTTTCCTGATTAAACCCCGGTGAGTCAGGGAGGAATCATCTTAACACTATCTCCCATCCCAGGGCTTTGGGATACTTCTGTCCTTCTTGTTTATGTAACAGTTTCTGAATATTTGTTTCCAGGTCATCTCCCTCACTCTCTACATCAGTCTAGCTAACTCATAATTGCTATATACGTTCTTCATTATAATGTTCAATCTGTGTGGCAAATTTCATTATGTCTCAAACAAAACATTCATGGGCATTTTACCTGAAATACCTGAATTGAAAGGGTGATTTAAAATCCTTCCCTAAATTCTAGTTACTGTGTGAACAGCTGTCAGAATTTCTTGTCCCATTTGCCACCATATAAAAGAAAACATACCAATTTCTAAGGAATTTGGCATGTTTCATCCACTTACATTGTTGTAAAGTTTCACAAACGTTATTCCATTCTATGGATACAATTATATTTCCCCCCCCCCCAATATTCACAAGGAGAAAGATTTTTAGAGAGGTAAACAAGCCATGTGGACTATTCCCTTAATAGACACAAAATGACTTGAGTTCCTTTAACATCTGAGGATCTGGATAGTGCTTGTAGCACTCTAGAAATTACTTGTTTTGTTTTATTTCCTTAATTATGAATATCGTGTCAAAAGAAAATGACTAGTCTTGGTGGCCAAATATAATAGAACTGGTAGAAGCTAGTATGAGTATTTCACTATTGCTGTTTGAAGCAATATAGAAATGTATTAAGCTGGTTTGACAGGCAACCATGACAGGAGACAATGTATTCAGTACTGGCAGTGACATCACATTACCACATCCAATTTTTGTAGTAGTCATCATTTATACAAAACAGCTTTCCAATCTGTTCTATTTTATTAGCTGTTTGCTTTTCTGTAACAGGTACTTCTGTTAAATGTCTACAGAAAGAGTTTCTCCCAATATCATTTTTCCATCACTGAATTGAATACTGAAAATATTTGTTATTATTATTTAAGATTTAATCTTCAATTAAATTCACTGTCTGGGACTGGTAAAAACTTAACAGTTCAAGTCCTAAACAAGGACGTGAGAGCTATTAGGGTAGCATCTGAGTATATAGGTGGTTCCAAGTAGGATGTGTCTGAGGTTTTTTTTGCAAAGTCAGGATATTCAGGTCTAATAAGCTCAAAATTTCCATGTATCCAGGCAGCCCTTTGGGTATTGCTCCAAGGGCTCCTATTACTATTGGTACAACCATTGATTTCTTCCTCCATAGCTGCTCAACTTCAATTTGCAAATCACGATATTTTGTTGTTTTTTCTAGTTGTTTCTCTTCAATTTGTGCATCACCTACTATTGCATTATCAATGAACCAGACTCTTTTCTTTTCCACAATAGTGATGTCAGGCATGTTGTGGATCAGATGTTTGTTTGGATCCAAAAATCCCACAGGATCTTGACTTGCTCATTTTCAAGAACTTTGTCACTTTGGTCTTCCTAGTAATTTTTGCTGCATTCAAACCCGAACTTCTGGCAAAGCTTTCAATGTATGATTTTGGCAACTCAATCATGATGTTGTAAATAATCAGTCTGTGAGATTTTGCTATAGCCACTGATAAGGTGATCAACTGTTTCATCTTTTTCGTTGCATAAGCAACATTTGTTGTTGTTGCTGACATGTTGAATTTTTGCTTTCATGGAATTGGTCTGCAAAGCTTGTCCTTGGGCAGCCAAAGTCAAGGAGAGAAGCAGCCTAGAACTAAGGAGAAACTTCCTGACAGTTAGATCAACTAACCAGTGGAACAACCTGCCTCCAGAAGCTGTGAATGCTCCAACACTGGAAGTTTTTAAGAGGAGACTGGACAGCCATTTGTCTGAAATGGTATAGAGTTTCCTGCCTGAGCAGGGGGATGGACTAGATGACCTCCAAGGTCTCTTCCAACTTTACTATTATGATTATGATTAAATGAAGCTTTCAGTTTCTTTCTTCAGCACCCCTGATTTCAACCATCTCCATATTAATTTTGTATCTACCATTTCCTTCAGTGTCCTTCAGGTATTGACTGTGCATAGGCTTCTTTTCCCAGTTAGAAACTCAATCCTCAATTGTTTCCTTTTGATATTCTGCTTTCAATCTTGTTGTTTTCAAGAGGTTTCCCTTGTTCACCTTCTTCAGCAGAGGCTTTTTTGCTTTTTTATGTAGTCATTTAAGCTCTTCCACAGTTTGTTTCACTTGTAAGAGACCTCTGCCACCCTGAGATCCTGGCAAGTACAATTGATCAACGTCACTTTTTGGGTGCAGAGCATGGTGTCATTAGTTTTCTTGTCTTTCAGTCCCAAGTTATCAAGTTCTAGCTGAGTCCAATCAATTATTCCAGCTGGGTATCATATTACGTGGCACTTCCCAGATGTTAAGTTCTTTTGTGATATTTCCTCCACTCAGCTTTGATCTCAAGACTTTCTGGACTCATATTTTGTTGAAGTAGCTTCCTTGACTTGGTTGTGTAACATGTCAGAAGTTTCCAAAACTCCTTAGTACTTATACCCATATTATTATAATCATTTAAATTTATTAGCCAGCCGTCTTATCACAGGGCAACTCTTAAGGCCTTTCTATGCCTTATTGTCTTAGGGCTGTCCAAGAACCAAAGCTAAAACTAACTCTAAGAATCAAATAGCACCCTAATTGCATTAAAATGAAATGTTCCTAGAACATTACTTTTGTAACTTTTATGTACCATTTCCAGATGTATACCATCTGTAACCTTGTGAGCTTTGAGAGGCTGTTCTACATTCATTTGGTGGGGGACCAGTGATCTCTGTAGTTATGGATGCCAATAAAAGATACTTTGTTGCATCCATTTCCAAATGCTTTGGTTTCTTATTTAGGTGGGCATTTGTCTAATTTATACTGACTATCCTCCTCCCCACTTCCATCTCTAAATCTTGATAAAAAAGGAGGATAATCATGGCTCAGGTCTAATTAATCTAGCAAACAAAGGTAGATCAGAAAATCTTTCTTACTTCAAGACCAGTCTGGACAATCTACCTTTTGGGAAGAATGTTGAATATTTATAGCTACTGTATTTGCATTTCACTTTTCCACATAGCTCATTAATCCAGAGTACTCCAACCATTTATAGGAAACTTGTTTTGAACTCAAATCTTCTCAGAATGTTGGAGATCTTTGCTTTAATTTGCAAATTACTGTTTTATTTCATTCTCAAAATTATTATATAAATTGTTTGCTTGAAAATATAAGATATTTTTTCAATAATGTGGCTAAGTGCAGTAGTAGTGTATTAGGTTTATGCCTAACAAACTGAAGCTTCACAAAAATGAAATACAAAGCTAAGATCACACCTTGCATTGCATTCAATAACATAAATAAGGTCTAGATCCCTACTTATGCATCTAAATAAATGAGTCAGATTTCCATGCTGACTTGGAGACATCAGCCAAGGATTCTTTATTGAATGATATCCAAAACCTCTTTGTTAAAGCAAGGCATAGTCATTTAAGCATGAATTACCATCAGGATGAAGAGGGCCGCAACAAGAATCCCTGCCAATGCAACGAGGCTCCCAGAATTAGTAAGACTAAAATCTCCATCCTATTTTGGGGGTGAAGAGTTTGAATGGTTTTGCTGTGATGTATTTTACCAAGTCTTTAAAACAATTCATCATTCCTTAGCTTCATTTATAGATTCTCCATCGCAATCATATATTTCAGTTACTTTGATTTACCAAACCATATTTTGTGAAACTGGAAGATAGGAAAATGGGAAAACAGTGTTCTGTTCTCTATTCTTATTATTCTTTCCCAAAAGATGTTGTGATAGTGTAATATTCCTCTAAGGAATTACTGTAAAAATTCTTAAATATGGTCTTGCTTGGATATCACATGCATCTATGTCATTATGCTTTTTTCAAAATTAGAAAAAGTAATTAACTTTTAAATTTATGGTTTTACCAGATGTCCACTATATGAATATTTTATTTATGCATTTACTTCTTTTTTTTCTGAGAGCCCAAGGTGTCATACATGGAATTCTCCTAAAATTTTGTTAGCACCACAACAAATGTCTATAAATTGGTTGAACCCAAAAAGGGTGACTGGCCCATGACCTAATAGTCAATTTGGTATTTGAACAGGGACAAACTTAGAGCTTCCCAGTACAAATATATTTCATTGTCATATTAAACTCCCACTGTAATTGCATTTTTTTGATAAATAGTGAAATTGTTTTTAAATCTGGGGGAACAGAATGAAACTTTTCACACATTGAAATCTGTTTATTACTCAGTATGGCATCTCTATTTTTTATTGTCACCTATTGTGATTCTATACATTTTGCTTTTTCTCAAAGATTAATTTTTAAATATTGTTTTTTTTTGAGTTTAACTTTTTTTAAAAAACAGCAACATTATTTTGAGTTATTCTTTGCTGAAGTGCTGGAGTTGGATTAAATTGATTGGTTTGCCATGTTTGGGCTCACTATGCTTTCTGGGATTCGCTTGTGCCTGCAGACAGAGATTGTCTCCTAGTATTAAGTTTAGATATTTCAGGAATAGCTAATATAGGTTTCTTTGGTGAATGCTGTTTGTTGCCTGCAGTTTGTATTAATACATGAGTGAAATCAGCGCATTATACAAATGGACGGATTTAGTCTTCCCACTCTTTTTTTATACAGTAGCAAGTTATGAAAATCCTCGTGAGAATTTTTAAGTAGAAACAGATTTGTCTCCATATCTCTCAAGAATGTCACCTTTTCCTTTTACTCTACAGGTTCCAAAGAGTGGATCCTACTAGATATCACTTACAGAAAGCATAGTATCAGTAGCATTAGAAAAACTCCAGAGAAGGACGGGGAGGAAATCCAAACAACTCACTGAACATGCTTAGTGTCTGTGAAAGTGCAAGATAGAGGTGGGAATAAATAGAAAACTGGTAGGAAATGGAATTGTTTTAAGAAAAGTCATGAACAAATCTCTCTCTACCCACTAAGTGTGCCTCACCAAAGCAGGACAATTCAAGGTGATGCAGCACTCATTTCCTTCAGCTGGTATTTTCTGCCCCCATTTCTCTCCCCCCCCCCTCATCTGAACCAGGATTATAATGATATCAAGTGAAGAAAGTATTTTCCTTTTTCTGGGAGTTGAAAAACATAAGGGAATCTTGATGTGAATCTGGACAGTCCTAAACTCACTGAAGCATGTTAGCTGATAATATTCCCCCCCCCCCCGATACATAAGTTATTACAAAAGGTCAATCTAAAATAGTGTTTAGATTTTTTATATATAAATAAACGGAAGCAAAGAAAATGTAGAAGAGCATCAGATTTGTGGGAAAGGATTAGGCTTCAAAAGTAATAAGGTGTCAGCCCCACTAGGTAGACCAGACCAAGAGATCTACTTTACAGGAAAGCTAAAATGTTTGCTGAAATTGAGTATAGTAATCGAATATTGCATGTATAATTGTAGTGAATCTCTTCTTATATTTCAGTAAAGTAATAAGATGTCTGAGTCGCTTCTGAATATTATCTCTGTGTTGTAGACTTAAATATGTTTCATCTCATCCTTCTGTCATATATCCATCAAGGTCGACTTCCTTACGATATAAGGTGAACAAAAGAACCAATAGAAAGTGGAACAAAGGAAGGCCAACTTTAGAGGGGGGAAATGTGACTTTGAAATAAATCAGACAAACTTAGCACATTCAAAAACAAAACAGGAATCCTACAATGCCCTGATTACTCACTGCATGTGAAAGACTGTGTACAAGTGTAGACGGATTTAACCAATTGGCTATCATAATTTTTTTGATTTCAGGCAGAAGCGTTTAACCTATAGGTCTGTTGCGAGCATTTTATGATCAAATGAACATCTCTAAAACCTGTATTCTCAGAGTTGTCCATTACATTTATGGGATGGAAAATTCTGAAAAAGAGTTGGTTGACAAGCACAACGAACTGCTGTTACTTCATATTACCATTTTTAGGGCATTTTTTTTAAAAAAATTAATTTTTCTTTACATTTTTTTTATTTTTTATTTTTATTTTAATTCCATTTATATCCCGCCCTTCTCCGAAGACTCAGGGCGGCTTACAAGCTTAGCAGTAGCCTTCATTCTATGTATATGCCTGCTTATTAGGGCTTTCACACACACCCCAAGCGGCATTATTACAAAGTCAGCTTAATTGCCCCCAACAATCTGGGTCCTCATTTTGAAATCTTATAGTTTAAATTATATATTCAAAATTTTGTGGAATTAATCTTGCCCATTTTAAGGATTTCTGCCCAGCTATATTTACAATTTCTCCAAGAAGAAGAAAAAAGTTGAGAGCATAATCTCAGAAATATACACCAAAAATTTTATTTTAGTTTGCTAAATTTCTTGTGGTATTATCTATCCAGAATATACTAATGATTATTTCTGTATTGCCTCTGAACATTTCAGAATAAAGAGTGTGAGCAGTTATTTACTTAAACTGATAAATAAATGACATTTGCAAAGTTTTTAATTTATTGTGTGCTTAATTTATAGGGACAGGTCGGTAGATAATACTCAGATATTTATCTGCCCAATTTGCATTTGCTCCGGAGACTTGATAGGCCCTTTGGAGTAGAATGGGATGAAAATAAAAGAATCATCAGTAGCTCAAGGTTGACTCAGCCTTCCATCCTTCCGAGGTAGGTAAAATGACCCAGATTGTTGGGGGCAATAAGCTGACTTTGTAATAATGCCGCTGGGGGCCCCGAAAGCCCTAATAAGCAGGCATATACATAGAATGAAGGCTATTGCTAAGCACATTTGATTTGTGCTTAGATTGTAAGCCGCCCTGAGTCTTCGGAGAAGGGCGGGATATAAATGGGATTAAAATAATAATAATAATAAAAAATAGGTTCCTTTTCCTTCCTTGTCAGATACTTCTACTGGATGAAAGAACTTTCTGACACCAAATAAACCTAAGTGATCTTTTTGTTTTGCTTGTGGGTTTTTTTTTCTTCAAAAAACAATACAGCATGAATTCATTTTTTCTATTCAGCCAAAAAAGTGCCAATAAAAAAAAAGAATAAAATGATGGTAAGAAAATGTTTACAAATTGTTATATAGCATCTGGTTCTGATAAGACAAACGGCTGCTTATTAATAATAACTTTTATTTAACTTTGAGAAAATTAATATTGAAAGAAGACTAATTTTTAACAGAACATATGTTATGGAGTCATAAGAGTATTATAAAGGGGAAAAATGGGTTCCACTGAACAAAAACATTTTATGAAATCCAGATGTCTCTTTTCAAATATAATTATTTACATAATTCCTCCCCAAACATATTTCATGTCTTTTGAAGTTAGAATAACATTTGTCAGTTTTACCACTATCAGCCCAGGAAACCTTCTCCAAATTCCTTTTTTTAATATCAAAGCTGCCTATGATCACCAAGTGAAAATATAAATGATTTATCATCTCCTGTTTGAACTTTCACTTGTTTCTGTAAAACTGAATGCTGCACAGTTTTAGCATCCACTGACACTTGAAAATTTCCATAAGATTAGATAAGACATGATAAATATATGTGTGTCTTCCCTATTACATTCAAAGCTTCCAAATGAATTCCTTCCATAATTTGCAGTAGTATTTAACTATAATGCTAACATATATTATGGACTTACTTTCCTATAGTTTCCTCTGAGTGCTGCAAGTTGCTTGGATCTCTATAGGATTCAAAATTCACTTTTTCTTGCTTGTGGTGTTTAGATTTTTACCTTTATCTCCTGTTGATAGTAGTAAATAATTACTTTTTATATTATATTTTTAAAATACTGTAATACTATTTTACTATTACATTTTATCAAAAAGGTAAGCAATGCATACAATCAGCTATTCAGTTGGAAGTTATTTAAAGTGAGAAAATACATTTATTTCACATGCCCGTATGGAAATTTAATTTTTTTTTATGCAGACCATTTAAATTATAATTTCCAATACACATAACACTATAGATTGCCCTCATTTAGTGATCACATTTGGGATTGGCAACCCAGTCATTAAGCAAAGCACTTTCACTAAGTGAAAGTGACTGTGTTTATGATTTGGCTTCAGCTTTCCTTTGCTTTATAGACCCGTGAAGGTCATAAATGGAAGGGTTGGTTATTTTTCATCAGTGTTGCAACTGTGAACAGTTATTAAACAAGACAGTTGTTAAATAAAAACTGAATTCACTTTCATCCTACTATCAGATGATAATTATCAAAAGAGTGGAATCTGTTTATAATATGCATCTATTCTGTTCAGTGCACAGAATGCCTTCCCTTCTTAGCCTGTTTGTAAAAATCAGTTGTCATTAGGTTTGGATATTTTTCTAATAAGGAGCTCTCTATGTTTATCTGCAGAGACTCTATTGGAAATTTCAGCCATAACTTTCTATTGTCTGTCCTCCAGGCTATGTCTTCAGAAAGTAGTGGTTTTAGACATTTTGCTGACTGAAACAGAGGACTTAGTTGAAATAATACTTAACCAAATAAAGATGCATAGTACCCAAGTATTGAATTACACTTTGGAAATTCCATAGGACATCCTTAGGCATAAAATAAAATTATATTTTTTTCAGAAATTCAGAGATTGTTAACTACATCAAAATGATGATCACAGTACAACTCTGTGTGTTCTCTCTGCAAAATGAAATTAATACACATGGTCTTTTGTTTCTAGAATTCTAAGATGGTTCTTAAAATAGGACAGTAAAAATGTTACTAATTTTGGTTCATATAATACTTCGGTATATATTAATTCATGAAGTAGAGGGTGAATAAGTGTCATATGTTAATTTTTTTCTGACATAGTCTCTTTCTCATTCATTAATAATATCAAATAAAATCAGAGACAAGGTAAAATATAATAAAGTAGGCTTTGTATAATCAAACATGCATTGGTTTATTTTAATCAAACATTGTACCATTGCCCAGTTGGATAAATCCTAGACTGGAAAAATTATAACTAGTCTTTATTGTGCAAATGGAGAAAGTATTCTGACAAAGTTTGATGCCATGATTATCCTTCAGTTGGTGTTTTTGTTGACTTGAAAGGTCTTCCTGCATGTTCAAAGTGAAGCTGCTGACGTAAACATTACACTAACAGGTTATAAAACACTCAGGATACTGCTTTTCAGGATGCTCTTTTGTCTTTTTTTTCTTGGCAAAGAGGACTGTATAATATTATATAACATTATATAACATTAATAGAAGTAGTCTCCATTGAACACAGATTGGAATTCCTGTTTTATTTCTCAAAGTTCTTGGAGGTACCAAGGTTTTGGAGAGGAGGTAGAAGTCCAACTATTCAGATTCTTCACTTTTACTTCAAAAATGGCTGTAATAATATTAAATTGGTAATCAAGTAACATATATTAATCAGAAACTCGTTTATATGATACAATCATACATAATACAAAATGTAATTAATCAATAGACTTTCCCTTTCTGTTCTTGAATCAGTAATTTTGCTAATATATTTTATTACTATCTCTTACATCTCAGATCTGTCTGTTTATATTAAAAATAGTGCACTGTGGTAGAGTACAGGTTTTAATGCAAAGATTAGATGGTTTAACGCTGAATTATTAATATCCAAGAGAATAGACCGGATATCATTTCTCAGCACCTCTGCTGGCACTTTATTTTGTAGATTATAATTGGTTTCAATTACCGTAGTTTTCCTTTACTTCTTTAGAACAGGGGTCTTCAAACTTGGCTCTTTTATAACTTGTGGACGGACTTCAACTCCCAGAATTCCTCTGGGAGTTGAATTCCAAGTTTGAAGACCCCTGCTTTAGAAGAATGGTATATTTTAGTTAATAATCCACTGAGCAAACATAGCACAGCTATGGTCTGCAATTAAGTCCCTTTAAAAAAATAGCAGTAGTTGTGGTCCAAATCACAGTAATAGTTTTGCACTGTCTTGAGCATTTTCCTTCTGCTCCAGGGAGGATCTTAGGGCAAAACCAACAAGTTGAATACATATTATGAGCAGAAAATTCCTCATCTTGTTTTCTTCATTTTTCTGTTTATTTGCTTCTTTTTTCTGAGTTTTTCTGTATATTACCACTATTAAATCAGATTAAATGACTATTCATTTAAGCATGTATTTATGCACATAATTCATGAACTTGATTTTCCTTTCCTTCTTCACATCATAAGAAGAAACGTCATCACTTTTTATAGTATATGCCATCTAAACACAAAATTGCCTGTCACTTTTTTAGTGCAAGTGTCTTCTAAATCTGAGGACAGATGTTCTGCAGCTTGCTTCTTGCCAACGCATTGGACTTCTATTATTCATTTATTCTTTTCATCCATCCTTCACATCTACTTCCTGGCTGTTAAGAAAAGAACTATCTCTTACAGTACTCTTTTTTTTATGGAAACAGCCTCCTGTAATCTAATTGCACTGACTAATCTTATAGGGAATATGTAATAATATTTCATTTTCAAATATTAGAGGAACCAGTACCAACATTTTTTTTCAACATTCCATTCCTTAAAAAATTATATTATCAGAAAAAAAGAGTATTATAACACAATGACAGGAAGAACTATTTCTGAAAACCATTCATCAAAAGAAATTTATCCAAGCTGATAACTGAGATTATGCAGAACCAAATGAAAAATGATTCAAGCAAAATGTAATAAAAGGGAGTCAGGTCTGTCTCTTCCGTATGTATTTATAATATCCTCAAATCTGTCACTATAATTTAAGTTCCTTGTTTTCAAATAGTTGAGGTCAGTTTCTTTGATAAGATCAAATTCCACTTTCCCCAAATGACTTCTGCCCAACAAGTCTGAGGCTTACTGTGACGGACTGTGCTACATTCAGTGAAAAAGAACTCAAAACCTTTTGGATAGTCTCATTTTCCCCTAAGCAGATATGAAAGAAGGAAGGAACACTCCATGGAGCAGAATATGATGATTTGTCACAATCTCTAATGATCACAACACATGTCCCAAATCTTTAGGTAAATTAAACACATATGTATATTCAACTTGTATGTATTCAACTTGTTGGTTCAGTTACTCACTCTTCTTCCAACATCAGGGAGGAGAATTAGCAGTAGCCAGGATTATCCAATGATTAAATGCCAATAGTATAGTGAATTCTGAAAGATGAGCCAAAGTTGATCTAAAATATTGCTTATGTTAAAAGATATTCCACAAAGGCTTCTAGGGAGCAAACATATTTTTACCAGTAAATAGGAGGAAAGGCAAGGGAGAGAAGAGAGTGAGCAGAGAGTTTGCACGGAGTAGTCAGCTATATGGAATGAAAAGATACTCCTGAATAGCTGCTGATTGCGAGAGGTTCAGCTAACAGTTGCTGATCATCCATTGTGAAGATTTTTTTCCTTTTTTCTGCTGTTTTCTGTCAAGTAAGTAACAGAATTGAAGGTGAAAGCAAGATTCCATTGGGAGACAGTCAAACATAAGAATAATGGCAGTAGACAAGAAGAAACAACCAGAAGCATAGAACATATTCTTCATACTGAAACTAGATTTTCAAGTCCTTGCAGAAGAAAAAAAAAGGAAAGGAAAGAGTCCATGTAAAACAGGAAATAGAAGAGTGCTTCTCTGAAAGGCAGAGTGCTTATAGTTGTGGCCTGCAGGAAAACAAAGGGGTGATTTGTAGTAGCTGGTGACCAATTAATACAAAACAATTCCAACCAGTCCCATCAATTCATGAAGTGTGAAGGCTGTCTATAGCAAGAATAAGGGATAGGATATAAAAACTTTGAAGGCTTGTCAGGTTCACTGGCAATTATGCCTTTGTTCTAATAAATGAAAGAAGAAATGTTGCAAAGAAAGAACAGCTACAATCCTAACACTAGATAATTTAATGCAGTGGTCCCCAACCTTTCCAGCTCTGTGATGGCAGCAGGGAGGGAGGGAGGATGGTTTCGCAAGTGTGCCCGCTGCTTGCGCAGCCCAGTTCCCAACAGCTGTGGCCTGGTATCGGGCCTCAGACCAGGGTTTGGGGACCCCTGCTTTAATGAATAAGTTTTGATGTGGTGACATCATCTATTGCTCTAGTCCAGAAAAGGAAATACTATTGTAAGTACTGACTGATTTAGTTTCTGGGATTTTCAATTATGGCTGCTGACAAATTGCAACTCACAAATTTGAACCAGGCTGTAAAATGAATTCTGTGAGTACTGGAATGAAAACACTGAAGTAAAGATGTCAAATAAAGATATGTGTACTACAGGAGAAAAGTAAGTTAGCTACATTCATACAGCATCTGTTCTTCCTATGTAAGTAATATTATACAGAGTGTGGGAAAGGAAAAAAAATTGTTAAGACAAAAGCATAAGAAGAAAGATGAGGGTGCAGCAATGGTTTTATACCATCACTAATCCCTATAGCTTTCCATATCTCTCTTTTTGAAGATTTCATCAACTATATCAAACCACAGCTTTTATCTTTCTCTTGATCTATCCTGTTTTCCTTCATCTATTTGTTTTGCAAGTTGGTCCTCATTGATTCTCTCTTCACTACAAGAGACCACATCAATCTATTTTTTTCAAAGTAGTCATTCACTTTTATATTCAACTCACATTCATTCATTCAGATCAGTTAGTTCTTAACCCTGTTTCTTTTCATTTTGCTGTGAACTCACATTCATTCAGATCAATACACTATTCATACTGCATTAAAATTTTGTTTCTATAAAATACTATAAAATATAGATTAATATTGTCTATTTTAATGGCCAGAAAACCCCTCTTATTATCTAAAGCCATTTCTTTTAATAGTCATTCTTTGCAACACACCATAAACTACTCAACAATTTTCTATTAGTATTTGCAGAACTTAAAATTTCTCCAATTTCCCCATCTTTATTAAACAATTTAGCATAACAAATTCATCTACTTGCTCTAATATTCCACTATTTACGTATAATTTGTAGTCATCCACTTCTTTTTCTTTATAAAATCCATCTGCTTTGGTACAAATAATGATGGTGATGATGATGATGTTGCAAGGGACCTTGGAGGTCATATAGTCCAACCCCCTGCTTAGGCAGGAAACCCTATACCATTTCAAACAAATGGCTCTCCAATTTCTTCTTAAAGACTTGCAGTGTTGGAACATTCACAGCTTCTGAAGGCAGGTTGTTCCACTGATTAATTCTTCTAACTGTCACGAAGTTTCTCCTTAGTTCTAGGTTGCTTCCCTCTTTGGTTAGTTTCCATCTGTTGCTTCTTGTCCTACCTTCAGGTGCTTTGGAGAATAGCTTGACTCTTCTTTGCGGCAACCCCTGAGATACTGGAACACCTATCATGCCACCCCTCGTCCTTCTCTTCATTAAACTAGAAATACCCAATTCCAGCAACCGTTCCTTATATGTTTTAGCCTCCAGTCCCCTAATCATCTTTGTTGCTCTTCTCTGTACTCTTTCTAGAGTCTCAACATCTTTTCTACATTGTGGTGACCAAAATTGGATGCAGTATTCCAGGTGTGGCCTTACCAAGGCATTGTAAAGTGGTATTAACACTTCATGTGATCGTGATTCTATCCCTCTGTTAATACAGCCTAACACTGTGTTGGCTTTTTTGGCAGCTGCAGCACACTGTTGGCTCATATTTAAGTGATTGTCCACTAGGACTTCAAGATCCCACTCACAGCTGCTACTATTGAGCAAGGTACCTCCTATACTATACCTGTGCATTTGGTTTTTCTTGCCTAAATGTATAACCTTACTTTTTTCACCATTGAATTTCATTTTGTTAGATAGCGCCCATGTTCAAGTCTGTCAAGATCCTTCTGTATCTTAAGTCTATCTTCTGGAGTGTGGGCTATTCCTGCCAGCTGGGTGTCGTCTGCAAATTTGATGAGTTCCCCATCTATCCCTTCATCCAAATCGTTGATGAAGATGTTGAAGAGCACTGGGCCCAGGACAGAGCCCTGGGGCACCCCACTACTCACTTCCCTCCATGTAGATGCAGTTCCATGGAGGACTACACGCTGAAATAATGTGTGCATTAATAAATTATCAAGCATGAATATTGATCACAAAGATTAAAATGGGTTACAAACCTATCATTTGAGAAAACTGTTAAAATGCTTTAATCCCACTTTATATTTTTAGAAGATAATTAGTGTTAATGGTATTCCTGTGCAGAGTGGCAGTAATTTAAAATTAATATGAGAGGATTTCATCCTGTGATTGAATTTTATACTATATACATGTTAGAACAACTCAGGTTGCCTAAAGATTAAGGCAGGGGTGTCAAACTACTGGCCCGTGGGCCAGATGCATCATAGTTAAACCGTGCCCACCACATTGCTGACAATGGCAAAAAAGTCACGATACATCGCAACACATAATGTGACGTTGCGAGTTTGACATCCCTGAACTAAGGCTTTTTATTCAGGTTCAATAAACACAAATAATGAGTTAAAATATACATTTCAAAAAACTATAAAAATGAAATAATCCAGTTTACTGATCTAAATACCATCTGAGCTAACTATTTTACCAGTCTGAATATTAAATTATTAATTATAGTTATGTATTCATTTATGTATGCAGTTGTAGGTAATCCAAATATAAATATACATTCATTTACAGTTTCCATATTCTTTCTAGCTGAATTACATAGTGTGACCTATGATGTTGTTTTTAGCTGCGAAGTCATGTCCGACCCATCGTGACCCCATGGACAAGTTCCTCCAGGCCTTCCTGTCCTCTACCATCTTCTGGAGTCCATTTAAGCTCACGCCTACTGCTTCTATGACTCCATCCAGCCACCGCAGTCTCTGTCGTCCCCTTCTTCTCTTGCCCTCAATCTTTCCCAGCATTAGGCTCTTCTCCAGTGAGTCCTTCCTTCTCATTAGGTGGCCAAAGTATTTGAGTTTCAACTTCAGGATCTGGCCTTATAAAGAGCAGTCAGGGTTGATCTCTAGGACTTACCAGTTTGATCGCCTTGCAGTCCAAGGGGAAAAAAAATCTTTACAGCATCGGACTTTCCTTTCACCACCAGACACATCCACAGCTGAGTGTCATTTCGGCTTTGGCCCAGTCGCTTCATTTTTTCTGGCGCTACTAGTACTAGCCCTCTGCTCTTCCCCAGTAGCATATTGGACACCTTCCGACTTGAGGGGCTCATCTTCCAGCGTCATATCGTTTTGCCTTTTGGTACTGTCCATAGGGTTTTCATGGCAAAGATACTGGAGTGGGTTGCCATTTCCTTCTCCAGTGGATCACGTTTTGTCAGAACACTCTGCTATGACCTGTCCATCTTGGGTGGCCCTGCACGGCATAGCTCATAGCTTCATTGAATTACATAAGCCCCTTCGCCACGACAAGGCAGTAATCCATGAAGGGGAGTGTGACCTATAGCATGTTGGAAATGGTACTCAACTGCCTCCGGCTGTCTTCTGATATCCCAAATTGGTGGCTTTTAATAATGGCCTATATTTTCTGTAGAAAGAGGTTGAGAGAACCCTATGAACATTTTGTAAATTGTTCAAAATGGGGCTTTTCCAAAAAAAAGATATAGGGGGTTAATAGGATAGGCAGTGTCTTTGGTTTATTCTGTTCCAAGTGATTATTGTTGTTTTATGTACTGAGATATTGCTTTATATTCATGTTATTTTATGTTATCTTTGAGGTAGAGATTAGAGCAGTGTACAGGTGGTTTTTATTTAGCAAGCGTTATTGTAATGTTATCTCTCTCTCTCTCTCTCTCTCTCTCTCTCTCTCTCTATATATATATATATATATATATATATATATATATATATATATATATATATATATATATATATATATATATATATATACATACATACATACATACATATACATACTGTATACACACACACACACACATGATAAGGCTGTGGATTCAAAAAAAACCCCTAAAATTAAACTGCTAAATGTATTTGTTTATTTTTTGGATTTTTTTTACTGCTTAAAAC
This sequence comes from Vipera berus, assembly GCF_964194415.1. Taxonomy (NCBI): domain Eukaryota; kingdom Metazoa; phylum Chordata; class Lepidosauria; order Squamata; family Viperidae; genus Vipera; species Vipera berus. Next base: position 70,572,756 of record NC_138204.1, read on the forward strand.
CAACTGGTCTGTAAGCCATTTCCAGAAGCTACATATAAAGCAACCTCAATATAATAATTAAAGTAGTAAATCCAAATTTAATAGCTAAAAGTAGTAAGCTAAACTTATCAGGTATGACATCACTGGTTATAATTAATCCAAGAAGAGTTCTTTTTCACCTCGTTTGAAAGGTCAAAGAACACTCACTGTCCTTCTTAGTCAGAACCCTTGGCAGATGCAGCCAGATCCTTTACCTAGGATGGACAGAAACTGTTGGGAAACTAGGTCTCAAGATAGCCAAGTCCCAAGTTAGGTTTTTCCGCTGCGCTTTTTTGTCGAGTTTCCTTTTTATAGACTACATACAGTGAATAATAACAATATGCCAGTACATTCCTCACTGAATTAAAGATTTTATTTGTTTCAAATGCATTATTGAATAGATTTTATATGAGGAAGGATTAAGAATTAAGCTACATGTAAATGATAGTAAGTTCATACCCAACAATACTAAGAAATCTATTACTGCTAAGTAGTAAATATAAAAATAAATGTTTGTGAAATCAGTTTATACCTATAATTAGTCTAGTGCCTAATTCCTTGCTCAAACATTCATAAACCCAGAGACTCACTGTGTCAAGCACAAGTATCTACTCTGGAGCAGTGGCTATTGACTTCCACATAAGTCAGGATCTTGCATGATTCTTCTGTTTGTAGAAAAATGATTTCATGCCAACGGGCAGGGTTTTATCATATTTGTCAAATGGAGCAACAGTCTTAAATCTATTTTCTCAAAAATAAGAACGGAAGAAAACTGGCATTTGGAACATAGGCATGGTCACAATGTTTACCTTGCTGATGGGCTTGCAAATAGGCTCTTACCATGTTAGAGAAGGGCAGAAATTTTATTTATAAATAATTGTACACCATCTTACTCAAAGGAACCCAAAATAAGCTTTATGAAGGAAAAGTAACTTCTTGTTACTTATGTACATTAAATTATTTAGCTAGTTACTGTATTATTCTGGAAGGCTAATAGTTAAAAATAGAATAAAACACTTTTAACAAAAAAAAATACAATATCATAGCAGCTGTGAAGTTACAGTACATAGAAGCAGCCTTTTGAGTATTAGTTTTTCTTTGTAAACCACGACAAACAATATTTTTATTTGTCAGCAACCTTTCTGACAGTTATCTTGCAGAGACTCCCAGCAGTTCATATAAAACCGTGAAACATATCCTCACTCTTACTAAAAAAAAAAAGTTTATCCTGATATTAATTCCTTCTTACTCATAAATACTCTGGAAAGGAATTCTGTCTTCAAGGTTCAATGGAAAAATGTCAGCGTAGGTGTCATTCTAATCTCTGGAGGTAGAATATTTTATGACAAATGGACTTATACAGAGAAGTAGCATATTTTTGCTCCTCTTAATTGAAAGTAAAGTATTTTAATATCCCCATCCCACCAGCACCAAACGTCTTTCAGACATTTAGTGGCCAAGCCATAGAGGACTTGATAGTTTACTTTCAAAACTTTGAATTCTGTTTGTTAAACCTATGCAGAATTTGCAAACTTGGTGTTTAATTGATGGCACCATCATGTATACATCAGCAGCTAGGCTTCCCCGGCTGCAGCTTCAAACTAGTTTTCCAGAGCCTTGGTGGAGCAGTGGGCTAATGCCTCTTTAAGTAACACCAGCTGCCTGCAATTAGTGCAGGTTCGAGTCCCACCAGGCTCAAGGTTGACTCAGCCTTCCATCCTTCCGAGGTAGGTAAAATGAGGATCCAGATTGTTGGGGGCAATTAAGCTGACTTTGTAATAATGCCGCTTGTGGGGGGGAAAAGCCCTAATAAGCAGGCATATACATAGAATGAAGGCTATTGCTAAGCACATTGGTTTGTGCTTTAGATTGTAAGCCGCCCTGAGTCTTCAGAGAAGGGCGGGATATAAATGGGATTAAAAAAAACCTAAATAAGAGTCCATAGCAATAGTTAATGAAATTACATGGGAATGGGGTAAAAAGTACTAGTCTTTGCAGCTTTTTTGTTTTGGTCATAGTTTTACTCTAAAATGAAGTGGGGAATATTAGCTGAAATGAAATTATGCTTATTTGTAGAGCTTTCTTTATTCGAAGATCAAGAAAGTTGGACGGGCATTTGTATTTCTCAGACATCGGTCTCTTTTTAGCTATGGGGAGCATCTCATAGGCAGCTAAATGAGTAACATTTTCAAGACAAGAATATTTGAGTTTCTATTTCTCCACTCAACTGATTTAAGTCCAAGTGCTTCAGTTGCTTTTTAAAAACATTTTAAAAATGAATAATTTTATATCATCTTATACTGGAGAATCAATCTAAATTTATTTTATTTTATTTTATTTTAATTCCATTTATATCCCGCCCTTCTCCGAAGACTCAGGGCGGTTTACAAACTTAGCAGTAGTTCAGATATATATATATATTTCTGGAAACCGTAGGTTACATACATTTATGTAAGATATAATAATAATAATAATAATAATAATAATAATAATAATAATAATAATAATAATAATGAAGAGTATTTTTCAGCTTTTTTGTTTTGCTTTGTTTTAAATGTCGAATTGAGATGGCAGTGCTGGAAAAAAAAGCTGAATATTCTTTTTATCTGTGGCAATGCATATACCTGTAAATAAGTATGATTTTAGAAATAATAAGTTGCCGTTGTTTTTCTTTTTAGTGCTTGTCCTACAGAGTTGCAGGATCCACACCTTTTTGCTCTATGCTTACCTAGTTCTTTTAGTGAAGCTACAAGCCAGTTTATCACAGACCCTGATACTGATTAGGACTGAGAGGGAGTGACTGACCTCACTTCACCCGGCTGGCTTCTATGCCTAAGGGAGAAATACTCATTGTTTACCTATCATATACTTGTGAATTCAGTGACTGAAGATGAATATACATTGGATTTCTATATGGAGAAACTTCTAAGAGGAGCAATGCTAATAATAGAAGATGCTTCTCTTTGAAAGTTTTAGAATCATATATTTCTTATAATGGAAAGATTACCCTTATTTTACAGTTTGGAAATGGATCTCTGAACTCATTGATGTTTGAAATTATCTCTTATATCAGAGACAAGAAGCATGACTGACATTTTGTACAGCAGTGTTGTAACCATGGCACTAATGACGTCATTCAAATCGTTTGTGAAACAAAGCTAGTGCTGCTCTATTCTTTGTGCTATTGAAGGATCCTTTACTAAATTTTACCCGTGTGAAATGTATACATTTCATTTATGTAGAAGCCAGCCGTTTTATCATCAGTTTTTCACATGTGTTTTAAATAGTTTGGAAATTTAAGAGTGCACTTGAAAATATAGTATCAGTTTCCAGCATTGTTTATTTTCAGGCAGAAAGATTTTTTTTTTTAGCGAAAGAAAAAGACAAGACATGGGCAGGGTTTTTAATTCAACGCTATCTGTTTATTTAGTTGACTTCAACTTGCTTCATATGCTGGAGGCAGGAATTCTAAAGCTTTCTTTCCAGTAACTTTTCTTGAATTGCAACTTCACTTATTCAAAAGCACTCAGTTTTATCAATTCTTCACTAATTGGGGAGAAAGGAAGCTAATGAAAAAGCTGCATCAACAATAGTTAATGCACTAAAGAAATAATTGAAGCAATTTTCACTCTCAGTACAGCAGGAAGCATAGAAATTGTATATAAATATTCATCTTTAGGGAAAGGTGAAGCAGCAAAGCAAGCAAAACAATGAAATATGTGTGTTCAGAAATGGACAGCATAGATATGATAGAATGGACTAAGCAAGAAAATCCTGAGAAATAACTAAAATGAAGTTATTGTTGCTAATAATGTTGCTATTTTGCTAATTGTCATGCAATCTATTATTTTACTCTGAAATTCAACTCCTGCAATTGCTTATTGTTATTACTCAGAATGGACATTTAATGCTTTATAACCATGATGTTACTTTCTTGCCAGCAACCTATAGTAGAAATTTTGATTTGCATGTGCCGCTCTGATTTGGGTGTGCAATTAAAGCCCAGTGAAATTTTGCCCATCAATGCATGTTCTCCATATATGAAAATTCTAAAATCTATCCATATAAAAGAAAACACACAAAATGGTGTTGGTGTAAATTGCTGCATAGAAGAGCAAACACAATTCACAGTCAACAGAACAGCTCTGTAATAATTTTTAGAATCAGCCAAGTTTTGCTTTTTGCCTCTCTGTATGAGAAACAAACATACATCCTCTGTATGACCAGAATGACAAAATATTTGTGATAAGAAATTAATCGTAATAGATCAGGCTATAGCTAGTATAATAAAATGAACACAATTGAAAGGGCCATTTAGGCCAATAAATAATTACCATGCTTGGTGCAGGAATCCAAATTAAAGTATCCTCAACAGATGACTGATAATTTGATTTGTTTTATTATGTGCCTCTATTTTTCTACATACAGGCCCAGTGATGTGGAATTGCATTGCAAAAAATAGTTTGTCCTGGCTTTATATAATATTGTATATTATATATTTTATATTTGTCAGTTGATTTTGAATATTAAACAAAGTATATTGTGTAGATCTATGTGTCTCACATATCCTGAGTTCAAAAATTTGCAATTTGTTATTTTACTATTCAATAGAAGACACAATTGGCTATTTAATTCCTATTTCAGTTTGGGAAAATTTATGCAGCATAAAGCTTAATAGGACTCTCTAGAAACTCTTGATTCCAACTAATAATTGAAGCAATCCATTTCAGTTTATAGAGAAGATTAATTATCATCAACTTCCCTCCGCCCTGTGCGTTCCCACAGAGAGGGCCTCCTCAGGGTGCCACTGATCAGAGAATGTCGATTGGTGGCCCCCAGGGGGAGGTCCTTCTCTGTGGGCGCCCCGGAGCTATGGAATCGGTTACCGGTTGAGCTCCGGATGGCGCCTGACCTTCGCTCCTTCCGTCGCGATCTAAAGACATTCTTATTTGAACAAGCCGGCCTGGCCTGATGGGGGATGGGTGGGGTTTTTTATTGTTATTTTAATATTTGTATTCACTGTTTTTAGTTGGGCATATGTTTAATTCCTTTTAACTTTTGTATTTTTGTATTTTTTATATATTTGCCCTGTTCACCGCCCTGAGTCCTCCGGGAGAAGGGCGGTATATAAATAAAATTAATAATAATAACAATAATAATAATAATAATAATAATAATAATAATAATAATAATAATAATAATAATAATAATGATTGTTTTACTGATCTTATGTAAAATGTAATATAACATTTCAGGTGGCCATAAAATAATACAATAATGAATAACAACAGAATTCTGATAATATTGGCCATGTAAGAGAACAAATAGGTTTTTTTATTTGTTGTAAAATTTGGGAAGCACCAGAGCATGAAAATAATGTTAAATAGTAAGGCTATGTAATCTTGTTTGCTGACTATATAGGATATTTTCTTATTGCATAAATAAGGCCTGTTTGTCTCTTCTGGGACAGAATTACTATTACAGTAGACATTAGTTAACTGGTATAGTTGGTTCGTTAGGTCCAGTAGGTTTACAATTGATTAAACAGCAATACTCACTTATAAGGTGCTTATTAATGATATTGCGTCCAACTGGAAGGTATTGTGAAACAGTATCGTTCAGGGTTCTTTCCTTAACCCAAAGCTATTCAAAATTTTTCTAAAAGATGTAGACGATGGAACGGATCTTACCAAATTAGCACCTGAATGTAAGTTATGAATATTAAATAATAGTTTAGAGGACAAAATTGGACAGTAAAATCCCAATCAGAAATAAACTTGAAAGCTTTAGCACTTAGCCAAATATAATTGGGTATAAACTTACAACATAAGGTCCTTTATCTGGGTAAGGAAAATTAGATGCATACAGTAAATACAGGATTTAGGAAAGTAGTTTGTTGACATGTCTATGTAGAGGACCTAGAAGTATCAATGGCCATTAAATATGATTAAGCAGGTTGATATTACAGATTGGACTTAATTAACAAAAGCATGATGTCTAGATCCAGAAGACAAAAATAATAATTCTACTTTGCATTGGATGGATTTTGTTTTCTGTATTGAGTTTTAGGCACTGCATTTTAAAAAGGGCCTAGAGTATCTGGAGTCAGTTCAGAACAAGACTACAGATTTGGTACTTGAACTGTATCAGAAAAGAGGAGTTGGGCGTGTTCAGTTTACAAAGGAAAAGACTAAAATAATAAATGATAGTGGTCTACAAATATCTAAGACTTTCATGTAAGTGTTCTCTAATAAAACTGGGAAGATACAATCACAGTAAGAGCTGTGAAGCAGTGGGACTTTCCACAACAGTATAAAGGACTTTTCATCCCTGAAGATTTTCAAATGAGAGCTGAGTAACCCAGTACTGGAGAGGTAAAAAAAAAAATCTAAGATAATTCCATCTGTATCCATCCAAAGATAATACCCGACCAAGGTATTGAATTTTGGCTTCAGTTAAATTGCATTCTTGAGCCAACTGGCATCAGTGATAATGAACAAACACATACCATTATCTTATATTTTTGATTCTGTTAAAAATTTTACATTTTATTGTAAAATGTTACTGTTATTGAAAGCTCAGCACCCAGCAAAATAGACATAGAGTTTTGACTGAAAATTTTTCATATATAACTCTAAATATGCAACTAAATAAATAGGAATGTCAAAAATATTTCTACTCTAAACTCAGAAGGAAAAATATATTAACAAATACATTAAATGTTAAAAGGAAATTGTTCAGTTAAATTATGTATTTTAGAAAAACTATTTCATATAGTTTTTATAGTAAGAGATATTTATTGGCATATGTGGTTATTTTCAAAGTTGGCTTATTTCCATTATGTGTTCTTTCCAGTTTAGTAAAAGGTTTCAGATACTAAACAAAGAGACCTGATATATCAGTCCAAAGGAAATACTAAATTCCTGATGTTTCCAGAAAGATATGATACAAATAAAATTAAGCATAGATACATAATATAGAAGACTAAATGTAATTACATGCCTCAAGAGCCTAGAAGTTAGCAGCATGATAAACGTCATTTTGACTTAAACATATTCAGAGTACTGAAGCATACGATCTAAATGTTATTTCCAAAATTCGACACCAATATATTTCCGTATAGCAGCCTTGAGCAAAATGTTCTGAAGATAATTTGGTGCTTATGTCACATGAATGTGCCTTTTTGACAAGAAAATATTTTTGATAGATAGAGCATGAATAAAAATAACAAGAGAATCAAAATAAGTTGCTGCTTTTGGAGAGAGTGCTTTGAGTCAAGGTGATTCCTAACTATTACCTGGACTAGTCCCTGCAGTTTTCTGCATAAGATTTTCAGACATGATTTACCATTTTCCTCTTCCAAGGGCTGAAAAAGAATGACCTAGCTGGCTACATCCCTAGGGCAGAACTAGAACTCATAGTTTCTTGGTTTCCATCCTAATGCTTTGAATTACTGCACCAGACTGAGTAACATGTAATTAAGATGTTAAATATTAAAAATGCTTTGGGTAATTATACTAACAAAAACATACAGATTAATAATGCGACAGGGCTCCCTTCTTTTTTAATTGCACAATAAATATTTTCCTTCCCAAATCACCTTGTGCGTTTATTTATTCCTGAAATTACTTAGCTGTTTTGCTGAATGTCTATTGTAAAGAATTAAAGCTATTTTACACTAGCGTAATTTCAATTTTCTTTGCTATGATTTAATACTGTTTTTATTTATGAGCTGATTATTGTTGCAGTTTAAAAATAGATTCTGAACTACCGTATTTTCCGGCGTATAAGACGACTTTTGAACCCCTGAAAATCTTCTCAAAAGTTGGGGGGTCGTCTTATACGCCAGGTCGTCTTATACGCCGGAAAAAAAACACCTTCGGATCTTTTTTCTGCTGGGCGGCGGGATCGCTGGGTGAATAGAGGCAGGCGATGGCGACCCGTAGTTAAGCGGCCGACGGCGAACGGGTGATGGAAGGCAAACTTGTCAGCTTTTGGGGCGGCTACTGCAGCTGCTGCCGTTGCTCGCTCAAGGACTGGCCATGCTAGCGCCTCCAATGCTGGCTGACAGGTCCCTGATGAGAGGAGCGGGACTAGCCCGCGCCCGTCGTCTCGAGCAGCCGCTGCCCTGTTTCCCTCCCTTTTTCCCTGCTCCGCCTGCTCTGTGATTGGCCCAGCTTTGCTCCTTTCCCGCCAAAGGGGCGCCTCGCCTTATTGTCTCTGAGCTCTCTCGCCTGCTGCGCTGCTGCTCTCAGTTCCGCACTCCGAGCAAGCAATTCTTGTGGTCAGCGCGAGTCAGGCGGTGCCTCGGCGGGAGCAAAGGCTCTCCCTTCCTACGGTCGAGCGGGGCGCCTCTGGGGACCGCCTGCCCGTCCTCTCGTCGGGGACCTGACAGCCAAGCATTGTCAGGAAGTTTTCTCGAGTCCCTTGCCGCCGCCACGGCCGCCGCCTCTTCGCAGAAACACGACTCCTGCTCGGCTGGAGCCCTGGGCTGAATGGAGGCAGGCGATGGCGACCCGTGGTTAAGCAGCCGACGGCGAACGGGTGATGGAAGGCAAACTCGTCAGCTTCTGGGGCGGCTACTGCAGCTGCTGCCGTTGCTCGCTCAAGGACTGGCCGTGCTAGCGCCTCCAATGCTTGGCTGTCAGGTCCCCGACGAGAGGACGGGCAGGCGGTCCCCAGAGGTGCCCCGCTTGACCGTAGGAAGGGAGAGCCTTTGCTCCCGCCGAGGCACCGCCTGACTCGCGCTGACCACAAGAATTGCTTGCTCGGAGTACGGAACTGAGAGCAGCAGCGCAGCAGGCGAGAGAGCTCAGAGACAATAAGGCGAGGCGCCCCTTTGGCGGGAAAGGAGCAAAGCTGGGCCAATCACAGAGCAGGCGGAGCAGGGAAACAGGGAGGGAAACAGGGAGCAGGGAGGAAAGGGAGCTTGATTTAAAAGGCGAGGCAGGTGTGACGTGGGCGTGGAGACGTTCCGTTAGAAATACCATAACGGAGGAGGCTCCGGGCGCTTTCCCGGATCGGAACGTGCGAACTGAGGGTGCCACTACAGTCCTCGTGTTTCCCAGGGTTGCCCGTCATGCCAGACATTCCCTATAGCCCGATTCTTTAGCTCCCCACGTTCCTTTTTTTTTATTGAAAAGTTTTACAATACATTTTATCTTTAACAATCCCTCCCCCCTCCCTCCGCCCACCCCTACCTAGCCCTCCCTATCCCTCCCCCCCTCCCCCCCGACTTCCCAGAGCTAAATACAAGGTATAAAAGCAAAAAACAATCATAAGCAACCATCTGCTAACAACAATAAACTATTAAATCTATCGCACTCTAGCTCATATGAAATGACTACAAGCAATACTAATATTACATAAAAAAGAGAAAAGAGAAGAAAAAAAAAGAAAAAAACTTATTCAAATGCTAAGTGAAACTTTTTAGTCCCATATTTGTTCTGGATATAATCAATCCACTTTTTCCAAGCTCCCCACGTTCCTTAATTCGAGCGAATGTTGTCGGTGCTCCGTGGAGAAACAATATGCAAATGCTGTTTATTTAACCGCGCAAAACTTTTTTAAGACTTTCCATTTCTGTTTTATGCATGGGCTGGGTGGGTCACGAAGTTTACCTCTTTTATGTTAGCAATATCGTGGCACTTATAAAAAAGGGTACTAAAAGAGTTGTTAATATGCAGATTGTGTTCCAGGAAGTGAAATATTGAGTTATTTCTTTCGCTTCTGTGTACCATAAATATGCATAGAATCTGCATCTCCTCCTACTGGGGTGAATTCTCAATGAAGCACATTAGAGCTACCGGTACTTTATAAAACTGGGATTCTTTACCTTTGCTATAAGGCAGGGTTCCTCAAAGTCTTCAGCTTATTGACTCCCAAACACTCCTGTGACACATTGCATAGCTCAGATCTCTTGGAGACAGGGAGGGCTGGGCCACCCAATCCAAGCAGATTTTGTATGCAGGAAATACATTGCTTGTTGTGATTGGCTGGTTGTTTTATACTGGGAATGGTGATTCTGAGGGAAGGTAGTCTTGTCTGGTGAGCAGATACATGTGGTGGTGAATACAGTACAGCACAGCACCAGTATCTGTACTTGTTCATACAACTGGCTAACAGTCAAGGCCCCATCATGGCTCCACCAGTAAGAAGAAAGAAATATGAAGCCAGTTTCAAACTTAAAGTTCTAAAGTTTGCCACAGAACATAATAACTGTGCTGCTGCAAGACAATATGGAGTAACAGAAAAGATGGTTCGGGACTGGAAAGCAAATGAAAAAACCTTAAAGAGTATGCCAAGGGGTAAGTGTGCATTAAGAAGAGGCACTCCACATTGGCCAGAACTTGAAAAACATGTAATAGACATGGTGAATGAGCATCGCCAAAGCGGTTATATAGTGACAAGAAATAAAATATGTTTGTTTGCACTTCAGTGGGCCAAATCTAACCCAGATCACAGCAAAGGATTTAAGGCCACTGTATCCTGGTGTACGAGATTCTTGGAAAGGCATAATCTGGTACTGAGGCAAAAGACAAAAATTTCACAAAAAGTACCTGCAGATCTTGATGCCAAAGTAATTAGTTTCCATCGATACGTAATACAACAGCGCAAAAAACATGGCTATGCGTTAAGTAGTATCGGAAATATGGATGAAACCCCAATGAGTTTTGATATGGTTGGAAATAAAACTGTCCATCCAAAAGGTGAAAAAACAATTTTAATTAAAACAACAGGACATGAGAAGTCCAATTTTACAGTGGTACTAGCATGCACAGCTGATGGTGCCAGACTGAAACCAATGATTATTTTTAAAAGAAAAACAATGCCAAAACTCAAGTTCCCTGTTGGTTGTTTTGTACATGTGAATGAAAAAGGCTGGATGGATGAAGAAGGGGTAAAGCTATGGCTTGATAATGTATGGAGCAGGCGACCAGGTGGACTTATTCAAAAACGTAGTCTACTGGTGTGGGACATGTTCAGGGCTCATTTAACTCCCAGCACCAAGCAAAGGCTGGCAAGAATGAACACAGATGCGGCAGTTATTCCTGCAGGATTGACATCGTTGGTACAGCCACTGGATGTGTGCCTAAATAAGCCATTTAAAGATCGCATTCGAGAACAGTGGAATGAGTGGATGGTTAGCGGCGAAAAGTCATTCACAAAGGGAGGAAACATGCGTGCTCCACAGTTGGATGTTTTGTGCAAGTTTGTCATAAAAGCGTGGAATGATATTAATGCAGAAACAATAATCAAGTCTTTCAAGAAGTGTGGCATATCAAATTCATTAGATGGTATGGAGGACGACTGCTTGTGGCAACATGAAGAGGAAGCCGAAGCTGAGACCACACCATCTGATACGGAATTAGATCCATACGATGACTGCCTTACAAGTGTATCACAAGATGTCATTGATGTACTAATGAAATCAGATGATGAAGAGGAGGATTTTGAAGGCTTTTAAAGGGAAACTGTCACGCCAGCAAATCCTGTAAAAATAGCTTGGAGTTACGATGGGCGTTGCTGACTCGCCAGGGACTTGCCCGGCACTTGCTCTCTCTATATTGTTTGTTATCTTCCTCCTATCATCATCAGTTCCAGTTTGGTTGACAGCTTAGAAAACAAACAGCATGGCAGCTCCCATGGGTTTATTGTCTTTATCCTACCTTTCAGCTTTAGAGTGAATTAGGAAAAGTTTAATCCACTTGCACTGTTTTATGTTTACATGTTTGATGACAAACAGCCTTATGTTTATAAGTGACAGTTTTCCTACTAAGCACCTGCATGTCATAAGCATTTGATAAAATTACCATATTAAAATCAAATCTGATGTTTTTTAATTTTTATTTGGTGTGCGTTGGAAGAGGGGTAGTCTTATACGGTGAGTATAGCCCAAACCCTATAATTTAACAGGAAAAGTAGGGGGTTGTCTTATACGCCGGGTCGTCTTATACGCCGGAAAATACGGTAAATTAGGTTATAGATTAATTAAGAATGATCATTGAATATAATCATTTTGAGAGCTGTCTTGGAGTTCTCCAAAATGTATGAACACAGCTAGAGATTGTATTGATTTTAGCGGAATCAAATGTTTAGCAAAATACTATTAATTATTTTTTGTCTCATATTATCAACTATGGTTAAAATAGTAAATGAAAAAAACCAATACTGTATTAAAAATTAGAATGGAATGTTTTTCCAAATTTAAATAAAATAATACTTGGTTATTTATGACCTACTTGGTAATTTTTTAAAAGAGATCAGATTCTTTAAAGATATAGCATGATGACAATTTATATAGTTTGCTTTTAATTGTATTTAGTTGTAATACTGATTGTTGTTGGTTTTTTATTAGATGGAATATAGAAAATCTACTGTCTGTACAGAAAATGAACTTCAATTATAAGCATTTTTTTCAGATTAAGAAGGCATAGAAGCTTTCAAGTTAAAATTTAGGTATAACATTGAATGCTTTATGTTGGGCATTCATGTCCAAGTATTCCTTTCTTTTCAGTATACTAGACCTAAATGAGCTTTTCAATCCTTAGAATGCTTACAAGAGAATGGATATATTTTTCTTAATCTGTTCTTCTCTCAAATGATTATTTAAAGGCTTAATACTAGCACCCAGTAGCTACATATTGAATGAACTGTGAGTTTCTCAGGGCAGAAAAGCCAAAACTGTCAATAACTAATAACTGGCTGCCACTAAATACAAAAAGGTATCAGTTAAGTTGTGAATAACGCAGAAGCTCAAACCCAGTAAAATAAAAGTTTACAGTAATTTCAGTCTAGTGTGCAATGTCTTCTGTGTACCAAATTTATTTTAGCCATAGAGGTCATTTGTGCTTGTAATAGTGATGTTAGATAATAATAGTTTTCCGACTTTGAACTTATCACTTCATGATAAATGCAGTTTCTTCCAAGATGGGTTACTTTTTAATTAATATTTTCTCTTTACTTGGACTATTAGTTTTATTGTATTCTTCTGGTTTACTTCTTTGCTATTCCCAAGCACTAATTAGCATGTATAAATAATTAAGTATTCAAACAAATGAACAAGCTGAGGTCATCAATGGGAACTTAGGATGGGACTTTGAACAGGTGAGGATGATTAACTAAATTAATCTAGCATATATTCGGTAGCAAATTTGCTTAAATGTTTAGCAAGAGACTAGCCTATTTCAAAAAATTTCCTAAGTCAGTAGAATATTAAATCTTGACCTAAACTAATACTCTCCCTTATAGTTAAAAGCAATGGCTTTCTCTAAGATAGTGTTATATAGATATTTGATTATAGCTCCTATCAAAATGTTGGATTTTATTTTTGTACATTGTAGTTACATAATGAATTGCTATAGACATTTATCATGGAAACAGTTACCTTAAAGTATTGATCTGAAGCAGAATAGATTAGTAAACATAGGAGGACTAAGCTTGTTGCCATAGAAACTTAGATATTTAGAGAAAGAGAATGCCTTAATTCTTGTGGTTTAGTCATAGAACAATTCAAAATAACTTTGCTCCTTGTCATAATATTTTTTTAATTTTTTTTACAGAGAGTTAGCTAATCCAATTATTTATTAATATTTTAAAAAAATACCATTATCTCAAACACCGTGAAGGAAAGTCTTTTAAAGCAGGGGTCCCCAATCCCTGGGCCACCAAATGGTACTGGTCCCTGGCCTTTTAGTAACCTGGCCGCACAGCTGGAAGAGGGCAGCAGGCAAGCAAGCAAACCCAAAACCATCCTGCTCCCCTCTCCCAGTCCGTGGAAAAATTGTCTTCCATGAAACCAGTTCCTGGTGCTGAAAAGATTGGGGATCACTGTTTTAAAGGAATTATCTTTGGTTGGAAAGGGAGCATACTTTTAAAATTTAGAACGTCATGACTGAATATGTTTTATATAGTTTAATAAAACTGTAGAAAGCCTCGTGTAGAAAATTTTGCTAATCTGATAGATTCTTTTTAATTTTTTTCCCTCCAAAATTTCTAAGAAATATTCCCACACACACCTCCTCTGAAATATAAATGCATTCTGCATAGGCTATTGGATTCATTTTTGTTTGCTTTAGTTGGCATTAATTGGAATTCTAATGCTGACAAAAATGGTCTTTTTCACTCGGAGAATATTCTCCCTGTCCCCAATTCAAAAAGAATTGGAAAGAAAAGTAGTTTTTAATAGCACAAAGAGAAATCAAAAACATTTCTCTGTGGTAACTGATTAGGTAAATGTATTTCCTTTCTTTATTCTACTAAAAACCTTTTCAAATTAAATTATCTATAAACAAACTTTAAAGTTATTGTAGATCTATTAAAGTACATTGCTTTAGTTTCTTTTCAAGGAGTTTTTCTTAAAAAAAATTAACAGCAAGAAATTTCGGGAATGTAAGCAACCTGAAGGAAGATCTTCAAGATCAATATTCAATTGAAACTGGAACCTTACGGTTAGGATTAATGAATAAGCAACAAAAAAATTCATGGAAGATTATTTCAATATATGATTACTGTGGCAAGATTAATATATGCACAGGTAGAAAGATTTGACACAAGTGGGCTAGTTTTGCAACTCAATAATTATAAATCATCAGGATATGTCAGCATCAACAATAAAAAGGCAGTTAAAAAAGTTAAAAATGTGTAGACAGATAAGTAGAAGTTCATATAGTCCTGAAATGTCAGAATTGTTGCTAACCAAGATTACCTTGGAAAGATTTTTAAACATCGGACATGACAAGGAAAACTCCCTGATTATGGCTTTAAAGAAGAATCTATATGGAACAAAATAGCCCAGGAAAAAATTAGTGTTAAAATAATAATAATAATAATAATAATAATAATAATAATAATAATAATAATAATAATAATAATAATAATAATAATAATAATAATAATAATAATAATAATAATAATAATTTTATTTATATACCGCCCTTCTCCCGAAGGACTCAGGGCGGTGAACAGGGCAGATATATAAAAAATACAAAAATACAAAAGTTAAAAGAAAATTAAACATATGCCCGACTAAAAACAGTAAATACAGATATTAAAAATGACCATAAAAACCCAACCCATACCCCATCAGGCCAGGCCGGCTTGTTCAAATAAGAGTGTCTTCAGATCGCGACGGAAGGAGCAAAGGTCGGGCGCCATCCGGAGCTCAACCGGCAACCGATTCCATAGCTCCGGGGCGCCCACAGAGAAGGACCTCCCCCTGGGGGCCACCAATCGACATACTCTGATCGGTGGCACCCTGAGGAGACCCTCTCTGTGGGAGCGCCCAGGGCGGAGGGAAGTTGATGCCGGCAACTTTGTTAATATGAAAAATGAATATGTAATGAGTAAGATAGAATTCATCTGGAAACAGCAATAATCATTTGGGGGGGGAGATTCAGCTTGAGCTAAAGCATCGCTGGTACTTTGCCCACAGTAAGCTTATTGTAACTGTCATTGAGTATAAAGAAGTTATGACCTTAATGCTTCATAGTTACATCTGTCAGCTTACATATTAGACAAGAACATTCAAAAGGTCAGATTTTTTTAAGGTTTTTTATGAATAAACATACTGTTGTCTCTCATTGGTTCACTTATAAGCCAATGAACTGGAAGATGTAGGTCATTTACAGGGGAGGGATTCATATTTTAAAAACTCAGCAGCCTATTTGTCAATGGAAACGGAAACAATTGCAGGGAATGAGAAAAAAAACACCCTGAAATTACCAAAAGTAGAGGTTGAGAAAACTGTTAAGACAATCTTATACGAGACTGTGTACAAAAAAAAGTTATCTTCACATAAGACTTCAGAAAGCAAAATAGACGCCTTCACTGATCCAATTTTATGTTTTCAGCTAGTTTAACAGACTCCAAAGAATGTCATTACAGCTAAAAAAAACATTTTTAATTGAGAGAAGCACATTGTTAAGAATTTAAAATCTACCCTAAGTAACTCGGTAGATGTAATGTAAGACTTATTTAAACCTATTTATACTGTAATATAACTACTATAAGCAAATAATTATTAAAATATTCTACTTTTATGCACAATGAAGGGCAGCTAAGAACAAGTAAAACAAATACAAAGTAGCATAATTTTTAACCAGGCTTAGAAAATGTGTAAATCGAGATAATTATGTGTAAGTCACTGTCCATAATGTAAAAAAAAAATAATCTGTTGAAAGACTGTAATCACCCTTCAATTCTTCAAAATGATTTTTTGTTAGAAAATCAGAACAGGCAGGTGACTCAACAATTTTCCTCTGACATTTGTCAGATTTTACAAAAATATTACTGCAGCACGTGTATTTAATTGATAGCATGAGATCTATTATTTACGGGGAATATCTTGCTTGCTTTCCTATTTTTCACTTTTCTAAATTTTGCAATCTGGTCTTGACTTTATTTTTGTTAATAATTAGTATGTTTATGAATTTTGTTATGCCATATGGAGAGAACAAAAATAAAACATTTTTGCTGCTTGCATCTAAAAATATAACTGGCATTTGTAAAACTAAAATTCATAATAATTAATCTACATGTACTAAGCACAATAGTTTTAAAGTAGATGAAAAAAGTATTGATAGCAATGAAAGCCCACAGTATTCCTCTTGTGCATGAGATAAATATTAGTAATCCTCTGTTAAGAAGTCCTTGCTATTCCATTTACTGAGTAAATGGTTATAAGTTCAAAGAACAGTTAATATCTTGCCTACAGTGGCTCATGAGAACTCTTAGATGGAGATGTTAAATGTCTAAAAGTTGCTATTGAGAATTGCTGTCCTACTTTGGGCTGGAAACTAAATATTGACACACAGGTGATAGACTTTACCTTGTGATTTTTCATGGTGGAATCTAAGGCATAATTATATTTTTGTGGGCATTATCTAAGGAAAAGTACAGTTAAGGCCAAAGAATTATATCTGGAGATAATATAATATCAATAAGAGGTGATTACCTTTATTACATCACACTTGACTTGTGTGCCAGCAAGACTTCTAATATAACAGTCAAATAACCTTCTCTTAAATTTCCTTAACTTGAAATTAAACTTTCTTCCTGGCCTAATTGGCAAGTTTTGTTTTGTCCACATGGCTCTTACTAAAAATATGTTTCATGCAGGAGAGACCCCAAAAATTACTTTTCCATTTTGGAGGTGGGGTTGTTGATGTCTGAAGCTATACATGAGGCAGATGAAGATTGCATAAATATTTTTAATCTCTTCTCCATAATGGACTCCATTATGGATTTTTGTATGCATTCTTTAGAACTTACTTCCCTGTCTTCCAAAGTGCCACTGTAACATACAGTTTTGGGTGTCTGGGTTACAATAGTTCCATTTCAGACAAATACATATTATTACAAATCTCCAAGTTGTTGTAACCAATACTTCCTCTCTCTTTTTCCCTTTAATACATACTATCTCTTATCTAAATTAACATATTTCTCATTGCTATCCATCAGTCATTTAATAGTTTTCTTATATTTATCAATACTTTAGCATGTTTTATATTTTAACATTCCATCTTTAAAACATCAAACACCTTATATATTTTTCTAGCTTTAATTTTACATTGATATTAAAATTAAACGTTTAAAATTTCTCATTTTCATATTGCTAAATAACCTCCTTTCCCTTTACACAATTTTCTCCAATATCTAGTAATGTAATACACTTCTTATTTATCTCATTTCCATATCAATATTAGTAGTACAATATTAGAATAGTAGTCATTAGAATACCAATTGCAAGGAGTAGAAAAAGGAGGACAACAATATAATATTCTTGTTTCTCATTTATAGTTTCCACATATTAAAAATTAACCAAAATTTCTTCTGTCTCAACATTTAATACATCCTCTCATGTCACTACATCCAAGTATATTAGTTACATTCTATCATTTTTAACATATATACATCTTAATCCCTATCATTTAAGGAACTCAATATTTCAATGTTAGTATTCATACATCTGTGTTTTATTTTTATTTTTAATTAGTTTTTTTATCTACTCATCAAAACAATCTCTCGTAATCCAAGTACAATCCTGTCTATTTTGGTATTATCTATTTCAGGCCTCTTAAGAATGTCCATATTTCTTCAATCTAATTCTTGCTTTCTTCCTTTGCCATGTCATTTTTCGCTTCTTTGCCTCAGGATCATCAAAGCATTCTTGTGTTGTTATATCATATTGAAGTGGCCCTCCAGTCTCCACTTTTGAAGGATTGAGGAATCTGTTAACAGCACCAAATGTTTTCATTATTTTCGCCTCTTGATATAATTGTCCTGGTCTGAATAAATTTTTTCCACCTTTTTTCCATTATAATCTTCAAAAGACTATATTTGTTGAATACTTAATTCTTCTGCCAATGTATTTGATTGTTCAATTTCTTCTGTTGAGTTCTGTCCCAATAAAATATTAGTTGTAGTCACAGTTTGAGTTTGTTTCTTCGAGATGCTTTCTAGTTCTTTTCCAAAAGCTCTTATTTCATCGCCAGCTGAAGAAAGGGACTGATAAGTTTGGTAAGATATTTCCCACAGAGCATAAATTTGTTTTGGAAACTCTTCCATAGTGAAGTTTCACATCTGGTGTTCAAGGTTAGTCTTATCTTGTTTTTCTTAAATATTTTCTTGATTTTTTTTTTTAAAGAGAAAGTCAGATTGCATTTTCAGGTTTAACTACTGGGTGTCCCCCAAGTATTTTGAAAATTATTTTCTTTTAGTCCATTTCTTTTTTCAACTTTTTTTTTAAAAAAAACACCCCTGGGCTTATTTGAAGGGAGGGTTGAATTCCCCCCTCCCTCTCCACAGGGAGAAATTACTTAGCAGCTTATTTAGGTGAAAAGAAGAAGATTAAGGTATAAGAGAGGAATCTTACCCCCGTCTCTTCCACGCTGCTTTAATGTTGCCTGATGGTAAGTTTGACTTCGGCTGTCTGCAGCCTAGTAACTGGCCATATTACTATGGCCAGTCTTTCGTCCACCGGTACGAAGGGAATGCAGACACTAACGGAGGGGGGTTGCAGCTCCCCCGTGTTTCTGCAAAAGCCCCTTCTTTCTGGTCACCCCTCCAGGGCGACTCTTTGGCCCTTTTAGGATCCCCCAGCGATGCAAAACTGGATGTGGAAGACGAGAGCCATCCTCCAGACGTCTTATGTCAGCTGACTTGGCAAACCGGAAGTCTTAAAATATTTATTTTATTCATTTTTTATACCTGCCCAACTCAACCAAGTGACTCTGGGTGGCTATAAAATAATGTGAAAAATGCAAGTGGAAAGACTTTGTACGGTGTCAGTAGTTTTGTTTACCTTGTTTGCAATCAACTTTTCCTCATAGAGGAATTCTGTGTACTTCAATCAAGTACATAGCAGTTCATGTATTAAAAGACAATCAGAAGAAATAAACCAGAAATGTATTTACTTTCTCTGAGGAATGGGATTCTGGGATCCTCCAGTATCACTAATCACTAGGGCGAGGAATAAATTAGTTGACATTTTAATGTTCTCCTATTAGTATATTCAGTTGGAGAGAAAGGTTATTATATACACTATTTTCTTCATGTTGATTTTCAAAGTCAACAAAACATAATAACTGTTTTTGAGCTCTTTTGTGGGAAACCGAGGAATGGAAACATTGGTGTGTGTTGAACTAATTTTAGTAAAATTGTCTCTCCTGCATCTTGGACTCCAAGGTATGATAACTTTTTGTCCCTAAGGCAAAATAGGCCTACCTGAGAATCAGTCTCACTGTTCTTTTCCACGATTCTCTTATAAGCTAAGTTAACCCCATAACAGTAAACCTGTTCGATGAGCCTTGGTGGAGCAGTGGGCTAATGCCTCCTTAAGTAACACCAGCTGCCTGCAATTAGTGCAGGTTCGCATCCCACCAGGCTCAAGGTTGACTCAGCCTTCCATCCTTCCGAGGTAGGTAAAATGAGGACCCAGATTGTTGGGGGCAATAAGCTGACTTTGTAATAATGCCGCTTGGGGTGTGTGAAAGCCCTAATAAGCAGGCATATACATAGAATGAAGGCTATTGCTAAGCACATTGATTTGTGCTTTAGATTGTAAGCCGCCCTGAGTCTTCGGAGAAGGGCGGGATATAAATGGGATTAAAAAAATAAAAATAAAAAAAATAAAAAAAAACTTTTACAATATTCCCACTCCATTTAATACACCTGAAACATACTAGTATCTGAATTGCACATGACTTAAATTCTAATTATCTTGAAGCATGGCTCCAGTTGCTCACTTTCAGATTGTGGAGTCGTCTGATGTTGCTAATATTCTAGCTCATTATTACTAACATTCTAGCTAATAAACATGACACTTCTGCTTTTCTAAGAAGAATGTCAGCAATGAAGAATGTCTTCTATTTTTTAATCTTTTAATCTTTTATTCTCCTTCTATCTAGTTCTTCCCTTGTACTTTGTACTTTGGGTACTCAACCTGCCAGCCTATTCCATGCATCATGCAGCTGTTACCGCAGAGATCATTGATAGATTTGGCATTGCTCCCATTCTCTAATTAGTTACTGTAATAGCTATCCTTGAAGATGGCTTGATGATTGTCTTGAATAGTTAAAAAGCATCCACACCCACACCATGAAGATCAACTTAAATCTTAACTATCTCATAGTATCTACTTCTGAGTGATTCTTAAGTCTTAGTAATCTTAGTAATCCTGTTTCAAGGCTGCTTTAGGTAGTGTCCTTGTTCCACAATCACATAACCTTGGGTATATGGTTAGATAATGGTAAGGGGTACTGATTTTTAGGGAATCTCTAAGATAATAAACCCTTCTAATATTGTATCTGTCCAAGAAATTGTAAGATTTATTCAGATAGTTGCTTCTGTTCGCATGGTAAATTAAGACATTATATGGCTCTAATTAAATAGGTCTATTCATTACAAAACTGTTCAGTCACCTGTAAGTGTCCTAGGTTTTCACTTGGTTGAGCAATATTTTCCATTCTCGGGTTTTATAGATATATGGATATTGTTTTGGTAATTTTATGTTATTCTCTTTTGTTCCTAGAGCATCATGCTTAGATTTTATATAATTTTATCTAGCAATTGTATTATTCACACCCAATATATGCCAGGGACACAGAAATAGAAAAGCCAATGTACATGTGATATTCTATCAGCCACATATGGCAGAATCCTTAACACATTCTTTCTTTTACCATTTTGTTGTTGCTATGATTAAGGAAGTCTTTTAGTTGAGGACAAAAATAGATCTAAAAGCCTAGAAATAAACTAATCAAGCATGGTAATTTGAAGAAATTAAACAGGGTGGGGGGCTGTTGGCTCTCAGAAGCATGTTTCATAGGGCAGAGGCTGCAACAGAGAAGGCATACTTCCAAGGAGTTATGAGATGGCAGTGTTTACAGGAATAGACCTGGAGTGTGCCCATCCTATCCACTCTGGTAGGACAAGCAGATACCCTCAAGGAGACATAATCTTACAGATAACCTGGTGTCATGCCATTTAGGGCTTTAAAATGGTGCCATGCACCTTAAATTACACCTGACAGGAAACTGGAAGCCAATGCTGCTCACTCAACAAGGGCAAATTTAATTATTTTAAGTTGGACATATATCAAAATGCTGCCTTTTTAATTTCTTAACTAAGCAAAATCAAGTTTGTATTATATGACAATAGTCTAATAGTTACGACTTATTACAAATAGTTCAGAGAGAATATTTGCTTTATATAGAGAGCCTTTATATAGAGAGCCTTGGTGGAGCAGTGGGCTAATGCCTCCTTAAGTAACACCAGCTGCCTGCAATTAGTGCAGGTTCAAGTCCCACCAGGCTCGAGTTTGACTCAGCCTTCCATCCTTCCGAGGTAGGTAAAATGAGGACCCAGATTGTTGGGGGCAATAAGCTGACTTTGTAATAATGCCGCTTGTGGGGGGGGGGCGAAAGCCCTAATAAGCAGGCATATACATAGAATGAAGGCTATTGCTAAGCACATTGATTTGTGCTTTAAATTGTAAGCCACCCTGAGTCTTTGGAGAAGGGCGGGATATAAATGGGATTAAAATAAAAATAAAAAATATAGTACTTTATCTGTGGGGATTCCAATCTCTCAAGTAAAGGATGGTCCTCATTTCTATACCCTTCTGGAAGACTAAAACTTAGGTGTTTGAAAGGGTTTTTGGGATATTAGTACTGTACTGTAATATTATCTTAATTGTAATGTTTAAGTCATAATACAGTCATGACCGAAATTGTTGTCACCCCAGAAATTTTTCCAGAAAATCAAGTATTTCTCACAGGAAAGTATTGCAGGAACACATGTTTTGCTATACACAGGTTTATTCCCTTTGTGTGTATTGGAACACAACAAAAAAGGGAGGAAAAAAGCAAATTGGACATAATGTCAAACAAAACTCCAAAAATGGGCTGGACAAAATTATTGGCACCCTTTCAAAATTGTGGATAAATAAGATTGTTTCAAGCATGTGATGCTCCTTTAAACTCACCTGGGGCAAGTAAAAGGTGTGGGCAATATAAAAATCACACCTGAAAGCAGATAAAAAGGAGAGAAGTTCACTTAGTCTTTGCATTGTGTGTCTGTGTGTGCCACACGAAGCATGGACAACAGAAAGAGGAGAAGAGAACTGTCTGAGGATTCTGAGAACCAAAATTGTGGGAAAATATCAACAATCTCAAGGTTACAAGTCCATCTCCAGAGATCTAGATTTGCCTTTGTCCACAGTGCACAACATTATCAAGAAGTTTGCAACCCATGGCACTGTAGCGAATCTCCCTGGCCGTGGACAGAAGAGAAAAATTGATGAAAGGTTGCAACTCAGGATAGTCCAGATGGTGGATAAGCAGCCCCAAACAAGTTCCAAAGGAATGCAAGCTGTCCTGCAGGCTCAGGGAGCATCAGTGTCAGTGCGAACTATCCGTTGACATTTAAATGAAATGAAACGCTGTGGCAGGAGACCCAGGAGGACCCCACTGCTGACACAGAGACATAAAAAAGCAAGATTACAGTTTGCCAAAATGTACTTGAGTAAGCCAAAATCCTTCTGGGAAAACGTCTTGTGGACAGATGAGACCAAGATAGAGCTTTTTGTAAAGCACATCATTCTACTGTTTACCGAAAACGAAATGAGGCCTACAAAGAAAAGAACACAGTACCTACAGTGAAATGTGGTGGAGGTTCACTGATGTTTTGGGGTTGTTTTGCTGCCTCTGGCACTGGGTGCCTTGAATGTGTGCAAGGCATCATGAAATCTGAGGATTACCAAAGGATTTTGGGTCGCACTGTAGAGCCCAGTGTCAGAAAGCTGGGTTTGTGTCCGAGATCTTGGGTCTTCCAGCAGGACAATGACCCCAAACATACATCAAAAAGCACCCAGAAATGGATAGCAAGAAAGCGCTGGAGAGTTCTGAAGTGGCCAGCAATGAGTCCAGATCTGAATCCCATTGAACACCTGTGGAGAGATCTTAAAATTGCTGTTGGGAAAAGGCGCCCTACCAATAAGAGACCTGGAGCAGTTTGCAAAGGAAGAGTGGTCCAAAATTCCGGGGTGAGAGGTGTAAGAAGCTTATTGATGGTTATAGGAAGCAACTGATTTCAGTTATTTTTTCCAAAGGGTGTGCAACCAAATATTAAGTTAAGGGTGCCAATAATTTTGTCCAGCCCATTTTTGGATTTTTTTTGACATTATGTCCAATTTGCTTTTTTTCCTCCCTTTTTTTGTTGTGTTCCAATACACACAAAAGGAATAAACCTGTGTATAGCAAAACATGTGTTCCTGCAATACTTTTCTGTGAGAAATACTTGATTTTCTGGAAAAATTTCTGGGGTGCCAACAATTTCGGCCATGACTGTATATGTTGTGTTCCTTATATTATTGTACAGCATTGTTGTCTATATCATTATATTTTATTATCATTACATTGGGTATGGATGTTGCTGTTGTATACCACTCATCTTAATTGAAGCACTTTGTAGGTAAGTAGGTAGATAGGTGGGTGGGTAGGTAGGTAAGTAAGCAGATAGGCAGGCAGACAGACAAACAGACCATTATTTTGAACCTGTTGAAACTCTTTGATGCTGATACATTTTTGACCTTGTAGTTTTCTGTGTGATTTGTAACTTAGCACCTTTGAATACAGTTAGAATTAAACTGTTCCATTTATTTCTATTCTGCAGTGGTGTTTAATAACTCATGCTTTCCACAATCCCACAAAATACATATCCAATTTTTTATATAAATAGGTTTCTTCTACAGAACTGATTCATTCATTATATTACTAGCCAAGGAAAATGTGAATATCACTCATCTTTCTATATTCTCTTCAGTAATAAAATATGAAATTAACTTTCTATGGGATCAGTGTTCTAACATTTGCCATTGATAAATATATCCCAGTCTTATGTACTAAAGCCAATTTAAACCATGTTTTTTCTTCAGCATTTGCAGTACAATGGCACTGATCAAATAATTGCCTTCTATTATATTTTTTAAAAAGAAAAAAATCAAGCTACAGAATCTTGATTGCTGCATAAATTCCCCTGGTTCTAATTGATTTAGATGTGTTTTTCTAGCTTCCTATAGAATCACTTAAGTTATTATGGAATATTTATTTATAGAAGAATATTGACAAACCAGCACCAGTATTTTTTTAAAAAAATATCCCTTTTAATAGAGCACCTTATTTTATTATATGTTCTATTAATGAAATACGTGTCAAAAGTCATTTATTTAATTTGAAACATTTCCCAGAAGCAATATACTTCATAAGGGCAGCAAATTATGACTGATAATGACAAACTAGATAATTTTTCTGAAAGATCTAAAGGTTACAACTGTCTCTTGGGCTTATAACTGCTAAGACTAATAAACTATGATGCAAATATCTGTTTAAAATTGAAGTCCCATGGATCTTCCCATTATTAGCAAAAACCTAAAGCTTAGCTATGTGTCTTGGATCTTTTGAAGGAACTTTTTTTTAGGAAATCACATCTCTTTAGGATTTGACTGAGAAGTCTTTTATTCCAAAAAGATTTTTTGCCTCTTCTGTCAACATGAAAAAAAGGAATCTCCCTGTGGCCCAACATTTACAAACGTTTCTTTAGAGAACAGTGTAATTAGCTGTCTACTAACCAAACACACTTTAGATTACAAAGGTTGTGCAAGAATAAATATGTGTCTTTGAGAAGGCACAGCCATGTATTGTACAGAACATCCTGTATCTTTTAAATACCACAGTCCTTTTTATTACTAGCATATTTTGATGTACAGAATGAATAATGACCATATTGTAGTTACTCATGTATTTTTAGAAAATAAATAATGATAAATTACATGGAGTGGAGGTAAAAAAAGTAGTCTATTGTGAAATATTGTAATACTACAATTCTATTTGTCTCAGCTTAACAGTAGTAATATCAAACATTTATATGCTTTAACAGTCAGACATTGAGCTTATTTGAGGGGAAAAGCCTTTGAATTATATAATCACTAATTCATTGAACTGCATGTTTCTATTTGTTGTGTATATCTGAAGTCAGTTAGCATTACTGTTATCATTTATTGCAGGATATTTAATCAAATAGCTAGAGAAAGATCTTGCTTAGGTGAATGGAATTATTTCAGAGGCAACTTTGGAGTTGTTATGATGAAGCAAGGATCCCTGACTAGAATAGGGAGGAACGTCTGCTTGAATTATTTATAGACCAGGGGTGACAAACTGCCGGCCCACGCGCCGGATGCATTACATGGAAGCCGTGCCCACATCAGCTCCGGCAAGGGAAAAAGTCACGATATGTCACGACACGTCACATGACATGGCGAGTTTGACACCCCCGTTATAGACTATTACAAGTGACTACCAATTACTTATTAAAGGGAACATACTCAAATTAATAGAACCAATTCCCTTCAGAGGTCATCTTTTAGGATCCTCTTTTCTGGCAAGCTGTGTTGTTAATTCTAGTGCCTGATAGTCTTAAATTATTTCCTGATGTTGGAAAAGAAGACAGAGCAATTTGTAAACATATATTTTCAGCCAGAAAAACATCTCACATTCTCAGTCAGAGAAGTCCTCCCTAAAGCTCTGTAGATAAGCTCCACAATTCATCATCTCCCTTGTAAATTTGGTATATTCCTGTTTGCTCTTGTTCATTCCTTCACTCTGGTCACCAGCTTACAGTTCTTGTCCTGTTGTTCAAGAGTACTGGTTATGACTCTTAGCATTTTCTATAATAATAATCTTATTAAACATTACAACTACAATGATAAAAAATGAAATGCATACTAAGAGAGGGTACAGAAAACAAGAAAGCAGAAAAGAAATAAAAAAATAAGAATATAGTAAAGAAAAAGAAATGAAATACATAAAGAATTTACCTCCTCCTTCATCATCACAAGTATAAACAATTTCAGAACTTTCTGAAATCACCTTCTCTTAAAGTCCAGCAAATGAACTCTTCTTCCCATATCACATTTCATATCTAGAAACATATTCTTAAAATCCTTGTGATTTCAGTCCTGATCAGCAAAAGCCCATTAAGGGTTACTAGAGATAACAGCCTATCAATTTTAACCTTGATCAAATAAATGAACTTTATATTCTTTCCTTTTACTTTCAACAATCTTGATCTTCAATCCCTTCAAATAATGTCCCAGAACTTGATTTATTTTCCTTTTTTTCTTCTCATAAAATTATTCAAAGTTTAACAAGTCTGTTTCCAATATAGGAAAATTAACTAGGTCACTTACCCCCTATTTCCTGCTTCCTCCTTTTTAATAAACTGACACTTTACTGTGGTCTGTCACATCACCTCCCCCTTTGACACAATCCATCAGACCATCTTCAGTCCACCATTTCTTCTGCAGAAGTGTACACTTGGCATTTTCAAAATGGGAAACAACAAGTAAGGAAAGGATAGAAATCTACAACCCTTTTCCTTCCAAAGGATATCTTTGTTTTCAAAACAAAACAAATATATTCAAATACTCCTGAATTGCATATCACGTTGAAATGTTGGCAATATGGTTCTTGGATGTTATGAAAATAACAAATGTTCTAACTACTGTATATTGAAGAAATGGTAATTATAGGAAAATGTGTCACATTTTGTTTTTGGCTTGTCCATCTTAAATATAGTAGCTGAATTTCTTTTGCACTAGAATTGGCAAGTAATGTATATCTCTTTGAGAAGACATTTTGTTCCTCTTTTAAAGAAAAAAAAGTAAAATTCTGGGTTTTCCCATAAGAACCATCTCACAAGTAATGCAAACATTCCCATTCCCATGCTTTGCCTTGTACTTTCTGGGTAGACTCTCTGGGCTCATTAGCAGTTTATCAGGCTGAGGAAATTGCAGTGCTAATTATACGTATAAATCGCAGCTGAATATCAGAGAAAAAGAAAGGAGGCTTTAAAAAAATGAAAAGAACTATAGAGGAAATAGATGTTTTTAAATGACACTGTGTCTATCCCAAACATCAATAATCATTCTTACATTAGAACAGTAAAGGACAGAACATTACTAAAAAAAGGCATTTTAAATTTCTCTCTAATGTGTATGGATGAGAACTAATCAGCTATAGTGCAAAGGTGATTTTAAGATAAGCTTGTAGTCTGTTAGATCTCATATAATACTGTGTAAGCTGCTGCTTTTCGAATGGAACCAGAGGCTTGCATTTTTGTCTCCCAGTTGCTTTATTTAGCAAGATTTAGCACACAAGAAGTATGAGTCATTCTTACATTACCTTAAAAAACGTCTCATTATAAGGGCTATAGGGCTTCTCTCCTTTCGGTCTGTCAGTGAAAAATGTAAAACCACTACTGCCCCTGTGATGCTGAGATTGTTTCTGCAAAATTATTTATTATATTTCACAAAAATACAAATAAAAACTAGGCAAATGAGTTCTAGACAGTGAAGCATCCATACTTCAGTATAAACACTATTACATAGCTCTCTACTGAAAAATGTGGAGACATCAAAAGATTTATTTATACCATCATGCATTTTCTGTGACATTGTCATAATTCAGCTCTAAATAACTATCAGGAGTTTTCCATGAATAATTTTAACTTTTTAAAGAAATGATCTTAGTTATTGGGAATGAGTTCACATTTTCCAGAAGCAATGATATAATTTGATTTTACTGTTATTGGAAAATGTGAATGTTTGTGTTACAATACAGTGCATTATTGGGAAAAGTGGACCTTTTATTTATATCCAGGAACTCATTGAAATTAAAAAAAACCTTTTAAATAATAACATTAATAGTTAAATTTCCAACACTACCACTATGTTTCAGCATAGTTTTATTCTCCTTCTGGTGATTATATGTTAGGTATACTAACAGATGTTTATTAGTCATATGGAGTATGGTTTAAGGATAATGTTTCTGTTAATAAGATAGGTCTTGAAAAGTGACTGCACTAAACCACTCATTAATATCTCAATATTTAAGGACATTCTGACAGCCAGCTCTTGTTTCTAATGACTACTCTTTCTAAAACTGACTATGATAGCAGCTGATATATTTTCTAGTATATTCAAAGCAGGAACTGCAGCTTTAATCACTAATGCTCAAAACTTTATTGGAAGAGAATTGGAAAAAATAACTTCTGCTTTCTTCACCACAGTTTGCCCCAAAAACTGTCCCTTGGAAGAGTGAGGAAAATTCTCAGGGATGACTCACACCTTGGTCGGTATCTCTTTACTCTCATACCATCGGGTAGGAGATATAGGAGTATAGCCAGCTGTACCAACAGGCTGAAGAACAGCTTTTTTCCATGGGCTGTTAGGCTCTTGAAAGGGAAATAATGTTATAATTTTATGTACGACTGACTTGCGAGGCTGGTGTGTTGTGCAATTAGCTCACATAGTGTAACAATATGGAGGGTTTGTTGTCACTGTGAGTTGTGGTGGGGAGAGGCACGAAGGGAGGCTCAGCCAATCTCAATGTATACATGGTTGTACTTTGACAATAAAAGGTTCATTAAATTAAACAACCATTCTAAGCTTTTTAAATAAAGTGTTCTAAAAGACTAGATATAATAATAATAATAATAATAATAATAATAATAATAATAATAATAATAATAATAAGTCAAAGAGTCAACACAAAAGGAATACATCAGAAGAGTCTGCAAAATACTAAAATCAAAGCTGAATTGTGGAAATATAATTAAAGCCATTAATACATGGGCAGTCCCAGTGATACACTACCCAGCTGGAATTATCAACTGGACATTGGCCGAATTGGAACACCTAGACCGGAAAACACGTAAACTTTTGAACATGCACCATGCTCTACATCCACGAACTGACATCGACAGATTGTACCTGCCAAGAAGAATAGGGGGCAGAGGGCTACTGCAAATCCACTGAACTGTAGAAGAAGAAAAACAAAGTTTGAATGACTATGTGAATCAAAGTACAGAAAAATTGCTGCAGGCTGTGAAAACAGAGAGCTTTATCAAAATAACAGAAACAAAGGCAGAATATAAGGAAAAGCGGCTGGATGATAGATTAAATAGATGGAAAACCAAAGCTTTGCATGGACAACATTTGAAATGACATTGAAGAAAAATGTGATAACAACTTGACATGGGCATGGCTTAAGATGGGAACCATCAAGAAAGAAACAGAAGGCTTAATACTGGCTGCTCAAGAACAAGCACTACAAACTAATGCCATGAAAGTGAAGATACAAAAATCTACTGACAATCCAAATTGCCGACTTTGCAACAACAAAGCTGAAACTGTTTCACATTTAATATGTGAGTGCAGCAAAATCGCACAAACTGATTACTAAGCTAGACATGACCGAGTTGCTAAACTAATCCACTGGGCATTGTGTAAAAAATATGACTTGCCTGTGTGCGAAAAGTCGTGGGAACATAGGGTGGAAAAAGTTGTCGAGAATGAGAGGGTGAATATCTTGTGGGACTTCCGAATACAGACAGATCACCATTTGGAACACAACACGCCAGATATCACAGTTGAAGAGAACCGAAGCGTACAGCTGATTGATATCGCTGTACCAGGAGATGCCAGAGTCGAAGAAAAAGAAATGGGAAAAATTACAAAATACCGGGACCTGGCCATCGAAACTGCGCAATTATGGATGAAACGCATAACAGTGATACCCATTGTCATCGGGGCACTGGGAACTATGTCCAAAAACTTTACAAAACACATCAAGAAATTGCAACTTCCTGCAATAACTCCAGCAAAGCTACCAAAAACTGCACTACTCGGAACATCTTACATTTTAAGGAGATACTTGGTTGATACCTAGGATGCTGGCAGCAACCCGTATCAACCATTAGTGCCAGTCAATTTGAGCGATCAGTTGACTGAGTTTCATGTTTTATGAATAAAAGTTTTATAATAATAATAATAAAGTAGGAAGGGACCTTGGAGGTCATCTAGTCCTACCCCCTGCTCAGGCAGGAAACCCTATACCATTTCGGACAAATGGCTGTCCAGTCTCTTCTTAAAAACTTCCAGTGTTGGAGCATTCACAGCTTCTGGAGGCAGGTTGTTCCACTGGTTAATTGTTGTAACTGTCAGGAAGTTTCTCCTTAGTTCTAGGTTGCTTCTCTCCTTGATTAGTTTCCATCAATTGCTTCTTGTCCTGCCTTCGGGCGCTTGAGTCCCTCTGCTTTGTGGCAACCCCTGAGATATTGGAACACTGCTATCATGCCATCCCTCGTCCTTCTCTTCATTAAACTAGCATACCCAATTCCAGCAGCCGTTCCTTATACGTTTTAGTCTCCAGTCCCCTAATCATCTTTGTTGCTCTTCTCTGTACTCTTTCTAGAGTCTCAACATCTTTTTTACATCGTGGTGACCAAAATTGGATGCAGTATTCCAAGTGTGGCCTTACCAAGGCATTGTAAAGTGGTATTAATACTTCACGTGATCTTGATTCTATCCCTCTGTTAATGTAGCCTAACACTGTGTTGGCTTTTTTGGCAGCTGCAGCACACTGCTGGCTCATATTTAAGTGATTGTCCACTAGGACTCTGAGATCCCTCTCACAGTTACTACTATTGAGCAAGGCACCCCCTATACCAGGGGTAGGCAACCTCGGCTCTTTTATGACTCATGGACTTCAACTTTCAGAATTCCTGAGCCAGCTTGCTGGCTTAGGAATTCTGGGAGTTGAAGTCCATGAGTCATAAAAGAGCCGAGGTTGCCTACCCCTGCCCTATACTATACCTGTACATTTGGTTTTTCTTGCCTAAATGTATAACCTTACTGTTTTCACCATTGAATTTCATTTCTCTTTCAAGAGTAGAGGAGTAAAGCCTTGAAGACAGAAAGGCATGCAGTAAAATATATAATACTATTTTTATAGCCAGAATTTTAATCTGTTAATTCTAAAGAAGTAAAATAAGTGCATTTTGCAGTGAAATATTTTAACCTGGATTTAAAGTTTGAAAAAGTACAAATATAAATGTCATGTTGAAAGAAAAATCTTCATCAGGGTCCAGTCCAAGCTGGGAATAAACAACATAGAGACTGCTTTAGAAAGAAGGTTGTAGTTTATTGAAGAGGAGAGCCAGACAAAAAGATTTGCTCTGGAAAAACTGACCACATGTAGCTGGGAGTGGTGGGTTTTTATACCTTCTGGGGCTCTTGAGGTTGTTTCCTGTTCCTGTTTGAGGTTTTGTATTTCCTGTGTTGTGTACTTTGACCTGAGTCTGAGTGTGTCCTTTTGGTATTGGTGGGTTAATCCTAATGTTTCCTGTCCTTAGAATTTGGGTGGGGGTATGTAGATTTTAGGTGTCTTTGTCTTGTTAATTTTTCAGTTTCTATCTGGAAGGCTCCAACCTTTCTGAAAGGATTATTGAATTTGCATTTCTAAAAGCTGGCCTCTGCCTAGTTTCTGCTTGGGAGAGAAAGGCTGGGGCTGGTTTCTGTCTTTTTAAGAGCTTCTCCATTATTCCTTTGGTGAAATATATTCTGCCTTTTTAATATTTCCCAAAATTTTTCTTTCTCTGGATTCTTCCCACAGTCATATTCCTTATGCAACAGAATAAAAGTAAGCCATATTTTGCTTCCAGGTGGGAAAGACTATATCTGTGTGTGGGGTAATTGAGTTACACAATCCATTCCCACATTATGATTAATGAACCACTGCTGGACCATATACTCTTGCTGTTTAGTTACTCTTCCTACTTACAGTTACACCCACTTGGATAAGTAGGCAAAAATTACTGCTATAATTATATGTATTTGGTATACTGAATGTGCATATTTAACTTTCCAATAATTATCTGTCCTGCCCAGCTGCCTAATTATTTTGTCTTTGCCCTTTCATTTTAAAACTTTTAAAAATTATTATCATTGTTATTATTATTGCTGTTGTATTCAGACAGAAAAAATCATAAACTACACAGTACCAAACAAAATAAAAATATACCAAAGGTGTGAAGGGGAAAAAAGACAATAAAGACTTAAACAAAGACTCAGTTTAAATATAGGGATAATAGCAGTTATTTAAGATTTTTATATAGACTGTAAGAGCTAATATAAAACGCAAGACAACAAATGTTCATGTGTAGGCAGACAACATTGTTTAAACATAGTGATAAACAGCAATTTTGAAAATACATGCTAATCAAGGGAGGCAACGAACTCTTCTCTTTTTTGACTATGTTTTATATTATTGATTAATCTTAAACAAAAATAATGTGATTAATAAAAGTAAAAATAAAATCAATGTTATAAAAACCATTTAATTTAGTCTTCTAGCTACTAATGAGGAGGCACAAGGCTTCTGTTCAGTGGTGCTCTGTATTGCTGTTATATGTCAGTGTGAAATCTTAAACTTTCTAGTAGAGATAGAAGTATCACCATATCCATTTTGATTAATACTAATGTTCAGATTGTGATTTACATTAGCAGAAATGACGTGCAGTTTGTTTCTGAAAAGTTACCTGCTTAAGTGATAAATGAGCTGAATTTTCAAATGTAAATCATTTTAACTTTTTTTTATCAACTTGTCTTTCCAATATGTTACTTACTTTCAAATGCACTTTTTTATATTATAGCTTCAAGTTTAGGACAGAGTTGAAAAATGACAGCTTCTATTTACTGTTGGCAAGACAGATGTGAACCAAATAAACTTTGTGCCATCCTTCCACTTAGCACAAAGAGCTGGAGGAAACTAATCAGCATGTTTAACTGAAGACACTCAGGAATTCTCTGCGTGGGAATTCTATGCAAGTACCTCTACAAGGGTAACCAAATCTCTTACAGAGCTTTGGGCTACACAGACAGTAGGATGTGTGAGGTCGGACTTGCCATCCCCAGCTTAGCTTTCTGCTATTGCAAACGAAACCCACATACTGTATTTCTAGATCATAATCAGGCCATTTCCCTGGCTCTTCCCGTAAGAGTGAGATCTTTCTGGTAATTATCACTGTATCTGATTCAAATTGATTTCATTCTGATTGATCACTGGTAATTAAATATGGAGCCACCCAAGTTTCTTTTATCTAACGAACTAATGATTTCTGCACTTTAAAAATTACCATAAATAAATGATTATAAATGCATACTATAAAATAGACCTGATTATAAATAAATAAATATCTCATGTTTGCTGATGTTTAAGAAATAAACATCAAGCTGTATTTTTGCTAGTTTCTAATTGCATTTCTGCTTGCTCTGATCTGGATATAGGGGCTGACTGGGTATACGCTGAATGCAAAATAAACTGGAAACTATCCAAAGTAATATTCCAAAAACCCATATAATAAGAACTACTGTATGGTATGGATTTGGGTTTTTGTTTGTTTACTATTTTCCTTCGCCATATATTTGAAGTTCTTTGGGCAGACTGTAAAGTTACTAATAAAATTTACCGAGGGCCCCCATTATAAAATAAAGTTAGTAAGTAGCAAGGATATTTATTAAAATTCTTAGATAAGACTTGTGAAATTTCATAATAAATTATTAGATTAGGAAGAGAGTGTTTTACTAATTTAGTGAAATGCAAATATTTCATATTGATTATTAACACAGGTAAAGTAGGCTACATACTGGCAACAATATTTTGAATTGCAGAAGCATTTTGAAAACTGTTGTTGCATCACTTCACTATTTCTGTTACAGTAGAAAACTAAACCATAATTCAATTATAGTCATTCAAGCAAATAATATTTTTGTACTTAATAGGTTGACTTGTTTGGTTCATTGTCATGAGAAAATTGTTTCAATGAAGATATGATCCTCCTAACACACAAACACATGCATATCGGAATACAGTATGTCTGTTATAAATTAAAATAACTTGGCTTTATATTATTAATTTCTAGTGGTTAAATTTTGTTCAATGAAGGTGAAAGGTGTTGTTTCCAAGGAAACAAAATATATTAAGGCTTTCACTGCATACAACATTTTTGGAAGTAAATTACAAAGCTATACTCAACTAAGTTATTTGCATGAAGCATATCTGAATGTAGTTAATACACTGTTCGTCCATCATTGCTGATGAAGACTTAGACACCATTTCATATATCACATTAAGGCTACCGTGTGTCAAAAGATGATTGATCAGGCAAATTTGGGCACTGAATGTTCTTGCACATGATAGACAGACATGTGTAAGCACTATAGTTGTACTAGTAGCTCTGGAAGTACGCAGCTGGTGCTTATATTGTGCTTCAGCAGTGTGCCTTGCTTTATAAGCTTGACAGCCTTGTGGATGAAGATGCAAGGTAGTGTGGTTGTGTTCCAGCATTTCCCAGGTAGTTGTGTGTCTATATCAACTAACTTCAGGGAGGCCTTTAGTGTGTCTTTGAAATGTTTCTTCTGCCCTCCATTTGAGTATCTTCCAGCAGAGAGTTCTCCAAAAAGTTGCTGCTTTGGTATGCATTCATCTTGTATATGAGTGACATGATCTGCCCATTCATTATATGTCCAAAATATTTAAGCTTCAGTTTCTCTGTTAATGTTTCTAGTAAACAGCCTAATTTACTGCATTTTTAGAATAATCTGTTCTCCTTATGATTCAAGGGGGGCCTTTTTTTTCCTTTGTCCAACCTTTTTGACAATTTGAAATTCACAGACTGATGTTACACCTAGACTATAAAGAAAGGGTATTCTTCTGAAATATAGCAGAAAACAAAATACGGAGACCATTTAATTGTGGTGAATAACCAAAGTTGTCCTTCATTGAGGAATATGTGTGTGAATATTTCCTTGCCTGATGCAGAATTTTCCTTTGAATAGTGTTATTTATCAAGCACTACTTTCAAAATTCCTTTGTTTCAAAACAGTTTTCCGTAGTAGCCTTCAAAGATAAATTGTAGGAATTTGTTATTTGAAAAACAAAAATCTAGAGCAGCTTTTGACACATAAAATAGTCAAAAATAAAGATGTATATATGTGCACTAAAACCTGCCCACATGAGTGATTGGACATTATTTTCCTGGAACAAAAGAAAGGGAAAGTGCAGCAACAGGAGAAATGTCCATTGGGGGACATGATATTCTGCCGACTGAATACTGTGTGAGCTCTTACCATAATCCATACAATATTTGTTAAAACAAGTTTACCTTTAAGTTACAATAAGGGTAGGACAGTAGCAGCTTAAGTGGGAAGTGCACATATACTGTTAGAATACGATACCAATGAAGGAGAATATTTGTAGCTCAGGGTTGAAATGAGGGGTCCTTGGTGTTCTCTGAGCTTGCTTGTTTTCTTGCGGACTTTCTTTTACCCTAACTAGGTAACATCATCAGTGCTAGTAAGGAGTGTTTGGTGTCAGTTTATATTCTGGTGTCTTGCCTGCCTGGTTGGGTGGGGGCAGTCTTAGGGACTCTTTGGTTGGGCAGTTTCTTGATTGGAGTATTATTTACTTGATT
Organism: Vipera berus; assembly: GCF_964194415.1. Taxonomy (NCBI): domain Eukaryota; kingdom Metazoa; phylum Chordata; class Lepidosauria; order Squamata; family Viperidae; genus Vipera; species Vipera berus. The sequence continues at coordinate 70,608,645 of NC_138204.1, forward strand.
GTTGGTCTGAAATTGACCTTGGAGTTAATCTATGCTGATTTGAGTGCTGATTACTGGCGGAGAGGTGCCGAAGTCTTTTTCTCTAATTGATTGTCTCTTTTGCATAGTCTATAGATGTTGTTAATGTCCATATGTCTATTGATGGCTAATTTGTCAGAGTACCAGGCTTCTAGAAATTCCCTGGCATTTTTGGGTTTGGCCTGATTTAGGATTGTCACATTTTCCCAATTAAAACTATGGTTACACCTGTCAATATGTTGTGAAATTAAAGAATTTTCATTATGCCTTTTGACTGCCAGTTGGTGTTCATGAATGCGTTCTGCCAGTCTTCTGCCTGTTTGTCCTACATAGTGGTTGTTGCAATTCTTAGGCTGTATGTTGTAGATGACTCCTGTTTTTTCTTCTGGGGTTGCTGGGTCTTTTGGTTTGTTTAGGGTGTTCTGAAGGGCTTTTGTTGCCTTGTGTGCTATGCTGATTCCATGTGGTTGTAGCAGTCTTTACGGTTTCTGAGATATTCTTGATGTATGGCAGTGTAATTCTTTTTATGGTTTGTGTTGGCTATGTTGGTCAAGGACATTTTGATGAAATTACATGGGTATCCATTTTGTTGGAATGTGTTGTATAGATGGTCCATTTTCTTTTTCTGCTCTTCTGGGTTTCTGCAGTGTGTTTGGGCTCATTTAAACAAAGTCCTTACACAGCTTCTCTTGTGAGAGGTTGGGTTGTTGCTCTGGTAGTGGAGCACTTGGTTGGTATGGGTGGTTTTTCTGTAGACCTGCATTTCTAGTTTGCCATTGTGGTCTCTGCTGATCAGGATGTCCAGGAAGGGTAGTGAGTTGTTTTCTTCTTCTCTAGTAAACTGGATTCCTTTAAAAATGTTGTTGATGGTTCTGTGGGTGTTATCTAATTGGTCCTTTTTTATTATGGTGAAAGTGTCATCTACGTATCTGATCCATATTTTTGGTTGTATTTGTGGAAGTGCTATGGCTTCTAGACATTGCATGACGACCTCCGCTATAAGTCCTGAAAGCAGTGATCCCATAGGTGTTATTTTAATTTGTTGGTAGATTTGGCCATCAAATTGGATGTAGTTAAGCAGAGGTTTATGAGATCCATAATCCTGGGGGTTTTGATCTTTGTGTATTCAATTAAGTCAGGTGCACTGTGAAGCAATGAACTTATGGATTCTTTGGCTAATTCTGGATCAATAGATGTGAACAAGGCTGTGACTTCAAAAGAGACCATGATTTCATCCTCATCTATCCCTGATTGTTTGAAGATACTGTAGTGGAGAGTTAATGGAGTGTTGGTTTCCTCTTGTAAGATGCCCAAGCTTTTTTGTTAGTTCTTTTGCAATGTTGTATGTAGAAGTCCCTGGCAGAGATACGATTGGAAGGAGGGATATACCAGGCTTGTGTATTTTGGGGTGTCCATAGAAGTGTGGGAGAATAGGTCCACTGCTTCGCATCTGCCACTGTTCTTCTTTGGTAATTTGGCCTTTCTTAGTGAGGTCACTGATGGTTCCCTTGATCTGGTTTTTGTATTCTATTGGTGTTCACAGGGTTGTAAGTTTCTTTGTCCTCCAGTATTTCTTTTGCTTTTTGTTGGTATTGTGCTCTGTCCATAATCACTGTGATTCAGCCTTTGTCTGCAGGTAGGATGATAATGGTCTGGTCCTTTTTTAGGTTTCTGAGGGCTGCTCTCTCTTCTATTGTAAGTTGATTCTGTTCCCGTTGTCTTCTGATCTGTGGAATGATGCTTTGTCTAATGTTTTCTTTCACTTCTGTGGAGAGTTTGGTGGTTTTAAATATGATAATTTAGTTGCTGAAATAAAGTGCACGACAGATTTTATCAGAAAAAGTGCTACCTGATATTCCCTGCTTTCAAAATTTTCTTTTTCAATTGCTCGCATTGCAGCAGCCAGTCAGTTTTGCTGTGATGTTGACTGCAGTGCCAGTAAATTGGTGCTGGTGGCATTTCATCAAAGCAAAAAAGGAAAAACAGTAAAAAGAATTCAGAGTTTATGATGGGCATAAGCATCCCTTTATGCTAACAAAGAAGACATATTTTAAGTCACAATGATTTGCTCAGTATATAAATGAGCTCAGTTAATTGCATTTCAATATATTATGAATCAAACAGCATTTTGTCAAAAGTTCTTTGGTTCACAATATAAAATAAGATTTAGCTTAAGTACAGCTATATGGATTATTCTCCTAACTTGTCAATGAAATTCTTAATGAATTGGTCAATCTGTGAACAGAATGACCAAACCTATTAAACCATATAATGTTTATTTTCTTTATTGGGTTTTTTTTTCACTCCCTCATTTTCTCTCTATAAACATTTTAGCTATCAGTATTCCCATTTTACTCCCCCACCCAAAGGTAAGTTGCTTTAGGTCATGACTAAGTTCTTTGACTTTGGTTGCTAGGCATTATTTTCAGGATCAATACAGAATATACATGCAACTCCACCAGGAGCATGAGCACTCATTACAAGTTAGCATAATAAAAATCTTACATATACACGAATCCTTTCAGAGAATTCACAAATAATTATCAGTCTCAGAAAAAAGCCAATTAATTTTGCCAGCTTATCTTCAAGAAGAGGTTAGGAGATAATAGTGTTCAGTGGTTGAAGTTCAACATATATGTATATGTAGATATTGTATATGTAGATATGTGAAATTAAATCCTTCTCCACTTTATTGTTTAAATTGTATTTTTGGCCATTTGGACAGGTGACTTTTGTCCTTTCACAAAACTACAAGAATTGAAAGATAATATTGTCACAAGTGCTGTGATTTTTATAACTGTTAAGATACAGATGCTCACTTCTAAGTTGCACTATAAGTGCAGATAGTCTTGTTGAGTTCTGTAAATTATATGAGTAATTATGCTACGTTTTCACTCACAATATTCTTTTATATCCTTTCATTTTTTAAAAAAAAATGAGCATCCAAAAGAGTTCAAAGAAAGAAAAGCCAAACAACAATCAACTTAATGATTGCATTTTTTTAAAAAAAGATAACTCTTCTGTTTGTCAGGTTATGTTAAGCCAATCATATATCTGTAAATTATTAATCATGACATTTTTTTTTAAAAAATGAAGCTTTTTTGACTATACCAACCTGAATGATTTAATCAACTGGCAAAGATGAATGAATAAATGTGTGTGTGTGTGTGTGTGTGTGTGTGTACCTAGCACATGCAATTAATTCCTATACTGAAAGTACCTATTTGTATGGATGGAGCTATATTTAAAGAGACATTGTTTTAAATATACTTTTTCTTTTCAATTAGCAAAATAGTGATTGTTGAATGGACCCTTCCATGTGAGATTTCTGTGAAGGGAATCTACTCACTGAAATGCATATCTTCTCTCACAACATTACCTCCGGGTTTTACGTTCATATCTCAAAATTTTGAATATCTTAAGCACAATATGATTCCATAGCAATCAAAGATATTTTTCAATGTACTTTTTAGGTTCATAGTTCCATGAAAAAATTAAACATGCCATCCAATAAATTGCTTATATTTTATGGAAGCAACTGGAAGTAGTCAGTTGGTAAAAGCTAGCTTGTTTGGCTAGCACCAATTTGAGCAGTATGGTCACACAACTTGTTAGAGTATCCAATGTTATAAAATTGGGCATATGCATAGCTATACTACACACCAGGAATGCTTATTGAAATTCTTATAAATACATTCATGTTAACAAAGTGCTACTGCTGAAATCATCTTTTTTTTATTTCCCTGGCAATAGCTATTAATAAGGAAAATATAATTTAAACCCTCTGCAACTTTAGCAGCACTATTCATTAAAAAAAAATTGAGGCTCTGTGATAGGTTTGTAGCTTACAAGCTTGTAGAATAAAAACGGGAGGTGTTAGAGCTACATAAATAATACAAAGTAAGGAAAGATGACTAAGTAATATGAGGCTTCAGTATATACAGTGGATATTACATTATTCATATTTGAATTGCATCATGGCTTAACTTTGAAGCTGTTGCTGGATTCTGGATAAATTTCCTGCTTATAGTTCTAGTTTTATGTTTCATTAACATTGGGAAGATATATGAATGCAAACAGGAAACCTCTATTAAAGTTATTCTGTGGAGGAAATAAACATAACTCTTGAAGAAATCTGAGTAGCTCTGACTATTATTTTGCTCTTTACAATAAGAAAAATGGGAAGTATTCAAAAATAGAGGCTGTCTGCCACAGTAAAGTAGTTAGAGAAGAATCTGTCTTACAGAAGATAAAATACAACATGGCGCTAAAACAGAGGCACATGGAGAGAGACACACAATATTTTTTTACAAGGGAGAATTACCAGTGATGTGCTTTAGTTTTTAATGAATAAATAGCATATGTTATTGCAATAAAGGTAGTTTCTTCAAATTTGTTATTATTCCTGTGTTGGATCACAAACATTTAGCTCCTCATTTTATCCATTACTGATTTCAAAAACATCTATCCCAGGGGTAGGCAACCTTGGCTCTTTTGTGACTCGTGGACTTCAATTCCCAGAATTCCTGAGCCAGCATAGCTCCCAGAATTCTGGGAGTTGAAGTCCACGAGTCATAAAAGAGCTGAGGTTACCTACCCCTGATCTATCCATTCAATCTATATTACATTTTTAACATGTACATATTTTTTTACATTTATACCAGGAATTCAAAACCTTTATGATGCCTGGAAGGCCTACATTAATTTTATTTATTTATTTCTATTCCTTATTAACCTTAAGTTGCCAACTCTAACTGAAACCAATCCAGAAGAAAGTAACAAAGGCATGGAGACTATTTTCCCTAGCCTTCTTAAAATGAAATGAAATGCAAAGCCCAGCCTGAAGTTCTTTGCCACCCAGCTTTGGGAAGCTCAAAATGCTCAAATGACAGAATATAGTTTTGCTGTTTGTAGCAATAAAATCAGCTTAACTGTCCGTCATGTGTAATAAAATGAAACCAGTGTTACAGCAGGACACAACCATTTATACAGATACAAAAATGGGTACCATTTTCACACGTACCATGTTGTGCTAGATGTATGTAAACAATATTAAGTAATTACAGAAGCTTTATCTTTTAGGTTATCTGGGAATAGTTTGAGCCTGTTGATATAATGGCAGGGTCCTCTGTGACAGCAACAAGCCACTTGGGATTTATTTATTTATTTTATTTATTTATTTATTATATTTTTATATCGCCCTTCTCCCGAAGGACTCAGGGCGGTGTACAGGGCAATAAATACAAAACAGGATACAAAAGTTAAAAACGATTAAATAAATGCCCAAGGTTAAAACAATAATTAAAACGAATTTAAAACCCCAACCCTAACCCATCAGACCAGGTCAGACTGCTCAAATAGATACGTTTTTAGATCGCGCCGGAAGGAACGAAGGTCGGGGGCCGTCCGGAGCTCAACCGGGAGGCGGTTCCACAGGTCTGGCATGCCCACAGAGAACGCTCTCCACCTGGGGGCCACCAATCGACATTCTTTGATCGGAGGCACCCTGAGGAGGCCCTCTCTGTGGGAGCGCACTGTACGGAGGGAAGTTGACGCCGGCCGCAGGTGTTGCCGTAGGTAATCTGGACCCATGCCATGTAGGGCTTTGTAAGTCATTACTAACACCTTGAATCTCACCCGGAGGGCAACCGGCAGCCAATGCAGCTCGCGGAGCAAAGGTGTAGCATGGGAGTATCGGGAAACCCCCAGCACAACTCGTGTGGCTGCATTCTGCACCAGTTGGAGCCTCCGAGTAGACTTCAAGGGCAGCCCCATGTAGAGAGCATTACAGTAGTCTAGACGAGAAGTCACGAGCGCATGAGTGACTGTACGCAAGGCATCCCGGTCTAGATAGGGTCGCAACTGGCGCACCAGGCGAACCTGGGCAAAGGCTTGGATATCTATTTCACTTGTTTTGTGAAAGCTGGTAAGGAGATACAAGAAGACTGGATAAGGGCAGTAGGGGGAAAAAATAGATTTAGTAAATTACAGACCTCTCAGCCTGACCTCAGTCCCTGGGAAGATTCTGGAAAAGATAATCAAGCAATGAATCAGTGAACACCTAGAGGCAAACAAAGTCATAACCAAAAGACAACGTAGGTTTGTCAAAAACAGATCATGCCAGACAAATCTTATTGCATATTTTGACAAAGTGACAAAATTAGCAGACTAGAGGAATGCTGTGGGTATAATTTACTTGGATTTCAGTAAGGCATTTTATAAAATAGCACAACCTATTACTTGATCAGATAGAAAAATGTGGGTTAGACAGCATCACCACCAGATGGATTCATAACTGGCTGACCAACTGCACTCAATGTGTAGTCCTCAAAGGAACTGCATTTACATGGAGGGAAATATCCAGTGGGGTACCCCAAGGCTCTGTTTTAGGCTCAGTACTCTTTAACATCTTCAACAGTGATTTGAATGAGGGGAGCTCATCAGATTTACAGATGACACCAAGCTGGCAGGAATAGCCAACACTCCAGAAGATAGCTTAAGATACAGAATGATCTTGACAGACTTCAACATTGGGCACTATCTAATAAAATAAAATTTAATGGTGGAAAAAAGTAAGGTTCTATATTTAGGCAAGAAAAACCAAATGCACATGTACAGTATAGGTGGTACCTCACTCAATAGTAGTAACTGTGAGAGGGATCTCAGAGTCCTAGTGGACAGTCACTTAAATATGAGCCAGCAGTGTGTTGCAGATGCAGATGCCCAATTGTTGGGACAACGAGAGGTGGTTGGGCTTAGATAGGGGCCTCGACCGGAGACGTATTAAGAGGCCTCTGATTTATTTTTTAGCTGGTTATTTTAAAAGTTTAGGGAGGGTGAAGGTGGGGAGGGAATTATTAACCGGCACTCAGTCTGGGCCGGCTAGGGGTCCCGGCAGTACTGGGCTTGGGGTAGAGGCTGCTGGTTCTGGTTGTGTTGGGGTGGGGTTTCAAATCCCCATGACGATAGGGAATGGCAGCAGGTGTGTGCACGGAGGGCCATATCAACATCTGGGATCGTGCCCCCGCTGTCTGTGAGTGGTGACGTGCTCCAACCCTCCGGTTAGCACCCTTTTGCCCGGGGGTGAGGGTGATCAGGCCCCTGAGCTCAGGCTGGTTTATCTTAATGCCAGATCCGTTGTTAATAAGGCTCCCCTCGTTCGTGACCTGATCGAGGAGGAACACGCAGATCTGGCATGCATTACGGAAACCTGGTTGAACTCGGAGGGAGGGGTCCCTCTGACTGAATTATGCCCCCCAGGTTTCTGAGTGCTACACCGGCCACGGGCTCAGGGTAGGGGTGGTGGGGTGGCGGTGGTTATTAGGGAGACCTTATGTCCGCGGGAGACCACCATTGTCCAGATTGGCGGGAGTGAGTCCCTCCTCCTGAGATGTGGCTCTTGGGCTCAGATGGGCTTGTTGCTCACATACCAGGCGCCCAGCTGTGTGGCAACAGCTCTGCCCGAGCTGCTCAACACCCTCACAGGGTTGGCGGTGGAGTTCCCCAGGCTTATAGTGCTGGGTGACTTCAACCTGCCTTCCCTGGGAGGGTCGTCGGAGTTAGCCCGGGAGTTCATGGCTTCCATGACGGCCATGGACCTAACCCAGGTAATTCAAGGCCCGACTCGTGGGGGGCCACACTCTCGACCTGGTGTTCCTGTCTGGACAGTGGTTGGATGATTTGGGAAGGGGTTCACCGGCCGTTGTTACCCTGTCATGGTCCGACCATCATCTACGGCTGGTCTTCCGTTATGCCACCCCCCCGCCGCTGGGCTACGGAACCGACCAGATGGTTCCGCCCCAGGCGCCAAATGGACCCTGAAGGGTTCCAGATGACGCTTGGGTCTATACCCATCACCCTCACTCACAGCCCAGTTGATGCCTTGGTTGATGCCTGGGAAAAGGCGGCCACTGAGGCACTCAACTGTGTTGTACCCTTGCGACCTCTGACCCGGTGCAGATCCCGTTGGGCTCCATGGTTTTCTGAGGAGCTCCGGGAGATGAAGCATCGGAGACGGGGTCTAGAGAGCGGTTGGAGGTCCAGCCGTTCCGAATCTGACCGATTGCACCTAAGATCCTTCATAAGGTCTTATCTTGCTGCGATGAGGACGGCAAGGGCTAATTACTTCGCTGCGCTCATCGCGTCCGCAGATAATCGCCTGGCCGCCATGTTTAGGGTGACTCGCTCCCTCCTTAATCAGGAGGTGAGAGAGGAGCCCTTGCAGGGGCGGGCCGAGGAATTTAGTCATCATCTGACAGACAAAATTGCTTAGATCCGGGCCGGTTTGGACTCTGACTGGGCTGAGTCTGACGTGGAGGAATCGGATGGTCTTGAGCATGCTATCTGGACTGAGTTCGATCCTGTTTCCCCTGATGATGTGGACAGGCTGATGAGGAAGCTGAGCTCCACCACCTGTTTGTTGGACCCGTGCCCCTCCTGGCTGGTTTATGCGGCCCGGGAGGAGACACAAGGCTGGTTCCAGGCAGTAATAACTGCTTCCTTTCAGGAGTGTGTCTTCCCCGCCACCTTGAAGGAGGCGGTGGTGAGACCCCTCCTCAAGAAGCCTACCCTGCACCCGGCTATTTTAAATAACTATCGTCCGGTCTCCAACCTTCGCTTTTTGGCGAAGGTTGTTGAGAGTGTGGTGGCGCATCAGCTTCCTCTGTTCCTGGAGGAAACTGATTATCTGGACTCGTACCAATCGGGCTTCAGGCCCGGGCACAGCACGGAGCCGGCATTGGCCGCACTGGTGAATGATCTCTGGCGGGCTTGGGACAGGGGTTGCTCCTCTGTCCTAGTCCTATTAGATCTCTCAGCAGCTTTTGATACCATCGACCATGGTATCCTACTGTGGCGTCTCAGGGGGTTGGGAGTGGGAGGCACTGTTTTACAGTGGTTCTCCTCCTATCTCCTGGTCTGCTCACAGCCGGTGTTGACAGGAGGGCAGAGATCCACCCCGAGGCCTCTCGTTTGTGGAGTTCCTGGAGGCGGTCCAGGTCTGGATGGGGATAAACAGGCTTCGTCTCAATCCTGCCAAGACTGAGTGGCTGTGCATATCGGCATCTCGGGTTAACCAGACTATTCCATCTTTAACGATGGGGGGAGTGAGGTGTTACCCCCCATTGATAGGGCTTGCAACTTGGGCGTCCTCCTGGATTCACGGCTCAATTTTGAAGATCACATAGGAGCCGTGACCAGGGGGACTTTTGCCCAGGTTCGCCTGGTGCGCCAGTTGCGACCCTACCTGGGCCGAGATGCTCTACGCACAATCACTCATGCACTCGTGACCTCCCGTTTAGACTACTGCAACGCTCTCTACATGGGGCTGCCCTTGAGGACCACTCGGAGGCTTCAGCTGGTGCAAAATGCGGCCGCACGAGTTGTGATGGGGGTTTCCCGACACTCCCATGTAACACCTCTACTCCGCGAGCTGCATTGGCTTCCGGTTGCCCTTCGGGTGAGATTCAAGGTGCTGGTGATGACCTATAAAGCCCTTAATGGCTTGGGTCCGGGATATCTGAGGGAACACCTGCTACCGGCATCAAGTTCCCTTCATCCAGTGCGCTCTCACAGGGAGGGCCTTCCCAGGGTGCCGCCGGTAAAGGATTGCCGGTGGGTAACACCCAGGGGGAGGGCCTTCTCAGTGGGTGCATCTGCCCTCTGGAACCAGCTGCCCGTGGAACTTAGGACTGCCCCTGACCTTCGTTCATTTCGCCAGGACCTGAAGACCTGGCTCTTCGAGCTCCCCGGCCCAGGCTGAGAGTTTTTAGTTTTTAATTGGGGTTTTATTCTCAGGGATTAAATTTAATTGTTTTTTAATTTTTGTATCACTGTTTTAAGTACACTGTAAACCTCCCTGAGTCCTTCGGGAAAGGGCGGTATATAAATCCAATAAAAATAAAATAAATAAATAAAAATAAAAAAGCCAACACATTTCTAAGCTGCATTAACAGAGGGAAAGAATCAAGATCACATGAACTGTTAATACCACTTTATAATGTCTTGGTAAAGCCACACTTGGGATACTGCATCCAGTTTTGGTCACCACAATGTAAAAAAGATGTTGAGACTCTAGAAAGTGTGTAGAGAAAAGCAACATTGGATATGTTTAGTCTAATGAAAAGAAAGACTAGTGGTGACATGATAGCAGTGTTCCAATATCTCAGTGGTTGCCACAAAGAAGAGGGAGTCAAGCTATTCTCCAAAGCACCTGAGGGCAGGACAAGAAGCAGTGGATGGAAACTAATCAAGGAGAAAAGAAATCTAGAACTAAGAATAAATTTTCTGACAGTTAGAATAACTAACCAGTGCAACAACGTGTCTCCAGAAGTTGTGGGTTCTCCAACACTGGAGGTTTTAAAGAAAAGATTGGACAACCATTTGAAATGGTATAGGGTCTCTTCTTAAAATCTTCCAGTGTTGGAGCATTCACTGGTTCTGGAGGCAGGTTGTTCTACTGGCTAATTGTTCTAACTGTCAGGAAATTTCTCCTTAGTTCTAAGTTGCTTCTCTCCTTGATTAGTTTTCATCCGTTGCTTCTTGTCCTGCCTTCAGGTGCTTTGGAGAATAGCTTGACTCCCTCTTCTTTGTGGCAGCCCCTGAGATATTGGAACACTGCTATCATGCCACCCCTCGTCCTTCTCTTCATTAAAATAGAAATACCCAATTCCAGCAACTGTTCCTTATATGTTTTAGCCTCCAGTCCCCTAATCAACTTTGTTGCTCTTCTCTGTATTCTTTCTAGAGTCTCAACATCTTTTTTACATCGTGGTAACCAAAACTAGATGCAGTATTCCAAGTGTGGCCTTACCAAGGCATTGTAAAGTGGTATTAATACTTCACGTGATCTTGATTCTATCCCTCTGTTAATGCAGCCTAGCACTGTGTTGGCTTGTTTGGCAGCTGCAGCACACTGCTGACTCATATTTAAGTGATTGTCCACTAGGACTCTGAGATTCCTCTCACAGTTACTACTATCGAGCAAGGTACCACCTATACTATAACTGTACATTTGGTTTTTCTTGCCTAAATGTAGAACCTTACTTTTTTCACCATTGAATTTCATTTTGTTAGATAACACCCAGTGTTCAAGTCTGTCCAGATCCTCCTGTATCTTAAGCTTGTCTTCTGGAGTATTCCTGCCAGCTTGGTGATGTCTGCAAATTTGATGAGTTCCTCATCTTATCCCCTTGTCCAAATCGTTGATGAAGATGTTTTCATCCGTTGCTTCTTGTCCTGCCTTCAGGTGCTTTGGAGAATAGCTTGACTCCCTCTTCTTTGTGGCAGCCCCTGAGATATTGGAACACTGCTATCATGCCACCCCTCGTCCTTCTCTTCATTAAAATAGAAATACCCAATTCCAGCAACTGTTCCTTATATGTTTTAGCCTCCAGTCCCCTAATCAACTTTGTTGCTCTTCTCTGTATTCTTTCTAGAGTCTCAACATCTTTTTTACATCGTGGTAACCAAAACTAGATGCAGTATTCCAAGTGTGGCCTTACCAAGGCATTGTAAAGTGGTATTAATACTTCACGTGATCTTGATTCTATCCCTCTGTTAATGCAGCCTAGCACTGTGTTGGCTTGTTTGGCAGCTGCAGCACACTGCTGACTCATATTTAAGTGATTGTCCACTAGGACTCTGAGATTCCTCTCACAGTTACTACTATCGAGCAAGGTACCACCTATACTATAACTGTACATTTGGTTTTTCTTGCCTAAATGTAGAACCTTACTTTTTTCACCATTGAATTTCATTTTGTTAGATAACACCCAGTGTTCAAGTCTGTCCAGATCCTCCTGTATCTTAAGCTTGTCTTCTGGAGTATTCCTGCCAGCTTGGTGATGTCTGCAAATTTGATGAGTTCCTCATCTTATCCCCTTGTCCAAATCGTTGATGAAGATGTTGAATAGCACTGGGCCTAGAACAGAGCCCTGGGGCACCCCACTACACACTTTCCTCCATGTAGATGCGGTTCGATTGAGGACCACATCTGAGTACGGCCGGTCAGCCAGCTACAAATCCATCTGGTGATGATGCTGTCTAACCCATATTTTTCTATTTTTATCAAGTAGTAGGTTGTGATCTACTTTACCAAATGCCTTACTGAAGTCCAAGTAAATTATATCCACAGCATTCTTGTGGTCCACTAATTTTGTCACTTGGTCAAAGAATGTAATAAGATTTGTCTGGCATGATCTGTTTTCGACAAACCCATATTGGCTTTTAGTAATGACTTTGTTTGCCTGTAGGTGTTTGCTGATTCATTGTTTGATTATCTTTTCCAGAATCTTCCCAGGTATTGAGGTACAGCTGATAGGTCTGTAATTTCCTGGATCCATTTTTTCCTTTTTTGAAGATGGGAACTACATCAGCTCTTTTCCAGTCCTCTGGTAGTTTCCCAGTGCTCCAGGATCTTAGAAAAATATAGTTCAGTGGTTCTGAGATCACATCTGCCAGTTCCTTGAGAACCTTGGGGTGTAATTCATCTGGTCCTGATGATTTGAACTTGTCTAGTCTGGACAGGTGCTCACTTACCATTTTCTTGCCTATCTTAACTTGTGTTTCTATTCTGTTGTTTACGGCACTATTTTTGATAGGTTGGACTGTTTTTTCCCTTTGTCTGATTGGAGTGTTATTTAATTTGTAGTGTAACAAATTTACATATAAACTTACTTATTCCTTGGAATGAAATCTGGAGAAATAACTATAACAACACAGCAAGTAATTCCCAGCATTTGTTCATTTACAAATTACTCATTAGTCTTAAATTCCCCTTGAGACCCCAGGTTTGACCAGAATATGTCCATCCATGAAGTTTAGCGTGTATCTGGGTTAGCAGGTGTATGGTGATATGGACATCTTTGGACTTTCCCATTGATATTCATGGTTGATATTACCAAGATTATTTTAGGCTATTTCTGTCTCCACTGAGAATAAATGAAGCAGGAGCCTCAGCAAATACAATATGAGATAGCATCTTTATAGGTGCAGATAGAAATGGTGGCTCCATCCAAGAACTAAACAAAGATAAATTATGTCTGTATCCTGGCAGCTCCAATTCCTGCAATTCCTCATAATTTTCAGTGCACTGCATACACAGTCTAAGAATATGATTTTTAATATCTGTTGTGTGAAACTGGTAAATTTTCAGCAAAGCATGGTATAATAGTATGTATTAAATTAATTAAGGCAGAGGTCCCCAACATTTTCGGCTTTGCAGAGTGGCAGGGAGAGAGTGGGAATGTTTCTGCACGTGGGGCAGGCAAGCACATGCATGTGCAGCTCCATTTGCATGAATGGCGGGCCCACTCCTACAAATGGAGTACGCTCACACGCTGCTCCTACAGGTGGGAAGGTCTGTATGGGTGCTCGCTCCACAGCCTGGTTCTGAAAGGCTCAAGGCCTGGTAGTGAATTAAGGTATCATTTTTAAAAAATTCAATAAGTACAGGTATTCCTCGACTTATTACCACAATTGAGCTGAAAATGTTTGTTGCTAAGTGACACAGTTGTTAAGTGAGTTTTGCCCCACTTTACGACCTTTCTTGTCACAGTTGTTAAGTAAATCACTACAGCCGTTAAGTTAGAAACAAGGTTGAGTGAATCTGGCTTCCCCATTGACTTTTCTGGTCAGAAGTTTGCAAAAGGTGATCACGTGACTCTGAGACATTGCAACCATCATAAATATGAACCAGTTGCCAAACATCTTAGTTTTCATCATGTGGCGATGGAAATGCTGCGTTGGTCGTAAGTGTGAGAAATGGTCATAAGTCACTTTGTTCAGTGCTGCTTTAACTTCAAATAGTAACTAAATGAACTGTTGTAAATCGAGGACTATCTTTATCAACAATTGGGCAATGGAGTATTATTTCAGCACTGGCAACAACAGCATTCTTCACCACATCTAAAGGCAAGAGAGACAAAATGGATGGCACAAGAAAGTCTAGGTGTTTCTCAAAGGAAATGTTAGGAGTATCATCTAGCACTTTCTTTCTCATGATGACTAATGCTATGATCACCAGATCATAGTGGATAAGAGTATTATTTCTGTATATTCACACTGAACAATTCCTAAATGATTGTAAACAAACATGAGTGATAATGATCTCTATAACAACTTAATAATTAACATCAGGTAGAGGGTAACTTGTGCCCTATATATTTGGGAGATTGTTTTAATTTTATGCTTAGTATCATAATAGTTAATTGAGAATCCTAAATGAATAATCTCCAGATACTAGACTGAGATTGTGAAATGTGATTAAGTTTTAGCACCATTGTATTCTTCCTCAACTCTCTATAATTCGAATAATGTTTATTATGACTTTGAAGCGAAAGTAAATTGTATAAAGCTGCCTTGTTACAGATAGATTAAAATCTAAAATTCATTAAAATAATTTCAGTTTTGTAATCTGTTTTTCTTCCTTAATACATGCACACGGAGAGAAAGAGAAACAAAGAAAGGCAATTTGTCCAGTGCTTCAAATAAATAATAGGGATTTAAATAAATCTAGATTAATATAGAATTAATTGATTAATGCCACCAAGAAGTGGGGAATGCCAACCTAGTCTCTAAAGTACCTGAAGACAAAACAAGAAGCAATGCATGGAAACTAATCAAGGAGAGAACCAACCTGGAACTAAGAAGAAATTCCCTGAGAGTTAGAACAATTAATCAGTGAAATGGCTTGTCTCCAGAAGTTGTGGGCTCCAACACTGGAGGTTTCTAAGAAAAGATTGGACAATCATTTGTCTGAAATGGTGTAAGTTCTCCTGCTTGATTAGAAGACCTCCAGGGTCCCTTCCAACTCTGTTATTTTGTTATTTAGAAAGGGAACCTTGAATCTGAGTTTAAATTACAGATAAGGTGAATTCTGTCCAGAGTTAGATTTGTAATGATTTTTAAAAATCAGTTTCATTTTCCTAAAAATAATTATTTGGGCTAATTCTTCTATTCCACCAGTTTTACTCATAACTGGCATATTCACAAATACACACAAAATAGGATCAGATCCTTTCTCCAGGATCTGTTGCAGCATGGGACACTTAATACAGTTGTCTGTATTACACTAAGAGATTAACTTTCCTACATCTCATAAATTAAACACTATTATTAATACTGGAGAGAGGGTTTTTTTAAAAAAATAAATCAGTTTTATCTCCATGTTTTAGAGGCAGCAAATTACTAAAACTTTAAGACATCACTAAAGTTGTCTTAAGTTGTTCTCCCCTTTTTACTTTCTATTTAGGACAGAAAAAGCAGGAACTTATGAATGTAGAAAGACAAAGAATGCATATTTAATTATTTATTTTAATTATGAATAGTTCATAGAACAAATCAACCGAGAGTTCCTATTTGGGGCACTAAATGACCAAGCTCAAATTAGCATGTTTTGGATACATAGTGAAGATCTAGGTCTCTTGAGAAGTCTTGATGCTGAGAAAGATGGAAAGAAAAAGCTTGCTGCAATTATTGAGTAAGGAAGGAATATAGGCAGACCTGAAGGACCAGGTTAGAGATAGATAATCCTGGAGTTCAACAATGGCTATGTCATCACGAAGTAGCAACACTAACTTGATGACACATAATCAAGTCAAATCAATTATGAAAAGCGACTAGAGAATTTATTTTGAGAAAGCTTCAATGCTTTCTCTAACGTCTATAATTTTTTAATATAAGGTAATTGTCTTCTAAAAAGGTAAAGGTTCCCCCGCACATGCGTGCTAGTCGTTTCCGACTCTAGGGGCCGGTGCTCATCTCCGTTTCAAAGCCGAAGAGCCAGCGCGGGTCAAATCCCGAGTGCCGCGTAACAGAGTGAGCGCCTGTTGCTCGTCCCAGCTTCTGCCAACCTAGCAGTTCAAAAGCACGTAAAAATGCAAGTAGAAAAATAGGGACCACTACGGTGGGAAGGTAACAGCGCTCCGTGCGCCTTTGACGTCTAGTCATGCCGGCCACATGACCACGGAGACGTCCTCGGACAAGCGCTGGCTCTTCGGCTTTGAAACGGTCAAAATTGCCATGGGGTTCAGCGTCATTAAAGCACAAACAAAGCCAAACTGAGTCCCATTGTTTACTCATTAAACTGAGCACTCAATAAAGAAATCAATTGGATTTTTTTTAATGAATACCACGTTGCTGAGATATGCAACTCATTTTTTATGAGTAATAAGTATTTGCCAATATTTGGTAAACCGGCCCCTAGAGTCGGAAACGACTAGCACGCATGTGCGGGGGAACCTTTACCTTTACCTTTAATTGTCTTCTACCATCAATAACAATGTTTACTATTTTGTAGACAATAAGTAGCAAATATTGGATACTTTGCTGTTCTTATTGTCTTGCCATAATATCAGAAAAAGGGGGAAAACTGTAATTTCTTGAAATGTGTGCAAAATAATTTTCATAAGCCTATCAATTAAAGTATTTAATAATGCTAAAATGCTGTTTTTACTGTTTAAGGTGACTCATAGTCTCTTGGGAAACATAGAAAGAATGATCTCACTTTAAGTAGCTGAGGTATGTTTGCAAGACATTTTCCTTGCAAAATCATTTGCATTTGCTTAGCCAGGTACAAGTGGGATAACGAGTCAACTGGAGTGAAGTTATCTGGCACTCTATTGATCGTGTAGTGTTTGAAAAAGTGTACATAGTTCTTAGTGGTAAGAATTTTGCCAACTATGGGTTAGGCTCCTGTACTACCTGGCTCCTTTGAGCAGCTACAACAGAATATGTACAGTTGGATTTGGGACATGGTAACTATTTCCTTAAGGGGAGGGGTCATATATCTTGCTCTGAACAATACATGATATACAATCTGTGTGAATGTTGGGGGAGATCAATTGTCCATTTCAGATGAGGTATCATCAGTACTTGTTGTTAACTGTGAAGTCCTGTCCGGCCCATCGCGACCCTATGGACAACGTTCCTCCAGGCCTTCCTGTCCTCTACCATCTTCTGGAGTCCATTTAAGCTCACGCCTACTGCTTCAGTGACTCCATCCATCCACCTCATTCTCTGTCGTCCCCTTCTTCTATTGCCCTCAATCTTTCCCAGCATTAGGCTCTTCTCCAGTGAGTCCTTCCTTCTCATTAGGTGGCCAAAGTATTTGAGTTTCAACTTCAGGATCTGGCTTTCTAAAGAGCAGTAAGGGTTGATCTCTAGGACTGACCGGTTTGATCGCCTTGCAGTCCAAGGGACTCGCAGGAGTCTTCTCCAGCACCATACTTTAAAGGCCTCAATTCTTTGGTGCTCAGCCTTTTTTATGGTCCAACTTTCACTGCCATACATTGCAACTGGGAAGACCATAGCCTTGACTATACGCATTTTTGTTGACAGGGTGATATCTCTGCTTTTTAGTGTGCTGTCTAGATTTGTCATGGCTTTCCTCCCGAGGAGCAAGCGTCTTTTAATTTCTTGGCTACAGTCCCCATCTGCAGTGATCTTAGCCCAGGAAAATAAAATCTGTCACTACCTCCATTTCTTCCCCATCTATTTGCCAGGAATTGAGAGGGCCAGATGCCATGATCTTGGTTTTCTTAATGTTGAGTTTCAAGCCAACTTTTGCACTCTCCTTCTTCACCCGCAACAAGAGGCTCTTTAGTTCTTCTTCACTTTCTGCCATTAGAGTGGTATCATCTGCATATCTTAGGTTGTTTATATTTCTCCTGGCAATCTTAATTCCAACTTTTGATTCATCTAGCCCTGCCTTTCTCATGATGTACTCTGCATATAAATTAAATAGGCAGGGCGACAGTTTACAGCCTTGCCGGACTCCTTTCCCAATTTTGAACCAATCAGTGGTTCTGTGTCCAATTCTCACTGTTGCTTCTTGGCCCACATATAGGTTTCTCAAGAGACAAATAAGATGGTCTGGTACGCCCATCTCTTTAAGAACTTTCCACAGTTTGTTATGATCCACACAATCAAAGGCTTTAGCATAGTCAATGAAGCAGAAGTAGATGCTTTTCTGGAACTCTCTAGCTTTCTCCATGATCCAGCGTATGTTGGCAATTTGATCTCCAGTTCCTCTGCCTCTTCGAAATCCTGCCTGTACTTCTGGTAGTTCTCGATACACATACTGCTGGAGTCTAGCTTGTAGGTTTTTAAGCATAACTTTACTAGCATGAGAAATGAGTGCAATGGTGCGATAGTTTGAACATTCTTTGGCACTGTCTTTCTTTGGAATTGGAATGTAAACTGATCTTTTCCAATCTTGTGGCCACTGTTGAGTTTTCCAAATTTGCTGGAAAATTGAGTGTAGCACTTTTGCTGCATCGTCTTTTAAGATTTTGAATAGCTCAGCTGGAATACTGTCACCTCCACTAGCTTTGTTGTTGCTCAGCTTCTCTAAGGCCCACTTCACTTCACATTCCAAGATGTCTGGCTCGAGGTCAGTGACCACCTCATTGTGATTATCAGGGACGTTAAGCTCATTCTTGTATAGTTCTATGTAATTTTGCCACCTCTTCTTAATCTCTTCTGCCTCTGTTAGGTCCCTGCCATTATGGTCCTTTATCATGCCCATTTTTGCATTAAACTTTCCCTTCATCTATCCAATTTTCTTGAAAAGATCTCTGGTCCTCCCTATTCTATTGTTTTCTTCTATTTCTTTGCACTGTTCATTTAAGAAGGCATTCTTATCTCTTCTAGTCTCTGGAATTCTGCATTCAATTGGGCGTATCTTTCTTTTTCTCCCTTGCCTTTTGCTTCCCTTCTTTCCTCAGTTATTTGCAAAGCTTCCTCAGACAGCCATTTTGCTTTCTTGCATTCCTTTTTCTTTGGGATGGTTTTAGTTGCTACCTCTTGTACAGTGTTGCAAACCTCTGTCCATAGTTCTTCAGGCACTCTGTCTATCAGATCTAATTCCTTAAATCTATTTGTCACCTCTACTGTATATTCAACAGGGATATGATTTAAATCATACCTGAGTGGCCTAGTGCTTTTCCCTACTTTCTTCAGTTTAAGCCTAAACTTTGCAATGAGAAGCTCATGGTCTGAGCCACAGTCAGCTCCTGGCCTTGTTTTTACTGACTGTATAGAGCTTCTCCATCTTTGGCTGCAGAGCACATAGTCAATCTGATTTCTGTGTTGACTGTCTCGTGATGTCCATGTGTAGAGCCGTCTCTTGGGTAGTTGGAAAAGAGTGTTTGCTATGACCATCGTATTCTCTTGACAAAATTCTATCAGCCTGTGCCCTGCTTCATTTTGTACTCCAAGGCCAAACCTGCCTGTTATTCCGGTTATCTTTTGGCTTCCTACTTTAGCATTCCAATCCCCCATGATGATAAGGACATCATTTTTTGGTGTTAGTTCTATAAGGTGCTGTAGGGCTTCATAGAACTGGTTAATTTCATCCTCTTCAGCACTGGTGGTTGGGGCACAGACTTGGACTACTGTGATATTGAATGGTTTGCCTTGGATTCGAACTGAGATCATTCTGTCATTTTGAGGATTGTATCCCAGTATTGCTTTTCCTACTCTTTTATTGACTATGAAGGCTACTCCATTTCTTCTGAGGGATTCTTGCCCACAGTAGTATACCTGATGGTCATCTGAATTAAATTCACCCATTCCTGTCCATTTTAGTTCGCTGATACCTAAGATGCCGATGTTCAGTCTTGTCATCTATTGTTTAACCACGTCCAGCTTTCCTTGATTCATGCATCTTACATTCCAGGTTCCTATGGAGAAAAAATCTTCACCACCAGACACATCCACAGCTGAGCGTCCTTTCGGCTTTGGCCTAGTCACTTCATTCTTTCTGGCGCTACTAGTACTAGCCCTCTGCTCTTCCCCAGTAGCATATTGGACGCCTTCCGACCTGAGGGGCTCATCTTCCAGCGTCATATCGTTTTGCCTTTTGGTATTGTCCATGGGGTTTTCATGGCAAAGTTACTGCAGTGGGTTGCCATTTCCTTCTCCAGTGGATCACGTTTTGTCAGAACTCTTTGCTATAATCTGTCCGTCTTGGGTGGCCCTGCATGGCATAGCTCATAGCTTCATTGAATTACGCACGCCCCTTCGCCACGACAAGGCAGTAATCCATGAAGGGGATCAGTACTTGAGGAAACCCATTTTTGTATGTTCACACTGACTGAACAGCAGATGAAGTGGGTGATGCCAGTAAAGATGAGACAGAACAAATTGATATTGAATCCTAGCAAGAAAAAATATATATCTTGTGAAGAAACTGAAGATAGTTGGCTCTTGATGAGGCTTCTGAAGGAGCAAGTTCATGATTTAGGTCTTCTCCTGGATTCATGGCTTCTGCTTGATTAGCATGTGGAGGCCATGGTGAGGGAACTCTTTGCTCAGCTTTAGCTGGTATAGACAGCCAGTTTGGTGTAGTGATTAAGGCACCAGGCTAGAAATCATGAGATTGAATTCGAGTGCTGCCTTGGGCAGAAGACCATCTGGGTGACCTTGGGTGTGTCACTTTCTCGAAGTCCTAGGAAGTAAGCAATGGCAAAGCCCTTCTCAAAAAAAAACTTGCCAAGAAAACTATAGGGATTTGTCTAGGAAGTCTCAGAGAATCAGAAACAAGTGAACGAAAGAAAAAGAAAAAAAACACGGTGGCTCTGATACCAGTCATTCACGCCCTCGTTATCCCAAAATTGGATGAAACTTTAGTTAGGACTGCCTCTGCTAAGTAGAAACTTCAACTTTTGCAGAAAGTAGCAGCCTACAGACTGGCAGGTCAGAGCCATTTCTGTAATGTTATGTTTATATTGCGAGAGCTCCACTGGCAGCTATTATGTTTCTGAGTAGAGTTCAAAGGCTGATTTGACTGGGTCCGTGTTACCAAATATCTGTGAGACTGTCTTCTCCAAAATAGGTCTTTGTACCTTGATCCCAGCCCAAGAAATAAAGTAACAAAGGTGAGACCTAAGGAATGTTTTTCCCCGTGCAGTACTCTTTTTATTCTTGAGCACTTAACCTGTAATGTCCAAAACACCTCAGGATTTTTACAATTTAGGAAAGTGGCAAAAAAAACCACCCTACTGTTGTATTAGTTTTAGAGGGAAATGCTGTTTTTAATAAAGCTTCTTTTAGCTGGCTATTTTTATGGAATTTGTAATATTTTGATTTACAATTTGATTTAATTGCCCAGAGTTGCCTCAAACTGCAAGA
This sequence comes from Vipera berus, assembly GCF_964194415.1. NCBI lineage: Eukaryota > Metazoa > Chordata > Lepidosauria > Squamata > Viperidae > Vipera > Vipera berus. Next base: position 70,629,795 of record NC_138204.1, read on the forward strand.
TGGATGGCAATATATACATTTAACAAATAAATAAATAAATTTTGTACAAGCTGCGCAGAATTTGTGAAATTGGGCAAATGTGGTAAATAGGCAACCCTGACTAAATATAAATATGTAAATCAAATACACATGGTCATAGCCAACTTCCTAGTATCTCCCAACCTCTTCAATGAACGTAATCCTAAAACTATGTCACTATTGTTATTTCTCCCCAAATGTTCTGGCTCCAAAGACTTGAGGATCCTTTCCCTATTAATTAAACACTTATAGGACTGCCATTTTGTAACACACAAGTCTGTTGGTAACTCTCACAACAATAATTAAACCAAGGGGGGGGAGGGACAAGAAAACCAAGAGAATTGTGAGCCATTGCAGCTCATGCGGTAGTGGTATGGTATGGATATACTATATACTATGCAGTCGTCTCTGATCATAAAGTGTTGATGACCAGGCTCTTCCCCCAGCCATAGAATCAGATTAGGTAGGCCTGTTGTAAGAATTTAATTGCTACGGATACATCAGCTACCTCAGGTGAGATACGTTTTAATAGTCGTTCCATTATTTGATTAATATTTTTAGCCCAGTGTTAACTGCCGAGAGTCACATGGTAGGTGGGCAGCCACCTATATTGAATAAATGAATGAATAAACTATGAGAAAGCATATTTAAAAGCAAACCCATATTTATATGTGGTGAATGGGCAAGAGGCAGGGTGTTTTTATATGGACTGTTTACCAAATATTGGCAAATACTTATTACTCATAAAAAATGAGTTGCATATCTCAGCAACGTGGTATTCATTAAAAAAAATCCAATTGATTTCTTTATTGAGTGCTCAGTTTAATGAGTAAACAATGGGACTCAGTTTGGCTTTGTTTGTGCTTTAATGACGCTGAACCCCATGGCAATTTTTTTTTTTATTGAAAAGTTTTAAAATACAGTTTTCCCTTAAGAAACCCCCCTTCCCCCTCCCTGCTCCCCCCCTACCTCCCCCCAACCTCCCTCCTTCCCCCCCTCCCTCCACCCTCCCCCACCCCCCCCCCGACTTCCCAGAGCTAAATACAAGGTATATACATATAAAAAGGCAACCATAGACAACCATATACTAACAACTATAAGTTCCAAAATCCATCACTCTCTAATTTATATAGGATAAGACACACCTTAACAATATTAAATATATATAAAAAACTAGAATAAAAAAAACGAAAAAAAAACGAAAGAAGACTTATTCGAATGCTACATAAAACTTCTTAACCCTATACTTGTTCTGGATAAACTCAATCCATTTTCTCCATTCCATAATATAGCGTTCTTGCGAATGATCTTTCAAATAAGCCGAGATCTTCGCCATCTCTGCCAGGTCGGAAACCTTTAAAGTCCACTCTTCTATGGTCGGCAGTTCCTCTTTCTTCCAATATTTGCCTATCAAAAGTCTTGCCGCCGTAATTAAGTTCAACATCAGCTTGGTGTCCACAACTGTAGCGTCTGCAATTATTCCCAACAAAAAAAGTTGCGGACAAAACTTTATCCTCTGTTTAAAAATCTTCTGCATATTCCACCAGACTTTTATCCAAAAAGCCTTAACCTTCTTACATGTCCACCATATGTGGAAATACGTTGCATCTTCATCACCACACCTCCAACACTTAGGCTGATAATTCGGATACATACTTGCAAGCTTTTTAGGATCTAGATGCCATCTATAAAACATTTTGTAAAAGTTCTCTCTTAAATTTTGAGCTTGAGTAAATTTTACGTTCCTCACCCAAATCTTTTCCCACATGTCCATTGTAATAACTTCCTGGATATTTTGGGCCCATTTTATCATACAATCCTTAACAAGCTCTGTTTCCGAGTCAATCTCTATCAATGCAAGATATATCCGTTTAATATGTGCTGACCCCTGATTTCTAATCTGCTTTATCAAATTTCCATCAATCATTGTAAATCCATTTTTCTGGTCTTCTTTCCACCTGGCCTGTAATTGAATATATTGAAACCAAGATTGAACAACCTTCTCTTCTCGCAAGAGGCTATATGATTTCAAATACCAAACATTCCTTTCCAGGCTTAAAATTTCCTTGTACGTAGTCACATCATGTTTGAAACCAGCATGTATATTTTCTATTGCGTGTTTTGGAATTGCCCACAATGGTATCTTGCTGCTTAGCTTATGTCTATACTTCTTCCAGACTCTCAGCAATGCCTGTCTTAAAATATGCATCCTAAACACAGTATCTACCTTCTTATCATACAACAAATATGCATGCCAGCCAAACAACAAATCATGGCCCTCAAGATTTAATAACCTCAATTGCGTCAAATTAATCCAATCACTTATTCCTACTAATGCAGCAGCTTCATAATATAATTTAAGATTAGGCAATTTAAGGCCACCTCTCTCACGAGTATCCTGCATAATCTTAAGTTTAACTCGTGGCTTTTTCCCTGCCCACACAAATTTATTGATACCTCGCTGCCATTCCTCCAGATTAGAATCTTTCTTAAGAATCGGTATCATTTGAAACAAAAATAAAAATTTGGGCAGGACATTCATTTTCACTGCTGCAATCCGTCCCAGCAAAGACAATTGCAATTTTTGCCAACTCTCCAATTCCTTTTGAATTTTCCCCCATAGTTTTTCATAATTATTTTTATATAGCTTTGTATTAGAGGGCGACAAAATCACCCCCAGATATTTAACCCTTTTAACAATCTCAAATCCAGTTAATCCTTCTAAGAGAGCCTTCTGTGAAACTGTCATATTTCTGGCCAAAATTTTAGTTTTCTGTGTATTTACTTTAAATCCAGAAACCTTCCCATATTGTGTTATTATCTCCATCAGGTCCACAACAGAGTTCTCTGGCTGGGTCACTGTAACAACCAGATCATCTGCAAATGCTCTCAATCTATAGTCCTGATCCCCAACTTGTATCCCTTTAATTTTTTCCGAGTTCCGAATCTTAACCAATAGTATCTCTAATGTTAACACTACCCCATGGCAATTTTGACCAGCAAAACTGGGAATACATCAGATCATTGTATTGTGTTTAAGCAAAAAAAAAAAAAGCAATAGTGACCTTCAGATATTTTTTCCTATGGCTGTCAGGGCCTCATATGCAATTTACTCATTCTGAACATGGGGAAAGCTTTTAACTGGGAAAACTTTAAGTCATATATATATATCTATATATATCTATATATATCTATATATATCTATATATATATATATATATATATATATATATATATATATATATATATATATATATATATATATATATATATATATATATATATATATATGACTTAAAGTTTTCCCAAATATGAACTTTGTTAGTCTCAGATCCTTGAAAGCAGCTGATTCTGATTCCTTTAAGATGATGTATAAGCCTGTGGCATAATGGTTCAGCCCTTTGGGAGAATCAGGCCATATAGCTTGTTAATTTTTATTAAATGCTGAAAGAAAAATTTATAGGCAAAGCCTTAATGATTAGGGAAAATGTGGGAAAAGATGGTCCTTCAGGTATCATAGCTGAAAGAATTTGTATAGCATTCAGATATTTTTGCTGGAATTGACTTAGTGTTGTAGTAAGCGATCCCTGCATTGGGCAGGAGGTTGGGCTGAATGATCTTCAAGTTCCCTTTGAACCTTCTGGGTTTCTATTTTATGGATTTAGGTTTTGCAGAGCAGAATCACACACACGCACACACGCACACACACACACACACACACCCGACTAATGCAAGAAAACAAAGAGAAAACCAGTGAACCAAATTCACCAGTTCCCAAATTTGGATTTGTTCACAAATTGTCCACATTTTTTATTTTGCACTCTACTTTATGAATACTGTCCAAGGACTGCCATACATTCAATAATCCAAATGAAGTATAATTAATAAATATGACCAATGATTTTCCCATAAAAAGAACTTAGCTGGAATGGCCAGGAAAAAGAATCTTGGGCATTTCTGCCAATTAACTTTGTAAAGCCAGCACTGGATTTAGGGAACTAGAACAAGTCTTACTGATGATTAACTAACAGCCAAATACAAAAACTGGACATCAGTTCTAGTTCTTCTTTTAAAGATAATTCTTCTGGATTCATAGTTCTGGAAAGGTTTACAGATAGAAAATGCCTATAGCTATCATCCATAGTCCCTTTGCTGGAAGTTACAACTGGATTTTAAATTGAACCTCCATACTTCACATATCCATTGTGTCTGTCTGTTTATCTCAGTACTGTATATGCATTTACAAGCTTCTTTTAACATTTTAAAAAGTTTTTTTCAGAGTTTCTACAGGAGGACTGCAAGTGAGTTTATTTGGTAGGATTAATAACATGGTTACTACTAATCAAGTTGCAGTTTCTCCTCACTTCAGAATGCCTCATGTGTACTTATATTCACATTTTAATTTTTTTGTAATTCAATAGACTACAACTTTTTAATGTCAGTACAATTTTCATTTCATAAGCTGTAACCAAATATCAATAGATGCTCTGTCCCTTTCCAATCTCCCCTTGTCAGTCTTGACTCCTGGCAATTGTTTGGACAAATCTTTACAGCAGTTTTTGGGGCAACTTTTTCAGAAATAGGTTGCCATTGCCTGCTTCCTGAGGCTCCAAGACTCACAATCTCGTGGTTTCTAGCCTGGTGTCTTTTTTACTACTCCAAACTGGCTGTCACTGATCTAATATAGAGGCATAATTTCCTTTTTCTTTCTTCTCCATTTCCCTTTTCTTCTTCTTTGGTTGACTTGGAAACTAAAAATGCATGCAGTCCAAGTGCATAGAATTTCTGAAGCACCATCCAGTTTCTTATAGAGTAATCCCGTTTCAATCATGCATTTTCCTAACCAGAGAGGCAAAGGTGTTTTATTGTTATTTCCTGGTTTGTTTGTTCATATTTTTTCCCTTCCTGTAATAAGAAGACAATAAACAAACTAGCATCACAACTGGATGATGAAGTCATCTGATGCCACTGTAACATTGTGGTGAATCAGGGGCTATGACTGCATATTAAAACCTTTTCCTGGAATAATTCTTGGTCATGAGTTGGAAAAGGTGAGGAAAAAAAAGGGGGGGGGGTGCACAAGAATTGTGTGTTGACTGCTTGCTAAATTCTCTGTCCATAGTCTGAATTTTCTTTCACCTTATATGGCCTTAAAATCAGCAGCTGCATCCACTGGATACCATGGTGATGAACACTCTTCCATGTGGAAGGAACTGTTCTTGGAAGAGTGTTCTTTTGGGATAGCTTTTCTTAATCATCAATCTGAAGAAGGAGCAAATCTCTCCTACATCTAATTTAGTAAGAGATACAAATCCTTATTCCTATATTTTACAATATCTCATGTAATATTTTCTAATGATTTCCCTAAAGTCAAGTTTAGTACATTATGCAGGGCAAGATTCCATTAGAAAAAAAAATGTGCGATCAGAGAATATTGTAAAATCAATATAAGCTGCAATAAGCCGAAAAGAAATAACTAAGAGTACTTGAGTGGGATCAATTTGCTTTCCACATGTAGAGCTAGTGCTATTTATAGTAGTCAGGACAGGTGGGAATGCTTTGTAGGAATGTGCCAATTATATATAGTGTATAATTGGTTTATAATTTATTGATGTTTATGTGTGTGTGAGAAAGAATTTGTATCTTAAGTTTTTTTTTAAGGTATGCTTTCTTGAACCGTGCTGCTTCTTTATTGGGCTTTTAAGTAAACGCCACAAAAGAACAAAAGTATATGTTATGTAAAGAGAAGTAAATGAAAACCATCGCTTTTGTTTTCTCTATAAAACAGCACTTGCCCTCTTGAAAAAATGTTAGAGATAAGTAATAAGCTTTTGCAGTGAATGTCTGTGCAGCTTTATTAAGGCAACTATTTCTTTTGTTATTAATAATCACAATGTGCAACAGAATTTCTAAGATTCTCTGACCTGTTCTAATTGCAGCCATTTCCAGATATTGAATGTGGAAACACTCTCATTTTGGTGCTGTTCCAGGAGTGTCTGGTGGATAATATCTGTCTTGGGTGTCACCATGAGAGAAAAGAATAAAGCCTCTGTAGATTCAGTGCACTGCAGCTGTCTAGCTTAGCTCTAATTTTTCTGGCCCATTGACGTCATTAGGTGGTTTCAAACCAATCCAAGACGTCTAGTAAACTTGCTCATAAATGTAATGAAGGAATAAAAATGCACTGATTGTATAACCTGCTACTCAGGAAAAGCTACGGATTTTGTTTTCTCATTTCAGTGTGCTAATTCCAATAGTAATTATTTTCTCTTTCAAAATCAAAATATTTTAGAGCTATAGCTAGAAAAAGGGGAAATGCATTTTTATATAAAAAAATCCAGTTTAGAAATAACTGTAAAGGGATGTGAAATAGCACTTTATAAGGGAAGTTTTGCACATAAATCTAAAAAGAACTTGAGAAAAATGCATCAGTTAAAGTATTAAAAATAATAGAATGTCGGCTTTGTGCTTCAAGAACTACAAGGTTTAGATTTAATCTGCTTTGCTTGTATGGTATTTTAACTTTTTAGAAAATCATCTTGGGAAATGTAGTGTACTTTCTGGTTTATCTATGTGTTATTTTAAAAATACAAATATTCACAGCTCATAATTGATATTTTGTTTTCTAATGTGTATATACTGGGGAAACCTTTTTGTTTCTTAAAAATATATTTGTCATAATTATAATTACACTGTAATGCTACCTTTTTCAGTAATAATGCATTTTTGAGACCTGATACTAAAATAATATGGGTTTTTCCTAATTATTCATAATGCATCATTATTTAAAAGAATTCATAATAAAATCAGCCTTTCATCAAACAAACTATTTAGAATCTCGGTGATATATAGCTGTCTGCATTAATTTCTTTTAAGTTGCAAAGCTTTACTCTTTGCTATAGAATAGTCTGTGTGTTTGTGTGCATGTATATTTACAGAGAGAAAGAGAGACTAACCTCTCTCTCTCTCTCTCTCTCTCTCTCTCTCTCTCTCTCTCTCTCTCTCTCTCTCTCTCTCTCTCTCTCTCCTTTCCATCCCTAAGCCATATAGGCAATTGATGGAAAAATATAAAACCATATAAAAAAGTTAAAACTAGAAATGCATGAAACATTTCATCCTAGAACATTCTGTTCTTTAAAAGAGTCAATATGATTCATTCTGGATGTGGTCAAACCTCAAAATGGGCCATTTCCAGAACAATTGGCAGTTCTGGAACATCTGTTTCAGAGTTGCAATGTTCTAGGATGGAACATTTTGCACAATTCTAGTTAAAGTCATCTTTTAAAAACTAGACCGCGTAAGTGCGAAAGTTATCATCAACTAAATCAAAGATAACTTAAGAAAATGGGAGCTAAACATGATTCCTATAGAAATGTTCCATAGCTTCAGAAACACACACACACACACACACCCCTTTAAATCTCACAAGTTCATACAAAATACGAAATGGCATAATTTCTAAGCAATTTAAGAATTAAAGAAAATCAGCAGCCTTGAATATGTCTTTCTCCCAAGCCATTTATAATAAGAATGTACGTAAGATTACAATCAGCAGATGCCAGTAAAAGAGATAACAAAAAAAATTTTTTAAAGCTAACTATAAGGCACAGTTTAACATAGTTCTGTTATGACTCAGGCTTCACTTTGTTGTTTTTTTTCATTTTTTACTGAAATAATATGTTTAAAACAAACTTCATTTTTTGAGCCTCCTCACGTCTTTTCCCCATAAACTTTCATGGAAAAGTTAGTTAGTTACAGAATAGAGTTGGAAGGGAACTTGGAAGTCTACTAGTCCAACCCCCTGCTCTTGCAGGAGACGCCATACCATTTCAGACAAGCCGCTGCCCAGTATCTTCTTAAACGCCTCCAATGATGAAGCACCCACAACTTCTGAAGGCAAGCTGTTCCATCGGTTAATTGTTCTCACTGTTAGGAAGTTCTCCTTGCTTCTAGGTTGCTTCTCTCCTTGATTAGTTTCCATCCATCATTTCTTGTCTTGCCTTCTGGTAGTTTGGAAAATAAGTTGACTTTCTCTTCTTTGTGGCAGCCCCTCAAATATTGAAATACTGCTATCATGTCACCCTAGACTAGCCATATCCAATTCCTTTAACTATTCTTCGTATGTTTTAATCTCCAGGCCTTTAATCATCATAGTTGCTCTTTTCTGCACTTTTTCCAAAGTCTCAACGTCTTTTTTTTTCTAATGTGGTGACCAAAACTGGATGCAGTATTCTAGATGTGATCTTACTAAGGTTTTATAAAGCGGTGCGAATACTTCATGCGATCTTGACTCTGTGTCTCTGTTTATGCAACCAAGGATTGCTGCTGCACACTGCTGCCAAAAAAGCTAATGCAATCCTTGTACTCCTCTATTCTGTACTCCTGTACAGTCCTCCTATACTCCATTGTGGTTAACAATATGGCATCATACTGTCCTTCTACCATACTCTTTTTCCAGACCACCTTCATACTCCCAGATCAGACACACAGCAAAAGGATAATAAACTGCTGGTGGTGCTGCATTGTGTTTCCACATGGGACAGGGTGCCTATTCTGTATCTGTGCGTGACCCTGCAGGGTAAATAAAGTTTGAGGTTTATATGGATAAAATTTAAAGTGGACCTTAAAGGATGCCTGAAATATAAGCAAATAGAAACCAGTTCTGTCGTTCCAACTACAGGTTCTATATTTATTAACAGGTTAATCCAGATTTACTTCATCAAGGAAAGTGAAAGATCAATAAATATTGCACATAAGTAATATCTTGTTTGGTGCCATTTTTAATTAAATTTGAATAATTTTAAATTTAGTCCATGGGACAAGTACTTAGGCAAAATCCTGCTAATGCTTATACCATGATGTTTCTTTATTTCAGTCCAGCCTATCATAAAGAATCATTGTATATATTTCATTTTTATGCTTAAAGGCTAATAAGATAATAATTAGGATGAAGCTCCGCATCATTCTTGTTGTAATAGTTTGGAATAATTATTACAATTCCCCAGTCTTTTGGAATGTGTTGGCACCCACAAAAACAGATTGCTCTAAATTCCCTCAGCAGAGATAAAATCAATACCAAGTGCCTTATCTAATTTAAATATCTTGGGTAGTGCTGCAGTAGGAGAAGTTGTGACAGGGACACACTTAAATGACAGTTCAAGTGCAGTTGAAATTCAAGGTCTAGAGAAGACTCCCTGCCTTTCTGATATATAATTTACAAGAGTAGTCTTCCCACACAACTGGGAAGATGTGACAATCTTGATAGGAAGATTACCAGGAAGGTAGTTGTCAACTACTTACTGGAGTAAGAAAGTTATTTGAGCATGGAGCAACAATGCAGAGGTTGTCTTCACTTTTTGATTTTGAAAAATTGATGACAAGATTTCTTTTGCTGTAGCAATTCAAAAACTGTGATCAATACTTAGTCAATTTTATATTTCTAAAATGCTTTTTAGTAAGGTCTTTTGGGGCATTCAAACAATCATAATCAAAGGTACGGTAGTTATTTTTAATTTTGTATTTTGACTCCTTGATTTGGGAGTCTTCAGCAGAGGACCTAGTGGGATCATTCAGAATGATCAAGTTCCAGAAATAAACTGGCAACTCATCAGTTTCATCAGTGTGCAACCTCATAGTTATACGAGTCTGAAGAATTTATTCTCAATAAATATGAATTGTAAGTTTTGGGTCTATTTGTATTAAATATACAGAAGGCAGGGGTCTTTTCTTGGAGATCTAAGATAAAAGAATTTGAGAGGAAATTTATTCCCAGACATTCTATCAAGACTCTTATTCCTTAATAATTTCCCAGAAGCTATAAACCAGGGCTATATTTGTTTCCCTTGGTTGCAAGTCCTTCCAACTAGGACTGGAATCCTAGAAACTGGAAGGAAGGTCTTCTAGTCCATCCCCCTTCATGAGGGGAGACTTTATGCCATCTCAGAAAAATAGTTGTCCAATCTTTTCTTGAAAACCTCTTGTGATGGGAGGCAAGCTATTCCATTGATTAATTGTTCTCACTCTCAGGAAATTTCTCCTTAGTTCCAGGTTGGATCGCCTTGTGATGAGCTTCTACTCCTTCCTTCTTACCTTGCCCTCAGGTGCTTTGGAGAATGAATTGACTCTTCCCTGCGACAGCCCTTCAAGTATTGGCTATGATGTCATACCTAAGCCTTCTCTTCTATAAGCTAAATATTCCTAGTTCCCTTAGCAGTTCATTGTATGGTTTAACCTGCAAAGCGCTTATCATCATTGTTCCTCATCTCTGCACTCTTTCTAGGGTCTCAGTATCTATTTTAGATTTTGACGACCATAAGTGGATGCAGTATATTCCAAGCGTGGTCTCACAAGCGCAAAATGCCTATGGAGTTCCTCAGTCTCCAGGTCATGGTAGTCCCAAAGGTGCTTTTTCAGAAGGCAACTGGACTTTCTTGTTTTTCTTTGAAGGCGTTTCACTTCTCATCCAAGAGATGAGCTCTGACTGGATGGTGGGGAATGGAGGGATTTATATTCCTTGCAGACAGCGGGTCATTTGGATTCTTTTAGAGAGTCATTGAGGCCATTTGGAGATTTATCTGTGTCCACAGAGTCACCTAAGTAGTGCAAATGTGTGTGGAGCCTTCAGTTTGAGATGCAGACAACCCAGACTCATCCCCAGCAGTCTGCGCCTGTCTTCAACGGTGAAGGGACACAAGGCAGAAAACATCCTTCAGCCAAAAAAATTGTTTTTATGATTCAAATAACCCACATGCAAGAGGACTTGTTGAAAATCTGCTCTTTAAAGCACATCTTTGGTAGGTTATATGAGTCCCTTGCTAGAATATTCAGGCATTAATTAAATTCTTTTAATTTTGAATTCTGTGCATATATATACACAGATAGATAGCTAGATAGACTGACTGGCTGACTGATAGATAGACAGACCATTTAGGGTAAGTTTTAGACTGGAAAAGATTGAGCCTCGTTGAATTTTTTTAATAAGTTTCAAGATCAAACAGCGGCAAGCATGTGTGCAATCATGGTGAGCAAACTGATGCTAATTTTTGAAGAATTAATGATTTTGAATGTTTAAGTTTCTATTTATTGAAACAAAGCCCTTTCTTGACAAATCACAAACATTTTACAGCCCAGTCTATTATATTTCTCATAATATACCAAAAGAAACATGCTTTGGGATATAATCTTAGTAATGTTGTTGAATTATCAGCTGAAGCACTATAACACTATGAGCTTATTCCTACCATTTTCTCTTCATGTTAATAAAGATTTTTCTCCTGCTTAGCTACATAGCTGTTTCCAAGTACTTTGTATTAACAAAAATTTCATCTATTTATTAAAGTAGCCACTGCAGAAAGAGTCACGCGAATAAGGCAGTGCAGGCAGATAGCTTAGTTGAATCAGCTGCCTGCCTGTTCAACTTGTTTTTTCTACCATTATTAACATAAAGATATTGGGTTAATCATACACAGAATATATGCACATATGCACATACACACACCTCAAAGCTTTAGGATTAATTTTGAATGTGAAGGAATGTTCTTGATTTTATTAGAGCAAGTTGTACTAATAACTGGATAGGCTCTGCACAACTTAACATGACCTCTGTATATTGAGAAGTATATAGCAAAATCAAAATACAAACCCCTTATCTTTTTGTGTAGCCAAGCCTATATAACTCCATTGAAGGCCCATCACATTGTATGCAAAACAGTGAGCCCATCCAATAGTCTATGTAACAATACATTGTAAATGAAAGAGTTCTTAGATTTTCATATATTTTTTCTTGGATTTTATCTGAGCATAGAGACTTGAAGCCTAAATGACTCATTTAAACCTTAAAGGCAGGAGCCCTTAAGCTTTTCCTAGAAGCTAAATTGATTAAGCCCTGTGAAAAATTCAGTCCATTTTGCTTTCTTTCCCAAAAGGCAAACTGTAGTGGATAACTTTCCATTCTTGGTTTTCAAATGCATATGGTTTTGAAACACTAGTTGCGCACATGCTGTAGTTACACAAAGTAGCACTCAGCTGGTTGGGGCTAATGGTTCTCCATCACAATGCACCACCAACAGATAATGGCATGCGTTTATTCTTTTTTTGCAGTAGTCATTTTAAAGTATTATTTAGAATTACATAAGGTTGAGAAATAGTCTTTTACATTTTATTATTTTCAATAGTTCACCATAGAGGATGAATAAAAAATTACTTGAAGAACAACTTTTATGATTGTATGAAATGGTTTTATTGAAAGAGGCTACGCTTTTTATGCACTTGTCTGAACCTTTTGAAAGATTAACTGGATTCTGTGGTAGTTAGATATTTGTCCAAGAACTGACCATTTCTTTTATAATTCAGTCCACATCATTTAATCTTAACTGGATATTCTTTTGCTGCAATCCTATTAGCAAGACTCTGTGAATCTTAAGGAGATGTTTATCGGGTTTTAGGGTGGTGTTTATATACTGCAAAGGTAAAGGTTCCCCCGCACATGCGTGCTAGTCGTTTCCAACTCTAGGGGCCGGTGCTCATCTCCATTTCAAAGCCGAAGAGCCAGCGCTTGTCCGAGGACGTTCTGTGTACCTTTGGCATCTAGTCATGCCGGCCACATGACCACGGAGACGTCCTCGGACAAGCGCATGTGCGGGGGAACCTTTACCTTTACCTTATATACTGCTGAAGTATAGACATATAACAAGGGGTGGGAGGAAGGAAAAGCAAGTTTCCAGCTTGAATGGGATTGATGTGTGCTGGTTTTATGCCAATTTCCAAATAGTTATTTCAGTAATTTTGTGTAAGCTACACAAAAGTCACATTTTGATGTACTTCTGGAAAATAAGTGCACAGCAAGCTTTTTTTCCTATGGCAAGTACTATTGGGAAAAGTAGAGTGTTGATACTGAACACAAACCTACGACCTATCTGGAAGTCCCAGTCATTATCCAGCCTGCAGCTGACACTTTGGGGGAGAGTGATTCAGTTTAAGAAAAGGGATTAAAACACACAGCAGTTGTGGTAGCAGAACAGACAACAGAGCAAAAGAAAGAAAGAAAAGAGATATAAGAAGGGCAAGCAGAATGATGAAGATAGAAGTTGAATTGAAAGAGAGTCATCAATGTGGGACAACAAGGGAGGTCCTGAAGGTAAATAATGAGACAAAAAAGAGGCCGTGGCCAAGTAAAGCTGAGGACAAGAAAAGAAGAAAAGGGATTCAGAATATAAAAGGAGGCTAAAAAAGCAGAATACCTATGTGGTTCTGGTCACGAGTGGGTCAACCTTATTCTGGGCATTAACCATTCTCCATTTAGCCAATTGTCCTCATCCAATTGTCCTCTTGACCAGCATTAGGGCTTCTGACTTTCCTGCAATTGTGATTGCAGAGTCCAATAGACTCTGTGCTCACTCCGCCATTGCTAAAACTATCATTTTCAAGTCTTACTGAAGCCGTACAAATAAAATAATTATGCTTACTATATAAAGTATTTACTATTTTTATTTTGGCCTGGCTAGAGGAGAGGTGTGTCTTTCCTACAAAGCTGTAAATTGAAGGCTTGTGCACACTTCTCCAGCACTATATATGAAGGAAAATATTGTTCAGGAGCAGTTGCATAGATGTTCCTTTTATATGTCAAAGTATAGAACAGGAAGTTGGATCAACCAGTCAGCACACACAGGGCATGCATCTCTGTACAATGTGCTGTTGGGATTTGGGAGGTGTTTGTGTCAGCCTGTCTGCAGTCATCTGCAACCTCTGCTTACCCATCAACCCCTTTGAAGTGTAGATATGCAACAATGGCTGCGGGCAGTTGTAGGCAACTCTAAATCAGCTTTAGCTTATGCGTAAGAGAAAAAAAATGTTATGTAGATATTAAAATTGTGGCCAGAGCGGGTTGCAACTTTTTCAAAAGCTGGTATAACTCGTTTGATGATAATTTCATCAGATTTTGCCAATTGTTCTGGGCAATCAATCTTTCAAGAATCGCTCATCATTGTGCTACTATTGTCTTTCTAAATCTATGCAGAACAGATTATTCTAATATATAACTATAATTATATGTTAGAATTATATTTATTTATTTATTTATTTTATTTTAATCCCATTTATATCCCGCCCTTCTCCGAAGACTCAGGGCGGCTTACAATCTAAGCACAAATCAAATGTGCTTAGCAGTAGCCTTCATTCTATGTATATGCCTGCTTATTAGGGCTTTCGCCCCCCCCCCCAGCGGCATTATTACAAAGTCAGCTTATTGCCCCCAACAATCTGGGTCCTCATTTTACCTACCTCGGAAGGATGGAAGGCTGAGTCAACCTTGAGCCTGGTGGGATGCGAACCTGCACTAATTGCAGGCAGCTGGTGTTACTTAAGGAGGCATTAGCCCACTGCTCCACCAAGGCTCCTATATATAGAATTATATATAGAATATAGAATTCTAATTCTAATAATTACAATTGTCTTCATATTCAACTTATCTATTACTATATTTTATTTTATCAGATTGGCTTTATCAAAGTTTTTTGTTACCTGATAAGAAAAAAAACCAGTCTGAGTACTTAGAAGAGGATGTAAGCAAAAGAGCCCTTGATACGGTATATTATTATTATTTAATTACTCATACCTGAAATCTAATTCTTTTTAGTTATTTAACTGACATGTCTTTCTTCCAAGCTAATAAAAAGAATTATAGAGACAAGCATTATGTCTTATGGCTTCCATAACACAGTAAGTTTAGTGATGCAATATGAACTAATTTTTAAAATGCAAACAATTGGATAGTCAAAGTAAACACTGTGACCTAATCAATCCACCAGCCCTACCAAATAAAATGGGGGGGGATGTTTCCCAAATAAAATATATAGTGGTTTAGGTTAAATATCTTTCCAAATTTCCTGATCCTTTAAAATTGGTTGAGCTTTCTCAACATCATCTCTTATTTTAAAGAAGTGCAGTTGCAATACTATTAAGAAATATAAATTCAAGCAATGGCTTAATGAATAAAACATGACTGCATATTCTGAATGTGCAGAAAACCAGTATGGGGCTCAAAATAATTATAGGGAAGTATATAAAACTCAATTACTACTTGCAAGTTACGATTTAATTTCTCCAGATATTTGATTTCATCTCACAATACAAAAACAATTTGCAATTTTATTTCACAGTACAAAGCTAATGTGTGCAAAAAAATACATACATACATATACATGCTGACTCAGGAATTCTGGGAGTTGAAGTCCACAAGTCATAAAAGAGCCAAGGTTGCCTACTCCTGCTCTAGTTCAGTCCAAAGACCTGTTTGCCCAGATAAATACAAAATGGGACTCTGAATTGTAGAGCATAAAAAAATACAATAGTTTTTTTCATTGGATGGAAATGGAAATCCACACAAAAAGCACTTTAAATTTCCATTTTGTCTTCACTCTTTGTTGCAAAGATTTCGTGAATTCTCCATAAACACTGCTATAGATTTATTTTACTCATTAATATAAGGAATAGTTTAAAGTCATTAATTATTTTTACAAAGTGCACACTGTAAATGGATAACTTCATCTTGAACATCTTTATATTTAATACTGTTTCAACTTCTATCAGAATTGCAAGATTTATCAGAATTCCCAAGCTGTTGTATACTTTCTCGTGAGATTCAGTCATTAAAGTTTTTAATTTCACCATTTTTCTGATCAATCAAATTTATGTTACATTTCCAGCTGTTATTATTGAAGTTTCACCTACTCACTGAGGTTATTATTTGCATGAAATTTGTTTTTTCTAAAAAGATTGTAAATCGTGAAGCTTTTAAAAAGATAAGGAAGTTACTTTCTTTCTGCATAAGGAAGTTACGTTTCCTTTCTGACCTGGAATAAATTCAGATTTTCAAAGTTCAGATGAGGAAAGGTAATTTCTTTATCTTCTCATCTTCAGACCCATAATTTATTACCCTATATCAGTAATTAAAATAATGAAAAAACAACCTCTGTTTATGAATTAAGCCATCAAGATATGAAGAGGCAACATTTTAATTCAGTGGAGGACCAAGTTTGCAAATTCACATTAGTCCTTTTATTCCTTTTGTTTCTATCAGTAAAAATCACATTAAAAAAAATCAGCTTTGTGTTTTGTGAAACCCAATGGCTTAAATCAGACATGTCAAACTCGCGACGTCATGTGATGTCGTGTGATGTATCAGAACTTTTTCCCCATTGCCGGCAATAGAGTGGGCACGGTTTTGTCGTGACGCATCTGGCCCATGGGCCAGCAGTTTGACACCCCTGGCTTAAATGATTGAGTCTGATGCAAATTGATTATGAATTTCTGATGATTATTAGTGGCTTTATATCGTGTATCTGGCAGTTAAATGATTAATGCTTGTGCTGTGTGTTAATTCTAGAAATGTTTTTTTCTTTCTTTCTTCTGCTGAGTAGCTGAAAGTTGTTGTAAGTAAACCAGTACTAATGTGGGTGGTTAACAGTTTCTGTTGTTCATTTTTCTGTTAGCCTGTCTCATTATATAGCTAAGCTATGGATCGGATAGAGCTTATGTTGTCATTCAGACTTTTCTGGTTTGGAATAAAGATGTCAGTATCAGTTGCTGATACTGGTTCATAAAAATTCATTTTCCTTTTTTTTATATTGTAAGTATATCCTATGCATCTTTTGGCATAGAATCACATGATCTGAAATCAGGTAGTTAAGTTTGAATATTATTTCATCTTTGGACGACAAGGTATATGGTGTTTAAGTTTTTCTGCCACTTAAATGCTCCTTCAGTTCTTTTCTTCAACGTTTTCCCCCATAAAACATTTTGCTTTATTCCAATACCTTTGGTCAGGTCTTCACTTTCAAATGGCCAAAACGATCATCTCAATTTTGGAATGTAAGGTTTCCATAGGTTTAGGGAGTGACAGAAAAAGCACATCAGTTGCATTTCTTTAAAAAAAATGAGATTATCCAGTGTCACATTATCCCAGGTTATCCCAGATTTGGAATCAGAAGTACAACAATATGAAACTGGAGAGAACTTTATTGCTATTAAGAAACTGGAGAATTTGTAAACTGTGCCCTACTGATCATTGTTTTCACTTAAGAGTTATGGGTTTGTTTGTTTTTCTAGAAAAGCTTCATGGCCATTCACAGCCTCAAATATTTCCCTGTAACGAGGAACTGCATCTCTGTTTCATAGCAGGTTGCTCTGGATATATTTTTTTTATATTGAGGTATGTTTTCTCAAAAACAGCTATGATAATTTTTTTCTTATCACCTACAGTTAAAGTTGCAAAAATATAACATGTGTTGCAGTATATAGTGTCTAGAAACCCACTTTGAAAGAAAGAACATATGAGACTTCTTTAGTGCGTATTTATCTTGACCCTGCATATTGTTTTTTTATTTTCTAAAACATATTTTCTAAACTTTCTTTCTTTCTTTCTTTCTCTTTCTTTTTCTTTCTTTCTTTCTTTCTTTCTTTCTTTCTTTCTTTCTTTCTTTCTTTCTTTCTTTCTTTCTTTCTTTCTTTCTTTCTTTCTTTCTTTCTTTCCTTCCTTCCTTCCTTCCTTCCTTCCTTATGTTAGTTATTATACAAACAAGCAATGCTATAGAGCCACCTACTGCCTTTGCTTTGATTAACAACCAAATAATGGAAAAAATAACTAGAATGCTGGCTTTATTAATTTTACTTTAGCAGTAATGAAC
Source organism: Vipera berus (assembly GCF_964194415.1). NCBI lineage: Eukaryota > Metazoa > Chordata > Lepidosauria > Squamata > Viperidae > Vipera > Vipera berus. The sequence continues at coordinate 70,647,494 of NC_138204.1, forward strand.
ATAAGCACCAACTAATCAATGTTATTCTGCAGTGATAATTTTTAGGTTTGGTTTCTTACGCAAGCAGTTTTGTTAAATGTGAGTTCTAACTTCTAAGCAGTCTCATCGTATAGGTCAGGGATCAGCAACCTGAAACAGTGAAAGAGCCACTCAGAACCGGTTCCCTCACAAAAGGAAAAACTGGGAGCCGCAAAAAATGTGTGCACATGCGCGTACATGTACGCATGCGCAGAACAGGGTTTGACTGAAGAGTGGAGCCAAGGTGAGATATTTATTTATTTATTTATTTATTAATGGGATTTATATCCCGCCCTATCTCCCGAAGGACTCAGGGCGGCTAACAACAAAACATATAATAAGTACAGAAATTAAGATAAAAATTAAATTTAAAATCATCTGTGCAATAAATTAAAATTAAAAACTAAAAATAAATTAAAAATTGTAAATATAATTAAAATGCCTGTCAGTCCAGGTCAGCCTGGTGGAATAGGAGTGTTTTGAGGCCGCGGCGAAAGGATTGGAGATTTTGGGCCATCCGAAGCTCAGGGGGGAGCTGATTCCATAGGACTGGCGCTCCCACAGAGAAGGCCCTCCCCCTGGGGGTCGCCAGCCAACATTGCCTAGCTGACGGTACCCTGAGGAGGCCTTCTCTCTGTGAGCGTACTGGGTGATGGGAATTCGTTCCCGGCAGCAGATGGTCCTGCAATATGCACCTACCCTGCATATTTGAATTAATTGGTTGAACTTTTTTAGTCCCACTTTTTTTTTTTTTGACTGCACATGGCAGAGGACTGGGAGCCGCAGGAGACGGCTGAAAGAGCCGCATGCAGCTCCGGAGCCGCGGGTTGCAGACCTGTGGTATAGGTGCTACTACTGGCAGAAGTAGGATTAGATCTTCAGTTCTGAAACTAAGCCTAGAAGCACAGCTTTGGTTCAAATCTAATGGAAGGAATTTAATTCTTTCTTTTGTATTTCATTCTCGTATTCAAATTACCTCCTAGCCACTTCCCTGCCCCCTCCACCGAAATCCTGTTTATTGTTCAAGGCAAACAATCCCTAGTATATTAATGTAAGGCAAAAAAAAAAAAGGATTTTATCTGAGAGCATTTCTTTGAATATCACTATTACCTTTAGAAAAGTGGAGCAGTGGTTGACCTTTTTCAATACAGTTTAGAATATTAATCTATCATCCTATATTTTCATCACTTTTTTCTTGCTCTCTGAACATTGCCAGAAATCAAATTTTCTACCTCCCAGTCCTGCTGAGTCCAACATAAAATGCCCACGAAGCAGATTCCAGTTGTTTTTATTGTTAGTATATCATTCCTTATTTTCTCTCCCGTGCAGCTCTTTTCCCTGTAGCCCAAAAGAAATGTGCAGGAGGATGCTTGACCTAAATTAATTAGCACTAGACCAGGTATTAGCAAACTACAGGCTGACTGAGGATTATGGGGCCTCATCTGCAGAAATAATGGGGATATCTTGAATTTTTAGGTCATTGTGATTTCCTGTTGCTGGATTAGTGAGCTGTTTTTCTCATGTCAGAATTAAGACTGCTCCTTTGTCTCCCATTCCATATGCAATTATGCATAGAGCGCACAAAGAGGAATTATGGAAGGAGATGGTAACATTGCACCTGTTTTGGAGTTGGAGGAAGGAAGAGAGAAAAAAGTGTTTATATTGTTTTTCTGCTACTAATTTTACATTGGCCTATGTTACAACCATAAAATAAAAAACTGTAACCATAATTAAGGAGTATCATTGATATACTGCAATCTCATCGCAACAAAAAGAGCATTTTTAAAAAAAAAATCAATAGTGATTGGGAGTAGGCCAAGAGGAACAAAGCATTTTAAAAAATATTCAGCCATACTGCTCACCTAATACTTCAATTGTCCTTTCAGATTGACTTAAAATTTTTTATATTTTTAAAGTATGCCTTACTTTAATTTGCTGGAGTGATGTAGGTTCAATTGCCAAGCTAACACACTTTGAAAAGGTTTCCAGACTGACTATCAATGAAACTTGATTATAAGGGGAAAGTTACATATTTAGAGCGAGACTAGATGACCTCTGAGGCCCATTCCAACTTTATGATTCTAAGATAAATATGTAATGAGAATAGAAACTATCCAGAATTAAACATGCACACAATGTAATTGTATTTTTAACAGCTGGTTAAAGATAAGATTACCAGTACATACCTGAAACTGGAAACATGTAATGATTTCATAACTGAATAACTGTTTGTATACTATTTGAGTAACGTATGATCTAATCAACATTTATAAAATGCAAATAACACAATAAAGACATGTACTAAGGTAAAGGTGATTGAAAATGACATTTTTCTAGAGTGAATCATTTAAGGAAGCTGTAAATTTGATAGATCAATGATTAAGGCTAAGGTAGGGATATAATAGAACTGCAGTTGGGAGCACTCATTCAGGCAACCCAAAATTTCAAGGTAAACATGCTTGAAAGGTCGGCAATGGCTGAGAAGTGTTGTTTCAGTAGATGGCACTATGTTACTTCAGTAGCTTCTTGGTATCAGGCTCGTTCATTCTTGTCAATATAGCATTAGTTTGCCTGCTGAACTTAAAATAGTTTTCTACTTCTTACTTTTCAGCTAGCTTTTTCAGCTGAAATTTCAAAAGACATGACTGTTTTTAACCCCAGGCCTAGGGTTGATGTATCACGGGTAGTCTTCAACGTATGATCATAGTTGAGCCCAACATTTATGTCGTTCACTGAGAAACCTGTTAAGTGAGTTTTGCCTCATTTTTACCAGTTTTCTCACCACGTTTGTTAGGTGGATCACTGCAGTTCCTAAATTAATAAGTGTTGAGTGAATCTCGTTTCCCCATTGACTTTGCTTGTCAGAAGGTCACAAAAGGGGATCGCAAGACTCCAGGAGATTCCAGCCGTCATCGATGTGAGTCAGTTGTCAAGCATCTGAATGTAAATCAAGTGACCACGGATGCTGTAATGGTCGTAAGTGTGAAAAATGGTCATAAGTCATTTGTTTCACTGCTGTTGTAACTTTGAATGGTCACTAAATGAACTGTTGTTAAGTCGAGGACTACCTGTATCGTACATCTAGGGCCCCTTGTTTGTTTTGCTTGTGGTTTACAGAATTCTTTCAGTCTGGGCTGTCTGCTTGGTTAAATGGTTTTAATGTTTTTTATGGCTTTTCTAGTTTTGTGCACCATTCTTTTGAGCTACTAATACATTCAAAGTGATATAGAAATGAATATAGACATCAGCTTGATTCCTCTAAACATGGTCCTTTACCTGTGTCCTTATAATGGACAGATAGTAGGGAGGAGGCAAGACAGCAAAGAGCAGCATGCATTTTTTCAAAGCTGCAGCAATTCCTTTATTTTCCTTTATTTGATTTTTATTTTGCCTTTATACTCAAAGCAGCAAATATTCATAATACTCATTCCTCCTCCTGTTTCTCTACAACAACGATCCCTGTGAGGTGGGCTGGGCTGAGAGAGAGTGACTGGCCCAAGGTCCGTCAGCCAGCTTCCACGCGTAACACTTGACTAGAACTCACAGGCTCCTGGTTTTCAGGCTTTAGATTTTTTTTATTTGTCTCCTGTTTCTTAACCCGCAGCAAAAAGATAAGACTTCCTTAATTACTGTTCAAATCCAAACTTCCCTACCAATGGATGTCAGATATATAACAGGTTTAACAACAGCTTTTCCCCAAAAAGGCAATAGTAGAGATAAAAAGGAGGGTACACCTACCCCCGCCCCTCCAAATGACAAAGACACTGGATTAAGAAAAAAAAATGTCTGTAATCAATTTACAATTGAGAACTTTCTACCCATCACTACCTGTGTAAAAGGTAAAGGTTCCCCCGCACATGCTCTTGTGATTCAGGGTCAGCCTGTGGGTTCGGCAGTTGGGTCGGACGATTCAGAAGAGGAGGAGGAGGGGGGTGTTGGAGAGGTTGCTGAGGGGGTTGGAGAGCTTGCTGATGAGAGCCCTCAGCCAGGCCCCTCCCACCTGGTCACGACGCAGACCCAGCTGTGTGAGCCTGACAGCGTGGATGAAGATGACCCCACAGCTGACCCTGTTCAAGGACGCCCGACGCAGGAGGCAGTCAATCAGGAGTAAACAGAGGAAGGCAATGGGGCACCTCGGAAGGAGGCAGAGAGAAGCCACGCCCTGAACTGTATAAAAGGGGAATGCGTGGGAGGGCTGGTTTGCTGAAGGCAACCGCTTGAATAGCTCCTGTTTCATGGTTCGTGTCTTGTTCTGTTTGCTTTTGTGTCCATAAATTTGGCAGGCTTAGTTCCAGCCTCTTGCCTTCTTGTAAAAGGGGTTGTCCCTGCCTTTTCTGCAGGGCCGGTAGCAGGCTGGTACAGAATACATGCGTGCTAGTCATTTCCGACTCTAGGGGACGGTGCTCATCTCCGTTTCAAAGCCGAAGAGCCAACGCTTGTCCGCTGTGGTCATGTGGCCGGCATGACTAGACGCCAACGGCGCATGGAACTCTGTTACCTTCCCACCGTAGTGGTCCCTATTTTTCTACTTGCATTTTTACATGCGTTCGAACTGCTAGGTTGGCAGAAGCTGGGACGAATAACAGGCACTCACTCTGTTACGCGGCACTTGGGATTCAACCCGCCAAACTGCCGACCTTCTGATTAACAAGCTCAGCATCCTAACCCACTGAGCCACCGCATCCCTTATTACTACCTGTGTAGGTGAGTCAAATTCTCGTCTTGCCATCCAGCACTTTGTTATATTGAGAAAGCAAGGAACTTATACTCCTCCAGGAAAGGGAGCAATTTGAGACCACAGAAGAAAAAAAGATACCCCTTTTCCCCGCCTCCTTCGAAACCAATATGGAACGGCTAGCTAAGATCTGTCTGTTAACAGCTCAGATGGTAATCTCAGTCTGTGACTAGCTGTTGACAGCTAGTAACAAGATTGATGAGCTAAAATGTCTCCTGGACCTTCTCTTGGACCAGAGAAGCTGGTCACATGAAGACCAAGACAGGCTGACAGCACTAAGAATCAGCTATATGAGAATTGGGGGGAGGCGGGAGAGGGGCAGAGAACCAATGATACTGTAGATCAATCCCTTGACATTAAGTTTCCACTTTCACCAGCTGAAACACCAACCACATAGGCTTATGCTTTTCATTGCTAATAACCAAATTAATTTTGGCAAATGTCAAGCAGAGGGCTGTGATGCACTCCGTCTCACAGATTCTTCACTGCTCAGTTCTCCAGTGTGACTTACTAGATTTGTACTGGCTCCCCTTTTCAGCCCAATATATCAGATTAGTGCCTTACATTAAATCCACCCTATATCCTTCCATATTAATCAGAATTAAGGACTTTCTGAACAAATTTGAAATAATCCCTATTATAATTTTAAAAGATGCCTCTTTCCACTATTAAAGCATGAGAATCAGCCTCCATCAAGCGGAGTTGGTAAAAAAAAAGCCAGCTTACAACATTTCAACACTGACTACTGGCAACTGAGAAATAGGATTGATCGACTGTACTCAAGGCCAGCTTCTCTTTTCTGATTCAGAAGGCAGATGAGGTACCTACTCCCTCCATATCCAAGAATGAACCTAGTTTCCCACTTAAATGAAGTCCAAAGCTCTTCAACATCTGCCAGATCCTCACCAAGGACCTTTTTGTCCTGGCCTCTAGCAGAGAGGCTCAACCAACTAATGTATTCATCTCTGTGCCTTAGTCTCCTATAAACAAAATTTCAGTTGTTGCTTCACCCAGCCAGATAACTCAGTTGTACAATGACCCCTAAATTTGACGGGCTTTGTCCTTGGCTAGATTCAATGTCCACCCAACAGCAGTTATTGAAGGGACATCCTGGAACATCCCTTTTGAGTGGAGATTTGTGTCCATGCAGTGAAGAAGTAATTGAAATGTTGGAACATGTTACATTGTTTTGCTCACTCTATGCTGATGCATGCCATAAATTACTATTTCCACTCATCACCAAACACCCTGGTTGCACAGATTCTTTCTAACTGAAATTGCTACTATTAATCTATCTCAGTGGCTCTCAACCTGTGGTCTGCGGACCCCTTGGGTGCTGCGATGTTGTCATGGGGGTTGCAAAGGCTTAAAGAAATGATATAATTCAAATCTTGAGTTGTCTTGTGGGTCTGTGGCCACAAAAGGTATTTAAAGGGGGTCCATGATGAAGAAAAGGTTGAGAACCATTGGTCTATATCTGATTCCACTTTGATCATTACAGCCAAAAATTCCATAGTTTGAGCAGATGTTGTAATTTCTCTTTAAATATCTCCTAAATAGCTTTTGTTTGGAAACATTTCAAATGTAGTATTCTATGTAGTTTCTACTTTTTATCAATAATCTATGTCCTTATTCTCAGCTGAAACTTATTTACCATTAATTTCATTAGCTGTCAGTTATTTTAACGATACAGATAAATAATCATACATTGCATCACTACATTTTCTCTAGATATAATAATAATTTGTCCATAACATTCAATATTATGATGGTTGTATATATTTTAAACTGGTAATTTTACCATTTTGTTATTCTAAAAAATCATTTAGTTGTCTTACGTAAATTGTATGATATTTTATATATTAATTTTTGTGCCGTAAATTCTTAAATGTCAGCTTACAATTTTGGTTATATTGTTATATGGTTTTATAACAATTATTGACCCTAATCTGTTGTGTCTTTTTTGTTTTGCTGGCACAGTGATCAAAATAAAATGGTTAAGATAAACACTTTTCTGTGCAAATTTGCTCATATTTGTTTAGTCATAAAACTGCTATTATCCTTTCTCTTAAACTCTCTTAATCATTTATTGTAAATAGTCTCTGTGAGAAAATTACATAGCTATATCTTCTTTTTAAAAAAAAGTATTTTAAAGTTCACAATTGTGGATCTCCCTGCCACATCATTTAATAAAGTTCTTGTACACAATGCACCGTGAAGGAATATTGATTCACGTATAAAAGCTCTATTACTAGCAATATTTATAACATATTCTTAAATAATACAGTCAATAAAACACATACAAGTGAACAATAATAACTCCCAAAATAAGCAGCAAACAAAATAGAATGTTGCTATGGTCAATAAAACTTAAATGGCTGGATAGACCTGTCATGTTTCAACTTTTCTTTTGTTTGCTTCTAGTTACTGTAAACATCTGAAAATCTAATTGAGTGGAGTAAGTATAGTTGAAATGGATGAATGAATGAATGTCTGGATACTAAACTCCAATATTTTTTTAAATTCAATTTATATACCGCCCTTTTCCCGAAGGACTCAGGGTGGTTTACAGGGCAAAATTAAAACAATACAATATAAAAATTAAAATTAAATTAAATCAATAGCCCCAAAATTTAAAATTAGAATTTAAAAACCTTAAAACCCCTCAGTCCAGGCCAGCTAACTCAAAAAGCCAGGTTTTTAGGTCCCGGCAAAACGAACAAAGGTCAGGGGCGATCCGGAGTTCCACCAGCAATTGATTCCATAGGGCAGGCACGCCCACAGAGAACGCCCTCCCCCTGGGGATCGCCCGCCGGCATTCCCTGACCGGCGGGACCCTGAGGAGGCCCTCCCTGTGGGAGCACAAAGGACGATGGGAAGTTGATGCTGGCAGCAGGTGCTCCCTGAGATAATCCGGACCCATGCCATTTAGGGCTTTATAGGTCATCACCAGCACCTTGAATCTTAAATTAAAGTTTTTTCTGCTTCTTTGCTGCTTGTTTGTTGGTGTCCAGATTTCTGCAGTCCAGACATAGTAGATCTATGCTAATAATTAGGTCTTACCTTGGCAAGAATATAAAACTGGGCAATTGCTGTTGAAAACGTATTCCAAAATAAACTCACCCAGAGAAAAGCTGTAGCTTGGTTTCCCCTCACTTCAATATGGCACTAACTCCAAATCAATTAGTCTACAGATTTTTTTTCCCTCTCAAGGACCTGCTTTTAAGTAAGGAGCTGAATCCATATTTTGTAATTTTTATTCATTCATAGATGGCCACTTCCAAGGGCTCAGAGAAGTTTACAAACAAATAAAATTAAATTTAAAAAATAAAATAAACAATAGTTCACCTACATGTCATCCATATCAAAACTCATTGAAAGAATGTAGTTTTTCAATTAAAATCTTAAAGATGACCAGAGTGGGGTCTATAATATGGGCTTTCTATGTCTCCTATGTCCTTGTTTTTCTCTCCTCCTGAAGAGTGAGAATTTTAAGTAGCTCCTCAGGGGATGCATACTTGGACATTGGGCTATCTTTGGGTAGGAAAGGAGATTATTTAAATCTTATTGTGCCAAGACAAGTAAGACTTCATAGGTGATATCCTTCATTTTGAACTGGACCTGGAAATCATTAGCAGCTAATGCAGCAACCAAAAAACAACTAAATCCAATCCTCCCTATTAGTAGCCAATCTGCTCCATTTTGGAACAATTGTAGTTTCCAAGTTGTTTTCAAGGGCAGCCCTATGTATAGCCTATTACAAGTGTAAGGTGATCGTGATGTGAGTTGCAATCATGATGGTTTTGCAAACCAAGAAATGCCAAACCTTGACACTCACCTGTTGTTTGGGTATCAACTATGAGTTAAGTAGGACACCGATCTCCTTTTAAACAAAGAAATAGTATGAATCCAGATTTATCACTTCTTTTATTTTGTACCTATCGGGATGAGACTTTTACTTTTTTCCAGATATTCCTGCTCTGAAAATGAACATGTATAATACCAGGTTTATAAAATAACTTTATTTTCTTTCACAATGGAGGGAAAGTAGTATTTTTATTAGAAAAATGATCACAAATATCTATCTAAGCATCAGAAGAACTGGATGGCTGACTTAAGAGATGGAAATTTTTACCTTGTTGGTTTAGTAATTATTGCTTTAAAAAACATGGCTGAGTTCATTCCACTTGGAATGACTATAATGAAAGCTTTATCAATTATTGCTTGCTGTTTCAAGTGAAGAAAGAACCGTAACAGCTTATTCTATGTATTATTATTATTATTATTATTATTATTATTTATTTATTTATTTATTTATTTATTTATTTATTTATTTATTTATTTATTTATTATTATTAATCGCACAGTCAGCCAAATGTTCAGACTGGACTTGGCATTATTGTCTACCTATCAAGTCCTTGAGGTGGCTGGATGGAGTCACTGAAGCAGTAGGTGTGAGCTTAAATGGACTCCAGAAGATGGTAGAGGACAGGAAGGCCTGGAGGAACATTGTCCATGGGGTCGCGATGGGTCGGACATGACTTCGCAACTAACAAAAACAAATCCTTACCTATTATCATCATCATCATCATCATCATCATCATCATCTGGCCTTTGGGGCATTATGTGCTCCACAAATCCCAGACCTCTCAAGAGGAGGAAGAAGAGAAGGAGAGATGCTACAGTTTATATATGAATAATTATGAAAGAGAAGCTGGCCATAATAGTACATTTTTCATTTTTTTTATCAGTGATTGCAATACATTCTTTCTGAGACTTGAAAATAATTCCAAACAAATGCATTGGGATTAATTGGTGCATTTAAAAACATGTACAGTGTGGTTGTATGTTTATATTCAAAACAAAAAGGAAAACAATTTATTTTGCATTAATCAAATTATTTGTCATACAAATTAATCTGTTCCAAAATAAATATTTGTGGAAGCTTCAAAGTCTTTTTGATTACCCCGAAGTTCTTTCAAAATCAGCTATTAAGAATCATAACAAAAATCATAAGGAGTTTTGTGCTCATACTATGTGGCCACATATAAAGATAACTTTTCCCACACCTTCTACAAATAATATTACTTCAGAACTGGCTGCAATGAGAGCAGTATAACAGAAATGCTAAGTGGGTTGATATTTATTAATTTATTTATTAATTTAATTTGTATACCACCCTTCTCCCGAAGGACTCAGGGCGGTGAACAGGGCAATACATATTAAAAGATAAAATACAAAAATTAAAAAAGATTAAACAAGGTGCCCACAAATAAGTTAAAACACATTAAAAGCAGGTTAAAACACATTAATAAAACCCAACCCCATCCCATCAGGATATAGCATATGAATCTCTCTCGCTCTCTGTGTAAGTATATGTATAATATAGAAACTTCAGCTTTAAGTAACCATACCTCCACTTGTAGAAAAAGCTGAAGCTGGATACTTCATAAGCTTTATTAGAAAATAATGGATGTAAACCCACTTACTAAACTGAAAAGGATTATTGAAATTCTGGGGGAAAATAGATAAAGGAATCATTTTTCACACTTTCTACTGCCATAAAGATTACAGTGAAACCTAGTTTTTACCCTATATCTCAAGTAACGTTGGAGAGATAGTTTTGGAAAAACTTCATTCTCTGAAGTCTTTTGGGAGATGAATTCTGCAGCTGTGAAAACATTTTCTGTTGGGCTTATATAAGATTTCAGATCTCATTCTCTAAACAAAGTAGATTCAGATGCTTGTTGATTTCTCAAGTTAGGAATGAATTTTGTGAAGATTGACATGAAATACAAGAGGTTCTTAAAGCATTATAATTATAGTAATTAAACATGAATAATTGTCAGAATTAATCATCTGCAAGCATTATCATATAGTTGAAATCTTGTAACTTAATGTTGTGTTGAATGAAGAGTAATGGCCAGCAAAGAACAACTAAGTTTGAAACAGGCAAAACCAGCTATGTAAAAAAGCATCATTGACAACAGAATAAATAAATAAGCAAAAAAACAAAACACCTCAGACCTTATTATATAAGCAGTAAAAAGAGAGATGTTATTAAGAAGTCAAGCCATTAGCAAGTTCAGTTCAGAGTCATTATTATTTAACTTTCTAGTTTGAATCTGTTTTTAATATGGAATAAATTATAGTCCTGGACGTAGGGAGGAAGGGAGACAAATGACATCTGTGTATTTGACAGAAATTATATAATTCATGACCTTTGTGAGTTGACTTCATGGTACATGTGAAATCATTGTGGATTATCTTGATTTTAACAAGAAAAAAAGAGAATAGAATCCCTATCTCTTGAGGGTAAGAATTTATCACTTCAAAACAACTGTTTTAGATAGTATGTTTTTAATGCATGAATACATGAGTAGCTGTTTTCCCCCCTCTGATAAACCAAAGAGTTCCAAGTAATCAACGGTCCTCAAGATGAACTGTAACTCCAAACATCCCCAGCTGCACAGATGCTGGGAATCATAACTCGGCACCATCTGGAATGTGACAGCTTCTGTACTGTATCTCTGTTCTAAGTGAGTGTTGAGCTGAGTTAATAACATTGTTAGTGTATGTCAGCCTTCCTATACGGGTACCCTCCAGATGTTTTGCTACTTCAATTCCCATAAGTTGTCAGAATGGCAAACTTTTTAAACATGATTTAGTAGCTATTTCCTTCTTGTTCTGTATTTTTAGAGATATTAGAAAAGTTTCTTTTTCTCAGTTTATGGACACCAAATGCTTTTCCATCAATGTAGAGTCAATAATAGCCATACATGAAATCTGACTTCATTATGATGAATATGTTTAATATCAAAACTGCAGATTTGCACAATATTGACTTAATCATGGACACTAAAAAGATTACAGTTCAGTGAACATTATATATTTTGTGCATATAAGGTCTTAAATTTCCATTTCAGGATCTGAAAATGCCATAGGTAATTTATGAAACATCTATCAATATGATAGAGATCTAAGGAATTATACTGTATGGTTTACAGACTGTACAGCATAAACCAAGTAGTGTTAGGACAGAATGATGGACTTGACCCAAACACATGTGATCAGATGCCTGCTAACTTTTTGCATATTTATAATGACATAGGGCAGACTAATATAATTAGTTTTCAAGCTAGATATCATCAAGTCAGCTTTTGGGGTTGCCCAGAAAAAACCGCTCATCATCTTGTTTTTTACTCTTACAAATTTTCAACCTCTTTGATCCAGTCCATCCACCTTGTCCATTTTCTTCTACTTGCATCAGACTTCCTAAGCATAGATTTTTTTAAAATCCATTGTCTGATCACACTACATGTTCAAAGTGTGTAATTTTTTTGGTTTTTTCATTGTGCCAAGGGAACAGTTGGACTTTATTTGGACAAGACTTGATTGATTGGTTCTTCTTACCATTTATAGTCTTCTTAGCAACCCTATCCAACTCTAACCCAGAGATCTATTTTCTTTGTCTTGCAGGTTGAGGGTTTTTCACAAGATACATTAATTTTTAAAGGACCAAATTATCCTTGTACAAATTATATTTAATACATCTGTAATCAACTTTTCTGTAGAAAATTTAACTCAGGAGGGTGGAATTAAAGATGAGAAATTGGAGAGGAGGATAACTATGCAAAAGTTGTTCGATGGAATTTCAAAGATGTATGCAATCCAGCTGGAGAGCTGCAAGAGAGCAATCTCAAATGGGAAAAATAGGTGGGAGAGAAAGAACAACGCACCATTACTCCATTGGCTGCTAAAATGAATTTCCTTCAATAATTGATCTAATTCATCCTTCATTTTAAATGTCCTAGCAGCTCCTGGTATTTTCATGAATACACATGATGCAAATATAGTATAACAAGAATCTGTGACAAATGGGAAAAAAAACCTATTACATAGGAATGTGAAGATTATGGGTGATGGCCTCCAGACAAGGCACTTGTGGATGTGTATTGCTAATTGAGTTGAGGCTGGCTTACATTTATTAACAGATACAACGTGCTGACTGAGCTTTTTTGCCTACACAGAAGCAATATTACTGAGTGAAGTGAAGCAGCTGCTCAACTCCTTTGCTTAGAAGCAGGGCACCTCTTTGCTTTGTGGAATAGTTTCCAAGAAATGCTACACTTGAATCAACAAAATAGGAACTCCTTCAAAGATCTGTAAGGTCCTACTGATTTGCATTATACTTGATTCAGAGTAGGAAGGATATGAGTATGAGAGCCACACACTTAAGTAAGGTTCTTATGGCTATATTCTAAACCTACAGCTACAGGGAGTATTTCATTCTCTAAGTGAGACCTGATGTAACTACTTCATAAATAAAATCCTTCCTATTGAAAAAAATACATTGAAAAGAGGATTCTAGATTCTTTTTTTTTCAAAATTCCCTAATCTATCTTCTTATATACAATTTGTAAGAGAAGATACTAAACACTCATTCAGTTGGGCAATTTATTTGGAGAAATATTTATTTGAAAATTGCTAAAATTAATAATGAATGAAAGAAAGCTGCTGAGCCATATGTTTGCTGTTGCAATTATAAATGCTGCCAGAGGTTATTCTTGGTGATAAATCTATGAAATATAAAACCTGAATTACTTAATTATTGATTCAACTGATAATTTTTCAGACTTGCAAGATTGATGTCAGGCTTGCAAGGTAGTCCAGACAAGAAGCCCACCTAGAGTACTAAGTCTATCTGTACTGTAAGGTTAACAGAACGTAAATCTCTTCCCTACCTCCCACTTTTAGTCCAAGAAACTAGAAATGGTTCCTTCTGAGACTTTCCATTCCCCCTCTCCCCCATTTTCCTTTGGCATGCTCAGTTGACTTTTGTCCAATCTGCAGCTCTTCCTCCTGTTTCCCAAATTCATTTCCACAAACCATTACAATAAGATGGAGAAAAACTGAAAAGAATACTACAATACTTTTTGTATAATCACTTTGTTTTTACAGATTCAGTTCTTTCAATAGCTTCATCTTCATTATAAGATTTCGGAGGAAAATAAATCAGATTTTCTGGTATACTTATTAGTCTTAACATGGATTATATTCTGCCATGACCTACATGATGAAAGGTTTTGGCTGTTGTCAGTGAAGCAAATATAAATTTCCTTCTATTCTCTTATCCATTTTATAATAGCTACCTGATTTCACGACTCTTTGTCTTTTCAGACATCTCTCTGTTCCTCTGGCTTATCTTTCTACATGTATGGATTTATCAATCTTTGTAAAACATTAAACAAATCTTTTCTGGTTTAAAAATTATTGCGAAGTTTCAATAATTTGTTTGAGGTGTTTTTTTTATTTGCACCACTTTTTTCAATAGAAGTACATATACTGATTTTTCCCAATTTCTAGCCATATTGTCTTGTTCCATATTTATAGACAAAGAACTGGTAGGACTTTATGAGACTGTTCAAAAATATCCTATAATACTTCAGTAACTTTGTCACCTGAAAACAGGGTTCTTACTGCTGAATGTCAAAAATAGACATGCTTTTATTTTTTTAACAACTGTTTTAGGAAATACATTTTCAAGTCCATAGTTTTTCTTGTACTGTAGATCTCTATAATACAGTTTGATATCTTGTTTCTTTTTCCCCACAACTTTAATCAGAACTTTTAAGGAATACTCAAAGCTGACTCTACCTTCACAAATAGATGTGTCTTAGGATAGGAGGATCTTAAGAAGTATGCTTGGAAGATGGATTCCGGGAGCCACTGAAGATTCAAGCTGCTGGAAAACAAAAACTAAACAGTTTTAGTTACAAATTCCTTCAAGAATATAAAGGCACTCAGCTTTCAGAAACATTATTCTGATTAAGTGTTTACCCACTGTTGCCCAGTTGTGATAAGTGGGAATTAATCATATTGTCATTTTTAGCTTTGAAAATATAAAATTAAGTCATGATTAAGATAATAAATATACAATGTCAGTAATATTTATGAATTTCTTGTTCACAGCTTTGATGTTGAAAATGGCCCTTCACCTGGTCGTAGCCCACTTGATCCTCAGGCTGGCTCTTCTTCAGGACTTGTGCTCCACACCACATTTCCAGGGCATAGCCAGCGTAGAGAGTCATTTCTTTATCGATCAGACAGTGACTATGACCTGTCACCAAAGACCATGTCACGGAATTCTTCTGTTCCAAGTGAACAGTAAGTAGATCTTTTATATCCTCAAATTTCTACTGAGCAGGCTGGAATTCTAGTTTCAACAGATCTGAAGGCAACGGATTGGAAAATGTTGATCTAGAATAATCCTGGGGCAACTTCTGAAAGGATGAATTTTCTCAGAAAAGTGAAAACAGGGTTTGCAAGCTGATAATATTAGAAAATTAGGTGTGTAATCATCCTGTGGGTAGTTGTTGCTATCAGCTCCATGAATATCATCATCAGGCAAACAGCAACAACCCCTTTCTAATAATAAATTCAGTACCTCTCATATCATTAGGGTTGAAGTGTAACAACAAAAAGAACAGAGAACAGAATATGCCGGCTTGAAAAAGGAAAGAAAGATGTTTGTATATTCTGTGGAATCCAAGGGAACATTCCCCTTCTGCCTGCCAAAACCACAACCCAATAAAGAATGAGCTTTTACTGGTCATCAGGACTTGGGAGAACAAGGAGTGGAATGACTGGGTAGCTGGAATTCTGGATTATTATTCAAGTCCAATGTTACCACTGTTGTTCCAGAAGTTAGAGTGCAACAAAACATTGTACTATATTCTTAGTTTCCAAGAATATATATAGTACAATGTTTTGTTGCACTCTAACTTCTGGAACAACAGTGGTAACATTGGACTTGAATAATCACAGTTTACATGAGGAACACCTGTATATTTTTATTTTTTGCATAGTTATTATCTAATTTTCCATATTGAAAATCCAGACAAATTGTGTTTAAATAACATTAAAAGCAGGGTATGTCAACAAAAGCCAGGAAATTCAAAGCTGGCCTTTTCTCATACTGTTATGCCCTTTTTCCGACTGAGAATTAGTATACAAACCTAACTGGAATTTCCTAGTCTTTATTGCCTTATGTTACAAGAAGAAAAAGATGATTTCTGCTTATATTATTTCATTTCTTTGGACATACATTCTGATTAGAGGACCATTTAAATGAGCAGCAATTTTTAATGGCCAAATAATACAGAAAACTACTACAGTGATAAAAATGGCTTTTAACAAGGCTGTTGCTATTTCAAAAGTTTGTGCCACATGATTACTGGGTCTGCTCATTTTGTACTTCATTCACGGTAATTCTTAGAGCAATGTCATCAGTGCATAATTCAATTAGGTGTTTTATTTTTTCAGTGGCTTCTTACACAGACTGATATTGATTTGAACTGAGAGGGACAACATGCCTAAGGTCACCCAGCTGGCTTATGTGTCTTTGGGGAGTTTGAACCTGGGTTTATACCAGGGGTAGGCAACCTCGGCTCTTTTATGACTCATGGACTTCAACTCCCAATTCTGGGAGTTGAAGTCCATGAGTCATAAAAGAGCCGAGGTTGCCTACCCCTGGTTTATACTATCACTTTATAATTATTATTTTTAAAAGTAAAAAAAACAGTAATTATTATTTTTATTAGTAAAAAAAACCACATCGTTCCAAATCAGCAACATATATTAAAATGAATCACTGGACTCACTTTGTTATTAAATAGGACATTTAGACAGAAAACGTTTCTATATTAAGGGTAAACAATTCCAAAATTTCTTGATTTAACTTGATAAAAAGTTTATCCATATATTTTAAATACTGTGCATGCTTGAAAACAATTTCCAAGGGGTACTTTAACATGCACAGAAATTGCAGCCTGTCACGCCCAAAACCAAGAGTGATATGTGGCAGTTCTTCCAAGCTGAGTTCTTCATTGCTTCATAGCTATAGACAAAATCTTGCCAAACTGGACTCTACTACCTGAGTCGACAATATAGTCTGTGAACTATTAGAGAGCGGCTGTTTCAGCCACTTTCTCTCACACATAACATCTGGGCTGAGTTGAGTTACCTCTTCCTTCTTTAGAAATCACCCCTTCCTCCTGGGAATCAAGCTCCTCACTACATTCCATCATAGAACCCAGCAACGATTTGGATGAGGGGATAGATGGGGAATTCATCAAATTTGCAGATGACACCAAGCTGGCAGGAATAGCCAACACTCCAGAAGACAGGCTTAAGATAGAAAAGGATCTTGACAGACTTGAACATTGGGCGCAATCTAACAAAATGAAATTCAGTGGTGAAAAAAGTAAGGTTTTACATTTAGGCAAGAAAAAAAATGTACAGATACAGTATAGGAGGTACCTTGCTCAATAGTATCAACTGTGAGAGGGATCTTGGAGTCCTAGTGGACAACCACTTAAATATGAGCCAGCAGTGTGCTGCAGCTGCCAAAAAAGCCAACACAGTGTTAGGCTGCATTAACAGAGGGATAGAATCAAGATCACATGGAGTGTTAATACTACTTTACAATGCCTTGGTAAGGCCACACTTGGAATACTGTATCCAGTTTTGGTCACCACAATGTAAAAAAGATGTTGAAACTCTGGAACGAGAACAGAGAAGAGCAACAAAGATGATTAGGGGACTGGAAGCTAAAACATATAAGGAACGGTTGCTGGAATTGGGTATGTCTAGTTTAATGAGGAGGAGGAGGAGGGAGGACATGATAGCAGTGTTCCAATATCTCAGGGGCTGCCACAAAGAAGAGGGAGTTAAGCTATTCTCCAAAGCACCTGAAGGCAGGACAAGAAGCAATGGATGGAAACTAACCAAAGAGAGAAGCAGCCTAGAACTAAGGAGAAATTTCCTGACAGTTAGAACAATTAATCAATGGAACCTGCCTGCAGAAGCTGTGAATGCTCCAACACTGGAAGTTTTTAAGAAGAGACTGGACAACCATTTATCTGAAATGATATAGGGTTTCCTGCCTGAGCAGGGGGTTGGAATAGAAGACCTCCAAGGTCCCTTCCAATATTATTATTATTATTATTATTATTATTATTATTATTATTATTATTATTATTATTATTATTATTATTATTATTATTATTAGACATGTCCTTTTCAGGCCTCATACAAGCTTGAATAAGGGCATTACTTTAAGGACCCACTTTAAAGAGGCAGCTGTTATAATCAATCAATTCATTAAAGCAGCAGTATCTTTTTCATGTGGAATGCTCAAAAAGGCATGCCTATATAAAAGTGGTACTGAATGCCCATTCTCATGCTTTCTGAGGTATGTCTTAAAATAATTTTTAAAGCATGCATAAACCTACTAAATACATAAAATGCTGAATATTTTTAATTTTTTTAAATACAAAGGAAGATGTACCCTGTACACTGAAAGTTGTCATTTCTAATACATATTAAGGAAACAGTCATATGCTGCGGAAAAATGTATATAGGATTAAGTGAAGAAATTCTTTTGAATTAGTCATAAAAAATAGTCAGAATGCAAATGGTAGAATCCTGAACAGCTCCAAATCTGGAGGAGAAAAAAAACTATACAGCAATAAAGGACATCATTTCTCATACTAATTTAAAAATCACTATTCATATGTTTGGTTGTATATCTTTATAATCTTAATTTGGACATGGACATGAACTTTACAGCCATTAAACTTAAAATTAGTCAACGTTTTAAAACAAGATGAACAGATATTGTGATGTTTCTTAGTTATACAGTTATTTTTCAAAATCTTCTAAAACAAATGCTCTTTTTTGTTTTCATTTTTTATTAGACATGGAGATGACCTGATAGTGACACCATTTGCACAGGTATGTTCCAAATATTGTAATACAGTCTCTACCACTAACAAGATTGAATTAAAATATTTGAGAACCAAAAGGAATGTGTAAATACTGTTTGTTGTTTCACTTAGACCTGCCCTCGAGATTCCTTCACCTGCCCACATTGTCCTTCTCAATTCCCCTAGGCCAGGGGTAGGCAACCTTAGCTCTTTTATGACTCGTGGACTTCAACTCCCAGAATTCCTGAGCCAGCTAGCCCTGCCCTAGTCACATTAGACTTCAAGGTCCTTAAATTCTCCACTCATTCTCTAAAACCCATTCTGAAAGCTTATCTGATAAGTTACAGTTGCTTTATGCCTCTAACAGCAGCTAAATCAGTTGTCAGATTATCTCATAATGTCAAGGGGAGAGATCTGTTGAAAAGCATTCCAAGTATTCAGAAATACAGCTTTCTTATGACCTCACAATAAAAGAAGTGGAAATTTCTATTTCAGTTTCTAGCTTCTGTATTTACTACATTAGCATTAAATTTATTCTACTGAAATCTGAGTAAATCTTTGCTTTCTTAATCTTGCCAGCTATGTTACGCTAAATTTACTTTCATTTTACTGCTCACAGTATTACTGTACTAAAACTATAAATATGGCTTTTTAAATTTTATTCATATTTACTTATTTGTATCTCACCTTTGGATGCGGTGGCTCAGTGAGTTAGGACGCTGAGCTTGTCGATCAGAAGGTCGGCAGTTTGGCATGTTGAGTGCTGTGTAACAGAGTGAGCACCTGTTACTCGTCCCAGCTTCTGCCAACCTAGCAGTTCGAAAGAATGTAAAAATGCAAGTAGAAAAATAGGGACCACCACGGTGGGAAGGTAACAGTGTTCCATGCACCTTTGGCGTCTAGTCATGCCAGCCACATGACCACGGAGACGTCCTCGGACAAGCGCTGGCTCTTTGGCTTTGAAACGGAGATGAGCACCGGCCCCTAGAGTCGGAAACGACTAGCACGCATGTGCGGGGGAACCTTTACCTTTTATTTACACACACACACACACACACACACACGATTATTTTTCTGATGTTGCTAAAGCAATTAAGTTTCTTTGTGTTTTGTTGCATTGCTGCTCTTTTCAAGACTGGCAGTAATTCCAGGGCCTATAGTCCTGTTTTAACTGATAAGCTATTAACAGCGTTTTATACTCACACATAAACTTCTATTCTGTTTTTTTCAGTTACTGTCTATTGTATACTTTCAAATCATTATTTATTGGTAATAAATAGACTGGGTTTTTTTATTTTCAAATGTGTGAATATAAAATTCAGTTACATATGTATTGTATAAATCTGGGCTGCAAAAATCTATATGGCCATTAGGTGGAAGCAAAGAATTATAATTTTTACTATCTCTTTGGTGCCATCTGGTGATTTTCCAGATTTTTGCAAACTAGATCTAATATTACGGATACGTATATAATGTGAGCTATAACATTGTTTAATCAATTTGAATAATATTAGTCCTTGTTATTATATGGATTTAAGCATAATTTTAAAAATGGAAACAAATTTGTTTTAATAAAAATAGTTTTGCTTAATTCTCTTCTGCTGACATTTGTGAGACCTAAGAACATCTGTATATTACATAATTCTACAATTTGAGTTTTTACAATGTATTATGTTATTCAGTGTACTCTTACATTTTAATAGGTCTTGGCAAGTTTGAGAAGTGTAAGAAATAATTTTACAATACTGACTAATCTGCAGGGAACATCAAACAAGTAAGCTACTTCTTTTCATTTTTCTTTTTAAATAGCTGTAGTAAACTTAAGGCCGTAAAACTATAAATTATCTATTCAGAAGTAGGTCCTATTTAAAATCAGTGAAAGTTACAATCCAAATATTCATTGGATTGAAATGCAAGCTAATTCCCAAAGCAGTTATTGTGAGTTTAGATTTGAATTGCAGAAAGATGATTATGGTTTTGGTCCTCATATACGAATGTCAAATTGGTTCATCTTGGTTTTTCATTTTTTCTATTGTCAGTTTATTCTATCTCTTATCTGCAACAACTTCTATCTTCTTTAAAAAAACAAATTCTTCATGAAAAATCATATATATTTCATCTACATTTCTCTTAATATATTTATTATGTTTAATATGTTATATTAAAAATAGTTTTTCCTAATATATTTTGTCTGTGTATGTATGTGTATATGTCTATATGTGTGTATGTGTATATGTATGTGTGTGTGTACATACACACACATATACATACACACTGTTCAATAATGATAATATTTGTACTGCAACTTTTGCTATTGTTAATCAGCAGATTTTGAAAATGCCCTGTCAATGGTCAAATATAACAGAAATTGTACAAACATCTGGTACAGCTTTTGGGGAAATCTGCTTAAGATTTAGAAAAACAAGCAGTTATCCTCATATAATTGGACCAATTTTACGGCACTTTTTGCAGCCACTGTATCATTAACCGAATCTGCAGTCATTAAGCAAATGCCACAGTTGTAAGTGCAAATTCATTCTTCTGAATGGACATTTTCCTCAGAAAAATGCAAAACGCAGTCTCGTGAAGGCAAAGTAGTTGCCACGCATGTAGAAATGTAGTCACGTGATTGGGGGGAAGTTGGTGCAATGGCCAGGAGTGCTTTTAGGAGCTGCAAAAGCATCTGTTCCACGCCTGTCATAATTTTAAATGGAAGTATTTGTAAGATGTTTGTTACTTTTTATTGTCCATTGTCCAGATAAGTTATTTAGCTCTCTGGTTTACTTAATCTTTATTTGAGGAAACTAGGTTTTTTTTCCCCTGGGGAATCTCATGAGGGCAAAATCAGAAGGATGATGCCTACATGTTTAAAAGTAGTACCATTGGTTTGTGTCAACTGATCAGATGTGTCAACTCTAATGCAAATGCATCCATCCTCTCCACATTTCCTCTCAGCTCATGAAAGTGTGCAGTATTATTTCAACTTTACATTCCTAAACAAGCAGTATGAAAGCTCTTGACACTGAATCTGGGTGACAGCTGCTTTTTGAGGCAAGCAGTTTGTGGGCATTGACTTGCCAGATTGGTAGGGGTTGTTTGAATGTTCCTCCACATAAAAAAGATGCACTTAGATGTTTTAGACTGCAGAAGAAGCGTTTCTCAACTTTAAGAGGAGTGGACTTCAGTTCCCAGAATTCCCCAGACAATATTGCTGACTGTGGCTTTCTGGGATTTAAAGTCCACACCTCTTAAAGTTGGCAAAGTTGAGATACACTAGCATGGATGAATCACCTCACTGACAGCTGATGTTATACGTACAAATGTTTACAAATTTGAATGGACGATACTATGTGGAGTATCCTCCATTCAAACTTGGTTTTAGCTGGCACCTCTAGCCTTCAGCTACCCATTACTCCTATAGAGTGGGCCTTTAGTCTATATTAATAGGGGAAAAAACTGCATTGTATTTATGGGCATCTCTGAATCCCAGCACAGCCATACAATAAACTTCAATTCATTCCTCTACAGGAGGTCTCCAGCAGCAAATCAGCTACCCATCTCCAAAGTAAACATTCAAGGTATGTGTTCTGTTAAGAGAAAAAATATTGCTTTGTTCCATTACAGGGCCTGTCCTGTACATTTACAAGTATCAAGCAGAGAAGTATCATTATACATTTTATAATAGATGTTTGCTAGGTCAGGCATAGGTTATTCAAGCTGTTTTGTCATTAGAGTTTCTATTTTGCAACACAACTGAATAGCACAGATGAAAAAGAACATTGATGAGGATGGCAACTTATGTGTGCAAAAAAAAAATGCCTAGAAGAAGAAAGGTATAGGAACAGACAGGAAGAGGATGGAGGAAATGATTCACTGTTGTAATGCAAAGAGTTCATTGTTGAAGACTTTACAGTAAAGGGGACACAAAAAAAGCAACTGTGAGCAACCTTTCCATTTAACAAAGGGATGGATTTCTTTGCTCAATAGGCTCTTTACAAAAACAATATGCCTAACTATTAATGGTATGTGTCAACTGAAATGCAACAATTCTTCACGCATAAGCCTTCTATGTCACTGCAACAATACCAGGAATAAATATTTCCTTTTTTGGTAATAATTTTATTAAAGACTATATTAATCACATAGAACTAAATCACTTTACATAGAATAAAAAACATATGAAAAAGAAAAAGAAAAATTGCATTAAAAAGGAAGAAATCTCTTTCCTCCCCAAGTGTAACCAAGTGTAACATTATTTTTTATTTTATTTTATTTTAATTCCATTTATATCCCGCCCTTCTCCGAAGACTCAGGGCGGCTTACAAGCTTAGCAGTAGCCTTCATTCTATGTATATGCCTGCTTATTAGGGCTTTCACACACACACCCCAAGCGGCATTATTACAAAGTCAGCTTAATTGCCCCCAACAATCTGGGTCCTCATTTTACCTACCTCAGAAGGATGGAAGGCTGAGTCAACCTTGAGCCTGGTGGGATGCGAACCTGCACTAATTGCAGGCAGCTGGTGTTACTTAAGGAGGCATTAGCCCACTGCTCCACCAAGGCTCTTTTACCATCTCTTAAAAAGAAAATAATCACCTCTTTTATCTCATATTCATCCATTCTCTGCACCATCTTCACTCCATCTTAATCAGAAAAAAATCCATTAAGGATTATCAGAAATGATAACATACTATTACAAATTACATTAATAAACCCACTTTTACATATCTCATTTTCTATTGAAACAAATTCCTCCATCTCATTTTTAAATAAACATTTTAAAGCATTGTCATACAATCCTAATTTTAAAAAATGCATTAAACATCACCAGAGATAAGATTGATTTATTCTAACACTGATCAAATAAGCCAATTTTATCTTCTTTCCTCTTTCTCTTAGCTTTCTTTAATCCTTTCAAATAATGCCTTAATATCTGCTTTCTTTTCATGCCCTCTTCATCTTTTCTCCCAGACTTATTAAGACTTCTGTCAAGCCTTTTTGTAAAACCAATATAAAATGGTTATCTACATCGTATTTTCCCTGTTTCTCACAAAACTGTTAACAACTTCAATGTCCGTGTGTACACTTGCCAGCCACTTGCGCGAACCATCCCTTCCCTCCCCTCACTGGTCTGCAAAGCCAGAAACGTTGAAGAACTCTGTCTTGGGTTTCTATTCCTAATTCAGAATTCCTCAGGAAAGCAGGGCTTATTCTAATATAAGAGTTACCTTAAGTTAAGATGGGTGGCCTATACACTTTACATGTAGTCCTATAAAATATACAGTTTTAGGCTAGACGTGTGCCGTTGTAATGGGATTTTTGTGCAGGGGTGCATCAGTAGGTAAAGGAAGAAAAACTGGGAGTAAATGCATGAGGGTGACATGGAATAGCAGTACTGCTTTCATCTCTCATTAATGCTGTCTCTTGGACAGAGCTGAAGTCAGCTGTCCCAGAAAGCAAAAGACACAAATTAAATCAGCAGTAAGAAAATACTTCATATGCTTATTTTTCTGTTCTTCATTTATACTAAGTGCTTTCAAAATTCAAAGTGGATAAGATATTTTCCTTCAAGAATTTTTTTTTAAAATCCCATTTATATCCCGCCCTTCTCCGAAGACTCAGGGCGGCTTACAATTTAAGCACAAACCAATGTGCTTTGTATCTGACTGACCAAAATGTTCCATTTGTAATGCAATTGTCCCACACATATGAAGGTGAATCCCATTGCAAGCCTGAGGTGAATCCCATTGCAAGCCTGAATTCTAGACACAATGGGGCAGTTGTCTCAAGCAAAATATTTTTGGTGTTATGAGTAGGCACAAATTCTTAGTTATTCAATTTGTTATTGTGTGGATTTTACTGATAAGGATAGGGAGACTCAGGAATTCTGACCATTACAGAATAATTGGATTGGCATTAGATTTGACATAGCTGAGATAGATGGAAAATGTGCAAATATCATTTCTCTTTTAGGCTGCCATATTTATTTTGCCACCCTTGTTCCATTAAATTCAACTGGAAAATAGATCTTAGTCTAAATTATTTTGAAGAAAACTTCTGAGTAAGTGTATATCAAGTTGCAGTTAGTCAAATTATTGAATAGCAGTGATGATGAGTCTTTGGTTTATATTTAGTCTTCCAGGATCTTGTGGCGTTCAGATCACTCTTACCTCTACTTTTTGTCTAAAAGTGGTATAGGTTGGACTGAGAGTGACTGGCCCACAGTCACCCAATAAATTTCCACCATATTGCCATAAATAATATGCCAATAACAGAAGCAATGTTATGCCTAACTGAATAGTACACATTGATTCAATGTCAATGCAACCAGTTGTAATAAGTGATTTTTTAAATATTTCTGTAGTTATAATAAGGTCCCAACATGAAATGTAAAAAAAAGTAAGCATCATATGCTGCTTAAGTATTTGGCATACATTATATCTTATCCAGTTATTAGTTCGATGTGAATTATTGTTTTTAACTCTTATTATTTTAGGAATAATATACTGTTTTTCTAATTTGAAATACAATCCTTTATTTTGTGCACATTTCTCCTGTATGGAGAGTGAAATATATTTTGATGTAATTTATAGAATATAAAGAATGTGATTTCCTATCTCTTAGTAACAAAGCTCGTGCTCCATATACTGCACTATTATTCTTTGATTCATAGCACTGATGCAGTAAATTAAAAATCTGATTTATTTTCTGCAAAGAGACATGCAAAACTCCTAAAGCTAAAATAGAAAAATATGCAACAGACTTCATTCAACATTTTCAGTTTAAGTTAAGGGAATATATCTGATTCTAAGATCAGTTTAGCATGGTAAATAAATAGCATTCAGTCAGCACTTTCTTAAAAGATTATCTAGAATTACTTTTGCCCACTGTGAACTTCTGACATTAAAGGACTACATTTTTTAGAGTTGTAAACACTTCACTTTTACTGTATTTTATGAGACTGAACTTTTAATGTTACATTAATATTATGGTCACCATGTTGTCATTCTGGCTAAGAGAAATTTGGCTTTCTTGTGTCTATATATTGAAACCAAGTTTGAAGCTAACTTACAGCTTTTTCCACTGCTATACCAGTTACTGAACTAAATTTTCTTTAAGCATCTGTTCAGTCTTATTTAACATACTGGCTTCATCCTTAAACCTACAAGAGAACAAAAATATTACATATACAGACCCAGGTGCTCACACGCACACTTCTAGTAATACATCCTGTGTTGTTGTTTTTTAAAAAAAACCCACTGAAGTTGTTACCCTTTATTTTGTTTCAATTACAGACCATAGGAACACACAGAAATGTGTTCATTAATTAAAAAGGTTATTGTGAGATCATAAAGGCAAGTATTGGACAAATAAACAAATAGAGACTGTGGGAACATGAATTCTGCAATTGCATAATAAACAGTTATTTCAAGTGGAGTACTGTGTACTGTTAAGGATGTAAAGCTGAGAT
Source organism: Vipera berus (assembly GCF_964194415.1). Classification (NCBI taxonomy): domain Eukaryota; kingdom Metazoa; phylum Chordata; class Lepidosauria; order Squamata; family Viperidae; genus Vipera; species Vipera berus. The sequence continues at coordinate 70,673,488 of NC_138204.1, forward strand.
TAAGAAGGCCACGCTGAAACCCTTAAGGTAAATCTTTGTCAATGACCTCGCTGAATGACATCCAGCCACTATCTCTCAGTAAATTTGTTAAGAGATTAGGGTTGGGGGAGTTAGGATGGAATATAAGATCTCTCTCTCTCTCTCTCTCTCTCTCTCTCTCTCTCTCTCTCTCTGTGTGTGTGTGTGTGTGTGTTTTGCACATCCAGATGTATTTATTAATACAAGTTGTTGCACTATTACATTTTGAAATTCAAAACGGTGAAGTATTACACTCTTCCATAGTAGGTTCTTTTGGAAGTAGCTTTAAAAACAAACAAAATATTACACATTTATGAAAACAAAAACATTTTTTGATATTGAATTATGTTTTACACTCAAATGGCATCTTCTAGGAGCATTGGAAAGTGAAAAATCACTTGCGTGAATACCATTATGAAAACTGCATAATTTGAAGGCATCTTTACCTTATTGGAGATAAAACAAAAACTATTTTTTGAAAAAAAGAGAGAATCCGGTATTAGCTAAAAACTGAATCACAACTCTGGATTACAAGCTACTGGATAGAGTGTTATTTTCCCTATTATTTATAGAAAACCAGCATTGGAAGGATCTTTTTGATTTTAGATAAAATAGGAGCAGATGCAGTTCTTAAAGACTTTGAAAAATTGGTTGTTAGGAAAATTTGGGAGTAGGCAGGCAGGCCGGTAAGAAGTGCCATGGTGGGACATATGCAGCAGTGTCAGCTGAGGGGAAGGACATTTTAATTAGTAGATCAAAGGCAGATGGAATAAGCCTCCAGGTTTGGTTTGTATGTACTGGCTGGAAATAATTTAGAAACTTTGGAATGCAACTATCTTATTTCCATCTTGAAGCTAGACATTTTCTGTTCTGTGTATATTCCCATATGTTTTGTATCCCTTTACCATTATCTAAGCCAGGGGTGTCAAACAGCTGGCCTATGGGCCAGATGCGTCATCCGAAAGCTGCGCCCACCCCATTGCCGGCAACAGCGAAAAGGCTCCGATACGTTGCACGATGTCACGTGACGTCGCAAGTTTGACATGTCTGATCTAAGCTCTTTGAATGTCTTTACATGAAAAATATGTACAGGTTCACGTTTTAGATCATTGTGTTTTTGTGTACAAAATATCTAAAAGGTGAATAGTTTAATTGTCAATTAGCTACCACAACCATTCAAACTATTCATACAGACTTCTGTAAAGCATTCTCAAAATTGCCATAAGATGTTTAGCTTTGGCAATAGAATCTTCTGGATAATTTACAATAGACAGATTAAATAAATTAACCATGGGACACTGGTACCATTGCCCATAATCTGATAAAACCCCTGAAAATTTTCTGACCTGGCTTAGGGAGTAAGTAATAATGCTTAATAATAATAATAATAATAATAATAATAATAATAATAATAATAATAATAATAATAATAATAATAATAATAATAATAATAATAATAATAATAATTTAATTTCTATACCGCCCTTCTCTCGGAGGACTCAGGGCGGTTTACAGGGAAATAAATACAATAAAAATACAATGTACAAAAGTTAAGAAAGAATTAAATGTTGTAGCCCAATTACAGTAAAAATCAATAAAATTAATATTAAAATGCCCCAAACCCATCAGACCAGGCCGGCTTGTTCAAATAAATAAGTTTTTAAGTCACGGCGGAAGGAGCGAAGGTGAGGAGCCATCCGGAGCTCAACCGGTAAACGGTTCCAAAGGTCTGGCACGCCCACAGAGAACGCCCTCTCCCTGGGGGTCGCCAGTCGACACTCTCTGACCGACGGCACCCTGAGGAGGCCCTCTCTGTGGGAGCGCACTGGACGAAGGGAAGTTGATGCCGGCAGCAGGTGCTCCCGTACGTAATCCGGACCCATGCCATTTAGGGCTTTATAGGTCATCACCAGCACCTTGAATCTCACCCGGAGGGCAACCGGAAGCCAATGCAGCTCGCGGAGTAGAAGTGTTACATGGGAGTATCGGGAAACCCCCACCACCACTCGCGTGGCTGCATTCTGCACCAGCTGAAGCCTCCGAGTAGTCCTCAAGGGCAGCCCCATGTAGAGAGCATTGCAGTAGTCTAAACGAGAGGTCACGAGCGCATGAGTGTACGCAAGGCATCCCGGTCCAGATAGGGCCGCAACTGGTGCACCAGGCGAACCTGGGCAAAGGCCCCCCTAGTCACAGCTCCTATATGATCTTCCAAGGAGAGCTGCGAATCTAGGAGGACACCCAAGTTGCGAGCCCTATCTACAGGGGGTAATAACTCACCCCCCATAATTAGAGGTGGAATAATCTGAATTTCCCGAGATGCCGGCACGCACAACCACTCAGTCTTGTCGGGATTGAGCCGAAGCCTGTTCCTCCCCATCCAGACCCGAACCGCCTCCAGGCAACGGGACATCACATTGAGGGCATCACTGGGGTGGTTTGGGGAAGAGATGAAAAGCTGGGTATCATCAGCATATTGATGATACCCAACCCCAAAACCACGAATGATCTCACCCAGTGGCTTCATATAGATGTTGAACAGGAGAGGCGAGAGGACCGACCCCTGAGGGACTCCACAAACGAGAGGCCTCGAGGCCGACCTCTGCCCTCCTGACAACACCGACTGCGAACGTCCCAGGAGGTAGGAGGAGAACCACTGCAAGACAGTGCCTCCCACTCCCAACCCCCTGAGACGCCGCAGTAAGATACCATGGTCGATGGTATCGAAAGCCGCTGAGAGGTCTAATACGACTAGGACAGAGGAACAACCCCTGTCCCGAGCCCGCCAGAGATCATTCACCAGTGCGACCAATGCCGTCTCCGTGCTGTACCCGGGCCTGAAGCCCGATTGGTACGGGTCCAGATAATCAGCTTCCTCCAGGAACAAAGGGAGCTGATGCGCCACCACGCTCTCAACAACCTTCGCAAGAAAGCGAAGGTTGGAGACCGGACGATAGTTGTTTACAACAGCTGGGTCCAGGGCAGGCTTCTTGAGGAGGGGTCTCACCACCGCCTCCTTCAAGGCAGCGGGAAAGCTACCCTCACTCAAAGAAGCAGTTATCACTGCCTGGAGCCAGCCTCGTGTCCCCTCCCGAGCCACATCACGTGGTGGAGCTCAGCTTCCCCATAATCCTGTCCACATCTTCCAGAGTCACAGGATCGAACTCCTCCCAGATGACATCACCAAGACCGCCCATGTCCTCACCATCAGACTCTGCCCAGTCGGAGTCCAAACCGGTCTGGATCTGAGCGATTTTGTCCAACAGATGTTGGCTAAACTCTTCGGCATGACCCTGCAAGGGCTCCTCCCTCACCTCCTGATTAAGGAGGGAGCGGGTCACCCTAAACAGGGCGGCCGGGCGATTATCTGCGGACGCGATGAGGGTAGCAAAGTAATTAGACCTTGCCGTCCTCATCGCCGCAAGATAAGACCTCGTAGAGGATCTTAGTCGCAATCGGTCGGATTCAGACCGGCTGGATCTCCAACAGCTCTCTAGGCCCCGTCTCCAACGCTTCATCTCCCGGAGCTCTGCAAAGAACCATGGAGCCCACTGGGATCTGCACCGGGTCAGGGGCCGCATGGGTACAACTCGGTTGAGTGCCTCCGTGGCTGCCTTTTCCCAGGCTTCCACTAGGGCCTCAGCCGAGCTGTGAGCGAGGGCGGCAGGTGGGGACCCAAGCGCCACCTGGAACCGCTCAGGGTCCATTAAGCACCTAGGGCGGAACCATCTCGTTGATTCAACGACCCCACGACGGGGAGTGGCAAAACGGAAGACCAGCCGCAGGAGATGATGATCGGTCCATGACAGGGGCATAACAATTGGGGAACCCCCACCCAGATCATCTAACCACCATCCAGATAGGAAAACCAAATCGAGTGTGTGACCTCCCCCATGAGTCGGGCCCTGAATTACTTGCATCAGGTCCATGGCCATCATGGAAGCCATGAACTCCCGAGCTAACTCAGATGATCCCCCCAGGGATGGTAGATTGAAGTCACCCAAAATCATAAATTTGGGGAACTCAATCACCAAACCCAAGAGGATGTCGAGAAGCTCAGGCAGGGCTGAGATGTAAATAAGTTGTAGTACTTCCACATAAGCAGTTTATCCTGTTTGGGAATATGGTCAGATGCTGTTTTCTCTCATGACATCAGATGGTTTTGAGAGCTGCTTTTCTTTGTATTGCTGACTTTATGCATTAACTATTGTCTCATTGGTGGGGATTCATCTGCCTCCTGGATTGGAACAGTCAGTATTGTCTCTTAGCAAGTTTCACCATCCTACTCCTGAATTATTTAGAATTTCACTCACCCCTCCACCATTTCAGTACCTTAGCAATATGAAAGTCTGATTACTGGTAGGGAGGTGGGGAGAATCTGATTACAAAATTGCCAGCATGCTATGATTTCACTTTCACAATTAACCATGAACAATGATTTGAAATGCAACATAGGAATGGTGCTTTGATTGCTGAGATAGCTTTGAAGAATTCCAATCATTTCTTTTTTTTTCCAACAAGCTTCTCAGTTTGTTTTTTCAGAGTATCAGTGAAATACACCCAAGGGCATGTACTGGAAAATGTGAGTTGGTGATTGCTAGCAATGGATTTTATTTCTTTTTGGTGTTATGGAAAGCAAGAGACTTCAGGGTTGCTGTCAAAGTGCTTTCCAGTTTATTGGGCAGGGGTGGGATTCAGCCAGTTCTCATCACTTCGGCAGAACCAGTAGCTAATTTTTTCTTGCCCAGGCCCAGAATGGACTTCCGGAAACAGCATCCACACAGAGAACCGGTTGTTCACATATTTGAATCCCACCACTGGTATTGGGGAATGAAAACATTGGAAGTATGGAAATGTTCTTGGTCCTGTCAATACCAATATCAATAAAGGACTGCCAAACCTCTTTCAGCAATCACTAGAAAAGGAAGCCAACGCAGATAGGAATTCCAGGGCACAGATTTTTGCTCTGTAGGTTTACCGTATGGTTAAAAACTAATTGGGCCGTTAGTATAGAATTCCTGTCACTGCTAATGAAATCAGATTCAAACCTTTTTGCATCTTTTTCTGGTCTCATGCTCGGGTTTACTTCTGATCTTGCTAGAACTAATTCTCACAAAGACTTCCTAAATTTGTATTGGTTTTCTTGCACAATGATGTCATGAGATATACATCAAGTCCCTTTCAGTTTAGATGCAAGCACATCTTTCAGTACTAGTCAGGTCTCAGATCACATGGAGACCTTTCAGGTCAATGTGAGCAATCAAATCAAAGAGACAAAGGAGAGCTGTGTATACATTACCTCTTTTTCTAACTGTGAGCTCTTCGTGTATTAATGTGGACTCTGAAAAGAGAAGTGTAATTGAGGCAGAAGGGACTATTCTGTCACCAACAAATAATAACATGCACCATAGTTTGTTATCTAGCCCTATTTTTTTCTTAATATAAATGTAATGTTTGTGTTATTATTTGTAATGAAACTGGATGATGCAGACAGCTGGAACCAGCAGACATGTAAGCTGTCGTTCTCTGCCACAAGTCAGTAAAAGTAATCTTTATAATGCAACAAAGTATTGAGAAAAATAAATTAATAGTTCTAAAATCTGCAGAGATAAAAGTTATTTGGTTTATGCCAGTGCATCTTCAGATTCTGTCCTGCCACATGGCTAAGAGTGAATTGACTAATGTTTCAAAGATACTGCTTACAACCTAAATGTTATTTCCTGCATTGCAGATGTAGTTCATTCCCACAGCAAATCCACTTCTCATTTTCCTATTGCTTAGAAACAAGCTTCCCCCTGAAAGTTGGAGTCATGCATCTTAGTAAGTATTTCAGTTATGCTATTGACGTCAATGCAGTCATTAAATAGATTGTCTGCCCTCCTGACAGTAAGCTTATGCCGAAGACCTAGAGGCAGACACATTTTAAAAGAGGAACATCAGGTTTTCTTTCAGCAATTTGAGAGACTAAGGAGGGGGGATTCTTTCTTAGTATTTCTGCACAATTTCTCTGCATTTCAAAATTGCACTGCTGGGAATCACTGGTAGGCTCAGATTTTGCTGTTCAATTCCTAGATTCACAAGCAATTCTAAATGAGTGGCTCAAGAATTACTTCTTATGTTCAACTTCAACTGGGAAATACCACAAATTTTACATCTTGGGGTACATTTATCTTGTATGCATCGTGCAATTTTAATCGGCTAAACCTTTTTAGCCGTTGACTTCAAACCTTCTGGGATTGATTTCATGAGCCTATTAAAAAATAGCTGCCGTGTCTCCTGTGGGCTCTGAAGACATGTCAGCCAATCATGTAGCCATAGCAACCAATGTAAACTGTTCCCCCTCAGCCACACCTGTGAACTTTCATGTTAGACATTCCACACGTGCTACACTCATCATGTGCTCTGCCATTCCATCCAGTCCAAATGCCATCTATGGCAGCTGAGCAAGTTATGATGATGTCAGTGGGACTCCCCAAGAGTAGTCAAGGAACCCTTCTGAGGTTCCAGGAGGAGGGAGGGGACTTTTTCCGGGTGAATTACTGACAGATTCATTCATTATCCTGACCAGTTGCAGTCGAGAGCTTCCCATCTTCTGTCTTGCACAGTAAAGGATATGCAGCTGTCCGAAACTGACAGATCAGATTTTTCTTTAAAAAGGCTATTAAAGGTTCACAGCTGAGGATATATGGCAGCTATAAATATGTGGCAGACAACTTTTCCCTTTGATGGAACAATCAGGTATGTTTAAGAGAAAATTAGATAATTTTCCAGTGTTTTCTTATTGGTTGCTTTTTGTTAGGTTTAGAAATATTCTTCCTACCTTGTTATTATAGCTTTTCTCAATCTTCACTAATTAACCTGAAGCACTCTAAATATTTCTCTATAATCCATATTTTAGGTTCATAAAACTGATATTCGACCTGCTTCACAGAAAAAGAAAAGTTTATGTAGATAAACTCAGCTTGAACGACAATTGCAATTTTAAATAAGTGTGCTTTATTACATTTGAAATAGTACAGTTCTGATTTGGGGGATGATTTCTATAATTTTCATTTTCATTTCCTCATCCAATTTCATTTGTTTCTGTAATACAATATTGTTTAAAACATCATGGTCCTGCCTTGAATCATTCCAGCAAGCTTTCCTGATTTCACAGATTTACGTCAACTGAGAATGGGAAAGATAAAACCTAAGTCTACACAAGGTTGTGGATACATTTTATGTAATGAAGATTTGCACATATTGAAGAATTAATAAATCAAAATTTAAGCTGTGTGCAACTTCAAAATATCATATTTATACAGTATTTTGCAGCTGAGCTTTGGAAAATGTGTTCCCACTCAAAAATAATTCAGGAATCAAGAAAGCATATGGCAACAATTATTACTAAGTCTTTTATTAACTTTTGTTCTTATAGAACCTATGCCATGTCTTATGCTAATGTCAGTGATTGTAAGAAATGTCCAGGAAAAGACTAGAAACCATAACATGAAACCATTATGGAAACATTAAGAAATTTTAAGGCAAGTCAGAGAATTCAAAAAATGGAATGTTAGTACTCTTTTCCATGCTGTACTGCTTTCCAGGATAATCCTTAATAGGAAAAATAATTTTTCATTTGCCTTACTAAGCTGTTTGATAGGAACTTTTATTTTTATTTTTTGCCAAGTGTGTAAGTTACATAAAAACTTTTTGCCAAGCGTATAAGCTTACATGCTAATCCTATAACGAATCTTAGGGTAATTCAGGTAATAACTACAAGGGAAATGAATTAAAGTCAGGAATAATAATAATAATAATAATAATAATAATAATAATAATAATAATAATAATAATAATAATAATAATAATAATAATAATAATATAATATAAAAGTCATAAACATAATCAGTCAAATGGCTGTAGTTAGAACTATGAACACCTCTTAATCATGTACTCATATATTTTGTTAATACTTAAAAAACACAAATTATAATTTGAATTGATATTACATTATATCATGCTTAAAGTCTTCAAAACAAAGTATTTTAATATTTAATGATATTGACTTCTTTGTTTTAGTCACCACAAAATATACTTATGTATGATTTATACAAATAGAAATATTTGCAGTCTATAGAAAACATAAGCCATAAATATTAATTCCTCATTAACTTAGAATTCCAATCAAGTGTCTAAATAACAGCTATTCTGATGATGTTCTCATTGGATTTAAAATAATTATCTTTCCTTGTTCAGTTAGGAGCTATTAGGATGTTTCTGAGAAACAGGTTTAATTCTGTCAATTGGAATTTAGTCTCAAGTCTGTTTAGAATGGTGAACTTAAACATAAAAAAATAACTTTTAATCATTTTCATCTTTTGGATTAATTTTCCATGATTTAAATAAAATTGAAGGGTTTAGTATTGAAATAAATTCCATTACTCTCCTGCAAAATACTTCATCTCTGCTATTTTTACCTACAAAAAATAAAATAAAAATAAAACCTCAGTTGTAGTCAAACACGTTTTATTGTGAGAAGTTGCTGTAAGAAATATTTAAAAATCAGAGGTATCAAAGCCTTTTTTAAATAATGCACTAATAAATGCATTTATAAAAAATCAAAACCCTGGATCAAAAAGTAGGGGCAGATCTTTTTTCCCCAATATTATTCTTGTTATGATTAGTAATGTCCCTTTCCTTATTTTGAATATGTATATTTCTAAAGCTTAGGCTATAGGCAGATATTGAAAGTTATGTCATACAGTTTCTAACTCATGATTCTAAGGACATATTCACTATCCTCACTTTCAAAGTCTTGAAGTAGTCCGAAGGTGACGAGTGATGGCTGATTCTGGACAACTTGAAATCTTGAAATTAAGGAATGAATATAATTGCTCCGCTCCAAGCTGTTACAGATATAGCAAAAATCTTGGTACCCTCCCCCCCCATTTCACTAAAAAGAGAAAGGGGCATAGCTGGGTTCTTTGCTGGCTTTTGACCCCTGCAGATCTTAAGCTCAAAAACCAGAAAAGAAAGAGAGGTACAAGTTCTTTCCAACTGGGAAACTGAGCCACACAGCATCCCAAAGAATAATAAGATGGAAATAAATCAAGTCCGTTCCCTAACACCTTGAAGATTGTGGGGGCCCAGAGGTTTAAAGTGCTTATTTCAAAGTGCCTACAAGTAAATTGCTGTCTCAAATGGATGTACAATTAACATCTTCCTTTCTATAAAAAGAAACAACCCTGTGTAAGTCTTAAATAGCTGTGATTCTTAAAAAAGTTATAACAACTATTTAGAAAATTGGTTTGTTTTTCTTCTTCAAAAAAATGTAGCAGTAAAAGCCATTTAACAGTTATGGCTAAATCAGGTATAAATCCTCAGTGATATCCATCACTATTATTTATTTATTATTTATTTATTAATTCGGTTTATATACCGCCCTACTCCCAAAGGACTCAGGGCGGTTTACAAGGCAAAATTTAAAAACAATACAATATAAAATTAAAATAAAATAAAATTAAGTCTAGCCCCAAAAAATTAAAATCACAATTTAAAAACATTAAAACCCTTCAGTCCAGACCAAATAGCTCAAAGAGCCAGGTTTTTAGGTCCCGGCGAAATGAACGAAGGTCGGGGGCAGTCCGGAGTTCCGTTGGCAGTTGATTCCATTATCCTTACACTGAGTTATATTTTTTCCTTCTTAACTCTTTCATGGAGGATGGGAAACATTTGTGGGCTGCATGGGTTTAATAAATGGAAACACAACTGAGCTAAAGCTGAATTCTTGTTGATAGATGGTTCAGGTAGTTTATGGAAATGGCATTTGGTCTCTTCTAGACTGACAATGGTCCCGTTCATGCTGGGAGACACTTTAGATTTATTATGCTTGTATTTTATTCAGCAGGGTAGTATTCTGTGTCCCAAATAAGTTACTGGGTATATCAAGATTACCATGTCAAGAAATAGCTCTTGTTTACATAAAAAGGGGGATGGCAAATAGATTTTAGAAAGCCATTAGCCATGCTTCGGGTACCCATTCTAAGTCAGGCATTGCTAGAGCATACCTGCTACTATTTCTGACCACTAGTCTTATCAGTTGGTGATTATGAGTAATTCAAGCAACATTTGGGGACCATCATTTTAATAGGATATAGTACATTTACATTGTCTTTTCTACCTACCTGTTATAATATTGTTGAAGGTGGTGAACAATACATAAATCAGATAAGAGTCCAAAAGGGTGCAAAAACTATCAAGTCATGTTGCAAGAAGTAGTTTGCCAAAATATTAGGCATAAATTATTTCAATGGATAGAAATTATGTACCAGGGTGAACAGAAAAATAGCTGGACTGAGAATAGTCTTTGATTTAGCCTTGAATTATGACTAAGTGAAGCCTTATGTTCCTCTATTCAGTATTTTACTTCATTCCAAGGGCCAACAAGTAAATGGTGCTGCTTAGAAGAAGATATACTCCTGATAGACCTCTTGTCTTCCCCTGCAATTCAACACTCCACAGATACTGGTTATTTTGCAGACCAAATAGATAGCCTTAAACACCTTGTCTCTATAGGACTCTGAAGTGTATTTGTGAATACTGTATAGGGAGGATATAGGGAGGAAAAGGCAAAGGAAAACCCTCTTATAAACACACTTCTGTAGTATGTGATCTATAATATGTAAAATGAATAGTTTTTCATATAATCATAGGCATTCCTCCTCTGGGCTACAAATATCCATATTACAACATTCTGTATCTTGTTGCTGTCATCTCATGATCCTCTCAGATTTTGTAGGCCATATATGCTATGCCTACATACAGACATGTATGCATACATACCCATTCTGTTTTTCCCTCTTTTGAGTGACATATATAAACCACACAAAAGAAGAAATAAAGAAGCCAAAGTGATGATAAAATAAAGGACTATTTCACACCAACACAATTATTCCTCACTACATCTCTTCATACATTTGCCTTTTGTTCTTTAAACTTCTCATCACCTCTTTTCTGAGGACCTCATCAGCTCCACTAAACTAGGACTTTCTTGGTTTTCCTTTCTATTGCCCATTTCTTCTTTCATTTGATAGTTATTCCTCATAACAGACCACATATATGTCCTTCTACCAGTATTTACTCAACTGCCCAGCATAAAACTATACTGTACTTATCAAATTTTGCTAATTTCCTCCTTTTCTTCCCTTTCAATCAGACTTCTTTCAACTACTTTCCCAGGCACACTTAACAAATTAATCCTCCATAGATTCTGCTTTACTTCTTGCTACCTTTCCTTTTGCATAAGAAAACCATAACGACATTCTTCCAATCATCAGGTACAGATGCTGTCTTCACACACACATGAAGCAGGTCAGACAGCTATTCCATAAACAAGCCATATCCATATTTTAACACCTTTTAGTTGTGTTTTTCTCATATTTCAACATTCTTTTATCTTTTTTGGGGGGACATTAGCTTTTACAGAATTTATTTTTCTCTTTTTGGGGGATGCTAACATTTCCAGAATTTATACTGGTACCATAATTTCCATACAGGTCTTTGAAATACCCTTTCCAGCATTTACTTACTTCACTTTCATCCATATTATTTCAATCCAATTCCACACATTTTGGGGAGTTTGTTTAGCCCTTTCATTCACTTCTGAATTTTTTTTTAAAAAAGAAATCAATGAAATCTTAATTATTCCTTGCTCTCTAACTAACTTCTGCCTATGCACATTACACAAAATATTTCTCTCATCCTCACTTTTTGGAGAATCATTTTCATACATACATTTTTTTTACATCCAAAGCCAGTTCATCCTCACACCAAACTTCTTTTTCATACTAGTCTCAGGCATAACTGAACTTACTTTCCTGGCACTCTGAAATATATATATATAAGTTTGCCTAATCCATATATCATGCATTTTAAAAAAGCAGATAATCAGCAATATTCATTCTTATTCATTTTAGAGTCTCTGAATGGCTCAATTATTTTTTTCTGAATTCTCATTTTATTTGCAGTCATTCATTTGTGTTACCTACCAAAATAATTTCTCCCTTAGACTGTACTCATTCAGAATGTAGCACACTTATTCCAGACACATCTGATTTTTTCATTATTATTCTAGAATGTAAATTTCACCTATCACTAGGCTGTGGATTTCTATTTTCACATGCATCTACAACAATCTAGATGACACCCATTCAAATGTTTTGTCATACATTTTAGCTCTTTGATTCAGAATTAAGGCTACATCCTCATTTTCCTACATATATTCATTGTCTACTCAGGATTAAAAGACTGTCTATCAATCATAACTTTGGTCAATAGAAGCTTTCATTTAATACTTTTTACTCTGAGAAGGAAAGTGTGAATTAGTCTACCATTTTTAGTTATGCCCATGCCAAGAGATAAGGATGTTCTGTTCAGTTTTGGCATATTCTGTTCATGAAAGCATGATCACAGTCAAAGTCCAGTTTTATCTCATGCATGCTGTCTATTTTATGCAGGTTCAAATCTTGCAGCCATCATACTATTTATTTATTCAATTTCTATAGTCACCCATCTCAGCCAGTGATTCTAGGTGGCTTACAGTTCAAAAACATATTCTACAAATAAAACAAAAACATTTTAAAACAATAGCAATAGCAATACCTCTTAGACTTATATACTGCTCCACAGTGCTTTATAGCATTCTCTGAGCAATTTACAATGTCAGCATATTGCCCCCAACCATCTGGGGGGACCGACCTCAGAAGAATGGAAGGCTGAGTCAACCTTGAGCTAGTCATGATCAAACTCCTGGCAGTGGACAGAGTTAGCTTTGCAATACTGCATTCTAACCACTGTGCCACCATGGCTTCTGACAATAAAACAACAAAACAATAAAAACTATTTTTAAAAAAACTATCTAAAATAAACATACCCAGCAGCTGAGATACTTGTCATCTTTGACTGCTTCTGTCCACTTAAGACAGAAACATACAATGTACTGAGACACACTTAGAATATACACGCCTAGTAATTGGCCAATCAAATTGTCAAGAGTCGGAGATGACTAAATGGATACCATCATCATCATCAATTATTAATTACAGCCAAATACCATTCCTAAAAGTAAATCTGGGTGGTGTATAATGCTTTACATTATATTTTATTTTGCCTACAAAGCAGTGTTAGTGCAGAGCATTTCATGTTCTGACAGTTATAAATTTCCAGAATTGCACAAAACAAATAGTATGTATACTAAAACTACCCCAAACCATTAAAAAATTGAATGGCACCCAGCAGAAATCACAAAATGCAGGAAATGCTGTACCAAATATCATTTCATATTAATATGTTAGACCTTAAAAATGAAATTTATCTGCATACTTGGAAGTATTCTCATCACTGAATAAGCAGGAATAGCAAAGTAAGAAAGAAAAGAAAGAGAGAAAGAAAAAGAAAGAAAGAGAAAGAAAGAAAGAGAAACTTATCTTGGAGCACAGACTGGAAGGAAATCTACACAGATCTGTTTCCTTAAGGAAATGATGATTTCACATATAATCATTTTATTGACTAACCATAGTTCTCCAGTGCCAAGTGGAATTTTTGCAAGCATTCATGAATCAGTGAGGAAATTACCATTTGCCTGAAAACTCTATTAAGTTAGAGCATTGAGGGAAGTCCCTAACAGTCAATAAGTGCATATTTCAGGATAAAATTTTAAAGGAAGTAATTAGCTTCAGAGGACAATAATCATAGAGACAATATTACCCAATAAAATACATTACTTTTGCATAATTCCATGTGAGAAGCACATCAACCAGTTCAAATGTTTGTCCTACAAAAGTCTCATAACACTTCTGAATTCTATTGATTATATATTTTATAATACCTATGTGGAACACATCCTTGTGTAAATTTCTTCAAATTAATGGCTATACTATGGATTTAAATAGGATAATGAAGACTGCACTCTATAAACAAATGAACAAATGACACCAGATTAAAACTGATCTTGTATTAGAAAACAATGTTATTATAGCTCATTTTAGTAAGAGCTAATTATGTGAATCATATAATTTGAACAAATGTATGTAGGAATAGCATTCAAAGATAGCTAAAGTAAACAGTTTAAGAAATTAGCACCCAGGTGCAGGGGCAGAAAGAAACATATACCTTCCCCTACTGTTATAGATATGCGTGATTGGGATGAAATAAAGCCACAGTATTATACACACATTTTGCTTTCATTGAAGAACAACAAAAGAAATAAAATATTTTGGAAAACATTTATCCTAAAAACATTAAAATGACAGCTGCATAGCTTTCAGACTAACTTCTAATACATTTCAGGTTGATGTATTTATTTTTTGTATTTGAATGTAAGTATTATGTAATGGAGGTACAAAGTCTTAGATATACATTCATTGCTGAAAACCCAGAACTGAAGTCGGCTACTTCATATACTGTAATTTTATTTCATGTTTTGGCATGTCAGAACAATAAGATTCAGTTCTTTTGCTTTGAAAGTTAAATGAAGGGTGTTTCTCACATACATGTTTTAATTTGGGATTATTGAATGATCACCTCAACCCTGCCCAAATGTCTGCTGTCAGCTGCTGTAGATTATTTCTCTCCTTCTCTATTACGTCTCTAAACGCCAGCGTGACTTTCATGCCCATGGCTAGTGCTCTGTAAACTTATAGATACATTTTTCCTTGGATTGGGCCTAACTTTGATTTAATTATGTTCTTTTGTAACAGTTATCTGTAAAAAGATAGGCCATGGTTAAAGAGTGATGATAGGAAATACTCATTTAGCCTTTTCTCATATTTATGAGAATAAGGGGCCACACAAATAACTTCTTCCCATTCCCATTGGAGAATCAGTCACATCAATTAATACCCTTATTTCAGTTTTTAATTTACATGAAGCAAAAAACACAGTGTATGGAACAATCCGTGTGCAGGTGCTTTAAGTACAGTAATTACAGACTTTAAAAGATTGTAGGACAAAAGCTGTAAAGTAAACGGATTAGAATGAAGGCGGATAGACGTGTCCCAGGGTAATGTCGCAGGATCCAATCTGGGTCGGTCACCGGGACCAGAGGTTTTGTCTTTGAAGCATTCGGACTCGTGCTGGCGCCCATCTTCAGGAAATTCTCTCTAGCAAAGTGTGCACTGTTCTGTGTGGGGTATTTATATGGTGCCTGTTGTATGTGGCTTTTTAGATGTTGATTGGGGTGTGTTGATGGCTGGCTTTTAAGTCCTTAGCAATCGTTTGTTTGTGTTGCCCAGCCCTCACCTTCTAAGTACTCAATAGGCTGGTGGTAAATCGGCACTCCTGATGATTGACGAGGTCCAGTGACCAACCCAGATTGGATCCTAAACCGATTAATTAGATTAACTACAGGATAAACTTACATAGTTAAAAAAATAAGTATTCAATAAAACATAATTATATGCAGAATTATCTGACAAAAACATAAAGAAAAACAAATTAAAAATCAAGAAAGAGCAACAGAAGTATATTCCTGAATAAATGGAATTTAAAAGCACCATTATAATAGCCAGGCATTTGTCAAATCTGATTAGCTCCAGTTTGTCGCCAGTACCCAGAGAATCTCCCACATTGTTCCATGGAACTTGGAAATATTATCTGTGAAGGGATTAAAGTTTGAGATTAAAGAGATATTAAATTGGCCTTTGTGACCCGATAACTTGATAATGCAAGCATGGGAAAAAAGAAGTACTGCATGTGTCTTTAAAAAGTCAGTAGGAAAATGTGTTCCGTGGTTTTGACTTCTTTGGCATTGAAGGGACACCTGATATTAGTGGAAGGGGGTCTTCTTGTAACTTCCATCTAGTGCAGTCAAAGGGCAGTGTTGCAAAAGCCAGCATGAAAGCCATTCTGCAGGTGGAGTCTTCTAGATGTTATAAGATATGAAACTGGTATTATTATATACTTCAGACTTTCAGTACTTGGGATGGGAGGGGATTCTTGTGGGGGGAGGAGCCTTATCAAAGGCATTTTGGCATTCTGTATTCAAAATATTCAACTCCTAACCCGAGAAGAATAAATTGTGGTGAGAAAAAGACAAGTAATATTAATTCAGCCAGCAAAGTTTGCTTCCAGATAGACTGATATTCTCCGGCAAGGTCCATTGAGAAAAGAATAGTCTTAAGAATCTAGAATACTGCTGTTAGGAATATATATGGATGAGTTCCAGAAGCACAGCTTAGAAACAAGAAAGAAGAGGAAGAAGATTTATGTATGGAGATTCTCAGTCATCTAGGTTATGGTTGTCCCAAAGGTGCTTTTTTCAGGAGGCAACTGGACTTGCTTGTTTTTCTTCGAAGATGTTTCACTTCTCATCCAAGAAGCTTCTTCAGCTCTGACTGGACAGTGGGGAATGGAAGGATTTATATTCCTTGCAGACACCTGTCATTTGCATTCTTTTAGAGACTGTCTGGAGCTTTATCTGTGTCCTCAAGGTCTTCAGGGTAGTGCAAATGTGTGTGTTGGGGATGGGTCTGTGTTGTCTGCCTCTCAAGCTGAAGCGGAAATGGTTCCTGTAGTCTGCAGTGTTTTCTGGAAATCCGTTCATACTACTTCATCATTCGAAGGGTGTTCATCCCCAGCAGCCTGCACCTGTCTTCAACAGTGAAGGGACACAGGGCAGAAAACATACGGCAGCCAAGAAAACTGCATATGCATTTGCCAAGAGTTTATGCTGACTTGATGGCACGTTGTGATCATCATCATGAATAGGAAGGTTAAGCTCATTTGTGTGGGTGGCTGTCAGGTATTCTATCTTTTTTTCAAAATTATATTCAATAAAAGTTTGTTTTATTTCACGTGTTGGGTTCAGTAAGTTCTATATAAGCTATTGCTTTACACACAGAGTTTGATCACTGAAACTCCTTATTCAGACACTGATAATGAGAAACCAACCCTTTTTTGATGATTGAATTTTACTCCACCCTTAGCTTTACTTTAGCTAGGAAGGGATGTGTGTGTGGATGAAGAATGTCATGCTGCTCCAATATTTAACTTTTTCTATTACTTACTTATTTCTACATGGGATACAGATGAGACCTCCCTGCTTTTTAAGTGAGATTCCCCCTTTAATGATGATACACTAAAACTGCTGCCAGCAATCTCTGAACAATCAAGAGCTCGTCACAACAAAAACACACATGTGTCAAATAACTAGAGGTCACGTTAAACCTTTTTCTTTCATTGTTGACCAAAATTTCCCATAATTTACTGGTTTGAAGTTGATTTGACCCCAGTGTGGTCAATGTGGCTTCAGGTTAAAAAAAATGTGTGCTTTCATAGGGTTGGGATCATAAAATAGGATCAGAAGCTAAGTCTTTACTATAGTAGACTTTTGAATGTTGAATGTGAAACCACTACTATAAAAAGAATATTGGAGAGTCATGTCATAGTACCCCTGATTTTGTAAAAGGGGGTTGCTCAGAATAGCCAAATTTCCTCTTGTGCATTTTATAAGGAATGTTTAAATGAAATAGTTAAGGTTTAGAAAAGAACATCCTCTTTTCCAGACTAAGATATCTAATATTTTCAGGAAACACTAGTAGACTCTAACTTTACTTCCCCAGAAGATTGCAGTAAGAGTCAACAGTAATTTACCTGAGACCAGGAGCATATTTTTAGTCCTTTCTAGGCTTTTAGCCTGCATATAGTTGATTAGCTATCTGATTGAAAAGGAAGTACTGTATAGTAAAGATTAGAATATATTGGCTACTATCAATTTTTTATTACAAGGGAGCCAGTGAAGAAGCTGGACCATAAATGGGGAGATCCAGGTTCAAGACCATTCTTATCTATGAAACTCCTTGAGTAATTTAGGGCCAATCGTTCTCTCAGCACAACCTATCTCACAGGGATCTGGGGATATAATACAGACCCCATATAAATTAGCTTTTGCTCTTGGAATTAAGAGCAAGTTACAAATCCAGCAAATTGACAAAATAAACTTATTCAAAAAAATGATATTAGAGACTGCAAAGAGTTGCAAATATTCCCAAGCAAACCTGCTAAAAACAGTGATCACAAACAAGTGATTTCGGCCAAATGTACTTATTGTATTTATCTTGGAGACACTAATAGCAATTATAATTGAAGATGAGCAAACTTATGTGTGTCTTCTCCCAGTACACTTGTAATACTTGCATATGAAGGTTTAACAGCTCCAGGGGATGCCAGTTATAAGTATGCATGTGTTCAAATAATATAGGTGTGCAAAAGACGTATTTTATTCTTACATAAAGAAGTTCTTAAGATAAGTTCTTAAAAATGCCAACCCTACAGAGAGTCCTATCATTTAATACAATACTAGTAGAATGTATTATGACCATTAGCATCATATAGCCTCATTGTTAGGACTGCTGATCCAAGGGGTACATGAAGTTCCAGATCTTAAAGAAGAATAAGGAATATTCTGGCCTTATAACACAGAGATTGTAAGCCACTGAAAATCTAAAATCCAGGCATTTATACCGTAAATCTACCCTATTGCTGTTCTTATCAACAGGCATTCTCCTGGTTGTACCATATTTGTAGCTGTTCATTTGGCATTAATCAAAAAGGGGTGGTTTTTTTTCTATTTTGGCACCTTTCTGTAGGACAGCCTCTTACTAGACATATTACCAATTTCATTTGTATTATCGGTATATGCTAAACTTTTTTCTTTTTCTTTACATTTGACTGATGGTACTACTCCATTATGAATAACCACTGATTTATATTTTAATATTTTAAACTATGTATAATGCAATTTGTAATGTTGAACAGTGCCTGAAGATGCATTGCATGGCAGAGGAAGTATGTTTGGGATTTTATAGCTTTCCCAAGTTCTCAAGCAATTTCCCTAAATGTTTCTTCCAAAAGGGTTTTGGTAATAAATCTGAGCTTCATAGACTTAGCCAGTCCTAAAATTAAGACTACAACTTTAGAAAATATTTTGGAAAATTCTGTTTCAAAAGGAAAGAACAACTGACAGAAAGAGCAAATGTTTTGGAAACCCCTTCCAGAAATTCAGTTTAAAATTCCTTTATGACTTCGGCATGAACAAAATGGAAATTTAACCATTTAAGAAAAGCAATACTTTCTACTTGTTTCCTATCAGATACGTCAAAAAATTAATGAACTAAACCTTAATTAATGGGAGTGGGTGGGTTGTAGCACTTATGAAAATATTCTGAAACAGATCATCAAACTTGAACAAGTTTAGAAAACTTGAACAAATTTATTATGAATTATTTCTGTATTTCTTTTTTTCAAAAAAAAATCTGAATCTGTTTTCTAACAGGGGAAAAAGACGAGTTACACTGATTGCCTAATCTCCCTTGATGATATTTTAAATGTCTTATAAAAATGTCTTCACTTTAATAGTAGAAATGGTGAGATGAGTAATGTTTAAGTGGAGAAGGGGGGAAAAACCCTTTCTTTTCCTCTGCTGTTCTGTGAGTTCACACATATGCAGATGAGCCTGTCAGAGAGTATCCCTCCTCCTACACCATTGTAGAGGAAGTTTGTTGATATATTACTGAAACTGATTCTTCAAAGCCTGCAAGGACAAAAAAGAAAGCAAGAAACACACACACACCACAAAACCACAACGACCATTCAAAGGCTTGGACGTGCATTGATTTGTTCTACTAGAGAGTGGAACAGCAGCAGCCTGAAGAACTTATGATGAAAGAGCACTGCAGCCCTTACAGCAGTGTCGGACCAAGTCGGATCAGCAATTCCACCATGGAAAGCCTGCCGTCACTCAAGCCTAACTACATGTCTATGTGTTTATTTGCAGAAGAATCTTATCAAAAATTAGCAATGGAAACTTTGGAGGAATTGGACTGGTGTTTAGACCAACTTGAAACTATTCAGACCTATCGATCTGTTAGTGAGATGGCATCCAATAAGGTAAGAGAGAAAAACTACATGCAAACAAATGTATTTTAAGAACAAAGTGAAAAGTTATGCATTTTTCTGTCTTCCTTTGCTAAGTCAGGTTACTGACCTATTGTAAAAAAATTAAAGCAATATAAATAAATTAGTCCAAGCTTTCAAAATCCTTACCAGAATACTGGTAATTGCAGTTTTGTATTGTATTGTAGTCAATCAATGTTATAGAATTAAATATAACATGTGCTATTATCATTTTAAAAAAAGCAATTTAGAAAGTTGGAAAACAAATTCTAGCATATAACCGAAATGCCAAAAGTAATTCTGGAAATATTCTAACATTATTTGTACAATGTATACCAGCAGTAGCAATCATCAGCAAATCAACTGAAAAAATGATACAGATAAAAAGTACAATTATCCTTATAAAATTTCTGCTAGTTTTTTTCCCTTCAGTAAATTAAATTGCTTACAATGGTGCGAGTTTCCACCTACCATCAAGTTGGCATGGATTGCATATGTGGGGCTTGTTTTAATTTTAGTTATATAGTGTATGTATATTTTTGCATGTGGTTGCAATTCGTACAAATACTGTTTCATCAGTAGAAATATTTCTAAACTGTGTAAGGAGAAGTTGAGAAGTTGATTAGTAGACTTGAGTTACCTAAAATATTTGATTCTTATTATAATTTAGTATTGTGTACGTGTTTGCATTCTAAAGTGTTTATTTCATTCCTAAAGACAGATACATCTACCTTTTTTCCATGTATTTAATATCTAAAAGTTGGATATTATTTAAAATTGAAACCACTCCTTAGTTGGCTAGCAGCCAAACCTTTGGGTAACAAAAGGCCAATGTATTCCCTAATGGCATGGGTATCACCTCAACAATAATCTCAGGCATTTTTTGAGAGAAAACATGGCTTGTGTCTGACTGAAGAGCTTAATACATTTTTTCCCAGTGTTAAAGCAAACACTGAAGGCAAGAAAACAACACCCCCCCCAATTTACTTACAATCTATTGTTAACTTTCTTTTATCAGTCTCATCCAAAGTGTGCATTCATATATATTTATAAGTATAGTGTAGAAGTCATTTACAATGGCCACTATACAGTAGGATGGTCACTAGGATGGAGCCTTATGCAGATACTTTGCAATTTGTTTCTATTATTAAGTAAAGAATAATCAGCTTCAATGAGATGAAGCTGATATAACTCTTTTCCATAGGAAAAAAGCTACACAAACATACTGTATCAATTTTTGAGCACAAATAAAATTAAAAATAGAAATTTAAAGAAACCCGTATAAATATAAATCGCATAGTCCCAATTTTACTTCTCTTAGCTCTTATCTAAGATCTTAGATCCTGAATATATATACTGTATATGAAATGAGATTACATTGTCCTCATTTTGTCTCTACTTTGTCATATTTATTATGTGTTGCAATTTTGGAAAAATAATTAGAAAATTTAATGCTTACAGCTGAAAATAAAGAGCAAATTTAACTTTTCAGAAGCTAAGAAGCCTTTTGAAATATGTTGAGTTATTGTCAAATTTCCCACATCTGTGAAGTATCTGAATAATCTGTCTTCCTTCCGTCAAAGACTTCTGCATAGAAATTTGCTAATTGCAAAACAATCAAATGTTTTGAAAACAGGATGTTTCTAGCTCCCCATAGTAAAGAGCAGAAAAACAGAAGAGAAAGGAAGGCAGCAGCAAGTAGATGCTGCAGGATTCCAAGTGTGAGGGCTGTAAAAACAGTGACCTATCTTCCTGACCTCTGCTATTGCTAAGTTCCTGGCTCCGTGCCACTGAAGCCCAAACTACGTCATTTCAGAATGATAGTGGGCATGGCACAGCTGTTGTAAGTGTGACTCGAATTTCCTGTCTCCTTCCTGACAGACGTAGTTTTAAAAGTACAGCATTGCAAAAACAGGAGACAACAGAGGAAAGATTGGTTTTGAATCGGTTTTCAGAATTGCTTCCCAAAAGATGATTCTTGATATTGATAAAAGCCAAAAGACCCTACGTGAAAATATTCAGGTTTTTTCTTTCGTTCAGTAAACAAACTGGGAATGTTTAAGTAAAACAATTACTTAGAAATATGAGGAATTTATTCTCTGCTATTCAGGAGGAGAGAGGTTCAGCGAAACTTTTTTTAAAAAATGTGAAGATGCAAAAAAGCAAGCACTCTCAGCGACCACTCCCTCATACAGCACCTCAATACATGTGGTTTGGCATATATGTTTTATTAAAATGATAAATCTTTTCAGTTCTGTTCAATGACATGATATCAATTAGAATATTCACTGCTGCTAGCCCTAGTTTCATTATCTTTTTCTTATGTAGTTTCTGTACTGCAAACGTTTCCAATCTCTAATTTGAATTAACATTCATTATGCTCTTTTCTGAATCCTATCCACAGTCTTAGTCATCTATTAACATAGGTGTAGATCAAATAATAATAATAAGTTATTGTATTCATTGGGCAGATGAGTGCATTTGATATAACTGGGGTCTCTCTAAAAGCAGACAGAGATTGAGTGCATCCTCATAAGATTATAGATATTTCTAGATAATTAGTAAGCTATAATCTATATGATCACTGTATTAAGGAATAATAATTGGTGTTTGTGATTTGTGACTTTGTGAATATTATACAACATGGCCTCTTAAATAGAGAAAAATGGATCAAGTATTCCCAACATATTCATCTGTCTGCTAATATGAAGGATTTGTAATTCCATGTTTCAAAATGACTTTATATACAATTGAGATAAGTGAATTTAAAATATTATGTTCCTGTTAAATATTTTTGTTATAAAATTAGGACCTCAATTTGCCAGGGAAGCATATTTTTAGTTCTCCTGGACAGTTTTTTATAAAATGTTGAAGGCCTTAATATCAATTTGCTTTTACCTAGGTAATTATATTGTAATATTATGTTTATGACTGAAGAATTTACCAAGCTTCTTTTTCCACATTTGAGTCTAGCAATTTTATATTTGGCATGACTGATGTAAGGGGAGCAGCAGCATTCACTGAATCAGAGAGGCTGAGATGTTTAGAGTCACTCAAATGACCCCAAGAGAGATGCATCCTTCCATCACGTAGGCACTTTCTGAAATGTCTCATTATACCTCCTCTCCTTTGTTAGCAATGTCACATACTAGACCATTGTCCTCCTTATCTGTAAACTAAAATCTATTGATGTATACAAAACTTTCACTACACTCCTTCTAAAGGGTTTTTGGGCACATAGGACACTCACGTCTTGGTTTTAGGAGGCTAAATAAACTAAACTAAACTAAACTCTAATGTAAACTTTGGAGGTAATTCCTGGCTGTTTGCCCCTTGCTTCATTGCACAATGTCCATATTGAGAAATGGGGGGGACCTGATGCGAGGACTGCCAGAACTGAATCTTGCTCACTTGGTACGTGATGTTTTGCTTAAGGTGTGCCAAGCTGTTCTTACTTTTGAGTTTACTGTAATTTCCTTTGTTTAATCTGCATTACAAAACAGTCATACATCTCTAAAAGATTTACTTGGATTAACTGCTGGCAGTCAACTAGAAAACCTGCTACTTCCATTTTCTTTGTTTCTTAAAAGAGGGCTTTAACAGCTGTGAATCATAGAATTCTTTGGGATTCCCTTTTGTTGATTGCCATTTGTCCTTAGGAACTGTGTCCTAAACAAAGAAATGTTTCTAGAGAAGAAAGACTAATAAGTCATAAGAATTGTCTCAGAATTAACCCCATTTTTATAAAAATTATAACAAACATATGATAAATCTCAAGTGAACTTGAGCTAGAGAAATTTAATCCTTGCAAGTATGAAGTTGTTCAAAAATAATTATTTAATTTAATTAATTTTAAATTTGATGTTACAGTATAAAGACTTGTTTTGTATCGAGTCCAAGGAACATTTAATGTGATAACCTCTGAGCCTCATCACTTAGTTTTCAGGTGGAATAAGAAACCATCTTGTTTCTTATTCAAAGAGGTGAATTGTGCAAATGTGTGGGCTGCTTTGAGGTTGTGTTTCTCAATCTCAGCATCTTTATAATGTGTAGTCTTGAACTCTCACAATTTACCAAACCAATCAGAAAAACACTGATTTAAAGTACTGAATACAATCTAACAATTGCTATTGGTATGATTAAATGACTGTATGCTACTACAATGGCAGAAAGTGAAGAGGAACTAAAGAGCATCTTGTTGCAAGTGAAGAAGGAGAGTGCAAAAGTTGGGTTGAAACTAAACATTAAGAAAACCAAGATCATGGCATCTGGCCCTCTCAATTCCTGGCAAATAGATGGGGAAGAAATGGAGGTAGTGACAGATTTTATTTTCCTGGGCTCCAAGATCACTGCAGATGGGGACTGTAGCCAAGAAATTAAAAGACGCTTGCTCCTTGGGAGGAAAGCCATGGCAAATCTAGACAGCACACTAAAAAGCAGAGACATCACCCTGTCAACAAAAGTGCGTATAGTCAAGGCTATGGTCTTCCCAGTTGCAATGTATGGCAGTGAAAGCTGGACCATAAGAAAGGCTGAGCGCCAAAGAATTGAAGCCTTTGAACTATGGTGCTGGAGAAGACTCCTGCGAGTCCCTTGGACTGCAAGGCGATCAAACCGGTCAGTCCTAGAGGAGATCAACCCTGACTGCTCTTTAGAAGGCCAGATCCTGAAGCTAAAACTCAAATACTTTGGCCACCTAATGAGAAGGAAGGACTCACTGGAGAAGAGCCTAATGCTGGGAAAGATCGAGGGCAATAGAAGAAGGGGACGACAGAGAATGAGGTGGCTGGATGGAGTCACTGAAGCAGTAGGCGTGAGCTTAAATGGACTCCAGAAGATGGTAGAGGACAGGAAGGCCTGGAGGAACATTGTCCATAGGGTCGCGATGGGTCGGACACGACTTCGCAACTAACAACAACAACAATGCTACTACAAACAAACGAAAGAAGTGTCAGAAAGAAGAATGGCTAATATTTCATTAGTTGCTAATGTAGCCCATTCTGATATTTGCTGGATTCAATAGATATATACTGTATATTAAAGAAATACAGCATTTTTATAGAATCCATAAATTTTGCATTACTACTGTTATTTACTTATAGATATATAGGTCCAAAGACCTTTATTCCTGGGCTTTATTCTTTATGCATAAAGTTCTTAGATCTCATCAAACGGTGCCCCTTCAATTTGCTGGTTTTGTCCTTATCCTTAAGACTTTACCCTTTTTATCACTGGATACCTTTCAGAATATTCTTTTCATGTGTCACTTACCAAAATGGAACTCCCCTAACTTCACTTTGACAACTCACTGCAGTTGTTCACTTTTAATATCCTAGAATGTGGATGAGGGAGGATGTCTACCATCACTCTGTGAAATAATGGTTGCCTTGATAAAATGTATACATAGCCTACAAGTTGCTAGTTGATTATTCTAAGCTGTTTTCTAAAAGACAGAACAACCACTAAACAAGTCTTTGAAACAGGATACAGAAAGATCAAATTGTGCCATAAAATGTCCTTCTAGCCAACCAAACTCTGGGCTTCTATCAAAGGGTGTTGTACATTAGCACAATAAACATGGAACAGCACAGTCAAGAAAGTCAGAATGCAGAAGCTTCTGGAATGGATATGGTTGAATAGATTAACCATTTGCATTCTTGCCCAATGTGTTTAGATGTGATTGCTCCTCTTCACAAATAGGTTGAAAGAGTTTTGTCACATCGTGTCATTTTTTAATAGATAACCACATGTTTAATATTACACTTTTGTTTGTCTGCATTTAAAGTACCATATTTTCATGCTTCCACATGATGGGTGTGTTTGTGTTAAGGTTGGTTTTAATAGGTGGGAGCACCTGGTTGATTTTTCCTGGCCAGGAACCTAAGCAGATTTAAACATGGTAGATGGGAAACCCAGAGGAAATCTCAGGACTATGGGTCAGACTGGAAAGCAACCCCCTCCCCCCAAAAAAAATCTCAGAAGACAGCAATAGCAAACTCCTCTCTTGTTGTCAAGAAAACTAAATGGATATTATCCATAAAGTACACAAGAATCAAGCTTGATTCAGAAGAGACGTGTTTTTTATGATATATGAATAGAACAATTCAGGACAACAGAAAGAGCAAAATATGTGAGCTGGGAAGTAACTACTTGGGGAACAGATGATTTAATTATTATGGTCCATTATTTGTCTTCCCTTGTATAAAATGTACACTTACTGATTGTCTGAAAACTATTTGATAAATATTAGCAACAGAAGAAACATTTTTGGCCCTTGCTGCCAAAATAATTTTTCAGAGGAGAGGGAAGGATTATTTGTTAGATTGGAAGGTAAAACTCAAGGAAATGTGTGCTTTTAAAATATTTCTGGTCTTGAGCCAGAATTCAGTGATGTGCATTCGTGCATAACTTCTCTCTAACTGTACTATTTGTTATCCTTTGTTTAAACTGGATTATAAAGCCAAATAAAGCATTTATTAGAACTAAGGTTTCTCAAACATACCATCAGCCTATGCCAATTTTTCCCACACATTTTCCTACAATGTTTCCACATCATATGAATCTTCATACAGGTCTTTCTACCTGTATCTCTTTTAATAAGACATATATTTAAAAGCAGGTGCTAAATTAAAGTTTTCTCTTTGTTTATAGAGAAGCAAATTTATCATGGAAAAGAAAGGTTTTATTCTGACAGGATTCCTAATGCTATCACACTTGACTATATTTACAATATAGTAAATTCTATCTAAAAATATTATACTTTTCTTCTAAATCAATAGCAGAAGAAAAATGTCTAGAACTAAAGTAGGTTGCATGTAACTGCATACTATTTTGTTAAAGTGGCATGAAACAAAGCATCGGTATATTCATTTTGGTACTCCATCTTAATCTCTTTGCATGATATAATACTTTTTTACCCCAGAATTAACCATAAAGGAGGAGGTTAGGGAAAGAACTTTTGCTCCTTTTCTTTTAAATATCTTACTGCCTAAAATTAATTTAATAAAACCATGCCTTTCTATCTTGCTCTAGCTCCTGGAAATCATTATCTTGTTTTAATTTAGTTTATGATGATAAATTCAAAAAGTTAAATAAGTTCAAGAGACTACAGAAATACATCTACTTCCATATTATTTTCATAGTGACAAAATGACATATGTTGCTGATAATGGCTAAACATTAGACATAAGACTAAGAGAAGGAAATTAAAATAATTTTTAAAAGTTTTTAACTCTCACTGAAATTAGTAAGGCTTCATCTTAACTGGAACATATCCAAAGGCTGGTACAAAATGGGTGTCCTGTTTTTATTTCACAACTGTTTGCACCATCTTGATATTTAGGAAACAAGCATTCTGCCCAAAATTATAACTATAACATAAATAGTTAATCGTGTAAGCTTATAAGAGCTTTTCCTTCCAGTCTTGTGTTTACATAAGTAATAAAAGAATTACTGTAATGTTTTCAAAGAGAAACACAATATTTAGATTTCTGCATGCAATTCTCACCCAGAAATCCTGGCTAATTAAATCACACTATGTATTTACTTATTTTCTAAAAAGAAGGAATAACCAGAATATTATTACTATCCATTACTTTCTGAGAGGTCTTGAAGCTACTTACGTCATAAGCTAGATTTAAACCATGGACCAAATGTGGCTTATTCATCCTAACTCATTTGGAAGCAATTAACCGTAATTCAAACATAAGTATAATGGGAAGCTCTTGTGAACTACAGATTTGCAGATAGTTTCCATACCTGTGGAAAAGAAAAGAAAAATGAGAACAAAGAGCTTTTAAGTAATTAAAGCTGCTTGTGAATGTTCTGGCTTTGTTAGGATAGTATTTTCTTAATTTATTACATGTGAAGATGAACCAGTACAAAAAATAGAAACACCAGAACAGAGACTACCGTATGTACATTACATATATTTTCATTTTCATATGGGCAGTCGTCACATTATCTATTTCATCTGTAGATCCACTCATGCTATAAACTACACAAATAGTATTTTTCTTTGTTAGATTTATATATTATCTTTTTTCCAAGAGTTTAGAACAGAGGAGATGTCAGTCTCTCTATCTTTTGTTCTTATAAACACCACCTTCTATGAAGTTGGTTGGGGTGAGAAATAGCAATTGCTGTAAGTGGCTTCCCTGGAGGAGCCTGGACTTACTGACTCTTCACGGAAAACTGGAAAATCTTTACTTAAACCTTCTGATGTGAATGCCTCCAATCCAAGACATATTTTCTGTTTTGCAATTTATTTTGATGCAATTGCAAGTCACTGAATAGGGCTTGACAAACCTGTACTGAAAAGGGAAACATACTATTTTGAAATAAATGTGTATTGTCTAAAGAGGTATTGGCTTTTGTCTGTAAAGAAACGCTGCAACCAGTGGTGCACTAGGACTTACTTAACAGAGAAAATCTTCAAATTGAGATTACCGTATTTTCCAGCGTATAAGACTACTTTTTAACCCATGAAAATCTTCTCAAAAGTCAGGGGTCGTCTTATACGCCGGGTGCTGAAAATTTAGGGACAGGGCTGGCTGGAAAACCTGGAGCGGATCTCCCATTTAGTCTGCACAGGGAAAGCAGGACCAATTGGAGAAGAAGCTGCAGTCTGTGATTTTTTACAGGCTGGGGTCTGGGCGTCTTTCCTTCTAAAGTTGAAGAGCAGCTGTAGTATATCCCAACTTGAAAGGCAGGTGGGGAAGGCAGCAGCCAGAGCAGCGGCTTAGCTCTAAGGACACATTTGACTCAGGAACTGGGCGGGCTGGCTGGAAAACCTGGAGCGGATCTCCCATTTGGTCTTTTTTTTTTAAATCCCATTTATATCCTGCCCTTCTCCGAAGACTCAGGGTGGCTTACAATTTAAAGCACAAATCAATGTGCTTAGCAATAGCCTTCATTCTGTGTATATGCCTGTTTATTAGGGCTTTCAACCCCCCCCAAGCAGCATTATTACAAAGTCAGCTTATTGCCCCCAACAATCTGGGTCCTCATTTTACCTACCTTGGAAAGATGGAAAGCTGAGTCAACCTTGAGCCTGGTGGGATGCGAACCTGCACTAATTGCAGGCAGCTGGTGTTACTTAAGGCTCTGCGCAGGGAAAGCTTTAGAGTGAATTAGGAAAAGTGAAAAAGTGAATTAGGAAAATAGGGAACGGTTGCTGGAATTGGGTATGTCTAGTTTAACGAAGAGAAGGGTGAGGGGTGACATGATAGCAGTGATCCAATATCTTAGGGGCTGCCACAAAGCAGAGGGAGCCAAGCTATTCTCCAAAGCACCTGAAAGCAGGACAAGAAGCAATGGATGGAAACTAGTGAAGGAGAGAAGCAACCTAGAACTAAGGAGAAACTTCCTGACAGTTAGAACAATTAACCAGTGGAACAACCTGCCTCCAGAAGTGGTGAATGCTCCAACACTGGAAGTTTTTAAGAAGAGACTGGACAGCCATTTGTCTGAAATGGGATAGGGTTTCCTGCCTTAGCAGGGGGTTGGACTAGATGACCTCCAAGGTCCCCTCCAAATAATAATAATAATAATAACAATAATAATAATAATAATAATAATAATAATAATAATAATAATAATAATAATAATAGTTTAATCCACTTGCACTGTTTTATGTTTACATGTTTGATGACAAACAGCCTTATGTTTATAAGTGACAGTTTTCCTACTAAGCACCTGCATGTCATAAGCATTTGAATTAAAATTACCATATTAAAATCAAATCTGATGTTTTTAAATTTTTATTTGGTGTGCGTTGGAAGAGGGGTAGTCTTATATGGCGAGTATTAGCCCAAACCCTATAATTTAACAGGAAATGTAGGGGGTCGTCTTATACACCGGAAAATACGGTAGCTCCTGGTGAGATATCCATGCATAGAATAGATCTGCAGCCACACTGAACAAATAATGATATCTTTTAAGAATACCGGTATTTATTTTCTCTGAAGGTTTTAAAGCTAATGTTAATGGAATGTACCCAGTAAATAAAATTAGGATATATTTTTACACAAATGAAGCCTTACGTAACTTTAAGTGGGATTTTGTTCAAAACAGATTCAAGAAATATTTTCAGATGTAAATTAATTTATTCTAGATGAAATAATAATTAGATTGTAATTACATGAATTTAGAAGGAAGAAAAGGACATTGAAACTAATCAACAGTTGTAATTTTATACTTTTTATCAGGAGATTAGGCAAATATGATTTCAATTGTTGTCATTAGAATTTTTCTATTTGAATTTTTAAAACCCAGTGGTACTTACCCCATGCTAATCAACCACACCAAGTATATAGCGAATCTTTTTCTTTCATTCATAAATTCCTCAATTAGTTTGGCAGATATCTTTGCCCATGCGAATGTTTAGACATAATAGATGCAGCCAAGTTTAAGTTGTTTGAAAAGAACTCCAAACCATCTGGAAACTGGATTACAGGGGATATACACTCTATAAGAGCCAGGAAAGGAATATAAATTTCTAGAAATGCTTCCAAACAACAGATACTAGTTTAAGATTGTGAAGAGATATCCTTCCTTTTATTTGGAGAATCATGTTGGGTGGACCTTTTACATCTGAACCAATTATTTCTCTCACATATGTGCAAAAATGAGCAAGAGAGGGGATAGGCACGATATAAACGATATAAACTCCATCACTTACATCCTTACATGCAGTGTACAACAGAAGTATAGAAGTGCAAAGTTTTTGATGTTTTAATTTACATTGTATCATTTTAGCATTGTGTTAGGAAATAATACCTATAGCAGACAAGAATATATTATATATTGCTTGGAATCTTTTAAAAACACCATGATGCAATTGTTTATCTATAATTTATTTCAGTTTACAGTATTCACTCATTATCAAAATGTCAGTCTGAATCATAAAAATGCACATCAGTTCTTTCCTATAAAATTACTTTCCCCAAGTGGCTGCTTCCTTGACATACTGAATCTGTATCTTTAATCATTCCTAGCAAGTTACTGACTGTGCTGGCTGATTTAATGAAAGTTGTAGTCTATCATTTGTTGATGTCATTAGCTTGGAGAAGGCAAAATCATCAACAAGGCTACAAAAATGAAAAATGAATCTTTACCTAGCTATAGTGTAAATATAAAATAGTAACACCCAAAGATTTGAAAGTAAAAAAATGTCACAATGTTTTTAAAACAACCAAAGCAAGGCTCCCATCACAGTCACTGTTACAATAGGCAGATCAATTTGCTGAATGACTCAATATCAGACAAACTTAAACAGGTCATCGTTATTTTATAGTAGTTTCAAAACGTGTAAAACAGGAAACTGACACAACTAGAATCTCTTTTAGGCAGCTTTATGTATACTTCAACCATTGTTTTAAGATTTTAGAATTTTAGATTGTCTAATTAGATGTGAAACATGATGTGTAATCTTGCAATACATCATATATGTGCAGCATTGTTGATTAAAAATATAAAATGTTATTTGATTTTCAATGAATAAATATCATTCAAACCTGCATTTTCTTTTAAATGTATGGTGCTGCATTTATGAGTCAACGCAAACTACTCAATCCAAAGTATTTATTTTCTTTGCTTTATTACCAATTTTACAAATGGATACACTTCAGAGTATTCATGGATTTATGTGACAAAAAGACATTGTTCAGTGTTTAGGCATTTATCAGGATTAACACCTGATAATCAAAAATAGAGTTTAGGATAATCTGCAGCCCAGTATTTATCCCTGTAGCTGTCAATTGTTTTTTTCTAATTCCACAGGACTATATAATGCCAGTGACATATGGTCCTTTCCTGATAAAAATCACTGGAGACAGAAATTATTTATCTAAAATGTTTGCACACTACTTCACATTAAATAAAGTTTAAATAGTTTTGTAAATTAAATTATCGATAAAAATAGGCATTAAGCATAGTATAAAATGTACAAAATAAACAATACATGAATACACAGTAGCAGGGAAGGTAAATATCTATTGCTACAGAAATAATGCTTTACTAGGCGAGAAAGAATAAAATGAAACTGCATTTGGCTTGCTTTACAAAAGTATAACTAAACCAGTGCCAGACATTCACTACGGAACACAGCCTTTCAAAAGGAGGCAGCTACCACTGCTTAGCAGACTTCTGTGAATCTGTGAGAATGGCTAGAGCGGGTCCCCCAAAGATTCTCTTTAAAATATGGGCAGGAATATAGTGGAAGTTGTTCCTTCAAATACTGTGGCACAAGCTGAAAACATTTACCTACATGATGAAAACGGTGGAATCATGTGTTCAGTTAAGCCTTAGCTGGCTCAGGAATTCTGGGAGTTGAAGTCTATGAGTCATAAAAGAGCCAAGGTTGCCTACCCCTGAGTTAAGGTCTTGTCCAAATTCAATGAGAACCATAAGCTTCTTTCATTTG
The DNA here is from genome assembly GCF_964194415.1 of Vipera berus. NCBI lineage: Eukaryota > Metazoa > Chordata > Lepidosauria > Squamata > Viperidae > Vipera > Vipera berus. Next base: position 70,705,859 of record NC_138204.1, read on the forward strand.
GATTGGTTTTCCTTTGAATTGCTACACCCTGGAGGAACCTGTTATTGTCAGGCTTTACTGCATACTAAAACCACTAAAACAGTTAAAATGTTCTCTGTCAGCCTGAAGGTGCAGTCCCCAGCCTTATATTCACTATAGTTTAATTCCAGACCTTATTACTCCCACCCAGATTGTTCAATAGTCTTTTCAGGCTGCAATTCTTGACTTTAAAGCTAGAGGTGGATATAACTCGCATCTCTACTCTTGAGAAATTCAAAGTCTCAACTCTCACTATTATGACTACAGCAAATCAATGAGTATTAAATGAACATCCATGCTGTTTTCATAGAAAACTTTGTGCCAATTTTTATTATTTAGGTAGGTAACCAAGTTCTCAAAAAAATGAATAAAAGCAATTCTCCATTATCAAGTTTTAACCTAAATCTCTTCTTAATCATTTCAGTCTCTTTTTCAGATTCATATCTCAGTGTTTTATTTGGCGATTACAAGTATGAAACTAAATACTGTATATTAGGCTGCGTTTTTGCTCCAATTTTCTGGGATACTTTAAGATTTGCCTACACTCTAGTCCTATCAGTTCTTTGATGTGAGTCTTAAATGAGATTCATCAGCTGAAAGTTATTCTCCCATGTGCCCACACGGCTAGGATTTCTGACCTTCACATTGAGCATCATTTACACCTTTTCCTGTCTATATCTTATGACATTTTCGGCACTAAACCTCCATGAGCTAGAGGAGAGTGACGCAGATCAAAGTTATCTGTGTTCTTGTGACTGCTTCTATAGTATCTTCTTTGAAGCAGAAATTCAAACAGGCAATTCCAAAGGTTCCTATTCAGTTTATCTATCATTGTAGGCAACTGTACATTTAGCATTTAACTTGCCAGAGGAAATATTTTATAAGCATAATGCAGTTTATATTTCAAAGCCTCACAGTTTTATACGTAGCTGTTATATAAATACAGTGACTGTGCCTGGCCTTTAGCATTTCAAATGTTGGTTACAGGTGTACTTAAAATTCAAAGCATTCCATATTCAATATTTAAGACATAAATAAAAACAGAAACATTATTAACGTAGTACACTATTAGCATAAGGTAGCCATGGCAGCCTGGTTCGCTGCTTCAGAGAGATGTTTTATCAGAAAGCATGGATCATAGCAGAGTTAATAGGAATAATAACCCAAGGGTACTAAACATTGGATGTTCTTCTAAATCATATCCTGACATCTTGCTTTTTTCGGACAAATCATAGATAGGCTGCATGTTCTAGGATTATTTATTCATTCACTGAATTTTAAGGCCTCCTAACTCCCAAAATGTTACATCATTAGCAATGTAACAACAACAACTATTAGCAAGGCAGTTTTGGTATTGAAATATGTATTGTTTCAATTTTCCAGCTATTGAAGAGTATGTAATTAGTCTACAATATAATATTATCTTTATATGCCATAATAAAATGAGATAAACATTAGATGGAGGGTGCTGAAGAGTTTGTTCCGATCAGATGGCTACAGTCACTTGAATTTGCAGTCTCTGATGGATATTTCTGAGATCAAAATACATCCTGTTTTTTTGACCAGTTGTTTATAGAAGCTCCATAAAAACTAAAAGCAATATTAAATTTGACAGGCCTCTATTTAGTTCTGTGACTATGATAAAGCATCACCAACTTTTATGTGTTATGATTCATTGGAATCTTGTTTCTAATGTTTAGGAAGAAGCAAACTTTCAAATAATTTGATAATGAGTGATCATACTTATTTACAGTGTAGGGGGTTTTTTGGTCAGGTTCAATTTTAGATATATATGAACTCTCTCATACCACAATGAATTTTAAAGAAACTCAAGCATCCTAAGTACCTTTTCAAATTTTAGAAATCAACAGTTAGCAAATTGGAATGGGATATTCTCACTTTATAATAGACAATTTGGGTACAGTTTGCATGCTATTCATATAACTCTTGACAACAATACATAGATATCGGCATGTACTTGTTGGTCTTATTGGTTGTGAAGACAAGGTGCTGGTTGTTTTGCACATCAACATCTACCTTAACGGTGGCTAAAACATCTGCATCTTGTTTTTAATTTTTGACGGTAAACACTAATTTTAAAAAGAGGAAGAATATTTGCTGTATTTTTTTATAATCTGCTCTGCCTTCTCTCTGTCATGGATTGGATAACAGGAGAGCCTTAGAATGAGAAAGGCAACAAAGATATTGGGCTCGCCAAAAGTCCTTGCTTCAAAGAGCCATTCTCATTCCAGACTATAAAAGCTGCAGGAAATTGAGCACAACTTTTACAAAATGGTTAGAATCCTTTCAGCCCTTCGTTTATGATAACTTTGTTCTTATTGAAAGTTGGAGTTTCATGGCAGAGGGATGGATAATATAAAAATAAGCAGGGAGGAGGCCAGGCTTGTTCCACAGAGGCAGCAGGCGTACAGTTGCTATCACGCTGCTGCTGCCCTATCACTTGATCTCCCTGAGGTATTCATTCCATTGATTTCTGAAAGGGGAAAGGCATGCTGTTGGGAAAGGCAATGATGCAAGAAATGGGGCTGATCTGTGGCCATGGCTAAAAGGCTAGCCTAAAAGCAATTAAGGTAGCAGCTGAATAAGGGGACATACACACATTCAGGACACAGATAAGTTAATATCACTCTTTTCTGAGATTAACGCAAACCTATTAACCTGTTCAGAGCTCCTATTTTGTTGTGACCTAAATTAGGGTGCCGTGTTTATTATTGAGAGCTTAATTGTCTTTCCAGTAAGGAGGGAGAAATGATTTTCTGAAAGCAGCTTTTATACTTCGGATCTGCTAATTAGCCCTTCTCTTTCTCTCTCTCTCTCTCTTTAACCATAAGAAAGTTTACGCTGGGATGATCCCTGTTTTTTGGCTGGGCTCTTTAAGACTCTGAAATTAGCTCCTAATTGGTTTCCATAGCTTGCGGGGTTTCTTTGGCAGAACCGTCATCGCTGCAAGACGGTGATCTAAAGGGAAGCCTTCCAGTAAAAGAGACGGCCTGTCACGTGGTCCTGTTGCCATGGCGTTCTCTTGACCAGATGAATAGGAGCCCTTAACAAGGAAAAGGGACAGGCCTGGGGGAGAGGAAATCTTCACCTTATAAAACAACTCTGGCTGCTAATTAGGAAAAGTAGCATTTATCCACTCACTTGTATTCTTAGGAATTTCCTGATGCTGAAGATGGAAAGGGAAAGAGGAGTAATTTGCGTATGTTTTCACTGGCAATCATTGTTTCATCTTGGATTATTTTCCATTTAGTAGTAACCGCATCTGGCTTCAAAGGAGCTGGTTCTGCTTGACACTTGGCACGTATATGAAACACGAAATTACCCACCCCACACTTTGTAAAAAGTCAGGAATCTCAAGTTGCATTGTTTAGACTGCTGTCTTTAACAGACGTAAGGGAAGAAATGTCTTACTGAAGGTTGGGAGGCTTACTTCTCAGGGAACGGATGTCAGCAAGATATGAAAATCTCAGATTTCAAGCTGCATGAACAACATGTTGCAGGAATGAGCATGGTTAGGTATTGCTCATTTGAACATTGCTAATATATTGAGGTGCATTCTCTGTGATTTCAAAAAACTTAAGTAAATATGAATGAAGTACAGTAATAATAAGGTAGAAAACCTACACTGTGGACAGACTGTATAATGCAATCATAAAAGCCCTAATAGTGAGAGGAGCACTCATTGTTTGCTTCCTTTTGTGTTGTTTACATATACACAGGGATTCCTCCCTTTTATCTTTGGAAAAGATGAGTCTGTTGCTAAAGACAGCAATATCTGTGAAAAGCAATTACTATTCCTATTTTTTCTCTCTCTCTCACTTCAACTGCACAGTTCTTTCTGGAAGGGGATACCTCTTCAGCCTGCCAAACATTAAAGTGCTTTAAGATAACTAGCTGCAAACATTTGAATGAGATCTTCTGGTTCCTTCATGCAGCAAGTCATATCGTTTGTATGTGTCCATGTGTGCGCACACGTGTGTGCAATTTTCAACACCAGCATTAGCAAGAATAGCCTGGAGCTTTTGTTGGTGAAAGTCTAAAATTCCAGCAATCATGGGTACTCATGACTACACAATTAGCAAGCATTGCTTTCCAGCCTAGTCTTCATCCTAGGCTTGAAAGCAATACTTGCTAATGTGTAGCCACAAGTACCTAGGATTGCTGGAATTTTAGAATTTCACCGACAAAGGCTCCAGGCTGTTCTTGTTATTGAGAAATTCCTCCTTCTGATCTGCAGATTCCGCATAGGAAATTTCTTGTTTTGATGTGCAAAATCTTCCAAAAATGTCTGAGGCAAACTATTTGTATCTTTGGGAATATGTCAAGGTGGGTTTAAATAATAAAAAAGAAATAATCAAGTTGTTCCATATACGTCAGATTAAACATACTTTGTGTTACTATATATCATAAACAGAAAAACAGGTTTATCACTGATCAATAATAAACTCATACTGGATTAAAATCAGATAACTCTAAAATATTAATAAGATGGCATGCAAACTGACAGCACTGTTTTATGTTGAATAGCAACGTATATAAGCTATACACATGATACTGTATTAATGTTCCTGTCAGGAAATATCTGCAAGTTGAAATTGCCTTTCTAAGTAGAAAAATGACAGACATCAGACATCTTTAAAGGACTCCTAAAAGCATGAAATCAAAACCTGCTCTAAAATCTAAATAGTTTTCCAGAATTATATAAAAGTGTAATTACCATTTTTTTTTTAAAAAAAAGACTTTTTTTAAACCATAAACTTATTATGTAATAATGGATGATTGCATGACAACTAGAAAATATTTTTCATTTGTGTGTATTTGTAATGTTATATATTTCTGTAATGTGTAATGTATTTCTGACTGTCTTGTTTAGTCGTGTGGTATATGTTCTAATTAATATGGATGTTGATGCATTGTGTATCCACCTGTAAGATAAACAGACTATCTTTAACCTGAGTTTTTTTGTTCTAATTACCAACAGTTCAAGAGAATGTTAAACCGGGAGCTGACACATCTTTCAGAAATGAGCCGATCAGGGAATCAAGTCTCTGAATATATTTCGAATACTTTCCTAGGTATGTTAGTTAACATTGGATCTGTTTCCTTGTAAAAAAAAACCTTTGAGCAAACTGTCACTCAAAGCCAACCTCAACATTTCAGTATCTTTAAGGAAACAATCTCTGTGGTAGTGAAAGGATTTCTTTTCAGAGGAGATTGAGGAAACGGGAAGTTATCTAGGAAGCTATAAAATTAACAGGGCAAAATGTGGTGGGACAAGTTCTTTGATAACCTTTCCTCATCTGCATGCTCTTCAGCTGAGAGTAATTCAGCTCTCTGACTTCCAGAATTCTCAGCTCTGGCCATGGAGGCTAAGGAATGCTGGGAATTGAAGTCTTCCTCTCTGAAGAATACAAAACTAGGGGAAGGTTGTTCAATGTCAATGTTACAGGTGTGCATACCATAACGATGTGTCCATAAGCTTGGGCAGTAACATGCAGAATTAATTATATGTGCAGGCAAATATTTAATTAATTTGTTAAATTTATACAGCTGCCTATTTCACTTCCATGACTGTGTGGCTTACAGTACCGGTATTAACAATATTATTAGCATTATTATTAATATTTACAAATAGAGAAACACTGAAGAAAATTGTTACCTAGCAACCATTAATGCTTTCCAGGATTCTGCAATAATTTTGCACTCTTGCAAAATTAGTTTTCTCAAGAAATTTTACTCTAGCTTAGAGCAGATAATCATGGATCATTTTGGGCTAGTCATGGCCTCTCAGCCAATCTTACCTCACATATTATTATTGGGCAAAATAGGTGAAGGGAACGGTCAGTGTTATGCTGAGCTTCTGAATAAAAAGCAGGATATAAATCTAATTTAAAAATAACAAAGGAATAAATGCATTCTTCATTCTGTGTCTGACAATTTTGAAAACAATTCTGAAATTCTATAGCTGCCCATTTTCAAAAGCTTGTCAGGCACAAAATAGTCTATTCGGATCTAACCCAATGTGCTTAATAAATATTATAAATTAATTTTTATCCTTTTTTAATACAGATAAGCAGAATGATGTGGAGATTCCTTCTCCTACACAGAAGGATAGAGAGAAAAAGAAGAAACAACAGGTTATGACACAGATCAGTGGTGTAAAAAAGTTAATGCACAGTTCAAGCTTGAATAACACTAGTATTTCAAGATTCGGTGTGAAAACAGAAAAGGAAGATCATTTAGCTAAGGTCAGTGTGGTTCATAATATTTGTATTTTTTTAAATGAAGAATACAAATACATATGTAAACAAGACATATTAGTCATACTCCACAAATACTTTTTATGTTTCCATCTGTTTTGAGGAGACTGCTTTGCAAAAATGGTAATAGTAACTTCTTCCATGAAATTTGTTGCTAATTACTGTACTGAAAATAAAACTTGAAATTAACTTAGCTAAAGGGAATAGTTTAATCTGTTTCCCTCACTCCTCCCCCCCCAATGATCTTGGCAATTTTCTGCTATGCTATGATGGGGGGGGGAAATACTCAAAGGTTTAGATACAGCTTTGGAAAATAACAAGGCAAGTGGCTCAGGACAAATACGTTCTTAAGAAGAAAGTTCTAATCCTAAAGTGTTAGAAACTATTGGTAAGAGGGGGAAAAATATTGATAGAATTATCTGCAAAACTTACAATTAATTTCTGAACTCTCCCAGCCCTGAAAGTGGTATAGATCAACTCCCACTTAAACAGTTTCAATGGGAGGGATAAGGAAAATGGAAGATAGGGAATGTCACACTTTCAGAAACTAGTTGATATAATAAATTATTTATTCTCTCATATACCATATTTTTGGGGTAACTAATTGTAACTGTAGTTAAAATTCATATCCTTAGGTGTTAAGGAAAAAGTGATTTGATATCTCCATATAAATGCAATTATAATTTACATATGGCCGCATTCTCCTTGTGATCGCATTATACATTCATTATTTTTTTTCTTTAGGAGCTAGAAGATCTGAATAAATGGGGATTGAATATATTTAATGTTGCAAGATACTCACACAGTAGACCTCTCACTTGCATTATGTATGCAATTTTTCAGGTTAGTAATTGTGATGTTATTATTATTTTCATCTTCCAATTGCCATATATATATATATATATATATATATATATATATATATATATATATATATATATATATATATATATATATATATATATATATATATATATATATATATATATATATATATATATATATATAAAAGAGTACTAACTTCATCTTTTCTCAGTAATGAAGGCTTTGGGTTTTTATCATACTCTTGACTACTTGTAATTTCTATTATTCTGAATAGGAAAGAGATCTACTGAAGACGTTCAAAATCTCATCAGACACCTTTATAGCTTACATGATGACTTTGGAAGACCACTACCACACAGACGTAGCTTACCATAATAGTCTCCATGCAGCTGATGTAGCCCAGTCTACTCATGTTCTTCTGTCCACACCAGCTTTGGATGTGAGTTGCTTCCCCCACCCCTGACAAAACAATACTTCCAAAATAGTTTGCTCGTACTGGGTGATTTGTCATAGCACATGCTATAATTAATAGTCTGAATGTAAAAATAAGTAAAAATTTCCTGCATCATTCATTTGCTTTGATACCTCTGATATAGCACAACTGTTTCTGCAAGTTCCTTCACACAAGGCAATTGTATCAATTAACTGATTTCTAACCTGTTACATAAAGAAATTAGATGAGATTATAGAATTTCAAATTGTCATCTGCCATCTTGATGTAAATCCATGGATTGCTTGAAGCGAACAGTATACCCCATCCCATAATATTTTAGAAGATTACAAAACATGTAACGAGTAGACATCCATTTCTCCAGTCTTCTGTTGTATCCCATTTAATGTTTTTTTTGTTTATTCTCAGCAATCACCTCCTTCCCAAATGTATGGATTCTTATACTCATTAATATGTCTTTATGTTATCTCATTAATATAAAAGCTAGATTTGCACTAATTAAGTTGTATTGTATAGTTCAGATATTTATTTAAAATTTATTGCTAAGAATATAAATGTGAGTTTACATTTTTGAGATCATATTAATAACCTCCTATGCAATATTCTGCATTTTTTGATGTTTTTAAAAATTGCTTTAACATGAGATGCAAACCTTATATTTTTACTTTTTAATGTTTTACCAGGGATGTATTGGAAATACTGCATCCCCCTCCCCCCCAAACCCAAATCAAAACACAGATACATAGTCAAAATGAATTGGCAGTAGCTAATCCTTTTTTAAAAAAAGATTTCAGTTCTTTATGTACAGATTTAATTGCACATTTTTTTCCTATGGAGGTTGTTAATAAGTTAACAGATACTTGATGAGCTGTATTTATCATTGAAGTCTATGTGTTGATCTTTTCTATTTCTAGGCTGTATTCACTGATTTAGAAATTTTGGCAGCAATTTTTGCAGCAGCAATTCATGATGTAGATCACCCTGGTGTCTCCAATCAGTTCCTTATTAATACAAGTGAGTTCTATGTTCATTTAATGAGTACACCCATATGCATACAATGGGTATAATTCTCATGAACTCTCTTATTAAAAATAGTCAAAATCTAGAATAATTAAGAAGTGAAGTTGAGAATATCAGAGTTGACTTATCAATGGAGGCCACATCTGCACATTGCAAAGGTTCCCAATTTCCATGCTACTTACTAAAAGTACACAGAAACAAGCATAACTAGCCAAGTACATAATCAGTAAAATAATGCTAAACTGATACACTGGGAGTTTATCTGAAGTGAGTTGAGAGCATCCTAATAGATTAATGAACCAAGTTTAAAAGTTCAAACCAAAGGCTTTTGAATACTGGTTACTGGAAAACTAGCAATAAGGGAAGGTTGATTTTGAGATTTTGTTTATATAGATATTGTTATGTATATGTAGGGGTGTGGGTCTATACATATGTTCTGTATTGTATGTTTTAGGTGTGTGTCATGTATATGTTTCACTTTGAGAGCGGGCAACTAAATTTCATTTTTGATGTGTGCCGTTGTGCCCACAGTAAAAAATGACAAAGATTATCTTATCTTATCATATCTTGGAGATATATTAAGAGGCCCCTAATATGTTTTCTAGCTGGCTGTTTTAAAGGGTTAGGGGGTGGGAATGGTAGGGTTGGGAGGGAATTGGGGTGTACCCCACCAACCGGTTGTCAGTCCGGGCCTGAAATGGTTCCCGGCGAGATGGGGTTGGGGTTGGGGTCTCCTGGTTTCCCTGGCATTGGGGTGGGGTTTCAAATCCTCACGACGATTGGGAACAGCAGCAGGCGGTTACACGGAGGGTCATATCAACACCTGGGATTGCGCCCCCGCTGTCTTCAAGCGGTGACGTGCTCTGACCCTCCAGTTGGTACCCATTTATCCGGGGGTGAGAGGGATCAGGCCCCTGAGCTCAGGCTGGTGTACTTTAATGCCAGATCCGTTGTGAACAAAGCTCCCCTCGTCTGTGATTTGATCGAGGAGGAACACGCGGATCTGGCATGCATTACAGAAACCTGGTTGGGCTCAGAGGGAGGTGTCCCTCTGACTGAGCTTTGCCCTCCAGGTTTCTGTGTGTTACATCGGCCACGGGCTCAGGGCAGGGGCGGTGGGGTGGCGGTAGTTATACGGGAGACCTTATGTCTGCGGGAGACCACTATTGTACAGATAGGCAGGAGTGAATCCCTCCTCCTGAGGTGTGGCCCTGGGGCTCAGTTGGGCTTGTTGCTAATATACCTGGCGCCCATCTGTGGAGCAACGGCCCTGCCCGAGCTTCTCGCCGCCCTCTCAGGGTTGATGGTTGAGTTTCCCAGACTTATATTTCTGGGCGACTTTAACCTGCCTTCTCTGGGAGGGTCATCTGAGTTGGCCCGGGAGTTCATGGCCTCCATGACAGCCATGGACCTGACCCAAGTAATTCAGGGTCCGACTCATGGGGGAGGACACACTGTCGACCTAGTTTTCTTATCTGGGCAGTGGTTTGATGATCTAGGAGGGGGCTCGCCAACTATTGTCCCCCTGTCATGGTCCGATCATCACCTCCTGCAGTTGGTCTTCCGCTATGCCACCCCCCGCTGCTGGGCTGCGGAACCGACCAGGTGGTTCCGCCCCAGGCGCCTAATGGATCCGGAACGGTTCCAGACGGCGCTTGGGTCTATACCTATCCCCCTCGCTCACAGCCCGGCCGACACCTTGGTGGATGCCTGGGAAAGGGCTGCCACCGAGGGGCTTGACCGTGTTGTAGCCTTGCGACCCCTGACCCGGCGCAGATCCCGGTGGGCTCCATGGTTTTCTGTGGAGCTCCGGGAGATGAAGCGTCAGAGACGAGGTCTAGAGAGCTGTTGGAGATCCAGCTGGTCTAAGTCTGACCGATTGCGGTTAAGAACTTTTACGAGGTCTTACCTCGCGGCGATGAGGACAGCGAAGTCTAATTACTTCGCTGCCCTCATCGCGTCCACAGATAATCGCCCGGCCGACCTGTTTAGGGTGACTTGCTCCCTCCTTAATCAGGAGGTGAGGGAGGAGCCCTTGCAGGGGCGGGCCAAGGAGTTTAGCTATCATCTGATGGACAAAATCGCTCAGATTTGAGCCGGTTTGGATTCTGACTGGGCAGAGACTGACAGGGAGGAATCGAGCGGTCTAGAGAATGTTACCTGGAGTGAATTCGATCCTGTGACCCCAGATGAGGTGGACAGGATCATGAGAAGACTGAGTTCCGCCACGTGTTTATTGGACCCGTGCTCCTCCTGGCTGGTATATGCAACCCGGGAGGAGACACGAGGCTGGTTCCAGGCAGTAATAACTGCTTCTTTGAGGGAGGGTACCTTCCCTGCCGCCTTGAAGGAGGCGGTGGTGAGGCCCCTTCTCAAGAAGCCTGCCCTGGCCCCGGCTATTTTGAACAACTATCGTCTGGTCTCCAACCTTTGCTTTCTTGCGAAGGTGGTTGAGAGCGTGGTGGCACTTCAGCTCCCTCTGTTCCTGGAGGAAACTGATTATCTGGACCCATACCAATCGGGCTTCAGGACCGGGTACAGCACGGAGACGGCATTGGTCGCGCTGGTGAATGATCTGTGCCAGGCTCAGGACAGAGGTTGTTCCTCTGTCCTAGTCCTATTAGACCTCTCAGCGGCTTTTGATACCATCGACCATGGTATCCTTCTGCGGCGTCTCAGGGGGTTGGGAGTGGGGGGCACTGTTTTACAGTGGTTCTCCTCCTACCTCCTGGGCCGCTCGCAGTCGGTGTTGACGGGAGGGCAGAGGTTCACCCCGAGGCCTCTCGTTTGTGGAGTTCCTCAGGGGTCGGTCCTCTCTCCCCTCTTGTTCAACATCTATATGAAGCCACTGGGTGAGCTCATTCGTGGTTTCAGGGTGGGGTATCATCAGTATGCTGATGATACCCAGCTTTTTCTTTCCACCCCGAACCAACCCAGTGATGCCTTCGACGTGATGTCCCGTTGCCTGGAGGCGGTCCGGGTTTGGATGGGGAGAAACAGGCTTCGTCTCAATCCTGCCAAGACTGAGTGGCTGTGCATACCGGCATCTCAGACTAACCAATCTTTTCCATCGTTAACCATGGGAGGGTGAGGTGTTACCCCCCGTTGATAGGGCCCACAACTTGGGCGTCCTCCTGGATTCACGGCTCAGTTTGGAAGATCATATAGGAGCCGTGACCAGGGGGGCTTTTGCCCAGGTTTGCCTGGTGCGCCAGGTGCGACCCTACCTGGACCGAGATGCCCTACGCACAGTCACCCATGCACTCGTGACCTCCCGTTTAGACTACTGCAACGCTCTCTACATGGGGCTGCCCTTGAGGACCACTCGGAGGCTTCAGCTGGTGCAGAATGCGGCCCCGCGAGTTGTGATGGGAGCCTCCCGATACTCCCATGTAACGCCTCTTCTCCGCGAGCTGCATTGGCTTCCAGTTGCCCTCCGGGTGAGATTCAAAGTGCTGGTGATGACCTATAAAGCCCGAAATGGCATGGACCCGGATTATCTAAGGGAGCACCTGCTGCCAGCGTCAATTTCCCATCGTCCTGTGCGCTCCCACAGGGAGGGCCTCCTCAGGGTACCACCGGTCAAGGATTGCCGACGGGCGATTCCCAGGGGGAGGGCGTTCTCTGTGGGCGCGCCTGCCCTATGGAATCAACTGCCAACGGAACTCCGGACTGCCCCCGACCTTCGTTCATTTCGCCGGGACCTAAAAACCTGGCTCTTTGAGCTATCTGGTCTGGACTGAGGGGTTTAATGTTTTTAAATTGTGATTTTAATTTTTTGCGGCTAGACTTAATTTTATTTTATTTTAATTTTATATTGTATTGTTTTTAAATTTTGCCTTGTAAACCGCCCTGAGTCCTTTGGGAGTAGGGCGGTATATAAACCAAATAAATAAATAAATAAATAAATAAATAAATAAATAAATAAATAAATAAATAAATAAATAAATAAATAAATAAATCTTTATGCTGGATGTAGTTTGAACCCATATTTTATATTGCATAGATCTTTGATCTGATCTTTCAAATGTTTTAAAAAGTAATGTTAATGAAATAAAATTTAAAAGATGCATCCTATTAGTTGGAATGCTACATGAAAAGAATATTAATTATTTGCAAGGATATTTTACACAATTACATTAGTATAGTGTATGTGTGTGTGTAGTCAAATCTTATAAAACATGTAATAATTAACTTTTGTAGTGAGAAATTACTTTTAATTAATAAATTCTAGAATCTGAGGCCTTTTATTTCAGCTACCCATTGAATTATTTTTACAATCCTTTAAGAATTTTAAAGAATTCTTTTAATTCTTTCATTAATTTTATTTATATTCTCTTTTAAAAATAAATTATTTCAAGCATAATGAAGGATACCTTAGCTACAAAAGCCATTGCATAGATATAAAATCATGTATGGTACTTAATGGAGTCCTTTTAAATACATAACTGCTCTCTCATTTAGATTCTGAACTTGCTTTAATGTACAATGATGAGTCCGTCTTGGAAAACCACCATCTTGCTGTTGGTTTTAAACTCCTACAAGAAGAGCATTGTGACATCTTCCACAATCTGACCAAGAAACAACGTCAAACTCTCAGGAAAATGGTGATAGACATGGTAAGAATGTGATTCTGCATAACACTCTGTTAAAACAGAAAATGATGTTTTGCTCCCTAAAAAATAAAAATAAAAAATCTTTCTCCTTTCATGTAGGTCTTGGCAACAGATATGTCCAAGCACATGTCGCTTCTGGCAGATTTAAAGACGATGGTAGAAACTAAAAAAGTTACAAGTTCTGGAGTCCTCCTGCTAGATAACTACACTGATAGAATACAGGTCTGTTTGTGAAGCTATCTTGCTGTCATACCTTCTCTCTCTCTCTCTCTCTCTCTCTCTCTCTCTCTCTCTCTCTCTCTCTCTCTCTCTCTCTCTCTCTCTCTCTCTCTCTCTCTCTCTCTCTCTCTCCCTCCCTCCCTCCCTCCCTCCCTCCCCCCCCCCATGAGTTTCCAATGTAATACATTCTTGCTTGGTGCAGGGAACTAGCCTTTCTGCAGCACAGGTATATTTCTTTCAGTATAGCAAGGAAGTCCAATTTTAACATAGCAGTGAATAAGGCAGTGTTTGAATAAAGGAAAGAGTATTGAAAAAAATAGTTGGAAATTGTAGATGGAGTCATTTGGATACTACTGAAGCTCTCCCAGTATAAATGTCTGCCTATGTTAGGGATGGGACTTTTGTGTATGTAAATAATATAATCACATAAATTACTCCTCAAGGAGAGAATTTAGTAGTCTGTGGTGGCTTGAATTTTTCTTTCCTCCAAACTATTTGGGGAAAAACAAGATCCTACAGCACAAGGAATGCAATTCAGAGTTCCCTTGGATTAATAGCGTGGCAAAAGTTGTGCAATTCACACAACATGTCCCTTACATGTTGATGGATGAAGTATTTAGCCTCACCATCAGGAAATGTTAACAAGGATATTTTACTTAAAAATAGAGAATTCATTTGAATATTTTCTCTACTTATTTGCCTATTTAATGGTGATAGACGCAGAACATTTGCCTCATTATTTTCTTGTCTTGAATCTCTCTATATTTTTAGAATAAGAGGCATATAAAGATGTCACTTCAGAAAAATATTTAAAAGGATGTTTAAAATCATCAAATAGTACACACAGCAGCACAAATGTTGGAACAGATTTCTTCTATGAATCTCTTTTATTCTATGGTTATGCAGATTCTAATCTTTTGTGCTTTGTATATTCATGCCATAGAATACAATTTCGAGAACAGGAAAAATTAACTTAGCGGCACTATTTAGTGCAGAAGATACTTATTGCTCTCCTGTTTAATGGTAACCTGACTGATAAAGATTTTTCATTTCTAACATGGCAGTAGTTAATCAGTAAAAGCAAAGCCCTTTAGTGGGATAATAGTTACTCTTTTGTTCATAAAAATGTCCCAGATAGAAAGAATTAAACTGAAATAATTTGCACCCATCGGAATGACAATCTGACCTAAATATCTTTAAATTATATCTCTTCATTAGTGTGGCAAGATGTCTTTGGGGCCCTTTTGATCCTTAGTTAATGTGACAGTAATTTGGCTCTTCCACAGTAATTTGGCTCTTATAATGCTGTTGTGCAGAAAATCCTACCAGTTTAAAGAGGAAATAACTACGAGGTCAACCTGTACTAAGCCTCAACATTGAAGCAGAACAGAGGTTCTGTCCAACCCCAGAAGTAGAGGGCAGAAAGACTGAGAGAAATGCTCTCTTTGGAGCCAGTGGCTAAACACTGTGGGATCAGAGTTCTGGCACTAAAAAAATAAATAATAAAAACCTATTTTCTATTGCTTTTCTCCCCTCACTTCTGCCATTGGCAAAAGAAGCCAGGGAGAAAAGAGACCTTTTCCCCAGTCCCAGTATCCCTGCTACTTTTTATAACTGAGAGGAAGCAAATGGATTTTCTGTATCATTTCTGCAATCCTATGACATGATCCCTCGGTTGAATTGGAGAACTGATGGCAAGGGAAGCACCAAATGTCTGAGGAGGTGGGCAGTGTTCTGTACCAGCCTGCTACCGGCCCTGCAGAAAAGGCAGGGACAACCCCTTTTACAAGAAGGCAAGAGGCTGGAACTAAGCCTGCCAAATTTATGGATACAAAAGCAAACAGAACAAGACACGAACCATGAAACAGGAGCTATTCAAGCGGTTGCCTTCAGCAAACCAGCCCTCCCACGCATTCCCCTTTTATACAGTTCAGGGCGTGGCTTCTCTCTGCCTCCTTCCGAGGTGCCCCATTGCCTTCCTCTGTTTACTCCTGATTGACTGCCTCCTGCGTCGGGCGTCCTTGAACAGGGCCAGCTGTGGGTCATCTTCATCCACGCTGTCAGGCTCACACAGCTGGGTCTGCGTCGTGACCAGGTGGGAGGGGCCTGGCTGAGGGCTCTCATCAGCAAGCTCTCCAACCCCCTCAGCAACCTCTCCAACACCCCCCTCCTCCTCCTCTGAGTCTTCCGACCCAACTGCCGAACCCACAGGCTGACCCTGAATCACAACAGGCAGGTGTATTTAGAGGTGCTGTTTCCTTATGCATAAACTTGCCACCAGCTGGTTGCAAAGAGGGAACGCCTTTTTGGCTCTGCTTTTCCCATGCCAAAAAGCAGATGGTTCTGAAAATCAGCAGTCTACCGTAGGCTTATGTGGCCAATAGGAGCAAAGTTTTTCAGGGTTTACAACTGACTGAGACTTTAGCATAGCTTCTGCTGGCAGAAACTTTAAAAAAACAAAACCAAAGCCAATCACTTTTGAAGCAAAGGAAGAAAGGTGGAAGCTTTCTTTCAGAGTAGGTCTGGAGTGAAAAAGACATGTCTTCCATGTCCTCGACAAAAGGCTAGTTGTAGAAATGTCTTCACACTGCAGCAAGCAGGAAAATGAGTTCTAAGAATTACTTCAGGTAATCCTCCAGTTTAAAAGAGATTTGCCAGGACAAAAGAAACATGTCTAGGTAAATACTTTGTACAGAGTTCAGTGGACAATCAGATACCATTTTATCTACGCCTAACCTCCTTGAATCTGGACCATACATTCTTAATCAAAGTCATGAAGGCTACATGTACTTATTTTTCATTATATATTTTTATTTTTATATATGCATTTATTATATTTCTTATATTTTATCTTCACAGAAGACTGAGAAATACTGACTAGCACATAAGCACTGAGATGAGATGAAAATAACCCTAAACTACCGAGTCATGCTCCTAATCATTTGTCGCTAGATTACTCTGACTTTTGATAGGAGGTGCCAGTGCTCACTATTGAAACAAATCTTTTTATCTCCTGTTCATTAATCTCATTACAATAAGACATGAGAAGAATCAAACTATTCAAAGCCGTTTTCTACTAAAGAAACTGGTAGATACCTTAAATTGGCTTGAAGTTATGCTTGCATAATTCAGGTGACCAGTACAATTTGTAACAATTTATTCTACATATCTACAGTTGACCTTCCTTCAAATAATTTGATACGTCTCTTGATGGAAATGTACGTTAGATATATTTCATAAAATTTTCTAAAACAAATCTCTTTAATCAAAAAGTTCATTAGTGTGAAACTGCTTTCAGAGTACCAATAAGTACATAATAAAATGTTGCCCTATTTTACATGATTATATGAGTCTTCATGTTATAATTTTTGCATTGCAGGTTCTCCGAAATATGGTCCATTGTGCTGATTTAAGTAATCCTACAAAATCTCTTGAACTCTATCGGCAGTGGACAGACAGAATTATGGAGGAGTTTTTCCAGCAAGGGGACAAAGAACGGGAGAGGGGGATGGAAATCAGCCCAATGTGTGACAAGCACACAGCTTCTGTGGAGAAGTCTCAGGTATTTGACTTTTCTCTTTTTGATCGATCAGGAATGTTCCAATTTATAATTAATCATGTTGATCTGTATTACCAGTAAGTCTTAGGGAAAGACGGCCTTTAAAAAATGTCCTGTTAAATTCCTCAAAGATTCATCTCTTTTTAGCTTACCAGGCAGGTTAATCTCACCTTTTCAAATGCCTCTTGCGCTTTTGTAAAAAAAATATACCTACAGCATTATACATCATCCCACTTCCAAATTCCACTGAATGATACAGTAAGAGAATACAACAGGCATTTCCTAACATCAGCACAAGGAGATTTCGCCAATCTGTTTGCCATAAATCCTTCATTATGCTTCTGGAAAACTCTGAAAGGCTACCTGCAGAGCATTTCAGTACTGGTACTGCTTCAGATAAGCTGGGTCAGTATATGGTCTTAGCAAGGGCCAAGGTTAGTCAAACATTTCTGGCTGGCATCATTATTTCCTCTCTTCTAATATAGTCAGCACGTAGCAGAGATTTCAAGAATGGAAAGAGTACGTCCTCTTACTCCAACCACTTATGTTTTGCTAAGAAACAAGATGCAGCACCTTTTCTCTGTTAGCTTTTTTCGTTTGCAAGGAAGTAATCAGTGTTAACTGTGAGCACTTCAGAGCCATTTTCCATGTTGTGATTAAATGCCAGGGTTAGACTGCAGAGGCTTCCTTTGTTTGAGCCACTGAGAGACATTTCATCAGTCTCTCCTTCTCCTTCTAACTATATATACTACTAAAAAAACCCCTCATGTCTGCAACCTTTAATTGGGCAAAACATTCACAATACAGCAAAAGTGTTTGAACCAAGCTATCTCAAATGGACTAACTTATAAAATGAATCCAAAATCCAGGATTCATGTGGAATTAAAACTTGGCAAATTTTATAAACTATTTTATGACATAAAAATTACCATAAAGCATTTTATGACATAATACAAAATGTGGCAAACCATTCCCTGTGACCAACTCCTGAGGTTTGACTGCTGTGCAGTTCAGCGTGTGCTACTTTCAAGACAGATACATCTCTGAATATCTCTTGAATTTTAAAGAACTTTTCCAGTACATTAGAAGCTCTGGCCTTGTTAAAGGCGTTGAGGAATCTGATAACGAAATATGTCTGAAACAATTACCCGAGCGATCATGTGTTGTCTTATGTAATTTAACATAGAGGATAATAAGAAGGGACTAGCTATAGTAAATTCCATTAATATTTTTTGAGGAGGAAATATAGTAGCATTATCATACAAAAAGGAATTATATATTTTATTATTATTATTAATTATATCATTAACCAATATCTTCTGTAATTCACTTTTGGGTTTGTTTTGTTTCGTTTGGTTGGACCTGAGCTAATACTGTAAAAATTAACTCTCAACTTAATTCTGGAGGTCTACCTTATTAAATGGATGTAAAGAGGAAATGTTCTCCATGTTCTGATAACCAAGCAAAGTGATTTCACTAAAAAGTCTCCAATGGGTATAGGTTACAGGAACGTTTTGTCACTTTTTGGCTTAAAGTACCTCAACAGTTACAATAGAATTGTATTGGCTTGTTCAGCATCCTGTTGTGTCTGAAGGAGGCAAATGTGGTTTCCATACCAAACTTCCTAGCACAGAGGTGGGTTCCTTTGAGAACTATTTTCCTGTGCCACTCAGCGGTTTTTGGAGTTAAGCAAGGAAATCCAGTCAGACAAGAAACTTTTCCGTAACTTTTATTGTTCATTCACTTTCCTCCATCCAGTTCATCCTGCTTGTCAACTAAGAAGCAATGTAATCCCAAGCTTTATTACATAATGGACAATACCAGGAACAGTCATTATTTCCCCTTAAAGTCATACATTTCTCCACTGAATGATAGTATACTCAAGTATGTTAACCCTAAATAAATTCCACAAAATAGCAAAATAACATGAAAGTTCTAAAGCAGATCCCAGAAACAGTCAGCTTTTTAATACTAACACAAAAAAAACACACCAATTCCAAAGTTTATTAAAATGTCATAGTATTTTTTAATCTACATTGTTTCTTTAAGTGATTCTTAGAGGAGTCATATTTTTTTAAAAAAAAAATAGATACCATCAATTTAGTGAGATGGCAATTTTCATAGTACGGTAACCACATCCAATAAGCATTTCTTTTATAGTTAGACCTCTTCGATCTATACATCATACCAAATAATTTAAATGTTAATAGGTCCTTTCATAGTGCACTGTTTAATGTGACGTGCTGTTAACAGTTTTTTCCCCCGAGTTCTGATATTTTAAAAAATAGTTATTAACCACTTTTAATTTTGGAACAGAAACTTAAGAACTGCTCTGTGTTGTTCCTCCTCCTCGGAGGAGGAAAGCATCCAAGATTCACTTCAGCTCAAGCAGACAACAGATGCCATGATTTCCATTACGTCTGAATATCCTAATAATTAAAAATAGCTCCCACTGACACTACCTTGTAGTTTCTTCATATGCAAATTTTTTTATTTTTATTTTAATTCCATTTATATCCCGCCCTTCTCCGAAGACTCAGGGCGGCTTACAAGCTTAGCAGTAGCCTTCATTCTATGTATATGCCTGCTTATTAGGGCTTTCACACACACCCCAAGCGGCATTATTACAAAGTCAGCTTAATTGCCCCCAACAATCTGGGTCCTCATTTTACCTACCTCGGAAGGATGGAAGGCTGAGTCAACCTTGAGCCTGGTGGGATGCGAACCTGCACTAATTGCAGGCAGCTGGTGTTACTTAAGGAGGCATTAGCCCACTGCTCCACCAAGGCTCTCCAAATACTGCTCTACAGATGTTCCTTATGTAATTGCCATAAATTATATAGCAACAGCATGATATGATTAAAGAATAAAATAAAATGAACTTACTGAGCAAGATATTTGGTGCTGCAATAGTGGCAGCTTTTTATTTACGAATTTTGTTAGTGTTTTTTTAGGGCGAAGCTAATTATTTGGGCTTTTTCTAACCTGATTATAGGATAGAAAGAGCCTTGATCTTGGCCTATATGCTGAGATTTAGATGATGGGTGGAAAATCAATGTTAGTTCCACTGGGCATTTGATTCTAATGTTTAGCCTACCATTTTATGATTGAATTCCATCTAGTTTTTAATGGTTTTTAGTATTCACTCTGTTTTATCCTTAAAACAAATTTGAGTGGTTTGTTAGATAAATCACAGCATGAATACATACTAATATAATTTCTAATTGCTTTAAATGTAAAGCTGAGAGAAAATTCATAAATATTGAGTGCAAGCAATGTTTCTTTACACATTTATTATATTCACATTGCAGGTGGGATTCATTGATTATATTGTTCATCCACTCTGGGAGACCTGGGCAGACCTAGTACAGCCTGATGCCCAAGATATTTTGGATACCCTGGAAGACAACCGTAATTGGTATCAAAGTATGATTCCTCAGAGCCCTTCCCCTCCCCTTGAAGAACGCAGCCAAGACTGTCAGGGCCTGATGGAGAAGTTCCAGTTTGACCTTACTCTCGAAGAGGAAGACTCCGATGGGCCTGAGAAAGAGAGTGACAGTATCCATTATTACAGCAGTACCAAGACCCTTTGTGTCATTGACCCAGGAAAAAGAGATTCCCAGCAGGGCACTAATATAGAGATTGTGACAAAAGATGCATCGCCGATTGATACTTAACGTACTATATCTGTAATGGTGATTTTATTCATGCACATGCAGATTGTCTCATGTGCCAGCCTGCAAGTCTGGCTCTTAGGCCAGCACCTGTTATTGGCTAGAAGACTTTCCAATTCCTCGAGATTGGAATCAGGGTCAGAGAGTGTGTAATGACTGCTCAGGAATTAACAGGTGATATCTATTGCAGCTTAAGTTTTGTCAGCCAAAAGCAAAATAATCCTGATGGTAGGGAGGCAGGGGTGAGCCGTTACTGAACAAGCTGGATAGGGAATGACATGCAATCATTTATATTTTCTATTCTTAATAGATTCTGACATCCGGTTAGGTCCAACAGCTCAAAACACCGTTTCGTAATTTTGCATTTAAAATTTGTGCACCTGTCTCAGACCCGTGTGCCTTTTTTATAAACACTTCCACATCTTTTCGAGACGCCTACTAAATACACCACAAACTTGTTTGATACCAATATATATATTTTATATTATTATTAATCCTGTGTAATGAAGAAAGTCTTCCTCTCTACGGGCAATATTTGTGTTGTAACTGCAGTTTAATTGTTTTGACTCAGTAAATAAAGCAGGGTGCCCTCCTCCTTGCATTACTGCACCACTCGTCACTTTATTGATCCCACAAAATCAAGGTTTCTCCTGTGTTACTTGCCACACATAAACAAATGGTTTTCCACTCAACTGTTTTTTGGTTGTTTTTTTTTTACTTTTGTTGTACACAGGAGGAAGTAGCTTTGTATTCTCATTAGACAATGCACTACATATAAAAACCAACATGCTGTATGATGGACAATCTCCCCTTTAAAAAAACAAAACTCAGTGGAATTTTTGTGTTTGGTCCTACTGTGTTCCCCCCCCCATTCATGTTTGCTAGGCTGAGTCTCCTTTTCTCCTCAACTTGCCTTGAGCTATTACACGTCCAGTACTGTTTATAACAGTGTATTTATTATGTATTGTATATAATGTAATGTTTTGTAAGTATTAATTTATATAAATTAACATTGCCAGTCAGTGGTGATGTTACTTATGTAGAAGACTCTGAATGAGAGTTGCCTTTCTTGTAATTTTTTTGTACTGCGTGAAATGGAGCAGAGTGAAAGAGACATATGGAACCCAGAAAGGGCATTCAGACATTGGCTCCCAGAGATTTCATTTCCATTTGGATTCTGGAAATCATGGTTTGGTAACTGGCGAGGATTTAGGATGGTGTGTTCAGCAGAAATGAAACTATTAAAAGGTTGAAAAGGATGCGCCCAGCAAATGCCACAAAACCTTCTGTCATTTTCCAATTTTTAAAGCAGCCAATGTGAGTTTCTATGACAAAATGTGAACTGATACTATAGTTGTGCTGTGAAACTTCTTCCAACAAAGCTTGTGAGGCATGTGTACAGTGCCGATTTGTAAAGCTATGTTTCAAGCTTTCAGTCCAACTTGTGACTACTTGGTGAAAATAGCACAGCTGTGCATGATACATGGGTTTATATGTCTGTTGAACACTGCATTGTTCCAGGTGGTTATTTTATTGTTTGAAAGTTTCACACAATGTATGTTGTTATAGTATTATATATTGTGTTGAGATGCATTCTGAAGAGATTTTTATATGAAGTGAATAAATGAAAGCATGATTTAGTCTGTACTTTCCTGGATGATCTTTTCAGTTAAACAGACACACACACACACACACACACACACACACACACACTCAACTTCCTTCAATCTACCTTAATTTCCCTATCCTTATTCAAATATAACATAAATGCATTCACTTGAAGCTAAATTACCTATATTCTTGTAATATTGATATTAAAATATTTAAAAATACATTTAAATTGAAAAATAAAATGTAGAAATAAAAATAACTTTATGGAGATTTTTAAAAAATATTTTTAGGTTCAAAATTCAAGTAAATATTTCCATTATAATTGCATTATATATATTAGGCTATGTATATCTAGCTTGTAAAGAACCATATTCACCATATATAGCTTGTGAAGAACTTCTAAGGACATTATTAATTGCAATTTGGGGGAATTTGAAGTCTGCAATTACTGGCCATTTTAGAAGCAGCAACTTTCTTAATTTATATAACACTGTCACACACATACTTTAGCTCTAGAGGCAGAGACATGTAAGCATGTAAGTCCAAGGCAATAACAGTAGAAGGCAAACGTGCAATTGTTGCTGATAAACTGGCAAACCTTTATTTCACTTTTTAAACATGTGATAGCTTTTAGTCATCTATTTCAGAGTTCCCCAACCTTTCTGGCTTTGTGGACTAGCGGGGGGAGGGGGCTGAAGAGGGTATGGTTCCGTGTGACCGGCGGGCAAGCGTGTGAACCGCTTCATTTGCACAAGAGGCAGGCATGTGCGCCTGCTGCTCATGCAAGTGCAGGGGCTCACCCACCACTTCCGTGGCCTGGTTCCAAATGGCTCACGGCCCAGTAGGAATAATCCAAGGCCAAGAATATAATTCAACCAGTGCTTCGCCCAAAGGTATCCTTGGTTCTGCCACAATGAAAGTCCTCTCAGCTTCATTCCACCCAAAAGAAACTAAAATAAATTACCAGCACCTTCCACCTTTGGCATTTGTCCACTCAAAACAATAATATTAAATATGTACAGTTGCTATAGGAAAATGCCTTGGTTGCAAAGCCTCCCTTCTGCATTTAAACACACTCTAGTAAGCAGTCAGGGTGAAACAAATGCATGTTGGTACCTTTGAAGCCATATGCTTTCCCCCTTTACTAGAACCGTGGTTGCACAGAGTGGAACCAAGGGACTAAGTGACATGATAGAAGTATTCTGTCTAAGGAGCTACCACAAAGGGTGTGTGTGTGTCAAATCTATTCTCCAAAACACCTGAAGGCAGGAGCAATGGATGGAAACTAAACAAGGAGAGAATCTATCTAGAACTAAGGAGGAATTTCCTGACAGAACAATCAGTGGAAATGGCTTGCCTCTAGAAGTTGTGGGTGCTCCAACACTGGAGATTTTAAAGAAAAGGTTGGACAACCATTTGTCTAAAATAGTATATGGTTTCCTGCAAAGGGTTGGACTAGAAGACCTCCAAGGTCCCTTCCAACTCTGTTATTCTGAGTGTAGGGCAAACAGAGCCAATAGGTAAGGGTTGCTCTGAGCTAAATAGCCACGAGGTGGTGTGATGCCAGAGTTCCTATCAATGAGAAACTATCCATAAGCTTTGTAAGGGAAAAAGCCAAGTTTGTCATGGTTCTCAATAACCAGCATTGAGTTTGAAAAAAATTGATCCAGCTGCCAGTCAAATCTATGCCATAAAACAGAAGAAGTTGGTAGTTACTTCTGACTTGCTATATAGAGTTTAGAGGTACCCAAATAAAATACCTTCTAAAATCCAGCAAAACAGGCAAATCATTGCCTCTACATAAATGTAATAAAGTCCCACTCACTTTGCAGCATCATTCTGATTACTATGGTCCTTCCTCTCCTCCAAAACTAATGTTTGCACAACTCTAAGTCAGAACAAACTGCAATGGTAGCATTCATACAACATGCTAAACCAAAGGTAAATTTATACAACATGGCACGCCCGCATGTGCTTGCCAGTACTTTTGTAGGAGGCATTAAGTGTGATCCTTACTGGCAAAGCAGTGTCTACTACAGGTATAAGGTAAAGGTAAAGGTTCCCCGCATGCGTGCTAGTCGTTTCCAACTCTAGGGGCCGGTGCACATCTCCGTTTCAAAGCCGAAGAGCCAGCGCTTGTCCGAGGACGTCTCCGTGGTCATGTGGCCGGCATGACTAGACGCCAAAGGCACACGGAACACTGTTACCTTTCCACCGTAGTGGTCCCTATTTTTCTACTTGCATTTTTACGTGCTTTCGAACTGCTAGGTTGGCAGAAGCTGGGACAAGTAACAGGCGCTCACTCTATTACACGGCACTCGGGATTCGACCCGCCAAACTGCCAACCTTCTGATCGACAAACTCAGTGTCCTAACCCACTGAGCCGCTGCGTCCCCATACTACAGGTATAGCCGTGCATAATAAGCTATCATGGCTATATTAACTACAGAAGATCAAAACCCAGATTGTTGGGGGCAATTAAGCTGACTTTGTAATAATGCCGCTTAGGGTGTGTGTGAAAGCCCTAATAAGCAGGCATATACATAGAATGAAGGCTACTGCTAAGCTTGTAAGCCGCCCTGAGTCTTCGGAGAAGGGCGGGATATAAATGGAATTAAAATAAAAATAAATAAAATAAAACCATATTAGATTGTCATTCTTGGGGGAAGGTGTTGTGTTGTACAAGAAAGATAACTTTGAATTAATGTTTAGTCTGAATAAAATGTGAAAAGACCACAGCCTGAGCAAAAGTAACTTTGAAAGTACAAAATTAATCTGAACTCAGGTAAGTAAATGAACATGTACAGAGGGTGTAACTTCACTCATTTACTAGGAAATCAGTCTTTCTGAGAAGAATACCCCTGAATAAGTCTACATACGCTTATTCTATCATCCTACCAGGCTAGCAAAAGATGTTTTGTACAGTTACTTTAAAATCTTCACTGAGATGGAAAGAAATTATATCTATTCCATGGAGGTTAATTACAGACAACATTATACCAACTGTATAAAAATAGGAAAGACAATTCAGATTTCTTTTGCAATTTGTTTCCTCCATGGTCTGTGCAGCTATCATGCTAATAGTTATTCCTTAGCAGCAAACTAAATCATCACTAGCATTTCTTACATGTATATTTCCAGCTTTTGAAGATTGGCAAGGTCAAAAAACAGGCACAGCAGGGACCCTAACAATTTCCTTTTTTGCTATAGAGTACAATAATAGAATCTTGAATCCATAGTTCTCTCCACTCCATGTTATACCAAACAAAATTAAGGCAAGGTTATCTTGATTTTCTTTGTCATAACTTCCTCTTTTCAGAACTACTTTTTTTAAAAGTTCCTCTTTAATGATTTGCTCATTTCTTCCGCAGTCAGAGGTCTACATCCCTTCATCTACTCTGAACCACATTTTAGTTAATATGCTGTGTGAACCTAGTTTGTGATTAGTGGACATGCAGTTTGAAGTAATGGAATATTCTGAGCTTAAGTGACCCTAGGTAAGTATATCTCCAAACACTATTATTATAAATAGAAACCCTGTTGTGTAGTTACAGTAGCACAACTACTGTATAAAACAGGCTTCTCCAATCTAGTATCTTGAAAGGAATTGGATTTCAGCTCATGGAATCCCCTATCAATCATAGAGGGATTGGAATTATGGGACTTGACCCAACACATTTGAAGGACATCAGCTGGTGGAAGCCTTATATAAAGTTAAAAAAAATGAATGCAATTTACTCACCTCAGACAACTTTGATTCATCTTTCTCCACATTTTCCATTCTGATGGAAACACAGTTCTACTGATATTTACCGGTAATAGCATTACATTCTTCTCCTGCAGTCTGAGCAATGTTTGACTGTCATCTAATCATCAGTAGATGTTTCTAGCAGGCAGCAGCAGCCAGATAATGTTGAAGGACAGAATTGGGTATACCTCATCATCCATCTTACTTTGTTGGCTATCCTCAAGGTAGAAGTAAGAGTCAGGTGTCAATCGGATTAGCTTCCCTACTTGAGAGTAGGAGTGCCAAATGTCTCAGTGGTCCTGTCAATTTTTGGTTTTCAAGTCAATGTTGACTCCAGGTGACTGCCTAGACAAATTGCTGCCATTTTCTTGGCAAGATTTTCGGCAGTGTTTTGCCATTGCCTTTTCCTGGGGCTGAGAATATGTGACAGGCCCAAGGTCACCCAGAAGGCTTTGTACCTATGGTGAGACTAGAACTCATGATCTCCTGCTTCTAGCCTGGTGCCTTAACCCCTGCAATAAACTGGCTTTCTAGGATTTACGTAACTCTTCTGAAAGTTTAAAACAGGTCAGGCATTTGTTTTATTCTTGTATGGGTTTCTTCTTGGTTCTTACCTGTTCTCTGCCTTACTGAACTTCCTTCTTTTAAGAAGTTTATTTTAAATGCTGAACTGCAACGGTTTTTAATATCTTGAAAAGAGTAGAAGTGTATCTATAGCAGTGTTTCTCAGCCTCAACTATAAAGTTTTTTAAGTGACTACACTTGAGAAAAACTGATCGATAGCCTGTAACTATAGTAGCTACTCAGAGAACAAAAGGTTTGTTTAAACGACTACCCCGACTCTTAAAAAAAGTTTTGGGGTGTAGAAAATATCCTTGAGGGCAGATTAAGGAAAGACAGGTAAAAACAAGGTTTGCCTTTGGGTAGCATTACTGTTGTTATTGCAGGGCATTTGTGACATGGTAAACAGCCAAAGGCAGCTTGTGTGTTTTGTTTTGTTTTAAATCCCTGCAGCATGCTCCTGCTTTCATATAATCTATTATGTGATAAACCAGCTATATTGTAATCCATCAGGTCATGGAAACCAAGCAATTTGGATTAACTGAAATCCTATAGATGTCTGGTGGGAGTACAGGCCCAGGCTCAAAAAGATGGCTTTGCAGCATTTTTGTAAAGGCAATCTATATATGCCAATGCTGCAAGTCAGAGAGAAAGAAATTGTAGCCACTGAATAATTTCAACTTAAAAAAGAGATTCAAGTTGGCCATCTCCTGATTCGTAATTAAGTCTCTGTGCTTATAATTCTATCGCATTGTTTCTCTACCTCAGCAGCTTTATCATAGAAGGACTTCAACCCCAGACACACACCCCTCCATCTAGCAGGCTGGTTGGAGAATTTGGGAAGTTGAAATCCACACATCTTAAAATTGCTCAACTTACCTGAAAGTTAGATCAATGATCTCACTGCAAATTATTTTTCAATGGTATTGTACAGAATTGTCATTGTGTTCAATTAGTCATTAAACTATGCACAAACCCAGTTCTTGCTCTAAATGTTATACCACCTACTGCTTAATCAATATGACTTTAAAGCCAAGAGCATCTGTTGCTCTTTATTCCCTATTTATGACATAGAAGAGTGTACAACATGCATTCAGTCATAGGTTACTAGCCCCATCTGGTGGGAAAAGGTATAATAGGTTTTTAAACAGACATATTTTAATTTTATTATCTAGCAGTGGGAATGGTTTCAAAGTTAGAACATGAGGCATTTTCTGACAATACAATTAAAGTATAAATTCCAATATTTTTACAATTGATACAAAGCTAAGATTGCTTCCCACCCAATTCTGCATAACAGAAACGAACTACATTGGCAGTTGAATATTTCATCAAAACAATAAGGAGACAGCCACATTGTTGCATCTGTGACCAACACTTTAAGCGCCATGTTATTGACTGCATGAAACCATGGTCACAATTCCCCTAACAATCTCATCTTTTTAAATTACAAAAAGTATATTTCTCGGGTGAGAGGTACAAGACATTTCCATTTCAGAAAATTTTAGATGAAAAATCACTATCCAAATTTCAGATTGTATGCTAAGTTCTTTGCAAACCTTGCTGGGGCTTCTGAAAGAAAAATATAGATGTTCAACAGTTTCTAAAAATATGTTTATCAAATTGTGATGCTCTTCCAAAGTGAATAAAATTAGAATAATTGGCAGATGGGTTATTTTACAGATATTTACCCTCATCAGTGTTCAAGAGCTTTTTTTTTATATCCATACTTTTTTTTCACATGTTCTTTACTAATTTAATTATACTATTGCTGCTTTAAACCTTTTACATTATTCAGATTTTATTTTTAATTTTATAGCTATTTTTATAAAGGATATTGTACTTTTAAAAATATTAATTATTGTTGATTGAAATCTGTTTAATATTATTGTTTCTTTAAAACTTTTACATTATTCAGGTATTATTTTTAATTTTATAGCTATTTTTATAAAGGATACTGTACTTTAAAAAATATTAACTACAGCTGGTTGGAGTCTGTTTAATGCTAGGTTACTGAATAGTGCTTTTATTTCTATAAACTGCTTATTTCTAATAAATGTAACTTTGAGATATACTGTATGTAAATACCAAAATAATACGCTCCGTGAGACAATATT
Source organism: Vipera berus (assembly GCF_964194415.1). Classification (NCBI taxonomy): domain Eukaryota; kingdom Metazoa; phylum Chordata; class Lepidosauria; order Squamata; family Viperidae; genus Vipera; species Vipera berus. Next base: position 70,734,559 of record NC_138204.1, read on the forward strand.
TATAATCTTCCAAAAGCTTTTATATTCAGCTTTTGTAGACCAGATCTGGGAACTCTATTTCATACTTGGAAAAGTAATTCCTTTTCTCTACTTCCATTCAGGTCATATTAACTACTGAGTCTTTTCCTGTTATTGTAAAAAAAATTTTTTTACTTATTTTGCAATTATTCCAATTTATCTCAATAATAATGTGGTATGAAATATTAAGAATACTTAATATTTTTAACTATTGGGGAAAATTTTTTTAATGTTCAGGATGAAATTTCAGGGTCCAGCCCACACTGTACTCAGTTGCCATGAACAAAATAGAAATTTTGTATGAGAAAGTTGCATATAGTTATGCAGGCAGCAATACAACAGAACAGAAGAGAGGCAGCACCCAGAACAGCTTTTAAGTACAAATAGACTCTGTCAAGTTTGGCTTCATGATCACTTTAGATGCCAACTTTGGCCTTCCTGGAATTCAAATCACTGTATATGTGCTCATAAAGATAAGAAGTTCACAATCTTGGCATAGCTACAGTGAGTAACAGTGTAATTGAGGCTTGTGCTCCTTTCACCTGTGTTGTATTTTGTGTGGACAAGGCTATTTTTCTTAAAATACAATGTTTTAAAAAGTGCAGAAGTTCCATTCAATCAAACAACTCTCAGCAGGATTTCCAATCTGCATTATTACATGCATATCTTTTCCAGATAAGTTGTAAGCTATTTTCCTCTCACAGAATAACTAATGATTACTGGACTTAGCTTAGAGACCAATGGTTTGATTTTGCAACAAGCACCACAGATACTACATCATAAATCAGTGTTTGTAAACTGTTTTATTTTTTTATAGTAGCCATTATTCTGTCATTGAAAACTTTTGAGAACCATCACCTATCAAGAGAGAGTAGTATGGTAACTTAAGGCCTACTTGAATCTCCTCAGAACATAGTTGATAAAATCTTTCCATATAACAGATCATGAGATTTAAGCCTTGTGGAAAGAAATCTGCAGAAGTTTGGCACAATCAAAAAGACTGCCCAGAATCACTTGGACTCAGGTGGCATATACATTTAATTGATTGATTGAATAAATCAACATCACCATGAGAAATGTTGTGATCTCTGAGGTTTTACTCATTTTGAAAATACTTTTATTTAAATTCTATTTCATTAATTTGGTTCACAGACCATCAGTGATCATTGGACTGTAAGTTGAGAACCACTATCAAACACTTTTTGCTGCTAAAGATAGATATAAACAGATCCAAGATAGATAGATAGACTTGAAATGTCAACAGGGTTGGAGTGTACCTCTGCTTAGATCTCGTGAGCCTGGATGTTTGGGGTGTTTTATGTTGTTTTGAATGTTTTCAGTGTTTATGCTTGGATATTGGAGACTTTGGAAGCCAATCCATAGTCTGTTGTGAAAATGACAGGTACCAACATACATTTTTGGTTTTAAAAGCCACCAATGTAATGCTTGGTTATGCAAAGTTATTAGAGACTGGATCATGAGGGATGTCTACAAAGAACTGAGTTATTTTATCGACTTTGCCTACTGCCTACAACCACGGGGACCGTTTATGGCCACTTTTTCTTTGGATTCTTTGGTTGGAAGCTATAGAGAGGAAGGAAGTTGACTTTGACAGATATGTGGTATAACTTTGCCTAGGCATTTTTAAAGTTCAGATAACATTTGGGAATGGTTCAGACAGACTCCTTCCTAATTCACTGGAGTATAAGAAGGATAAAGATGTACAGTACAATCAGACTTGGAAGATTCTATTAGTATAGCCAATCTCAATTTTTTAAAAAGTGTAGCCTTCCTATGAAATTGAGTCATGGTCTGGTCTACCTAGTGGGGCTGGCAGAAATGATGGCATTCAAACTGAATGGTAACTAAGTTAGCTTAGCAAACATGGGCACTGCTGCCACACTGCCACCATTGTGGCTTGGTGGAATCAGCAATTGAACCAAAAGCAGAGACACTTGAGAGGACAATTGCTTGGACCTGAGAACTTGGGGCTAGCTAAGCTTATCTCTCAATGGCTCTCCCTTTACTTCGATTTTAATCAGTCTAGGTTGTTAGGCTTAGATTGTTACAGACATTTATGAATTGCTGAACAGGGTTTAGGCGAAAAGGATGGTAGGATGATGATAATGATGATGGTGGTGATGGTGATGATGATAGTCTTGGGTGTCTGGTTGAGTCACTACTGTTGGAAGATGAAGAGAAGCAGGGCCTTGTACAGCCCAATGCCTTTTCAGGCAAGAGAGAGAGGATGACCAGTAGTAAACCTGGATCTGGAGACTTTCCCCTATGGGATAGCTAGTTTATTTCCCTTCTCCTGCCTACTTAGGATTGCATTGGGTGGGAGATAGGGCAGGAGTATGGAAGTCCTGCTTAAGGTGAGAAGGTAGGAATTGAGCTGTAAGAGTTTGCAAAAATTGTGGGTGCTGCAAGAGGCCAGGAAAGGGCCTTGGGATCTTGAAGCTTTGCATTAGTTGATTGGGACATTTTTGAAATCTGTAACTAGCATGAGAGTAGTTGTAATTGGTCATGCGATGCCAGCAGAGGAAGCTCATTGATGATTAATTGATGATGTTGGGTCTTGGTTGGGATGTAGAAGTGTTTTGTTCTTTTTTTCTAAAGGGGAGAGAACTAGCTAACTTTGCCAGGATGCAGATTTTGTTAATCACATTGCTCAAGGGATACAGTGGTGTGTGGCCTCATAAGGACCATTTCATGTGTATTCACGTAGATGATTTGCACTTTTCATTCGGGTAACTAACTTCCAAGTGCCTACAATATTTACCCCATCCCAGGAGGAATAATTCCAGACTTAGGTTATTTCTACATCAGGGTCTTTTAATGTGGCTGAGACATTGTTCTTATGCAATCTGCTACTATAAGTGTAATTACTGGCATTTTCATAATTCCAGTATGGAATAATGGTTTATGTAGTAGTGGTTTAGTTTTGGTTCAAGAAAGGTACTTCAGAACTTGCAGTAGTACAAACTAGCTTCACTCTGCGACTCTTTAAAGTAGCTACATCTTTTCTTACAATCATATAACAGCTGCAGAAGGTACCAGTGTGATCCCCCAAAAGATATAGCAGGCTGGTCCTATGCTCACACTCCATCACATTTTATTGGAATTGTATCTGAAGTGCTCCATTGCCTTACTATATTACTTGATGCCTAAAACCATAGTTGATAACAGTCTACTGTACTCAGAAGAAAGGAAGTCTTCTACACTGTCAAGTAGACATTTCCTTCCTATATCCTCTGACAGGTTTATGACTTCCTGTTCTGTGCAGCAGTCTCTAATTTGTGAAATCCTTATTGCACACAGGGAAAGATTTTTTTATTTCTTACTTTTTAAAATCATTTCTTCCCTTACATAAGAACAGGGTTTTTTTGCAATTAAAGTGACATAAGGGGGAAAAAATCATAATTAAAATGTTCATGCAAATAGGAAACTGTAAAAATAATATAAAATATATTATTTTATAAATAATAATATAAAACCAAGTTCAAATTGATAAAATATGTTAACAGGACACACAAACTCTCCAAATAATCCCAGGGCTTTTAAAAAAAGTTTCTCAAAATTAGTCAGAAATCAACATATCGGTGACAAATTAGTAATACTAATAATTAACAAAAAAAGCAGTACATCTTAATAACTATTTTGGTTCAGTTGTTTCCAACAAGAGAGCATTTATTCTTTCAGGAACATCTGAAGACCAAGAGTGACACTGAAAACAAAAAGAAATATGTCTGGGAGTGTCTATTTGGAAATAATTTGGAATTAATTTAAATCTCTGGAGCCAGATAGATTGCATTTCGCAGAATTGAGGGGATATGATGGTCTCACTGGAAGTTTATTGATTATCTGTGATAAATTCTGGAGACATAATAAAGAGCAAAATAACCCAGTTTCAGAAGATGGGGGTGGAGGATCTGTATAAGTCCAGCCAATCAATCTGGTATCAGTTCCTGAGAAAATCATAAAGTTCAGTTTACCTTGAAAGCAATAGAATAATTGCCAGAAGCCAAAATGGATTTGTTTATTGGCATCTCTCTCTCTCTCTCTCTCTCTCTCTCTCTCTCTCTCTCTCTCTCTCTCTCTCTCTCTCTCTCTCTCTCTCTCTCTCTCTCTCTCTCTCTCTCTCTCTCTCTCTCTCTCTCTCTCTCTCTCTCTCTCTCTCTCTCTCTCTCTCTCTCTCTCTCTCTCTCTCCTCTCTCTCTCTCTCTCTGTACACACACACACACACACACACACACACACACACAGCAAATCATTTCACAAAGTAATCCATGACATTCTGATCACCAAACTAGTTTTGTGTGGGCTGCATGGCATGAAAATTTAGAGCTCATAGCTCAAAGCCAGCTCATTAATAGTTTATCATTCTAGAAAGAAGCAATAGGTAGATCTCTACTTTTCAATTCTTTTTTAAATTAATGTAGAAGTAGAACAAATGCTTATTCAGTCTGAAGATGACACTTATACTCTAGAGAAATTGAATAGGTATAGTTGAATGAGGTATACTAGACACAAATTCATATGGGACAATAATCAAATGAACAGCTGTAGCAGGGGTGTCAAACCTCCAGCCCACGGGCCAGATACAACATGAAGAAACTGCACCCACCCCATTGCCAGCAATGGTGAAAAAGCTCCGATACATCACATGACATCACGTGACATCACGAGTTTGACATGTCTGAGCTATAGGGTAGAGGATATTACTTGTTTCAGAGTAGCAATAGACTGCAAATATAAATTACAGTACTGTAGTTGCAAAATAAACAAAAAAAGTTAGATTCAATATTTTTTTTAAATTCCATTTATATCCCACCCTTCTCCGAAGACTCAGGGCGGCTTACAAAGCTTAGCAGTAGCCTTCATTCTATGTATATGCCTGCTTATTAGGGCTTTTGCCCCCCCCAAGCGGCATTATTACAAAGTCAGCTTAATTGCCCCCAACAATCTGGGTTCTCATTTTACCTACCTGGGAAGGATGGAAGGCTGAGTCAACCTTGAGCCTGGTGGGATGCGAACCTGCACTAATTGCAGGCAGCTGGTGTTACTTAAGGAGGCATTAGCCCACTGCTCCACCAAGGCTCTTATAGTTTCCTGGCCAGAGAAAGTAACTTTATTTTTCCTTGTTTTGTACAGATTATATACCACGTTAAGGCCTTTAAGAAGTACTTATGACCCCAAATTTCTAATGCTAAGTGCACTGTAACTTTGAATGGTCACTAAACAAGTAGACGTAAGTCAAGGACTACCTATAACTAGAACAGATTCAGAGAAGAGCAACAATGGTTGCCAGGAACCAGGAACAACTGTATATGTTTAGCTTTTATTAAAAAAAATTCTTAAAAAGTAAATTATTTGCCAAACATAACTAACAAAACAAATAGTACATCAGCGATAATGCACCTAGGAAACTGCATATATATTAAAATGGTAAAATAAATGTAAGTGGAGAAACATTGAAGAAAGGAAAAAAGAGGAAACAATATCCATATGATGTCAATATAAAATAAATACAAACCCTAAAGTTATTAAATCCTAGATGACATTGATGCACCTTCTCATTTTTAGAGTACAAAGACATTTCAAGGATGGATAAGAATGCATAGCTTGAATCCATTCCTTAACATCAGGGGCACACATTTCTTTCCATCTACATGAAATAATTCCCCTTTCTGAGGCCCAGGCTTGACAAAGCCAGAGTCCTTCATTAAAATGTCACATTCTATATTCTGAAGTATAATTCAACAGCACATTTACATCTTTAATGACTCCGTTCTTTTTCTGCAAGACTATGCTCACATAGGGAGGAATGTGAAATAAAAGAGAGCCACTAATGAACACAGCTAAACCACGTAAGAATCCTGAATCTTCCAATGTCTTGAGAAGATCAAGGTGGGACTATGAGAGCATTCTTTTGATACCAGAAAACATGTTGCATGTAGGAAATACTGACTTACTTTCTATTGCTCTGGAGTGCCAGTCATGAAATAAAGCTATTAAGTTACACAAAAGCAAGCTCCAGCTGAATGTCAGAAAAACCTTCGTAAGGTAAGAGCAGTTTGATAGGAGAACCATTGATCCAGAGAGGCCACAGCTCTCTCCGCCAAATAAATAGCTGTTTATCCTGCACTGAAAACAAGAATCAGTCCAATTCAGTAGGACCATCTGACTAATACTACATTACACTGTACTACAGAAATCCTGAACTATCTTCACCAGTAACATTAAACTTCATAAAAGTGACATCACTGAGATTCTCTGCAAAAGGTAAACCAATCTAGGATGGTAATATATGATTAATTGTTGCATATGGAAGCTGGCTTGATATAAAAAGCCGGGAGACTAAAACATACGAAGAACGACTGCAGGACTTGGGTTTGGCTAGTCTAAAGAAAAGAAGAAATAGGGGAGACAGGATAGCAGTATTCCAGTATTTGAGGGGCTGCCACCAAGATGAGGGGTCACATTATTCACCAAAGCACCTGAGGACAGGACAAGAAACAATGGTTGGAAACTGACCAAAGAGAGAAGCAACCTGGAATTAAGGAGAAAGTTCCTGACAGCGAGGACCATTAACCAGTGGAACACCTTGCCTCCAGAAATCATGAATGCTCCATCACTGGAGATTTTTAAGAGGAGGCTAGTAGACAGTGTTTGAGATGGTATACTGTAGGTTCTCCTGCTTGAGCAGGGGGCTGGACTAGAAGACCTCTAAGGTCCCTTCCAGTTTCTATTCTATTCTATTCTATTCTATTCTATTCTATTCTATTCTATTCTATTCTATTCTATTCTATTCTATTCTATTCTATTCTATTCTATTCTATTCTATTCTATTCTATTCTATTCTATTCTAAAACAGATATATACTGGAAAGAAATGTCTAGCAATCATTACAGTTAGGAGAATGGAGGCAATTTGGATTTATCTGCTGGGACCTTATCACATATCATCAGCCCTGCTGAAACAGACAAATCACAAGAAGGGGAGAACAGTGCATGAACATTTTTGCTGACATTTCTGAAACATGTGGAAGAACTACGAGGAAAATTGCAAAACAAAACTATAAAAAAACCCACTCCTGTAGGTTTATTCTTTGGGTGGTCTTGCTTTCTCTTTCACTTGGTAAAGCTAGGAGTAATCTTATTATTCATTTTGAGAGGCAGACCAATTGATAAGGGTGAAATGTATTGTCCTTTTCTCTGATTTTATCATAGCTCAGATTTTCCATTTCCATTAGAAATGAATACCTATATTGTCTGCTTGGAAGCCGCTTAGCAGGCTCTGCTACAGAGGGATGATCATAGCTACTGTCAAAGGGTATTTGTCAGATTTGATTATCATACGTTCTAGGAAGGAAAGTCACTGTTTTCTTTCAGCGTGCATGTATGATGGTGAATAAAATGTGCACAAAGTGAAATATGAGATGTTTCAGATTCAGAATGCTTGAAAAGGTCAAAGGCATCAGATACAACATATCAAATGGGCTGACTTATATAATAGGGTAGGAATATAATAAGCATGTTCATGAGGTGTAGCACATGGCTTCATATTAGATGCATTATATAGATTTAGACTGCTTTTTTTGTAAAAGAAAAAGGTGCCGGAACTCACACATGTCATGCAACCTGCCTTGCCTACTCTACAAGGTTCCATCCAAAAAGGTGCCGGAACTCCGTTCTGAGCGTTCTATGAGGAAAAAAGCCCTGGATTTAGAGCCAAGACATGTATTGTGTGTCATTCTTCCACTAATCAATTATTGAGCTGTCGGGGGAAGCCTCCTTTACTTCTGAAAAAAGCCAAAAACACATGGATCGTTCTCCTGTTTTTGTTTGTGTTCTTGGTGTCTACTGTCACTATATTTTGACTGGAGATGAAGCTGGTGGATTTGAGCTTTATTTAGCAAATCCCTTCCTATCAGAATGTAAAGCTCCTTGTACTTAGTAGGCTAACAAGAGAGGGAGCATCACTTTCAGATGTAAGTGAAGAAGCAAAGGTGGAGTTGCTTGAGCAGGATGTGTCACATCTATTAAACCATAATTTCATGCTTGTCTTTGATGATTCTCTGACAATTTTTTTTTTTAAAATCCCTTTTGGTGAGTTCAGTTTGCTTTTAAGTTTCTATACATAGGCTGCAAAACCCAAAGCCTTCCTTAAAGGTTTAGATTGTAATCCAAGGGATTTTGTTGTGCACCTTTTTATAGTAGGGAAAGAGCCTGTTTTAACGGTATTCCAATACTGTTATTCTGCCTTTCTGTTAAGAACATGCACACCTAATAAGGATGGTTCATGGAATATTTATAACCTTTATCTTTCCCTGAAAACTCACTGAGAATTTCAATCATATATTTATTTCAACACTAATATGAGGTACACCATTTTAAATAATTGTATCTACAAATAAATCATTTTTCCATAATAATTATTCCAAGATATTTAAGAGAATTCGAATATAAATACAGCCCCAATTTTCACAGATTTGTATTGATACCTGAAAGTTTATGGGAAAAATATAAAAGTTTACTCTGATCAATGGAATACCCTGATAACTTCCCAAAGAGTTGTGCTACGTTCTATTAGTACAGAATATTCATAATAGTCAATTGATTATGTGTCATTAAATTATTTTCATGTCCTAGCAATCACATAGATAGCTGTTCTTCATGATGACCTTTGTCCTTGGAGGAATCAGATTATCTAGATCAGTTTCAAATGGGCTTCAGGCCAAGATTCAGCACAGAGCAGCCTAGGGCAGACTTGTTGATGACCTGTGGCAGAGCTGGGATGGAGGTGGGCCATTCATCTTTGTGTTCCTGATCTCTCAGTGGAATTTAATACTGTCATCCATAGTATCCTTAGCACCAGCTTCAGAGGTTGGAATTAGGGGCATCATTTTATCGTGGTTTTCTTCCTCCTTCAGGGCCAGTTCCTGGCAGTTTGCTTCTGGGTACAATTCAAAGAGCTGGTTATGACTTATAAAGTCCTATGCGGCATAGGATTGGTTATCTGAGTTACTGCATCCTGGATTTTGGTAGACGACCGTCTTTGATCAAAGGAATCCAGAATATGCCAACCCTGTCAGCTCGTATGGGAGATAAGCAATCCCTCTGGCCACCAGTACAGCTTTTTATAATATTGTTTGCTGTATTTTGAGTTGCCCATTCTGCAGACACGCTGTGCCAAAAAGAAAGAAAAGGAGGAGAGGAGAGGAGAGGAGAGGAGAGGAGAGGAGAGGAGGGGGAAGGAAGGAAGGAAGGAAGGAAGGAAGGAAGGAAGGAAGGAAGGAAGGAAGGAAGGAAGGAAGGATTCAGTCTAAACCTGTTGTGATTCAGGGTCAGCCTGTGGGTTCGGCATTTGGGTCGGATGATTCAGAGGAGGAGGGGGTGTTGGAGAGGTTGCTGAGGGGGTTGGAGAGCTTGCTGATGAGAGCCCTCAGCCAGGCCCCTCCCACCTGGTCACAACGCAGACCCAGCTGTGTGAGCCTGACAGCGTGGATGAAGATGACCCACAGCTGGCCCTGTTCAAGGACGCCCGACGCAGGAGGCAGTCAATCAGGAGTAAACAGAGGAAGGCAATGGGGCACCTTGGAAGGAGGCAGAGAGAAGCCACGCCCTGAACTGTATAAAAGGGGAATGCGTGGGAGGGCTGGTTTGCTGAAGGCAACCGTTTGAATAGTTCCTGTTTCATGGTTCGTGTTTGCTCTCTTTGCTCTCTTTGCTCTGTTTATGTTTTTATGTTAATAAATTTGGCAGGCTTAGTTCCAGCCTCTTGCCTTCTTGTAAAAGGGGTTGTCCCTGCCTTATCTGCAGGGCTGGTAGCAGGCTGGTACAGAACAAAACCATCTACTAGTATCTTTTAGAGATGATGAGTCAAAACATTAAATATGTTATGATTGCTGGCCGGTACTATTAAAAAGTTTTTTCCCTTGACAAATGAACTGTCACATTAAAGTAAGAAGAAAAATTACAAGGCTGGATCAAGGTGTGACAACTTGCGAGCATAAGCACCTGTAATTTATACAGGTGAAAGCATGGCATTGGAATAGCTGAGATTCCCACAAGAGCTCTGCAGGATTCACATGACTAGGGGAAAAGAAAGGTATTCTCTTTCAACTTTCCTTCCCTTTAAGTATGTGTATAGAGTGCACGTGAGTGATGCACGCATCTAAATTTGTGGAATATTTTCGAATGAATTAGTTAGAAACCAATCAAGCATGCTCCTGGCGTGCTCAATGGAAACTTCATTGAATGTGCTCTGACATATAATATCCTATCTGTTTTTAAAAAGATGTCCAGTGGAACAGTAACGGCTTAGCGGCTGAAGAATACCCTGTGTCTACAAAGGTAAATGAAATTAACTATGCCAAAAAACAAGTTGAAGCAGGGATGCTTCTTAAAACTCTTAAAGGTCTGCAGTAACTCAGTCGCTGTAATGGTATGTGGAAATGATCTTGGGAGAGAAGTAGTCAAGGAACCATCAGTTAAAAAGTAATTTAGATATCAACCTTGCAAAGTAAACCAGGCAGGAAGCATGGCCACATGAGTGAACTTGGATTTACTGTAAGGCTACATTAGCAGAATCTTGCAAGTCTGAAAGTACATTTCTCCCTCCTTCCCTTTTACAGCCCATGAAACTAGGGAGGTCTCTTTTGAGGTGTTTGCTCCATCCACCTTCCTGCTACAGATAAAGTGGCCTTTTATTTGTTTCCTTGGCTGCCTCTCTTCTCTCTGTCTCCCAAGGTCATTTCCACATACCATTACAACAACACAACCAGTCCTGCTTTCTTTTTTTCTCTTGCTCTTCCCTTTCCTTCCTTCCTTCCTTCCTTCCTTCCTTCCTTCCTTCCTTCCTTCCTTCCTTCCTTCCTTCCTTCCTTTCTTTCTTTCTTTCTTTCTTTCTTTCTTTCTTTCTTTCTTTCTTTCTTTCTTTCTTTCTTTCTTTCTTTCTTTCTTTCTTTCTTTCTTCAGGTTCTTTAACATTTTGATTTTCATCTCCTTCCCCCAAATGTTGGATATTATGTCTTAAAGAACTGCCTTTTTTAAAAAAAACTGCTCGTTATCCTCTTTCCCTTTTCATTTATAGAAATTATTGTTTGATCCCCTTGTTTGCTCTTCTATATAGCTCTTAGAGAATTTATTGCATGATTGCCCAGCAAGGAAGGAAATTGGCTCTTATAAATTGTTTAAAATATAGTGCATGGGCCCACAATACTTGCTGATGTAATTAATCCATCTTGTTAGAATATGTTGTTGAAAAAATGGTTTGTTTAACAGAGTATTATTAATACACAGTGGAAGTTGTACTGGGACTTTTAGGCAAACAGTAATGCACTAACACGAGTTTTATAACTTATTTTTACTCAGACAACAAAAAGAAACACAGTAAGAAATAGTCCAAGTATCAATCCAGTATCATGCACATAAAAGTCAGTCCATAAAAAACATAGTATCAAAATACAAAAGCTGCTTACCAATATCAAAAACAATATACACTGTAGCAAGCAGTTGATTCTTGAGAGAATAAATATCAAGTTAGCAAACAAGAGAACAAGAGGTATCCAAACACTAACATCAAACACATATACAAGAGCAGCTACGTGTAACATCTAACTCTCTTTTATGTGGAATAATTACAACCACACCCTTAGGCCGTTTAACTCCTTAAAGGTGCTTTTACTCCATTATATAATATTGTCACCCAAATCAAGTTTAATCTCTAACAATCTCCCCTTTTGGGTGGCATATTATACATATATTTTTACAATCTCAAATTACACATATCACAAACAGATTTATGCTTTATAGCACCCTGAGCTTTAGTAAACTGGTCAGCAATATTATCTTCAGTTGCACAATATTCCAGTTTAATCAAATTATCTTTAACACATTGTCTGACATTTAGATACCGTAGATCCGTATGTTTTGATCTAGTTTTCACTGCAGCATTAGTTGCTAATTTTATAGCTGCTTGATTGTCTTCATACACTTTTATTGGTTCATTACAATTTAAACCCATATCAAACAATAATTGTTTCCATACCAATAGCTCAGTACATAATAAAGATAAACAAGAAAATTCGGATTCAGTTGTTGATAAGCTTATATGCTTCTGTCTGTTAGACCTCCATCCTACTAAAGCGTTTCCCAATAATACAACCAATCCTGAAGTGGATTTCCTGGTTACAGTATCAGATGCAAAACTAGCATCTGCAAATGCTTTTAGTTCCAATTCCTTTGTTGGCTCTAGATATAGAGAATAATGTATGGTGTGCTTCAAATATCTTAAAACTCTTTTCGCACCTTGCCAACATCTGGTTGTAGGATTCTCACAATATCTAGCTAAATGATTAACTGTAAATGCTATATCAGGTCTTGACCAGTTACATAAATACATCAAGCTGCCTATTAATGATTGATATATCTTTTTATCAAAGACATTGCTGTTATCTGCTGAACTCTCAAAACCTTGAACCATAGGTGTTTTTACTGGTTTACAGTTTTCCATATTATAACGTTTCAGCAAACCATTAATTTTCTTAGCTTGAGACAATTTAAATCCTTTACTAGTCCTGACAATATCCAGCCCTAGATAATGACTAATAGCTCCTAGATCTTTTACTCTAAATTTTCTTTTTAACCCTGAAATTATTCTTTCAGTTTCTGTTTCATCTTTTGCTATAATAGCAATATCATCAGTGAATAATAATAACAATGATAATTCACTATTTTGCTGTTTTATAAATAAACAAGGATCTGCAATACTAGCTTTAAATCCCAAACTATTTAACTCTTTTACTAAACATCTATTCCACTCATAACCTGAATGTTTTAAACCATACAAACTCTTATTCAGTTTCCAACAGTACCCTACCTTACTTTCTATTCCTGATGGAACTTTCATATATATATCATGGTTTAATGTTGCATGCAAATAAGCAGTTTCAATATCTACATGTTTTATACTATAATTCTTATTTGCTGCCCAAACTAAAGCAGCCCTAAGAGTGGAAGCTCTTAACGTTGGGGAAAATACTTCATCATAATCATTATTATTCTGTGCAAATCCTTGAGCAACTAATCTTGCTTTATGTATTACCTCTCCTGTAACACTTTCTTTCAGTTTAAAAACCCATTTACATCCAATTAACTTTTCTGTTTTAGGTATTTTAACCTCTTGATAAACATTAAGATCTTGCAAAGACTTTATTTCTTTATCCATAGCTACTTTCCAATTCTTTCTTTCATTCTCAGGATACATTTTTATTTCTTCAACATTAGAAGGTTCAATGTCTATTTGACAAATTAAACCTGCCTCGAAACGATCAGGCTGTCGTCTTTCCCTGTTAGACCTTCTGAGAATTATTGGACTTATAGGTACATTTACATTATTATCTTCTTCCTCTCCTGTCTCCACTATCAGTGGTTCTTGTTTGATCTCTCTAGCAGGTTCCTCCTCTTCTTTATCACTTTCATTTGAGGAGTTAGTTAAATCTTGTTGAGGAATATATACAATATCTTCTACCCTTTCCCAGCCTGACTGTTCTTGAAAAACAGCGCTAGAACTACAATAAATGTTTTTAGTACCTTTCTCCCAGAACCGATAAGACTTATGGTTTAACTCATAGCCAACAAAAAATAATTGTTTAGCTCTATGTTCTCCTTTATTTCTTATTGAACTTGGAATATGTACCCAAGCAGGTGTCCCAAATGTGTGAATATAACTAAGATTTGGTTTTCTCTTATACCATAAGGTATAAGGAATTTTACCTGTAGCTGAACTAACCACATTGTTTAAAATATGATTAGCACATTTTGCTGCTTCTCCCCATAAGCTATCAGGTAAACCAGAATCTTCAATCATAGATCTAATCATAGCTTGCAATGTTTGGCCCCTCCGTTCAACAAATGCATTATGCTGAGGTCTATAAGGAGCTGTACGTCTATGCTCTATTCCCTCTGAAACTAACAGCTCATTGAACTGTTTATTAACAAACTCAGTTCCATTGTCTGTTATTATGGTTTTTACATTTAACTGAGTTTTCCTTTGTACAAACTTGAGCCAATTAGATATTGTTTGTATAGTTTCAGTTTTTGACGTAAGGAGATAACAGAACCCATATCTGCTATAATGGTCTAGAATATTTAATATGTAGCAAGCACCCCCTAAACTGGGTTTCATAGGACCTATCAAATCCATAAATACCAGTTCTAATGGAGTTGTGGTTTTAAATCCATCTAACCTATTAGCTGGTGCTGCCCTGCTCTTTTCTCTACCACATACGTTACACTGCAGATATTTCTTACAAGCCTTTAACTTAAACCCATTAGACAAAGCTACAGTTCTTTTTAGTGTATTAAAATTCACATGACCCAATCTTCTATGTAATAAATGAATACATTCATCATGTGGTTTTTGATTTGTACAAGTAGTAGCCATTATAATAGGATCATTGCTAATTACAAACAAACCGTCTTTCATATTAGCTATTAAATTCACTTCATTCTTTTGAATAAGACATTCCTCCCCTTGGAAAGTAACTTTAAAACCTGCTTCCAATAATGCCTTAACTGATAATAGATTATAATCACATCTGGGAACATATAGCATTTCCAAATTTTGTTTTAAAAATGAACAGTAAACCTTACCCTCTCCAGAGACCTTGACTCTCCAGCCATTAGCCATAGAAATATATTTTTTACTAGACCTTATATTCTCAAAATCCCTTTTTATTTTTGAAATACAGTGTGTAGCTCCACTATCTACCACCCACCAATTGTGGTTATTAGTAGTTCTATTAGCTACAGCTACATTAATCAGCTTTTTATTCTTTCTATGGCTTTCCTTTCTCTGACAATTACTATTCTGACAAAACTTAGCAATATGTCCCTTTAACCCACAATTAAAGCATTTCCTTAAAATATAAGCAGATTCAGTCTTCTTTATTTCTTGTTGCAATGGCTCTCTCAACTGTTTTCTCTCCATACGACATCTTGATTCTTCCAACAACCTTCCAGTTATTGAAGAAACAGTTAGGTCTTCTTTGGACAAAACCTCCAAGGACGATACAAAGGCATCGTAGCTCTCATCCAATGATGATAAAATGATGTAAACCTGGTGAAGCTCTGAGAAAATAAGTTCTTTTTCTTGCAGTTCCAACAAAGTTGCTTTTATAAAGTTAAGGTGAGCTAACATATCGCCATTCTTTTCCAGTCTAGCTCTAAATAGCTTTCTGGTAAGATTTATATGAGCACCAACACTGTCCCGAACAAAAATCTTTTTCAACTTAGCCCAACATTTAGCAGCAGACTCTTCTCCACGCACATGGACTAGCTGTTGGTCTCCTAATGTTAGCCCAATAATAGATAAAGCCTTATCATTGTCTTTATTGAAGTCTACAATCTTCTTGTTATCTTCTTCATTAGTTGGATCCCAGGCAGTTACATCTGGAGGATTATGGACTATTTTCCAAAGACCTTGATTTTGTAATAACAAACTACATTGCGTAGACCAGGATACGTAGTTTGACCCATTAAGCCGGGTAATGCAGAATGGATTGAATAGTCCTTGTGCCATTGTCTGAATTTCAAAACTCAGTTAGGAAATATAAATACAATACTGTGCCTGTCCTCAGCACCACACTGGATCTGGGCCCATAACCATTGTTAGAATATGTTGTTGAAAAAATGGTTTGTTTAACAGAGTATTATTAATACACAGTGGAAGTTGTACTGGGACTTTTAGGCAAACAGTAATGCACTAACACGAGTTTTATAACTTATTTTTACTCAGACAACAAAAAGAAACACAGTAAGAAATAGTCCAAGTATCAATCCAGTATCATGCACATAAAAGTTAGTCCATAAAAAACATAGTATCAAAATACAAAAGCTGCTTACCAATATCAAAAACAATATACACTGTAGCAAGCAGTTGATTCTTGAGAGAATAAATATCAAGTTAGCAAACAAGAGAACAAGAGGTATCCAAACACTAACATCAAACACATATACAAGAGCAGCTACGTGTAACATCTAACTCTCTTTTATGTGGAATAATTACAACCACACCCTTAGGCCGTTTAACTCCTTAAAGGTGCTTTTACTCCATTATATAATATTGTCACCCAAATCAAGTTTAATCTCTAACACATCTTGTTTTAGGTCTCTTTCATGGATGCTTTTTATCAAGCGGGGTCCATTCTATTACTGCCTTGGTCCACCTGCCATCAATTCTTCTTGCTATGTGACCAGCCCGTTTCCTTTTCAATTGTTTTAATTTCTTGATGATATCATATACTTTCATTTGTTCTCTAATCCAATACATCTTTCTAAGCCTTGAAATATAGATTAAAAGTTCATTAAGAAACAAAGATGTGGGACTGAAACCAAGGTGCAACTATAAATATATACTTAGTAGTGTCCCAACTTTTAATAAGAAACCTATTGTGCACATTTGTGGCTTGTTCCTTCTTTTCTTATGAGGCGGCTAACATAAATTGGGTATTTAAGACTACTGTTGAGAATGGGGTACTGGCGCTAAGGATCTTAGCAGACCTACCCTTGGGAGTGTGGGGTTGTTAGGATACTGAGTCAGAAGACCATTGCAAGGCCAACAGGTTGGCAGTTCAAAACCTGAGAGTGTGAGCCATGTGATGGAATGAGCTCTCTTCAGTTTGTCCCAGCTCCTGCTAACCTGGCAGTTTGAAAGTATGCAAATGCAAGTAGATAAATAGGTACCACTTCTGTGGGAAAATAACAGGAACATGAAAGGAACCCCCTTGGGAGTTCCCTGGGCAATGGTGATGTCACTGGCTAATCCTTCAATCCAGAAGCCCCTTGGTAGGTGCTTGTGACACGAATGCAGCAGCAGCAGAGGCAGCCATCATAACTAATATTGTGAAAAGATATTTTTGTAATATTTGGATTTCCCCCCCAGAAACATTGTCCAACATCCTGTTGTAATTTAATGAACGTGTCTAATTATGTGCGTAGATTTCCCCCCCAAAATTTAACTATTTTCACGTAAGAGTTCAACACCTGTTACTTTCTGTAATTATAGACAATTGATATATGTTATCCCTAAGATTAAGTGTATTTCTTATTTAACTAACTACATGATTCCATGAAACCAATGTCTCAAACTTGATTCACTAACATATTTTCCTTTACTACTGGTTTAAGCAGGTAACTGTGGTTTCATCTTTAAATAACAAAACCATAAGTAGAGCATGGAGCACCATCCTGCAAAATAATCTTCCTTTCTGGTTGGCTCACTTGGAAAGTCCAGTTAGGTTCTTTTCACATTTTGAGGGAGAGGGAGAGGGAGAGGGAGGGAGAGGGAGGGAAAGAGGTGGGGAATTTCTACTGTTAAAGACAGCATAAGATACATTTCTAAAAGCTTCTTTGCTTCTAATAGGTGTCTAGATTTCTTCAATGTGTGTACTCTTATCCTACTAAAATGCCTTCTGTTCTTTAATTAATTTGAAATAAGACCCTTAACTTTCGGTTGAATAAGAGGTTGTTATGTAGAGAGTTCTTAGTAAATCAAGTGTTCCGCCAAGAGACTTTTGACTGAGTCGAGAAGAAATTAAAAGAAAAATCAAGAATTGCAGCAGGAACTGAATCTGCTGTGTTAAAGGGTTACTGGAACCTAGTGACTGCAGGCACTATACTTATTTTATAATTCATTCATCATGCTTCAAAATGGTGAACTTTGAAACTTTCAACATTTGTGTTTTTTGTTTTTTTTTTGATGTTGTGCCTTTGAGTCAGCATTGATTTCTGGAAACTGCCTGGACTAGTTCCTACAGTTTTCTTGGCAAGATTTTTTCAGATGTGGTTTGCCATTGTCTTCTTCTTGGGGCTGAGACAGAGGGATGGGTCCAAGTCACCCAGCTGGCTTTGTATCTCAGGTGGAACTAAAACACACAATCTTCTGGTTTCTAGCCTGATGCCTTAGCCCAGGGGTAGGCAACCTTGGCTCTTTTATGACTCGTGGACTTCAACTCCCACAATTCCCGAGTCAGCATGGAGTTGAAGTCCACGAGTCATAAAAGAGCCAAGGTGGCCTGCCCCTGCCTTAGCCAATACACCAAACTGGTTCTCCTTCATTTGTATACAAACTTTACATTCCCTTCTCCTCTGAAAAGAACAGGGGGAAAGCACAATATAACCTTTCAATATTTCAGTTTTCCTGACGTGTAAAATTCTCTATATTTAATTTAATTTAATTTAATTTAATTTATTGAGATTTCTATACCGCCCTTCTCCCAAAGGGACTCAGGGCGGTTCACAGGGCATGTATAAATAACAATACAAAAATTAAAAAACAATTAAATCAATGCCCAAGTTAAAACAAGAATGATAAAAAATAACAAGCCTATAAAAACCCATATACCCCCATCAGGCCAGACCCGCTAGTTCAAATAAATGGGTCTTCAACCCGCGACGGAAGGATCAGAGGTCTGATGCCGTCTGGAGCTCAACCGGCAGTTGGTTCCATAATGCCGGAGCACCCACAGAGAAGGCCCTCCCCCTGGGGGCCACCAGTCGACATTCCTTGAGAGATAGGTTATATGAGATAACCTATCTCTCCCTGTGTAACTGCCAGCCTCTCCAGTCTTCCAGGACTTGGATAACTTGGCAGGAGTCAATGGCCTGGTTGGAGGCTCTGATCACAGGATTGCTGCCCAATAACAAGGCCAGTTTCTGCCATATAACTCTGGATCCTGCTCCAATATGACTGAGAGATATTTTGTAGTAATTCAGAATCTTAAAGACGACCTTAAGATATTGTAAGCTTCCAGAAATTTTCTTGCTGGGATTAATGGACAGTCAATTGGAAAGAGCCAATTAGAAAGACCATTTTTATATCCCGTTACTGCTGCGAGTCTCTTCTAGGTGCAAAAAACAGAAAGACTTTGAAATAGCCACAACAAATGGAGGAATGATTGGTGAAGATGATAGAACTACCAGATATGGCAAAATTAACTTGTTTTGTTAGTGAAAGAACAACAACTACATTTATCAGTAACTGGAAACCCCTTGTGGTGTTGTTTTTTTTTTGCTGAAAAAAAAGAAAAGAAAAATGAACTTGTGATTTATGGATCTGAAGATTAGAAAGGGTAGCTTATATAAAGAAGGAAATTATGATACAACCTTAGAGAGAGGGGGGGTAAAATATAAATGTTATCTATAACTGCTGTCAAAACGATTGGAAGCTGTTTCCTTAAAATGTTTTTTTCTTTTCTTTCTTATTTTTTTCTCTATTTCTTTTTCAGTTTCATGACTTTATTTTTCCTTAATTCAAAAATCCTAATGTTTTTGATTCTGTTGAAAAATGACATTTTTTTAAAAAAAAGGAAGCAATAACATTACAGACACATTTCCCTACTACATATATAGAATGTATGAATAGTATTACATTCACAGCGCATTGATCCACCTGTCATACTTGTACGTTAATATCTGAGCAAAAAGAAGGCAAAGATATACAAGTGACTGAAGGAAAAATGCATCACCTTATCTTATAAGGATTCCTGGATTTGTATATATATGGTAATTCCCAAATAACTGTATGGGAGGTATATGGAGACAGCTGCTAATGGGCAGTAGCTGCTATTAAGCAGTTATTCTAGGAAGACATAACTTTAATAGTACCATCTCTCCATGATATGTGAAAAATGGAGATTTCTTGAAGCAATACAAGCACCATGGTTCTACAACCATTGCTAGAATAACTCAGTGCCATCTGCAAATCCTGGATACCTACAAGACCGTCTTCTTCAATCTATCTCAGCCTGATTTATTAAAGCATTGAGGGAGAATTTCCTTGTAGTCTCACACATCCAGGAGATGAAAAACAAATATGGTAGAAGACAGTGAGGTCACAGTTCACCAATCCCACTTTGGAGATCAGGCTACCCTACCTACTTGATGGCTTTCAGAAGGTTGTTAAAAACTGAGCTTTTCATGAAATGTTTCAGTAACGGTTTACCTGCTGCACCAATGCTTAACTTTTTTTTACTTTTTTTGTTATTGCTGTGCCCTATTTTTGTCAATGTTGTGTTTTATTTTTGGAGTCTGCGTATAATTTGTAGTGGAAGTTCTAACATTAGTTAATAGCACTAACCCAAACTGAAATAGAGTGAGAAGAAAGAAGAAAGAGGAGAGATAAAAGAAAGAGCTGTAAGTACAAAAAAGAAAAAGCAGAAGAAAAATATATAAAGAAGGGGCTTCTGATCTTCTTCATGGCAGTTATAAGTATATTTGTAATTTAACCTCTCTCTCTAAGGTTACATCTTGGCTTTCTTCTTCCTACATATAGTCCAGACATGTCAAACACAAGGCCCGGGGCCCGGATCCGGCCCGCGAACTGCTTTCATGCGGCCCACGAAGCCACCCTGGAAACAGTGAGGGAACGGCCCCCACTGCCTTGGCCCTGGCCCAGAGACCCTCCTTCTGCCAGAGACCCTCAGATCTGTCCCACTCCTGCCCAGGCCCCCATAGGCACCCTTGATGCGAATGATGTAGAGCTGGCCACGCCCACCCAGCAGGCCATACGCACTCTAGCCACGCCCACCCAGTAGGCCACGCCCACCCAGGCCACACCCACCTGGCCCCCTGAGGGCAACCACAATGCTGATGCGCCCCTCAATGAAATTGAGTTTGACACCCCTGGTATAGTCTATCCTGCTTAATCATCAAAACCATAAGTCATTTTTTCTTTTTTATGAGTTTATTTTTGTTGTTTTAATCACACTGTGGATGTTTTAATTTTTGCATATGTCTGTAAACTATTAAGAATTGTGAAGGTGTGATGGGCTAATCAATCAACCAACTCAACCAGCCAGCCCTGAACTAGCAGCCCAAATGTTCTCTCTCTCTCTCTCTCTCTCTCTCTCTCTCTCTCTCTCTCTCTCTCTCTCTCTCTCTCTCTCTCTCTGTGTGTGTGTGTGTGTGTGTGTGTGTGTGTATAAATTGTATACTCCATTTATAACTGAGGAGAAAAACTGTCATTTTTAAAAAATATATATATAGTTTTAGTATGTGCTATCCCAAATTAATATTTTAATGATTCTGACTTGTAAAACATTGGTTTGGCATCTACTAGGGTTCTTACTTGAATTCTTCCTCTGTAAACTATCAAGATGCAACTGGATCAAGTCCACAGATAAAGTGCATAAGTAAAAAAAATGGAGATTGTACATCTGAAATTCTTTCTGAGTTGTCAAATCTTGTCCCAAATGAGCATTTGCTGAGTGGTCAAATCTTGTCCTGAATAAGGATTTGCAAATTCAAATTCCATGCACCTGAATTTTCAAACATAAATTATCTGCTTGGGATATGTGTTATTTAAAAATAATATCTACAGATAAAGAGTTAAAAAAAAAACCTCCTCAAAACTCTTGTGGAAGACAGGTCACTGGAAACACGTAGGATCTGGTTTGGCAGAATAGATTGTCTAGCAAAATGTAAACAGTTAAACAAATGGAAAAAAAGATATTCCTGTGTCAGCTTCACCAACTTCTTCTAATCCTGGTATCATCTGGAAGCTGTTTGCTTTTCCAAATCAGTACGAGCATCTCAATCAAAATCTCACTGAACCAAATGTTAACTTCTTTTAGTCACCGCCCAGGCTAACTGTGCCCCTGCCCTATCCAAAAATTTCCATAGAGGGAAGAGAAAAAAATAGCAGCGGTTACAGAAATGCTATCGGGCTTGATTAAATATGGATGTCATGGAAGGAGGTAGAAGAGAAACTGGAGATGCTTAGAAGCAGCTCTGCATTTCTCCCTTCCTCTCCCTAAATGTTTCATACATTCAGCCTTGTATGAAATCAAAGAGGTAATTGAAAACAGTTTGGCTTGTCAGAAGGAAAACAATCACCTGTTTGTTGTTCCCTTGCATGTGCCATTTTTTCCAAATTAGAGGAGGCTGTAGTGGCTCCAATTGGAGTCTTTGCAGGATAAGAGCTGGGAGTCATAAAAAGATTAGCTAGAAATCCCAGGTTTTAAAAAAACAAAAAAAAACACGTTTTTTGACTAGAGAATGAAGAGTGGGGTTGTTGGGTTTGTTTTTTTTGTTCCTCAGCACCGACATTGCAGGGAAATGTATGCATTTTTGAAGGCTGCTGATGTGAAAATCCTTTGCCTGGTGCCTGGGCGTTTTGTTTCATTTTTCATGGCAATTCCCTGCCCTTTGGCATGGATGCACTAGGAGCAAAATTAATTTCAAGACTCTCATGGAAGATGGCCTCGATGAAATTCCCCCTGCATCCTCCTCCTGGGGATAATTGGGATGTGACGTCATATGAATTGATTGTTCTCCTGAATGGTTGGGGGGGGGAGGAGATTGACAGGGAGAGGAGAGGAGAGGAGAGGAGAGGAGAGGAGAGAGAGAGAGAGAGAGAGAGAGTTCATCAGCAAACACAAACGTGCGAAACCACATTAACAGCTCCTCTGTGTTATGAGAACTTAACATCTTGCCTTCACAAGCCTGATTATTGCATCGTAGCCTATAATTCTCAGGCTGGTCTTTTGCTACATTATTATTATTATTACTATTATTATTATTATTATTATTATTATTATTATTATTATTATTATTATTATTATTATTATTATTATTATTATTATTATTATTATTTTCCATTGATTTCTTCCCCCTCCTGGCAGGATCCGTTGATCCAACGTGCTGCTCCAGAGGCTGGTACAAGATGATAGAGATGGGAAACGCATCATGACAGAGAGTTCCAGAGGGGATGGGCATGCATGTTGAAGCCGAGGGAGGCAAAGAGGCGAAAAAATTGGTTCCTGTGTTCTCCAGGGGTATTGTGTCAGGAGATGCAAGCAAGGGACCATGTGACAAGTGAGAAAGCTGGAGGGATTGGTTGAGATGCTAGCAGCAAGTGTGTGAGCTAAGCTGGCTCCCTCCACCACCCCTCCCTTCCTTTCTCTCCTCTCTGCTCTCTCTCTCTTGCCCGTTCTCTCTCTCTCTCTCTCAGCATCTTTCTGTGATTCTGTAGGTGATACAGTCAGAGCAGCATCCATGGCCTGCCTTTTGCCTTAGCCCACTCTCCTCCTGTTTTGATTCCACACATTTCTTCTCCTTTACCTCCCCTCCCCTTCTCTTTTTCTTTTCTTTTTTTTTTTCTTTTGCTCTGACAGCTTCACCAGCGATGCATCTGAGAGCCCGGCACTGAGAGTTTACATGAAGCATCTGCTCAACTGGAGTCCTAATTTCCCGTCTTTTTTTCAGCCTCTGTGGAAACTGAGGAATGCAATTCCGCCACCATGATGGAAGGTAGGTCCTTTGCTGATTCTGGCTTAGAGCTTCTGCTGCTGTTTCTTAGGGCAGATTTTGCAGGGCAGAGACGGAGGAGGTTTGAGGTTCTGTCATTTAGTCTCAGTTATGAGGACTGGTGTTTTTTTTTTAAAAAAAGGCCAGCTTGGATTATGACGATAGTTGTCTTTCCGGATAGCCTTTGCAGTGATCAAATTGTCAGCTCTTTTGGTGCATCTGAGGAGCTGTAATGTTATTATTCCTGGAGCTTTTTTTTTCCTTTCTCCCCAGGATGGAAAATAAAATCCAGCCATCTGTGGCCTGTAGAAATAGTCTCGGCCCAAGAAAGGAGAAAAGTAGTAGTAGCCCAAAAACACTGAGATATTTTTGGTTTGGTCTGGTGCCTTCCCCCTCCCCTCCCCCCCCCCAATCAAAATTGATGCTTGAGAGAACATTGTCACTTTAAAAAAAATATGGGGAGAGAGGAGATAGAATGTCAAATATCATTTTAAGCAGGTGTTCTGCAATCTTTTCAGAGGAAAGATTTTATTTTATGCCATGGAATCCTTTTTTAAAAAATTTATTTATCCTTATTTCAAGATATGCCCTTCAAATAATTGGTGGAGATCATTAAAAGAAGAGCCTTTTGCTTGTGTAATATTTGTGGTCTGAAGCCTCCAGGTTGCAGTCATGCCTTGCATGTGCAGCAGTTGCAGCTGTAGGTTATCGTGCTTATGGGCAGAAGTACAAGAAGTCAAGGCAGTCTCCTTGGGCCTGCAGTACAGAATAGGGTGAGCCATTTCGGTCTTCTGGCTTTAAAACCAACCAACCAACCTGGCTATGATCTGCTGCAGCCCCACCACATAGCCATCATGGAACCTGGGTATTTGTTAGGTCAAGACAAGGTGGGTGGGAGCAGGACAGTAGGTGAAAATAGGTTGTAGGCAAGCATAGCAGCTAGCCAGGGCATTTTCACTAGGGACAGCAGCAGATGGCAGCAAAGAAATAGAGACATCCTTAACTCTTTGCCGTCATCTAGTGGTGGTCTGGATTTTTCACCTAGTTGTCTGGATATTTTTTTTTAGATTTAGTAATTGCTTAGGGGCAAACAATTTCCACTCCAAAGAGGGTGCCTGGGACCACTGTTGCATGTCTCGAGGGCAGCTGGTAGACATGGAGAAAGAACATCTCACTATTTTAAGTGGCAACTAATTTGGGGAGGACAGAGTTACCCAACAGTTTACCGGAGTGAAATGGGTGAGAGTTTCCATAAAACGTTGAAGTATGTAGATTTACACATGTAATAGAATGTAATCCCATCTGATTGGTTTCTGGAACGGAATTTAATGAAGATGTTCGGTTTTCATCTGTTCTAAGCATCTCAAGTCTAGGCCAAAAAAAACATGTTATGGAGGTATGATAAAAAAAAATTCTGGAATGTAGATGGTGTACAGATCACAATGACAGATGGAATGATGAGGTTTAAGAGTACTAAGCACATAAATAGAGCACTTAGTACATAGAGTGCTAAGTCTCTATTTCTCCTGGCCTCCATGCTGTAGATCATGCAGAGATAGTTTTGGCAAGAATTGACTGACACCTGCAAAGGCCTGCGTCTCAAACCTGAAAATTGCATCCATGATGCATATTCGTTCCGGATTTGTCATTTTAACACTCCCACCACCACTACAAACCCTGTTTGAACAACTGCCTGGATGTTGCTTCCTTTAATCTAATCGTGAGAATGCTACCTAGAGCCTATTTTTGTCCATGCCAAATCTTTCACTGATCTTAATGAGATTAGATTACAATTTGCCATTTTATAAACTCAGAAATTTCCAACAATGGAAATTGCCTATTTAAGGATTAAAATTCCTGAAATTGATCAGTCTTTTCCATTATAGGATATACAGTTTGAAGCCGAATGATTTGAACACATTTACATTCTTTCTTTTAAAGATGTATTTGTGTGTATTTTAAATTTCTTGCAAGATGAGTATAGATAATTGAAGCCAAGTTATGTGTTTTTTCAGGACGGATGAATAGGAGGAACTATTGAACTTTTAATATATCTGATTAATAACTTTGGTTTCATTTTCCTTTACAAATTACGTTTTTCATGACAGACATGAATACTGTATGTGATATTAGGATTAATTACTATTGCACTTAATTTAAAATATGTGAAATAACTAAACACACAAATGATTTTTGGGGTATATATATTTATACAGTGCATTCAGAAAGTATTCAGACCCCCTTCACTTTTGTCACTTTTGTTATGCTGCACCCTGATTCTACAGTTGTTGAAATTCATTTTTCTCATTAATCTACACTCAGTACCCCATAATGACAAAGTAAATAAAGAATTTTAGAAATATCTGTAAATATATTAAAAAGGAAAAACTGAAATATCACATTGGCATAAGTATTCAGACCACTCAATACTTTGTTGAAGCACCTTTGGCAGCAATTGCAGCCTCGAGTCTTTTGGGATATGATGCAACAAGCTTTGCATACCTGGATTGGGGAATTTTCTGCCATTCTTCCTTGCAAATCCTCTCAAGCTCAGTCAATTGAATGGCAACCATTTTCAGGTTTCTCTAGAGTAGACATGTCAAACCTGCAACATCACGTGACACCCCGCGACGTATCGGAGCTTTTTCCCCATTGCCGGCAATGGGGTGGGCGCAGTTTCTTCGTGACGTGTCCAGCCCATGGGCTGGCAGTTTGACACCCCCTGCTCTAGAGATATTGAAGGATTGAAGTCAGGGCTCTGGCTGGGCTACTCTAGGACATTCACAGAGTTGTCCCTAAGCCATTCTTATGTTGTCTTGGCTATGTGCTTAGGACCGTTGGCCTTCTGTAAAGAGGTGTGTGTCTTTCCAAATTATGTCCAATCAATTTAATTTACCACAGGTTGACTCCAATCAAGGTGTATAAACATGTTAGCAATTATCAAGAGAAATGGGAGGCACCTGACCTAAATTTCAAGTGTTGTTCCAAAGGATCTGAATACTTATGCCAATGCAATATTTCAGATTTTTTTGTTTTAATAAATTTACAGTCCTTTTTATTTTGTCATTATGGGGTACTGAGTGTATGGATTTCAGAATAATGTTAAACATACAACAAAATAAGCCTGTAATACACCTCGGCCCAAAATAACTTTAAAATGTTAAGGCTATTTATATCAGTTTGTAAGGCTTTATTATTCTGTCAAATTTATTAGAAAGGCAAAATAATAGTTCTTTAGTTAAGTGATACAATCATTATCAGAAACATTTTAAACTTAACATTTTAAACATACTATTACAAGTACTGTTCTTTAAAAATAGTACATTACTGACCTTCCTCAATGTAGACATTGGCCAACCAATAAATAGACTGAATGAACTTCCATTTTACTATGAAGTCTTCAGAGTACTAGTGTTTCTTAAGAGATACCAAACTTCCTATTAATTGATGGAGAAGCACACTGAAAGGTATTTCTCTTATTTTAATGTAGCTGTTCTAATGCTAGAAGGAAATAAAATATTTTGAAGCACCTAGTAGAAGAAAGAAGCAGGAGAAATTCAAACCTACAGAAGCAAGAACTAAGGGAAACAGGGAGATTTAAAGAAAAATATGCTATGGAAGAAAAATAATTAAAAGCACACCAGTGTACAGGAAAGCTGAAAATAAAATGATGAGTAAAATAATAAACTGGCCGAGATCACAATTTTGAAAAAGGAATAGTCTTGGGCTCCTGGTAATCCATTTTCATCCATTTAAGAAGACTTAAAGATCAAATAAAATAAAGTAAGTGTGGCAGGGGATGATAATCAAGAAAAGTGGTTTGAGAGCAGATCAAAATATTTCCAAAACTGTTGGTGCATTTTTATGTAGTACTGCTGAAACACAATGAAATCTGTAAATGTCTGAAAGCTATTCATAAAAGTAATAGCTTGGGGGAGATACTTTGAAATGTCTGGGCCAAGTTTATGGTGCTGAAACATCTTTTGGATGAATGTTTCGACCAATCCCCTGTCTTGCTTAAGATTTGAGAACTATGACTGACCCGAAAAGCAAGAAATATACATTATATATATGAGATATTACTTGTTTGAAAATAGTTTGACATAAAAGTGCTATCTTTGCAGCCTATACACATATGCATTCTGATTAGACATTTGTTTTCTGCATATGGTAAGGATATTAACAGACTCTAGCCTTATACACATAAGTTTCAACCACACCATCTGAACATTTTGTTTTATGGCACATAGATTGTGCCTTTATTTATTAATTACAAATGTTTTTATGCTATTTCAGACCTCCATGACTAACATCACAGTAATTATCAGAATATGAGAATTAACATAAAGCAACGTATAAACACAAGCTGCATAAATTGTGTTGTAGTCAATAAAATGGGACGCGGTGGCTCAGTGGGTTAGGACGCTGAGCTTGTCGATCAGAAGGTCGGCAGTCTGGCGGGTCGAATCCCGAGTGCCGCGTAACAGAGTGAGCGCCTGTTACTCGTCCCAGCTTCTGCCAACCTAGCAGTTCAAAAGCATGTAAAAAATGCAAGTAGAAAAATAGGGACCACTCCGGTGGGAAGGTAACAGCGTTCCGTGCGCCTTTGGCGTCTAGTCATGCCGGCCACATGACCACGGAGACGTCCTCGGACAAGCGCTGGCTCTTCGGCTTTGAAACGGAGATGAGCACCGGCCCCTAGAGTCGGAAACGACTAGCACGCATGTGCGGGGGAACCTTTACCTTTACCTTTTAGTCAATAAAAATCATGTCATCTTATACGAGTACTTCTCAAACTTCTCATTACCTCAAACCATTTATCAGAAGGTCCTTTTTACACAATGTAGGCAAAATACTTTAAGTCAATTTAAATGTCCCAGTTGTCATTGGCTAATAGGCTTGTGAGTCATTATCTCCCCCCCCCACAAAAAAATACCTTTATCCAATTTTGGGTAATTTACTGCCTAATGCAGTACAGGTAGTTCTCGACTTATGACCACAATTGAGCCCAAAACGTTTGTCGTTAAGCAACAGTTGTTTAGTGAATTTTGACCCATTTTATGAGCTTTCTTGTCAGAGTTGTTAAGTGAATTGCCCTGACGTTTAAGTTAGTAACACGGTTGTTAAATGAATCCAGCTTTCCCATTGACCTTGCTTGTCAAGAGGTCGCAAAAAGGGATCACATGATCTCAGGGCATTGAAACTGTCATAAATACATGCCAGTTGCCAATTTGACCCTAATTTTGTTCACGTGACATTGGGGGAGCTGCAACAATTGTAAGTGTGAAAACTGGTCATAAATCACTTTTTTCAGTGCTGTTGTAACTTCGAACAAGCAGTAAGAGAGTGATTATAAGTCGAGGATTACCTTTATCTTCAAAATAGCATGACTGATCAGTTAGCTTGCCCATTCTTACCTCTTTCTTCAAAGGCAAATTGAATAAAATGAGTTTTTGGAAACTTCCCATAGATCGAAAGCGAAATTATGGTTCCTCTGTCTGGTGGGAGAGTCTTCCATGGCAGGGGAGCTCCTGCAGAGAATCTTTGTCTCCTCCTTTCAGGCTGCAGGAGTGGGGGACTCTGTGCAAGCCAGAGAAAGCGGTTTTGGAGCAAAGTGGTTCTTGGAGATGGCCAAGTCCCAGCCAGGAAGGACTTTATGGGAGATCACGAATAGCTCATATCGCTTTTGGACATTCATGTGTTGATCTCAATACACTTTTCTTCCTTTTTAGTAATAATAATTGGACAGTTCCTTTTGTGCCTTCTTCAGAATATTTCAGTACATTTCTTCCACACACTATCCATTTTTCTCCTCTGTTCATGCATTCCGTGACCATTAAAAGCACTCATCCAGTATGGACTGCAGTTTGAGTAGGTATTCCTCAGGGTTTAATTTCAAAGACATTTTATATCTGTGCAAGTCTTTTGCTTTATCCCTCTAGTTTATTACTTGCTGTACTCTGAATACGTAACAAACAGCCCTCAAAATTTAAATTCAGCCAGAAGCAGAAGTGATTGGAAGTAATATATATATATATATATATATATATATATATATATATATATATATATATATATATATATATATATATATATATATATATATATATATATATATATATATATATATATATATATATATATATATTCTTCCCTAGCTGGCGATATGACTAAGAGGTGCAGAGTGTTATCAATGGGCAGCTTCTCTGGTTACACATTAGCACACTGTCACTTTATGGATAAATTGAATGGGACTATTTTCATTTTCACTGCTTGTCTCTTCGTGCGCCTTGTTTACTAGAACAATTTTTTCTAGGTCTCTGTTGCCTTTGCCTTCCTTCATCTGCTTTTAATGTATCAGCAGCCAACCATTTGTGTTCTTTTTCTCGATGGTTAAGATATTTTTTGTTTGCTTCATCTTCAATAACGCCCAGAGTTCTACAAGCACTCTACTCATCAGATATTAAATCTATTCTTTATTTTCACCATGTAATATATGAAATATTCCTGAGATTATATCTTGTTGGTTAATAATTTGTTTTCTTTAACTGAAGTTTGTGATCTGAGATTAGATCTTGTATTTTCTGACCATCTTTGCTAAGAGAATATATAGTCAGTTTGATTTTGGGGTTGCTCATTTTGTAGTTCCAGATATAAATTATTTTCTAGGCTGTTGGAAGAAGGCATTTCCTATAAGCATGAATTTATCTCAGCAAAATTCTATTAGTCTGTGTTCTGCTTTGTTTTGTACATTTTTTTCTATTATCCAGATATTGCTTTGCTTCAAACTTCTATAATTAGTATGCTTCCAGTGTGAATTTGTGTTTGTGTGTGTGTCATGTCACCAAGCTACTGCAAGTTGTCATAGAATTGTTCTGTTTCCTCTCTATATCTGGGGGAGAATAGCATCAGGTCACTGTAATATTAACCTTAAGACTGCAATTAAACTTGTTTTTTTCTGTTGCAGATTATCGTAGCCAAGCAATAAATAAATAAAGTGTATGTGCTTTTCTGCTTATGAGAGAAGATATTTATATATTTATCTAAATCTAATAGATGGGATGAAAGGATGGCTGGCTGGCTGGTGAGATAGATAAAGACATAGACAGACACACACAGAGAGACAAAGCTTGTTGGGTAGACCTTTGCAAAAAATTACAGTAGAGTATTTTAAAATTATGATGATCCATTTTTCAAATTCTTTTTAGTAATGTATTTAGATTTCATTGAAGTTAACTGAATGCTGCTGCTACTGTCTATGAAATTCAATTAGAATTTGTGGCCATACAATGGTATAATGCTCAGTATGTTGTTGATAATTTAGTTGGGTCTTTTTTTATAAAACGTATTTATCAGACTTATATAGCTGTCTATTTTTTGCACCACAATCCTGGGAGGCTTATAAACAGCAATAAAAATTGCAAGCAAACAAGAAAAAAAAGTAAACTGCCAAAGGACACACCCTGCACCCACACATCAACACCAATTCTACAGGACTCCAGCTTCACTGTACCCCCACTTGTGGGACAACCCAGTTGTTCAACGCTTTCTAGAAGAGGATAAGGCCCTTGCCAGATCTCTAGGCTAAAGAGCATTGCAAAATTTATACTTCACCTTAAAAGAGCTTTTCTATATCAGTCATTTCTTTGTGGGATGTCCTATTAGTATAACCTCTCCTTGTGATTTAGTCTCCATATTGCAAGAAAGGGCATTTTTGATGAAGAGCAGCATTTGGTAGCACAGATTTTTTTTTTAAATACTCTGAACCCAGAAGCAGTGGTTGTAGTTTTACAAAGGGAAGAACTTGTGTGGTTGTTAGATGAATGGAGCTCTTTAAAATAATTTATAAAGGTTTTCAAGACAAAAACATAGTTGGTTTGCTGCCAATGCCATGATGAATTTCATGTATGAAGTCAGTGAGGAAGAAAGATTATTTCCTGCAAGTGCTGAAAGAAAAATGTTGCATATGAAGTAAAAACTCCCCTTGCTTTCTTCCTTAGCTTAGCTTGTCCTCACATATGGATATATCTGGGCCTGTCACTTTTGCTCTTTTAGTTCCCCCATCTTTTATGCCCTCCCTCATCAAAACATTATCCTTTGACAGGTTTATCTCTTTCCCCAACCACTCCAAGGGTGTTTTTCTTCTTTTCCTTCTTCCACTTTTTATTTTACACTGTAGAGCGCCCGGGATGTTTCATAGTGCTACAAAATCACTGATGTCCTTGTTTGAAAAATTTACAGGCCACCTATAGTCAAAGAAGCCTCCAGGCAGCAAGGAACAGACTGCGAGTTGGTCTTTGCATGTGCCGATGATCCGTGCAACCCAGCAGGTCAATCCTTTTGGGCCATACAAAGTGGTTGCTTGGATGCATTTCAAAGTACAACAATTAATGCAGCTGTGCAGCATGATGTCTACTTCTGGCTATTTTATTTTGAGGGTAAATGGCTTTCTTATAAAAAAAAGGTATAAGGCAAACTGCATGTGAGTGCTAGAAATGGCTTCAGCTATTATCGCTTCTAACTGGAAGCTGCCTGAATGAAACCTCTTTTCTCTTTCCAGAGGCCATTTTAGACAAGTAGATGCATAATTCTACACATTCCTATATCAAGAAGGCAGATCAAATTTAGTCCCTAGGAAGCTAGAAGATCTTACCCACTGGTTCTTCTGTGTTTTTTGAGAGCCATATTATTTATAATCAACAAAACATATGAAAGTATCTATTAATATGACTAATACAAAGTGAACATCTGCGGAGACTGGTACAGTGTTTGCAGCTTTGTTCAAGATTCTGGGTCACAGGGAATCTTCTGAATAATTCAGGCACAAGGCCACTACTTCCCAGACATTAATGCTGTAGAAGTGCACAGCAGTGAAGGGTTAGGTAATGTGTAAACATTGGGGACAGTTTTACTCAGATGGGCCCAATCTGCATTAAGCAGGATCAATAGGATTTATTTAAATAAAAATGTAGCATTTGTGGTGGTATACGGATGAGTTAGATTTGGAGCTATGATCCGGGGGAAGGAATTATAAGATACAGCCAGACAGAACAGACTGGTTTACATCATAATGGAGCAATATGTAATCACTTAAAAAGGTTCTCCCAAGAGACCATTAAGGGCAGTTCGATATAAGGATTCAATGTTAGTTTGAAAGCAACTCCGGGCTTCTGTGATTCCACAAGTTCAGCTATGCTGAGAGGTGAGTGTGAGAATCGGTGCTCACATAATTAAATGGAAATCAATCTCTTATCAAAATGAGAGGTAGATGGAAACCCAGCCTCCTGCCCAAAAGAGAGGGCCATCCAACCCAGTGTGCAGAAAGGAGAAAGAGGCAAAAAACCCCACAACAACCCTGAACACTGAGAGCATTTTATATACAGTACAGGACTCTGTTTTGATATACAGCACTCACTGGAATTCTTTTAGAATAGCTTTTTGCTTTTTTTAAAAAAAGAAACCAATAAAGATCCTTAATAGAAGTTCCTGCCTATTAATTAGTTCCAGCCCGGTTTGGCAAGGAGAAACCGACCATAGGCCAATTTACTACCATACGTTCCCCCATCTGTCGGAACTCCTCACCTCTACATCTCAGGTCTTTTCAAGAGAAAGGCGGTTTGTTGTCTTTCTAGCTCTCCTTTATAGGAAGGGCCATCATTTTCTTTGCATTTGACCAGAGAAAGGCACAAAATTCAGGAAGAAAAGTCGTGGAGGGAGAACAGATGCACAAGCAATTAGTTTGACAACCCTTCTGCACAGAGGGAGATGAGGGCATTTATGTTATTTCAGGACGTCTGGAAACTCAGCTGGACAGTGAGTTTCTCCCTGCCCTCCAGCATTTTAAAGCTGGTAACTTTGAAGATGGATTGCTTTAAATTAATATTTCCATTTTTGAGATAGCCCTGATGCCATAATAATTTTTGGAGGCTTACCCTAAACTTCTTCTTACTGCTTCTGGAGGACAGGAGAATGGAAGTGATGATGATCTGGAAAGATCTATAGTCTTAATTGTGGGCTTGCTGCGTAGACTTGCAGTTCTCTTAGGAGCCTGCAGAAGAATGAAACTGATCCCCCTTCCAGTTAGATGAGGAGAATTTTGGTAAACTGAAGAGTATTTATTGGTAATTCACTTTTTCAGTCATAATAGACTTCTGAGACATCACTTCCCACCACCTGGTTGCTATGGCGCTGTCAGAGAGGCATTCATTGCAGTCAGTTAAAGAGGGAGGTTTTATTCTCCTGTTTCCCAGAAAGATGGGGAAGATGGAGGCCACTGCTGATGACTCAAAGCCATTCCCTACTCCCTGAATAATGCAGATTCAGGGGGTAGTGGCAACTTTAATACGATCCCTGCAATCCAAAGTACAGATGGAAGACTCGGCTGATGATACCTTATACGATACAAGGACTGCAGGGCTTCAGTGCAGCAATGCAAAGAAAGAAAATGATGGTTCATTATCTAATAGGAATGAACGTAAGTTCCAGATGGAGAGAGATGAAGTTGATTAGGCTTCTTAGGCTTCCAAAAGCAAAAAAAAAAAAAAATCCAAAGGAATGATTCTCCCGCCCCTTTCTGTTCATTCATGTCCAATTCTCACAGACTGCCCTGATCTGTTAAGTCTTTGCAGTTTTATTGGCAAGGTTTTTCAGAAATGGTTTGCCATTGCCTCCTCGTTAGGGCTGAGAGAAAGTGACTGGCCCAAGGTGACTTGGGTGGTTTCCTGCTTAAGGCAGGACTAGAACTCACCAACTCCTAGTTTTTTAGCCTGATGCCTTAATCACTACACCAAACTGGCTCTCAAAGGAACAAATATATGTAGTAAGCTCAACTATATGATATATTTTATGGAGGAAATAAGTATAAACAATAGGAAGAACACTAGAATAAGCAGCAAATTAAACATGAGCTAAACATGAAATTATTTGCAGCTTTTAAAACCGTGGGATGCCATTTTGATTTTCTTCTCTTTCTTCTCTTCCTGACCTTATGGCTAGGATACTGACTGGTGGCTGCTATCCAAAACAGAACTGTGGTACTTTTCCGCTAAGCAAAGCTTTGATTCTTGTAATTGTTGTGTGTGTAAAACTTTTAATACCTTTGGAAGCTTTTCTTTTTAATATTTCCAGAGCACTGACTTCTATTAGTTCTAGTCCAACACTAGTAACAGGATACCTAGATATACTACTAATAATACATAATAACTGATGGTAGGGAGAGCTATACTACTTGTCATTAGTGATATTCAATAACCTCAGAGGTCATTATACTTGTGTATTAGAGCTATAAGAGGTATGCTGTGAAAGGAAATAATCCTTTCTCTTGTAACAAAATCCTAATGTTTGAAATGTTTTTAAATTTTGCTATAAGATACTTAGTACTGTATTTTAGAAGCATTGCCCCTGAGGTGTGCTTCTAATATTTCTAGAATTGTATCAGGAAGGAAAAGCAAGCTATTAATTTTTTTTTTTTTAAAAAATCAATTCTAAACCTCCATTTTCTTCCGGGGTTGATATGAAAGCATTTATCTTCCTGATTCATAAAGCTCGCATTCTTGCCTGTGTTTAATCATGTTTATCTTAGCCTCCTCACTAGGAAAATTTTCTCCTCAAAAGATAGCAGGAATCCCTGTGTCTGATAGCTGCCAATCTAAGTTAACCCTGGTTTTAAGCCTGGGCTTAAAACAAGCACCTGAAAAAAAAGTCTCAAATTCAATACAGTGGAGCCATCTATCCTAATTAGTCGATGCAGTTTTACAATTGCTTCATGCGGTGAAGGAAGATGTAGCCACTGAGGGTGCTCCTAAAACATTTATAGCTAGGCTGATTCATGACTTCAGCAATGTAGTAAAGCTTTCAAAAGAGGAGGAAGGAAGGAAGGAAGGAAGGAAGGAAGGAAGGAAGGAAGGAAGGAAGGAAGGAAGGAAGGAAGGAAGGAAGGAAGGAGCCAAAACATTGATTGATCACAGTCTACTCTACAGTACCAAATGGATTGTTCTAAACTGTCATGAGCAGGAGATACTTTCAGCTGCAATTAATGGATGGGCTCACAAGGATTCCATAATTTTTTTAAAAAACTTTTTAACTTTTGTCCTAAATTACTCAAGGCCTACACAATGCCTTTAGTTTACCTATCCTCTTTTTTTAGAGCGAAGGATACGATCTGTTTCACATGCAGTCTGGCAGTGGCGTAGCGTGGGTTGTCAGCACCCGGGGCAAGGCAAGTAATTTGCGCCCCCTAACCCGTGGATTTTAGCACTCGAGTCTCTTCCACTAGATTAGTTACCCCCTAAGCACATGTATTGTTTGTTATGAAAATACTGATGTAATTAAAGTAAAATGCATCTAATGCGCCCCCCCAGATGTTGCGCCCGGTGCGGCCGGGCCCCCCCTGCACCCCCCACGCTATGCCACTGCAGTCTGGTTCTTTTATCGAAGGTGGGAGGTTTAGGGATGTAAATAAAAGGAACAGCCAACCTGGTGAGTGGGGTCTGGAATTGCTCACTACAAGGAAAGGCTTCTGGGATCTCTAGCTTGGAATGAAGAATAGAGGGAGACATAGTAGAACAGTGTTTCTCAACGTTGGTCTCTTGAAGATGTGTGGATTTCAACTCCCAGAATTCCCCAGCCAGCCGTGCCTCCTGAGGAATCCTGGGAATTGAAATCCGTTCATCTTCAAGATGCCTAGATTGAGAAATATTGTGCTAGAATCATAAAATAATGGCTAAGATAGCTGTTTCTCGCTCTTAGGTTTAGAATTCAGAGTCATTTGCTAAAACCAGCAGAGGAAGAATCAGGACCAGTATAGGAAATATCTTTAAAAAACAACAACAGCTATTGCTTTTTTAAAACCTTTTCGCTGATTCCAAGGAGGTTATAAGGATTCTCTCAGGGAAGATTTGAAACTAAATCTAGTATTTAGTGAGAGTGTCAAGTAATCTAGAAGGAGACATTCCACCTTCGTTGATTTAGGAAATGTCTTTTAATGCAGCTTGCTTCCAGTTTTTATGAGAAACATTTTTTTATAGGCTTTAATCTGGTGAGTAAGTCATACGTTTCCTGAAAAAAAGCTGATTTCCCTCCCCCCCCCCAATAATCCCTGTTTATATTGAGGTTATAATGTACTGCATCAGGCCATTGTATTGTATCAGGGTATCCTTGAAAAATATGTTTTATCAAAGATATTTCTTTTAAAATTTCTTAATTATTTGAGATCTGAATATGGCTTAGAGCCCACATACCTTTAAGACTGCATTTTCCTATCAGAATACTCTTTCTGGGAGAAGCTTTTAGTCATGTCTATTTTCATGAAGTAAAGGCAACAGAAGCTGGAAGCTGTTGCTTTCTAGACTCATAGAAAACTGCCTTCTTAGTAGTTAGACTTTCTGCATCTTCTCTAACATTCTGGAAAATTACTGAAGACAGAACTTTAGTAGCATTTGAATATATTATTGTTTCTGTCTTTAATTTATTTCATTCTGAATTACTCAAAATAGATTTATTCCCTGAAATGTTATTTGGTTTTGTTTATTTTTCATTACTGTTATTGTTATCTGTGTATTTTGTAACTTTGATTTGTTGTTGATTGTTTACATTTATTTGTATTTACTGTGGATTTTTTTTACTATTAGGGATGTTTCTGTTGATTGTTTCATTATCCACTGTAACTCTATGTTGATGGAGCAGTATTTATTTATTTAGAAAATTTATATAGCTGCCTACTTTCTCATATAATACAAATAGACTGATGAATCAAGGAATGCATGAATATTTCAGGGCATGCTACTTTTTCCATGAACCTGCCTGCAAACCTAAGTAACTGAGAAGAAACCTTTTTCCAGGTGCCATTATTTGTCCTAAAGTAGAATACGATGGCTTATTGTAGGATATTTTTATCAATAGTCTGTTGATTATTTTCACTATGAGAACTGCAACTAACTTCTGTAAATAATACAACTTATATTTAATTAAATATAAATATTTAAATATAAATATTTAAATCTGATTTTGACAGCTATTTCTGTTTTGTGGCAGTCATTTTCATAGTTCTTTGATGACAGTAACGTCTTTGGTCTGAGGGCCCTTTAGAATAGAATGAAATGTAGAACATAATGTAAGAATATATTGTTAAAGAAAAATCTTCATCAGGGTCCAGTCCAAGCTGGGAATAAACAAAATGGAGACTGCTTTAGAAAGAAGGTTGTACTTTATTGACGATCAAAGCCAAACAGAAGCATGGCTCTGGGAAAGCTGATCACGTTTAGCTGGTAGTGGTGGGTTTTTATACCTTTTTGGGCTTTTAAGGTTGTTTCCTGTTCTTGTTTGAAGCTTTGTATTTCCTGTGTCATATACATTGACCTGAGTCTGAGTGTGCCCTTTTGGTATTGGTGGGTTAATCCTATTTTGTCCCCAAAGATCATGCCTTTTAGAGTTTGGGTAGGGTATGTAGATTTTAGGGGTCTTTTTCTTCCTAATCCCATCAGCTCTAAGCTTACTGGTGCCAGTCTTTCTAAAAGGATTGTGATATCTGCATTTCTACAGAGCTGGTTTCTGCTTGAGGGAGGGAGACAGGGCTATTAAGAAAAACTTTTTAAGATCATTTGAGGAAATATAATATTCTGCATTTTTAATATTTCCTTCTCTGGGGGGAGCTGACTTCCCACAATATTATGTAAGATGCAAGGGCCTAAGCCCTAAGCAACTGAAAGTGAAGCATTTTGACATTTACATCTGACTCTGGTCTGAAGCTTCATTTACTGTCTGTCAGATATATAAAGATGTGACCAAAATAATTGGTGTCAGGCCAAGAATGTGCAGAAGTTGCCTAAAACTGACATGGCCAATGTTTAGGCAGGAATGGTATATAACTTCATTACATGGGTTCCTTTTTGTTCCATATCAAAGCTGAGACCAAGCTAATAAGCGCTGCCAGATCTCTTCTTCTGGCATTGCAAGAGACAAAACATTCTTAGCCAGTTTGTCCCCCTTGACTACTAGAGAATGTTCCCAATATTTCAACTTAAGAGAAAATATTTCACTGGATATTTTAGTGCTTTCTTTATTTGGTATTATTTGAAACAGACATTTTTTTATGAACAATTGAATTAATTATGTTTTTCCTGGTTATTACCTTGGTCTGTTTGATACACTGAGTATTTAATCAGCTGTGATATGTACTCTAATATCTTAGTTCCTTATTAATTTACAGCCCTTTGCCCATAGTGATGGCTTAAATAGATCTTAAAACAATAGCAGGTTATTATTTTCATATAAATAGCAGTGAATGGAGAGGGTAAAGTGCTTAGGTGGATTGTTTAAGGGATATCCCCAGAGAGCTGTGACATGTTTTTGTCAACTCATAATTGTGCCCAGTTTTGTGAAGATATCATTAGATATTTGTAGACTACCTCATCCAGCAATAACTAGCTGTTTATAAACTACCCAAATCATAAAATTAGAGGCCAAATGTTAGAACTGAAAAGGAGAGACTCGTTTTCTGTTTCTCGTATTTTCCCAATGTCCATTTGGGCATCCCAAGTTTATTTGCTATAACAGGGTCTGAAAGAGTTTTATAGAATTATATGTCTATATTCAGTTTGATTAATGCCATTATATGTGAAGTATTGGATCTTGTAAAAAAAAACTTTTGCTGCTAGCCTGTTTCTAGACTCAGCTTGGGGCTTTTAAACTCTGAATATTTTGGAACCTAGAGTTGTCTTTACCAAGATCCTTTCCTATAATACTTCAGATCCTAGGGGAGCTTGTGCACTCCTTTCATTCCACAAATTTTCACAAGCCAAATTATTAATCATGATCATCTTCACTGCTGTATTGATTGAACTACCAGATCTATGGATGAGGCAGTCCATGCTCCTGATAGCCAGTAGGGAAACACACATCGAGATATCTTCTCTCTTCCTTAAAACCTGCATTCAAAAAAGGATGAATGGTCACTACCTCTCCCAAGCAAAGCTATAAATCTCAGTTCTCCAAACACTAATCCCAAATTCTAGAATAGGTTACTTGGCAGACCCAACATGGCTTGATTGATTTCTTTATTGCATGAAGCTATATAGACAGATATGTCTATGTAGTAACATTAAAGTTCGCTGGGTATAGGTTGGTAGGTAATAGGTCAGTATGGGTATGGATGTGGGTGTGTCTATGCACCAAGTTTTAAACTCTAGCCTTTTTTCTCCCACCTTTCTCAGTCAATGGTGTATTATATGTAAATAAGTTATTACTTTTGTTAAACGTGTTAAAGTTATGAGGTAAGCCGTCTGACAGAAGAACACGCGGAAGCGCAAACCAGTTGACAGCTTGCGGCTGTCAAAACAACGCGGAACCGCCCAGCCACGAGGAGAAAGAACTGTCAGAGGCGGCCGAGACGATTGGAGGAGAGAACCGTGGCGCGAAAAGACTAAACCCTGATTGGACCGGCCGGCCGGCTGCCGGCTATAAAAGCCGAGCCAGTTTGTACCTTTTTGCCTTGCTCTAAATAAACCTCGTTAATGAGCCAGCTGTCACTGAGTGGTCCTTCAGCCACTTCAAATGGAAATGTGACCACTTTTTTTTCACTATTAGTACTGACATAATAGGTCTGAGTGATATGTATTCATATGTTAATTGTTATTAACTGTTAGTTATTGTTTTTTTTTTGTTTTTTTTTTTTTTTATTGAAAAGTTTTAAAAATACAGTTTTCCTTTAAAAAACCCCCTTCCCCCTCCCTACCTCCCCTCCCTACCTCCCCCCTTCCCCCCCCTCCCCCCCTCCCTCCTCCCCCCCCACCTCCCCCTAACCCCCCTCCCCCCCCGGACTTCCCAGAGCTAAATACAAGGTATATATATATAAAAAGGCAATCATAAACAACCATATACTAACAACTATAAATTCTAAAATCCATCACTCTCTAACTTATATAGGATCAAACAAAACTTAGCATTATTAAATATATATAGAAGACAAAATAAAAAAAGAAAAAAGAAAACGAAAGAAGACTTATTCAAATGCTAGATAAAACTTCTTGACCCTATACTTATTCTGGATAAACTCAATCCATTTTCT
The DNA here is from genome assembly GCF_964194415.1 of Vipera berus. Taxonomy (NCBI): domain Eukaryota; kingdom Metazoa; phylum Chordata; class Lepidosauria; order Squamata; family Viperidae; genus Vipera; species Vipera berus. The sequence goes on from NC_138204.1 coordinate 70,774,954, forward strand.
CCATTCCATAATATAATGTTCTTGCGAGTAATCTTTCAAATAGGCCGAAATCTTCGCCATCTCTGCCAAGTCGGAAACCTTTAAAATCCACTCTTGTATAGTCGGCAGTTCCTCTTTCTTCCAGTATTGACCTATCAAAAGTCTTGCTGCCGTAACTAAATTCAGCATCAACTTAGAGTCCACAACTGTAGCGTCAACAATTATTCCCAACAAAAAAAATTGCGGACAAAACTTTATCCTCCGTTTAAAAATCTTCTGCATATTCCACCAGACTTTTATCCAAAAAGCCTTGACCTTTTTACATGTCCACCATATGTGAAAATATGTTGCCTCTTCATCACCACACCTCCAACATTTAGGCTGATAATTCGGATACATACTTGCAAGCTTTTTAGGATCTAGATGCCATCTATAAAACATTTTGTAAAAGTTCTCTCTTAAACTTTGAGCTTGAGTGAATTTTACATTCCTCACCCAGATCTTTTCCCACGTGTCCATTGTAATAACTTCCTGAATGTTTTGGGCCCATTTTATCATACAATCCTTAACAAGCTCTGTTTCTGAATCGATCTCTATCAATGCAAGATATATCCGTTTAATATGTGCTGGTCCTTGATTTCTAATTTGCTTTATCAAATTTTCATCAGTCGTTGCAAATCCATTTTTTTGGTCTTCTTTCCACCTGGCCTGTAACTGAATATATTGAAACCAAGTCTGAACAACCTTCTCTTCTCGCAAGAAACTATATGATTTCAAGCACCAAATATTCCTTTCCAAACTTAAAATTTCCTTGTAAGTAGTCTCATCATGTTTGAAACCAGCATGTATATTTTCTATTGCGTGTTTTGGGATTGCCCACAATGGTATCTTGCTGCTTAACTTATGTCTATACTTCTTCCAAACTCTCAGCAATGCCTGTCTTAAAATATGCATCCTAAACACAGTATCTACCTTCTTATCATACAACAAATATGCATGCCAGCCAAACAACAGATCATGGCCCTCAAGATTTAATAACCTCGATTGTGTCAAATTAATCCAATCACTTATTCCTACTAGTGCAGCAGCTTCATAATATAATTTAAAATTAGGCATTTTAAGGCCACCTCTCTCACGAGTATCCTGCATAATCTTAAGTTTAACTCGTGGCTTTTTCCCTGCCCACACAAATTTATTGATACCACGCTGCCATTCCTCCAAGTTAGAATCTTTCTTAAGAATCGGTATCATTTGAAATAAGAATAAAAATTTGGGCAGGACATTCATTTTCACTGCTGCGATCCGTCCCAACAAAGACAATTGCAATTTTTCCCAACTCTCCAGTTCTTTTTGAATTTTCCCCCATAACTTTTCATAATTATTTTTATATAGCTTTGTATTAGAGGGCGACAAAATCACCCCCAAATATTTAACCCTTTTAACAATCTCAAATCCAGTTAATCCTTCTAAGAGAGCCTTCTGCGAAACTGTCATATTTCTAGCCAAAATTTTAGTTTTCTGTATATTTACTTTAAATCCAGAAACCTTCCCATATTGTGTTATTATCTCCATCAGGTCCACAACAGAGTTCTCTGGCTGGGTCACTGTAACAACCAGATCATCTGCAAATGCTCTCAATCTGTAATCCTGATCTCCAACTTGTATCCCCTTAATTTTTTCCGAATTCCGAATCTTAACCAATAGTATCTCTAATGTTAATATAAATAACAAGGGCGATAGCGGACAGCCTTGCCTTGTGCCCTTCTCAATATTACATACTGTTGTCAAACTATTGTTAACTATAATTCGGGCAGTTTGTTTTTGGTATAATGCCCTAATCGGTTGTAAAAATTTTTCCCCAAAATCCATTTTGTCTAAAACTTTCAACAAAAATTGCCAGTTCAATTGATCAAAAGCCTTTTCAGCATCTAAAAAGATTAGCGCAGCAGAGATCTGGTTGTGCCTTTCCAAAAACTCTAACACATCAACTATATGTCTCACATTGGTTTTCATTTGTCTTCCACTAATAAACCCCGTTTGGTCCCCATGAATCACCTGTTGCAGAACCCTCATCAGTCTATTAGCCAAAACCTTAGCAAATATCTTATAATCTGTATTTAAAAGCGATATCGGTCTGTAATTTTTAACTAAAGTAGCATCCTGGTCTTCCTTCGGAATCAAAGAGATAAAAGCTGTTCTCCAAGACGGGGGCACCTTTCCCCCCCTCTGGATTGTCTGGAACAGTTCCTTTAACGGTTTTATCATCTCTAATTGTAAATTTTTATAATAGGCCGCAGTCAAGCCATCAGTGCCTGGTGCTTTATCCACCTTCAGTTCCTTAATAGCTGTAAAAATTTCTTCTTCTGTAATCAGTTGGTTAATCCCCTCTTTTTGTACTTGCGTAAGAACCGGGATGCTAGCCTTCTCCAAATACGTATCAATATCTTTTGCATTAATGTCCTCTTTAGTATATAATTTTGAATAAAAATCCACAAAGGCATCCTTAATAAGATTCTGTTGATACACAACCCTTCCTTTATGCTCAATCTTATCTATATTAGATGCCCTTTGTTTTTTCCTCAGTCTATAAGCCAACCATCTGCCTGGCTTATTAGCATTGCAAAAAGTATTATGCCTAGCAAACCGCAGATTGGTCGCCACTTGATCAGCCATTAATTTATCAAATTGTCCTCGTAACAGTCTAATAGCCTCCTTGATCTTCACCTCCTCTGGGTTCAAAATCAAAGCCTTTTCTTTTTCCTTTATTTCATTCTCCAGTTCTTTCCTTCTAGTTTCCACTGCACGTCTATGTCTATTATTCATATATATCAACACCCCTCTCATATAGGCCTTGCTAGCATCCCAAACCATATCCATAGAGGTACCCTTATTCATATTCATCTCAAAAAAATCCTTCATCCGCTGTTTGCATTCTTCCACATTTCTCTGATTTCTAAACAAATTCTCATTTACGCGCCATGAGCGTCTATCTCCTCTTTCCTTATCAATCTCCAACCACACTGGACTGTGATCAGAGATAATTCTTGCGCAGATTTTCACCTTTTTAGTTCTCAAAAGAAGATCATTAGTCAACAAAATAAAATCAATCCTCGAAAAAGATTGGTGTCTATCAGAATAAAATGTATAATCCTTCTCCCGCAAATGTCTCTCACGCCAAATATCTCGCAATTCCAGGTCATCCTTCATTTCAAAAAAAGATTTAGGCAGTCTAGCGTGACTTGGAATGCGTTTAAAGGCTCCAGCCTTATCCAACTGTACATCCATAACTCCATTCCAGTCCCCCATAAAAATAAAGGATTTATAATCCAACTGGGTAAGCTTTGTATGAAGTAAACTAAAAAAGTCAGCTTGTTGTTGATTTGGAGCATATAATCCAACTAAAAGCGTCTTTTTACCTTCAAACAACAGCTCGATCATAACATATCTTCCATGCTTATCTGCTTCAATTAGGTCCGCTGTTAAGGCACTTTTAACATAAACAACCACTCCATTTTTCTTATTCTCTGCAGAAGCAACAAATTGCGTACCCAGCCTCGAGTTCAATAAATACTTTTGATCCAAAACTCTAATATGCGTTTCTTGCAGGCATATAACATCTATCTTAAATTGTTTTAAATATTGAAAAACTTTCTTCCTCTTCTGCGGTGAGTTTAGTCCATTAACATTCCAGGTTAAAAATTTAGTTGCCATGTATATCCTCGAAAAGCTCTTGGACCACAGCTTTGATAGGACTGGTTACTTTAGGCCGTGCTCCTCCCACAGCTTGGCTATGAATGCGATGTGAAGAATCTGAAGACTTTTGCTGATCTTGTTCTTTTATTTTCTTTGCTCGTTTTAAAGCAGCACGCGTCACTCTTTGCTCTCTAGGATCATCCAAAGAGATTGTAGCTTGATCTCCTCCAGCACCATTTTCCTCTGTTTCCTCCTCTTGTTGTTCTTCTTCTCCAGATCCCTTTCCAGCTTCCAAGAGCGTTAATGAGGTTGCTTTTAAGACATTATTGTAGAAATCACGTGCTTGTTTCACAGTAGTCAGCCTATACCTTTTACCTTCATACATCACCATCAGCCCCTCTGTTAGTTATTGTTATATCAAGTTTAAGAAATGGTTTAAACGCTACGTGAGGTAAATCACCATTGACAGTTGAACACGCGGCAATTTGACAGCTGTCAAATTGCTGGGAGCGACTACGCAGGCGCCACGTTTGACAGCTCCACACGCGGACCCGAGCTGTCAGAAACCGACGCAGACGATTGGACCATCCGGCGAGCGGGAAAGCAGCGGGTCCAGGATTGGCGGAGCCAACTGACAGCGGGCTATAAAAGGGAGCTGTAACCCCATTGAATTGCCTAGTGTGTACCTCAATAAATCAAGGTAGCCGAGCCTGCTGTCTCCGTGTGATCCCTGACCCATGTATTTACCACTGGCGACGAAGGTGGGATCGGCTTGCTAAGCTGAAGTCACTGAGCTTAGGAGGTTCCCTTCTGGAGGCTCAGAGCTAGTCACTGGGAAGTTGTAACTTCCACCTCAAGGAAGCCGAGGGGAGAACCGAGACAGCATGGCAGCTTTCGGCCAGATACGCGAATTCGACACCCGATTTCCCGAGCGTTGGGAATCACACCTAGGCCAAGTTGAGGGGTTCCTGCTGGTTAGTAAAATAACCGAGGACCGGGCTAAGGCAGCAGCTCTCTTATACCTCAGCGGGACCGCGGTGTACGACGTAGCCGTCGGTCTATGCAGCCCGGAGCCGGTCGCGCAGGTAACCTATGCTGAGCTCACCGAAAGGCTCAGCAAGCACTATATGCCGACCCATTCCGAGATCTACTGGAGAGTCCAGTTCGCGAAGCGTCGCCAAAGACCAGGGGAAACGGCAGCCAACTTCGTAGCGGGAGTAAGACAAGCCGCCAGATGGTGTCACTTTCCGGACCTGGAGGACCGGATAAGGGACCAGCTGGTCATCGGTCTCCGAGACGAGCACCTCCAGAGAAAAATAATGGCGAAACCGACCCTGAATCTAGCTGAAGTCACTAGGGAGATTCAGGCGTACGAAAACACCCACTCCGAAGACTTCGCCAAGGGCGAAAACAACCAAACCGGGGCCGTGAATCAAGGGGAAATAGTTCCCAGAGACCAGGGGGAACTAGAAGACCTCACCGACATAGACGCCATCCACCGTCGATTCGAAAGGCTCCAAACCCGGAAAGCTGACAACAAGGAAGGGGCGAGACCCAAAAACAACAACCGAGAGCCCCGAGTCGCTTGCGCAAGCTGCGGAGGAAACCACATCAGATCCTCCTGCAGATTCAGGAACGCCCGATGCCACAACTGTGGAAAATCGGGTCACATCAAAACTGCATGCAGAAGCTGCAACCGCGGAGAGCTCCATGAAGTCGAGGCAACGTCCCCAGGTATGACACCCCGGCCCAGACCAAAAACCAGGCCCCCCAGACACCTAGTACAGGCCATAAACAAAAAGGTAGGAGGGGGGGAAGCCACAATCTAACCCCTAAAGTAAAAATTAAAGCCAGGTTACAAGGGGTACCGTGCGAACTGGAGGTAGACTCCGGCTCAGCAGTCACCCTCATTTCAGGGGAAACCTTCAGAGAAATTTGCCACAAAAACAGGAGGCAAATCCCTTTAAAACCACCCCAGGTGCTCCTAGCGGACTACCAGAAGTCCCCAGTACCCCTGAAGGGCCAAGCTAAAATACTAGTGGAATTTAAAAAATTCTGAGGACCCCTTAACGTCCTAGTGACCCATGGAAACAGGTCCAACCTAATCGGACTGGACTGGTTCAGGGCACTAGGCATAAAACTGACAGGCATCAACAAAGTACAGGCCGCAAGCCTCAAAGACGTCTGCAAACAATTTGCAGACGTCTTTGACGGCTCCCTAGGGACTTACACTGGCCCCCCGATCACCCTTAATCTGAAACCAGACGTGCCACCCATAAGGATTCGGGCACGAAGGGTCCCGTTCGCCCTCAAACAAAAGATGGAGGACGAGCTGGACCGCCTTGTCAAAATAGGAGTCCTAGAACCCACCGACGGAGGGACCTGGGAAACCCCTATAGTGACACCTATAAAACCTAACGGCCAAATTAGATTATGTGCCGATTATAAAGCTACTCTAAACCGGGCACTCAACGCACATGCTTACCCGGTCCCCACGGTGAAAGACGTCCTCTCTTCTATCAGGTCCGGCGCCATCTTTGCCAAACTTGATTTGGCGCAGGCGTATTTGCAGCTTCCAGTAACTCCTGAAACCGCAGATGCGCAAACAATCGTAACTCACCGCGGGGCTTTTAAAGTCAAACGCCTACAGTTTGGCATTTCGGCAGCCCCAGGAATCTTCCAAGAAGTAATGGAAAAAACGTTAAAAGGGATTCCTGGGGTATGCCCCTATTTCGACGATGTCCTCATCGCTGGAGAAAATAAAGAAATTTTGGCAGAGCGCCTGTCAGCTGTTCTGACCAGATTCAGAACAGCAGGTCTTAAACTTCACAAACAGAAATGCCAAATAGGGGTTCCCTCAACAGAGTTTTTAGGCTATAAAATAGATGCCCACGGGGTTCACCCGACAGATGCTAAAATCAAAGCTATCAAAGCTGCCCCAACACCTAAAAATAAGCAAGAGTTACAAGCGTTCTTAGGACTCTTGAACTTTTATCATGCATTCTTACCCCATAAAGCTACCCTAGCCGAACCATTGCACCGCCTGTTAGACAAGGGACGCCCCTGGCTCTGGACATCTGAACACGATGCCAGTTTTAACATACTCAAAAACGCCCTGTGCCACAGTTCTACAGTCACGTTATTCAAGGAAAACCTTCCCCTCTGCATCGCCTGCGATGCATCTTCATACGGAATAGGAGCAGTATTAAGTCATCTCTTAGACTCAGGGGAACAAAAACCTATAGCGTTCTATTCTAGGACCCTTACAAAGGCAGAGAGAAATTACGCCCAAATTGACAGGGAAGCTCTAGCCATCGTTGCTGGAGTCAAAAAGTTCCACGACTACCTATACGGTAGAACGTTTACCATCTACACCGACCACAAGCCCCTTCTGGGCATATTCACGTGGAACAAGCTAACCCCGCAAATACTCTCACCTAGAATACTGCGATGGTCGACCTTCTTGTCGGCCTATTCGTTCCAATTAATCCACAAGCCAGGGAAAGAATTAGGACACGCAGACGGCCTCAGCAGGCTGCCCCTGACTGATTCAGATCCGGACCCAGCTCCAGCAGGGCGTATTTTGGCAATCACAGAACTTCCTGATACCCCCTTGACAGCAAAGGACATCTCCTCTGCTACAGTCACTGAAAGAATTTGCAGCCGAGTATGTCAATGGGTCTCCGCAGGATGGCCAACCACTTGCCCGGGTGAGGAATTTAAACCATTTTTCACTAGACGACACGAGCTGTCAGCCCACCTAGGGTGCCTCCTTTGGGGAAATAGGGTGGTAGTTCCCCAGAAACACAGAGAGAAAACCCTACTAACACTACACGAGGGCCACCCCGGGATCGTAAAGATGAAAGCCCTAGCAAGGAGTTATGTGTGGTGGCCGGACATAGACAGCAACATAGAAAAATATGTTGCCGGCTGTTACCCATGCCAATTAACAAGATCAGCTCCGACTCAAAACAAACCACACAGATGGGAGACAACAAAAAACCCGTGGTCTAGGGTCCATCTGGATTTCGCAGGACCATTCCAGGGGCAAACATTCCTAATTGCAGTAGATAGTTTTTCAAAATGGCTAGAAGTCGCCCCAGTCCACAGCATCACCACTACCAACACAATCCAGGTTCTGCGGGGGTTTTTCGCTACACACAGCCTTCCTGACACCCTGGTTACTGACAATGGACCCCAATTTACCTCTCGCGAATTTCAGATATTCACGAGGGGCAACTCTATTAAACACATTACATCGGCTCCCTTCCACCCCTCCTCCAATGGGATGGCTGAAGTCATGGTAAGATCCACCAAGGACGCCCTCAGAAAAATAGTGCAGGGCAACTGGCATCGCCGACTCTCCCAATACCTCCTCGCCCAGCACACCACTCCATGCACTACCACGGGAAAATCACCGGCAGAACTACGATGGGGACGAAGGCTGATCACCCGCCTGGATAGAATGCACCCGGACAGAGGCAACATCGAAATTGAACAACCCCTACCCTCGAGAACATTTTCCATAGGCCAAACCGTATGGGCCCGTAACTACACATCTGGACCAAAATGGCTGCAGGGCACCATAATCGACCAAACAGGACCACTCTCATACGTTATACACACACAACACAATGGACAGATCCGCAGACACATAGACCAATTAAGAAACCGGCAACCCCAAAACATTCCTCCACCAACCCCGCCCCATACATCACCCCCACAGATGGCACCCGGAACCCGTCACCTCCCCACGTTCAACCAACCAACACCGGGGGAAGGGGAACAAGAGAACGACGGAACCCCGAGACGCTCCTGCCGGAGAAGGCAACCACCAACATACTTGCGAGACTACGAATGGCGGGGCAACACACAACAACCAAGGGAGAGGAATTGCACCAGTTCGGGGGAGGGGTAAGGGGTGATATGTATTCATATGTTAATTGTTATTAACTGTTAGTTATTGTTATATCAAGTTTAAGAAATGGTTTAAACGCTACATGAGGTAAATCACCATTGACAGTTGAACACGCGGCAATTTGACAGCTGTCAAATTGCCGGGAGCGACTACACAGGCGCCACGTTTGACAGCTCCACACGCGGACCCGAGCTGTCAGAAACCAACGCAGACGATTGGACCATCCGGCGAGCGGGAAAGCAGCGGGTCCAGGATTGGCGGAGCCAACTGACAGCGGGCTATAAAAGGGAGCTGTAACCCCATTGAATTGCCTAGTGTGTACCTCAATAAATCAAGGTAGCCGAGCCTGCTGTCTCCGTGTGATCCCTGACCCACTAATTTACCACTGAGGACTGCTGGTTCTTGCCTTGCCAGCCTCATTCCTAAGAGTAGCAGGTTTCAATGTGTGCCAGCCTCAAACAGGAGCTGTTGTGACTCAGGGCCAGCCTGTGGGTCCGACAGCCGGGTCCGATGTATCGGAGGACTCAGATGTGGGGGAGGAGGGAAACGAACCGGCTGATGATGATTTGGAGGCTTTGCAGAGTCCTCAGCCGGGGACCTCTTCTCAGCTGTGTGAGCCCGAGAGTGCGGAGGATGATGACCCACAGCTGGCCCTGTTCAAGGACGCCCGACGCAGGAGGCAGACGAGCAGGGACAAACAAAGAAAGACTATGGGACTCCTCGGGAGGAGGCACAGGGAGACCACGCCCTGAGCTCTCTATAAAAGAAGTGTTTGGGGAGGGGCTGGTTGCTGAAAGCAACTTTTCCGCTTGAGAAGACAAGCTCTTGTGTTTTTGTTAACTGCGTAATTAAATCTTGGCAGAAGCCTTTTAGCCTTGGACGCTTTCCAGACTCTTCTTTTAATTAGGGGTTACGAGAAGAGGGCTGGTTCAGAACAGTTTGCTTTCAGCCACCCACCCCTTAATACTACGATGGAGCAGCTTCTTGCCGAGAATGCCCAGCTCAACCAGCAACTCACCTTGCTGGCCACTCAGGTGGCACAACTGCAGGCTCAGGTACATGCTGCCCCCCCACCCAGGAGGAAATGTCAGATAGCTATGCCGGATAAATTTGCTGGTAAACCAGAACTGTTTCCTGCCTTCCTGGGACAATGCCAGCTTTATATCAGCGTGAGAGCAGCTGATTTCCCCACTGACCGAGATAAGGTGGGATTCGTGTTGAGCCTTCTGTCGGGAGATGCAGCTCGTTGGGGCACGCCTCTGTTGGCACAGCCTAGCCCTTTGTTGGATAACTTTGGGGGGTTTTGTGACCATATGCGCCTCATGTACGAGGACCCGATTAAGGCGCAGACCGCCACCCGACGTCTGAAAGCTTTGAGGCAGGGTCAGCGCCCCCTACAGGCCTATATCAGCGATTTCCGGCTGCTTAGCCAGGATTCCGCCTGGAATGAGGCTGCGCTCGTGGATGCCTTTCAGGATGGCTTGTCAGAGGAGATGTTGGATGAGCTGGCCCGCGTGGACATTCCCTCAGACCTGAATGGGCTGATCCATCTTTGTCTGCGGATCGATGCCCGGCTGCAGCAGCGTAAGAGTCGCCATGCCACCCCACAGACCCCTGCCGCCCCTGTTGTGCGTGAGCCCCCAGTCCAGAGGGAGGAGCCAATGGAGCTGGGTGCCGCCAGGTCCCGTCTATCGGTGACGGAAATGGACAGACGACGATCGGAGGGGTTGTGTTTTTACTGTGGGGACCCTGGACATTTGGCTGCTTCTTGCCCGAAGAAGCGTCAGCGGGCGTCAGTGACCAAGCCTGCCCCGAGAAAGTCCCCTGCTTTGCTATCGGGAAACGGCCCGAGCCCGATCTAGACGGTGTGAAAGATCGGGCGACCCACAACGATCACGCCGAGCGACGCCGTTCCGACGGTGCCTGTGAACCTCCACGGCATTTGATTTTGGAGGCACGACTGATCCTTCCTGGCAAGCCAGAGGGGATTCCGGTCCATGCCTTAATTGACTCTGGGGCTACCACTAACTTTATGGATTCGGCCTTTGTGGCCAAATGGGCTGTTCCCCAGTGTCCGGTGGATCCGCCCATGCTTGTGGAGACCATCGATGGTCGAGTGCTCCTGTCCGGGCCTATCACGGCCGCCACGCAACCCGTGTGTATGGCCATCAGTACCCATGTGGAGGCCATTCAGTTTTACGTCACTTCGGATCTGCACTTCCCCGTGGTCTTGGGACTGGCGTGGCTCCGGGCACATGATCCACAGATCTATTGGTCTCAGAACTTGGTCACCTTCCCAAGTTTGCAGTGCGTGGACCACACCCGCCATATCTGTGCCGGCCAGGTGGAGGGTTCCCCAGGGGTTTCCTTGCCTCCCGAACTGTCCGACTTTGCTGACGTGTTCAGTGAGTCAGAGGCGGACCAATTACCCCCGCACAGGCCCTACGACTGCTCCATTGACCTAGTCCCTGATGCGCCTCTCCCAGTGGGGCGTTTGTACTCCATGTCGGAGCCCGAGTTGGCTGCATTGCGGGACTTCCTGACAAAGAACTTGGCTCGTGGTTTCATCCGGCCCTCGTCCTCGCCAGTGTCTGCGCCCGTGCTCTTCGTCAAAAAGAAGTCGGGCGAGTTACGACTTTGCTGTGACTACCGGAAACTCAACGCCATCACGGTGCGTAACCGCTACCCGCTCCCCCTCATCCCCGAGCTCTTGGACCGACTCCGGGAGGCTAAGATCTTCACGAAACTGGACCTGCGTGGAGCTTACAACCTCGTCAGGGTTCGGCCGGGTGATGAGTGGAAGACGGCGTTTGGTACTCGCTATGGACATTTCGAGTACACGGTGATGCCGTTTGGCCTGACCAACGCCCCCGCTGTGTTTCAGCATTTTATGAACGACATCTTTCGGGATCTGTTGGACCAGTTTGTTGTGATTTACCTGGACGACATCCTGATTTACTCCCCGTCGCGTGAAGCGCATCATCAGCATCTCCGTCAGGTCCTGCAGCGCCTCCGGAAACATCGGCTGTTTGCCAAGTTGGAGAAGTGCCAGTTCTACCAGGTGACCATTGATTTCTTGGGTCACCGCATTTCTCCTGAGGGCATCGCCATGGAACCGAGTAAAGTTGAGTCGTTGCAGAGTTGGCAACCCCCGCGTCGCGTGAAGGATGTTCAGCGACTTCTTGGATTTGCCAACTACTATCGGACATTCATCCCTGGCTTTGCTGCCTTGACAGCCCCCCTCACCCGGCTCCTGCAGAAGAAGACTCGGTTCCAGTGGAACGCCCCCGAACAACAGGCGTTCCAAGCTTTGAAGGACGCCTTCATGAAGGAGCCCATCTTGAAGCATCCTGACCCGCAACGGCCGTTTGTCGTGGAGGCGGACGCCTCCGACATTGCCATTGGGGCCATGTTACTCCAGGCAGCGACGCCCAACGGTACCCTTTTCCCTTGCGCGTATCACTCTCGGAAATTGAACCCCTCGGAGCGCAACTATACCATCTGGGAGAAGGAGCTGCTGGCCATCAAGGCAGCGTTCGAGGCTTGGAGGCATCATCTGGAGGGGGCGCGGCATCAGATCGAGGTCCGGACGGACCACAAGAATCTGGAAAGCCTGCAGACCGCTCGGAATTTGAACCAACGCCAGATCCGGTGGTCCCTCTTCTTTGCGAGGTTTGACTTCCGGGTGCGGTACATACCAAGCGGGCACAACCAGAGAGCGGATGCTCTGTCCAGGAAGCCCGAGTACACCCGAGTGGAAGACAAGCTTCCGCCCAGGACCGTGATCCCCGTCGAGTCTTTTGCTGCGGTGCGGGAGCCGGTGGATATACGGGCTCGGATCCGGGAGGCGCAGCAGCAGGAGGCGTGGGTGGCTCAGCGGAAGGAAGAGGTGGGGCCAGATTCGCCTTGGTCGGTCACGGATGGACTCCTGTATTATCGTGACCGGCTCTATGTTCCAGGAGGGCCACTCAGGGGACTCGTCCTCAGCCAATGTCATGATAACCCGGCTGCGGGGCATTTTGGCCTGTTCAAGACTCTGAACCTGGTCTCCCGTACATTCTGGTGGCCCCGAGTCCGACACGATGTCCAGTCTTATGTCACCTCCTGCGTCCCATGCAGGCAGGCCAAGTCAGCGACAGGGGCCCCGCCTGGTTTACTGCAGCCTTTGCCAACGCCCAAGAGACCCTGGGGGGCTGTGTCCATGGACTTTCTGACGGATCTACCCCCATCCTCCGGCTTCACGACAGTGTTTGTGGTGGTGGACATGTTGACCAAGATGGCGCACTTCATCCCCTGTCGCGGCTTACCGTCAGCTCGCGCCACTAGTCGCATGTTCATCCAACAGGTGTTCCGGCTGCACGGCCTTCCCGATAGAGTCGTATCCGATAGGGGGGCCCAGTTTACAGCCCGCTTCTGGCAGGAGTTGATGCGGGCGTTGGACATTAAGGTTTGCCTCTCGTCCGCGCATCATCCTCAGACCGACGGGGGTACCGAGAAGGTTATCGGCATCTTAGAGCAGTATCTGCGCTGCTACGTTAACCTGCAGCAGGACAATTGGGTGGACTATTTGGCCATAGCCGAGTTTGCCTTTAACAACTCGCAGCACACCTCCACGCAGATGACACCGTTCTTGGCCAACGTGGGTTATCACCCTCGGTTTTTCCCCCTTTCTCCCGTGGACTCACCGGAGCCGGCAGCGAACGAATTCATGGCGGAGTTACAGGCGATCCATCGGTTGGTGCGACGGCAGCTGGAGAAGGCCAAGGCCGACTACAAGAGGTTCGCCGATCGGTCGAGAAGGGATACGCCTCCACTATCGGTGGGGGATCGGGTCTGGCTGTCCACCAGGAACCTACCATCCACTCGGCCGGCGAGGAAGCTGGACCACCGTTACCTTGGACCGTTCCCAGTCGAGGCCGTCATCAACCCGGTCGCCTATCGTTTAACTCTGCCACGTTCCCTGCGCGTGCACCCCGTCTTCCATCGGTCCTTGTTGGTCCCCGAACAACCGGCCTGTCCACTTCGCCAAGCGGAACCTCCCCCATCAGGACCTCGTGATGGCGACAGCACCCCCGAGTACGAGGTCGCCAGCATCAGGGATTCCCGCTGGCTGAAAGGTCGCTTCCAGTACCTGATCGAGTGGAAAGGGTACGGGCCGGAGGACTTCACATGGGAAGACGCGACCGCCGTTCATGCCCCTGCGTTGGTGACTGCTTTTCACGAACAGTTCCCATCCCGACCGCATCCGGATCGGCAGACCCGGGGGAAGGGCCCTGCGGTGCGGGATAGTGTTGTGACTCAGGGCCAGCCTGTGGGTCCGACAGCCGGGTCCGATGTATCGGAGGACTCAGATGTGGGGGAGGAGGGAAACGAACCGGCTGATGATGATTTGGAGGCTTTGCAGAGTCCTCAGCCGGGGACCTCTTCTCAGCTGTGTGAGCCCGAGAGTACGGAGGATGATGACCCACAGCTGGCCCTGTTCAAGGACGCCCGACGCAGGAGGCAGACGAGCAGGGACAAACAAAGAAAGACTATGGGACTCCTCGGGAGGAGGCACAGGGAGACCACGCCCTGAGCTCTCTATAAAAGAAGTGTTTGGGGAGGGGCTGGTTGCTGAAAGCAACTTTTCCGCTTGAGAAGACAAGCTCTTGTGTTTTTGTTAACTGCGTAATTAAATCTTGGCAGAAGCCTTTTAGCCTTGGACGCTTTCCAGACTCTTCTTTTAATTAGGGGTTACGAGAAGAGGGCTGGTTCAGAACAGGAGCCAAGGAGAGCCAAAGAGCTGATATGAGGTTTGAACTTAAAATTCTTACCAGTGTGAAAGATTTTACTGTTACAATGTGTTCTTCCTGCAGTTTCTCTTGTGCCACAGCTGACCTGGAAGTTATCAGCTCAGTTCTACTCTGACAGCGTAGAAACCCTGGCATGCAGCACTAAATAGGGAATGGCACCTACTGCTTATATGAGAATACCTTCAGAAAAGTTTGTCCTATTCTTCTAAGTTTCTGGTGTCATTTTATGGCATTCAACATCAGTCTTCCTGACGTTGAAAAAGACTAGAGCATCAAATAATATTTTTCTTGTTTTTGTAAGCTGTATTTTTTTAAAAGAAATTCAGACATAAAATTAACAAATAAATAAGATTTTTTCCCATTGGTAAAAATGTTATAGAAAACATATTCCTATTGCTAAATCTGAATATAAACACAGATTAAGGAGCCAAAGCCATTGTGTAAAACAAAGAGGTATTTAAAGAAATATAATTAAAAAGGCACAAGTTAATTTTTCTTATTCTTTTTCAAACTGACAAGAGGTTTGAAGGATATTACAGTCCCTATAGAAATGTATTCACTTATGAGTACTGGTTTATTTCACAATGATATATGTACTTTTTTTAGTTTCCATTTGCCATTTGGCAGGTATACTTGAAGCACTACTAGCAAAATTGTATCTATATGCTACTAAAATTCTGATTCCGGCGTAATCTATAACTGGGCAAAACCATAGGGCAAAACTTTTTGAACAAAATGGGCTAACCTACAGAATATGTCCAAAATCCAGGAACCATGATCCCCATGGAATTGAAATTTGACAAATTTTATAAAACATTTTATGACATAAACATTATCATGAAACCGTTTATGACATAATACAAAATGTCACAAACATTTCCTGTCCTGATGTTTGTGCTGTACAGTTCAACACGAGCTATTTTCACCCCATCTTTTCCAGTGAAGGCAGTATATTAGATGCTCTGTCATTGTTGAAGATCTTGAGGAATCTGGTATGAAATATCTCTGAAATGATGATCAATGGGGCACAGATTATCTAGTAAATATTAACAGTAAATCTCAATAAATTCAGTAGGACTTGATAGAGACCATATGTTAAAAAATCTGTAGTTTATACCTTCAATTGTTTACACAAAATACTGTAATGGTGTCTGCAGAGAAAAAGGTCAGATCCTGGGTATCCTCAACTGTATAAGGTCATCTGTGGATTGCTGCTCTAAGATAAAATGTTCTTAGAGATTTGCAAAATCTTTATTCGTAATCTATTCTAGCATTCTTTCTCACAGCTGTCACAGAAGGCTGGAGTATGCCATAACAAGAAACCAATGCAAGGGTGTCTCACTCATTTTCAACAACATCTGCCATTCAAATCTATCACCCTTCCCCTGACACTTCATCTATGTGTACAGGTAGTTCTCAACTTACAACAGCTAGTCTAATGACCGTTCAAAGTTACAATGGCAGTGAAAAAAGTCACTTATGACCATTTTTTCACACTTAGGACCGTTGCAGCATCCTTGGATCATGTGATCAAAATTCGGATGCTTGGCATTTATGACGGTTGCCAAGTCACATGATCACCTTTGGCGACCTTTTTGACAAGCAAAGTCAATGGGGAAGCCAGATTCATTTAACAACAATCATCTTACTAACTTAACAACTGCAGTGATTCACTTAACAACTGTGGCAAGAAAGATTGTAAAATGGGGGGAAACTCACTTAACTCACTTAGCAACAGAAATTTTGGGCTCAATTGTGGTTGTAGGTCGAGAACTACCTGTATTTAAAAATTAGTTTGGTGTAGTGGTTCCGAAACCTAGGACAGTGAAATCTAGTTCTGCCTTAGGCACAAAGCCAGCTGAAGGACTGTGGGCCAGTCCTTGTCTCTCAGCCCTAGGAAGCAGACAATGGCAAATCCCTTCCTAAAAATGCAAGGGTGGTCCAGACAGTTGCCAAGAGTCAAAAATTCATTCACAGGGACATATACAAAACTTTGTATGTGTTGTGTCTAGATACTGTTAGAAGGAAAAGTTTTCATCATGGTTCAGTCCAAGCTGGGAATAAACAACATGGCGACTGCTTTAGAAAGAAGGTTGCAATTTATTGAAGAGGACAGCCAGACAGAAAGATGGCTCTGGAAGAAAAAGAGAGAACGAGCACATGTAGGGAGTGGGTTTTTATACCCTCTGGGGCTCTTGAGATTGTTTCCTGATCCTGTTTGAGGCTTTGTGTTTCCTGTGTCATGTATTTTGACCTGAGTCTGGGTGTGCCCTTCTGGTATTCTGCTAGTGGTGAGTTAATCCTATTATGTCTCAAGGGTCATATCCTGCTTCCTTGGAGCTGTGGCTGATGACTCTTAGATTTTTGGTGTTGATTCTAGGGATCTTTCTTTCTAATCCCAGTTTCCTGATGCCAGTCTTTCTGACAAGATTAACACATCTGTAATTCTGCAGACTTGTTTTCTGCTTGGGACAAAGAGACTTGGGGACAGGGTTGGTTTCTGCTTTTAAATCCTTTAGGGAAATATATTCTGCCCTTTTAATATTTCCTTCTCTCGGGGGGTGGGGGGGCTGACTTCCCATAATACCATTGATAACTTTATCCTCAGGGAACTTGTCTAATACTTTTTAAAAATAATTGAAACTAGTGGCTGTCGTGGTTTCCTCCCAGATTTCTTATGCCTTGGAAATCTTCTCATTCAGTGTTTGGGAAGGAGGGTCATATTTTCCAAACTCTAAATCATTTTATATACTTCTATATTACAGTCTTCCCCCACTTTATTTGCTGGGTTTCTAGGCAGAAAACCCCAGAGTTGTAATCCTCCCAGCTACAGTATGTGGATTGTTCCAGTCCTTGGATCATGAAGAAAAAAAAATCGGCCCTTTGATTTTTCCGGGGTCAGCCATGACATGTTGGCTGTTTGTGCTGGTTTTAAAACAGGTTCATTGGATGGAATTGCTGGCCCTTTGGGTGCTTTTCTTTTTTAACCGTATGAATTTGACAAGAGTTCTGCCTGACTGCTCTTAATTTTTTTTACTCCTAATCTTAAAGTAGCCACTCAAACCCTGTTGGAATCAATAGGGCTTGTTTGCTGCAGGTAGCGTGTCCTGTTGAGGAACTCATACAATTAACTTGCTTACAGTTAAGGCTTCTTTTGTTTTAATCTATCTAAATCGACGAGTTAGTTGTCTAATTTTGTCGCTGACTAAATTTGGCTAGATCTTATCCATTGTTCTGAATGGCTGTTTCTTTCTGAAAACCCCCTTGGAGTTCAACTCAACGCATGATGACTACATAGCCATGTATATAGGGTTTTCTTAGCAATAATCTCCAGGGGAATTGCCCAAAGCTTCTACTGGGATGCCTTTTTATACACTTCCAAATCTAATCCTCAGGCTTTGTGATCTCCTGGTGATTTCCCATCCAGTCAGGTCTGACCCTGCTTAGCATTTTTCAAGATCAGCCAAAGTCAGCTAGTTGCTGACCATTAAGCGTTTGGCCCAATAGGCCATATGGAAATAAGCAAGGGCATAAACTGAAAAAAAACAAAACCCACCGGCTAGTCTGGAAACATTTAATTATATTTTAGATGACATAATAATTATTAATGATGAGTAATGTAGTCTTTTGTTTATTGTTGGAGATTTCTTTATGCTTCTGATGCTACCTCCATTCTGTATGTTTGTGATGAACTGTCACTCTTTCAAACTCTACCTTCAAATTGTGAAGCTGTGACTTTTCCGTCTATATAAAGACTGACGCTTTGCATCGTGTACTTTAAAAATATCTAGTGCGTACAACATTGCAGCTGGACTGCAATGTTATTTGTTCAGTTTTTTTACTTCATAAATGAGACTTAAGCCAGCAGAATGAACATTTTTAAATATTTCCAAAATGGGTTTAAGGATGCATGTCCCTTCAACCGCAATCTCTCTAACTTTGATTTAAGTATTTGGATGTCCATATCACTGTAGGGATTGCCATGGTCTCTGTGCAAATGTATAGTATTATTTGTGCTTTAAATGAATAATCCTCCATCTGTAAGAAACTGTATTTATAATGCAACTGTAGGGATTGCCATGGTCTCTGTGCAAATGTATAGTATTATTTGTGCTTTAAACGAATAATCCTCCATCTGTAAGAAACTGTATTTACAGTATAATGCAACAGACACAGTGATCACTAAAAATCCAAATATCAACATACATATTATAACTTATTTTTTGGGTTGGTTCCTGGCTGGCCTTAATTTAAAATGTTTAATTTTGCAAGGCACATCAGAGTAGGCTATTTTTTCTCTGTGTTTTAACTGCTGTAGATGTAATATTTGATACTTACTATGTTACAGAGAGAGAGCTAGCTTACATCAGCAATTACATTTCTTTGTGAAGCAGCCTTTTTTGGTTGGCCAATAGGTTCAGCTCATTGAAAGTTGCCTGCAAATTTGCTAGGTTATTTTTCTCTTAGGACAATTTGTCAGAATGTCAATGCATTTTACGGGTTGTTTTTTTAAATAGGAGTGCCTAGAAATGTTTTCCAAAGCAAATTGCCTATTATGTATAATTTTTATTAAAACTTTTAAACCAGAAAATAAAAGTTACCCAAACTAATAGAAAGAAAGAAAGAAAGAAAGAAAGAAAGAAGAAAGAAAGAAAAAAAGAAAAAAAGAAAGAAAAAGAAAGAAAGAAAGAAAAACAAAAGCAGAACAGCCATTATCTACCTTCCATTGCAGGGAGGTGGAGTCTATTCCATCCGCCTGCCCCAGGCACCTGATGGGCCAGTGCAGTTTCAAGCAGAGGTTTGGGGTTTTTCTTGCTGCTCTGTTACATGGTTCAGGAGAGGATCTCGTTGCAGCTTGGAATGAGCTGATGATGAGAGCCTTGAACCTTGTGTGGACTCTCTGTGTCTGTGGTTTTCATAGAGCCCCAGGGTTTACCAAGCAGCTCAGACAAAGTAACATAACAGTTCTCAAAGCACTTCTGGAGGAAGAAAAGAGCAAGGCCAACTGACCAGAGATAAGAGCCATATTAGGACTTACCTTGTCCTACAAAGCATAACTACTTCACTGTTCTTATTGCATCTGCAGGTAGCCAACCAGCAGCCCTCTTTGGGTAACTAGATCCCTCCTGGGTAAGAAGGAGCAGGAGAACCTTTGCAAGGTTGCTGTGAGGAATATACTTGGCATCTGTCAGATAAAGTTGCTTGACCCTCAGAGTTAAGCTCTGGCTGGGCAGAAAGTTCGGAGGTGACAGAGACACATCTAAGCCTTGTTATCTGGGATGAGTTAACCTGGTTGCTTTTGAGGAAGTGGACAGGATCCTTGGGGCTGTGAGCTTGGCCACCTGTGTTTTGGATCCATTACCTTCTGGCTGCTTAAGGACTCCAGGAGATGGCATGTGTTGGACCCAAATGGTGATTAATGCCTCTATGTAGGAGGAGTGGTACTGTCTGGCCTGAAAAAGGTGTGCCCTGTTCTCAAGAGGCCATCCTTTGATTCCCACACTACTGGACAATTTTTGCCTGTCTCCAATCTTACCTGGGGACACGGTGGCTCAGTGGGTTAGGACACTGAGCTTGTTCATCAGAAGATCAGCAGTTTGGCAGGTTGAATCCCGAGTGCCGCGTAACAGAGTGAGCGCCTGTTACTCGTCCCAGCTTCTGCCAACCTAGCAGTTCGAAAGCACGTAAAAATGCAAGTAGAAAAATAGGGACCACTACGGTGGGAAGGTAACAGCGTTCCGTGCGCCTTTGGTGTCTAGTTATGCCGGCCACATGACCACGGAGACATCCTCAGACAAGTGCTGGCTCTTTGGCTTTGAAACATAGATGAGCACCAGCCCCTAGAGTTGGAAACGACTAGCACGCATGTGCGGGGGAACCTTTACCTTTACCTTAATCTTACCTGTGCCGTGGTGGTGCAGTGGTTAGAATGCAGTATGCGGGCTCTGTAAGCTGCTTAGGGAGGGCCATAAAGGACTTTGAAAAGGTATCTAGTCTAAGTGCTATTGCTATTGCTATCTTGCCTTTTTAGGAAAGGTTGTTGAGAGAATGGTTGGCATACAGCTAGAAAGGGTCCTGGATGGAATGGATTATCGGAATCTTTTTCAGTCTGGTTCACCCCTGGGAAATAGCACCGGAATGGCTTTGGTAACATTCATTGATGATCTTTGGAGGGCTTGGGATGAAGGTGGTACAACTATTGTGGCCTTTCTGGACTTCTGGGAGGCTTTCACTATCACTGAACATGATATCTAAACTGTCTTCAGGGCCCAGGAGGGAGAAGCACTGTATTATGATGGTTCTCCTCCTTCCTTCATATCTAGTTCCAATCAGGGTTGGTAGAAGGGTTAGCCCCCCGCAATGAGGGGTACCCCAGGGCATGGGCCTTTCACCACTCCTTTTTAAATTTATTTATTTATTTATTTTAATATTTGGATTTATATACCGCCCTTTCCCGAAGGACTCAGGGCAGTTTACAGGATATTTAAAAGAAAAATCAATACAAAAGTTAAAAACAATTTAAAAAGATTAAATCAATCCCTGAGAGAAAAATAAAACCCCCAGTTAAAGTTAAAAATTCTCAGTCTGGGCCAGAGAGCTCGAAGAGCCAGGTCTTCAGGTCCCGGCGGAATGAACAGAGGTTGGGGGCAGTCCTAAGCTCCGCGGGCAGCTGGTTCCAAAGGGCAGGCGCACCCACTGAGAAGGCCCTACCCCTGGGTGTTATCCGCCAGCAATCTTTAACTGGCGGCACCCTGAGAAGACCCTCCCTGTGGGAGCACACTGGACGAAGGGAGCTTGATGCTGGCAGCAGGTGTTCCCTCAGATATCCCGGACCCTCGCCATTTAGGGCTTTATAGGTCATCACCAGCACCTTGAATCTCACCCGAAGGGCAACCGGAAGCCAATGCAGCTCGCGGAGTAGAGGTGTTACATGGGAGTATCGGGAAACCCCCATCACAACTCGCGCGGCCGCATTCTGCACCAGCTGAAGCCTCCGGGTGGTCCTCAAAGGCAGCCCCATGTAGAGAGCATTGCAGTAGTCTAAACGGGAGGTCACGAGTGCATGAGTGACTGTGCGTAGGGCATCTCGGTCCAGGTAGGGTCGCAACTGGCGCACCAGGCGAACCTGGGCAAAAGCCCCCCTGGTCACGGCTCCTATGTGATCTTCAAAATTGAGCCGTGAATCCAGGAGGACGCCCAAGTTGCGAGCCCTATCAACGGGGGGTAACACCTCACCCCCCATCGTTAGAGATGGAATAGTCTGGTTGACCCGAGATGCTGGTATGCACAGCCACTCAGTCTTGGCAGGATTGAAACGAAGCCTGTTTCTCCCCATCCAGACCCGGACCGCTTCCAGGCAACGGGACATCACAGCGAGCGCATCGCTGGGTTGGTTCGGGGTGAAACTGCTAGGGGAGGTTATCTATCAGTATGCTTTACAACAGATTTGTTTAGTGCACCAATTGCATCCTTTCCTGGACTGGGAGGCCTTGCTCACAGTCCCTCATGCCAATAGAGAAGAATATTTGTAGTTCAGGCTTGACATGAGGGGGTCTTTGATGGTCTCTGAGCTTGGTTGTTTTCTAGCAGACATTTCTTTACCCAAACCATGTAACTTTATCAGTGCTAGTAGGGAGTAGGGTTTTTCTCTCATTTTATACTCTGGCTTGCCCTGCCAGTATTTGTGGAAATGTCTTGGTGGTTCTTTGGTTGGGCTGTTTACTGTTAGCTTGTTTGACAGTTCCTTGATAAGCATATTGTTTGCTTCAGGATTGTTAGTCTAATTTTAACCTTGGCGTTAATCTCTGCTTGGTATTAATTGCTGCTAAGGAGGTATTCTGCTCTTTTTGTTCCCTTTTTGGCTTGTTGACTATCTCTTTTAAATGATATATAGATGTTGTTTATCTGTATGTGCCTGTTGATGGCCAACCTGTCAGCGTGCCAGGCTTCCAGGAATTGTGTAGCATTATTGGACTTGCCTTGGTCTAGAATGGTTACAGTTTCCCATTGGTACTAAAGTTCAGTTGTTCAGTTTATGAGTTAATAAATTCAGCGTCATGCTCATCTCATGAGAAAGATATTATGTTCAGCTACACTCTTTCAAGGCAGATTCAATGACCTAAATGATATTTTTCAACTCTGTGGTTCAATGATTCAATAGCTAATTCACTTTAAGCACAGTGCATATTAGCACTGCAATGTGCAAAATAGTCACATTATAATACTGAGCAATTGAGCATATGCACATGTTCTAAATCTGGGAAAAAGAGAATGTGAGACTTATTCTTTCCTTGTTCAAATTACCAATAGATTGACTCTGAGGTCGAATCTTTCACAGCAAACCGAGAAACTTCACAACAGTCAAGATATTTCAGCCATTAAAGAAAAAGAAAAGCTGAAACAGAAGGGCCCTGCCCAATGTTTAATAATCTGACAAAATGAATACTTCACACAGTTGTATATAAAATAACTCTTCTCTTCTTTGGGAATTCCTGCCATGCATATATTGGATCCAAGACATTCTAAGTACTTGATATGTCCTAAAAACTATTATTAGACTTCATTAAATCACTTATAGCTGTTTTAACAGGTTTCTTGTGATTTTTGCAGCTGAGATAGTCTGTTCTCAGCCACCTCCAGTTTGGTAGTTACAAAATTAATGATAATTTTAATTTGTTTTTATCTTTTTCTTCTCTATGTGGACAGATTTTATATCTCTCTCATAGTTTGTGGCTGTCACCTTTGTGCCAGAGCTTTCTTGGGAGTTATGTAAACATTTAAAAATAGATTTCCTCCAATAACAAAACACTAATCATCCATTAGTTGTGTTGTAAGTTTTAAATAAGAGAAATAAATGCCGTTTAGTACAATATTATTAATACATCTCCATGTATTAGTACAAGCCATTGCCTCTGTGACTAGACGACCATCTTGAATGAAAGCCAAGCTTTCATCTTTGTTGACTTGTTTATTTGTCAAATTTATATAGCTGCCCATCTCACAAATAAGTGACTCTGGGTAGCACACAAGGCTAAAAAATAGTTAATAAATATCAGTTGTTGTTATAATTATTATTACGACAGAAGAGAAGAAATATTGGGTGAAGATATGTTTATCATACAGATTGTCCTTGACATGCAGCTATTCTTTCAGTGGCCATTTGAAGTTATGATGATGCTAAACAAAGGGACTTACAATCTGTACCCAAAGTTATGGCCACTGCAATGCCCTGTGATCACAAGTTCATAATTTGGTTGCTTGACAATCTGCTCACCTTTACGACCACCTGCAGAGATGCAGCAACTCATCCCCACCCACCTGTCTTTTCCCCATCCTGCATCTTGGGCCTACTTCCTGCTTGGCTGGGTTCCCACAGGGTTTAAGTCTGCTTCCTGCCACATTGGGTTCCACACTCTTGAGCCTCCTTCCATCTTGCACCACTTACCTCTTCTGAAAATTGCTTTTCTGAAAGAGTGTCCAGACAATCCACCACACAACCTTCCTATACAGAAACTGTCTCACGCCATCCCAGAAGTGGGTGTCATTTTGGAAGGATTTTTGCATTTTTTAAAATTTTGAATTCTCAGATTGTAAGAATTGTGGCCACTTCCACAATGGTGCCCGCATCTGGGATGGCAAAAGGGAGCTTCTGTGTAGCAAGTCTGTGCAGTGCATCGACTGATTCTGTTTCACAGTATATGCCAGGTCAGTCCACTCATCAACAATTAAATCACAGATGAGGGAGGCCTCATTACAGACTGATCTGGCATTGAGAAGCAGCATCTGAAAGTCTGTGGAGTCTTTGAAAGCCTGGTGACTGGGTACAGGGACTGAGATCAAGGAGTTGGAACATGAAACTAATATGAGATTCTCAATCCCACAAATATGGCTCACCCCTTGTTTCTTGCCATATCTCCCCATGCCCATCACCATTACAATACTTTGGGCTGCCTATATCACCTACAGGCCACATTATCCTCCAATCCATGCCCCCCAATTTCTAAAGCTGGGATCATCTCATAATGCTCAATCCCATCCATCCCAGGAAAGGGAAGCTAGGCACCCTGACACACTTCAGCTTTATTGGCTCTCAGTGCCATCAGGGTGCCCAGTGTCCATCTCCCCCACTGTATCCACACACACACACATAGACATACATAAACACATCACAGGAACACATCAGAGGAACACCCTTCCTACTGATCTCACTAGTTGGTAAAGGTTTCCTTCCAATTTACCCCTACCCAACCAATGTTCACTTCTGGCTCTCACCCAAAGGAGGAGATCACTCAATCAAAGGTAGCTAGCTAGCAAATAAAGTCACACCTTGTGTGTTCAGCTCTTCTCTAGAGCCAACAGAGGGAAAGATAAGATGCAGTCTGTGGAAAAGAGGGTCTAGTTGCCTTGTCCTCCTTGCCTAGTCACCAATTTCCCTAGAGTCTAGAGTCCTGGACAGTCTCTTCAGATGAAGGGTCGCACAGAATCATATAGTCCACATGGGTACAGGCACTGGCAGAAAAAAGGGTGCAAACCCAAAAAACATGACCCCATAACAATCAGAGCTGCAAATGAAGCCCAAGCTATTCCTTCATCCAGCACCAGGTCCACAAGGACAACAGGCATGAACAGCAGCAGGTCCGCCAAAGCAACCAGGGTTGCAACCACAGTCCATCCTCCAGTCTCCTCCTCTAACCCGATCTCTAGCAATAGCAATAAAAGAATTGAGAATCGGTGAGAATCAGACTTCTGGCTGTTGGCAGAATTAGCCTGCAATATTGCATTCTAACCATTGCACCACCACAGCTCTAGCTGTTCCTCTGGCCTCCAGACTTCCTAGAGTGACTAATGTAAGCGATAAATGTGGCAAACGCACTAAGTCCATATGTACAGCAAAGCTGCCAGCCTGTTTCTTTTTTTATATATATAATATTTTATTAGTTTTCCAATATTTACAATAATATCTTTAAAAAGCAACGTGGTGTCCGAGTTACAATAATTCCGTTTCAAACAAATACATATTATTACAAATCTCCACATTGTTATAACCAATACTTCCTCTCTCTTTTTTCTTCGATATATACTATCTCTTATCTAAATTAACATATTTCTTATTGCTATCCATCAATCATTTAATAGTTTATTTTATTTTATTTTTTGAATATATATCCATCAATCTTTTAATATATTTCATATTTTAACATTCCATCTTTAAAACACCAAACACCTTATCTATTTTTTCTAGCTTTAATTTTACATTGATATTAAAATTAAAATGTTTAAGATTTCTCAATTTCATATTACTAAAAAAACCTCTTTTTCCTTTATACAATTCTCTTCAATACCTAGTAATGTAGTCCAGTTCTCATTTATCTCATTTCCATATCTATATCAATTATACAATATTTAAAATAGTAGTCATTAAGATACAAATCCCAAGGAGAAAAAAAAGAAAAGAAAAAAAGAAAAAGAAAAAAGAAAGAAAAAAGAAAAAGAAAAAAGGAGGACAATAAAATATTCTTGTTTCTCATTTATAGTTTCCACATATTAAAAATTAACCAAAATTTGTTCCATTTTAACATTCAATACATCATGTCTCTGCATCCAAATATATTAGTTACATTCTATTATTCTTAGCATATATACATCTTAACCCATATCATTTAGAAAAACTCAATATTTCAATGTTAATATTCATAAATTTGCATTTTGTTTTTTATTTTTATTAATTTTTATTAGTTAATCAATATTTTTATCTACTCATCAAAACATTCTCGTAATCCCAGTACCATCCTGTCTATTTTAATATTATCTATTTGGCCTCTTAAAAATGTTCATATTTCTTCAATCTTATTCTTGCTTTCTTCCTTTGCCATGTCATTTTATGCTTCTTTGCCTCAGGGTCATCAAAGCATTCTTGTATTACTATATCATATTGAAGTGGACCCCCAGTCTCCACCTTTGAAGAATTAAAGAATCTGCCAACAGCACCAAATCTTATTATTTTCACCTCTTGGTACAATTGTCCTGGTCCAAATAAACTTCCTTCCTTATTTTCTCCATCACCATCTTCAAAAACCTGTATTTGTTGACTATTTAATTCTTCTGCTGGTGTATTTAATTGTTCAATTTCTTCTGTTAAGTTCTGTCCCAGTAAAATATTAGTTGTAGTCACAGTTTGAATCTGAGTTTGTTTCATCGAGATACTTCCTAATTCTTTTCCAAAAGCTCTTATTTCATCACCAGCTGTAGAAAGGAGCTGATACGTTTGGTAAGATATTTCCCACAGAGCATGAATTTGTTTTTGAAACTCTTCCATTGTAAGCTTTCACATCTGATGTTCAAGGTTACTCTTTATCTTGTTTTCTTAAATATTTTCTTGGTTTTTTTTAAAGAGAAAGTCAGAATTGCAATTTCAAATTTAGCCACTGAGTGTCCCCCAAGTACTTTAAGAGTTCTTTTCTTTTGTTATTTCTTTCTTAAACATTCTTTTGTTTCCAAAAAACACCCCTGAGTTTGTTCGCCGCCTTCCAAAGGGAGGGTTAAATTCCCCCTCCCTCTCCACAGGGGGCAAAGTTCTTAGCAGCTTAATTAGGTGAAAAGAAGATGATTAAGGTACAAGAGAGGAATCTTACCCTCGTCTCTTCCACGCTGCTTTAATGTTGCCTGATGGTAGATTTGACTTTGGCTGTCTGCAGCCTAGGAGCTGGCCATATTCCTATGGTCAGTCTTTCATCCGCCGGTACAAAGGGAATGCAGGTACTAACGAGGGGGTTGCTGCCCTCCCGTGTTTCTGCAAAAGCCCCTTCTGTCTGGACACCCCTCCAGGGTGACTCTTCGGTCCTTTTAGGACCCCCCAGCGATGCGAATCTGGACGTGGAAGACAGGAGCCGTCCTCCAGGCGTCCATTTACACCTGTTGGCAAACCGGAAGTCCCCATGCCAGCCTGTTTCTCTAGCCAGTCCTGCACCCCATTTCTTTGGTCACCAACTCTCCAACAGGGACAGGACCTGTCAATGCCCCTCTGTCCCATTCCTTCCTCAAAACCCCCACTCTACCTAACATATAGGCATGACAATACAGCAAATGTGGCAGCACAGCTCAGTAGCAAACATAGCCCCATCCACCAGCTTCTCCAGCTGAGGAGATCCAAATTCAGGTCCAGTCAAGCAATCCATAGCAGTCCACATAGGTGCCAATCAAATCACTAAGGGGACCATCTTGATGTCTATGGAGATTCTCAATCATCTAGGTCATGGTTGTCTCAAAGATGCTTTCTCAAAAGGCAATTAGACTGTTTTTCCTTGAAGATGTTTTGCTTTTCATCCAAGACGTAGTCTCCAGTCAGAATTGAAGAAGCCTCCTGGATGAGAAATGAAACGTCTTCAGGGAAAATAAAAGAAAGTCCAGCTGCCTTTTGCAAAAGCACCTTTGGGATTTGTCTTGACTTCTGTTCTCTGCCACCATGTTGCATGTTGTTGTTTTTTTCATTTCTAGAATAATGCCACTGCCCTTATAAGAACAATTGTTAATGTGAACTAATTTAACATTGGCATGGTTTATACTTATTTGGCTTGTGTGGTACTGCATCTTCTTCTTAAAGCAAATGGATGAAATTTGGTATATAATATTTTTACTAGGCAGAGCTGAGCTAAGGTTTGAATTAAAGATTTTGCAGCTTATAGTATATTTTATTTCTCTGATAAAGACATATGAATGCAAGCAACCTGTCAGCTCCACAAGGTAAGCCAGATCAGGAAATCAATTCCGCAGGAAGACTCAAACTACTCTTATTGAGATTGTCTATAATACGGTAAAATAATCGTGCAAGTCTGATTGTGCGGCAACTCTTTCTCCTCTCATAGATCAGTAAATTAGGGAGATGTCTGCCTGAAATGTTATTTCAAAATGAATGAAATGTTATTTCACCCTGGACTTAAAAATGGTTTGGTCCCTTCTGCCTTGGCAACAAATCCTGCATATCTGCATCAAGGTCATCTTCTCTACTGTCTACAACACTCAACACACTAGAATCTGAGGATACCAGTCTGAAACCTAAAACTGTGGTATGAAACTATGGTCAAGTATTATTTTCCTTGTATAACTGTCTTTAAACAGCAGTCATAAAAACTCTGGTTTACTTGATCAGAAAAAGCCTTAATTCTATATTCTGTAGACAAAAATGTCTCAGATGATT
The DNA here is from genome assembly GCF_964194415.1 of Vipera berus. Classification (NCBI taxonomy): domain Eukaryota; kingdom Metazoa; phylum Chordata; class Lepidosauria; order Squamata; family Viperidae; genus Vipera; species Vipera berus. Next base: position 70,803,530 of record NC_138204.1, read on the forward strand.
ACTGGTGTATCCATTGTAGACCTTGCAACTAAGGTGAGTAGACTGTGTATACCTATATTTATTTTTTTATTTATTTTAATTCCATTTATATCCCGCCCTTCTCCGAAGACTCAGGGTGGCTTACAAGCTTAGCAGTAGCCTTCATTCTATGTATATGCCTGCTTATTAGGGCTTTCACACACACCCCCAAGCGGCATTATTACAAAGTCAGCTTAATTGCCCCCAACAATCTGGGTCCTCATTTTACCTACCTCGGAAGGATGGAAGGCTGAGTCAACCTTGAGCCTGGTGGGATGCGAACCTGCACTAATTGCAGGCAGCTGGTGTTACTTAGGGAGGCATTAGCCCACTGCTCCACCAAGGCTCTATATAAGAAAATCTACAAAGCACTGCAGGAAAGATAAATTAATCCTTAAAAAGGCAATATATTCATTGATGGGGCAGGTAAGACAGGTGTTTTTTTTAAAAAAAGTGAATGATTTGTACAGCATCTGCAGAGGAAAAGGTAGAAAATGAAGACATGCATTTTCTACATGCTGAATTGCCCTGAACAGTTTGTTACAACTCTTCCAGAGAATTCAACTGCATGTCTGGAGTTGAATCACAAGAAAGAAGGATACTTTTCTGAGGGGAGAGAGTGTTTCCACATCTCATCTCTTACACAGTAGTGGTGGAAACAATATAAATATGCAAAAGGGCTGCAGAGATTGAATATACGTACTGCAAACAACTTTTATGGTTTCACTTGAATTTCATGAAATGTTTTCCTCTACCTCCAACCTGGAATAACTAATAAATTGCTAATATAGTAAAAGAAAACAAACTGCCTAGAATTAGCTGTCCTCATAACCATTTCTGACTCTAAAGAAAAATATGGCAATATTGCTACAGTCCATCAAGAGTGGGTTGCAAATCACTGTTTGAGGGAGTGTTTAAACATTTGTACTTTCTTCTTACTCCTCCTCCTCCTCCTCCTCCTCCTCCTCCTCCTCCTCCTCTTCTTCTTCTTCTTCTTCTTCTTCTTCTTCTTCTTCTTCTTCTTCTTCTTCTTCTTCTTCTTCTTCTTCTTCTTCTTCTTCTTCTTCCTCCTCCTCCTCCTCCTCTCTGCTAAAATGTAGTTGAGGGATAGTTGTGTGATCACTTAAAAATAACAATTTATCACCTTTCTTTCAAATAATTCTCAATCTAATAGTTTTCCTCTTATAAGCAAGTGAGAATCCAGTGCAAACCGGCCATCTGCCTTTATGGAAATACAGAGATGGTTATAATATCTCACTATTGATGGTGTCGGTGACAACTTGGTGATATCAAAGAAATTATCTGATTAATCTGGAGGGAGTGTGATACGTGTTTAATTTGAATATTCTATTGCAAATATGTTGTGTCTTTATTCTTTTTTTATTGTTTTAATACCTTCAAGTTAATACTGACTTCTGGTGATTGCCTGGACTAATCCCTGCAGTTCTGGGAAGACTTTGGAAGTGGTCTGCCACTGTCTGCTCTCTAGGGTTGAGAGAGACTGACTGGCCCAAGGTTATTCAGGTGGCTTTGTGCCTATGGTCCTGTCTCCAGGTTTCTAGTCTGGTGCCTTAACTACACCAAACTGGCTTTCATTATGTTTACTTACAATTCTGTATGACTCTGGATCTTGATATTTAAACTATTAGCCATCTAGTCATCTATACTTTCTAATATTCTAACTTAAATTCAGAGTTATGTATTTTCAGTTTGTACTAAAAAGGCTATTGTCTCATGCCAGCATTTCTAAGCATTTTAGCATTAGTCCCCTCCATGTGACATCAGCAATTCTTTCTTGTAAATGAGTTCAGTAAAATATTAATGAGCGTATCAAATTGCCATGCCAACCAATCAAATTGTTCTTGTGTCTCTGAAGATAATTGTCTCCTTTTCTTTTTCCCCCAATAATGAAATACATCAAAGAAGTCAGGAAAATACAAAGCATTATTTGACTGCACACTAAATTTACATCAAAATATTTCTGTATCATTCAAGCTCTGAAAATACTAGGAATGCTTTAAATACCTGGATTATATTGCTGTATGCAATTCGAGCTGGTGTAGTGCCTTGTACAAAAAATGAAATATATTTAATTAATAATAATGAAATGGGCCTCATACATATACACTCCATCCTCTCCTTTCTAGTTTGCCGCAAAGGTTAATATTATACCTGAACTAGGGAACAATGATAATAGTAACATGTTGCTTGTCACACAAGCTAAGGAAGAATGAAGTTGCACTGTGGATAAAAATGAAGGAGAAAAGAAAGAACATGTGTGTTCAAAGCTCCAGAATTAGTGTAATTAATTTCTGTTTCCTGCTTATAGTTAACTATGAATATTCAAAGATAATAACTATAATCGGTGTGCTTTCAAGATCAAAGCACTTTATGCTGGGGTTACAATATTTTTTCCATTATTATTTTGATACACAGAATGGCGCAAATAGAATTACTTTGTGTAGGCACATAATCTTAGAGTGCTCTTTAGAATCAGAAATGATTGCACTATTTTTTTTAATCTTTTTCAAATAACTAAACTGAATGATCAGCAGGTACAGTAATATTTTCAAAGATCAAAAAAAAGCATCCAATATATTTTGTCACCTTGTACAGTGGAGACAAAGACTGAAAGTCAGTGATTTTGATTCCTGTGAAAGCTAATGAATTATACAGTGCGTAGTCTCCATACTCCAATTTAATCTTTCAAAATGTACAAGACATGAAAATGTGTATAAATTCATATTATTAATGCTTTCTGTTAAGATTATGTAACAAAGTGCAGCTCTTGATTAGGTTGGTGGAAAGATTCTTCTAAAATTCCACTTTGTACCATGCAGCAAATTTCTCCACCAGCCGATCTGACAGGGAAATTGTTTAGTTTTAAATGTGGATGTTAACCTGCTGTGTAGAAAGCATGTATTTCTGCCTATTCCCACATCAATTACTTCTGCATAAAACAGAGAAGTACAAGAATTTCAATATGCTTTTAGACAATACCATTTGATTTTAGAATATTCAGATTTAGATCTCTATTTTCATCTCGGGCTTCTTATTCATTTGCTCCCTGGGCTATCTGTCTTATTGCAACCTTAGAATTGTCACTTAAATATGCTTAGTAAAAGAAAGAAACCATTATTATATATTGGGTTTCTAATAGGAATTTGTCATGCAACTGCAATTAAAGTATATCATATGGAACATGAGGCTTCCTTATATTTAAGATGCAATTATTATTGTTGTTGTTATTCCCCCTAAATAATGGCAAGTGTGTTTGTAAATACCTTTATTATATAAAGTATAAAGACTCAGAACTGCTGTTCCTGGCTGCCATGAATAGCAAATGCAGATTTAGAATTGACTCCTGGTCAAAATGTGTGTTTCAATTTTACCTTTGCAGTAGCCTGGTCTGGTTACACAATGCCTAGAATATCAGATTTTTCTTCTCTGCTTCCCCTCTCAGTCCTTAAGCATCTGTCCTTCTGATGACCCCGTTGCCCCAGCAAGCTAACACAGTTGTGCAGACTCTACTCTCTAAAGATACTTTCAGGAAATGAGGGTGTGTTTGTGTAGCAAGACAATCATTAGTTTGGCCTCTGGAGGTTAAATGGGTGGGTATCACTGTAGCAACAAGTTGTGAGCAACCTCTGCAAAGCTAAGAAAAGCTGTTTCTCTTCTGGCTTACACAAATGTGCATGTAAACGTGCTTAAGGAGGCTTTGGTGAGGTTGTCATCTTCCTCCAAGGATTGGAAAAGGAGATGGATTGTACCACAGGGAAAAGTGTACAGAATCACCTGCACCCCTAAGCTAGGTGGGGACAGGTGCAATGCTTCTTTTCCCAGCATTGTATTGCAACAAAGGCAGAACTGATAGTGGCAATCAATAATATTTATTTGGTCAATGATCAGCAGAAATTTATAAGAACAAAAGCAAAGTGAAGCAAGTAAATACAATAGTAATCCTACAAGTATCAGAATATATCATAGAATACAACATTTACTCCTCTGTTATTATGTTAATACAATTGTTACCCGGGTGATAAATCTACAACAATTGATAAGTTTAAAACAAAAATAACAACTGCATATCCCCTGCAGTTTATTAGTTAAGATACTAAATAGATTTATAGGAAAAGGACTAAATAACAACCTGCTGCAGGCAGGGTTTTTTTAAAAAAAAAAATCTACCAAAGTAGAAGTCCATGAAACAACTTTTTAGCTCTAGAAGAGTGCTGTAATGACCTTGCCTTTTGTATTTAGGTTTTTTATTATTATTATTCTCAGTTTGATAAAATGAACTTTTTCATTTGCTTATCTTTTTTCAAAGAGAGGAAACATAATTTAATTACTGAATAACTACAGATGGCCAACATACCTTCCTCTCCCTATTTTCGCAACAACACAACAACCCTGTGAAATGGATTGGGCTGAGAGAGTGATTGGTCCAAAGTCACCTAGCTGACTTTCATGCCTAAGGCAGGAGTAGAACTCACAGTCTCCTAGTTTCAAGGCCAGCACCTTTACCACTAAACCATATGGGCTCTTCTCCTCTTAGGAGAAGTTTTGGATATTGTTCTCTTTTGCCGTTAACAAATATAAGGTAAAGGTAAAGGTTCCCCCGCACATGCGTGCTAGTCGTTTCCAACTCTAGGGGCCGGTGCTCATCTCCGTTTCAAACCCGAAGAGCCAGTGCTTGTCCGAGGACATCTCCGTGGTCATGTGGCTGGCATGACTAGACGCCAAAAGCGCACGGAACGCTGTTACCTTCCCACCATAGTGGTCCCTATTTTTCTACTTGCATTTTTACGTGCTTTTGAACTGCTAGGTTGGCAGAAGCTGGTATGAGTAACAGGCGCTCACTCTGTTACGCGGCACTCGGGATTCGACCCGCCAAACTGCCAACCTTCTGATCAACAAGCTCAGCGTCCTAACCCACTGAGCCACCGCGTCCCTTAACAAATATAAATAATGTCAATTAATCAAAACTGTTTGCTTTTATAATGTGTGTGTTTGTATATGTGTGTGAATTTCTTAATATAGAAAATTATGACAGGAAAACCAAAACAGCATTTTCTAAACAGCTTGTAAAAACATATCAAAAATATATCTATTTCTTAAAATATTTAGTTTTATTTACTCTGCTGAGGGAGTTTATCATTTATAACTGAGTCCTGGATGGAACCATTCTTCACTTGCAATTGTCTATTAAGCCAGTAAAACTCAATAGTAAATCATACCAAAATTCCTTTTGTGTGGAAAAAAAGTCCTTTACATTCTGTGCTTTAATTGTGCAGTGTAATATAAAGCCCTCTATTCATTACATGGCAATAGTGTTTATTTTTAAAACACAGCTCTCTATATGCTTCAGTGAGACTTAACTTCCAAGTATTGGACTGCCTGCTAAGCCATCTACTGTATTACTTAGCCAAGTTTAAACCTGGCTGATATAGTCCATTATTTTTTCTCCTATCTCCACAGGATTGAAAAAACGTACAAGGAAAGCCTTTGGAATACGGAAGAAAGAAAAGGATACCGATTCCACGTAAGTATGTACTGTGAATTAACACTCTGAAGATTAACAGAGAGAGTTAGATTAAATCCAGTCCTATCCTTAGAACAGTGCCCTCTAATGGGATCTAGGTGGTATGCCTTCCCTCTCATGATTCCTGGCCTCCTGAGCATACAAGTAAATAAAAATAAATACATAAAATTCAAGGCAGCGAACATATCCACAACATCTTCCTCACTCCTATTTTCCACACAACAACAGTCCTGTGAGGTGGGTTTGGCTGAGAAAGAGTGACTGGCCTAAAATTCCCCAGGTGGGCTTCATGGCGAAGACAGGATTTGAACTTATAGTCTCCTGCTTTCTAGCTTGGTGACTTAACTTCAATTTGAACTGATTCAAGGTCCTGAGTTGGGAGTATGTCCCTTGATGGCAATTTTATATACCATGAATTATTTTAGTTGGTGTTGTTCTCATCTGTTTATCTAGGATATACCATATTTCCGTTTTTGTGATTTTGAATTTATTTTTAATTGTCATTCAAAGTAATTTTTAGTTGGTTGGGTGGCCCCTATCAATATGAATTGTAAACAAACACACAAATACATAACTAGAACTGTTTCGTGAATGAGGCTGTTTTACACAAACAGTTACTCATTTCTCAAAAGCTGATTCCCTGATAGTATCACTATTTATTTATTTATTTATTTTTGGGACTTATATGCCGCCCTATCTCCCGAAGGACTCAGGGCGGCTAACAACAATAAAAACAACAATACAAAAGTTAAAAGAAATTGAATAAACAGCCCCAATAAATAAGTTAAAGTAAACAATTAAAAATTAAAAAACATTTTAAAAAACCCTGTCATCAGTCCAGGTCAGCCTGATGAAAAAGGAAAGTTTTAAGGCCGCGGCGAAAGGACCAGAGATCTGGGGCCATCCAGAGCTCAAGGGGGAGTTGATTCCACAGGGCTGGTGCTCCCACAGAGAAGGCCCTCCCCCTGGGGGTCGCCAGCCGACATTGTCTAGCCGATGGCACCCTGAGGAGGCCCTCTCTGTGTGAGCGCAGTGGGCGATGGGAAGTCGTTCCCGGCAGCAGACGGTCCTGCAAATATCCCGGGCCTAGGCCATGTAGGGCTTTAAAGGTAAGTACCAGCACCTTAAATCTCACCCGGAAGACAACCGGTAACCAATGCAGCTCATGCAGGAGGGGTGTAATATGGGAGTATCGGGATGCTCCCATCACTACCCGCGCGGCCGCATTCTGCACCAGCTGGAGCCTCCGGGTGGTCTTCAAGGGCTGCCCCATGTAGAGAGCATTGCACTATATTTTATCTAAACTGCCAAAGGGGTGAAGGTTGAAAGTTTGATTGAATTCTTTCAACTCTGTCAGTATAGAGACTTACTGCAAGTAGAAGCCAAATTCTCAAAAAAGAAAGCTGATGTTAGATGTCCATGAAGAATTGTCTTGCTTTTTCAGTTATATCACAGGATCCTATTGTTGGTTTAGAAGAGTTTTTGAAATGAAACTGTTTCCCATGGTGCAGTACTTAGCAGTTCCTGGATGATGTGTGAGGAAAAAAATTGCAGCTTTCTGTTTCTCGAAGACATTTTTCCCCACCTTATTTCCTTGAAAGTTTTCATAGCAAATATCAGAAAAACTAAAAAAATAGGAAAGTGAAGAAGTCAAGGAGATTCACAAGAACGTTTGCATTTTGACATGTGTGGAAATGCTTTTCATCATTCTGCACCAAGCTTTTAGAGTACTTGATTACTGCTGATCAAGTGCCTTTAATTATGTTTATTTAACAAGATTTAAATGATGTTTTGGAATAATATATAAAATAAAGTAATTTCTATAGATTAAAATTATGGAGTAGTTTATCAAATCTGTTGGATGCATCACCTCCTCTCACCAAATAGTTTAAATGTGCAGAATAGAAGAAATATCATCCATTGTCCCATTTTTCATCCCTATTCTGCTTTGTTAAGTATATGCATAGGTTAAAGCTGGAATAAACTAAAAACTGGAATAATCCCTTTAGGATTCTCCATGCTGATTATCTACAGCAGGGGTGTCAAACTCACAACGTCACGTGACGTGTCGTGAAGTATCACGACTTTTTTTGCCATTTCTGGCCATGGGGTGAGCACGGTTTCGCTATGATGCACGCAGCCTGCGGGCTGGCAGTTTGACACCCCTGACCTACAGTATTGTTTTCAATGGTTCTGGAAAGTTTTGTCCTGCCCAAAATGTGAGGCCAAGTTTCACATAAGAGCTAAAACTTTACTACAGACTTGGTTTGACTAAATTCCTTAGTAACATGCTAGAGGAAGATGCTTTGCAGCTATTCATAAGATCCACTTAAAGTGACAAAGGGGAGCCCCATTCAGTGCATTGAAACTCCTGGACTTTTCAGCCTATTGAACATATGAGGCAGCAGGTTAAAGATAGAAAACATGCATGTGTTTGTATGTTTGCATATGTATGGATGTGGACTAAAAAAGGAAAATAGTGGAGGCAAATCAACTAAGAAATCAAATGTCCAATTGGTGTTAGCGCACAGGCTGTTTCTTAGCACCAGATTAAGGAGGCCCATAAAACAGTTGAGGCAGACTATCTGCATCACTAATGCAGATTGTAGCCTAGGGCTCTCAGCTGAAATTATCTAAATGAATTTAAACATGCTCATTGAATTCAGATCCCAAATTCTCTATCCACAAAGATGTAAGAGTTTTAAAAACTACTGAAACCCCCCCCAAAATTTCTGATAACAAATGTTATTAATGATGTCAGCCTTCATGAGCTGCAGCTCATTCCATCAGATTAATTTAACAATTTTTTTGAAATTCGTTCTTGAATTCGTTCTGTTGCATGTATAAGGCCTATTATAAGGTTATGTTATTGCTTATGCCATTGGAAGGAAGGAAGAAATCTGCATCAACCACTAGAAAATGTGGTTTAAGAGAGAGAGCTAAATTATGCAAAAAATCCATTTCAATCTGTACAAACTGAAAGGTATTTGAGGTCATAATCATATGTTATTTTAAGTGAGAAGATTCAAAGTAACATATCAAATTTGGTATCCCTAAGCTCTGCCTGACTTTTGTTTGTATTACACCTTATCTTCATTTACAAAGTATATGGGACCTAAAAGGTAAAGGTAAAGGTTCCCCTGCACATGCGTGCTAGTCGTTTCCAACTCTAGGGGCCGGTGCTCATCTCCGTTTCAAAGCCGAAGAGCCAGCGCTTGTCCGAGGACATCTCCGTGGTCATGTGGCCGGCATGACTAGACGCCAAAGGCGCACGGAACGCTGTTACCTTCCCACCGTAGTGGTCCCTATTTTTCTACTTGCATTTTTACGTGCTTTCGAACTGCTAGGTTGGCAGAAGCTGGGACGAGTAACAGGCGCTCACTCTGTTACGCGGCACTCGGGATTCGACCCGCCAAACTGCCGACCTTCTGATCGACAAGCTCAGCGTCCTAACCCACTGAGCCACCGCGTCCCTTACATATGGGACCTAGTAATAGGCAAAGAAAATGGGAACATTTTTAAAAGTGTATTTTTAAAAAGTATGATCATTTTCAGTGCAGCTGTTTTATTGAGCAGTGGTGATAATTAAATTAATGTAGATCTTTGGATTCCTTATAGTAATGGAATGTATTTTCATTTTATTACAGAGGATCACCAGACCGAGATGGAACTGTAAGTTTTAAAGATATTTCTTTTTGAAATTAGCCTTTATTTTGAATTAGGTATATTCAATAGAAAATATGCCTTCAGTATTCTTGAATCTTCTTCCCTATTTCTATTTTAATACTTTGAATATATTAAGTATATTCTATAGTTGGTATAGAACAGGCATGTCAAACTGCCGGCCCACGGGCGGGATGCATCATTCCGAAACTGCACCCACTCCATTGCCAGCAATGGGGAAAAAGTCCCAATACATTGCTCAATGTCATGTGACATCATGAGTTTGACATGCCTGATATAGAATATTCTATATCCTAAATTAGAAATATATTGAAAACTATAATTTTCAATATATTCTGATTTTACTTGAATCCAGTTTCCTTCTCAAATTTGCAGACAAATCTTTTTCTTGCAGTATTTTTTTCTCACAAAATCTTCCCATATGAAATAATTACTGCACTGAACAATATACAAACAGTTTAAAATACCATATGAAGATTTAAAATTGGAAAATCAGTTTTTGCAATTGAGGAAATCAACTGAAGGTAATCACAACCAGAGGAAAATAGAAATAGGAAAGAAGGGCTGCTCTTAAATTATTGTTGCTGTCTTTTATGGTCTCATATATGCTAGAAAGAAACTTACCTCGGCTATTAGACTTTATGTTTGCAATAAAGAATGTTGGGCTCAGATACAAATTTAGCTTTGTTTTATATTGATTCCTGGTTTAGAAGACTTCTTCATATTTATCTGGTGAAAAATCTAAGAAAAAAAATGGGGGTAATTGTTGACTAGTGCTCAATAGATCTTCACAAACAGAACGAAGACCCAGAAATTATGAGTCCTAAGGGCCTTTCCAGATGATAATTTTCTGAAGAGTGAATGAACTTCTAGTTCATGGCTTATGAGCTGGATTCATGAAGTCCAACTGATGTCCCCCCCCCCAAAAAAAAGCATTTCCCCAGCATGTTTATGTTACTGGAGAATGTGGGTTCTTCTAGCTGGCATGTTCTTCTTGCTTTGGGGAAAATGCTGTATTGGTGGAATTGTGGACTGAATCACATAAAAGCTGTCTCATTATTAATGACCAGCATACCTTACCTATTATTTTATGATTCCTGATTGAAAGTTTCTCCTTTTTTAAAAAAAAAGTTTCTGTAATCCCTTACACAATACAGAAATACAGAATTCCATGTGTTTATCCTTTTTAAGAAGTGATAAACATAAAGCATGTTTTTATTTCCTTTTTAAAGTAATTGTCTATTATAAAAATGGTTTTTTTAATTGAGTTCTTAGTTTGGAAGGCTTTATTAATATAGAAGTGCATGCCTTCTAGATACCTTTTTTAAAAAGTATCTTCTGTGAAGTAAGGTATCTTTTGCTTCCTCACAGCTACACTTCTTACTAGTGATCTTAGATGAGACTGAGCTTTGTCTTCTGGAAAGGTCCCAATACAATTTTTTGCTGGCCTAACTTTTTGAACATCTGACCCAAGATCCTTAATCCTCCCACCTTAACTTAATTGCTTTCCAGCTCAATAGCAGTGGTTTCAGAAGAACTGAATTGGGTAGAAACGCTTGTAGCTGCAATCATAGCTTGAAAAAAGCTGGCATCTACACATCATTCTGCATCCCCATTGTGTCCGCTCATTGCTTTTAGGGTTTTTTTGTCTTTTTAAACAAAAGTAGACCACACCTGGAACACTTATGTTTAACAGTTTGGTCAAAGCTCTGTTCAGCAGCAGAAGAAGAAAAAAGACATAGACTTTCCTAACTTGCAAGCTGACTCATTCCTTAGGTCCAATTTGTACTGCAGACTACTCTGTACTGATAGTTCAAACTAGCGGTTCTTGAACTGCTTGAGGAATTACACCTTTTCCCAGTCTTGACTAATCTCATTCATTCATTCATTCATTCATTCATTCATTCATTCATTCATTCATTCATTCATTCATTCAATCAATCAATTTATTTCTATGGCCACTGATCTCAGTCAATGAATCTGGGCAGTTTACAAACAATAAAAACAATAAAAACAGTCAAACCAATAAAATCACTAAACACGTCAAAGTGAAATATACATAGGAGCAAGATACTTGACTAGTTAGCAACAGGTCTTATGAAAAGCTAACAGGGTTTGGGGTCATTCTGATCTCTGAAAGAAAAATGTTCCATAGAGCAAGGGCCACTGCAGAAAAAGCTCATGTTCTGGTCCTGCCAGCTGTCATGCTTTGACTGAGGGGATCTACAGCATGCTTATTCCGCTGGACCTGGTTAGACAGGTAGAGACTCTTTAAAAAAAAATTTCCCTCAGATACTCTGGTCCCAAGCCATGTAAGGCTTTAAAGGCAATCCACCAATGCCTTGAATTTCACCTGGAAACACACCAGTAACCAGTGCAGCTCACATAGAAGTAGTGTTATGTGTGCCATATATCTGGCAGCATTTACTATCCATGCAGCTGCATTCTGCACCAGTTAGAGTCATTACTCCCACAAAAAAAGGCTCTATTGTTTTACACAAGCATCTCAGTAGTAGTTGTCTCAATCCAGATCTTCAACTCACAAACAAGTAATTATGAATTGTTCCATTGCTCCCAAGATATGCCAAATTATCAGTTTGGATAATTATCCCCAGTTTAACCACCACTGATCTAAGCATAAGAAAGAGGTGATAGCTTTCCTGGAGCTGCTATTAGACACAGAGGCAAGAAAATGCAGTCCTTTCTTTAAACACATTCCAGCTTGCCTACATCATTCTGAAAGTGGAGCCCATAGGTTTTGCATATAGCATGTGCATCATGACTTTGTCACACATAAGGAACAGTTGTGTTCTTGGATCTCAATGTTTGAAGCAAATACAGAAGTCAGATCATTTGCATGATGATGTCACGACAGATGTGTTGTCCTTTGCCCTCCTTATCCTCTTACAAATACCCTAGAATCTGTGTTTTGCCCTTGCCATAATTTACTAGCAACATGGGGAGACAAGTAGTTTATATTGAAGAAATAAATGGAGGAAAGAGTGAGTCTTCCCTGCCACTACTCGCTGTCTTGATCTATTTTAACTTCCCATTTTCTGCAATTTTGGTTAGTGGATTATTTTTTAACAGCAAAACACAACTTAGAATCTTTTTCCACACGACTTAGAATTTGGCTCACACTATTTAAATGAAATCAAACCTTTATTAAGTTTATAGACCAGCATTGACTCAGACAGATATATTTCCATTAAATCAGCCATACTGAATTTGTGCTCATATAGTTTTCCGTTCCTCCCATCTTTCCATTTTCAAGCAAAATCATATTTCTGTAAACCTTAAAATGACAAAGGGAGCTATCAAACCTGAAACTGAAGATTATTCTTATCTAATCATTTTGCACTCTTTCAAATGACATTATTTGCTATTGTATAGTTGTGTAATATGTGCTAAATGTCTCTTAAAATGGTATAAGTACTTTTCTTGCTTTGTGGGACATGTTTACTCTGAGTAGGATGATTGGGGCTACATTCCAGTCAGTGGATTTCCCATCAAGCTGAATTTTGTTCCTAGTTTCAAAGTTTGATATTATAAAAAGGTAAAGGTTCCCCCGCACGTGCGTACTAGTCATTTCCAACTCTATCTAAGAAGAGGTGTTTATTTTGTAAACTCAGGGATTAATTGCAAGTTTCTGGATGTAGCATCTCCATTATTACAAGACAGACTTCCCATTTTTTTACAGTTTTTATTCCATCTTGACATACAATCAATGACTACAATTTCTAGTCATAAGAAAATACCATCTTTCCTGCAACTATTCAAAACTTACTTAACACAAAAATACAATTGACCTTTTTTCTTATAGACAAACAGGTTGAATGTAGGACCACATCCCTTTTAGATAGTTCAAAGATTGCTTAATTAAATTATTCCTAAGATTGATCTGCCCAGTTTAATTGGAAAAAGATATACTGCATTGAGATACAAAATTGAAAAAGTTATTGACTGATGAAAAAAACAGTGGAGGAAGGTTTGGTTTTGAAATACATAGCAATCTAAAGTTCGGTTAATAGATCATGACATGGTATTTAAAATCATGATAGCTGTCAACTGAATTCCCTTACAATGACTAACTTCTGCTGAATGGAGCAGTGCTGTATGTTCCAAAATAGTCTGCTGATAGCAACATTAATTTGGCATATATTGCCTTCAGAAAGCGCATTTTCAGCTTGCTTACTCCATGTGGTTTCATGTATTTTTTTTAAGTTAAACCACCAAACACTTTAACCCTTTTTCTATAAAAAAACAAAATCCATTCCAGCCACCCAGCCCTCATCCTCATGATCCATCCTACAATAGCAAACCAGAATGTGCCCAGGAAGTTGGAAAAGCAGTTTCGGTAAGAATGTGAATATTGGCTTAAAGCTTCAAGTGGGTTGGTTACAATAATGTTGAAACTTGAACAGCTTTGTTTTTCTTTAAAATACACAAATGCATGTTTGATAGTCTCCACATGTTACTTATTTCAATGTACTTTCACCTTTGGTGTTCTAGATAGGATGATTAGCTCTTTGCTTTTACACAAACTACAGTCGAAGTGGTGTAGCTCTTTGTAATTGACAGGTGGATTGTTGTCAATGAACAGATTTTCTATGTGCTGTCTAAGGTTGTCTGGTATGGCATGCGGTGTGCCAATAGCCACTGCGGCAATCATGGATGGTTCTTATGTGTTTCTACTGTATGTTCATATTTGTTTATTTGATTTTTATCCCGCCTTTATTATTTTGTTAAATAACTCAAGGCAGTGAACATACCTAATACTCCTTTCTTTTCCTATTTTCCCCACAACAACAACCTTTGAGATGGGTTGGGATGGTAGAGAGTGACTGGCCAAAGTCAGCTGGCTGTCGTGCTTAAGGCAGGACTAGAACTCCTGCTTTCTAGGCTAGCACCTTAAAGCATATAAATACCTAATTATGTTTAGATAATAATTAGTGCTTTGTAATAAAAGGATTGGGGGACAATTAACTAATAATGGCTGGTCATGCTATAATCTTTTGATTTTAATTTTCAGATCCTTATACTTCTTCTCCAATTCTTTGTCTTCTATTCCTCAATCCCTGAAAATTGCCACATCAATTATCTGCATTTTCTTCATTTCAATCACAGTTAGGCCTGGTGTGTTATGAGCCAAGAACTTAACCGTTTATATTTGGATATCCCACAGTATAACTCAGCATTCTTTCTCTCAATGACTTCAGGGTCTTAGGCTAAGACGCCTACAAACCTGCTATATGAGCCTACGACTCAGGGTGGCAGGAATTAAATCTGGGACTTTTGCCACTGAGTTATCATTTTAATTTTATTAGATTTATATACCGCCCTTTCCCGAAGGACTCAGGGCGGTTTACAGGGCATTTTAAAATCACACCAATACAAAATACAAAAGTTAAAAGACAATTAAAAAGATTAAATTATCCCTGAAAATAAAACCCCAGTTAAAATTCTCAGCCTGGGCCAGAGAGCTCAAAGAGCCAGGTCTTCAGGTCCCGGCGGAATGAACGCAGGTCAGGGGCAGTCCTGAGCTCCATGGGCAGCTGGTTCCAGAGGGCAGGCGCACCCACAGAGAAGGCCCTCCCCTGGGTGTTATCCGCCGGCAATCTTTTGCCGGCGGCACCCTGAGAAGACCCTCCCTCTGTGAGCGCACTGGATGAAGGGAACTTGATGCTGGCAGCAGGTGTTCCCTCAAATATCCAGGACCCAAGCCATTAAGGGCTTTATAGGTCATTACCAGCACCTTGAATCTCACACGGAGGGCAACCGGAAGCCAATGCAGAGAGGGCCTTTGAGTGGTGTGCAATATAATCAGCAAAATTAATATTAAAAGCAGAATTAAATTGAGGATTAAAAAGTTTTTAAATTATAAAAATAACATTATAAATTTTCAAAAAGTGAAAAATTCCAAGATGGAGCGGGGTTAGTGGTTGTTAATACAGGAGGGGAAGTGGTTTGCAAAGGGCCAGCCAATGTCATGGTTGTGTGGGTCTCTGTGTCCCCCTGCGAGGCCGCACAGCCATGTTTTGACCCCTTTGCTGAAGGTCAGGAGATTGGTGGCTCTTCGCACCTCTGAGGGTAGGATGTTGCATAATACAGGGCCATTGGTGAAGAAAGCCCTCTTCCTTGACCCCACTGGATGAAATTCTTTGAAACAAGTGGAACCCTTTTTACTCTCTTATAAAAAGCCCACTTGCATGTCCAAATATTCATTTCATTACATTTGCATAGCAACTGGTTCTGTAGCTATTATTCCTTCAACTGGACTTTAATTTTTGGCAGACAAAGATGCTTTCCCATCATGAAAATGCTCCTAAAGGGAGATGTGGAGTAACATATGAGGTTCTACCAAGGATTTAGAATCCTTTCTGATACAATGTATGAGCTAGAGTGCAATGTGCATCTATTAACTGCAAAGGATTTCTGTGAGAGGTTTAACTACAAAAATAGTCAGAGAAGACCCTCCCTATGCGAGCGCACTGGATGAAGGGAACTTGATGCTGGCAGCAGGTGTTCCCTCAAATATCCCGGACCCAAGCCATTCAGGGCTTTATAGGTCATCACCAGCACCTTGAATCTCACCCGGAGGGCAACCGGAAGCCAATGCAGCTCACGGAGTAGAGGTGTTACATGGGAGTATCGGGAAACCCCCATCACAACTCGCGCGGCCGCATTCTGCACCAGTTGAAGCCTCCGAGTGGTCCTCAAGGGCAGCCCCATGTAGAGAGCGTTGCAGTAGTCTAAACGGGAGGTCACGAGCGCATGGGTGACTGTGCGTAGGGCATCTCGGTCCAGGTAGGGTCGCACCTGGCGCACCAGGCGAACCTGGGCAAAAGCCCCCCTGGTCACGGCTCCTATGTGATCTTCAAAATTGAGCCATGAATCCAGGAGGACGCCCAAGTTGCGAGCCCTATCAACGGGGTGTAACACCTCACCCCCCATCGTTAAAGGTGGAATAGTTTGGTTAGCCTGAGATGCCAATACGCACAGCCACTCAGTCTTGGCAGGATTGAGTCGAAGCCTGTTTCTCCCCATCCAGACCTGGACCGCCTCCAGGCAACGGGACATCACGGCGAGGGCATCGCTGGGTTGGTTCGGGGTGGAGAAAAAAAGTTGGGTATCATCAGCTTACTGATGATACCCCACCCCGAAACCACGAATAACCTCGCCCAGCGGCTTCATATAGATGTTGAACAGGAGGGGCGAGAGAACCGACCCCTGAGGAACTCCACAAACGAGAGGCCTCGGGGTGGATCTCTGCCCTCCCGTCAACACCAACTGCGAGCGGCCCAGGAGATAGGAGGAGAACCACCGTAAAACGGGTCCTCCCACTCCCAGCCCCCTGAGACGCCGCAGTAGGATACCATGGTTGATGGTATCGAAAGCCGCTGAGAGATCTAATAGGACTAGGATAGAGGAGCAACCCCTGTCCCGAGCCCGCCAGAGATCATTCACCAGCACGACCAATGTCGTCTCCGTGCTGTGCCCGGGCCTGAAACCCGATTGGTATGGGTCGAGATAATCAGTTTCCTCCAGGAACAGAGGAAGCTGATGCGCCACCACGCTCTCAACAACCTTCGCCAGAAAGCGAAGGTTGGAGACTGGACGATAGTTATTTAAAACAGCCAGGTCCAGGGCAGGCTTTTTGAGGAGGGGTCTCACCACCGCCTCCTTCAAGGCGGCGGGGAAGACACCCTCCTTCAAAGAAGCAGTTATTACTGCCTGGAACCAGCCTCGTGTCCCCTCCTGAGACGCATAAACCAGCCAGGGGGGGCACGGTCCAACAAACAAGTGGTGGAGCTCAGCCTCCCCATGATCCTGTCCACATCATCAGGGGAAACAGGATCGAACTTAGTCCAGATAACATGCTCAAGACCGTCCGATTCCTCCACATCATCTCTTGCATAGTTGTCTTATACTGTACTTTGCCAATGAAAATTCTAATATTTTCTTACAATTCCTACACTGGTTCTCAGCTTTGGAATAATCAGGAATTCAAGAATGGGAAGTTGCTTTCCAGATGTGAAATAAAGAACCTGGAATGGCCTTTTTAGTTTTTTTGTAATGGACTGATCAATGTTGGGGCATTCCTCCATTGAAAACATTGACTTTTTCATGTCTTCTAAGAAAGTATAGCATTTTAATTTCTTTCCTCTTATAACAACAAAAACAAAAACATTGTTTAAACTATGTATTACAGAAGAGAACAAATGGTGCTCCAAATGGATTTTATTCAGAGATTGACTGGGAAAGATATGTAAGTAATAGTAATTTTCAAAAAACCCATCGTTGACAGCAGTCTTTTAATTTAAGACATTCTTTGTTCCAGTGAGACTTGGTTACTTATTTGCATGTTTATTATTGTGTCATAGTGACTATGAATTATATTTTTAGCTGATTTTATCATATCAGCCCAAAATCAGTAACAATACCTGCGTATAAAGTATGCTGCTAATACATCCACTTACCACATACATCCCTGCAGTTGGCCTGGATTGATTCCCCCCCCCCCCATGAATCTAATAGGTTATGTATAGAAGAGATCAGCCACGTCTACCTTTGCCCTTGCTAATAATCTCCACCAACTGACGTATTAAAAGGTTCCCAAACTAAATACATATCTGCTAATTGTTTGGAATGCTGAAAAGTTAAGAAATAGCAATGGACCCTTCCCCAGATTTGTCTTCAGGGAGAGTTCAACTACTTTTTTGAACCCTCTAGCAAAAACTAAGGCTAGAAGGAGTTGAAATACAGATGAGATGAGATGAGTGGCTATACACATTTACCAAATAAATCAATCTAGCTTCACTTGAGCAGAAATTTAGGACTTTTCCACATAATCAACTTTCTGTCTCTCAACCCTACTCAGTTCAGTTTAAAAGGAATCCAAGGTTGATTTGAGCTGTTTTCATTGACTTAAGATCTGTTTGGACATCAGACCAAGACAAGTGGAGTCACGTTTATACCTCATTGTTGCTTCACCTCTCTGGCCAAGAACTGAGCGAAGAAAACTGCAAACTGTTCATTGATCAATGGTTATCCTTCCAAGCTGGAAATAACTAAGGACCTTGTCCATTCCCTCAGTTTATCAGAGCCATGCCTAAAGAAGAACATTGCTTCCTCTCTGCACAAACAGAAGAGCAAAAAAATTGCTACTCTTCCCCATCTAGTGTTTCATATGTATATGAACACTTGGCCCATTTGATTTGGAAGCAAAAATATAATTGCAAATCATTGGAGAAATTGGAGAGATAGTCCTTTGAATCACCAATTTCTATGCTGTGTAGAGCTTTATATGCAACCACTGCACCTTAAATAGTATCTGAAAACCCACTGGTATCCAGTGCACCTGGTACAATAGTGGTATTACATGGACATATTGAGAGGGACCCATAACTACTTGCTCCCACTGTTTGGACCAGCTGTAGCTTTAAGGGCAGTCCCATATATAGAGCTCATTGCAATAGTCCAGATAAGGTATGAATGATTGTGCCTAGAATGTATATGTTAGGTTACTTTTTAATGATATATGGTTGGTTTCTTTTCTGTTAATGTTTATTTTTGTTGTAGCAATTTATTTATTTATTTTTTAATTTGGAGCCCTTATAAATTCTCAAAATAAATAAGTAAACACCTCGTTAATGCGATTTTTGAGGAAATGGGGAAAAAGAAAAGAATGTTTATACTTTGACTCCTTCACTGTGTTTGCCATACCAGAATTCACCTGAACTTGATGAAGAAGGATACAGCATCAGACCAGAAGAACTAGGCTATATCCTTTATTTTTAATGTGCAACTTCTAGCTACACCTGCCAGAATTCCCAGCTCCTTCTCAAAACTCACTTCCCAATGTCTGAATTCTCTGATATTGGGGGGGAAAAACCCAATAGAGAGAAAAAGAGTAGGATTCAAATGTTATTAGCATTTTTAGTTTTATGCTCCTTATATATTGTGCCCCTGGGAAGAGATTGCCTGATTCCAGATGCCACCTGCTCCCATAATGAAGAGCTCTCTACAATGGACCATATTCAAGGCTCTTTGGAGCACTGTCTGATTTCCCCCTCTAAGTTTACAGCTTTGCTTCCAACTTATGTACTGTAATGTACTAAAACTGTATTGTACACCACTGGAATCGTACCATTCATTTAAAACTGGTGCCTTGATAGGTCTATCCTGAAACTGAAATAACGTTGTATTGTAGTCTACAGATTGGTTGCACTTCTCTTTAACTGTGATCTACCTACCAAAGGAAAGCACTTTTATTCTTCAAGTGAATCTGAAGAGGAAGAGGAGGCACACAAGAAATTCAACATTAAGATTAAACCTTTGCAATCTAAAGACACTCTTAAGAGCGCAGCAACTGTTGATGAACTGAAAGCTTCTATAGGCAATATTGCACTTTCACCTTCGCCAGTGGTAAGCAACCTATTTTTAATTTGCTATTTCCTAAAACTTCCCAGATTGTATTTTGCTTCTTCCCCAGGTGTGCCATACAATCAGTTTATGTTATTCATCTCTTCCAAACAGCATATCTCACAGCATAAAGGCTTCCTAAAAACCATTTTAGATTCAAGATATGGTGAAAGTTATCATGACTTCCATAGCTACATCATCCTTTTGACAGATCTTTTAGAGAACATTTTAAAGAAGTTACAGCAATTTTCTCTCCATACTGCTATTATGGGTTTAGAAATGAATACATGACATAGGTATGATTTATATTTTAAAAAAAATTCCTGACAGTTAGAACAATTAATCAGTGGAACAACCTGCCTCCAGAAGCTGTGAATGTTCCATCCCTGGAGGTTTTTAAGAAGAGACTGGACAGCCATTTGTCTGAAATGGTATATAAGGTTTCCTGCTTGAGCAGGGGGTTGGACTAGATGACCTCCAAGGTCCCTTCCAACATTATTATTATTATTATTATTATTATTATTATTATTAGTAGTAGTAGTAGTAGTAGTAGTAGTAGTAGTAGTAGTAGTAGTGGTGGTATTTTGAAAAGCATTTGAAAGAGAAATAAGAGGCCACATTAAAAATAGCCATGAAATGGCCACAATTGAGAGATTTTTTAAAAATTAAACCGAGTTGTTTGCTCTCCTATTTTTATATCAGTTATTGGAAATTGGGTTTCCAATTTCCAAAAGAGATCCAGGATAAAAAGATGAAGAGTGTCATTAGAAATCTTCAAAAGTCAGAGATAAGAGATTTAAGTCTTTGTGAGATGTAGAAGTGATGTGTAGCATTACCGGGAGCTGAATAATGTACCTTTTACTCTCAATAGTGAAAAGCTTTATTGCTAGAAATTTAATATGACAAGAATACTCAAGACCTGATTATTTTCAGTCATAGTAATTCTGGGAGATGGCCAATTTGTTGGCAATGTCTAGAGCGACAAGATGCTCCCTATTATAGCATTGTCTCAGTATGTCCTTCCTGTAGCCTATGTGTTCAGAGATGGCTGCATTCTGTGCTTTTAGTTATGACTTTTGTATCTCTATTGTTTAAAATTAAGCCTTCACTTTTCCTCTCTTGGCTTGAGACTAATACTTAGTGTTCCCCGGCTAGATTTGTCTCTACCCCGATATGGTTAGGAATACAAGTTTTCTGTATAGCTATTTGATCGCTTTGGTTGACTAACATGTTCTATGCTTGTGTCCTGTTACCCACTGATCCCATATGGGTGATCAGTTTTCTCTTTTAGATTCCAAAGAGATTCATCTCAAACTGGATGCTTCCTAGCATTTATTTCTCTCAACCCCACCCCACCTCTGTAGGACAATATAAAATGTATGTTGTCATCTTTTTCATGTTAAACATGAATGATTTGGTATTATTAAGCATGACAAATAACCAACATTGTTAAACATTTTTGTTCATATGGAAATTGCCCCCTTTGCATAGTTGCTGCTTATCCTGAAATGTTCTCTGTCCCTAACAAATTGAATACTCAACTCCTTCTTAAAGAGTGTTTGTACTGTTTGGACAGATACCTGATGATGAATTATATTAAGCAGTTCAAGGTTTTTCTGTCCAAACAAAGCTACTCAAACAATATATTGACCCAGGATGTTTCATTAGGATTTGTTTTTGCTTCCTCTGATGATTAATTCATTAAACACTAAATAGTACTTACTTTCACTAAATAGTACTTACTTACTAACCAGTTGAGGCTTTTTCAACTATGACTCAATGGAGTGATTTGTTCATCAAATCAAATAGTTATATATCTTCTTTAGACACGAACCATTTTAATAACATTCCTTCATAAAAATTATGCAAATGAATTGCAAGTCTACAAATTAATCACTCTTATAATAATAGTACCTTGACCATTATGTTGTGGAAAAGACAACAGTACAAAAAGAGGATGATTGCAACTTTCCCCCAATTGGTCCCTGGGTACTATTTATTTAATTGGATTTGTATACCGCCCTTTCCCGAAGGACTCAGGGCGGTTTACAGGGAATTAAAACAAGAAATACAAAAATTAAAAACAATTTAAAAGATTATAACAGTAACTATCAGTTACTGAACTTGTAAGAAATGATTAGTAGTAAATAATAAAGTTGTACTTGACATAATTTCATAAAGCTTACAAATTATCAGTTAAAGAAACTATATGGCTTTGTTTCTTCTGTCATTTGGCTTTAACAACATAGAATCCATCTGGAAACAATTTTACCTAATTTAAAGTCCGGTGTTGGGGTAACATCTATGCCTTCATCCTTTATTGCTGCACAAAGTTCCAACTTTTATGCATTGTGTGTGTGTATGCAATTTGGTGGTCTTTATTTCAGTAACTGAGCCTTGCGATCATTATGAATTCACCAGGCTGATGCAGCTGGGTTTGAAGGCAACAGTGTGTTATATTGTAGTGTATGAAAATCAAGTTCAAGAGGTGATTTGTAACACTCATTTCCTGGACTGTGGAAGACATGGAAGCTGTTAATTAGAATGATGACTTTGTTGCATGGGAGAGAATACAGCTTCCTAATCAAGAGAGGCCATACAGTTTAAGGAAGCTTCTAGAGCTGTAATGCTTTTCATGAATCCAGCATGTTGGAAAGAATAACTTAAATAGCTTTACACTGTGAAAAGGGAAAGTTAGAATGTACTGTCATTTCTTTAAACTGAGTAGGACTATACTTTACATTGGTGGGATGTATTGCATGTACAACTGTTTGCACAATAATCTGAAATTTTTGGAGCATTTAAACCAGGGGTGTCAAACTCAATTTCACTGAGGGTCACATCAGCATTGTGGTTGCCCTTGGGGGGCCAGGTAGGTGTAGCCAGGGTGGGCACGGCCTACTGGGTGGGCATGGCTGGAGTGGGTGTGGCCTACTGGGTGGGCATGGTCAGCTCTACATTGTTCGTGTCAAGGGTGCCTGTGGGGGCCTGGGCAGGAGTGGGACAGATCTGAGGGTCTCTGGCAGAAGGAGATAGGACCGAGGCAAGTGCCAAGGATGGTCCACTGGAGGAGCCTCACTGTTCCTCTCAAGCCATGGTGGGGGGGCTGGATGGTGGCACGGAGGTCAAATGCCCAGCCCAGCCCTCAAGCACCCACGGCACTAAGCCCAGCCCCACTTTCCCAAGGGGGTGCCCAGCTGCACTTACCTCCTCCTCAAGGCTGCTGCTGCTGTGCTTGCTCTCCTTAGCCAGATTGCTCATGATGGGTACGAGGGCAAAGTCAAGAGGGAAGCCCACTCCCTCTCCATATGAGGAGACCTGGCTTTGTATCCAAAGCTTCCTTAGCAATAGGATCGGAGACCCCCCCAAGATAGGCCAGGAGGAGGGGGCAAGATGATGGTGAAAGGACAGCAGGGAAGGTCTAAGGCAGGACTTCCCTCAGAACCTCCCTCTCCTTCCTTCCTTCCTTCTTTCCTTCCAAGAGTGGTGGGAAAATATTTGAGATGAATGAGGGAGAAAAACAGGCAAGAAATGCAGCTGGGGAAGTGTCATCCTTCGTGAGGAATGAAGAAATGCACCATCGCCTGGAAGTGGCCAGCACATGGCCCTCGCCTACTTCACATATCTGGCTTGGTGGGCTCTTGGGGAGGGGATGCCATGAACAGCATGAGAGTCAATGTTACCTGCGCAATGCTGCCCAGCCCCCAGCCTGCCCAGTTTTGGCAGGCAGTGGGGCGCTCTCCACACAGTGCCGAGAGGCTAAGCCAGGTGGCATGAATCTGAAGAGAAGCGCAATGCTGCCCAGGCCCTAGCCTGCTTGAAGTAGGCAGGGCCATGTGCTGGCCACTTCCAGGCGATGGTGCATTTCTTCATTCCTCACAAAGGGTGATACCTCCCCAACGTGCACCCAGGGGGCAGTGCCGATGCGGCAGGGGCTGGTCCCTCGCTGTTTCCAGATGGCCTTGTGGAGCTAAAACTGAATTTATTTCAGCATAGATGGCCACCACGAAATTGTACATTGGCCCCCGGCCGGCCTGGGCCAGGGCCAAGGCAGAGGGAGCTGTTCCCTCACTGTTTCTAGGATGGGTTCATGGGCCACATGAAACCGCTTTGCAGGCTGGATCCGCCCCCCGGGCCTTGTGTCTGACATGTCTGATTTAAACTAAATATCGCGCTCTCTTGATTAATCAAAGTAATATCCCTTAGTTAGCAGCATTTGAATTCAATTTTACATGCAAAACTATTATATATTTATTTTGGAATTAGCTTTTGGCAAAAAGAGAGTTTTTCTAATGTTTCTATGAGCTGTTGTTCATCATGCTACCTTGATCAGAATGTTAGGTATGCTGGATTGAAATCCTTATATTTTTTAATATTTCTAGTCAGAATATGATCAGTTTGTTTTGTTTCTTAGAGCAGTTTTCTATTCACAGCTGTAGTAGTATACATGCTAATTTTAATTGTTGCAGCATAATTCAGGAGAAATGATACCCTTTAAAATATTTCAGAAGAAGTTTGTTCAGGTAGTATTGCAAAGTAAATAGTAATTGCACTGTTATTATAATGGTCTAGAAGTTCTGTAGTAGCCCGATTTAGTTGACTTGTAGTAGGAAGAGAGAATTACATATTATGTACGGGAAAGTGTGCTTACATCGTTCATACGTATATCTAATAAGTTTAGACCAAGATATACATTAAATAGAATGTAATATATTTGGAAAAAGATATATTATCCTTTCCCTGAAGCTTCTTCTAAAACTGCTCTAAGAGTTGAAAAGCTACATATAACAGCATAAGAACAATACAGTGGGGAAATACGAAATGTCCCAAAATTGTTATACCTTTTTATCTTTTTTAAATGCTGGTTTTCTTTTAAAAATAAAGTCATGTCATTCACAAAGGTCTGGATATAACCGATTTAAATTTAAAAGTGCTATATTTTTTGGAGCAAATTGAAATGCTATAATCCAAAGTGTTGTTTTCTCCCATAGAGCTGATTATATAACTAGCATGTTCTTCTTGTGCTCCTGAATATATGACTCTTAGCGATGCTAATTTAAGGTTTAGGCATCTCATGAGCTGAAAATCCAGTGTGAGCCTCTGCTTCTTGCCGGAAATCAGAACCTGAAAAGATTAGAGCCAAACCAATAGCAGGACTGAAATTACTCCAGCTCCCTTTGTTCAGTATTAGGGTAGAAATGGAGAAAAATTGCCATGTTCAAATGTAAAAGGAAAGGCTAGTACAAAGCATATATTCTGTATATTCCTTTCGTTGCTCAAGAAAAAGTCATTCCCATTTTATATGACTTTTGGGGGATATATGGATGATGGTTGCAGCATATCTATTGGCTATAATTCTTTCTATAATGGGATTTATCATGCCTTTGTTTAAAGAGATTAGAGAGCAGAAGAGCTACAGTATTTTAACACTTTTTTTCAGGCATCGTTACTATTGGATTTATTTTGCAAATTACAAGAAACATAAGCCCATCTTAAAATTTTGCCTCAAATCACTGTTATAAAATCATGACTCACTGGCTATAGCAAGGTTTGCTTGAAATGTTATGAAATAAATGTTAAATTATTTGCTCTTTTTAATAACATTGTGATTAGCTCAATAATGTATTATAAGCCACTGGGTGATGCATTATTTTTCTACCAAGAAAATCTAATTATGGTGTGTGTTTCTGTGTGATGAATGTTTATGAGCTGTTCTTCAAGGTGATGTGTTAACAAAATAATTTTTGTGAGATGCTTACACTGCCAACTTCATCATTGAGAATTTATGCCCAAATAATTCAACACTGTTAGATGAAGAAGAGAAGACAAGTGTGCCCTATGTCTCTCCTTTCTTCTTCCTAATCAGTCTAATAGACTTAATAAGCTTTGCTGTACTCCATAGTCTACTTTAGATAATGACCATCTGCTCAAACATAGAAAAAATATGATGGGGGAGCACTTGGGAGCAAGTAACATTTTTAAGGTCCTACACTATTTAAAAGGAAAAAGAAAGGGGAAAATAATTTGGACCTGACACATGCTAGAAAAGATCAGGTTAGTTTAAAACCTTTGTGGCATTTTGTCAAAGAAGAACTCCCTTCTCAACTAACTCATCTCATACCTCATGGAGATGGCAAACAGATAATTGTAGACTGAAAATGAAACCGCAGGAAAGATTTCATTTCATTTCTCTAAATTAGTATTCAGAGCTGTCTGTTGAATTTTAATTGGATTCTATTTGATTACCAAAGGAAATGTGCTGTTCCAATACATAATCAGTAAGTTTTGTTCTCAATTAAATTGGGTAATAGTTTCTGACTGCATAGCTATGCATCATTATTTGCGAGTTAGTCTCACTGAATACAATATGTCTTGCATCTAAACAGATAAACAAAAGAGTTGAACCCAGTTAAGCTGAGAACAACCCTGACAGTAAAAAAATACTTTTAGTCTTTTCGTAGTTACTTATGGGACTTTTGAAAGTGAATTTAATTAAAACTGATTTTTGAATAGATGTCTTTAGGACTGGTCTGTAAAATATTCAATGTATCATTTCATTACTTTTTCCATGGATTATGTAAGTGGAAAATGCCTACTTTTTTCTCTTCTTTATTTTAATGCATTTTGCAGAGGAAAAGTCCGGTAAGAAGTCTTCTTATTCCCTAATACTCTCATGTTATTGGATATAAATAGTTTCTGTGTGCGTGTGTGTGTACAGGGCTTTTTTTGTCATAGAACGCTCAGAACGGAGTTCCGGCACCTTTTTTGGATGGAACATTGTAGGGTAGGCAAGGCGGGTTGTATGACATGTGTGAGTTCCGGCACCTTTTTATTTTACAAAAAAAGCACTGTGTATATACATACATAATTTGTAATATCTGGGAGGGTAGTGCTGTCAGGTTCATGTCATTTCACAAGAAGGAATAAATGAAGGACAGCTTGGGGAAGAGAGGCTCTGAGAAGGAAGCACAGCTCTTCCCCACATATTGCCAGCAGCACTAATGGGAAATAAAAAATGGCAGCACGCTAGTTCAGGGGTGTCCAAACTTTTTTCAAAGAGGGCCAGATTGGATGAAGTGAACATGCTGGAGGGCCGAACATTTTTCCGAACATTCTTTGAACAATTGCAATTAAATGCAAATGAATTATTTTATGCCAAGTTAATTGCAAATGGCATACTTTTCATTTTATAACATTAAGATCAACTGTCAGCTGAGTTTTCACAATGTATTTTAAATAAATTTTTAAAAAAACTTACCTGCACTAATGTGAAGGGTGAAACTGAGATCTGTACTGCAGCAAATAGGCTCGGTCTGGTACAAAGGCAGTGGTTTTGATGCGCAAAATGTCACGCAGATGAGAGTCACTTAGTCTTGTCCTCACACGGTTCTTGTTAAAGTTCATAGCAGAGAATGTCTTCTCACACAAATATGTTGAGCCAAACAAGCTCAGCATTTTCTTTGCAAATGTCCGAATCTCCTGAAACCTGCCCTTATCCAGTTGGCGGTAAAAGTTCACAAGAGAGAGCTGTTGGTGACGACTGCGTAACTCACTGTCACAATGCAGCTCAATGAGCTCAAGCTGCAGCTGATCTGGAGCATCATCGGGGTCAACAGAGAATGGAGAGGAGAAAAGGCTGATCTCCTTTTCAATAGGTGCAAAATCTTGAAAGCGCCGTTTAAACTCTCCAGCCAGAGATGCGATGTCTGCTGCATACCTGCTCATTTGCACACTGATATTGTTATTTCCTGCAATGCTGGGAAATGTATGGTATTGGGCTGTGTTTGTGACAAATGCCTTTGGAAAAGTTGCAGCTTTGTTCCAAAGGCCTTGATGTGTGAATAAAGCTGGTTCACCGCTGCATCTTTTCCCTGAAGACTCGTGTTTAGTACATTCAGATGCTTTGTTATGTCAACTAGAAACCCCAAATCAGCCAGCCAAATAGGATCAGATAGTTCTCGCATCGGTTGTCCCTTTGTTTCCAAGAATTCTTTTATTTCCTTTCTGAGAGAGTAGAAACGCTGCAGCGCAGACCCTCGACTGAGCCATCTTACATCGTTGTGATATAAAACATCTTCATATTCAGCCTGGATGTCCAGTAGAAACTGTTTAAACTGGCAGTGGTACAGAGCTTTAGCGCGAATAAAATTAATAGTCTTTACAACCGGTTTCATAACATGATCATATTTGAGATATTTAGCACAGAGAACTTGTTGATGAATGATACAATGGAGTTTAATAGCTTTGCCTCCTTCTTCAATCACCTTGTTACAGATTAGGGTTGATAAGCCACTTCGTTCACCAGCCATAGCAGGTGCCCCATCAGTAATAATCCCAGTAATTTTGTTCCAGGGCAGTTTCATGTCATCTATTGCGGAACTAACAGCAACAAATAAATCTTTTCCTCTAGTTTGGTCCGTAAGGCTCTGGAGGTCAAGTAGCTCTTGAGTCACATTTATTTCATCGTCCACCCCTCTCAAAAAAATCAGCAACTGAGCTGTGTCAGATAGGTCTGTGCTTTCATCACAGGCTATTGAAAAGAAGTCAAAATCCTGTCCTTTGGACGTCAACTGTCTCTTAATATCTGATGAAATATCTTCAATTCTCCGTGCTATAGTGTTACAAGCCAGGCAAATGTTGGCAAACTCTTGCTTCTTCTCGGGACAGATATTTTCAACCATTTTCATAACGCACTCTTTAATAAAATCACCCTCAGCAAAAGACTTGCCATTTTTAGCAATTAACATTGCCACGTCATAGCTTGCCTTTGTGGCATTTTCATTTGACTCACGGGCTCTTGTGAGAAATCGCTGTTGTGACATTAAAACTGCTTCAAGTTGCTTCAACTTTTCACTGCGGTCGCGCCCTGTTAGTTTGTCATATGTGCTATGTTTTGTCTGGTAGTGTCTTTTGATATTAAATTCTTTATAAACGGCCACAGTCTCTTGACATATCAGACAAACACAGCGATTCCGTATTTCAGTGAAAAAAAATTCCACTTTCCACCTTTCCTGGAAACGGCGGCCCTCACTGTCAACTTTCCTTTTCTTATTTATAGTCGCCATTTTCTGTTTGACCTTGGAAGATGGAAACTGTGTTATTTGCTTTGACAAGGTCAGACTCTCTGGTAACAGCTCACACACTTCCACCACTTCACAAATTCTGCCCCGCCGCTGCCTCACCTTCCCCCCTGCCGAGGAGAGAACCAGCCCCGCACGCCCACCCCTTGCCTGGCCTTGAGGCTGCTGAAGAGTAGAGGGTGCCCAGGTAGATGGTCACAACCAATTGTTTCTGGCTGACAAAAGAACCATTGCACAAAGGGGCTCTGAAAGGCAATTTTCTCGGCTGCCACATACCAAGGGCTTCACCTGCATTCCTGGTTAGCACTTGAGAGGGGACCAACCAGAAACATCCGGGAAGAATTCAAGCCGAGCCCTTTCCGTGCAGCGGACAAGAAAATTGCCACTCGGAGCCCGCCTGGCAACTGAGCGGTGCTCGCAGCACAGAGAGAATCCGAGGGCGCGGCAGGCCCTTTTTCCCTGGCCACCGGGGCGTCTCCGGGGGCGGGAAGGCCGTTGAGGTCTGCCTGGCGCCAGCTCAGAGACTCCGCCTGCCAGGCCCTTCTCCCGCTCGGCCAGGCCAGGCGCGCACCGTCAGCCTCGCTGCACCGGCACAGACGCCGCGCCAAGCCCGGGGCGGGGGGAGGAGCGTGGCAGTTCAGCCAGCCAGGAAAAGGTGCGGGAAGCAGAGGCGGCAAGCGAGCGTGCGCTCAGGGCGAGGCGGCCGTGGACCGGTGAGGGAAGAGCGCCAAGGGAGCGGCCGGCCGGGCAGCGCTGCTACCGAGTGGAGCTCGCCCGGGGCGCCCGCTCTGCACCACTCGTCCTCCACGTTTCGGCGGTGACATCAGGATGCGGCCCTCTCACCGCCCTCCCTCGTGTGGCAGGCCCTTTCTCCCTGGCCCTCTCACCGCCCTCCCTCGTGGGGCAGGCCCTTTCTCCCTGGCCCTCTCACCGCCCTCCCTCGTGGGGCAGGCCCTTTCTCCCTGGCCCTCTCACCGCCCTCCCTCGTGGGGCAGGCCCTTTCTCCCTGGCCCTCTCACCGCCCTCCCTCGTGGGGCAGGCCCTTTCTCCCTGGCCCTCTCACCGCCCTCCCTCGTGTGGCAGGCCCTTTCTCCCTGGCCCTCTCACCGCCCTCCCTCGTGTGGCAGGCCCTTTTTCCCTGGCCCTCTCACCGCCCTCCCTCGTGTGGCAGGCCCTTTTTCCCTGGCCCTCTCACCGCCCTCCCTCGTGTGGCAGGCCCTTTCTCCCTGGCCCTCTCACCGCCCTCCCTCGTGTGGCAGGCCCTTTCTCCCTGGACCTCTCACCGCCCTCCCTCGTGTGGCAGGCCCTTTTTCCCTGGCCCTCTCACCGCCCTCCCTCGTGTGGCAGGCCCTTTCTCCCTGGCACTCTCACCGCCCTCCCTTGTGTGGCAGGCCCTTTTTCCCTGGCCACCGGGGCAGACGCCGCGCCAAGCCCGGGGCGGGGGGAGGAGCGTGGTGGTTCGGCCAGCCAGGAAAAGGTGGTCCGCCCCAGGCACCTCCTTGCTGCATTTCCTTTTTTTTAACAGGGAGGGAGGAGGGCTTACCTGCGTGGCTGTGCCCGGCTGGTCCTTAGAGTGGGAGGCGCAGCGAGATCGTCCCCCCCCTCGAGAGAGAGAGAGCCCGAGAAGCCGGACAAGAGGCGGTGTCGGGTTTCTTCACCCCACCTCCCTGCACTCTAAGGTCGCCAAGCGCTTTAGCGGGCCCGTCGGTTTCTTCCGGCGAAGCTGCGGCTAAAGCTGCT
This sequence comes from Vipera berus, assembly GCF_964194415.1. NCBI lineage: Eukaryota > Metazoa > Chordata > Lepidosauria > Squamata > Viperidae > Vipera > Vipera berus. The sequence goes on from NC_138204.1 coordinate 70,834,019, forward strand.
ACTTCACAAAGACTGCAGGCAAATCGCTCCCCTCTCCCACCCCTCCTGCGCCGCTCGTCTTCCAGGTTTGGGCGGTGACGTCAGGAGGGCCGTGGGAGGGCCACATTTACATAGAGCAGGGAGGGCTGTTCGAGGGCCGTATGAAACCGCCCCGCGGGCCACAAATGGCCCGCGGGCCGCACTTTGGACATGCCTGCGCTAGTTGAATCATTTGCTCTCCCTGAAGAAGCAGGAACCATGTTATCCATGCAAGCAAGTGGTTGGCAGACCGCCTGGTTGCCTCTCAAGCTAATTGACTTTCTTAAAGTTTTTTTTTTAATTCCATTTATATCCCGCCCTTCTCCGAAGACTCAGGGCGGCTTACAAGCTTAGCAATTGTTAGAATAAATAGGCAATCCATGATGATTTGAGATGTGAGATTCAAAGGTAACAAAATTCACTTTGAACTTTTGAGGTAGAGCTTAATAAAAGATTTGAAGATTAAATACCATTTTTAAAAAATAGCGTAGATAGAAGATCCTTTAAGGAATATTTAGCCTGCGAAATTTGGGCCAGATAGGTTCAACGTTTGACACAATAAAGCATTGAAATATTCTTATTAAATGTCTTTAAAGGCAGAAGAAGCGAGGATAGGAAATGAAAGAGCACAGCAGCTTCAGAATTGTCCAGCAGAGAATCTATAGAGAATTTGCACTAAATTCACATAGCAAGTGTCCTATTCCAAATTAATTTTGTTACTAAAGATTAAAGAGTTTATCACTCTCATAAAAACATGCTCTTCTAGGCTAGGAGATATATTGGCATAGTTCAATGGCAAAATTAGACTCTTCCAGGAATAACGTATTAGATATTGCTTATGCAACAATATTAAAAGGATATGAGAGTTTTGTATATGACTCTTTTTATATAACATATATGATATATAGAATAGTTTGTATTATGTAGAATAGTCTAAAAGCAAAGCATACTGTCTCAAACCACTCACACAGGGAATAGACCAGAAATAACAGATTCTCACTATTTTGGCAGAATAAGGGTCTCAACGAGCTGACGAGTTGCAGCTAGACAGGACATAACGACTAACAAAAACATAACTACAGATATGATAAATACAATGAGACATAAGTAAACATAAGGTAAAAGTTATGTAGAGTAATAATAGGTATACATGAATATTGACAACATACGAAGTGTGCCTGTGTTTTTCAGAAAAAAAGAAAAAGAAAAAGTAGAATATTTAACTCCATAGTATGAGCCTTTGCCAACACAAGGAATAATTGCCAATTTTTAAAAATATAAGAAGCTGACAATATATGCACATATTTTTGAATTTCCAAAGAAGAACTGGAGGTAATTGCAAATATGACAAGGCCAGTCTCCTGAACTGCCCAAAATATATAAAGAAAGAGGACATGATTTTTGATTAATTTAAAACTTTAATTAATTTTAGATCAGTAACACTTTTATTAATGTTAGATCTATAATAATCTTTTAACAATATGTGGGATAAAATAAGCAAATGTGGATTTTCTGTTGATGTTGTTCCTGCAAATATCTTCATAGTATAAGTTCATTTTTAAAATCAAGTTTAAACCTGCCCAAGACCTTAAGCGGATTTGGGAAGACAACTATTTGAGGAAAAATAGTTTTGAAATTAATATTTTGTAAAGCTAGAAGATCTCCTACCATCCAAAGTCATTTTTATTACTGATCTTTCACTCTCTGACTAGCTATCTGTTCTCTCTTCTTTTTTGGTGATAACAGAGACGCAGCCCGGTAAGTCGTGAATTCATCTTGAAACAGTTGGGTAAATGACAATGGGTAATTTAAGACAGGATTAATTTAAATTTATTTGGGGAATATGCCTCACATAACTTGCAGAGAGTGTTTAGGAGATAACAATTCTTGCCAAGCTTAATAAGGATCTCGTTGGTTAAGAAATATTTCCCATTTTATTCTCTTTAAAACCCTTCCCTATTGAACTCTTGATCATTCAGTTCTTCTTGATCTTCCCTTTTCCTTGGATGTGATGTTATGGCCTCATTTTCTCATGTTAAAATAATTCATGGAATATGATTTGAAAAGAAAAAGATCTGCCTTGAAAAACGCATCCAGAAATGGTCAGAATAACCATTCTGGATCCAATCGTTTGTCACCCTCTGATATGTAAAGTATAAGGAGCTAACAGAAGAGTATATAAGATCACTTTTTGTTTATGTTTTATACTTCCCGAGTGTTCGGTTTTCTGTTTCTATGTGTTTCCCCCCCGTCTTTTTCAATATTGCAGTCTAGATTTTTAGTTTAAAAAATTAGACATAAACCAATATACAAGCAAATGAGATTTTATGAATGTATTATCTAGCTCTGGGGCTATAAACATGTTGTCTAGGATTTTTTGGCAAACTGAGTATGTGTAAAATTCTACATTTGTAACTATTACGCTCAGGTCTATTCAAAAGATGTTTGAATAGTTTGCATGTTCATGTAAATATGAATGAATGAATAAACTGGAAAAGGAACCCACGAAGTGTACTGCATTTTAGTGTATATTTTGTTTTACAAATATTATTTATCTATGGCTTTTCAGCATTTGAAAACAGCAATGATGTAAATATAAACCTTTAATTCTAAACTGTAGTTTTCTGTATTTAATTTTAGGGTACAGTTAAGAGGATCTTATCTAGTAAGTACCATTTAAAAACACATTGGACTTTAACTGGTGAAAATCCATAGATGGAGTAGATTTCTTTTATAAGTTTCATATTCTAAAAGAGCAGCAGTAGTTAATTAACAAGAAAGATTCAGAAGGTCAGTGAAATAGATCTCAGTATAGATTGAGAATACTTCTGCAAACTGCTTGCAATTTTAGTACAGATGCATAAATATAATTAATAGTCCTTGATGGTCTTAAAGTGATGCATTTTAAATCAAAGTGCCTGCAGTGTATGCCTCCCAGCATACACAAAGGACAGCATAGCAGGAGGCTGATGGTGCAGATCAGCAGAGGGGCTGGACAGCTCCGGGCGATGACTGCTCACTCAGGATAAGCCTAATGACTTAAGCTGTTGGCAGCCCCAGGCATGGTCAGCCTGGTGGGAAGCCAGGATCTACACCCATTGTCACCTGCACTGGCAGGAAGCCCAGGTTTGAACTGATTGGATGCCATCCACCTGGGCAGGTAAAAATAGACGCCAGGCTTCCCTGTTTCCCCAGTTCGTTCTGTTCAGAATAAACTCACCTTTACCCCAGCTCTGTGTCCGTCTCTATGTGAAGCACGCGACTTTACAGTGCCCATGCAGAATTTGCAGTTAACTGACTGCACAATCCATATCAAAAGGCCATATTTTTTTTTCTGGGTGTAAGTGAAATATCAATCACAACTCATGGAATACTCTCATATATAATAAAAATACATATATTTAATGAAAATGTTTTAATTGCATTTATTTTTTTCATTAAAACACATAGGTAGCCCTAAAATGTGAAATGTTACAGTATATGTAGAAAGACTGGGGGGGGGCAAAAATAATCTTGGAATGATTTATGAAATTTTGTATTATGTTAAGGGGCCATAATTAGTTTTCTGCCATTTTTATTAAGTATTAGTATGCCTTAAGTAGAAAAATGTAGATTGCCTAACTATAATTTTAATATTATACTACATTTGGCCATATGATCATATTTTAAAGATATTAAATTATAATCTAATATTCTCCAAAGCTATCATAGCCTTTCATGCAGGCAGCAGTTAGTGTGCCTTCCAGTTGACCAACCATGGAACCCATATATTGGCTTTATATTCAGCCCTAGCCTCCCATCCTTATCTTTGTCTTATGAGCCAAGAAAGAAAACACCCCTTGGATCAATTTAAAGTCAGTGAAATGGTGGCAAGGTGGTATGATAGAATAGGAAAAATGCTGAGGAGCCAGGAGGCAGGAAAGTTGAATGTTACTGTCAATAGGACAATTATCCCATAGCTTAGGAGTTAACATTGCAGAATTGTTCTTGCAGAAATAGCTCCTACACTCCTGCAAAAATAATTGCCTCGACTGAAAAAAGGCTACAAAAGTCGCAATATTATGCAAAGGGGATACACTTATGGTCTCAGTTCAGCACAAATGCCACGTCTTCAGGGGCCCACTGTTCACTTGACTTTATTTAAAAGTCTGCAGGCAGTTTGTCTACATTGTACTCCAAGAACACAATTTTAAATGTATATTTTGTGCTAGGTGAAGAGATAGCAAGACCCCGGCGTTCAACACCTACTCCAGAGCTTCTGAGGTTAGTGTAAAACTGAGGCCCCCAGAGATGTGGAATTCTTATTCCCAAAATGGACATGTTTGGAGGGATTATTGTTTTATGCTTGATTGCCTTAAAAGATTAACTCTACATTTGTTTCCTATAAAAATCTATAAAATTATAGATTTTCTTAGCTAATTCAAGGCCAATTTTCAACCCTGGGTGTGGCTCTATATGGAAAATGACAACCCCTTTTTATTTACATCTTGAGTATGAAAAAGAATATTGTAATGTACTTTTTTATCTAAACTTCTAGAGAGAGAGGACATCAGCTTGTATCAGACTGTGAATTTACACAGATATGATAGCTTGGTTGCCTGATAATATTATTGAATTAAGACAGCCTATCGGCAGAAATACATAAACAAAATTTACAATACTGGGGACAGTTCTTGCCATCTATTTATATTTACTCTATTATTTATACTTATAAGACTCCAAATAAATGAATAAAGTGGATTCAAAATATAGCTGATTTATTATTTTATTGGATTACAGTATTCATTTTCTGAAAGTTGATCCTAAAATGTGTAATTTATTAACGATTAAGACTGAACATTGGACAAAGAACAAATAACACCAGAAGAACCATTAGTGTTTTGCAAAAGGAAAAGTATTATTGATTAACATTTCTTTGATATCATTTGATTAATAAATATGTTCAGGAACAAACACAGGGAATGATTGGTGCCAAATGGCTTTGAATTGAAATATTTGAATGACTTTCTTTTATCCGAATTTGCTGTGGTAGACCAAATACATAAACAATGTGATATCACAGATTTATGCATATACATACACACAAATATATTTGTACAAATGTGTATGCATATATGTATATGTACATAATATATGCACACAGACACATACACATTAAATGAGAGAGAGGGTAAGAGAGTGAGAGAGAGAATGACAACCTAATCTACACAATAGTTAGTGAGCAGAATTAAGCATTGGGACATGATACTGATTGTTAAAATATATCTTGCATAGTTGCTACATAGATATGGCAATGATTAATAGCAGATCTATAACAAGCAACGTCAAAACAAAACTCAATACTTGTGTAAATATATGAAATGACATTTAAGAGTTTGACCCTTGATTTTATGGAAAACATAAAAAATAACCAGTTTGTCACATCTGCTGATACCAAGTAACTAATTTTCCTGTAGCAAAAGAACTTCAGAAGACCCTACTAGCCTAGCACCATTATTTGGTCCACCCCTAGAATCTGCATTTGAAGAAGACAAATTGGAAGGTAAATTATTAAATTGTATTTATTTATTTATTAGATTCATAGCTTGCCTTTCTCCTAGGGCAGGGGTAGGCAACCTCGGCTCTTTTATGACTCATGGACTTCAACTCCCAGAATTCCTGAGTCAGTTGACTCAGGAATTCTGGGAGTTGAAGTCCATGAGTCATAAAAGAGCCGAGGTTGCCTACCCCTGTCCTAGGGGCTCAGGTGGGAATACCTAGCTTTCTCTCTATTGGAGTTTCTTCCTTACAGCCTTTGTGTTATTTTGGATTGAAAAATATGATTGTCTGGAAGTTACCCAATTAACCTCTATGATTGAAACTTGGATCTTATCTGCTCCAGTTCAATATCATCCCCAGACCATACTCCATGTACTATACAGTCTTCGCATCGGGCTGATTCACCTGAAATAATCATTAGATCCGTCATTTGATTAACTCTGTCCTTTTCACCAGAGTGTGTTGCTTTATTCAGAATAACAAAAGCAGTTTCATCCCAGGCTCTGCCCCTTTTGTACCTGCATGCAACCTCTTGGCGCAGGTATGGAAAGGGTGGGGTACATATTCCAATGCTGCTTTCGTCATGACGTCCCTATGCTCGCTTAGCAAATGCAGCTGACTGTTTCTTATTGTGAGCATCTCTGTGCTCACCTGGAGTGCTGAACTGCTAACCTAAGAAAACATGGAATCAAATCTATGTTAAGTTTCTTTTTTTGCTCCTATCCGAATCATTTTTAAGGAGCATGTTGATATTTTTTTAAAAAAAAATGTTTGCCACATTACCTGAATGAGAAATGCGAACTGGATACACGCATCGGGAAGCCGCCGGTTCCAATGTTGTACTGCCTATTTCATGGTAAAGCAAACACTCAAAATAGTACTTGCAAGTATTGGGATTAATTTTTTTTTAAAAAAATATTTTATTTGAGTAGTTGCTGTAATTCGGTAATACCTAAAGTTCACAGTTAAACTGCTACTGGAAATAAAAGAGAATCAAGCTCTTGTGTTACTTCTAGATTAATATGTTGTTATGTATCTGTGACTTCAGGTCCCGTAGATCAGTCTGAAGTTTGGAGTTCTATGCAACCAGAGAAATCAAGTGTAGAAGCTCCTAATCCATCACGGCCCTTCCCATCTGGAAGTAAGTTAGAATAATTCCCAGTAGAAAAAGTGGTTTAATTTGTTTGGCCTTTGTAATTGAAAAATTCTGAAACGCAGAAATAAGTAAATCCATTAGGGATCGTGGCTCATTATACTGTGTGGAAACAGAGGTATTAATTCAACCGTGCAATGAAAACTCACCTTTACTGCCAATATAATATATTAGAAAGAGAAATTAATCAGAAAATGTGTCATTAAAATGGCTATAGTCATTTTAAAATGCATTATTTTAGTAACATTATGTATGCTACCGTACTGTGTATTTCTGCTGGTAGAGATACTCTGTATAAAAATTATGGGATGCTCTTTGAAGGTCAGAAGCTAACAACTGGTAGTCCTGCACAAGTGGAAATGTGTTCTGCTTGTACAATGAACTCTCTGAATTGCAGCCCACATCTACATGAGACTGAGTTGGAATACTGCATCCAGTTTTGGTCACCACGATGTAAAAAAGATGTTGAGACTTTAGAAAGAGTACAGAGAAGAGCAACAAAGATGATCAGGGGACTGGAGGCTAAAACATATAAGGAACGGTTGCTAGAAGAGGGTATGTCTAATTTAATGGAGAAGGACGAGAGGGGACATGATAGCAGTGTTCCAGTATCTCAGGGGCTGCCACAAAGTGGAGGGAGTCAAGCTATTCTCCAAAGCACCTGAAGGCAGGACAAGAAGCAAGGGATGGAAACTAACCAAAGAGAGAAGCAACCTAGAACTAAGGAGAAATTTCCTGATAGTTAGAACAATTAATCAGTGGAACAACCTGCCTCCAGAAGCTGTGAATGTTCCAACACTGGAAGTTTTTAAGAAGAGACTGGACAGCCATTTGTCTGAAATGGTATAGGGCAGGAGTAGGCAACCTTGGCTCTTTTATGACTCGTGGACTTCAACTCCCAGAATTCCTGAGCCAGCCATGCTGAGGGGAAAGGGAGAGGTTTCCAAGCTGAGCCATGCTGGCTCAGGAATTCTGGGAGTTGAAGTCCATGAGTCATAAAAGAGCCAAGCTTGCCTACCCCTGGTATAGGGTTTCCTGCCTGAGCAGTGGGTTGGACTAGATGACCTCCAAGGTCCCTTCCAACTTTATTATTATTCTTATTAGTTGTCAATTTCTTTGTGATTGAGCTTTGTCCATCCTTGTCTTTAAAATATTCCTTTTATGTTATAGCACCTCCACCACTTCCGCCCAAAAACATTCCCGCTACACCTCCCCATGCTGGTTCTCCTTTAACAATTGGAGTAGGTAAGAATATTTGACATAAATAGTCAGACCGAATCATTGTATATTTTGCTGCATAATAATGATGACCTTGTTTAGTATACATTATGAAACTTCAATATGAACTGAATTGTAATTTCTTAATAGTATTATGCATATGTGTGTTTAATATTTTGTTCACAAAACACTTTAAGCAGATGTCTCTTTTTAGATACAAAAAAAAATATCGGATGAAGCTTTATACATTATTTTCTAAAAGCCTTGAAATTTTGATACGCTTCTGTTACCTGTTCTATATTAAGTAATCAAATTTAATTTGAATGTTTTTGGTAATTTTATCAGTTAGCTTTTGTTTACTAGACTGAATTTTGTGTAAGAAAAGAAGTTGGATAGCTTAAATATGTTTGTCTTGAATCTCAATGGATTTAGGGATTTTTCTCAATCAACAAGTGGTTCTGTTATATAATGAAAATTGCCATGCATACCAACTCAATTTTTAAAACATTTCTTTATAAACATATGTAACATTTTGGATCAGATTTCTTTCTCTTTTTATCAATATTTCATTTATGCATACATGGCTTATGGTAGATGGTTACCTCCCCTGGTATGCTACACTTTTATAGAAAGGTAGACTACAAATATACTGAAATACATAATGATTATGTTTCTCAAACGTAGCCTTCTCCAATCTCAAATACAGCAATCGGGAAGGTGGAGGGGGCTGAATAAAAAATTTAATATACTTTTGCTCTCCTAAAGAAATTGGGCATTTTGGTTTCATATCTATTTATTCATAATTTCAGAATAATAATTATAGAAGTTACATTTCAACAATGAACTTATTAGCTGTGATCCAGAGCTCTGCACATATGGAACAGTCTTTTTTTCTATGGAAAGAAAATGGTGCTACGTTGTTTTCTATTTTGTATGCAGATTTGGAAAATTGCGACCATTTCAGATAAAATGGAGGCTGGGGGTGCATCTTTTGTTGTCATTGGGAATTAATTTGCTTAACTTTTGTTGAATGGCAACTAATCACAGAGCTTGAGACACATACTGAACTTTTAACGTTTTCTTTCACAGAAGGAAAAGAATGTAGAAACAGTTTGTTTAATTTCAGTTTATCCCAAACACTGAAATTTAGTAATGCAGCAATGATTTGAATATAGCAAACATTAATTAATTTTTCATTATGAATCTTTTCCTGTCCCTTAACACATCTGTTGTCAAATGTTCTGCTACATTTACTAAAATTTATTTTGGCAATAATGATGATTCAGCAATCCTAAGAATAGAAATGTATTACGAATTATATCCTTTTTATTTGCTAAAATAATGCCACATTGCATATCACATAACCCAATGCATTACGCAATATACATGTTCATACATGCACATACATCACCTTTTTTAAATTTTGTATTGTTTTGCCATTTCTCTTCTAATATTTAGTAATAAAGTCACAGTGTGAATTGTATTGCCTAGGCAATTTTCTCTATCAACATATAACGTATGATATGTGATTTTGAAAGAAGAATGTAATTTACATGGAACGTATTTCAAATTTATATGGAAACCTGCACACAACTATGTTCTCAAAAGCACCTTTTAAATATGTTATTGAAATGTCTTTGTGCTAGAATGTAGCTTGAATTTTTGAAAGCCCCATTCATACGTAGAGCAATAATACAACCTAACTGTGCAAGTTGATGTTAAAGTTTGAAATCAAATACTTTGACCACAGGAAATGACCAGACAGCAACAGAGGTCAAAAGTGACAAACTACCATCAATCAATGACTTGGACAGCATTTTTGGCCCAGTATTATCCCCCAAGTCTGTTACTGATAACGCAGAGGATAAATGGATCAGTTTTTCTGATCAGTCCCCGGAAAATGTAACTCCAGAGGTGACTTCAAGGGAAAAAGTGGTGTCCCCCCCTGTGGCATCCGAAATCCCAGAAGAGCCTCCGGAGGCTGAAGTCTCTCGCAATGTTCCATCTCCACTCAATTTAGAAGAGGTTCAGAAGAAAGTTTCAGAGCAGACCCACGTTAAAGATGATAACTTAGCACCAGCAGCATCTCCTAAAGATTTTGGGGTGGGACAGAAAGCAACAGCACCGCCCCCTCCACCTCCTACCTACAGGACAGTGGTGTCATCACCCGGACCCAGCCCTGGCGGTGGCACAGGAAGCACCAGTGGTATGTCTAAACGGCTTTGAGTGTGCTTCAGTGTGGCCATGAATGCTGCCGTGTGAAAAACAAGCCTTTTTAGCTGTTAGTTTTTTTGGTTTTTGTTGGTTTTTTTGGCTTTTAGCATCAATCATCCCCCTTTTGTTTGATTGTACTGTGCCCGGTGGCCTTTTTTTTTTTTAAATTCCGTGCTCTTGTGACTCAACTCAACTGTGAATCCTTGATAGTATGTTTTATTTTCCTACCATTGCTGAATGTCTAATTGTTGATGGGAGAGCTTTATGTCTTATGCACCAGGTAAAGGTGGGAATGTATTATTATTGATCAGGGATGCTCTAGAATTTACCAAAGCTCTTAATCAAGAAATGAAGTATTTTATTTTACTTCGCTTGGCGATTTTCCTCAGGAAAATATAATTTCCTCATCTATATAATTCAGGACTTCTATGATTAGTAGTTATGAAGGAAAAAAACACCCAACAGTCTGATAGCACTTAAACAGTAGCAAGAAAGATCACATCTGTCTAGGAAGGATTTTTTTTCTGTCTTAGGGCCTATAGTGATCTTTGTCCCACGACAGAATGGTCCCAAACCAAACTCTCCTTAACATGGGATGGGGATCTGGGAAAATGCAAATTTTAATTGGCAATCAAAAGGAGCCTCTCAATTAGCTCATATTATAAGCTCCTTTTTTAAAGATAGGTGTAAGAATAGTGCTAAACCCTTCATGAAAATCAGCTTAGATATCAGCTAACAGATATAATAAGAGGTATAATGTTAATGAGGAAAAAAAGAGTCAATTTTGTCTTTCTTGCTTCACAAACCTCTAGATTTGAGATTGGGGAAAAATGGACATGTCCGTATAGTGATCAGGAGATGAACTCAATTTAAGAGAGATAATAATTTAATCTTAGTATAGTAATCCCAATGTAGTAATCCCAAAAGCAAATTATATATAGTGCTATTTCATTGGAAATACAAATATGGATATAGCAGATGATTGTAGTAGCCCAAGAAACAAAGATGGGTAGCGTGAAAAATTATTTTAGTCCGCAGGAAATCCATTGAGTTACTTCTGAAGCTGTTGTTGTGTACCATGGACTCTAAGGTGTGCTCCAAATGACATCAAGGCAAACTCCTGCCCTTTGTGATGACAAGAAAATATCTTTGGCTGTTTTCAGACTAATAGGAGCTCTGGTGTGAATTTAACAGGAAAGAAAAATATTTAAATCTCAGATCAATAATGAAGACTTCAGGGGAACAACACTTTGGGTTGCTTTCCCTGTAAATACTTTTAAAATTTGTTATGTTTCCTAATGTATCCTTTAAGTAGTTTAGAAAATAAAAAAGGAGGGATGCAGTGAACCATACACCCCATTATTTCTACAAGCAACAAGCTAAACCCATCTCTATGTAACTAAAAACAGTTGTCCAGAGTCTGAAAAAGAACTGTAGTTTTTTTCTTATATGAGAATAATTTCTTGAGCATGTCCAGTAAGTAACTTCCTTTGGGCAACATATGCTTTGTATTTTTTTCTCTCGTTCCCAATTCAATTTTGGAAGGAAATGAAAACTATTACCTAATTACAGATAGGAAATCAACAATATGTTCATCTAAGTTGAGACTGAAGAATTCTCTCTTGTCTTTGATAACCTCTCCCTGTTGATACTTACTTATCTTTATTTTCACATTTTGTAGCAAGAGTGAATTCTGAGAGAGGGGAACAGAAAGAAGGAATATATTCAAAACCCTATTTTGAGGCCAACCCCCCCCCCCCAAAAAAAACATTCTAGAGGTCTTAGAACTTATCCTTCAAGTTCAATGTTATATTTTTCCCTTAATAGCAAATTTCATAATTACTATTTTTAGGGAACAGAATAATTGTTATCATTAGTCTTTAAAATTATTGTTTTCTTTTAAAGCAAGGAATGCCCTTGTATATTCCAGATACGATAAATGGAATAGCTTAAAGCTTGTAAATTCTATCTACAGATGGATGGTGAAGTGAGTAATTGCTGGTCTAGGTACAAACAGTTTCGTATGGCTTATCATTGTAATAAAAAAAACAGTTATGCAAATTTGAAATGCCCTAGGTGAAATAAATCCTTTTTTAATTTAAATTATTTTTGTAAAAAAATCAGAAATCAACCTTTCACAGTTAATCATTATATTTTGGGGGAAAACACTTCTCTTATTCCTTGAAGTGTTTTATTTTCCTAAAGTTTGATAGTTGATTTTGATTAAGATGTTCTCCCTGAAAAATACAAGTTAGGCCTGGGTTTGATCTGCAATATAATTGCAACATTATCTGTTTACAGCAAACTAGGATTCATATTTTTTTATAAAAAGCAAAAATAATTTTTGTGTTATCTATTTCACTTATTATTCCCACGAGTGACTGGAACTGGGAGACTGAAGTTAAGCAGGTTTTTAACATCTCTTACAGTTTTATATAACAGTATGTAGAGTTAAGGAAGATAGGGGTCTGTAGACACATATGCTTTCCTATCTCAAAATTCCTTTCCTGTGTAACTAAAATCAATTCTTACAATATCTTTTGGGGTTGTTGTATTTTTGCTTGTTTGTCACTTTCAGGGACACAACTGAAGGCTATTGAGGAAGTTTCTTCTTGTGTACTTACCACAACATAATATTTCCATGACGTTTTAATCCAAGTGGAGCAAAGGAGTGCATTTTCAGACACCAGTCCCAATAAAAATAATGTAACTTCATCAAGTTATTCTGAATTCTGCAGTATATGTCAAGAACTCAAAAAGGAAGAATACATTTGCTTAATAATTAGATGGAAGGAGAGAGAATGTTTTACTTTACTTTTTCCTTTCCTTTCCTTTCCTCCTTTCCTTTCCTTTCTTTTCCTTTTTCACTTTACTTGTTACAATAAAACATAGGAAACAACCAGAAAAAGTCAAAAAGAAAAAAAATCTAAGCACATCCAGGAAACATACAATATAACAAAAAGATGTGTGTGTGTGTGTGTGTGTGAACAGCCATTCTGGCCTTTTGAAATGTCAGTTACCACCAAAATTATCATAATGATTGATTGGAGTTAGATGCAAAATAGTTTCAAAATAATGTCTTTTTGTTACCAGTCAAATCGGCTTTAACATATTACATGGACACTGATTTGACAGTTCTATTAAAAGTGTCCATTTCTTCTTCTGATTTTGAGTCAGAACTGTCTAGTAAGTTCTACACCAAATACTAAATTTTAGAAAATTGCTAAGGTACCTGAAGAGTCTGTAGAAACGTTTTCAATTCTGTGTATCGTCCCTTGAATATAAAGCTTCTTTGCTGTTTCCAGAAGATAGATGTATTCTTAGAAACTGCCACCAGTTTCATAGCGCCGATTCATCATAAGGGTGCTTTTTCAAAAGGGAACCGGACTTTGTTTTTCCTGAAAGACATTTCATTTCTCATCTAAAAGGCTTCTTCAGTTCTGACTGGAGAAAAAGTTTTTTGGTTGAGAAATGAAATGTCTTCAAGGAAAAACAAAGAAACAACCATGACCTAGATGGCTGAGAATCTCCATAGACATAGGTCTATCAATATACATTTCTTCTTTATTTATCACTAACAGGGAAAACTGAACTGTACAGCAATACACAATGAATATTTGTGCAATCATTTTGCAGATTTTTTTAATGATACAGTATTGAAGGAAAGGAAAGGAAAAAGGACATGGCAGGTCAGTACGGGACAGGAAAGGAAAGGAAAGGAAAGGACAGGAAAGGAAAGGAAAGGACAGGAAAGGAAAGGAAAGGAAAGGAAAGGAAAGGAAAGGAAAGGAAAGGAAAGGAAAGGAAAGGAAAGGAAAGGAAAGGAAAGGAAAATTAGTATCAGTGCAAAAGATGTACTATTCCAGTAATATGGGTCACTAAAAAAACCTAAATTGTCAACTTTTCCCAAAACCTTATCTCGCATAAGCAAATTATTCAGAGCATGCTTAGCAAATAGAAAATTAGTGATGCAACAAATATTACATAATAATTTATGATGCTGTATTTTAAAGCTCCATCCATCCACCCTACCCTTGCAGCTGAGTGTTTTACTGACTGCATGAAGCATGTAATCAGTCAGTGCTTATAAGTTTCACTAATATTGACATGATAGATCAACTCTCCGGACAAGAATGTCTTGCTTGATACTAAAGGGTTCAGTTAGAAACACCACAAAAATCTGACTGTTTACCTCCTTTTTTATTCCCTTGAAATAAATCTTTGCTGTTTGATAGGGCTGTGCCAAATATTTAAAATGGGATCTTTGTAAAGTATTGCAATATTTGGCTTATACAAGCCAAATATTCATCCTCAAAGCATCCAAGTCACCTAAAGGTTTTCTTAGCTGCCTGTGTATTTGCTTGCAGGTACAATTTTTCTGTACCGACTGCCCCAAAATGGCATTGCATGCACACATATCACACGCACAGACAATCAGGCAAATCCTTCCACAATTTACTCCAAGCCTTCTGGAGGATGTGGCTGCTTTAACTCTTTAAGGAGGGGCATTTCATTCACACTACACGTTTTATAAAGCACCCCTTCCAAATGCTTTGTGCAGCCCTATGTGTATACTTGGTATCTTGGGAGAAAGAAGAAATGTAATGTACTATTCATTGGAATGGATAAAATAATAAGTATGTATGCTTACAAGTTTTATGGCTCATTTTTATATTTTCCCTTTGGCAGCATGAAAGCAACTGCAGCATACTTCCTTCCTGTAATACACACTAATCACTGCTGTAAACTGGCCGTGCATACAGGGAGTCCATGCTGTGAATTCCTTCTATGCTGCAACTGTTCTAGTTTCCAGAAAGAATACTGATAGAGTAGAAAGAAGACACAGCACGGATTCTTCCAATTAAAACAAACGATCGATGTTACCAAACTTAGGTAATAGCTTAGATGTCCTTTGAAGTCATTTGAGATATGATTTTGGAGTTCTTCTAGGGCAGACATGTCAAACACAAGGCCCGGGGGCCAGATCCGGCCCGCGAAGTGGTTTCATGTGGCCCACGAAGCCATCCTGGAAACAGTGAGGGAACGGCCCCCACTGCCTTGGCCCTGGTCCAGAGACCCTCCTTCTGCCAGAGACCCTCAGATCTGTCCCACTCCTGCCCAGGCCCCCATAGGCACCCTTGATGCGAACAATGTAGAGCTGGCCACGCCCACCCACTAGGCCATATGCACTCTAGCCACACCCACCCAGTAGGCCACACCCACTCTGGCCATACCCACCTGGCCCCCTGAGGGCAACTGCAATGCTGATGCGGCCCTCAATGAAATTGAGTTTGACACCCCTGTTCTAGGGTAATTTTTAAAGATACCTGATATTCTTAAGTTTCAAAAAAGACATTCTAGTCTGTTGGCAAAAAAAACCCACAAAAAAACCCCCAAAGAACTTGTATGGTAGTTGGATTTACATTGGCATGTGAGGTAAATCAGTTTCAGTATTATTCTTTTATAATGAATGATTATACTTAAATGAAACAGCTTGTTTAACAACTGCCAGTGGCAATTTAGAAAACGTGTTCAACCCTTTGGGAAAAATTACCCTTGAAAGAGGAAGAATTGTGTCAATTTCTTAAATTCTGGACATGCATTGTTCTCCAGAATAACATTTGATTTTCGCAATTTTAATCATCCTTGATTGTTATCTAATTTGCCAGCTTTTTATCCTTCTTTTTTTTACTGTGATTAACCATTCACTAAGGTTGCAAATCCATTTACATGGGAGTATATTCAATTGAACATCATCAGATTTATTTCCAAACAAATATGTATAGGTTTGCAGTGTACCTATTTTTAATCATTATTAATTGATTGCAGCGTCCCTGATTAAATTTTTGGAACAATAACATACTGTCCATTTATTACAAGTTAATATTAAAGAAAGGAGGCAATATTTTGGAATGCTGCATAGCCACACTTAATCTAAAATGGTGCAGTTCAACCAGTGTTCCTTTTGAATTAAACTTTGTAAGGTTTACGCACACGCAAATATATCCAAAGCATATATATTGTTAATGTATGTGTGAAAACTGCACTGGCACAAAAGCAGAGAAATAAGCTGTTCTATTTCATGGTTACCTATGTGGTTAGAACTTTCTATTTCATCCAGTTTGAGTCCACATATATGAATGCGTATGTTTACTCAGTAACCCCTGACCCAAATCCCAAGCTGGTTTTGCAGTTGTTTAGCTTGATTGACTCTCCACAGTGTAGCATATATATTTAAAGGTATGAGGGGAGCTGTCATGAAAGTAGCTTAACACCAGACTGATAATGTACATTTCTTTCAGGGTCATCGTCCCCTGCTCGCCCTGCGACCCCATTGGCGTCCTGCAGCAGCCCTACTCCACCCCCACCGCCACCTAGACCCCCATCTCGTCCGAAGTTACCTCCGGGAAAGCCAGGTGTTGATGTGGTAGGTTTTAGATTTTTTAAGAATTGTTAACTACACTGAGGATGTCTCTTGCCTACTATGGAGACACTAAATATTGTAGATATGAATAGGTATTATATGTGGACTGGCTGTATTCTGAGCATGAGGAATACCAGTATAATAAATTAGTAAGTGAAGAAAATGAATAAAAGATGTAAAAATTATGTCTGTTAGGTCTCGAGCTAAATTCTTGTTTTTGTTGGAAAATATCCAGAAGAGTGTTGTAATTTAATGTTAGATTTTTAAAATGAATTAAATTTAAAATTATAGGCTAGTTTTGTTGGCTTTCATGAAGGGTTGTTTTTTTAGAATTATTTCTTTAGCAAGACTATCAAGCTTTCCTCATGCAAAGAAACGATATTCAATTATAGTTCTTTATCATTTCAAATCAAGCACCATGGCTACTATTTGCAACTATTTCTTCACAAGATAATCTCATATTTATTAAAAATATAGGATTGGAAAAGACTTGTACTTAATAGACTGAAAGATGAAGCTAGAATGTGGCTTTTGTTAAAATATTTTCACTTGTTTTTCATGATTCCAGCCTTACCCAAGAAGGAGGAATAGGAAAGAATTACTAGATAGCTACTACATAAAAGTCTAGCCAATTAGCAGTTCTGATTCAAAAAATTCAGATTTTAGTATACTATAAGATTGTATACTGACACTAAAAATGAGACCACTCAACCCACAGGAGCATCATTAGCTTTGGGCACCAAGCTAGAAGATAGAGAGAAAGGTTTATATCTGCAGCCCATGGTATGAGGAGGCTTTATTAAAATTAATATATGCCTTTCAAGTAGTACGTGCCCTTGAAATTAGAACTGATAGACTTCTGAAGGCTTCTAGCATTAAACCTTTGTCCAAATATAGTTAAAATCGAAACAGTTTGTTATTATGACCTATTCTCAAGAGCCTGTAAGTGTATTACTCTTCTCTGCTGTAATTCTCAATTTCTTGCCTTGCCCTTTGAGACCAGTTTCCTAGGATGGAACTCTAGACTTGAACATAGATTGAATTAAACTGTCAGCTTTCCTTACAAATTAAGTGAAAACACCTAGTTAATTTACAACTTGCTGAAAGCCAATAGGTCAGGACACTGTGCTCCTTTGATAAACTGTTCTCTGAGAGCATGGTAGAAGGGGCTGAGGTTTGGGGGGTAGCAAAGGGAAATCAGCTAACCATTTAGTCCAAATCTCCTATCAGGTGAATCCTTACTGCAATGCTCCCATTTCCTGAAAGGCAAGTCTGAATTCAGAACCTATTGATTAGGTTGGAATATGTAACTTTTGTCAGCTATTGGCCTTTCAAAAGTAATAAGATCATACATGGTTGTCGGGTTGGTTTGGGGATTTTTAAGAATGAATGAATGGTTTTTTCCCCTTAACAAAAGAAAGATTCCATTTTGCTTCTTCAAAACAAAACAAAATTCAAAAGTGGCCCCTATCTTTGGCATCACACTCTTCTTGGATGAAGAGAGGAAGCTGGCAAAGCCAAAATTATATTAATTAAAGATGACACTTGCAATCAGTTGTAGTCAGGAAATGGCTGCTGAGAAATCAAACTAAGCATCTATTTGATATTTACGGATGAATCTTCAATTTACCCCCAAATCTAAGACTATGTAGAGTTATGAATATTTTTGAGTACTGAGTGGGTTTATTAAGTGATTGTTGTCTGTATTTCTAATGTTCTTTGTGTTTATCTATAGTCCAGACCTTTCAGCCCTCCGATTCACTCATCTAGTCCTCCTCCAATAGCACCTTTAGCACGTGCTGAAAGCACCTCTTCTATTTCATCCACCAATTCCTTGAGTGCAGCTACTACTCCTACAATTGGTAACAACTTTTTTTCCTTTTGAATAATAGTTTCTGTTAGCAGAATGGCTTAAATCCTTTGGTTTCTGATTATTTTTATTTTGGTTATGTTTTCTTTGTTTCATTATCATCATGTTGCATGGAAAATGGAAAAAAAACAAGGGAAAATCATAACAGAGAATCGCAACTGTGATTCTCTTTAGGCCACTACATTTTTTTTACATATCTTTATATACATAATAGTAGGATCTTATAGATCAGGGGTCCCCAATCCCCCCAGGCCAGTTCTGGTCTGCAGCCTGTTAGGAACCAGACTACACAAGCAGTGGGCAACCAAGCGAAGGTTCATCTGCACATGTGCAGGAACTAGGTTGCACATGAAACTATCCCTCCTCTTGTTCCAGGGAAGATAATTTTTCTTCCAAAACTGCTCCCTGGCACAAGTAAGGTTGGGAGGGGGAGTGTTATAGATTATAAATAGGATTATACTGTATATGGTAGGATCTAAAGGGGAACACATTAATATTCAGCGTACACATTCATTTTTTTCCTAAGTTATACAGACAGAACACACTCTTAACTAACATACATTGGTTCAGAAAGTTGCATCTTTAACTGTTCCTTTTTTCCAAGAAGGAATCAGAGCAAGAAAGGAATAGATCTCAGATTTTTATATTAAAAAGTTCTTAGTTAAAACCAACATACTTTTAAAAAGAGCCTTGGTGGAGCAGTGGGCTAATGCCTCCTTAAGTAACACCAGCTGCCTGCAATTAGTGCAGGTTCGCATCCCACCAGGCTCAAGGTTGACTCAGCCTTCCATCCTTCCGAGGTAGGTAAAATGAGGACCCAGATTGTTGGGGGCAATAAGCTGACTTTGTAAAAATGTCGCTTGGGGGGGGCAAAAGCCCTAATAAGCAGGTATATACATAGAATGAAGGCTATTGCTAAGCACATTGTGCTTTAGATTGTAAGCCTCCCTGAGTCTTCGGAGAAGGGCGGGATATAAATGGGATTAAAAAAAATAAAATAAAATAAAGACTGAACTACTGCTTTGTGCTAAATTAAATTGAACTATGTGCTTTCTGATAAGCTACTGTATATGTATAGAATTGTCATGTATATCCCTTAATATCTTAGCAATTTAACAGAGAGCGAGGGAGAAAGAAAGGGAAAGTAGCTTTGTATCACCCAAGTATGTTGATTTTACATTTCAAAGGAAACAGAATATAAAAATGCTGCTGTTGTTATAATATGTTGTTGAAAAAATGGTTTGTTTAACAGAGTATTATTAATACACAGTGGAAGTTGTACTGGGACTTTTAGGCAAACAGTAATGTACTAACACGAGTTTTATAACTTATTTTTACTCAGACAACAAAAAGAAACACAGTAAGAAATAGTCCAAGTATCAATCCAGTATCATGCACATAAAAGTCAGTCCATAAAAACATAGTATCAAAATACAAAAGCTGCTTACCAATATCAAAAACAATATACACTGTAGCAAGCAGTTGATTCTTGAGAGAATAAATATCAAGTTAGCAAACAAGAGAACAAGAGGTATTCAAACACTAACATCAAACACATATAAAAGAGCAACTACGTGTAACATCTAACTCTCTTTTATGTGGAATAATTACAGCCACACCCTTAGGCCGTTTAACTCCTTAAAGGTGCTTTTACTCCATTATATAATATTTTCACCCAAATCAAGTTTAAACTCTAACAGCTGTGTCTAACCATTGGTAGCATAGTGGTTAAAATGCAGTATTGCAAGCAAACTCTGCCCACAGCCTGGAGTTCAATCCTGACCAGGCTGAAGGTTGACTCAGCCTTCCATCCTTCCGAGGTCAGTGAAATGAGGACCCAGATTATAGGGGAAAATATGCTGACACTGTAAACCACTCAGAGTGTGCTGTAAACCACTGGGAGGCGGTATATAAGTCTAAGTGCTATTGCTATTATAAGCTCCTTTCTGCTACAAGTCTATAGCATTGGCATAAAACTGACTGCATACCAGAACACAACCTTTCTAGTCAATATAGGAAGGCAAAGGTGTGTTGATATGTTCACCACCTTATTTGTAAAAAATAATAAAGGTGGAATACAAATAAATAAATAAAAATGATGGCCAGAATCCAAGAGCATCTTTCTTGCCCCTTAGTGTACATCATCATAAAAATCCTCTCCATTCCCCAAACAAACAAAAAAAGGAAGACATCTTGTTATCATAGTGGCACATACCTTGGCAGACTATTTCTAGAGTTTGGTCTTTTTATCATGTCCTTCAACCCTGAGATATTATTGGGGAATTGGCAGGCATTTCCTCTTATGGCCATATGAGTGCCTAGTTAAAGACAAGATGTGGATCGCCACTATTTGCTGCCTGCAGAGCGAAACTCCAAAATTTTAAAGATCATGACCCACAGGTGGAGGACACCCAGTCTAAGTAAAACAGCAATTCATCAGCAGTGAGTTTGTTTGTGTGGGAAAGACTACAAGATAGATAGGTTGGTGCCTTCTAGATATTTTTTTAAGTTTATTGCCTTGATTACTGTAGTTTAAATAGCAAAGGAGTGCAGTATAGTACTTAAGAGTTGAAAACATCTGGAATGGGTCAGACGTATATTTGTTCAAGAGTCTGTAAAACATAACAGCAGTCTGACCATTTGATTGTTGTACGAATCATTGCTAAATTAAATATATCTATGCTAAATACATTCAATATACAGAAAATGCAATTGTGAGTAGAAATAAGCAGGAACTAGCTATATGTTGACATTGTCAAAATAATGTTATGAACAAAATGTGTTTTCAATGAATTGCAGACAATGAAAAACAATAAAAATTTAAAAGCAGCTAAAATGTATGAGTATGAACCTTCTAAGAATTTGAGATGTGAAAAACTTTACTAAAATATTATTCCTCCCTAAAGAATCTGCATTACAGTATTAGAATCATATTCTCTATCCTTTCCTTCTGTTTCATTATTTCTCTAGTCTTTCTTGTTCTTCCTGTCCTTTTCTTTGCTGCTTCTTTCATTTTTGTTTTCATTCTCATCTTCTTGATCATATATTCTGATTCCCGCTGCCATCCTCAATTTCAGTTGCATAAAATAAAAATATTTAAAAATACTTTTGTCAGATAGAGTTCCTTCTTCTGCAGATTTCAGATTTGCTCTTTGATCTGTTTCTTATTTCATCAATATCGTGCCCTTTTATACATCAATTTTGTGACGTTTAATTCACATTTATCACTAGGCTATATCCGTTGCTGTTATTTTTCAGACTTGGTTTCATTCTACTATTAATCTAAATTGTGCTTTATCACCATCTGTTATGCTCCTCTTATGTGATTTTCTCTCAACTCTTTTTAGTCTATATGGAAAGGCATTTTGATCATCTACCTAATTATTCTGATTGAAGTCAGAATGGCAACAGTTTGAATATTCTTTCAAAATAAATCAGAGTTGACAATATGAGAATGAACAGAAATAATTGTATTTTTCTTTACACGATGGATATATAACAATGTGATTTCCCCTTTACAGAAAGTTTTCCATCTTTTAACTCTAAAACATTACTTTATTGCAATTGTTTTTGTTATTAGAAAATGAATTTACTTTCGGCTACAGCGTGCATTCAACTAGTAACTTGTTAAACTTTTAATCAAGTGCTTCAAAATCTTTGTTGCCTTTCTGAAAAATCTAAATTCAATTTCATTGTCTATTATGCGTAATGTGACATTGGGAAGAAGATCTGAGGCATTTTTCCGACTTCTTTCCAAATACATTATTTATCTTTGTTTTTAATTTGCTTTTGGACAATAGCAGCATGAACATTTTATCAATCAGTGAAATGAATAGCAACTCACTTAATGCTATAATGTTATAAACTGCGGTCTTTTAGTAGGCTGTGTCATGAGTGACTCAAATGTTTGTATTGTATGTGAAGCTGAGTGTTCCATATATTAGTGCATTTTGTAGGAAACTGAATTTATTCAATACAGTACTTAAGGAGCATGTGTAAAATCTTCAGACTGCGAAGGTATTTCAGAAATTGCAGTTGCAAATCACTCTTGCAGGCTGATTTGTAAAAACTATAAAGATAAAACAAAAGTACCATATAAATTTACCTTAGAATAATTACTATTATTTAGGGGAGCTGCTGATATCTTTAATGAAATCTTCTACAGATATTAAAGTTTCCAAATACCAGTTGTATTTACAGTAGAATGATGTTCTTAGAGATTTTGTTGAATATATAATGGGATATAGATAGGTTGTAGTACAAAATGATTTTATAAATTATGCAAGAAAAATGGCTTAAGAAATCATATTGGCTCTTATTTTATCATTGTTATATTTAATGATTACTTATGTGTTACAAATAAATGGCTAAGCATTATTTATGTTTATAATATTAAAATAACATAAACTAGGTATATATAGTACAATGCAATTTAATTTCTTAATTTCTATATTTGAAATTTGTTGAATCTGTATTTCTGTGCTAGAGAGAGCCATAGGAATGGTCACATTCTTGGCAAACCACTTTTTAGACTATTTTTAATGTATTATTGAATGCAAGAATATACATTTTTCTTGTATTAAAGCAAGCTGTTTTGTCCTTTTGATATTGTTGGATGTCTGTGGCCATGCTCAAAAATTTGTTTCATTGTTCTAAATGAAGAAAACAATTATTAAAATTTCAAATTCTGTGTTCTCCCCATGCTCTCCCTGAGCAGGGACGGAGGGAAGGACCGTATTTCCCACAGGTATCCTAATTTTAACAATCTCCCTTAATTTTCTGTTGCAAGATAAGAAAAAAACAAAACAGGGAATGTTTCAGAATATATTGGCTTTGGAAGAAAATAAATGGAATTTAGTCTTCTAAAAACAGGATGTTTACTTACCATATCTGTTTAAAAGCATCCTTTACTCCAAAAGTTTCTTGATGCTGTGAAAATTGGTAAGGTAGTCTGGTATTGAATGAGATGGAATGGGCTTGACTAATTGCATATGTTACCAGGTGTGCTCAATATCCTGAATGGTATAACATATAATAATTTCTAGCTGAAGGCAAAAACTTGATGGGCAGTTTCTACTGTGGGGATGAAGTGGCAATTACAGTTGAACCAAACTTGGTTGTACAAAGATTAGTTTGGGCCTTTCATTTGAACAAACAACACAGATTTCAAAATACATGCTAGGAACTTGTCCCTTGGAGCAGGGCCCCTTCTTGCTGGGTCTTCATCACAGCTGCATCACAAACATGCAAGCTACCCCCATTTACAGCAAAACAGATGAGAGGAGGGTGTACATTGGGAAAAATCTTCATATTGCAAGAATGATTGAATGAAATATACTTGAAAACAGGGAAATCCATTAAGGTTTTCAATAAAAAATAATAATAACACTTCAATAGGTATAATTGCAATAGGAGGCAGTAGATGAGAAGGACAAGATTTTAAATCTATGCAGCTAAAAAATTGAAGTGGTTGCCCACACATTCATTTGAAATAAAGAATAATGTTTAGCGGAGATTTCATGCTTCTCAGTCATATTATTTTATCATGTATTGTTCTCTTAATTTCTGAGATTTATTCCATACGTTTATGCTTTGTCCAAAAGAATATGGCATAGATTTCATTCATTCATTTGTCCTTTCTTATATTTGTTTTTGTGTTGGTGGTAATATTGAACATGATTTTCATAATAAAAGAGCTGTGTCCACCATTTCTATGTAAATCTTTTTTATTGTAATATTTGTGGATTTGGTTAATAAGGAGCTCCTTGGTTTTCATTTAGAATTTGTGTTTGCATTGTTTTTCTTTTGCATTTCTTTTGCTTGTGGATTTTGGAAGATGATACTTATAATGACAAATTGTCCATGTTTTCAAGGCACTGTGAAACACCTGCAAGTATTGTACAAGCAGAGTTGTGGGTTTTTTAAAAAAAAAAATCCAAGCCATTGTCATCCAAATGTTTTCTTCACTACCACTCTCACTATGACAATTGACACTATGAGAGTCAAATGCATTAAATGCATAGCTGATATAGAGGAACTCATGTTGCACATAAGAATTCTGTCTTCTGAATGTTCGTTTCTCCAAAATGAGTTTCTGAGTGGTGACATAATGTTTGATACATTGATACAGGCATAACAAAACCTATTAAGGACTATTATGGACAAAAAATTAATTATATATGTTTTTCTTCCAACAACCTGAGACAGAAAGACATCCATGCATACATCCATGCCTAAATGGATACATATATTGTTTCCAGGAATTTTAGAGCTAGGTGTGCTCTTTTAGTAATAGAAGTTTAGCATGAAATTCCAATTGTTAGTCATGTTGCCTGAATTCTTAAATAATGAAAGTCAAAGAAACTGTTAATTGCCGACAAGTAATGTTAAAAGCTTCCCTGTTTGGAATTTTAATAAAGTAAAAGGATGAATAAAACCCTGCACTTACCCAGCATTACAGAAATTCTGTAATTCTGTTTATTAATCCGAATTAAGCATTGCTACTTGGATAAACTCTGAGCCAGAGGTTGATGTCCCCTTGGGAAGGCCATCAATTTTGAAGATCCATAATATCAGATTTACAGTGTATGTTACCTTTACAAATAGTGCATGTGGCTCCAGAAACTACTTTAGGCCTCCCCTTGATTCATGATTGTTCTAAGACAGAAATGTAGCATTATTTGGTTCTCTTATTTTTAAATGTTTCTCGCTCGAACAACTTTATAGACTTGCAGCTTCATCTTTTCAAAGGGAAAAGACACGTAAATGGCAAATTCCACTGGAATTAAACTATATTAAACTGGTATCAGGCATTGAAATTATACCCCACCAAGAGAAATAAAATAAAATTAAAGAAGAGGGAGAGAAAAAAAATCTCAATCACATTTTCAGAAGTTCACAGTTATCCCCATCTGGTAGGATTCCATACTTGCTTATTTTGTTTCTTCCCAAAACAAAACAAGACCATAGTCGATTAAAATCCTCCCCAATTTTCCTTGCACATTAACAGCTTTCAGCACCTCCTCTTTCCCTGTAGTGAGATTAATAACCTGCCTTTCTGACTCACACTTATGTCCTTCTCTCTCCTCTCCTTAACCTTTCCCATTCCGCTTCAACTCCCGGCCATACAGAGAATGAACAGCCTTCTCTCGTCTGGTTTGACAGAGGAAAGTTTTATTTGACTTTTGAAGGTAAGTAGTGCATAGCATATTGGCTTGGGCCTTTCAACATCCTTCTTCTTATATTTTAATAGAAGCCCATTGGCTTCTTCCAAATAAAGAAACCAACTCTACTTTTCAGTATAGTTAATGCTATGGCTACTTAGTGGAAATGGTGGGCTCAATCAAAATCATTTTTAAATTGAGTTATTGCTACAATATCCATTCGATTGTTTTAATTATTTTCATATAAAGGTAAAAAGAGGATATTTATACAGTAAATATTAAAAAAAAACAACCTCAGTTACTAATCATCAAGGAACTTGACTCTGTCAACCAAGGCTTCTGATATGCTTTGCAAGCAAGTTTGCATTTTATAGTCATTACATTATATATACATAAATATGTTTGTACTTCTACTTGTAGAATTTGCCATCATACTGAAAATCTACCAAATAATTAATAAAATATTATATTATACTAATTAATTGCTTGAATTGTACATTAGCATTTTTAGAAAGTAAAAATGATTTTTTAGGGTAAACTAACATTGTTCAGTTTATAAAAATTATGAATGACCCGTTTATACCTTAGCATTCTCCAATGACACTCATCATATTAAACTATGTGTGACTTTTTTCCAGCTTTGCTATTAATGAGATTTACATCTTACCTTATAATGAGTGTTTCATTCCATGAACCTATTTCTTGTTTTAGCTGGAACAAGAATCTAACTTGTTTTAATCTAATCTATGACGTTTTGTACTTATATATTCACGGTATCTGTGGGATTTTATAATCAAGTGTACACATTTTATAGACAAGTGTACACAGGTTAGATCCAGAGTTCAACCATGATCCAGAATTTTGATCATGGTATCTGATACTGGTGGGTCTTCAGTCTTTTTTTTTAATTTTATTTTGCATCTCCATAAAATCCTCTCTAGAGCATTGGAGCTTCTCTTAGGTGGCATTGAAGAAGGGAGCCTGAAGGGAAACTAGCAAAATTACCTTCCCTTGACTATCTGCGGAGGTTCTGTTGGAGCCAATTGAAGCCATGGAGCCATGAACCTTTAGGATCAAGCCAATTAATTCTTGCAGAGGAATGTCACTTTGGTGACAAGTCTTGTAATTGCTCTGTGCTTTCTTTTTAAAAAAATTGAATTAATATAATATATATTGACATGGAAGAAAAACAACTCGTGGCATAAGAGGAACTAAACGTAACATTGAGCCATTCCATATACGTGCCACATCTAAATTGCCCTTTGTGATGCACTTAATAAGAAAAATAATGCAGTTTGGTGGCTTTAGGAATCAATCATTTCTTTTTCATCTATGTGCTGCATACAGCATGTGTGAAAAAGGGATTTCCCTTAGTTAAGAAGCAGCTGCCTAAACCTGCCCTAAGACATCAAGCTAATTTGTAGATAGTTGTTTGTTACTTTCAGGTTTCTGTCTTTCAGGAAAACATTTCAGGGTTTTAGAGGCCTAGGCATAATACAGCTATTCCAATTGCAAATGTCATATCCCTTCTGTGACCAGTAGTTTATATGGTTGGAAACCATTCAGAATGGAGTGATTGTGCTGATCTAGAAAACAGCTATAAAACAGGGATTTTGATTGCATAATGCATGCATTTCTCTCAATCATTCAAACACTGAGTCAATCTGCACCGATATCCTTGCTTCCAAACATATTGTTCCCTATCTAACCTTAAATTGCTCACATCCTCATTTTCTTTTAGCAGATGTTCAAGGCTGAAGCCTTCAAGATAGGTGCAGAGGCAGTGTTCCAGGTGTTCTTGTTCCAGCAGATCTTAATATGAAAATGTGTACCTGTCCATGCACGTGCGTGGTTGATCTTGTGTTTCAACCTTTTGCAAATGAGAGTACTGTATTTCCAAGTATCCATAATTGCTGTCTCATTTACCTTCCATTACATTTAACAATGCAAGCTGGTGGTGGTTGCAGGCATTCTCAGATACTCATCAAACATATTTTTACTATTGGGCCTGGGGCTAAACTTTTTAATAGGAATTTGCAATGCATATACTAGCATTAAAAAATACTGTATCACTATATTCCTCCTTTTTCCCTGTGCTCATCAGCATTTTCTTTCTAAGATCCCTATTGTATTTTCAAAACAATAGCACCACATACACATAACTTTCAGTAAATAGATTAGTTATTTGGGGACAGTTAGAAGAAGAAGTTCAAGAATGCGCTGCAGCAAAATGGAATGAATGTGCAATCTCTGATAGAATGAGCAGGATAATTTTATGTTTTCAATTAATTTTGTAGAATAAATGGCTGAGTAATCATCTATAATCAAGAAAGAGAACCAAACAATTTGACAAATGAGGAGTCTTTTCATTCCCTTCCACCAGAGTTTCACGACTTTGGCAACTTTAAGACGTGTGGGCTTCAGCTCCCAGAATTCCCCAGCCAGCATGTAGTTCACAGATTTTCAAGTTGCCAAGATTGAGAAACAGTGCATTACACCAGGGCTTTTCAACCAGTGGTACGGGTACCACCTGTGGTACATTGGCACCTGGCAGGTGGTACGCGACCATCCTAAAAAAGTGGTAGCGGGGGAAGGGAATGAGCTGAACCGGTGGCAGCACTGCACAATACTGAGCGAGAGATGGCTGGAGCTGCAGAGCTGTCAGGGCTCAGCGGAAGCGCCAGGATCAGCGCCAGGCTCCAGCTGGAGCTTGGTGCTGATCCTGGCGCTTTTGAGCCCAGAAGAAGTGCTGATCAGCTGGAATGTTGCAGCATCTCCAGGGTCTTGTGATTTACATTCAGATGCTTGACAACTGATTCATATTTATGACAGTCACAGTGTCCCAGGGTCATGTGAAGTGACCAAAACCTGCTGCAACCACCCAGCACAGGGGGGATAAAAACCAAACACCCCCCACCCCACCCCCGCTGCCAATCCTCAACAGAAATGCTCACAACAATTAAAACCTTGGATAGGAGGAAGAGCGCCGCCGGGCAGGCAGGCATCTTGCTCGGCTGTGGCTTGGGGGGCACTTTTTTCAGTGCCATTGTAACTTCGAACAGTCACTAAGTGAACCGTTGTAAGTCGAGGACTATCTGTACTTCACTTTTTCCTTTTTTGGCGGGGGGTCATCAAGTTTTTGACACCTTGCTAGGCGACTGGTGGTACTCAGATGTTGCCGTATCCTAAAAGTGGTACAATGGGTGAAAAGCTTGAAAAGCCCTGCATTACACTATTGCAGCCTCTTTTTTTGAACCGGGATTCCTCTCTGGCTCCACAATCACTGGTGCAGATTGTACTGTAGATCAACAAAACATCCAGCATCTGTTATTTCCTGTGGCAATGTTTCTGTACTATGCCAAACTGCGTCTCCCCAACAAAGAAACAAATATTTGAGATAGTTATTAAAAAAAGAGAGCAACATTTTATAATTAAGCATGGTAGATAAATCTCTAATAAATGAGTCATATTCCATTATACTAATTAAATAAGCACTAAATATATAAAATGTGTGATTTCAGATGCAGCATGGGAATTATTTTCAGATTGTTTTCTGATGCTTAAATTAGTTCGTTTGAAATACAACAAACAATAAATCAGCAACTGACATTTCAAATTGAATGATATAATTAAAAATATAAAACACATTCTAAAAAAAATATATTGGGATTCATTAAATTAATACAAAAGATTGAATGCTAACCAAAGAAAGAGCTTTTCTAAAAATCTTTATAGCCCAATTTCAATATAAATAAATTCTTTCTGCAGTATATTGCTCCCAAGTTGAAAAAGTATACATGCTTATTGGCAGCCAGTGTTGCTGTGCTCCAAAGCACTCTCTGCTGTTCATTATAAGGAGGCAGCAGCACATTATATACAGTAAATTACAGCTTATAAATGACATTGTCTTGTGTACGATGCACTGCCTGGATCAAAGTGAGCAATACAAGCAATACATGTGTAGAGTCATACTGTAATTGATGATTGTCATAGAATTGATGAGAATCAGACTTCAACATTTGGAGGTTCCCATTCTGCCCATTTCAGAAGTAGTTTGAAGATTTGTTAATGTTCAATCGCTAAGTCATGTCCGACTCTTTTCAACCCCAAGGACTATACCATGCCAGCCCCCCTGTCCTCCACTATCTCCCAGAATTTGCCCAAATTTATGTTCATTGCATCAATGGCACTATCCAACCATCTCATCCTCTTCTCCAGGGGTCCCCAACCTATGGTCTGCGGCCGGGGATCGGGCTGCAAGCTCTTGGCCAGCGGGCTGTGGAAATGGCTGGCTGGTGCGTGCACCTGTGGCCGTGCATTCCCCCCACTTGTAGTAGCACCTGTGGCCCCATTTGCACATGCACATGGGCGTGAACAGGGATGCTAGCATGAGGCGGGTGTTGTTCTGAACCAGCCTTCTACCGGCCTTGCAATAAGGCAAACCCCTGTTCAAACAGTAGAGACTGGAGAGCGTCTAAGGCTGGAAAGCGTCTGCCAAGATTTATTACTCAAATAACAGAACAAGAAACAAAAACACTGGAACTTTAATCCTCAAATGGAAGGGTTGCTTTCAGCAACCAGCCCTTCCCCAAACACTCCTTTTATTTAGAGTTCAGGGCGTGGCCTCCCTGTGCCTCCTCCCGAGGAGTCCCACAGCCTTTCTCTGTTTGTTCCTGCTCGACTGCCTCCTGCGTCGGGCGTCCTTGAACAGGGCCAGCTGTGGGTCATCATCCTCCGCACTATCGGGCTCACGCAGCTGAGAAGAGGGCCCCGGCTGGGGGCTCTGCGAAGCCTCCAAGCCATCATCAGCCAGTTCGTCTTCCACACACTCCTCCTCCCCCTCATCTGAGTCATCCGAGACATCTGAGCCGGCTGCCGGACCCACAGGCTGGCCCTGAGTCACAACAGATGTCTGCAGCCCATTTGCACATGCGCTGCTAGCCCAGGTGGTTTGTGTTGCCCATTTGCACATGCGCATACAGGCTGCTAGTCGCCATGGGAGTGCATGGCCATTCGTGCATGTGCATGGCACCAGCACATGCCACATGTGCCAATGGGGCTGCTAGTGCGGCACCAGTGTGCATGGCCCCGTGAAGCTGCTCTCCTTCCCTCCGGTCCTCAAGTCCGGAAAGGTTGGAGACCTCTGCTCTTCTCCTTCAGTCTTCAATCTTTCTCAACATCAGGGGCTTTTCCAATGAGCCCTCTCTTCTCATTTGGTAGCCAGAGTATTTGAGCTTCGGCTTCAGCATCTGTCCTTCCAAAGGACAGTCAGGGTTAATTTCCTTTAGGATTGACTGATTTGACCTCCTTGTAGTCCAAGAGACTCTCAACAGTCTTCTCCAACACCACAATTTGAAAACATCAATTCTATGGCACTCAGCCATATATTACTCGGGGAAAACCATAGCTTTGACTATACGGACCTTAGTTAAAGGTTACAGAATAATTTAAGGAAGAACGGTAGCTTAATGTTTTAGCTCTTATTTCTGTTCCAGTAGTCTCAGATTCAGTGCCTGAGTGAATTTAGGGTTAATAGACATTTAGCTATTTTTGGCTCCAAAATCTTTGGGAATTACACACATTTTTCTGTAGAATCTATACATTGTGGTCAGTACTATGCTTGATTTAACCAATGATCTGACTCTGCATATACTTTTCCTAGATTTCTAACAAGACTCCCATTAATTAAATAGTAACTGATAAAGATGTTTTGTCTTTTACAAGAGCAAGGAAGCTTGAAACACTCTATTGTGTTCTGAATACATGTATCCACAATTGTCATAAGTCTGGAAATAAGACAGGATCCATAGATGTTTTAGAGAAATAATTAGGTTCTAGCCTGTCTCTAAGGAGACAGACATATCACATAGATACTAAATGGAAACCAAGCTGCTTGCAAATCCATATGTCAGATCCAGTGAAGCTAGGGTGCCACTCCCACTAATCATACTTTGTGCCTTGTTCTCTCTAAAATCAGTGACCTGCTAGCAAAATCCCCCATTAGCTTTTTCTCTCCGCAATGTTCTTCCTGATTCCACATTGCCGTTATGTAACAGTATAAAATAATTGGTAAATGAATCATTTTTATTTTCCCCCTCTTTCTCATCTTCTGTATCATGACTGTTATATTACAAACTTATAGTATCCACTATAAATCACTTCGAGTGTTTTAATAGAAAGACAGGTGTAAATATATTGACTGCCATCTTCTTACCTGAAATGTATAACTTACATGAATGGATTTTAAGTAGGTTTCCATGAAGTGAAAATGCCTTTCAGATGCTGTGTTGTTGATCCCTGGTAAATCTGGCTCTCACCAGAACCAGAACCAGAACCAGATCCAGAACCAGAGGCACATACACGTTTTACCCTAACAGTAACGTACAACCATATCCTAAGTGCCTCTGCAAAGCAATTTTATAGAAAGTAGCTGTTGAGTTGAAATCAGGAACACATACATACCCACCGGAAGAGTTTTGGAAAATAGAACTATCAACACTGTACAAAAGCAGGATTAAAAATTTGAGAATAATGTCTATTACCTGTATATGGCATGTGTAAATGGGGTTGTTTGAGCCAAGAGCTGTGTGTGTAGTTAATGACTCATGAGCTATTCTAAGTACTTTTTATGACTTGAATTCAGTAATAGTATTTAACAAATTGAAATTTAATCAACACAAAAGAGAGGTATTTTTGTTTAGGTAGACTCCGAAATTTCTTTGGGATAGGTAGTATTCCCCCCCCCCCCAAAGAAAATCAGAATTTCAATCTGGAAGTACTTCTAGACTGAGCTTTGTACTTGAATGTTAACAAATAAGTGCTTAAGCTTGTATTTCAATTCTGTCTGTTCTGGAAAAAAATTATGGCCTGGCTATAATATAAAGCATCTGCACTAGTTTATTGCTTTTGAATATTTTTTGAATTTATTATTCTCAAAAATAGAAGTTAATTTTAAAAACACTTGAATAATCAAAGACTCTTGCTGTTAAATAAATTACATATGTTATATTTATAGTATGAATCTATGAGTAGAGAATAGAAGCATGTAAATTCAAAAGTTCTTTCATATAAGAATTAAGTAACATTTGATATATAAGCATTTGTTAAATTTAATTTTGAAGCAAAATTATGAGCCATTATTCAACTGTTTTAATGCTGTTTTCCACTGCCCTGAAATTCTTTATACCAACTGTTTGTGGTAAATTTGCAAAAGAAAAACTCAAGAAAGTCAATCACATGATAACAATGGGTTTAATAATGTATCGCATATTTGTCAGGCAGGAGGCACCAAATAATCCTAGCTTTTTTATTTCTGGGGTGTATTTTGGCATCTAAAATTCTCAACTTACCTGCGGGCATATATAGTAGCTGCACATCTATTTAGAAACTGGATCTAAGTGATCAAGAGCTACAAAGTTTCTAACATACAGTATATGTTCCAACCAAAATAATTACATTATTTGAGTTTGGGGAAGTTAGATGAAAGAAAAAAGGCAAACCCCCCCCCATACTTTCTATTCATTCTTTATACTGTATATGAGAGGATTTGTTCAGGTTGCATTATATTCTATAACAGGGGTCTTCAAGTTTGGCCCTTTTATGACTTGTGGACTTCAACTCCCAGAATTCCTGAGCCAGCGTGCCTGGCTGAGGAATTCTGGGAGTTGAAGTCCACAAGTCATAAAAGGGCCACATTTGTAGATCCCTGTTCTATAATTATCAAAGGACACGAGAATTTCTGGAAAAGAGAAGTAAAAAAAAGTCAGAAATATTATTCTCAAAATTCTTTTATATAGGGTGAATTGAAAATTAATTGCAAATATTTGTTTTTGGATGCAAGGAAAAAACTCTTCTTTTGCACCACCTTTGTGGACACTAATCCATTATCAATCTTTTTTATTTATTTTTTTATTTAAAGAGTTTTAAAGTTTTACAATACATTTTAAACATAAACATAACATACATTATCCAGTACATTTAAAACATAGCCCCAATTCCCCTCCCTCCCCGTCCCCCCCGACTTCCCAGAGCTGAATACAGGGTATTGCCTTTAACAAACTTAAACTAAAATATGCTAAATAACTATAATTAAACTCTAAATCCTATCACACTTTAACTCCCTTAAACATAACTAAATAATAACACATCTTATAATTCTAATAATTAATCCATTATCAATCTTGACTCTGTTGTCCCAAATAAATAGGAGTCACACCTTTAGACTAAGGATCAGCATAAGATGTTTTGATCTTCTGTTGAATTCAGTACAATACAGACCCATATTCCAACCATTGAAACCAATAGACTACCTTGTTTTTCGCTCCAGAATGCCAGAATAGATAAGGAACAGTTTGTGTTCACTAGTACACAATGCCCAAACTGCAAAATAATAATGTCAATTAGTTGATTTTTAAAAAACTGTTTCAAAACATCTTAAAAATCCATTAAAAGATAAAATTGATTAAATCAGTAATCAGGAAAACGCTCTCACTTTTTCAACAGAGGGAATGTTTCAGTTTGTTAAATTAATCCCGAACACAGTATATAGGCAAGTATATAGGCACACAAACAACAAAAAGTAATTTATTTAACAAATATATTTTCAGTTACAATTTAACTAGAAGTTTTAACAGCTTAACAGGAGCAAGCAATCTCTCCCTGAAAAGAACAAACAGAAATAGCCAAGTCAATTAAATTATACTGTGTTGTGGCTTTTTTTCTCTTTTCAAAGAATTATTAAAAGTAATTTTGCACTCAGTGCCCCAATGCAAAATTACCTTTAATAATCATTTGTATTAATAAATAGAAAATTTTAAATAGTACTAATATTTAATAGTATTAGTATTAACACTTTTAGTGTTAATAATACAATGTGTTGGTATTAATAAATAGTAACTGTAACTATATTAGCTACATTAATAAATAGAAATTATAGATATGGCCAGATAGTGAACAAGAAAAGAAGCAAATCCACTAACTTAGAAGTGAGTCAGCAAAAGTTGAAAAACATATGTTAGCACAGCACAGGGGGGAAAAAGAGCAGAATTATTTATCATCCATGCCAAAGTAACATAGAATGAATAGTCTTGAAACTCGACTAGCTTCAAAAACCTGCACACAATAAACACATCCTAAGTCCCATTAAATCAGCACAAGACAGAAACTTTGCTGTTTTAAATGCGCTCTGAAACAGAACATTAACAAAACAAAAGCACACACACAGAATGCAACCACACATACCCAGTGCTTTTTTTGTAAAAGAAAAAGGTGCCAGAACTCACACATGTCATACAACCTGCCTTGCCTACCCTACAAGGTTCCATCCAAAAAAGCTGCCGGAACTGCGTTCTGAGCGTTCTATGAGAAAAAAAGCCCTGCACATACCACACAAACACATCAACCAACATTAGGCAAAGTTATTTCAACAACTTTAGTCTCATGTATTAAACTTATTAATGCAAGCCTATGCACATATACCTTTGCATTATCTGTCTGCAGTATTAAATATAGCACAGGCATTGTACATCTGATCCAGATAAATACTAACTGCTCTGCGCACAGGAAACCTGGATTAGAATGCCACCGTCACCTCTGGAAGCTTCCTTTGAGCCTTTCACTGTCTCTTATCTCCTCTTCTTCAGAGGGTTGTTATTGTTTAGAAAAAACCAAGTTCCTGAAGGGGAAAAAAGGATATCAATTTGACAAATGAATAAATTAAAGTGTCTCCAGGACAATGTTTTTTGGGGAAAAACAGCAATCACTTTCCAGGCATCTGCAAACAACAATTTCTTCTGTCTGTGCATTAAACTGCTGCTTTCCTCTTAACACTCCAATCCCACAGTGTCCCATTCTTCCAATAGTAGCAGTAGTATAACCAACCACTGCTAATAGATTATATAGGCTGGGAACAGACTGGAAAAACAGTAACTTATTACAAGCCAGAAGACAGCAGCAACACTTGGGACAATAAAAGATAATATTTGTAACTCAGAGTTGAACTGTGGGGTCCTTGGTGCTCTCTGAGCTTGGTTGTTTTCTTGCAGATGTCTCATTACCAAACCAGGTAACTTCATCAGTGCTAGAAGGGTTTGCCTTCTTCTGATATACTAAAGTATTATAATATGCAACGTTTATGGTACATAAAAAGAGAACATACCTCACTGCCTTCTAGCACTGGTGATGTTACCTTGTTTGGTACGAAACATCTGCAAAAAAACAACCAAGCTCAGAGAGCACTAAGGACCAATAGAATAGAATAGAGCTGGAAGAGACATTGGAGGTCTTCTAGTCCAGCCCTCTGCTCAATCAGGAGAGCATATCATTTCAGACAAGTGACTGTCTAGTTTCTTCTTAAAAACCTCCAGTGATGGAGCACCCGCAATTTCTGAAGGCAAGCTGTTCCACTGGTTAATCTTCCTCACTGTTAGGAAGTTTCTCCTTAATTCCAGGTTGCTTCTCTCTTTGGTCAGTTTCCAACCATTGTTTCTTGTCCTGCCCTCTGGTGCTTTGAGAATATTTGTGACAGCCCCTCAAATACTGGAATGCTGCTATCATGACACCCCTGTTCCTTCTTTTCTTTAGACTACCCAAACCCAATTCCTGTAGCCATTCTTTATATATTTTAGTCTCCAGGCCTTTGATCATTTTAGTTGCTCTTCTCTGAGCTTTTTCCAAAGTCTCGAAATCTTTTTTGTAGTATGGTGACCAAAATTGGTTGCAGTATTCCAGGTGTGGTCTTACTAGGGTTTTATAAAGCAGTTCTAATATTTGCATGATCTTGATTCAATGCCTCTGTTTATACAGCCCAGGATTGTATTAGCTTTTTTGGCGGCGGCTGCTGGCTCATATTCAAGTGATCATGCACTGGGACCTCAACGTCCCTCTCACAGTTACTGTTTTTGAGCCAGGTCTAGTCTAATTTGTACTTATACATTTCATTTTTCTTGCCTAAATGTAAAACTTTGCTTTTCTCCACATTAAAAGTCATTTTGTTGGATAAGGCCCATCGTTCAAGTTTGTCAATATCTTTTTGGATTCTGAGGTGTTGGATATTCTTGCCAGTTTAGTGTCATCTGCAAATTTGATAAGTTTCCCATCTATTCTCTCCTCTAAGTCATTGATGAAGATATTGAAGAGTAGTGGGCCTAAGATGGAGTCTTGTGGTACCCCACTGCTTATTTCTCTCCATGTGGATATAGTACTATTGAGGACTACTCACTGAGCACGGTTTGTCAGCTAGCTACAAATCCATCAGGTGGTGATGTTGTCTATCCCACCTTTTTCTAGCTTACTAAGCAGCACATTGTTGTCTACTTTGTCAAATGCCTTACTGAAATCTAAGTATACTATATCCACAGCATTTCACTAATCTACTAATATAGTCTACTAATATAATATAATATCAAAGAATGAAATAAGATTGGTTTGACATGATCTGTTTTTAACAAATCTGTGCTGGCTACTAGTTCTAACTTTGTTTGCTTCTAGTTATTCGCAGATCTGTTTTTTTATTATCTTTTTCAGGATCTTCCCAGGTATTGATTGGTCTGTAGTTTCCTGGGTCTGTTTTTTTCCCCTTTCTTGAAGACCCTACACTTGGAACAGTCAGAACATTTAAAATCACTGCCCCCCCCCCCAATAACCAAGGTTTTGTTCCAAAGCCATGCTTTATTTCAGGCTCAGAGTATTGAAATGTTAAGACATTTTGAAGTTACAGTCTAGTGTACCATCTCCCTAATAACTGAATAAAAAATAGCATAATGAGTACTGCTACTAAATTGTGCATCATTGCTTAATTTAGAATTTGCAGGATGGATACAAAGAACAAGCACACCAAGGGAGATGTCCGAATGGCAACAAACTCTGAAGGAGTTTATTAATAAATTGTCCACAAATATACTTACAGTGCCAGGGGTCCTTCCTTGATCTGCTGCAGTGAGGCTGAGTTCTGAGGATGTCTCTGAAATTCAATTCATGAGGACATTTTTTTGCAGGATTCGACTGTCCTCTAAATGCACATGATTAACAAGAAGGAAATTAATGTTTTTATTTATATCCATCAAAGAGGAAGGCATTACACATAGGCACACAATAGAGGTGTTACATGGAAAGAAATGTTTGTCTAGCATGCTTGCCGCTCTGAGCCATGAGACACTCAGGAAGCAAAAAACATCAAACGGGTCAGCCATAGGACAATGATAAATAAGAAAAGAGGAAATATTTGTTTTAATTACAAATGAGATTGGGAGGATAAGAATGTTTTTCCTGCCTTAGGAAGACTTCCTTCATACTTTTGGAGATAATTATCTTGGTTTTATCAGCAAAATTGAAGTTCTTATAAATCCAGTCACCTCTACAACCATATGCAGCTAAAGATGGATTTTTCCCCCCCAAGATTGTTAGGATTAAAACGAAGAATTCAGTTGGCCATTTTATGATATTTTGCAAGCAGGCGGGTGCATTCCGATTAAAATGCAAGAGTGACAATAAAACAGTGTGAATTATTGAGAAAAAAGCTGCTCTCTGCAGCATTTGGATTATTATTATTTCTCTTGCTAGCTTCCTTAATTTTGAAATATATAACCTACAGTCCACTGCCTATTAAATTATGTCAACACCAATGCTTCATAGCTGTTTGGGAGAATCAGGAACAAATCTATTTTTTGTGAATTCATGCTAATTAAGCAAAGAATAATATTTAGACAGTAATATTTATCCTGAAAAATAAATGCACTGAAATGAATGGCAATTTTGCGTGCATTTATTCTGGAAAATGAAGCTTTTCTCTTTTGAGACATATCTGTGCATCTGGATGTGAAGAGTGACACAGACTAGAAATTGACTTACATAATAGATGTATTCATATGACGTTACTCATGATTTCTGCCCAGAAATATATTCAGAACATTTTTATCTTATGAAAAAAGGCCTGATTTTATTTGCAAGTAGCTTATTCAACAAGGTGTTTACATACAAATGTTGACACATTGACACAATGCTGGTTTTCAGGTGAGTATTGCATTAAATACATGTTATTTAGAATTGTTTGCCTGCATATGCAGCAAGAAAAAAAAACTTAAAACAGACCTGAATGGTTTCAGATGTATTGCTGTATTTTGACAATAATGAAGGTAATTAAAATACCAACAATCTATAGAAATACAATCAATAATACCCAAAGAGTGTTCAACTAATACAAACTTACTACAATTCTTAATGTTTCTTATTTTTAGTCAAAAATAGAATTTAAAAAACCCTCAGAAAACTGAATATAGATTAGAAGACCATTTATTAATAAATGAGTTTATTCAAAACTATAAAGACTATCTGTAGGAAATTAAATGAAAAGGTGTAATTCCTTGTGTGATTCAAATTCATGGAAGCAAAGGAATACCATTCACTGAAATTTTGTAGCTTTATTCCAACATGTCTACAATGCAGCTGAAAGACTTTTAAAAAGGTGTGTGTGCGTAGGAGGGAGCCATCGCAGTGCAATAGACACAGAAGGAAAAAGAAATAAGGATATGGTTCAACCAGCCAATGCAAATTATGGTCACTTGAAAATTTTAAGGATAGAACAAAGGTATTTTGCAAAAATGGGGATCACATGGTTGCCAGAAGACTTTATGGGACTTCATTTCCTTTATAAGCCATCAATGAGTCAACTTGAAGAAAACCCGGGGGGGGGGGAGTGGAAGGATGTAATAGTCTTACAGGAAGAAACTTGGTTCTGGGGGGAGAGGGAAGCATACAAAATGCTGTAGCCAAATAGTGCTGGGGATATGTTAGATTGGAATGAAATGTGATAGACTAATCACTTGGAAATGCTTAAGATTGCTTAGAATAGAAATAGTATCTTTGAAGCAGAACTTCAAAACATAGGCAGGGCATATATGTGTGATGGGCTGAGAGTTGGTGGAGGATGATATTTGTTCAAGAAGCAGTGGGTGGCCCATAGTTGTGATGGGACCTGGGCAAATTCTGAATCAGAGATTTTTTACTTTAGGCTTAATCCTCGTTGTTGCACAGTTGTTCCATTCACTTGCATGACAAAAATACAAATCAGTACAGTATTATTATTATTATCTGTTCACAACAATGTCAAGTCAGAGTTGACAGTCCTTTAGCTGGTGTTGGTCTTCATACACATCAAGTTCAAGAATCTAGGATGTCGTAATGCATCGGTGTAGTATATAGGTGAATCCAAGTACTGTGGCCTTTTGTAATTGACAAATGGAAATTTTGTTAATGGACAGATTTTCTAAGTATTGGCCAAGATTTTTTTCATATGGTACCCAATATGCCAATAAGAACCGGGATCACCATAGCTGATTTATGCCATAATCTTTCAATTTCGATTTTCAGAGCTTATTACTTTGTGT
This sequence comes from Vipera berus, assembly GCF_964194415.1. Lineage (NCBI taxonomy): Eukaryota > Metazoa > Chordata > Lepidosauria > Squamata > Viperidae > Vipera > Vipera berus. The sequence continues at coordinate 70,873,998 of NC_138204.1, forward strand.
TCTTCAATTCTTTGTCTTACAGTATATTCTACTATCCTCTGTTATTGCCACATCAATTTATCCACACTTTTTTCTTTCAACCAGAGTTATATCTGATGTATTGTAAGCTAAGACTGTACTTGAAAATCCCTGCTCATTGTCAACTTCTTTTTCAACTTAAAGTTCCCACCAATTTTTCATTACCGGTATATTATAATTTTTAGATGTCCCAATGAGTCAGTTTTGGCAACTGTATTATGTCATTGACTATAACCAGCTTGTGCCATCTTGCATGAGCTGAATATATGATCTACTATTTCATTTGCTTCTTTGCACAATCTGCATTTTTAATCATTCAGTTTTTCAGTTCTAGCCTTGATTGCATTAGTTCTAATAGCTTGCTCTTGCACAGCCAAAATGGACCCTTCGGTTTCTTTTTTTAATGTTCCAATTATAAGCTATTGCAGATTTTATCTTCATCTACTTTCCCCTTAATCTTTTAGGCAGAAATTGACCATGTAATGCATTTCCTTACCAGCATTTTGTTCAGGATTTTATTACACTATTTTGATATTCACTTTTTGTTCCCTGTACATTTAGTAACTTCCAGTGTTTAATTTGCCTCAGTGCTTGTTCTTACGTACAAACTTTTGTTCTATGATAGTTTGGATGATGGTGATGATGATGACAATGACGATGATGATATATACAACAAAAAAGATCTTTAGACTAGGTCTTTTTAAATGATTTGCATTCTAAGAGTTTGGGAAGAATAATTATTACTATTACTGTATTGTTAAAAGGGAACAAATAAGTTATTTTAAATTATTTCTTGATTTATGTTTATATGTATGTATGTAACTTTATTTATTTTAGAAGAATATCTAGAAAAATGTATTTACATTTTCCCTCTGATGGGGCATACAAATTGTAGGCAGGTAAGATGAAGGGCTTTCATTAAATTAGATATTTACAAACTGAGGAGTAGTAAAAAGTTACATGCATAATCCTCAAGGACAATCTGTGAGAAGGTGTGGAATAAGGTTTTGACTCAGCATGCCAAAAAATACCTATTTTGTGGGAACCTAGAACTCAGAAAACAGAATTTCCTAGAGAGGGATGGATAGAAGCGCTACAATGCTGCTTATCAATGTATTTAGAGAAGTAAATGACTGGGGTTTGCTTTAGTAAATGTTTTTTTAAAGAACATTATTTAAAGTAAATAAATATTTTGATCTGAGGACCGGTCCTTAAAACAGCCGATCTTCATTTATGGCTTTTGGCTTTCTTTGGCCATTGACAATGAGCAAATACATTACAATGAGTATCCAATATTTTTTTTAAGTATGCCTTGTCTGGTTAAGGCAAATCATTTTCAAAAGCACACGCTTGGAATATTCTTACTGACATAAGGTGCATACAAGTCACCAGATAGCTACCATTTATACAGTGACCACTTGAATTTACGGCTGCACTGAATCAATGGTAGCTATAGCAATCCTTGAAGTTAGAGCCACTGCAGCGTCTCTGCAATATGTGTGATTAAAATTTGGGTGCTTGGCAGCACCACTCACCTGTCTCTTCCCCCCCCCCCAGTCTGTTCCCTGCACTCCACCACCACCTATCCCTACTACTTCATACCCAGCAGCTTTTTTCTCCTGGTGCTGCTGAGGCAGGTCTGGCCAAAGCAGCTACTGCCGCTCCCTGACAAGGCCTCCTTGAAGCCTTGTGAAGGCCTCACAAAGGGCCTATGGCAGGGGTAGGCAACCTTGGCTCTTTTATAACTCGTGGACTTCAACACCCAGAATTCCTGCGTCAACTGACGCAGGAATTCTGGGAGTTGAAGTCCACGAGTCATAAAAGAGCCAAGGTTGTCTACCCCTGGCCTATGCAGAATGAGCAATCATACTTTATTCTTATAGGCATTCCCACAGACTTTCCTTTTTCCCCCCTTTTTTCCTTTTTTTTTTCTTGTTGAAATCTAAGGGATTTTTACACTTTTTAAAATTTGTTAATTAATTAAATACTGGGTTGAATCGTGAAGCTTTCTGAAATACTAAATGTGGTCTCTGCCTGCACAGAAAACACCTGCTCACAACTCGATAATATATTCAAGTCTGTTTCATTGCCATGCCAGTTTAATTGAACCCAGTCTAGAGAAAGCCTCCTCCTCCTCTAGTTTTAGTTCAAAGGTTAAAGTAAACAAAAACAGCTTTTTGCTGATCATATGTGTTATGTACTGAGGTTTGGTGAAACACCTATTCACTTGTATACTGAGAACTGTCAGTTCTCCAGCACTAGTACTGAGCTCTAACAGTTCAGGTGGGAACCAAAATAGCGGGAATAGTGGGTTCAATCTGATTGGTTGTATGATGGTATATAAAGAGTGCATGTACACCCTAAACCCCTCAGTACAGTTATGGTTATCAATAAAGGTGCTGTTACTCTGTACTCACATGCCTGGCATCTTTCCTGCTCATTCGAACCCGAAACACAACAATATGCAAGGATTTAAGATCCATAATAGGCTCTGAAAATAAATCTATACTTTTTCTGTCTGATTTGGTTTCTGCATCTGACCCTTATCCCCATGTACTCTTTGAAAGTTAAAATATATGTACCCTGCCAGAAGGAGCATGCTATTACTTAAGTATTAAAAATGATATTTGTACAGTTCTGTTAATGGAATGCTCACCTTTTGTCATTTGTAATTGTAATATCCAAAAAACCCACTATTTTTTCCCTTGCAATCGTTGATATCCTGGGAAGGGGAAGGGATCATTTGATCTTCAGTTTCTCACTATTCTAAATCAAATATAATAGAAAAATAATATGGATTATATCTGCATATACTGGCTACTAAGAAAATATGCAGTATCTATCTAGTGCTTCATTTATTTTATCTAAACTTTAGCTGCCAACAATTGCTTATAGTTTAGACACTATTACTATAAAGTTGCAAATTATGTATAATGCTTCTGATACATGTTCTTTTAGTATAATCCATACTTTAATCAGCCTTTTCCAAACCTGAAACCCTCCAGATATGCTAGGACTTCAGTTTCTAGACTTCTAGTTGACAATTGAATTATACCAGACAAGTAGGCAGTGGTGGGATTCAGCCAGTTCGCACCAGTTCAGCAGAACCGGTAGCTAATTTTTTGTTGCCCAGGGCCAAAACGGGCTTCCGGAAGCGGCATCCACATAGAAAACCACTTATTTACATATTTGAATCCCACCACTGCATGTAGGCACCTATGAGCTCTTTATGTCCCTCAACCTATTTCAGAGGTTCATAAAACAAAAATCTAACTGCACATCTCAAAGTTATTTCCACTGGAATATATTCTCCTTTTTTCAGAAAGCTCATATATTGAGTTTAGCCTTTAAACTGTTATTCTCCAGCCATTCTCCCATGTTTATGAACATCATAATCCTAGTCTTCTTTGGCTAATCATATTGAGCAACCAGCACACATTTATCCTTTAGGTTTTCTCTTGTTGACTTCCTCTTTTTTCCTTCATTTACATTGTCCTTTAAGCAACATTTGAGTACTTGCTATTATCAGTAGATTATTATGATCTTAAATTCAACTATCACTAGACTGCCATTATATAGATTCTCAAATGATTGGCCCAAATGGTCATGTTCTACTGTACAACCATGCAAAAAAAAAGCTGTTTTAATTTCAAGCAAACATTCCTCTTGTTTTGATGTTGTCTGAATTATATTGCTTTATTTGTTATATTGCTTAAAGAAATTTATAAATATTGTATATATTTGTAGACTGCTTTGGTGATAAAAACAAGTTTGCTTTTAGAGGTTCTTGCCAAACAACCATTCATTTAGTGACTGTTCATAGTTGCAACAGTGCTAAAAAATGTGGCTTACAATCAGACTTTGTACTTGTCACAGCATTCCCGCAGTTATGTGATTGTAATTTAGGCACCTGGGAATTGTTGCATATTTATGAAAGTCACAGCATCCTACAGTCGCATTTAAGATCTTCTCAACTGGCTTCTAACAAGTAAAGTCTGTGGGAAAGCCAGCAGGGAAAACCACAAGTGGTAGCCATGTGATGCCTTATATACATATGTATGTATACAGCATGTCTATATGTGTGTTATGTATATGTACACTTTTGAGAGCAGGCAACAGAATTTCATTTTTAATTTATGCCAGTATGCCCACAGTAAAAAAAATGTCAATAAAGGTTATCTATCTATCTATCTATCTATCTATCTATCTATCTATCTATCTATCTATCTATCTATCTTAATGATTTTACTGCTTAACAATGAATTTTCTGCTCCCTAGTATGGTTGTTAGTCAAGGACTACCTGTACAGTATTTTTCAAAGCCACCTCTATCTTTGTTTTAACATTGATCTGAAAGAAGTAAAAAAGTTTTAGTGAGAAAAAGAATGTCTGGCTTTCATTGGTTGCAGGCTCTTCCAGAGGACCCAGCCCCTTAACAATGGGTGCACAAGATACCCTCCCTGTAGCTGCAGCTTTCACTGAAACTGTTAATGCGTACTTCAAAGGAGCTGATCCTAACAAGTAAGCGTTGTACCCTTTCTTCTCTTCCTCTTCCCATTTAGTTGGCAATTCAGGATTGGATTTATACTACCCATTTCCTCTTGAATACCATTTGTTCGCAATATAGCAACAAATCTAGAGAAAATATTTCCTTTCATCAGACACATATGTTGGGGAATAATTGTGGAATGGCAATGGGACACAATTTTTTTTTTAAAAAAATGACAGTCCTTTAAATTATAGTTTCCAGGATTTAATTATATTCTTCTTAATGATACCCATTTTGTTAGACTTCTTAATATACCCCTTAATGACCAGTGATTAATGTGCCATTTAATTCTTCAAATATGCCTTAATATCTAGGGATGACAAATTAGGAACTAATGTACTTCCTCATGGTGATAATGAGCCGTAATGGAGATTTTCTCTTACCCTCGCCCCCCCCCCCCCGCAATGCTATCGTCTCCGGGAAACTTTCTGGAGCAAATTTCCAATGGGAAGGAGCAGGAAATAGAAGGGGAGACCAAGTCCCATGTTTCTCCTTCTATCTTCTGCCCTCAGAAGTACACTTAGTAAAATTCTATTCTATACAACTCCAGATTCAACCCAGAGATAAGTTTCCTTAATTTTGTACCACAATTTCAGAATCACTAAAACCAGCACAAATACATCCCAAGGCTAATTCAGGCCATATAATCTTTCATCTTTAGGACATATATCAGTTCTGTTCATGCAAAGATAGATATCATATAATTCAGAGGAACATAATAAATCAAAGAGTGTAGCTTTATGCATTTTTCCTAGCCACTGATCTTGCTTTCTAAAAATTGCTTTCTAAAACATTTTATTGTAATCATTTTTTAAAAATATGAAAATTGTGGGTATAACTTAGTTTGTAATTCTGACACATTTGAAGAACTTGCATTCTTTTTAATAGCATCGCAAATTCTTGAACACCATTTTTCATGTTTCCAAATGAGTGTATGATAGATTAATTCTATATGAATGCCTGAAGCGGGAGTAGAATATTCTGAAAATAAGAAACCAGACTATACATACGTATGTTTTGATTCAAAACTAGTTAGCTGTGCATAACTTGCTCTTTTTTCTCTGCTTGCCATTCTTTTGATTCTGAAGATGTATAGTAAAGATTACCGGAGAAATGGTGCTGTCATTTCCTGCGGGAATTACTAGACATTTTGCCAATAACCCTGCTCCAGCTGTTCTAACATTTCGTGTGACAAATTACAACAGATTGGAACATGTTTTGCCAAATCCTCAACTTCTTTGCTGGTAAATGTCATGATAATAAGGTGTTTTTTTACGGGAAATAGTAATTTTTGCAACTTTTGCCTAAGTCATGTTTATGGCTTATGTTGTTGATTTATTAATTGATTTTTAAATTGCACTGAAACTTTTTTTTCTGCTGTTCTTTGAAAAAGCTCCCAAACCAAACTGGCCCTGGTGTAATACTTAGGTTAGGTAAAAATCTAGTTTTTATAAAGCATGAACATGATTTCAAAACTCAGAAGAAAACCATCTCTTAATCCAAGAGATTGTGACATAGGTCCAGGGGTGGGATTCAGCCAGTTCGCACCACTTCAGCGGAACTGGTAGCTAATTTTTTGTTGCACAGGCCCAGAATGGACTTCCAGAAGTGGCATCTACACAGAGAACCGGTTGTTCACATATTTGAATCCCACCGCTGCATAAGTCCATAGGTGGTCTTTACTCCACTAGATCACACATTGTTAAGTTTATTTCCCCTAGCCTAAAGAGAAATTGTGCAGCTGGAATTAACTATGATTTTAATACAAAACTGACAAATATTTTATATTAATGAAAATGGCATTTGTAACCTCCTGTTTTAAATTAATGCAGTGACAGCACTCATGCTGATGCCAACACAAAGGAGTTCTGGGTAAACATGCCAAATTTGATGACTCATTTGAAGAAAGTGTCTGAACAGAAACCACAAGCAACATACTATAATGTGGATATGCTTAAGTACCAGGTATGAGGTCCTTTCTGATCTTGCAAAGTCTATAATCATAGTTTAATCATAAACCCATCAGATGTTCATTATGAAACATTTTTCTCACAATGTTTTCCTCTCTGTGTCTGATGGCTCATACAGATACTAAATGTTCTTTCTATCTTACAAGGTATCAACACAGGGTATTCAATCTACCCCACTGAATCTTGCAGTGAACTGGCGGTGTGAACCTACAAGCACAGATCTACGCATAGACTACAAGTATAATATAGAGGCAATGACTACACCAGTAGCTTTAAACAATGTGCAATTCCTTGTTCCTATTGATGGTGGAGTGACAAAACTACAAGCTGTGCTTCCACCTGCCATTTGGTATGAACCAGAGGTGTTCCTTAAATTCTTTCTTATTCCATCAGTGTACTTTTTTGGTAACTGAAGTTGAGTAAAACCTTTGGAGAGCCTGAAATAGCCTTGGCAAGCTATAGTCAATAAGAGCCATATGCTTATTAAAACTTTGTCACAACTTTGTCTATATAAGTATTTAGCATTTCAAGTATGATGAGAAAGAGCAAACGGCACTCAGAAGAAGCCATCTCTGTTTCTTTTGGGGGGTTATTTTTGTGTTTAAGATATTTCTGGTATTCTTATTTGTTTTTGTTTTTACAATTGGAAATGGCCAAGAGTCACTAGAAGTTGTATCGCATATACATTACATAAATTATTAATAAGGGCCTCAGACTTTGTGGAAGTGCAGTACCTCTCTCCAGTTTATTAGGGCAGCCATAGGCTTCTTCACAAATGTGTGTGGTGGGGAAATTGTCATGACTTCAGTTGAGTCAACTCCTTAAGGCAATTTTTAAACAGCCACTTCTTTCTTTTAGATTTGTGCAGAAGCCTCAAAGAAGACATGGTTGATTTAATGCAGTATTTTTCAAAGTAGTCTCAGGACCCCCTAGGAGTCCCCCCCAAGCCTCTCAAGGGCCTTCAATATCAAAGTTATTTGCCAGCCAATGTTGAAACATAATACAATATTAAAAATTCCATCAAACAATCATGAGAAAGGCAGTAATTGCATCGATTTTAATTTCTAGTTCAGTAAAAATATCAATAAATATAACACCTACAAACAAAAGCTCTTTTTAAGATTCTCCATAATTTGTAAATTTTGTCCCTGCTTTAGTTTATAGCTAGTAGTAACAGTGATGAGTCTTCTTTCAATGCCTCAACAAGGGAAAAACACATTGCCACAGGGGTCCCCAACATCCCAGTCCGTGGACCAGTATCGGGCCACGGCATGCCAGCAACCGATCCACACACAAAACCACACCCCCTCTGGTCCGCAGAAGAACCTTTCTCCACAGAACCGGTCCCAGTGCCCAAAAGGTTGCATTAGCAGACAGATTGCGGAGAGGGATTGTCAGAGTTGGAACAGAAAGGATTTTACCTATCTATCCATCTCTTTGCTTTTAGATTTCCCTTGGCAAATCTCACTGTACTCTTAATTGTAGGAACAGGTCTATTTTTGCTATGGTACTGTTTGTATCATGATTCAGATAGAAACATATATATCATTGATTCAGATATATGTACAGAATGCAAATGGGTAGGGAACTTCCTCAATTCTTAACTCAAAATTTTAGCATTAAACTTAAAATACAGGAAATATGTTGTATACAAGTGTAACATAATCATTTTAGAGCAGCGTCATCCCCCCCCCACCTTTTTGGTCACCAGGGACCGGTTCCACGGAGAGAGGCTTTTCTGTGGACCGGAGGGGGCGTAGGTTTTATGTGCTGCCTGCATCTGCAGATGGGGCTTTGCTTATTTGGGTGGACTGGTTTCTAGCATGCTGCGGACCAGTGCCGGTCCACAGACCGGGGATTGGAGACCCCTGTTTTAGAGCATGGCACAGTAAAGATTTCAAATTCAAAATGCTTTAAGTTTCAAATTAGTACTTCTGACCATTTTGGAAGTGCAGCATTTTAAAATAAAAAACAACTCTATTTTGAGTCTGAAACAAGACCATTTTAAGAAAAAAATACTTCCAGACTAGAACTTTCAACTTGAAAAAAGCTGCCTAGAGTAGCCCCCACAGAAAGATAGGTGGCAAATAAAGTTAAGAAATAAAAACACATCTCACATTCAAAACGATTTGCATAACCCTACTCTGTCCCCTTATTCAACAAAAAAATAACTGAAGGTGTGACATAAACAGAATTGAGTTAGATGGGCGATCGTTAATTTGCTTACTGTATATTCTAGAATGGAATATAGTTTTGCTAGAAATGTTCTTCAGTGTTCTCTATCTTGAGCATTTTTTTCATATTTTAGGAATACTGAACAACAAAGGATATTGTGGAGAATTCCTGATATTTCTCAAAAATCTGAAAATGGAGGTAACCATACTAGTTTATATTCCTAGTAAAACTTTCTTCCCTTTCACCATTCTTTGATCAATCACCCATATCTTTTCAAGGTTGAATTACATATTCAACTAGAAATAGACTGGAATAGAAAGCATATAAAATATATGATGCATATAAATAATACAAACAATGTTGTTATATAATTCAATTATCTTTGTAACACCAAATTAACATTATTGTGAATGTTAAAGGAAAATGGAGCCCTAACTGAACAAGCCAATATTATGTGAGTACCTAAATAGATACACAAATTTTTTTTCATTGAATTACACTTATCTTAACAGGAGATATATTTAATATTTTTGAACCACGGACTGATTCCATGATACCAAACACTTTGTCTTGTTCCAAAGTTTTCAAACATAGCTAAATTTACCACAACAGTAACTTCTTTGTTTGTAAACTTTAATACATTGTTAGATGTAATTAAAACACCTTGTAATAGTTATACTAATACAGGAGTTTTAGTTTCATCCAGTGCCTCTGGGACAAATTGTGAATTCCAACAAATACAGTAGGTTGATTGAAAGGTCTCCAAACTTGGCCTTCTGGCTGGGGGTATTCCTGGATTGAAGTCTACAAGTCTTAAAATTGCTAAGTTTGGAGATCCTAGGTTAATTAAATACCTTGCCATTTTGCAATTTAGCGTAGTTTAAATTCCTCAACTAGTGGCTCAAATGGCTTAAAACCTAATTTGCAATAAACTAATTTAAAGCTTGAATACTTTAACTTATCCATGCCTTTAAAAAAGTTTATTTTCAAAGTTATCTCAGGGCATACGTTGTCATGTGAAAAGACTAGGATGCAGTCCAAACCTTATGTTACACCAGTATTTTGCTAATGGGCTTTCTATAGTCTAGGCACAAGACTGCATTGTTTTCTATATTAATGTACTTTGATGAATTTTCTATCTGAAGGGGTGGGTTCCTTGCTTGCACGATTCCAGTTATCTGATGGACCAAGTAAACCTTCACCCCTGGTTGTGCAGTTCACTAGCGAAGGGAGCACTCTGTCCAGCTGTGATATTGAGCTTGTTGGAGCTGGGTATCGTTTTTCACTTATCAAAAAGAGATTTGCAGCAGGTAAGGAAAAGCTAAATTCTATTTTCCTACAGTAATATTAATGATAATTATAAGCCTATCTCAGATTCTTGGGAAAGATTCGATAGGAAAAATGCCAAATTCAGTCTAAACATCTGACTGTGTAACCAACAATAATAATTAATAATGGAAATGTGTATCAACAAAAATAATTGGATTATTATATGTGATAAGTATGGTTTCAGTGCCATTTGCACCTAGTCATCCAGGTGTTAGAAGGTGCCTGGTCATATTTACCAAGAATTTCAAACTCCACTGAACTGTACATGTGCAGGCAAAAAAATACAACTTCTGTTTCTTGGTTATTTTTCCATATGTCTGCTCCTGCACTTTATCTCAGTCTGTTAAGTAGATGAAGAAGACAGCTAAAGATTGAAGAACATGATAGCGTTTAAAGTTGGTTGATTATATGTTTCAACCACAGTCAGTAGTTTAATATATTGACTTTATATAATTTGCTGAATCAGGAAGCAGACCAATGTTCTCCACTGTAGTTCCAGTTGTATATGAACTAGAACTTTGTCAACTTCAGCACATAGGAAGGATACCATGTGGAGAAATTATTTACGTCACATCTTGACAATTTTTATTTAAGAGATTTATGAGTGCTAAAAATGTACCTTTTTTTACAGTCTTTTTTGCTTGATATGTATCCCCCTCCCTACCCTGCAGTGGATATATATGATCTGTTTTTCTAGTTTTTGATTCTTTCTTTTCTAAAGCGTAAGATGTCCAGAAACATCTGGAGTTGTATAGCCTCCAATAAATAAATAAATGCATCTATACTTCTTCCTCTCGCATCACAAAATTGTACAATGAAGTTCATGTTTCATAATGGTGTCATCAACTTATTTAGGTCTCACTTTGATTCTCATAATTTAACTGGTACTATATTTAGTTGATAACAGTGAGTTTATAAAAATAAATCTAGGCATTACAAATGTCATTAACTTTCCTTTTTACATGCCTTTAATTATTTTTACAGGAAAGTACCTGGCAGATAACTAACCGAAGTATATGCAAGTATGTTGAAAATCCATATAGCTGAGGACTGTGTGGTTGGATGGCTTTTATATGCTGTTGAGGGGAAACTAACTGAATCCTGAATTCAGGACATTTCTGTTGAAAGCATCAGCAATTCAACATTTCTCTCTCAGAAAATGCCATGTTGATCAGTCCTACAGTATTTACTTCTAGATGTAATATTGTTCATGTTTTAAATTGTAATTATTGTATTTGTAAATTGTACTCATTCTAGTAAGGCTGTATTTTGGCAGTTAGACACTTGAGTTTTAGCATTTTATCGTTCAAGAAATGGGTGTAATTTAAACTGTGATATATAAATTTAATAGTAGTAATGTTGAATGAGACAAGCTTTGGGAGGCTGATGCATTTTGTTAATGTATACAATTTGAACACAATGCTAGCTGTGAGAAAAGGAGTGCCTCAAAAAGAACGTCAAAATTAGCTCACCTGCAAATTCGTTATTTTTTTCTGTTCATAGCATATATCATACAAACATAGTTACATAAATAAACAGATATGTCTTTTAAGTATTTAATTGGTTTAACTTCAGAACATCTCAGAATAAAATGTTGAGGTGATTATGGGTACAAATGTAGTTTTTCACTTTAAACATTCCCATCATGTCTGAAGTAAGTTTAAAAGGGGGGAGGGAAATTTTTGGATAACTGTTAGAACCTGCGGCTGAGATAAAGCTTGTACTGAGATAGCTGTTGCTTTTTGTTAGTCTAACATGAGTGAACACGAAGATAAAGGAAGAGCACAAAGGTTTAGAAATATTTCTGCTATGCAAGCTTCATGCGGCCTTCCTCATCCTGGTACCTTGCAGATATGCTGAACATCAGCTGCCGTGTGAGCACCAGTTTGGGAAAGCTGGCATAAAACAAGGAAGGAAAGCACAGAAAAGGCAGCAAGGCTCTTCCCACTATTTTCACTAAACATGGTGCAAGGGAAAGCTGACTAACAAATAACGAGTGATGAAGAGAAATCCTGTGGTGGTGGTGGTTTTATTTTTTACCTGAGCAAGCCTCTGATTTCATGGAGCTGCTTGTTTACAGGACAATTTGCATGCCAAAAACTGGCTCTGACCAACATTGTGTTCTTCAGCTAGATTTTAACTTATTTGTAGGGAAACAAGAACTTCAAAGAAAAGTTTGTGTGTGTGTGTTGTGTGTGTCTCATGCACACACATTACACAGATGTCATCCATACATATCAAGATTTGTAGCTTGGCCGATCTGTATTTGAAAGCTAAAAAAGGAAAGAAAGAAGCCATTTGAACAGCACAGAACAGGTGACAAAATAATTGCTGAATTTTTGTTTCTGTTACTTAAATACCAGGATATTCTACTTCAAAAAGAGTTCAAGTTTCTAGTCAGTGTTAAATTTCTTAGGGTCTGAAAAAAGCAAAAGATTTGATTCTCCATTGCTAACATACTAGATGTGTACAAATGTTGCACATCTATCTAATTAAATGGTAGCTGAATTGTAGCTGAATCCAGTACGGATAAGGAATACTATATGAGAAGTCATTGTAAAGAGGTGCAGAGTATCTATTCTGCTATTTTCTGTGCTTACGACTAGTATTTTTATAAACTGTGGTCTAACTAGGTTGGCATCCAACTGTCTCACTTGCATGTGAAAATAACTGTGCTTGACAAGCAGCTATGTCTGCATTAAAACAAGCAGACAAAATTAAAGGCTCTATCTGGACATGAATATATTTGTTTATCATCAAGTATGAAAAATATATATCTTGCAGTGATAGAAACTAAAATTCCACATCCATCAACTACCTTGTTTTGTTAGTTCCTTTTGGTATGAGTCTTGTATTTGAAAACTATAGAGTTAATTTTATGGTAAATATACAATCCAAAATAATGTGTCCCCCGCTTAAGCTTCACTGGCTTCTCTATCTCACTGATAAATATGATAAAAATTGATTTTTGCTAGAGCTCCTCATGGCTTGAAATGGAAAAGTTATCTTTGTGTTTATACTTTGCATCAGTGCTTTTTTGGTAAAAGAAAAAGGTGCCGGAACTCACACATGTCATACAACCCGCCTTGCCTACCCTACAAGGTTCCATCCAAAAAAGGTGCTGGAACTCCGTTCTGAGCGTTCTATGAGAAAAAAAGCCCTGCTTTGCATTCATATAAATTTTACCATGTTTGCTCTTTCCTGTGAAATTGGGCTATTACCAGCATTTGTTACTCAGTATCGCAAAAGCTCAACAAAGGGAAGCACATTTCTGCTTGCTTAATGAATAGAGAATTTTTCCAGTCTGGAATTGTTTTGCTTTTGTTTCACAATGCATACCAGTTACCAGGTAATTGGGTCTCTATTGGCCATTTCAGATATCTGTGCATTTCCTAATTAGTGCCAACAGAAATTTCATGTATTCTGATTTGAACTAAAAACTAAAAACCATTTACTTGTAAGTAGTTTTGCAAATGTGGAAAACCCTTTCCCTTCATTTTTCAAAACTATAACATTAAAGCTAATAAAGGAGACTGAAAATCTTTAAACTCTTCATTGATAAATATGAAATGAAAAATCAGTTTAAATTAAAATAATTTGCTGTGTTTGAAAGATAAAGATTAGCTCAGAAAGATTACATGGATTCAAAAAAAGTTATTAGAAACAACATTACAGATATTTTTTTTGCAATGAACTGGAATATAGGCCTTAGATTGCATCTAAAATAATAGCATCCAGCAAAAAAATAAAATATCATTGTTTTAACAATTTAGTCACCAGAGATACATTTACTGGCATTTCTTTTGAAGGTCTTGATTTACTCCTGAAAATAGAAAAATACTTATTGAATCTTTAGCCAATTACACAATTCTGTTTTTTTTACCAGATTTAATACCAAAAAAACCCTCTTACCTGAGCTTGATTTATATACCGGTTTAATCTCAAATAACTACAGTCTTTTTTGTTGTTGATTCCTGCTTCCTTAGTACAATTAAAATTATTAATTAGGATTACTAAAAATGTGAATAATGTAATGTAAGGCGGGTTCTTTTTTAAAATTCTGCTTGCAGTTTGTTTCTGAGCTTATTTACCAAAAATAAACCTTAAAGTAGAAATTTAGCTTAGCTCAGCCTTCCCCAACTTGGGGCTGTTCAAAGGTCCATTCCACAGAATTCCTAACCAGCATGGTTTGTAGCTAAACTGCCAAGGCATCCTGAAAGTAGCTATTGTATGTATCAGCCTTTAATGTCTGGGAAATAAATTATTAAGCAGAGAAAAAGACACAGTTAAAAGTTTGTTATAAAATCATTATTCCTTAGTAACAATATAACATTGGACAAAAACATTGCTCTTGCTCTGGGATACTACTTGTTCGTTAAAAGCATCCTTCTCCTAGTTTTAAGTGAGCAAAGCTAGGGATTAAATGGGAACATTTTACTCCTGACGCTCATTAATCTAGCCATGACTACAGGATATTATTCTAACATAAAGTCTTACTCAGATCTATACAACTAGGAAGGACTTTGTAAAACATTTTAACCCAAATCAGGTTATAATTACAGTTTTGTATCCACCTTGATATTTCATAGCTAGAAACAAAATAAAAAAATAGCTGTAAGTGAGAATTAACAGGGTAAGTATACAGATATATGAATTCTGTGCTGCAGCTGGATGAATCTTCTTTATAAAAAGCATATTCAAGAAATCCTGCTTCATAAAAGAAAAGAAAATCAAACATTTAGCATGCCTTTTAAGCAAGCTACAATGAGAAGCAATTGCCTGTATGGTGTGCAAGGCTTGTCAAATGGATTGTGTCATCATTATAGCTGTAAGCAGAGCCATATTCCTATGCACACTTATTCAGAAGAAAGTCTTATAGCATCTGTGATGAGACTGTCTGCAAATATCCATAGGATCAGGCTCAGGATTGCTATGTATAGAGGAAATTATTATTTAAAAATATTTCTATACAAAATAGATATTTTGTTTCTTTGAAAAGCCAAGCCATTTAAAAATATATTATGCTCTTTTCAAGGACTTCAATCAAATCAAGAAAAAGTAAAATTGGTTTTAAGCCCATTTAGAAAATGAATATCATTTATACTGGTTAGGTAGGTAGGTTTGGTGGACTTATATTTTTTATTATGAATTTAAGAAAGCAATTAGAATATAAAAGGTCTTTGTTCTTCCTCCATATTGTTGTTTTGAATGTTTGTTCCACTTAGTTACACCATCTGCCAGTTTTGCACTGAGACTGCTTAGCAAAACTTATTGGTCATGATAGGACAAGAGGTGTTATTTTTCATCTAGCTTGTTGCAGAGCCTGATACTGATTGGGGCTGAGAAGAAATGACTGGCCCAATGATCACCCCAGTTAGCTTTGGTGCCTAAGGATCAACTAGAACAGACATGTCAAACACAAGGCCCGGGGGGCGGATCCGGCCCGCGAAGTGGTTTCATGTGGCCCGTGAAGCCATCCTGGAAACAGTGAGGGAATGGCCCCCTCTGCCTTGGCCCTGGCCCAGAGACCCTCCTTCTGCCAGAGACCCTCAGATCTGTCCCACTCCTGCCCGGGCCCCCATAGGCACCCTTGATGCGGACGATGTAGAGCTGGCCACGCCCACCCAGTAGGCCATACGCACTCTAGCCACGCCCACCCAGTAGGCCACGCCCACCCAGGCCATGCCCACTCGGCCCCCTGAGGGCAACCGCAATGCTGATGTGGCCCTCAATGAAATTGAGTTTGACACCCCTGAACTAGAACCTGGATCTCTGTGATTCTAGTTCAGCACCCTAACCATTATAGGTAGTCCTTGACCACAATTGGGACCCGGATTTCTTTTGCTAAGTAAGGTGATTATTAAGTTAATTGTGCCTGATTTTTACAATCTTCTTTGCATAGTCGCTAAGTGAACCACTGCAATAGTTTAGCAAATCACATAATTGATGAGTGAATCCATTTTCCTCCATTGATTTTGCTTGGCCGAAGCTGTGTGGGAAGGTCACGAATGACAATTACATGACCGAGGAGACTGCAACTATTGTAAATACATGCTGATGGCCATGTGCTCAAATTTTGAGCATGTGACCGTGGGGATGGTGCAATGGTTGTAACTGCAAGGACCAGTCAGGTCACTTTTTTCAGTGCCATTGTAACTTTTAACAGTCACTAAATGAATGGTTGTAAGTCAAGGACTGCCTGTATCCTCTGCTGGCTTGCTTCCTACTTCATGCATCCACATTTTCCTCTATTTTTATTTCTCTGATGTGTTGGAATGTAAGAATGACCTTAGAAAATTGAGGGAGGGGTGTGTGTGTGTGTGTGTGTGTGTGTGTGTGTGTAGAAGCTGCTCTGGGAGCAATCAGAGTAAAGGGGGAGTAATCCACAATTGAGTACGTGGACAGAGAAAGAAAGTTAGAAAAGATCTGTCCTAAGTTATCAGAAAGTAGAAAGTGACTGCAGGAGATTTGTAATATCAGACTTGCAAGATTCTGATAAGGTACCCTTATTCTAAAATAGAATCAATTCATCATGTCATGTTTCCAGTCTCATTTATTTGGGAGGCTGATATTTGATGAAGTGCCTCTCTGTTTGAAAGATTGGTTTTATTTTAAGAAATAATTCAGCCTTTTTTTTCACAGTGCCATGCAGAGTTCTTCCAAGTACTGCTTTTATCAACTACACAACACTCTACATATTTCAGATAGTGTATACTTTAATTGTTCAAGGATGAGACGGTTTCTCCAAGTCATACCATACTAATTTGAAATTATGCTGTAAAGTATGTGTGTCCATATACATATGTACAGTGTGTGTATGTATATATACATATACATATATAAAACCTCAGAAAACATATATATATGTGTGTGTGTGTGTGTATGTGTGTCTGTGTCTGTGTGTATGTGTATGTGTATACACACACATACATACATACACACATGTATACACACACACACACACACACACACAAACAGTGAGAGAGAGAGAGACAGCTTTATTGGTAGCTCTTGAATTACAACTGTAATGGAGCCTGCCCATTATGCTTGTATGCCATCATGATTATAAAGTGGGTTGGTCATGTGACTGACCTGATTTTTCTACCTTTTTTGCAGTGGTCATTAAGCAAATGCCTTGGTTGTTAAGCAGATGCCATGGTTGTTAAGCAAATGCCATGGTCATTAAGTGAACCAATGTTTGCCGTGGGGCCAGTTTTGGCGAAAACTGGGAGCAATTGCCAGTTTTTTGCAAAACTATTGTAAAACACCATCATATGTCTGTGGGACACTGCAAAGGACTATATAGGGAGCCCAGGTGCAGAGTCTTCCAAGTGTGATCATTAGACGATTGCTCATTAGTCAAGGACTACCTGTACTATGCTTTAATATATATATTAAAATACGTTTCAGGTATCAACTTCATGTAGAAAGGGATGTGTGCTTCAATTGTTCCTTTACCTCATGGGGTTTCACAAAATAATAAACTGAGTTTTCTTCTTGATCCTGGTGAGTAGACGATGCTCATGGTGAACCAATCTTGTTCTTGGATATGCACTCTGCCAATAGCTTTAAAATCTTGCATGTCTGGTACCTTCCACGTGTGATTTACTATTATGATTCCTAGGTACAGGGAGGGTATGAGATAGGATCACCCTGTGTCAAGATAGTTCCAGAGAATGGAAATATCTACTCTGTAACATATGAAATAAAATGTACCTACTGTTGAAGGTGTGTGTATGTGTTATATGTGGGTGTAATCCTTCTGCCCGTGTTCCAACCGAGACTTAGGTGAACTACTTTTTGTCATTATGTCAACCATCGCCTCTGGTTTATGAAGAAACCAAATACTGCTCATTTTATTTATCTGTATGAACTATGTATTATCTAACTGATCTGGGCAGAAGACATTTCTTAGATATGACAGAATAAATGCATTAGCTGAGGAATGCATATTTTTAGAACTTTAGTTTGGGGCTGAAGTCTTGAGTCTGCTCAGAAATTTAATTGTATTCTATATTCGTTGTTTTCTTAATTGATAATCCAAAATGTCACATGAAGGGTTAGGAACTGAATTATCATTGAATTTATGAGCGAGACATTTTCCTTTTGTTAGCTACTGGTTATAGAAATGGTACGTCACAGAAGATATTGTTAAACATATTAAATGATTACAAAAATATTGTAAACAATATTTATTTGTTTCCCTTTAAAAAACAGCTGCACTGAATTTGATCAGAAGAATAGACATTCTCATTCTGAAATTGCAGTTCACTCAACTGCCTGAACATATTCAAGAGTTGAGTGCCCAAATTCAAATTATTAAATATATATATTTATTCATTTATTATGCAAGAAGCTGAATGAAACCGGAAACTATTTTGTCCTTAAACCAGAATATTTGTTAGATATATATTTAGTCAAATGAATATAAAGTGTTAATAACAAGTCTCTAATCTTAGTCTTTATACAATTATCAGTTTATGTTGTAAAAATAATTGCATACGTGGTGTTCAATGTGCCACAAATTTGGATTTTTCAAATCCACAGAAACCCCTGATATGTACTTTAATGTTAATGTAATATAATTAACTTGGGTCTTATTAATCTGGTTTTTTGGATGCTTGTTAATCAACCCTACTACTGCTGCTATCTAGAAACTACCAGGAGAGAAAGTCACCTTTTATTTTCACAATACAAATATGTTGATGCTCTTTTATAAAATACTTCCAGCATGACCATTCATGAAAATAACCTCTACTTTAGATTTGATGTGACTTTTGAAATGCCTAGATTATGATATAATGGACTTTTTAAACAAACTGATTACAAAACAGAAATAAATATATTAAATAAAAGTTTAAAGCAGTGGCACATACTTTCTTTGAAGGGAGCTGCAATTAACCTTTGGAAGGCATGCTACAGCTGCTTTCTACAGAATAGTCAAAAGACATGACCAAGAATTAGGCATTGAATTGATCTAAACTTAATTAAATGAAAATAATCATTCATGTGATTATTCCCCCATGTCCTCCTGCTTCATTACAATTCTAATTCTGTGGAAAATGTCAGAAGTATATGGGGACATTCTCAAAGGTTAGGGTTCATCTCATGTTGGATTAGAGAAACAGATCGTTTTAAGGCTGTGCATGCTTCAGAAATGATTCCAAATATGTGCCTTGGATATTGAGCAACTTTGGCATCTTTTGGCTATTCATTAAAGCAGGCAAGTCTTTCTACAAGCTTCCATGTAAGCCTGAAAAAGATATGACTTCCTTCATGAATCAAATAATGAAAGCAGTATAGTTTAGTGTGCCTCTCAAAATGGATGTTTTAATGATAGATTTTTACTTTTTAAAAAATAATTAGAAGTTAATAGCAAAATTTACAAATAGTTAACTTTTTAAAAGAAAGTAAACATAATAATACTGTCTTGGCCATGTTTAAGATCTATTGGGTGTTGAGTCTGTTCAGTATATTGAAATGCAGACGCTGGTTTTTAAACATGCAGTTTGTACCTAATTTTCCTCATTTTAAATTCCTAATTTAAAAATTCAACATTTATGTTATAACGATAGCCAATATGTTTGATTACCTCAAAACCAAACTGTTCAATGGTTGGGTCAAACAATCCAACCATTTTTGCTTCCAAATGTACAATTCTGCTCCTGGCAGATATTGAAAGTCACACACTTTTCTTTAATCAGTAGATGCAAGAGCTAATTCCAATGATGCTAATCATCTTAAACTATTAAGAATTTGTCCCATAGAGTCATTGGAAACACAAATCACTCAGAAGAATTTCTCTTTTTTAAGTGGTAAGAAGGATTTTCTATAGCTGGAGGTGGTACCTTTTAGATTTCAAATGTCAGGGTATTTATTTATTAGATCTATATCCCATCTTTCATTCAGCTCATGACATCATTCCTCCCACTTTTCCTATAACAATCTTAAATATCAGCAACTAAATGAGAGGAGCAAAGCAAGGAATGTGTGTCAGAACAACACAAGGAGCATTGCAATGCAAGCCCTCTTTTCTATGTTCATCACATTGCATACCCCCACCAAAGGTGTAGAGCTTATACTCAGTGCCACTCTCACCATTGTGACCAGTCTGAAATTACCTAATGGATTCTTGTAGCTGAAAGTGGTCTAGAATTTAGGTCTCCCTAGTCCAGGGGTAGGCAACCTCAGCTATGCTGGCTCAGGAATTCTGGGAGTTGAAGTCCATGAGTCATAAAAGAGCCGAGGTTGCCTACCCCTGCCCTAGTCCAATATCACACTGGCATTGATTAAAGTTGGTTGTTAAATGTTTTGTGAGAAATATTTCAGTGCAGACCAAGCAATCTGTGGAAGTCTAAAATCTGCCTTACACACTTTAAGATCTTAAAAAGTGTGTAATTGTGGTTCAGATGAACGTGTACATGAGAACTCTTACTTTCCATCTGTGAGTCTAAAAAAATGCATCTCAGTTGGACATCTCAACACACTAGTCATACTAGTGCATTAGAAGATACGGATTTTTAATGTTTTAATGGCTGATAAACTGTAGGCATGCATGTGGATTAAAGGCTCAGAAAAACTAAATATTATACTTCAGTCATGTTGAACTGTTGTACACCCTATATTAAAAACATTATTTTCTGGCATGCAGTTTAGCATTTGCAAATCCTGGGTTTTACTTCTAAAAGATACAGTATCTGAGTCCTGAAATAGATTACATGGTGTTTTATCAAATATCATACTGTATCATTTTATATTTTAAAAACCTATGTACAAACTGTTTATAGATATTTGTGGACACAAAATACACATGTATATTTTTAAACATTAAAGTTTAAGTCTGGACATCTCAGATTTTGTGTGAAATGAAATACACTATCCTTGTAGTCTAGTTGGCTGTTTACTGCTTATTTTATCCATTGCTGCTAATACAATGGTATCAAAAAAAATGTAAATTGTAAAATAAGTTTGTGGCATCAGAGTTCCTGCAGCAAAGCTTTGAATCAAACCACTGGTAATACGAATATGTTGTATTGGCTTGTTGAAGATAATCATATCAAACCACATATTTTCAATGTTTCTTTTCCTTTTAGATTAGATAACAAATGTCTATTTTTTGTAAATAATGATTTTTATAAATGGATTTTCTTCATAATTTCCCTTAAACATCCATTTCACAAAATCCCAAAATATGCAATTATTTATCGTGCATATTATACAAATAGGGTCCCCATTTCAGAACAAACTTTATGAAATTCTATAAATAAGGAGAACATTAAATAACAATTAAGCTGTAATTTAAACGTGGCTTTCTTTCCCCTTTGAAAATAAATGAGAAATCTAAAAATAACCTTTTGTTTGGGCCTTTTGTTTTGCTTCTTCAAATTCACATTACTTTTAATTAATAGTTCTATTTGTTTAATACTTTCTTGATATTAGCAGTATTGGTGACACTAATAATGACTAATGTAGAATTAGTTTTGAAGGAAATCTGAAACAAATGATGCTCCAAGGAGAATTACAGCTTTGATGCTGGTATTATTCTTCTCCCACTGAAATCTTCAAAAGCACTGGCTCTTAAACATGCTTTTTATTTGAGGGAGAATCATTTCAGAATAGAAAATTCATATCAGGCCTGAGGCTGCCTTCTCCTTCTGGTATGGGAAGCACTCACAGATCCTGGTTCTGACAGCATCAATTCAGCAGGTAATTCTATTATGCTAGAACTATCAAAGGAGCTTTCTGCTATGGTAAGGTACTCCTACCTCAATAGGTAGATACACTCCATTCTTCCAAGGTAGTTTTTCACCTTTCCAATCCAGTAGCCCTGGAATTTCCAAATGGTCCCAATCCAATGCTAACCAGTTTCTGACTTTACTTAGTTTTTCAGATCAGCCAGTGTGAGATGCTACCATTTGCCAAGGCATCACATCAGCTGGGATGGCAATGGTAATGATGTTATCCATTCAACCATGTCCAATTTTTGGTGATTCTCCGGACCAGCTATTTTCACATTTTCTAATCTTGAATGAACCTTTCAGTTTTTTATACTCTGGCTGCTATTGGCTTTTATGATATTTAGCCACCATGTTGTTTTGTGGTCTCATTTCCATTTATCACTGATCATTCCAAGCGTAACTGCTTTTCTAGTAAGTTTGATCAGCATATTGTTTTGTATTCCATTCTAGGTCTTTTATGTTGTCGTATTTATTTATTTATTTTATTTATTTAGATTTATATACCGCCCTTTCCCGAAGGACTCAGGGCGGTTTACAGGATATTTAAAAGAAAATCAATACAAAAGTTAAAACAAATTAAAAATGATTAAATGAAACCCTGAGAGAAAATAAAAAACCCAGTTAAAATTAAAATTAAAAATTCTCAGCCTGGGCCAGAGAGCTCGAAGAGCCAGGTCTTCAGGTCCCGGCGGAATGAACGGAGGTCAGGGGCAGTCCTAAGCTCCGCGGGCAGCTGGTTCCAAAGGGCAGGCGCGCCCACTGAGAAGGCCCTACCCCTGGGTGTTACCCGCCGGTAATCTTTAACCGGCGGCACCCTGAGAAGACCCTCCCTGTGGGAGCGCACTGGACGAAGGGAGCTTGATGCTGGCATGTGCACCCAATTTTAATTATGTTCCCTTTAGTTCATTTACTACACCAGAATCAGCCTTAACAATGACCATAAAATGTATCTATGATATAATTATTAATAGAAGAATGTCCCAGACATTTAGATCAGAAAGGGGTAATTAGGACAATAGCAAATGTCCCCGTAAAACAGACAGTACAAAAGAGCCTGGGCTGTGGTTTCTATAGCATCCACGTCATATAGGGAAAATGTTAAGTTTCATGATGGGTTTTCCTATATGGCCCTCACTATATTATGATATAAATATTAAGCTGGTAGGAGCTAAAATGTGATTATTTACAAATATGTTATAAAATAAATTTTAACATTGCATGCTGCCTGGAGTCACTATTGGGCAGCTATATAAATTTGCTTAATAAATAATAAATGATGTGAGAGAAAGCAGCAATTTCTGATTGGTCCTCTAGTTGTAAAATCCTTTGCCTTAATAGTGATCTAGTTTGATTTAGCCCTAAAATTAAGATAGCATAAATAAAACTGAAGCCAGTACACATCCCTGTCTCACTCGCCTCCTTACTAATATTTCTGTGGTGACATGTCCTTGGTTATTGCACCTGATCTTCAATCTTGTATTCTTGTGAATTATTATGAGCAGCAAAAGCACTGCAGTGTATTTAAATATACACCACAATTTAGAGCTATGATACTATCTCAAAAGCTGATCTAAATAAATGCCACATAAAGAGATTGTCCAGATTTGTGGGTATACTTTTCTACAACGTGTTGCAGCACCATAGCGTGGTTTAACATTGTTCAACCTGCTCTAAACCATCTATAACAGACTAACAGTATTACTTGAGTTGGAAGGGATCTTGGAGGTCTTCTAGTCCAACCCTCTACTCAAGCAGGAGCTCCTATACCATTTCAGACAAATGACCATCCAATCTCTTCCTAAAAAAACTCCATTGTTGAAGCACCCACAACTTCTGAAGCCAAGCCATTCCACTGAATGATTTTTCTCGCTGTCACTGTCAGGAAATTTCTGCATAGTTCTAAATTGGTCCTCTCCTTGATAAATCTCCATCCATTGCATCTAGTCCTACCTTCAGGAGTTTTGGAGAAAAGTAGACCGCTCTTCTTTGTGGCAACCCCTTCAATATTGGAAGACTGTTATCATATCACCTCTAATCTTTCTCTTTGTTAGACTAGACTAGACGTGACATGCTAACAGTCTTCCAGAACTATCCAAAACTATTGGGGGCAGTTAATGAACATCTTTCTGTTCTAGCCAATAAGTTAATTTATTCTGCAGATGTTTACATATGTTCTGCCAATATGAGTTAATAAACTCATTGAGCAAGTCAGCTGGATCATCTCTTTTGCCCTTCTCTGTTAGTACTGTTACAGCCAAGTTCCCTGCCTTTGATACCAATCTATTATTTTTTTTAATCCTATTTATATCCTGCCCTTCTCCGAAGACTCAGGGCGGCATACAATCTAAGAAGCACAAATCAATGTGCTTAGCAATAGCCTTCATTCTATGTATATGCCTGCTTATTAGGGCTTTCGCCCCCCCCAGCGGCATTATTACAAAGTCAGCTTAATTGCCCCCAACAATCTGGGTCCTCATTTTACCTACTTCGGAAGGATGGAAGGCTGAGTCAACCTTGAGCCTGGTGGGATGCGAACCTGCACTAATTGCAGGCAGCTGGTGTTACTTAAGGAGGCATTAGCCCACTGCTCTGAAAAATGCTCTTAACACTGGGACCCACCATTCCAAATAATTTGTATTACTTTATTACATAATAAGACCTGAGCTGGGGACTTCCCCTAGTTTGAATCCTTTCATTATATTTCTGTCTCCATACAGGAGAACAAGCTGGGTGACTTGGGGTCAGTCACTCCCTCTATGACCTCAGGCTCTTGCAATAAAGCAGTCAGTCAATTCCTGTCACATCCAGTCGATCACCTTTCGGTAGATCTGAAAAAAAGGGGACACCGCCCCCCCCCCCCGCACTTAAGAGAAAACGCTAGGAAGGAATGACCAAAAAATAAAATAAAATAAACGATCTGGATAAAATCAACCAGAGCCTGACTTGACCGGTTTATTTATTAGCCAAACGCTCTTTTAAGTTATATTCCCAAGAAGCCAGGGTTGCCTCGTGGGCCAATAAAATGTTAAACAGCTTGCCTCAGTCCCCCCCCCATTTCCCCCCCCAATCATGGGGAGAACCAAAAGGCTGCCGGCCAAGGAATTCAGAGGGGTGGAGGTCGTGGCTCGGGGAAGCCCGCTGGAAGGCAAGAGGGAGTTGCGCTTTTGGCGTCCCGCTGGTGTTTTCGAAGCCTGACCAGAACCCCAAGCGCAACCCTAACGCTAACCCTGCAGTAATAATAATAATAATAATATAAAGTTGGAAGGGACCTTGGAGGTCATCTAGTCCAACCCCCTGCTCAGGCAGGAAACCCTATACCATTTCAGGCAAATGGCTGTCCAGTCTCTTCTTAAAAACCTCCAGTGTTGGAGCATTCACCACCTCTGGAGGCAGGTTGTTCCACTGGTTAATTGTTCTGTCAGGAAGTTTCTCCTTAGTTCTAGGTTGCTTCTCTCCTTGACTAGTTTCCATCTGTTGCTTCTTGTCCTGCTTTCAGGTGCTTTGGAGAATAGCTTGACTCCCTCTTCTTTGTGGTAGCCCCTGAGATATTGGAACACTGCTATCATGTCACCCCTCACCCTTCTCTTCATTAAACTACACATACCCAATTCCAGCAACCGTTCCCTATATGTTTTAGCCTCCAGCCCCCTAATCATCTTGGTTGCTCTTCTCTGTACCATTTCTAGAGTCTCGACATCTTTTTTACATCGTGGTGACCAAAACTGGATGCAGTATTCCAGGTGTGGCCTTACCAAAGCATTGTAAAGCAAGCGCGCGCGCGCGCGCGCCCGCACGCACAGACACAGACACAGACACAGACACACACACACACACACACACAGACACACAGACACAGACACACACACACACACACACACACACACACACGCTCCTCTGCGCTGCCGCCGCGGGAAGGTTCGGGCAGACTTCCAGCCGCCTTCTTAGCGCGCTGCGCCCACCTAGCCTGGCAGCCGCCGCTTCTTCTTCCTCCTCCTCCTTCCCGCGGGCGCCACAAATGCTAGCCTGTCTTTCTGCCGCCGCGAGTCGCTCCGCTCCCTTTCTGCACGGCCGGCCCTGGAGGCGGGGGCAAGGCTGAAGCCGCCCTTCCCTCTCAGCCGTCCTGGGCCTGGGTTGTCGCCCGGGAAACCAGCAACATCTCCGGCTTCCCAGGGCTGCTGCAGCGAAAGCGGTAAGAACCGCGGCTGCCGTCCTTCGGGTGCCAGCGTCCGGATAGCTGGCAAAATGCACCACGCCGTAAAATGTGGCTTCTCGCTTTGATGGCACTTGAGCGGTCGTTCGGATGTTGGCAGCCCCGAGATAGGGCGGCGCGGTCGGCATCTCGCGACTAGTTGTGGCTGTGGCTTCATTTTTGTGGGAAACCCCAGAATCGGGTTAATTGGGTAAAGCGAGTTTTTGTTGGCACTGGTTTGGGTTCGAGTCAAGTTGGAGAACTGTAAACGTCCCAGATCAGAACAAGGGCAAATGAAAGCACCATGATCTCCTCCAGGCGATCAGCAGAAGTCGGATTCCGCTGGGAGAAAGTGTTTTTGGGGACCCCAGACATAGTGGGGGTACTTCATTCAAAACAGAATGTAACGCTTGAAATAAATTACACGGACCGCTGATTTCATTTCACTGGGCATTAAAATCTCCAAAGTGCACTCCTCCCCCCCAAAAAAGGCAACTGGCCTTTTCTTGGTTGTTGGGGTAATTTTTCCGGTTCTCATCCAAGACCTGAAGAAGCTTCTTGGATGAGAAGCAAAACGTTTCCAAAAGGGGAAAAAATACCCCAAGAAAGTCCAGTTGATTTTTTTTTGGGGGGGGAGAAAAAACCAAAAACCACTTTTGGGACAACCATGACCTGGATGATTGAGAATCTCCATTGGCACTAGGCATTAAACCTACCAGTATGTATGTTAAGAGTTTAGTTTTCTCCAAGTATTCAGTTATTGACTTGAACGGACAAAAATAGAAGGGAAAAACATCAGTAGGGGTATCTGCTCAGAAGAAAGTAGAGTTTGTGGAGCGTGAAGTCAATGTTCCATTTGTGGATTTCTTATAGTATTAAAAGACCCTAGAAAACACACTGAATGTGTGATAGAATGGTAACTGGCTGTGGGTTTTCCCAAGAATGAAGTTGCTATTTTAAGGTAAGTTGTCACTTGTTGGATGTGGATGGTAATAAGTGCAGATTCTGAATCCCTGAATTATACCTGAATTAAAATCTTCTCTGAAGTACTCTTGGATTTTTGTTAGTGCCCTTTTCCTGTCATTTTAATGGCAAACTAGGAAGTTGCAAAACCTTGTTTGTAGTGGTGCTGTGAATCTACTTCTGGAGGTTCTCAGTTCCAGTTTGCAGGTTACAAAAGAGAAATAAACATATTTAAGTGGTCATATAATTGTTCTTCCCAAATTCTTAAAAAGGCTAATGCAATGTACATTTATACTGTCTCTTCAGTTACTTGATTTTGTAAAACGGACATTCATTTCTTTATCAGCTGCCAATATCTTTTCAGCTAAATATTAGGCTTAAAAATGTAATTCCTGTCTAGTAACTATGTCAGAGATCATGAAGGATAAAACCACCCGCATGGCCAAGAACAGAGGCAGCATATCTTCTATGGGGAGCCATGAGATCAGAGCAAAGGATTTCTTTGGAAGAAACAAAGAGTAAGTAGCAGCATTATATTTTCTTATTTTTCATCTTGTTAATTTTTTGGTAGTTCTGTTGGGTTATTTCCTTTGGGCACCATGAGATTAAAACTGTTTTATATTTAGCCATGGAAGTAGCTATTTTTTTAGAAACTGTCCTGTCCTGAGAGCAATATTGAATAGAGATTCTATACTGGCTTCATAGCATTTTGTTCTGCCATAATGGGACATGTACAGAAATCCTGTTCCAGTTGCAGGATGAAATTGGAAAGAAATAACAGGAAGAATCGAAGGGATCAAAATGGCAGTTTTCAGATTAAAAGGTTGTCATGCAAAGAGCAGAGCTATTGTAGAGCAGTGTTCCTCAACCTCAGCAACTTTAATATTTATGGACTTATACTTCCCCAGGTATCAGGGTAATTCTTTAATTACTATATCAAGGCTATACTTAATATGTCTTCCCAAAAATGATTCATACAAAATCAATGGGTCTTAACATACCAAGAATCCCTATTCAGGTAGTTCCTACATTCCTTGATGATACTTCACAGATTGTTGATTTTTTTTATTAATATGGCAATGAATGTAGTTATTTTTGGTTATAATGTTTAGCTCTGTAAGTACTGTGTCATATATGGATGAACCTGGCCACCATGAGGATAGTCTGCGCCCAGCTATTCAGATGGAGAACACATACCAATTAGGTAAGTATAATTTTTATATTAATCATCCAGTCCCCCATGTAAGATATTTAGGACTTACTGGTTAAACAAGTATATTTAATAAAGGTGATGGCGCCTAGCAGTAGGAACATCCTAGATACTTCATAACCAGACACCATTCTTCTGTTTCTAGGCCATCCTGTTTCCTTGTTTCCATTTTTGACATTCTAATCTCCAATCACAAGAATATATCTTACTTGCATATTTTGTCAGTTCCAGACTAAATTTGACTCTCAAACTCATTAATCTCTAAAGCCATTATCTGTCTTGAACATCTTCCTTTATTACTACTACCTGATATATGTGTCTGCTCCTTTTAGATGGGATGAGTACATACATTCATACCTTGAGTGACCACACTGGGAGTATATATTTTTTTAGTATGCACGCATGCATTCTTTGCTCACCCCTCTCAGGAATACCCCTCCTAATATAATGATGCAATATAGCAGGATTGTTGGATCTATAGCCAAGGTTTTCTTTTCATATTAAAATCTTGTAGAATAATGCTATGTACTCTCTCTCTGCTTCTTAGGTCCTAAAAAGTATTTCCCAATCACTGCTGTGAATAATATCTTGAAGGATGTGGTAGTAAGTTATTTACAGGAAGAACAATATGAAGCAGAGTTGTGCAGGCAAATGACTAAAACTATATCTGAGGTACAAAATTATCACTAAAGTAAGAATTAAAATCAATATTGGAATAGAACTTATAGAAACTGTACAGTGCAAATAGAAGGGAGCTTTATTTGAGGGAAATTTCAATTGTTTTTCAGCAACAGAGTTCAACAGTGGGACATTAAGAGTGAAATATAGGATATCTGTAAAAATATTTGATAATTGTGCTAGCCTATGTTAGGACATATTCAAATGAACTTTTCAGCTATGATTTTATATCTCAAGTTACTTTTTGAGAAGCTCTTACTGCTACTTTGCTATTCTTTTGTAAAATAAACAAGAAATTGCAAACAACTTTTCAGGCTATTCAGAATGTACTTTTCTCTATTATATGCCTTCATATATTTCCCATATATTGAATATGATATCACTGCTATGTGAAGAAACAGTTGAAGGTCAAGACTTTGTGGTCCAATTTATAATCTAGGAATTTATAATGTCTATAACATAGGAGTAAGTTGCTCTGACTAACTGAAGGAATCAGCTTTTGTGACTTTCAACCAATGGTACTTTATCCTCTAAATTATTTGGAATCATAAATCCAATTTAATAACACACTGTAATTAGAATGAAATGGTTAAATACTTAAGCAGATTTCTACTGTATTCTAAGGACTTCTAATTCTAATTCTCTAACAATAACTAAGAGTTTAAGCAAGTATATTTTTCTCCTAGGTAATAAAAGCCCGGATAAAAGACCTGATGGTACCAAGATACAAAATTATTGTGATTATATATATTGGACAGCTAGGTAAACAGAGCATGCAGATTGGAAGCAGGTGCCTTTGGGACACTACAAGTGATACTTTTTCTTCATACTCCTTTAAAAATAGATCATTGTTTGCTCTTGCAAATGTCTATGCTCTTTACTCTGAATGATGATGCAAAAAAATGTGAGCTGAAAAACAAACTAGGTCTTATTTTTGAATTACACTTCTATCCACATTTACATAATAAGTTGTATTAATAAACCAATGTGCATGGTTGTTATGTTTGCTAAATAATCTATTAATTATGGAAGAAAAAGTCAATTACTTTTTGAGACACCACTATTGTAATTGCAACTAATGACACAGAACTATTTGGTCCTGAATACATTAGTGCTTAAAAATTTGTGAACCCTTTTGACTTTTCAGTGGTTCTGCATTAATGTAGTTTTGATATCATTTCCCTCAATAAATAAATGAACAAGTATCATGTTCTTGACTCATTAATTTAATTAGGTTCTCTTTAGTGTGGAGAACAGGTCCTATTTTAGGTAATATTTGTGGAGAAATACTGAAAATTCAAAAGGACTCACAAACTTTTAAGCACCGTTGCAGGTTTCCAGGAAAAGAATCAGTATCCCTGATATAATACCTGTGATAAAATAATAGATATGAATATGAGATCCAATTACTTATGTTTACATTCTTGAATAATGCTTGGTATATAACTGTAATAAGCAGAGTTGCTTATTCAGGTAATTAGTTGGAATGGTAAGCTAATCCATTTAAAATATAATTTGGCTTTTCAGAGAAATTGGTATGTGTTAATAGAAAAACATGGGAAACTATATGGTACTGTACACATTAGATAATAGCAGTAGTAATAAAGCTGTTCTTTTTCTTTTTATATTAGATAAGAACATAATTAGTTAAGGACCAGTCCACTTCCTAAGAGGCTGCCTATTGAGCAGCTAAAGTTAAATAGTATAAACATAAAAATATAAATAAATCACTTGTTAAATGTATTGATAAACTGAATAAAGTTTTAAGAAAAGAAATCTAAAGATTAAATTTGAAATAAAAATGTGTAAAAACCATTTACCTTTTGTCTTTTTGTCTTTACATTTTTCCATTAATAAGTACATGACAACTCATTTTAAAAGATTAAGACACACAAGAATAATCCAGATGATAGCATCTGATTTGAAGCTGATTTAAATTTCCAGCATGAAATGTTGGAATCACAGTAAGGCAGTCACAAAACTTTGCAGTTTATGAGTAGAGACATCACAGTCACCATCTGACATCCCTGGGCTAATGGAGGCAACATCCCCCCCCCATTAAAATACATCTCGAATGAGGCTATGAGGTGAGAATAATATGAAATATGTAGTCCATCTGACTGCCAGCTGAAGCTGTTCTGGAGCACTAAGCATTTCTTGAAACCAAATGTTTTCCAACCAAGAATGTTGGTAGGCCTCTCCCTATCTCTGAAAAAAGAAAAAAAAAACTGCAACATTCTTTTTCCTGCACTCCTTCCCCCAAATATATTTTTTTCTTTCCACCAAACATTTATCATCACTATTTGCAAGTTTCCTTGCAAAATCCTCAGAAGCATCTTTATTTTGAGATCAGTCCAGGCAAAAAGGGATTAGAATAATAAACATTGAAATATCTAGGTCAATATTGTCTCTTCTGGCTGTCATTCTAGGTTTTCAGTCAGAATTTGTATTAGCTTTATCAAGGATTAAACCCCGTTTGCAGAACCACTGAGCTCCAGCCATTCATTCAAATTGTTCTTTTAACTCCCCAAGAAAGTGAAACATGTTCAGAGATTTTTTTTAATTTGCAAGCCAGACACTATTTTTATGTATTGACAAGAACTGTTTAGGGAAACCAGTTTACAGAATTGCACATTTTATTTCAAGATTAGGAAACAAAGCAGCTAACTTCAGATGGCCGACACACAAGTATGAAAAAAATGTTTCTAATTTGTGTAACATCCTAAGTAGAATAGCAGCAGCAGAGCTGGGAAATACAAAGTGTAACAGAAAAGATTTGAAAATGCTGTATTCTAGACATAATGCAGCTTCCATGGCAGAATCTTAACATTTTTAGCACAGTGAGCTTATAGAGTTTGCACTGCACCCAATAGTACAACAAATGATTGTAAGCTGCATGACATCCTCATTTCTTTTGTGCACAGACCTCTGTTGCATGCCTCGCAAATCTTTCTCAGGCTCCGTGTTGTACTGGATTAATTCATTGCTTTGGGATTTTGACTTTTCCATATAACTTCCGTTGGCATCTGTTGAATGAGATTAAATGATAAATACGTATGCCTTTGTTGTTCCATTACATAAAAACGAGAGAAGCATATTCAGATTTTATCTTCACAAACCTAAAATCTAAAAATTATTACCAAATAAAAGCTACTAATCTATGTTTTAAATTTTCCTGTGTGCACACAGTCTGTGTTAACATTTAGAAGATCAACCCGGAGGTTTCAGTTAAGAATTTATACTGGAACAACTGCATTGCTTTCAGAAAGCTTTGCTTTCCTAGAAAGTATATTCCAAACTGAAGCTACCGGTAATTTCTTTTCAAAAGAATGAAGAAAATTATTTTTTCTTCCAAATGCTTCTCCAATTAGAATAGGATATATATATATTTCAAAGCTTGCAGAGGTTGAGGCATAGGGACTTGAAAAGGTAATTGCCAGATCTGGTCCATTTAAGAAGTTCCTCTGGTGCCCCTACCAACAAAATAGAACAGGTGGTAACAGAATGAGATTTTTCCCCAGGTATTCTCTGTTCTATAACTCATAATCTTATTACCCTTATAACTCATCTAAAATGTTTCTATTAAACCATAGCATAGTAAAATCAAAATAATGGTAAATTTATTGTAATGACCTATTGCATGCCAAAATTATGAATATTTGGGCAATTTATATGCTCACCTATGAACCCTTCTGAGAAAGGGTCACCAAGTTGTCTTCTCCACCGTGATCCTCCACAAGCAAAGACAACAGCTCTGACAAATTCTCTCCCGCAGAGTTTAAGTGTTGTTGTTTCCGAATGTGTGACCATGACACAGAGGAAAAGCAGCCCTACTAGTACCACCTTCATTTTGTAGGTGAAGCACCTGGTAGCAGTCTGAGCAGGAAAGAAGTAAAGAGCCACTAGAGGTACACCAATTTATATGTATCTGGGCTGTTGGTTGAATGACATGGGAAGAAGTAGTAAAATGTTTTTCTGATAACTTTAAGTGCTTTAGGTTATGTACCTAGGTTGTTCTCAAATAGTTACTGGGCTTTCAGTATATCACTAAATTAGCCAAAATAGCAGCAAGATCAGTGTTCCAGAACATTTATAGTATTCTTCTGCCTTAGATCAATATTATAAATGTGCACTTCATCTCCACATCCCAAAGTTTTGCTTGTGATATTTAACTAAGTGCAAATTATTGTGGCTGCTATATTTCTTAAGTAGTGGATTAACCTAACTAGTAAGTACATTCCATGTTGCTTTGGAACACTTAGCAGAATTACTGGATTCCCTGAGTATTTCCAGTGCTTTAATCATATATGTGCTGGTCCAGCTATATTGATCTTTTGGTTTAAATTTTGCACAGCTTTGAAAACCATCAATGAATAATTTTGGAATGAGATAATTTATGTTTTGATTTGCTTTTCTATATGTTTCTACTGCATTCCAATATAATTGTTTTAAGATAGTATTGGTTTCTGAAATTGTGGATTTAATCTAGCAAGGATGATATAGGACAGACATGTCAAAACAAGGCCCGGGGGCCGGATCCGGCCCGCAACGTGGTTTCATGTGGCCCGCGAAGCCATTCTGGAAACAGTGAGGGAACGGCCCCCACTGCCTTGGCCCTGGCCCAGAGACCCTCCTTCTGCCAGAGACCCTCAAATCTGTCCCACTCCTGCCCAGGCCCCCATAGGCACCCTTGATGCGAATGATGTAGAGCTGGCCACGCCCACCCAGTAGGCCATACGCACTCTAGCCACGCCCACCCAGTAGGCCACGCCCACCCTGGCCATACCCACCCGGCCCCTTGAGGGCAACCACAATGCTGATGTGGCCCTCAATGAAATTGAGTTTGACACCCTTATTATAGGATGTTGTAAAGTTGAAACTCAGAGAAAAAGCCTTTAGTTCATAAAAGTGCCTTGCTTCAGCTTGAGTGTTTAGTTTAGATAAAACTAAAATAACCGTGAACATATTTACAATTGCTGAAATTGTATTAAAATTTGAATTAACTTTTGACAGCACTCATAGATGTCCACAGCTAGCCCTAGTGATATTAAAAATGACATGCACAGATGATATTATAACAGACTCACCATATATAATTGCATCCTGATATCCACACGAAATATGTTTTAATACAAATTTATTAATTTTCTAATATTACATTCACATATTTGAAAAGCAACGTAGTGACTGAGTAGTAGTGATTCAATTATATACAGATATCATTAGTACAGATTTCAGATTGCTACCATAAACATTTCCTCTTTTTCCCTTCATATATACTGTCTATTTGTAAATTAAAAGACAATTTTTATCTTATCAATCACATAGAAGATAGCTTTCTTACATATATCCAAAGTTTTTAGTTTACACGTATTCTAGTTGTTTTAACATACAATTGTTTAGACAATCAATGACCTAATAGATTTTTCAGTTTTAATTTTCACTAACATTTAGATTTAACGTTTAATATTAATCATTCCTAAAAATTTTAATATACTCCCAATTCATCTATCATTATTCCTCACAAAGTCTAATATTCAAAATATACATCCCATCTACTTAACTTCTGACCCTCTATGTCAGGGGTGTCAAACTCAATTTCATTGAGGGCTGCATCAGCATTGCAGTTGCCCTCAGGGGGCCAGGTGGGTATGGCCAGGGTGGGCGTGGCCTACTGGGTGGGCGTGGCCTACTGGGTGGGCGTGGCTAGAGTGCGTATGGCCTATTGGGTGGGCGTGGCCAGCTCTACATCGTTCGCATCAAGGATGCCTATGGGGGCCTGGGCAGGAGTGGGACAGATCTGAGGGTCTCTGGCAGAAGGAGGGTCTCGGCCAGGGCCAAGGCAGTGGGGGCCGTTCCCTCACTGTTGCCAGGATGGCTTCATGGGCCGCATGAAATCACTTCGCGGGCCGGATCTGGCCCCCGGGCCTTGTGTTTGACATGTCTGCTCTATGTCAACAGGTTAAGGATACAATATGATATCCTTCCTTTTTTGCTAGTTTTCAGTTTTTTTAAAGTAATAATCAAAATTTCTTTTTATTTCAGTATTTAATACTTCCTCTCTCTTCCTCTTTGTATCTGCTATCTCTTGCTTAAACTAATAATTTTTGTTTTTAACATTCCATGTAGACCTATTTATTACTTTTAACAATCTTTAGCTTATCTACATTGTTCACCCTTACATGACCTTTATGCACAAATCAATATTCAAATTAGCTATTAGTATTTATACTGCTAAATTTTAGTGACCAATTTTTTTTTCTTTATCTCAGTTCATAACGTCTTGTGTTCAACATGCACATCTTATCTACTTAAGTACATTCTGTTTTATATTTCAATAAGATTGTCGAAACTCCATTCTTCTTGAGTCTTATTCTGGCTTTTTTCCTTTGCCAAATCATCTTCCAAGTCCTTGTTTTTGGGTCATCGAACCAGTCTCCTTGTAATATTATGTATATTAATTGATATTGACAAAACCATCTGGTCGCTATTTTTTTGAGAGGACTTGTAGCTCTAGTGGGTCGTCTCTATATT
This sequence comes from Vipera berus, assembly GCF_964194415.1. Lineage (NCBI taxonomy): Eukaryota > Metazoa > Chordata > Lepidosauria > Squamata > Viperidae > Vipera > Vipera berus. The sequence continues at coordinate 70,909,350 of NC_138204.1, forward strand.
CTTCCATATCGATGTGGTTGTTCTGAATTGTTTATCTTCTCATCCAACTGTTCTTTTTCTAAATCCTCTGGTTCCTTCTGAGTTGTATCAGAAACCTTTTCCTTTTTTCAAGTTGTCGATGTCTTTTCTGAGTTTTCAAATGTCAATATTTGTTGAATAGTAGATTTTTCTGTCATAATATTTGAATGTTTCATTTTTTCTGTTGTATTTTGTATAGATGATTCTTTAGTTGTAGTCAAAGTTTGGGCTTTCATATCTGGACTGTCTTCTTGTTCCTTCACTTCGCCTCTTAGTATTTCATTGGTTGTGGTAATAATTTGGATTAATGTTTTCAACATAGCGAGAGTTTGTTGATCTTCATCCATAAGGAAATTTTGTTCCTGGTCTTCTTCCATATTGGTATTTTAAGCTAAAGGCTTTACACTTAGAAAATCCAAGAGAGATTTTTTTTTTCTAGGTAGGGAACACAAAGCCTTTCCCAGCGGTTGTTTCAAAGTTCTCAGGGTTATGTATCTTATCTATTTCCCTGGGCAGTCAGCCAGGCCCCTTTTAAAGTTTCCCTTTGAATCCCAAAGTTGTCTTAATCTTTTCAGTTTTTCTTTTTTTTTTGTTTCATAAGAAAGAATCCAGATTTCCAAAAGAAGTAGACAACGAAAAATAGGAAATAAAAAATCTTTCAATTCACATGCTTTGAGAAATAAAGTTCCAATTGGGATTCAGTTACTTTTTAAACATTTAAAACGCTCATGGGTATTTAGTCGTCACTTTTTCTGGAGGGAGGGGAAAAGTTCCCCTTCCCTCACTGCAAGGGGGAAAATGCTTAGCAGCTTAAGGAGGTACAGAAAGCAATTAGGGTGTAAAAGAGGTAAATCTCACCCAGTCTCTTCCACGCTGCTTTAAGAGTTGCCTGGTGGAAAATGTGACTTTGGCTGTTCACAGCCTAGGGACGAGCCATAATGGCTGGTCCTTTTGTCCGCCGGTTTGGAGGGAACACCAGGTGTAACGGGAGAGTTGCGGCTCTCCCGCAATCCAGAGAGCACCCCTCCTTGCTGGTCACCTCTTTGGGGTGATTTTCGGCTCTTTTCAGGGGCCCCCAGCGATGTGAAACTGGACGGGGGAGAGAGAGCAAGTCTCCCAGCTGTCCATAATGGCTGCGTGGCAAACCGGAAGCCGCACACAAAATGTTATACACAGACCTTGCATTGGGTCTTCACAATCAATGTTTTGCCACCTGTCTATGCATGTCTGTATCAGTACTAAAATGATCATTTTTGATTGCCTGATCCTTGAAAAGTAAGTTCAGCTTTCTAACTTTTGTCTTTTCCAGGGACTCTATTTTCATCACTAGAAACAAGAGAGACAGCCAGATTGGTCTAGCACTTAAGGCATCAGGTTAGAAATAGGAGACAGTGAGTTCTAGTCCCACCTTAGGCATGAAAGCTGGGTGGGTAGCTTTGGGTCAGTCACTCTCTCTCAGTCCAAACCACTTCACAAAGTTGTTGTTATGGGGAAAATGGGAGGTGGAGGGACTATTAGATATATTTGCTGCTTTGAGTTGTGTATAAAAATAATAAAGGTAGGATATGAAACAAAAGAAATGGACACAAGGCTAACACGGTTGTCAGGCTAGTAGCTCTTAGAACAGCAGGATACCATCCTCGGAGAACTTTTACGGCCCATTTCCAGTCTACGTGGAGTAAATTATGCAAGATGCAATATTGGAGCAGGAACAGCAAAACAATTCCCAAGTACAATGACAGAAATCCCTGGTAAGGCTAACATGAGGAAACACATGTAATCTTCAGTTATGCTATTCTGCAAATATTTTAGAGGATATATACAGCAGCTCACAAAATTGCAGTTCGGAGTGCAAGGCAAGGCACTTTTTGCCCCTTTGGGGAAAAAAAAAGCACCTGAATATTCTGTAAGGAAGCAAGATAGCTCAGAGCACCTTGTATCATTAAGAAAAGTAGCCTATTAGTATGCCAATGTATATTGTCTTCATTTTTCCTTTGACAAATTCTGTTCTGGATTGTTTGATCTCTTGTAATTGTATTTCCTTTCACATTTGGTAGTTTGGGTGTGGAGATTTTTTTAGAATTTGTTATATGGTGCTTTTTTTTAACAGTGTTTTTGGAGATTACAGGTTGGCACATGGTACTCATTTCATGGGCTTCTGCCATTCCAAATCCTTTGGAATGTCTACTACAAGTTAATTTAAGATTAGCTTTGGACTAAGAAGAAAGTAACTTGCTCAAAATCCCTTGAATAGTGGCCTGCCATAAGTATAAGAAGGTTTCTTTCTATTATTTTTATTAGAAAAAATAGCTGAGACTAGTTGCTCTTCTAATTATGCTTTAAAATACATTGTAGCTATAATATAAAGGTATTGATCCCTTACATCACACATATTCTCCAACTTCAAGACACAAGTGTTGATGACTGTTACCTTTGATGTAGAATACCATTAACCTTGATGATACTTTCAGCTTACAAAAGCATTAAAATATTCAGTTCTTTAGTAGAACCAACAAATAAAAACGATCTCTATCTGCTCTTAAAAGAAAGGACACATCCTTTTGTCACTTTTATGGGGATAATGATTAACACACTGTTCACTCTAATGTATGCCATCTTTAGAAACACAACAGGAGACAGTTTGTCACATAATTTCTTCATCAAAATGTGTAAACTGCACTTAAGAGATAGGTGCTAATGCTTCCTAACCAGTTTATAATTTTATCTGTTTAAACATTCAGTTCTTGTTGCCATGCCTGGGAAGCCAATTTGATGATACAACTTAAAATTACAATATTCATTTGTGACGTCTCCCCAGCTTACAAGGCTTAGAATTATTCAATAACTTAGAACTTTTAAATCAGTTAATAATGGAAAAGTGATATTATTATTATTAATTTATTATTAATTTAATTTATATACCGCCCTTCTCCCAGGGGACTCAGGGCGGTGAACAGGGCAATACATAAAAACTAGATACAAAAATTAAAATTATTAAAACATGATTAAACAATGCCCATAAAATTAATACAAATTTAAAATTAAAGTCGTTTATAAAAATCCCACCCCGTCCCATCAGGCCAGGCCAGCTTGTTTAAAGAGATGGGTTTTAAGATCGCGCCGGAAGGAGCGGAGATCGCTCCATATGTCTTACATATGGAGGGGTTGTTCTAGACTGGGCTGCTTACTGCACAGGAGGTTTCCTTTTAATTGAAAGATTATTGCAGACAAGACCAGTTGAAGTTCTGTGTTGGAGAAGGGGAAGGAGAAGTTGTTCAGCAATAGCTCCTTCCCTTTCCAGTGCCCTGTGCTGCTTCTCATGAAACTCTGGAGAATCAGCAATAGTCTAGAACAAATCCTGATAAAGAGCATGTCGCCAGGTTAAAACAAGTTCCATTCCTAAATTTGCCTTCAAGTTGAATTTGTATGCGAAATGGAGCAGGTTATTTAGTTATGTGTTTGTCCATGACTATGAGCTGCTGAAAGCAGGTTTAGTGTTGCCAGATGCCCCAAATTAGTATAGCCCAGCATGTCCTTAAAAGTACCCCCAAAACCAAAAATTCCCCACAGCTGATCTCCAAACGTCCTAACCTTCCAATCTCCAGCACTCACTTGGCTCGTCAGAGCACACACACACAGAGAGACATGCAAGCAGAAACACATGCAGGGGTTGAGCTGAAGAAGAGGGCTTGGAAATGCAGCAGTGGAACAGTAGATGGGTCTGTGTTGCACAGACACACACCAGACAGAAACACCACTAGGACACATACACACAGAGAGAGAGAGAGACACACACACACACAGAGAGAGAGACACCTGCAGCACAAGGACTCTCTTTGCTGGCCTACACCTGCCTTTTTTTTTTTTTGAGGTGGATCTCTTTGCCAGTTGGCCATCCACCAGTTTGAATACTGCAGGCAGCCTATTCATAACTAGGGGTTGTTTTTAAGCTGGAGGTTCATAATCTGGAGACTTTGTATATTTATATGAGCAAATTATAAATTGGCCTTCCTTACTTTGATGCTAACCGATTAATACCAACATGAATCTTAGTTCTATGGAAGAAGATGTTCTCTTAACATCCCATTTTTTTTCAATAATATAAAAAATATTAGAACAGCATCAACAAAAACAATCCTGAATCCAGGCATAATTTAAACACTGACCTGCTTTTTCCTGGATGTCATTCATAGCAAAAGAAGAGAATATCTTTCATTATTTGTGTTTGAATGCTTGTGTTTGTTTTTGCAGGCACTCTTGGATAACAACTATTCATTCAGAGGCCGTTTAAAGTTACGATGGTGCTGAACGTAGAGACTTATCTACAGTCCTTGAAGTTGTGGCCATCGCAACATCATGTAATCTTGATTTGGATGATTGGCAACAGGCTTGCAATAACAATGGTTGCAGTGTCCTGCAGTCACATGATCACCATTTGTGGCTTTCACTGCCACCTTCTGACAAGCAAAGTCAATGCAGAAGCTGGCAGAAGGTTGCACGTGGTGGTGATATGACATCCCACCTAACTACCGCAACCAGAACCATTAGAACTGTCATCATAAGTTGGTGTGGACACATAATGTCATACTTTACGACCATGTCTCTTAGAAACAGAATTCCCGGTCCCAATTATGATAGCTAACTGAGGACTACCTGAAATCAATTAATAGTACTTTCCATAAAAACATTTAAGGGCTTTTTAAAACATTCAGAACAGACTGTCTTTGTAGGTGTCTTATATGTGGAAAACAATCACAGACATATATATACAGAACCACATAAATATTTAATAATTAATGGTGAACTATTAAATGCCATGTTTTACATCACCTTCACTTTTCTTAAATATTTCTTTAAAAAAACTACTCTGGACTGGCTAGATTAGAGCCGATCATATCATGCAAAATATCCACCTGAAAAACAAATAAATATATACATGGGTATAAAACAAAAATATTGAAAGGCATTTTAAATAGATTAGGAAGAGTCTATGCACTAAGATGATTCTGTTCTGAGAAATCTTAAAGAAAATTAGTATTTAATACTATAAATGAGAATATCCAGTATTTATGGTATATATTAATATTTCTCTATTTCTGTTCTATCCAAAACCACCTTCTGATTGCCAACAATAAGCCCAAACCTAAACATTACTGTCTTATCACAAAACAATTTAGTTAAAATTTATCATAAACCACATACTTGTAGGCCAAATGTTACACAGGTATTTCAATTATACCAATATTCAAGCAAGCACTAATACTTTTAGGCTATAATTCTATACATAGTGCGTAAACCTTTTTTTCATATTCCCCATTATGTGAAACAAGGTGAAAATGATGAACCTGGATCTTCTATTTACAATGTGGTTTCGGGGTGGGGTATCATCAGTATGCTGATGATACCCAACTTTTTCTCTCCACCCCGAACCAACCCAGCGATGCCCTCGCCGTGATGTCCCGTTGCCTGGAGGCGGTCCAGGTCTGGATGGGGAGAAACAGGCTTCGTCTCAATCCTGCCAAGACTGAGTGGCTGTGCGTACCGGCATCTCGGGTTAACCAGTTCATTCCACCTTTAATGATGGGGGGGTGAGGTGTTACCCCCCGTTGATAGGGCTCGCAACTTGGGTGTCCTCCTGGGTTCGCGGCTCAGTTTTGAAGATCATATAGGAGCCATGACCAGGGGGGCCTTTGCCCAGGTTCGCCTGGTGCGCCAGTTGTGGCCCTATCTGGACTGAGATGCCCTACGCACAGTCACTCATGCGCTTGTGACCTCCCGGTTGGACTACTGCAATGCTCCCTACATGGGGCTGCCCTTGAGGACCACTCGGAGGCTTCAGCTGGTGCAGAATGCAGCCGCGCGAGTTGTGATGGGGGTTTCCCGATACTCCCATGTAACACCTCTGCTCCGCGAGCTGCATTGGCTTCTGGTTGCCCTCCAGGTGAGATTCAAGGTGCTGGTGATGACCTATAAAGCCCTAAATGGCTTGGGTCCGGGATATTTGAGGGAACACCTACTGCTGGCATCAAGCTCCCTTCGTCCTGTGCGCTCCCACAGGGAGGGCCTTCTCAGGGTGCCGCCGGCAAAAGATTGCCGGCAGGTAACACCCAGGGGGAGGGCCTTCTCTGTGGGTGCGCCTGCCCTTTGGAACCAGCTGCCCGTAGAGCTCAGGACTGCCCCTGACCTTCGTTCATTCCGCCGGGACCTGAAGACCTGGCTCTTTGAGCTTTCCAGCCAGGACTGAGAATTTTAATTGTAATTTTATTTTAATTGGGTTTTAATTGGAGTTTAACAGGGGTTTTATTTTATTCAAGGACTAAATTTAATTATTTTTAATTGTTCTTAACTTTTGTAATTTGTATTGTTATTTTAAATACCTTGTGAATCGCCCTGAGTCCTACGGGAGAAGGGCGGTATATAAGTCCAATAAACATAAACATAAACATAAACTGTCAATCCGAGACTAAAACAGCTGAATCTCATTATCTTGTAAATCACTTTCTGCCAACTGATTGATTGATTTTCTTTTGAGACAATATTACTAAGCTCAAGCAACCACACTCATCATTAGATGATCCTAGTATTGGTGCTTTAATAACTTGTCTTCAATTTATAGGCAGAAACAATGCCTTAAAAAAAACACCTGTTCTGTAGTTTCATTCCATTGCCTTAGCATCCACAGCAAATACAGTCCTGTCTGAATGATGATGCAGTTATAGGCCAATATTACAACCACAAGCTCAGCAGACTCAAAATAATAAATTACTACCGAGGAACAGGAGGTTTAGTTGCTTACATCAGGTGCAGGCATGCTAGCTTTTCATGCAGCAAAACATACCTTCTTTCTGTCTGAGACGGTCATATTTCTCAGTGCATAAACAGTGACTAGTCCATCACTGTCCCCAATCAGAAGGCAATCTGCACTTTTAGCAAAAAGTACAGTGGTGAATTTCAAATTGCCAGTAGCATGATTCACAATCAGGGGATCCAACCTATAAATAGCAAAAGATGTGCAGTTGAAACTGGAGAGTTGTTTGGAATATTCTACTGCAAGGCATTATTTACCCATTATTTATTGTTTAATATAAGTTATTTATTTTTTTCTAAAAATATTTTCCATGTATTATTTTAATTATGTTACATTTTATCTACTTTTCAGACAATTGTCTTACAAAATAGCTTACTCTCCAGGAAGAAAGACATACAAGGGAAGGGGGGAATGCAGAAAAAAAGATCAGTACTTCAAGGTCTGGAATATGAATAATGTGCTGGATAAATTTATTAATATGCTGGCGGCGCAGTTGGTGTAGTCCAATTGTAGCCATGGGACAATAGAAATATAGTGTGTGATCATAATTCTGTTTAGTGTTGCTCGGAAAACATTTTTAAGAAATGCTGCTACTTACGTGCTCACACTTAGATCCCAGATTTCTACCCTGGTTTCATTCACTGCTGCAAACACATAGGCAGAACTCGGAGACCACATAATATCATAAATAACATTGGAAGTGGAAGTAAAGATTAAAACCGGGCGAACTGAATCCTGGCGCCACAGCATGATAGTCCAGTCTGCAGAACAACTTAGAAACACTTCTGTGCTGAAAGGATTCCATGTGATCTTATACACAGGGCCCTTGAGGAGAAGCGAGAAACATATAGCAATATAAATGCAAAGTTAGTGAGATTTTGGAATAATTTTGTTTGGATGTATTCATGAACAGGGCAGCAAAGATCAGGAATGGTGTAGCGATATTTATGCAAAAGTATACTGCTCTTCTTGAAGCTTAAAAAGATTTTAGAAGATAATTGAATTCTGAACAATAATATGCTTGAATGACACACTTCTAACCAGCTTAACCATACTGATTGCAATCCAGAGGAAATGCTGAATAAAGACATAATTGAATTGTTTTATATTCTGAATCCTCCTGATACTGTGCAACTTCCAGAAGGCTTTGCAAAGGAAGAAGATTAACTTCTGGTTCAGTTGCTGCAGAGAGAGTTCTGTAGTGCTCCCTTGGAAGTTGTGGACTGACCAATTTTTCCTAATGGGAACATCCCTTCTGTCCTCCTTGTAGTTCTAAGATTTACATAAACTTCCTTGAACCCAACGCAGCCTAAACAAGCCTACAGATGGGTGCCAAGAAAGATTATCTCGAGTCACAAAGCAGGGGAGACAATAGTTCCTTCCCACCAGTGGAGGAGGGCAGGGGGGCAACAGTCCCTAAGCTCTTCAAAACTGGAGCACTGTAAACAGAAAACAACAGCTTTGCTCTGGCTTCAGGTAAACTGATGCAGAGTCAGGAAAAAAAAAGTAGAGCCAAACTTCCCAAACTAGCCCACGGCATGAGTCTGGAAGTCTGGATTGCCTTGTGAACTGCTGTAAAGACCTCAAATAGAGATATTTTAACAGAGAAAGAGAGAGGAAGTTAAAAAAAAGCAGTGTGGTTTATTTGATCAGGTTTCTTTAATTTTTATTACCTTGTGTCCTCTGTAGGTCTCCAGGTACTGCTCATTATAGGAACAAGAACATTTATGAATATAACCTTCTTCAGTTCCTGCCATGTAGATATTAGTGTCCTGAAACAAAACCAAATTACTATGGGTCCTTTTCTTTTATTCAACTTGGATGCCTTTGCAGGAAGGTTGTTTTTCTCCTTTCCAGATAACATTTGAAATTATTAAATTCTAATATAGGGGAATTTTCTAATGTATAAATCAATGAGCTGACCAACTGCATAATCATATGTTTTACTAAAAAAAATAGAACAGGGGTGTCAAACTACCGGCCCGCGGGCTGGACGCATCACGACAAAACCGCACCCACCCCATTGCCGGCAATGGGGAAAAAGCTCCGATATGTCATGCGACGTCACGTGACGTCGCGAGTTTGACACCCCTGATATAGAAGAACCAACCATATGTCAGAAGTTAGCAGAGAGTGGGGAGGGACACATCAACATTTCCAGCATTCTTCTGGACATCAGGGCAACGTAACAAAATTGCACAAGTGACAATGAGTAGCCTTCCACTTTGAATGCCATCAGCTGGCATTTGGGTACCACATTTGAAAACTGCTAATGAATACTAATGAAATATTCCATTTTAGCCTCAGACTTAGTCATGTGTGCCTTACTTTATTTCTCTCCCCACAAAGAGAACCTCTTCTTTCATGAAATACTAATTTTTTCACATACTGTATGTGTTGTATTACATGATGTATAAAGAGATTTGTATGTCTCCCAGTTTTCACTTCTTGAGAAGTTACCATATGTAAACGGGGGGGGGGGAAATCCTGCATGAAAATATACCTAGTTTAAGTATATGGATGAGTTAAATTCCTGCTTTCTTTCTTTTACTTCTCTTGAAATACGTTGAGCAGAATGTGGTGATGATTAAAGGAGACACTGCACTCAATTTTCCCAAAAGCATGACTACCCAAGATTTCTGGACTTTCCATCTGATATTAGGTAATAAACAGCCAAAGGTTTTCCTGCATTGGCTAGAGCATGAAAGCTCTGCCGTCTTTCAAAAGATGCCCATTTCTCTGCTTAGTTTGGAGATCTAAAAAGCTGTGCCACACTGCTTGTTCCAAACAGTTGATAGGAACAAGCCATTCCTATCAGGTGGTTCACCATTTGGGGCAATGTTTTTGCTATGACTTACATGAATACTGATGAAATATTTCAGGCCAGAGTATGAATTAAGACGTTATAATCAATTAAATACCTTTGGATGAAAATCAAAACATAGTCCTGGAGCCTGTCGAGATATAAGCGCTTCACTTTTTCTTTCTGTTCCTGCTTTTCTCTTTTCAGCTGTGGTTCGCTTTAGCTTCATTAGGTCTGTAATTTAAACAATTGCAAATTGTTTATGAGGGCTGTTCAGACTCTTTCTCATATACAAAAAGAAGCAGGATTATTTGTCCGGAATAAAGGGGGGATGTCTTTTTAAAACCACATGCAAAAAATGACTGTCCCTCAGATGAACACAAAGGAGAGTTTACGTTCCCCTCCTACTATGCCACCCCAGTACAAAATCTCAATCATGAGCACAATCTCATGCTTGTACAATCATTGGGAGGGGGGAGAAGTCATGCAATGCAACTGCTTTCTATGTATTTTAAGTTATACACAGTTCTAAAATACTACAGCATCCCTCCAGCATCCAGTCCCAACCTAACAAAATTATCCAACAATTTTCCCAACTTGATGTGATCTGAATGGGTTGAATTATGACTCTTCAAATTTTGAAGGGTCTCAGTCTAACATTTCTGGAAGGCACAGGTTGGGAAGACTGATCAGTACAGACATGTCAAACACAAGGCCCGGGAGGCCGGATCTGGCCCGCGAAGTGGTTTCATGTGGCCCATGAAGCCATCCTGGAAACAGTGAGGGAACAGCCCCCACTGCCTTGGCCCTGGCCCAGAGACCCTCCTTCTGCCAGAGACCCTCAGATCTGTCCCACTCTTGCCCAGGCCCCCATAGGCACCCTTGATGCGAACGATGTAGAGCTGGCCATGCCCACCCAGTAGGCCATACACACTCTAGCCACACCCACCCAGGCCACACCCACCCGGCCCCTTGAGGGCAATCTCAATGCTGATGCGGCCCTCAATGAAATTGAGTTTGACACCCCTGGATCAGTACATATGTGGCAGCAGATTTCTGAATAGATGCATTTGGCAGTTTTGTGATTAAAAAACATGCAAGAAGCAAGAATGATAATATTAGCATATTAATTATTCTTTTTAGATACCCGGATCTTGTCACTCAGTTATCAAGAAGAGAAGTGATAATGTAGATTCGGTGACATTAGTGTCAGCTATTCTCCATGCGCTCAGTCTGATCAAATCTTTTATGTGAATAAAAACACTTTATTTTTAATTTCAGTTTTTATTTCGCCCACCTGCCTATAGCAAAAAAGCTGAAGGTAAATGAAAGAATGATGCAGTACTTTATTTCATTTTTGCTAATGAAAGTAGATAGTCCTGAGGATATTTTTGTGTAAATGTGGAAAAGGTTCACATAGACATAGAGATCTGTCATTACAGACCTATTTTTTTTTAAAAAAAACTGTTAAGATAACAAATCACAAATAAAAATCAACACAAACCATAGTCTTAAATTGCAACCCTCAAAATTATTTCAGATATTTGTGTAATGTGAAAATATTTTACCTGTGCAGCTCAGTCCTTTTCGAACAAACCATTTAGTTATCCTGCCATCTGCTGAAATGGAGACGAGGATCTCCCCTTTGTCTTCTCCACTTGTTCCCCTGTCTTGCTCCACCCATCTCAGCTGCCAAACAGGCCCTAAATGTTTATCGTGGGATTCGCTGAAACATATTTTCATAAAAACACAACTCTTGGGTTTATACAGCAACTAGGGCACAATGGTACAAAAGAAAAAAAAACTGCAGGGGGATAAGCTTACATAAGCAGATATATATGCAGCTTATGAAAATGTGTATCAACTTGTGACAGTTACCTGACACATAAGCCTAAAGTTGAAGTTCTATATACACACCATCAATATATCTCTTACTGCAAAGAAATTAAAAGAAGATAACCCCTGATGAAAGTTTAGTTTTCAGGGTTTAGACTAGATCCCAACATGTTTCCTTCCGAATACATTAGATCTATAACTTCGAAGATTTCCTGACATTGAAGAAAGCTCATTTAAACAGAAGGATGAGAAACAGTTTAGAAATTTCCTTAATGATTTAGCCTTAAAACACTTGAAGAGGAACATGTTTCCTATCCACCAGCAGCACATTTTAATTAAGTAAAATATACATAGGGGCATTCAAAAGAAAATAAGTCATTCTAACTATTTGTTTGGAAGTGGAAGGAGAACATCTCTCTTAGTAAACAGCATCAGGTGAAATGGTAGTATTTCTCTGGAAAGTTGTTTCTTTCAAAGAAAACTGGCACAGTAACACTGGATTCTTAAAACTGCTTACCATTCAGAGAAACAGGAAGTATAAATAATATCTGTCATTCCTCCAAATTTTCAAAGGAGCCACAGCCGTATAGCCAAGGAATTTATTAAAATAAATATTACAAAATAAGGCCTTGACACTGCTTATAAACCTATAATTTCCCCCCCCCCCAAAACAATTCATTATAACAATAAGAAGTTTGAGAAAGAGCTTAGAAGACTTATGATATATACCTGTTGTCTAGAACTGAAGTTTGATTTCGGGACTGGACATTATAAACTTCTATTGTCCCATTGAACAGTCCAACTGCTAGGAGGTTTGGATTGGCTATAGAGAAATCTAATGCAGTTACCCCATGAACACAGTTGTAAATACGCTCTGGCCACTGAACATATTGTAAAAATAAAAAAGTTAAATAAAAGATCAGTCACAAAATTCATCACTTTTTAAAAATTACTTTCACATTTCTAATTAAGTATATTCCTCTTTGAAATGTGTGTGTGTGTTAAATTATTTATAGCCACTGTCCCCCAAAATCCCTTTAGCTCAGGCTACAATGACAACTGTTTAATTTTTAGGCTGATTAGTATATAGCTATTAGATACAAAGCCATAACATCAATGCACAGTGGTACACACATTAGTGAAAACAGTATAAGCCTTAGTAATTAATTTAAATAACATTTGTTTTGCATCTTGGAAGTTTATGTCCTAAAAATGTAGCTATTTTAATAATGTTAATAAACCATAATACATTTAAATAATTAAATAAAATTAGGAAAAAAATTCTAAATGATAACAGTAAGACAGTACTTCTGAGATAATATGAATTGAATTAGATAGCTTATAAAACTCCCTATCTTTCAAAAGACAGGCAGGCTGTCAATGAATCATCTGGATTTTACCAAACGTCTTCAGATATGCATTGGTCTGAGATTATAAATAAACTACCTGATTTGATATTAAGCAAGTATAAAAAATATATTGCTGCTAACTCATCATTATTGTTTACAATAAAAATGCAACCAATTCAATTAAAATTTTAATATTTTAAATGTGTGCATTACCATGGGGTTTTTCAGTGACCAGCAGCATGCCAAGCCTTTCTTCTGCTCTTGAAAACGAAACTGCCCATAACCAACAGCTAAAAGATCCTAAGAGCCAAGAATGTGAATTACTACCAGCCAACACAGCATTGAAATTGCCATGACTTTCATTTTGAGTTCATTAAAGCAAGCCAACAAATAATAGAGCTGTTCCCGCAATGAGATGTCCTCCACAGCCATAGAGACTACTACTTTCATCTAAATTTCCAGTCAGTTTGCCCCAAATGGAGCATTGCATTCTTCAACCTAAAAGGTATCAGGTTGGATAAGTTGACTTATTGGCACCAAGCAGCCTTGATATTGTCAGATTTCCCAGTAATGCAATCACAATTCTTCAGACCTTTCATTCCTTATTGAACACTTGTCTGGATTTGACAGATTTCCAGACCCAACTCTGCATGCTTAGCATCCTCATTGCAGATAAGAATGAACATAATAGCTCTTCGCAGGAGGCAAAGAGATCAAAGAGAAAAATTCATTCTGCAGGATTTAAACTTTAGGCATCTCTTCTGGCCCTTTCAATTTGAGGGCCACCTGATAACCTAGTTGGTTGAGATATAGTTACATGCTGCCCTTCTTTAGCGTAAGAACTGCTGCTTCCTGTTTTACCAGCCCTTACAAGTAAAGCCAGCCAAACAACTCAATAATTACTGCTGCCTAGGATAGGACAAAAATAATGTTACCAACACTGGCAATATATATATATAAAATTATTTATATATATATAAATATATATTTATCCAAGTTATTCTGACAATGACTGGAAAAAAATCTCAAATCTTTTTCTTGATAATAGTATATATTAGCAAGAAAAAGATTTGAGATTGATACACACACACACACACACACACACACACGTATATACATACATACATGTATAAGTATAACTAGACAAGAATAAAAATACTAATACCCCCATAACCCCAACAGCTGCTTGACTTCCTGATATACTAAGGGCAAGATTCAGGTTCTTATTTCCAAGACTGCTGGTTTTGAAAATTGCTAATTATAGTCTGTATTTTGTTTTAGTGACATATGCTGTAGTTAGTTTTGATGATGGTAGAGAAATCTCTGCCAGTGAATAGTAGATATATTCTAATTATTGTCATAATTAAGGTCTGAAAGCTGGTTTGTAATTAGGCCAACTCTTCACAGGAAAAGGTTTATTGCCATTGCCACCATCCCAACAAGCCATAATTCAGGGGAAATTTGAAAAGTAAAAAAAATGATGCAGAGGGGGATTAAATTTAGGAAATATAAGAAAAAACATATATCTAGGAAGACCATAGAAGAAATGAAGGTACGGGAAAAGAAGAGAAGGGTATTAGATATTAGATAATTGAAAAAATATTGATAAATAGAGCTATGGAGAAACTCTGGAATTCAAGAGGACAAAGAAGACAAAACTTTATGGAAAGGTGGCAGAGAGACGGAAATAAAGAGCCTGGGCAGTTGATGTCAGAAAGCAATGTAAAGTAAGCAATAAAAGGTAATACATTATAAATCTCATTCAGAGCCAAAAATCTAGCCTAAATACCAGCTGTTCCATAAGCTGAGTCAAATAGGCTTAAGGAGTCAAGATTCAAAGGCCAACAGTGATCCAAAATATGTGGGCACCTTCTACAACAACTAAAGCAGCTGTAGCTAGAAAATTCCAGGAAGGTGTCTTTGATTTAAAGAGTTGCAAACAAATACTGTCTATGTGTACTTGTGTGCCCTGAAGCACTTTTTTTCCAAAACACTACAAAGCCCTTGTTAATCCATGAAGTCATTTTTTCAGCCTCAACAACTTTAGGATATGTGGACATCAACTGGCTGTGGAATTCTGGGAGTTCAGGTCTGGACAATTTGAAATTTTTGAGGTTGAGAAAGATTCTTGGCAACTATTCACTCATTCCTTTGCTTTGGCACAAGAGTTTCCAGGCTGTTCCAAACTAGTTTAGAGAAACCATTGCTACTATTCTCAAAATATCTTCAAACAACAGGTCATGCTACAATTCTCCAGTCTGGACTAGTAGAATGGGTAATGTGCAGAATCTTTCTTGTCTGTGGTAAATTATTTCCCTACAGTTTAAAAAAATGGATAAAGAAACATTGCATGGCATGGAAACAGAGGTCCCTAAAGCTTTTTTTTAAATTCTGATACACTTAATGTTCCAGATTTAGATATATGCAACTAGAAAAATAGAATCAGATTCCATATTTAGACGTATGTACCTAGAAAAGTAGAATATTTCTCTGTGCTGTATTCTTCTCAACACAGCCTTTTCATGTCCTTGAAAATGTCAAGAATGTCTACTGAATGTGATAAGGTATAACAGGAAAGCAGATTCCTGAAAATCGTGTAGAATCCTTACACAAATGGAGCTCCTTTGCTCTGACCGCTGTACCATTTACTGAGGGTTTAAAGGTGGAAAGAAGTGGGGAAGTTCACTTCTGCCGGCCTAGTTGCATATCCCTAAACGTAATATACATCATCAGAAATTTAGTGATCTCTTACAGGGTTTAACTTGTTCCAAGCCATGCAGCTCACATTGTTGCCTTTCGTCAAATTGCACCCATAGGACCACAAGGCTTCCATAAATGGCGGTGGTAGTTCTTCTTGTCGTTCACCAAACTCTAACAGCAAGGATGATTTCACTGGTGGCTGTTGTCCCTCTTCTTCTTCTTCTTCTACTTCTTCTTCTTCCTCCTCCTTTTCCTCCTCCTTTACTGATATATTATCAAATTCCGATTCACTATATTCAGATTTGACATCTGGTTCTAAGAAAAGCAGAAAAACAAGAAAATGCCAATATCATTACATTCTCCAACAGGCATTGCTTATACTCACTCAGGTCAGTGACAACCTGACCGGTATCTAGATACTGATGACTGCCATGATGAAAGGTATGGGGGCACCAAGAGCTCTACTTTTCACTCTCCCTTTGAAATAAAAAGTGCCAGGATTATTTTCTATCCAAATGGCAATGGGATCTGAAGCTATCTCCATTGAAATTACAAACTAAAAGTGTAGAAACATTCACACATATCATGATGATCTATTAAGGAAGGTACAGTATGTATCACCAATACTTGAAAAGTGTTCGGCCCTGCTTAATCTTCCCAGTGTGGCAAGAGCTTTAACAGCAAAGCCGGTTGGATCCCAAGAGTCTTCAGCTTTTTTGGACCTGGGAACTCCTTCCTCTAATCTATCACACGGTCTTATTTTCAATGCTGCACTATATTATTGCCTTTTCCTAGATTCTAAGGCTCCAGTTTCAAAAGTGAAAGGAACATTGCATTTGTAGCTAATCATAAATGTAAAATGAAATCAGCTCCTGGTAAAAATTAAAATTCTAAGTCAATGAAGAAAAAGAATATTTTTTCCTTTAGAGCTCATTATTCATCCCCTCTTCCTCCTCCTCCCTCCCTCCCTCCCTCCCCTTCCTCCTTCAAAATGACACTGAACTTTCCATATGTTGGTTATTTCTGCCTTTTGAGATGCCTTAGATTGCAATGCCCAACACTCACAAGACAACTACAGACCCACACATCTAAAGAGAAACCATTAGGGCTTATTCGTTTATATACAGTGTTTTCTCAAGCAAAAGCATGATATAAATGCAATAAAGTATGCCACAGATACTTAAGGTGCAGGGCTTGCTGCCAAGATCCTACTCTTCTATGTAATGTCTGAAATGTTCTCATTTTCTCCTTAAAAAAAAAGAGGTTCCCAATGCCCACGGATTACCTGTCACAGTATCTACCATGTTCATATCTCTTCTGAATTAACAAGATAAACATTTTCATGTTTTGAAAAACAAGGACCTAGCATTAAGAAAAGCTTTTAATTATTTGTTTATTTCCAGCAATGCCTCCAAACTGTATATAGGTCCCAGAACCGTTCTTCAAAAAATAAGAATGGTGGTTATCTACAGATCAATACTTTGTTATAAAAAATGCCCAAATAGGAGAAAAAAATAAATATAATGGAATGGTAGAAAATCACTCGTTCATTCGTTCATTCATTGACATTTTCCCCTTTCTCTCTGAATCTACCAAACCTCAAGGCAGTTTATAATTAGCAAACCACATAATTTTAATAGGAACAGAACTATAAAGTACGGAGGAGGGAGAAAGATTTTTTTCTTTACGTGTCCATGAGGAGATATGTTTCTTTGGTTTTGTGTATGCAATTTTGTCTGGATTTTAGCTGTTCTTCTTCTTTTTTTGAAAAAGTTATCAGTATAGTACTTGTTAGTTGTTGTTGTTGTTGTTAGTTGCGAAGTCGTGTCCGACCCATTGCGACCCTATGGACAACGTTCATCCAGGCCTTCCTGTCCTCTACCATCTTCTGGAGTCCATTTAAGCTCACGCCTACTGCTTCAGTGACTCCATCCAGCCACCTCATTCTCTGTCGTCCCCTTCTTCTAGTGCCCTCAATCTTTCCCAGCATTAGGCTCTTCTCCAGTGAGTCCTTCCTTCTCATTAGGTGGCCAAAGTATTTGAGTTTTAGCTTCAGGATCTGGCCTTCTAAAGAGCAGTCAGGGTTGATCTCCTCTAGGACTGACCGGTTTGATCGCCTTGCAGTCCAAGGGACTCGCAGGAGTCTTCTCCAGCACCATAGTTCAAAGGCTTCAATTCTTTGGCGCTCAGCCTTTCTTATGGTCCAACTTTCACTGCCATACATTGCAACTGGGAAGACCATCGCCTTGACTATACGCACTTGACTATACGCACAGTATAGTACTATATGTCATTAAGACATGTTTTGGGAAACGTTGCCTCAATATGCTTCTGGGAGGATTACCTGTTTGCCTTCTGTAAAATGTTTTTTCTGGCATCAAGGGATCATCCTATGTCTTTGTTTATACTTAGGGTTTTATGGTGAAAGTTACTTTAGTCCCTGTTCTGTGGAATGGATTTGGACCCAAATTATGAAAATTCACAAATCCTATGTGCACTGCCTTGAAGCTCAGACTTTTCCTCTGCCTTTTACTTACATTTCTAAAAAAAATTATTTAAGTCTCTTGAGTCTGCCTTCTAGGGAAAATGTTTTTTTGTAACTGACCACATTTATCTTGACAGCTATTTGGAGAAAGGTCAAGCATTGAGAAGCCTTGATTTAATTCTTCAACAACAGAAAGGAAATAATGTGAATGACACTGATGTCTTTTTGAGGTGTAACCCACTAACTGAAGACCTTTGTCCTAGCTTGTAGGTATCATCAAAACATTCTAACAGCTCATTTGTAAACCCTGCTAACATTTTTTTTCAGGAAGCAAATTAGGACTTGTATAAATAAAGTTGATTCATAAACAGTGAGTTTGAGAACTCTTTCCCTACCCTTTCCTCTAAGAATAAGATGACAGTAACATAAACTAACTTAGATATTTTTTATAATAAGATAAACTATTCCTGAACTCAGGCTGATGAGTAAATACCTGATCACTTATATACCTATGAGGACAGGAAGTTTCCGATAAGCTGCAAGTTTAGGCTGGAAAATATTCTCCATTAGGACTCTTTCCATATAAAATAGATCCTGATTAAATTTATCAGATTTAAGTATAATTTCTGAGTGGTCTTCTGTTTCTTCCTGGATTCTGGAGAGAATTACACTTTCAAGATCAATAATGGAACTTGAAGTAAAGCTTTCTGAAAGGAAAAAGGAAAAAAAAACAGCAAATGTTACAAAGAGAATATCTGAAGTATTAGAAGAAAGTAATGTTCAGTTTTTCATTTTCTGAACTGACTTAGAAGTTTAAGGGCAGAAGAAACATTTATTAATAAATAATATATTAAATGTTATGATGTGCTATTTTATTATATATTCTTCTACTTTCTAGAGAAGATTGCTCTGTGACATTTCAGTCTCCATTTCAATCTACAATTTAGATGCATGTATATGTGTGTGTTTCTGTGTGTCTATGAGTGTTTTGCATGCACACCTTGAAACCATTTCAATATAGCTAGAATTCTAGGCTATAAACTCTATTCCTTTAGTGTTTATATATTGTTAATGTAAAAATCAGTATTAATTTAAAGTGTATTTTTCATAAATGCTGAAACACTATGCACTGGGGAGTAAAATCCATGTTAAAAATGGATTTTCATCTAGATTAACAATTATAGAATTACTCATTAGGATTTATTTGATCCCATATCAGAAAATTGTAGGAAAAATAAAGAGAATTCATTACACTGTGATAACCCAAGTCAATAGCAACAATATCTCATCATTTTTAAAGATATAATCTAGTTAAAAGGGTAAAAGCATCCCTGATATACTTTTCTACATATAATCTACGGGTATTATGTAAATCTTGATTTGGCTGAGAGAAGATATGGAAATTTAATATAGTATGTAAAAATACCTGCTTCCACAGAACCAAGGGACATAGCTTTGTCATGCTCTTTGACTGCAGCTGATTTACCAGCCACTGTAGTTAGTGCTCCACTAATTGTTTCTGCTGTTGCTGCTTCCAAAGCATTAAAAGAATCAAATAAATCCCAAGTAGTGGCCATTATCTCTATGGGGGAAAAAAGACACAATGAGTTTTGCTTTTGTTCTTATATGTAAACACCATGTATTTATGTTACAGTGAAATACTGCTGATATATTTTAGAAAAACAAATTGATTGAATCTCTTTAACTCGTTTAAGAAGCTAAGATAAATATAACTGGATGTCACAAAATTCTCATCTTTTCTTTGTATAGCTGCACATTCTTCCAGAGGATCATAAAGAATGTGTTTAGATAAAGTATTTCACGTCAGTTTTCTAAACAACTTCTCCAATACAATTCACCACTCACCTCACAGGGGTAGCATTCTTGCACAAATATGCTCCATAAATTTAAATTATTTTTTAATAAAGTGAAAGCATCCTTGACTACTGGTGGTTTGGTTCATGAAATTTTACTGGCAACATTAAAAAGTTGGCTTGCCATTGCCTTCTACTGGGATTTTTTCTGCTCTAATTTCCATGGCTATCCAACAACCTTGGCAGTTCCTTTACTTAGATACTAACTAGTGCTGACTGCTTATTTCTGAGCCAAGGTCCATTTGGTTCTGCTGCCACCTACTGAGGTTTTAAAATATAAAATATAAAAAGAAGTCACTTATCTTCTTAGTTGAACTGACTAGAAATTATGCTCACTTTGATTTGAAACTGAGCCATAGAGAAAGCAAAGGAGAATGGTGCTTAGAAACTGGAAAATTGGGAGCTCCAGTCTTCCCATAGACATGGAAGCCCACTGTGTATCTTTGGGTCAGTCACTTTCTCCCAGCACAATCCAGTTCACAGAGTTGTTTTTGAGGGGAAATTTAGAAGACTATTTCAAGTTAATCAAAGTAAAAAATAGAATATAAGTCTTAATAAAAACAACATCAACAATAATGTCCCACACCAAGCAGAAACTGAAGCTAAAAAGATTATTTCAGCAGAACAATAATCAGAAGCATAGTCCAAATCAATTATGAAGTACTTCCAGAGAAGAACGACAAAGATTTGGGAATGAACTGCACAGTCACTAGGCTTGAATATTATTGAAAAATATTTCTCGAATAGGAAAAAAAAAGAGAATAAGAGCAAGGAAAGCTGTGAGTGTGTGTGGGGGGGGGTAGGGGAAATTTCAAAACAGATTCTTAGCTGATTACAGGAAATTTATTTATTTTTTATTTATTTTAATTCCATTTATATCCCGCCCTTCTCCGAAGACTCAGGGCGGCTTGAGATAAAAGAGTGTTCAAATTTTTGCACCTACAATATTCACTGTTTTTCTATACAACTTATTTATTATAGTCTATCTAACATTCAGTTCAAATCATTCTTAGCCATCTGCATAGCATTGGATGTATATAAAAATACACATACAAGTAGTCCTCAGGTTACAACTACTTGTTCAGTGACCATTCAAAGTCACAACAGGGGGAATTATGGCCTGTCCTCAGAGTTACAGCTGCCGCACACCCCACAATCATGTGATCACCATTTGTGACCTTTCTTGTCAGTTTTCCACAAGCAAGGTCAATAGGAAAGTCGGTAGGGAAAGTCACAAGTCACTCCTGTAAGTCACTCCAATCACTTTTTCTCCCAAGGATCCCCACATGGAGTATGAAATTCCAGGATCTTGTACACCATAAATCCCCTGCCTGCACTTTGTAGCACCTGGCCCCAGCCCCCATTAGTTGACCCACAGCCCCTGCTGGCCTGCTTTGGCTCAGAAGTGCCTGCCTATGGCATCTCTAACCTCTCACTCACTGACCTGCTTATTTAGGATTCCAGTCATGTGAGGTCCTCTCCTAACCATGAGATCTTTGGGCTATGACAGCAACCGGGACTACTGGGATTGCTATTGCTAAGTAATGCAGTCACGTAATGATGTTGCTTAACAACAAGAATTCTGGTACCAATTATCGTTAGCCTGTATTTTCACCCTAATCAACCTGATTCCAATGTCACCATATGATTTTATAGATACATTAAATAACTAAAGGGGCATCAACTCTTACTCCCTGCTCAGTGTGAAATCATTGTGTAAACATTTGATTTATTCTTTCTTTTTACCTCCATATCCCTTAAATTCTATTGAGTAACCAATCTTTAATTCAATATTCAAGTGTTCTATAATTCAAGTCTATCCTCTTTTATTATATACTTTTTAAAAAATCAATATAGAGGACAATTTTCTCATACATATCTGTAGAATGCTGAATCGTGCAAACACAACTTTAAAAAATGTAGGTGTAATTTTTATATTAGTTGATACTATCTCATAAGAAATCTTTAAAGGCAATATTCAATATTTCTGCCAAAGGAAAAGAAAACAAATCACATAAAGCCCAAACCATTTTCTTGTTTACATATTTGCATAGGAAACTCAAAAAAAAAAAAATTCTGGTGTTGCTTCCAAAGTTGAAATTGTAGATTGTTCCATACAAAGTCAATGATCTATAAAAAAAATTCCCCACTATTTTACCTTTGTCAGCCATTACAATTTTGTCACATTGTACTTCCTTTGCCTTTGGTGCTCCATTCAGTGTTTGCATCATTCTATTGGCATATTGATCATTGCCAATTCTGTTTTTACAGAGTTCCATATAAGCAATATTCTTTTTCCTTTGGAAAACAAAAAGATATGCATTCAAAGTACTTTATGCAAATATTTCAACTTCGATCAGACATCATTTTCCTTTGCAGATATCTTCTTAGAAATAATATGTCCATAAAAATTGTACATGGAAATTGGTTCTTAAATGATACTGCATCAGATGTGGAATTCTGAAGTTGAAAACCCTTAGCTAGGAGTAGGTACTCTGTTGGATTTGCTTTTAAGCAAATATGGGCAGAATTACACTGTGAAATGTTTTGGAATGCTTTTGAAGGAGTTCTGAAGAAATTATGATTGGGTATCCTAACATTTAATGACTTTTTTCCTTTTGAAGTAGGTGTTGAAATTGTAGAAAGGAGTTGAGAATCATAATTCAAAACATCTGAAGGGCAATAATTGGGAAATACTGTTCTAAAACATAATATGAAATAACTTGTAAACTACCCTAGAATACATATAATAGTAAACTACAGTTTGGTGCTACGCACATTCTTTTTTTCCTATGAAGTCATGACATGATGTAAACTTTCACTTATGGCTTAAATTGCTCAGATTAGATCTCTAAATTAACTGTGGCTTACTAAAATAATCCAGCTTCATATAAGACAGTCTTCAAAACTTGAACTCTACATGAACTCTTCTAGTTCTATGACTCTATGTCCATGTAGTCAGCAGGAGTTGAGCTAAACTCAAGGGATATTTGACTTGACTTTTGCAATTTCACCAGGTTCAGATATAAAGCTAAAGTGTAATCAGTTAAACAGGAGATTATCTTTTCCTGACCGTTAGAACAACTAACCGGTGGAACAACCTGCCTCCAGAAGTGGTGAATGCTCCAACACTGAGCCTTGGTGGAGCAGTGGGCTAATGCCTCCTTAAGTAACACCAGCTGCCTGCAATTAGTGCAGGTTCGCATCCCACCAGGCTCAAGGTTGACTCAGCCTTCCATCCTTCCGAGGTAGGTAAATGAGGACCCAGATTGTTGGGGGCAATTAAGCTGACTTTGTAATAATGCCACTTGAGTGTGTGTGTGAAAGCCCTAATAAGCAGGCATATACATAGAATGAAGGCTACTGCTAAGCTTGTAAGCCGCCCTGAGTCTTCGGAGAAGGGCGGGATATAAATGGAATTTTTTTTAAAAAAGTTTTTAAGAAGAGACTGGACAGCCATTTGTCTGAAATGGTATAGGGTTTCCTGCCTTAGCAGGGGGTTGGACTAGATGACCTCCAAGGTCCCTTCCAACTTATTATTATTATTATTATTATTAAGTACCTGTACAAGAGGAAACAAGAAATAGGAATGCACAAGACAAAAGTTGCTTGAGATAATGCTAAACTATAACTCAGTGTAACAGCAAAATACTTCGTTGCTAAGAAACGCAGTAGAAGACAACATGTGGCTCTCAAATCTTGTTCCACAAGTCCCACAACACTTCAAATACTGTTTGTGCTGTCTAGAGCTGTTGAGAATTGCAGTTCACTAACCCAGAGTGAACATGTACTGTACTGTTCTTCCTTGATACCGCAGAAACAAAATATGTTTTGTTATATTTGTAACACAAGCCACCACAGGAACAAATTCTGAAGTTATAAAGTCACATTTCATCGCAAAGTTGCTAATGAGAGGCAAGGTTGTGTAATATCCATTACATTGTGCTTACCTGACATCGTCGGCTTCTTCAGATTCTGTAGATATCATAGCAGTTGGCATGTTAAACAACCAAATGGTTTCTGTCTCAGTCAGGAATATATCCACGGTCTTTTCTAACTCGTGCTTTGTCAGCTGCTCTAACATCTCTTCTCTTCTAACCTGGACATCTACCACGAGAGAGAATGAATTCATACTTTGCATTTAGAAAAGAATATATATACTGTAGGTCATAGGCGGGTTATTGGGACAATGAGCGTAAACTTTCTTTTTTCTTTTATAAGAATAGGCTTTTCTTCTAAGGTGTAGAGACATGCTAGAGAGGGTGAACACCTAAAAGCAATATACAGTATGCTCCTCTGCTCTTCATGTTGCTTCAGGAACAAATGAATCTTTATTGTCAACTATTGTCAATCTAAAGTACAACTATGTGTACATTGAGATTAGCTGAGCCTCCCTTTGTGCTCCCACCCCCCCAACACACAGTGACAACAAGCCCTCCATCTTACTACGCCATGTGAACCAACTACACCACACACCGGCCTCCCAAGTCAATTCTGCATAAAATTCACACAAGTTATTTCTCATTCAAAAGCCTAACAGCCCACGGATAAAAGGTGTTTTTCAGCCTGTTGGTGCGGCTGGCTATACTCCTATATCTCCTACCCGATGGTAGGAGAGTAAATAATTCTATTAATCAATAAACTCTGGCAAGGGCAAGTAATATTAAAACTAGCCAAGACATGATATCAATCACTTTTTAAAGAACAAGTTACCGGGAAGACACACAAATGAGATGCAGTTCAGTAGCACCCATAGCATAGAGCTAGGATCAGAGAATGTGCAATATTGGCCAGTTTAGGTTAATCACCAAGACACTTACTTGTTATTTACTGCTATTGATACCTTTGATTTTATTAAACATCAAAACATTTTGTATTATATTTTATTATACTATTATTATTACAATCATTGTTAGATATTTCTCCCATCCTTTTTATATATTGTATAAGTCATATTGTACTGCAAACTGACATGAGTCTGGTACAGATCAGCAGCTTATATTTATGGTGCAGAAGAAGAAAGGAAAAAAAGATTATTCAAACATTTGTTTTTATGTAGATTTTTACCTATAAAACTAGAAATGGTGTCTCGTCTAGATCCAGGCTCTACAATCTCTTCTGCCATTGATTCAGTAGAAGCAGTTGATTTTGTAACACTGCTACTCCCATAAGTTCTGTAGTTTCAATGGAAAATTTTATAAGTAATGGAAATGGAATACCAAATGCCATAGAAAGGAATATTACATACCAAGTAAAACATAGCCACAGAACTATTGATAGCTTAGTAGTTTTCAGCTGCTCTTAACATTATCTACTGGAGGATGAAACATTTACCTCTAATATATTTACACTGTTATTGTTCTGTTATTGAAAAGGCAGATACATAAGAACTGAGGAGACATTGATTTGAAAATAGCACTATTCTTCACAAAATAGTTCACAAAATATTTCTAGTTAGTTCACACACTTATGATTTCTGATTAAGTTATATTTTCAAAATAGCTAAATGCCTGTCCCAAGGGCAAGAAGAATGATGCGTAAAAAAGAATACATTAAACTGCATTATAATAGAATGCATACACACACACACACACAAATTAATTCTTCATTTGATGAAGTCTATGGGTTAGAGTTCAATAAGAATTAACTTAGATAAGCTCCTATTCATGTCTTCTTCCCACCGTAATATACATAAGAGAAATTCCATCAGTTTATGTTTTCAATCAACTATGCCTTGACAGGTACAAACCAGAACTTTGGTGGAGCAGTGGGCTAATGCCTCCTTAAGTAACACCAGCTGCCTGCAATTAGTGCAGGTTCGAGTCCCACCAGGCTCAAGGTTGACTCAGCCTTCCATCCTTCCGAGGTAGGTAAAATGAGGACCCAGATTGTTGGGGGCAATTAAGCTGACTTTGTAATAATGCCGCTTGGGGGCGCGCGAAAGCCCTAATAAGCAGGCATATACATAGAATGAAGGCTACTGCTAAGCACGTTGATTTGTGCTTCTTAGATTGTAAGCCGCCCTGAGTCTTCGGAGAAGGGCGGGATATAAATGGAATTAAAATAAAATAAAAAAAAACTTATAAACTATTTTTCATTTTAATGATTGTATTTTTTTTTTAAAAAAGAATGGTCTTACTTCAATTATAGCGGAGAAAGCTGGCTTACTTTAAGTAATGTAGTTTAAGAGTTAGCCACTATTTGAGCTTCAGGAGTAATTAAATGCAGATGGAGAAACTTTCAGTATCTTGTCAGAGGAGAAAATGATGATAGCTTTAGTTTTCTGCATCTGCTTCTCATCATCTTTACCGATAGGCTCAATCTTTCCAATATTTTAATAACATTTTATTTTTCTGGTTTTTTGCTGATTCAATTAACAACTATTATTTGTGAAACTTACAACAAGTAGCAAATCCTTTGTTATACTATATAGTATTCAGCAGGGTTGCCCACTTTTACCCTTGCTTTTTGGCTTAATACTTGAACCTTTAGCTACTATTGTTAGGCAATCTTCAGATATTATTGTTGTTTCTTTGGCACGTTATAAAAATTTAAAATTATTGTAAATTTGATACTTTACCTCTCTGCCTAATTTTATACAGATAAAACAGATAATACATGTTTTGGAAAGTATTCTGCTTATAAGATCAATTGGGATAAATCATGGGATAAACAATAGTATTCAATAACTTTAGGTACATGTTACATTAGAGAAAAGCAGTATGGGTTTTGCCAAAGTGGTTTTATGGGTTGTCATATCATACCTGGAAAATGGACCTGCTAAACTAATACTAGCTACAGAAGTTTGTTGCATCGATAAAGAAGACAAGAAATCAGGTTGAGTCACCCCAGCAAAATCATGTACTGATAAAATTTTGCTTTGTCTGTGTGCGACATTCACTTCTGGACGATAAAGTGGACGAGGTGTCACATCTTTTCCCTGATCATCAAAAACCTGTAGATGTAATAAAAAAACAAAAGTACAGTAAAAGAGCTATTCTTCCCTCAGCCGGTGAAGAAAACAATAGACTTGCAATTGTTGCCACTAAAAAGATAATATGATATGGTTTACTTCAAGACTGCAGCTTTGAACTGATATTCTATGCATTTAGATTAGAAGAAAGGAAAAAAAGGCATATATTGATTGTAATAGCACATGCTTCCAGATTTCAAATTATAGCATTCTTTTCACGGGATCACTGTATTGCGGATGAACATAAAACTACTTTTTTTTCTGATTTTTAAGAAATAACCAGACGTTTTGCTCTGGTTTTACGCAAATATTTTAAGAATATTTTTAAAAATGGGCTTTGACTGATTGATTGAATAGGCTATAAGAGCATAACTGTGAATGAAAGAAAATGCCTGAATGATATTTTATTTTAACAATATTTAAAATAATGGTTTTGCCCATTAATTTGATTAAAAAGATTCAGATCTTTTCTTTAAAGACTGGATGTTTCCTATTAGCTCAGATATGCTGCTTTTCTTTATTAAATTTTTCTGGGTACTTTTAAGACTACGTTAAAATATTAAGGGACAGATTGCATTAAAATAGCATGGACAATTCATGGAAACTATATAACATTATAGCTGAAAAATTCATAAAGTACATTAACATTCTTATTCTGTTTCAAGACTTTTAGGTAATTCTTTGATTTATAAAATGAATACATTTTTCAGCCAATGTGTGAAAAAAGGGACCCACTGAAAAGCCCCAGATTCTGCATTCCACTTTATTTTATTTTATTTTTATTTTTATTCCATTTATATCCCGCCCTTCTCCGAAGACTCAGGGCGGCTTACAAGCTTAGCAATAGCCTCCATTCTATGTATATGCCTGCTTATTAGGGCTTTCACGCACACCCCAAGCGGCATTATTACAAAGTCAGCTTATTGCCCCCAATAATCTGGGTCCTCATTTTACCTACCTCGGAAGGATGGAAGGCTGAGTCAACCTTGAGCCTGGTGGGATGCGAACCTGCACTAATTGCAGGCAGCTGGTGTTACTTAAGGAGGCATTAGCCCACTGCTCCACCAAGGCTCTGAAGTGAACATTTGCAAACATATGAAGTACATCAAGTTGAAAGATTCTTCCATCTAAATTACTGATAGCTACAGGCCACATATTTTGTATTTAACCCAGCTATTTCCTATCAATTGTATTAAATCTTTTTAAATGGATATTCCCTGAACCTAGAAATAATTGTATGCAAACCATCTTAATATCAGACTATATATTTGTTTATATAGCATTATCAATGTGCAAGAAACTTTATAAAATACAAGATCAGGAGGACTTACGTGTAGCTGGAGGATAACAGAGGAAGAAAAGGAAAATGGACTTCAGAAGAATAGGGAAGAAAGTTTAACTATTTTACTTTCCATTAAGCAAAGGCTTAATGAAAATATGGGTATTAAAAGGAGTAAGCATGATATAGGTGTTTGAGCAACAGAACAAGCACCCAGGAATAATAAACAAATGGGGGAAAAATAGCTGGAATGGGAAGATTAATAATTTGTAATTTCTTTTGGAGTCATGAAACCACCATTGTTTCACTGTTAATGTAGTAGGAACTGATTTAATATCACCTCATTAATGACTGGGTGACATGGGAAGATTCTGTAAATCACTAATTGAAAAACAACCTGTGTCACAAAGAATGGAGATTCATATGTTTGAGATGGGTGACCACATAAATTGAATAAATAAATAAAAGTTAGTAGAGGATACTATGAATGGCATAAACTTTCATATATACTCAAAATAAACAATCATTTGCTCAGTAAAGATGGCAAGACTAACAAACTCACAAAGAAAAGGCAGAAATATCAAGCTTTTCCTTTTGACCGAGTCCTTTCCAACAAGAGACTTGTGTTCTACTAGTTATGAAGAGTAGTTTGAAGGTATAAGCCCTGCATCTTCAGCTTGATGTGTGGTCAGGGAACACCTATTCATTCTGAATATATTCAAAATTTCAGAGCCAAATCCATTAAAAGTATTTTTAAAAAATAGCTGATAGCCTGGCTGGACATCTAGCTATTCTCTATATTACATAAAGAATATACTTATGCAATTTGTTTTATGTAATACAATGCTAATTATTACATAAATGAGACAAATGTCTCTTATGTTTAAACAGGGTGCGAGGAGAATACAGAAAATTGCAGAGCAGTCAGTTTTCAACTGGGAAGATTCTAAAACACATTGTAAAGTAATTGTAAGCAGATAATTAAAAGCTGGATGATATTTTTTAGATGACAAACAAAATACAGACCTGGTAGAAGAAGATACAAAATACTTACAATAGTTCTCAATAGGTCTACAGTGGATGTTGTGCCACATATAAACTCTCATAATTAAATGGCAGACTTATGTTTAGACAGGAATTAACTTTTGATTAAAACTAAAAATATGTAAACCTGTAGCTTAGAAGACAACTAAGCAATAACTATTGGGTTTGATCCGGTATTTTATGGAAGATGTTCCATTGTTTCCAGCTTTAATATTAAAACATATCCAGTTGTATAAAATGAGCAGGAAATAATCTTTTATTTTTTTAGAAATAAATGTAATTCATACATTATATTTATTTCTACAATAGATTTAAATATTTTTTTCAATCATAATTCCATCTTAAAATTGTTGCCCATTGCTTGAATGCTTACTGTTTTTTCAAATGACCTCTTGTTAATGGTTAGAAAATAAAGCTCATTTCATGAGACACAAATATACACATTTACTGTTATGCAGCAAAATGTTATTATTATGAGCATTATTTTTTAAAATGAAATTATCATTTAATTTGATGGAGTGATACCAAAGGAAAACAACACTCATGTTTCTCACTTATAGAACTTATTCAAGAAGAATGATATTAATTTATATGCTATCTGAAATAATAACAAGTTTCTTTGGAAAAAGAAAGCAAAGGTTATACCAATAGTAATAGGCACCTTGGATGTAATCCTAAAACAACTACAGCATCATTTGAACATCATCAGCATTGATAAATTCATCATTAGCTAATTGCAAAAGGCAGCTTTGCTCAGAACAGCTAACATCCTGCAATGATACCTCTAACACCATCAAACATCAACATCTGCATAACCTGGGTCCTTGGAAGGATTTGGTAGGTGGATAAAAATGCCAAATCCAATCTGAACATCTGGCTGATGTGTGTGATGAATCAATACATTTCTAACATGTTTGCATCTTTAAGAGGCTATCTTGGATTTAGCTGTTAGATAGACCTACACTGATGATTCATGAAGTGCCTGATTACCTGGACAAGAGGTTTGCTGCTTGGTAAAGAACCCCTTTCCGTTTTTGGTTCTGAAGTGATCACAACACTCCTCCGAGCCATTGAACCAACTTTGCTGGTTTGCATAGCACTAATGAAGCTCAATTGTCTCCCAGATGCTGAAGATGATGGTAACTTCTTATATATATTTTGTTCTTTTGCGATGCTCCTGGTAATAAATAGAGTATACAGAAGATTAAAAATTACAAGGTTAATTCAAATTAATTGGCCACTTAAAATTTGACACATTTACTCTCAAAACAATACTATAATTCAAACTTTCTTAACCAAGCCAGGTGTTATTGGGCTATAACTGTGAATACTTGGTGACAAATATGAAAATACAGTTCAGTACATTCTAAGGACACCAGACTAGTAATGTATGCTATAGGTCTTTATAGTAAATGATATTTTACAGTAAAAGATGTATTTCATTAAGTTAAGATATGAGGTTCTTTGGTTGACAAGCTGGATGAATACAAATAGAGTAAGATTATATATGAATGTAGCAAATGGGTTTGCTGAACTATCTACAGTTGAACAAAACATGACTTAGAACTATGTGTGAACCCAGATGTTGGAAAGGTTCACACACTCAGGTTTTTCTTCAGTTTATGATCCTCAGTGGACATCCTTGTAGATGAACTGTCTCACCTGTGAAAATTAGATTCTATATGGTGACAGCTATTTTAAACTTTAAAGTTTTTAAATTTTAACCTCCATTGCAGTGTCGCGTGGTTGAACGGAGAGACGGACACTTGAGCTGGGTATTGATTCTTTATTGAGGCAGAAATGAAGCTGAAGCAAAGGGGTTACCTGGCGTCTCTTTATACCTGCCCAGGTGAATGGTGACCAATAGATTTAAACCTGGGCTTCCCGCCAGTGCAGGTGGCCAATGGATTTAAACCCTGGCTTCCCACCAGAGCTGACCATGCCCTGGGGCTGTCAACGACTCGCTCTATTCAGGCTTTCCCGCCAAAGCGGTTATAGCCTGGAGCTGTCCAGCCCCCTGCTGTGCTGACATTTCCGTGTATGCTTTAAAGGCATACACTACACCCCTTCCCCCATAGTGAGGAATTACCCTCTGTCATTCTGTCTCCATAACTATATACACTTATTTACACTATACACAAAATTTACATATACAAGAGTTTACAATTGTTAGTCTTCGGTTGCTCCTCCACCCCCCTAAGAATGCACATAGTCCTCGAGGTAGCTTGGAGCCTTGTGTGGCCTGCTTGATCTTCTTGGGACTGGTTCACCTGGTGGTGTGCTGCTATGTCTAGGCTCTCTTCCTTGTTGTGAATGTTATGGTGGATTGTGGTGTGTGTGTGTGTGTGTGTGTGTGTTGCGGTGCCCAGGTTTTGTGTTCTGCTGGGTTCTGGTGACTGCCTGGTTTCTCTGTCAGTCTCCTGCCTGGGGTGGGGTTGCTCTAATATCTCCCATGGCACCCATGGATGACCTGTGCTATAGTTCCTAGCCCAGATGGGGTCTCCTGTGTTGAAGCTTGTTTTGATGTTGGGGGTCCTGGTGTCTGCTGCTACCCTGTCTGGGTGAAGCCTGTCCAAAGTTGTTATGAGGCGTCTGCCCCATCTGAGTTCCGCTGGGCTTTTGCCTGTGGCGGTGCAGGGTGTTGCATGTTGGTGTAGGAGGAATGTGGCTAGTCTTTGTTTCCAATTTCCCTGTACTATGCGCTTGAGGGCATCCTTTGTCGTCCGCACGAATCGTTCTGCCAATCCGTTACTGGCAGGGTGGAAGGGAGCCGAGGTGGCGTGCCTAATCCCCAAGGTCCTCAGGAACACCTGGAAATCCGAGGAGGTAAATTGTGTTCCATTATCTGACACGATTACATCAGGCAGACCATGTGTAGCAAACATCCCCCTCAATGCTTGAATGGTTCCTGCCGTGGTCATGTTACCCACAGGCACCACCTCCAGCCATTTAGAATGGCTGTCTACTGCAACCAGAAATGTGTGGCCCTGGAATGGGCCTGCATAGTCTATATGCACTCTGGACCATGGTGAGTGTGTCTCCTCCCACTTGTGGACTGGTGCGTGTGGTTGTTCTGGCCGTGTCCTCTGGCATGTGTAACACCCTGCTACTAGTCCTTCTATTTCCTTGTCTAATCCTGGCGACCACAGGTAGCTCCTTGCCAGGGCTTTCATCCTTACTATTCCTGGGTGGCCTTCGTGTAATGACTGGAGAACTCTTTCTCTGAGCCTCGTGGGGATGATGACTCTACTTCCCCACAATAGGCATCCCTTGTGTGTGTACAGTTCATGCCTTCTGGAGAAGTAAGCAGTGAACTCTTGCCCTGGTGATTTGTCCTGCCACCCATGATTGAACCCTGCTCAGAACCTTGTCCTTGGGGGTCTCTGTGGCTATGTCCCTTGCGTTGAGGGGGCATTCTGGCAGTTCCTGTATTGCCAGTATTTGGACTGCCGGTGCTGGGTCTGGCTCAGTGTCCCTTAGGGGAAGCCTGCTGAGGCCATCGGCGTGCCCCATCTCTTTGCCCGGCCTGTGTACCAATTTGCATGAGTAAGCGGACAGGAATATGGACCAGCATAACATCCGGGGTGACAGGATCTGTGGTGTCTGCTTCTCTGTTGTAAATAACCCTAATAATGGCTTATGGTCTGTATAGATCAGGAATTCCCTACCATAAAGGTAGTCATGAAATTTCTTTACCCCAGCAACCACTGCCAGTGCCTCCTTGTCTATCTGGGCGTAATTGCGCTCGGCAGCTGACAGGGTCCTGGAGTAGTAGGCAATGGGGGCCTGAGTTCCATCCTCCCTTAAATGGCTGAGAACTGCCCCGATCCCATAAGGGGATGCATTGCAAGCATCGCAAGGCAGACTGGCTGATCCTCCCTGAAGTGGGTGACTGTGGCATTGCCTGCTAACAGGTTCTTCAGTGTTTTGAATGCGTTAGCATGTGTATCAGTCCAGTTCCAGGATGCTTGTTTGTCAAGCAACCTGTGTAGGGGTTCTGCAATAGTGGCCTTGTGTGGCAGGAATGCATGGTAAAAGTTGAGGAGGCCCAGGAATGCCTGCAACTCAGACTTGTTTTGGGGAGTGGGGGCTTCCTTGATGGCCCTGACTTTGGATGCCGAAGGGTGGATGCCTTGAGCATCAATCCTGAACCCCAGGAACTCTGTCTCAGTTACCCCAATTTTGCACTTCTCCCTTTTGAGTTTTAACCCTGCACCCCTGAACCTCTCAAGTACTGCCTTCAATCGGGCTGCCAGTACGTCCTCGGAGCTGGCTGCGATCAGGACATCATCGAAATAGGGGCAAACCCCTGGTATTCCCTTGAGGGTCCTTTCCATCACCTCCTGGAATATTCCAGGAGCCACGCTGACCCCGAATTGCAACCGGTCTACCCGGAACGCCCCTTTGTGTGTAATGATTGTTTGTGCTCTAATAGCCCCTGGGTCTACCGGCAGCTGCTGATAAGCTTGGGCGAGATCCAGTTTAGCGAACACCGACCCACCTTGCAGGGAAGCCAGAATGCTGTTTACCGCAGGAACCGGGTAACAGTGAGCGCTCAGAGCCCGGTTGATTGTTCCCTTATAGTCGGCGGAAATTCTAATTTCGCCGTTTGCCTTGAGCGGTGTTACGATGGGGGTTTCCCATTCTGCTCCATCGACTGGCGTTAGCACCCCCTGGTCTACCAGCTTATCCAATTCCCACTCTATCTTGTGTTTTAGCGCAAACGGAACCCTCCTGGCTTTCATTCTAATGGGTTTCACCTGGGGGTCTAACTTAAATGAAATTGGGGGACCCGTGTACCTTCCCAGCTGCCCGTCGAACAACCCGCAAAATCCTTGCAGACTGCTTCCAGGGAAAGGCAGCTCCGCGTTTGGTGAATCCCCGTGATTCCGATGCCCAGCACGTTGAACCACCCTAACCCCACAAGGCTGGTCCGCTGGCCCTTGACTTTACTTTACTTTATTATATTTATATACCGCCCTTCTCCCAAGGGACTCAGGGCGGTGAACAGGGCACATAAAAATACAGAATACAAAAATTAAAAAAGAATTAAATAAGAGCCCGAGCTAAAAACAGTAAAATAATAAAAATCCCCAATAAAAACCCCAGCACATCCCCCATCAGGCCAGGCCAGCTTGCTCAAATAGGTAGGTCTTCAGGCCGCGTCGGAAGGAGCAAAGGTCAGGTGCCATCCGGAGCTCAACCGGCAGCTGATTCCATAAAGCCAGGGCGCCCACAGAGAAGGCCCTCCCCCTGGGGGCCACCGGCCGACATTCTCTGACCGGTGGCACCCTGAGGAGGCCCTCTCTGTGGGAACGCACAGGGCGGAGGAGAGTTGACGCCGGCAGCAGGTGATCCCCGAGGTACTCCGGACCCATGCCATGTAGGGCCTTGAAAACCATTACCAAAACCTTGAACCTCACCCGGAAGACAACTGGTAGCCAATGCAGCTTGCGGAGCAAAGGTGTAACATGGGAGTACCGGGAAACTCCCAAGACAACTCTCGCGGCTGCATTCTGTACCAGCTGGAGCCTCCGAGTGGACTTCAAGGGAAGCCCCATGTAGAGAGCGTTGCAGTAGTCCAGACGAGAGGTCACGAGCGCGTGAGTGACCGTGCACAGGGCATCCCAGTCTAGATAGGGCCGCAACTGGCGCACCAGGCGAACCTGGGCGAAAGCCCCCCTAGTCACAGCCACTATATGATCTTCCAAAGTAAGCCGCAAGTCTAGGAGGACTCCCAAGTTGCGAGCCCTATCTATGGGGGGTAAAAACTCACCCCCCATGGAAAGAGGTGGAATATTCTGAATATCCTGGGATGCCGGTATGCACAGCCACTAAGTCTTGTCAGGGTTGAGTTAAAGTCTGTTCCTCCCCATCCAGACCCGAACCGCCTCCAGGCAATGGGACATCACATCGAGGGCATCACTGGGGTGGTTTGGGGTCGAAATGAAAAGCTGGGTATCATCAGCGTACTGATGATACCCAACTCCAAAACCACGAATGATGTCACCCAGCGGTTTCTTATAGATGTTGAACAGGAGAGGCGAGAGGACCTACCCCTGAGGAACTCCACAAACGAGAGACCAGCACACTCAATTTGCCCTCGAACCCTTTGTACTGAACCCTCACCAACGCTTCCCCCTAGACGTTAATGGGTGAATTTTGAAAGTCAGAGAGGGTCAGTCTGGATGGCCTCAAGGGAACCCGTTGACCGCTCCATTTGCAAATCTCCTTAAACGCTCTGGCGGAGATGATGGACACGGCTGACCCTGAGTCCAGTTCCATTGTGCAGGGGACCCCTTGCAGCTTCACCCTCAATTTTATTTTCGGGGTTAGCGCCGCTGGGGCCCCTGTTAAATGAACACTCGGCCGTCCCGCTGTGTGGCTGACCGTCTGTCCTGGCAACCACTCCCCGATACCGGTAGCGAACTGGAACTCTGCCTCCACCTCGTGCAGGCTTTCCCTCTGCCGGCTCCTGCAGACCGCCACGATGTGTCCGGTTTTTCCGCAAGCCCGACACTTGGCCGACTTGAAACGGCAGGTAGACCGGGGATGCTGTCCTCCGCAGCTGGTGCAACGGGTAGACCGGGAGCTGTTCATGCCGCAGCCGGAACACTGGGTAGACCGGGGCTGTCTGCAGCTGCTGTGCTGGGTAGACCGGGGCCCGCAACCGCAATGTTGGGTAGACCGGGGGCCGATTCACGCTGTAGCCGTGGAGTTGGGTAGACCGGGGGCCGTTTGCTCCGCACCTGCACTCCTGGCATCTTGCGTCCGCCGCAGCTGGTCTTGGCTCCTTCACGTTGTCCCAGTTGGAGGTGAATGGTCGCTGCTGTCGGTTGATGGCGTCCACTTCCAATTCTGCTCCGTCCACGTCGCTGCAACCGCTCAACAGGTGGATGGACTCGCCTTCCCTCGCGTCGGACTCCTCAGCCACGTCCCAGGCTAGGAATTCCTCTTGGACACCCTTCAGGGTCAGTTTCTGTTTAGGAAAAATTTTCTGGCACAGCTTCCTGTCCCTCAGCCCACAGACGATCCAGTCCCGCAGCCGGATCTCTAAATTCTCGAAATTACAGAGGCGAGCTGCCTGCCTCAGGGCGGCCATGTATTGCTTGGCAGACTCACCTGGCCGCTGGTCCCGCTTCTCGAAACGATATCGCCAGGTGATCTCGGACGTCTCGGGCTTGAAATGCTCAGTTAGTTTTGCCAACAACTCGTTGTAACCGACGGAGTGGATGTCGTTCGGTGCGCAGAGACCGACCGCCAGCTGGTAGGTTTCCATGCCACAGCTGCAGAGTAGCGCCGCTGCTCTCTGCCGGTCATCCTTCACCCCATTCGCCCGTAGGTAGCACTCGAGCTGCCCCACGAACGCTTCCCACTCCTCCGGCCGGTTGCTATGGAAAAGGGGATACTGACCCAGTTGTGCCATTCCGCCGTCTCGGTCGTCCTGCGTCTGGATCCGGGGCTGCCGGTTGGAGTCCGTCCGCGGATAGCGTTGTCCGGTGCAGGATCCCATCCTCATCACCAGTGCAATGTCGCGTGGTTGAACGGAGAGACGGACACTTGAGCTGGGTATTGATTCTTTATTGAGGCAGAAATGAAGCTGAAGCAAAGGGGTTACCTGGCGTCTCTTTATACCTGCCCAGGTGAATGGTGACCAATAGATTTAAACCTGGGCTTCCCGCCAGTGCAGGTGGCCAATGGATTTAAACCCTGGCTTCCCGCCAGAGCTGACCATGCCCTGGGGCTGTCAACGACTCGCTCTATTCAGGCTTTCCCGCCAAAGCGGTTATAGCCTGGAGCTGTCCAGCCCCCTGCTGTGCTGACATTTCCGTGTATGCTTTAAAGGCATACACTACATCCATTATTTAAAGTATCATATTATATGATTTCCATGTTTTGAATGTTTCAATACTGGGGTGGTTATGGGTGTTTAGATGGGTGCCCTAATCATTTTATAATATTGACAAATATGGGCAAATGGAAGTTTAGATGTTATACCTAACATAGCTTATTACTATAGTATAGTCGTAGTGTTTATACAGCATAAGAAAAAAGGAGATAGTAGAATCATGGTGGACAGTTTGTGTTCCACAGCTTTTCAACATTGTGCATCTGTGCTTTAGTGGATATACATGCTCACAAATTCAGTTGATGGCTAATTGCTATAATTTAGTAATAACATTATGAAATGAGAAAATATCAATCTATTTTACAGCTGTTATGTAAATTAAATAAATTATCCTTTCCTACTTGAGCATATCACAGGGTAAATGCTAGATAAATTACTGTATTCATACAGAGGACTAAGGTACGAAAGGGTGTCATGAATGATTTAGATACTTCTACCTCTATCTCTAAATTAGTGTTTATGTGTACATCCATCCACATATCCACACATACATTTTACATTAAATCAATGGGCTGATATCTCCCATTTAGAATTTGTATTTTCCCATTATATTTTCTATCTTTTTTAGTCACCAAAATCAATTATGGTAGGGCAGAATAGCTGCTCAATATATGATGGTAGGACCAAAAACCATTCTTCTGCAAGAACTTTTATTGTTTTGAAAGACTAGATAATTGATAAAAAGCACAATACGGAGACAGTCTTATTCATTATGGGTTAGTATAAGGTGAATTTGAGACTAACCAGTTCCACTTCTTTCCTTCCCTTTTCTAGCATGGCTATTAGGAAGCTTTCAGAATAAATTGTGTATACACACCACCTATTAACCTTTCTCAACCACTTGTAATCTCTTCAAATAAAGTAAACAAAACATTAGTCATAAATTCATAAGCACAATTAATATGTTACTTAAGAATAAAACTTAAATATTCTTAATTTAGCAATGATACTAAATTATTTAATTTGAGAATATTTCAATTTATATACAGTCATACCTTAGTACTCAGCTGCTTGGAAACTCATTGAATTTGGTACTCAATGCATTTTGGCCTGAAAATTTTAGTTCTGGTATTCATTATTTGCTTGGCACTCAACACACAAGCTGGAACTTGTGGGTGTCAGCTGCCTTGTAACTCACTATGTTATTATTATTGTTTGGTACTCATTGTTTTTGGTACTCATCACACCTCCCAGAACCAATTAACAATGAGTACCAAGGTACTAGTATATTTATTATTTAGCCAGCTACATTTTTATTTACTTTAGAATGAAAATTTTTAGAACCTCATGAGAAATGGAATCAAGGTGCTGGTCATCACCTATAAAGCCCTACATGGCTTGGGTCCGGGGTATCTGAGGGAACACCTGCTGCCGGCATCAAGCTCCCTTCGTCCAGTGCGCTCCCACAGGGAGGGTCTTCTCAGGGTCCCACCGGTAAGAGATTGCCGGCGGGTAACACCCAGGGATAGGGCCTTCTCAGTGGGGGCGCCTGCCCTCTGGAACCAGCTGCCAGTGGAGCTGAGGACTGCCCCCGACCTCCGTTCATTCCGCCGGGGCCTGAAGACCTGGCTCTTCGAGCTCTCTGGCCCAGGCTGAGGATTAATTTATTTTAATTGGGGTTTTATTTGTACAGGGATAAATTTAATCTTTTTTAAATTTGGTTTTTAACTTTTGTATTTTTGGTTTTTAATTCCCTGTAAACCGCCCTGTAAACCGCCCTGTAAACCGGCGGTATATAAATGTAATAAATAAATAAATAAATTCAAACAAACAAATTAGAATCAGAACAATCTCCTACATTCCAGTTTTTAATTGAGGGGATTCTTACCAAATGCTTGAGGAAAACAAACTGCAAAAGTCTGTTTCTATAGAGTACATGCCTTCTCCCCATCCTCATGTCCCACAGCTGAAATCTCTTGCCTTCATACAGGCAACTTTAGTATTAGGAATACTGCATCTTCAGATTTCAGGAAGAAATACATTTATCCTATAGTCCCACACACCTTTCCTCATTGACTGCTATAGATTGCAATGCTTATAAGCCATAACTACTTGTCCAAACTGATGTGATGTATCTAAAACAGTAGAACAGCAGCACATTAGGAAAAATTGTATCAGCTTGTCACAAAATGACCGGATATAGCTTCCTCTTCATTGAGCCTGGTACAAAACCACCCCTTTGCTACACTAACATTATGCTACTTACATATTAATAGTGATGATTTGCTTCTTCTTCTTCTTGCCACCCTGGTTATTACTAGTTTCTGACATGATCAAGGTGTTTAAAGTAAAGAAAAATGTATTTTGAATATACTATCCGTCTCCCAACACAATGGCGGAGAAAACACTGAAGCTGTCAAATAAGCAGCAGCTCTTATTGCCAGTATGCCAGCACTCCGAGAAATAAGATTCAGCAAATGTCTAGGTTAGTAGATTGCTGCTTTAAAATCCAAATTACGGTAGGTACAAAGCCTGACTCCCTCAAAGCTACTGTTGAAATAGGAAACTGTTTACGTGGTAACCATGACAGCCACCTTTTCCGCATGTAGCTATATGATTGGCTGACAATAAGAGAAAGCCTGGATGAAAACAGAGATTGGATAGCCTTTGTTTGCATTTCTTACCCGCTTGGTTATTGCAGAAATTTAGAATCTACTCTGGAAATGTTATGACTATTGTTGGTTTCAGATTTGAAAGTTCTGTCTGCCTTTCATTCCACCCAAATAGAAGGGAAAATTATGCAGCTAAACCTCTTTGTAAATTTGATTTACTCTCATCCACTGATGCTGCATTTTGAACTTAATCTGTACTATATATTTTGTACTTAACCTGTACTAACACATAAAATAGATAATTTCCCTCAGGAACTCATTAAGAAGTGTAGCTCACAGCAACTTTGGGCTTAATCTGAAATCTCATGTAATATATTAAGAGGAGATAAATTTGATATAGATGTTGCATGGAGCTCTTTTTGCATGTAATTTTTTCTGTCATTATTCTATCTATAAGTTTTGACTGATCTATATACTGTTTTATATATTTTGCTTTTATCAATTGTTAAACAAGGGTCAAAAATTGGAGCTACCTTAAAGAATATGCAGAAGCTTCACCTGGTGCAAAATGCAACAGCTCAGGCAGTTCTGGGTGTTGGTTTTTCAGGACATACGATGCCTCTGTTAAAACATGGCTGTTTTAACTGTCTTTGCGAAGCCAAGGTGGGCGTGGCCTGAGTGACGCATCCGGCCAGTGGGCCACCACTTTGACACCCCTGATCTAGAGTCATGTATACAAGATGGGAGGGCCATATAAATTGATTAGTAAATTAATTCTAATTGCACTATGACTTTGTTATATGTGGGAAAGGTAGGATATGCTTTACACATGTTCACTCTGAGCCCATGTTATCAATCTGAGCCCATGTTATTGTGAAGCTGTATATACTGATCCATGACAAAAAAGAACTGTTCTTTATTTTTTCTTGCTGCTTGGCTTTTTGTAACAACGTAAAGATAGTAAAGTTTATGCCATTAACAAAGTATCCAAAATGATTAAAGAGAAAATTAAATTTAGAACTGCTATATTTAAAAATATTTCTTGGAGAATAATACTTTTTCATTTACATCAGTAAGATTCATTTTTATATTACATTGCATTGTTTTACACCTAGAGGACTATATGTAATAATATCAAATTTATATTCTAATGGTTACTTTCTAGTTACCGGTACTTTTAAACATGATATATTTCTTAAATGCATTCGAGGCAAATTGTTTATAAGTGCATAAATAAAAAATCCAAAGAAACAAGATTTATATAACAAACATGTCAGTTCAGAAATCCCAAAATAAGCTTCTTTTGATTATTTCGTCATATCTCTGTGTGTGTGTGTGTGTGTGTGTGTGTGTGTGTGTGTGTGTAATATATGTAATAGATTTTGCAATACTGGTTTTACTTATTTGATTTTTTAAAAATCCCATCTTTATTACTTTATAAGCAACTCAAGGTCATAAACATACCTAAG
The DNA here is from genome assembly GCF_964194415.1 of Vipera berus. Taxonomy (NCBI): domain Eukaryota; kingdom Metazoa; phylum Chordata; class Lepidosauria; order Squamata; family Viperidae; genus Vipera; species Vipera berus. Next base: position 70,950,449 of record NC_138204.1, read on the forward strand.
ACGCCTCTTCCTATCTCCTCTTCCTATTTTTCCCACAACAACCCCATGAGGCTTAGAGTAATTGGCTCCAAGTTATTCAGCTGGTTTTTCATGCCTAAGGCAGGACTACAACTCAGAGTCTCCTAGTTTCTCGGTCAACATCTTAAACACTACACCATGTTGGTTGGCAAATGAGTCTAGTTTCTGAAAATTGTTGTTTCTTTTTGTTTGTTACATTTTCTGAAGATGCAACCATTTTTGCCTTTCCAAACTAATATTGGATGTTATATCCATAATATTCCCATGTCTTTTATGTTTATCAGTTTTTAACAGAGGCTATGATACCTAAAGCAATTTCAATGGCAGTTAAGCTGTAGATTTTCATATTACTGTATCAAAAATTCAGAATAGCTAAGCAAATGCAATTCTTCACTTTCTGCAAATAATTTGCAGTCCGATTCAATGTATCTTCCAATGGGGGTGGAAGCCATATTATGCTATTATCGTAAAAGAGCAATTTATGAATGTACCTATGATACTTAAATTATTTATACAAGTTTTGCCTTCTGCTGAGAATTCTTTTTTTATTAATATTCTTGTTAAAGGTTGCTTCATTTCCTTTTACATTTTCATTGTGTGTTTGCTAGTTAGCAGTGACATTCAAATAGTCTTTTTATGCAATTCAAGTCTGTGTGTTTATTCAAGTCATGACTTTCAAATGAAATAGGGCTAGATCTATTCAATCCATTTCTGATGGCATTTTGGAGAAAATGTTCAATTCAGTGAAACTTACAATGAAGCATGAATTTAATAGTTTGTAACTCTAGACTGTACTCCTACAATGACATTCTTACTAAACGTTTTACTACCAAGAAGGTATGAATTGGAATGGTTGAGAAACTGTTCTCTTGCTCCATATTTGGTTATGGAGACATATGTCAATTATTGAAGCAATGGAATCTATAATTATAATAAACCAGTTTTAAAATGAAACCTCATTAGTCAAGATTGCCAGATCTGACCTGTATTAAATCCAGAAAAGCACTAAATATCAGCAGAAAATATTAAAAAGCCTTTTTATGCTATTGGTATCTCAAGATGTTTTGAGGCAAAATCTGATAGACATCAGTAGTCAGTAGCTTTAAGTAGGTGCAATGAAAACTATTAATGCACATGGCAGAGGCTAATTTGTGAGCTAGCTTGCTCATAGTGGGCTCAGATTCAGATTCAGATTGACAACCAAGAGCCAGACCCAAAGACAGTTTCAGAAATGCTAGCAGACAATGAGTAAACAGAAGAGATAAGGCAAAACAGTAGATACAACTGCCTACTCTCTCTGAAAATGACAAGGCAGAATTATCACACCCACCCAATGCAGAAGTTCAGTAGGGTGGAAAGAGAATGGAGCAAAGGCTATGTTCGCTCAGAATCTGAGTTCCAGCACTTTCTTCCTCTTTTCTCTTTTGTGAAAAACTTATCAAATTAGATTAGGTTATTGTAATTCAAACACATTGAACAAATACAGTGGTGAAATAGACACACCTTTACTACTATTCCTGACCCAATAGTTATCAACTACTGTAGTTTTATGCCTCAGTTTTGCATTTTTACTGCATAGAACAGGGGTCTTCAAACTTGGCCCTTTTATGACTTGTGGACTTCAACTCCCAGAATTCCTCAGCCAGCGTGCCTGCCTGAGGAATTCTGGGAGTTGAAGTCCACAAGTCATAAAAGTTTGAAGACCCCTGCCATAGAACAACACTAGCAGAAAAAAAGAAAGGAATAGAATCCATGATGATGCTTTTTTTTTTTACAAAAATGGGCAATATTTATCTTTTCTTAGATATTCAACTGGGCAATTTGTAAAAGTTTTCCCCACCTGTGTGCTTTCTGAGTTTGTAAAATTCAATTTTACAAATTTTACAATTTTACAATCTTTTGATAATGTGAATTAAAGACTATCCTCCTCATTATAATTTAATAGAAGACTTCAGGGACTTTATGCTGCAGGCCTTTTAAGGTTTACATATATTATTTTTTAGTTTTTAGGGATTTTTTATGGTCCGGTAATCCCTTGGGATGGAGTTGGGAAGGCTAAATGGAACTGAGTATTTACTGGTCAGATGCCCTTCCTGATGCCTATGTGGAGTTCTCATCAGATATCTTAATTTACGTCCTGAGAAACAACTGCCGCTACTTAAGATTGAACTCCCAACCTTCCAAGTGGGAGGCAAGCATCTTCACCACTAGGCCACCATGCCATTCATACAGATTTTAGTATTTATATGATTATACTTAGGCTCTCTCTCTCTCCCTCCCTCCTTCCCTCCCCCCCTCTCTCCCCATGATGTCAGTGACAAGCCAGTCAGTCAATTCCAGTTGCAGCCAATGGATCAACTCTCGGTTAGAACATAGAATCATAAGGCTGGAAGGGACCTCGGAGGTTTTCTAATCCAACTCCCTGCTCAAGGCAGGAGCTTACATCACCCCAGTTAAATGGTTGTCCAGTCTATTTTTGAAAACCTCCAGTGATGAAGCCCCACAACTCTGGGAGGCAAGATATTCCATTGATTAATTGTTCTCACTGTTAGAAAATTTCTCCTTGCTTCTAGGTTGGATCTCTTTTTAACAAGCTTCCACCCATTACTTCTTGTGCTGACTTTCGGTGCTTTGGAGAATCAAGTCAGTCCCCTCTTCTCTGTGATATCCCTTCAAGTACTGGAAGACAGTTACCATGTCCCCCCCAAACTTTCTCTTTGATAGGCTAGCCCAGGGGTAGGCAACCTTGGCTCTTTTATGACTCATGGACTTCAATTCCCATGCTGGCTCAGGAATTCTGGCAGTTGAAGTCCATGAGTCATAAAAGAGCCAAGGTTGCCTACCCCTGGGCTAGACATACCTAGCTCCCTCAACTGTTTATCATATGATTTAGATAATCACCACCCCCCCCAAAAGCAGACCCCCACACCTGTGGAAAAATGCTAGGAAGGAAAAAACTTTCCTATACAGCCGTATGTCTTTTAGTTACAATTTCAAGCTATTTCATTCCATTTAAATATTGAATTCTAAATTATTTAAAACCTTAAAAGGTATTATCACATGAAGAGGTAAATCAAAAATCATACATTTTTACTGGACATCCCAATTCCATGACATGTTTACTTACTTGTGAATTCTATTTTGGTTAAAAGTCTACTACCTACAAAAAAGCTCCAATAAATTTCAAAGTAGATTGTAGTTATTCGGTTGATACACAGACTTGCAATATGTTAAAATATATGGCTTTATTGTGGCAAAAGCCTTAAAACACTAAATCAGATACATCAAGCACTATGCTCAGGTGTCAAATTTTATATGTGTGTGTACTGTATGAATACAAGTAAAAATAAATAAAATGGATTCAGAATATTATTAATTTAATATCTGTACAATTACTATACAAATCTGAAACACAAATCAATCAGCAACTATTCATAGTAATGTTGCTCTGCTAGTTCAATAGAAGGGAAATCTATTCATTGAGTTTAAATGAACAGAATGCTGATAAAGTCTTGTCATTCTCATCACAGTTATTCTTTAGTAAGTTGGCAGCAGAATAAAACATTTCCCTTTAGTTTTTGAATGCTGCTTTTCTATATCATATTTGCATTTATGTATTATTCTCATAAAAAGCCAGTATTGCCCTGCCGACCACATAATTATTGGCCTACTATCATTTACTGCATAGTAAGGATGTCTAAATTAACATAGCTTCCTTTCTAGAATATATTCCGTAGGATTCTTTCTTCCAAATAACAGATTATTTGAATCTTAATTGTTCTATTGTCAGCTGTAATGCAAAGGAATTATTAAATAAATGAAAGTAATTTACATACATCTTTTATTTTAAACATCTAAATTATTACTATACTAGGAACTTATTCAAATGAATATGATTGTACTCTTAGCTGAAATTTCATACACTGGGAAGCCCTTTAACATGAGATGCTGTTACAGAACCAGCACATTCATAAAATAATAAATACCAACAACTGACTAATCTAATAAAAAATGATTCAAAAGTAAAAAAAAACTAATAACCAATGGTATGCCTAATAAACACTATTGTAATATAAACGGGAAAAACAACAAAACCTTTTATGAACATTTTAATTTACTTAATGCACAGGTAATACTTGAGTTTACAACTATAATTCAGCTGGAATTATGATCACAGGTTGAAGTATCACATGATGCTTCAAACCTATAGCCATTTTTTACAATGGTCATTAAGCAAATGCCATAGTTATTAAGTGAATGCCATGGTTGTTAAGCAAATCTATTTTCCACACAAGCATATTTTTTTTGCCAGAAACAGGAAGTAAATGCTAGAAACCAACAAAAAAAAAGATTGCAAATCCTGGTTATATGACTGCAGCACCAGTTGCCAAGTGGCCAAAAGGAGATGACATGACTGCAGGGAGGGGTGCTGCAATTGTAACTCTGAAAACGGGTCATAAGTAACTCTGTGGAAGTCCATCATAATTCCAAACAGTTGTTAAATGACTGGTTATAAGTCAAAGATTACCTGTTACATTTGCCATACTAAACATAAAATTTATTTGTTATTATTTATTAAACAAATTCATATAGCCACCTAACGCACACATCAGTGACTCTGGGCAGCTTCAACATTTAAAAATCCTCCCCTACCCACATTTGATAATAGTGATAAAGTAAGAATGGTGCACAGAAAAATGCCCTGTATAATTTGTATTTTAATGTTATAAAAATCATATAATTTCAATTAAGAACTACACATACTGTGATTAGTTACCTTTTCAGAAATACTTTCTTAACCAGATAAACAAAATGACTATGGGTGGATTGCTATTGTTTGGACTTTAAAGTTACAGAAGAAAAGTTACAGTCAAGTGTCCTTGGCAAGCAGCAACTACTACTAAAACAAGCTGAAAATCCTAAAACTGTCTAACCAGTAGTAAGACAAATCCAAAGTCAAGACTATGCTAAACACAGGAGGAATTAAGGGCCACAAAGTAAGCAAGGCTGTGTTGTCATTTTAAAGAGTTTTAAGTGTCTGTTTTAGGGATAACACTTTTAATTTTAATTTATTCCCTCCCCAAAATTGAAAAAAAAATGTATTGTAGTCAGTTTTCAGCAATCATGTATCACTGATCCAGGGATCACAAGACTCTACCTCTGCTAAAGATGTCCAATATACCGGTATACAAAAAGTCATATTGTATAAAGTCACTTGACAGTGGGATGGCTGACATATAGCACAGATTAAATAAATAAAATAAAACATTTCATGATTGCTTTAAAATAACCTGTCACACAAATTAGGTTTCAATTGGTACCAAACTAATCAGCACAGTCAAATAACTCTTAAATTGAACTGAAAGAACAAATTAGTTGTGGAAGTCTATATTCCAACTAACAAGCAAAACTAAATATGCAGTGCAAAATTTGAAAATTGTTACTAACAGTGGGTTCAAATCAACCCAGTGTATAATATAATCAGACAAGACACTAAATTCTCCTATTAAAGATGTATTTATTTAACCATTTATACAGTCACCCAACTCAAATTATGTGATTCTGGGAGGTATACAAATAAATATGCATATTTATTTGGAAGTATTTCTATGTTTTGTATTTTATTCCTGTGTTCCTTTTTACTGAAATATGTGAACGTGCCATACAATCAATTAGTCAGTCAGCAGTTTGGTGGTTCAGACATCAGGCTAGAAACTGGGAGATGATGAGAGCTAGTCCCACCTTTAGTACACTAAGCCAGTGAGGCAACCTTTGGCCCATCTCTCTCTCTCAGCCCTAGAAAGCAGGTAATGCAAACCACTTCCAATATCTTGCCAAGAAAATTGCATGGACTTTCAGCCATCAGGAGTCAACACTGACTCAAAGGAACACCACCATCCCAATTGCAAATTAGGGGTAATTGTTTATGACATACTGTATCTATGAAACTCAATGTATCATGACTTGCATACAACAGGATCTAAAGATTTATCTTTTTTAATTTCACCCAATATCGTCACTGTCTATATTAACATTCTTCAAATGTCCCTTCTACATAGTTGGTAATTCGTAGAATGTCTTCAAGAAGACACAAGAAGACACAATAAAACCACATCCTGGATTTCAACAGAACAGATTGTACTGCAATGCACTTTTATGATTATATTGAAATTCCACTGCTTTCATCTTCACATTTACAGTGCAACATTTTATGTCCTGTTGGAAATCCTGCTGAGTTCAGCAGTATTCAGTAGAATCTTATGCATATTTATTGGAGAGTGCAATAGTTGCATGTAACTAGACACTGTCCCACTGAAATCAGTAGATACAAAACACTGGGTTGGTTTTTTTTTCCATAATGGGTTAAAGGGCCATCTTTACATCCTTAATTATTTTAAACAGCTCTGGAATATTTTCAGCCACTAAATGTCAGAAGACCCAGGTTGCTTGGTCGGCACTGTGTCATCAAACTTTGATGGCCCAACGGATACAGTTCTAAGACCCTCCAAAAAGAAATCCTTTTGCTTTGCGGGGAGTGGTTGCAAATTGCTAAGTTTTGTAACCTGAGGCCTCTCCCCACACGTACGCAGAATGGCAAACCATAAATCAGTCTCTTCAATCCTTGTCTCCTATGACACTTGCACTCTTGGCTCTTTTTATGAACGTGGTGGCACAGTGGTTAGAATGCAGTACTGCAGGCTACTTTTGCTGACTGCTAGTTGCCTGCAGTTTGGCAGTTCAATTCTCACTGGCTCAAGGTTGACTCAGCCTTCCATCCTTCTAAGGTCGGTAAAATGAGGATCCAGACTGTTGGGGGCAATATGTTGACTCTGTAAACCGCTTAGAGAGGGATGTAAAACACTGTGAAGCAGTATATAAGTCTAAGTGCTATTGCTATTTTCTCTACATAGTCCTTTAAATATACAGGTAGTCCTCAATTTATGACAATTGAACCCAAAATTTCCATTACTAAGCAAGACAGCTGCTGAGGTTTGCCTCTTTTACAAGCTTTCTTGCCACAGTTGTTAAGTGAATCATTGTAGCTCTTAAATTAGTAACATGGTAGTTAAGTGAATCTGGCTTCAGATTCTGGCTTGACTTTGCTTGTCAGAAGGTCAGATGACTAGGATGGGACAGTGCAACCTCATAAATATGTGCCAGTTGCCAAGCATCCAAGTTTTGATCACCTGACCATGGGGATGCTGCAACCTTCTAAGTGTGGAAAAAAAAGGTCAAGTCACTATTTTCAGTGCCCTTGCAAGTTGGGTCACTAAACAAATGGTTGTAAGTCGAAGGACTACCCATATGAGACAGCAAAAGGCAGGAGTCTTCAAACTTGGCCCTTTTATGACTTGTGGACTTCAGCTCCCAGAATTCCTCAGCCAGGCACGCTGGCTGAGGAATTCTGGGAGCTGAAGTTCACAAGTCATAAAAGGGCCAAGTTTGAAGACCCCTGGCATAAGGTAATAAATAAATACTACAAAACTTAAAATAATTACCAGTGTATCCTTTCCCAACTGGAAAACGCGAGGCTAGTATTACTACCCTGGCTGACATCATCTTCCCTTTAGGGATAAACTTTTTTTCAGAAAACAAACGGCCAAAGGAGCCATTCAGTTTTGGCAGCAGCGCCACGCTTCAAGCAAGAAGCTGGTCCTTTTTTTTTTTCCTCCCGGTGCCGCGTTTCCCACCTGTTAGTCCCCGCTCCCGTCTTCGTGACGCGGAAGCTGCCATTCTTAAGACCATGGGCAAACAGGTACGTGAAGAGACTAGCCTGGGGAGCAGGGGGTGGGTGGGGAAGAGAGCCCTGATCGACTCTTCCCGCGTTTCGGGAAAGATAAAAGGCACCGCTAGCCTGCTCTGGAGCGGAGGGAGTGGGTTTAGGTCTTTCCCCGTCATGAGTTCCCCTTCTTCTTGCTCATTTATCCCTGCTCGTTTGCGATACGGGAAAGTGGCTATCGCTACTTATTTGACCCAAGTATGGAAAGAATTTGGGCTCCGTTCTTCTACTGGGGGGGGTGGGTGGGAGGAAAATGAGCGAAAGGGAACGTGCGAAGAGACCGCCGAGGTGTGTGTGTTTGTGTGCGTGTGCGTGTGTAACTTTGGCAAAGCGGAAGCTTTTGACTCACCCCGGCCTGTCTAGGCGGGTGGGTTGAGTCGCGGGCTTGTACGAGGTGCTCATTTTTTTTTTTTTGGCGGCCCCCGCGTTACGTGCGCGCAAAACTGTCGTCCGCGAAGAGAAGTCGGGACCTCGCTGTGGGTGGGGACTGCGCGTGCGTAGCCCGTTTAAAACGCACACTTTTTTTTTCTCCCCCTCCCTTCCCCCAAACGGCCCCCGGAGAGTCCCGAAGAGATCGTTTCTCTTCCCGTATTCGGGGCGGGGGCGGGGGCGGGGGGGGGAAAGGAAAGGAAAGAGCCTTCCGCGAGCGCGACGCCGGCCAGCGGACGCCGCCGCCGCCGCCGTCTCGTGACTCGGAGCGCTCGCGCTGGCAGAGAAAGAGAAAGGCAGGCGAGAGCGGGCGGGGGAAGCGGAGAGGCGGTGTCGCGGGCGCGCCCACCTCCTTTGCGCGGTGACGTTGGGCCTCTTCCTCCCCCTGGTGGCTTCCCGCTCCCTCCCCTCCCTGCATCCACTGCCGCCGCTTCCCAGAGCCTGTGAGCCATCGCCGCCGCCGCCGCCGCCGCCGCTCCCGCAGCCTTTCCCGGGCCGTTTCCTCCTCTCCGCCGCGGCGACGACGATGTGATTCCCTTCTCCAGGCTCGGCCCGCCCCAGCTGAGCGGCGAACATGGCGGAGGTAAGTGAGGGGGGGGGGGAAAGAGTCGCGGGTGGCGGCGAGGGGATGGAAAGGAAAGGATGGGAAGGAAGGGAGGGAGGGAGAGGAGGAGAAGAAAAAGGAAGGAAGAGGAAGAAGCGGCGGCCGGAGGAGGGAGAAAAGATGAGTCGAGTCCGGGGCCAACCGGGAACTTGTTGCGCGGCCGCTGCCTTCCTTTTCCTTTCGCTTCCCCGCAAGTTAGTTACGGAGATGGGAGGAAGGTCCCGAGATGGGCCTGGGTGGCGTCTTGCGCCTAGAACTCGCTCTTTTCCCCACCACCACACAGACACACCACCACCACCCCGGTCGGTGAGGACGCCCCGGCCCTGCGGGACCCGGCGTGGCGGGATGGGGTGGGCGAAGGGGGTGGGGTGGGGTGGGGACGAGGAGAAACGTTGACATAACCCAGGGGTCTTCAAACTTGGCCCTTTTATGACTTGTGGACTTCAACTCCCAGAATTCCTCAGCCAGCTTTGCTGGCTGAGGAATTCTGGGAGTTGAAGTCCACAAGTCATAAAAGGGCCAAGTTTGAAGACCCCTGACATAACCGTTTCGCTTCCTTCTGGGTGGGATGAGAGGTGCCTTCCTGCGAAGGAGAAGAAGGGGCCCAAAAAAAAAGGCTGTTGCTTTTCTTCCTGTTTGGGACAGTCGGGATTCACCAAGTTGGCCCCCTTGTTTGCTTCCACCACCACCACCCCGACCAACCACCGCAGAAGAGTGGGAGGCGGAAAGGGAGATTTGTGGAGACCCGAAAGCTTCGTGGGTCGACTTTGGGGGGAGTCAAAAGAGAGGCTCGTTTTGCTGAACCCCCCCCTCCCTCCCTCCCCCTTCCGACGGTTGGGTGTTTTTAGCCTTTGAAAGTCTTGGAAAGGGGGAAGAGAGAGCCCTGTGCTGCCCCAGCATTTGAGAGTTGGCAAGATACTTTCTCTAACAGGTTACATTTTTGGCCTGTGAACACTGGGGGAAAAAAGGCCAGTCTCAGCTTAGACTGGGATGGGAAGGGGCTTGTAAATTTGCCAGAACTGTAACGTTTGTCGCTCCCTCCCCCCCCCCTTTTTTTTGAAATTCAGAAGTTCAAAATGGTGTTTTAGACTCAGGGTATGATTGAGCAACTTATCAGGAGTTGCTCGAGGTGGCTGGGCAGGAGGTGGCAGCACCTGTCCAGCTTTTTGTGGGCATCTAAGCTAGGCAGGGACTGGCCTGGTGAAGAGTTGGATGGAAGACCACCAAGGGATACCAAATCTATAGGCTAGAGAGGAATCTTGAAAAAAAACATCCAGAAAAGAACAATAGCAAGCCATTTCTGTTTTGCTGCCAAACGAAAAGCATACTGATGTCGATGAGCTTGACTAGGAGAGCTTACTTTAATTCTTTATGCTACCATATAGCCTTTGATTCCTACAAGTAATGGGATGTTGTTTCAAAGTTGATAGTAGTATAGTTTACTGATATTTGAATATTCCTTAAAACATTGGTGTGTTTTTTGGTGTGGGGAAAACCTCTTAAAATCTCTTATCCCAGCTTGAAGGAATTAGTTATCTCAAAAATTAATAACAAGGAGCGTCTTTCCCCACTCTGCTTAAAAAGTGTTATAATTATTCCATGTGGAGCCAAACAAATGCAGTGCTTTGATACCTATGCTATCCTCTCCTTTGCCCGCTTTATAAATAAAATTGTGTCCATGTGACATTTTTGTTTAAAATGATACCAAAAATGAAAAGATGTAAAAGAAATTGGTTTGTATTTGCAGTTATATTAATATGTGAAAAAAATGGGAAGCTCATCGCATGACCGGCAAGAGAACAGTTTTCAGGAATCCATTAAAAAAGGAAAAGATCAGAAAATATTAATCATTACAGTTGAGATTCAGAAAATGAAACTGATTAGTTTCATGAACATGTGACTCATGTTCAAACTTGCCTGTTTTCGCAGTTTCCTTTTTGAAAACTTAATGGTTTTTACATCTGTTTGATACAATGAGTTGAAATGAGTTATACTTAACTTTTCTATGTTGTATTACAATGTTGAAAGTGTCTTCTGTTTTTGTAGTAGCTTTTTGCCTGCTTTTCTTTTCTAAGTAGATAAAGCAGCATTACCTTAAAGTTTATCATGAAATAATTCAATTTTTAATAGTGGGGCTGAAGACTTAATATATGTCCTATTGTTTTCTGGAGTTTTGTATCTACTTGTATATTTGTATTAGTTTTATACTTATTTAGTCAGTTTTATGCTGACTAAATAGAATGGTGAAAGTAAATTCAATCAAAAATCTGACCTCTAATTTAGAGGAAGAAATATATGCATACTCACGAACCATATTCTACATTGCTTCTGAAACAAGACTGTTTTGAAGTAATGATTACCGCTAGATGATCAGGCTATCCAATGATTTTTTTCTTTTTCTCTGTTTACTTTTTACCATTTGTTATCAGAGGGATTTCTAAAGTACAAAGGAGTATATTTTTAAACAAAATCTTTATAATCAAAACCAAAAAAATAGAATAATAAAAATAAAAACAAATTGTAACAATTTCATTAAAACAAGATGAACTATTGAGTTTTTCCCCTTAGGAGACACGTTTACTGAACTCATCAAAAGTCTCCAAATCATTACCTGATCCAACTAAAGAGGCACTAAATAAGGCAAGCATTCCTGGGGAAAATATTTTTGAGCAGTATTATCATAACAAAAGAATCCTCAAATATGCATGAATGAGTATTAATAATATTGCTAATTTTGCTTCAATAGTTTTAAAATAATTCAAGTTTCCTTTAATTATCAAAATACTTTAAAGACCAAATAATCTGATCTGATCACTTAGTGGTTTTTATATGTAGAATTAAACTAGTAATTTTTAACTGGGAAAAGGTATTGCATTGTAGAATATGGAAAGACATACATTTTTTGGACCTCACCACACAAATTTTATATATTGTATTGGCTTTGCAAAGCAAGCTGTTTCTGTTGTAAGAAAAAAAGCAGGTTTTCTGGTTTGTATAGTTTCCATTTTCCCAGACTAAAAAATAAACAATAAACTAAACTAATTTTTCCCACTTGAATAAAGTAGCAGGAAAACCACATTTGTAAAAGTTTACAAATTTCTAAAAGCTAGTAAAAGTTTTTACATTTTGCAATAAGTTACATTAACTGCAGAATTTTGATATGCATTCATGATATAGTTGAATCAATAGTATACGGGAAGTTAAAGCTGTAGAAAAAAAGTTTATGGTAAATTACTGTCAGACTCGTTGACAACTGCTTAAATGGAAATTTACTCTTAGAGGTATGATTGTCACAAAGTTGTTTTTAGCAAAATTAATAGAGAGACAGGATGGGCTTACTAGAATTTCAGCAATTAGTTATTTTCAATTTAGAATCAGTATATAAATTAAAATTCTCAACAACTTTCAGACAAATTGATAAGGAAGTGGATTTCTGTCCTGATAACAAGGAAGCTTACATAGGTTGTTTATATGTTTTTATCAGTTGGGGAACTAATTCTTACTCTACTTTTATTTGCTTATCATTATGTCAATGGTTATTTATTTGCTTATCATTATATCATTAGTTCAAAGTTATGGCGGCCTCTAAAAAAGTGACTTACGACCATAATGGTTCTCAAAATTACAACCAATGCACCACCCCAAGGTCACATGATCATAATTTGGGTGCTTGGCAACTGGCTCATGTTTATGATGGTTGCAGCATCTTGCAGTCCCGGTCATGATTTGTTTCCTTCCCATCCGTCTTCCAACAAGCAAAGTCAGTGGAGGAAGTTGGAATCGTTTAACAAACGCTGTTATTCACTTAACAACACAGTAAAAATGGTAGTACACTCCAGTCACCCAATGACTCATTTAATGACCCTATTACTTAATGACCAAAATTGCCATCCCATTTATGGTCATAAGTTGAGGACTACTTGTTGCAATAAAAACATCAATACTTACCATTTTTGTTGTTGTTAGTTGCGAAGTCGTGTCCGACCCATCGCGACCCTATGGACAACATTCCTCCAGGCCTTCCTGTCCTCTACCATCTTCTGGAGTCCATTCAAGCTCATGCCTACTGCTTCAGTGACTCCATCCAGCCACCTCATTCTCTGTCGTCCCCTTCTTCTATTGCCCTCAATCTTTCCCAGCATTAGGCTCTTCTCCAGTGAGTCCTTCCTTCTCATTAGGTGGCCAAAGTATTTGAGTTTTAGCTTCAGGATCTGGCCTTCTAAAGAGCAGTCAGGGTTGATCTCCTCTAGGACTGACCGGTTTGATCGCCTTGCAATGCCAACTTAGAGCTGTTTAAAATTTAAAAAGCAACATAGCATTGCAGAGTTAAAAGCAGGGGCATACAAACAGCAAAGGCAAGGCCTTTCCCAGTTAAAAATTAATGATTCTACCCACACAAGCTCAGAAATACAAAATATTCCAGTTTCTCCCTTGCCCCATACCTTCAGTCTTTCAAAGAAACAAGCCTGGTCTCACAATGCTCCAGCAAGAGAAGAATGGCACGTGAGGATAGAGCTGCTGCTACTACATCAATCTCCACTGTTGTTCACAAGTAAGCTGCTGCCTCAACAACAGTAGTGACACCATTGTTGACAGTCACCTCCTATTCTTCAGCCAGGAATGGGATGCTTTGCAATGGCTAAGAGAGTAAGAGGAGATCCATGTGAGGCTTAAGCATGCTGTGACAGCAGCAGAGAAGAAGCAGCTCATGACGCCTCTCTTCTCTTTCTCACAATCAGTTTCAGTTGCGAGAGAGTCAACAACTTAACTCTCAAATCGCACAGCACCTTGCGAGAGTTTTGCTTTGAGGCCCAGAGATACACTACATACACTACATGTTCTGACAATGAGAATATTTATTTGTTGAAAGCAGAATGAGAAGGGAGCCTTTTTTTTCCTCCTTTGGTAGTAAATTCTGTAATTATGCTATAGAATCTGGTTTCCAGTGATGATAATAAATTATCAATATTTACTTATTGCATTCATATCCTACCACAATTCAGATAGACTCTTGGCTTTAACATCAATATGGAAATAAATGATATTTCAAATTTCCTGGTCTCACATAGTTTAGAACTTTGTAGATCAACACGAGTACTTGAATTGCACTTGGAAGCACAAAAAAAGCAAGGAAATGTTTGAAGAGCAAAGTAATGTGATGTGTGGAACATATGCTTTGCAAAAGTCTCCCTGCTGTCTTTTGCACTAGCTCCAGTTCCGGATCTATAGCTTGTTATATAAAACAGGTTTGTCTAGGATGGTAAAGTTAAAGAGATCTTGAAAATCACCTGACCCAGCTCACTGTTCATTTTAAGATTTTTTTAGCGAAAGGATCCTTTTTTAGTATACTTGACAGAAGGCTGCTTAGCTTCTGCTTCAATACTTCCAAAGAAGAAGAAACATACAACTACTTGAGGCAATTGCCAAACAGCCCTCAAATTTTGAAATATTTCCTCATTCTATTTATAAATTTATAAATTATTTCAGTCAAAGTGACTCTAAATCAGAGGTCCCCAACCTTTTAGGCGCCAGCGACCAGTTCCATGGAGAGAGGCTTTTCCACGGACCGGAAGGAGTGTGGTTTTGTGTGCTGCCTGCATCCTGCAGATGGGGCTTTGCTTGTTTGTGCGGACCGGTTGCTGGCATGCCACGGCCTGGTACCGGTCCACAGACCGAGGGTTGGCGACCCCTGCTCTAAATGATGATAAAGCAATTGCCGATGCATTGGCAATAAATTTCAACAATAATGAAAGAAAAGCAGAATCTTATTATGTTTTAAGATTGTAATATAGCATTCCTACACCAGGTACTCTATAGTAGTCAGAAACCAAAGGTATTCCAGAAAGGCAAGTTTTATGAACTTCTAGATCTAGAACATCATGACAGTGGGAGCTACTCTTGCCTTGGAGGGGGGGGGACAACCTTTTCCAGAGGAGAGAAGCCCACTTCAGGGTATTCTGTCATTGTACCTCCTGATTGGCTGAGCCTACAGCTTTTTTTAATCTCTTGGGGTAGAAAACTACCTTTGAAGGCAACGTGCTTCAAACTGCTATTTGCAGGGTGACTGATAAGAAGAGATGAAACTCTACCTTGTACTTGCCAATACCTGGACTGTCTGGTTGACTAGTGTGAGGCAGAATGCTAGACTAACAGATTTTGCCCTAATCGAGGTGGGTGTTCTTTTTTGAAATTACATTATTTATATTTCTGTAAAATTTAGATTATCCTAAGAATGGTGAAATGTCCCTCTCATATCTTAGTGGTTCCATTTAGGCTTCAAGCCTTTCTAAGTTCATCTTCTGAGTTTGTTCTCCGACATGTTGGTTGGAAATTCTGAGATTTCCATCTTAAAATGTGCAGAGGGCACTAGGATCATGAAGAGTATTAAAGAGATGAGGTCACCCAGTGGGGTTTGTTGTGGGGAAAATAGGAGCTTATCTTGATTGTACAAAATAAAGGTAGAATATGCATCTGGTAATAAATAAATAAATACCGTTGTCTTTGAAAAAGCTTTTTCTGATACAAACAAAGCAGTAGAAATTCCTAATTATAGTGCATGAACTCTATAGTTTGCATAATTACAGGTGAGTATCAACTTGTTACTTAGATTTTACCATACAGTTAGTGTTATTCATCTTTGGCCAGTAGTAGTCTAGCAGTTAAAGTGTCTGGCTGGGGCTGATCTTGAGCCCCAGAAAAAAATGGACCTTCAATATAATAATCATAAAGGTATGCCACTATAAATCATTGGAGACCTAGGTAATAGCTTCCTTCATGACTGTGAACTCAATATTCTTTGTCATTCAGTTAAAAAAATAGATTGATTTCCAGTGTTATATCATTACATTTAAAAGGTAATTGCCAAAAGCTATATCCAATACTTTTTGTTGTGGTTATTAGACATATATTTGAGAGATAAATAATAGGAAATTATGGCATTTCAACAACTTATAGTTGTTTTTGTGTGTTACGCTTTCAAAATGTGTACTTGCTTTCTTCTGGCTAACAGGGACAGCATGATATTGACTTTAAATAGTTTATTGAAAGGCCTGCAAGTGTGTTCTTTTTATTTGTAATTTCTAGGGCTTCTGGCTTTGTGGCACACTGGAGTTATGGAACTGACAAGTAGACCATAATCGGCTATTTCTCACCATGTTACGTAAAAGGGACTCTGTTCATCAGCATTTAATATTGAACAGGATAAAACAAAATTTGCTGTTAGGATAGGAGCTGTCAAAAAAAAAAAGATCAAGTTTGAAAATAGGCTGAATAGGGCCAGGGGTTGCAGAGAAGAAAAAAAATCCAAGAAAATTTTACCACTGTTCCCCTCTGAAGGTCACAGTGCCATGTAATGTGAACAATTTTTTTTTACTTTGAACTCCATTCTTCCTCTCTGCCAGTCACATGCCTTAAAGTGGAGCTATTATTAGGGGGTTGGAATAAATTCTGAGTGCCATGCTCTGCAACCCTAGCTTTTAAAAATATGTTTTTGGCAAATTTGTATCTTGCTCTATTGTCTGTACCACAATCAGAACTGATTCTTATTTGATCTGAATCTGATCTAGAACTTTTGGGACTTGAGCAAGATGAAATGGAGAATATTTATGTAGTTTTAGAGATACTTTGTATATTTAACAAGGTCTTCATCTATTTTGCTTGATTTTTTTTTCTTCATTAAGAGCCAAGTATTTATTATTCAAGTAAAAATTAAGCCTGGGAGTTCCATAGGAGCCTTTTTTCAAGAGGCAACTGGACTTCCTTGTTTTTCTTTGAAGACGCTTCTCTTCCAAAAAGCTTATTCAGGAGTGTTTTCCACAGCACAGTATTTTCAGCAGTCCCAAGAAGGCTCCACACCCATTTGCACTATTCAGGTGACCCTGAGGACACTGACAAACCTCCAAGTGGCCTCAGTGACACTCTAAAAAGAATGCAAATGACCAAGCTGTCTGCAAGGAATATAAATCCTTCCATACCCCCACCATCTAGTCAGAGTTGAAGAAGCTACTTGGATGAGAAGCGAAATGTCTTCGAAGAAGAAAAAACAAGGAAGTCCAGTTGCCTCTCGAAAAAGTACCTTTGGGACAACCATGACCTGGATGACTGAGAATCTCCATAGACATAAACCTGAGAGTAAAAATCCGAGTAAAAACTAAGCCTCCAAAAGATGTGGTTCCCACTTTTGCAGAACTGTCGAGAACATGCTTTTCATTTGTTAGGAAACTTGGTGCTTCCTGAAAGGTGAAGGAGGTGGAAACAGATACATTTTGAAGTGACTGACCGTTGAAGCAGCTCTCTGTTATCGTACGTGGCAGCCTCAACGGCTAGAACATCAGTACATTTATGTGCAGTTGATGGGCAGTGTCTAAGCACCGATATTAAGATAATATCTTAATGTCTTTAGTATAGCTTCCTAGGCACTTTAGTCTTTGAGGAAGATGCTACTGCCAATAATAAAACATTTAAATTCTGTTTTAATATTACATGTACCATATAGTATTTAAATTACTATATCCATTGTTGCTGAATGCCAGATCCATCTATAATAATATTACTTTTATTCATAAGTTGGTGGTAGATGAACAAATAGATCTAAGGTATAGTTGGGGAGGAAAAGGCTATGGTCCTCTTGAAGATTTCTCCTCCTGAGTTTTGTGTTTGATAGCAGCAGTAATGCCAGGGCTTGAGGGTGGCTGTGGTCTTAAGAAATAATTTATCTGTGACCAGGGGTCCTAGTTTTGAGATGGTGTGGTGCAAATGTCTGCATTCAGCTGAACTATATGGACAAGTTAAGGATTCCACTTGGCTGACCCAAGAAGATATATTCCTCTTGGATTTCCTCACTGGACATATTGGTATTTCCATTACTATTTGTCTTACAAGCTTTCAGTCTCTGTGCCTTGGAGGAGAGTCCACATTTAAGTCCACAACAGCCAAATAACATTTGCAAGTGGGTCAAACACCTCCCTAATTCATTGAAAAATAAGGAGGAGGTACAACATAATCAGATGTGCCAGATTTTGTTATAGTTAGTTTCAATGCAAGTAGTTTTAGCCTTCTTGTGGAGTTGATTTCTTGGCTTTTTTAGAAAATCCTTGGCAGTTTCAACAAGTCCCTTTTATAAATCCAATGTAGAGGAATAAGCTACAGCATTCTTCCATGTGTATGTCTTCTTCACTTATTAAATCATAACTTAGTTTCACTTGTAAATCCACTATTTCCATCTTCCATAGGCTATCGTTTTTGAATCCACCTTCAGTTCAATTTCAGTTTTATTCAGTGGACTTCTTCCTCTTCAGTACCATCTTCTGATTCTTCAGTAAAGTAAATAGCTTCCTGAAACCCATTCATTGTAGATCACACTTAAAGTGTCCAGTAGTGCCCAACCTTCAAAGTTATCAGTTATTTCCAAATATATAGATATTTTCCCATTGGAAAGGGTTCTTTTGATTAAGTTCAAAATCTTAAATAAGTCCATTTATATTCTTAATCTGTTAAAAACTTTCTAAAGTCAGTACTAAACATCCTTTTGCTATAGGTTCCCTCCATGTTTTTTTACATCTTAGAACTTGTAGTTGAAACTTATTTTTTGAAGGATTAAACAGAACTCAGTGATTTCAGTAAGACCTGCTAATCTGAAGGTTCTCAATCTATAAGCAATAAAATAAATAAATTCAAAATTATTAAGAGGTGAACCTCAATTGAACCTGAAGTCCATATAGACTGCATTAGCAGCTATAAGTTTGATGAATTCCTAGTCAGTCATAAGTTGATCACAAAAACACAGTTCCTGCCATCTGCTCACAAAAAACGAACTGTGCAGAGTAAATGTGGGTAATCTTGAGATATCTGTTTTCTCCAGAGAGATTTTGGCAACCTACATCTGGCATCAGTTCATCATGATGCTCACCAGAAGTGTCTCCTTGTTTTCTGACAGTAGGTCTAATTAAAGAAACTCTGTGTGATTCATGTTTCCCTGGTTGTGTTCTGTTATTAAAGTTTTGATATTAATTATTGATCTTGGAAAGTATAAACTTCTTAATGAATACTTATTTACTCAGGGAGAGGTTGCTTAGGGTTGTCCACATATAAGAAAGGGAAATGTGGGGGGTGCAGAAATTTTGTTTTCTTCGACAGCTTCCTCTTATGGAATATTCCTGTATCATTGTTCTAGTCAGTACACAATCCAATCTTTCATAGACCTATGAAGACAGCTTTTCTGGAGGGCCTCTGAATATTTTTTGCAGTTATTAAGTGGCGTTGGCATCAAGTGTATCTGTCATTTTATGGCTATATTACAGTGATTTATTTGTTACAATTTATTTCTAGATTTTATCATATGTTTAGTGTTAATAGTTTGTAAACCATTGAGAATCACTTCAAATTATATGGTTTTAAAATACAGTAAATTGATATTGAAGCAACCTAAAACTAAGGAGAAACTTCCTGACAGTTAGAACAGTTAATCAGTGGAACAACCTGCCTCCAGAAGCTGTGAATACTCCAACACTGGAAGTCTTTAAGAAGAGACTGGACAGCCAGTGGTATAGGATTTCCTGCCTGAGCAGGGGGCTGGACTAGATGCCCTCCAAAGTCTCTTCCAACATCATCATCGTCATCATTATTCAGAATACAATTGTCCATGGATTAAATTAAATTGTAGAAGATAACCAGGCTGAGCCCAAGGTAGGGGTCAAATGCATCATCTGGCTCAAGTCCCTTCACGCCCACAACTGATCTTGAATTCCACTGATGCTTATCTACTGCCAATTGGCTTTGACCATTAGTAAGGTCTCCTGCTCAAACGGGGTTGGACTAGAAGACCTCCAAGGTCCCATCCAACCCTTCTATGTTCTATGAATGTTCTGTTCTAGTTCAGATTCTTGTAGAGAGCATAAACTTGCAAGAAACCTTTATATTCATTTGAACTGCCTGGACTCCTGATTTCTCATGCATGACATAGACAATATTATTCAGAAACTTTGAAATAATATATATATATATATATATATATATATATATATATATATATATATATATATATATATATGTGTGTGTGTGTGTGTGTGTGTGTGTGTGTGTGTGTGTGTGTGTATATACGTAGATACGTAGATACGTATATATACATATACATATACATGGAGGGACATGGTGGGTTAGGACGCTGAACTTGTCGATCAGAAGGTCAGCAGTTTGGTGGGTCGAATCCCGAGTGCCGCGTAACAGAGTGAGCGCCTGTTACTCGTCCCAGCTTCTGCCAACCTAGCAGTTCGAAAGCACGTAAAAATGCAAGTAGAAAAATAGGGACCACTACGGTGGGAAGGTAACAGCGTTCCGTGCGCCTTTGGCGTCTAGTCATGCCGGCCACATGACCACGGAGACGTCCTCGGACAAGCGCTGGCTCTTCGGCTTTGAAACGGAGATGAGCACCGGCCCCTAGAGTTAGAAACGACTAGCACGCATGTGCGGGGGAACCTTTACCTTTACCTTTATACATATACATATACATATACATATACATATACATATACATATACATATACATATATATATATATATATATATATATATATATATATATATGTGTGTGTGTGTGTGTGTGTGTGTGTGTGTGTGTGTGTGTGTGTGTGTGTGTGTGTGTTAAATGTTTGTTAAACATTCAGAATACACTTGCTTGGTCCCAGACATGGGACAAATCTTATTTCCTGTTTCAGCCTAGCCCAAGGCCATCTACAGGCAGTAGCCACAGCAGTGGCAGCTCATATTTATGTTGTGTTTTTTTGGCTTGCTTTATTCTTTGTTAGCAAGCCAAAAAAAAATTACATTTACATGCATACATACATACACACATATATATATATTATATTATATATATATATTATTGCTAATATTGTTCATTTCATTGCTTTTTCTTAACTTTTTCCATAAATTCTTTAGTTTTTATTGATAGATGATGCATTTATGTGTTTGTGACAGGTATAGGTTTGTTAGATTTTTCATCATGAAAGATGGATAAGTAAAAGATATCTGCGCGAGTAATACCAAAATAAAATTTGGCAGACCAGACATAAACACAATATTAAATATGAACATGCCAAGGGATTGTGTTTCACTTAGACATTACAGTTTACCAAAGAGTAATCTTGAATATTAGAAATCTGAAATATCTGTTAGTTTTCTTAACAATTGTGTGTTTGAGCATTTAGGCTAATAATATCTTAAGAGCTTAGCTATAGCCATTTTGCTGCTAGTTTGCTTGTGATGCAACTGGTAAGATTTTTTCCCCTTTAATTACATGTAGTCCTTGATTTATGACCATAATCGAGACTGCCCATTACAGTCATAAGTTGAGAGAGTTGTAAAACAGGTCATCATATGCCCAGCCCAAATTTATGACCTTTTGCAGCAGTTATTAAGCAAATTAGCATGGTCATTAAGTGAATTTGCAGTCATTAAGCAAATGTCTTATTCACTATGGGGTATTTTGCCAAAACCGAAAGTAACATAGGTTTTCAGCAAAACCATCATAAATTGTGGTCACATAATGGCTATAAATGTGAGTGAGTTACTGGGTGCCCATTGGAACCTGGCCATTGGAATTTTGTAACTGGGTAATAAGTTGTATGACAAGAACTACCTGTATTTTACCTATGCCTAAAAATAATCATTGCAAATATTTACATAATGTGTATATTTTTCTTTTTGTAACAAATCAGACATCAGACCTTTTCTAATTATATGCTTGATTTAAATAAAAGTTTAAAATTACAATTTGTGTTATTACTAATAACATTTTCTTTTTCTCTTTTGGACAGCCATCAGTTGAATCAGCAAGCCCAGGTAATGTTTTATTTTAATATTTACTAAATTGGAGAAGATATAAGTTCTTTATTCAAGTTCATTTTGATTATGTACACATTATAGAATGCACAGTTGTTGCTATAATTAACTACACTGAACTATTTAGAAGAATCTGTGTTCCATGCTAAAAGGCAGTTTGATCTCAAGGGATCACTTCTAATGATCATTACATGCTCGACAAATATTAGGGCCGTACAAAGCTTTGGAATGAAGTGCTTCACAATGTGCTTTCCTCTCAGTAAAGCAGCTGTGCATACAGATAGCTAGGAACAGCTTTGGAATCAGCTATACTACACTTGCAGAAGATTGTTGCTTTAATAATTTTAGGAGAGATGTTTCATTTGAATGTTTTGCATAGCCCTAACAAATATGTCTGTGTCATGTTGCTACATATTTCTACAAATGTGCCTTTGAACTATCACTAGAATTTGGAAAATATGATGCATGTATGGCATTATCTAACAAATTTGAGATTAATGAAAGAGATTTATTATGCCATAACTAAGGTCAAGTGCCAGCATGAATAATGTTGTCCACTTGTAACAGAAATGTATTGTAGGTTTATTGATTCTTTATTGATTCTTGAGTAATACACACATTTTTGATAAAAGATTAACCTTTTCAAGACCTGCTTAATTAACAAAAGAGATCTCACTTGTATTTTGTATCTTTGTATATAATTTAGGAGTCTTAAACAGAGGCAGCAACTAGCCAACCCTGACTGATCTCAAAAAGCTAAACAGGTTCAGATCTGGTTAATATTTGGATGGGAGACCACTAGGAAATCCTAAGTCAGGAAGTTTAAAAAAAAGTTAGGAAATATTTTCTCATAACTTTATGTATTCAATAAACACAAATCACAAGATTATGTGTTATATTCAGAAATATAACTCTCATAAATAAGTATCCAATAGAGGAGAATATATGTAGCTCAGGGTTGAACTGTGTAATCCTTAATAATGTCTACAATGAAATGAAATGTCTGCAAGCAAACAACTCAGAGAGCACTAAGGACTCTATAAAGAAGGATATATTTAAATTCTGTCCATAGCAATAATGTATTTGAAATCTTATGTGTTAAGGAATCATAAAGAAATTGACAATTTGGTAAAATCATAATAAAATATTTTGTTGTAATGTAACTTTATAAGACCTTGATTAGGTTATTTTTTTTCTTATATTTGCAGATTAGCTGAGTTGATACTAAAAACAGCCATTTGCTTGTCCTATAAAAAATGGTTTTAAGTCATTTGGATTGTTTAACCTTGATAAAACTGGGGGTGGCGGGAATGGATGGGGTAACATTCTTCAAATATGTAACAAGAAGTGACACAGATAACCAAAATACATTCTGTATTATTCCCAGGTTCAGAACAAAAAAAATGGATTCAAAATAAAATAAATTCTGATTCACTATTAGAAAAATTCTAATTATCCAAAGTATGTGGGATCACCTTTGCTGGTTGTGTTCAAAGAGGACTTAACAATCATGACTGGACCACTATAATTTGATATTTGGTACAGAACCTAAATGCTCCTTTCAACTCACATTCAACACCTCTTACATTTCTTCTACATAATCTGAGAAACTTTGAAATAAAACTATTACATAAAGTCAGTTCTTATGTTAATATCATAGATTATGATATGTAATATGAGTTTAATTAGAATAAGTACTTGCGGGAAATTTTTCATGTCATTGTCATTATTGTCTATGTAAATGTCACATAAGGCTATTGCTAAGCACATTGGTTTGTGCTTAAATTGTAAGCCGCCCTGAGTCTTCGGAGAAGGGCGGGATATAAATGGGATTAAAATAAAATAAAAATTTTAGGAAGCTGCTATGCTAGCCAAAATAATAATACGTTTACTCTGCATTTGCGTAATGAAGGTTTTGGGCTTTCTACTGAGCTTTTTTAGATGATCAAAATGAGAATATTATGAAATAATATTATGAAATAGTTTTGATAAAAGAAAAGAGCACAATACAAATGTACTGATATAGTTGGAAAAATGTTAAAACGGATATGGTATTTTCATGGAGTAAACCATACTGTATAGTTATTGTGTGCAACGATTTCATTGATTCTTAATAATTGATATATAATTATTACTCTTGCCCTATTTAACAGAAACATTTAATTTTTTAATATGTGTTTGGAAAGGGACTTGCAGAACTCTGGTAAAAGGGTTTGAGAGGTGACAGCCAACATTTTGGAAATGCAATTTCAGCTTTATGCCAGGTATGAGTTGTGCAGCCCAGATTTTTGCACTTCAGATAATACAGAAATCTAAGTGAGCAGATTTGTCATATAAATAAATGCAGACAAAAGGCAGAATAAAGTGGACAGGCTTTTAAATTTCAAAAAGTTTTGGGGAAATGAGGAATTAAAGGTAGTTTCTGAATGTGTAGTATAGAATGGAAGCAAAGCAGGCATGAGAATAAAGAGAGTGCTTCAGGAATAGTTAGGATTGAGCAGAGGGTAACAAAATAACAGAGTTGGAAGGGACCTTGGAGATCTTCTAGTCCAACCTGCTGCTCAAGCAGGAGACCCTAAACCAGGGGTCTGCAACCTTGACAACTTTAAGACTTGTGGACTTCAGCTCCCAGAACTCCTCAGCAGCTGGCTGAGGAGTTCTGGGAGCTGAAGTCCACAAGTCTTAAAGTTGTCAAGGTTGTAGACCCCTGCCCTTAACCATTTCAGACAAGTGGCTGCCCATTCTCCATTTAAAAGTCTCCGGTGATTGAGCACCTACAACTTCTGAAGGAAAACCATTCCACTGGATAATTGTCCTCACTGTCAGGATTTTTTAAAGATAAGATTAGAATGTAAATGTAAATGTAAAATTACAATTTTAAGGTAAGATGTGTGAAATCCTATTGGTTATTTATTGTAGTGATGGAGATATAAGAAATGCTTGTGATAATAGAGGTGTTTTGGCTGCAGCAGTAAATGTTAAGTGCTTCTTGTATGTGGATTATACCATGTTTTTGGCTGAGAACAGAAATGACTTGCAGTGAATACTAAATAGACTGTTCAATGCAGATTTGAAAATTGTACGATACCAAAATAATTGTGTCTAAGGGGTAAAATGGTGTGCCTGATTGAAAATTATAAATGAGAAAAAATAGAGCGAATACAGTTTGTGACCTATTTAGAGCTTTTTGCAATCCTGCAGTACTGTGAGGGGGTACAATGTGCTCAGAGCATCATCTTAATTCTGTTAATATACTCTAGTTAAACAAACAAAACATAAAACAGTACATTGTGTCATGTCTCCATCAAACACATTGAGTCAATAATGACTGTCTTTAAAAAAACAAACAAACAACGTGATTTCCTGGGTCTGTGACCATACATTAAGTTTAACCCTAGGATAGTCAGATGTCAAATGTTCCAAGTCTTGAGAGATCAGTTATCTATGAGTTTGAGGGGACCTTTCATGTTAAAAAAGCACATTGGTTAAAGACCACTGGAGTTTACTTACTATGCAACAGATCTGCGTATATGAATCCCACTTTGATCAAAAAAGGTCTCTGTGGCCTTAAAAAAGAGTTAATGTTAATAAGGCAAGGAGGGATGGCAAAACCATTGTCAAAGACTTTGATTACCATCAATCCAAGATCAGGCAGATAACGTACAAATAGAGAGAAAAAAATGCTTCAAGAACAAGATGTATAATATCCCAAGGGTGATTCTAAAGGATCTGCAGGCCATTGTAGCATTATTTGATGTCATAATGTTTATTAGTCCACCATAAGGAAAACAAACAACTGTTCTCCAGAAAGTATATTATTACCCACTCAGGTTTGCCAAAGAAAATTTGGATGATCCAGCAGACTACTAGAACAATGTTCTGTGGATGGCTATAACAAAAAAAGAACTTTGAATATTTTCTTTATTAGTTAGAAAATGAAGCATTTCATTTCAATAGAAGAACTGAATCATGATTTTGAAGCATGACACATACTTCAGAGTTGGTTTGGAGTCTCACAACTCAGACAGCTGCAATTACTGAAAGAACAATGGATTCTGGGTGGTACTAGAAAATTCTAATGCAGCTTGTCAGGGTTTCCATCCATGAACTAAAGCTTAAACAAATGTGGGACATACAGTACAACAATAACCCTAAACACACCAGTAAAGCTACAACAGAATGGCTGAAGCAGAAGAAATTTTGCAATTTGAAATTGCTATGTCGAAGCTCTGATCTTCACTCATTTTGCAGGATGACATGAAATGAGCAGTTCATGCAAGACAATCCATAAATGTCTGTTAAAGCAGGAATGGTCTATAACAGTGGTGGCGAACCTAAGATACGGGTGCCAGAGGTGGCACTCAGAGCCCTCTCTATAGGCACCTGTGCCATGCCCCGGAGGTGGCAACTGTCCATCTTCAACCAGCCGCCTGCTAATTTGCCGAGGTCCCACGTGGCTGAATGCATCCCGGCACGGCTAGTTTCTCTCCCCCCTCCCATCCCTCCTGGCCTCGCATGCTCTCCTTTTCCCAGGCACAACCCACTGCATCATCTCAGCTGTTGGCCGACCATTCATCTTGGAGGCGGCTTCTTTGAACTGCTGGCGACGGGCTGTGGAGCCCCAGAGTGAGCCTGTTGAGGGGCCAGCAAGCTGTGGCTATTGACGGACACCGTTGGGCCCCATGCGCTTGCTGGCTTCTGTGTGCGAGGGCCAATGGTGTCAGACAGCAGCTGCCCCAGCCCTTGCCTTGACCCATGGCAATGGCACCCCTACCCTGCCTCGCCTCTCCCCACAGGATGAGTCTCCTGCCTACCGCCCCACCTGCCAGAGACCACCTGGAGCTCCCCCAACCCTGCCCACCCCGCACAGGTGTCCCCACAAGCAACATTGAGGTGACCACACCCACCCAATCTTCCATGACCGCCACACCCACCCAGTGGGCCACGCCCACCTGGCACCTAGCGATAAATAAGTGGGTTTGGGGTTGCAGTTTGGGCACTCGGTCTCTAAAAGGTTCGCACCACTGGTCTATAATAATTTAAGCTGATAAAACAGGAAGGATCAACACGATGTAAAAAATATGTTGAGACCCTAGAAAGAGTACAGAGAAGAGCAACAAAGAAGATTAGGGGACTGGAGGCTAAAACATATAAGGAACGGTTGCTGGAATTGGGTATGTCTACTCTAGTTTAATGAAGAGAAGGACGAGGGGTGACATGATAGCAGTGTTCCAGAGTCTCAGGGGCTGCCACAAGGTAGAGGGAGTCAAGCTATTCTCCAAAGCGCCTGAAGGCAAGACAAGAAGCAACAGATGGAAAGTAACCAAAGAGAGAAGCAACCTAGAACTAAGGAGAAATTTCCTGACACTTAGAACAATTAACCAGTGGAACAACCTGCCTTCAGAAGCTGTGAAGTGCCTCCAGTGCTCTGACACTGTTTTTAAGAAGAGACTGGACAGCCATTTGTCTGAAATGGTATAGGGTTTCCTGCCTGAGCTCGGGGTTGGACTAGATGACCTCCAAGGTCCTTTCCAACTTTTTTATTATTATTATTATAATAAAACTTTCATTCATAAAACATGAAACTCAGTCAACTGAACACTCAAATTGACTGGCACTAATGGTTGACACGGGTTGCTGCCAGCATCCTAGGTATCAACCAGGTATCTCCTTAAAATGTAAGATTAATATAATAATATTATAATGTTATATATATTTAGTTGAGGTCATTGCTAACGAGGTACTACCAGCTATTATATTTAAAGCCAAAAAAGAGTATACATTCTAAGGAGAAATCACTTATATTTCTACCCAAAGTTACTAAATGTTAACATTCACATTTTCCAATAAAGACCATGAAGATTGACTTATTGTGTTCAGCAAAAACATGACACATTACTTTATTTTGGGGCATTGTTCTATCAAAATCACTTTATTATTAGGACTTAGATGAAGTTCTGATCCTAATTTAGGTCACAAAACCACAGGATTGCAAATAATTTTAGAGGACTCACAATATTTTTATCACTATTGCAGTTGAATTTATATAAATAGAATGTTTACTTATGGTGGGAAAATAGGTAGAGAAATATTAGTATGTGCAAATGCTGGTGAAAACATAATGGGTAGTACAATGTTTGTTTGAGGAATGAGTGTTAAAAGAAGAAACAACCGCTTGTCTGTAAGAACATATTTTTGCCCACTTGGCAATATGGAAATTAGAACTGGGGAAAAATCTAAAAGCAAGTTAGTACAGTAAAAATGGTTACTTAAATATTATGCAGAATAAATAAGAAGGGATGGGGGTCAGGAATGAAGTGATGTGGAGATGACTAATCAGTAGAACAGCAATATTTTAAGCTGGTTTAATCAGATGTACAGAGTGAATGCAGAGTGAAGTGTGTTCTACTTAGTCAATTCTTTAAGATGACACTTAGAATGTTGCATCCAGTTTTGGTCACTCTAACATAAAAAAGTTGTTGACACTGGAAAGAATGCAGGGAAGAGTAACAAAGAGGATTAGGGGATTGGAGGCTAAAACATATGAAGAATTTTTGCAGGAATTGGGTATGTCTTGTCTGGTGAAAAGGAGTACTAGGGGTGACATGATAGCAGTCTTCCAATATTTGAGAGGCTGTCACAAAGAAGAGGGGGTTAACCTGTTTTCAAAAGCACCAGAAGGCAGGACAAGAAGCAATGGATGGAAATTAATCAAGGAGAGAACCAACCTAGAATTAAGGAGAAATGTCTTTATATTGAGAACAATTAAGCAGTGGAAGAGCTTGTCGTCATCACTGAAGGTTTTAAAGAAGAGATTGGACAACCATTTGCCCAGAAAGGTCTAGGCTGTCGTCTCCAATAGCAGATAGATCCAGAATATGCTATATGTTCTTTATAGGCCTATGTATTCCTCCTCCTGTAGTCATCCTGAACTGAGAATTCAAAAGATTAAGATGATAAACATTCCAATAGTAAAAGTAAATGGGGTGTTCAATGAGAGAAACATACAAGGAATGGCAGACCCAAACATATATGTATACATATTTGTATCTAAAGCATTTGAAGCAGATTGTCCCGGATTCCAGATAGAGCAAATCCTAAGATGCTCAAAGATTTCTCTCCACATATTGTCCAAATTCTTCATTCGTTGCATGAAATAGTTTGTACATCCCTAACATGGAGTATCTAGTATATGAACAGCATTTTTTTAGCAAGCCTGATGCAATTCAAATAATTAAAAACAATGATTCAAGCAGGGCTTCCTGTGCAACAACTTTGACCTTAAAACTCCTATCTTTTAATTTATATTTTAATTAATTATAATTTATTAAATTATATTTTATTTACATTTAAAATGAAAGAATGATAATTCATAGAGTCTCTGAAGATTTACTCAATAAGGTTAAAGGGACATATCTGGAAGCTATAGTTTTCAAAATGTGTCAATTTATATCATGATGACTGTAGCAGCATATTTTCCCTAATGGCAAATTAGTGCATTGGGCAAAGAAGGCTAACACGTTATTTGATACAGAAGTTCAATTCAATGTCAAGAAAGTGCAGGCTGCCATAATTTATATTTACAAGCATACATATGAGAACCAGCAGCAGCTGGAAGATATTACCATGTGGTTAGTTTTATATATAGTTTTTAGTGGAATAGTGAAAATTGGAATTGTTCTTCACTTATGCTGCAAATAAAAATGAAAGTACTTACATAAAGAACTTTTTAACTGAGACTACAACTTTGGCTAGTACAAAGCATAGCTATATAAATATTATAATTTTCCAAGATTATAGAGATTTGAAATATGTTTGTGCAGAATGTCTTCATTATCCTCCCAATCTGGAAATCTGAATTTATATTAAGAAAAAGTAATATTTTGTGAGCATAGGTACTAGAATGCTTATAAAGTTTAGTCTGTCCTATATATTATTTTTCTATAGGAAATGAAAATCTTTAGAATTTACAACAGAATTTTGTATCCATGTATATGTGGGTAAAATTAAAATATTATCCTCATCTAAAACATGCTTCTGAGATTGTTCACTTCTATCTAATTTTGCCACAAAACTACACTTGTATCATTTCTTCTGCGATATCCCCATGATATTTTCTTCATCTCGACCTCAGCCCAAGTCAGACATATTTAAGTGATTCTTAGCGATGTTATTCTGGCACTGTCCAGGAACAGCTTCACAATGTGTAAAATCCATTAGTTTCACAAGCTGTTATCTTGAAGGGAAGTTAAATGCCTTGTAGTGAATCAACTTGCCGTGATCAGAGGCAATAAAGGCAGGATAGTGATTGACAGGGGAGAAAGCAAATGTCATTTCCATATAGTTTTCTGCTAAGGTGGAGTACATAACACTATAGTTTGATAGTGGAGAAAAGCCTGAGTAGAATTACTATATGAATGAAGGCGAATACTGTATACATGTCCTGAGATAATGTTGCAGGATCCAATCTGGGTCGGTCACCGAGATCAGTTTTTGTCTTCCGAGCTTTCAGATTCATGCTGGAGCCCATCTTCGGGGAACTTTGGATTGGACTGGATCCTGCAGAATTACTATAATATCATTGTTCTATGATTTCTTCAAGTACTGTATTTATTATCTTGCCTTAATTGTTAAATTATTCTTGATTTTTGCAGTCATGTAGTAATACTATACTTAAATCTCTGAGATGATCAGTGTTCTGGTTATTAATCAAATTCTAGGAGGGTCTGCAACATCAGATGACCATGAATTTGACCCAACAGCAGACATGCTGGTACATGATTTTGATGATGAACGGACACTAGAAGAGGAAGAAATGATGGAAGGTGAAACAAACTTCAGTTCTGAAATAGAAGATCTTACAAGGGTAAATATTTTTTTTAAAAAACTGCAAATATTATACATGCATATTCTTCTTGCAAATGCCTGAAAGTAAATAGACATTTTTCAAAATTTCAGTGAAATAGTGGCTTCAGAATAGTGACTTCAGTGTTACATTTTTTGCACATTGCCTGACATATGGTATAATCTGTTTTTATTTAGTGCATTATTATGTTAATGTTCCTGAAATGAATATCATCCAAATAAAAACAGAATTATGTAAGTTCTTATATATCTGAAACATCCCTGCAGTTATTTTAAATGGCACACTTAAAATGTTGTTAGAAAAATAATGGAAACAAAACAAAAATTTAATCTATTTCTTAGTAGAAGGACATATAAAATATTATATAGCCATTGTAGCATGTTCTCCATACTCCTAATTCTTACAGTTTTTCATAGATATTAAACATTATGGAAACTTAGTCATCTCTTTCTAATAAGATATAAAGTTTATACAGGCGTTATTTAGTATAAAGTATTTCCATCTAAGCTATTGATAAAGGGTGTTTTAGCTGTATTTATTTTCTAGAAGCCCACTTGGATATAAAAATTCCAATTTTAGGAAGATAAATTTTTAGACCAAAATACAAAATCTTCAGATTACTTCAGGAAGAAAGATACTCAAAAAAGCAAAAGAACCTCTCCCCCCCCCATCCTGGATGATCATAAAACAGTAAATGCTGGCATGCTTATGCGTAAATTGTATCCTGAGCAGTTCCTGGGACTGTTAGGATGAAAAAGCAAGTAAACAATTATTTACCCATTGTGGATTATAAAAATCCAATTGCACTTACAAATTTCTCCGTTTAAGCAATTACAAATGTTCTTTAGTAAGTGGAATATGATGTCAAAAAGATATTGACAGTGCTTATATTAACATGTTGAAGATACCAGCTTCTGCTATGTTTTTTTTAAAAGTCAACCTACATGGAAAAAAGTTCCCTCTGAAAACAATACAGCTTACTTTAGACTGGTTCTTTATGTAAGGATGAAAGTAGTTTGATTATTGACTAATTGTACCAGCAGATATGAGATTAGAATTAGGTTGATGGTTATGAATTCTTGGTATGTGCACATTTTCGAAAATATACAATATTTTAGTTATAGTAGACTAAAGTGAAAAATATTTAGGTTGTTTTCCTATCAATGATTTCTGAGATAATTACTTTGTATTCTTGAAATCAAAGAATTAGTGAAGTGAACTTTACTGGAGAATAGCAGTGATTGTGAGATTATGAGAATATTGCAAGTTCCATGTCAGTGTTCCTCATCATTTATGTAGCAAGTGTCACCATGAAAATGTGTGTCCCATCAATTTGGTGCAGCTTCTTAATGGAACAAAGAGCCTGCATGCCAGTCACACGTCAGTTGCTTATAAAATAGATAGCGAAGGTCAGAAGTACTGAAAGCCTAGTACAGATAAAATGCTAGTACATATTAAAGATGTTGCATATATTCAGTTCTATGGATAATTTGATTAATATTGAAGATTGCTCATTGGGATATATTATGGCTGGTTACATCAAATTTTTGTATGATTGAATGACATATATTTAGCTTGCACATTATTTTATTGAATACAGATAACAGATTAGTAGTTGATGAAATCATCATCTAAAAGGTGTTTTTAAAAATACTTGAAACTTATCTGTTAGAATTTCAGAGGCTTGGAATTCATGAGACTTGGAAAATGCAGTTATGTTTTGAATTATCTTTATTTCATTTATTAGATTTTTTTTACTTTATAGCTAACTCAAGACTGTGAACATACATATTATTCCTTCCTCCTTCTGTTTCCTCACAACAGCAACCCTGTGAAGTGGGTTGGGTTGGGTTGAGAGACAATGACTGGCCCAAAGTTACCCAGCCGGTTTCCATGCCTGAGGCGGGACTAGAACTCACAATCTCCTGGTTTCTTGCCCGATGCCTTAATCATTACACCAAACTGACTTCTCTTTTTGTTTTATTTTCTTTATTACTGGTGCTCTTTCTTTACTATTTTATTTTTTTTATCTCTACTGTTGTGTATGTGCATATGTGTGTTGTGTATAATACTCATGCAAATATTTGTACATAATCTATATACATAGTATATGTATGTACATATGTGTTATGTGTACATGTTAATTGCTGGCCTACATAAATATTTTTCAGGATGAAAAATTACCTGTTAGAATGAATACGTACTTATAGTACGTTTCTGGCACTATAGAACAATTTTGGCACTAATTATATGGCACTAATTAGTCATGTAATTAGTGTGTAAAAAAAGATAAACCTACCTTTCTGCAAAATACTTACAACTGTAGATGTAAATTTATATGTATACACATGCTACTCCATTCAAAAGACCTTTTCATTTGTGATAATCTGATATCTTTTGTCCTGCCAAGCATTAATTTGTTCAAAATCAATATAACATAAGCCAATCACTTGTAGCTTTTCTTCCTTGTTACTATTGTCAAATTGAGTAGTGTATGTGTGTGCCTGTGCCTGTATGTGTCTTAGTGTTTCCTGTTCACACAGAGTAGAAATTGCTCCATCCTGCTTTTCTTGTACCTGATTGTTATGTGGTTGTCCTATCAGACAGCATCAGTATCCTACCCTGCCTTCTGCTGTTAACAAACACGTATACACTTGAAGTCTGTCTCTATAGACATACAAAGTTCAACAGTTGCTCACCAAGGAGCAATTGTTGCCAGTGTTGATTAGTCATCCCATAATGGTTTATAATTGGTTAAATTCTTATGTCCTGTTTTAATTCTTTTTAGGAAGGTGATATGCCAATTCATGAGCTTCTTAGCCTTTATGGTTATGATGGTTCTGTACCACTACCAGAAGAGGAAGAAGAGGAGGAGGAGGAGGAGGAGGAGGGTGAGGGTGAAGATAATGATAACAACAGTGGGTGCAGTGGAGAAAATAAAGTGAGTTAGACTTATTAATTTAAAACCTTGGTTTGTGCTATTATGTACATATGCCTTTGGTAAGCAAGCATTTAATGACTTGAAATCTGCAATACATAGAGAAGCTCTTGTAGATAAAAGAATGTAATCCTGGTATGTAGTTTTGATTTTCAGATTTAATCTTGTAGATATATGTGCAGGGTCTAAAATATTGGAAGGCAAGCTGAGATTGACTGCTTCAATAGGATTGCTTTGAAGAAAAACAGTGTTAGAATAGCTGTGTTCATATTAGTGTCTTCTCTGTTTTTTGTTTAAGTAATTCCTGAGAGTTGAGACAAGGTGAATTTCGGGGGGTTTATGAGACTTAATTTGGACTGTGAAGAAAGCTGGGGTTTGTTTAGTTAACAGTTGAATAGGAAAGAACTTAACCGTGAGGGGAAAAAGTATTTGATCCCCTGCTGATTTTGTACGTTTGCCCACTGACAAAGAAGTGATCAGTCTATAATTTTAATGGTAGGTTTATTTTAATAGTGAGAAACAGAATAACAACAAAAAAAATCCAGAAAAACGCATTTCAATTAAAGTTATAAATTGATTTGCATTTTAATGAGTGAAATAAGTATTTGA
Organism: Vipera berus; assembly: GCF_964194415.1. NCBI lineage: Eukaryota > Metazoa > Chordata > Lepidosauria > Squamata > Viperidae > Vipera > Vipera berus. Next base: position 70,984,530 of record NC_138204.1, read on the forward strand.
CCTCTTCACAAAACATGACTTAGTACTTGGTAGAAAAATACTTGTTGCCAATCACAGAGGTCAGATATTTCTTGTAGTTGGCCACCAGGTTTGCACACATCTCAGGAAGCACTTTTTCCCACTCGTCTTTGCAGATCCTCTCCAAGTCATTAAGTTTTTGAGGCTGACATTTGGCAGCTTGAACCTTCAGCTCCCTCCACAGATTTTCTATGGGTTTAAGGTCTGGAGACTGGCTAGGCCATTCCAAGACCTTTATGTGCTTCTTCTTGAGCCACTCCTTTGTTGCCTTGGCCGGGTCATTGCCATGCTGGAATACCCATCCACAGCCCATTTTCAATGCCCTGGCTGAGAGAAGGAGGTTCTCACCCAAGATTTGACGGTACATGGCCCCGTCCATCGTCCCTTTGATGTGGTTGTACTGTCCCCTTAGCAGAAAAAATACCCCAAAGCATAATGTTTCCATCTCTATGTTTGACGGGGATGGTATTCTTTGGTTTATAGGCAGCATTCCTACTCCTCCAAACATGGCGAGTTGAGTTGATGCCAAAGAGATCGATTTTGGTCTTAGCTGACTACAAAACATTTACCCAGTTCTCCTCTGAATCATTCAGATGTTCATTGGCAAACTTCAGATGGGCCTGTACATGGGCTTTCTTGAGCAAGGGGATCTTGAGGGCGCTGCAGGATTTCAGTCCTTCACGGCGTAGTGTGTTATCAATTGTTTTCTTGGTGACTGTGGTCCCAGCTGCCTTGAGATCATTGACAAGATGCTCATGTGTAGAACTGGGCTGATTCCTCACCATTCTCATAATCATTGAAACTCCAAGAGGTGAGATCTTGCATGGAGCCCCGACCAAGGGAGATTGAAGTTATTTTGTGTTTCTTCCATTTGCAAGTAATTGCACCAACTGTTGTCACCTTCTCACCAAGCTGCTTGGCGTTAGTCTTGTAGCCCATTCCAGCCTTGTGTAGGTCTGCAGTCTTTTCCCTGACATCCTTGGACAGCTCTTTGGTCTTGGCCAAGGTGGAGAGTTTGGTATCTGATTGATTGATTGCTTCCTTCTGTGGACAGGTGTCTTTTATACAGGTGACAAGCTGAGATTAGGAGCACTCCATTTAAGCGAGTGCTCCTAATCTCAGCTCGTTACCTGTATAAAAGATACCTGGGAGCCAAAAATCTTGCTGATTGATAAGGGATCAAATACTTATTTCACTCATTAAAATGCAAATCAATTTATAACTTGTTTGAAATGCATTTTTTTTTGGATTTTTTTGTTATTCTGTCTCTCACTGTTAACATAAACCTACCATTAAAATTATATACTGATTGCTTCTTTGTCAGTGGGCAAACGTACAAAATCAGCAGGAGATCAAATATTTGTTTAATTAAAGGGGGTTGTTCATAGTTATAATTATTAGTGACTTTCGCAGTTCAGCCTCTGCCATTATCATTACTTGGGATTAAAATAAATGGAGGAGCATGCAGACTTGCAAGGCCCCTGCCCGCTTTAACTTTAAATACAGTCAGAGATCCAAGAAATAAGTAACTGACTTTTCATAGAAAATTGGAGTAGTGCTGTTGAGATTGCTAATCATAGTTTTAATCTTGGCGTAGAGGTATTGGATTATCACATTAGAAAGGTTCATCTTTTCATCCCCTTATCTAGGAGTATTTATTGTTCACTTCTGACCTGCCCAATATCTGGCATGTTTTATAATTATTGTAGTGTATTACAATAAAGGAAATGTTAATTAATTTTAGAGTACTACTAGAAATGTTGCCATGTTGCATGATTAATCAAGAGAATAATATGGAGAGCACGAAAAACAATGCAAGAAATCTAAGACGCACCAATAAATAATGGAAAACGTATATCCAGTGAAGTATTATTTGTTGCTGAAAATCTTATTAATCTTTGGCCAATACATTTAATCTACTAAAACTATTTCCTTGTTTACATTGCTCCATTTATGCTATTTTGCTGTATGTTATTAGAATAAAAAACTGGGTAAAAATCCTATTAGGTTTCTCAAAGTGCTATAATAGAGCATCTGGTAAATATAGTGCCATGCTAAGATTATACAACATCTGCTATTGTTCCAGGCTTATTCTTTTGTTCTTGTTTTCTTTTTTCAAGTAAAACAAAATTTCCCCAATGCAAACAATGTAAAGGATTACCATAAAACATTTAGAAATCAGTTTTAGAATTGCAACCAGTTTGAAAGCATTGCAGAAATTTGGAATACTTCAAATCCATAACTTTTCTCCCTAACATTTTCCTTTTTTCCTACTTGGGACTTTGTCCTTGTTAGAAACACCAAACTATGGAAGCTGATAGGGAAATACAAAAAGGGGAAAGGTGTTGAATTTTTCTCTTTAAGGCCAAGTCCTTTCTCCAGATTCCAACCTAAGATATTAAAATGTCAAGCCAATTTATTAATCATTTCTGTAGTATTTAATTAGGACATTTCATCTCAGGGTTTTTTCCTAAATTGCCTTGAATTGGCTTTATTTGTCCTGATTAATAATTTAAGAGAGTCACAGGAAATGTGCAACTTCGATACTTCTTATTGGTTTCTTGCTACCTTAAAGCTACTTGACAGAACTGGGGCCTGAGAACATGTGCATGCATACACACACACATATACATACACAGAGAGAGAAACTTTTTTTGCTTTCCGTTCGCAATGGAATATAATGAAACAGAACAATATAGGTGTGTGACCAGAATTTAATGATAACAATTGTGTGGAATGTTTACAGATGCGCGCACACTCACTCTAAGGAAAGGTAGCTTGTCCACAGTAATTATACTCTGATGACTTCTCAGATAGCCCCAGGTTGGGTTCACCTTGAAAATGGTTCAGAGATAGTTGCTTATGCAAAATGCAGTCACGATTTGGTGATGTAGATCAATGTTTCTCAATCTTAGCAACTGTTAAGATGTATGGCCATCCTTAAAGTTATGAAGGGTTCAGAAATACTGACATAGATAAAACCTTTAAGTGAACTCATCTTGTGATAATTTTCTGGTCATATTATGGCTACCTTTCATAACGATGAAAGTCCTTTTTCCTCTTCCTTTTTCTCAGATGTTCTCATTTTTACTTTCCTATCTAGCATTCCCTATCTTTTTTTTGGCAGTCTCTACCTAATCTGGACGTCTCTTACCTAATCTGGACATTTTGAAATCAGTCAAGGTTGGTTAGCTGCTGCCAATATTTGGGCTACGTTACGTAATAGCAATAGCACTTAGACTTGTATACCACTTCACAGTGCTTTAAAGCCCTTTAGGCAGTTTACAGAGTCAGCATATTGCTTCCAACAATCTGGGTCCTCAATTTTACTGACCTCAGAAGGATGGAAGGCTGAATCAGCCTTCAGCTGGTGAGAATCGAACTGCTGGCAGTCTGCAGAATTAGCCTACAATACTGCATTCTAACCACTGTAATTCTGTTTGATCACTTGATCATGAATAAATACCTAAATAAATAACTAAACTCCCTAGACTGGAAGTAACTTTCCTTGCTTTATTCTGCCATAGTTAGATATTTGCCAGGAAAATGTTTTGGAGCACATCTTGAATAAAATAGGGAGTTTCAGTACTGATTTCAGCAGAATTGTCTGTAAATGTTGAATATGTTTTCCCGAGAGAAAATAGATGTTTGTTAGTCACTTCTGCCAAAGGAAACAATTTTTTTTCATCAGGTTTTGCTTGGTCGTTAGACCGATGATTTCAAAACAGATAATTGAAGGCAACTTTCTAATATATGAACACTTTGTATATTGCAGTGTTTGTGTATGCGGTGGCTACTTTGGTATTATTATATTTTGAACAATGTGTGTGTGTGTATATATGTACACACACAAAATGATAATTATTTCTTTATATCCAGTATAAACTGAATTTTCTAGAAAAATTATTTTTGTGGCTGTGTTGCATATGTTATTTTTTTTGTTCAAGAGGGTCTTCAGAGTAAAATGCTCTTTCTGCCAATTTTCTTTTGCACTTATTAGGAGTTGCAGAATTTTTTGACAAATTGATATATCAGTACTTCTAATCAGAAAGGTGAATTAAATAAATGTTTGTTTCTTGCTGTGCTGCTAAGAACTTTATTTTTTCTTATTTTGAGAGACCTTATTTTAGGTAAAACCTCAATTATTTTTTATAGATAGATAGGAAATAGCCCTCTGATTGGCTCCACTGAAAGATATCACACAGCAAATTTATAATTTTTTTTATTTATTTTTTTATTTTAATTCCATTTATATCCCGCCCTTCTCCGAAGACTCAGGGCGGCTTACAAGCTTAGCAGTAGCCTTCATTCTATGTATATGCCTGCTTATTAGGGCTTTCACACACACCCCAAGCGGCATTATTACAAAGTCAGCTTAATTGCCCCCAACAATCTGGGTCCTCATTTTACCTACCTCGGAAGGATGGAAGGCTGAGTCAACCTTGAGCCTGGTGGGACTCGAACCTGCACTAATTGCAGGCAGCTGGTGTTTATTAACTTTATTTAATCAATCACAAAGGCACCTTAATAAGCTGCATCCAAACTAAAGTTTGTTACTAAGTATGACAAATTCTTACTATAATGAATGTGAAATAATGTCTGTGAGGCACTGAGACTTCTAAATTTCTCTGTATTTTTTAAAAAGATTAAATCATGACATAGATTATGGGAGTAGAGGACTATAACCTGGAGGCATATTTTGAATGTGGTATGTGCATTTGCAAAGTAGCTGTCATAATTGGTATTCCCAGTCACATAACACAAGTTTTTTTCACAGTGCTCTCTACCAACCTTTTTGTGGAGACCAGAGGCATTCCTGCAATAAAATATATTTATTATAATTTATTACCTGTATTTGTGCATTGCCTGTTTCTTCTTAGTTGATGTTTAAAAACTGGCCTTTTTATTTTATAGCATAGTAACAATATACTTTATTATCAGATCTCTTTCATAATCTCAGGTGAGGCAGGATTTAAACTTTAAATTTAACACTTAAAATGCCTGTTCATAAGAGTGTTTACAAGCAGAATGTTGTTTATCTCTAGTTCATAAATTTGTTAGGAAATAAGAACATTAAAATAGTCTTTCCTTTCACCGCACAGATTGTGGAAGATTTGAGGTATATCCATTCTACACAAACTAGAATCAAAGTTAGAAAGGAAATTATTGTGGTGAAGTATTTTTTTTTTCTTTGCGTCTGCAAAGAAGTTGACGTAAGCAGCCCATCTGAGCACTGAAGAATTAAATAGGAATATCTGGCCTGTGATTCAGAAATTTCTTAAAATGTATACATTTAAGGTTGTTCTTGCTTGATGTTATAGACAGGCTACAAACCAGTTTGTGGGCTACCAATTGCATGTTTTATATTTTCTCATAGAATCTTATTTGGCAATTCTTTTTTAAACTGCAGAGTTAAGAGTACATTTTGTGATAATGAGAACGTCTTGAATAAATGAAACCAGTACCTAGAAAATATTTAAAATCACTCTTAGCAAATTTGGGCAAAGTAAATCCAGCCATATAGAAACAGTCTACATGTTCCTTCCTTCCTTCCTTCCTTCCTTCCTTCCTTCCTTCCTTCCTTCCTTCCTTCCTTCCTTCCTTCCTTCCTTCCTTCCTTCCTTCCTTCCTTATGAAGTTCCTTCATTGAAACTGGGGTACATTACTAAAGGTATTGTCCAAAATAGATAAAGGTTTGGAAAATTCTGTTTCTAAAATCAGATTCCAAGGAGGCAGATGAAATCATGTTTATATCTAAATATTTTTAAAAATAGTATTAGTATATTAAATTGCTGAAGGGAGGCATGAATGAATGAAACTTTATCCCATATATAAACAGGAAGTATATAAAAAAGCATGATACAGATAATACACTGTGAGGAGTGTTTACTGCTTTTCTTCATTTCATGCCATTTTTAGATGTGGTGGTGGCTGTGGCTAAGCGTCAGCTCTTTCATCCTCTCCAGTCTTAATGAAGAAGGCGTATCAGCCTCAGTTATCCATATAGTCATTTCTAGGTTGTAATATATTGTAATATTTGGGTATTTTCAGCTTGCTTTGAATATCCTATAAAGAACTACTCACAGTTGGTCTATAAGAAGATGACCCCCCACAAACACCAAGTAATTATTTGTGGATGGGGATCTTACATTCCCTGTAATTCTTAAAATATTCGAAAATGTTGCTGAAAGTAAAAGTGGGCAGGAAATACAACAAATTGCAGACTTTCCTGCTGAAAAGCATTGGTGCCTTTGAAGATTAGCCATTTGGAAGAGCCTGTTTTCATGCTGAAATTTTAATATTCCTGACGAAAGCTATATTTTATTTCCTTTCCTTTGATCTCTTTCCCTGCCTACATTTATATCTAGTTTTGTTTCCCTCTTTCTCTTTACTTCCCAGAGCTGCTATTGCTGACCCCATCTCCATCCTGTGATTACTTTTATCTTCTTTTTCCTCTTTCTTCTGGCATTACTTATAAAAGCTAAGGCAGAATAGTAAGCTCCTGTGTTGACCTTCTCTTCACATACATTGATTGCTTTGTGCAATTGCTCAGAGACTGCTATTATTCTATTACAGTGCCAGTCTTTAAGAAAAGTAAAAAAAAAGCCTATTCATTTTTGTCCAGTCTCTTAAGTGTTGTTAATAAATTATATAGCATACATATGTAGGGACCACATTGCTTGGCTAGAAAAAAAACAGGTCTTGGCTGATAAAGATTCAGGACAGAACATTCCAAATAGTCAATTGTAGACTAATCAATTATCCTAAACCATGTGGCAGAAATTTTAGATCTCTAAAAATTATAATGGAAATCATCAAACAATCTATGGATTGCAATCTTACTAGATTATTGCATTCTGTAAAAATATATACATACAAGTCAAATGTACAGTGAATAGAAGCCTTTCAGCCCAAATTCCCATTGTAAGGTTTAAGCAAACCTCTTTAATTTAATATGAATATCAAGTTCCTAACAAGTATCTAACTTCTCACAAAATGTTCGTCAAAAATGTCATCCCCCTATGCTAGCAAACAACCCATTATCTGTTTTGCTTTATGCAGATAATGTGATCATCCTCTTCCTGATACATGCTGACTTCAAAGTTAATGTTTACAGGTAGTCCTCAACTTACAACCATTTGTTAGTGACCGCTCAAGCTCACAATGGCACTGACAAAGTGACTTGCGACTGTTTTTCACACTTAATGATTGTTGCAGCATCCCCATGGTCATTTGACCAAAGTCAGGTGCTTGCAACTGGGTCATATTTTTGATGGGGTCATGTGATCACCTTTTGCCACTATTGGCAAGCAGTCAGTAGAGAAGCAAATTCATTTAACAACCATTTTACTAATTTTACAACTGCTTTGATTCACTTAACAGTTGTGGCAAGAAAAGGTCGTAAACTGGGACAAAACTCACTTAACTGTCTCAATAATGGAAATGTTGGACTCGATTATGGTTGTATATTGAGGAGTACCTATATTGTAAGGAAGAAAAAATAGAAAATAATTGTAGTAAAACAAAAGTAGTTACATTAACAAAACAATGCATAAAATGTGTCATAAATAGAAAATCAAATGCAGTCAGTTTGAACAGATATTAACATGTATTAAGAGAACTGAACTACAATTCCTCAGTATTGAAAAATGTAAAATAATTAGGAATTACGTTTCATTCCTCTGCTAGAAAGAGCAAAAGAAAACTGTTTCATCTTTGCAGAAAAACCTAATCATTAAATTTGCCAAGCACTATGAACATAATCACATTCCTTGTGGAATCACACTTTTCAGGGCCAAAGAGCTGAGTTCAGTGCACTTTGGCACACAAATTTACTTCTATAAAGATGAAAAAAATAAAGGTAATTCAGTACAAGTTCTTAAGAGCAATTCTTCACTCACTGCGTTTCAGTGCAAGCCGAGGCCAGAGCTGGGTTGCATTACAGTGAAAGCCCATGTGAGGATTTACTGATTGAAATACTAGTTAAAATTAATTTTGAGGGAGAAAAGTATCCCAATTACTATACATTAAATCTAAGCTTGACTAATTTTTTTAAAAAACACATAAGTTCAGCTTGCTGTGTAATCTCGGTTCACTGGCATCTGGGTAGCCCTTATGAGAAATCACACTATGTATTCTGGATCTAGGTTTTACAGTAGGAGCAGACTTTCATAAAACACTGGCCTGTGGAACAGGATTTATTTACTCTTTTAAATATTTATATATTTTCTCTGTCCCTCACAGAAGTACATATACTCTTGCCAGCTTTTGGCCTTTCCATCATGGTTGTAGGAAAAAAACTCACTCTTCCATCACGATCACTTGTAATGAAACTGTCTAGAATTACATTCCAATAGATTGTTCCATGTCAAAAGATAATTAGCTGTGTTTTTCTCTTATTTTAATTTATGCTGTTGGCTGTGCTATACATAGAAGGTTGGTCTGTGGCACGGGTCGGCAACCCGCGGCTCCGGAGCCGCATGCGGCTCTTTGAGCCGTCTCCTGTGGCTCCGAGTCACCCGGTGCGCGCGCACCTCTCCGAACGGGCAGAGGTGCGCGCGTACCACTCCAAACGGGAGGAGATGCGCGCACGCACCACTCCAAAGGTTTGGGGAGCTGCGTGCGCACCTCTCAGAACGGGCAGCGGCGGTACCCGTTTGGAGACCTGCTGGTGTTCGGGTGGAGGTGCGGTTTGGAGACCTGCTGGTGCCGGTTTAGAAAGCTGCCGCAGCCCGCAGCAACTTTCTAAGCCGGCACCAGCAGGTCTCCAAACGGGTGTTCGGGCAGAGGTGCGCGCGCACCTCCGCCCGAACACCCGTTTGGAGACCTTCTGGTGTTCAGGCGGAGGTGCGGTTTGGAGACCTGCGGCAGCTTTCTAAACCGGCACCAGCAGGTCTCCAAACCGCACCTCCACCCGAATACCAGCAGGTCTCCAAACGGGTGTTCGGGCGGAGGTGCGCGTGCACCTCTCCAAAGGTTTGGAGAGCTGCACGCGCAGCTCTCCAAACCTTTAGAGAGGTGCGCGCGTACCTCCGCCCAAACACCCGTTTGGAGACCTGCTGGTGCTGCACCAGCAGGTCTCCAAATGGGTGTTCGGGCGGCAGTTTGGAGGTCCCGGGGGTGGCTTCGGCGACGCCTGGGCTGAAGGCGGCGCTGCAACCCAGCGCCCGTCACCACGGACACCCGTCGCCGCTGGCGTGCAGGTGCGCCCACATAAAAAAAAGTGGAACCGTGCACGTGTATCCACGCACGCAGCTCCCACTTTTTTTTATGTGTGATGGAACCGGTTCCCAGTGGCTCTTTTGCTTTTTCAGGTTGCCGACCCCTGGTCTATGGTCATGAATAAACTTTGATACTTAATGCGTTACTTAATGCTATTCCTATTTCCTCTGGAAGTTGGAGAGAAGTCTTATCACTATACTTTTCTCATGAGACGGGATTGTGTATGAGATTGATTGATTATGCAAATAGGAATCAGTTGCTTTCACTGGAAATTTTACCCAGTAGTATTTTATACTTTGTTTTTGTCTTGACCCTCTTTTTCGGAGTGTAACTTTTAGCAGGAATATATGCACACATATGCCTGTGCAAATCTGTCACATTTTGGCAAATATGTTACGTATGTACAGGTATGTTTTTCAGCTAGACTTAGCAACTCTAAATTAATGAGGGAAGCATTCAACAATATATGTGTCTACACACAAACACACATAAGTGTGCATGAATGTGCAAATAAATATGTGTATGTACGTTCAATATGTTGTCTCTTTCATTTGGGGGAACCATAATTTTTTAGGGAAATTTTTTCTGTCCTTTAATTATTGGTTAAAGTTTTTTTAATATCTTGGGAGCAGGTAATCTCAAGAACTGTTCAAGTTCATAAATAATACTAGAGCTAGCCAGTTAAGATGAACATAAAATCAGTGATCCTTTTCTTGGTCTCATCCTTTAGGATGAGTAGGTGAAACAAAAAATTTCCAGTGATAGTATTGAAACTGAAATATTTCCTGTGAATATTTACTAAGCTGCTTCGATTTTTAGTTTTAAGATGCTTCTTAAGATACATTGCTTTTTTGTGTTTTAATGTGTAGCTTTGATCTGTTTTATTTGCTGTATTCATCATTTAATTGGAGTTTGCTTTAAGATCTCTTGTTATATTTGCTGCATTATGTTTGCTAGAAGTCAAGTAAAGTTAAAAATAATTGCTTTTATCTTTGTTACATTGTTTCTAAGGAGGAAGCTATAAAGGATTCATCAGGTCAAGAGGATGAGACACAGTCCTCCAATGGTGATCCAGTTTCATCTGTTGTACCAGAAATAATTCGCCCACGTCGTTGTAAATACTTTGATACAAGTATGTATTTTTTAAAATCAGTTTTCAAACATTTTAGAAATGCATGGAAGTTGTACAAATATTTGGGCATTCCCCTGTGCAGTAAATGAACGTCAGGAGAGCTAGAATCATCGCAATGATGAAATCTGGAATTTTGAAACAGGTTGACCAACGCCTACTTTTATGTGAGAAATTTGCACAAAAAGGCAATGATTTTTTTTTCTCTGTAGTTGAAATCTTCTGAAATATGGATAGAGTCTCTCTTCTCACTTCTCTAATATTTTAAAAGTAATCTGCAAGGAGAAAATGTTTTCTTGTGGAAAGAGAATTCTGTTTATGAACTTCAGAGCTCTTTATCAGCTGCTGGTTGGAGACAGTAAGAACTTTCTGTACAAATAAAAGATTGCCTTTTCCTTTCTTGTAGAGAAAGACAATAGTTGCTGGTTGTCTTTACAGTGAAGGTACTTATCAAGGATAAATTGTCTGGGAGTGGGAGAATGATCTTTTCTAAAGTCTTGTCTCTTGATATCATTGGACCTACTGAGGAGCATACTAGAAGGCATTTTCTCTGTAAAGATAATGCTGGTTGGTATTCAAACTTCTGAATTCTATATTTGAATCTCAAGATCTACTGCCCTGCTTTCTAATACATTTCTGAGAAGAGTATATAACCTGCACAGTTATGTGTAAAAACATAACCCAGGTATATATATAGCACACATGATGCTGTTACTGCATTCAAGTGAGAAAATCCTCTGTGCTCCGAAAGAGAGCATTTACTTCTAAAGGCTGGATAACTTTTTTCTTGTTTGCTATGCGAGATAAGCTCTGAGCACTGTCACACTGAATACTGAAGGGGAGGGAAAAGAGGAAGGGGGTATTGAAGAGAAGGAAGAGTGGCTGGCAGATTTGTTAAACCAGAGATTCTCCATTTTTGATATTCACTGCTAATATTTGGAAATAGAGGCTTAGCTGATGTTATTTATCTGTGACCTGATCATTGCTCTAATATTTATATTTGTCTAATGCTAAGAATTTTAAGTAGCTTTTCTTCCATTACTGCCTGTTATGCTTGTTTGTTTGTTTGTTTTTGTTTGTTTTTTGTTTTTGCCTTTAGCATAATATGTGAATCCATTTCAAAAAGCAAGCTAGAGTTGATAGACTGGGGGTAGCTTATATTTGTAATTACGTATACGCGTGTATGAGCAGAAATGCTGTTAACATAAAGTTAGTGAGTCCAAAAAGTGCAGCAAAATAATTTGGTGTGGTACCAAAACTAATATATGACATGGTAATTTTTAATCTACAAATCTCTCTGGTTTAAAATGTCATTTGTACTTGCCCTTTGTGTATGGAATTTGTGGGATGATGGGATGGTTACATAAAATTAGTTTACAATGAATTGCTTAGCTAATATATTCTGAAACATTTGTATATATTCTTCTAACATATATCCCTGAAAAAATACAGTTAACTTTTAGCTGTGTGAACAAATTCTCCCCTTTCTTTATATGAAGAAGCATTTCTATTTTTTAAAGTTTTTTTAAAAGTATTTGCCTCTGACAAAAGCTTGTTTTATATTTTAATGCTGCTTTTTGTGACTTTCAAGATACAGATGTTCTTAAGCAACATTTTGTTGAATGTATCAGCTCTTTAACAATGCTATTTACCTAAATAAATATATTAGAATGTACATTTTTAAATATTTTTCAAAAATGGAAACCTCCTAGCTAACTGTAGTTCAGAGTATTATGAGTCAGGACATACCAACCACAATTAGTCACACAGAGTTGGTTGTGACATCACAGTTCAATATTTAATTAACCAACCAGATATGGGACTTGAAAAATCTGTAGAAAATAGTTTGTTTGAAGAAATGTAAATCCAGGATAGCTATCCGTATGTAAGTGAAAGTTGTTATTTTTTTAATATAGATAGTGAAATTGAAGAGGAATCTGAAGAAGACGAAGACTATATTCCTTCAGAAGACTGGAAAAAAGTAAATATGAGCTTTATGATAAACTATCAACATAATATAACTATTATACAAATTAATTTGTGGGAAAAATCATTCCTAACATTATGAGTATTCAAAGCTCCTTATGAAGCTAGTCTCAGCAAGTTGGGGCTCAAGGAGCCTTTACAGTTAAGCTATTTGAAGATTATATTTGAATGATGTCACAGACTATCACAGTGCTTTGCCCAAAGATCTGAAGCATGCAGCTATAGTTTATTTTAAAAATTCTAACTGACTTAAATAAAATCATTGTTGAAGTTTTGTTATTTAAAATGTATTGAACATTTAAGAGGACTCGGTTAATACAGCAAGGTTTTGGAAAGGGGGGACTTGGAAAAATATTATTACATCTGCAATATTATTATGTTTCATTGGAATTTCCTCCCCTCTTTATCCAAATGATTGTAGCTGGGGAAAAAAAATTCATTGTTGTGTCTGCCTGACAACTAGTGCCCAGGTTGAAAAGCTTGTTCTGACCCAGTGCAGATTTTTGTTTTTAATCTGACATTCAAGGTAACAGTTTGGTTTTGCAGATAAACTGGATCATTTATTACTTAAGTGTACTTGCTTCATACAATAAGTCAGAATTCCAGAATCTTTTCTTATTCATGAGCAATGAAAGCAAAGGAAACCTTAATTTTATATGCAAGTAATCTGCTTTGCCACTTTCTAACTAGACACAATCTGAAGTTGTGGTTTATAGTTGTTGCAAACTCTTTGCATTTGGCAGCAGCAAGTCCAAAATTTGGATCGAAACTTAGCTTGTTCTTTGTTTCTAAGTTCCTGATTTGTTTAGCCATTCAGGTTGGAAGCTACTTGGCAGTTTTTGAAAAAATGCTATAGAATCTGGAATAAGCCCATGTAATAGTTTACATTGCATAAAGAAGTCAATATATGAACAAATACCGTATGCTTATTTCATACTTTTAAAATGTTTATTATTCCAATTGGTATTTGGCTGGCTGTCTAGTCATTGAACGTAAAGTATGGTGTTTGATCTATGATTACAGATGATTTATATTTTTTTCCAAACAGGAAATCATGGTGGGCTCCATGTATCAAGCTGAAATTCCAGTTGGCATAGCTAAATATAAAGAGAATGAGAAAGGTAAAGTAATTGGCAATTTGTTTTAATTAAGGTTGTAATTAAGATTTTAGTTGAGTTCTTGAGGAATTCACTTTAGTAAGGTTGATGTATAAAATTCTTGCAATTCATAAAGAATCCTTAAGAATAAGGTATAAGATATAAAAATATGCAAGGAAGCTTAATATTTATTCATACAGTGGAAAATATATGTAGAAAATAGAAGCTGGCTTTGAACATCATTTTAAACAAATTGGTTTCTTTGTCTTGTGTTTCTAATGTTTTTAGTATTATATGTGAACTGAAACCACTTTGATTTATTTAAAAATATGGTTAAACAAAGCAGCTCAGATATGCAGACAAACACATACACACACACAAGAGCAAGGAATGATACAAACACTTGTGCATGGCTTCCTTACCAGTTACAAAACTGGATTTCCGATTACCAGGTGCAGGCCTTTCTATTGCATCTCCCATGTATGTAACTTCAAAATTCCTAATATCCCACGAGTTACTGATTAACTGCCGTCAGTTCAACAGCACAATCTTATGTATTAAAATTGAATGGAATGGAGTTTACATAGAAACCAGCCTGAATTATACCAGCCATAATAGTGAAACATTTTTTTTATAAATTGTAGCTGTGGTGCTTTGGTGGTTGCAGAAACTCTAAGAACAAATTGGTTGAGCAACTCCAACACTTCCTGGCAGTTGGAAAGTTGGTATAATCTGCAAATGTAATGTCATTAGAAATCAAGTTTGCACTTACCTGGAACTTGGTGAAATAAGTAAAAAAAAATAAACAGGATGAGGCATTTTCCTGAATCTCTTTGCTAGAGAAAATGCTTTTCTCTTCTTTTTTTCAGCTCTATTTTTCAGTAATATTTTAAAAAATCAGAAATTTATGAGCCGTCTTAGATGCAAGATAAAATGCAAAGAATTGTCCGATCTCTAAGTATTGTTAGGAAATATATAATTATCTGTCTGTAATTTTAGTGTATGAAAATGATGATCAATTGCTATGGAATCCAGATTACTTGACTGAAGATAAAGTGATTGAATTCCTTAATGAAGCCTCCAGACGGACAGGCGATGAGAGAGGAATTGATGCAATTCCTGAAGGATCCCATATTAAAGATAATGAACAGGTATATCAAATATATGGAAATCTTCATTTGCCAACAGAGCTTTTCCACTGGCTACAAAGAGAGTGGTTTTCAGCAGTATACCCCAATTCTCCTGCTTATTTTATTACCTACATTTTTGTTAAAATTTGCCCTGGCGGGTTGTGAGATTTCCAAAACAGTGTAAGAAGATTGTGTGGTTGATGAAAACAGAGAAAATCCGGGAAAATTGGTTCATTTTTTCCCTCAACAGAGCAGGCCACTCCTTCAGGATGTTCCTGTCAGAGGAATAATATTCTATATCCAATCCCTAATATTTTAGAACATCTTGAAGAGATGATCTAGAATTTTTTTATTAGCTATAGAAAAACCTGGAGGTCATAGTTCATATTGCTTGAGTTCTGTCATTTTTTAACATTAGAATTTTAAAACAAGTCTAAGAAGACAATGTGGACTTCTTCTTTTGCAGGCTTTGTATGAATTAGTGAAATGTAGTTTTGATACAGATGAAGCATTAAGAAGATTGAGATTTAATGTAAAAGCAGCCCGAGGTATGTATGATTTTATTTTTTAGCGTGTTTTACTATTGTGAATTTCTACATCATTTTTAAAATTTATTTGTTACGTTTATACACACACACACCCACGCCACATAGACACAGTGATTTTCATACTTTAGTTGAATATTTTATTCTCTTAAACCTCAGCTCTGGTGTACACGTATATTGCAGTAACCATATTTTCCTTCTGGTAGATATGGAGAAAGAGAGTTCATCTGAAGATTCCATGTAATTGGGGTGGTGGAGGAGGTGGGACGGGAAGAGGACAGGGAGGACCTAATTCATAGCACATCTTTTGCTGTGGAGGTATTTCCATACTACCTTGGTTATCTTGAAAACTAGTATAGCATAAAAAAGATAATGATGGCAAATCATGGCATTGTATTTTCACAGTGCAATGATTTCTGTAAGTCTGTATGAATGTGAAGAGCTTCTGTGCAGAAAAGATTTTGTCTGCTCTGAAAATGAAAAAGGACAGAAAGGAAGGTCCCTTTTTAGATTCTGCTTTCTAAACCAATTAACCCCCAACCCTACCCTAGGAAATAAATTAGGCAGGAAGATGCTTCCAATACGAAGCATTGCTCACTTTCCCTATGTACTCTTTTAAATTCACCATAAGGAGCTTCCCTGTTTCCAAAATACCTTTTACTAAATAAAATGTCACATCTGTATCAAATAGGAGACATGTTATCATTTTTAGTACTTAAGAATTCATACATAGACTTCCTTGTTTGACTTGAAGTTCTTATTTATGTATTGTATTATTTTAATTCAGAGGAGCTGTCTGTCTGGACAGAAGAAGAATGTAGAAATTTTGAACAAGGTTTGAAAGCTTATGGAAAGGATTTTCACTTAATCCAAGCAAACAAGGTTAGTAACTTGTATAATGATGAAAGCCTTATAAGGTGGCGGATTTCAATTTGCTTTCTCTCAACACTTGAGTTAGAAGAGATTCAGTAGATCATGGCCATCATGGTAATGACAGAGATGATCCATGTTACTGAAGGCCTGAGTAGCCTGAATATAAAATACTTATTTTGTCTCTGGCCTGCAAGCCTAAAATTGCCTTTCCAGCTGTTCCAGTTTGGAAAGTTAATTTGAATGAAGTCACATTTTTATTGTAATGAAGGCAATACCTTGACTTACAACCATTGGTTTAGTAAGTTTGAATGTCTATGGAGGTTCTCAGTCATCCAGGTTATGGTTGTCCCAAAGGTGCTTTTTCAGGAGGCAACTGGACTTTCTTGTGTTTCTTTTGAAAGAAAGAAGACGTTTCGCTTCTCATCCAAGAAACTTCTTCAGCTCTGACTAGATGGTGGGGAGTGGAAGGATTTATGTTGCTTGCAGAGAGATGGTCATTTGTATTCCTTTAGAGAGTCATTGAAAGCATCTGGAGGTTTACCTGTGTCCACAGGGTCACCTGAGTAGTGCAAACGTGTGTGGAGCCTAATAAGTGCATTCCAACCATTTTTCACAATGACCGCTGCAGCATTCTGGTGGTTATATGATCCAAATTTGGACAGTTGGCAACTGGTATATATTTATGACGGTTGCAATGTTCCAGAGTCATGTGATCACCTTTTGCAAATTTCTGACTAGCAAAGTCAATGGAGAAGCCAGATTCACTTAACAATCATGTTATTAACTTAACAAATGCAGTGATTCACTTAACAACTATAGCAAGAAAAGTCGTAAAATGGGGCAAGACTCACTTCACAATTGTCTTGCTTAGCAATGGAAGTTTTGGGCTCAATTGTGTTCGTAAGTCGATGACTACTTGTGTTATTGCTTAGTTTTACTCTAATATGGCACTCAAAGAGTGTGTTCAGTTTTGACCTCATGAGGCCTCAGTATGACAAATGCAGTTATTCTCAGTTATAGAATGTTATGATCCTTTAACAGATTGAATTTTCCTTGCCCATATTAACAGTGATTATCACTGATCACCAGTGGCTATCACTTAACCGTCATTAAGATTGAGGTTGACCAAGTTGCCACATAATCACTTTCCATCCATCTTAAAACAGAGAATCTTGTTAACTTTAACCATGCTTAAGTTTAGGGCTAAGTTAGAGCCCTGGCATTACCGTGTGCCAATCTTAGAAAAGCTGTTAAATCCCATTTCACCCATAGCATCCTACACTGCTGATGCATGTCCTACTCCCCTTATGTTACCCAGTTGGATCTTCAAGCGGTCATTATTTGAAATTGAATTATTTAAAGCAGACAGAGGCATTATGGAGAAATTACTATGCCTCCTTATCTTTGAAGTGCTGCTGTCAAATCACTGGCTCTAATATGGTCAATGTATCAGGACATTTAATATTGATTGCATCTCTCAAACCCTTTTGTTTATATTCTGCAAAAGATATTACACTATTTGGTTGCAGTTCTAGTGGCTTACACAATTATGGCACTAATTCTATTGGGCTATACAGTGGTTTTATTGAGATTCAGTTTCCTTGATTGTACAGAATTCTGTTTGTCTCTTTAAAAGCTTTTGCACCCCAGAAAGACAATTCAGTGTTTTCTAAGGCTGTTAAGACTTGATTTGCCTCCTGCTTACAATCCATTGTTGTTGTCAATTAGCTAGAATGTTGAGTTCTTCTTTTTCCCCATCCCTTTCTTAGCAAGAGTTCAGTTACTTAAAAAAAATCTTGATTTTCTGTGTGTTATTTCAAATAATTCTTCATCATATCCACTCCATGACAGTGGAATTCTTCTCCAGCAAACTCAACAGGATTTTACTCTTTAACAGAAGCAGTGGTTTTTTTGTTCCCTGATTAAAAAACTGATTTGCCTGAGGCTTGACTTACAGGGGTCTATTTTTTATTATTGTTTGTATTATAGTCCTACTATCTTATTCTAGCATTATTTAAGCAAATGAATATGTAATAATAATAATAATAATAATAATAATAATAATAATAATAATAATAATAATAATAATAATAATAATAATAATTTTATTTATATACCGCCCTTCTCCCGAAGGACTCAGGGCGGTGAACAGGGCAAGCATAAAAAATACAAAAGTTAAAAAGGATTAAATATATGCCCGACTAAAAACAGTAATTACAAATATTAAGATAACAATAAGAAAAACCCCAGCCGGCTTGTTCGAATAAGAATGTCTTTAGGTCGCGACGGAAGGAGCGAAGGTCGGGCGCCATCCGGAGCTCAACCGGTAACCGATTCCATAGCTCCGGGGCGCCCACAGAGAAGGACCTCCCCCTGGGGGCCACCAATCGACATTCTCTGATCGGTGGCACCCTGAGGAGGCCCTCTCTGTGGGAACGCGTAGGCAAGATTAGAGTACCAGCACAATCATGATGATGATGTTGGTGATGATATGCAGTTGTCAAGCATTACAAAGTAAAAAGGGGTGTTGCATGATGTTTGAGAGGGGGAAAAAAATAAGAATAATTTGTTATCTGCTGGCTTGTCTATATTGAATATTCCCTTTCCTATAAATATGTCCTTTAATATGAATGTTATATTAAAGTAGATTATATTCTTGGTGTGTAATAAACACAGGTACGAACAAGATCTGTCGGAGAGTGTGTAGCATTTTACTACATGTGGAAAAAATCAGAACGATATGACTTTTTTGCTCAGCAGACAAGATTTGGTAAAAAGAAGTACAATCTCCATCCTGGTGTAACGTAAGTCTTGTTGATTGTTTGTTTTCTCACCTTGCACTGTACTAAAATAATTTGTTTTTTTAGAAATGACAGCTTTTTTAATTAATTAGAAATGAAAGTGTTTCTTTCTAGTCATCAGTCTGAATACCACTTTTGTATTACATTAGAATATTATGTTGTCTTTTCAAAAGTACACATGCTATTATTGAAACTGCAACTTTATCCTTTATACTGAAGGTCCAGATTATATGTCTCATTTTCCCACAAATGTGACCTATATTATAACTGATAGGAATATCCGGTTGGAACAGTATAAGAAAAGTAGTGGAATGGGAATTTTAACTGAGATTCCTCTGATCTGAATCTAGGATTACACTCACCTGCTCTCTTTTGTAAAAAACATAATACAAAGGGAGGATTTTGCTAAGTATGCCAGTTACCTCAAGAATTTCTGTGCACATTTCAACAATAAATAACCCCAGGTCACCTAGGAATAAAACAGGAAAAAAAATATAGACAATAGACAACAAAAGGGTCATAGAAATAGTTTAAAAACTTTAGTAGCCTGGCATAGAAATGTTACTTTAGGCAAGCCTTTGTCGTCTTGTTTACTGTATAATAAATCTCCATTCAAAATTTAAAATGGATTATTCTTTGAATGTCTTAACTGGACTTTTTCTACTAAGGTGTATCATATTAGAATGATGCCTTAGGGCAGGGGTGTCAAACTGCCGGCCTGCGGTCCGGATGCATCATGCCGAAACCATGCCTACCCCATTGCCAGCAATGGAAAAAAAGTCACGATACATCGCGACACACCACATGACATTGCGAGTTTGACACCCCTGCCTTAAAGTTACTGGTCATTTAAAAACCACAGTTGGGATTGGCAACCCCAACATTAAGTGACATGGTTGTTAAGAAAGATATCACATGATCATAATAGGTTTATATATCACTTCCTCTGTGGTTATTAAGTGAATCACGTTATTAGGCAAGTTTTCATATGACCACAACTTGCAATTTTATAGCTGGCTTCGCCATTGACTTTATTTGTCAGAAGTCAACTGTGAGACATGCAGATGGAGATCATGTGACTGCAAGACACTGCAATACTCATAAATGTGAAGACCGATTATAAAGTTTTTTTTTAGCACCACCATAATTTTGAACAATGACTAAATAGGGCAACCATTAAGTGAGGACTACCTGTATTTTCTAGTACTTTCAGCAAGAAATAGAAATCATAAGCAAATCATATGCCAAGTTGTAAACAAATTAATTGTTGAATTTCTAAACAATTATTGAATTTCTGGGGTCTTACGCTATTATTATTTTTATCATAATAATAATAATAATAATAATAATAATAATAATAATAATAATAATAATAATAATAATAAACCTTTATTGTCAAAGTACATGTGTACATTGAGATTAGCTGAGCCTCCCCCCGTGCTCTCTCCCCACAACACACAGTGACAACAAACCCTCCATCCCACCACACTATGTGAACCAACTACACCACACACCAGCCTCCCAAGTCAATTCTGCATAAGATTATGTCCCATTTAAAAGCCTAACAGCCCACGGATAAAAGCTATTTTTCAGCCTGTTGGTACGGCTGGCTATATTCCTATATCTCCTACCGGATGGTAGGAGAGTAAAGAGATACCGTCCAGGGTGTGAGTCATCCCTGAGAATCTTCCTCACTCTTCCAAGGCAACGAGCCCTGGCGATGTCATCCAGTGGTGTCAGGGAACAGCCCACAATGTCTTGTGCTATGCTCACTACCCTCTGTAATACTTTCCTATCCGCGGCTGTCAGACCAGCATACCAAACCACAATACCATACGAGAGGACGCTCTCTATAGTAGACCGGTAAAAGAGGGTCATTACCTGTTGTTCTTCTGCAAGACCCTAAGAAAGTGAAGCCTCTGTTGGGCCTTTCTAGCCACCTGAGTTGTATTAACTTTCCAGGTCAGATCTTCACAGAGGTAGACTCCCAGAAATTTAAAGGAGGAAACTCTCTCTACACAGTTCTCTCCGATGTAAAGTGGGGCAGGTTCCTCCTTTTTTCTCCGGAAGTCTAACACCATCTCTTTCGTCTTGCCGATGTTTAGGTGCAAGTTGTTGTTACTACACCATATGGATAGTTTTTGTACCTCCGCCCTATATGCTGTCTCATCCCCACCTGTAATAAGACCCACCACAGTTGTATCATCTGCGAACTTGATTATCACAGTGGATGGGTCAGATGATACACAATCATAAGTGTATAAAGAGTACAGGTAGGGGCTAAGCACACAGCCCTGTGGCGTGCCGGTGCAAAGCTTCAGGGGGGTGGACAAAGCAGAGCCGACCCTCACTGTTTGTAACCGATCCCTAAGAAAGTCTTGAATCCAATCGCAGATGGCAGGGGAGAATTTCAAGTCAGTCAGCTTCTCGATGAGAATGCTCGGCAAAATGGTGTTGAAAGCCGAGCTGTAGTCAACAAAAAGCATCCTGACGTAACTTCCAGGCTTCTCGAGATGACTTGCTACAGAGTGTAAAGCAGTAGCTATGGCATCGTCTGTCGACCTATTCCCCCTGTAGGCAAATTGATGTTTGCCGGGAGCTCAGAGCCGCTGCGTGTGAACGCGCCGCCATCTTGAATGTACAATTAATTTAATTTAATTTAATTTATTAATATTTCTATACCGCCCTTCTCCCGAAGGACTCAGGGCGGTGTACAGGGCAAGAGTAAAATACAATATGTAATACATATTCATTGAATTTGAGCTTTTTATCTTAAGTACAATAATAGAACTTGCCATTTCTCTGGTTTTGCTTTAGCATAATATGATTTAATATATGTGCAAACCAGGGAAATTTGTCTTCTTCAATAAGAATTATGGTTTTAAAATCTTGGCTTAGCATTAGGTGAATGCAGATTGTTCAGTGTAGCACTTCAAGTGAAGCATATTTGAAGAGCAAATTTCTTGAACATTTTCTTAAAGGGACTACATGGATCGTCTTTTAGATGAAAGCGAAAGTGCGGCATCCAGCAGAGCTCCTAGCCCTCCTCCTACAACTTCCAATAGTAGCACCAGCCATTCAGAAAGAGAGGACAGCACAACCAGCAATGGTAATCAAAATGGTAGGTAAAATATCTTCTTCCATCTAAATTCCCTAATGGTGCATTCTTTAAACCAGGGATGTCAATCTGCCGGCCCACGGGCCAGAGCATCACGGAGAAACCGCGCCCATCCCATTTTCGGCAATGGGAAAAAGTTCGGATACGTCGCGCGATGTCACATGACGTCGCGAGTTTGACATGCCTGCTTTAAGCCAACAAAGTATATTTTTGCAAGTAATTTTCATCTAAGTTTAATTTTTTCTTCTGTACCTTTTCCCGGTTTTGTCATTTGTTAAGATGGAAGCTACAATATTCAATTCTGCAAAAATGTATTTGGGATCAGAAAAATACATGGCTCTGTACAGACTGCAGCCTCTTAATGACAGGACTATCTTAAATATTTTATTTATTTGTTTGTTAGAGTCATATCTTATCTTTCTCAAAGAACTCAGTGTTGGTGGCTCCTTCTATCTCTTGTTTTAACCTCAACTCGTTTACTGTGGAGTAGCTTGGACTAAGAGAGAAAGATTGGCCAAACCTACCCTTGAAATTTCCATCACTAAGGGTAAATTTAAAACTGTGTTTTCCCAGCCCCTAGTGTAACATCTCACTGCAGTTCCAGAAATAATAATATTAAGTAAGTAGAAGCAGGGGAAAATACATACCAGATGGTATGCCTTATTTAAATGCAAAGAAAATGAAATCAAATTTAGTATGGATTATGATGTCATCAACCACTTTTGTAGTGTCACTCAAGCTATTTAAAAGCTAAGTAGTTACAAATTGGGCGACTGCATTCTGTATATATGATATCATATCCATGTTTTATGGTTTGTTTTTGTGACTTGTTTTTTTAAGATGGTAGTTCTTTTCTGTTTTATATTCTCTTTTCTTTCTAGGTGTATCTACTAATGGGCCAAGTGAGTTATCAAATAAAGATGACATGAAAATTGAAGGGCTGCACATAAATGGACCAACAACTGGCAAAAAAACGCAACTTGTAGATTTTGATACAAATGGTTATGAACCCGAAAATCTTTCCAATCATTCTAAACTTCCTCATTCAAATACAAGGCATGAAGATACAAATGAAAGGCCTATGAAAAGGAGAAGAATCAACAGCAGTGACAAAGAGTGCACAGCTTCGTCTGAAATTTTCCAAGAAACAGTGGCCCAAGGGAAATTTGAAGACCAGGACACTGTGGGTGACTGAACACATTTCATTCATATAATTTTATGGGATGTCTGCATTTTCAGGATTAATAGGTTCTCTTTACAGATTCAAATCCCATAAAATAATTTATGGAGATTTTGAAATATATTTTAATTGCTTCCTAATCCTAGCTAAGATTACAGTATACCTTTTAAAATCCTGAAATGCAGATGGGAGAAATTTCTATCAGAGAGGCAGTTGCTATACAATTGATTGAGAGTTTTGGGTTTTTTAGGCAAATTTCTTTAGATGACTTCAGGGCACTAACCTGTTATGTAAATTATACTTTGAAAAATAGCTTAAAATTCCCAAGCAGAATTGATAAAATGGAAGTGAAGAAAGAAGCAATATTGAACAGTTTTAAGGAATGCCAGTAAATCCTGAAAGTTGCATGAGAATTCATTGGCGTGTGTATAATGTATATGTGTGTCAGCGTGTAGGCATATGTAAATATGTATATATATGTGTGTGTATCTGTGTATATACATATACATATATATATATATATATATATACACACACACATATATATATGAATGAATTATATTTTAAAAATAAACCAAGAGGTTTGTATGTAAAATTATTGACATCAGTGATGTCTTTCCATATTCTTATCTGGAAATAAGAAATACTTTCTGTATTTTTCCAGATTTTGTAGCCTTTGAAAGATTTTTGCAATACTAAAAAGTGTGTAATTTTCATAACTTGTACAGTATGGTAAACTTTGATCTTCTGAGAGTTGATCTTCTGAGGATTTGTCAGCTTCACTTTATTTTGCTAAAGCTTTTTTTATTAATAAAAGTCATGTTTCAGAAAGCGGTAGAAATTTTAAATATTTAAATTGCTTACCCAAATTAATATCAGAATTTTCAAACTTTTATCTTGGGACAGATGGTGACTTAAAAGTTTTTAGATTAGCGTGATGCTATGATTGCACAAGTGTTCTTGCTTTTATAATTGTTTTTCAGATTTCTTTTTATGAGATAAGAGTCTAAAAAACATCATCTGAAGGCTTTAATGTTGCTAACTCTTGTTAGTCAAGGTCATCCATTACTTTATCAGTTTATATGTACATTTTGGTGAGCACAGTAGAATTAGGAATTAATTAAATCTGGCTACCTTGATGAGGACCAAATGCTTAGCCTGCATGCTGTGGGTCCTTATGCTGCATCCAACAAATCCATGGATTAACTGCTTCTGAGGAAGTACAAAAGTGTGGGTAGTAGTTATTATGGCATGTATGTGTACTAATATGCATGGATCTGAGGTACTGTAAGGATTGTTGACCTTCTTTACGTTTGAAACAAATCCTTGTCAGTCTGGAAATAGTTTCAATAGTGTCAGTTCCTATATATAAAAGGATTTGGATTATGGCCATAATGAAGGTTTACAGAATCAATCTCTCAATGACATATAAAGTCTTTCATTATTTTTTTCTTGCAACTTTGGCTATATAAAACAAAGTTAACCATGTGCTTGTCTTGGGGCTTACTTGAAATGTTACAATTATAGCTTCCAAGTTGATCTGCTCATTTAATGATTTGGCAAAATAGTTTGATTTTAATTATTTAGTCCACTAGTCTTTTAGATTGTCCCAAAACACTTTTGTTGTAGTTCCTGGAAATGTCTTTTTTTTTTTAGCCTTCTGCTTTCTCATGAAACATTTTTGATGAATTCCATGCTTTAACATTATAGTACTAGTATTTATTGTCTGTTGCTTACAAGCAGTATAACGTGTATAGATGAAATATTTAATCTTTTAAATTTTACTGCTTTAGGGAAAGTGCCATGGCTGACCAAACCCAGTTTTGTTAATATGAAAATCCAAAGTTTTTGTAGCCTCGTATCAAAGATTATGTTTTAAAAAGTATATCAAAGCAAGGCAGTGCAATGCTTTTAGAAATCTTATTGCAACTTTGAAAACCTATTTTCTGTTCCTTGTCTGTATTTTTGCAGGTTGAAAATGCTTGCAAGACTGTTCATAGGAAAGTTTATAAATATATTGTTCTCAGGCTTGTAAGTAAAATATAGCACTGTGTACATTTTTTAGAAACTACTTTGGTCTTTAATCTTACCTTTAATGGTATGCCTAAGAAAATCCTGACATTCCATACTCAATATGTAATGCTCAGCTGTTTTTAAGTATTTAATTGTAATGTGCATCTCATTTATGCAGGTGTTTATACAATATTTTATTCATGTTCTTTAAAATGCAGCCACTATAACTTGATAAAGACATTGCACTAGTAGTACTATTTAAAAATCTTGTAATTTAGCAACCAGTTCAAACAGCTTTTAGTGCAGTTTGGAAAAGATGACCCATTGTTTCCAAATTGGTCTGAAAAGTCAGTACAGCTTTGTATAGTGATTGTAATGTATATTTTAAGCACTATTGTGTCCTGATCCATAAAGTGCATTGTATGCAGTCTGAATCAAACCTTCAACTCAACAGGCCTGACTGTTGGCTTTATAAAGGGTTTTAAGTGATATTTTGAAAGAAATCAAAAAAAAAATTGCAAAGTAGTTTTTATAAATTTTTCACATAGTAATTTTGCACTGTTGGTAATACCTGTGTCTCTTACCTAGCTCCCTGTCTGCAATTCTGGAAAAGCTTATTAAAGTATTTTTTTAAACATATTGCTTATATAAATACAAATATTGAGTACTTAAAGAGTGGAATTTGTTTCTTTTAAGAGAATGTGAAAATGCTGCTTAATTATATGGGAGAGAATACTTGAATTGTTCAATAATAGTTTTAGCAAACCTTTGCACTTCAAAATAAAATTCTGTGCTTCACACTAGTTTCAAACTAAACTCCAGATATTTAATGACAATAGGGTTTTTTTTAAAAAAAACACACAAAACAATTAGGGATAAACTGAGTTGTATACAATCTTGCTGTGAAATTAGAACTGTAATATCTAAGTCTGAATATTTTTGTTGAGGGTATTTACCAATAAAATGTAATCATTTCTTGACATACCACAGAATATAGAGCTGAATTAATTGTTGTAATAAAAAAGATCGCTATTAGAAGTACTGAGAAATTACTAGCCCAGATAGAATTTGTTTCTTAGATTATAGATTATTTTTAGATACATTCGTATCTTTAGTAAAGAAAAATGAAAAGTTGTAACAAAGATTTAATAAACAAGGGTTTGGTAAAGCCAGGATCTTATAAGGCTATATTCATATAAGTACAAATTTAAAAATTATAGTGCCTGGAGTTAATATGTTAGGAAATTATAAAAGAAAATTAAACAATTTTTATTTTATGATCATTTGCATGGAAAATCAGTAAAATGCTAAACTATGTCATGGTTCTATTTTATATAAATTATATGTTTATATAAAATAGAAACCAGAAAACAACTTTAAAGAATGACCTGTAATCTTTCCATTTTGTTGTCCTCCAACTATTTTGAACTACACCACCACATTGGCCGGACATGGTGCAATTATAGTACAGTACAATAGGGTTTCATGCAAGGTTGGATAAATTGGCAGAAAAATAATTATTTTAGGTAGAATCTAGTACTTTCCACCCTCAAAAGTACTCTTTAATTTATTCCCAAGGGTTGTCACAGGTACCTACAAATCTAAACATTCAATAAGGATGGAATAATGGAATATGATTATTGTGATTAAGATACTTAGATATATCATTTTCAGATAGTCATATGATATAAATGTCAAAATTACCTACCCTGTGATGGTTAATAATTAAAAACATTAATACCATAATGTGAATGGGAGAACCAGTATAGTAATTTTGACCAAAGAAACTTCATCTTGGTTAAGAGAAGAAATAATACTCAGATACAAGGGGAGGCGGGAATAGTTTTTATTCCTTTTTTCATTTCTGATTATAATTAGATGATGCAATCAAGACTCCTCCATTGTTCAAGCTTGTTGTCTTGAAATAAAATATGAGTTAGCTAAATATTTTTGCTGATGTGCAAAGAAACAGTAATATAGACCTGGAAAAGTTTAAATCATTAAAGTATTAAAATTTCCACATACATACGGAAATAGGGACATTATTTTTTAAAATAACTTATATCACCCTTGAGTCAATCCTGAGTTCATGGAGACATTTATAGTTTCCTTGGCAACAGAGTTTGGCCTTTTTAAATGCATTTATTCATTTGTTAAATATGTAGCCTTTCTTCCCCCAGAAGTTTAAGGTAGTAAATTTATACTGAGTGATGTTTTATTGAAACGAGTCTTATGAGGTAGTTTGGACAGAATGATTGTTTAACAACACACTGAAGGTCAGCCTGAACAGATTTCTTTGGGCCAGCTCAATGACTGCATCGTAATTCCTAATATGTGACGAAGAGATGCTTTTATTCACATGTCCTAGCAATATTTTCTCAATATTAAAAACATATCTATTTTTTTCAGGAGTAGAGATAAAGTCTTTGAAGTGGCAAATACCAACTTAGTATGGGGGATATATAGGTATCGGGAAGACAAAGTTTTCTCACATATTGTTCATCATATTTCAGTGCACCCAACTTGCCTCTCTCAGCCCAACTCACCGCACAGGGTTGTTGTGGAGAAAATGGGAGGAAGATGTGCTGAATATGTTTGCTACTTTGAGTTATTTGTAAAAAAAATGCTAAATACAGATAATGACTGGTTTTACAAAGGAGGCAACTATTGAATTTGTCACACCATTAGAGTTCACTAAAAAGTGGTGTCAAAGCCTAAGATAATTAACAGTACATTTAAAGTATAGTATAACTACATCTATTGTCACTAAAATATTGAAGTCTTATAAAAGCCAGAACAAAAAAATGTAAATGGAGACATTCTTGATTTATTTAAGCCAGTACAAAAATACATAGCACATAAAAGTTATACAATAAAAATGTTTATTCCTAATGCTGGATTGCTCTATATAGGAAAAATAGTAACAAGAAGTTTTAACAGTGTAGAAAATAAAACTATTAAGACTTGCTTACCTAGGCAGCATATATATATATATATATATTCTAAAACTTGGCACTAAAAATGTGTATATTACAAAAAAGCAAATCAACTGAGAACTATTTTATATGGCAGTAAATCTATCCAGTAGATTAACATTTTCTCTAACAGGTACCTGAGAGCAACTGCCTCAGTAGAGCAAGTTAACAAAAATACAATAATTTGACTGAATTATGAGAATTTCAGTCTAACAGCATCTCTTACTCTACATGTTTATTTGCATAAATTGTCCATAAGCATTTTATGAGAAATTTGGTGCACAGTATAATTAAGGTAACAGTAGACCAAGGTAGTTGTGTGCTAAGTGATCCATTTTTTAGCCTGCATTACCTAAATGCTACCATTATCTACTTAACAAGCCAGCATAAGTAGACAAGAAAATATATTCTACTGTAATAGATCCCTTTAATCTACTTTCAAAGTCAAGACAATTCATTCTTCTAAATAGCTGGCAGGTGCAAAATCTACAGTTAATATTTTGATTAAAATGTTGGTTCTTGATAACTGATTTACAGCAGTTGGAGAAACTACACGTCTCTTTATGTAGAACTGACTCTTCTGTGAACTCCAGAACCACCTACAATCATAGGGTTTAAATTCAGTGGCAAAGCAATAATAAATGAAGGAATAATCTTCCATGATTTAGAATTGAAAACAAAAAAAAAATGTAAAGGCAAAGGATGATTTAACACCTTAGGCAAAGAAAAAAAATCTGCACATCCAAATTCCACTATTTCCTCCCTCTCCCCTCCCAATTGTTGCTGGCTAAGGCATCATTTACCCAAAAGAAAAACATGGAGCCTGTGACATTTAAAAAGTTGCTGCTTCTTGCTTGAATCAATTTACTCTCCTCCTAAACGGACAATATTCTAGTGACCAAAGGTTTCCAAGCTATTAGCTATTGCTAATGGCTGGGTTTCTCATTATGGGGAGAACAGGGCTTTCAAATCACAGTAAATCTACTGTAAAAACTATTGTTTTTGCACATGTAGTTCATACCTCAAAGCAGCAATAAATCTGCAACATTACGAAAGAGTATTTCTGAGGCTGCAAAAGGCTCAAGACCATCACGTGGCTGTGAAGCTCCAGGATTCTCTTCTCTGCTTTTATGTTAGGCTAGACCAGAGGTAGGCAACCTTGGCTCTTTTATGACTCGTGGACTTCAACTCCCAGAATTCCTGAGCCAGCATGGCTCAGCTTGGAAACCTCTCCCTTTTCCCTCAGCATGGCTGGCTCAGGAATTCTGGGAGTTGAGGTCCAGAAGTCATAAAAGCCAAGGTTGCCTGCCTCTGGGCTAGACTATTCCAGAAAAAACTATTTGAGTTAGCCGCTCTGCATACTGCAAGTACGCACTCTGAAATTCTGTGTTTACTTTCAACAGTTTTAAGGTTAAAAGAATGTATTTTAAAGTGTGCCAAACAATCTGTGTGATCTTAGAGAGCAACTTACTGCTGCAATAGGATTTCTTGTTGGTGTTGTTGCAATGTCCAGCATAGTTCTTTGTCCCTCCTCTAACAGTCAAATATACAAAACAATAATTACATGCTAAATAATGTCTCCAGTACACATAATTTGGATTTTTGATGCCAGATCGTAAATAACTGCATATTTATATTTAACACAGAATATATAAAATTTACCTGCTTCACAGACTTCATTTTAGAGTTAAATTTAACTCGCAAAGCAATTAAGGGCGTAACTGTATCTTACATGCAAGATCATGGAGATAGGAAAAAACAGGCAGGACAATCCAAGGCCGACTGAGTGGGGCAGGATAAAATTAGTTCATTTTTGTTAGCGTCGTATGATAATTTTGGTACCCACACTTCCTCAGGCTTGACAATCCTGAACCAGGATTTGTCCTGACAACAGAACAATAAGGTAGAAAGGAAGAAATTCACTTACAACCTCAGCTTCTTGGATGAGAAATCTTTTACATTCTGATAATTTTAGGATTTAACTTTATTTCCTTTTAAAATACAGAAAAAATGTAATGCTTTAGAACTTTTTAATAATTAAAAGGTGTGTAAGTTTTATTAAAAGGCATAAGCTTTTATGAATTGTAGCTCACTTCACTGGATGCATGAAGTGGATAAACAGATGAAGCATTTGAAAAGAAAATGCAGCAAGTGGAGGAGAATGAGTAGTTATGCACATGCAGGTTACATGTGGGACAGTATCAATTAGTAATAGCAATGTATTAAAATCACTTGTGTTTGTTAAACCTTAGATAGTTGAAGATTTTTTATGTAAGATGATCCTGGTGTAGTTTTGTTTTAAAATTGCAAATATGAGCTACAATTCATGAAAGCTTGTGCCTTTTAATAAAGTCTTGTTAGTCAAAAAAAAAGTCCTACCAACTACTATAGATTTTTGGCTGCCAAACTCAAGAGTTTTCCTTTACAATGTCTTTAATGTTTAAAAGAGATTATATTTTGCAGTCTCACTATGTACAAGGCCAGGAATTTGTGTGGTTCACTGAGTCAAATAAACTGAAGCTAGGTTTTCTTTAGAAAAAAGCAAACTGGATTTCATTCAGCAGAATATTTTGCTTTTAGCCATTTTTCAACATGGTCTGAATTTGAAAGATAGCTCCTTCAAATTCAGAATTTTCTAGATAAACACTATCTAGATATTACAGTTCTCATGTTTCAGCGTAAGTGAGTGAGAGGCATACAATAGGGCAACTGATAATAGAATATACTGTCATTTCTTTTAAAGACTTGTGTTAGAGACATTGTAAATCTGATTTGCTTTGCAACAATATGAAGACCTCAAACAGATAGAAAAGATTCATTTGCAAGTCTGGTGAGGCTCCTTTGAAAACAGCTTCCACCACATCAATATAAACACCCAGGACTTCACTTTCCTCAAAATGGAAGGGACCTGTTGAATGATTTAGCACAGGGCTTTTCAACCAGTGGTACGGGTACCACCTGTGGTACATTGGCACCTGGTAGGTGGTACGCAACCATCCTAGAAACGTAGTGGGGGAGGGGAATGAGCTGAACCAGTGGAAGCACCACACAAGCCTCAGTGAGAGATGGCGGGAGCTGCAGGGCAGTCAGGGCTCAGTGGAAGCACCAGGATCAGCGCCAGGCTCCAACTGGAGCTCGGCGCTGATCCTGGTGCTTCTGAGCCCAGAAGAAGCACCGATCAGCTGGAATGTTGCAGCATCTCCAGGGTCTTGTGATTTACATTCAGATGCTTGGCAACTGATTCATATTTATGCCGGTCAGGGTCATGTGAAGTGACCAAAACCTGCTGCAACTACCCAGCAGACGGGGGGAATAAAAACCAAGCACCCCCCACCCACCCCCACTGCCAATCCTCAACAGAAATGCTCACAACAATGAAAACCTCATACAGGAGGAAGAGCGCCGCCGGGGAGGGCAGGCAGGTGTCTTGCTCGGCTGTGGCTTGGGGGGCACTTTTTTCAGTGCCATTGTAACTTCGAACAGTCACTAAGCAAACTGTTGTAAGTCGAGGACTACCTGTACTTCACTTTTTTCCTTTTTTTTTTTTGGTCAAGTTTTTGACACCTTGCTAGGCGACTGGTGGTACTCAGATGTTGCCATATCCTAAAAGTAGTACAATGGGTGAAAAGGTTGAAAAGCCCTGATTTAGCATAATATGTGAACCCATTTCAAAAAGCATAAGAAAGAATAACTTCCAATAGCATGCTTTTCTATGTCCAATAAAAGCTTGCCAAAAAATTTTTTTCCAGAAATTTGCATTTCAAAACACTTAAATCACAGAAGGACAAACTCATTTATAACAGTCTTTTAAAAAAGCTATAACCTTAAAAAAAACAAGTGATGAGATTTTTCTTTAAAAAAGCACACTGCATAGAAAAAAGCTAAGTAAATAAAAGAAAAACCTTTTACTTGGGGAAAAAATTCCACATTTTAGCACTGTAGTTTGCTTTTCTCATTTCTTCAGGAGAAATCGCATTTAAAACCTTACTCTTTAGAACATTTATCTATTTCTTATCTATAACAGGTACCCATAAAGTCTATAAAAGTTTAAAAACAATTCTGGCCAAGAAACCCAAACAATGTGTGACACACACTTAAAAGTGCTTCACTAGGTTAAGGAAAAAAATTGGGACATTGAGAAGTCCCAAATTTGTATGGGTAACATTTCTCTTGATTGTGAATATAAATCTACCTTCCCCAAAAACTGCAGCTCAGAATATCTTATCATCATCATTTATACACAGCTTCATGCAGCGAGATGTAGGAAATACATTTCATTCATACAGATTGCATGACCTCAAGGAAAAGGCAGTTAGAAGTTGGAGAGTTCAAGCCAAAGCCATGAGAGTTTGAACAATAGGCTTGTTTGATTTCAATGATGCGTTTTCTTGCTGCGCCCAATCCTGACCAGCAACACTTCTGCTGCATTTGATATTATTAATTCTGTTTCACTACATATATAATTCTTTGCAGACTAAATGCAATCTATACATCGTAGGCGCAGTCCAGTATAAATAAATGATTCCAAAGGTGGCAATCTTCAGATTGTGCAAATACAAAGTAGCCATTTCTATTCAGACACTGCAGACTACACTGATTTGTCAACACATCTTGTTAAAATGTGAGAGTCACTCTGGTACGTATGCCTTTTGTCATACAGAGCTTTTCCCTTTAATGTCCATCTTGATGCTAGTTTCAGATTGTTTACTTATTTGCTCTTCTGTAAAAGTGATGTAGGAATATACGAGGCTTCCAGCAATACTGCAAAACATTAGCATTTAGAATTAACAAAGAAAAAAACTTCTTCATGAAACATTAAATTGGTGGTCAGTACTGTCACAGCCATGGACACCCACAAGGCCCTCACTAAATTCTTTATGTCCCCCTGCTAGGTATCTTGTCTCTTCACCCACACACCATCCACAGTCCAGTTTGCATTTCTTCCTACAGAGAAACTGCACATATGTACCGTGTTTTATTTCAGCACTAGTAACAAAGGTGGAATTATTTTAATTCCTCCTATATTGTGGATATAGTGAAGGATAGAAAGTTTTGAATGTGAGGACATGTTGTAAGTATGTGTGAGAGGTACGTTGGGAGATTAACTGTTTGCTCAAGGATCTGCTGCTGGATACCTGATAGCTGAAAATAGCTGGATTTTAAACCCAAAGGTCTCTACCTATATTAAATACTCTTACCTAAAATCACTGGCATCTTCAGGGGATCACATGACAACATGTATGACATGATAGGTCATCCTCTACTTACAACCACAATTGAGCCAAAGAATTTTGTTGCTAAGTGAGACAGTTGCTAAGTGAGTTTTGCCCCATTTTACGACCTTTCTTGCCACATTTGTTAAGTGAATCGCTGTGATTGTTAAGTTAGTAACACAGCTGTACATCTGGCTTCGCCATTGACTGCTTGCCAGAAGGTGGCAAAAGGTGTTCACATTACCCCAAGACACTTAAGTTGTCATAAATATGGATCAGTTGCAAACATCTGAATTTTGATCACATGACCATGGGGATACTGCAACAGTCCTAAATGCCACAAAACGGTCATAAGTCACTTTTTTCAGTGCCATTATAACTTCCAACAGTCACTAAATAAACTGTTGTAAGTCGAGGACTACCTGTATATATTTTGGGTAGAAGCTGTGATGCAAGTAAATAATTGCGTCATTTGCCTAACAATTTGCCTGACGCGTGTAATATTTTTTTACCCTTTCATAGCTCATTATGTGTACTTATGCCTTTGCTTTATTCCTACTAGTACTCTTATAGAAGTGGCTTTAAGGCCCTAGTGAATACTAGAAGGAAATGGTAACAGCCATCTATAAATAGCCAATGAAAAAAAAAACTCCATATTTTAATACTTGCACTTGTGATTACTTAGAAAATACAATTTTATCAGAATTGTTGATTTAAAGTTAACCTTCCTAAATCCAGTCTTCCAATTTCTATTGTAATATATTTTAATTTCTTAGTCATGTTTTGATACAGAAATAAATTAGTAAATAGGCTGATCTTATAAGGCTTTTGTTCTAACCAACATAAGGCAAGACTGAGTAATTTAAACAATGTCAACAATAGTACTCAAATGAGGTATGTAATTGTTTTTCAATATTTATTAAATTTATTTGCCACCTATTGCACCATGAGTCTACATCCTTGAATTATATCATTATAAACAGATACCCTTCTTGAGGTAAGAAAAATCCACAGCAGAAAAAAGATTCCCATGTGAACCAGCTTAAATCTCATATACCAATATAAAACAGTTAACTACCAGTCCATATGATTAAATAATCCCAGAAGCCAAGCAAAGCCTACAACTGTCATTCAGACACAGTTCTCCAACATATTCTGTAGTATTATGCAGCACAGTAGTATATTGGAATGCATTTCATTTTTTGTTATGTAAATGTGATTTCTTTAATTTTTCCTACCTTTTCATCTGCAGCTCCCAAAATGTGTACCAATTTATGAAAAGTACCATAATATTAATCTTAACAGTTCCTTAAATGTAATATATTTCCAAGTTCTATAGAACTTATTTCCAGGCTAGCTGCTACAGCCAAGCTACTATAAGCACCTTTTCATAAACTCCACAATTAACTTGCATAATTTGCCCATTTATTTCTTCAAAAGGTAGATACTTTATTCTACTTACCTAATATTTAATCCTACAAAATTTGTCCATGTGAAAATATAATCTCCTCCAAAGAACATTCCTATGTAAGTTATTAGTATATTCTGGAAGTAAAGAAATAAATGGAATTTAAGCTTTTAAACAGAGTGTTTAAGTAGACTTCTCAGAAAGAAGGATATTATGTTCATAAATTGCCATAATTACCATTTCTCTCACATAAATAAAAGCCAATTCAGGTCACAAAATTTGTAGAACCAATAAATACAATTATTTATTGGTTCTACAAATTTAAAGAGCTTACCTTAATACAACCAACGATTGTAGTTGTAAGGGCAGAGTTATACTGAGTGCAAAGTACTGTTGAATACATCAGAACAAACCTGTGTAAGATACACAACATTTTGACAATCAATTTAATATAATTCAGACATGGACCGAAGACAGATGAGTAGTCAGTTTCAGGGAAACCAGAAACTACCTAATTCCTGAAATTTTGGCAAGAATGTTTAACAATACTGGGTTAGTCTCTCTTTTGAGGTGCCATAGAAACCCCAAAATCATTAGATGTGATTTGATGCAGGAGCAAAACTCCCAATTGTGATTATCTATACTTTTATTATGAAATAAGATCCAAACTGTTCCTAAACTTTTAACCACTTACTGTCCCCACCCTGCAACATATATTTCTGTCTCTCAGTGATGTCCCTGGAGAAACAGTTGTGTTCCTGAAGGAGGGGGAAAAATTATCCACTTTTGAATTTGAGGAAGCAAGTCATTTAGATTTGTAAAATTTATTTATTTATTTTATTTTAATTCCATTTATATCCCGCCCTTCTCCGAAGACTTAGGGCGGCTTACAAGCTTAGCAGTAGCCTTCATTCTATGTATATGCCTGCTTATTAGGGCTTTCACACACACACCCCCAAGCGGCATTATTACAAAGTCAGCTTAATTGCCCCCAACAATCTGGGTCCTCATTTTACCTACCTCGGAAGGATGGAAGGCTGAGTCAACCTTGAGCCTGGTGGGACGCGAACCTGCACTAATTGCAGGCAGCTGGTGTTACCTAAGGAGGCATTAGCCCACTGCTCCACCAAGGCTCTTAATAGCAGGCATATTTAGTTCATGGAACACAAATTCATTGAGGAGGAGGAAGGAATTTTTCAGCTTTAACATCTCCCTGTATATTTAGTCCAGAAGAATTATAATTAAAAACAATCCAGAATATATTCCAAAATATATTTTTGCTATTATAAAAGCGTTTTGGAGGTTAAAGCTACTGAAATGTGCTTAAGATACTGTATATCAACAACAACTGTTTTCTGATGCTGTACCTGTCTGCTGTATTTGATTATATCAGAAAACCTTATACAGTCATGGCCGAAATTGTTGGCACCCCAGAAATTTTTCCAGAAAATCAAGTATTTCTCACAGAAAAGTATTGCAGGAACACTTGTTTTGCTATACACAGGTTTATTCCCTTTGTGTGTATTGGAACACAACAAAAAAGGGAGGAAAAAAAGCAAATTGGACATAATGTCAACTCCAAAAATGGGCCGGACAAAATTATTGGTGCCCTTTCAAAATTGTGGGTAAACAAGATTGTTTCAAGCATGTGATGCTCCTTTAAACTCACCTGGGGCAAGTAACAGGTGTGGGCAATATAAAAATCACACCTGAAAGCAGATAAAAAGGAGAGAAGTTCACTTAGTCTTTGCATTGTGTGTCTGTGTGTGCCACGCTAAGCATGGACAACAGAAAGAGGAGAAGAGAACTGTCTGAGGACTTGAGAACCAAAATTGTGGACAAATATCAACAATCTCAAGGTTACAAGTCCATCTCCAGAGATCTAGATTTGCCTTTGTCCACAGTGCGCAACATTATCAAGAAGTTTGCAACCCATGGCACTGTAGCGAATCTCCCTGGTTGTGGACAGAAGAGAAAAATTGATGAAAGGTTGCAACGCAGGATAGTCCGGATGGTGGATAAGCAGCCCCAAACAAGTTCCAAAGGAATGCAAGCTGTCCTGCAGGCTCAGGGAGCATCAGTGTCAGCGCAAACTATCCGTCGACATTTAAATGAAATGAAACGCTATGGCAGGAGACCCAGGAGGACCCCACTGCTGACACAGAGACATAAAAAAGCAAGATTACAGTTTGCCAAAATGTACTTGAGTAAGCCAAAATCCTTCTGGGAAAACGTCTTGTGGACAGATGAGACCAAGATAGAGCTTTTTGGTAAAGCACATCATTCTACTGTTTACCGAAAACGAAATGAGGCCTACAAAGAAAAGAACACAGTACCTACAGTGAAATGTGGTGGAGGTTCAATGATGTTTTGGGGTTGTTTTGCTGCCTCTGGCACTGGGTGCCTTGAATGTGTGCAAGGCATCATGAAATCTGAGGATTACCAAAGGATTTTGGGTCACACTGTAGAGCCCAGTGTCAGAAAGCTGGGTTTGCGTCCGAGATCTTGGGTCTTCCAGCAGGACAATGACTCCAAAGATACATCAAAAAGCACCCAGAAATGAATGGCAAGAAAGTGCTGGAGAGTTCTGAAGTGGCCAGCAATGAGTCCAGATCTGAATCCCATTGAACACCTGTGGAGAGATCTTAAAATTGCTGTTGGGAAAAGGTGCCCTTCCAATAAGAGAGACCTGGAGCAGTTTGCAAAGGAAGAGTGGTCCAAAATTCCGGGTGAGAGGTGTAAGAAGCTTATTGATGGTTATAGGAAGCGACTGATTTCAGTTATTTTTTCCAAAGGGTGTGCAACCAAATATTAAGTTAAGGGTGCCAATAATTTTGTCCGGCCCATTTTTGGAGTTTTGTTTGACATTATGTCCAATTTGCTTTTTTTCCTCCCTTTTTTTGTTGTGTTCCAATACACACAAAGGGAATAAACCTGTGTATAGAAAAACATGTGTTCCTGCAATACTTTTCTGTGAGAAATACTTGATTTTCTGGAAAAATTTCTGGGGTGCCAACAATTTCGGCCATGACTGTATATTAAAATTAAGTTACCAGAAAGGCTTTAATGCATTGGGGAAGCCAAAAATAAAATATTCTTACCCCATCACACAGGAGAGTGTAAATTGTGCAAGGAAAAGGGTATCTGCCCAACCTTTATATTCCATTGCCTGAAAACAAATTGTATATATATTAATAGAAAGACAAATACTCAGGAATATTTTTCATACTAGTTCATCCAAGTAAGATTTAAAAAAAAGTGTCAGAATTCATAGACCAAAATCTAAATGCCTTTTGTATGGAATCTTATACAGTGAAAAATTGTTCATCTCAACAGGAACTAATATTTAAAAATAAAATCCAATCCTGTATTACTCTGTTAAGTAGAAGTACCAGATAAAAGAGACAATAGCAATTATAAATTACAGCAGATTTGTTTAATAATGTGTATTATAATACCATAAGGTCTGGCAAACATTTTGCCTAACATATAGTACAGCCGATCAATCTTATTTTTAATATTGTACCATTACTGGTAGAGGACAGGAAGGCCTGGAGGAACATTGTCCATCAGGTTGCAATGGGTCAGACACGACTTCGCAACTAACAACAACACCCTTATTAAGCTTAAGGAAAAATATAAATAGATAAAATTTATTTACTTATTAAATTTTTATGTCATCCATCTCCCTATAAGGTGATTATTGGTGGTTAAAATGAAAAAAAAATAAATCAAAATATGTTTTATCATAGTCCTTTTTAGAGTTTATCTAGCCGTCTCTATTATACAATATTCAAGTTTACCTTTTTTTCGAGCTGCCTGTTTTGGAGCTCTATGTTGAACATGCCAAATCGCAGCAAAGATCAAAACAAATTATCCAAAGATCTGTGAATTTCAATGGTCTATAATGAAACTATGACAGGAGGTCCTACCCATAAATTAAAATGTCTTATGTCTTGTTTGCAAAAGATTTCCTTAGATGTTAGAAGTAATTTCTGGATAAGCTTTTGAGGAGTAGCTGGACTTTGAATAGTCTCTTTTGTTAAAAAAAAAGTCATAGAACTACAAGCAGCGATGACTGAAAAGTGATGCTACAATCTGCAGCAAAAGCCAGTTCAGAGCGCTTGGGATTTTGCACAAAAGTGCAAAGGGAATGCATACCTTAGGATACACAAAGAAAGCTTTAATACAGAAAGAGGATTGTGTCTAAGGAATGCATGTCAATAAACTCCTACAGTTCCACTCAATACACCTTGGCAAATTTTACTCACAAAACAAGATTATCTCCTCCTACTCATGAATGCAAGTTCTGATTAGGAAAGTAAATACCTTTTTATTGATGTATATCTCCACAACAGGGAAGAAACTTTAATGCTTCTTCAAACAAGGGTCTTATTTCAAGTGAACAATTACTTTGAGTGTCTGTTGTGTCTTTTAAAATCTTCCCTTTCATATTCCATTGCAATACAACCTAATACCTTCCTATTGAAAGATAATGGAACAGAGCCTGGCTGGCAGAGACTTGTTTATGTCAACAATGTAGTATAATGCAGTGTTGTTGATTTATTTACTTAAATTTATTTATGTATTAAATTTGCTTGCTGCCCATCTCGCTGCAAGGCAAAGCAACCCCGCACATATCTTGGGCTAGTCAGGAGGAAGAAGGTATGTTGGGATATGTTTGCCGGCTTGAGTTATTTGTAAAAAAATAAAAAATAAATAGAAAAATAAAAAATGTGGGATGTAAATAAAATGACAGCAGTTTAGATTCCCTCCCTAAAATCCCGCTCCAAAAGACACTTTTCAAGTCACAATCAAGGTTACACTGTAAACTGCTTCTCACAAGCTTTTTCAAACCTAGCCTAAATCTAAACGTACAACCTAAATGTCTTGCACATAAAAGCTTTGTGTCTACTGATCTGCCAATAGTTTTACTTACAAATAAAACGGTTCAGAAATGGAGTACAGATTCCTGCCTTTGCTCCCTATATATTTTCTCCACTTGCTTTCTATGTGCAGCATTCATTCACAGAGAGCAGAATGGAGAACTGAATCCCACCCTAATGCATATTTAGGAAACTTCATGAAGTAACATGAAAAACTCATTATAGAAGCAATTCTAACCCAAACATTTGCTTGCGGTGTAGGTTTCTTCTTGCAGATATTATCACAGAAAAGATGAACTTACAGTCTGAAAAGGCTTAATTTAATTAGCATTTTGCTTTGCCACGTCTACCATCATAAGAGGCAGGCAGAAGAAAAATTCAAAGAGTGCTTTAGAATGGAAAATTTATTCCACAAGTTCAAGTTTATTACAGTCAATGATCCAATATTTTACACAAATCCAGAATTATAAAGTATCAAAAAAAATTAGGACCCACAGGAAAAGATAAAATAGATATGTAAAGTGTGTGAAGAGTTGCAGTGTAATTCCTAAGGTAGTGGAATGAGAATAAAATATTAAAAAGAAATAATAAAAACCTACCAATAAAATATATGTACTTGGGTATTAAGCACTACATTTATAAAAAAAAGACAAATCTTAAGACTGTTAAGAAAAACTTTATTAAGCATAATTTCCCAGTGAGCTTCAGTAAAATCAGAAGAAACAATTGGGGGAGGGAGGAATAAATGCTATAATGCTTTTACAATCTAAACATTCACACAGAAGAACACTGGAGAGAAAAGTAAATATAAATAATATACCATAATTTATTTGCAACATGCATAGAAATAGCCAGTGAAACATAGTTATGGCAGAGACTTTATTTTATTAATAAAATCTGTTTTATTAGCATTTTTAAAGCATGAAAGTTACTAAAAATCAAGAGTATCAAGATCTATTTATTAATTTTAAAAACATGTTTTCAAAAAATAATAAAAGCTTTTGATAAGATTCTTTGACAAACCAGTGTTTCTACTTTTAGAAAATCTTTTGAACATTTCAGAAATTGTAACCTGGTATGTTGCAAAGACAAGCTTTGGCACTGTCTTTATTTCCAATAAGGAAGGAATTTCCAGTTTGGGATTGCCAATACATCCCAAATACTGTAGACCTCAGAAGCTTTCTTAGAAGATGAAAATAAAGGTGACTTCTGTCCAGTGCTAAATATGCCTAAAAACATACAGATGAAAGGGGCTGATAGAAGGCCCCCTGCAGGAAAAAGTGTCAGGTAATATTCTGATATCTCAAAAGTTTGTACCTGGTTATAGCTCAGGAGTGGGCAATTAATTTTCCAAAGGAGTCACATGAGAAACTGTGACTCTGTTGTGGAGGGATGAACTAATAAGAGTTGTAAAAGTGCAAAGGCATGCATGCATATATGTAAATTGGGGGGGGGGGGAAATAGCTGCCTTCAAAATAAAAGCAATGCAGTTAAATTGCATGCATGACTTGCACTTATTTACATGTGATTTCTAATTTCCAATTGATCTTACGCAGGCCAACAGGAACAGCCAAAGGGCTGGATATGGCCCAAGGGCTATAAAATGCCCAAATCTGTTATAGCCCATGCTGATCATATTTGTGAATGAACAAAATCTTCTAGTAACCATTTGGGGAGAATGATGATCCTAAAATTTCACCAGCCTAAAAAAAAAAGGGGGGGGTCCCACAAGAGAATTTTGTGTGCCTTCTATCTTCATCTTAGTTGACAATCACTTAATATGAGCCAGCAGTGTGCTGCAGCTGCCAAAAAAGCCAACACAGTGCTAGGCTGCATTAACAGAGGGATAGAATCAAGATCACGTGAAGTGTTAATACCACTTTACAATGCCTTGGTAAGGGCACACTTGGAATACTGCATCCAGTTTTGGTCACCACGATGTAAAAAAGATGTTGAGACTCTAGAAAGAGTACAGAGAAGAGCAACAAAGATGATCAGGGGACTGGAGGCTAAAACATATAAAGAACGGTTGCTGGAATTGGGTACGTCTAGTTTAATGAAGAGAAGGACTAGGGGTGACATGATAGCAATGTTCCAATATCTCAGTGGTTGCCAGAAAGAAGAGGGAGCCAAGCTATTCTCCAGAGCACCTAAGGGCAAGACAAGAAGCAATGGATGGAAACTAACCAAAGAGAGAAGCAACCTAGAACTAAGGAGAAACTTCCTGACAGAGCAATTAAACAGTG
This sequence comes from Vipera berus, assembly GCF_964194415.1. Taxonomy (NCBI): domain Eukaryota; kingdom Metazoa; phylum Chordata; class Lepidosauria; order Squamata; family Viperidae; genus Vipera; species Vipera berus. The sequence continues at coordinate 71,026,370 of NC_138204.1, forward strand.
GAATAACCTGCCTCCAGAAGCTGTGAATGCTCCAACACTGGAAGTTTTAAAGAAGAGACTGGACAGCCATTTGTCTGAAATGGTATAGGATTTCCTCCCTGAGCAGGGGTTTGGACTAGATGACCTCCAAGGTCCCTTCCAACATCATCATCATCATCATCATCATCATCATCATATTATTATTATTATTATTATTATTATTATTATTATTATTATTATTATTATTATTATTATTATTATTATTATTATTATTATTATTATTTCTTAGTATCAAAAGAAAAAGCCATAGAAAAACATTTGACCCATAAGCACAGATGAGCTGGTAAATAGGATTTTTAAAAAGTATAACAGAAACATGCCTATCATCAGTTTTATAATCACAGCAATAATTAGATTTTATGCCACAAAATATTTTCAGTTCACTGGAACCACTGATATAACTAATGTATCACACAATTGTTCATGGCTGACACATAGCCTGCTAATTTCACTGACAAATATTTTCCTCTTGTTAAAACTTCACCAACAAAAAATACAACAATCCACTCTTTTCACAGGTTATAATTTGCATTTACGTGTCAGTGCATAATAAGCTAACACATAAAGGGAGAGAGGCTCAGCTCTAAATATAATTTTATTATGAACAACCCTGTCATTTCCCAGGCCTCTGAATATGTACTTATTAAAACAAATTATAGAATACAGCACAATGCTCACATTCTTCTTTTAATATACAAATCTCCCAACACAAACAGCAAGAATGTAAAAAAGTGGATCCTATGTGCAACATTTAAGTCACTGAAAACAAATTCACTATTTTTTCTTGAAAAACACATTCCAATGTTTTTATAATATCCTTTTTACCAGATAGTATCATCAGCATCTTAATTTCCATTTTCAAATAAATGATTAATAATCAATACTCATTTAAATCCTAAAAAGTCTTAGTCATGGAGTTATTAGGGCTCGTATGTCTGTTCTGCATCCTCTTCCTCACTCTTATCGCTTTTCCTCTTACCCTATCACTAGCCAAAGCCAATGACAGTAGCAGTAGTGTGTGTGCAACACAGGACTGAATTATCCATTTGTGGTGAGAGAAGAACCTCGAGTTTAATTTGGATTGTCCTTTTAACCCTAATACTTAGCCTTTGAAATCCCATTTCTATGTAGCAAAGGATATGATCCTGGGATTCTTTATTGACAGTTGCCTGACTACTGTTCTGTCCACCAGATTTTTTTCTAGCAACCTCAGGAGTCATAGATAGGAGCCCCGTCAAAAAAATTCTAGGATTGGAAACTGGCCTGTTGGGAAAAAAACCATCCCACAAATGCCGTAGGAAACCATTTCCACAATGCTGCCAAGAAAACGGCAGGAAGGCAGTGCCAGAGGTCACGTTCAATGTATGTTTTACCTTTAGTTGTTGAATATTGATTTTTTGATCCTAAACCTCTTTTGAAGGGTGACTTCTGTCAGCCCCACAGATAGACCAGACCATGAAATCAACCTAACAGAAAGACTACAATTACTTTTATTGAGACTGGTTCTCAATATCTTGCAAGTCTGACTGTATTGTATCTCCACCTCTTTCAGTGAATTAGGGAAGAATTTGAGCCATTTCCAAACGTTATCTGGCCATTCTAGACTAAAAATGCTTGAACTCTTTTTCCCTCGGAAACGATTTGTGCATCTCAATCAAAGCCATCTTCCTTATTCTCTATTACTTCTGGCTGAGCTTTTACATACACAAATTCGTGAGGCAGATACATTTATTCATTTGGGGATGAGGAATCTCAAGGACTGGATTCTGCTAGAACTGAGAAGCGTTGCCAAGATTGGGAAGCTGGCAATCTGTGAGAATCATGTGTATTTTTTTTTCTATCTGCTATTCCTTTGTGAGTCGAAATTCAAGATTATCTTCATTTTGGGTAAATACACTACCTGCAACACTTCCCTTAGATTTCTTCAATGAAAAACAACTATAAACAATTAGGCATTGTCTGTATTCTGGCTGGCTGCCATTCAGAACTTGCTAGGCCTTGCTAGCACTAAGTGTCTTCCTGCTTCTCTTGGAGCAGAAAAGATTCTTTTACTAGGATGAGGAAAGCCAAATTATACATATTCATTTACAAAAGGCCGCTTTGGTTAAACTTCTACGTAACACTACACTCTTTATTTTGTTGTTTGACAAAGTGAGTGCAAATCCAGTTGGAAAAACATGCCAGATTTAATATTTCATGTAATGTTTTATTTTTTAAAAATAAACCTAACTCAAAGCTACTAAAGTGAAGAATAATGTATTTGAGTTATATTCTAGGGCACACCTTATTAACAGCAACATAGAGACACAAAGTAAGCCCTGCAGTTGGAGTCGTTACATACATAGTCACATCCTTGCCTTTTCTCCTAAAATGAAGTATTTGGGGAGGAATATAAATGCAGGGAAACGGAGAGATGAACTGAAATTCTAACAAAGGAAATATATTCCTGCAATCCTAAGAAATGCAGGCAGTTAATAAAGTATTTGCTCTAAGATGTGTATTGACAAAATTAGAGACACTACTTCACAATAACCTAAAAATAATTGACTTGTTATACAGAAATTCATGTTTTGTATCTTTGTAGGAAGTGTGAGGTACCAAAAATAAATATGTGCATTAGCATAAGGAAAAAGCTTATTTATCATACTGACATAGGCAAAACCACCATTGAAGTATCATTGCACCAATATGCTGTATGTTAATTCCCCTAACCTGGTGGCCACCAAAGCTGTGCAACAATCTATCCCATAATTCTCAACCAGCATGGTCTCATAATTCTCCAACCACTAAGCTGGAGAAGCTGGAGAAGCTGCACTGCGAGACCCGGTAGAAGCAAGCATTGCTCTTTTCGGGTGCATGTACAATATCACAAAAACAGCAGTTATTTTACTTCTCTCATTTGTATGTTAGTTGCATCTAATAATAATAATAATAATGTTGGAAGGGACCTTGGAGGTCATCTAGTCCAAACCCCTGCTCAGGCAGGAAACCCTATACCATTTCAGGCAAATGGCTGTCCAGTCTCTTCTTAAAAACCTCCAGTGTTGGAGCATTCACCACCTCTGGAGGCAGGTTGTTCCACTGGTTAATTGTTCTGTCAGGAAGTTTCTCCTTAGTTCTAGGTTGCTTCTCTCCTTGACTAGTTTCCATCTGTTGCTTCTTGTCCTGCTTTCAGGTGCTTTGGAGAATAGCTTGACTCCCTCTTCTTTGTGGTAGCCCCTGAGATATTGGAACACTGCTATCATGTCACTCCTCACTCTTCTCTTCGTTAAACTACACATACCCAATTCCAGCAACCGTTCCCTATATGTTTTAGCCTCCAGTCCCCCAATCATCTTTGTTGCTCTTCTCTGTACCCTTTCTAGAGTCTCGATATCTTTTTTACATCGTGGTGACCAAAACTGGATGCAGTATTCCAGGTTTGGCCTTACCAAAGCATTGTAAAGTGGTATTAGTACTTCACTTGATCTTGATTCTATCCCTCTGTTAATGCAGCCTAGCACTGTGTTGGCTTTTTTGGCAGCTGCAGCACACTGCTGGCTCATATTGAAGTGATTGTCTACTAGGACTCCGAGATCCCTCTCACAGTTGCTACTATTGAGCAAGGTACCTCCTATACTATACCTGTGCATTTGATTTTTCCTGCCTAAATGTAGAACCTTACTTTTTTCACAACTGAATTTCATTTTGTTAGATAGCACCCAGTGTTCGAGTCTGTCCAGATCCGATATCCAGATCTGATATCTAATGGATCAACTGGAGTTACTCTATTCATTCTTAATGTTATTAGTGTTTATTATTAATTCTTAATGTTATTAGTGTTATTTATTCTTAATGTCATTAGTGTTCAGCTACTTCCAAAGTTCAGGATTTTATATAATTTCTTTTTTATTACTGCAACCATGATAAATAGTTGGTAAATGCTTTCTTTCCTTCTATTTTGATATATTCATTTTTGAAATGTAAGTCACTTTGGAAAGAGGCACATAAGTTAAAAAAAAATAGGACCCCAAAGGAAGAGAATCAAAGTCTGCCACATTTAGACATATTGGCAAGCAATACTGACAAGCTGTATTCTATGTCCTAAATTTCCAAATGATATATAGAAGTATATTTCATAAAATGGAATTATTTATATAGTTTTGGTGTAAAACTTACATTCTGGATTTTTTTTAAAAAAAGTTACCTTTTGTGCATCTCCTGTAAAGTAGGCAATGCCCAAAGTAGGAAGAATCATGAATAGTGCATTGTAATAAAGGAGACCATATTTTCCCAGCTCCTGGGAATGGGACAAAAAAAACCAGAAATGTATCTTAAATGAAAAATATGTTACATAGAAAGCTATACAAACAAGACTGTAGGTATCCCATCCAAATAATGTAATTTTTTTATCATATCCTTAAACACATACCAGTTTCATACTCATGGCACAAAGAATATAACAGAAAATGTTGTACAGCAACATAATTGATATCTTCTGCAGATTGGTGCCTACTTTAAAAATACATTAAATTGACATTTAAGTGAAATACGCATCACATTTTATTCTTCATTCTGCCAATCTCTAACAGGGATAAATATTCAGAGGAAACTGTATTTTTTACCCACAGAAATTCAGCCCGTAAACTGGATGAGTTTTTACTTAGTAGTTTTCTGATAAATATGGAGAATAAACTTAAATCTGCCCTTAGACTACGTTTGCTTGAAATAACTTGTATCCTCTCTGCAAGAAATCTATCCCAATTAACCACAGCAAGCTGTTAACTCAGTTAATCTACAATTTGAAAGCATATGATCTAATCGACCCTTATCTACTTTCACAGCTAGCAAACTAGCTCTCAATTCACTCTGCTTAGAAAGCAACCAGTTACACTGGTTACTTAAACTGGTGATAGTCAATAAACCATCTTATAATTATATAACAGTTCCTTAAATATGTGTAAATAACCAAATAATCTTATAATAGCTAGGTAACACTACTATACCACTGCATTTTAGGAACATCATCTTAGTTGCTTATCCTGTAAGTTACCCAATACTGTTTCACCTAGCCTTAAAAACCACAGGTTTTCAAGATTTTCTGCAGCTAAATACGCGATCTACTGTGAATAATGTCACAGTAAAAAATAGTTGGGTACTATTGTGCCGCAGAATGTGTTCATGCTTCTGGTGTTATGACTATGGTATTGAACCCAAGGACACCAACAGTATTGTAGTTGTCCTTTGGTAGAAACAGAGTGCTGATTGAGAGCTGCAGTGGGGAAGATATTACTCTCCAGATATAGCTAAATTACATCTCCCTCAACAAGGAATTGAAGAATACTTTGACAAATTACAAATGGAAGCCTTTAAAATGTTTCAAGCATCAAATTTCACAAGATGCCCCATCTCAAGCCTGAAGCGCAAAAAAAATCTCTTTCAAGGTTGATAAAAAATGTTTCAAACAATATTAGAACAAACCATTTGAATGTTGGGGCAGGGTGTTTCATGAAATTTTGTGCTTGCAATATTTCGAAATGAAATGTTTTGCACATCCCTAGACACAGAACAGATCAACCTGAGGAACAGCTTGTCCCACAGCCACAAACAAAAAATGTACATTTTTATTTATATTTTATTGATCAGCATAGCAATGTGAAGCAGAGAGGGGAACCCTACCTTTGAATCTAGCTTCTGTTTCACATAAGCACCATTTGCAGCTGTCAAGACATCATTGGTCAAGATAAAAATATAACCTTCTAGATCAAATGCCAAATCAGAACTATGGAGAAGAGATAACATTTAAATTGCAGAAAATTCATAACATTTACAAATACAGAACTAACATAATTTATAACAATCCTGCAAGTGGGACACGTTTTTGTAAACAGCATTCCACAAAAGGCTAGGCATCTGATGAACCCTGATATAGATATAGATATATAGATATATATAGATATAGATACTCTAACTTAATATAAATATGATCAATGCTGCACTTGAATATATAACTGATCTCCTGTAAGAGAATGGGAGAAGGAAGGGTATAGCCAGACTTTTTTTGTGTACAGTCTGTTCTTCCTTAATGGGTGTGTCACACCACTCAACAAAAGGTAAATATATCTAACTGAACACTGCTCTAAGTTTAAAATAATTCAAAGTGGATTTAAAGATTTCTATTAATCCCACCTGCAAGTTAAAATAAATAGAATGAGACAATCACAGATTTGTTATGGAACATGAAAACTATAACAGCGGCTGAAAGCAGCAGAAGACAATGGCCAACTTCCTTAGCCAACATAAGTGGCTATTAACCCTTGAGATATTAAGGAACTACAACTTTCTGCTTTGTCTTGCTAACTCAACCTGCTGATGAAATACTCACCAAATACAAAAAGCTACAAAAAGCCCTACCGCTAGACTACAGAGAAATTTTTTAAAAATATTTCAGACAATACACTCCTTCAATACTTTCTAACTCTATCACTTATTCTTTACATGGGAATTTATATATTAGAGAAACAAACTTTCCATTTTTGTTTTAATTCAGCAGTACACCTGCTTTATTATTTTAGTTCTACAATAACAGGAAATAACTTACATTTGCACTCTCTTTTCACCATTCAACAGATAGGAAACTATTTAACATTTTGGTATGAAAATAGGAAAAAAGCATTAGTAAAAATCAAACCATACCTTGCAGCTACAAATGCACCAATTATCATTGCAAATACTGTCATCCGAATTCCCCAAGAAAATTTTTTCCTAAAAAGAAAGCTTAATCATTACTGCAGCAAATTTTCAGAAATTCTCAGTACTTTTCTGATTGAAAACAGATAACTTTCAAGAAATCAAGATAGAGTCATGCTGTTGATGTGCTTCCCATCAGGTCCTGTGTATGTTACCATAGCAACAACAGGGAAGATTACTATCTGCTTCCTTAGGTTCTATGCACTTAGCTCAAAGATGATCCAGACTTTGCAAGCAACCTGGCCATGTTTACAAACAGCACATTCAAGTTTTTAACCTCTGAACTACACATAAAAAAAGTATGGTTATCTACAAAGAACAAACAAAATTACACACTAAAATTCAGCAGAATTAAAAGAATTTGCTGGACTTCCAAATACACTACACATCCATGCTGCTCATTGAAAAGGCAGAAATGGTTCCATATGGCTTTACAGTTCTCTTGCTTCCTACAGTATGACCGTGAAGCATAATAAATTTGGCAGAACTGTGCCCAACACAGACACATGAAACAATATATACCGTATATAGTATTTTTTTTAAAAAAAACTCACTTGAGTAAGATTCCTTCTGCAATCATTGTAAACAGAATGGAAAACCGTCTCAGGACTGTAAACATTGGCAGACTAAGAAAGAAAATAAAGAAGAATGTTTTGAATAAGCTAATCATTTTGAGATGCCCTAAACCAGTAATTCTCATACCAAACTAATCTAGATAAACTGTTATAAGCACTAAATAAGAAAAGTATAAGCAGGAAAGATTGCCTCCAACCCTGCCAGAAAGAATAAGAAGAAAAAAGACAATCTGCCAAGTCTGCACTAGCATAACCCCAAAAGTGAACAAAGTTTTATAAATAAATATGAAACTCAAAAACATAGACAAAGTAGCACATTTCTATTTAAACTGAATATAGACATGTATTTCGAAATCTTATTCCCTTGAAATGAGATAAACTCCAAAGTTCTGAGTTTACACTTATATTTAACAATATTCCATAACCACTTGATAAAGGTCACATGTATGTCCCTGTATCTTTCTGTACACAGCAATGTATTGTATTTCTGAGATAACATAGTAGAACAGCAGCTTCTCAACTGGGTAGAAAGTAACTTCTCAGAACCGAATACTTTTAAATGCTTCTTTTAAAGGCTTCATTAATATATATAATTAAATACAGGAATATGGTATGAGACTTTAAGATATCTTTGTTTTAACAAAGTAGCCCAATTAAATACTACATAATATTTCAAGAACTTTACAAAAGTCTCCTGACAATATTATTATTTTCTGCTTTAGGCCTTTTTTTTCTTTTTAATTCCATTTATATCCCGCCCTTCTCCGAAGACTCAGGGCGGCTTACAAGCTTAGCAGCTTAGCTTTTGTCAGTACCTTCCTAAATTTTGTTTTCTACCTAGTAAAATGTCTCTAACAAGGCATTCAGATGGAGTATAGGCAGGAATGGCTGTGTCATGGAAACAACAGTCACAGTTATGCCGATGTGCTGGGGAAGCTACAGTTGTGGCCAAAATTGTGGAAAGCTTTTGGGAAAAGTGTACAGTAGAAATGCCACCTTTGGCTAAGTTTCCACCAATTTTTCTTCTAATTTCTTTATAACTGTAGCCTTGTTCACTTAATAATACTATTTTACATCACTTTCTGGGCAACCAGTCAACTTTTTGCACCATTACTTTAATTTTATTACGTTTTACAAGCTCACTAAATGAAAGAACCCAAAAACACCCAACCAACTTGATAGCGATCACATAACACAGTGACAAATGTCCTCCTCTCAGCTTCAATACATGACATCAATAACTGAATCCTACTGTGATCTGATTGGCTCGTTGTCAAAATAAGATGACACCTGATTGGCTCTCTAAACACTCATGCTCATTGGCTACAATCAGATGAAGGAAAGCTACCTGATGTCAACCTAAGCAAGTTGTATTTCCTTTTTCTGGTTATTTGGCTATAACTTTTCATAGAATACAGTACAGATAATTGAAGAAACTTTGTTGCACTACATTCTTGATTACTTTTCCATTGATATATAATTTTATGGTACTACTCCAAAAAAAGCAGTGTTATTAGCCATCAAATCTCAAAAATACACTTTTGCCAAAAGGTTTCTACAATTCTGGCCACTACTGTACAGTCAAGCTTACTTCTGTTGCACATAGAATTGGACTACTCTAACACTCATTGTGTGCTTTTGAAGTATGTCATGCACTTCAATTACACCCTAAAAAAACAGACTCAGAAAAGTAGGAAGAAACTGCAGATCAGTACTCCACTATGAAGCCTACCCAGAAAATAAAAAGGTAAACTGGAGGATGAAATATCTAAGTTAAGGGAGTAGTAAAAAGTGACACTTTGCTATCATGTATTTATTTTATTTATCTATTTTTTTTAATCCTGGCTTAAAATGTCGGGAGATGTACTGTATAACAAAAATAATAAAAAAAACAAATATTAAAAAATAAACAATGTAAAACAGTGTTATGAGTGCAAAGAGCGGTGCCCATAACAACCAACTGGAGCCAGTGTCTTGTTGGAATAAAGGTAAAGGTAAAGGTTCCCCCGCACTTGCGTGCTAGTCGTTTCCGACTCTAGGGGCCGGTGCTCATCTCCGTTTCAAAGCCGAAGAGCCAGCGCTTGTCCGAGGACGTCTCCGTGGTCATGTGGCTGGCATGACTAGACGCCAAAGGCGCACGGAACGCTGTTACCTTCCCACCGTAGTGGTCCCTATTTTTCTACTTGCATTTTTATGTGCTTTCGAACTGCTAGGTTGGCAGAAGCTGGGACGAGTAACAGGCGCTCACTCTGTTACGCGGCACTCGGGATTCGACCCGCCAAACTGCCGACCTTCTGATCGACAAGCTCAGCGTCCTAACCCACTGAGCCACCGCGTTGGAATAGGAAGGTTTTAATGGTTTTATTAAACAGAAGGGAAAGAACCATTTCATTTCCCATACATATTTATGTTTTTATATTATAAGTGGCACTTTGCCATTTCAATCAGAAAATAAATCGATGTTGCTTAAGAAAACCATGTTCTTTAATACTGGACAGCACACAAGAGACAAAATGCCACGGACCACAGAAGCAACAGGGACAGAAGTAACTGGTAACATGGTACTTAATGCAACCTGGTCTGTGCTGTTCGGGGCTTCATAAATGATAACATTCTGAGATGGGCCCATAAGCTAACAGAAAACCCCTGTAGGGATTTTAGAATTGGTATTGCTTTCTAATGGTGGGATTGTCTGATTGGCAGTTGATCTGCTGCTTTCTAGGTTATCTCCAAAGGCAGCACCACATGGAATGTCTTCAATACGTTCAACCACATGTTGTTTTTTAGGCCATGAGTTTCTATTGTTAGGACATCCTGGTCAAGATAGTCATAACTGGCATACTAGCCAGAACTGGGCAAAAGCTTCCATCGGTTATTTGAATAGGAGTTCTAAATCCAGGGGGACCTAATCCACAGACTAACTTCTTCAGGTGGAGCACAGCCCCATCCAGGATGATTACCAGGTCCACTGTTAATGGATCAACTTGATGTTTACAAATGCAACTTTGTCTTTGTACTTGTATAACTGAATTTTAGTTTGTTCTGCTTCACCCAGATTATAATGAGCTTCAGATATTAATTCAGGCAGTTTACACACAGCACCACTAGTTCAATACAGGGTAATAATGTAGAAGTGAGTGTTATCAGCATACTGATGATATTCAGTCCTGAAATGACACAATCTTGACCATGACTTTATAGAGATGTTGAATAACACAAAGGAAAGCACTAAGCCGCGTAACACTCCACAATGGAATGGCTGCAAGCTTGAGTGCTGCTCTCCTATTATTACTGACTTGGACCAACCACTTGGTAAAATTAAACTCACCATAAAACAGTACTCCCAATAAGAAACCTTTGTAAGTGTCTAGCAAGATGCCATGGTTAATGGAATCAATCCCCACCAAAAGATTTTAAAGCACCGAAGGAATCTTTCCCTTATCAAAGTCACAGCTGATCATCAATCAGCATGATCAATGTCCATGACTGGGCATGAAACCTAACTGATATTTATCCAGATAAAGTATTCTTCTAGGATCCTCTATAACTGAACATCCACCACCTTCTTTTTGCCAAAGGTAGACAGATCTATGGCTGGCCTCATCAAGAAAGGGCACGTTATACCTCCCTCAACGCAGGCATTCCTGTTTACTTCAGAAAGGCATTGACAGTGTCCCAGTTCCAGTCACTCACAATTGACCAGAGAAGTTCAAGTGAACTGGGAAAGAGACAGAACACACATACAGATGGTAGGGCTCAAATAGCACAGTGCTACCTTTTATTTGTAATAATGCCTCAGCAGGCAGCAGTGACTAAGCAGGATGACTTAGTCCTCTACGTCAAAACTTAGGTAGGGGATTTCAGTGGCAAAGTAAGGCCAACTGATACCCTAAAAACAGCTCAACAATGGTGGTCTTCAAGCCCTCCATTGCCCAACTGACAAGCCATGAAGACTCGGTAAGGATTGATAACTAGAGTCAAGTGTGGCAGTGAAAAAATTAAAGGCACAATAGGATAAGGGGAAAACTCTGTGTTGCCCCCCTTAATCCGGGCTGGATTAAACCAGGATATTCCAGGATGACTAGCTAGGCATAGATGCAAAAAATATATAAGTTGGAAGAAGTACTGGCAAACCACTTTCAGTAACATTGCTAAGCTAACGGCATGGATGTAGTAACAGATGGCCCAATTTGAGAAAGTATTTATTATTGAAGAATATGCATTTTCTATTGTAATTTTTCCACTTTTATGTTCCGGACTACACATACAAGATTGCAGAGTAATATGTGTGTCTTGCCAGACAAACACTCCTACACATTCTTACTTGAAAATCCTAGTAAATATTAACAGGATTTATTCTGAGTTCAATACATGACTGAGATGCAAGAGAATAATCTATATAGAAATCTAGCTGTTATCACCCCTTTCATTATTCTTCAGGTTTATCAAGCACTCTTCCATTCGTTAAAAACACACTCCACCTTAATATTCCAAGAGAAACTAGTATTTTGAAGTAATCAGAAGAAATATCTGTAGAGCTGAGCTCCTACTATACAGATAATTTTAAGAAAAGCATAATAAAATTATAACCTCACAGATGTATAAAAGTTATCCATACTTCAATTTCTTTGTGCTGAACAGTCCTGTGATTTGGTTCCCAAAATAGAGAAGAGGTAGTGGAAAAGTCTAGAAAATTATAAAATGGGATAAAATAGCACTCAATGAACAGATAACGTCATCTTAAGATCTAGCATTCTAAACAATGACAGTTTTGTAATGAACAGCTTTCATCAGGCACACCACAAGGGAAGCCTCAGAGGGGGGAAAAAGTCCAGTGCTGTTTAAGTGTGGCTTAACGGCTTTAGCACATCAGATAAATATAATTTTGAAATCCAAATTACAACACAAGCACATACATCCTTCTTTTCAAGACTTTATTTATGAAGCCATTAACAGAACATCTATTATTTCAACTTACGTTGGGCATGTAAAGGCAAAGTATTCATAAACTGAGGTCACATTTAAATCTAGTCACTTGTTCATATGTGTACGTTAGTAGCACACTAAGAATCTATGGCGTGACAGCTGTATAAATACAGAAAACAGCCACTCTTAATACTGTTCCATGGTCTGCTAAACAAGTTTTTAATATGTAAATTATGTAAATGGACTCAAGATTCATAACTGGGGAGTTCTGACACAAATAAATTTCAGTTATGTGAAACAAAATCTTACCAAAGTTTACTCAGAAATAGGATCATTCATTTATTTATTCCAGCATACAGAGGACTGTATTTTAAGAGAATATTAATTGGAAATAAGTCCTTTTACATTTAAGTGATTATATTTCTAAAGGGAAAATTTTACATCACTTCAGGAAGAGGCAATAGAAGCCAGTGTGGAAACTTTCCTGACCCTCTTTTAAAAGGGAAAAAAGAATTTAAAAACACACACAGGGAAGCAGCAAAGCATTTCTTTTCAAAGAATATTTCTACTCCTCCACAAACTCCATAGGCTTTTTTTAGAAGTACAGAAAATGCGTCACCGAGGCTTAGTCCTCTCTTAGGAAGGCTGCCAAAATATACATTTAGTATTTATCCATCTATTAGCAGAATAATCCTATACAAAATAAAGGCTAGCACTTTTATGCATTTTAAAGTGTGTTCTGTCATATACAACAATATTTATCTTAATGAAAGGATTATTCATTACTTCCATCCCAATAATTATTAGTTTTAGGAGAGAGGAAGGAGAGAGACAAGAAACACGCCGTACCTTTCGAGGTATATGTCTATCAAAATCTGGAAACTTGACCACCCTGAGTGCCTTTCCCACCCAAAGGACAACTACGGTAGCCAGCATCTGTAAGAGAAGGAAGAGAAATCACTAGGGTGTCTCCAATTCTCCCTGCCCGCCTATTAGAGAATTTCTGAAATGCAGACTTCAACGAACCTGGCCTAGTCCCACACAGAGCGAGGAAGGAAATCTGTAACAAACCACAAACATGTTAAAAACCGTACTAGACAGTTGAAACTTTGACAAATCATGCACAATGGAGAATGCTAGCCGGTGGCAGGAGAAATGGACTGCCTCAACCTTTACCCTCATTTAAAACAATTCTATAAGGGATGCACTTCATGTTCTTTGCCCTTGCAACCCACACCCTTGCAAACATAGCCCTAACATGTTCAGCACAAATGCACTTCCTACAGTACACGTATTCCAGAAGCACGTCAAGATGCAAGGACACAGAACAATTAACAAGATAAACTGCAGGGCATCTACGGCGGCAAATTCAAACCATGTAAGTCGTGGAAGGAAGATTTCCAAAGAATCTTTAAAGCAAGGAGGGGAATGGAAGGGCAAGTGCAACCCCAAACTACTCGAGTTGGTCAGTCAGTTCTCTGGAAAAGCATGGCGCTGTGGACCCCAAGCAGTCCCTCCGAATTCAACCCACAGAAATCAGCGAAACTCATTTCAGCCCCAGAGGTAATCCTCGACTTACAATCACAACTGAGCCCAACATTTCAGTTAAAGCGAGACATCTGTTGAGTGAGTTTTGCCCCATTTTACAACCTGTCTTGCCCCAACCGTTAAGCGAATCATTGCAGTTGTTAGCACAATAACACTGTTGTTAAGCGAGTCTGGCTTCCCCATTGACTTTGCTTGTCACAAGGATGCAAAAAGGTGAGATCGCACACGAGACCTCGGGACACTGCACCAATCCTAAGTTTGAACCAGTTGCCAAGCATCTGAATTCTGATCACATGATCCCGGGGGGGGGAAGGGGGGGCAGAATGCTGCAAAGGTCGTAAGTGTGAAAAACGGACATCAGTCACTTTTTTCCAGTGCCCTTGTAACTCTGAACGGTCACTAACTGAACTGTTGTAAGTCGAGGATTACCTGTCTTCCAGAAGCAAAGGCAACGGGCAACTCCTCAGCGGAGAGACCTACAAGTGGGTTGTGGTTTTTTTTTTGTTTTGTTTTTTAGGAGAGGCTAAAGGAGACGGCAAAACCTCCTGCCGGGCATCGCTGCCCTGCCCTTCCCCGTTAACAGGGAGGCGGCTTTCTGCGAGAGCAACGGTCCGGGACTTTGCAGAAGCCTCCGAGGCGGGTGAAAGCAGCTTCCCCGCTCAGCGGCTCATGCAAGAAGGAGCCGCCACCGGCTTCACCGGTCTCCCTCCCGGTTGCCGCACGCCTCGTTCTGCAACCCGCCCCCCCCCCCAGCCCCTAAAACAGGGGTCTTCAAACTTGGCCCTTTTATGACTTGTGGACTTCAACTCCCAGAATTCCTCAGCCAGCTTTGCTGGCTGAGGAATTCTGGGAGTTGAAGTCCACAAGTCATAAAAGGGCCAAGTTTGAAGACCCCTGCCCTAAAACTTCCACCGGGGCTAAGCGCCGAAGAACTTCACCCGGGCTCGCCTCCTTACCCGTAGCTGGTGAGGACGCTCTTGTTCACCACCACGATGAGGAAAGAGCTGAAGCCGTAGAAGGCAGCGGCCAGCAGCTTGAGGCAGGCGGAGAGGCTCGAGGCCGCCGCCATGCCCAGCTCCACATCTCCGCGAGCTGGGGCGGCTACTACGGCGACCGAGGGAGCTGCCTCTCCTTTCACGCCAGCTGCTTGACGTCTGCGCACGCCCGCCGACATGGTTGCAAGCGGGACGTCAGAAGGGGGCGGAGCCCGCGGAGGAGTAAACCCCGGGAGAGCGCGAGCTCGGAGCGAATTTGCAGCCGGAGCGGGAAGGGAGTGGAGGGGGAAATAATAATAATAATAATAATTTTATTTATATACCGCCCTTCTCCCGAAGGACTCAGAAAGGCCGGGCCTGGCCTGGCCTGGCCTGGCCTGGCCTGGGTTGGGTTATCGGGGAGAGAAACTGCTGACGGAGAGATCCTGTTACTTTTAGGAGGGCTTTCCTCGGTGTAGTATCCTCCAGAAACGCTGGGCAAATCACGTCATCTTCATTTGTGGAGCAGAACGTACTTCAGCTAGCGGGCGAACCAAATCAATGTGCAGGGCAGTCCTCGACTTACGACAGTTCATTTAGTGACTGTTCAAAGTTACAGCGGTACTGGGAAAAAAAGTGACTTATGACTGGTTTTTTTCACACTTAGGGCTTTTGTAGCATCGCCAGGATCGTCTGATAAAAATTCAAACGCTTGGCAGCTGGTTCGTACTTATAACCCTTGCTGTGTGTTGGGGTCGTGTGATTACCTATTGCAGGGGTGTCAAACTGCCGCCCTGCAGGCTGGATGTGTCATCCAGAAGCCACTCCCGCCCCATTGCCGGCAATGGCAAAATCCTCCGGATATGTTGTGTGATGTTGCAAGTTTGACATGTCTGACCTTTTGCAACTTTCTGACAAGCAAAACCAATGGGGAAGCCAGATTCACTTAACTGTGTTACTAACTTATCAACTGCAGTGATTCACCTAACTCTGGCAAATAAGGTGGTGTAACGGGGCAAAATTCATTTAAAAAATGTCTCACTTAGCAACATAAATTCTGGGCTCAATTGTAAGTCGAGGACAACCTGTACCTTTTTCTTATCATCCTCTTGAGCAGGGGTCTTCAAACTTGGCCCTTTTATGACTTGTGGACTTCAACTCCCAGAATTCCTCAGCCAGTGTGCCTGGCTGAGGAATTCTGGGAGTTGAAGTCCACAAGTCATAAAAGGGCCTTGTTTGAAGACCCCTGCTCTTGAGGTTCCGTAGAATGTTTAAGCGATACACAATGGTGACCCAATCTTTCATTAAATTGAGAACTGTGGTAGTGTCCGTGTAAGCAAGATTTAGATTCACAGCAGCAGAAAAAGTTGGTTTGGAAGATGATGTATAAAAGCAATCCTTTGACCCAGATTTTTTGTTTTAATCCAGTCAATGGAAGAACACAAATCACTTTACAAGGAAAAATGAATTCAGGCAAGCAGCTAGAAGATCAAAAGTGCAAAGGAAAAGAAAAATAACCCGCACACCTAAACTTTCTTTGAGTTGAAATTTCACTGATCCAGCTCAGAGCAGACCCAATTCCCATTGCACAACAGAGGTGAGTACAACGATGTATGCAAAGCATTATACATTAAAAGCCCAGATACATTTTTAATTGAATGTGCCATTCTAAAACCCCAGATGTGGAGAAAAAAAACAGTGACTCAACTATTCATAAGTCCTGGAGTGCAATGTTCTGTGCTGGCAAAAGAGAAACATTTACACCTCTCAACAAACAATCCACTGAATGTCTGGAGATTCTCAGCCATCCAGGTCGTAGTTGTCTCAAAGGTGCTTTTTTCCTTCAAAAGGCAGCTGGACTTTTTTTTCTTGAAGAAAATGTTTCGCTTCTCATCCAAGAAGCTTCTTAGATGAGATGCAAAACATTTTGTTCTTTCTCAAAAAAAAAACAGTCCAGCTGCCTTTTGAAAAAAAAAAGCACCTTTGAAAGAATCCACTGAATGGAAATTTTCTCTATCCCATCATCCAGCTGCCAGAAAAGTAAAAAAAAGGATAAAGGGAAGGAAATGCAATGCAGAAGATTAATCCTTTGGAGCCACGTTCTTACAATACACATTTTTTTCTTGTTTGTTATTCTCAACATATCTTGATTTTCTCTCTACTACAATTCCAATGCCCTACCTGTATTTCAATTATTGCAGCAAATGACAGGATGTAACATGACAATAAATCTAATCAACCATGTGGTGTGTACATATTTATTGTCAGTCCCAAAAACTTTTGACACAACAAGAGGTGACTTTCAGAGGTTGGAGCTATGTTGTTTTGCCACTGTAGCTGTTACTTGTCCCAGGCCTTGAAAGGCATGGAGATTGTGAGGTATCGGATGGTGCTGTGGGTATACTTATCACAGTAGAAGAGTCTTCAGGGCTCTCATCTTTTGAATATACGGATGCATTTTCTGATTTCTCAGACTCCGGCCTTTCGTTCAGTAAGTCTAACAGGAAGGATGAACTGGTCATCCCACCTGATGTCTCTCTACTTTTTCTCATTGAAGACTCCAGATGCTGGGCTCCGAGTTCCACCTCAGTGGTTGTAGTTTCATTTAAGAAAGGATCCTGGTCAGAGCTGCTTCTATCAGCTGATAGTTTGTCACTGGGCTTTCTCGACGAACAATCCACTAAAAGGGGCAGTTTATGGCCAACCAAGCTATGTGGAGCCTCACAAACTGGAATTGGTTTTGGGAAGGGTATATAATCCACAAACGCGTTACTTTTTTTGAGTCTTTCTTTACTTTTAGTCATTGGTTTTTTCAAAAACCCTGCAAGTGAGGATTTTATTCTCGAGACAGTTGAGAGAAAGGGTTCCATATTACTTATAAGGTTTTTTTCATCGGCCATAAGAATGTCTTTGTTACGCTGGGACATATTTTGAAGAATATTTTTTTCGGTTACAACATGCCTGGTAATTGTTTTGGTGAAATGGCCATGGTTTTTCTGAACCAAAGATGTCCCTTTCTGAGAATTTACAGAAAGATTGCTTAGCTGCCTTTCCAAAGATAAAATCTGAATGGTGATGCGCTTTGGTTTCCTAGTAAAAGTGGGTTTTTTCTTCCTCTTTGCTCTTAGATTAGAATGAGGACATTTTCTACTTTGGATGATTGCAATGGAGTCATCATAATTATTTTGTAGAACTGGATTTAGGTCCATACATGCTTCATTATCCTGATTCAAATAATCAAGTGTCTTCTTTCCATATAACAAAAGCCATTGATTCCAAGCAAACTTCCATCTGCTTCTTTCATGACAAAAAATGGGTAATGATTCACTCATTTTCTACAAAAGAAAGAGATAGTGAAACTTTTATACCAACTGGTGGGACACAACTGTAACACGTAATGGACACCACCAATGGATTCGGATCCTATAGGAATGGTTAGGGGGGAACATACTTTTCCAGCCGGCCTTATCTGCGTTTCCTGGTGAAAAACGTAGGAAAATCCCTTTGGCAGTTAAACCCATGTCCGTGAATTCGTAGAGCGAAATGGACACCATGGGTTTTGGAGCCCATGGGAACAGTTAGAAGAGTGCTTTTTAATTAAGACTGCCTTATCTATGTTTGTGGTGAAATACATGGGAAAATCCCATTGGTGGAAAAACCCACTTAGAGTTAGGGTAAGGTCTCAGTGAATTCAAACAGCAAAATGGACACCACCAACGGATTTGGAGCACACTGGTATGGTTAGGAGGTTGCAAAGTTTCCGAGCCTGCCTTATTTACATTTTCTGGTGAAATACATGGGAAAATCCCATTGGTGGGAACACCCACTTAGGGTTAGAGTTAGGTCTCTGTGAATTCGAAAAGTGAAATGGAGAGCTCATACTGATACCTGGATCTCTTGAGATTATTTGAAACTATCTGTTGCCTATTTCCTAAATTTGAGAAACCACATTCATATAACTTTCAAGAAGTTCACATTTATATCCGGACTCAACAGCGCCTACTTGAATTTTTCACATGTAAATCCAGAAAAGCCCTAGTACTGTATTAGTTGGATGTTTTGAATATTTTCTTTTCAGAAGCAAAGTAAGTTAGTCATTTGTGGTATGTAGCTGATTTATAATCTTACTTAATTACAGTACCTGGAGAGTAGGGAAAAAAGCAAAATCTGATTTAAAGACAAATATCCATTACTGGGATGTGCAAATTTTCAGTGGAGCTTGGCAAGAAGAAGACTTGAGAAAGATCCTCCCGCCTTGAAGTTGTATTACAAAGGCCTGCTATCTCTCACTGTGTATGAGGACAAAGTAATAATGCTTCACTATGCCTCTTATCTATGTAAAACCACTTTGATACAAAGCCTTTTCCAGCTATGGAAACTGCCAGTTGATGCTCAGTAACAATGTGTATTTCAAGAATTCCATTGTCTCCATCGTGGACAGTGCCAGGTTGATGCAAAGCCAGGCCATCACAAGCCTATCACCTTTTTTCCACTGTAAATACCTTTTAATACTCTCAGGTAAATTTGCTCCTGAGGTTGGGTTTACCAATCATAAATTGGTAGAAATTCTCATACATATTTATTCTGAATCTGAAGTCCAATTGATTTCTGGGCAGGGTTTAAGGTGACCCCATTAATTCATTTACTAGTCAATTTAATCCTCTAATTTTACCAAAGATTTCCAACTGTATAATTTTCATAATGCCAACCCACAATCTCCAGCTTGATTTCTTGCACTAATATAAGTAACATGCATCTTTCAGTAGTAGCATAATACAAATAAAACCGATCATGCTTTAGGTTTGAGACACATCTTCTGTATTAGATTCCTTAAAGTTATTTTCCCACCCACCCCCAAAGAAAGATCTATCATAAATTCAAGGAAATTTGGATTTTTGTGATGTTATCAGATTACAAAATCTTAACAAGAACAATAATGATTAAAGAGCAAAAGGTAAGAAAGTAACACGTACCATTTGATTTTGTGATTCTTCTTTTACACGACCAGCACTGATAATTTTGGCATTTGGATTTTTTAGTTCATCCATAATGTCCAGAGGTATAGGTATTGCCTTCTTTTTTAAACCACTTTTGTTGTCATAGATAAAGCCAGCCTGAATGATTTGTCCATCATTAATTAAATAATCTTTGGGAAGATTAGCTTTCCTTTAAACAAGAAGATTAATAATCACTAGACAATCAACATTTAAATGAATAATACTGTACTGCTAGTAGTTCCTGCTTAATAGTAGGTGAAAACTGCAGCCAGAAGAGCTTTTACTCTTCTCCAGCTAGGGTTTCAGTTGCAACCCTATTTGGGCTAATATGCTATGGTCACCGCTCAGTTGGGTTATTGCAAAATACTGTACATGGGTTGGAGACAAACCAAATTCCATAGCTAGCAGAATACATAGTGGAAGACACTGTTAACTCATCAAGGTAGAATAAGAACCTATTTTAAGTAACTAATTGTTACCTGTTGGCTTTTGAGCCCACTACAGAAAAACAAAACTTTAAATCCCTAGCGTGAAAAAACATCTGGATATATTTACACAACACCTTGCACGTTCCTAATCTGTTGGCCTCTCCCAGTTACCAAGGGAGGACCTGTTTCAAATTCCTTGACCAGAGGACAGTTCCTGAACTATACTGTATCCTCAATCAGCAAGGAGTAGGTCAGGATGCTGAAGATACATCCATTTTCTTCTCACTTTTTCTTTTCTCTTCAAAAGAAGTTTGCCACATTTAATTCATTATGGCATACGTAGGGAGCATGTCATCTATAATAAAATAATAATCAAAAGGAACTTTTGTCTGCATGTTTAATAGACCGCTTCCACTGTACCAATAATATGAGAAACAGGAATACTTTGTCATGTTTGTACAAATCAGGAGAAAAGCGTACAATTAAATGAGGTCTTGGGGTTTCAGGTTGACAGCTCATTAGAGAGACAATGGAGTTGTTTCAGTGAGATACTGTTTCAGATTTCTCCTTTACAGACTATAGGGAAAAAATGTTTTTAATCACCAATAATTTTCAAGAATCTGGCCAAACAGCAATTTTCCTTCCATAAAGGTGAATCCAGAAAACTACTATACCATCTTCAAGTATTCTCTGGTAACCCTCTACAGTTTTGTGGTGAATGGCGAGCAATGACAGTCAGCTAAGGTGCATTTCCAGTTTTAATTAAAGTGTCCATTTATTTTATTTTTCTTTCATTATATCTCATTTGAACTTCTCTCTTTGATTTTGAGATTTATGAGTGCATGTTTTCTGTGATCTCAAAACTGTAATTAACTTTTCGAGCTGACTCTTTAGGTTTATTGTTTTTTTCCTTCTGACTGTTCAGTTGTTTAAACAGATTTGTGTAACAGCTTTAGAAGTACATTTCCTTATAAGAGGGATTAGGACTGTTGTGAGTTACATAAGGCTTTTTATGAGAGGAAGGTAGTATTCTTTGGTTATGTTTTACCAGTTTTCCTGTGAGAAGGCCAGAGAGACATGGATTTTTTAAAAAAACAACACCTACATCTATACACTATTAAAACTGTCATGGGCGTTTATCTGTGTCTTTTTGTACCTTCAAATTAGCCCAAATGGTACATTACAGCGCAATAATGTTTGAATCAAGGTACCTAAAACCTACTAACCTAAAGACTGTATACAAAATAGAGGACCTTTAACTTCTGTGGAATTGAAATTTCCATGATATTCAGACCAATTTTATACATGAAGTTGATGGCTGTTGCTCTTACAATATTCCCTGTCAATTTCACAAGCAAAGTGGACCAGAGGAATGCTGTAGATATAATTTACTTGGACTTCAGTAAGGCATTTGATAAAGTAGATCACAACCTACTACTTGATAAGATAGAAAAATGTGGGTTAGACAGCATCACCACCAGATGGATTCATAGCTGGCTGACAGGCCGCACTCAGCATTTGGTCCTCAATGGAACTGCATCTACATGGAAGGACGTGTGTAGTGGGGTGCCCCAGGGCTCTGTTCTGGGCCCAGTGCTCTTCAACATCTTCATCAACGATTTGGATGATGGGATAGATGGGGAACTCATCAAATTTGCAGATGACACCAAGCTGGCAGGTACTCCAGAAGATAGGCTTAAGATACAGGAGGATCTGGACAGACTTGAACACTGGGCACTATCTAACAAAATGAAATTCAATTGTGAAAAAAGTAAGCTTCTACATTTAGGCAGGAAAAATCAAATGCACAGGTATAGTATAGGTGGTACCTTGCTCAATAGTAGTAACTGTGAGAGAGATCTCGGAGTCCTAGTGGACAATCACTTAAATATGAGCCAGCAGTGTGCTGCAGCTGCCAAAAAAGCCAACATAGTGCTAGGCTGCATTAATAGAGGGATAGAATCAAGATCAAGTGAAGTACTAATACCACTTTGCAATGCCTTGATAAGGCCACACCTGGAATACTGCATCCAGTTTTGGTCACCACGATGTAAAAAAGATGTCGAGACTCTAGAAAGAGTACAGAGAAGAGCAATAAAGATGATTGGGGGACTGGAGGCTAAAACATATAGGGAACGGTTGCTGGAATTGGGTATGTGTAGTTTAATGAAGAAAAGGGTGAGGGGTGACATGATAGCAGTGTTCCAATATCTCAGGGGCTGCCACAAAGAAGAGGGAGCCAAGCTATTCTCCAAAGTACCTGAAAGCAGGACAAGAAGCAACGGATGGAAACTAGTCAAGGAGAGAAGCAACCTAGAACTAAGGAGAAACTTCCTGACAGTTAGAACAACTAACCAGTGGAACAACCTGCCTCCAGAAGTGGTGAATGCTCCAACACTGGAAGTTTTTAAGAAGAGACTGGACAGCCATTTGTCTGAAATGGTATAGGGTTTCCTGCCTGAGCAGGGGGTTGGACTAGATGACCTCCAAGGTCCCTTCCAACTTATTATTAAGTCAATGGGAAAACCAGCAGGAAATAGGAAATCGTTCCCATGTACACTGGTCGTTCTGTTTAAGTAAGTAAATACTGACATTATTGACATTACATTATTTTTATTTATAATATATGCTCTTCTTAAATGATCTTAGATCTTCTTAGATGATTATGGGACCACCCAGCATTGGGATAAATATATATATATAATCAGCCTAAATGTTAATGTATATTCCGAACACATCCTATTGCTTTTCTCTCAGCGGGTTATCTAGTGGTTATCTAGGGTTCCCTATCATTATACCAATGAGAATTTTACCAATCTATATTTTGGTTATGACTTTCTTTGCCTTATTTGGATTTACTTTCCTCCAACCATCAACCCTGCTGCTGTCTGTCTGCTGACAGCCTCTTTGTCTTTCTTTTTTTAACTGCAAGAGGGAGCTCCAACATGAAGAATGTCTACTTCTGATTTTCAACATTGAACCAAAGGACTTTTTTATGCTAGAAATGGTATAAAGAATGCCAGTTTTTGATGCAAAGAATGACAGTATTTTAAAAGTTTATTTTAAGAGTTTAACGGGTATAGCTAGGGTGTAGCCTTAAGACCTGAAATTCCTTCAAGGCTTTTCTTTTTGCTTCCAAGGTCCCTTCCAAACCTATTATTCTCTGTTCTATTATAGTATCTAGATGTTATATAGAACCTATATCTCAGTCCTAACTGGATAATTTGTTCCTGTCTTTTATAATGAAAAGATTTGGGTAGAAAATGACACACTAAGAAGAAAACAACATAATGAGAAGAGTCCAAACACAATCATTAACTGATTTCTCTGCTGGTTTACCACAAATTAAAGATCTTCTTAAAGGTAGATTAGGTATAGTAGAAGGTAATGTAATTAAATTAATTCAATAAAAACTGAAATCTGAAAATTTAACAAACAATTCCAAATTAGAACATCAAGATGAAGAAATTAAAGATTTGCAAACAGTACCCAAGGGGCTGTTTTCAGTTCAGAGAAATTTTGTGACAAAGTTAAACAAGTCAGAAGCTGAACCAGAAAGCGGTTAAACAGAATTACAAAAATAATTTGAAGCTTATTGGGATATCTGAAGATTTAGGAAAGATGTTAATAGGGAAATGAAAAAAAAATTACTTAAAACTCGTCTTGATCTGGATATGAATGAAATTTTGGAAATTCAAGAAATTTAAAGAATAAATTCATAGCATGTAGGAGAAAAATTGGTACATGATATATATATATATATATATATATATATTGTGGGAGGGGATGTTGTTGCAAGGGTTGCACAGAGAACACCAGCAGTGTATGCCAAGTATATATTCCCATCAGGGTCGCCCAAGGATTGAAGGTCATTCCAGCTTCCCAGCTAAAGCAAATGGATACCCATATTGGACAATAATGACATAGGAAGATACTGAAGGCAGATACTTGTTTAGTGACAGTGGCAAAAGCATCTCTGTACTCCACAGGAGAAGGCAATGTTAAACCACTCCTGTATTTTTACCAAGAAACGACATGGATATATTATTGACAATTATAATGCCAGATGATGGGCCTCTCAGACTGAATGGTGCTCAACATGTGATACACTATCAAAGCTGACACCAACCAGTGCATAGGAAAAACTCAAGTAGTAGAAGATTGGAAAATGTGGAGTGACCTGGTCCATAGAATCGCCAAGAGTCGGACACAACTAAACGGATAACATCATCATCAACATGCTTTGGAGGATTTGTCAGAGTGTATATAGTGTTTATAAGATGACTACGTTAAAGCCTTCAGGATGTTTAGTTGCTGAAGTTGCCACATAGAAAAACAAAATTCAAACATGGCAAGACATAATTACAGTAGGAACATGGAACAAAAGTAGCAAAAACATGGGAAACTTAACACAGTGAAGATTAATTGAATCAACTACACATTGACATTTTAGGAATCCATGAATTGAGATGAACTGGACACTTTCAGTCAGAAGATCACACCACTTACTACTTAGGACATGAAAAATCGGTGTTGAGACAGTGTTCAAAGGTATAGTGACAACAGTACCTGGCTACAATGCAATCACTGACCAAATAGTATAAATTAGATTTTGCGGACAATCCTTTAGTACGACAATTATCCAGGTTTATGCTACAATCACTGTGAGTTTTATGATCAGTTAAAAATTAGAAATCAACAGAACCTGCAAAAAAGCTGTGCTGCTTCTGGTTGAAAACTGAAATGCCAACGTTGGAAATATTAAGAAGGAAAATGTAGTTCAACTCTATGATCTAGGAAAGTGAAAGGAAGCATGAGAAAGACTTAGCAGTTTAACCCAACTTGGAGACAATTGTTGGGATATAATTCTATTGTGGGCTTGTAGCACATCTAAAATTTATATTTCTCTTCTGGAAGAATAACGAAATCCCCACAGTGGATGAATCAATTTTGAAAATGTCAGAATTCACAAAAATGGCAAAACTGACCTGTTGGATCAGAGAGAAAAAACAACAGAAACTTTTTTTTGGAAGATTTAAAATCTTATTGCTGAAAGAAAGAAGAAATGACATGATGATCTATTTCTCCAAATCATCTGAGAGCAAGAGAAGAAGTAATGGAGTAATGGAGTAGAAGCTTAACAAAGAGAGAAGCAACCCAGAATTAAAGAGAAATTTCCTACCAGTGAAAACAATTAATCACTGGAACGGCTTGCCTCCAGAAGTTGTGGGTACTCTGGAGGTTTTTAAGAAGAGATTGGATAGCCATTTGTCCAGAATGGTATAGGGCAGGGGTAGGCAACCTTGGCTCTTTTATGACTCATGGACTTCAACTCTCAGAATTCAGCTATTCCCAAAATAGCTGACTCAGGAATTCTGGGAGTTGAAGTCCATGAGTCATAAAAGAGCCAAGGTTGCCTACCCTTCATATAGGGTCTCCTGCTTGAACAGAGGTTGAACTACAAGACCTCCAGAGTCTTTTTCCAATTGTGTTATTCTGTATTCTGGAATTGAAGATTAAGATGTAGATTAAATGAGGAGCTAACGGGATCTGTTTAATATCTAACAAAGGAAGGACAGTAAGATTGTAATTATCTGTTGAAAAAGTCAGAAATCACTTATATATTTCTTAACTTTAATCTCCTTTCCAAGTCCTGCATTTTTTTGTTCATTTCCTTTTTTGATTTGTCTTTTATTCTATGGAAAAAATATTAACAACATGTGATTTTTCTCTTAACACTAAGTCTTAATGTTCTAGCTTTCAACGCTGTGTTAAATAAGAATAGATATTTAATAGGTAGGAGGAAATTGTTAGAATTCTTCATTTTATTTTATGATTGAGACTGCTGATTGAAGGGAAGGGAAGGGAAGGGAAGGGCTTTCTTCACATAACTGATGGAGAGAAGATGACACCACAGGCTTTCCTACTTTTTACTCTATCTTTATTATTATTATTTATTGGATTTATATACCGCCACTCTCCGAAGGGACTCGGGGCGGTGTACAGGGCAATTAAAACACTATAAATAACACATAAGGTATAAAAATTAAAACAGAATTAAATCAAAGCCCTAAACAATACACAGTTTAAAATTAAAAAAATTTAAAATTAAAACTAAAACCCCAATCCCTCAGTCCAGGCCGGCAAGTTCAAATAGCCAGGTCTTCAGGTCGCGGCGAAACGAGCGAAGGTCGGGAGCCATCCGGAGCTCAACCGGAAGCTGATTCCAGAGGGCAGGCGTGCCCACAGAGAATGCTCTCCCCCTGGGGGCCGCCAGTCGACATTCCCTGACTGATGGCACCCTGAGGAGGCCCTCTCTGTGGGAGCGCACAGGACGATGGGAGGTTAACGCCGGCAAAAGGTGCTCCCGTAAATAACCCGGACCCATGCCATTTAGGGCTTTATAGGTCATCACCAGCACCTTGAATCTTACCCGGAAGACAACTGGAAGCCAATGCAGCTCGCGGAGCAGAGGTGTTACATGGGAGTATCGGGAGACCCCCATCACAACTCGCGCGGCCGCATTCTGCACCAGCTGGAGCCTCCGAGTGGTACTCAAGGGCAGCCCCATGTAGAGAGCCTTGCAGTAGTCTATCCGAGAGGTCACGAGCGCATGAGTGACTGTGCGCAGGGCATCCTGGTCCAAATAGGGCCGCAACTGGCGCACCAGGCAAACCTGGGCAAAAGCCCCCCTGTCACAGCTCCTATATGATCTTCAAAATTGAGCTGTGAATCAAGGAGGACGCCCATGTTGCGAGCCCTATCTACGGGGGGTAACACCTCACCCCCTATAGATAAAGATGGAATAGAATGGACAACCCGAGATGCCAGTACGCACAGCCACTCAGTCTTGTCGGGATTTAGATGAAGCCTGTTCCTCCCCATCCAGACCCTCACCGCCTCCAGGCAACGGGACATCACGGAGAGGGCATCACTGAGTTGATCTGGGGTGGAAATAAAAAGCTTGGTATCATCAGCGTACACGAATGATCTCACCCAACGGCTTCATATAGATGTTGAACAGGAGAGGCGAGAGGACCGACCCCTGAGGGACTCCGCAAACGAGAGGCCTCGAGGCCGACCTCTGCCCTCCTGCCAACACCGACTGCGAACGACCCAGAAGGTAGGAGGAGAACCACTGTAAAACAGTGCCACCCACTCCCAACCCCCTGAGGCGCCGCGGTAAGATACCATGGTTGATGGTATCAAAAGCCGCTGAGAGGTCTAATAGGACTAGGACAGAGGAGCAACCCCTGTCCCGAGCCCGCCAGAGATCATTCACCAGTGCGACCAATGCCATCTCCGTGCTGTACCCGGGCCTAAAGCCTGATTGGTAGGGGTCCAGATAATCCGCTTCCTCCAGGAACAGAGGAAGCTGATGAGCCACCACACTCTCAACAACCTTCGCTAAAAAGCGAAGGTTGAGACCGGACGCTAGTTATTCAAAATGGCCAGGTCCAGAGCAGGCTTCTTGAGGAGGGGCCTCACCACCGCCTCCTTCAAGGCAGCGGGGAAGCTACCCTCTCTCAAAGAAGCAGTTATTACTGCCTGGAGCCAGCCTCGTGTCCCCTCCCGAGCCGCATAAACCAGCCAGGAGGGGCACGGGTCCAGTAAACAAGTGGTGGAACTCAGCTTCCCCATGATCCTGTCCACTTCTTCTGGAGTCACAGGATCGAATTCTTCCCAAGTAATATTCCCAAGACCGCTCGATTCCCCATCGTCAGACTCTGCCCAGTCGGAGTCCAAGCCGGCCCGAATCTGAGCGATTTTATCCGCCAGATATTGGCTAAATTCCTCGGCACGACCCTGCAGGGGCTTCTCCCTCACCTCCTGATTCAGGAGGGAGCAAGTCACCCCAAACAGGGCGGCCGGGCAATTATCTGCGGACGCGATGAGGGCAGCGAAGTAGTTAGACTTCGCTGCCTCCATCGCTGCGAGATAAGACCTCGTGAAGGTTCTTAGTCGCAATCGATCAGACTCAAACCAGCTGGATCTCCAACAGCTCTCTAGGCTCCGTCTCCGACGCTTCATCTCCCGGAGCTTGTCAGTGCACAAGGTCTAATATGATTTATATTTTTATTTAGAATTGTCTCTAAATTTTATTTGCTATAATAAACCTTAGTTTTGCCTTGAAAGAAGTACATCATAAACTACACCTGAATTCAGCGTGCAGCTAATTAGTCCCAGAGCTATTGCTTGCTCAGATTATGAAGCTAAATCTGGCATTGCAGCTTTCTGCTGTAAGAAAGCTGATGTTTAAAGTATGAGAGTTTTAGGATTTACTTATTTATTTATTATGAGATGCCATGCCTAAAGGTGATTCTAGGTGGCTTACAATCCTAAATGTACATTTACATGTGTAAGTAAATTGGGGGCTTGCAAGGTTGTTGTGTTGTGTTTTTTTTTGGAAAGGGGAAATTTAAAGGAACTCTCATTTTAGGGAATGTGTCTCATTGACTTTATATCATATCCTTGCCAATTCCATCCCTCTGATGTGGGATAAGGAGCAACAATCAAGTATTTCCCCCAGTAAATATATAAAAATGAAAAAATGATCTACGGCTGTCATTTTAAAGAAAGAAAATAACTTTTCTAATTATGGTTAATTACCTTTCATCCTGGCCAGTTGATGGCAAATGATCACTTGTACCAACTATGAATTTATTTTCCATTATCGGATCTTGAGTAGGTTCCCTTCTGGCCTCAGCACAAATAGCAGATTGATTTATTATGTCATCTGAAATAGCAAGGGGGGGGGGTTATTTAAGCCATTTGTGTCTCACACACAAAAAAAATGCCTACTGTAATCATTTCAGTTAGACATTCTCATCCGGGTGCCTTTTAGATATTTTGGACTAAATTTGCAGCCAGCACAACTCTTGGTTGAGAATTAAAGGGCCTGAATTCTAGTCTACCCAGATGAAACTAAGTTAGGGAAAATTGGCTTATACTTGGATGGACTTGGAAAAAAGAAAAGATATAACTAAAGGGAACCATAACTATGATTAAGAGATTGACCTGGGAGTTGATTCACATGCTAGAGCAACGTCCAAACTACAAGTTGCTTACCCTGTGGAGCTGATGAGTCACAAAGACAGTTTCAGGCCTTTGGTGCATTTGTTTGCACTTTAAGATTAGGCTAATTCACACCTGTGAATGTTCAAACATGTTATCATCCAGAATTAAACCTGTCACTTTGGGGGAATGTGTTTGGATTGGCATCTTGTTTACTCTAATGTTTGAATTAGTCACTAGGAAATATTCAACATTATCAGTAACATTTGAGCTGAAGAAAATCTCCAGCATTAGCCTTAGTCTATCTCTATTTGAATTTGAATTTGAATTTTATTGAATTTATATACCGCCCTTTCCTGTAGGACTCAGGGCGGTTTACAGGGTATATAAAACATGAATACAAAAATTAAGAACAATTAAAAAAGATTAAATTAAATCCCTGAAAAATATAAAACCCCAATTAAAACCCCAAATTGTTCACTCACTCACTCATTCATTCATTCATTCATTCTCTTCTCTGGTCCACTTCTTGTGACTGGCTCCTTCACTTCCAAACTTTACAGCCTATTATTGCTTATTCTTGTATCAAAGTTACAAGCAACAAACTTATTTGCATCCATCATGCATATTGAAATAGATGATTGTAACAAAATAGTATGTCTTTACATTTATGTTAAATGCATCAGTCATAGAGAATAAAGTATGTTTAAATAAATCAATCTTAATCCAAATGCTATTTGTTTAGGAATCCAAGCTAATTTTTTGAGCCTTTGAAGTTCAGTCTTAAGATATACAATGCTAAAACAATGTTTTCAACTGTATTTAATATCTGAACCAGTTCTCCTATTCCTGAAATCTATGTGTTATTTAAATGCATTGGTTGTGGTTCATAATGAGTATTTATTTTGTCCAACCTTTTTTCTCTCTGATAGATGTCTCTCCATCCCAATTAATACAGGTTCTTGCAGGCAACAAATTCAGCTGGAAAAGATGTGTAATATAAGTTCCAAACATCACTAGAGATAGAAATGGTGGCTGATGTAAAGTTATTTAGGCAAAGGTGATTTCACACATCATGAATAATCGTTGTTGAATAATCGTTTAGGCAAAGGTGATTTCACACATCATGAATGATCATCTTGCTTGGTGTTATGGACAGGAAAGCCATATCTGTGTGATCCATTGTGATGAACCATTTATGTGATCCAACTCATGACCCACTGTTGGGCTATCTGTAATTCCCTTCCTTCAACTTCCTTTCATGATTGATAGTGGATTTCACTGAAGTCTAGAGACATAGATTTTCATTTCAACTATTATCAAAACAAAACTATTATGCAAAACAAGGCATCGCTTTTTTGATATTCCACTTTTCTTAATGTGGCAAAATTTCTCCGAAAATCTTTTCTAAACAGTTCTGATATCATTGTCGTCATCAGCCATTCAGTTATGTCTGACCTTCAGCCACTCTATGGCTCTGATATAGCAGATTCTTATTTGCACAGATCCAATGCAAATCTGCTATAGATAGCAGATTCTTATTTGCAGGAGCATTTTAAAATGGCATTTTTCCCAGATACAAACTTGAATACTCTTACATAATTGCATAAACCCACACTGAAATGACAGTATTAGAACAGAGGCCCTATACACTGTTGTTTTCTATTTGCCCACAGGGACTTGCTGAAAGAGTTCATTATCTGTTATTATTCACTTTCTCTGGTTAGTCAACAGATTTTTATCTTTCTCTCTGTCTCCTTGCTGTCTCCAACTAATCTGACCATAGCAAAATTAATGAAAGTTTAACTGCTAGAATTTAAATCAGGTTGTGATCATGTCTTTTTTTTAGTGTTAATTACTCCAGAGTTAAATGGGTAATTTCACTTTAGTTGCTTTCTTATGACAATATACAGTCTATGTATTAATTTCAATTAACAGATACACTTGTTTGCATGAGCTATCTATGCAGGGACATCCATTGGGCATGCTCAAAAAGTTAAGATGGCAAACATAACTGAGAGCTTTGATCATACCATTACAGCCACCAGCTTGACTTTTTTGACCATACTTTCCCTGAAACTGCATTATCCAATCTTCTATGCCCAAGACATATTTGAATCAAGATTTTTATTTGATGTTATGCTTTTTTCTTGGAAGGGATAGACAGATGCTGAGTAGGATCTCTGAAGAGTTATTAGCAAAAATGTCAACCATTTCCTTGTATGTAAGAAAGATGATGAAAAGGGAGAAATCTTACAGTTATTGCTAATCTGTCATAAGGGGAAAAAATCTCTTTGCCATTTTGAACATAAATACTTTCTACCATTATCTTTTCTCTTGGGAAAGACATCCAAAATGTGTCCCTTTTACCTCATAGTGTAATACAGGAAAGCCAATTTTGTGTAGAAACCAAGAAATGGTGAGTTTTAGTCCCATCTTAGGCACAAAGCCAGCTGGGTAACTTTGGGCCAGCCACTCTCTTTCAGCCCTACAAAGCAGGCAATGGCATGCCACATCCAAAATTGTTGCCAAGAAAATTGTATGACCAGGAATTAAGACCAATGTAAAGGTACAAAAAAAGAAGAATGGGGTTATCAGAGGCAAAATTGTAGCATTTCAGCAAACAACTAAGCGTAAAACAAAACATTCACTTCCAAAGGAGTAAAGGAATAATTCATATTCCTTTGATTAGAAATATGCTACTGTCGATAATACAAGCTTGAATACTGCAACTAGAGTATGTGAAAATTTGATAGGGAGTTTCAGTTCAAAGGCAGTTGAATCAAATTAATTTTTTGAATGGGATCATTGATCCAGATCAAATTATTGAATTAAACTTCTTGTCCTTGCATTGATTTGAGGGGTGATAGCCTTCACACATGTGTTGAAAGGCTGTTTTCCCTTAAAATAGATTGTCTGAATCAACAATTTAATTCAGAGATTTGAATCAAATCAATCTAGAGATCCAAATCAAATCAATACTTTACATTGGATTGCTTTGACAATTCAAGTCTAAACAATGTGAATCACCTCTGAGTTTAAGGAGTTTTTTCCTCCCTCAGAATTTTATTTTCTTTTTCTTTTCTTTTCTTTTCTTTTTTTTTGGGGGGGGGGGAGTTTCTGCTGATCTGCATTTAAGGCTCCCTCAACTTTTATCCCTGTTAATGCAATACTCCCTTTGAACCACTTTCAGCTGCTTGGTGCCAGTTTTGGGATTCAGTGTATTGTATTCACCTTTTGGTTGTTAGCATGTGAACAACATTATGTTGCTAGATTAGAGATGCCAATTTATATATACACAATAGTATGATAATGCTTGGAGTAAAACTAAGGTTTTGGATGAATTTGAGGCAACCTGGCCCAAACTGACTGGTACTGACCTCAGTATTAGTATGGACAGTGCTTTTTTTGTAAAAGAAAAAGGTGCCGGAACTCACACATGTCATACAACCCGCCTTGCCTACCCTACAAGGTTCTATCCAAAAAAGGTGCCGGAACTCCGTTCTGAGCGTTCTATGAGAAAAAAAGCCCTGAGTATGGATAACCTAGGCTATATCTTCTTTATTTTATTATGAATCTTTATGTGGAAGCTTTGATTGAATGAAGCTATGGTGGATGATATTACTTTATATCTATCTGGGAGAAGAGTGACATATGGAAAATTACGATTCGGAATGGAAGAAGCAGAAATGGTAGAATGTAAGTGAAATAAAAGAAAAGATGGAGCAAGACTGAGATCATCGCAGGTTCCTTTAGGTGAATGGCTATGGGAAAAAAATGTTTAAAAAGGAATTTTGTTGAATATTTTCCTAAATTGTAGTGGCATCTGATTTCATTTCTTCCTTTATCATTTTTGAGATTGTGTTTTGTAGGTTGATTTGAATGTTTTAAGATTTTCTAAAACACAAAACAAAAATTAAATCGCAACGTAAAAGAGTCAGGGGTGTGTATATATATATTGGCACTGTGGGATAAATTCCCTGGTTTTCAAGAAAAAAGGTATGAAATTCTCAATAGTACAACTTACATCTGACAATGTTTCTGGTATGTTCTGGACGTCTGAAGTGGAATAAGCAGCCTTTTGCTTTGACTTTTGTTTCATGATTAAGAAGTTTCCATCTGCAGTCTTCAGGTTCGCTTTTAGAAATACATTGTGAAAACAAAAGCCAGAATAAAACAGGAATAAATGTCACACAGCCTAAGCGCAGAGCCATATTAGGAAAAAACAAGGCTTGCCTTGCCTTAAAGAGGGCATCTCTACGTGACCTTGGCGTCAATCTGAAATGCTTAAATGGATTGTCCAAACAATATACTTAAATGGCTTTAGAGAAATCAGGTATTTACCCTAGAATAGACATTATGGAAAATGAAATCTTATATTTGAAGCTCATAAGTTGGAGAAAGTTGTTCTACAATTAGAAAAGGTATTACTGAAATTAGGGAACATTATAAATGTTAATGCCAGTTACGTGCTTCGTTGTATGTATCTGAAAGGATTATGTTACACATTGCAAAGATTTTATCAGCATTGTTTAAAAAATACTATCACACATCAAAAGAAATGCTGATGTCAGATGATCGTAAAAAGAAATACATAGAATTAAAGGGTGAAAATTTTATAACAGGAAATGTAAATGAGAAGGCACTTTATTTCAACCACAACCTCCAAATTATATAAAATTTGAATATATTTCTCATACAGCAAACTACTCTTTTCCCAGATACCAACACCAACATTGGCGTAGGCTTAATAAATGGAAGACAAGAGTTAAAAAATGGGGAAGATAGGTAGGTAAGTAGGTAGAACACAGGGAAGGGGGAGGGGAGGGGAGGGAGGAGTGAGACGGAGAGAGAGAAATTTAAAATTTAGAACCCTTAATTATAAAATAATGGTCAGTACATTACAATCTAGATTTGTACTTCATGGTAAACTATTGCTTTATGGCTTAGTGCTCAAACTGTAATTTTATTACTGGGGTCACATAGTTTTTCCTTTTTTTTAACCAAATCAATTTTGCACATAAAGATTAGAAGCGCAGTCAGAACTTTGCTGGGCTTTGCTTCTTGCTTTGCACAAACTCCTATGATAGGTGCCTTTTAAAAATTAAATTGTATGGCATATTATTTATTTCTTGCCCAAGCCTAATCCCCAAAAGCAATTCACTTCCTTTGGGATATTGGAGCTCAAACAAATTCATTTATTATTTTAGGAACTGCAAAGCTTGAGAATTTCCTGCTTAATGTATTATGTGAACCCAACTACCCTGGTTAGAAAAATATTATTTAAGTTTTAGTGCAGAGGTTCTTAATCTGGGGTTCACGGATCCTCTTGGGGTCTATAAGCAGATTTCAGGGGAATCACAAACTCAGATGGGGGAAAAATTGCAAATTGATTTTCACTAATTTATTTTAAGCATTTAAATATGTTTTTCTGAAAAGGGGTCCATAGTTTTACCAGATTCTTAAAGGGGTCCATGACCCAAAAAGATTAAGAACCCTTGACTGAGTGGATTATGTGATCCCAGGCAACTGTGATTTATTGCATAAACGTTGGTTAAGTAAACTGTCGCTGACAATGATTAAAAAGCCAGCCATAAATTCCCAGTTGAAAACTTACTAAATAAATATAACCAATATGTCTTTCAGATCACTTGCCTTACATTTCAGATAGCTTGGAGCACTAGATGGCCTTACATCAGGTTTGCCAGAATAATTATTCCTAGAGAAGTGTGTTGATAACTCAGACCTTGAAGCACTAGAAATATCACAGCTGTAAAACAGAAGATTGGCTTAACTTAAATACCCTGCAACAGTTCAAGAAAAAAAAACCTTTAATAATTTGTGAACGTTTAGGGTAGATTTATACACATATGCATAGAATTACTTTCTAAAGTGCTCACAGGACTCTGCAAATAAATATTTATTTTTTATTTATTATATTAGAAACTGAAGGAGCACAGATAGTTGCTGGCCCAAAGTCATCTGGTGAGCCTTCTTGGCTAAGGTTGTTCTATGTGGATGAATACCTCAAGATTTTTTCTCTTACTTTTGCAATGGACTGCTTACATTATCCATTATTGTACAGCATTGCCTTATATTGTACTGGTTCCTCAGTGAAATCTGTCTGTGTTTACAAACACATCAAATCTGTCAGCTTTCCAGGCCTGCTAACTCCAATCAACCCAAGTTCTCAAAGATCTGCCCTGACTTATCTTCAAGACACAGAGTACTGATACTGCCTGAGACTTGATCAACTACAGAACCACCTTCCCTCTGATGAATTAACTCAGTAGAGAAGGGTGGGTTTTTTGGCCCAGAAGATAGGATGAGTCATTTCATTTCTTAAGCTCCCTAACTGTGGGAGATGCTCCCTGAGTAGATGTGCCTGGGACCTCATCCCAGAACTTAGGAAGATGGTGAAAAACATCATTGCTTCCAAACTCTTAATGGTTAATATACTTCTATCAGATTTAAATGTAATATTTAATTTAATTGCAATATTTAATTTAAATTAATATCATTTTAAATAAATAAATGTTTTAATCATGGAAAGCTGTTGATTGTTGAAGAAAGAGGTAGGTAGGGTTCAGCTTTAATCAATTAATCAATAACTCTGGTTGGTTTCATCTTCTTTTGTTTGTATTACTGAAGAAGAGCTGCCAAGCCATCAAGTTAGTGTTTCCCTGATAAGGAGAAGGGCTAAAGCAGGGGTCTTCAAACTTGGCCCTTTTATGACTTGTGGACTTCAACTCCCAGAATTCCTCAGCCAGGCACACTAGCTGAGGAATTTTGGGAGTTGAAGTCCACAAGTCATAAAAGGGCCAAGTTTGAAGACCTCTGGGCTAAAGCATGAGTTCCCTCCAATGAGGAAACAGCCATAAATTGTTTATTCCTTCACTAAAAAACCTCCTAACTTCACAATGACTACAATTTTTTTCTACTTAGTAAATTTACACCCCACTTTTCTGCACTGTCTGAGCAATATATTGCAGAAATATATCCACTCAGCTCTCCAGTACAGGTAATCCTCAACTTACGACCGCAATTGAGCCCCAATTTTTTTTCCTAAGCAAGGCAATTGCTATGTGAGCTTTGCCTCATTTTATAACCTTTTTTGCCACAGTCGTTAAAGTGAATCGTGCAGCTGTTAAGTAAATCTGGCTTCCCATATTGACTTTGCTTGTGGGGAGTCAGCTGGGAAGGTTACAAATGATCACATGACCCCAGGACAGTGCAACTGTATTAAATACATCCCGGCTGCCTACTCCCAAATTTTGAGCACGTGACCATGGGATTGCTTCTGTGAAAAAACGGCTGTCACTTTTTTCAATGGTGTTGTAACTTCAAACAGTCACTAAATGAATGGTTGTAAGTCGAGGATTAACTGAACTGTTAATATCTCGGAAATGCTGAAAAGTAAATTGCTCCTTACAATACTGTGGGATTCTTGTCAGATCCTAGGCTTTAGGCTCTCCAGCAGGTCTCTCAAGGAGAAACAACTTTGCAGTTACCTTCATTCAGATGTTAAATTTTATTTACACGTGACCAAAAATATGCACATACTACAAACTGAATAAGTGTATGAGGTGTATGTGCAGAAGCAGTTTGGTTTATATCACTGTTTCATGGAGCGGTAACAAAAGAATCTTTATTTCTTCTTCAGCAGGGTTGAGTGAAGTGGTGATTTTTGGTTCTTTTTATTCAGGTTTGTGATGCTGATGGTAGTGAAGCTGAAAATATGGAGTGGAATTATGGAATTACCCTAAACCAGGGGTCTTCAAACTTGGCCCCTTTATGACTTGTGGACTTCAACTCCCAGAATTCTTCAGCCAGCGTGCCTGCCTGAGGAATTCTGGGAGTTGAAGTCCACAAGTTATAAAAGGGCCACTTTTGAAGACCCCTGCCCTAAGTTGTATAAATGTGTTTGTAGGTTGGAAAAGTGGGTGCCTTATAGATGTTTAGGGCGTCCCTTTACACCCTTTAAACTCTGGAAAATTTTTCATGAAACCTTCCGCTACTTTTGAAATGTGGCTCTTGACATGCCACTCAACACTCATTGTGGTCTTGACAGAAGTGGACAATACATGGCAAAACTGGAATACCTGCTTAGATCAGACCAAAGAAGTCTCACCTTTCAGGCAGCACAGCTGAACTCTGCTTCTTTTCTCTACTGTATGAATTATGTATAGATGGAATTGCTGGAATATTTGATTTCTTAGTTGTAGGTTCATAAAACAATTTAAAATCAAATGTCAGTGGAGTTCTCTGATAGGGTTTTAATTGTAGTTTCCCAAGATTCTGACACTGGTTTAAAAAAACACACATATATGGAAATCATTAGTATCTAGCTTGTAAACTATTCACTTTTCACTACTATGTAAAGCACCAGGGTAGTTTTTAAATATACTAATATTTACATGAATTGTGTGAGTAATTAGCTACAGTATCGTGTAAGTCCTTTTTAAATAGCCCTATCAGGAAAGAGGCAGCCTGGCATTCAAAAGGTTCATTTTGGGATGATATCTAAAGGCATAAAGACATACAAATGGAGGTAACATTTTAGAGAACACACAGGTAAATAGCAAATTCAGAACATCCAAAGTTGAAATTGCATTCCAATCAGAATGGGGCAAAAGATTCATCCTCTGCTCTGTATTCCCAAATATTCCAGAACAGATTTTGTGGGATGAATGAAGGGATGAAGACAGGAGTGTCCACAGGGTGTGATGAAAAAAATCAAGATGGTGGCCATGGCAGTCTGACTGAAAATCTATCCATTTTTTATGTGATGCACATAAAAGAGTTTCAGTTGCACAACTGTAGTAGCCGCCATCTTGGCGTTTTTGACCTTGTGGATCCTGGGGAGGAGGAGACTCTCTCCTTTCTGTTCTGCTGATAGAAGCAGTGCCATTGTTCAAATGGGAAACCACTTATGAAACATTAATTGTCCTCAGTAAAACTGAAAAGTACTTTTTTGCTTCACTCCGCCTTTTATTGTTCACAGGAAGTTCGAATCAGTTCTTAGAATCCTAATGAATCCACGTTCCTGTGGTTTTCTTGAAGCTCATAGGAAAAAACATAGTGTACGTTCTAAAAACTGAATCACAACCATTTCTGCTGTATATTATCTCAAAAGTTACCTCAATCATGTCATATTTGCTCAGTTTTTTCTTCTCATATCGCTTCAGTACATCTAATTTTACTAGTACTCTCTGAGCCATATTTACTTTTCATTTTCTATAGAGAGGTCAGTCCTTTAATTCTGAAAGGGAAAAAAAACCAGATAAAACTCAGAATATTGAATAAGAGTCTGATGTGCTAAGGAACAAAAACATTCTCCTTTTAGGGATTATTTTCTGAAGCTGATCTAGTTGATGCCCGAACCATAAAACTATGTAAGCAAAGTTGCTAATCCATAATGCTAAACTATGCAATCAAAGTTTAACAGAAAGATTGTAGCTAAAAGGATGTCACTTCTTTAAAAAACGAAAGTCACTGGGCATGCAGAATGTATCTCTTACATCTTCAATCAGAAGGCAGAGGCCAGATTTTGACTCTTAATTGTCATTTGCTGTCCTCTTACCTCAGGGTGGATACTGTCAGATAATTAAGTCTTATTGAATGAGTCCCTTTAAAAGCAAATTGCCGGCATATGCCTTTCTCCACATAAAGTGTTAAAAGGGGACTAGAATCAGGCAACTCCGGTCATTAAACAACATTTTATGGATGTGAGTGCCAAACTGATCTAGGCAGAGCTTCTACACTGCCGATGGAGCAGTGGATAAGGGACCTTCTAAAACCTGCTTCGTACCTCACAAAACAGTCTTTCCCCTGGCAATTGAAGCACCCTCACTTCAGTGGGGCTAGAGGAGAAATATCAAAACAATCCCTTATCCAGAACAGCAGTGCCCCTGTCAGGATGGAGAGACAGGAGCAGCATGTGCTACTTGCTAGGAATTTTATAACCCTGTCTGAAGTTTCTCTATTAGTGGGTTCCCCAGGTCATTTCTGCACATCTTTCTTATGCTCAGGCAACAGCTCCATCATAAAGTAATCTAGGTACATTGGGGGGAGGGGGGGCATGTAAGATCAGAAAGATGTTGGTTCCTCCAAAATATCATCAATAACTCCCCCCCACCTTACA
Organism: Vipera berus; assembly: GCF_964194415.1. Classification (NCBI taxonomy): domain Eukaryota; kingdom Metazoa; phylum Chordata; class Lepidosauria; order Squamata; family Viperidae; genus Vipera; species Vipera berus. Next base: position 71,065,745 of record NC_138204.1, read on the forward strand.
CTGTTTTTTGTTCCTTTCCTCCTAAGCATCTTTGTAATAAATTTTGTGGAATAGTTATGTTTTTCTCACATGCATGCTTTCTTATTGTGTCAGGACTTTTAGAATCACTTTTTTATGAACTGATAGTCTCCTGTTGTATGCATTGCTTGGAATATTTTATAAGGTAATTCTTCATGTATCCATTTTGGCTTCATCCAGGATTAATCTCCCAATTATATATTCTTATAGCTCTGAATTTATACCATTATACTACTTACTATACTACCCCCAAAGAGAGTTTAAGTTCCAATAAACCAAGATGTATATGTTGTCTCCACTGCACCTTAAAATGCGTTCTCTTAACCAGCATCTCCTTAAGACATTTCGTCTATCTTATCAAAAATCACCCCATGTAAAGTATGGCTAGACCAGTCCAAACCACAGCTCCTTCAATCCTGAAATCTTCTAGCACTCAGAAAAGCCTAAGAAGCAACTTGATCCAAAGGGCTCCCACGTTCTTTATTTGTTACAAACATCCTGGGACCCTCATCCTCAAGATAGGATCCCAGGTTCAACATCTGTCTGTATCCGCTAGGATACAATTCCTTGTTTAACTTTTCATTTGGTATATTTTCTTGCAATCTCTCCATTTCATTATCTCTGCTACAAGAGACAGGACCTTCATCTGCATTCTAATGTATCTCCAGAGACTGCATGCTATAAATAATACATTTCTTCTCAATTAGAAGAAAATATTATGGAACGATGTGTCAGTGCTGTCTGAACTGTGACATCCCAAATTTCAGAACTATATTTTCACAAGATCAGAATAACAGCACTGGTACTATCACATGTGTCTTCCCATAAACAATTATGTGCTTACATCCTAATGGTTGCAGAGATCATATTGAAAGCAAATTGTAATTTTCTGTAACTGTTCCTAGAAACATCACATATAGCACATCCCAGATAATAATTTTGCACACAGTTTATCACATATTTTGCTTGATTTACTGGCTTATTGTATAGTTTAGACCAGCTGGGTCAGGAATTCTGGTAGTTGAAGTCCACAACTCATAAAAGAGCCAAGGTTGCCTACCCCTGGTTTAAACAGTTGCAGAATCCAGCATAGATATAGTTAATATTGTGCAAGAAGAAAACTGTGTACAGTTCAACTCACTAATATCACATTAGGCTAAATAAAGATCTTATTAGGATAAATACAGGTAGTCCTCGACTTACAACAGCTTACTTAGTGACCATTCAAAGTTACAATGGCACTGAAAAAAATGACATGACCATTTTTCACACTTATGACCGTTGCATCATCCCCATGGTCACATGATTTTCCTTTTGCTGCTTGACAGCTGTCTGACATTTATGACAATTGCAGTATCCCAGGGTCATGTGATCACCTTTTGAGAAGCAAAATCAGTGGGGAAGCTAGATTCATTTAACAACCATGTTACTGATTCAACAACTGATTTGATTCACTTAAGAAAAGTAGCAAGAAAAGTCGTAAAACTGGGCAAAACTCACCTAAAAATGTCTCTTAGCAACATAAATTTGGGCTTAATTGTGGTCGTAAGTTGAGGACTACCTGTAATGAATTATTTTTTATTCAAATATTTGATTGCCTTAATTGTGAGAATATGGCAAAATGGCTCAATATAACATGGCGACATTATTACATGACAATTTACCAGTATAATGCACCACTGTTTTTCACCCTGAGTGGGTATATCTTCACCTTCCAGTGTTATACTGCAAGTATTTACTGTACCTTCACATTCAAAAGAAAAGCAGTTGGCAAATACCAAATTTCAAGCCACAAGAAACAACGTGGAGATTTTTCAATACCTACATCATTAGACAGTAGAAAGATTTCAAGAAAGATTTTTCTCCAATCATTGTTCAGGGTTATGAGATTTACAATTCAGATAATCCACTGATTCCAGTTTTAGATATGTTTCTGAAAAGCAAAGATGATTAAAAAGTATTTAATCATACGTACAGTAGGAGGTGTACCATGTCCTGTGAAACAGCCTAGAAACAGCCTTCCAGAAACTCAAGCTGTTCTGAACTATAGGTTTGGGAAGGCTAAAATGTCAAGGACTTGCTCTTGAAAGCAAGTTAAAGAGTTAGAAAAGTAAATACTTGAGGCAAGTTGGAGGAGAGATGTGTGACAGAAGCACCAGAGAATCTTTAATCTGTAATTCATCTGCTTCTGTGACATAGCTTTAGGTGTTCTCTGAAGGTCACAGTCTGATAGAACCTCATTACTTTTATTGTGTCATCATTATTGTCTAAAGCTATGGTGACTAGCTTACTACAGTATAATTTGCCAGGCTTAAGACTGCCTTACTAGAATTTTCCAGTGTTGTGAAGAGACCGTGCATTAAGGGATAATCTTTGTGACAAAGGTTGGGCACAGGTCTGTGCAAGCAAGAAAAAAAGTTAATGAGATGAAATTTTAATTCGTTATAATTTATTGAGGTATCAGTATAAATACAGTGTCAGAGAAACCTTCAAACCTATTGGCCGCCACCTAGAGGCCAGGGTAATAAATTGCTGCATTCGCAGCCCTGTTTCTCAGTTCAGTTCCTGCAACCAAATAAACAATTATCCTTGCTGAACTTGCCTCGTCTCGTCAATCAAGCAACGAACCCAGTATCTAACACTGGCGACGAGGGTGGGATTCTGCTCCTCCAACTGAGCTGAAGAGTCACTAGGGGAGAGGCTGAACATGCCTGGCGGGAAAAGCAATTCCCCCCCATGGTCGGCTTAGCACAGCCACGCTAGCGACCACGCACCCAGAGGACCAGTCCCTGGGCAACGGAGGAGCAGGACAAGAAGACAATGAGCCCCAGCTGCGAAGACCAGCAGAAATGGCAAAGGTCGGAAAGCTGGAAGAATTTGACATAGCTCACCCGGAAAGATGGTCATCGTGGAGAACTTGTTTGCGCCAACACCACTGGAGTCCGTAACGTTCACGGACTTGAAGAAAAGGCTCGGAGACCACTTACAGCCCAAGCTGTTGGTAATTGCTTGGCATCATGCATTCGAACAAAGAGTTCAGCAACCAGGTGAAACAGCATCTGAATTCATCGCGGTGTTGAGGCAGGCTGCATGCCTGTGCCAGTTCTCCAACGTCGAGGAGAGGCTACGAGACCGGCTTGTCTGCAGTCTCCGGAATTGAGTTACAGCAAAAACTCTTCACCAAAGAGACTCTGTCATTCCCAGATGCGCTGAAAGAGATCATGGTGGACGAAGCCGCCAACAGGGCTGTATGAGCCATGCAGCCTGCCAAAACAGCACAGCATGAGGAAGCTGTCCACCAAGAGGATGCCGAACACACAGAAGACCCCGAAGACAACACAGAAGTCGACAAGCTACAAAGACACGACGACCAACAGTGTCACAGCGAGAAGCAACAAGGGGCGACTTACAAGGCAGATTCCTTCCTTAGGTGCCCAGGGTGTGGCGGCCACCACCAACGCATGGACTGTAGGTTCTGGACAGCCACGTGCTGGGCCTGCGGAAAGACTGGCCACATTGCGTCTGTCTGCAGAGGTCGCCAGAGGGACCGGCCATTGAATCGCCAGTTGGATATCCCGACTAGGAGAGGTACCGGGGCCCCAGGACAGTATAGCGTGGGGTGTTGCTCCAGCCGCAGAAGCATTTGCCATACGGGAGCTCGCTGTCCTATTAAGCCGAAATTTAGACTGCAAGATGGAGCTGGACACGGGCTCAGCCATATCCATTATTTCACTTGAGACATTTAATTTTGTCTGCAATCGCAGTAAGAGATGGGCCAAGCTGAGGCCATCTGACATTATACTAACTGATTTCCAGAATGTCAGAGTTGCAGTCAAGGGTGAGGCCACCTAGCCGTTAAATTTAAGGGGTTTTCTGGGCACCTGGACGTTGTCGTAGTAGGGGGTCAGCGAACGAGCCTGATCGGGCTCGACTGGTTTGATGCACTAGGCATCCAAGTAACCAGAATAAACCGGACGCAAGTCGCGAGTCTAGCGACAGTATGCAAGGAATTCGCAGATGTGTTTGACTCAGCTCTGGGGACATACACGGGCCCGCCGATAACATTTAAACTAGGACTTGCCAGAGAACAAAGGACTACTAGATCTACTAGACCAAAATATAAATAAATGGAAATGGAGAAAGAAAATGGAATCTTCTCAGTAAACATAAATGGAGTGAATTCCCCAATTAAAAGAAATAAGATTTTTAGGAAATTACGGAAATTGAATTTTGATATAATCTGTTTGCAAGAAATGCATATAAAAGAACAACATCATAAATTATTGGAATATCCAAAAATTGGGAAACTTTATTATGCATTAGCGCAACAGAAAAAAAGAGGAGTCGCTATATACATTAAAGAGACAATAGATTCTAAAATGGTATATTCAGATGAAGAAGGAAGAATTTTAATGGTAGAAATTTATCTGCATCAAAAGCAAATATTATTAGTGGCAATTTATGCACCGAATAATAATCAAGAAAATGTTTAAAAAACCTACATAGAAAAATAATAGAAATGGAGTATCAAAATATTTGCCTACTAGGAGATTTCAGTGCAATAATAGATGGAAAAATTGACTATAAAAGTAACAAAACAGGGAAAAGTGGAAGAGGAAGATTACCTAAGACATTTTTTGATATGGCGGAGGAAATTGGAGGGAAGTTAATCCACAAAAATTGCAATATACTTTTTATTCAAATAGCCAAAAATCCTGGTGAAGGATTGATATGATTTGGATGACTGCTGACGTGAGAATGAACGTTCAGGTCATTGAAATAGAAACAGGCATATGGGCAGATCATAATCCTTTGAAAATGACCTGGAAAAGAATACAAAAAGGGCCAAGATGGACTTTAAATCGTTCCATATTAAAAGAAAAAGAATTTATAGAGTTGACAAAAAAAGAAATGGAATTCTTCTTCAAAGAAAATAAAAAAAAAGATACAACAGCACAAAATGTATGGGATACAGCTAAAGTGTACTTTAGAGGTATAGCTATAACGTATATGGCAAGGAAAAATAAACAGAGAAAACAGCAATATGTATTATTAAAAGAAGAATTTGGAAAGTTAGAATTAGAACTGCAAAGAAATCCACAAAAAAAGACTTTAAAAAGAGAAATGGACATAATAAAACATAAATTAAATCTGTTAGACTCAGAAAAAGTGGCAGAACAGATAAAAGGAGCGAAACAATTTTTTTAAAAAAAATGCCAACAAGCCGGGAAGATGGTTAGCTTATAAACTTAATAAACAGAAAGAAAAAAAAGATACATAATTTATTTGATGGGAAAGGTTATTTACAATATAAAAATGAAGAAATAAAAAAGATAGTTAAAGAATTCTATAAGGAACTGTATGATAAGGAGGAGACTTCAAGAGAGAAAACTGTAAAATATCTGGAAGAAAGTAATCTTCCAAAGATTTCAGAGACATTTAAAAATATGCTAGATGAAGGGGTTACAATGATGGAAATAACAGAGGCCATAAAGAGACAAAAAATGGGAAAACACCAGGTCCAGATGGACTTCCGGTGGAGTTATATAAGAACTTACAAGAGATATTAAGCGAACCGTTGAAAGAAGTTTGTAATGGACTTTTATTAGAAGCTAAAATGCCAATGACGTGGATTGAAGCAAATATTACTTTAATACCAAAAGAAGATTCAGATTTGACCCAGATTAAGAACTATAGACAGATCTCATTGCTCAATGTGGATTATAACATTTTTACTTCAATAATGGCGGAGAGATTGAAAAAATATTTAGTTGAATTTATACACCCAGATCAAAATGGCGTTTTACCAAAGAGACAAATTAAAAATAACTTAAGAGTGATAATAGATGTATTAGAATACTATGAGCTACATCCAGGGAAACAAATGGCATTAATATTCTTAGATGCTCAAAAGGCATTTGATAATCTTTCATGGCAATTTATGATTCATCAATTACAAATAATGGACTTTGGACAGAATTTTATAAATATGGTAAAAACAATATATAACAAACAAACAGCCAAAGTGATTGTGAATGGAGATTGTACTGAGAGCTTTGAAATAAGGAAAGGCACAAGGCAAGGATGCCCTTTATCCCCTCTGTTATGCATTTTCACTTTGGAAGTTTTAAATCGAAATATAAGACAAGATACAGAAATTAGAGGGTTGGGGATAAAGGGTGAAACATATAAGTTACAAGCATTTGCTGATGATTTAGTATTTATTTTGGAAGAACCCTTGGAGATGATCCCAAAATTGTGGGGGAAGATAGAACCATATGGAGAAATGTTGTTGTTGTTAGCTGCGAAGTCGTGTCCGACCCATCGCGACCCTATGGACAACGTTCCTCCAGGCCTTCCTGTCCTCTACCATCTTCTGGAGTCCATTTAAGCTCACACCTACTGTTTCAGTGACTCCATCCAGCCACCTCATTCTCTGTCATCCCCTTCTTCTATTGCCCTCAATCTTTCCCAGCATTGTGCTCTTCTCCAGTGAGTCCTTCCTGAAATAGCAGGACTAAAAATAAATAAAGAAAAAACTAAGATAATAGTTAAGAATCTAACGGATAAGCAAAAAAGCTGATTGTCAGAAGCAACAGAGGTACAGATAGTGAAAAAGGTTAAATATTTGGGCATATATTTATCAGCCAAATGCTCAACAATAAAAGAAGACAATTATACAAGGCTATTGAAACAAATAAAGCTAGACTTGGAAAGTGGAAGAATTTACAATTGTCATTACTAGGAAGAATTGCTACAGTTAAAATGAATATATTGCCTAAGATTTTATTTTTATTTCAAACAATTCCGATAAAACTTGGGAAAAAATTCTTCCAAGAGTTGAATTCATTAATTTTGAAGTTTGTATGGCAAGGAAAGAAAGCTAGAATAAAGATGAAAGCGTTGCAAGATGCTAAGGAAAATGGAGGCTTTGGCCTACCAGAGTGGGCTTTGTATTATCAAGCATCTGTATTAACATGGGTGAAAGAATGGATAATGCTTAGGAATAAAAGATTGTTATATTTGGAGGGACATGACTTACAATTGGGGTGGCACGCTTTTTTGTGGTATGGGAAAAACAAAATTCATAAGTATTTTCAAAATCACTGTATTAGAAATGCTTTGATAACAGTATGGGAAAAAATTAAAACTAAAATATATGTAAAAGTCCCAGGGTGGTTATCAACGATGGAAGCTTTCTCACACCCAAATTTGTTAGATTTTGAAAAAACTTGGGCATATAGAGATATTTTGAATACTGATGGGACATTAAAATCGAAACAAGAGCTGGAAAATCAGAGCATCAATATGTCATGGTGGGCATTGTTACAAATACAAAATAGATATGAAAAAGATGTGAAACTGTACAGATTTTATAAAGAACAAACTGTATTTGATAAGATATTGTTAACTTCTGATGAGAAATTAATTAAGAAAATGTATAATTTTTTGTTAATTTTAGAGATGGAAAGTGAACAAACTAAAGAGACAATGACAAGCTGGGCGAAAAACTTTGGTTATAATATAGAATTAGAAAAATGGCAAAAATTATGGGAGAGAAATTATAAATTGACAATGTCAACTGTGTATAAAGAAAATTTATATAAAATGTTTTATAGATGGCACTTGCCACCAGCAAGATTAGCAAAAATGTTTAAAAATGTGTCAGATAAATGTTGGAAATGTAAACATAATTCAGGTACGTACTATCATATCTGGTGGACATGTGACAAAGTAAAGGCCTATTGGAAAAAAATACATGCTTGGTTAGAAAAAATATTAGGAGAACATGTAGCATTTAATCCTGAATATTTTGGGGGGGTATAATACCAGAAAAGATTAATAAGCAAAATTTATATTTGGTTCTACATATTACAACGCCAGCAAGAATAATCTACGCGCAATGTTGGAAGAATGAACGAATACCATCAGAGGAAGAAGTAATTAAAAAAATACTGAAATGTGCTGAGATGGACAGACTAACTATGAGGCTGAAAGACAAAGAAGAAACAGAATATTACCAAAGCTGGAATTTATTCTACAAATGGTTAGAGGAGAGAACCAAAGAGTAGGACTTGATTATGTATTAGCTTTTATGAATCCAGATCACACGCTGATTGAAAAATTAACATACGTATGTAGAGAGAGAAAAAAACAATAAAAAGCTTACTAAAAAAAACATTTAAACTAGATCCTGCTGTAGTGCCGGTCAGGATTAAACCTCATAGAGTACCATTTGCTCTTAAACACAAGATAGATGCTGAGTTAGATAAACTTGTAGAACAGGGAGTACTGCAGCCAGTAGATGGGGGTGAATGGGAGACTCCAATCGTAACGCCACTAAAAGCCAACGGGGAGGTCAGAATCTGTGCCAATTACAAATGCACAATCAATCGCGCACTCAAACAGCATGCATACCCAGTACCAGTAGTAAGCCACATCCTGGCGTCCTTGCAAGGCGGTACAAATTTTGCAAAATTAGATTTGGCTCAGGCCTACCAACAGCTTCCTGTTGACATTCGCAGCACAGACAATTGTAACCCATAGGGGGGCGTTTAAAGTGAAACGCCTGCAATTCGGGGTCAGCGTAGCCCCCAGCATTTTTCAAGGCATTATGGAACAGACGCTCAAGGGCATCCCGGGGGTTTGCCTCTATTTTGATGACGTGCTCATCGCCGGTGAGTTCACCGAGGTACTAGCAAGGAGGCTAAGAGCCGCCCTTCAAAGGCTGCGCAAAGCAGGCCTCAAGCACTCTGAGGTCCCAAGCAGTCAGAGCAACGGGGAGGTGGCCGTAGGGGGGCAAAGCCCAGGAGTGCAACATGGGGCCCCTGATGGAGAAAGCCAACCAGAACACTACAGCCGCTGTGCTAACTCTGCAGAAGGATTGGACTCTGGGGTGGGCCGACCTGGAATGGCCGGCCAGAGAATTCTGAGTCAGCCAGACTCGTTTGAACTTATGGACCCTTGTTTACCCAGCCCGGCAGGCAAACTGGTAGGCCAGGGAGTGCCTGGTTCTCCCAGGCGCTCCATGAGGGTTCGCAAGTCTCGTGCATATTTACAAGATTTTGTTCCAAAATAATGAAACTATAATGTTGTATGTGTCATTGATTTGCTGCTAGCCAGGAGAGCCTCTGTATTAGCAAGTACGGAAAATGTGTACATTTGCATACTACTTCTGTATCGCAGTAAAACTTGTAAATGCTATAATCATTCCCTTTGTTGTTATAATGTGTGTACATTCTAGGGGGGAGGGGTGTAATGTATTGGGCTTTGTCTTCCAAGAATATCACATGGGGTTAATTGCTGGAAGGTTGCTTAAGCAGGGAAGCTGGCTAACGGCTCCCAGCTACTCAGACAATCCATCTCCAGCGCCACCATTGGCTGCCTCTAGGGCGGCAATAAGTTGCTTCAAACCTATTGGCCACCGCCTAGAGGCCATGGTATAAATTGCTGCATTCACAGCCCTGTTTCTCAGTTCAGTTCCTGCAACCAAATAAACAATGATCCTTGCTGAACTCACTTGCCTCGTCTTGTCAATCAAGCAACGAACCCAGTATTTAACATTAAACTTGAGCAGGGGTTTGGACTAGACTAGAAGATCTCCAAGGTCCCTTCCAACTCTGTTATTCTGTATCAAGCAAGCTTGAGCATACACATGCACAGAATTATGCTCATATTAAAAAAAATCTCTATATCTCCTCACACATGATAAAAGTTCAAAGGCATATGCATCTAATAATACCAAAATGGTAAAATATAAGAGTACTTCTTCTTACGTACCATAAGTATTAAATGTTTTGATAATCAAGTTTTTCTTTTCAGCTCCCTATTTCACAATCACAATTAGGCTTCTACTATTCCCTTTATGTGTCAGCTCTTCCAGGAAACTGAATCCACAAGTTTAAAAACTGGAACTATGTTTAACGATACAAGCTGTGGTGAAAGAATCCTGAAAGCCTGGCTGTGCTTTCTTTCCTCCCCTCTTATATCCCAGGGAAGCCATTCTAGCTTCCTCCCAAAGTTTTCTTTGTTCCCTGAGCTTAAAAGCATGTTTTTGTATATGTTGTTGTAACCCTTTCTGTATAATTTTTCTGAGGTAACTTCTGAGACTATATTATGGAGTAGATTTTGCCGCATTGACTGTATTTTCTAATAGCAATAGCATTTAGACTTATGCACTGCTTCACAGTGCTTTACAGCCCTCTCTGAGCGGTTTACAGAGTCAGCATGTTGCCCACAACAATCTGGATCCTCATTTTACTGACCGTGGAAGGATGGAAAGCTGAGTCAACCTTGAGCAGGTGAGAATCGAACTGCTGAACTGCTGGCAGCCGGCAGTCAGCAGAAGCAGCCTGCAGCGCTGCATTCTAACCACTGCACCACCACAGCTCATATGTAATAGGTCACATGAATTCCACACAGATCTGGCCTGCAAATGTGCACAATTGTTCTCCATGTGGATCAGCTATTGCCACTTGGTCCATGTTTAGGCTAAAACATGCATGTTTGATTTCAGGAATGGAGCAAAACTTGCATGTTCCACTGAGCTGTTTTGGAGAGGAGCAAGACAAAAAACCCAAGGACATTGGCAATGGCAGGAGTAAGCAGAGACAGGAAAAGAAAATGCTGGAGAGATTGGAGAACAAATTGGCAGAGAAGAATGAGAAAGAGATAAAAAGCACACCAGCTTGCTGACTCTATAAGAATCTTCTAGATCAGTGTTTCCCAACCTTGGGCACTTGAAGACCTGTGGACTTCAACTCCCAGAATTCCCCATCCAGCATTGTTCGCTGGGGAACTCTGGGAGGTGAAGTCCACACATCCTCAAGTGCCCAAGATTGGGAAACATTGCTCTAGATTTTAGGCAAAACCTGGAATAACCAAAATATACTAGAACTTGGTTTGGCTGAACTGTATCTCACCTAAATGGTAGAACTTTTAGAATATAGTGTGTATATTTCAGTTTTGAAAGAAAATATAATTTTTATGTTACGCACAGGTCTAATTTCCTTCCTTCCTTCCTTCCTTCCTACCTACCTACCTACCTACCTACCTACCTACTTACCTGACTGAAGATAATTTTAACCTGGAATTTTATAGACTGAGTTCAGCATTGTAAGAACTACAATTAGGTCTCACTTTTGTGCATTATAAATCCTGCCACCAACCAAATCTTAAACACTCAAAAACGGGTTAATTCATTCCCTGTTGAACTTAACAAGTTCTTTTAAATCAAAACAACCATCCAGCCTCAGAAAATAAATCAATAAAGCATAGACTCACTATCACCATGACACCCTATGATCCTTTGAGAAATTCTATGTAACTCTGAAGTATATAAAACAACTTCTTATATACCCATAAAATACCATATGGCAGTGTTTCCACACTAAACATTTACTGTGGAGTTTCTGTTCCTCTTTTGTATGCAAATTTGTCATGTGCAGTATTTTTTCCCCACTCTGAGATATCAATAGAAGTGCTCTGAAGCTAATGTTCCACATTCCATAGAATATAGCACAGTTTTTAGTGTCTTTGCTGTTCCTCAAGATGCAAGAGAAAAATAATGATATATCCTTTGATATACTTATTTAAAATATTTAAAATCACAGAATTGTTTTTATATATTACAACTAAAGTGAGACTATTATATGCTCAAAAATAGAAAGGCTTGACCTAACCTACAACAGAGGAATGATTGATGAAGATAATGGAACTTGCAGAGACGGCTAAATTAACCTCTTCGAGAAAAAAAAATCTACATTTATGTTTGACTAGAAAATCTTCTATAGATCTTTTATGTGAAGCAAATGATGATTAGAAAAAAAGTTAGATAATAAAAAAGTGAGGTGGTTTTTCCCCCCTATAATCATAGAGTAAGAGAGAACTTTGTAAATGTACTTACTTTTGCTGCAAAGGAAATAGCTTATTCTTTCTATTTTTTTCCTTTAGATTCTTTCTATACATTTGCTTATATTTTTTCCTTTCTTTACTGCTTCTGCTCTGTTAGTTTATGTTCATTTTTAGGTGTTTTGTAACACACACACACACACACACACACACACACACACACACACAATGCAAAAAGCTGCCCTTATTGCTGTTTGGAAGTAGCCTTGACAATTATTTTGTGCCAATGTTAGCTATTTTGCTACTAACAAAAATTGCAAAGAAAAAGATACTATACAGTAATTCTGATCAAACAAATAGACCAAATCCTTCTTTTCAAGTTCTCAGAAATGAAATTTTAGCTCTGTACTATAAATACAGAACTAACTTTGTTCAGAGTGAACTGATAGGATCTGGAGGACAGGAGAGCAGTGGGGAGAAAGCAGTAGAACTTTGAGAACTGTGGGTTTCCCCACAGAGTGACTCACAAAATGAACATTTCTTAAGCAAGAAACACTAAAGTCTTAAAAGGTTCTTACTCAAGTAGGTCATGACTAAGAAGCTGCTTTTTTCTCCTCTGTTTCTATTGGTGCCCCTAGTAGTGAATTTTAAAGGACATGCAGTAAGAAATAAGACTTTCATTCGGCACCTGCTAGTAGTGAAATCAAGTTCAAACACAGAAATGAGACACGTGGCTGGATGAAGAAAAAGGTAAAAATATGTTCAAATAATTGATGCAATGAAGCTATGAATTAGAGAGAGAGAGAGAGAGAGAGAGAGAGAGAGAGAGAGAGAGAGAGAGAGAGAGAGAGAGAGAGAGAGAGAGAGAGAGAGAGAGAGAGAGAGAGAGAGAGATCTACAAATCTACAGCAAATTGTGTTTGATTATTTTTAAAATTTGAGACAAATTAGTAAATGAGAAGGGGTGAAGGTTTAATTTACATTAAGTTAATGTAAGTCTTCTGTTTTCCACATTTAACTAGTATATTGCTTTTTGCAAAATACAGGTTTTGTTTTGTTCATTTATTCTTTTGTGTTGAAAATATTTTTATGAAGCCTTTTGAGCAGATACTGCATGATGACAGCCTTTTCCTTCTTAGTTAACTGTGTTGATTCTCTAGCAAATGTACATGGCATGCAAATGTACCTAGATGCAAAGTCTACCTTTTCAGATTGCAGATACTGCTGAATCTATTTGAATTGTGCCAGTTCTTGGACTTTATGTTATACTACTCAATATAAATGAAGTATATTTATAATAAAATTGATTTTATTCCTATATATACTAAGAACTGGAATAAATACAACCAGGTTTAAACTGTTTCTTCCCAGTAAATACAAGAGTAAAAAAGGATTTTATATATTGAGCTATAAAAGAAAAGTCAACATCTATAGCAGTCAATCCCTTCCCTTCCCTCTTTCCCCTTTCCCCTTTCCTTTCCTTTCCTTACCTTACCTTACCTTACCTTACCTTACCTTTCCTTTCCTTTCCTTTCCTTTCCTTACCTTACCTTACCTTACCTTACCTTACCTTTCCTTACCTTACCTTACCTTACCTTACCTTACCTTACCGAGTCACTGTTGACCCTTAGCAATTTCTGGGAGAAGTCACTGCAGTTTTATTGGCAAGGTTTTTCAGAAATGGTTGCCATTGCCTTTTTCCTGAATCTGAGAGAGAGTGGCTGGCCAAAGGTCACCTACCTGGCTTTATACCTAAGGCAGAACCAGAACTCATTGTCTCCCAGTTTCTAGCCTGGCCCCTTAACCATTATACCAGGCTGTCTGTCTCTTTTCTACCTAGTGTTAGTATATAGTTTTGCTGCACTGTATTTTTAGTGATATGAAATGTATGTCTTTGTCATAAAAAGCAATTGTTATCATAGAAAAATCTGCTAAGAAATCAACTAAAGGGAACAGATCCTTATCTAAATCCTAGTTACTCTCATCTTATACTAAGAAGTAAATGCTACTGAGTCAGTTGCCAAAAAGTGATACATTTAGGAGATTGCCAGTGATATTTGTTTTCCAAAATGGAAATCTGGGGGAGGGGGAGGGGGAAACCCTGAATATTGATAAAAAGAAAGCTATCAGGAATTCTTCAGCATGATTTCCAAGCCAAGTGAACAAATGAATTAGAGAAAAAGGTTCCTTCAGAGAAAGGAACAAAAGAACTCAAAGCCTTTCCTCCCTAGAAATTTACAATACAAGTAAAGCAGCCTGGCAACTCCAACTTTACTCCTTGTTTAGGTGACATTGACCTTCTTATCTCTGTGATTTAAATAATCTTTATCCCACTGTTTTGTGTATCACCAAGGACCCAATCCTTTCTCCTTAAATTGTAACAGCTCTAGGATAATACAACAAAAATGAAGTAATCTTCACCTGTTTGGGGCAGTAGTATTCATGTGATCAGCTCAGCTTTGACTTTCATTGCAAATTCCCCTCCCTAGATAACATCTGGGAAGATCTCTGTACTTTGGGACACAGGGCAATTTCAAATATATGCTCATCTTCTATGACAAAATGTCTAACATAGTAATGAGAAGACAGTGCATGGCAGGGCAAGGATTGGGATCCATTAAGATTGGCTAGTAAGGAAGTATACAAAAAATGTAAGGAGAAATGCAAAAATGATAATAATTAAAGTTATTTAGCTATCTAGCCATTAATGGGGGACGAGGTTCCAGCATGTATAACAAAAACATATTAAAAGAGAATAAGAAAATTGCAAAGAAGCTGAACTCTTTGCATTGGTCTTCACTGCAGAAAATACTGGACGGTGCTTAAACGTTTGTCAAGAAGATAAACCATGTAGATGGTTATTCTGACAACAGATTCATTCTACTTGATAAAGAGGGTGGGGGGGGGAAACAAATCTATCGGGTCCAGATAATATCAAGCTATATACTTGCTTCAATTATTCCAATGTGAAAAGGAGTTAATGTTCTAATCAAAAGATGAAGCAACTTCCAAAGACTGGTTTTGTGCCAGTAGACTGTAAAACAGCCATTCTAACAAGATTTTTAAAATCAGACTGTGGCAGGGAAGGGAGAGGTTCTTGCAATTTACATTCAGTTTTGCTGTATACGTTTTTGGATAAATTAAGAAAAATCATAAAGATAAAATTACTGAGGATATATACAGGTAGTCCTCGACTTATAAAAGTTCATTTAGTGACCTTTCGAAGTTACAACAGCACTGAAAAAAGTAATGACCATTTTTCACCCTCACGACCGTTGCAGCATCCTCATGGTCACATGATCAAAATTCAGACATTTGACAATTGACTCATATTTATGATGGTTGTAGTGTCCCGGGGTCATGTGATCATCTTTTGTGACCTTCTACAAGCAACATCAGGGGGGAACCAAATTCACTTAATAACCGTGTTGCTGACTTATCAACTGCAGTGATTCAAAAATTTAACAACTGGGGCAAGAAAGGTCCTAAAATGGAGCAAAACTCAATTAGCAAATGTTTTGCTTAACAACAGAAATTTTGGGCTCACTTGAGGTCGTAAGCCGAGGACTACCTGTATGAGGTTTTGCTGAAGGGAAACCCAGTATATGCCACTACATCAGATTAGGTTGGGGGCAACAGGTTCAAGTGTTCTCTAAAAACTATGAAGCACTCTGAGTCATTCGGGGCTTGTCACAATTTTCTAGTGAATGTGTCTAAAGATGTTGGTGATATAAGATTAGAGGGCAAGAAGGAAAGTCATATTTTGCTCCTGGAGAGCAAAAGGTGAAGAAGTATCATCTGATCAATAAAAGAGAATATTTGTAGTTCAGAATTGAAATGAGGGACATTGGTGCTCTCTCAGCTTAGTTGTGTGTTTTGTTTTTTTACAGATATTTCAGTACCCAAACTAGGTAATATCATCCATGCATTGTTTGGGTAATGAAACATCTGCAAGAAAACAACCAAGTTCAGAAAGTACCAATGACCCCCTCAGAATCATCTTAGGCTTATAAAATAAATGTCTATCAAAAATCAGTAAACATGTTGGCAAGAGTAAATTTTTAAGTTTGTTTTCCTTCAAAGAGATGTAAACAAAAGTTGTTGTCGAATAAGCATAGTTTGGGTGGTTATGTGCTCAGGTCAGCCATTTTGGTTCTGATGGTGGTCTTATAAGTACTTAAAAATGTTCTATTTTATGATGCACACTTTCCAGAACAAACCTGTGACCATATTGGTTCAATATAGGTTCAGATAATCCAAATCAAATATTCTGATACTTTCAAGGGATTCTGATTTTGAAGAACCTTAATAATTCACTTCTTAATCTTTTTTTTAAAAAAAATGGTGCAACTTTTTATTTGTAAAATTTGGGTATACTCAAGAACGTCATTCTTCCTTTTTTGTCTTTCTTTGGGATGACGTTAGCAGCTTTGTAAGATCTGTAAATCAACCTGGAAAATTGCCCAATTTTCTAGCCTTGCCTAGAAACTCTTAATCTCATAGCATTTTTGATTGTTGTGGTTGTTAGTTGTGAAGTCGTATCCGACCCATCATGACCCCATGGACAATGTTCCTCCAGGCCTTCCTGTCCTCTACCATCTTCTGGAGTCCATTTAGGCTCACGCCTACTGCTTCAGTGACTCCATCCAGCCACCTCATTCTCTGTCATCCCCTTCTTCTCTTGCCCTCAACCTTTCCCAGCATGAGGCTCTTCTCCAGTGAGTCCTTCCTTCTCATTAGGTGGCCAAAGTATTTGAGTTTTAGCTTCAGGATCTGGCCTTCTAAAGAGCAGTCAGGGTTGATCTCCTCTAGGACTGACCGGTTTGATCGCCTTGAAGTCCAAGAGACTCGCAAGAGTTTTCTCCAGCACCATAGTTCAAAGGCTTCAATTCTTTGGCGCTCAGCCTTTCTTATGGTCCAACTTTCACAGCCATACATTGCAACTGGGAAGACCATAGCCTTGACTATACACACTTTTATTGGCAGGGTGATGTCTCTGCTTTTTAGATTAGAGGGCACTAGAATATAAACTGAGAGTAAACCCACTCTTTACTAGTACTGATGTTGTTACAATTCCTAGCATGCCCAAGATGGCGGACGTGCTTGGCTGAGCTCCGCGAGCTCCAGCTGTTAGGCGTCCCCTAGGAGCCCCTCAGGAGCCTTTGGGCTCTCTGTGTTGGGGATTGGGGGTTCATGCTGACAGGCAGTGAGGCAGCGAGGCAGTCGACGAGGTAGTGGTCCGCTCAGGCTCTTACCAGCTGGTCTGCCCGTCCGCTGGCCCTGCTGTCGTCCGCTTGCTTTTTGCCTTTTCCGGGCCGTCTGCGGCTGTTCGCGGCCGACGCGGCCGACGCCGGTGTTTCTTGCTGTCCTGGGCCGTCTCGGGCCGTTTCGGGCCGTTTTCGGCAGCGGCGTCCTCGAGCCGTTCTCGTTCGGTGGAGGAGACGCCTGCGAGTCTATCTGGATGGCGGCGGCGGCAACAGCATTGGCGTTGACTTTGGCGTTGGCGGCGGCAGCCTTTTCGAGCCGCGTTCGGCGGCGGCAGCGGCCCGTGTTCGTGTTCGGTGGCAGCAGCAGTGGCGGCGTTTCGGGCCGTGTTCTGGCCGTTTTCGGCAGTCGGCGGCTGACGGTGATGTTTCCTGGGCCTTTTGGCCCATGCTACCAGCGGTGACATCTGGTCTGCTTTCGGGCCGCTCTCGGCGGCATTGGCGTCCTCGGGCCTGTTCGGGCCGTTCGCGGTGGTCAGCGGTCGGCTGCGGCGTTTTCTGGGCTTTTGGCCCCTTTCGCCGGCGGCGTCGTTCCCATGTTGCTCCGGGCCGCCTCGGGCCGCTTTCTGCGGCGTTGTCGTCCTCGGGCCGTTTTGGCGGCGGAGAGGACGACTGTGAGTCATCTCGGCGGCGGTGGTGTCTCCCTATGCCGGTTCTGGGCCGCTTTCAGCGGCGACGGCGTCTTCGGGCCGTTCAGCGGCGGAGAGGACGACTGCGGGTCATCTCAGTGGGGCGACGGCGGCATGTGGTTCCTGCACCGTTCTCGGGCCGCTTTCGGTGGCGGCGACGGCGTCTTCAGGCCACCTTCACCACCTTGGCCTGCCTAGCCCTCTGCCTTGGATAGACATATATATTTACCAACTTTCTGCCTACCCCCCCCCTTTGGACGTGGACGGACCTGGGTACTAGCCACGGTGGGAGAGTGGCTTGGGTTTACATCTGCAGCCCCATAGAGGTGGGAGCTCTATGGGGTATGCCTACCCAGGGGTATATCTTGGACCACCCCCAGGAACAGAGTTGCAACCCGTCGTGAGAGGACGGGGGGTGGCCTGTTTCTGGGGGCACCCAACTGAGTGGCAGTGAAGTTGGGTGAGGGTCCAGATATTCATTCCTTTTGTTTCGATCCTCCTATGGAAATTAACAACTATGGGACTGCCTTTCCTGGACTTGCCGAACTTATATGCATCGATATACCAGCACAGACTTGTTCGCCCTCAGGGGTGCCCCCCTCTCCTGGGTGTGACCCGCCTTTTTTAATACCTCCAATCTCAATGAAGGGCCCGATTGTTGGGACCCTG
Organism: Vipera berus; assembly: GCF_964194415.1. Taxonomy (NCBI): domain Eukaryota; kingdom Metazoa; phylum Chordata; class Lepidosauria; order Squamata; family Viperidae; genus Vipera; species Vipera berus. The sequence continues at coordinate 71,084,174 of NC_138204.1, forward strand.
AGAGATGGCCGGGCAGGGGCAGGGGCCTTCAATATAAATTTAATAGGAGGCCCCTGGTTAATTTTTTAGCAAAATTTTTATGGGGTTAGGGAGAGGGGTGGGAGTGGGTGGGGGTTGTTTGGCTATGGGGGGTGGTCAATCAACTGTGGCTCAGGCCAGGCCTGGGTCTGGCCACGCGGGGGGAGAACAGGGTGTGGTTGCCTCCGGGGCTCTGGAGCGGGTCGTGGGACTACCGATTCCCACGACGTTGGGGAATGGCAGCAGGTGCATAAACAGAGGGCCGTATCGTTACCGGGGGGTCGTCTCCGCTACTTGCAAGCGGTGGGGCACCCCGACCCTCTGTTTCTTCCCCGAGGTTCCGGGAGCGAGGATGTGCAGCCTCCTGAGCTCTGGCTGGTGTACCTGAATGCCAGGTCCGTGGTTAATAAAGCTCCCCTTGTTCGGGATTTAGTTGAGGGTGAGCATGCGGACCTGGCTTGCATCACGGAGACTTGGTTGGGCCCAGAGGGTGGGGTCCCTTTGGTTGACCTCTGCCCACCAGGTTTCCGGGTGCTACACCGGCCTCGAGCTCAAGGTAGGGGTGGGGGTGTGGCGGTAGCTATTAGGGAGACCTTATGTCCGCGGGAGACCACCGTTCCTCAGATAGTCGGGTGTGAGTCTCTCTTTCTGAGATTTGGTCCGGGGGTGCAGTTGGGCTTGCTGCTGGTGTACTTTTCGCCTAGTCGTGCAGTGGCAGCCCTGCCCGAGCTGCTCGATGTCCTCTCTGGGTTGGTGATTGAGTTCCCCAAACTTATAGTTTTGGGTGACTTCAATCTACCATCCCTGGGAGGTTCATCTGAGCTAGCTTGGGAGTTCATGGCTTCCATGACGGCCATGGACCTGACGCAAGTAATTTCTGAACCAACTCATGAGGGAGGCCACACCCTTGACCTGGTTTTCTTATCTGGACGGTGGTTTGATGATCTTGGTGGGGGCTCTCCATTCATTATGCCCCTGTCATGGACCGATCATCAACTCCTGCGGCTGGTCTTCCGTTTTGCCACCCCCCGCCGTGGGGGTACGGAGCCAATTAGATGGTACCGCCCCAGATGCTTAATGGATCCTGATAGGTTCCAGGCAGCGCTGGGGTCCCCACCTGCCTCCGTTGCTCACAACTCGGCGGATGCCCTAGTGGAAGCCTGGGAAAGGGCGGCCGCTGGGGCACTTGACCGAGTTGTACCCTTGCGGCCCCTGACCCGGTGCAGATCCCAATGAGCTCCATGGTTCTCCATGGAGCTCCGGGAGATGAAGCGTCGGAAACGGGGCCTAGAGAGCTGTTGGAGGTCCAGCCGATCCGAATCCGACCGGTTGCGACTGAGAACCTTTATTAGGTCTTATCTCGCAGCGATGAGGACGGCGAGGTGTAATTACTTCTCTGCCCTCATCGCGTCCGCAGATAATCGCCCGGCCGCCCTGTTTAGGGTGACCCGCTCCCTCCTTAATCAGGAGGTGAGGGAGGAACCCTTGCAGGGTCGTGCCGAGGAGTTTGGTCAACATCTGCTGGATAAAATCGCTCGGATTCGGACCGGTCTGGACTCCAACTGGGCAGAGTCCGACGATCAGGACACGGGAGGTCTTGTCGATGTTATCTGGGAGGAGTTTGATTCTGTAACCCCTGAGGAAGTGGACAGGATTATGGGGAGGCTGAGCTCCACCACATGTTTATTGGACCCGTGCCCTTCTTGGCTGGTTTATGCAGCTCGGGAGAGGACACGAGGCTGGTTCCAGGCAGTTATATCTGCTTCTTTGAGTGAGGGTAATTTCCCTGCCGTCTTGAAGGAGGCGGTGGTGAGACCTCTCCTCAAGAAGCCTGCTCTGGACCCAGCTGTTTTGAATAACTTTCGTCCGGTCTCCAACCTTCGCTTTCTTGCGAAGATTGTTGAGAGTGTGGTGGCGCATCAGCTTCCCCTGGTCCTGGATGAAGCGGATTATCTAGACCCATTCCAATCGGGTTTCAGGCCCGGGTACAGCACGGAGACGGCATTGGTCGCTCTGGTGAATGATCTCTGGAGGGCTCGGGACAGAGGACATTCCTCTGTCCTTGTCCTATTAGACCTCTCGGCGGCTTTCGATACCATCGACCATGGTATCCTGCTGCGGCGTCTCAGGGGATTGGGAGTGGGAGGCACAGTTCTTCAGTGGTTCTCCTCCTATCTCCTGGGACGCTCGCAGTCGGTGTTGGCAGGGGGGCAGAGGTCGACCCCTAGGACTCTCGCTTGTGGAGTTCCTCAGGGGTCGGTCCTCTCGCCCCTCCTGTTCAACATCTACATGAAACCGCTGGGTGAGATCATTCGTGGTTTTGGAGTTGGGTATCATCAGTATGCCGATGATACCCAACTTTTCATTTCGACCCCAAACCACCCCAGTGATGCCCTCGATGTGATGTCCCGTTGCCTGGAGGCGGTTCGGGCCTGGATGGGGAGGAACAGACTTCAGCTCAACCCTGACAAGACTGAGTGGCTGTGCATTCCGGCATCCCGGGACATTCAAAATATTCCACCTCTTCATATGGGGGGTGAGTCTTTACCCCCCGTGGATAGGGCTCGCAACTTGGGAGTCCTCCTAGATTCATGGCTTACTCTGGAAGACCATATAGTAGCCGTGACTAGGGGGGCTTTCGCCCAGGTTCGCCTGGTGTGCCAGTTGCGGCCCTATCTGGACCGGGATGCCCTGTGTACGGTCACTCATGCGCTCGTGACCTCTCGCCTGGACTACTGCAATGCTCTTTACATGGGGCTTCCCTTGAAGACCACTCGGAGGCTCCAACTGGTACAGAATGCGGCTGCGAGAGTTGTCTTGGGAGTTTCCCGGTACTCCCATGTTACACCTTTGCTCCGCGAGCTACATTGGTTACCAGTTGTCTTCCGGGTGAGATTCAAGGTTTTGGTTATGATCTTCAAGTCCTTACATGGCATGGGTCCGGGGTATCTCGAGGACCACCTGCTGCCGGCGTCAACTCCCCTCCGCCCTGTGCATTCCCACAGAGAGGGCCTCCTCAGGGTGCCTTCGGTCAGGGAATGTCGACTGGTGACCCCCAGGGGGAGGGCCTTCTCTGTGGGCGCTCCGGCGTTATGGAATCAATTGCCGGTTGAGCTCCGGATGGCATCGGACCTTCGCTCCTTCCGGCGCGGTCTGAAGACCCACTTATTTGAACTAGCTGGTCTGGCCTGATGGGGAACGTTAGGGTTTTTAATGGGTCTTTTATTGTTATTGTAATTTTTAATTGGGCACTTGTTTAATTCTTTTTTAATTTTTGTATTGTTATTTATATATGCCCTGTTAACCGCCCTGAGTCCTTCGGGAGAAGGGCGGTATACAAATTTAATAAAAGTAAAGTAAAAGTAAAGTAAAGTAGTGTGCTGTCTAGATTTGCCATGGCTTTCCTCCCCAGAAGCAAGCGTCTTTTAATTTCTTGGCTGCAGTCCCCGTCTGCAATGATCTTGGAGCCCAGGAAAATAAAATCTGTCACTACCTCCATTTCTTCCCCATCTATTTGCCAGGAATTGAGAGGGCCGGATGCCATGATCTTGGTTTTCTTAATGTTAAGTTTCAACCCAACTTTCGTACTCTCCTTCTTCACTCACAACAAGAGGCTCTTTAGTTCCTCTTCACTTTCTGCCATTAGATTGGTATCATCCACATATCTTAGGTTGTTGATATTTCTTCTGGCAAGCTTAATTCCAACTTTTGATTCATCAAGCCCTGCCTTTCTCATGATGTGCTCTGCATATACGTTAAATAGGCAGGGCGACAGAATACACTCCTTTCCCAATTTTGAACCAATCGGGTTCCGTGTCCAGTTCTCACTGTTGCTTCATGACCCGCATATAGGTTTCTCAAGAGACAAATAAGATGGTCTGGTACTCCCATCTCTTTAAGAACTTGCCACAGTTTGTTGTGATCCACACAATCAAAGGCTTTAGCATAGTCAATGAAGCAGAAGAAGATGTTTTTCTGGAACTCTCTAGCTTTCTCCATGATCCAGCGTATCTTGGCAATTTGATCTCTAGTTCCTCTGCCTCTTCGAAATCCTGCCTGTACTTCTGGTAGTTCTCGATCCACATACTGCTGGAGTCTAGCTTCTAGGATTTTAAGCATAACTTTACTAGCATGTGAAATGAGTGCAATGGTGAGATAGTTTGAACATTCTTTGGCACTGCCTTTCTTTGGAATTGGAATGTAAACTGATCTTTTCCAATCCTATGGCCGCTGTTGAGTTTTCCAAATTTGCTGGCAAATTGAGTGTAGCATCACTTTTATTGCATCATCTTTTAAGATTTTGAATAGCTCAGCTGGAATACTGTCACCTCCACTAGCTTTGTTGTTACTCAGCTTTCCTAAGGCCCATTTCACTTCACATTCTAGGATGTCTGGCTCAAGGTCAGTGACCACCTCATCGTGGTTATCAGGGACGTTAAGCTCGTTCTTGTATAGTTCTTCTGTGTAATTTTGCCACCTCTTCTTAATTTCTTCTGCCTCTGTTAGGTCCCTGCCATTTTGGTCCTTTATCATGCCCATTTTTGCATGAAACGTTCCCTTCATCTCTCCAATTTTCCTGAAGAGATCTCTAGTCCTCCCTATTCTATTGTTTTCTTCTATTTCTTTGCACTGTTCATTTAAGAAGGCATTCTTATCTCTTCTAGCTATTCTGTGGAATTCTGCATTCAATTGGGCGTATCTTTCTTTTTCTCCCTTGCCTTTCGCTTCCCTCCTGTCCTCAGCTATTTGCAAAGCTTCCTCAGACAGCCATTTTACTTTCTTGCATTTCTTTTTCTTTGGGATGGTTTTAGTTGCTACTTCTTGTACAATGTTGCGAACCTCCATCCATAGTTCTTCAGGCACTATCAGATCTAATTCCTTAAATCTATTTGTCACCTCTACTGTATATTCATCAGGGATATGATTTAGTTCATACCTGAGTGGCCTAGTGCTTTTCCCTACTTTCTTCAGTTTAAGCCTAAATTTTGCAACGAGAAGCTCGTGGTCTGAGCCACAGTCAGCTCCTGGTCTTGTTTTTACTGACTGTATAGAGCTTCTCCATCTTTGGCTGCAGAGCACATAGTCAATCTGATTTCTGTGTTGACCGTCTAGTGATGTCCATGTGTGTCCATGTCTCTTGGGTTGTTGGAAAAGAGTATTTGCTATGACCATCATATTCTCTTGACAAAATTCTATCAGCCTGTGCCCTGCTTTATTTTGTACTCCAAGGCCAAACTTGCCTGTTATTCCGGTTATCTTTTGGCTTCCTACTTTAGCGTTCCAATCCCCCATGATGATAAGGACATCATTTTTGGAGTTAGTTCTATAAGCTGCTGTAGGGCTTCATAGAACTGGTCAATTTCATCCTCTTCAGCACCAGTGGTTGGGGCATAGACTTGGACTACTGTGATATTGAATGGTTTGCCTTGGATTCGAACTGAGATCATTCTGTCATTTTGGGGATTGTATCCCAGTATTGCTTTTCCTACTCTTTTATTGACTATGAAGGCTACTCCATTTCTTCTGAGGGATTCTTGCCCACAGTAGTATACCTGATGGTCATCTGAATTAAATTCACCCATTCCTGTCCATTTTAGTTCGCTGATACCTAAGATGTTGATGTTCAGTCTTGTCATCTCTTGTTTGACCACGTCCAGCGTTCCTTGATTCATGCATCTTACATTCCAGGTTCCTATGGAGAAAAAATCTTTACAGCATCGGACTTTCCTTTCACCACCAGACACATCTACAGCTGAGCGTCCTTTCGGCTTTGGCCCAGTCGCTTCATTCTTTCTGGCACTACTAGTACTAGTCCTCTGCTCTTCCCCAGTAGCATATTGGACACCGTCCAACCTGAGGGGCTCATCTTCCAGCATCATATCTTTTTTCCTTTTGGTACTGTCCATGGGGTTTTCATGGCAAAGATACTGGAGTGGGTTGCCATTTCCTTCTCCAGTGGATCACGTTTTGTCAGAACTCTCTGCTATGACCTGTCCATCTTGGGTGGCCCTGCAGGGCATAGCTCATAGCTTCATTGAATTATGCAAGCCCCTTTGCCACAACAAGGCAGTAATCCATGAAGGGGGCATTTTTTGATACTTATCTTAAAATAAAAAATATCCGCTTAGCTTAAAATAGTAATATCTTTCTATAGCTGCTGACAAGCAGGATAAAATGTGTAAAATAATATTTGCTGTCCTTAAAAGTTGTTCAAAAATATCTTAGTAGTAAAACCAACACTGTAGCGTTGATTTTTGTGAAGGAGAAATTTGGGGAAGCTAAATAGAGAGTTTAAAAAAGAATGAAGAAATTTATTTCCAAAGCTAAATTTGTCCTTCCAGTTGTTTCATCTTCCCCATTCAACAGTTTGGTAGCATTATGTTCAATATTTTTTAAAGCAATATTGGTAGAGAAAATCATATTGTTGTTTTTTTTCTTTTAGACAATGTCTTTTGACAAAGGTCCAACTTCTTCCAGATCATGGGAATATATAAAGTATTGTTAATTTTAAACTTACTTTTCTGTAAGATCCCTCAAAGCCTTCTTTCTCATCGGTGCTTACCTAAAGGGCCAGGTAAGTATTATATCCTGTAGGAATTGGGAGAAACTAAATGCAGGTAGTCTCGATTTATAACCACAACTGAGCCCATTTTACGACCTTGCTTGCCCAGAGTTATTAAGTGAGTTAAGTCAGTAACATGGTTGTTAAGTCAACCTGGCTTCCTCCCTGACTTTGCTTGCAGAAGGTCACAAGAGATGACCACATAACCCTGGGACACTGCAACTATCATAAATATGAACCAGTCGCCAAGCATTCAAATTTTGATCACATTACTATTGGGATGTTGCAACAGTTGTAAGTTGAAAAAGTGTTGTAAGTCACTTTTTCCGTCCCGTTGTAACTTCAAAGAGTCACTAAATGAATGGTTATAAGTCAAGGACTACCTATAATTAAGTGGGGAGAGAGGGAGAATTAGCAGGGCATCCTAACACCCTATTAAACATCTGAATATAATGTGTCTTGCAGACACGAGGATTTAGCTTACAAGCAAATAAAATCAATACCAAAGTAAACATAAATAAATATGAACATCCAATACATTTAACTATTAAACAGTGATGCATTTTATTGGGTTCTGTAGCAAAACCATAGATGGGTAAGGATGAGTTGAAAATATCCCTTGTGCTACAAAAAGAATAAATTATGGTATCAAGAGGGTGTGACTGAGCTGATGATTCAATCCAGCTAGCAAGAATTCTTGATTACAATCATCTTTTATATTGGAACTAGGCTTAATTTGATAATCAGATGAACTTAAGGAAGCATGAATTTTAATTTTTCAAAAACAATATGTCTTCTTGGCTAAATGTCAAGAGGCACCAATTTAGTAATATCAAAGCATTTTATTCTCACACGTTTCACTTAATAGAAAATTTTTAAAAATCATGTATTCAGAGAGAAGCAATCTAATATCTTTTTAGAGCAGAGGTCCACCACCTTTTGGGCACCAGGGACCGAATACGTGGAGAGAGGTTTTTCTGCGGACTGGAGGGGATGTGGTTTTGTGTGCTGCCTGCATCCCACAAATGGGGCTTTGCTTGTTTGTGCAGCCCAGTTGCTGGCATGCCACAGCCCGGGACTGATTCATGGACTGGGGGTTTGGGACCCCTGCTTTAGAGGTTTTGGGCTACAGTTCTACCAGTCCAAATTGGTGTGACCAATTAAAAAGTTTTATTGGAATTGTAATGGGTACATAAATCTAGCTAAAGGGAACTATGGTTGCTTTCTTCCTCTTTTGGAATCAACTCTAGTTATATGACAAACCATACATTCCTCTTCAAAATTGCTATGGGTTTTTGCCTTCCTGCTTATGAAATATTCAAAAAAACCAGAAGTTCATTATTATATTTAAACTTGGCACTATTTTAGGCAGGAGTATGAAAATAATGGCTCAGTGGGTTAGGACGCTGAGCTTGTCGATCAGAAGGTCGGCAGTTTGGCGGGTCGAATCCCGAGTGCCGCGTAACAGAGTGAGCGCCTGTTACTCGTCCCAGCTTCTGCCCACCTAGCAGTTCGAAAGCACGTAAAAATGCAAGTAGAAAAATAGGGACCACTACGGTGGGAAGGTAACAGCGTTCCGTGCGCCTTTGGCGTCTAGTCATGCCGGCCACATGACCACGGAGACATCCTCGGACAAACGCTGGCTCTTCGGCTATGAAACGGAGATGAGCACCGGCCCCTAGAGTCGGAAACGACTAGCACACATGTGCAGGGGAACCTTTACCTTTACCTATGAAAATAAATTGCAGATTGTTGTAAGAAAAAACATAGTTTAGTAGCAAAGTGTATGCTTTACAGCAAGAAGACAGTCTCTATCACCTTTAAATACAGCTGAAATCCCAGAAAACTACTGCCAATGAAGATTGATAATTCCAGGCTCAATAAATCAATGATTTAACTCAGCATAATGTCTCTTCCATCACAGGCTGTGGAAGGACCCACACTGATGTCCCACATATCAAGACATAATTGTGCAAAAACCACAAAGTGTACAGTTTGCATCAGCCCTGCATACAGTTTTTGTGCAGTACAACACTGATGCTACGATGTCATGCTGCACATTACATTATTTGCCTTTCCTGTGTATAGCCATGCCTCTCATGTTCCTAATCCAGCCAATCAGTATTTTACTACCTAGAGATTCTGTTAGACTCATAGGATGCATTGTACCCTTAAGTTATTTCCTTCATGTGCATCTGCTCCATCTCACTCTTGCATTTAAATATTTGTTTGTTTGTTTGTTTGTTTTAAAAAGGAACCAGCCTTTTGTCAAGCAAAATGCCAACCTCCAGTAGTATTTAATTCCTAGAATGTCTCTGGGATTAGGTAAATACTTTTGAAAGATTATTTATTCATGTTTGTTTATCAGATTTTAAAACTGCTCCTCTCCCTCACAGAGGGATTCTGGGCAGTGCACAAATAAAATATTTTTTTTAAAAAAACATAAAACTTTATTTAAAATTTGAAAAAGGCAAACAACGTTAACAATTCAGTGAAAGTCAGGGAAGGGTTTTCAGGACAATAACTAGCCCTATAGCTGTGTGCTCTTTGCGCAGGCTACACAAAACACGGAGAATTTATCTCTAATGAATTGCTAAAGTAATCCTGCCTCCCCATGTTCTTGTTCTTCTTTTCAGGTATCATAAAGTGTTCTGGGAATGTATGGATAGAACCAGCCCCAATCATTGAAATGGGCCGTAATGTTTCTATAAATTGTCATTGCATGGAAAACAACTGTCAGAAAGGGGTACTGTCTCTGAGCTTAAATAATGCCAACGTCGAGGACACACTCCTGTCCGTTATAAATCAAACTACAATTCAGCTCAACCTTCAGAATTATAATGAGCCCTTTTCGATAGTTTCATGCTATCTCAAAAGTTCCGGAAGCCGACTGATATGTGGAACACAGTTTTGCATGGGATGTAAGTATCATGGCTACGGGGCATGAGCTATGCAGTTCTAGAACATCTTAATTAATTTGGGATAATCAAACAGATTTAAAGGTAAGCTTTTGAGGTGATACATGGTTGTTGTTGTTTTTTTAAAAAAATAGCTCATTTTCAGGAGAGCTTATAGCTTGGTTTGTAGTCTAAGCATTATCTAAACTAAGGGAGCAAGCTGTGTGGAACAAAAGGAATGAGACTTAATTCTGAGTAAATATGCACATTTTTCATTCTTAATTACACCTACTTTGAAGTAAACATCTTCAATAAGTAAGACATAAATACAAATCTGAAACATGCATAGTCCAAATAACTTACATTGTATGCTTCCAGGCAGGCATGTTAAGGATTCCAGGTTTATTTCCAAATAAACAAGCATTGCCAACAATAATTTTAGCCCATGTAGCTAATTTTTACAATAGGTAGAAATGGTATTGATAGCAATTTCACATTAATTGGGACTGATTGTATATATCTTCTAGATATAAACATTGGAGAAGTAGTGGGAAATCCTAATTAAAGATAGTTAAGACAAATAGTTAAGAGCCAAAAAGAGAATGCTCCACTTTTACTTGAAATCCAACATACATGTCCCAATTCAGTCATGAAGCTGATGAAAAATGACCGAGCTTATAGCCATTTCCTTGTGGATCATTTATAGCAGACATGTCAAACACAAGGCCCGGGGGCCGGATCCGGCCCACAAAGTGGTTTCATGTGGCCCGCGAAGCCATCCTGGAAACAGTGAGGGAACGCCCCCCACTGCCTTGGCTCTGGCCCAGAGACCCTCCTCCTGCCAGAGACCCTCAGATCTGTCCCACTCCTGCCCAGGCCCCCATAGGCACCCTTGATGCCAACGATGTAGAGCTGGCCACGCCCACCCAGTAGGCCATACACACTCTAGCCATGCCCACCCAGTAGGCCACGCCCACCCTGGCCATGCCCACCCAGCCCCCTGAGGGCAACCGCAATGCTGATGCGGCCCTCAGTGAAATTGAGTTTGACACCCCTGATTTATAGTGTTTTATTGCATCATCAAACTATTACTATGCCAATAGTAGAATCATGGGGGCATCCTTTATATTGTCAGAATGATAGGGCGTGACACTCAATCCTGGAAACCAGTTACTAGGAAATGTTTTTTGACACTTTCTGAAGAGACCAGTATTGATATAATTTCAGAAACTAAATAACAAAAAAATGTTAACTCCAAAGCAACTAAAAGTTTTTACGACAATGAATCGCTAGACAAGAAAGTATTTTGTGACAAATACAAAGCATTGTAAAATCATTTAGACTATCAATTATATTTACAGAGGAAAATTGAAGGTCTCCAAATGAATCTTATTCACACTGAAGCAAATGTGTCCATAGGCACATCTTCTTAGAGGAAAACGGGACTTGCAGCTACTTTGAATAAATTCATTTTAAATGCAAAGGAGACAGCGAGGAAATGTTTATTCAATAGAGAGTCATGATTGCATATTTTTCTAGGTATGTTTTTAAATCAGCATAATCTTACAAACTCTGTGATTTGTAGATTTGCCTGACAAACCAGCCAATTTAACCTGCATTAAACCTGAGCAATCAAATAATATGGTCTGCACCTGGAATCCAGGAAAGACAACTCACTTAAACACTAGCTACATTCTGTATGTGAAAAGGTAAGAAAACTTTTAGAGATGACTGGTATGATCACACAGTTTTGTACAATGTTGTGGGTGCTCCAAACTAAAAATGAAATATCTGAAGTTTCACTAGAGCTTGCATATTCTTGCCTGAGACCCTATGAGGTCTCCTGCAAGAAACAGAGAATTTGCAAGATTTGGCGAACTCCCAAGATTTTGATCACTTTTCATTTCTTTTTAAAATATAATTTTAAACTTTTTACTTTTAAAGCAACTCGATAAATCATAAAAACAAGAATGAAATAATACGAAAAATGGGCTCAGACACCCTTCTTTCTGTTTTTCAGGGAAGTTTTGAGATCTTTCACTTCAGTCATGTCCTTTTATTTTGAATTACTTACTTAATTAGCATTCTTATTGGAACTTAAAATGTTTTTATTTTCAATTATCAGCTGCCTAAGTGTCCTTAAGATAAAAAGGTGCACGCTCTCTCTTTCTTTCTCTCCCTCCCTCCCTCCCTCCACCAACACACAGGGATACTCACACACACACACACACACACACACACACACACGTAATACTAATAATAATTATCTTTTTCTGAACATTTTAGAATACAAATCTAATTAAAACATAAATAGTCTGAATACTATTTAAAGTGTGTGGTTTCAGTTATCAATTCTTTTCATCCATTTCTGGATAATTTTTTGAGATAGTTTTTTTTAAAAAAAGCATTGATGTTCAGTGGATATCATCCAGGGAGCCTCTGTGCTCTAGAAATTTACATCAATATCTGGTAGGAGAAGCAGCAGCAATTAACAAATTTCATTAGTTTATCTCTCATTTATTCTGATCTCAGTTTTGAGCTTCACCATTCATGTTAACTACGCTGAGGATGAGATGCTTAGTGATTTTTCTGTAAAGATCAACTTCATAAAAGACCACAGGTGTCAAACTCACTGTGTCACGTGACATGTCGCAATGTATCGTGACTTTTTTTCGCATTGCCAGAGCTGGGGTGGGCACAACCTCCACATGATGCAACCGACCTGCAGGCTGGCAGTTTGTCACCCCTGTCATAGACCATCCTTTTGACCAACAGAGCAGTGGGAAGGAAGGGAATTGTTTAATCACCAGGCATTTTACTATATACCCACCAGCTAGCTGATTTCTGATGTAAACATAAGTACAAACATAAATTTGTGCCAGGAATCTTTGGAAGAGTGTCTTGGGATAGAATTTTATGGGCAAAATCAACTGCAGGGATATCATTAAGCAGACTGTCGCTCCTCCGCTGACAAATGTAGCCAGCAGAGTCCAGTTTTTATTAAAATAAAGCAAACAGGACTCAACCAACAGCACGGCTGGGACTTTGTGACTTTGCCTGCCATGTAAAGTCTACTCCTAAAACTAGGTTAGCTACAATTTCAAGTCATACTTGTAAGATATGACAGAATGGTAACTGTGCTGTGGTTTCCCAGCTCAGAGCCACAAACCAAGGTCAAACGTACTAATGCCATACTTCTGATGAGTGAAAAAGAAAAACGTGACCCACTTACATTTTCTGCAAAAAAAAAGAGGTCACAAAGCCTATTTTTAATTCAAGTTTAAGGTAATAACAAAATAAGTGCCTTTGACTTGATATACAATACACACTTTTATGCAAGTCTGGCAGCATAAGAAACAGCACCTCCCAAGTTTATGGTATTTTTTTTTAATTTCCTGAAAACAAGGCAATGTATAGCAGCAGCCTCTCCCAGTCAGTTGTCTTCACATGTATTTGACTAAGAGTCCTCATCATGGTTGCAATATGGCCACCGGCTAGGCTAACTGGGGTAGCTGTTGTGTGCCATGGCCATGAAACCTGTTCCAGGTTTGGAAGTTCTTTGGGCAAGTTATCCTTCATGGATCCCTGACTACGGGTCTAATCCCACTATTGGGCAGAGTAAAATAGCCAGACACCTGGTTTTTGATGCCTAGAAAAAGGCAGCAACACTGCGAGATTGTCTCTCTCAGAGACCAAAATAACTTGATTGGCTTGTATATTGTCCAAGCTGACTTTTTTTCTGATTTTATTAACCATATACAAAAAAAGAATATCCAAAACTATGGTGGCACAGTGGTTCAAGTGCAGTATTGCATACAAACTCTGCCCATAGCCTGGAGCTCGATCCTGACGGGCCTCAAGGTTGGCTCATCCTTCCATCCTTCCGAGGTCAGTAAAATGAGCCCAGATTGTTAGGGGGCCACCACCCAGAGTACTGTAAAGTGCTATGGGGAGGTATATAAGCCTAAATTCTATTGCTGTTGCTATAAAGAAAGGGAGGGAAACTAAAATAAAAAAACAACAGAGACAGAATATATTCATAGATGCTCATACACCAGCTGCCTGCAATTAGTGCATCCCACCAGGCTCAAGGTTGACTCAGCCTTCCATCCTTCCGAGGTAGGTAAAATGAGGACCCAGATTGTTGGGGGCAATTAAGCTGACTTTGTAATAATGCCGCTTGGGGGTGGGTGTGAAAGCCCTAATAAGCAGGCATATACATAGAATGAAGGCTACTGCTAAGCTTGTAAGCCACCCTGAGTCTTCGGAGAAGGGCGGGATATAAATGGAATTAAAATAAATAAATAAATAAATAAATAAATAAATAAATAAATAAATAAATAAATAAATAAATAAATAAATAAATACATGCATAAAAGTTGTCAAATAAACATTTCAGTTAATGGAAATCATTATAATCAACCTTACCTAATCTAGAATGCAGTATTGCAGGATAATTCTGCCACCTGCTCAAGGTTGACTTAGCCTTCCATTCTTCTGAGGTTAGTAAAATGAGGACTCAGATTGTTGGGGGCAATATGTTGACTCTGCAAACCACATAGAGAGAGCTATAAAGCTCTGTGAAGAGGTATGTAAGTCTAAGTGCTATTGCTATTGATTCATACATTGCTAGTAACACTATTTATGTAGTATATTTGATAGCTGGGACCATATGTTTATCTTTCTAATGCTGAATAACATGCCTTCTATAGTAGTTGCAAGTAGGGGACTGATAATCCATTTTATCTGGCCAGATGTTAAATTCCATGTGATAGGAATAAATGTCAAAAGAATTTTAAAAAGGTGCAAACCGAACTTCAATACGTTCTTAGATTGCATCTTTTTCAACAACAAAAATATTTTAGATTTATAGGAGCTCTATATGAAAATAATGATGTTGTTGGAAAAATAATGAAATGAATATTTCATTTAAACGTGTTTCTGCAGTATCCATCAAGTGTTCCATTTGATATAGGAGTTATTACATACAGTATATTCATCCAACTTTGAGACTCAATATTTTGAGATTTTGTAGTTTTTGAAGTTTATCCCTGTCCCATAAAGGTTGCCATGTGGACAGATAAATTGGTTAAAAGGGTCACTATATACAGAACATTAATTCAGTTTTGAGAATCAATATTTTTCAATTCATATTTTCATATTTTTGACGTTTATACCTACTGCATGAAAGCTGACATCTGGACAAATAAAGTGAATATTTGTATAAAAATAGAAGCGGCTGAGGAATTCTGGGAGTTGAAGTCCACAAGTCATAAAAGGGCCAAGTTTGAAGACTCCTGCTCTATGTTCCATATTATCATACCTTCATGATGACTGGGCAGTGAAACTGGAGGGAGGGGACAAGCTCTCTACTGCCATTGCTGAAACTGAGTAGAACTTATGACGTGCCTTTTTATTATTACCATAAGTGGCAACTGTTTCTTCAGTCAGTTTCCTTGAATGCCAACCAACATTGCATCCTACTCACAAGCTCTTAAAGGGGAAAGGTGGCATGATGGCTTGAAGGAACATGATGTTTCTGAACTATGATCAGATAAATGCATTTTGTCTGAAGCTCCCAGTTCAGGCTAATTTTATAGTTTATGGCCCTAGCAATTATTATTTGATGCACAATAGCCTAGATATGAGAAGCTGAAATTAGCAAGTATCCTATCTTCCTTTCTCCTCAGAGTGCATATTATGCTAACAACCAGACAAATATACACTTTATGTAATCTAAATTTTAATGAAGGTATTAACAAAAAGAAACCCCAAGATCATGGCATCTGGCCCTCTCAATTCCTGGCAAATAGATGGGGAAGAAATGGAGGTAGTGACAGATTTTATTTTCCTGGGCTCCAAGATCACTGCAGATGGGGACTGTAGCCAAGAAATTAAAAGACGCTTGCTCCTGGGGAGGAAAGCCATGGCAAATCTAGACAATACACTAAAAAGCAGAGACATCACCCTGTCAACAAAAGTGTGTATAGTCAAGGCGATGGTCTTCCCAGTTGCAATGTATGGCAGTGAAAGCTGGACTATAAGAAAGGCTGAGCGCCAAAGAATTGAGTCCTTTGAACTATGGTGCTGGAGAAGACTCCTGCGAGTCCCTTGGACTGCAAGGCGATCAAACCGGTCAGTCCTAGAGGAGATCAACCCTGACTGCTCTTTAGAAGGCCAGATCCTGAAGCTAAAACTCAAATACTTTGGCCACCTAATGAGAAGGAAGGACTCACTGGAGAAGAGCCTAATGCTGGGAAAGATTGAGGGCAATAGAAGAAGGGGACAACAGAGAATGAGGTGGCTGGATGGAGTCACTGAAGCAGTAGGCATGAGCTTAAATGGACTCCAGAAGATGGTAGAGGACAGGAAGGCCTGGAGGAAAGTTGTCCATAGGGTCGCGATGGGTTGGACACGACTTCGCAGCTAAGAACAACAATTAACAATACCTATTTCCATGAAGTAGTGAGTAAGGAAATTGTTTCACCAAAGTTTAGGAGTCAGGACATTGAGAATATTATATTTTTGCAATCTGCTGTTGGTCTTTTGGAGTGAAAACATAGGTTGACTCATCATAATTTCTAGGTTAATAGAAGTGAGAAAAATTGCGGGGCTTCCAACAGTTTTCTGTGGGTTTGAGAGATAGAAAAGGTGATTAAACAGCAATGCAGAATGATTTTAACTCAAAGGTGACAAAGTAAACAAACCTAATTTGTTTAGTCAACTCTCAGGAATAAGTTATTTGCCCCTTTCTACATTTCTAATTCTGGTTTGAATTTTAGACAGAGAAATGAACAGTTGTTTTAAGTTCCATGTATTTCAGCAGGAAAAAAAATATCTTTAGTGGCCAAAGGGAAAAAAATAATAATGAAAAAACTATCTGGCAGGATAAGAATTAAGTACCTTTCTGCTATTTTTTTAATTACAGATTGTTCTCTCTTTTTGAACAATAACATGGCCTTGGAAATGATATTTTTTGTTGCACTGACATTTTATAGGACTGTATTGTATTCCAAAGCTAGGCTCCCTTTGAAAGCAGTAGAATTTAAACAAAATTACTAGTGGCTGGATTATGCTTAACATGGGGGGGGGCGTGGGGGGGCGCGGGGGGGGGAGAGAGAGAGAGAGAGAGAGAGAGAGAGAGGTCTACTATAACATGCAGACCTCTAATAACAATGACTTTACTAGAACAATATTTACAGATCTTGTTTTAGTTACACATTCAAATATTTAACTAGCTATGTTATTTCAACTCTTCTTTGATCTTTGCAGTTTATTCACAAAAGAGAACAAAGGATTTGTCTCAAACAGAAGCTCCGTTATTATTCCATTGAATCAACTACAGAAAAATGAAACTTTTTCCATCTCAGTCCATGCTGAAAATTACTTGGGTGGAATTCGTTCAGAGGAACTTCATGTTGATCTCAACAGTATAGGTAATATATGATTCAGGGGTGTGTTTTTCTTTTAAGAAAAACTATTTCCCCCTCCCCCAGAAACACATTTTGCAGTTTCCGTGAAATTTGTCACTAGTATTTTTTATACTAAAAACCTTCAAAGGAATTTTAGAAGTGGAAGCTTAAAACTTAGAAAGTAAATTCTTGGACACCCTGATCCTTCATCTGAAGAAAACTAAACAATGTGTATCATAAGCAGACAAATCCAATCTTTTTATACATTTAAGTTTTACGTTTTACTGATTTTATTATTTCTTTGTTCAGTTGTGAACTGCTCAGAATTGCTGAGAGTTCTGCGGCATACAAATTTAATAAATTATGACCATGAGGATTTTGAGAGCCAGACATTATACATATCATGAGATATGACTCTTTTATGACTCGTGGACTTCAACTCCCAGAATTCATAAAAGAGTCATAAAAGAGCCAAGGTTGCCTATCCCTGCTCTACACCAATGTTACTCTACCTTGGCAATTCTAGAATGTAGGGACTTCAATTTTCAGAATTTCCCGGCCAGTATGAGTTCTTCAAGAATTCTGGGAGTTAAAGTCAATTCAGTTTGAGCTCCGCTTTGGGAAAGATGTCCATGCTCTTACTTACATTTTTGTATGCCTGACAAAACCCATGACAAGGTCATAATAAAGGACTTCCTTGGTCTCAAATCCATGTTACAAGTTCCAGAGAGCAATGTTCTGTCCTTACCCAAACACATATTCCCCAAAACAGCCATAAGTGCCAGACTGCAGGATCTGAGTATTCATATTTCTTCTACTTTGGTAGTTGCAGCAAAAAAAAAATTGATGGGGGATTAAGTGTCTGTCCTTCTCTGTGCTATCACACTGCAATCCTGCTATAAGACACGAGCTCACAAGACAACAATGGCAAAGACTGAAGGAAAATGCCTACTTTTGTGAATTAGTGCTTCTATTGGACACATTTTTTTTTCTGTTGAGAGTTGGAAACACAATTCACCCAAGGCAAAATTAGGCATTTCCATATGGCAAACAAATGAAGAGGGAACAATCACAAACATTACACTAGGTACTCACCCTTACGAGTATTGTTAGGGTTGTCACCAGTAAGTCATACGTTGTAGTGCCATGTGTGATGTGAACTGGAGAACATTATACTAGAGTAAAACAATTCCATCTTCTTCTGTTTCTAAGTATGTGAGGCTGAAGAAAGATAGGTCATTTCCGTACTAGTGATTTTCAGTGTTTTGGACAAGCATTCAATGACCGTTTTGCTAAAATAACAGGAATGAGGTCAGGCTTTGTATTATTTCAGCAATGGCTGGGTAATGGAGTGAAAATGCTATAAACCCCTAGTAGTAAAACTAGAGATTAAATTTGAGTGTCCTTTTTTTTTAAAAAAAAAGTCTCATTGTACTTAGTGAAAAATCTAGTTTCATTGATAGCTATTAAGTGAACTCTCAAAATAAGAATAACATTTAGAGTACTGACAGCATTTGGAAAGCACAGTGGGACTTAATCTATAAGCATTAACAAAACAAAGTATTTTGTGGAAAGTGACTGTATAGTAAAAGATCTAAGACAGGGGTGTCAAACTCGCTGCGTCACGTGACGTATCATGACATATTGCGACTTTTTTCCCCTTTCCGTAGCTGGGGTGGGCGCATCTTCCGCGTGATGCATCTGGCCCAGAGGCCAGCCGTTTGACACCCCTCATCTAAGAAATGAACAGATGTAGAAACTATACCAGTTGTTACTGTACTTCTTTTGAACTAGAAGAACAATCTTCTAAAATATGCATGTTGTGAAAATGCTAATAATGCTATTGTTGTGAATCAGATGTGCCATTCTTGTGTTTCTTTTAGTAACACCAGCTGTACCTGTTGTTGTTCAAAATGAAACAATAGAGTCTCCAGCATTCAAGACTATAATACATTGGAAAAGGCAAACAGCAATCAAGGAGACGTATTGTGAGGAGCGATATAAAGAGACAATAAGTGACACTTGGCATGTGAGACCTTGGCTTTCTTCCTTCTTCCAATTAGCAGTGAAGTTTTTATTGATCTCAGTATCATTGCATTTCATAATTCAGCTGGATGATGGTAACTTTGTAGACTCAATGTTTTGGTTTTGTGGCGAAACATTTCCTCTAGAGCAGGGGTAGGCAACCTTGGCTCTTTTATGACTCATGGACTTCAACTCCCAGAATTCTGGGAGTTGAAGTCCACGAGTGATAAAAGAGCCAAGTTTGCCTACCTCTGTCTAGACACACGATTTACATTGTACATGTCTGTATTTCTCCAAAACGGATTTAAACTTTATTATATATGCAGTAGGAGCTTTTATCCAAATATTCCCTTCACAGGAATTACAGAAGTCTTCAGATTTACGGAAGTTGGGAAAACAACAGATCCTAGCAGTTAATAGCAGCAATGCTTAGTACGGTTCATTTTGTAAAATGGTTAATAAGTTATGTGTGTGTGTGTACTCTGTGTGCGTGTGTGTGTGTGTGTGTGTGTGTGTGTGTGTGTGTGAAATGCTTATACAGTATATACTATTTGAAACTAAATATGTATGTGTGCATATGTGTGTGCATGGGTGAGTGGTTGTATGAACGCCTTAAATATTTAGAAGCACCACAGTATACAAATGTATAGGAAAAGATATAGGAATATATCTTTCCTATATTCCAGAAAGATCAATAGACAAAACAACACATAATTGAACTTGTTTTCATATGAATATAATCCAGATTTATAGCTTTTCTCTCTTTGATATTAGAAAGATAAATTTACTTTTTTAAAATAACAACAAAATCATCAATCAATTTAGGTTCACATTAGACCCATCCATATTCAGTTTGTCTAAAACAGGGGTGTCAAACTCCCAACGTCACGTGACGTGTTGTGACATATCGCTACTTTTTTTCCATTGCCGGTAATGGGGTGGGCGCGGTTTTGGCATGCCACCCGCGGGCCTAAAACAGCTTTCCTCATCTATCCACCACTGTTTTAGGACTTCAAATTCCATAATTCTTTTAACTGCTAAAATATTTTTTTTTATTGTGGCAGGGTCTAAATGCAAGAATCATATCCTTTGCCATGATAGATGGAGTTTATAGAAACTGTAAACCATCATTCTTGAAAGATTATCAGGAGGGCAAAGTTGATAAGAATACTTGACCTGTGACCCATTCAGTGAATTACAAGTGATTATTTGGTATAGTTCTGGCTCTACAGTTTGGAAAGATTTTATTTTATAAGAAAGATAAATCCAGACAGTGTCTCCCATGTTTTAATAAATATATAATTGAAGAATACATTTGTTAATACAACTGAAAGAATGCCACACCTATATATTCTTATATCGTCAGTACAGCATGCAATTCTTAGACTGGCTGAGTTGAATGCATGGCTATTCTATGAAGGAACAGGCTGATATAGAAAACTGATAGTGCTGGGATGCAATGGACCTTCCTTTACCCAGCCTGTGATAACTCTTCTTTCTCCACTATATCATCTCCAGAGTAGCAACCCAGCAGACACAGAAAGACGTGGGGGTCCATAGGTGGAAGCAAGGGGGCAAGTGACTAATCAAGTTTCATATCATGAAATAAAACATACAACTAACATACTCAGACTTTGGGGCAAATGTACAAAAATAGAGTTTGCATGATGTTGTCGCTTTTGATGCAATCTCAGTTTTTTATAGATAAGTATGTTTTCCTCCCTCCCTTTAGCATGAGCAAAATGTTGCTAAACACAGAGTAGGAAGGAGATATTTATTATCTTTGCATTTGCTTTTTAGAAAATTAAATATATACATAGTTGTAAATGTGATGGAAAGATTGTTTTAAGCCTTTCCTTTAGCACTATTTTAACTTAAATACTTTCTCAGATAATCCCAAAACAGACTAAGCATCATTGCTCCAATTAAATTCAGGTACATTATCTTAACAGAAATGCTGAAAGATCCAATGATGTACATATAGTTTGGAACTGAACTCCAGAAACTTCTGAGTTTCTATTGAGGGTTGCTCTCCAAACATGACTTTGAGGCAAAAGTACATCTCATTAAGTAAAATAAACAGGAATATTCCCAAATGCAGCCAAAATAATTTTTATTGCCATCTACAGGTGAAACTCTAAAAATTAGATTATCATGCAAAAGTTCATTTATTTCAGTAATGCAACTTAAAAGGGGAAACTAATATATGAGATAGACTCATTACATGCAAAGCAAGATAGTTCAAGCCGTGATTTGTCATAATTGTGATGATTATGGCTTACAGCTCATGAAAACCCCAAATCCACAATCTCAGAAAATTAGAATATTGTGAAAAGGTGCAATATTCTAGGCTCAAAGTGTCCCACTCTAATCAGCTAATTAAGCCATAACACCTGCAAAGGGTTCCTGAGCCTTTAAATGGTCTCTCAGTCTGGTTCAGTAGGAATCACAATCATGGGGAAGACTGCTGACCTGACAGTTGTGCAGAAAACCATCATTGACACCCTCCATAAGGAGGGAAAGCCTCAAAAGCTAATTGCAAAAGAAGTTGGATGTTCCCAAAGTGCTGTATCAAAGCACATTAATAGAAAGTTATGTGGAAGGGAAAAGTGTGGAAGAAAAAGGTGCACAAGCAGCAGGGATAACCACAGCCTGGAGAGGATTGTCAGGAAAAGGCCATTCAAAATTGTTGGGGACTTTCACAAGGAGTGGACTGAGGCTGGAGTCAGTGCATCAAGAGCCACCACACACAGACGGATCCTGGACATGGGCTTCAAATGTCGTATTCCTCTTGTCAAGCTGCTCCTGAACACAAACAACGTCAGAAGCGTCTTACCTGGGCTAAAGAAAAACAGACCTGGTCTGTTGCTCAGTGGTCCAAAGTCCTCTTTTCTGATGAGAGCAACTTTTGCATCTCATTTGGAAACCAAGGACCCAGAGTCTGGAAGAAGAATGGAGAGGCACACGCTGCAAGATGCTTGAAGTCCAGTGTGAAGTTTCCACAGTCTGTATTGATTTGGGGAGCCATGTCATCTGCTGGTGTTGGTCCACTGTGTTTCATTAAGTCCAGGGTCAACGCAGCCATCTACCAGGAGATTTTGGAGCACTTCATGCTTCCTTCCACAGACGAGCTTTATGGGGATGCTGACTTCATTTTCCAGCAGGACTTGACTTAGAGAATCTATGGGGCATTGCCAAGAGAAAGATGAGAGACATGAGACCGAACAATGCAGAAGAGCTGAAGTCCGCTATTGAAGCATCCTGGTCTTCCATAACACCTCAGCAGTGCCACAGGCTGATAGCTTCCATGCCAGGCCGCATTGAGGCAGTAATTGCTACAAAAGGGGCCCAAACCAAGTACTGAGTACATATGCATGCTTATACTTTTCAGAGGTCCGATATTGTTCTATGTACACTCCTTGTTTTATTGATTGCATGTAATATTCTAATTTTCTGAGATTGTAGATTTGGGGTTTTCATGAGCTGTACGCCATAATCATCACAATTATGACAAATCACGGCTTGAACTATCTTGCTTTGCATGTAATGAGTCTATCTCATATATTAGTTTCCCCTTTTAAGTTGCATTACTGAAATAAATGAACTTTTGCATGATATTCTAATTTTTCGAGTTTCACCTGTAAGTCATTTAGAATCTAACATTATTACCTATATTGCTGTTTTTAATTTCCCTGCTTTGAGGATGCTGGCCCTGAGAATGTGCTATTTCTGTTTGATTTATTCAATTATCACTGATTTTTTTAAAAAAGGAGAGGTTGACTGTTAGGAAAATAAACTACAACAGTAAATCATATTTGAAAACAGAATTAGTTTCCACTATAGATGGAGGCTTTGGGGTTCACACCAAGCTGTGTAGGAACCAAAGATTTAGGCTGAGAACAAAACTGGATTTTACTGTTTCTCCATTTTAGGTGAGAGACTGGGATGCTAATTTAAGAAATGAACTTTACACCGAGTACAACTTAGATGCAAATACAAAGTATGAGTTTCAAATTAGATGCAAACTAACTCACCCCAGAAGCTTGTGGAGCAGATGGAGTGAGGCTACAGTATATCTTACTCCAGAGAAAGGTGAGTTTCACTGTTTTTTTCTTGAACATCTTTTTCAAGTCAAAGAAAAAAGATTCCACAGAGCATGGTTAAAGAATTGAAGCCACTATAAATCAACTAATTAGAGGCTTCTGAGTATTTTCAGCAAAAAGACAAACTAGAAAATATATACAGCAAAAGGAAGCTGTCACTCAGGAACTGGAATACTAGATTATATCTTTTTGCTCTTGTTTCCTGTATCATTTTCATCAATTATATATAACCGTAGCACGGTAGACTACACTTTTATGAATTTGAGATGTTTGTGGAAAATGCATTTATGGAAGATTAAACCCTATCATTTTCCAGCCCTGTGAGCTAGAAATTGATTAAAATATTTGCAATCAAAAGGATTGGCCAGTACTGCTCCTCAGGTAGTAGCAGATCTCTCAGTAACACTTTTTTTTTGTCGTCTTTCAGCTTTTATACGTAGCCCTCGACTTACTGATTATAATGGAGTTGGAATTTCCATTGTAAGTCATAATGGTCATGAGCTGAGGCACCCACATAACCGACCTCATTTTACAATCTTTTTTGAGACAGTTGTTAACTGAACATGGCGGTCATTAAGCAAATGTCACCGTTATTAAGCAAAGACCTTCTGGTCTTCATTCCAGATGGCAGATACCACCTCTACTTTATTCCTTCTAAGTTGGTGAGGAAAGCAAGTATCAATCACTTCATTTTACGCAGGCAGTCTTTGGGGATATGAATTTTCCACTGATAGTTCTTTTGCATGAGGCACCTCCTGTTGCTCTCCCCACCCCCACCCCAATGCTTTTCCATTCCCCCTATCTGCCAGTAGACAGGTGGGTGTGGTGGCAAGGAGTCTTCTACCCTGCTTTTTGCTACAGTTCTTAGGCAAGAGGAAATTGGCAGAGCCCTCATCCATTTCATCTGGTTAAAAAAAAATGGAAGGACCACGTTTTCACAGATTTAACGTGTAAAAGAAAAAATGTACTTTTTCACCAGTCCTCCACCAAACCTTTCAAAAACAATGGAGGTCAAAAGTCCAGAGCTTTACTGGTCCACAGTGGGAGTAGCCTTTCAGAAGGAGCAGGAAGCCTTCCATGAGAAGGCCAAGGAAGATAGCAACCAATGACCAGAGAGTTGGGGTTTTCTTACCATATTTTCCATGGGCAAGTTGGAAGAGAGATATTTGGCTAGAAAGAAAGGAAGCTCAACTATACAACATTTCTTGAGCTGAGGGAAGTTGTAAAACATTATTTTTGAAATGGAGCAAAAAAGAAAGGGTGGAGGTTGCCTTTATGTAGGGTGGGGACAGATTGCCACTGGGAACTCACTCGGGAACAGGAGAGACCTATGTAGGCTTAGCAGTAAAATACCTCCAAGCTTTTTTTTCTTTCCCTTTGATAGTTACCACAAGCCACATGCTCTAAGGAGAAACTTTCTAACCTCAGTAAGAAATACAACATATGGAGATACAACTCTGGTTAGCCTACAGTTTCATTCTTTTTTGTCAACATCATGTAAAAGTTTAGCAGCTATATTACAGGAAGCCATATTATCAGAGAATTAGTGACCCCTGCTGTCAGAACTGGGTTCCAAGTAAATATATACATATACGTGTGTGTCTGTCTGTGTGTGTGTGTGTGTGTGTGTGCGCGCGCGCACGTGTGTGCGCGTGTATGTGTGTGTGTATTTTGCAGGAAGCCATATTATCAGAGAATTAGTGACCCCTGCTTACAGAACTGGGTTCTAAGTACATATACATATACATATACATATTTTGTTGTTAGCTGCGAAGTCGTGTCCGACCCATCGTGACCCCATGGACAGTGTTCCTCCAGGTCTTCCTGTCCTCTAACATCTTCTGGAGTCCAATTAAGCTCACACCTACTGCTTCAGTGACTCCATCCAGCCACCTCATTCTCTGTCATCCCATTCTTCTATTGCCCTCAACCTTTCCCAGCATGAGGCTCTTCTCCAGTGAGTCCTTCCTTCTCATTAGGTGGCCAAAGTATTTGAGTTTCAACTTCAGGATCTGGCCTTCTAAAGAGCAGTCAGGGTTGATCTCCTCTAGGACTGACTGGTTTGATCACCTTGCAGTCCAAGGGAATCGCAGGAGTCTTCTCCAGCACCATAGTTCAAAGGCCTCGATTCTTTGGCGCTCAGCCTTTCTTATGGTCCAACTTTCACAGCCATACATTGCAACTGGGAAGACCATAGCCTTGACTATACGCACTTTTGTTGGCAGGGTGATGTCTCTGCTTTTTAGTGTGCTGTCTAAATTTGCCATTGCTTTCCTCCCCAAGAGCAAGCGTCTTTTAATTTCTTGGCTACAGTCCCCATCTGCAGTGATCTTGGAACCCAGGAAAATAAAATTTGTCACTACCTCTATTTCTTCCCCATCTATTTGCCAGGAATTGAGAGGGCCGGATGCCGTGATCTTGGTTTTCTTAATGTTAAGTTTCAACCCAACTTTTGCACTCTCCTTCTTCACCCACAACAAGAGGCTCTTTAGTTCTTCTTCACTTTCTGCCATTAGAGTGGTATCATCTGCATATCTTAGGTTGTTGATATTTCTCCTGGCAATCTTAATTCCAACTTTTGATTCATCTAGCCCTGCCTTTCTCATGATGTGCTCTGCATATAAGTTAAATAGGCAGGGCGACAGTATACAGCCTTGCCGGACTCCTTTCCCAATTTTGAACCAAACAGTGGTTCCATGTCCAGTTCTCACTGTTGCTTCTTGACCCGCATATAGGTTTCTCAAGAGATAAATAAGATGGTCTGGTACTCCCATCTCTTTAAGAACTTGCCACAGTTTGTTGTGATCCACACAATCAAAGGCTTTAGCCTTTGTAGATGTTTTTCTAGAGTTCCCTAGCTTTCTCCATGATCCACCGTATGTTGGCAATTTGATCTCTAGTTCCTTTGCCTCTTCGAAATCCTGCCTGTACATCTGGTAGTTCTCAATCCATATACTGCTGGAGTCTAGTCTGTAGGATTTTAAGCATAACTTTACTAGCATCTGAAATGAGTGCAATGGTGCGATAGTTTGAACATTCTTTGGCACTGCCTTTCTTTGGAATTGGAATATAAATTGATCTTTTCCAATCCTGTGGCCACTGTTGAGTTTTCCAAATTTGCTGGCAAATTGAGTGTAGCACTTTTACTGCATGTCTTTTAAGATTTTGAATAGCTCAGCTGGAATACTGTCACTTCCACTAGCTTTGTTGTTCCTCAGTTTTTCTAAGGCCCACTTCACTTCACATTCTAGGATGTCTGGCTTGAGGTCAGTGACCACCTCATCGTGGTTATCGGGGATGTTACGCTTATTCCTGTATAGTTCTTCTGTGTAATTTTGCCACCTCTTCTTAATCTCTTCTGCCTCTGTTAGGTCCCTGCCATTTTGGTCCTTTATCATGCTCATCTTTGCATGAAACGTTCCCTTCATCTCTCCAATTTTCCTGAAGAGATCTCTAGTCCTCCCTATTCTATTGTTTTCTTCTATTTCTTTGCACTGTTCATTTAAGAAGGCATTCTTATCTCTTATAGCTATTCTCTGGAATTCTGCATTCAATTGGGCGTATCTTTCTTTTTCTCCCTTGCCTTTCACTTTCCTCCTGTCCTCAGCTATTTGCAAAGCTTCCTCAGACAGCCATTTTGCTTTCTTGCATTTCTTTTTCTTTGAGATGGTTTTAGTTGCTACCTCTTGTACAATGTTGCGAACCTCCGTCCAGGCACTCTGTCTATCAGATCTAATTCCTTAAATCTGTCACCTCTACTGTATATTCAACAGGGATATGATTTAATTCATACCTGAGTGGCCTAGTGCTTTTCCCTACTTTCTTCAGTTTAAGCCTAAACTTTGCAACGAGAAGCTCCTGGTCTGAGCCACAGTCAGCTCCTGGTCTTGTTTTTACTGACTGTATAGAGCTTCTCCATCTTTGGCTGCAGAGCACATAGTCAATCTGATTTCTGTGTTGACCGTCTAGTGATGTCCATGTGTGTCCATGTCTCTTGGGTTGTTGGAAAAGAGTATTTGCTATGACCATCGTATTCTCTTGACAAAATTCTATCAGCCTGTGCCCTGCTTCATTTTGTACTCCAAGGCCAAACTTGCCTGTTATTCCAGTTATCTTTTGGCTTCCTACTTTAGCATTCCAATCCCCCATGATGATAAGGACATCATTTTTGGAATTAGTTCTATAAGGTGCTGTAGGGCTTCATAGAACCGGTCAATTTTATCCTCTTCAGTACCGGTGGTTGGGTGATAGATTTGGACTACTGTGATATTGAATGGTTTGCCTTGGATTCAAACTGAGATCATTCTGTCATTTTGGGGATTGTATCCCAGTGTTGCTTTTCTTACTCTTTTCTTGACTATGAAGGCTACTCCATTTCTTCTGAGGGATTCTTGCCCGCAGTAGTATACCTGATGGGAATCTGAATTAAATTCACCCATTCCTGTCCATCTTAGTTCGCTGATACCTAAGATGTCGATGTTCAGTCTTGTCATCTCTTGTTTGACCACGTTCAGCTTGCCTTGATTCATGGATCTTACATTCCAGGTTCCTATGGAGAAAAAAATCTTTACAGTATCGGACTTTCCTTTCACCACCAGACACATCCACAGCTGAGCGTCCTTTCGGCTTTGGCCCAGTTGCTTCATTCTTTCTGGCACTACTAGTACTAGCCCTCTGCTCTTCCCCAGTAGCATATTGGATGCCTTCCGACCTGAGGGGCTCATCTTCCAGCGTCATATCATTTTGCCTTTTGGTATTGTCCATAGGGTTTTCATGGCAAAGATACTGTACTGGTTTGCCATTTCCTTCTCCAGTGGATCACATTTTGTCAGAACTCTCTGCTATGACCTGTCTGTCTTGGGTGGCCCTGCAGGGCATAGCTCATAGCTTCATTGAAGTACACAAGCCCCTTCGCCACAACAATGCAGTATTCCATCAAAGGGACATATACATATATGTTCTGTGTATACATACATATACATATACATATTGTTGTGATTCAGCGTCAGCCTGTGGTTTTGGCAGCTGAGTCGGACAATTCTGAAGAGGAGGAGGAGGAGGGGTTTGGAGAGCCTCTGGTGTCAGAGGAAGGTTCTCATGCAACGCAGAACTCTCAGCCTGGCCCCTCCCGTCTTGTTCCTCCTCACACCCAGCTGTGTGAGCATGAAGGATTGGAAGAAGACGATCCACAGCTGGCTCTGTTCAGGGACGCTAGGAGCAGGAGGCAATCTAGCAGAACTGAGCAGAGGAAAGCAATGAGGCAACTCAGGATTAGGCAATGAGAAGCCACGCCTTGGGACTGCTGTTAAAAGGGGAATGTGTGGGAGGTGCTGGTTGCTGAAGACAACTGTTTGAAGGGCTTCTGTGAGAGTCCTGGTCTGTTATTGTTTAACTCTTGTTTAACCTTTTTGGTTTAAGTCTTGTTTGAACTTTTCGTTTAACTTTTGTAAATAAATTTGGTTGGATTAGTTCCAGCCTGTTGATTATAAAAAGGGGTTGTCCCTGACATTCAAAGAGGGCCGGTCGTAGGCTGGAACAGAACACATATACACACGTACACGTACACGTACATATACATATACATATACATATACACATACATATACATATACATATACACCGGGGGGGGTTTCTCATAGAATGCCCAGAACGGAGTTCTGGCACCTTTTTTGGATGGAACCTTGTAGAGTAAGCAAGGCAGGTTGTATGATGTGTGTGAGTTCCGGCACCTTTTTTGACAAAAAAGCACTGCATATACATATGCCATGGTGGGGCAGTGGTTACAGTACTGCAGGCTAACTCACTGCTCACTCCAGGAGTTCAATCTCCAATGGCTCAAGGTTGACTCAGCCTTCCAAGGTCAGTAAAATGAGGAGACAGATTGTAGGGGGCAATATGTTGACTCTGTAAACCACTTAGAGAGGGCTGAAAAGCACTATGAAGGGGTATATAAGTCTAAGGGGTGTCAAGCTGCCGGCCCGCAGGCTGGACGCATCACAAGGAAACTGCACCCACCCATTGCCGGCAATGGGGAATAAGCTCCGATACGTCGCACGATGTCATGTGACTTTTATCTTGAATCTGTTGTATCTTATGCAGTTGTTATTCTGTTCTCATTGTCAGGGAGAGGGGAGAAATGATGATGTGTTCAATACTTAAAAAGTTTCCCAGTACAGTACTAACATAACATACTTATATAAAGTTAACTTAGTTTATTACACCATTGCCCCAATTTTCTCTGAATAACACACTGAACCAGAAACTGATAACAGTAACCGAGTTCACATAACACACTAAACTTAAATATGATTTGACTAAATTGTGATCCAGTATGTCTTGTGAATAAGGCCTGCCTTTTATGTTTCAGCTGAAAGCCTGAACTTGGGTTAATAAAGTAATAGCTAATAGCTATTTACTGATCTATTATATAATTTATTAGTAATTACTGGGTATCAGTAATAAGTACTGTCTTACTTATCGGTAGGTACAAATTCAGCTATAGGTAGTTTTCCTCTCCAGCAAGCTGGCAGAGAAGCTCTCACTCTCCATACGTAATTATAGCTCTGAGGCAAATCAAACAATACCGGTTCAGTGAGTGATTCTGTAGGTTATGATTCAGCAACAGTTCTAGAAAGAAATGAAGGAAGCATCAGTCAGTTTACCATTGATTGAAAAATGGAAATGTGGCCATCCCATAGATTACTAGTATGTGATTGGATCTTCTGCAGCTTCTTGAAGTTAAAGCTATTTGCTATAATATAGTAGCTTCCTATATGGTGTAGTAGTAGCCTCCTACATTATCTTTCCAAAATCAACATGCTCTCATTTTCCATGCTTGCATACTATCTTTTAAAACCTATTTTAAAAAAATAGTTCAGTTGCTCCATTATTATAATTATTCCTCAGTGTAAGAGCAATGCTATAATAGAAGAAGTCATTCTCTTATATATTTTTGTCATATGTTTCTGTTATTACATGTTTCTCTCTTCTTTTTAAATACAGAACCAGTTGCGGTACTTGATGTATGGAGGAAATTTGGGCCAGTTAATCCCAATAGTACCCAAGAGGTGACTGTCTTAATCAAGGTGATAATAAATATTTAAAAAAAAAAAACAATAGAGATTATCACTTTAGAAAATAATTTAGAACTGAGAAAGGAAATAAAATCCAAATGCCACTGTGAGAGCATTGGTCAAAAAGTCAAGAGGGCAGATGTGACCACACAGTCAACCTCACCCTTTTAAATGTTTGTTGACCGTGCAATGTACATTAAAATGGGGTGAATACTGCTTTATGCGTTACACTTGGCAGCAAACCTGGTCTGTTTACCTCAGTGGTTCCAAAGGATTGTGAGAGAAGGGCCAGATTAATAATCTAAACCATGGGTGTCAAACTGCCAGCCCACGGGCTGGTTGCATCATAGCAAAACCGCGCCCACCCCATTGCCGGCAGTGGCAAAAAAGTTGCAATATGTCATGACATGTCACATGACGTTGCGAGTTTGACACCCCTGATCTAAAATGGCTGTGGGAAGGGGCAATGGGCGAGGCTGTGATTTCTTCTGCTTCTGGGAAAAACAATGGAAAACATATCTGCGCCAATGGGCTAGACGAAGGTATAGCTGGTTTTTCTCCTGGTCCATTACCTGAGAGAAGGGTAGTTGGAAGATGAAGTATGGGGTGGAGTTGGATGTCCAGTATCATATGGGCAGATGTCCATATGATGTCCATATGTCCATAGCAGATGCTGGATGCTAGGCAGAAGTACCATTACATAGGGGGGTGTTTGTCACATCCTATATTGCACTATACATGTGAGAGTGTGGTGATGTAAGCCTTTCACCTGGAGATGGGAGCACATCAGCTGGAGGAACTGGATGTAGTGCTGGAGGACAGGGCAAGAGAAGATATTATATGAGGAAAGTGACAGAGGGTGATACAGCAGAAGACAAGCGTGGGCTGTTCTTAGGGAGAGCACCTACCTATTCTGCATTCTGAAATCTGATTGGATCCAAAGCTGCAGATTTCCCTATCCAGAAATTTTGTCCTCCAGGGTTTTGGAGAAGGAGAAAAGAGGAGGAGGTGTGTCTGTTGTCATCCAGGAATCTTTGCTAGTTTTCAAGGGTGCTGCATTGGATATGGTATACTGTGAGACCTTGTTTATGAAACTGGGCCAGAGGGATCGATTGGGATTGCTACTTCTGTACTTTCTTCTTGTGTAGCAGCTTCCCTGTCTGTGCTTCTCAGCTCTGTGGTCAGGTGGAGTTTCCTAGTCTCATTATTTTGAGAGATTTCAACCTGCTTTCTGTGGGCCCAGAGTCAGAGGCAGCTTGGAAGTTCATGGCAACCATGGACCTGATCCAGATTATTAAGGGCCCTATTCAGAGGTCTATGTCATTAGATCTGGTCTTCATCTGAGAATTGTGGTGTGCTTTGGTGTTGAGGAGTACTGACATCAACCTCTTATGAAGGAGAGATTATGCCCTCTTAGCCATGGCATTCTCTGCAGCTAATGTCCACTGCAGGGAGAAAGGACCAATTCAGGGGTCTGCCCCAGACAATTGATGAAGCCAGTTGGATTTCATAGGGACCTTAGGTTTGTTCCTAAGCTCTGTTGCATGATTATTCCAAAGCCTTAGCTTGCAATGAGCAGGCAACGACAGCCTCAGATCAGATCATTTCTGTTCTTTCTGCATTTGTGGATTCTTGAATTCTTCCAGTTTTCAGAAGGATTCTCTGAGATGAAGCAATGCAAGAGATGCCTGGAGCACCATTGGTGAAGACAAAGAATGAATCTGACAAAGCCTAGCAAAGAACCTTTATTAGGGGTTAGTTAGCACTGAAACAGGAGCTATTATTGTGTGAACAGATAGCTGGCTGGCATCTTCATTTTGAGTAACCAGATCCCTCCTTGGGAAGGAGGGGGCAAAGGGACATCTCCAAAGCCATTGTGAAGACTATTCTGTGCATCTAATGCAGTGGTGGTGAACCTATGGCACGCGTGCCAGAGGTGGCATTCAGAGCCCTCTCTGGGGGCACACGCATCACCGCCAACAGCTTGCGCAGGTCCACTAGGCTGTCACTGCCCAGAGTGGCAGCCCCATCCAGCACAAAGGAGGAAAAGCAGCTGGCTAGCAAGCTCAAGTAGAAGTGGTAGAGCATGCCCACGCCCAGTAATCCAAAGGCCACCCAGGCCCAGCAGAGATGGGGGGAGGCACGCAATCCTAGCTGGGACTGGGGGGCCATGGCACTGATGGGGATCCGGCTTTCCCCACTCGGGGTGGCCTTTGGCTTGCCGGGCGGGGCTGCCGCTCTGGGCAGTGGTGGCGGCCTAATGGACCTGCACAAGCTGCTGGTGGTGGTGGCCCGAGGTGGGGCCAAAGTGCATCAGGTGTGTGAAGTGAACAGGCCCAACCCACCAGAGACCCCCTGGATCTCCCCCAACCCTGCCCGGCCCCCACAGGCATCCCCCCATGAGCAACATTGAGGTGGCCATGCCCACCCCAGCCACACCCTGTCTGCTGTGACCACAGCCACGCCCACCACAGCCACGCCCACCCAGTGGGCCACACACACACACACCATGGGCACCACAGTGCTGATGCAGCCCTGGCACTTTGCGATAAATAAGTGGGTTTTGGGTTGAGGTTTGGGCACGGTCTCTAAAAGGTTCACCATCACTTATCTAATGGATAAAGTCTCCCAGATTTGGTTGGACGTGGACTTTGATTGGGAGGGTTCTGTGAAATAGAGGAATATAAATATAAATGTATAGAAATAAAATATGGTGCACGGTCTTGCTTGGTTATCTGGGGAGAGTTCCAAACTGTTGGTTCTGAGGACGTGGACCTAGGATGTGGCCACCTGTGTTTTAGATCCATGTCCCTCCTTAGGGGTAAAGGCCCCCCCTGGTAACGGTGAGGTTGGATACGGTGAAGGCTTTTTTGTAAAAGGAAAAGTTTCCACCTTCTTTGAAACAGGTGAACTATCCATCTTAAGTTTTTTTTCCCCTCTTGATTTTGAGAACATTTTCAAACATTTGAAAATAAAATAAAAAAATCCTATTAAAATGCTGCTTGTGGGGTACAGATTGAAGATGTGAAATGGCAGACAGAAAAATACTTAAATGGCTCCCTACATTCCCCCCCCCCACTTCTGATTAATTCTCCATGACTCCCTTCAAAGGCTACTGTTACCTGGATGGCATTTCAGGTGTAATTGGGCCCTCCTGAGAAGCTGTTGGTTCAATCACTTTTTCCTTTGGATTTCACATTTCTGCAACTGTTTAAACATATGTACAAATAATAAAAGATTAGGTTTTTTTGCTGTTCTCTAAAGGCAATTCTACATTTCTCTAGCCACTGTCTCCAAAGGAAAGCAGAGGAAAAATTCTGAATTATAGAATATTTTATGAAAAACAAGGAGAGAATGTGGAGTTATGTAAAACAACAGAAATACATTGCAAAGTGATGGTGCCCCCAGCAGTGACCATTATTTATGTGACAGCACACAATTCCAAAGGAAGTTCCAAACCTGCAAATATTATAGTGAAACAACCACCTCACAATTATCAAGGTAAGATGTCACCGAGCAGGCAAACTTTTCAGAAATTGGTGCTACATTACATTAGGTTAGATAATAAGCCACCCAGAGTCCTCTGGACTGGGTGGCCATAATAAATTAAAAAATAAACAACAAACAAATAAAATGGAATGGAATTAAATATCCTACTGGGGACTCCCTAACATTACTTCCACACTTATTTGTGTCACTATTGTAATATATTACTATCTAAAATATTGGAGACAAAATTTCCATTGCTAAGCAAGGCAGTTGTTAAATGAATTGCACACAATTTTACAATCATTTTTTGCCACAGTTGTTAAACAGATCGCGGCAGTTAAGCGAATCATGTGATCATTAAGCAAATCAGATTTTCCCTCGGTTGACTTTGCTGATTGGGAAGGTCACAAACGGTGACCACATGACCCCAGGACACTGCAACTGTCATAAATTCAAACCTGTTGCCAAGTGACCACATTCTGATCACATGACCATGGGAGTGGCGGGACGATCATACGTGCAAGTCCCTTTTTTTCAGTGCCCTTGTAACTGAAAATGGTCGCTAAATGAATAGTTGTAAATCAAGGAGTACCTGTAAAAATAATTATACTTTTTGAATTCTGCCATTTGCAGACTGAAGCTATTAACAAACTAATTGAGCCAGATTACTTCCTTCCACTATGACTATATCTGCAGTGTACAGGTATAAATATGCAATTCTAAATTTCAGAGTTGAAAAACATGCCATTCCAATGCAGGCATAAATACTATATAGCAAGAACTTGGGATCTAAAAATATCTTTTAAAGATTAACTTCCCGTCATTTCAATTATTAAAACATTATATATAAAAGTGTGCCTGCTAAATCTCAGGTCACAAATGTGTTACTAATCATGATACTGCCTTAGAAATACGCTTTTACAGTGCAGCCTATAGTGCTTAGAATAAGACTAATATTTTTATCACTTCCGCACTCTTTAGAATTACATTAGCACAGCACAGGTCTGTCTTGTTTATTGACTAGTTTTCCTATAGTGCCCTCTACAGGCTCAATCTAAGTATTTTATTCTAAGTATTTAGAAACATTTCAAAGAACAATTCTTTGTTAAAGAGTACCCCAACAGAAACTTTTTTTAAGTTCACCTCTTTATACTGTACACAGTTCTGTCTGTTTGCCTCATTAATTTAGTTTATAGACATTGGGGACCTAAATCTTTCTACAAAAATGTGCTCTTTCAAACTAATTATTCAGCTCCCGCAGCTTCTTAAAATACAGGAAAGTCATAAAATCCCACCCCAATGGATGATTTGCATTGGAATGCATGAAGCCCTACTGTTTTAGGAAGAATGTGTACTGAAGTGTTGACACAGAAGATAACACCATGGGAAAGAGTTTCACCAGAGCCAGGGGTAGGCAACCTTGGCTCTTTTATGACTCGTGGACTTCAACTCCCAGAAATTCTGGGAGTTGAAGTCCACGAGTCATAAAAGAGCCAAGGTTGCCTACCCCTACCTACTTCACCTTCTGCATTACAACAGAGAAGGAGCAGGCCATCAAGCTGAGCCCTAATTTCTTGGAGCCACAGCTGGTTGAATATTGTCTTGCGCATTATACACATTTATCTATGTCAAATTCTCTTTCAGAAAATGCTATCGAATGCAGGGTTTTAATTTTTGGCTTAAAGCATTGTGTGTCAGTGTGTTATCTGGCCCTTTGCCTTGGCATTGTGTGATGGGATGCGTCGATGAAGGCAGAAGTGTTGCAATGGACTACAGTAATGCAGCAAATTCCCAGAAAGGAAGGAGCAGATTCCAAAGAGTGGGGCAAGATAAAGAGATGGCAAAGCTCACAACTGCTTCATGGGAAGAGGAAGAATTTGAGGATAGCCACTCCCTACAATTTCCCAGGGTACATCCATTAGGTTAGGGTAGTAAAGATTTAGTCTGGCAAAATTATGTCTGTATGGTATATGCAAATAAAGATCTGAACTTTGATTGAAGGATGTTACATCATTTTGGGGATAGGCCTGATGCACACTTTTCATTTATCTTGGGTCACAACTGATATCTCAGCATGTACAAAGAAATATCATAGTAGCTACTAAAATGGGAAAATTCTCCAGTCTTCCATAATGCCTGAGATGGAGATGGAAATCAATATATATGGAGGTCACCACATTACAGAGGCTAATCTATACATTGTTCACTTATTTCAAGAGCATTTTTAGCTATATCAATGCAATCCTTTTGAATGATGTTATTATATAGTTATGGAAATATGCAGTAACAAAAATGATACATTGACATATGACCCCATCTGTTTTTCCCCATAGCTTTCCCACCGCCGACTAATATCGAAATATTCACTGATAAACAGAAAGGAATTTCTGTTAAATGGGAACCCCCTGAATCTATTGGAAAAACACTTTTATGGTACATAGTGGAATGGATTCCTGCAGATTTCAGCCATTTTCAGCATAGCATTGCATGGAAGAAAGTCCCTTTCCAAAATACATCAACTTCTATTGAAGGTAAGTTACAAGTCAATACTTTTGGTGGATGGATGGATACGTATATTAGTAAGTACAGGTAGTCCTCAACTTACAACATTTTATTTAGTGACCGTTCAAAGTTACGATGGCACTGAAAAAAGTGACATGACCATTTTTCACACTTACAATCAGGGTCATGTGATCAAAATTCAGAAGCTTGGCAATTGACTCATATTTATGATGAGCACAGTGTCCAAAGGTAACGTGAACTCCTTTTGCGACCTTCTGACAAACAAAGACAATGGGGAAGCCAGATTCACTTAACAACCATGTTACTAACTTAACAACTGCAGTGATTCACTTAGCAACTGTGCCAAGAAAGGTCATAAAATGCGGCAAAACTCACTTAACAAATGTCTGTTCCTTTAGCAACCAAACGTTTGAGCTCAACTGTGGTTGTAAGTTGAAGACTGCCTGTATACTACCTGGTAACACAAGATTACTTCTAATAAAATATATTTTAAAATCTTTTCAAAGGCATGATCTGCTTTAAATTCAAGCAAGCCCTGATATATAAATGATTGATTAAAATAAATGCTACTAAAATCGTAAGAACATCACAGGAATTATGCTGGGTGAGATCGAAAGTCGTCATTTGTTTCTCACAGCAAGTAATCAAATGGAGGACATGTACAATTGGGTCTTTCCATTCAAGACTCTCTGCAACTGGTATTCATAGACATCTGGAGTTAACAGATGGCTGTCATAACTATTATCATCAATTGTCTTATCGTCCATGAATTTGTCTCCTTGTCTTTTATAGCTACCCAAGTAGTTCACATGGATGAATACAACTATTATGAGAACATAGTGAAAGAGACACATTTACATCGCTCTTGGATAGGATGTAAATGTGATAAAAGCATTTCCAGAGTGGATGTTCCTGTTGTTATGCTTGTTGCTATTATTGCTCATGTAAAACAGTTAAACCCCAATTTCCTTCCTAGAAAAGGGTTTTCTTGATGATAATGATTCCTTTTAAGAGTATGCATTAAAACTGAAATTCCATAAAAATTATCTGCTGTTTCAAACGTCACCTTTACAGAAAGCATCAGAATGGGAAAGAGCTCCGCCATTTCAGTATATGCTGTGTATCAGAATGGCATCAGCCGATCCAGCTCTATCCAGGGTAAGTAGAACTCAAGCAGACAGATTGTAAAAGATGAATGATAGTTACTGATATAGAAACTTTCCAGAGTACGTGTCCTCCAATGCAAACCATAGGTTTCTTTCATCTGGATGTGTACTCTACAGATTGTATATGTATATGAGTTCCTTTTGAGTCAATCTTATTTCCAGATGATTGCCTAGACAAGTCCCTGCAGTTTTCTTAGCAAAATATTTGGAAGTGGCTTTACATTGACTCCCTCCTAAGGATAAGACTGAGTTACTATCCCAAAGTCACCCACTGGGCTTGGTACCTAAGGGAGCACTAGAACTCACAGTCACCCAGTTTCTAGTCTCCCATAAATAGCAATGCTCATCCAAAATAGTATTTTATTTCTAAGAATTGTTCTAGAACGGTGGCTTACCCCCAAAAGTATTTTTCATTCAAAACCTTAATGTTCCACTATTCCCAAGCAACAATCATGAAAGCATGTGAAACTAAATTCAGATCAAGGGTTTTTTTTTAATGCCATCCAGAAAGCAGGGGGGGGCGGGTTGTGTGTGAAACATGTGTTTTCAACTTCTCAATATTCTATGTTGGATTCATGACATAAAGGGATATATAGATATTGTCAAGAAAGGCTAAACAGGTAAAAAAAATCCCTGCACACCGCTGAACATATCATCCAATCATGCAACCTAATGAAATACAAATTAATGGACCCAGACCTAATCTTTCAGTTTCTTGCCCTTTGCTGAGAAGGTGGCAAGTAGGCAGCCTGTTTCCAGACAATGAAATAGAAAAGAAGAAAAAAGAATGAAATAGAAATAAAGAAGAAGAAAAAATATATAAGAATGTGCAAAAAAAATTAAAACAGTCATTCAGAAGCCATTCATATCACAGCTCCGGTCATGAAAAGAAACTGATTCTTATAAATAAAGTTGGCAGTTCTGATGAAATCATACATTTACAGTATTTTGGCACTTGCCATTTGAAGATTCTGAAGATTGAGTGAAGATTCATTCTCTACTCTGCCCACAGAAAAATCATACTGATACTGAAAACTTTGTAAAAAAAAAACTGAAAAAGGGTTATGATTCAGAAATCAAATCTAGGGCCTTTTGTTTGCAATATCTCTGTATTGGTTGACAATAGAATTCTTTTTTTAATAATTTTTTTATCTTATTTCCAAAGTTAAAATACAAACTCCCCAAAATAAAAAAATAAAATAAAAAACAAAACAGTACAAAACCAAAAAAAATGTGAATAAAGACAAAGTAACAAAGATATACATAGATTGCCCCTCCCAGTTGAATACTAATAAATTATATTTCAACAATAATAGTTTTCCCTCCCTGCAAAACAGGTCCACAACTTATAAACTTCTACATCTTTATTTGCTAAATTACTATATGGCATGAAAAATATTACAAATATGAAAATCTATTACCAATCAACCAAATTGCCCTAGCATCTATCTACTGTAAAAGAAAGCAGTCAACAGGTAATCCCAACAACAAGCTAAATTTCAAAGCCCTCTGTTAAGAATCTATTCATGTATTTAACTTGCAGAAAGTCCACAAATAGCTCTTAGACTACCGTAAACACACTGCAATCATTATCTCTGATCCATCCAGGATCAAATATTCTCAATTGTTTCTAGATAATAAACTTTTCCTTGAAATAATAACTGGGATCTTCCAGATAGTTACATTTCACTCTCCAAAGTCATAAGTCTCCATTGAGAGTATCTCTGCAGCCCTTGTTGTTCAGTAGGTTTTCCCACAAACCGAATCACAGCATCCGCCAAGAGTTGTCTTCTAGCTATATATAATAAGTCTATTCTCTAAGCTCCTTCAGCTTTCCTAAGAAGATCCAATCCATCACCCATTCACTGTGTCATCTCCACTATGATTAAATCTTTTAAACTGATGCCCCATTTAGCCTCCTCTAAGAAGTTACCAAAAGGGACGCGGTGGCTCAGTGGGTTAGGACGCTGAGCTTGTCGATTAGAAGATCGGCAGTTTGGCGGGTCAAATCCCGAGTGCCGCGTAGCAGAGTGAGCACCTGTTACTCGTCCCAGCTTCTGCCAACCTAGTAGTTCGAAAGCACATAAAAATGCAAGTAGAAAAATAGGGACCACTACAGTGGGAAGGTAACAGCGTTCTGTGCGCCTTTGGTGTCTAGTCATGCTGGCCACATGACCACGGAGACGTCTTCAGACAAACGCTGGCTCTTCGGCTTTGAAACAGAGATGAGCACTGGCCCCTAGAGTCGGAAACGACTAGCACGCATGTGCAGGGGAACCTTTACCTTTACCTTAAGAAGTTACCAATCTCAAATAAAACTCCTTCTTTTTCATACCTGTTAATAACAAATTAAATTCCAATCCATCCAATTGCAGTCTAATTTAACTGTTGTCACCTGTATCTGGGTGTCATCTTTAGGATGATTTAGAACTGTTGCTAATCCATCAAAACTTTTGTCTAGATTTTTATCTAGAGCAGACATGTCAAACTCGCGGCGTCGCGTGACATCGCGCGACGTATTAGAACATTTTCCCCATTGCCGGCAATGGGGTGGGCGCGGTTTCTTTGTGACGCGTCCGGCCCGTGGGCCGGCAGTTTGACACCCCTGATCTAGAGTTTGAAAATATTGTGTGTGTTTTTTTCCAAAAAAGGCTTTAACATTAAAGTTATCCAGCTTCTGCCTCTCTTTTATGTCTCTTTTTGGCACACATTGTAAAGGGTGTATAATATATAACGTTCAGGGTCTTTAGTTTTGTTATTGCTTTAATTTTAATATGATCCCAGCCCCTCTTATAGCTGAACTTCCACAGCAAAATGTAAGCAATTTCTTCTCAAGGACAAGAGTGAAATATCCCATAACAAAGTAAGTAGAGAAGAAACCGAGATTCCCACAGTGGAGGGTAAATAAAGGGGAAAATTCCTATCTCTTTAAAAAGGAAAAAAAAAGACGAGAGACACAGTACCTACAAAAATAGTGTAAAACAACAAAGTTTCTTTTAAGAACAAGTGAGATACCAAATCCTTGCAATAGAAAAAGGATGTAAGAACGATCTCACCGTTCAATTCAGAAACAGAGCTGGTTAAGGATTGCATGATAAAATGGGCCCAAAACATTCAGGAAGTTATTACAATGGATATGTGGGAAAAGATTTGGGTGAGGAATGTAAAATTTACTCAAGCTCAAAATTTAAGAGAGAACTTTTATAAAATGTTTTATAGATGGCATTTAGATCCTAAAAAGTTTGCAAGTATGTATCCGAATTACCAGCCTAAATGTTGGAGGTGCGGTGATGAAGATGCAACATATTTTCACATATGGTGGACATGTAAAAAGGTTAAGGCTTTTTGGATAAAAGTCTGTTGGAATATGCAGAAGGTTTTTAAACGGAGGATAAAATTTTGCCCACAATTTTTTTTGTTGGGAATAATGGTTGACGCTACAGTTGTGGACTCCAAGTTGATGTTGAACTTAGTTACGGCAGCAAGGCTTTTGATAGGTCAATATTGGAAGAAAGAGGAACTGCCGACTATACAAGAGTGGATTTTAAAGGTTTCCGACCTGGCAGAGATGGCGAAGATCTCGGCCTATTTGAAAGATCATTCGCAAGAACATTATATTATGGAGTGGAGAAAATGGATTGAGTTTATCCAGAACAAGTATAGGGTTAAGAAGTTTTACGTAGCATTCGAATAAGTCTTCCTTCGCTTTGTTTTTTCTTTTTTTTATTTTAGTTTTTTATATATATTTTATATTGCTAAGGATTGTTTTATCCTATATAAGCTAGAGAGTAATGGATTTTAGAACTTGTAATTGTTAGTATATGGTTGTTTATGATTGCTTTTTTATATATATATACCTTGTATTTAGCTCTGGGAAGTCGGGGGGGGAGGGGGGAGGGGGGGAGGTAGGGGGGTGAGGAGGGAGGGGGGGGAGGTAGGGGGGAGGTAGGGGGGGGAGGAGGGTGGGGGAAGGGGGGGTTCTTTAAAGGAAAACTGTATTGTAAAACTTTTCAA
Organism: Vipera berus; assembly: GCF_964194415.1. Taxonomy (NCBI): domain Eukaryota; kingdom Metazoa; phylum Chordata; class Lepidosauria; order Squamata; family Viperidae; genus Vipera; species Vipera berus. Next base: position 71,125,456 of record NC_138204.1, read on the forward strand.
TAAAAAAAAAAAAAAAAAAAGAACGATCTCACCGGCGTGCTGGAAATGCAGAAGGCTTCCAGGGACTTACTATCACATGTAGTGGGAATGTTCAAAAGCGCAAAATTTTTGGCATCGGATAAAAAATTGGTTGGAAGAAATATTATTAGAAAAAAATGAATTAAAACCAGAAACCTTCTTATTAGGGATTATTAATGATAAACTCAGCAAAGCATCTTTCTACTTACTATTGCATATTTTAACCACAGCAAGATTGGCATATGCCCAAAAATGGAAAAGAAAGGAAAGCCCCAGTGAAGAAGAAATAATAGATAAATTTTTATCCTCCACCGAAATGGACAGGTTAACTCTAGAGATTAAAAATAAAACTGAAACAGAGTATTATGAAATTTGGAAAAATTTGTACGATTGGTTAGAGATAAGGAGGATCGCTGAGATGACTATCGTTTGATTAGTTGATAAGGTAAGGACTTCTTATTAGCACCTATATCAGGACACAACTGAAAGATATGTAAATAAAAACGTTGACGACTGAAAGATGGTTTACCAAAAAATTTACAGATGTTATATGTACAGTTTGTTATACCCTGTCCTGTCATAGAATGTATTTTAAGTTTCTGTTTTTCTTTCTGTAACATAAGGTAATACTAATAACAGTGTTGTAGCCAGGGAAGTTGAATCATGTCCACTTTGGTTTTTAAATGTACATTTAATAAAAAATTCTCAAAAAAAGATTACTCTTGTGTATTTTGAATACCTTAAATATAAGTTGCTATTCGTTGGGGGAAAAAAAGAAAAACAATGTGTTTCAAATCCAATCACTTTCACTACAGAAGAGAAAGTTCTCATGCCGTCTACTTCCATGTGGCAAAGGAGAAAATGTTTTTTAATTCCAAAATGAAACAACGAAAAATTCACTTTTGCAATCCGACAAGGGGCTGTAAGATAAATCAGCATTCAGCCAGATGTCTAACAGTTAAAAATGTAGGCCAAAACAGAAGAAAACCTCAAAACGTAATGTTTAAAGTAGAGGTGCGCCTAAAAAAAGAAACAATGACTGGAAAATCTGGAAACCAGACCCTCTAGCTGTGCTTACTGAGAATCATGATCCACTGAATTCTTTTTCCAGGCAAGTATACACAGTCATCCATGGATTGTATCAAGTCACTCTCATTCAAAACCCAGGGATTATGCTGCCGAAGAGCCAGCTTTGGCAGTAAAGTCAGCGGTTTGTCAGTAGGGGGGAAAAAAATCACCTCACTGCTCAGCATGCCATTTTCTGGAGACTTCTGATTGACCATAGAGATCTGAGGGTTCAAAGGAAAAAAAGAAACATTGGGAAAAATGACAGAGAAGTTGTGTATTCATTTAACGCAACTAGCAGCAAGATATGAAGCAAAGACTTTTGCCTTGAGCCACCCATGTTTTTCTGATGGGATTTCATTACTATTACTGGAGAAAAAGGACCCAAGAAAAGGACTTTTTTCAAGGAAGAGACACTTCATGTTATAATGAAAGAATGAAAAAGATCTTCAAATATCCTCAATAATCACATGTATCGTATACAGGAGATCCTCACTTAGCAACTACAGTTGAGCCCAGAATTTTCATTGTAAGTTATTGCGGTTTTATGTGTGTTACTCGAAGATAAGTGCTAGATACTTCTTTAGTGAAGGCTGAAATTTCATTGTACAAGAGCAATTGATGTGCCCTTAAATTCTCCTTTCCAATAGGTTTCACTGATGAATGAAGAAATTCTTCTGTCCTCTATCACATAGGTCCCCAACCTTTTGGGCACTAGGGACCGGTTCCGTGGAGAAAGGTTTTTCCACAGACCAGAGGTGCATGGTTTTGTGTGCTGCCTGCATCTTGTGGATTGGGCTTTGCTTGTTTGTGCGGCACGGTTGCTGGCATGCCGCGGCCCAGTACTGATCCACAGACCGGGGGTTGGGGAACCCTGCTCTATCATGCTGGATTCTTACACTAAGATCTTATACTTGGACTTCTTAAATTAAGCTCTTGTAGCAAGCTGAAAACTAATATTGTAGCAGACATTTTTCCCAAAGTGAAAATATGGTGTATCCATAGGTGCTTTTAAGACCAATCAAGGATGGTGAATATTTTACAGAGATAAAATCTTGCAAGACATGCTTGTTGATATTGTTTGTTTGTTCTTGTTAAGCTTTTCTGTGATGGTGGCAGGTTTCACTTTTAAAAATCTGGCAATTTTATTTTCATCCCAGCACAGCTCTGGACAAAATTGTATTTCAAATTTGGGATGACATTTTAGTCCATTCGTGTGAAAATGGAGAGAATTGATTATATTCTTTATAAGGAGTATTTAGAACGTCTTTTTGCTGCTTGTTTGAAGAAATGAAAAAAGTCAAAAGGATGGTCTCCTTTCTGGATAGGATAATGCTTATTGTTGTTGTTGTATACAGGTAGGCCTCACAACTAGTTGTTTAGTTACAACAGAGCTTGAAAATGGAACTTACAACCTGGATTTGAAGTTGTGACATCTGCCCCCCCCCACTGGTCATGTGATTGCATTTTGGACAGTTGGCAACCAGCCTGCATTTATGGCTATTTGCAACCTGCTGCAGTCACATGATTGCAATTTTAATGTTTTTTTTTGCCAGAAACTGGCATTTGTGTGTCACTACCTATGATCAAAATTGTGTGTTGAATTACAGTTGTAAATCAAGAACTAGCTCTTTGCATACTACGAAAATTATTGAGCTGCACCATGACAAAGTTTGTGGAATAACCCAACATCAGTGCTACCTCTAAAGTTCTCCAGCTTTTCTCCAGAAACACATGATCACTAGAGAGTGTGACTGATCATCCTTACAGTTGATGAGTTTACAGTTTGGGCTGTATGTCTCACAAGGGAGAGATTACAGGTACTCCTCGATTTATGGCTACAATTAGGTCATGCTGTAATGGCTGGCTGCTTAATTGCCAATGCCACATGGCCAGTCTTTAATGTCACACTAGAGCAGAATTATGTCAGATTAATGGGGCAGAAATCAAAGAAAAAGGCACAGTATGAACAACTTTCTCAGGCATAGCCAGATGTAGATGTCATTTAATTATATTCCGTTTTGTGTGTAAATGTGTGTGTGTGTGCAGGTGTGTGTGCCTATGAATCAGTTTTTGAGCCCTGGAGATCGCCTGGATTAGTCCTCTCAGTTTTCCTGATAAGGTTTTTCAAAAGTGGTTTGCCATTACCTCCTTCCTAGGGCTGAGAAAAAGTGACTGGCTAAGATGAAACTAGAACTCATCACCTTCTGGTTTGTCGCCTGATACTTTAACCTTTGCACCAAACTGGCTCCCGTATACTACATTACTACAGGCAGTCCTGAACTTATGGCCACAATGGTGCCCAACATTTTTGTTGCTGAGTGAGACGAGTAAATTTTGCCCCATTTTTGCAACCTTTCTTGCCAAACGTAAGTGAATCACTGCAGTTGTTAATTTAGTTACACAGTTGTTAAGTGAATCTGGCTTCCCCATTGACTTTGTTTCTCAGAAGGTCACAAAAGGGGATCACATGAACCACACACCCCCCGGGACACTGCAACCATCATAAACGTGAGTCAGTTGCCCAAACATCTGAATTTTGATTACATGACCTTGGGGAGGCTGTAATGGTCAGGGTGAAAAAGTATCATATGTCACTTTGAACGGTCACTAAACAAACTGTTATAAGTTGAGGGCTACCTGCATAACGTAGTGATGGAGTAGATAATTCGCCAGCAGTCAATATAATATTTACAAGGCACTTTAAAAGAATCCTACTTGTTCTCACATTACACTGGAATTCATTCATTCTCACTTTCTTATTTTTCTCTCTTGCATTTTCTGGGTAGCACCGATGAAAGAAAAGAAAGAACAACTTAACATTTCCCAAGTAAGGAGCCTTGCAGTCACCACAGGTAGGGAAAAAACTCTAAAAATGGGTGGTTGGGGGGAGGGAGAGGTTTTCTGTCTGGCCGGAAATCAAGATCATGTGAAATGTTAGTACCACTTTATGCTTTGGTAAGGCCACACTTGGAATACTGCATCCAGTTTTGGTCACCCCAATGTAAAAAAAGATGTTGAGACTCTAGAAAGAGTGCAGTGAAGAGCAACGAAGATGATTAGGGGACCGGAGGCTTAAATATATAAAGAAGAGCTTGAAGCCCTTTCAGAACGTTATTAGCTTGCATGTCTGGAATTCAAAGAGAGCCTCTTCAGCCAATCATTCCTTATGTTTAGCCTTTTTGATTTAGCCATTCACTGAGCCAAACAGTTCTGACTCTGCTTCAGGCTGGCCAATCATGACACGCGCACCACCTCCATCTCCCGCCCAAGCTTTGGGTGCTCCGTGAATTGGCAAGGGCCCCTTCACAAAGTAAAGGGAATCAAGATTCCCCCTGCCCACCCAGGTCTTCCACATAAACACCCACTCTATCTACATTTTCCTGGCAATTTGCAAACTAGCCTTCCCCATAACCTTCCATATGAATAGTTGTGGGATAAAAACCTTGAGGGATAAAAACTAGACATGAGATGGTCAGCATAAGTAAGGGCTATGAAGCATTTTTCAAGACTAGGAAAACCCAGACCGTTTTTTTACCCTAATGTTCCATGTACAGATACTCCTCAAATTACAGCCATTTGTTTAATGAACGTTCGAAGTTACAACAGCACTTAAAAAAATGACTTATGACCGTTTTTCACACGTATGGCCATTGCAGCATCCCCATGGTCACGTGATCAAAATTCAGAGGCTTGGCAACTGGCATGTATTTATGACGGCTGCAATGTTCCAGGGTCATTGGATCACCTTTTCCGTGTTCAAATCCTTAGATAGAGGAAATCATAAAAAGCATGAACTTCTACCACTGAATGTAATTTAATAAATAACTACTATAGTACAGTATAACTACCCTTGGAAATCAATTATTGAACAAAGACAAGAAACTCATGAAAGAGAACAAGACAACTTAGTTTATTAAAACATTTCACTTGCTTTGTTCCAAGTGACTGTCTCTAGATTCCCTCTTTGCAGAGATCACATTCATAATGGTGCTCTCTATCATAAAATATTACTGCAAAATTTCAAAAAAGACAATCAAAACCATCAAGGAAAGTAAGCATCTTTTATTTTTAATAAGTTCTAATAACTACAATAAGTACACATAACTGCTTGGGAGTTAAGTCCACTGATATCCGTAATGTGTAGTTTGACTAATATTGTTTCAACTTACATAGAACCGTAGAAATAAATGGGATGTAACAATTTGAATGAATCTATCCTCTTAAGGCATTGCCAGAAATGACAAATCCAATATAAGAAACAGTTTAAACCGCCTCCTGATCATTTGATAGCACTGCTGAGCTCTTCACCAAAAAACATAACTATTACAGCAAAAGGAAGCCAGAAGCTGGCATGGTAGAAAAAAATCCACTAACTTTATCTACTGATCTACAGTGGGCTGTAGATTGTCCAAGCAGATTTGAAGCCACATCTCATTGTGCTTTCTGTTCAGTGTATAAATCTGAATACAACTTACTGAGTTTTATTCTCTGTTCAACTGAAAAATTGTTCAGCTGAAAACCTCGTCCTTTAATTAGAAATGCAAGCTGTGTGGCGTTGAATGGTTTACTGTTTAAAAAGTGAACTCTGTCAAAGAAAATAAAACATGTATCCAGCTGCTCTTTACTTCCAGCATTTTCCCTACCCTCCTGTTTCTTAGCTGCCAGAAACAGTAGTAAAACTGCTGTAAAGCAAAAGGCCTTGCTAGGGTCTTGTTTATCAGAGCAAGGAGAATGTGGCAGTTATCCTGTTCTCCAGCAAACGATATCACTTATCCAGTTGCTTAAAAAAAATAAAATCCAAGGGTTTCACTTTCCTGCCTGTGTTATTCTGAATTTATTAAGAATGCATGAATGTGGTGAAAAACCAGCATGTTCATCCTTCCCTTCCCCCCCCCTCCCTATTTCTCTCTCTCAGGCAATGATGATTACGATACTGGGATTCTGTTGGGAACTGGTGTCGGAGTGGCTTTCTTTTCAATCTCTGTTTTCACTTTGATTGCAATTAAATCCTGCAGGAAAAGGTACCAGCTGCTATTTTTCCTAGGCTTTGGTTAATGAATGTTTAGGTTTTATTTATTAATCATATTTATGAAACCACCCATTCCTTGAGAGCATAATTTGGGAATGCACAGGCCCAGTACAGGTAGTTCTCAAGTTATGGCCATAACAGAGTCTGCCCATTAGAGCCTTGGTGGAGCAGTGGGCTAATGCCTTCTTAAGTAACACCAGCTGCCTGCAATTAGTGCAGGTTCGCATCCCACCAGGCTCAACGTTGACTCAGCCTTCCATCCTTCTGAGGTAGGTAAAATAAGGACCCAGACTGTTGGGGGCAATTAAGCTGACTTTGTAATAATGCCGCTTGGGGTGTGTGTGAAAGCCCTAATAAGCAGGCATATACATAGAATGAAGGCTACTGCTAAAGCTTGTAAGCCGCCCTGAGTCTTCGGAGAAGGGCGGGATATAAATGGAATTAAAATAAAAATAAATAAATAAATTACAGTTACAAATCATGACAATCATTAAGGGAGGCACTCACATGATCAACTCAACAATTCCTACCTGCTCTCCCTGATACAGATGTTAAGCAGAGCATAGGGTACCTCGGGAGTGGGAGAAGTCCCGGGAGGTCTAGCACAGGGGTCAGAGAGAGCAGGAGGCCTTGGGAGGCACCTCATCCTTTGCTTTCCATTCCTCAGGCATTGGGCCTACTTCTCTCTCCACCACAGCTGTAGCTTCAAAAAACTGGTCATAAGTAGCTTTGGCAGAGTCCATGATCATTTCAGTCGGTTGCTAAGTGACCAGTCTAAAGTCGAGGACTACTCGTATCAGTCTTGATTTCATTTATTTTTTTAAAGAAAAGATTTTATTGAATGTTATAGAAATAAAACAGGATCGGGTTAGGGATTAAGGTTTAGGGTGGGGTAGGCTCAGGATTGGAATTAGGACAGGTTTGGGTTGATTTCATTTATTAAAGCAGGACAAGGATTATTTTTATACAGGTAATCCTCGGGTTTCAGTTGTAATGGAGCCTGCCAGTTACCTTCCTAACCCGAGGATTCATAGGAGTGAGTCACGTAACTTGAACATGATCACTCCATGCTTTCACCCACGCATTTGCTAATCACATATCAAATGTGCGGGTCGTTAAGTCCACGAGGTATCTCAGAGTGGGGAAGGCCATGGGGAGGCCTAGTGCTTCCACCTACCTAAGGCCTCCCTCGATCCACTGAGATATTGCATTTATTTATTTTATTTTAATTCCATTTATATCCCGCCCTTCTCCGAAGACTCAGGGCGGCTTACAAACTTAGCAGTGCATGCTTCCCCCTCCCCCGCATCCTGCCTGACTGGGTCACTTACCCTATGTAGATCTCAATGATCAAGGAGATGTCTCCTCTCCAGCCTCTCTGCCCCAGTTTCACCTTGAGCAAAGGCTTGCCGAGGCCTACAAAAGATTGTGACCCTATAGGCTCCGATCATCTTTGCAAAAAGCCTTTGCTGCCGAGAACAGAGGCTGGCAGGGGGTGCTTCACACCTTCCCTCTGTTTGCAAAGCCTTTTGCCACAAATCTCTCATCTGGGCCTCGCTTTGCAGAGAATAGATCTCCGTTTGAGATCACGCAAGATCAGTAGCATGAGATCCAGCACTACTGATCTCATGTGATCTTGTGGTACCTTAGGCCTCCATTCTCTATGAACGCACCAAAGGCCAAGAAACAAAACGCTTGCTAGATCTTCGCAAGGTGAGTATCCACAGGCCCTATGCCTGTGGAAACCTGGCACAGGGGGGTGAATAGGCAGAGCAAATGTTACAGTGCCTCTGTGGTCATCCATAAGGGTTAACGACTGCTGTGGTGCTGCAACATTCGTAACTTTGGGACTGTGTCGCAAGTACTTGGGGGAGGGATTATGTTGTAACTTCAAAAGGTCGCTAAGTGAACGGCCATAACTGAAGGATTATTGGCTAATAGATTTTGGCACTTGATTTTAATGGGACCGCCTTCATCTGTAAACTGTTGATGAAAGGGTTAGCACCTGAGTGCTGTTAAGTTGAACTTATAGTAATTACAGATCTTTGTCTGCACTTGTGAGTGACCACTCAATGTCTTGAAAGCAGCTTGCAAAACAAGTTGATGTAGAAAAGCAACTGAGCTGAAGAATGCTACTTCAAAAAGAAAACTTTTGCCTCCTAGCACTTCCTCTCATTCCCTTCATATTCTTCCCATCATCTTTGAAGACAAAAAAACATGGTGAATGGAGAGAAAGGCATGAAAAGAAGATATTCTAGAACAGAGGTCTTGAAACTTGGCCCTTTTATGACTTGTGGACTTCAACTCCCAGAATTCCTCAGCCAGGCACGCAAGTCCACAAGTCATAAAAAGGCCACGCTTGAAGACTCCTGTTCTAGGATAAAAGTTAGTACCAGAAGAAGCATTCATTTAATAGCTACTCAGCAGCTCTTTCCTGCTAATTTTCCCAATTCCAGTTTAGATCTGTGGGATGATGATCCATATTTGAAGACAAAGCGTCTGCAGCCAAAATAAGTGTTGAAAATTACTTTGATATTTCTCTCAGTTAAGAATGTGAATTCTAAACTATCATTTAAAAATGCAAGTGACATGTTGTGCTTTTGTTTCAAGGGTTAACAAAATGGTTTGTTCGGTAGCACCAAAATGGCTTTTTGAAGAATATCCTAGGATGCAAAACAGCAAAGTGATCAAATATCTCCAGGTAATTCTCCAGGTTACAATGTTTTTCTGTTTAAGAAAACCAGAGAACAGGAAGTACTTAGATATCCATTCTTCCCTTTCTTATCTGAGGAGAGCATTATTCAAATCCCTCAACTTACTATCATTCATTTAACAATGACTCAAAGTTACAAAGGCCTTGGAGAAAGCTACTTGCACTTATGACAGTTGTATCACCACTGCAGACTCCTAATCGCATTTTGTTGCTTGGCAACCAGTTCACATTTACAGGTGGGTGTAGCATCCTGAGGTCACGTAATCACAATTTGCAACATTTTTTGCTTATTTATGGCAAAAAAGAGACCCTTTGGGGAAGCAGGATTCACTGATCAACCACTGTAAAAACTCCCATAAAACTAGGTCCAACTCAACTTATGACTCCCAATTGTGGTCATAAGTCAGAAGCTATCTATCCTCAGAATCCTGTGATGCTTCTATTACCTGAACAGGTGTTTGCTACCTCCAACCTTTATGTTATGCCTACAAGAGAGCTAGAATATTCAACTCTATGTTATTTTTCTGCTTAGGAAAATGATGCTGTGACAGACAATTTTTCCGAGCCATTTTTGGATGTTGTGGTAACCGAAGTTGAAGAAATATTGATGCACAACCTCTACAGGGCTGTGGAGAAAAAAAAGGGGAGAAGCAAAACAGTTTCTGAGAAAGTTAGCATTTCAGAAGATGTACCGTTCGCCAGCAGTTCAGATGTCACTACGAGAAATGGGTACAAGCCTCAGACTTCCAGTAAGGCTCAATTAGGAACCACTTTCAGCACCACCAGTGAAACACCTTTTCAAAACTGGGACACCAACTCAAGTTCAATTGCTTCGCCCATAAACAATTTAAGGAAAGATTATACCGGTCCTGTGGCCCCTGCATGGCCTATTGTTGACCCCAGTGAAAATAAGTCATTATTTGATAAAATCAGTCTTATTCTCAGGAATAGTGGAAGTGGGCAGAGCAGGGTTGGCTCAAAAGATGAAGACCCAAGTATCCAAAAGGCAAACCAGTTGAGGTTTCTGCTTTCAGACGAAGATATTCAAGAACAGACTTTAATACCAGATAGTCTACTCTCTTGCTTAAAAACAATAAGTGAAGACCCCACCAACATGTCTTATTTCCCTCAAAACACTGTTTACTATGAGGAGTGAGGGGGAGGGAAGGATACATGATTTGCACAAGCTCTGCATTTTCAAGCAGCGTACCTCAAGGTTCTCCATTCACTGTTTGAACCAAATTGAAAAGAAAGTAAGTCACAGCCGCAATCTCAGTGCTCATCCCTCAGGTTAATTCATGTTTATTTTGTAATTAATTTGTACATTGAATTAGGGGAGGTCCATAAGTCAACTGAATAATCTTCTCAGAAGGCAAAACGATTTATCATAAAGTTGCTTCAAGACTATAAAAATAAGACTGCAATCCACGAAGCCTAACTTTTTGCAGAACAAGGAAGTATACAAGTGAGCCATAGCAACAGGATGCACGTACAAGATCTACCTCAGGGTCACAATCAACATGAAGGGGAAAATCCCAGTTATGATGAGCAGTTAGAAGAATCTGACCAAATCCAGATACATTATTTCAGCAACCTGACATACAGTAACTTCTTGGCTCTGAAGCCATCAAAGACCATGCCAAATATCTATCATTTGTAATGGGTTGCAGGAAGGTTCCTCAAATTTAAACCTCTGAGGGTCAAAGAAGTCATTTACCGCTATTGATTGTGATGTTTCCTTACCCATCTAGGTAACATCATCACTTCTGATATTACCTAGTTGGGTAATAAAATACATGCAAGCAAATAACCAGCTTAGAGCAGGGCTTTTCAACCTTTTCATCCATTGTACCACTTTTAGGGTATGGCAACATCTGAGTACCACCAGTCGCCTAGCAAGGTGTCAAAAACTTGGTGACAAAAAAAAGGAAAAAAGTGATGAAGTACAGGTAGTCCTCGACTTACAACAGTTTGCTTAGTGACTATTCGAATTTGCAATGGCACTGAAAAAAGTGCCCCCCAAGCCACCGCCGAGCAAGACACCTGCCTGCCTGCCTGGTGGCGCTCTTCCTCCTGTCTGAGGTTTTCATTGTTGTGGGCAATTCTGTTGAGGATTGGCAGTGGGGATTGGGTGGGGGTGTTTGGTTTTTATTCCCCCCCATCTGCTGAGTGTTTGGTTTTTATTCCCCGCATCTGCTGGGTGGTTGCAGCAGGTTTTGGTCACAGGACCCTGGAACACTGTGACCTTCATAAATATGAATGTTGTTGAATGTAAATCACAAGACCCTGGAGATGCTGCAACATCCCAGCTGATCGGCGCTTCTTCTGGGCTCAGCAGAAGCGCCAGGATCAGCGCCGAGCTCCAGCTGGAGCTGAGCCCTGCAGCTCCATCCATTCTTCGCTCAGGCTTGTGCAGTGCTGCCACCAGCTCATTCCCCTCCCCCGCTACCACTTTTCTAGGATGGTCACGTACCACCTGCCAGGTGCCAATGTACCACAGGTGGTACCCATACCACTGGTTGAAAAGCCCTGGCTTAGAGAGCACCTATAATCCCACAGATCAACCCTGAGCTACAGATATTCACTTTTATTGAAACTATTCACTAGCAGTGGGAAATAAACTGTTATGTATCCTTTCATTCTCATCTATAATAAGGACTCTAGTCAAGCTGAACTGCATCCTGCTAAGGCAAACCAAGGAGTCAAGCTTAGTCTTGAAGTGTCAGGAAATGACACATGTCACTCCTCTGGGCCAATTTGGCCTTGCTTGAAAAGCTACTGAGAATTGCTTAAGTGGCTATTCCTTCACTGTGGATGAAAGAGCAAACTGCTCTTATTGTCATCTTAGGAATTCTCCTAACCTCAGTGACATGGATCCCATTCCTCCAACCATCATTGCACTCCCTCAAAGGATAAGGAGGTGCAGACTGTTTCTGGTAACACTGGTACAACCATCAGGAAGCATGTTTGCACCATGCCAAAGAAATCTACAGTGTGACCATGTGTGGAATAGTGTACGTAACTCTGGATGCCCAGTTGCAAACCTTGTACTGAACATCCCAAACGGCTGGAGGAAAGGAGACTGGAAAAAATCACTGTCCAAATTAGGGGGGGGGGATGGTTTATAAGAGACATTTTGGAATTATAGACAATTATGAAGTAGAGAAAATGGACAGAGATGTTGTTTTCTCTTATAATACAAAAATCCAGGGATACTGGAAAAGGGATATGGAGTAGCAAAACAACCTAGAGGGCTTTAAAAGGAAATTAAGCAGATTGATGGAAGACATATTGGTGGAGGGTTGCTGGACACAATGGCTATTTCTAGAATTTGAGGATAAGAGCACTGAATACCAGTTCTTGGATACCCCAGTGGAAATACTTCTTGTGATGGCTTCCTTTTGGAACTTAATCATTTGGAAAAGCGACACGTGGGATTACATGGGCATTTATACGATCCAGGGCAGTTCTTTTCTATATATGGTGTAGAAATATCTGACCCAGGCTTTGTGGTCTTTTGAAAGAAAGCTAGGTATTGATTAAGGAGCTCCTTTTAAAATTTGTTAGATGCTACTTTAACGTTAGTCTGGAGACATTCCCATCAGAACATGTCACCTTTGAAAATTCTGAAAAATATGAATGGCTTCCTAGAAATGGAAATACCTAAATACCTTTCTAGAACCTAAAATTAGTAGCTGTTGATGCAGGGAGGAAATAGTAAGAAAACCGCAACAGTCAGGCATTAACAGAGAAAATGAAAGTAATAGAATATCTTTTTTGTCATTCTTTTCTTTTTGAAACTTTAGATCCATAAAATAAGAATGCATCTCAGTCTTCTTACAATCTGGGAATGATTTTTTTTTTCTGTTAAAAGAAATTGTTAATGCTACTCACCTTTAGGGAATTTAAAAAATCCTTATATACCTATCTCAGACTAGATAAATTCTCCTTATATCATAAGAAAAAGAGGGTATTTTTATGATTTAATAAAGACTTAAAGCACAAGTTTCGTATGATTACTCAAAGGTAAGTCCCATTGCTTGGATTCACATATCATACACACATAAGGCACAGTCTTAACAATGTTTTATGGAACAAAACATATTGGTTCACACATAATACATAAACCATACTTTAGAAACCACCATGGCAGACATATCACACATCACACAAAGCTGAAAACAGGCCTTAGGTTTAATGTGAGGTAGGAACCTTGTATTAATTGATACTGTTGCTTACTTCATATATTTAGATATATAATCCTCCCTGTGAAAGCTTTGTGAATTAAACTCCATTTTCAAGTTTCAATTTTATCCTCAACTTCAGCTAAGACTCTGATGAAGAGAGTCTATTACACTCACTCACACACACACACACACACACACACACACACACACACACACACTACAGTCCATTAGTTTTTAACATTCTACAAACCAGCTTTTTATTTCTCTTGTATCAAACTAATATAACTACTCCTCTAGAATTTGTTAGAGTTGCCTGTTATATTTGGGTTGCGCAAATCCCCACAATCAATAGATGTGGCAGCAAAAAAATTAGTGCTCTGTCTCATCTTTTGATCATCCAGAATTTTATCTTATATCTTGATCATCCAGATTTGGCGATTCTAAAATTTATTCTTCTATAAGTATCTGTATACTTGGCAGGGAGAGTGCTGAATAAACTAGTTTATGTTTAAAATGCTCAACTTCACCCAATCATCCCAGGTCTACCCCAAATTAAGGCATTACAGGGTTATAAAAAGGGAGGGGGTTTTTTTTAGGCATTGGGATGGTGGAACCAAAATCTGTTTGGTTTTTTTTTGAGAATTTAGGGTAATAGGTTGCTTTGTTCATAAATACATCGGAGTCTAATCATGTTACAGGAAAGCAATACAGAAAGTGCCGTCTTCTGAGAATGCTGAATTCATAGATTGTGGTGTTGCAAAAAAATCATTGTGTGAGCGTATTTGGTGGGAACAGATTGTTCACTTCTTATTAGTGTCACTTTTCAAGAAAATGAAATTGGCAATGCAAAACTAAAGATCAAGAAAGTTGGAAAAAGAAAACCAAAAGGGAATGGAACTATTTATACAACCAAGCTTTCACACAATTTCCACTACGTTTGCTAATACAGGCCGAAATCTTCAACAGTCACTTCATCCTGAGGTCAATACCAGCAAAACTTGGGAAGCAGATACATCAGTGCTTAAGCAGGCTGACCTCTGTATTGTACAGATAGTCCTCAACTTACAACAGTCCATTTAGTGACCGTTCAAAGTTACAACAGCACTGAAAAAAGTGACTTATGACGATTTTTCACACACACAATCGTTGCAGCATTCCCATGATCACGGAATCAAAATTCTGATTCTTGGCAACTGGTTCAGACTTACAACCGATGCTTTGTCCCAAGGTCATGTGATCATCTTGTGCAACCTCTTGACAAGCAAAATCAATGGACAAGCCAGATTCACTTAACAACCATGTTACTAACTTATCCACTATAGTGATTCACTTAACAACTGTGGCAAGAAAGGTTGTAAAATGGGGCAAAACTCACTTTACAAATGTTTCACTTAGCAACAGAAATTTTGGGCTCAATTGTGGTCGTATGCTGAGGACTGCCTATATATCACTTGCTGTCTACAGAGGCTAATAACAGACTGTTTTCAGTAACTTTTTAAAAACAGAGGAAAATTACATGTAACAAACCCTTTTTTCTTGTAAGAAACAAGATGTTTATTCTTTCATTCTCTCCATTTCCTGTCAAAATACATAAGATAGTTAGTTTGCTTGTTTGTTTTTCACAATACACTCATTTTTCTTTATGATGACATCTTCCAAGGAAAAATATTGTTATAGAATAGAAATTTCCTAGGTGGTTTTTGCCTCTAGGATAAGGATAAGATTCATTCACCCACCATAATAGTATTCTCATCCTTCTTTTGCTGAGGTGCCTAAATTGGTGAGAGGGGTGTAGGGGAGGGTAAAAAAAATTAAATATCTTTTTGTCTTAGTGATCAGCATCTATCAGGAAGAAATATACCGTTTAACCAGTCCAGAAAATCTTTAGACAATAGATAACAGGAGCAAATGATATAAATGAGGATAACTTTGTTTGCTTTGCAACAGAACGCAACAATTTCCAGCTTCAGATTTTTAACCGATATACAAAGTGAAAATCAGTTATCCCTCAACATTTGCAAACTGTCAATCAAACATAATAAAAATTCTGCACCCAGTATGTTATATTGCATTGCATTGCTTATGGATGACTGCAAAGACTGTATTTAGGGATTTTTTTTTGGTACAATATGCTTGGGAAAATGTGCAGAAAAATCCAAATTTTAGCTAATATTAAGTTACCAAAACAAGAGAATTAAGAATTTTAATCAACAATTACCAAAATGAGAGAATTAAGCTTAACAATAAATGAGAAACTCATTTTTGACCATTTCACTCCTCCCTGGAAGCAAAAACTAACCTGCTAAAAAAGTGTTGTGATTAAAGTATTGGACCAAGATCAAGGGAGAGTCAATCCCAACTCCACCCTCAGCCAATGAAAATCACTGTGTGGCCTTAAGGTTGTCATTCTCTCAGCTCAGAAAGGAAGAGGTGCCTATATATGCCAGCTTTTGCTCCTACGTAGATCTAGAGGAAAGCCAGGATATCAATTTAACCAACATAAATAAACAACCACATTTGCTGAGGTTAAACAGCAAGAAAAAAGAGACCATATTTCCTTGACTGCAAGGTTCCTTTTCACAGGCATCTGGCAGTCTTTGGTTGAGGAATAGTTAAGGATTAATTTAAATCTTGATCAGTTTTTGCAAGGAATTTCTTATATTAAGTTGGCCCAACAGTCCTTTGGTTTTTGAATATGTCTTTACTCACCCAAGGGGTGGGTTGCATTGGTATAAGACTCTTTCCAATGCTGAAATACATGAAAATATCCATATTTCACTGCTTCAAAGTAAAATAGTACATAGCTGACTTTCTCTAGGAATCAGTGGAGGGTGGATGAATGGAAATCCAGGGAACGCCAGAGCTTTAAAGTGGGAAAACATCCTGGAAAAAGCCAAGGACAAAACACTTCTGTATTGTTGTCAACAAAAACCCGACAAAAACCCCTGTGTGGATGCGTAAGTAGAAGTTAAGCTCCACCTAAAATCCCTGTGCTGTAAAAATTTTTACTCCCACTTTATTTTTATGAATCAAAATAGGGGTTAAATGCGAAGAGACTTGTGAAATGTATACATGTGAGTATGTGATAAGCTGATGAAACTGGCAAATCATGTGACTTATCAATGTTAGCTAAATTAAACTCGGTGGCACCAAATTCAGAAAGCAGTTTTTCCGCCGAGGATCCCACAAAGTGTCCACCCTCCACAAGATGTAAAGAGTATTTGTTCAACCTGTGACACAGCTTCCTCCTCTGCTTTCCCCCTCCAACTGCAGGCATTACAAATGACTAAACATCCAGCTCTACGACAAGTGCACAACTGACGCCACCTTCTCCCTAAATATTCTATCCCTTAACGTTTGTTTTGCTTAGAATTTTGTTTTGATTTGTTTTGTTGAGGGCTGCATTCCCCTGGGTGAATACCCCTGGGGGAGGAGGGGGGGAAATTGTGTGTCAGAGGGTGGAAAAGGAACAATCAGCCGGTGGAGTTACCCCACTCTCATAGCTGGCATAAAGTAAATGGTTCTTCAGTGAAAAACAAGAAAGCAAAGCTAGGAATTGAGAACTTGAAATTGAAAACAGTTTATTTCTTTCTAAATTCCTTTCTAGTCTGTGATGGTGGTTCATTTCAATTCTGGAAACATGGGGGAGAGGAGGAGGAGGAGGAGGAGGAGGAGGAGAAAGAGGAGGAGGAGGAGGAGGAGGAGGGGAAGAAGGAGAAGAAGGGGGAGAAGGAGAAGGAGAAGGAGGAGGAGAGGAAGAAGGAGAAGGGCAAGGAGGAGGAGGAGAACGAGAAGGAGAACAGCTACTCTGGAGCAACCTTGGGGGAATCGGGGATCCTTTCAGCAAGGAAATAGCCCCCAAGGATCGAAGTTTCAGCTAGTATCGATCGCCCTGGGCGGAATCTCACCCAACATTTAGGTCCCGACTTTGGCCGTGCTTTCTTCTGCAGGCTGCTTACCCAAACACCAGTTTTGGATACTTTTTTTTTAAAAAAAATAAGCTGTTAGGCCAGGGGTCTTTTATGACTCGTGGACTTCAACACCCAGAATTCCTGAGCCAGCCGTGCTGGCTCAGGAATTCTGGGAGTTGAAGTCCACGAGTCATAAAAGAGCCAAGGTTTGCCCACCCCTGTGCTAGGCAGGCGATACGTACTCTTACTACATCACATAGACTTTTTCTTTAATTTTTAAATGTCTCGTGACCGGGATTAGTTAATGCATTAGCCCGCTAATAGACACGCGAGTGTAAATAATGGTTTGCCCTTTGTCTTTTCTGTATGCCGCCTCCATTTCGTTCAAAACATTTATTTTAAATTTGCGGGCCCTTGACCAGGTAAACCAATGCTGAATTCACCGGCAGTTCTTCAGCCTCCGCAATAAGAAGGCAGGGGCGGAGTGAAGAAGGTGCTTTCATGCTTCCCTCCCCTCCCCCCCCTCCTCTCTTTTTCTCTTTTTGCAAAGCAACAGAGAAGACGCCAACAGAGAGATGGACGAAGTGCCGCCTGCCTTGTGTGACCTGCAGCGGGTGAGTTGCCCTCCGGAGCTGAATAGGGAAAGAAAAAAGGGAGGTTTTCCCAACTCGCTGAGGATTTGGGGAGGACGGGATGGTTGAGTACCCCGTCGGGCAAAACTGCCTGCTCCTGCCCTGGAAGCTTTTGCAAACAGAGAGATGCCACTTACTCACTTCTCTTGCCTGTCTGGGATCAGATCGACAGAATAATGTCTTTTGTTAGTTTCCGGCAGGGCAGTAATATTAAAAAAATAAACAAAAGTGTGTGCGGGGGGTGGGGGAAAAAACCCTGAGCAAATAAGAGAAAAGAAACGGCCAATCTTCTGCGCTTTCTTTTCTAAGGAGCAAAATATTACCCAGTTTCAGTGTCTTTATATTAATCAGGCTTTGCTCATTGTTATTTTACAGAAGGTGTTACTAAAAGCTGCCCTTCTATTAAAAGAGGCAAAGGGCTGAAGCAGCCCTCTTATTTCTTCTTCAGTAACACGTGTGAATGGGTTCCCCAGTTACGGCCAGAAGCTCTTTGACAGGCATGCTGCAATTAGTCTCTCTTGAGTAAGAGTTACAGGCTTACCATACCTGGACATCAGCAAATGCTTTCAAGTTATTTTGAGATAGTAAAATAAATAGTAAAATATGGGCTAAGCGTTGTTGGATGGACTCACGGCTGTGCAAAAGGCAAAAAGTTCTTCTTTATACTTTAGCTTGTAGAGAGGTAGTACTTTTAAATTCGTGACTTGGGTTACCCGGTTAGGTGTCTGGTGTGATGCTTATTACGTTTCAGATGATTCAAAACTGAAAGGGACAAGTCGGAAGAGATTAAAAAAATATATTCAAAAATATCTGGACAGGCTTAAGTAAAAGGGACTGAAGCGAACAGGATGGAATTAAAGAAGGAGAGACATAAAGTTGTGGATTCTGGGTAAAAAATGAAAAAGGGACAAGTGAAAAAAAAACCCGAAAGGGACAAGGATAAGATGGAGGAGACCTATCTTGGCAATAGCACATGTGAAAGGGATCCGGGAGTCAAATGAGGACCCAGATTGTTGGGGGCAATTAAGCTGACTTTGTAATAATGCCGCTTGGGGGTGTGTGAAAGCCCTAATAAGCAGGCATATACATAGAATGAAGGCTACTGCTAAGCTTGTAAGCCGCCCTGAGTCTTCGGAGAAGGGCGGGATATAAATGGAATTAAAATAAAATAAAATAAAATGAAATGAAATAAATATAAGCTAGCAGTGGGGTACAGCTAGCAAAAAAAGGTAAATGCTGTTTTGAGGTGCATTAACAGGAATACGGAGTCCAGATCATGAGGAGGAATTGTTCTGTTCCACTCTGCCCTGGGGTTGGGCACTATTTGGAATATACTGTTTCCAATTTGGGGCATCACAGTTCTAAAAAGTCAATGACAAAATGAAGCACGTTGAGAGAGTAGCTGTCAACATACTGAGAAGTCTGGAAGCTAAGACGGATAAAAATGGTTAAAGGTATACTTATCCTATAGAAGAGATGATTGAATAGCAGCCTCCACATTACTGAAGAGATGATTGAAGAAGAGTGAGCACATTGGTTCTCCGTTGTGCCAGAGGACTAGGACAAGTGGATTAAAACTACCTGTAAAGTTGTTAGCTTTTCCAGATAGGTCAGACAGAAGACAGACCAGATGAGCTAGTTCTACTTTATTGTAAGGCTATGTTAACAGAATCTTACCAGTTCTGGAAGTACAAATCACCCACCGTCTCTTTTTACAGTCTGATAAATTAAGATACGTAGATCTTTTCTACCTTTTTTCTGCCCGCTATGCAGTTGCGGGCTCACCCCTCTCCTCCTTTATCTTGTTCCCTACACCAGAATTCCCCAATCTTTCCGGCCTTGCGGACCCAGGGGTGGGGGAGGAGATGGTTCCATGCGAGCAGCTGGCAAGTCACAGCTCCATTTGCACAAGCGGCATGCATGTGTGCCTGCTGCTCATGCAAATGGAGCACGTGTGCACACACTCGCCCACTGCTTGCGCAAGTGAGATGTGTATAAGCACGCTCGCCTAGCATTTCTGCGGCCCAGTTGCACATTCATCATGGCCCACTAGTGGGCCATAGCCCAGAGATTGGGGACCACTGCCCTGCACAGCATTCCCCCCCTCCATCTCAAGGTCATTCCTACCGTATTTACCATTGCATCAGTAAACATCTGGAGGAATTTCCTCACTTTATGAGCTGACAGCCAGTGCAACTGGCTGTTACATGATATGGTCAGTTCTCCTTCACTGGAGGTCTTCAAGCCAAGCTGGATAATGATCCGTTAGATTGCTATAGTGGATAGTGGATGCTGCATTGAGCAGGAAGGTTGGGCTTGATTGCCCTCCAGGTTCTTTCCAGATTTTTTATCACACCACTACAACACAGGGACGTGGTGGCTCAGTGGGTTAGGACGCTGAGCTTGTCAATCAGAAGGTCGGCAGTTTGGCGGGTCGAATCCCGAGTGCCGCGTAACAGAGTGAGCACCTGTTACTCATCCCAGCTTCTGCCAACCTAGCAGTTCGAAAGCACGTAAAAAATGCAAGTAGAAAAATAGGGACCGCTATGGTGGGAAGGTAACAGCGTTCCGTGCGCCTTTGGCGTCTAGTCATGCCGGCCACATGACCACGGAGACGTCCTCGGACAAGCGCTGGCTCTTCAGCTTTGAAATGGAGATGAGCACCGGCCCCTAGAGTCGGAAACGACTAGCACGCATGTGCGGGGGAACCTTTACCTTTACCTTACAGCACAGACTTCATCCAAAAAGTTATCTTTCCAACACATTTTTCTCACACTGCATCATTTAAAGACAGTGGAATCTCTTAGTTGTCCAGAGAGATGGTGATTGACTCACCTTTTTTGTTCTACTCAACCAGAGCCTGGAGAACATCTCTCTGGGATGCTTTAATTTGAATTTCTGCACTGGGCCAATAATTCTAAAGGGTCCCTTCCAAATCTATAATTCTATGATAAACAGGAAAACTGTAATAGAGCCTTGGTGGAGCAGTGGGCTAATGCCTCCTTAAGTAACACCAGCTGCCTGCAATTAGTGCAGGTTCGCATCCCACCAGGCTCAAGGTTGACTCAGCCTTCCATCCTTCCGAGGTAGGTAAAATGAGGACCCAGATTGCTGGGGGCAATTAAGCTGACTTTGTAATAATGCCGCTTGGGGTGTGTGTGAAAGCCCTAATAAGCAGGCATATACATAGAATGAAGGCTACCGCTAAGCTTGTAAGCCGCCCTGAGTCTTCGGAGAAGGGCGGGATATAAATGGAATTAAAATAAAAAAAATAATAAATAATAAAAAGGGCAATGGGAGCAGATATTTAGGACTGCTTCCCTTGGTAATATTAACGAGAACAACATACTATGAAAGTTTAATTCCAAATCTTCTTGTACAACTGCTAGTTAGAAGAACAGAACAGATAGTACAAATTAGCTGGAACAATTCAGGAAAGAATCATAGAATCTATGAATCTTACTAAAGACTTTACTAAAGCAAATGGTGTAAATGTGAATGGAATCGGTTATGTAACAAAAAAATAATGTACTGGTTTGGACAATTATTCTAGAGGAAGCAATGGTTCTCATCTTGCATGAAGGTGACTCTAGGTCAGGGGTCGTCAACCTCGGCTCTTTTATGACTCGTGGACTTCAACTCCCAGAATTCCTGAGCCAGCTATGCTGGCTCAGGAATTCTGGGAGTTGAAGTCCACGAGTCATAAAAGAGCCGAGGTTGACGACCCCTGCTCTAGGTGGTCTAACATGTGAATTACAGCCTGTTAAGTTTGTTCTGACCTATAAACATGCTAGAAATCTCCCAACATAACACTGGGGTGTGTGTACATCTGCACACTGCCATAGGTAGGTGTCTTTAATTCCTCTTTGTTAATTGCAATACCACATGGAAAATGATTTTTGCAAAGAGACCAGTTTTCTTCTTAATGTCCTGGACTGATCACTCATCCAGTCTATTCCTTTGAATAGATAAAGAAACTGAAATAGCTTTTTGATGTTCTGTTTTGTCATACCTGGGAAATGATCTGAGGAAATCAGACACTCATCAGGTAGTCACTTACTCCTTCCAAAAAATGGCAAGGGAAATGGTTTCGCAAATAGTATACTTTGCCATTTAAAAGCAATGATCTACCTAGACAATATTGACATCTATCTTGTACATATTTTAATGTTATGCTGCATGTTTTCCACATTGCCTAGCTTATTTGTAGTTCATGCACAAACATTTCTATGCATTTTTTTCAAAATAATAAAGTCTTTGAACTAATCATCCATCAGCCCTTTTTTATATCCCAAATCCAGAACATCTTACATGAAGATGAGAAAAATATTATATTTAAAATTAGTATACATAACAAATATAAAAATTACCAAATGGAAGGAATTAAAATACTTATGTGACATTACATAGCATCGGAGGCCCAGAAACTCGTAGTCTGAATAGATTTATCATTGACCAGGAACAAATCATCCACTTGTACATGGTCCATCAAGATTATGGCATATCAGTAAATGTTCAGGACTCTGCAATTCCCACATTCATATTTCCGTCTCCTGTGATATATCCCATATCTTCAAGTTCTTCTTACATCATGACACCCTTGTTCTCAATCTCTTCAAGGTTTTCCATATTCCATATGGGAGATGGCACCCAGGTATAGATCCCTTCATAAAATTGTCCAATTTTCACTGTAGTTCAGGTTACTGCACACTATTGTATATTTTTTATTGTTAGTTTCCCCCCCAAAAGATATGTTTGCTTTTCAATTGTCTTGTACACCTTACACTAGGTTATAGTAAAGGTGGTAAAAAATTCTGAAGTGATTTATCTTGGTCTGATTTATTTATTTTTTGCATCAAAAAACCCTGGTATTTTAACAGGAGAGTATAGACTTTTTATATCCACTGTATTGTGGTGAAAGAATGAGAAAACGTGTAATTATACTGTGCAACCTCAAGCCTTTCAGATTTATGTCTTGGCAATATAGTTTATTTCCTGCCTCCAACTGGCAGGAAACTAGACAATTTTCAAAAATATGGCTGTTGCAGGAGCTTTAAAAAATGGATTTTAGGGGGTTACTGGGTCTCCAGGCCCTTGCTTGCCCATCTTTGCTCTAAAGCAGAGGGTGTCCAACCTTGGCAACTTTTAAGACTTGTGGATGTCAGCTCTCAGAATTCCCCAGCCAGCATGGCACTAGCAGCAATTCTTGGTAGTTGAAATCCATGTATCTTAAAGTTGCCAAGGTTGGTCACCCCTGCTCTAGTGTTTGATCACAGAGTTGAATATTAGAGACAACACTTTTCTGTCTGGTTACTACTACTATTTCTAATTACTTCCCTCCTATTCTTTCAAAATAAATATAATAAACCTGATAAGGCTTTTCATCTAATTCTCATCTCTCTTTCGTTTCAGTCTTCATGAACCCAGAAACAAAACTTGGGAAATATTGCTCATCATCAAAAAAAAAGAAATCAAAGAAATACATTTCAGGACAAGTTGCATAAATCATCAAGTATTGTTCCTGAACCGAGGGGTGGGTGGGTGGGTAGAGAAGCAGCGAAGAAAATGCAGCTTGGGAAAGGCAAGACTCTAAAAGAAAAGACAAATCCTGGATCCAAAACAATTTGGTTTCTTGGCACAAACATCTGTTTCTAGAAGAATTCCATGCTTCATCATTTCTATGCTATATGATTGTTTCTGGTGAAATCCAACTTTTGAGTACTGTGCCAAAATATGAAAGCATCTTCCTCCTTAAAGGATTATTTGCTGACTAAATGTACTGATAATTAGTTTTTAAAAAAACGAGTAAAAATTCAGCCGAAGTTATCAAGATGCTTGATATAGGAAGCTTGCCTTTAAAAATGTATTTTTTAGTATTCTTGGGAGCAGGTAAGTGAGTTCTGGAAATCTGTGATTTTTTTTAGCCTATGTATCTTCAGTAAGGCCAATAATCTAGAAGAGTCACAGGAAGGAAAGTATTCCTATCCTATTATAATAAACATCACAAATCTTCTGCCAAGTGAGGAGGGTGATATATGAACAAATGGCTCCATCCAAATTATAGAGGTACTGATCATATTAAGTAAAAAAAAGGGCTGGGATTAGAGTTTGGGAATACAAATAATGGCAACACAGATTTGATATAGACAATGTACAATCAGCTATAGAGCTATTGAATCGGTATTTGGAAAAAGCACCAGAAAATCTGAACATCAAATTTGGAGAAAGAATTATGTTTGTATGAAGAGGATCTGGACTCTCATTTCTTAACTATGAGAGGTCTAACTCTAAGTTCACTAGGGCAGTGGTGGGATTCAAATATGTGAACAACCGGTTCTCTCTGTGGATGCCACTTCCGGAAGTCCATTCTGGCCCTAGGCAACAAAAAAGTAGCTACTGGTTGTGCTGAAGTGGTGTGAACTGGCTGAATCCCACCACTGCACTAGGTCTACTCAACTTTGGAAAAAAAATCAGCTTCACTTTCTGTTGGAGGCAATGCTGCCAAAGAGCATTGCCCTAATTGCTGTAATATCCTCCTGCAATGATAAGCAACACTTCTTTACTTTTATGATTGCTTAGGCTTTGAATTGTTTATTATAAACCATCTTTGCGCTTTTTTTATTCTAGGAGTAAACATTTTGTTATCAGAAGAATGCAAGCGAAAATTGTCGCATAAAAGTGTTCAGTAGGTGGTGTATTTCTTCCATTTGGGATCATTTGATGATGATGAAGGTGTCATCCACTTAGCTTGTCCAGAAATTTGGTTGGGTGGTGGGTAGAGCTATGGATTCGAGTCTTTGCATGACTGCTTCTGCTATAAGGCTTAATATGGGAGATTCCATCGGGGTACCTTGTACTTGCTTGTACATTTTCCCATTGAGGTATGCGTTGAGGCATAGATCCAGGAATTTCATGATAGTTTCCATGGACATGGAGTGTGCTGTAGTGACATCATCTTTGTAGGTATGGTGTTTGGTGTATGGTTTGTTTAGCCAGGTCGATGCCAATTGAGGTGAAGAGGGTGGTGATGTTGAAGGAGACCATAATTTCTTCCTTGTTCATCTTAGTGTGTTGGATGCATTGGAGAAATTGTTCTGGGGAATTTATTATAAACAGAAGAGCACTGACACAGCCACCCCTTAAACTCCACTGATGATGTTACCTAGCCTGGTAGCGAAACATTGGGAAATCAACCCTCAAGCTCAAAGAACAAACCCTCACCCTCATCCTACACCCGAGCTACAGATATTCGCCACTATTGCAAACAATAAAAACATTTTTTTAAAAAAATCCAAAATAAATATTTGTATCCTTCTGCCCATAGGGCAGGGGTCTCCACACTTGGCAATTTTAAGACTTGTGGACTTCAAATCCCAGAATTCCCCAGCCAGCAGGTACTGGCTGGGGAATTCTGGCAGCTGAAGTCCACAAGTCTTAAAAGTTGCCAAGTTTGGAGAGCCCTGCCATAGGGTGTTTTAAAGGTGGCTGAAATTATTAACTAAAATTATTTAAAACCACACTGCAGAATTCCTTTTATGATTGTTCTGCAGTTGGTTGTGACATCCGCCGAGGCAGAGGCAGACTATTTTGTGGACAAACAGCTATTGGAGAAGTAAGCTTCTTGTATTTTTAGTTGTGTTTTTTTTAGAGTTGAAACCTTGTTCCATTCCAAGGCTTTCTACTCTAGTTGTGTCTAGTAAAGAATCAGGATGGGCCCTGCAAACATGCATTTTCTGGCTTGTCCGATCTCCTTTCTGGCAGTGCTTGGGTGTTCTAGCAAACCCTCTCTAATACCCCTGCCTTGTGTGACGTGCAAAAGCTGTGTTGTGGCATGCCTCATCTTCCATTCAGTTTTCACATGCAAAGGAAATGGTAGTGGCTCTGCTATTTTTGGTACACAACATACAAACAGTGAGAATTTCAGTCAGGAAAGTCCAGGTTCAAGCTACACTGCTTGCATGAATTCCCCCCCCCCTTAAAAGTTCTATGTATAATGATCTATCGACTCCAAATCTACTTCTAAGTTAAAAAGGGGAGGAAGCAGAGATAAGAATGGGTGGAGATGACAGCATTAGAGCTTGGCAGAGCCCTTTCTTCCTCTCCACCTCCATGGTTCTCTCTGGGTGCCCACATCTCACTATCTCATGGTGTAAGTTACTCACCTGTGCAACCATTTCAGAGAAGTGTGTGTGATTTCCATTCAATAGCTAAAAAAAAGAGGAACACCCAGGAAGTTGCAGCTCATGGGCAAGCGAAGCCACTACGTATTTTGTATTCCTTCCCTACATTCATAAACACTGGAAGCTTGGTTAGGAGGCAATTTGAAGACAGGGCAATGGCAGGAGATCCCTTGTTTTGCCCAACAATATTTTCACGGCTAACAAGCCGAGACAAAAGTAGAGAGAAAATAGGTACTTGGTTTTGCAGAAAGTTAAAAAAAAAGAGCAGGCTTCAACTTTAAAGCAGCTTCCTTCAATCTGGTGTTCCTTATGCCTTATATTTTACTCCGGTAATCCCCAATCAATATACGGTAGGTCACTCAGCACAATGGGCACCAAAGCCCAACAAGGACATTTAGATGATTCAGAGAAACCGAGAGCAGAATATTGCTTCTCTGCTGCCTTTTACTTGCAACTTATAACAATATTATGTTCTCCAACTTGGTAGCCCAGATAACAGATGGAGGGACCTAAAGTATCTATGTGGGATGTCAAAATCTGAACTATACTTGATAAGAGGGGCTGTTCAATTGGGACCCCAAGAATAATTGGGTCCTGCACTTAAAAAGACCCCGAATCCAACATTTTTTGGGGAGGAGGACACCAGCTGAAAAATACTAGATAGCAACTTTACCCTGATGATAGACTTTGAATATAGCCTCCAGGATTAAGGTGTGGAATAAGAGTAAAGATGAGATTAATGGGAGCCAAGACCATAAATGGGAGCCTTGGGTTGTTAACAAAACCAAGATGATTGACAATGGAGTTCCAGCTGCAGCTGTGATTTTTTTTTCCTTTTTACTTCTTCTGTAGATGTCCCTGTATGAGCTATTTGTTTGCCATGTTGGGGGCATCCAACACAAGCATTTTTACTGGCACAGGGCAAAACATATGGTACTCAAAACCAGTTTATTTATGTTGCAAGAAGTAATATTTGATGATGGTCATGATGATGATGATGATGATGGAGTTGGAAGAGACCTTGGAGGTCTTCTAATCCAACCCTTGGTTGAGTTAGACAAATGGTTATCAAGTCTCTTCTTAAAAACTTCCAGTGTTGGAGCATTAATTAATTGTTCTGTCAGGAAATTTCTCCTTAGTTCTAGATTGCTTCTCTCCTGCCTTCAGGTGCTTTGGAAAATAGCTTGACTCCCTCTTCTTTCTGGCAACCCCTGGTTTATTAAAAGATTTATACGGCTGCCCTTTTATATGGCTGCAACTCTGGGCAGCTCGCAAAAACAAAACCAATAAATAAAACAATGACAAAAGAGTGAAATGACAAAACAAAAAAAATCCTGCACCTTAACCGCCTTCCTTGTTCAGTTCTTTCTTGCCTTCCAGGGGAGGCATGAGTGCAAATGGCACAGAGCTGTCACTAAAATCAACGGTGGATCTGTCCTGCTGGCTAAACAGGAGTTCCAACAGTCCGAATTGTAACATAGTTTTGTTACAAAACGACTCCATTATCAGTAGCAGCAGCTCTCCGAAACCTTCAATCAGGACCCAGATTCTACTGAATGCTTTTGGGAAGCAGACGTTTGAATGCAAGTGCAAAGGATCGAGGTTACAGCTCATATGTGGAATTTATGTTTTTGTTGGAAGTAAGCAGCTTTTTAAAACTTTTGTTGAATTAAATGGAAGAAAACGGGAAGGGAATTTATTTACTTTTGGAGACATGGTTCTGTTACAAATACATGGTTTTATGTAGCCAAGGAGACATAATGAAATAGAGCCTTTGGGTGGGATAATTTAATTGGGGAAAAATAATATTAGAATAATAGAAGTAATTGAGGAAAGGCAGATTTTGGTGAGATAGGTGCTTTGTTCAATATGTCCGTCAGACAAAAGAGAATTATTGCTTTTGACCAAGTTACAGCCTCATAAAAATGCTTGTGTTATAATGACTCAAAATCTTGAATAGAGGAATGTGGTGTTATCTCTTCCTCTGAGATTTTCTGTAATTTTTATTCATGTCACTGACAGTTCTATTTTCTATTTGAAATCAATTGCCTAGGAAAATAAGGTACAGCCTTTCCTTTTTCCACGTTTATGCTATAAAGTGTTTGACTTTAGCTGGATCATTTGTAAGAATAGGACTGCAGTGAGAAGAACAAGAGTCGTGCATGAACATATCTGTGTTTACCACCACTGCTTTGATGCAATGCCCATCAGATCTATATAAAAAAACCACTACAAAACCAAATTATTTTTGATAATATTGTATTTCCCAAATTAATGGGGAAGATAGAATGAAATCATAATAACTCACTTTATTGTACACGTGGCCAGCCTTTCCTCAAAAGAGATTTTGATGCAGAGATTTACTGTACACTGGAAGTATTCAAATGCAAATATAAACTCTTACACAAGAGTTTTTGCAAAAAAACAAAAATTCAAACCAAAAGAGTCATTTCCTATCTCAGCCCGACCATTTTTCCTTTTTTAAAAGTCGCTCCAGATCAACCAAAAAATGTATCATGCACTCAGTATGGAAAATATGGACGCACCATTTGTGCTTGGGATAAAGGATATTATACCTATCTGATTACTATCTATACATTATGGTAAGTTCTGTCTCCCTTATAAAAATGTTTATATCTGACCAATTTTGCTTCATTATTTCATCTTTTTTTCCATTTTCTTATGCACCACTGGGATGAAATGAGTGGAATTTGAGCTAGCTTTAATCAAAATATTGACCATGACTGTTAACCATTAGGGCATAAACACCCGACATCGATCTTTGCTCTGCAAGGTTTCTTTTTAAGGATTTGATCCCATTATTAGAGTAATTCAAAATATTATACAGTCTGAGGCAAAGGAGAGGATGGCATAGTCCATCCATGAGGAATTGAACCTTACTTAACTCTACAAAAAGAATAACATCGTTCACCTTAATGGATAGCTCAGAGAATAAAGTTAGATTAGATATCCTTCAATAAACTCGGTCCAGCTGATATTGTTGCTTCCTCTTTAATCTCTGTGGCTTTAAAACCTATGGCTGTCCCTCACAATTGCATAGATCTTTATATTGTGAGTAGAAAATCCAGGAATAAAAAAATATTCTCTTCCCTTCCCTAATCATCTATTCCCATCAGAAGATTTTCTTGATGGTTGGTAAAATGTAATTTTATCCAATTGTAGACATATATCATGGCTTATGATAACACACTTCCCCTTTTTGGCCCATGTTAAATATCTCTTGGTGCTATAGACTCGGGTTATATCACAAAAATATTCACAATTCTTAGATGCTTGGGATGGAGACCATGTAAAAGAATTTTGAGATAATAAAAATGCAAAAAAAATTGTAACACTGGTTAAAATATCTGATTCACAATCCAGATGCAAAAACACAGTGTGAAAGAAATTTTTGCCAGCTTCTGGATTTGATTTGATTTCATGATATATATAAAATGCAGATTTCAGAAAAAGTTGTGCAGGATTTTTATTATTCATTTTATCTTTCTGAGTTTATGATTCTATACTTGAGATAGGTCAGTAAGTCTGAGGGCAGGCATTGGGGTTTTGACTAATCACATGGAAGTCTAAACTGAATATTAGGGCAAAGTAAAATTAACCAAATTAAAGTAACTGAAATAGTAGAGTAAATGATCAAACTGGATATTATAATAAAAAGTATCGGGTTCAAATTATCTACAAAGAAAAAAGCCCTTATTTATGAACTGAACATTTAAGTGGTAATATAATTTCAGTCACTGTCATACAATGTTATATAGGTGTAAAATTAATTTAGGCAAGAAGGAAGGAAGGAAGGGAAGGAAGGAAGGAAGGAAGGAAGGAAGGAAGGAAGGAAGGAAGGAAGGAAGGAAGGAAGGAAGGAAGGAAAGTGAGAAGGGGAAGGAGAAGGAGAAGGGAAGATTGTTCACACTGTTTATTGCAGTTTCTTTTTTTGTTGCAGGATAACAAATGGAACAGCCTTGGGAGAAAAAATTAGCACTACAGATCACACAGTAGATCTCAGAGAAAAGCTGGACTTTGAAACTACTTATACAATTGTGGTTGAAGCCACAAATAAACTTGGGAGCAATTCTTCTGAACCAATGCAGTTCACATTAATAGACATTGGTAATTATAAGGAATTCTGATAAATTACTGGAAAGAATATTTTGAGTAATGATTTAATTTCTAACCAGTCGGTCAGTTCAACTAAATAAAACAACTCTTGAAGCGAAAGCCTTTTTGCTCCCTTTGCTAAATAGTATTTTGCAACCCTTGACAAATTAACTTTGGAGGTGGCCTTTTGATGGTGTTTAAACCAAAGTGATGTAGAAATGCCTGCATACAGAATAAGATTCCAGGAAGCCTGTTGTGATATAGGGCCTAAATAGGACTGCAGTCAGAGTGGACCTAAGTTTAACTCCCCATCTGGTCATGGAACTTTCTGTATGGCATTGATTCATTTATTAT
The DNA here is from genome assembly GCF_964194415.1 of Vipera berus. Classification (NCBI taxonomy): domain Eukaryota; kingdom Metazoa; phylum Chordata; class Lepidosauria; order Squamata; family Viperidae; genus Vipera; species Vipera berus. The sequence continues at coordinate 71,155,664 of NC_138204.1, forward strand.
CTCTTAGCCCAGGGGTAGACAACCTTGGCTCTTTTATGACTCATGGAGGTCAACTCCCAGAATTCTGGGAGTTGAAGTCCACAAGTCATAAAAGAGCCAAGGTTGTCTACCCCTGTCTTAGCCCATTATCTCTATCTTACATGATAATGTTAATGGGGAGAAAATGAGGGGGACTTCTCTCATGTGTCTTATTTTGAGTAACTCAGGTGGGATAAAATTAATAAAAAGTCAGGTTTCTGCTACCGATTGTTAAACAATAAGCAAATAGAAACCTGTGTGCTTTTCACCCAGACTGCTTTTGGAATTTTTGGACTTAGCTTTTCAAATGCATGCCCCCAAACCACTGCAGTTGTTTAAGTGAATCACTTGGTTCCTAAGTGATTCTGGCTACCCCTGTTGACTTTGCTTGTCAGAAGCCAGCTGGGAAGGTCACAAATGATCATCATATGATTCCAGGATGCAGCAAACATTGTAAATACATGCCGCTTGCCAAGGGCCCAAATTTTGATCGCATGACTGTGGAGATGCTGCAGTGGTCATAGTGCAAGCTTGTAGGTCCCTTTTTTCAGTCCTGTTGTAACTTTAAACAGTTGCTAAATGAATGTTTGTAAATTCGGGGACTATCTGTAAAGTTACAGAGAGATGGTTGGAACAAGGAAATAGATAATGATTCTATAAAGCAATGGGAATATGTGTCCCTTCCATGATTATAGACTGTGGATAGCTGAATATAATTTTCAAGTTTATCAGTTAGTGGTTGTATTGTCCTCATTTCCCACTTATGGTCTTCTCAAGAGCATCTAACATGTTACTGCATGTAACAAGGTACCAGATTAGATAGTCTGGCCTTGAGTGTTGTGATTCTTATAGTTCAGAATTTTATTTCCAAAATAATGTTGTGTTTTTGTTCATGTTGGTGCATCGCTGATCATCACAACACAGTGAAGCCTCACCCTCCTGTGGACCTCACAGTAACATGTGATGCCTTTGCTCCCCAAAATTGTACCATTTTATGGCAAGATCCGCAAGAAACACAGTGCTTTAGACTGAGATACCAACCAATTCACAGTAATTCCTGGATTACGGTAGGAACGTTGAAATGAAATGAAATTGCTTTATTACAGTCTTTGGATAACAGTACAAATAAAGAGAGAAAATAAGGATATTTTATTTTTAATGGTTATGTAAGTACTTCATTATTTTCTATATTACTAATGTGATGCTTTAGTCATACTCAGATATAATGTCAATTTTTTCAGTCCCATAGTAAGCATCCAACAGAAAAGAAATCAATGGTATGTTTTATGCAATATACTGTATACCGATGTAATAGGAGCATGATGTGTTGATCCAATCAATGTGGCATCTTCAGGTAACAACAGTAAAGAAAAGCATGTGCAATGTCTGAATTCAACCAATGATAAAAATAGTTTTGCAATTCTGCCTTGTCCCATCCTAATAGACCTAGTAATGTTCATTAGTGACAGACAAATTTAAAGCAGACTCACACTTCTGTACAGAGAAGAAACAAAATGGAGATTTGTGTTTACAGAATAATGAAGCATTGGTCCCAGCACGTATTTAGGAACAAATGTAAATTAAATGTCTGGCATTTAATTTAGAAGAGCACGTATGTCTCTTGCAGTGCCCAACTGGGGCATCCTATAGCATTTACAGGATCGTTACAGGGTTCTGTTGAGCATAAATAAAGCTTCTTTGTCTCTCAGTGGAATTGCAATTACCAGAGAAAAACAGCTTTTATTAAGTTGTAAATGCGTGCTTTCATCTCTTTTCATGCTAGCTTGAAAATCTAAATACTAGAAGGTATGATCTTCATGACCTACAGCCGAAGATAAAATATGAGTTCCAAGTTTCCTGCAGGCTTCTTCTGGAAAGAGGTTTATGGAGTGACTGGAGCCCAGCATTTCAAACAGAAGCAGGTAGTAAAATAATAACTCCACATGTCTAACATTTATGTTGTTGTTGACATAAAAATAAGTTATGGATAAACTAATTCAGGCCAGGCTATAATGTCATAGGAATTTAGGGAGAAATGAAAAAAAGTATTTTTATGTCCTAAAAAACTAAGGGAGAGAGGGGAGGTCTAAAGCACTTTCACAAAATAGCTACCACAAGCATTTACTCATTCACAAAATGGTGGGGATTGATGGCAGTCAAACTCCATTTTCAAGGACAAATAAGGAAGGTTGCTTTGGTCCAGCCTCCTCTAGTCGTCTGTGGGAATTTTCTATCCCTTAAAATTAATCTTAAATCTTTGTTTATTGGCAGATAAACACATTTCTAGACAAACCCTGGCAGTCACTCATTTTTTAATTATTTTCTCAAAAGTGCTTCTGGGATCTATTGGGCGTCAGTGATATATTTGGGGGTTGAAGAGAGATATATATATATATAACATGCTGCTTATGGTTTAGCTGTAGTTTCATACAGCATAGTCCAGGGGTAGGGAACCTTGGCTCTTTTATGACTCGTGAACTTCAACTCCCAGAATTCTGGGAGTTGAAGTCCACAAGTCATAAAAGAGCCAAGGTTGCCTATCCCTGGCATAGTCCCTTCTCTAACCCTAAGCTGAGACTGTGGCCAGCTGAGACCAATTAACCTTTTTCCAGATGGGATACTAACATACAGGAAGTCGTCAACTTATGACCACAATTGAGCCCGAAATTTCAGTTGCTAAGTGAGACATTTGTGAAGTGAATTTTGCCCCATTTTATGACATTTCTTACAACAGCAGTTAAGTCAATGACTGCAATTAAGTTAGTGACGCGGTTGTTAAGTGAATCTGTCTCCCCCATTGATTTTGCTTGTCAGGTCGCAAAAGAGGATCCCATGATCCCCAGGACACTGCAACCGTCACAAATATGAATCAGTTGCTAAGCGTCTGAATTTTGATCATTTGACCGTGGGGATACTGCAACGGTACTAAGTGTGAAAAATGGCCATAAGTCACTTTTTTCAGTGCTGTTGTAACTTCGAACAGTAAATAAACAAAGTGTTGTAAGTTGAGGACTACCTGTACGTTTTCGGTTTGCTCCTATATGAAATAGTGATATCATACATTAATTCTGTAACATCCGAAAACCATCAAATTGTCTAAATAAGAGCAACACTAATAATAATATGAATGTTGGTCTCTCATTTTGCTTGGTAAATGTACTCTCACGTTGCTAGAAGTAAAGTAGTTTGAATTAGCAAGGTTTAAGAACTGAGCTTCTGTCAAAAATGCAGAAAACAGTGCCACCAGCACTGTTCATAGCTATTTGGGCAAAGGGTGGTAACTTTTGCATAACATAACTACAGAGCCATTTCTAAGCCACTGCAGACCCAGCATAGGAAATCTGAGTGCCCTGGGTAACAAATAGATGTTTCTGAATTTTCATCACGTGACCATGGGGTTGCTGCAGTGAGAAACAGTCATAAATCACTTTTTTTCAATGCTGTTGTAACTTCGTACGGTCACTAAACCAACTGTTGTAAGCTGAGGGCTGCCTATAGATATCTGGGGGGAAAAACAGAAAATAAATTGGTGTTGCAGGGTACGTGGATATCTCTCCTTTTAAATGTACTATCAACGATGAAGATCCACCGATGTCATGCTTGGAAGAATTTCTATCTCTGGTCTGAGTTTTGGTAACTTTGGGGAAATTTCCTAGTTGGGTAGGCTAAATCATGACGTACTTCTTTTGTTAGGAGGAGTAAGTCCTTCACTGCCAAGCATTCGTAGCATTCTTCCATTGGTTTCCTGCCAGCTGCCCAACACTTGGCAAAGTTTGCTCCCGAATTGATATAAACATTACATTGCAAAGCTCTTTTTCTTGGTTCCCAGTGCCGTTCGAACCTGTTGATGTCTGGTATTTAAAGGAGGAGGTCTCTTCCAAAATGCAGAACATTACTCTCTTCTGGAAGGTAAACGTTTCTGTACACCTCTTATTATCCTGGTTTTAAAAAAGGAGATGGGGAAAAGGAGGCATCAGCAATTCATACCGTAATATAGTTGTGAAAGAATGCAGTCATCACTGCTGCATTTTCCTATGCAAAGGTGGAGCCTTGACAGATGGGGGGGTCGAAAAGTACTTTCTTCATCTCTTCCAGAAAGCTACAGAAGACCTCCCCCACTTCTCTACTTTAGGCCCTCTTTGGCCAGCCATAGAGAAAATCAAACAGAGAAGGAGACATCTTCATGACAGTGAATTTTTTAACCCGGTGTTTTTTCAGTTCTAATCCAGTTGTCCTGTATGGAAGAACACATGGAAGAACACACTGAACTGACATGCAAAAATATTCATATTTTTTTTTACAGTCAGTAAATGTATCAGAAACGATAAGCAAAAACTTTTGCTATCAAGTGATCTTTCAAAACCTCAACCAGATGCCACCTAGAAACGCAGAAATGAGTATGACCACCCACACTGCTTTCTCGCACATCTCCCTAAAGATGGATTATAATATATCACTTAATTCTAAGAATTCGCGGGGAGTATCCCCATCTGTCTACATAACCACAAAATTGGGAATTGCAGGTAAGGTACGTTTTTATTTATTTATTTATTTATTTATTTATTTTATTACATTTATATACCGCCCTTTCCCGAAGGGCTCAGGGCGGTTTACAGGGTGATTAAAAGCAAAAATACAAAAGTTAAAAACAAATTCTATAGAACTTAAACTCTAAGCTAATTGAATATTAGTTATTGGCCACACAAAGAATTCCAGGGGTGGATTTTGCTTTGTTTCTTACTAAATAGGCTTAGTTCACAGATTGCTTCACCATATAATGTAGTACAGTAGTAGCAACTGAACAGATAAGGGTTATTCAGTTTTAATTTTCTTTTGCATTACCTATTAATGACATTTTTATAGCATTACTTTAGTTCAATATTACAGGCCCCTGATTACTTATAGTCCCATTGTGGAGTTCCAAATCTTATTCCATCTTATTAGCATCTCTATGAGTATTTCCATTTCTAAATTTGAATGTCTCCAGCACTGATGAAGTTGCATTCCAGTTGAGCTGAATACAACTATTTTTTTTCCTTCTTCTTCAAAGAACTGCTACCACCTAACCAGGTCTCTGCCACATTCGTGGACGAGAGAATCGTTGTTAAATGGAAAGCACCTTCAGCATCATCCTCGTTCATCAATGGATATGTAGTTGAATGGGTAGAGGTCCCTCAAGACTATCCCAGGAACACCTCCCCAACATGGTTTAAAATTCCTGTTTCTAATAGCACAGTAATAAAAGGTAAGCTCATGTCACAGGGAAAACACATTGCTAATGAGAAAGTTTAGACAAGCAATTACAAACAAATGTTTGTTTTAAAAAATAACACATTAAGTCACAGTTCAGCATTGCCACAGCAAGTCAGTGCAACCTTCCCCAACTCAGTGCAATGGACCAGGGGTCCCCAACCCCTAGTCCATGGACCAGTACCAGGCCTCAGCATGCCATCAACCAGTCCACACAAACAAGCAAAGCCCCATCCGTAGGATGCAGGCAGCAGACAAAACCATGTACTTTCCAGTCTGTGCAAAAACCTCTTTCCACAGAACCAGTCCCTGGTGCCCCAAAGGTTGGGGACCTCTGTAATAGACAATATGCCGGAATGGATTACAGGTAATCCTCAATTTACAATCATTGGTTTAGTGACTGTTCACTGTTCATTGAAGTTACAACAACAATGAAAAAAGTGATTTATGACTGTTTTCATACTTAATGACACGTTGCAGCATCCCCATGATCAGGTGATCAAAATTTGGGCGCTTGGCAACTTTTTATGATCATGGCAGTGTCTCTGGGGTCATGTGATCATCTTTTGTGACCTGCTGACAAGCAGTCAAAGGAGAAGCCAGATTCACTTAACAACGATATAACTGACTTAACAATTGCAGTGATTCACTTAACAGTTCTGGCAAGAAAGGCTGTACATTGGGTCAAAACTCACTTAACAACTATCTTGCATAGCAATGGGGATTTGGGGCTCAATTGTGGTCGTAAGTCGAGGATTGCCTACATTGAATTTTATTTAAGCTTATAGTCCTGAGTACTGTTTGGGGATTGCTATTTTAAAATAATATCCAGAATAATTTACCAAAATCGATATTTCATTTAAAAAACCTCTGCCCTAAAGTCTTTTCCCAAGGTTTTTCATCTACAGACTGATAATTTTACAAAAATGCTTTTTGCATCTGATTTTATTCTATACTTTTGTTCTGAAAAAGCTTAATTTTGTTAAGGAACAAGACAATATTTTCTTATGACAATAAATCCAGCAGAAACAAGTTTGCATGCACTTTTAATCCCTCAAAGTTCTGATCTTTTTTAAATTTATCTAAGAGCCAGAAAACGTACCTGAAACATGTGGCCTTTAGGATAGAGCAGGGGTGTCAAACTCAATTTCATTGAGGGCCGCATCAGCATTGCGGTTGCCCTCAAGGGGCCGGGTGGGTATGGCCAGGGTGGGTGTGGCCTACTGGGTGGGCATGGCTAGAGTGTGTATGGCCTACTGGGTGGGCATGGCCAGCTCTACATCGTTCGCATCAAGGGTGCCTATGGGGGCCTGGGCAGGAGTGGGACAGATCTGAGGGTCTCTGGCAGAAGGAGGGTCTCTGGGCCAGGGCCAAGGCAGTGGGGGCCGTTCCCTCACTGTTTCCAGGATGGCTTCGCGGGCCACATGAAACCACTTTGCGGGCCGAATCCGGCCCCCAGGCCTTGTGTTTGACATGTCTGGGATAGAGGACCAAGAAGCAATGACTGAGAAATTAGGGGAATTGAAGTCCACGTAGCTTAATAGCCACCAAGGTTGAGGGGGAAAAAATGAATGGGGGGGGAGAGAATCTGTTAGCTTCCAGCAGCGCCATTAGATATGGTTGTTTAAATCTAGAACAATGAGTCTATGTCTATACCAGAGGTAGGCAACCTTGTCTCTTTTATGACTCGTGGACTTCAACTCCCAGAATTCCTGAGCCAGCCATGACTTACTGATATCAGATAGAAAATAGAACTGTCAGCGAGATGAATAAAAATTATAGAAAATCTCAGAGGAAGAGATAACACCCCATTCCTCTATTCAAGATTTTGAGTCATTATAACACATAAGCATTTTTATGAGGCTGTAACTTGGTCAAAAGCAATAATTCATAAAAGATTCATAAAAGAGCCAAGGTTGCTTACCCCTGGTCTACACCACAAACTGATGATTTACAAACATCATGTTGAAAAAAATAAAACCACTCTCCTCCTACAATTGTGAAGCACTGCAGTCAGCTCAGTTTGATGAGCCAAGCCAACCTTCCCGAGCCAGTACCCAGGAGTATAAGCTTAAATAAAATTCATTTTGAGTTGACTCCAGCGCTTTCTAATTTCTAGAGAATTTAAAGCCCAACGTATGCTACCACATCAGTGTGTTTGCGCTCTATCAGGCCAGAGCAGGAAAAGCAGCTGTGACCACAGAAAATATCTCATCAAAAGGTAACAGTAACTGGTGATTTGGTTTAAGGTCATCTAAGAAAAGGGGTCCCCAACCTGGGGGCTGTGGCCCTCTAGTGGGCCATGAGGGGTTTGCAACCGGGCCATGGAAACGGCCGGCAAGTCACATACACATCCTTACACATTCCATTTAAGGGAGCGGCAGGGATGCGTGCACACTGCTCATGCATATGGAGCTATGCACACACGCATGCACTTGCTGGCCGCTCACATGGAACCATCCCCTCTCCCCCCCCCCGGCAGTCCGCAAAGCCAGAAATGCTGGGGAACTCTGAACTAAGATAATCAACTTTCTCACAAAGAATTCCTTTGTAGCCCCATTAGCAGGACCTCAGATTGTGAATGTAGCTGTGAAAAATGGGAGCATTTTGGTCTCCTGGAGAGAAGTTCCAGAACGTCAGCGGATGGGATGTATCACTAGTTACAAGATTTATTTGCAGAAACAATTCTTTTCTGTACCGCCAGTTGTCCATGGTAGGTACCTGATAAAAATTAATAACCTTGACTTAACAAAATGGGGGTGGGCAACTTTCAGTCAAGGAACTAGCAGATCAGACAAATAAGCTAACAGTAAACAATAGCCAAATCAAGGAACAGCCAAGACGAACACTCCCAATACTGACAGGGCAAGTCCCTGAAAAAACAGCAAACTCCAGTTCCTTCTAGCACTGAGCATGTTACCTAGCTGGGTAACGAAATGTTTGCAAGAAGACTAGCATGCTTGGAAAGCACCATTTCAACCCTGATTTATAAATATTCTCATCTATCAACAGCTTTCAATCAGGAGTTACAGGTATTCCTCTGTGTCCAAAGAAATGGACACTGCCTAAAATCACAAAGGCAAAGATATGCACCTTGATCTGATAATAGCTTACGCTGTGAAACAATTGTTCTTTCACCTTTTTATTTTTCCAGAGATCTCTAAACCAGGCCCACAGCCCTTTCGTATAAAAAATGTAGAGGCTGGTGCTTCCTATGTTATTTGGATGACGGCTTCTACAAATGCTGGGGAAAGCCCGAAAGGGAACGAAGAGCTGATCTACGTAAAAAGTAATTATACTATCTCATCATTATGAATAATGGCTTAGTTTGTTTGTTTTTTCAAACAAACCATGGTGGGCACATTGTCATCTGTCAAAATGTTAGGTGAAATAAGTTTGATTTTTAGATAATAAGCTGCAAACGTTATTACATTATCTTTTCCAGCTGAAAAGTTGGGATTAATATATAGTTCCAGGGTGGCTGGTTTAATAAACAAGTAGCCCTCGTCTTACAAACACAATTGGGACCAGATTTCGCACTATAAGTTGTTATGGTCGTAAGCTGAGGCACCCGTATGACCAGATCTGGTTTTATGACATTTTTTTGCAGCAGTCATTAAGTGAATGGCACAGTAATAAATGTGAAGCCATTCTTTCAAATAGGTAGGTTTTTTTTTTTACCAGAAACCAGCAAAAAACAACTGGTCAGGCAATTGGTCATAATGTGGCCGTGTGTGATGATGTGGTGTGACATTTTAGAATGGCCAAAAATGCTTTATGGGCTACAAACCATCCATTCTGAGCCCATTGTGATTTTGAATGGTCTTTAAGCAACCAGTTGTAAGTTGAAACTACCTGTAGTAACACATATGTCTTACAGAGTAATGCATCATGGATCTCATCCAAAACAATAGTAAGAGACTAAATAAATTCAATAAATGTCTTAAAAAAGAAATCAGATTTTTAAATTCTGGTTAATATAAGTTGTATTTTTTTTAATACCTGTGCTTTTGTCTTAACGTAGCAGATGGATTTATAGATGTTTCTGACTGGGTTCCAATTGTAGCTATTTTAATTATTATTGGACTTTCAGTCTGTGTTTGCTGTATACCCATTGTTCGGCAAAAGTAAGTGATCACAACTTTTTTTTAGATGTTTTTTTTCTGTTCAATCATGTCTAGTTGTCAGACGTTTCTTTGTCTTTATTGCCTCCTTCCCAAGGGTGAGAGAAACTGACTGGCCCAAGGTCACCCAGCGGTTTTGGACCTAAGGCTGGACTAGAACTCACAATCTCCTTGTTTCTGGTTTGATGCCTTAACCAATACATCAAACTGGCTTTCTTTCGATAGTGTTTGTTAGATGTAGAGTGACCTGAAATAAGAACATAGTAAAAATGGAATTAAATAGGCTAATTATTAATAAATAATAAATAAATAAATTCATATGGGAAAGTACTCCCTTGGTTGTAAAAATATCCAGAATGAGTTGAGACATGTATGGTGAAGTTAAGTCGAATGATTTTTAATTAATTTTAAAAGGTACATTCATTCTTCATGATGCTTATGCTCAAGTGTTCCACCTTGAACTGCACTTTGTCTTGATGGGTTCCAATGTGCCCATACATTTCCTTATAGATACCCAAACATTGCTATAACGTTTCATCTTTGGGAGCCAAAGAAGCAGGCTACAAAAAGACCCTGTTTTAAACACGGATGCTCTATGATTATCTTTCTAGCTGTTAGTTGCTTCTTCCTTCCTTTATTGTAGCAGCCCCTCTATTGTCTGCTACTCCACTAGGAGCCCAAATGCCAACCAGAAAAGGCTTAGGAAAACATACTGATATGCGGAGATAGCCAGATATGTAGAGAAGGGTGCCCATCAAACGCTTATAAAGTGACCACCTTCTAAAACTTGCTTTTGGAAGAGAGAGAAAAGTAATCACTAGTAAATATTTATTCATTTATTTAATTTATATCCTGCCTTTATTGCATTTTTATAAGTAAGGTGTTGAACAAACAGAATAACAAAGTTGGAAGGGACCCTGGAGGTCTTCTAGTCCAACCCCCTGCTCAGGCAGGAAACCCTATACCATTCTGGATAAATGGCTGTCCAATTTCTTCTTAAAAACCTCCAGTAAAGGAGCACCCACAACTTCCGGAGGCAAGCTGTTCCACTGATTGATTGTTCTCACTGTCAGAAAATTTCTCCGTAGGTTGGTCCTCTCCTTGGTTAGTTTCCATCCATTGCTTCTTGTCTTGCCCTCAAATGCTTTGGAGAATACCTAATACTTCTTTCTCCTACTTTCCTCACAATAACAACCCTGTAAGATGAATTGGGCTGAGAAAGAGTGACTGGCTCAAGGTCATGCAGACAGTTTTAATGCGGGACTAAAACTCAAGAGTCTTCTGCTTTCTAGCTGGGTGCCTTAAACCTGCGGTCCTCAATCCCCAGTCCGTGCAAGCAGCAGGCGAGTATATAAAGCTCCATTTGTGCATGTGCAGGAATAGGTTGTATGCGTGAAACCATCCCGCCCCGGCTGCCAATGCCGGTCTATGGAGCTGTAAAGGTTGGGGACTGCTGCCTTAAACCACTAGACCACATTGACTTTGGAACTGGTTCCCACTTTCACAAGACAGAAAAATCAAATAGCAAAATTCTTGTAAGAATAATAATTGGCAGGTTTCTGCACTTTTAAGATAACGCAGATCTGCTACCTTAAGCAGGTCACATCAGATCTTCACAATTTATAGGGCAGAAACCTCCATCCATCTTCACAAGCAAACGTATTGTACTTGTGCCAGAAGAGTCTCATACTAGTTCTGCCTAGTTTAATAAATTCTAGAGATATTTTCACACCCCATAGTTGTGGCATTATCCTCGCTTAAAACTAACAGCTGCATTGTTGTTGTTTTTTCCCCCACTAGGATTTTCTCTCTCTTTTCTGCTCTGGTATTTGGTTGGTTTCCAGATCCAGCCAACTCTACATGGGCGAAAGAATTTACATCTAAAAAGGTAGACCAACCTACTTGATAACTCCAACTCAGCTGATTTGATTTTTATCTCTGAATAGAAAAAGATCTTCCTTAAATTTGCAGATATTTAAAGAAGAATAAAAATATAAATAATTTAGCTTCAGTTTGCTAAGGTTTCCTCTTATCGAAAATAGATTTTCTTAATGAAAAGCACAAGCCAAATTTATTGGATGTGACATTTTCATATAAACCTCAGAATCTGTTAAACATTGTGGTGAAAACCCCCACTTTATACAAGAATGTCAAATTGTGCCGACCGGTTATATAAAGGTGACATTTGTGCCAAAATGTTTGCTTTAAAAAAAAGAGAGGGGTATGTTATATTATCAAACTCACTTTTTTCTCCCAATTTCTTCATGAAGGATGATGAATCAAGTTCAAATTCTACAGAGTTTTTAAGCAACCCAGTCAGATCCGAAGACCCTGAAACTCTACAAATAAAGGAAGCCTCAAATAAAAGACAGTGCCTAGCTTTTATGGATGTGCACATATTTAAAAATACTGAGGCAGAAGGACTATCTATGAGAACTAGCAACTGCAATTCTTTGACTAGCAAGATAAAAGATAATACTGGGAACCGCCAGCTGCCATCTCTGTACAAGAAATTTATACCAGAGGATCCAAACGAAAGCCAAGTGTTTTCTGAGTGCTTGGTTAATCCACTTGAGGATGCCACAATAGATTACCTGCCAACCATCACACCTGCCATTATGACTACTGAGGAAGACAGCTCTGGATCTGAACTCAATTCATTACCTATTTTCCCTATAACTTCTTTTCGAAGAAATTCAGGATTTTTGGGTGGAAAACTTACTCTGGATGCTATAAAAATGGACTGCAATTTTTTCACAGAGGACCCTTTTAAGAGTAGAGATGCAGAGAATGTTGCTCTTAACCATTAAGACTACTTATGCTCTGTCAGGAAGTGCTATTCTTGTGATACTGTAGAGCAGATATCCCCAACCTTTTGGGCACCACGGACCCGTTCGTGGAGAGAGGTTTTTCCACGGACCAGAGGGGGCTTGGTTTTCTGTGCTGCCTGCATCTCATGGATGGGGGTTTTGCTTGTTTGTGTGGACTGTTTGCTGGCATGCTGCGGCCCGGTACTGGTCCATGGCCCGGGGTTTGGGGACCCCCTACTGTAGAGGGCTCCCAAATGCTTCTCGTGGGAAATAGGTTCTGTCTGGATTTTTTACAAGACAAAAGAAAGATAAGCAATTTCATGATTTCAAAAACTGGACACTAGAGGGGATTACATTTTTAAGTAGAGGAAAGATTTACAAGTCTGTAGAATATTGCAAAATTCGTTGTTATAACAATGAGTACACGAAGGAGGCTTTTGAAAAATGAATTCAGAAAATGCTAGCTGCAATTTCAACCATCTCAGTCATTATTTCTGCTTCTATGAATAGGTGTCCACATGTTCTTCAATGTCACTGAAGAAGTGACAGATGTAGAACAAATTTTATCTCTACAAGATAGATGGTTTCAAAAATGGATGTATAACTGACAGACCAAGTCAATTACTTAAAAAAAAGGATGTTTCACTGGATTTACTAAAGAAACTGGCCAAGAATTAAAAATTTAAAAGGCCTGGATGTTTCCCTAGATTTACAAAAGAGGCTTATTAAAGTCTTGAAGAACTCTGTGTGATGGGACTAAGAAGAAATGGAGAAAAATAAATCCTATATTTGAATGAACTAAAGATTAAGATGGTCAGAAATAAAAAGAAAGATTATAAAGTTGATTTTTTTGATCAATGTTAAAACAAGACAGATTATTAGAACCCCTTAGGGATTTTCTGGTAACACCTGGACTGAAAAGATGATGTTGCGTGCATTTGTTTACAGATAAGAGGTGTAAGTTTGGATAAAGTGATAAATGTTTATAACCATAATCACTAAATTTGTTTACGTTCCTGATGAAGGCTGGAATCACTTTTTAAGATATTTTCCTTTTTCTTATGCTCTTATTTTTATTTTCTTCTTTCTCTTTCCTTTTTTTTTGCATTTTTTACTTTTTATTCTGTTTTAGTTTGTACCATAGTTTATAGTAATATAATTAAAACTCTTAATAAAACTATATGTGAACTAAGTAGGACAGGCAGCAGCATGGCAATTGTACAAACTGAAAAACAAGGTCTTTGACAGGTGTAACTTGTCACTTGGCCGACTCTTTACAGGTATCTTCAGTAGAGAGGAGAGAATCCAATCCCCACACCTCTTCATTACAAGAGATCATAGCTCTCTGCATCTGAAGGCACCCTCTTGAAACACCAGTGTTGGGACTCTTGTGATTACATCAGAACAGCAGCCAACTCAGGTAAACGGTACGAAGTACCAGCCCTTAAGGGCACACCTGGGCATGAGTGGGATTGCCACAACAAACTTAGGTTTTGAAACACCCCTAAATGATTTTTATACAAACTCAGACCTACTATGTGTGAATCCCCAAATCTACAATGCTTATATTATTATGTACCGTAACACCAATTTCAGACCAAAATTAAAAATACACCAAAGAAGCAATTGGAAAGAGAGCATTCATTTTTGTTTGCATACTTACAATACCCCAGTTATATTTCCAGCTTAGAAGAAATGAAATGCAGCCTCCCAGTTTATTTTACGTTGGTGGCAAAATATGTTCCCATATTTTCAGGGGAAGTGGAGCAGGAGAGTGTGAAGAGAGCTTATTTGAGCATTGAAATACCACAGAGGGCGCTTTTTCACTTAATTTAAAGCACAGGCTTAACATGTTTTGGAACGGAATGCCTTTGGTGCTTTCTTTGGAAAAACTCATTCACAGTGGTGTCGGCTATGACCATACCAAAAGACCAAAAACTAGAAAAATCAAAATTAAAGCAGTTCAAGAGCCCAATACAAACAGATGAGGAATGAGCTGCAAAATATCTCCTGACACACTTTTAACCTATGATTTTTTGTTCAACCATTGAACTGATGAAGTTGAAACCAAATTTTAAATCACACTTTTGCCCCCCCCCACCCCTCCCCCAAAAAAGGCAATGTTCCTGAGCAGGCTTTGGAGCCTGGCTTGTACTTTGTCAATGTTCCTCATTCTTTAGAAATTATTGGGGGTGGACTGAACTTAGTTTTTCCTCTAAATCGGAAAAGAATGTTCTTGAATTATCCAAGCACATTTTATTTCTAATTTAAGGTTCAACTGCTAATCAGTGAATTCATTTGAAGAAATAGGAACATCATTTGCTAGAAAGCTGAATCATTTTTTAAAAAATAAATATCTCCATTTGTGGTAGAAAATGGGGCAGAGCTACTGCATTTTTGTCACACTGAAAATGTGAATCCTCCTGGAGCTCCCTTCTGCCAGTGATAGAAGAGGACTTGAGGAACGGTTTTAGAATAATCCATCTCACTGGAAGAATTCAAAGGTTGGCACTCCGAATTATAGTTCACATCCTAATGTTTGATTTAGGTTGATTCTTAGGGATCTCGTGATGTGAGAATCCCCTGAACTTTCATTCAGGTTTGGGGCACTATTGGCTAACATTACTATGACATATTTCAGGGGTGTCAAACTGCCGGCCCGTGGGCCGGAGCATCACGGAGAATCCGCGCCCATCCCATTTTCAGCAATGGGAAAAAGTTCCGAAACGTCGCGAGTTTGACATGCCTGACATATTTCACAGTTCATGTCAACTTCATCAGTTTTTATTTATTTATTTGATTTATTTGATTTATATACCGCCCTTTTCCTGAAGGACTCAGGGCGGTGTACAGGGCAATAAATATCAAAAATACAAGATACAAAAGTTAAAAAAAAATTAAATAATTGTGCCCGATGCAATAAATTAATTAAAATCAATATTAAAACCCCAAACCCATCAGACCAGGCCGGCTTGTTCGAATAAATATGTTTTTAGATCACGGCGGAAGGAGCGAAGGTGGGGAGCCATCCGGAGCTCAACCGGTAAGCGGTTCCAAAGGTCTGGTGCGCCCAGAGAACGCCCTCCCCCTGGGGGTCACCAGTTGACATTCTCTGACCGGTGGCACCCTGAGGAGGCCCTCTGTGGGAGCGCACTGGACGAAGGGAAGTTGACGCCGGCAGCAGGTGCTCCCGTAGGTAATCCGGACCCATGCCATGTAGGGCTTTATAGGTCATCACCAGCACCTTGAATCTCACCCAGAGGGCAACTGGAAGCCAATGCAGCTCACGGAGCAGAGGTGTAACATGGGAGTATTGGGAGACCCCCAACACAACTCACGCGCCCAATGCAAGCCCAAACCTTTTTATTTTGCACCAAAGCATGATGAAACTTGCTTCAAATTCTTTTTCGGGATGCAAGTATTCCCTCTGCAATATTAAGAGTAAACCTAACTGTAATTCAAACAAGACAAAGCCATTCTGCATCATTTGAAAGGCAACAGTTCATCCTGTCTTGCTGCCTTGCCTTGTATTGAGTTCGTACCACAAGAGTCTGGAGATCAAATGGCCACGTTTTGGCAGTGGCAGAGGACCACATACTTAACTGCACAAGCTCCTTAGTATGTTTCTGGACAAACTACTACTCTCTACCTTCAGAAAATGGGTGGACCGTCAGCTGGTCTAGAATGTATTTCTAATTAAACTTTTAAATGAAACCAGAGTTCAGTTCAACTCTTGGTGACTTCAAGGACCCCTGAAATTTTCTTGGCAATAGTAGGAGTTTCACTGTTGTCTTTTGTTGAACTTCTAGGTCTAGCCTGCAGCACTAGTATTTCTGCGAGTCTCCTGTCCAAGTACTAACAGGTCCAATCCTGCAAAGATTCCCAAGCACGCTTGGCCAGCTGTTGCCACCTGTAGTGACATATAATTTACAGAACCCTAGGATTTAAATCAGTGATCTTGAATGCTTTCCTAGAGGAAATTGCCAGAATTTTCAGGTGTTTCTCCAATATCTGATCATTCCGCAAAATGGCATAGCATCTCTAATTGCTGCTTCCCAGAGTCCAAGACCCACGCTTTTAATAGAAAGGTTTTTTCCCCAAACTTTTTGCCCATAAATTGATCCGTGAGCCTTTCATTTTACTTGCCTTATATGCACTTGCTGCACCTCACCCTTTCAAGATCTCCCGGATTCCTCTCAAGAGTTCCTTCATTTCCCAAATCAAAAGGACCTTCCCTCCCTCCATTCAATCATTTTCTCAGGAGACTCAGGTCCTGGCAGTTTTCTTGGCAAGGATTTCAAGTGGTTTGCCGTTATCTCCTACCAAGGGCTGAGAGAATGTGACTATCCAAGGTCACTCAGCTGAGTTTTTTTGCCTTAAGGCAGGACTAGAAGTCAATCTCCTGGTTTCCGGCCTGTAACCTTAACTATACCTGTTGCCTTAACAACTATACCAAACCAGCTCTTTTAATTAATTGAAAAACATTGCTTAAGTTTACTTTCTCATACTCCTTTTAAATTTTAAAGAAAAATCTTCCTTTAGATTTAATCTCAATCTTAGTTTTATAGCAGACCTATGTAGTAATGTTTTCTACATTTGACTGTAATTTTATGAAATTTGTACAAAATTTCATAAAAGGTACAAAGCACTCTGACAATTTTTTTATCAATGTAGTATTCCAGAAGCTAGTTGTCCAATGCAACAAAAGAAAGGAGCTGATTTTTCCACGGTCATATGTATATACATTTTAATCACACCTCTTAATAGAAGTATGCTTTTTAAGCAGGTTATATTCTGTGCAATACAATACTTTGGATTTTTCAATAAGCTGGAAATTTGCAGTTTTGCTTCTATATAAATGCCAGAACTAGTTATTCATTTACTAAACGTAAAAGCAATATTCAGGTTTTGAAACAGGCAAGTGTTCTCCCAAGGTATATAGTAAAAATATTTTATAAAATGCTGCTTTTATGTAGATGTAAGACTTCCCAGCACAATTTGTGGAAGATACATTTTACTGCCTCTTGTTTTCAAAGCTGCAAGTCAAACGTTTTTGGAGGATTTCATGCAATTATACATAGTCCTTTGATATTAAATCCTGCAAAACACAAGTGTTTGTCACTCAGTGTTCAACCTATTGTGATTTTACTCAGTCTTGAATAGTTCCTTATCCATCTATGTTGACTACAGAATATATTTTTGCAATATGGATACTACACAGATGTTTTAGATTTTTAAAAAATGCCAAAACCAATTTATTCTAAGGTAACTATATTCTGGACAAGTAGAATGCAGTATTCACTCCAATGAGCCAGATATAATTTAAATGGTTAACGAAGAGAAAGTGAATGTTGCTTGTTTTTTAATTGTATTTTGTGCAATGTGTATAGATTTTAAAGAAAATATATGGGTAGCTTCTACTGTGATACGTTTAGTCAATGTAGCTGTGAAATTCTGTAAGTATATCCTCTTCGTAAAACACAAATTTGTAGTCATGATTTCAGAACTTGCTGAAATGCAATCCTAAACTGATCCAGTATCTACTGATTTGAGCAACATACACGTGGAATAAAACAAAATGGGAGAAGGCAATTGTACCTGAAGATCATTTATACAAACGTTGAAAATGTTAGCCATTTTTCTGGGTGATCAAAATTGTGGTTTTTATGGAGAAAACTTTGTGAACTTGTGAATCCAAGGCAAGCTAGATGCAACCATATATATATATATATATATATTGCATTTTATGAGGCATTCACAGGAATAAATCTGTGCTTAAACTACTACTGATCCATAACATCCAATTCTACGAAATGTACCAGACACTTACAAAATAACTTCATTAAAATTAATTCTATCAGTTGGAGGTAGAGTGGTATTTTAAACCAACTTCTAATTGTGCAGTAATCTGGAATAACCTTCTGCATGAACAGAACACAGCCCATTGTATTTTTGCTACATCTATCAGAAAGAAAACATTCTGCATTTATTGAAACTTACTCTATGTGGGATTGAAACCTATGTAACAAACCTGCCCATTCCAAACAGCTGTGATTTTAAGCATCAGTTAAAATCTCATTAAAATGGAAGTATGTATGAGATCAGATGACAAATCTCTTAAAATGCAGGCTGTCCCATTATCTTAAAATATGTACGGTAACATATACATTATTGAAGGACAGATTGTATATAAGACTAAGTGCACTTCATACAATCAACTGTAATATACAGCACTTTACAACTGACAAGAAAACATGCACTAGTATTTGCTTTTCAAGATTAAGGCCACAGAATGTCCAGAGATAATTTCTAAAATACAGGGATAAGAATGATCCTTGTAAATATTTGCAAACATTGTTAACCTATTACAGGGGATACTCTGAAGAGTTGACACCATTATCCTGTTTTTTCCCCCTAACCAACCCAACGGGATTTGTGATTCAATTTTTCTTCTCCACTTCCAAAGCATTTTTTAAAAAGGTTTGCCTGCACTCTGCCCACCTATTTAATTTTTTCCACATTATATATGGAAAAGAGCCAAAAGATAATTTTAAAAAAGCTTGTCAACTCACACAGCATTTCACCTACAAATAAGAGGTGTTTATAAAAACAGCTTAAGCTTCAGCCTCTTACCTTTCAATTTTCATCTTATACCTTTTTATTCCATGCATCCTTTTGCTTATTAAGAAATTGCAAAATTGAGGCAAATACTATGTTTTCCCGAAAATAAGACCCATTTTTGGGGGGCCTCCAAGAGGCACCAGGTCTTTTTGGGGGGTGGGGTGGGGAAAATGTCTCTCTTCCACCTCGGGCACCAACAGCCCCGCCCAGCCGGCCTACTTCTTCTGTGGCTGAAGGAGCAGCTTCATTCTGCAGCTGAGAATGGAGCTCCAGCCTGCATTTTGCAAGCCTTTCCAGGCGGCCACCTGCAGCTGAGAACCGAGTATGGATTGAATCCATAGCTCAGTTCTCGGCTGCAGTGGCCTTCCAGAAAGGCCTCTGATTGCAAAATGCAGGCCTGGGGACTCCACAGAAATGGGCCGGCAGAGAGGCCTGGTTGTAAGGTAAGTGGGTGCAGGGCACATGGGGCAGCCCCACACCCCCACCCAGGCTTGTCTTTTAGGTGTGCTTCGCCCCAAAATTAAGGCTTATTGGGGGGGGTAGGTCTTACTTTCGGGGAAACACAGTACTTGTAAATATTAAATTACAAACCCAGAGCTGATAACACCAGCACTCTCTCACATTCAATGCACCTGAGCCGCAGGCAAGCAGGCAGGCAATCTCCTCATCTTCAGATACTTTCTCTGATGCTCCCCACTGCTATTCATAACTCTTTAAATCTTCTCCCGGATTACAGAGGAGGATGAAGCAACTGTTCTTTAAGCAACTAATCTACCTTAAGTCATGTGCGCATGAAGACATTTAGCTCACATTTGTTAAAATATAAAAGATTACCATATAAGATCTCACCATTTTAAAAAAAAAATACATCATTTCAAATCAAAGTTGGGGGGGGGGAGGTCACTAACAGTCCCTAATTTTCTTACCAGTAATTTTGCAGTTAGCATTTTAATCAAAAGTGAATATGTATCTAAACTTTGAGCACTCAAGACAGCCAAAAGCCTCAGTCCTGCTTTTATTAAGCCAACAGGATAGTTAGTAATTTTCAGGGCAAAATGTAACCATCTGATCAGACGCAGTATCTGTCTAACAAAATGTATATCCATGATAGACATATAGTTAATATTTAGGGTTACCTTAGAAGGGCTTGTGCTCTTTCAGTTTATTCATTTTAACTTTTCTGCCAGTAGTCTGGTACAAGATGAACTTTCATGCTCAAACATTTAATAAATCAATCATAATTAGTATCACATTTTAAGGGAGGCTTGCTCTAAAAAAAATGGAGCAATAGCAACACAAACAAGCAAGAGAATGATACAAAGCCCAATTCATTTAATAGCTAATATTAAAATTAACTATGCGAGTAATTATTTGCTAAAGCTATGCTCACAGCTGCTAATGGCTCCACCGCAAGGGGACCATTCCCTGAAAAAGACATGTAGATGGTTTCAGCTAGAAAATTGGCAAGATGCCTGGGACTGAAAACATTCACAATGCCAATTTAATAGCACTTTTGTAAAAGAGCATGAAAATAAACCTTTACTTTGCTAAAATGCACCAATATTAATGAAAGCATTTTCACAGCTCAACACAAGTTAAGTACACAGCTACTAAAAGCCAGCAAATGGGCCATCTTTAAACAGCATTTCTAGATTGACTCTATATTACATTAGAACAGGGGTCCCCAACCCCCTCTGGTCTGTGGGAAAACCTTTCTCCACAGAACCGGTTCCTGGTGCCCAAAAGATTGGGGGCCTCTGTATTAGAAGCTGAAGATGTCGCGTCAAGTACCAAACTGGCATTGCAAATATGGCTGTCCAGAATTAAAGTTTGGCAGTCAAAAGAGTTAGATTGGGAGTATTCATGAACAACAACATACTTAATAAGTATGTATTTGGACACTAGCATATTTGTGCAGGAAATAAGAATTGGGTTGTTTTTTTTTAAGGATACAGACAACACCAAGTATCTTCCAAAAATAATCTGTGCTATGAGATGCATTTGGATGGGGAAAAAACAATGCACCTATTGACTTAAGAAATGTGACTATCTCCAAAATCAGTAATTGGGAAGTAAGAACCAATACATTGGGGAAAGGAAGAGGGTTGAAGGGTGTGTGTGCTTTAAAATCTTCCTTGATGGCAAATACTGGACTCATTTAAAAATCCGCTTCTCCGTCCCTACTTCCTGATCACAATGCTGAAATTTAAACGCATCAAGAATCGGATTCAATGTAGTAACCTTTGCATACATAAATATTCACAAAAATTATTCAGATAATGCACCATCTCAATACTGTTTATGCTTTAGTTCAATACTTTTTGCCCACCCCGTTTTTAAAAAAGGGATATTATTTCCAATTCCTTAAGAAACCCACCAATGGTACTAGATACTCAGCAAAACCTTGAAATAAATGGATATTTCAGTTCTGATCTCCTAACAAGTGTTGTAGACAGAAAGGCAAAGTAGTCCTTTTTTATTATTTGCTCAAGTCCTTTCATGTTTTGAAAGTGGTAACATTCTCGTTCACAGGGATTAAGTTAAAATATTAAGAAAATTCTACAGTGGAAAGGAGAGCTTACAATCACCCCCCACATCAAAAAATAAAACATTCACTTCTCAGCTAGGCAAGGCCAAAAGCTGAAGCCATAGAGCAAGATCCACATTTCAATTGGGTGGTGAGGTTTGGTTTATGTCCCACGCAGACTACTGCTGTCCCACTTTCATGGTCTCGGTTCTCCAATTTAAACAAGTCAAATAATCCTTTTCCCAAGAAGTATACAGTGCCCTTTGGTTTCTTCTTCAGAATCAGGGTTGCATGCTAGTGGAACAGTGTTTAGATGCACCCAAGAGGATGCATTTTAATGTAGATTTATAGCACTGCCACAGTGTATCAACTGTAGTTTAAACCAACTATATTAAGAAATAAGATACCACTGTGTTCCCAAGCTTCCATGTCTTGAAAAAAAGTTGCTCCACTCTACAGAATATTTTTGGTAGCAACAATATTAACAAGTTTTAACAACGTTTACCAAACAGACAACTAGTTTTCTTGAAGAAAGGGTGAATGAGAGGTGCAACATGGATTTTGTTAAAAAATGGCATAGGCCAATTATCCAACCAGAGCTGCTGGATTCACAAGCAGGTATTGAGAATATAAACCAATGTGCTTTGATTATTTTTCAAGTATCTGATATCAATTTTGTATAAAGATTTTGAATACACAAACTACCAAAGATAGAAGAAAATGGACTTTCCAAGTTTGACTTAAGTATTAAAAACTCAAAATGCTCCAGAAGTTAGTTTTCCACACAGTACTAACAAGTTTCCATATTATTTTTATACATATCCCAGCTGACCGTGGACTGAAAACCATCTGCTAAGCAGTATTAAAAGAAATATAGTGTGCAAGAGTTATAATTGTTTGTAGTTTAGGGAAAGCACATCTAACCCTAATTTTAAAAAAAATAAAATAAATGAAGTGAAAGCTTTAACTGGTACACACTGTTCACACCTATATTTCAAGTTTGGAAACGCATATTTTCAAGCAGCAATACAAAAAAGTATCCATGAAGAATGCATAATTTCTGAAAAAAATTATGAAAACATCCCTGCTACCATTACATTTCTAAATACAAAACTGACTACCATATTGTTGCTTCTGTGTAGCAAGAGAAGTTCATTTCAAAACAGGTAAAATTCAGTCTTCAGGTGTGAATGGCATGAATGAGAGTCCCCGTTTTAATATCTTAAGTTGGTTTTAGGATCCTTAAGCATGCAAGCCTTGTAGAGAAGGGCCCAACAAGAGGCAGGGTTGGCTTAGGGCATCCAGTTTAGGACAAAGCCGGGAAAGCTTCTGGATCATCAACATCAGGAGCAGAAGCACTTGACTGAAAGGAAAAAGGGGGTCCATCATTCTGATAGTAAATATAGCACTTTCTTTAGCTCTAGTATTTAAGACATTTGAATATGTATAACAAATAAAACATACAGAAAGTAGTAAAGTTACACAAGTAAGTTGCACATACTGCTGTACGTGAATTACTTATTAACATAATCCCCTTTTAGTAATGGTGTCTGTTCTATGCAATATCCTTTCTATAGGGGAAATCATCAAGTACCCATTTTGCTATCGTGAACAGTTGCAAGGGTTAACCAATATATTTTATACATGGGTATAAAATTATCACAGTGTGAATGACCTACATAAAGAAAAGGTTTTCTTGACCCTCAAAATAACAAGAGACTATGATTAATGAAGATGAAGGGCAGGAGACAGAAAGAATGTAGCATTTAACTAAAACGTTGGCACTTAACATTACAAGGTGCAGTGATACATACTTCAACTCTGTGAAGATTAGTCACAAGGGATAGTAAAAGAATCCTTGGCAAAATAATTCCAAAGTCAGAGGAGCAGAGATCTCAAAATGATTTGCTGCTTAAAAGAATACACTACACTCGAGGGAAGGAAATCTAGGAAGAGCACTAGCCCTAGCATTACTGTACTCATAAGATGTTATAAAATTATCAAGCCACCAACCTGGTTGGGTGTGTGGATCACATCAAACTCTTTAACCAGCTAAAAGAGAACAAGCACAATTATTTATTAAGCATTCTTCTGTTAGTATATATGTTGCTGAAGTGAGAACATTAAACACTTGTTTGTTGATGAAATCAGGGTAGTTGGCACTTTTTCATGCAGTGCCCATCTTCCATCCCCCAAATCTCAAATTGCTCTGAATAGCTAGTGGAAATTCTGGCGCAGATTTGAAACCCAAACCCAAAATTAAGAAGAAACAAAGAGAAAAATGCATACAATGTAACATAATCTCATTCCTGCTTGGGATATACAAATCTGGAATTAAGACATTTTATTGTTATCTGTGATAACATTTTTTTTTTAATTTCAAAGAATGCAAAACCGAATGGAACAAAGAAATTAATTTCATGAATGAGAAAATTTATATTTGAAAGAAAGTACTGTTATCTGTAACTCTGAGATCATGTAATACATATCATGGAAATATAAAAAAAAGAAGTGAAGTAGCTTTAGTGCATGCAAAAGGGCTTAACTTCCTCCCTCCTCTTGCTACAATTTTGGAGGAAGGGGTGTCGGCTGCAACTTAAGTGGAAAAGATAATAATTAATCCCTCTAGCACTTAAGGAGTTATCGAGTTCTCATACCCTATTCCAATCTCTTAAGCGAAACTGAGGAAAAGGTAATGTATTTGACATTTCAGCCATAAAACTATTACATAATCATCTGCCCAAAAGTAGCTTCTTACTCCTTCAGATATAACTTTATTTTTACAAAGTTGTGCAAAGCTAGACTTGCAACGTTGTGCACCATTTTAGAAGCACTTCAGTTCCATAAAACATTGGCCTCAGTAAGTTGACATTTCATTTATTGAAATCAGTTATTACCTTGTCAGTTCTGCTTCCACGGTTAGCCCTTCCCCCACGTCCACGACCACCTCTTCCACCTCTACCACCACGCCCAGGACGACCAAGATCCCCAAAATTGATCTCCAGTTGGGACGTGATATCATTTGCTGGCTTGCGGAAATGGTGATCCATTACAGACTCCTCAGCATGAGTCTATAACAAAATCAAGTAATTCAGGTTTAACTGGTATGGCTTAAAATTATATAGCACTTCATTCATATTACTTACACTAGTAGGCTGCAAACCAGACAAATCAACATTAGAATGGAACGTGAACCACATTTGAATGTACACAAAACTGTGTGTCAAAACTGCATTTTTAACAGGTGAAGTTATGAAACCCTATAATTATTATACTCTGAAATATTATGCCAGAACTCCAGCCTAGAGCTATGGATTTGCAGAGAAGATTCAATTACCTAGCTATAAAGCAAATGAATCAGAACACAAAAAACTATACACTTGATTAAAAATTGTCCTATCTTCTAGAGATCAAACATAGTTAAAAGAAAATGCCAGATCTCAATATCAACTGACACCAAGCATACTTTAAAATAGTTGACTTGATGGAAACCATCTTGTCCATACTTCTGGGCAAAATCCCATTCCAGCACACTATGATGAGATTGCCCAGAGCACATTTATATATACATAATATACAAGCAAACCATAACCAAGAAAATTATACAGTTAAAATTCAAATAAAATGGGAGCCTTATAATCAGAGGAGTGCAAAAACTGCTATTATCCCTTGTCCAATAACAGTATCATTTAGAACTTGAAGCATCCTATTCTGTGAATGGGAGAACACAGTCTGGCAATATGCATTGGGTTGAAATGGTTTCAGCTACATAAGCCACAGCAAACTACTTGAACAGGAAAAGCAGATGCTGTGACAATGTTACCTAGTACTATTCCTTAGCAGCTATTACTGAATACATCTAATAATGAAAAAGGAACATAGATCAACCTACCAATAACTGGAATCAAATACTGAAATCCCGTCAGAATTTTGTTCTTCAGGAAAAAAAATTAGAGAATCGGAGTATTGCCATGGATGTATACAGTCATCATGATAAAAATATGGGCTTGAGAAACTAACATTATTTGAACTTGTGGGCAAGCAGGCTGGCACAAAAAGGAACAAATCCTGATTGGTCAGCAATCAAACTAGTTACAAAAAAGGTATTAATGAATTCATCAAGAGCTTTATTAACATTTTCAATGGTTTTCTTTAAAAATATCTTCAAATTTGAACATAGAGAGTTCCTTATCCATTAGGTAAAAATAAGCCATAAAGTACCTCATTAGACTCCAGCTGACTCCCCTGCATTTCTGTCATCCCCTTTGTCTGAAGCAAGTTGTACGTCAATGGGCAAGGAATAAAAACAAAAGGAAGATAATGACTCCCACATGTGAATATGTATACATGAGTAACTATTCTACAATTAACCAGGCAAAAGCCCAGGATGCAAGATACGAGTAGTGCTTTACTTATAACCATAATCGAGCCCAAAATGATTTTTTTAGAAAGTCTATGAGGGCTACACACAAGGCTAAACACTGGAGTATTACAATGTAAGATTTTGTTCATTGGGTTAATTTTTCAACTGCAAAAGATACAAAATTGTGTTTCAAAGTAAAATGGACAATAGTTAACCAAATATCTGTTCTTTCTGAAATCAGATTTAGAAAATATATGGTTACATTGTCTTAAGCCAATTATTCTTATATGTATAAATATACAATAAAAATAATTTGTACCTACCTCCTCACTCTTTGACTTGTGCAGAACAAAGCCTTTTTTCCATTGTCCATCAGCACCTTCATTTGGTTTACGGATGTTGAATTCAACTTTTGCACGATCCTTATTCTGAATAGCTTTCCATTCATCAAGAGTCATTTCTTTAGGACCTTCTTCCTTAACTTCTTCTACTTCATTTTCCCTATGATAAATATGAATGTCAAGCACTTAATTAACACAAACACAAGTTTCTAAGGGGTGAAATCGAAACACAAGAAAAAAAAATTGAAAAACACCTAAAAACAGCACATACAGCCTGAATATATTTTTACCACAAAATTTTATTCTGATGATGAAATGTTGCTATTACTTTCAATTTTATTATCAGCCATACCTTTCAAGTTCAAAAACAATGGTTGATACTATGGAGACTTTGGTGTTTTCTGAGCTTGGTTGTTTCCTTGCAAATATTTCATTACCCAACTAGTGCATTGAGTAATAAAATGACTGCAAGCAAACAACCAAGCTTAGAGAGCACCAAGGACTCCAGTTCAATCCTGAGCTACAGATATTCTCTTGGAATGCTTGATATGTAGCATCCTGATTTACTCATTACAGATAAATACAGTGCTGACCATTAGCTACAAACTAGAAGTTCCATACTGTTGTTGTTGTTGTTAGTTGCGAAGTCGTGTCCGACCCATCGCGACCCTATGGACAATGTTCCTCCAGGCCTTCCTGTCCTCTACCATCTTTTGGAGTCCATCTAAACTCACGCCTACTGCTTCAATGACTCCATCCAGCCACCTCATTCTCTGTCGTCCCCTTCTTCTATTGCCCTCAATCTTTCCCAGCATTAGGCTCTTCTCCAGTGAGTCCTTCCTTCTCATTAGGTGGCCAAAGTATTTGAGTTTTAGCTTCAGGATCTGGCCTTCTAAAGAGCAGTCAGGGTTGATCTCCTCTAGGACTGACCGGTTTGATTGCCTTGCAGTCCAAGGAACTCGCAGGAGTCTTCTCCAGCACCATAGTTCAAAGGCTTCAATTCTTTGGCGCTCAGCCTTTCTTATGGTCCAACTTTCACTGCCATACATTGCAACTGGAAAGACCATAGCCTTGACTATACGCACTTTTGTTGACAGGATGATGTCTCTGCTTTTTAGTGTGCTGTCTAGATTTGCCATGGCTTTCCTCCCGAGGAGCAAGCGTCTTTTAATTTCTTGACTACAGTCCCCATCTGCAGTGATCTTGGAACCCAGGAAAATAAAATCTGTCACTACCTCCATTTCTTCCCCATCTATTTGCCAGGAATTGAGAGGGCCAGATGCCATGATCTTGGTTTTCTTAATGTTTAGTTTCAACCCAAGTTTTGCACTCTCCTTCTTCACCCGCAACAAGAGGCTCTTTAGTTCTTCTTCACTTTCTGCCATTAGAGTGGTATCATCTGCATATCTTAGGTTGTTGATGTTTCTTCCAGCAATCTTAATTCCAACTTTTGATTCATCTAGCCCTGCCTTTCTCATGATGTGCTCTGCATATAAGTTAAATAGGCAAGGCGACAGTATACAGCCTTGCCGGACTCCTTTCCCAATTTTGAACCAATCAGTGGTTCCGT
Organism: Vipera berus; assembly: GCF_964194415.1. Taxonomy (NCBI): domain Eukaryota; kingdom Metazoa; phylum Chordata; class Lepidosauria; order Squamata; family Viperidae; genus Vipera; species Vipera berus. The sequence continues at coordinate 71,183,288 of NC_138204.1, forward strand.
GTCCAGTTCTCACTGTTGCTTCTTGGCCTGCATATAGATTTCTCAAGAGACAAATAAGATGGTCCGGTATGCCCATCTCTTTAAGGACTTGCCAGAGTTTGTTATGATCCACACAATCAAAGGCTTTAGCATAGTCAATGAAGCAGAAGTAGATGTTTTTCTGGAACTCTCTAGCTTTCTCCATGATCCAGCGTATGTTAGCAATTTGAAGTACAAATTGAAGAATTGCCCACAATCACTCTTAATTTCCATTAAATCCTTTATATACAACTCCAGAAATAAGTATTCTTTTGAAGTAGAGGTATATTTTATTCACACACATACACACACACACCCCAAGTTCTTCCCATTTTATGTGTACTAATTTCTGCTCTATGCCCTTGAAACAGAGTATTCACTAAATCATAGAAAGCCAAAGTATGGTACATTACTAGCCTTTTGGCTGAAATAGTTGTTACACTGTACCTGCTATAACCCCATGATTTATGAACATCAAAAGCCACTAATAACAAAATCTTGCAGATTATGAAATTTGTTATCCAAGGCAGTGTAACTAATATTGAACAAAAAGCACGTGTTAACTTTCTGCCAATGACCTGGCTCCATATAAGATTTCATGATGTATTTAAATATCAGGTGAATGATTTCCTCTATATGTAATATGTCTTGCATTTTTTAAATGTTTACTTCTTTTTTTGTATTAAAGCGATAACTAATTAAGGGCACTAAAACTGCTTTCGGTGGAGCATTTTGTGATTTGTACGTACATCCACATTAATAACAGAGACACTCTAAACAGTGAGACTATGCACAATAGTAGCAAGGCTAAGTTTTACAACCCTTTTTAAAACTGCCAATTTTTAATTTGGCAGAAGATTTCAGTCAAAACTACCGGTAGTCTTGACTTATTATGGCAATTAGGACTGGAATTTCTGTCGCTAAATGATGTAGTAGTAAAAGCACAGTGCATTACTTAACAACAGCAATCACCCGGCAGTCCCACTTGTTAACCAACAGCCATGTCATTAGACAAGGCAGTTTCCTGCCAGTTTCCCCATAACCAAAATCAATGGGGAAGCCTGCAGAAAATCTCAGGCCAACAAAGGGATAAGTAGCTGTTGCCGAGCAGGGGAGGAAGGGGTCCAGGAAAGGCTGCCAGGGAGGCACAGCACAGAGAGGATGGGGAAAGGTCCTCAGGCGGAGGAGATTTACTCCAGCAACCTGGAAGCTTCCCTGCTGGCTTCCCCATTTTCTTTCTGACAGGCAGGGAAGATTGCAAATGGTGATCACACGGTCACAGGGCCTGCAATTGGTTGTAAGTGTGAGCTGGTTGCAAGTGCGCAGATCATAATCACGTGGCCGTGGGGTGTCAATACGGCTGGAACTCCAAGGAGCAGTTATAAACATTAGTTCAGTGGTGCGATAGCTTTGGGTGGTCGCAGAACAAATGGTCATAGGTCAAGATTATCTGCTCATCAATTTAAATGCTACTCACGGACATTTTGGGAACTGGTTATAGCACACATAATTGTAATACATATATAGCAGAGTGAACAACCTGTTTAGGATAGTGGCAACACTATTTTTCCCCTCTTCAGCCACTTAGAAATGCATTTTCAGCCTCTTTTTCCTTGATTCTTCACATATTAAAACAGTAGTATTTGTGCTTAATGAATCTTTTTATTGCTTACTTAGAAATGGAGAGTTGTGTTTTGGTTGTTTGCTGCCATATGGGATCGTCACCCTGAAATAGGTCTGTACCATAAATGAGGGTTCTATTTTTTTCCCCCAACGTAAACGTCAAAAACACTAGATATGATCAACTTATATAAGACAGTTTAAATACAGATAGTCCCCATTTTACAACTACTTATTCAATAACCTTTGGGAGTTACAATGGTGCTGACTGAGAGGGACTTAAAAGCGATCCTCAGTTATGGTTCTTGCAACTGGTCTGCACTTAACATCACAGCTTCCTACGGTCACATAATCACCATTTGCAATCTTCAATGCTGGCTTCCAACAACCAAAGTCAAAAGTTACATCAACACAATCTTGCAAGTTTAAAGGTACAAACTTCCCACTGCTAGGTACAAACTTCCCACTGCTATCTTTTAACTACCATCTGATCAATTAGTCCAGGAGTCTTCAAACCTGGCCCTTTTATGACTTGTGGACTTCAACTCTCAGAATTCCTCAGCCAGCGTGCCTGACTAAAGAATACTGGGAGTTGAAGTCCACAAGTGATAAAAGGGCCGAGTTTGAAGACCGCTGAATTAGACCATTCCTAGTTTCTTCCTTTGGCTATTAAGCTATTGGGGGCTCCCCCTTTCTCGTTTCTCTTGTTTCCTAGGCAGCATCTCTTTCCCCAAGATCATTCATACATTCCAAGGTCAGCACAAAGAAATCATCACTAACTTTTGTTTAAGTAATAGAAGAAAACGTGACAATTTAATATTTACTTATTTTCTGAGTCAGCAGGGGGATGTTCCTCTCCTTCTGGTGTTTCCTCTGTCGCATGCGATTGATCCAAGTCACTATAGAGTTTAAAATAAGTTATTGTCTCCAATTAGTACTTCTAACATACTTGCCAAAACAAAGTTTAAATTTATGAAAAATTGTAAGGTCCTTCTCAAGGTTCAAATTTTCCCCAAATAAATATATTCCTTTGTTTTCTAAAAAATGTATGCCCTAATAAAATACAGGTGAGATTATGAAGTTTAGCAGACATACAGTTGGCATCAGCCTCAAAATGATAATTTCTATCCTATTGCATAATATTAGGTTTTCAAAAAAAGATTTATGCTCCTTTCATCGTGACTACTGCTTTCTAGCTAAGGATGTGGAACATTAAACATAATTTCTGTATTTTCATTATGTCATCTTGTAATCTTAAAGCTATGTATAATTTTGCTTATAATTTATTCTAAATATAAGCTTAAAATAAAATACTAACGTCAGTTCATCTTTGACAGTTCCCCAGTTGTGTGATCCACTCCCACCACGCTTGTCTTCGTGCTTTAGACCACTGAAATGTGAATGAGAACTAACAAAACTGAGTTAACACAATAGTGCTGGGATACAGAAATTCAAAGGCAAATTTGCAAAATATTTGTATAGAATATATTTTGAAAGAGAAGCTACAGAGTTTTTAAGACTTACGATCTGTCGCTTCCACTATGCCTATCAAATTCACGTTTGCCTCTAGAGTCAAAGCCATCTCCTCTGCCCATTCCACGTCCTCTTCCACCACGACCACCTCTTCCAAGACCACCACGACCACGCATAGGACGATCAATAATGGGTCTATTATAAAAGCAGAAATAGAATAGGGACTATGTGAGGCCCTTTAAACTGTTAATATGCTTTAAAAAGTATTGTCACAGTCTACTTGAAATTAAGTGACTCACAATATTTTAATTAAAATGTATGAAGAAACCTGTTTTTCTAAAAGCAAATGTTCTGTGCTTCCTAATTAAGTTACTTTGAATTACATTCATCAGTAAGTTAATATGTTGATTATCCTAACACACAACCGTCCCCTCTAAACAATCTTAAAATGCACAATCCTTACTTATCAACAGAAAATTCTCCTCCTTCACCCTTTTCTTCGGCAGGTTTATCAAATCGTCGTTCACGAGGAGGCCGTCTCTCCTGCCTCCTCTCAATAGGCTTGCCCTCTCCCTGAGGCTGTTGCTGATCAGGCCTTCTGCCAATTCGTCTTATCCCTAAAATAGAAGGGAATCTGCATCAGTCAATTATTTACTGATCTCCACCAAGCAACTGGTATTCTTTTAACATATAGGTATTATTAACATGTAATAAACAATAGTTTTCTGATAGAAGACTGTATTGTATAGCTGATTTTGTTAGCAGTTCTTACAGTTATTATCTTATAGGAATTGTGGTCAACTAGCTCTACAGGTATTTATAATCCTTCAAGCTACAAGCTGGAAAAGCTGAAATTAATCTCGTACACATATGAAACAATATTTATTAAAATATTCATTCTTGTTTCCATTAAATAAAATTCACAAGTAGTATTCTTTAGTGAAACAATCAAGTTACTTGTTTCCCTAATTGCAGTCTTGCATACTTGGAATAGTTTGCAAAAGATTTATTTTGGGAGAGATCAGTCTAATTCCAGAATATTTTTTCCTTATTTAAGAAAATAGTGAGATTTAATTAAGTTAATCTGATCAATAATTTCTATTTCAGAAATCTTTATAGGATGTGGAGAATCAGTTACAATTAGGAAGTGGGAGAGCCACCATTTCTTCCTCTGCTTTAATACTTATCAAGTTCGTTATAACAGAAAGTAGATGTTCACTTATAAGTGATAAGGAAGCTGGAAATATGACTTCATAGAAATAATTATCTCTGTAGTAATGCACTAATCTGCTACAGTAATCCCCTCCCAACATGCAACATTCTGCAACTGAAAGCACTAGGTCTCAGCATGCAATATATTTTATTCTTTGCCTGGGAGCTGTCAAGAGTGCCAGTAATTCCTTCACAATAATTCCACCACACTGCTTGAAACCAATTGGCTAACAGTGCCAAAGTTTCATTCAAACAAAGAAACAGAAATGATTTTTATATTAAAAGTTGGCTTTTCCTCTTCCTGAGAACAATGGTGGCTTCAAATAATACTATCGTTGGCAAAATATTATGGGCTATAAATCCACTCATATATTATGAATTGGATTCAAAAGTTCTGCTGAATGCTAAACCAAGGAGTTCTAAAACTGTCACATATATCACAATATAAAACAATTCTAAGTTGCTAGAAGGAGTACAAGAAATATCAGTAAAATATTGCTTATGAAAACTATTAGCCATGCCTAATACTCAGAGGCACAACAGGATGTGTTGAAAGAGAAATGTCCAAGAATCCCAGAATCCGAAACAGGGATATCATTAGTGACTATATCTTTTAATATGGTAAGCCTGCATTTCAGACCAAGCCAAGTCCTGAAGCTACATACTATTTATTACTTCTGATTAAAGGGCGCCAGTGAATGCTTGACACTGAACTTCATACCTATCTAGTCACCATTATGTGTGAAGTATTCCTTGGCTTTCCCCTCACTTTTAATCAGGCCAAGTTTACTTTTCTCTTGCCACTTTGAATCCAAAGAAATTGGAAAGCATTTCTTAGTTGCCTTGCCAAGGCATACTAGTTTTCTGAAGGACTATGCTACCTTTTTGCTTTAGTTCCTGACTAATGTTTCAGACATAACTTATCTTTTATCTCAGCTGGATTAAAATTGAATTAATTTAGTCTGGATCCAAGGCCAAACCTATAATTTTCACTGCTGCAACTGTTGTACAGAATAAAAGCAAAATAGTATTTTTGACTTTCCTATTATTAATGGTGTTGCCATATATTGTATAAAGGTAAAGGTAAAGGTTCCCCGGCACATGCGTGCTAGTCGTTTCCGACTCTAGGGGCCGGTGCTCATCTCTGTTTCAAAGCCGAAGAGCCAGCGCTTGTCCGAGGACGTCTCCATGGTCATGTGGCCGGCATGACTAGACGCCAAAGGCGCACGGAACTCTGTTACCTTCCCACCGTAGTGGTCCCTATTTTTCTACTTGCATTTTTACGTGCTTTTGAACTGCTAGGTTGGCAGAAGCTGGGATGAGTAACAGGTGCTCACTCTGTTACGCAGCACTCGGGATTCGACCCGCCAAACTGCCGACCTTCTGATCGACAAGCTCAGCGTCCTAACCCACTGAGCCACCGCGTCCCTTGTATATATTGTATATCTGCTGGTAATATAAAGATATTCTATTGGATGGTATAAATGAAACCATTTCCATGCAGCTCAACTGAGCATTTTAGATTTAATGAACACTTATTAGACATTTGTAAACTGCATCATGCACATCCAATCATATGTAACAGGTACCTCAAAATCTGGATATACACCAAACTTTTTCAATAATGTTTAGAACAATCCCAATCATTGGATAAAAAAAATATGCAGGTGAAATAAACTTCATGTAAATGAACATTTCTCTTTCAAGTGCCTAAATTATAGTTGCATTCTGATTCAATTAGAATAGCTCATCTAATGAACAATCATTACTGAATTTTTATAGAGCCATGTAAGGTTATTGAATCTATATTAAATTGGATAGATTTGATGCTTGTAAGCAGAACCTACTTACTATATTACAAATAATATTACCATTAATATCCTACTCTTTTCTACAATGCCTAGAAATTATGCTGCAATTTTCATATAGAAATATATGCAAAGTATCTGTATACAACCTTACATACAACCCATTATGAAAATAAGATGATATATTTTTCTTCATTCATATATTGCCACTATTCTACCATCTTTAAAGTTACCATAGAATTCAGCATGTAAGCCTGTCCTTTGCCTTCTCTACCATTTGGAGATGTCTATAAGATGATATATACAAAGAAAAAAAACTAATTCTTTTTAAAAAATCTTTTCTGAAATTATTTAGGTGCTATTTATATTTCACCCAACTGCATAAGGACTGTCCCCATTATGTATACTTTTATCTAACCAAGGCAGCTTTTGTAACATAATCTTTTTACTAGTTACTGTCAAAGTAAAAATGGAATGTCATAAAATGGGTTTCTATCAGACTATCATATGTGAAAATAGGCAAAGCTTTGAAAGAACATATAATCCAAACTTTTTAAAACAAGTGGGATTCAAACAGATCAGTTCTGTATAAAAAATTCCTCAAAAGTTTATACAGACTGACCCAAAATTCTCCAAAAATAGACATCTCCATAAGTATATGGAGTTTCTATAAAAATCTAGATAAAAACACAAATATACTTTTATTTCTTCAAATTACAAGCAGAAACTCCAAGCAATGTTAAATCAAGGCAATTACAGAAGTGCTAATGTTGAACTGCCACATTGTTGCAAAGTTATCAGCCCAACTTTTCAAAATTAAATGTCTTACTCATGAAAATTTTCAAGCAGAATGTACAGCTATCCAACATAGCTGCAAAAATCCTGACAGCCAGTAGATGGCAGTAAAGATATGCTGAAAACTGAGCCTTTTGTAATTGTCTGTCTTGTAGCCAATTTCATATTCAAATACTATCAGAGAACTAGAAAAAAAATTGCTTCTGGCAAATTTCTATAACCATTGAAAAACACCCAGATTAAAGTTTAAAACATTACAAATCTTGGTTTAGTATTTTAATAACCGTTTTATTCAAGAAGAATATTTTTACTATCTGAATATTTAAATATTCTCTGGAGTATACAAGACTGTTAAATAAATTTAAGAACAATATATTTCAATTACTAATCTCATAATCACCTCCTACTCCTATTGCCTGTCCTAATCTACGGTAACTTTCTTTTCTGCAACTGCCAGTGCAGGTTGACTGGTTTTGAGAATTGTGCTCCATTACACAGGACACTTGACTGATAACTATTAAATAATCTTTAAGATTATTTAACATATATTATAAGCAAAACATTTTTTTGGTGTAGCAGGGTGCCATTAGAAATACTACCATGCTTCAGTCTCCTGCAGAAAGTAAGGCTAAAACCATATAATTAGCACTATTTAACATTCTCAAAGAGCACCTTTTATTTCCTTTAAAAAAGTATTTTATCAAGTAAAAAAGCACAGTGAAATTTAACACTTTTTAGTCCAATTTTACACACTGTTGCAAGATGTTTAAACAACGGTCCACAGATCCCCAGCCTTTCAACCTTAAAAATAAGCCCCAATTCTATGGACACAGTCAAATCAGGAAAACAAACCATAGATTCAATCACCTTTGAGGGGAGAAATAAATAAAAAAAAAGCCAGCAACGTGGAAAATCTTTTTTTTAACAAGTTACAAGTCCAGAATCCGAGGCAGTCAAGTCATTTCACCTCAGCAGTTCCATTTTGTCTTATTCGTTCAGCCTCTTAAGTAGGCGGCAGCAGACAACCGAAATCAAAAACGACCAGCCCAGCAACATGCGGGAGATAAATGCACGTGGCCCAGGTACAAACGAGACTCAAACTCCGTTCCTCCCAAACCCGTGTCCAGCGGGGTTGTCGCCCCCGCCGCCGCCTCTTCTTCTTCTTCTTCTTCTTCCTTCTTCTTCTACGGGGGGCACCGGCAGGATGACTAAACTTGAAAGGGGGCCAGAATCGCCCTCCATTTCTCAAGCCACCATTCCAAGATTGGAAAGGGCCTCCCAGCCTTCCCCGAGCCTTTTTCCACAGGCCTGGCCGGGGCCATCCCACCGCGAGGAGAAACCCAAACTCAGGTCGGCGCGCGCGCCCCCCCTCCCCCCCCTCCTCCGGCAAGGCTGCTGCTGCTGCATCCCCCGCGAGCAGAGAACGTGGAAGGCTCGCCTAATGAGCTCGCGCGGCTTTCACCAGGCGCGCGCTTCCCACGACGGCCGGTCAACACGAAGGGGGGGGGCATTCTGGACAGGGTGGAGCTCGGGGCAAGCAAGCAAGCAGGCAGGCAGGCAGGCTCGCCATGCCCTCCACGTGAGGGAGACGGGCACCTCTCTGCCTCCGGCCAGACAAGCGGGGAAAAAAAAGAGGGGAGGGGGTCCCGCTCCAGCACCACGTGCTAGGTGGAAGGGGGGCTGGGGGGAGGGGAAAGACCTGCTCCTGACGGGGGGAGGCTCGGCTGCTTCTCTCCGCCCGCCCGATAGAAAGGCTGACCTTGTGGGGAGCCCTAGTCGTCTCCCCCAGCCGCCGCCGCCGCCGCCTCCCGCAGAAGAGGAGAGCGGCCCGCCACTCACCTTCCTTCCTGAGAGGCGCGGAGCCAGGCTGCCCGCCTCCATCCTCTCTCCGGTCCCCAGCGCCTCCGGGCCCAGTCGAAGAGGCGAAGGGCGGCAGCGGGTTCCTGCGCTCCTTCTGAGATTCCCTGCGCAGCTGCTTCGCCGCGCTGCCGCTCCCTCCGCCGGAGCCCACCTGACCCGAGCCGCCGCCGCCGCCGCCGCCGCCTGAGGATGAATTAGCTTGGGCCGCCGGGCCGCCTCCGCGACTGCCTTGGTGGCCGCCGCCGCCGCCGCCGCCCCCACCGGTGCTCTCTTTCTTGCGGCTCTCGGCCGCCTGGATCACCTCGAAAGGGTCGGATTCGTCGTCCAAGAGCTGGTCAAAGCGGTTGGTGACGACGCAACCGAAGCCTTCCTGCAGGTGTCCGGGCATGATGGACCCCTTTGGGTGGGATCCTCCTCCGATGCTGCCCAGGCCCCGGCCCACCCCCTACGTGCTTCTTTGCTGCCCACACAAGATGGCCGGCCCCCACAGAAACTCGCTTCTCTTCCGGCGAAAGCGACATCCGGGAAACAGAACTAGACGCCGCCAGCTCTCGCAGAGGATCTTGGGAACTGAAGGCTGAACTCCCCGTCTGTGAGAAGAACCGGTCCTTGGCAAAAAGAAAGACCACAATTCCCAGCAGGCATCACGAAACAGAGAAATAAGGCGATGAAGTCTTGTTTCCCGAGGCAATCTCTTCCCTCAGAATGTGTTCAGCGAAAGTGTTTTTTTTAAAAAAAAAAACTTGAGAAGATATGACATTCATTTCCCTTCTTTCCTCCTTAAAGTGCATTGTCTTAAATAAAACAAAGTAAAAGACCCAGTTTGCTGAAAACCTGAAAGGTCAACGATTCCAGGCTTGGGCTTATAGACACATTAATGCATAACTGATTGAATTAACCCAATTATATGGGTTTCATCAACCCTCTGAACCTAAAAGGAATCGTAACGGCTATATCTAAATTACAGTCCTCAGTCACAAACTAGCCACTTACATTTTAGTTTAACATGTGAATTCTGCTCAGTTCGTTTAAGAAAATATACTTAAGGCAACATTACACGTGATTTTGCTATATAAAAGACACCTGTGCTCAGAGCTATAAATACAAATATTACCAATATTTCCGAATGTACTTCTTATGCAGAACAAACAGAAGGAAAATGTTCCTTTCTCTAGCCATATCCACTGGGCTTTTCTGTTTTTTGACATGTAAAAATAGCATTATGAGGAAACCAAGTTTGCAGTACAATTGTAAATGTGTGTAAGATTGCACTGTAGCCAATAGCTTCATACTATTAAATTATGCTGTGTGCTGACAAACAGGACAGTTGTAGTCCCTCATATTCTTTCAGTACATTCTTGTCACCAGAAGATCTTAAGAGTTGCAACCATTTTGAAGTTCCACAATATGCTTAGTAACGGATTAGAAAATACACATGACCTCAACATAGAACAAAATTGTTTATTTTATCTCATTTAAACTACAATTTGAGATTAACAAATAATTAATCCTTTATGTTTTTCACAGTTTTCAACTATGTTGCCTTGTATAAGATAAACAGCTCCCACAGAAATTCAGAGGCATGGATCTTACAAGGCAGCTCAAACTACGCAAGCATACATTTGTTCTGCTTAAACTGCCAGGCTGTACTGTATTCCATATTCAATACAGGCTAGATAGCCAGTGGTTAAGCCACCAGACTACAAACCAGAGATTGTGAGTTCTAATCCTGCCAAAACACCACATAATTGTAGAAATGTTTGCATTGGGAAGACTGCATACTCCACTAAACCCTCAGTTAGAAAAATTCAAAGTCAGCTGGCTTTAGCTACATGTTGGGGATGAGAAGGCTGCATCTTGTTAGCCAACTACAATATCCTCAAACCAAACATCAAGAGACTTGTAGACTTGCCCATAATGTGCAGAGGTGTCTGGGACAATATCAAATAGGTCACGGCAAAACTTTTATGCATTTTGTCAAACAACTAGTATTGCAATTGATTAATTCTTAAAAGTTGGGTTCTGCACAAGCTTCATTTAAAATGCATGCCAAAACACTAATCTAAATGCACTCTAGGGAATGAGGGATGAGAAGCTGTGTTTATGAGTCTAACAGACAAATGACCTCATGCAAAACTGAATAGTACAGTATATATAAAAATGGACATAATGTGCTCCAAGGATCTTGGACTTTCAAATGTTTTTGATTATTACAGCCTCCATCTGTTCCAGCTGCACAGAAATCAGAAGATATTTTGAAAATGATAATCCACAATGTATAAAAGGTAAAGGTAAAGGTTTCCCCGCACATGTGTGCTAGTTGTTTCCGACTCTAGGGGCCGGTGCTCATCTCCGTTTCAAAGCCGAAGAGCTAGCGCTTGTCCGAGGACGTCTCCGTGGTCATGTGGCCGGCATGACTAGACGCCAAAGGCGCACGGAACGCTATTACCTTCCCACCGTAGTGGTCCCTATTTTTCTACTTGCATTTTTACATGCTTTCAAACTGCTAGGTTGGCAGAAGCTGGGACGAGTAACAGGCACTCACTCTGTTACACGGCACTCGGGATTCGACCCGCCAAACTGCCGACCTTGTGATCGACAAGCTCAGCGTCCTAACCCACTGAGCCACAGAGTCCCTTGTCCACAATGTGTAGAGGATATCAATTACCTGAGCTTGCTTTGGACTGTGTTGGCTAACAAAAAGCAGAGCTGCACAGCTTCGCTGAAATTCTCTCACTTAGTCTGTGAGCTGGAAGAAGAGTTTGCAGACATAAATTCTGGTGCCATCACCACTGAGTCCTATTCTGCCACTGTAGCAAGGTTGCTGAGAGAGGTTGGTGTCCTATTTTCATTTGGGACAAGAGAAAGAAGATGATTAATGGATTCCCAGGTTTCATTCCTTTCCCCACCTATGAGTGGGGAAAAACAACTGCCAGTTGATCTCCTTAACTGATGCATAGCAACCTAAAGAAAAGCATTGAAAAAGGGCAAATTCAAGTCCCTGGATGTATCATCAACTACAGCATCTACAAGGGGAAGAAGTTTCTCTCTCTGCTAAAAACTGTCTTCAGGGAAGAAGGAAAACACAATGTGAGTTTGGAGCAGCGAAAGACAACTTTAAGCTGCTTTAGCTTTGGGCTGGAGATGAGATGAGATGACAGCAATGTTGTGAGGACATGTCACTTTAAAATGGTTACTGGTGCATGGTGCAGCAGGAGGGACATGAAAATGAGTCCAAGTATTTTTCCAGTTAGCATTAACACAAATGCTTAATATAGCTACTATTCTTGAGGCAGAACTATTTCATCTTCCAGAAAAGGATTTCCCATTATGATAGATTATTTTTCCATTAGCTTACCAAATTTGTTATCATGTGTTGGGGCATTCTCTAGGTATGTATGGTGGGAGTTAAAAGAAGAGTGAAAATAAATTCTACTAAAAGAATAATATTTGTAATATGGCCCAGCTATTGGATATCAATACTATTTCCTCTGGCTACTTTGCATAAATTACAGGTGGTCCTCATTTAGTTACTGTTCATAGTGTTGATGAAAAAGTAGCTTTGGACCAATCCTTACATTTATGAACTTCACAGATCATTAAAGCAAAGGAAAGATCATAAGCACAATCATAGTTTCACTTGCAACCATTTCAGTTAATGACCAAGTTGGTGGTCCCAATTGTGGTTGCTAAACAGGACTACGGTATTGAGGAATTACATTTTTATTGTATAAATTGAATTGGGTTATAATGTCTCTCTTTGAACAAGTATCTTTTTAAAAAATGCATATTTTTTATATTTTAAAAAACTTAAATGTTTTATGAGTTTTGCTTTTTAATTGTAATTTAGTTCACATGTTAGCTTACATTTTTTGTTGTTACGTGGTTCTCATAAAAACTAAATATAGACCATTCACTAGGTGAATACTTAGATTCATTCTAGTAAGTCTTATATAATAATGGTATGATTTCATTATAGCCTTTTCTGACACTATTACAACAGTTTAGATGAGATAATGTTTCCATTTTTCTACTATCTAATATATGTAGTAGTATTGTTATATTTACAACTGATGTTTTATTGTCCTGTTTATTACCCTATGGTACTCTACATACTAAAGTTAATTGGAATTTAGACTTTGCTCTTTAGTAATTCTGTAGAAAAGTGGAAGGCATTATCTGTCACTTCTGGGTTTTATTTGTCTGTTTTATTTCCAAAGTACTGATTTTCTCCACTTTTATGCAGATGTTTAGCCAATTTTATTTTACAACAGCTAGCAATTTGTGTTACAGTTTTTTGTAGCATGAACCATCAGGTTTACAAGCTATATAAAATTTTTGCTACTTTTCCTGTCCTATTAACCTTCTTATTAACTGCTTTACTCTGTTTCCAGTAGCTTTGCATGCTCTTTATCTGTTTTGGGACGCTTCCAGACAAGGTTTTTATTGTAGAGTCACAATGCTTTGCTCATGGAGTGCTTTAAGAATGTTACCAAAGGCACTATGATTTATTTGTAACTAGTCTGTACTGTACCATCACATTTCTATCTTTTTTTCTATCCATTAAACATACCATAATAATAATAATAAAAAAGCAGAACAGTGCCATTTTTAAGCATGCGGGTAAAGGAAATGTGAGACTGAGTCACTATGAAAGGAATTATTTCTGGAGAGATGTCTGGAGGTAATTATGTTACTCTGCTGTAGCACAAAGCATGAAGGCATTTCTGACAACATAAAAAAAACCCACCAAATTCATTATTGCATATTTATGCATGGCTTAAAAGCCCCTTGTGAATGCCCTGACCTTATCTAGCGCTGAGCAAATTTATATTCCACAGGATAAATTCTTTCCATTTTCCACGGTTTTTCTGGCCTCAGAAGCAAGATTCTACCCACCTCTGAGTAAGCACATCTAGATTATGGTTGTAAGGAGGAGCAGAACAGAACTTCATTTTCAATCAAAAACACAAAATAAAATTCCCTACTATTCTGAAGTTTGCATCCCTCCAATTTTTCCACTGAGTTCTGCAGTTAAAAATATGTATATTATTTTATTTCTATTCTTAATGTGTTATAGCACCAATTACTGAAGTTAGTTTGCCCAGAAAAGTGTACATTAATTTAAAAAAATAATGTACAAAAATACAGGACATTCAGGAAAGTTTTTTAAAGGTCCATTAAGGAAATAATGCACATGTTTGGATAAATATGCCCTGAACAATGGACTTGATCTAGTTTGTTTTGGCTGCAAGGGAGAATGCAGCAATATTAATCAGTATATTTTAAAAGAAATGTTGACCTATTGAGCTATAGAGAGGTTACTGCCTAAGAATGAGACCTGAAAAACCCAAGAGAACCCCACAATTTATTTTTTATTTTTTATTCATAACCCACCTTTATTATTTTCACAAATAACTCAAGGCGACAAACATATCCGAGACACCTTCCTCCTCTATTTTCCCCACAACTGCCACCCTATGAGGTGGGTTGGGCTGAGAGACAGGGACTGGCCCAAGGTCACCTAGCTGGCTTTCATGGTTAAGGCAGGACTAGAACTCACATTCTCCTGGTATTTAGTCTAGTGCCGTGGTGGCGAACCTATGGCACGGGTGCCACAGGTGGCACGCCGAGCCCTCGCCTTTGGCACGCATGCTGTTGCCCTTATAAAACCTTTTCGCTTTAGGCCTCCGCCGCTGTGTGCAAAAACAAAAAAAAGTTCAATCGATCAATTTCAACTTTTCGCGGGGAAAAAAACTTCTCGCAAAGTTGGAATTGATTGATTGAACTTTTTAGTCCCACCCAGTCTGCCATTACCACTGCAGCCACGCCTACCCAATTGGCCACACCCACCTGGCACCCGATGATACATAGGTGGGTTTTGGGTTCCAGTTTGGGCACTCCGTCTCTAAAAGGTTTGCCATCACTGGTCTAGTGCCTTAACCACTAGACCAGGGGTAGGCAACCTCGGCTCTTTTATGTCTCATGGACCTCAACTCCCAGAATTCCTGAGTCAGCTATGAGTCCATGAGTCATAAAAGAGTCAGCTATGAAGTCCATGAGTCATAAAAGAGCCGAGGTTGCCTACCCCTGCACTAGACCAAACACCTCTTACACTCTCACCAAACTATGGCTGTTCAATGTTTATCTAGTAGCTGCATCTGAGCTTCACAAATCCGAATGACCACCAAAGGGGAGCCAAAAGATACAAAACTCTCTGCTGCCTTCAGGAGGTTGATTAGATTGATTGGCAAACCTCTGTCACAGAATTAGCAAGGAACACTGATCAAACTAGAACAGACAAGTCTCATCCCAACACATCTTTAATATTGCTGGAGACTTGGAAGAATGACTGAAATTCAACTATCAATCGCCAAAGGTGGCTTGCATTGTATCTACTTGCTGCCCAACTATTTTCTGCAATACAGATAGTCCTTGACTTATGACCACAATCAAGCCCAAAATTTCGGTTGCTGGGTGAGACAGGTGTTAAATTAGTTTTGCCTCACTTTTATGACCTTTCTTGCCCCCAGTTGTTAAATGAATCACTGTATCTGTTAAATTGGCAACACAGTTGTTAAGTGACTCTGGCTTCCCCATTGACTTTGCTTGTCAGAAGGCCACAAAAGGTGATGACATGACCCCAGGGCATTCCAACCATCATAAATATTGCCATGCACTATTTATGATGAATTTTGATCATGTGATCATGGGGATGCTACAGTGGTCATAAGTGTGGAAAATCATCATACATTACTTTTTTCAGTGCCATTGTATCTTTGAAAGGTCACTGAACGAACTGTTGTAAGTAGAGGACTAACTTGTATAAGCTTTGTTTCTTGTTTGGGGGAAAGACTAAGACATGGAAGCTGGTAACTGAAGGAAGACTTCAGTCTTCTTGCTCCCTGCCATATAAATCTGCTATGGCAATTAGTGATTGCGGCCCTATCTGGACCGGGATGCCCTGTGTACGGTCACTCATGCGCTCGTGACCTCTCGCCTGGACTACTGCAATGCTCTTTACATGGGGCTTTCCTTGAAGACCACTCGGAGGCTCCAACTGGTACAGAATGTGGCCGCGAGAGTTGTCTTGGGAGTTTCCCGGTACTCCCATGTTACACCTTTGCTCCGCGAGCTACATTGGTTACCAGTTGTCTTCCGGGTGAGATTCAAGGTTTTGGTTACGATCTTCAAGTCCTTACATGGCATGGGTCCGGGGTACCTAGGGGACCACCTGCTGCCGGCGTCAACTTCCCTCCGCCCCGTGCGTTCCCACAGAGAGGGCCTCCTCAGGGTGCCTCCGGTCAGAGAATGTCGGCTGGTGGCCCCCAGGGGGAGGGCCTTCTCTGTGGGCGCACCGGCTCTGTGGAATCAACTGCCGGTTGAGCTCCGGATGGCACCGGATCTCCGCTCCTTCCGGCGCGGTCTGAAGACCCATTTATTTGAACAAGCTGGTCTGGCCTGATGGGGGACGTTAGGGTTTTTTAATGGGTTTCTTATATTGTTATTGTTTTTTATTTGGGCACTTGTTTAATTCCCTTTTAACTTTTGTATTTGCTATTTATATATGCCCTGTTCACTGCCCTGAGTCCTTCGGGAGAAGGGCGGTATACAAATTTAATAAAATGAAATGAAATGAAATGAAGTGATGTTTCCCCCTCCCCCCCGTCCCCCGGCAGTTAGTGATGTTGGCCAAAGCTGGCATTTCAGCAAGTTCACAATGAATGCCAGCTCTTGCTTTGCTATCATATAGTTCAATTAATTATACTTAATTCACTGGGAAGCATCTGCCACTTTCTGGATGAAAAGAAAGCATTGGACTCAAACATTCCAGCCTTGTGACCACAAGCAATGTGATCTGAAATTTGCAGGAAAAATGAAAGAAACAAAGAAAGCCCTTATTTTTAAATTCAACCCCTTCCATGGTTAGAAAGAAATCAGAAAAAAAAGGGAGAATTGTCAGCTTTGTAATCCATCCCCGATTTTTGGAATCGGCTGCAGCAGGAAAAAAAACCAGCTTCTATTTAGACCTGCGTTTTCTAGCTTTTCCTGATCCATCCAATTGTTTGTCTAAAAATGTTACATATTTTCAATGTGCCCTGGAACTCAGGGTATTACTTGTGACTGAGATCAGATGCCACTGGCGTAACCCCAAGTATTCACTTGATTCATGAAGAGGTAATCAGCAGCCTCAGAGCCAAATGCATCTTGCACCCTAACTTTCCAGAGTCCTTTGCACAGAATCAGTGCATAAGTCATCCACATATAAGTCAACCTTCTCTGTCAGTTTTTCTGCTCCGGCTTTTCAAAATTGGAATCAACATTTTAATTTAATATGTTTTTCTATTGTTTCCCTATATTAAAATACATTACAATACCAAATTAAGCCATCTGACATAAATCGTATCCACAGTATGAATATGAAAAATGTGGGCGGAGGAGTAAAATCAAAACCATTTGTAGAAGACATTGTTGCAGGGAGGATCTGGATGAACAGATGGGTTTTCACTAGTGTCAAAAAGACATCATAAATATCTCCCAATATCAGAAAGAACTTCACAGAGTTAGTGCTGCCAAGAAGGTCCACCGGCAAGCAACTATAACATGACAATCCAAAAATCATAGCACAAGAATCAAAAACACCTCTAATGATCTAGGAATCGCTTGGGTTTAATATCATGAAAAGGAACATTCCCAAACCAAAAATCTGAACCTATCGTGATGTGTAATAGGCTGTAGTTCAAAATCTGTAGAAGACCCCAAATTGGAGAAGACTGATATAGTGATAAAGTGAGTTGATCAGCAGGAAATTTCTTTTACAATATTAGAGTTAATGTGAAGTTATAAACAAATTTATGGGTGATATAAATTTATAATGGATTAATACCACCATTTGTTTAGTATTAACTAAAATTCACAATGTGTTTGTTTGGAGACCATGTGCTCCAAATTAAAGCTCATTTGACTCTTTATTTCCAGCAAAAGAAAAAATTGTTTTGTATATAACTTTCATTAGAACTTTTAAACAAGAAAAACTAACAAGCTAATATAAGGAAAAAAGAGAAAAAAGAAAAAAGTGCAAGAAAAGAAGAAAAGTTGAAGAAAAACAGAAGAGAAAGAAAAAAGATATAAGGAAGCAGCTTCCAATATTCTTTACATCACTTATAAGTCCATTTTAACCTATCTAAAGTTACATCGTGTTACTTCTTGTTCTGTAATCTATCTTGTCTAAACATCAAAACCATAAATCACAAATTCTTTTCCTTTTAATTTTTTACACAAAAAGTCTGTAAGAAGCTTCCCGTCATCAATAAATGTAAGTTAAAGAGAAAGGACTGCTTAATGATAGGCACAATGTCTGCTTTTATGTTCCTGTTGCAATTTGTTGATTGTGTTGTAAGGTTCTAGTGTCAACTGTATTTTTTTAAAGGGGATGAGAAGGAAAGCAAACTTCACATAATGTTAGTTAATAAAAAATAAATAAAACACAGTGAAGATAATATCAGCAAAAAATAAAATAAAATCCACTCAGACAAATAGAGTGGTCAGGTTGCATGAAAGCTGCAGTGTATGCCTCCCAGCATACACA
The DNA here is from genome assembly GCF_964194415.1 of Vipera berus. Lineage (NCBI taxonomy): Eukaryota > Metazoa > Chordata > Lepidosauria > Squamata > Viperidae > Vipera > Vipera berus. Next base: position 71,201,663 of record NC_138204.1, read on the forward strand.
AAGGGACAGCACAGCAGGAGGCTGATGGTGCAGATCAGCAGAGGGGTTGGACAGCTCCGGGCGATGACTGCTCACTCAGGATAAGCCTAATGACTTAAGCTCTTGACAGCCCCAGGCATGGTCAGCCTGGTGGGAAGCCAGGATCTACACCCATTGTCACCTGCACTGGCAGGAAGCCCAGGTTTGAACTGATTGGATGCCATCCACCTGGGAAGGTATAAATAGACGCCAGGCTTCCCTGTTTCCCCAGTTCGTTCTGTTCAGAATAAACTCATCTTTACCCCAGCTCTGTGTCCGTCTCTATGTGAAGCACGCGACTTTACAAAAGCATAGAACCATCTTCCACCTTCATAATACACAATGGCAGATACACATATCCGTGATTTACGTTCTTAGTGGCCAGTTTTCTTTTTCCTTCACTCCTAGGCTTTTTAGCATAGCTGTTCTCACCATCACCCCCTTCCATCACAGGTAATATTTGACCTATGACCCTTATGTAACCTGGCATCATGATCGCAAATTATGACGGTCCTAAAGCAGTCATGTGACCGACCCAATTTTACAATTTTGTGCAGCAATCATGAAGTGAATACCACGGTTGTTAAATGAACCCACTGTTTGCTATCAGAGGAGTTTTTGCCCAAATCTGAAACACTGTTTTTTTTTGCAAAAACATACATCACAGTCACATGACTGCAAAGAGAGGTCAGCCATGGGAGCTTTGGATCTGAGTTGAAAGAACTTTTGGGGGGATCCATCATCGTAACATTGAATGGTTGCTAAGGGAATGGTTGTAAATTGAGGACTATTTGTGTAAGAAGCAAAACAGACTCCCAAAATCCAGTCGGAGGGCGAAGCTTGTTTATTGCAAAAGCCACTCAGTGTCAGAGTTTAACAATCAGTAGAAAACAGCATGTTTAAACAAACACGACCAGTTCCCTAAAAGTAAACATTTGTCAGTACCAAAAATAGCATCTGATTACTTGTCTTTTTGGTGTAATTACTTTTGTGACCCTCCCGTATTTCTGGGCTATTTCATGAGCCCAGTTTTATCTATCCAGGGAAAATGGGGAGAGCTGTGAAATATTTTGGTTTGGCACAAGTGCACTTCCTACCAAAGATTGGGAAAGTGATTAGAATTACAGCAGAATGGCAAATATATCGCTGTTCTTTCTCAGATGTCTCCTTCTCCATTTGCTTTCTCCACTTAGGACTGCCTGACATTCTCCTTCGGGGAGGAATAGGAATTTTACTCAGGAAGAACACACCATCAAAACTTTGGGCAACTCATGGCAATATTTCCATGCTTTCCTATTATAATTAAATAGAAATTAGATTTGTGGCTTTACTGAGCAGGAATACAGAATGCTGGTGCATGTGTTTACACATTTGCCACCCATCTTTTGTGACCTTTTTCCCTTACTGAAGAATTCCTACTTTTTTTAATCGAATAAATAATGCAAAACAGTTCAATACGTTCATATTTAAGAAAAGCGTTTCACCAGCAAGACGGAATACAGGTAGATCTTGACTTACAACTATTTGTTTAGTGCCTATTAGAAGTTACCAGAACACTGAAAAAAGTGACTTAGGACTATATATATATATATATATATATATATATATATATATATATATATATATATATATATATATATATATATTTACAGCTGTTGAGCCTCCCCAGGGTCACATCTTCAAAACCCAGGCCTCTGGCAACTGGGATGTAGGAGTGCAAGTTCATAACCATGAATAATCTTTTTTTGAACATTTTATAAATGGAAACAAGCAGTAGACTTTTTGTTTCCAAAAGACATGCAGTGTATTTATTCACACAAAAAAGTAATAAGATACACGAAAATGTAATCTTCTTACTGAATGTTATACACCTTTAACGTTCAAAGTACTTTTCTATTCTTCTGCAGTTGGTCTCTTTAAAATTAGATCACCTGCTAAATGTTACTTGGTCTAATGCAGGGGTCTTCAAACCTGGCCCTTTTACAGTATGACTGGTGGACTTCAACTCCCAGAATTCCTCAATGAGGGTGCCTGGCTGAGGAATTCTGGGAGTTGAAGTCCACAAGTCATAAAAGGGCCAGGTTTGAAGACCCCCCCTGGTCAAGGTCTTGAAGGAATGGCAAGTAATGACAAGTAATTTGCAGGAAAAAGTTCCTTAAGGACTTCCAGGAGCAGCTGCAAAGAATGGATGAATGTCCAGTTATTCATTATGTTTTTAATGGATCTTTGATAGCTAATTCTTTTTTTCTTTTTTTTAAAAAAGGACTCTAATTCTTTTCTGCATAGGATTATAGTTTTCTACTTCACTTGAAATATGTGATCTGCTGGTCAAAACGTGTCATATAGCCCATAACAATATTAATACAGCCTATAACATTCCCTGTACTATATCAATAATTAGCAAACTCATTGCTAATGACTGTATAAGACCTGGCTCTAGTACACATAACAGAGGTGGTGACATGAGAAGTATCACACAGTATTTTTTTTAAAAAACGGTTATATGTTTGTTCCACAGTTGGAAAGAGAGAAAGCAAGTTCTATGAAAACATCCTTTATCTGTCACTGGTGGCCCATCTGCATCCACCTGTACTAAGCATGAGAACTTCTTGTATTAGTAAACTGTGTGTTTCTTTTAACGTTTAAGTACTGAATTTTCAACAACTACAAAAGCATTCTTTTCCCCATCACTAGCCAAGAGTTCAGATGAGTAACCATTTTGGAAATGTTACCTTTAAACCCCTGTATACATTTTGACGCGGTGGCTCAGCGGGTTAGGACGCTGAGCTTGTCGATCAGAAGGTCGGCAGTTTGGCGGGTCGAATCCCGAGTGCCGCGTAACAGAGTGAGCGCCTGTTACTCGTCCCAGCTTCTGCCAACCTAGCAGTTCGAAAGCACGTAAAAATGCAAGTAGAAAAATAGGGACCACTCCGGTGGGAAGGTAACAGCGTTCCGTGCGCCTTTGGCGTCCAGTCATGCCGGCCACATGACCACGGAGACGTCCTCGGACAAGCGCTGGCTCTTTGGCTTTGAAACGGAGATGAGCACCGGCCCCTAGAGTCGGAAACGACTAGCACGCATGTGCGGGGGAACCTTTACCTTTACCTTTACCTATACATTTTGAAGTGGCTACGATTTGACAGTTACAGTAATGATATTTTTCTTTAATATAAGTGGTGTTTTGGGTTTTTTTTACCAATTCACTTACTACTGAATACATCTTTTGTTGCTCTGGCATAGCTCTTCAGCTGTAAATATAGGATAGTTGCTGCTCATAGCAAAGTAAGCATCTAGCAAACCTTAAAGAATGTTTAACAGCAGAAGCAATGTGGCACAAACACATAACCATTTTTTAAAAAATTCTATGTGATATCTTCTCATGTCATTGCTTCTGTTATGTGTACAAGAGCCAGGGCTTATACAGTCAGTGGTAATAAGCTTGCTGTTTCGTATTATTGTACAGTTAGTAAATTACTTATGCACCACGAAGAGAGAACAAGTCTTAAGAAGTAATTTTCTTACAAGCTGGAGCTAAAAACTTCAGAACCTTCAGTCAATTTCTAAAGCACCGAGGCTCCCTAGAATAAAGTTATTGCGTTAATCACTATTTAGTGTTTGGGTGAAGCCACCATTTTCAACAGCTACAAAACAAGATTGCCGGATCTATTTATGGCCACAGAATGAAAATAGCATTTATTTACTGCTTGTACACTGACTGTGTCATAACTTACCTAAGAAGCTGCCTTACCGAAAGAGGAGCCAAATTCTTTGTGACATGCTACAAGCTATTTTCAAACAGAGCCAACAGCTGCTTAGTAATAGACTAAGCAGCAAAAAATAGGAAGTAAATTGGAAAATACAAACAAGAAGCAAATTTTGAAAACAGAGGATCTATAATTTTATGCCCTGATATTTTTTTTGGGGGGGGGAGTTTTAAATTCAACAGTACTGCCTCTTCAGCACCCCATAATTTATTAACCACAAGAGGGCAACAGGATAGAGTTCTGATTATATTGCATATTCCATCCCCTCTCTGCTGACACCTTGCCTGCTTTTTTCATAAAAGACTGGTGTTGTGAGGTCACTTCCACATTCTCCATGCTGCCTAGGGAATTCTGGGAATTGAAGCGCACACCATTTAATGTAGCCGAGTTTGAAACACATTGAATTATAGTTATAAGGTCTGCTTCACTAATCAATCTACATAGTCTTGAACCTAGAAATACTCATGCACACCCTCTAAAACACTTCAGTTGTTTTTAGCAAAACTTCCCATATTCCAAAGCAGCTGCACCACATGGGAAGTCTGTTTCTTCTACCCAGAATTACAGTAAGCTCATTATGATATTCTTAAAATGCTTCCTTCCCAAATCTCTCACATCTGGGCTGTGTTGTCATATGTCACATGAAAGCCTGTAAATCAAGATCTGTGATATATGGAAAAAAGTTAGTTTTTGCCTTTTAGTGCTGCTATACCAAGTGCTATGGCATTTTCCTTGACTGCTGGTTCCTTTACTGTTGATAGCTGATTCCAAAATGTAAAAGGTATCCATTACAAGATTGGCTTATGTATAAATTTTGAGAATACTAAGTTTATGCAAGTCGGAAGTGCTCAGGATAATATGCCTACAACTGTCCATACTTATCTTGGTAGCCATATGTCTATTGATGGAGGTACAGATAAGGACATTAATTATCAAATTGGAATGGCAGCTGCCGTGTTTCAACCCCTGTGTCCAATTTGGTCTACAGCACCCATAGGTACTACCACAAAAATAACACTCTTCCAGAATGTTGTTGTACCAACTGGCTTGTATGCTTGTGAAACATGGAGGTGTACAAATGGTTAAATGTTTTCCAAAAACCCGGCTTGAAAAGAATCCTTCATGTCACATATCATGATCACATCATTAAAGAAGAGGTGCTGCAAATATTAAGATTTAGAACACCTATAGAGAACTGGGAATGAATGTTGAATGTGGTTTCTTGGCCATATCTTACGTATGCCTAAAGACTGGCATCCAAAAATTGCACTATGTTGGCCAGCCTCAGAAAACTTGGCACCAAACACTTATAGAAGATAATGTCTGAAGATGCTGCAAATGATTGAAACTGCTGGAAAATACTTGCTGCCCAATGAACTCTGCACAGCAATAGCACTTAGACTTATACACCACTTCATAGTGCTTTACAGCCCTCTCTAAGCGGTTTACAGAGTCAGCATATTGCCCCCAACAATCAGGGCCCTCATTTTACTGACTTCGGAAGGATAGAAGGCTGAATCAACCTTGAGCTGGTCAGGATCGAACTACTGGCAGCCGGCAGAATTAGCCTGCAATACTGCATTCCAACCACTGCACCACCACAGCACAGGAACTAATTATGATGATGATCCATTATTTTAAGATATACACTGGTTTTCATGTGACACTTTATGGAAGAAGCAGGACAGAACCAATATTGATACTTTTGAATTTTAATATTGAAGGAGACTCCCGAGAATACTGTGGATGGCCGAAAAAACCAACCAGTCATCAAGCCAATCCACTCAAAGTTCTCTTTTAAGGCACAAATGACTAGGCTCAAGTTATCATATTTAGACCCATTATGCAAAGACGTAACTCTCTGGAGAAGTCTATAATGCTGGGAAAGGTGGAAGGAAAGAAAAGGATGACCAACAGTAATGGGTGGAAAGTTAAGAAAACCAGAAGGATCAGGTTGGGAACAGATTATCCTGGACTGTTGGCCGATTGTTGGAAGTGTGGTAAAGGGATTGGCACATACTGTCACTTATGGTGGACATGTCCGGAAGTGGTTAGATATTGGATGAGGATCCAAAAATGGATAGAGGAAATCACAGGTTGTTTAGTTGATCTTAAACCAGAGACGTATCTGCTTGGCTCCAGGCCTGGAAATATTAAGAAGGAAATATGGTATTTGGTTTTACATATCTTAACGGCGGCAAGGATGGGGTATGCTCAATTTTGGAAGGCAAATCATACCCCGCCGGATGAAGTTATAATTAGGAGAATACTTGATTGTGCGGAAGCAGACACATTGACCAAGAAGTTGAAGGGTAAAGAAGAGACACCAGCATTTCTATCATGGAATAAATGGTATATTTGGATGGATAAAAGATTAAAGAAATGAGGGTGGCTTGGAGGTTGGTCAGAAATGAAGTGATATTGTTAATGAATAAGCTTTGGAGTTGGATGGTTATAAGAGACTTAATGAGTGGAATATAATTGTTAGTTTAGAAGTAGATATAATGTGAAATTTTTGAAATCGTTTTCAATTTTTTGATTTCTTCATTTTTTGTATATTGTAAATGGTTTTTTTTTTCTTTGTCGGTGTATGGTGTGTTTTTAACACGAAATGTAAATAAAGATTTATTTTTTAAAAAAAGATTATCCTGGAGAAAATGTATATAAGTATTGTAAATGCAAACCAGTTGCCAAGGGCCCAGACTGCAGAGTGCTGGGACAGCTGGAAGTCCAAGGACAGTTCATAACCACCATTCGTTCAGTACCACTGTAACTTCAAATGGTCACTGAACAAAAGTTATCAGAGGTTGGAGACTACTTTTGGTTATCTTGTCTTTCAAATTGTCTTTGATTTTTCCAAGCATCTTGTCCAATTACTCTTGCCTCATATTATGTACTTGAAATATCTAAACTTGAATTTCATTATTAGCACTTCCAGGGATCAGTCTGTTTTTACCTCATCTGTTGCATGATTTGATATTTACTTTTACAATGGTCATGGAGCTTTTTTGGGGGAACTGAATCTAAAAAAGCATCGCTCTCAAGTTTTGACTTGCAGCATGACTCTTACTTGTGAGGTGGCCACAGACAATTTTTGGGAGCGTGTCTGAGTTCACACCCATTTCTTCTCTGTCTTGCCACACCCAAGCATATAATTGCCCCCTCCCCCTCCTGCAACTGGTTTTTTTCTGCTGAATATTACAAATTGTCCTCCACCCTTCAGCTCTGATGTTGTCCAAACAATCCTTTCCACAACCTTAAAACACCACCAATGAACATCAACGTCTTTTATATGGGCACTTGAACTGTGATTCACAGTTATGTTTTTAAGATGGCATCAGAGCGGTGGGATATTAGGGATAGAAGAATGGAGAGCTGAAGGAATGGATTTGCCTAGAGAGGCTTGAACTGAGTTTGGGCATGTGTGAGGGAAAGGACTTAGTCTGCATGATTTGAATGTTTTTGAGTGCCACAAGTGCAGAGCATGATCAGAAATGCTAGTAGCACAGGGAGAGTCGCCAAGCCCTCAGAAAAAGCTTCTCAATAGAAGAGAACATATGTAGTTCAAGGTTGAACTGTGGAGTCCTTGGTGCTCTCTGAGCTTATTTGTTTGCTTGCAGACATTTCATTACCTGACTAGGTACCATCATCGGTGTGAGTGAGGGGGGGGGGGCTTGCTCCCTATTTATATATGGTAGCTTGCCATGCCAGTGTTGGTGGAGGTATGATTTTCTCCTCTTTGATCAGTATATTGTTTTCTACTAGATTGTTTGTCTGCTGTTTAATCCTTACTTATCTGGGTATTGGTTCCTGGAGAGGATGTGTTCTGGCCATTTTCTTCTTAGTTTTTTTTTATTGTCTCTTTGAATGGTTTGTAAATATGTTTTTTCTCTAAATGTCTATTGTTATGCATGTACATGAAGACCAACTAGCAGTCAGCAAACCCAATTAAAGCTCCTTAATGTCACAACACAGGGACAGACTCAACCATCGTTTCAACTGGGAAACTATGAGCATCCTAGACCAGAGGTCCCCAACCTTTTGGGCACCAGGAACCAGTTCCGTGCAGAAAGGTTTTTCCGCGGACCAGAGAGTGTGTGGTTTTGTGTGCTGCCTGCATCCCATGGATGGGGCTTTGCTTGTTTATGCGAACCGGTTGGTGGCATGCCTTAGCCCGGTACTGGTCCACAAACCGGGGCTTGGGGATCCCTGTCCTAGACCAAGTTAAAGCTAAAAATGCTAGGGAATTCCTGGAAGCTTGTCATTCAGACAAATCAGCCATCAATAGACACATAGAAATAAACCATATTTACACACCATTCAAAAGGACAATGACTGAATTGGGGAAGGGAATGCATGCTTTTGAAGTTTTGATTTTTTCAGTATTGTGACTATGCATGCTTTAGTGGCTGTAAATTCCTATACAATAAAATTATCAAAAGTCCTATGTGATTGCAAAATATAAATATCATTCATTCATTCTAATTTTCAAACGGAGCAATGCTGCTTTCTTCCTTGGCTTCATCAATTAATTTATGCAAATATACTAGCTGATTTGTTTATTTACATCATATCAAAAACAGAGGGAAGAATCCTATGATTGTTCAGTGTCCTGCTTGAATTGGAGAGCAGCAATTGAAGGAAGGTAGGTGGTACTGTGTGAATCAAAATCTAAGGGAAATTGGATGACCATAAAACAAACTTCAAGAAAAATTATCTCTTAAGCCACATCTGAAATAGTTTATCTGCAGACCTAACGTGTTTTCTAGTTTAGAACATGTATAAAAAATGGTTAAGTTAATCTACTTCATAGGGCCCTTGGTGCTTTCTGCGCTTGGTTGTTTTCTTGCAGATGTTTCATTTCCAAACACCATGACATCATCAGTGCTAAAAGGGGTTGCTCTCTATTTATATACAAGTGGCCCATCTAGCACTGAAGATGTTATCTAGTTGAGTAATGAAACATTGGCAAGAAAACAAGCAAGCTCAGAGAGCACCAACGACCCCACAGTTCAACCCTGAGTACAAATATTATCTTATATTGATAACCTACTTTAGCTGCAGTGTTTAAGCACAATTATTCCCAAGTTTATTTTCCACCATTTGGGTTTCTTATGTTCTCCTAAACCAAATGACTTTGAGGGATGTATTAAAGGCCAGACTCTCCAAAACGTGATACTTGAGGCTGGGACAAAAATTTAATTTACTTTAAATTCATGTACATTTAAGTCAAATTAACTACATGTACAGCATAAATGTACAGCATACTGAAAAGCAGAGACGTCACCCTGCCAGCAAAAGTGCATATAGTAAAGGCCATGGTTTTCCCAGTTGCAATGTATGGCTGTGAAAGTTGGACCATAAGAAAGGCTGAGCGCCAAAGAATTGCGGCCTTTGAACTATGGTGCTTGGACTGCAAGGCGATCAAACCGGTCAGTCCTAGAGGAGATCAACCCTGACTGCTCTTTAGAAGGCCAGATCCTGAAGTTGAAACTCAAATACTTTGGCCACCTAATGAGAAGGAAGGACTCACTGGAGAAGAGCCTAATGCTGGGAAAGGTTGAGGGCAAGAGCAGAAGGGGACGACAGAGAATGAGGTGGCTGGATGGAGTCACTGAAGCAGTAGGAATGAGCTTAAATGGACTCCAGAAGATGGTAGAGGTCAGGAAGGCCTGGAGGAACGTTGTCCATGGGGTCGCGATGGGTCGGACACGACTTCGCAATTAACAACAACAATATAGTTGTTCTTCAGTCATGTCTATAGTATATTCCCTCTTTTACAACATTAAACATCAGAATTCAGTTAATAAATGTTGAGAACTTCAGAAGCCATACTGAGCATTTCCAGGGCCACATGATATCATGGGGTCTCAGATTGCCCTTTCCTATTGTAGCTTCCCTAAGTAATATATTCACAGGGCACAAAAAAGTTTATTTTTCAACTTTGCCTCCATAAGTTGCCTAACTTGCATGCACACACAACTTCCTAAAGATAAGGATAAATAAAATAAACAAGTTGCCTTTAAGTTCTATCAGAAGGTCAACTCTGGAAGATTTGAAATATTAATGTATTTTCTTAATTAAGGAGTTTCTAAACTTGCTGAAGCAGACAGGTGGATTATAAACTAATCAGTCAAACCACACAAATGGATATTGTTATGTAAACTTCTACAACTGAGAAAGAAAGTTGAATCTTGAAAGAGAAATGGTGTGGTTGAACTTTCTAATTTCTATGAAATTAAACAACCATTTCCTGTCTGAGCAAAACAAGCTTAGAAAATAGGCTCAGACAGGCCAGTTGAGTCAGTCAGACTGTGAGAGTTGGACTGATCAGTACATCTCATGCTTTTTTAAAAAAAATTAAAGGCAAGAAATAAAAGTACTTTTAAATGTAAATTCCCTAGAGCCATGTTTCTGGTATGAAGGAGTTGCGTTCTAAGTGGAAATGATGGTTGATTCTGCTGTGTATTTTTTTCATTTATTTATTTAAATTTAAATCTCTCTTCTATATCAACTGGGAAAATTTCTCCTGAGCGACAGAAAAATCTGACTTTTTTCTGCTAATTTATAGTTGCCAGGTATTTTTACAGCCTATCCCTAGTAGGTCTACTCTGGCCTCTGAGTCACCTCTCACATTTATTTAGGTCTTGCTAGTCATCGGGAAGTGGATCTCCTCCTGTTGTCTTAGAAAATACTGTACCATCTCATTCACTGTGGACTACCGGTAGTTTATCCTCAGTGGAAGAGGATAAATTTGCCTTCTTAGCAAAAAGGTGAAAGACCAAGCTCTACTACAAGAAGGCCCAGGTTATATAAATAACATTGCTCAACAGATGTATGAAAATTACAAGCGAGTAGTCTAAATGTGATTAATTTATAAAAGGTAAAATTAAAACTGAGTGGATGTGTTTGGCCATAAGGCCTGATCAAGTGTGGCCCAATGGGTAATGATGTGCCCAGGCAACTGTAAACAACTGTACAAGGGAATGAGAGACTTCCCAACAGTAGCTAGTAAGCCTTTTCTTTCTGTATCTACAATGTCGTAGCTTAGAAAAAATGTAAAAATCCATTCTAGGTACATTGTCCTGTTAGTTGTTTCAAAGACTAGAGTTAGTTTGACATACAAATTCAGGTAGCAACTGGATTCACACATTGTGCTATTGCAAGTCATTGTTTGGTTAACTATAGTTTGCCGATTCAACTACTATTAGATGGTTTCACACATTTTAAACCATGAATTGGGCAGGAAGAGAGGGCCCCATAGCCTGCATATGCTCCCACTCACCCCTCAGTTACAAATAGGCATGAATAGATCTGCCATATTTTTTCCACAATTGACTAACAACAAAAAAAGTTATATTCTTCCCATTTCATTTTTGAAAACAACAGTAAATTTACATTACACAACGATTAAAGTTTTACTCAACAGCAGGTGCCAAATTCAGTGCTATTCACCTGTCATGTAACTATTAAAGAATTCTCCCATTTCAAAAAGAAAAAGAAAGAAAATCAACATCCTTAATTCAGCTTCACAAACATACCGTAGTTGAATACATTAAGGATTCAAATCCAGATTATTAAGGTTAAACATTCAGTAGCCTGAATCTGCCTAGATAGTTCTGTTAATTTTATTTTCTCTCACATTTTATTTTTTTTCTGCCTTATTCATCACATTCATGAAGAACTATACACAGTCTTTGTTCTTAATGAAAAAAGTAAGCCAAACAATGCTTCAAGCTCAAGCAAATTGGGTATGGCCAGTCTAGAGAAAAGAAGGACTAGGGGTGACATGGTAGCAGTATTTGAGAGGCTGCCATAAAGAAGAGGGGGTCAACTTATTCTCCAAAGCACCAGAAGGCAAGACAAGAAACAATGGATGGAAACTAATCACGGAGAGAAGCAACCTGGAATTAAGGAGAAACTTCGTAACAGTGAGAATAATTAACCGGTGCAACAACTTGCCTTCAGAAGCTGTAGGGACTTCATCACTGGAGGTTTTTAAGAAAAGACTGGACAGCCATCTGTCTGAAATGGTATAGGGTCTCCTGCTTGAGCCGAGCGTTGGACTAGAAGACCTCCAAGGTCCCTTTCACCTCTATTCTGATTGATTGGTTTGATCTCTGAGACTATGCAGTCATGGGCATCCAATAGATGCTATTGTGATGTCACAGTTGTTAGAATGATGTTATGACATGCATGACCTCACTTATATTGTCGCCCTGTCATCCCTATGCATGTGATGCCAGGGTAAACTGGGTTAGATCTGTTTCATGGTTCATGTGTTGTTCCAACCCACAGTACGGTGGTAGATGTTGCATAGCTTTATTGTTGTTTATTTATTTATTTATTCAATTTATATGCCGCTCATTTTTCCCAGAAGTGGCTTTAGGCAGCTTGCAATCACTAAAACCAATAAAAACAATAAATACAGGTAGTCCTCAACTTACAATCATAATTGAGCTCAACATTTTTGTTGCTAAGTGAGACATTCGTTGAGTGAATTTTGTCCCATTTTACGACCTTTCTTGCCACAGCTGTTAAGTCAATCACTGCAGTTGTTAAGTTAGTAACACAGTTGTTAAGTGAATCTGGCTTCCCCACTGACTTTGCTTGTCAGAAGGTCGCAAAAGGTGATCACATGATCCCCAGGACACTGCAGAGGTCATAAATATGAGTCAGTTGCCAAGTGCCTGAATTTTGATAATGTGATCATCGGGAGGTTGCAATGGTTCTAAGTGTGAAAAATAGCTATAAGTCACTTTTTTTCAGTGCAATTTTAACTTTGAACGGTCACTAAATGAACTGTTATGAGTTGAGGACTACCTGTAATGACTTTAAATTAGTTAAAATTGACATAGATGGAGAGGAAGGGAACAAGGTGGAGGGGGGGAGCTTAGGTGCTTAGTTTTGAATTAATGTGTTATGTAAAATCCAGTTACTGCTGTAAAGTCGCGTGCTTCACATAGAGACGGACACAGAGCTGGGGTAAAGATGAGTTTATTCTGAGCAGAACGAACTGGGGAAACAGGGAAGCCTGGCGTCTATTTGTACCTGCCCAGGTGGATGGCATCCAATCAGTTCAAACCTGGGCCAGTGCAGGTGACAATGGGTGTAGATCCTGGCTTCCCACCAGGCTGACCATGCCTGGGGCTGTCAACAGCTTAAGTCATTAGGCTTATCCTGAGTGAGCAGTCATCGCCCGGAGCTGTCCAGCCCCTCTGCTGATCTGCACCATCAGCCTCCTGCTGTGCTGTCCTTTGTGTATGCTGGGAGGCATACACTGCAACTGCAATTTGTAAACCATGGTTTATGGCTGTGTAAATTCATCGTGGCTTCTTTGACAAAATATGCTGCATTCATGAGTGTTTAAATTCAGAATAAGCTGGAGTTGGCAAAGGATGTTAGGAATAAAAGAGAAACACCTTCCCAACTCTTATTTTGACTCTATTATTTCCAGTAAGAGGATGTACATCCCAGCAGAAAATAATGAAAGGGCAGGATTGAAGCTCAAGACTTGAAAGATTCATGAACAGGAAATGTATATTTACCTTGAATGAGTTTAAATTACTAGGGCCAAATGGACTGCATGTTTTACACTTTTAGGAATTATGGAATAATCTGAGAAGAGCCAAGAAGACAGTAGAAATAAGGAAAAGGAATATCTAGAAACTACAATCCAGTCTGATTTGCAAGATTCTAGAGCAGATCAGTAAGAGATCTGACTGTAGCATCCTGCAAACAAAGCTATAATTACTGAAGTCAACATGCGAACAAGTCTTACCAGATTATCCATTGCCTTAATTTGCATTGGTACTTTCTTACAATTCCTAAGTACTCCCCAGAGGGTGGAAGCATTTAGATGTTGAAAAAGTTAAACAGTGGGTTGATCAGCTCGACTTCCTAAACAGATAGGAGAAATGCTGTGGATATCTTGATTTCAACCAAGCTTATGACCCAGAATATTCTGGTTGATTTAACCATCTCGTTGTGTATGGATGGGATGATGTGACAGTTAAGGAGGTACAGGGCTGGCTCAAGCATCACATTGGGAATATTCATCACTGTTTCTGATGAAATTGGACTGAGACATTGTGCATAAATCACAAAATTCAGGGTCTTGGGCCCTTTCAACAGCTGTATTTATTTACCTGCCCAATTTTCACTTGGTCAACACCCAACACCTAAGGCAGCTTACAACAGTCAAGATTTTATAAAAACAGAATACAAGTTGATAAAATGAAAATCAAACCAAATTTTAAAAATTGCATTGCTGGGAGACAAAGACACCCCACTCCCACAGTGTAGCTGGTAGTCAAAATTTTACTACCTGATCTTTTACTACATTCCAGACTTTTTTTAAAAAAAAGTTAATTTTTTATTCAAAAGGGCTCTCTTGCTCATGTAAGTAACATGCAAGTTTGTTGTCCGATTACGTACAAATCATTGAAACCACACAATAAGCAATTAAAACTAAACATGTTAAACCACGTAAGTTTAACATGTAGCAATTAGAGTAATTCATTTTCCCTCTCAAGCCCAAGTAACTTATTCTTTCACACATTAATTTTCAGATAGGCCCATTCCTTCTTTGCTGGATTGCTTTCGGGACTCTGTGAAATCACTCTCTATTATTCTGGTTTTTAGAAAAAGGGAGTAAGGCAAAGCAATTTGGTCAAGATCAGGCAACACAATGCCAGCTTTTAAATTCCCAGTGTAAAATATAGTCCACAAACAAAGCCAGCAGACCTTGTCACCCATTCTCCTGCTTAGAGGATCAGCCCTCACTTTCCTCAGTCAAAACCTGTCCTCTTTTATGGACTGTGATTAGCTGCATCTACAAGATCGTTTTTTATTTAAGAACATAGATCCCAAACTGATTGAGACTTCAAGGCACAAAGCTTTTCTTGATCCCGAGAATATGTGATTGGCAGCTACTCGTACAGGCCCATCTACTCAACATACAATACCTTTTCTCTCATGTATGTACATACACACCCATTTTATGTCTTTCTGATCTCCCCCACCCCCACCCCCGAAATTCACACTGGCTTCTCGTTGCCATGGTAGGGAAGAAAGATTGAACTAGTCCCTCTGTTCAACTGGCATTCAGAAACGTTAAAGGAGGCCTTCTTCTACCTCTGCAAGGATGCTTTGTGTGGCCCAAAGCAGCTACAAGTAGAATCATCAAAGCCAAGATTCTGGTTGTTTTTTCCCCTAAGCATCAAACAACAGAATTTCTTTTATCCATTTTTTGGCTTGTTTTGTTTTAAAATTATACTCCTGACTCCAGATCAGGATAGTAACTGCTTTTTAACAGGACCAGTTCCTACACCTTAGTAAAGCATCCATTCTCTATCGATGTCAGTCTATCCATTTATTTGTTTATCTATGCATCACAAACTCATTTCTTAATCAGTTTGATTCAGTTCCTCGACTGTGCTCAACTGTGTTTGAAAGTTTACTTTTTCAGTTAGGAATTTTAATGTAATAAAATTATTCAAAACAAACAAGAAGATAGAAAAGAACAAAAAAAGGAATTAGGGGAAAAAAAACATCTCGTGTTTTTCAGCTCATGTTCAATCAAATCTCATAACCATCAATTCATTTTTTTTTCTTTCAGCCAAAACTTCATATAAGGGTTCCATGTCAGGCGCAAAGGATCAGGACCATATTTAAGTTGCAGTTCAGAAGATTTATTACTCAAGCCTATCAACTAAACTTCAGTACTAAATTGGCACCAGATAAGGGTCAATGGAATTCAGGAGGGGTTGGGCTTGGACCATTTGTGACAACATAATGACTCTAGGCTGATGACACATTTAATTCCATCCCCAGTTCTACCTGCTCTTTTCCTACATTCTAGTCTTTTTTTTAAAAAAAAGTCTTTATTGTTTTTTCTCTGGCCAAACTGGCCAGCTTTGCCATTTCTGCAAGACTGGTTGTGATCCAGTTTTCCACTGCAATTATTTCATTGCTTTTCCAACTTTTTCCATACAATAGTTTTGCCACAGTTAGCCATCTACAGTATTAATTTCCCATATTTGTTTTCTAATACCTTATTCATAAGACCCAATAAAATATTAGTTTCATCATGATATTAGTCCACAATATCTTTTGCATCATTGCATGAATATACTGTATATCCTATTTTCTTGCTTTTTCACATCCATCCTGCATAATAAAAAGTCTCCTCTTCCTTTTCACATTTCCAGCACTGATCTGATATTTCTTTATACATTTTAGACAAGTTATCTGGCACTATATACCTTCATTACATCATTTAATAAAAGTTTTCTCTTAAATTATAACACCATGTAAATGTAACACCACTTCCCCACATTTTCATCCATTGATCCATGTTTAGTAAAACCAAAATTGCAGCTCATTTTACCAAACCTCAACCTGTTCTTCATCTGTTTCAAAACTCAATAACAATTCATACATTTTAGCTATTTTATGATCATCATTTGTAGAAAATTCTATTTCAAGTTCAGTTTTATTTTTGTCAGTTCCAATTGTTTGTTCGTTCATTCATTCATTCATTCCTAAATAAAATTTATTGCCCGCCCATATTACCATAAGGTAAGTCTGGGTGGCTTACAGTCAAAAAGGTATATATACAGTAAAACATAAATACACTGAAAGCAAGAATTAAAAATCAAGGACACATGGGGAGGGCAGGGGCAGAATGGGGGAGGTGGGATCCATTGTTACTAGATCAACCACCTCCATTGTAAAGGTCCCCCATTGGGGCCCCAGAACATCTGGCAGAGCCAGGTCTTTAGGCCCTTATGGAAGGATAGGAGGGTTGGTGCATATATGTATGTACATGTATATATATGTGTGTGTGTGTGTGTGTGTGTACATGTGTATATATACACATGTGTTTGTGTGTGTGTGTGTGTGTGTGTGTGTGTGTGTGTGTGTGTGTTAGAGAAATGGCTTTTGGAAGGCAAGAAAACTAGAATCCATTGTGTCAGGCCTCTGAGTTGTTCCCTTGACAACTGTCCAGAACATTGCACTCTGCTGATTTCATGTTGGCTCAAGTTCTTGGCAGTGGAAATTATGTATTTAGCAAGGCATGCTGGGTAGCCACTAGCAGGTAAAAATAGGTTGCCTTTACTGAAAGGACAGGCTGTTGCCAAAACACTGACCTCTAGAATTCATGTGCAGCCTTTAGGAAGTATTGCTAATTGCTTTCCCATTCGGATGCTGTAAACCTGAGAGGCAGGAAAAAAAGGAATCCCGTTTCTTGGGAAAGGACTCAGGGTTCTTGTGCATGCACAGGGTACCTTCCTTCCAATAGCCAAAGATTCATTACTTATTATTATTTTCAAGAAACAAATCTAGAAACATTTTGAAATTAGGAAAGGTAGACATACAAAGGAAATTCATCAAACTGTTCCAATCGGCGTGTTTTTGCAGCAGGAGAAATGTTGGGGTTGAAAAAGGAAAGATGAAAAGAGAAATGCAAGTAATCCTCGAATTACAACCGCAACTGAGCCCAACATTTCTGTTGCTAAGTGAGACAAGTGTTAAGTGAATTTTGCCCCATTTTATGACCTTTCTTGCCTCAGTTGTTAAGTGCATCACTGCAGTTGTTTAAGTTAGCGACACGGTTATTAAGCAAATCTAGCTTCCCCATTGATTTTGCTTGTCAGAAAGTCACAGAAAGGTGATCACATGATTCCGGGACATTGCACGACATCACAAATGTGAGTCAGTTGCCAAGTATCTGAATTTTGATCACATGATCATGGGGATGCTGCAGCGGTCATAAGTGTGAAAAATAGTCAGAAGCCACTTTTTCCAGTGCTGTTGTAAAGTCAAATGGTTAGTAAATGTTGTAAGTTGAGGACCATATCTTCTATAAAAGGATTATAGCTATTAACTCTAGGAGAAAATTTCATGCTATTGCTTTCTGGAAGAAACATATGTAGCCCTCAAAAGGCATGCCTGTGCACCCGCTAAGCACCTCTAAAAATGGTCAAATTGTAGTTTTTCATGCAACAATCAAGGGAAACTCCTAAATATATGACTGGGGGGGAAAAAAACAGTATTCACTATAATTTTGCCGACTGCAAACGAAATCAAGTTCAGTTTTTCTCATCATCCCATCCAGTATTTCTAGAGCAGACTCCTCCAGCGTATCACTCAAAAGCCTTAAATTAACTTGGCATCTTCATCTCCCCTAACTTGAATATCAGTCAGGCATCCTATAGCTGCCAGCTTGCGGTGTGTGGTTGTGATGTGCCCTACTTAACTGAGGTAACCCTGCTACCCAAGGAATTGCTTCTTTGAATATCTGGTTCACGTCTGCCTTAAGGTTATGTATCATAATGAAGGAGAACAGAAGAAACCTCAGCTGTTCCTCAGGAATCAGGCTGAAGAGGACCAGGCTTCGCTCACTATACTTCATTGAGAGAGCCTTCGGCATTCCCTTTTATGTCCAGACTCAGCCCCTGAGAAGCCTTGTCTCCTTTCCACGCAAGAGACTACGAAAATAACGCAAAGGCTCCCCGCTGTTAATGTTTATAACAGTGAGACTATTTATTATACCAGGCCTGAGAGTTCCATTCTAAAAAATTATAATTTGCTCTTTCAGGATTCCTAAGTAAAATCCTTGGGCCACTTTAAATTTGCAAAACCAAGGGTGCCCCAGCAACAATAATTCTTAAATGTAAAGAATGCCATTACAACCGTTCATTTAGTGACTATTCGATGTTACAACGACATTGAGAAAAGTGACTTTTAATTGTTTTTCACACTTCCGTCCATTGCACCATCCCCATGGTCACGTAATCAAAATTCAGATGCTTGGCAACCGACTCATTTATGACGGCCGCAGTGCCGCCTTTTGTGACCTTCTGACATCAAAGTCAATGCGGAAGCCAGAGTCACTTAACAACCATGTTACTAATTTAAACAATGCAGGGATTCATTTAAACAATTGCGCTAAGAAAGCTCATAAAATGGGGGAAACCTCACTTAACAACTGTCTCACTTAGCAACACAAATTTTGGTCATAGGTCGAGGATTACTTGTACTACCAGTTGTGCAGTTTTCATCTCCCGGGAAAGAAACTCTGACCAGGAAACTGATCATCAGTTGGATTGGAAACTCTATCTTAAAAGGAGGCATTTTCAAACTTCCCTTGTAAATGCATCTGTTGTTTTGTTGTTGAGTTGAAGCAGTTCCCCCTATGGGGGTTGCCTCCAGAGAAGGCTAGAGCAGGAGTCCGCAACCTTGGCCACTTTATGACTTGTGGACTTGAACTTTCAGAATTCCTCAGCCAGCCATGCTGGCTGAGGAATTCTGGGAGTTGTAGTTCACAAGTCATAAAGTGGCCAAGGTTGGTGCGGAATTCTGGGAGTTGAAGTCCACAAGTCATAAAGTGGCCAAGGTTGGTGAGGAATTCTGGGAGTTGAAGTCCACAAGTCATAAAGTGGCCAAGGTTGGTGAGGAATTCTGGGAGTTGAAGTCCACAAGTCATAAAGTGGCCAAGGTTGGTGAGGAATTCTGGGAGTTGAAGTCCACAAGTCATAAAGTGGCCAAGGTTGGTGAGGAATTCTGGGAGTTGAAGTCCACAAGTCATAAAGTGGCCAAGGTTGGGGGACCCCTTGGGCTAGAGCACAAGATCTGAGTCTCTTGTTTGAAACAGCAACCCTTGGTCAAAAATAGGAATTGTTTGGGAGATTCTTGCTGCCTGTATAAACACAGCAGCACTATTTTTTTATTTTTTTGTTTCAGATTTCTTTATCCTGCATTTATTATTTTTTATAAATAACTCAAGGCAGCAAACACACTCAATATTCCTACCTCCTACTTCCCCCCCCCAACAAAGAACCCTGTGAGGTGGGTTGGGCTGAGAGAGAGAGAGGGACTGGCCCAAAGTCACCCAGCTGGCTTTCATGACTTGAGGTGGGTCTAGAACTCACAGTCTCCTGGTTTCTAGCCCAACTGGCTTAATTTAGCCAACACGTGGTACTGAGTGTAGTTGTACAGGCAGTCCTTACTTACCAACTGCCTCATTAAGCAACTGTCTGAACTTACAGCGTTATCAAATTGTGACCAATCCTTGCAGCTATGACCACTCCTGCATCCTGGGGTCATATAATCATCATTCAGGCACATTGAAATCCAGACATGTCACGTGACGTCGCACGACGTATCGGAGCTTTTTCTCCATTGCCGGCAATGGGGTGGGTGCAGTTTCCTGATGACGCATCCGGCCAATGGGCCGGCAGTTTTACACCCCTGTTGTAACCAATGCATATTTACAAGCACTGCAACGTCCCACGGTCATGTGATTGTTATATGCATGTTTCCCACCCAGCTTGCAACAAGCAGAGCTAATGGAGAATGCAGCAGTCAAATTGCAAGGGGCCGTCCTGTGATGTTTTGTTGAACAACCGAAAGGGACTCACCCATGGGAAAGATTGTTATAATTCATTTCAAAACCTTATTTCAAATCCATACGGATCCTTAATCCATTTTTAACTTTCCATAATCCACTTTCTAGTTGTCATTTTGCTGTTTATTTCAAGAGTGGGTTTTTTTTTAAAGTTAAATTTGTATTTAAAACTTATTTGGCTAAGGACTGAAGGAAACTCGCCAGTGCAGTAAAAAAAACAAACGAACAAACCTTGCTGATAATGAAAAAGCTATCTTTATCCAGAGAGATAATTCAAAGCACTGTTCTGTATTCTGGTCTTCATTATTTCTCCTCCAGAAAGTTTAATTGCTAAGGAGTTGGGGGCAGAGAGTATTTATAAACTGTGGCCCCCTCCCCCAAAAGATAGGAGCTGGTGAACATGAAGGTGTCTAGCATACCAGGCAGGATAGCTGTTTCTATTAAACTGAGTGCAATTTTCACCCCATTAAATTGGAAGAATTAACCAGAAATAACAGTAGATGGCATACTGTCTAAATGTCACCTTCAGCCCGCTTAAAGTAAAGCAAATATAGCTAAGCTTTGTTTAAGGCCATATTACAGAGACCACTGATAGCTTTTGTGGCCTTCTGCCTATGGAACTGCTCACATCTTTAACAGTTAATGTTAATATACATTAATATAACAGTTACATTAACACAACAGTTAATACATGGGTGTAGGTATGTATCTGTATGTATGTATACAGTATGTGTACATAGGTGTTATGTATGTATACATATATACTTTCTTTTGAAAGCAGACAACAGAATATCATTTTTAATGATTGCCAGTGTGCTCACAGTTAAAAAATGATAATAAGGTTTATCTTGTCTGTCTGTCTGTCTGTCTGTCTGTCTGTCTATCTATCTATCTATCTATCTATCTATCTATCTATCTATCTATCTATCTATCTATCTATCTATCTATCCATCTATCATGTTTATAATATTCTTGACAAAGGCAATTTATCCTGATGCTTTAGCCAGGAGTTTAAGGGCTGCTTTCAGACATGCCTGGATTTTCTGTGCAAAAGCAATCATTCACTCACCTCTATTCCATTTCATGTTTCCCTACAAAATCCCAAATTTAAAAGTTCCTTTGAGTTTGAATGCATGACATTATAGAGCAGAAATCTATCTCTTTTTTCACCAAGACACAAATGCCTTAAAGAAAAGAAAGCCTACATGTGCAATCTCTGATACAGGGAGTGCATTAATATGAATGCAGACACTTTTGGAAGATAGAATATCTTAAAAGAGTGGCTGGTGGCATGGTAGAGTCAGGCACCAGAAATTTGAAGGTTCAAAACATTGTCCACCAGATGGCACTAGAGCAGTAGTAAATCCAAGTCAGATTTTTTTTCCCCTTCAAGAATGCCAATTATTCATTTAACCTGTAATTCTTCCCCTCCGCCACTTTTTGGGTAAAAATTCCCCTCCACATCATTCAGGCAACATGAATGTAACTTGGATTAGCACCATGGCTTCCTTTAAAAGAGCCTACGACTTAGCGCTTTTAACAATTCTGTCAGAGACAATTCTGATCATCTTGATTTCTGAAGATGCTGCAGCAATGGGGGTGTATGTGTGTGTTTACTACATCTTAAAGTATTTTAGTCTCGTATGTTGCTTGTTTGTAGGAAATGAATAGTTGCTTGCACTTACATATTTATTTACCATGTTTTATCAATAGACTGTAAATTTGATATTTTCAGTGGCAAAATGAGAGATAATTCGTAAAAGAATACCCGTAGTCCTTAACTTATAACCAAATTGGGACCCGAATTTCCAGGGCTAAGCAAGGTGGCTGTTAAGTGAATCATGCCCAATTTTATAAAAAAAAATTGTCATGGTTATTAAGTGAATCATGCAGTCATTAAGCAAATCCAGTTTCCTGCATTGACTTTGCTTGTTGGAAGGCAGCTGGGAAAGGAACAAATGGGTGCTGCATCTGTGGTAAATACATGCCAGCTTCTGAGCATCCAAATTTTGTTTATGTGACCTTGGGGATTCTGCGATGGTCATAAGTGTGAGGACCGGTTGTAAGTCACTTTTTTCCAATGCAGTTGTAACTTTGAACGGTTGACAAATGAATGGTTATAAGTTGAAGGCTACCTGTTCTTACTATTCATATTATATATATATATACATAGTCCAGGGGTGTCAAACTCAATTTCATTGAGGGCCGCATCAGCATTGTGGTTGCCCTCAGGGGGCCGGGTGGGTGTGGCTAGAGTGCATATGGCCTACTGGGTGGGTGTGGCCAGCTCTACATTGTTCACATCAAGGGTGCCTGTGGGGGCCTGGGCAGGAGTGGGACAGATCTGAGGGTCTCTGGCAGGAGGAGGGTCTCTGGGCCAGGGCCAAGGCAGTGGGGGCCGCTCCCTCACTGTTTCCAGGATGGCTTTGTGGGCCACATGAAACCACTTCACGGGCCGGATCCGGCCCCCGGGCCTTGTGTTTGACACGTCTGACATAGTCTATATATATATATCTACTAGTGCGACCAATGCCGTTTCCGTGCTGTAACCGGGTCTGAAACCGGACTGGTATGGGTCCAGATAGTCCGCTTCATCCAGGAATTGCGGAAGCTGATGCGCCACAACACTCTCAACAACCTTCGCTACAAAGCGAAGGTTGGAGACAGGACGATAGGTATTCAACGAGGCCAGATCCAAGGCAGGCTTCTTGAGGAGGGGCCTCACTACCGCCTCTTTTAAGGCGGAGGGGAAGACACCCTCTGTCAATGAAGCATTGACAACTGCCTGGAGCCAGCCCCCTGTCACCTCCCCGGCGGCCGAAACTAGCCAGGAGGGACATGGGTCCAGTAAACAGGTTGTAGCGCTCAGTCTGCGCATAATCCTGTCCACATCATCCAAAGATACAGGGTCAAACTCACCCCAGATGGTATAACCAAGACTAGCCCCTTCCACTCCGCCGGATTCCACCCAGTCAGAGTCCAAACCAGACCGGATCTAAGCAATTTTGTCCTGCAGATACTGTACAAATTCCTCAGCCCTACCCTGCAAGGGGTCATCCCTCGGTCGCTGATTAAGCAGTGAGCGGGTCACTCTAAACAGGGCGGCTGGGCAGTTATCTGCGGACGCGATGAGAGTGGAAAAGTAAGCACGCTTTGCCGCTTCCATCACCACTAGGTAAGACCTATGACCTTTTTGCCACAGTTGTTAAGTGAATCATGCAGACGTTAAGGGAATCTGGCTTCCCCCATTGATTTTGCTGCTTGGAAGCCAGCTGGGAAGGCTACAAAGGGTGATCACATTCTCGTGGGACAGTGCAGCTCTCAAAAATCTATGCCAAGTGCCTGAATATTGATCACATGACCTTGGGGATGCTGCAGCGGTCGTAAATGTGAAAACTGGTCATAAGTCACTTTTTCCAGTGCTGTTGTAACTTTGGTCACTAAACAAATGGTTTAAGTCAAGGACTACCTGTATAACATATTTTTCTAAAAAAAAAAGAATATAACTAATACAGGTACTCCTCGACTTACAACAGTTCATTTAGTGACCATTTGACGTTACAACAGCACTGAAAAAAGTGATTTATGACCATTTTTCACACTTACAATAGTTGCAGCCTCCCCATGTGATCCAAATTCAGACGTTTGGACAACTGACTCAAAATTTGGACAGTTGCAGTGTCCCGGGGGGGTCATGTGATCCCCTTTTGTGACCTTCTGACAAGCAAAGTCAATGGGGAAGCCAGATTCACTTAACAACCGTGTTACTAACTTAACAACTGCAGTGATTCACTTAACAAGTTTGGCAAGAAAGGTTGTAAAAATGGGGCAAAATTTACTTTTCTCACATAGCAACAAAAATGTTGGGCTCTGTTGGGGCCATAAGTTGAGGACTACCTGTAGTAATGTAGTATACGGGAGCCAGTTTGGTGCAACGGTTGAAGTATCAGGCGACAAACCAGAAGGTGATGAGTTCTAGTTCCACCTTAGCCAGATGGTTGACCTTGGGCCAGTCACTTTTTCTCAGCCCTAGGAAGGAGGTAATGGCAAACTACTTTTGAAAAACCTTATCAGGAAAACTGAAAGGACTAATCCAGGTGATCTCCAGGACTCAAAAACCGATTCATAGGCACACCCACCTACACACACACTTACACACAAAACGGAGTATAACTAAATGACATTTACTGTGCTTTTTTCTTTGATTTCTGCCCCATTAATCTGACATAATTCCGCTCTAGTGTGGCATTAAAGACCCGCCATGTGGCATTGGCAATTAAGCGGCCAGCCATTAGAGCATGACCTAAGGTGGACTCTCATTTTATTTCCTCAGCACACATTATGCCCCCGTGTCCTTTTACAAGGAAGAGGACGAGAAACTTTCATTTGCACCAGCACGTAATGTCATCAGGTGGATAAATTTGGCACTATATGATCACCCAACATCTGGCGATGGTTAGTCCATTAGTGATAAGAAAACACCTGTTGGTGGAACGGGAGGAGTGGATAATCTTCTGGCAATTTTCCCTCTTTCCTCCCCCCCCTCAAGCCTCATTCTCCTTGGGGATGCCTGCAAGGCCGTAGAGCAGGGATGTCCGACCTTGGCAACTTTAAGACTTGTGGACTATAGAGGGAATCATAATTCTTACTCCCTTCCCATTTGTGCTGGTAGACAATCAGTAAACATCATTCGGGTTGAACCCAGGATTCCTGACTGGCAGAAATCCTGCAGTGCAGAAGGAGAAAAGTATTCAGTGATATGCAGTGGTGGGATTCAAACATGTGAACAACCAGTTCTCTGTGTGGATGCCACTTCCAAAAGTCCATTCTGGGCCTGGGCAATACGAAATTAGCTACCGATTCTGCCGAAGTGGTGCGAACCGGCTGATTATATGTAGTAGTTGCTGAATTGATCAGAATTTGTACAGGCACAAAGAGCGGTTATTTACTGTGAATTTTTAACCATATTTCTAAAGACCAACTCAGTATCCCAAACCAAAATACGCCTGCAATATCTAACAACCTGAGAGGCTATTAATCCTTGCCAGTAATTTGATGACAGTTGCTCAGAATGGCTAATCAAATTTATAGTCTATACAGTCTAAGGGAGGTCAACTTTGCAGTCAGCCAGTTTGGTTTACTGTAGTGGTTAAGGTGCCAGGTTAGAAACCTGGAGACTGTGAATTCTAATCTCACCTTAAGCACAAAGCCAGCTAGAGGGCCTTAGGCCAGTCATTGTCTCTCAGCCCTAGGAAGGAGACAAGGGCAAACCACTTCTGCAAAACCTTGTTAATAAAACTGTAGGGATTAGTCCAGGCCAGGGGTAGGCAACCTCGGCTCTTTTATGACTCATGGACTTCAACTCCCAGAATTCCTGAGCCAGAATGGCTGGCTCAGGAATTCTGGGAGTTGAAGTCCATGAGTCATAAAAGAGCCGAGGTTGCCTACCCCTGGTTCAGGCAGTCTCTGAGAATCAGCATTAATGTGAAGGCGCGTGCGCACACACACACACACACACACACACACACACACACACACACAGCTTTGCAACCATCCTACGGATTTCAGCAAGCTTTGCATGCTTTCCTTCACCAGAGCCCTGGTGGCGCAGTGATTAGAATACAGCACTGCAGGCTACTTCTGCTGACTGCCAGCTGCCAGCTGTTCAGAAGTTCAATTCTCACCGGCTCAAGGTTGACTGGCCTTCCATCCTTCTGGGGTCGGTAAAAGGAGGACCCAGATTATCGGGGGCAACATGCTGACTCTGTAAACCACTTAGAGAGGGCTGTGAAGCGGTATATAATTCTAAGTGCTATTGCTATTGCTATATATCTAGCAAACTCCACTGATTATCTTTTTTTTAACAACTGCATGTAGATTTATAGACACCGAAAACCTTTTAAAATGTCGTCTTCATGAGCAAGCCCAAGTTTCTTCTGTGCCAATACTTTCTGCATGTTGTTGGGAAAAATGCATCAACTATAGTCCTACCCACTTGTAAAGCCCTTGTAAAAATTATCTCTGCATAATATAAAGTCTTACCTAAGTCTTGTTATTTAGATTCACAGCGAAGCCTTGCATCAGTGTAATTCTTAATATAAAACAAGATTAGAGGTGGTTGTTACTCAAGAGTCAAAAACACACAAGCACATCAGCAGGTTACCTAAGGTAATCTCAGCTAGGATGTAGCTAATCCAGCCTTGCAATATAATATTCAGAGTCATTTAATTAGAGCGGGCTAATTACTTCATAATACCTTTCAACCCAACTTATTGTTTTAATAAAGAGAGTACAATTTAATCAGCAGGAGATTAAAGGGTTTCTTCCACCCTTTCAATATATTTTGTCAGGTAATCTGAATAAATATTTGGTGTAGGAGGGTTGACATTTTTTCAAATAAGAATGCAATATAATCAGTCGTTGGAAAAATACTATGTTCTATAGAACAGGGGTGGGGAACCTTGGCTCTTTTATGACTTGTGGACTTCAACTCCCAGAATTCTTCAGTCAGCCAGTCATAAAAGAGCCAAGGTTCCCCACCCCTGTTCTATAGCAACGGAGTCCAGTCTTGGCAACTTTAAGACTGACTGGGGAATTCTGGCCGTTGAAATTCGTAAGTGTTAAAGTTGCCAAGGTTGGACGTCCCTGCTCTACACAACATGCATAGTTCAAGAAAATACCATTAGATGGATGCAGTCTGCATACAAAAACTTCACCTGGTAGACTTTGCTCTTTTATGCAAATTTTCAATGAGTTCCATAAGCAGGTGGTGTTCAGAGCAGTAAAGCTTTTCTGGGGGTCAATATTTGTTCCTAGCTGGTAAGAAAAAAAAGGGGCCAGACCAGGAACTGAGTGACAGCTGGTAGGAAAGTTTTTTTAGAGCACAAACAACACCTGCTAATGTTTGTGCCTCAAGGACCGTGAAGCTAGGCTGCTGGAGGCTATGAAGGACAGCAGATGGGTGGGTGCCCCAACTCTGAAAGCTTTTGAAATTCTCAAGATTCAAATGCTACTGATACCTTTCGGGATATGTGGCAATATTTACTGTGGATTGGGGAAATTGCCCATTTTTCTACTAACTATTGCCCTGAAAATAAAGGGCCATGTACTGCAGGGGTCTTCAAACTTGGCAACTTTGAAGACTTGTGGACTTCAACTCCCAGAATTCCTCAGCCAGCTGGCTGAGAAATTCTGGGAGTTGAAGTCCACAAGTCTTAAAGTTGCCAAGTTTGAAGACCCCTGATGCACTGTATTCCCCAGGAAAAATGCTGCTTAATGTTCCTTACAAGGTATTCTTGATTTACAAGCATTCATTTACAAGCATTCATTTAGTCCAAAGTTCCAATGGCGCCCGATAAAAGTGACCTATGACCATTTTTCACATTTATGGTCAGGTGATCCAAGATTCGGATTCTTGGCAACTCACGTGTATTTTATGATGGTTGCAGTGTCCCAGGGTCACTGCGACCTTCTGATAGGCAAGGGAGGTCAGATTGACTTAACAACCCTGTTACTAACCTAACTGCAGTGATTTACTTAACAACCATGGCAAGAAAGGTCATAAAATGGGACAAAACTCACTTGACATAACAACTATCTTGCTTAGCAACAGAACACTGGGGCTCCATTGTGATTGTTAAGTCCTTCGGGAAAGGGCGGTATATAAATCCAATAAAATAAAATAAATAAAATAAATACCTGGATGGTATAGAATAGATGCATACATTTTTTCCATTCTTCCTGCACCAAATAAGCAGCTTGCTCAATGCATTGAAGAAGCCCTGCTACTTTGTAAGCGTTATAACCCCACCTGTTTGAGATCATGTATATCCTTTGCAATGTTAATTTCAGTTTTACAGCACAACCCTGTACTAATAAGTGTAAATGAGTTTCCTCTGAAGTATGCATGCAGTCAGCAGCCCTGTGAGCCTGGCTTTGTCAAGATGCATTGAACTTCATTGCTATAAACCTCAGTCAAAGACGGTGCAGTTGAGGCCTATGAGAGTTAAAGGCAATTGCAGCAACCATATCGTTCCTGAAAGCACAAGATGGACAAGTGAAACTTGATAGTAACTAGCAGAAAGAGGTGTTATGTCTATCAAGAACTCTCTTGTCTAACACTGAATATTCAAGGTTAACAGCCGTAAATCAACAGCTGGTTCTCTATCATTCTAATTAGCCAGTTGTGGGCTGGATGGCATGCCAATTAGTACACTTGGAAATTATACTCGGAGTCTTATCAGTAGCCCTTCAGTCAGGTATTACTGAGTGGGATGTTTCAAGGTCTGAGTCTTGCCTCAATTAATTTTACCAATTTTATTAATACAACAGTTCCCAAACTTGAAGGTCACTGGGCCCAAATGGGCTGTTTAGACCAGGGGTCCCCAACCCCTGATCCTTGGACCAGTACCGTGCCACGGCATGCCAGCAACCAGTCCCCACAAACAAGCAAAGCCCCATCTGTGGGATGCAGGCAGCACACAAAACCACGCTCCCTCCAGTCCGCGGAAAAACCTCTCTCCACAGAACCAGTCCCTGGTGCCCAAAAGATTGGGGACCTCTGGTTTAGACCATGTTATGGGCGCTCTGAAAATGATCATTATCCGGTGAAGAAATACCTAATAAATGTTCATTTATCCAAGGGGAAGACACTGAACTGCAATGCTTGCCATCTGCTTTTGCTAAGAATCCCTCTATACGTAGTCCAAAAATATCCTGCACAATGCATGCCAGTATTAACTTTCTGGATGGGGTTGCACTTAAATCCAGCTGCAGGAAAATTCTGTAAAAGTTCTTTCCTTTGCTGACTCCACCTCTGCACTGTGTGCAGTTCCAGCACCACACTAACGAAAAGAATCAGCAAGGGCTGCAAGAAGGGGACTCGAAAGAAAACTCTGTGAAAAGGGATTGAAGGAATGGGAGGAGAGATTATCCCATGATAGCATGCTTCAAATTGCCTCAGAAGTCATCCAAGACTGCTTCTCCCTTATTTCAGTTAAAGGTTAGGAAAAGTTCAAGCCCTCCTCTCAAACGGATACTTTTCAAGGAGAAGATAGATTATTGCATTATTGCAGACAGCTTCAGTTGGGATCCCTGCGTGGAATGGTTTTTTGTTCTTTGTTTAAAAAAGGTTTTATTTTTTCCCTGTAATAGGAATGCAGGCAAAGGTACAGCTCAGTTCAGGCTCTGCTTCTTGATTATCAATCAGTACGAGCAAGCAGGCTATTATATTCAAAACAAAACCAACACAAATACATTTGCTCCACCGGGTATTGTTCAAGGATTGCATGAATGCCATTCCTGCACCTTGTTCTTTGCACACCCGAATGAGCCTCCTGCAGCTGCAGTGATTAACAAGTTCCTGAGCTCAACTGCCAGCCAGCTGTGAGATACACGTTTGCTTTGAAAACATGTTTGCTTTAAAAACAAGGCCGTGCAAAGTTTATATCCATGTAGATGCGCACTGTGTGTAAACTCTACAGTCTGCAGATTTACAATTATTTCTGTCCTCTTTCCTTCTGCAGCTTCCTCAGCCTCTATCTCTAGCAATCACAGTTGTCTTGCAAGGGTTCCAGCTGTTCAGTTTCAACTCTTCTGGAGCCCTTGAACAGAGAAATTTCTGCATCAGTGAAGTGATGATCAGGCCTGATTCTGTGCCGTGACAATTGCTTACTGATTGCAGCTGGGATTGTATTACAAGTCGGTTGGGATATTTTTGTTTCTTTCCCAGTCAACAATTATTAACATTATGATTGATCTGCTGAGATATAATAATGATGAAGATGATGATGATGATGATAGAAGGGACCTTGGAGGTCATCTAGTCCAACTCCCCCTGCTCAGGCAGGAAACCCTATACCATTTCAGACAAATGGCTGTCCAGTCTCTTCTTAAAAATTTCCAATGTTGGAGCATTCACCACTTCTGGAGGCAGGTTGTTCCACTGGTTAATTGTTCTAACTGTCAGGAAGTTTCTCCTTAGTTCTAGGTTGCTTCTCTCTTTGACTAGTTTCCATCCGTTGCTTCTATCCTAACTCTGCTTTTCTATAATCACCTGAAAGCCAGATTAAAGTCCTTGCTCCGCGGTGTGTATGATGTTATATGATATTATCTCTCCAGGTCCATTTTCATGGACCAGATGTAACTATAAATAGATCTTACGTAGCAAGACCCATGAAGCTTTAATTAAAAATGCCTACGTATGATTTTTTACTTGCTGCTCAATATAATCTCAGGTAGTACTGAAGAACTGATATTCGGTTACTAAAAAAAAAACCTGAAGAAAATGTAGTTTGGAAACTATAAGCCACCCACAGCTGCCTTATCCACAAGAGGGGCAGCAAATAAATCAAATAAATAAATGTGAACTGTAATGGAAAATGGTGCCTGGATCACAAGTTGGAGACTTTCTTGTGTGTTGTGAAAATAAGTCAGGCATCACAATACTAGGATAAAATGTTAATATAGCTTGAAGTTTGCATTGCATTCATGAGGCTTCCTAAGTTACTTGGTGTCAGAGGTGACAAGTAGCTGCACAATTATTGGTGCAGATGCCAAATCGGCACAATAATTAGATTTCAGGAAAAAGATGTAGAAAATGTTTT
This sequence comes from Vipera berus, assembly GCF_964194415.1. Taxonomy (NCBI): domain Eukaryota; kingdom Metazoa; phylum Chordata; class Lepidosauria; order Squamata; family Viperidae; genus Vipera; species Vipera berus. The sequence goes on from NC_138204.1 coordinate 71,232,463, forward strand.
GATGCCATCTGGTGATTTTCAAATTTCAGTAGCCAAAATGTCTAACTCTGCCTTGCCCATCAAATAGGACTCCCACGTTTTCTTTCAGGATCACATTTCTATCACCAAAGACCAAATATGGTCCTTTTGTGGTTATGATAACAGAATGGGTAAACTCAACCAGAACAAAGTTTCTGCTCTTCTGGTCCTTTCAGATTACCATACTTTGAAATTTACCAGATTGGTAAATGTTTAATGCAAATAATGTTCTAATTAATTACAACTGCAAAGATTAATTCCATTATCATCCATTCTTACTTTGGAAATTTCAGGTTGCCTATCGTGGTTAAGAGATGGCTTTCTGAATACGTCCAACTGGATGTATTTTCACATCAAACTGTGATTAGCTAGTTGTATGGCTCAATGTACAGTGTAAATGCAACCTGGTATAGATATCTCATGGGTGTTTGACCCTAGAATTAGGTTCATTATAAATTGCCGTGTGTGAACATCATCATTAGTGTTACAGAATATTTAAATAATAAGGTCTTAAAGTTGTCAAGGTTGGACACCCCTGTCTCTTCAAATCCACATTATTGGCTTAACTCAGTCAACAGAGTCTAGCAAGTTGTGAAACTCAGCCCTTTGTTCAGGGGAATGATAAGAGAAAGGCAGCAGCTAAGACTTCAAGGAGAGTTCCCATCCCAGCCATGTTCACCTCTTTAGCTGTCATTTCCCCCCCCCCAGCCATTTGGAACTGCACAACACCAAAGGTCCAAAGTTAGCTGTTCTCTCTATGTACAAGTAAGTAAGAAAGTATTTATGTCAAAAGGGTAGCATGCCCTTCAAGAACCAAGACAAGAGTCTTGTATACAGCAATTTGATAACAGCTGGTCTTTCTTTCCTGAGTTCAGAGAAAGAGATCTGCAAACTGAGTGGATTGCTTTTTGGCCAGCAGCCTGGCTTCAGTGACACCCTGGATGCTAAACCTTTCCCAAATCCTTCTGGAGGAAAAAGAAGAAATATGGTTTCTAGCCATCAACAGTTTATGCATTATCTGTCTCAAGAAAGGAAGGAGACAAAGAAGGTACAGCTATGGCTAAACATCCAAACAAAATAAACAACACCCATTCTGCCTCTGGGAAAATGTCACACCAAGTAAAATTCTGTGTCAGAACGTTTAAAGGATCAGCCTAGATTCATATCTTCTATCAAGCCATAATGTGGCTGTTGAGGACAGGTAGTCCTCAACCTATGACCACAATTAAGCCCCAAATGTCTGTTCCTAAACAAGGCAGTTGTTACGTGAGTTTTGCCCCATCTTTATCACCTTTTTTGCAGCAGTTGTTAAGCGAACCACTGCAATTGTTAACCACTGCAATTGTCACTAAGCAAATTTGGCTTCCCCTATTGACTTTGCTTATCAGAAGCTGGCTTGGATGGTTACAGACGGTGATTGCATAACCCTGGGACAGTGCAAGTGTCATAAATATGTGCCAGTTGCCAACGCCTGAATTTTGATCATGTGATCATGAGGATGCTCCAATGGTTGTAAGTGTGAAAACAGGTCATAGATCACTTTTTTCAGTGCAATTGTAACTTCAAATAGTCACTAGATGAATGGTTGTAAGTTGGGGACTACTTGTAACTGGGGTTGGAAGCTTAACCTTGTGTGTAAACAAGCCACTTATTCAACAAACTTTGGTGAAAACAAAGTTATGATGGTGAAATCAGCCATTCATGTCATATAGTTTATAGCAGTGACCGAAGAATCATGCTCAAGCGAGCTCATCAGACAGGAGAGAAGACTTGAGTCAGAATTCAGTCTGGTGCCTCCAAATATGTTGTGACATACAAATCCCATAAGTATATTTAATTATCTAGTATTTCAGTTTTATTGGGGTGGAGGTAGGAGTTATTTATAAAAGTATATAATTAGGATCGTGCTACCTGTTGCCATTCCTCAAATTAATATACTGCATTGAATGTGAACCCATTTTTTGGCCCAAACCTTAAATGTATATCCAGAAAGTCCATACATTTACTTAGAAGACACTTCTGATTTTGTACAAACTGCAGTGAAGGTGTCTTCATTTCTTGCAGACAAAATACTGCCTTATAATATTCTGTAATCTTACCTCAGTGTGGTCTATTAGCAACACATTCCACGTTGTTTTGTTCTGTGTGCACAAATAATCTAGCTGGGTATGGAAGTTTACTAATTCCTAAGAAATTGGGCCGTCCTGGGGTGATGATACGGGGCTGCCCACAAGAAATATTTTGTTTCTCAAGTTAGAGAAAAAATATGAAACAACTGAGGACAAGGATATTTGACTGGCCTTAGGTGACCTTTGAGATATGTATTTCAGGGCAATGCACATTTCCAGCAGTGGGGTCTTTACTTCTAGAAGAATTTCGTGACTTAAAAGAGGTCTAAAGGGGTATTGTTTTCCTAAAAGATGCAATGCAACTAACCCCATTCTAATGGGAAAATGGCACAGGATGATCTTTCAAATACAGGGTAAGTCCTTGACCTATGACAGTTGAGCCCCAAATTTTCAGTGGTAAGCAAGACAGTTGTTCAAATGAGCTTTGTCCCGTTTTGCAACCTTTTTTGCCACAGTAGTTAAGCGAATCACTGCAGCTGTTAAGTGGATCATACAGTCATTAAGTGATTTTTGGGTTCTCCCATGGACATTGCTTGTCTGAAGCCGGCTGGGAAGGTTACTAATAGTGATCACATGACTCCAGGTCAATGCAACTGTCATAAATACATGCCAGTTGCCAAGCAACCAAATTTTGATCACATATGACCCTGGGGATGTGGCAACGGTCACAAGTGTGAAAACCAGTCATAAGTCACTTTTTTCACTGCCGTTAACTTCGGTCACTAAACAAATGGTTGTAAGTCAAGGAATTTCCGTATCTGAATCAACATGACTTGCAAAGAACTGAAATGATGCTACTCAGATTGCCACCATTTATAATCATCGTAAATATTCTCTCCTTCCACGCCCAAGCCATTTTGTCATCCCCTTCTTGATACTTTTAAATAAGTGGGGGGGGGGGAAGAATTAAGGAAGTGAAAAGAAAAAGATTGTACTTGGAACTTTTTTTTTTTTGCTTTCTGCATACGTACTGTCCAAGTAGCCAACTTCATTTGTCCTTGAAAACAAACCAGGAAGTGACAGGTTTGCTGTACAGTCAGTTCAGTCACTCCCTTCCAGGAAAAGCAGCCTTGATAACCTGCCAAATGAGTCTTGCTTCATTTAGTTCCTGAACAAACATTTGCTGGGTTTCCACTGTGGTTTTTCTGCCCGGCAGAGGTGAATTGTACGAAAAAGTTTAAAAGGACCATTTGAAATGTGCAAAGTGGAGTTATTTAAAGTTTTAAAGGGGTGGGCACTTTTTTTTTAAACTGATATTGGTATATAATGATGGGCATTTTTCAATAGCAGGGAAAACGTTAACTCACGTCTTTTTCTGCTGCAAACAAGAGAGAGTCTCTTCCGGGATTTGCATGGTGGAAACGGGGCTTTCCCCATGCAAACCAAATGCAGTTTCAGAAGAATCTTTTCCCTGGAAGACAGCCTTTTCTGTCATTCTCTTGCCCAGAAATGGGGCCAGCATGCCTGATGCATGTGACTCCGATTCAGAGTGCACCTACTTTAAAAAATAAAATAAAAAAATCTTAGGGCAAAACATCTTCCTTTAAGGGCTTGCTTCTCAAAACTTTCACCCAATGCCATTTCCGGTGGCTCTAAGGCACGGAGGGATTTTAGAGGATTTTTTTTTTGGGGGGGGGGGGAAATAAGCCTGGGGAATTCCTTTCCATCTTCAGCTAGGGCAACTTCCTATGACTTTAAAGAATCCGTCGCACAGCTTCACCGAAAAGAAACAGTCGTGCAGTTTTAACTGTAACCCTGCAGACGTGGTGTGTTGTTGCATTCTCCTTGGGTGCTGCGTTCCTTTTGTTTAATTTGCCCTATCTAGCCTGCAGCATCTAAGGTTTCACCCTGCGTAACCTTTTCCAGATTAGCCAAATCAGCGACATTCTAAATTACCAACGCATTGAACAGAGTCAATCCCCAATAAAATGCACACAGAAAATTACATTGTCTTGCCATCCTGCATTTTATTAATTAAAAAATAAGAAGAAGTCTGGGCTGAAAGTTACACCCAGCTGTAGAGGAGGCAAGCTGTGCCCAACAGATGGTAGACATAGCCACTGTGGTTTTACATGCCACTTGTGCCCTACCACAGTTTGCAATCTGCTAGCTCGGAGCACAGAGTAGCGCTGTCAGGTTTCAAAACAGATTTGGATGAAATGCTTACAACCTGATGCCAGACCAGCTGCGCTCAGCTATTGGTTAAAACAAACATGGGCGCTTTTTCCCCCCAGACTTCTGCAAGGGGGAGGGGGAGGGAGGGAGTTGTAGCAGCTTTAATGAATAAATCATTAAAGCAAGGCATCCTGAAAAAACGAGAGACCCCTGAGAAGCAACATGTACGTGTTAAGCCGGATAGCAGGAATCTAAAGTTCCAAGCACTGCTTCTAAATCATTTTCGTATTATGCACAGGTCACATTTAGCAAGCATAGCGGAGAGGCAGTTTCTCCATCCGAAAACAAAGGATGAGAGACTTGCACAAGAGTGTGTTTCTCCTAGAAATGTATGGTGACCCAAAAAACCCCCCACCAACCCTGTGAAATGTGCAAAAGACACCAAGGATATGGAGTATTTAAGTTACCAGCATAACTGGCAACATGCAATCAAGGGGGTGTGGTTGTCAAGCTGCTGAGCTGAAGCGTTATACATGGGTGGTAGAAATGGTTATTGAATGTGATGTGAATGTCCTACATTTTAATTCTTGCATATGCAGCTCTGGGGCATAAGAGGGGTCTTTTCCGGGGTGGGGGGAGGGAGACTTTGAAATGTCCTGACTTAAGGGTGAACATATGCCCTGCAACAATACAGGACCTGCAAAATTGCAATAAAGGGAAATAAGATACAAGCAAGTTGCACAATGTACACCATGTATTTTAAGGAATGCTGTTTCATGGTTCGGGGGATCAAGTTGTCCTCTACGCTGCTGCAATCACAGAAGCCGCTGCACTGGCCTGAACTACCCAATCATTTTGTTTCTTCGCCGCTGCCACCACCACCACAGATCCAGGATCCACATGAAAGCCCATCACACGTTGTGCTCTTATCTCCTGGCTCCTTCTGCTGCAAACTTTTCCTTGTGTTATTCAAAAGCACATGATCTAGCAGAAGCACTCATCATTTATCATGCTCAGTAATGTCTACGCAGTGCAAAAAAAGTGAACAAAAACCAAAAATGTTCAGTTCATGAAACTGAATGTCCTGGGTCAGTCCCTCTGCAGTCCTCTGGGTTTGGGAGAGTTTCCCAGCCTGTAGCCATTCACTGCCAGTTGCTGAAAAGCCACACGAAGCAAACAGTAAAGTCCCTGGTGAACTGCCTTGACCCAAGCTTTGAGGAAAGCAGCTGGCCGGCTGCCCAATGCTGACGATCTGCCACTTGGCTGCAGAGCCAAATAAACGGCAGGGGCTGCACACGATGAGCCATCTGACCTACTCTGGGTAGTAAGAAACCACCTTTGCAAGCTCATCTTAGAGGAGAAAGAGAGCAGCTTGAGCAGAATTGGGCCCTTCACCTGTTTTCAAACTCCAAAGAAGAGAGCTGCCAGACATATTTGTTAAGTTTGTTTATTTAATGGCCATTTTAAAAAAAATTTAGGAGAGCAAACTGTCTTCCCCACAATAATCATCTACAGAAAGCCAGCAGGTTGCAAGAGCTTTCTTGCCAGTCTGATAATCGATGGAAAGTTGCATAAAATAGGGGTTGCCCCATATCTGAGCTGCAAATGTCCAGATGATAGCTAGATGGCAACCAGAGATACAGAAACTTTCTCTTGGCTGCCTCCCCCATTGTTTACTGGTATGTATGTGTTTGGAGGGAGGGGGAAGAGATTTTGGTTTGATGCTGTGTTGGGGGGGGGCTGTCATAATGCCCCATACGTTAATGCATGCCACACAACATGTGATCAAAGAAGAAACGGGGTGGGGTTGGTGGGGGGTGGGTGGAAGGCTTACTGTGAGAACTGGAAATGTTGGGGATGGTTAGATGAGTGATTGTTTGGTGGCCTGGGTGTTGCATGGACACCTTTGCCTAGAAGAAAGATGCAAGGGGTGGGAGGGAAATGAGGAGGTGGAGAGGAGGTGGTAGGAACATAGGAACCATGATGGGCAGAGGTATGATAGGATCCTGGGGTAGGCCGCACTTGGGAACATTGGGCTCCCTTGCTGAGAGCAATCCTGATGACCAGCCCCAGGTTCTTCACTCAAAACCAGGATATTGGATCCTTGGTGATCCTGGACTCCACCTGATGGTATTGTTGAATGGCAGGTCAGTCTGTAATCAATGTTCCTTCATCCACAATTGGGCTGAGGATGAGGCAGCCAACTGGGCTCTAGTGGCCCTAGAGGGGATGTTCTCCTCTTGGAAAAGTGGCCATCTGGGTTTGGGGTTTGGCATCAGCCCTCCCCAAGGGAGGGGAGGTGTGGTCATAGTAGTTATCCATTGAGTTGTAGGATTTCAGAGGCTCCGCAGAAAACCAGATGTGAGGTATTTGGTTGAAGTGGGACATGTTCTAGGTCGTTATGGGCCCAGCATGTTCAGAGCACCACCAGTCTTGTCCTCTCTGTTGCCAGCCCAGCAATGGAACCCAGCAGCAACAACAGGATTGTTGCTTATGAACTGGCCTCCTGCTACCCAGTATCATCCCTGTCTGAGCTGCTGGGTTCCATTGCTGGGCTGGCAACAGAGAGGCCAAGACTGGTGGTGCTCTGAACATGCTGGGCCCATAATGACCTAGAACATGTCCATAGTTGTCATGGTGACTACAAATCCCTGAACCAACCCACAGGGGATTATTTGCTGCTTGGTGACATTGAGTATGGCTTAGCTCAGGCATTTGTGACATCCATGACAATTATGGATATGTTCTAGGTCAGGGGTAGGCAACCTTGGCTCTTTTATGACTTGTGGACTTCAACTCCCAGAATTCCTGAGCCAGCCATGCTGAGGGGAAAGGGAGAGGTTTCCAAGCTGAGCCATGCTGGCTCAGAAATTCTGGGAGTTGAAGTCCATGAGTTATAAAAGAGCCAAGGTTGCCTACCCCTGTTCTAGGTCATTATGTATCCAGCACACACTAGGTGACGGATGTTAAGACTGTCTTCAGCATGGAGCAGTCGCCACATAATGCTGCTTTGGAAGGCATTGCCATTAGTCTGTTGTTGTGGACAGATGTTGTGATTCAGCATCAGCCTGTGGTTCCGGCAGCTGAGTCGGATGATTCTGAAGAGGAGGAGGAGGAGGGGTTTGGAGAGCCTTTGGTGTCAGAGGAAGGTTCTGATGCACTGCAGAACTCTCAGCCTGGCCCCTCCCGTCTTGTTCCTCCTCACTCAGATGTGTGAGCATGAGGGATTGGAAGAAGATGATCCACAACTGGCTCTGTTCAGGGACACTAGGAGCAGGAGGCAATCTAGCAGAACAGAACAGAGGAAAGCAATGAGGCAACTCGGGAGAAGGCAATGAGAAGCCACGCCTTGGGACTGCTGATAAAAGGGGAATGTGTGGGAGGTGCTGGTTGCTGAAAGCAACTGTTTGAAGATCTTTTGCTAGAGTCCTGGTCTGTTATTCTTGTTTAACTCGTTTAACCTTTTGGTTTAAGTCTTTTGAACTTTTTGTTTAACTTTTGTTTGAACTCTTTGTAAATAAATTTGGTTGGGTTTTTTCCAGCCTGTTGGTTATAAAAAGGGGTTATCCCTGACATTCAAACAGGGCCGGTCATAGGCTGGAACAGAACAACAGATTGCTTTTTAGCTCATTGATGTCATCTCACCTCATGAGGAGAGAGGGCTTGTTAGATCTGAGGGTCCTGGTCAGTCCCCACGATGCACCTTGGTCTACTGAACAGCCCTGCAAAATAAAGCGCATGAAGAGACACCTAAAGCACCACTGGAGGAAGATGAGAGTGAATCCTAGTGTAGGTAAGAACCCATATTTGGGCTTACATCATAGTGATAAGGGCACATAATCCTCTGCCTTTATTGCATCTACTGATGACTGCCTGGCAGCCCTGTTCAAGGTGACTCAATCCCTGCTGGGAAGAGATAATTCAAAGGACTAACTACTGTGAGAAACACTGTTTGCACTTTGGCAGATAAAAGCATTTGGAATCATTTGGAACTGGACTTTGAGTGGACAGGTCCAGATGAAGTGCCCAAGGTGTGGCCTACTACAGGTATGAGCCAAGGTATGGCTCATCTGATGTGAGCTGGCTTGAGAGTCCTCAGACAAGGGACAGGATTCTCTCATCTGGGAGGTGTCTGAATACACTTGGTTTCTCCTCCTGATTTTTAACTTTACACTTTGGCTGCTTTCAGATGTCCAGATACAATGCTAAAACTATGGTCTCTTCAGTGAGCTGCTGCGCCTTGATTCACACACCCAAGCCACAGAACATTATAAACAAACAAACCACATCAAGGCTTAATGGGGGAATAAAGAATCTTGTCCCTGCATAAACTCCTACCAGTCTCCACAATTGGCTACAGTGGCTTAAGCTTTTGGAGTTGGTATCCAAAACACCAGGGGGAGCCTCAGGGTGCCACACTATGCCTTCATATTGTGCGTGACTCAGGATGCCAATTTTATCAACCTCTTAACGGCTGGCAGCAAAACTCTTGGCATCTTGTGCCTCACCAAGCGTACAAGTATTCCTTTGAAGCATCTCACTAAAGCTGTATCAAGCCACTGATCTCAAAGCCTTCTGACCCCAAGCAGTCAATGTGTGGTTTGAGAGCAGCATGAGATCCCCTACAGATCTTTCTTCTTTCTGCAGTAAACAAGCAGTTCTCTGCAAAGTCTCACACTGTCTGAAGCTCCACAGACTGGTGCAAAGCTAGGGTTGTCTAGACCAGGGTTTCCCAAAGTTGGCAACTTTAAGACGTGTGGACGTCAACTCCCAGAATTCCCCTGCCAGCCGTGTTAAGTGGAGTTGAAGTCCCCACGCCTTACAGTCGCCAAGTTTGGGAACCCCTGATTTAGACAAGGTGAGGATGGGGAAAGGAGTAAAGGGTTTGCTGAACAAGCATCACTTCTATAGCCTTCTCTCCTGCCAGAACTTTACCTATGCTGTATAATTCCCAGGGGTTTCCTTTCATTTCTGCTGTGTGACTTGCACAGCCTGAGCAATGACGAACTCCCTTCAGTGTTACACACACTGTCACCTTTGCTCAGAAGCGATTTATGGAGTTACCTGCTCAGGCTGGGAACGCCAGTGTTTCCCCAATCACACCAACCCTCTCTCACCTTCAACCCGATTTAAACCTTGATAGTGCTTTTTCCTCTTCCTTGTTTGGGCAGATCTTTAGACCAAGCTGGATTGTCTTTGCCCAATGCCCACAATCAGGTGATGTCAAGAAGAGGATAACGCCTTGCATCTTAGCAGAAAAAGTGGGCAAACATCTGCCCTTGATTCCAGATCAATGAAGCAGCATTTTCAAACTGGGGAGTCCGGTCAATGTGTCCTTATGCCGGCAGGAGTTTAGATCACAACCGTAGGGATCCGTATCCACTAAGTTTTATTGTTTTGCATTTGGTGAAGTAGAGAAGGGAAATTACAGCTCTCAGCTCTGAAAGGAGAAAATGGAAAGTCTCCTGTCAGATTCCCTTCTCTGAGAAAATGAAGTCTCCTGTCAGATTCCCTTATCCTCTCTGCCCCCCCACCCCCACCCTGCTACTCTCCCTGTAATTATTTTTCAACGTCTTTCTTTGTTTTGCATTATTCCAGTGTTTACCAAAGAGCCCAGATCTAGGGTGTTTTCGTCCCAGTGACGCAGTCCAAGGAAATCTCTCAAGGGCAACAAGCTGAAGCATCCATGAGAGCACCAAAGTTATGCCAAGTTCTACGCAGCAAGAAGAAACACTAGAAGTGAAACAAACCAGGATGTTGTCAACATCTCATAGCAAAAAAACAAAAACCAAAACCCAGGCTGCTGGGACCAGAGCAGCAGGCAGCTCCTGGAACAGGAAGGGAAGCAGACAGGACAAGTTGGTCCTCGGCCAGCCTGGTTCCTTTGCAATCAAAAACCACGCAATCAGGCGGGCCTTCAAAAAACGCTTCCTTGAACAGCAGTTAGAAAGACCCGTAAACTTTGAAGATTCTCATTCAACTGTCCATTTCAAGTGGGTTTTTCCTCTCCCTCCCCATCCTCTTTTGTTAAAGCTTGATCTTTGTAACTAGTGGGATTTAGCAAGAGTATTCTGAAGGGGAACAGTGGAACACAGCCCAAAGAATGGCATTGCACAGATATTTGCAGAGAACTGGTTTCATCTCTTTCCTTTCAAGCTCCATTGACTCTGAAGCGTACTTCCCTTGCCTACAGTTGTCATGAAGGAGGAAATTGGTGTACACACCACCTAGCAACCAAGGTAGCTCTCCAGTGTCCCTCCCATTGTTCTGTGTGTGGAATTAGGAGACCTGCCCCACTTTGCATATCACAATCTCGGTTCAATTAAGGTGAGAAAAGGGGAAGCACAGTTGGTAGGCGCTGCTAGCTGAGCCTAGCCTAAGCCTGCCCGCCAATCCTAAGCTTCGCCCATTGTTCCTTTCTTGGCAAAATGGTACACCATATGTGCAGACCACATGTAAATAGGAGACCATATATAAATCCTCTATTTACAGCCACAGTTGGGAATGGAATTTTTGTCATTAGTCATCGAGATCATAAGTTGAGCTAGACCCTACTGTATGACAATTTAATGGCAGTTTTTAAGGGAATCACAGGTCGTTAAGCAAACCCAGCTTTCCCAATGGGCATTTTTTTGCTGGAAATTATTAAAAAAAAAGTAGCAAATTGCGATCGTCTGATCACAGGACAATACCGCCCGTCGTAAACACAAGCTGGTTGCCAAGTGCTCAGGTTAGAATCCCATGATGCTGAGGGTGGTGCAAATATTATAAGTGGGTGTACAGGCTGTTAAGTCACTTTTTCTGAGGCCATTCTAACTTTGAAGTGTTGTTAAACACAACGGTCCTAAGTCAAGAACTACCTGTTTTGTCTACCTCATTTCTTGTTCTTCTGGATAAGATGCTTGCCAGTTCTGCTTGTTTGTGCACTACGGTATTAATCACGACACAGATCTTTTTTCGAAGCACCCACGTCAAAGTTTGAAATATCAGTTTTGAACAGGCTTCTTATAGAGTGGTGTTCTTAGTCCCTGCCACGAAGCTTTTATTCTTCAAAGGCCCCTGAGCACTAAGAGCAAATGTGACATTAGAACTAACCTAGGTCACTGTGGAAATTGAAAGTAGTTTGCTTTTCTCCTGCTCTCTCAATCTATAAAAGATTCTCCACCCACCCACCCAGCCCCAAGCAATTATAATTAGGGGCACTCTTTTCAGCCTGTTCTTTGTGTATTAAAATCCAAACAAGTTTGCCTGCACTTTCTCCAATGCTTTTCAATGCATTAAAACCAACTGACTTACAACATCTGGCCCTTGCATAAAAGAAACTTACAAACTGCCTAGCCAGCAAGCAAGTTCCCTGAAAGCTCTGACTGTTTAGATATAATAGAATAAATGGCAGCAATTTCTTTTGTGAAGAAATGAATTCCATTCTCCTCGATGCAGGATTTGAATTGTCTGCGCTCAGAGTTTAAAATTATTTAAGGATATGGCTATGCATTTGATGTAACTTAGAAACTGTTGAGGCTTTCATATTTCCCCCCCCCGAGTTAGAAAGAACAGAAACTTCCAATGGTATGGGAATTGTTATCAGGGCATATTTTGTTTTAGGTGCAACCTGTAATTAGCATTTTAAATAGCAGTTTGATCATTTCCTGCCTACTGGAAGCAAACAACTTTCCCAAACAGCTTGGCAAACCAGCTTGGTTTGCTCCCTTGGTTTCTGCCAGCTGCAAACTCCCGGAGAAATCTTTGGATTCTGAGGTTTCAGTGCTTGTCCGAAGTAAACGCCATTCCGTGGATTCCGTTTCGCAAAGCTACAATAAGATGGCTTCTTTCTTGACACTTGGGAAACCAGGGCTATTTGCAGGGCATGGTCGAAAGAGCCGATGGTGATTATTTACGTGGAGCTTTGATTGTACTATGGTAGCCAACCATCTTGACTTTACCATACGTTGTCAACACTCTGTATGCCACCCTGCACACAGTACATTAAAAATAAATCTAAAAAAGTGTCAAGCTGTGCATTCTGAGGGGAATCAGTATGGACAAACCTGGTTCAGAAAGGGATGCTGCAAAAACCTTTACATAGCAGTGAAAACATTCAGAAAATTATCTTCTTGCCGCCCTACTCTTTGCAGCCCACATGTGGTAGCTTTAGATTTCCAGCAGAAAAACAGTGTGTGTGTGTGTGTGTGTAAGCTTAACTCTTCCTCTGATGTTTTTGTTCTCAAATTTACACTCCCTAGCTGTTTCCCACACCCATACCCTGGAGTCCCAGGAAGGGTTAAAAATGCATCTTTGCAAGATTAATGACATGTAGGAAGGAAAGGTAAGTAGTTGTGGTGGGCAGAGAATTCTAGTGAAAAAGGCGGCTGTGGGGAAAAAAAAATATACCATGTCGTTTCTCCACTTTTAACCCTCCCCAAGAGGCATTTCATAAAAATACATGTGCTTTGGTGCATATATGTTGTTTGAATTTTACAGATGGGGCTGCGTCATATAGTTAGGGAAGAATCTATATATAGATCTTTCTCTGTAGAGAAATATGCAAAAGCCATAAAGAAACACCTTAATCCTAATTATAGGAGTTGAAGGTTTAAGGTTCTCCCCAGTTGCCAGGCGTCTGAATTTTGATTACATGGCTATGGGGATGCTTCAATGGTTGTAAGTGTGTAAAACTATCATAAGTCACTTTTTCAGTGCCGTTGTAACTTTGAACGCTCTCTAAATGAACTGTTGTAAGTCAAGGACTACCTATCTCCTTTGCTCACTCTTCCTTTCTAGGCCCACCACTGAAGGAATACAGAACAGTCCTCAATTTACAACAATTCATTTAGTGGTCCCTATGGTCACATGATCAAAATTCAGATGCTTGGCAACTGACTCATATTTATGGTGGTGGCAGTGTCCCGGGGGGCCATGTGATCCCCTTTTGTGACCTTCTGACAAGCAAAGTCAACAGGGGAAGCCAGATTCACTTCATAACCGCGTTACTAACTAAACAACTGCAGCGATTCACTTAACAACTCTGGCGAGAAAAGTCATAAAATGGGGCAAAACTCACTTAACAAATGTTTCACTTAGTAACAGAAATTTGGGGTTCAATTGTGGTCGTAAGTGGAGGACTACAACTTACAAGAGAAAGGGGGTGAAGGGGGATATTAAAGGGGACAAAATAGGCAGTGACAGAGGATTAAAGACAGGCCCATCTGGTTGTGGATCAATCCACGGATACCAGGCATCACCCAATGGATCACTCCTTCATAAAAACAAAAACAACAACAAAATTTATTCCTGCATTTAATTGCCACCATTCTGCCCCCCTCCAATAATAAAGATACACTTTGCTTTAAAATCCTCATAGGATAGATTATTCATCACCATGATGGTTATGATTTTTATTCTTATTTATTTCTATCCCACCTTTATGATTTTTCTTTTCAAACAGCTCATGGTGGCGAACATATCTAAAACTGCTTCCTCCTCCTCTTGTCCCCCCCAACAACAACCTTGTCAAGTTGGTAGGGCTGAAAGAGTGTGACTGGCCCCAAATCACCCAGCTGGCTTTCATGGCTAAGGCAGGACTAGAACTCACAATCTCCTGTTTCTTAGGGCCTTAAACGACTATATCAAACTATTGCCTTTATGATGCCTCATTCCTGCACTTTTTCTAGTATGAAACTATTTCCAGGGAGATTGTTCAAACCGAACTGCACCCAGATCTGGAAAGGGAGCCAAGCTAAGCCAGTAAAAAGGAAGTTCTTAGCAGGAGTTGGACATGTTAGGTAAATGGAGATTAGTGCAGAAATCTGCATGAGGAAGAAACAGCCTTTAGGCAAATGAAGAAGTGATAGCTGTGGGAGGGAGACGTGTAAACTATGAATTTGCAAACTCCAAATTCTCACCTGGTGAGAATGGGAGGGAAGTTCAACCTCAGTCATTATTTTAGAATATAGTCCTCAACTTATCACCACAACTGAGCCCAAAATTTCCCTAGCTAAGCAAGACAGTTGTTGAGTGAGTTTTGCCCCATTTTACAACCTTACTAGCCAAAGTTGTTAAGTGAATCTGGCTTCCCCATTGCCTTTGCTTGCCGGATAGCTGCAAAATGTGATTGCATGACCTCAGGACACTGTAACCATCATAAATACATGCCAGTTGCCAAGTGTCTGAATTTGATCATGTAACCATTCTGCAACTGGTCATAAGTGTGAAACAATGGTGATAAGCCACTTTTTTCAGTGCAAGCAGTCACTAAACAAATGGTCGTAAGTCGAGGACTACCTGTACTCCAATCAGGATCCACTCAGTTTTATTTTCATCCCAAAATTAAAACAGGGTGATTTCTTCCCTTACACAACAACAACAGGAGGAGGTTAAAAAAACAGCTGCCAGTCAAAATGCAGTGGAAAAAAAACAAAAGGCAGCTGCTGGATGTCTTGTTCCATTTATTATTGTCCCACCACATTGTGAGGAAAAGCTCTTTCTCAAGAGAAATGCTTAGCCTCTCCTGTGTGAACTTCAAGCAGCTTCTCGGGACGCTATAAATCTCCCTTGGGAAAGAGATTTTCTTCAAATTGTGCACAGATAACACAGGGAAGTGCCTTGGAAAGCACTGCTGTGCTCTGATCCCTTCTTTTCATTTTAAATCAGGGGTGTCCAGCCTTGACATTTTAAAACTGATGGACTTCAACGCCTAGAATTCCCCAGCCAGCCTTACCCAGCAATTCTGGGATTTGAAGTCCACAAGTCTTAAAATTGCCAAGGTTGGACACCCCTGCTTCAAATCATACCTGGCTGAAGCCCAGAGTTACATTACTGGGAGCAAGCCAGACATTTTTAACATGAAACTCCAAAATCAGTGGAGTTCAATCGGTGAAAGGAATATAAACCTATTGTTTATTTTTTTTCAATTTCTATGGCCGCCCATCTCAAACAAGTTTATATAATGCTAATAACTCTAACATAAAATTAAGCATAGAAGCTTAACCCCTATCTTTCATCTTAATAATCAAAATATGCTGCACTACAAGGTAAGCAACCGTTTATTTTAATAAATGCAATTGCTATTGCACAAAATAATATTGCTCTGTTTAGTTATTTAAAGGCCAGCGGTCTTGGCTCACACAATTCACTTTGGAGCAGCTCAAATCTTGTACCTAACCAGCAGGCTACCCTGATGGGATGTTTGATAGAATATAAGAATTTGATCCAGCCGTGTTTTCTGAATCCTGACTGTGGCATTGTTGATCTTGGCACAACAGAAGGAGAGAAAAATAAATAGGGAACTACAACCCATCAGCTCAGTTTTGGGACTATCTCAATTCAATAGAATAAAAGAATAATCAAGGGTGTTTGGTCAAAAAACAGATGGAATTTGAATTGCACCATTACAGACGTCAACTTCATTTTTTGACTCCAATCTGAGGGTACCCCTGAAAATAATTGACCCACAAATGGAAAATTAGAGATTGTATTCTTGGAATTTACCAGAGATATGAGGAAATCTAATGGTTCCTTCCCCAAAGTGTGGTTAAGCCTTTTGGTGGGAAGTGACGCAGTAGCCAAGGTGAGTTTTCATTGCACTGATGTTACAACTTTATAAGCTAGAACTACAGGCTGAAGCCAAGATCACTTCCACATAAAGACAGGAGGAATGCAGGAAAAAAAAAGTACACCAAGGCCATTCCCACCAGCTTAACGTATCTCCCACAACCACCCCTTCTTCTTCAGCCAGGTTAACAAGCGGGACCAGCGCCTCCTTGAGATACCCACTGCAGGAGAAGGGAGGCCTCTAATTTCCATGTCTCTTCTCCCTTCTGGCTGCTGTAATCAAACTTGGCACCACCTGCTTTCTTTATGCCTGAGACACATCTGTGTTTACACACCCACATTTGCCACCATCCCATTTCATTCTGCCCGAAGTGTGAAGTTTTAATGTAGATTTGGTTGAGTAACCAGCTTCCCTATTTTTTCTCACGATACTTTTTCCCTCTGAGGGCAAGGTGCAGAGGGCCTAGCCTTAAAGGTAAAACTAATTATTGTGATATTTTTTTTGCAAAAGGACCAAAGGTCAAAGTGCTCCTGCAGTGTGTGTGAAGAAAATGAATGTCAGCTTAAATACATGAATCCTAGCTAAGAAATGCCCTGAGCTGTGAAAACCAGGCATCTTCTAGTTTGGTAGAAGACACATCGGCTGCACTCTTAGATTGGCACAGTAAACTGAAAATCTGTTGCAAAGACCAGAGACTTTTGATTAACACCCCAGGGGAAAAAAAAAGCATTTCTATTCCCCCAGCCCTCACAGAAATTGTGGCCCTCGTTACCTGATTGCCATTTGATGTCAAACATGGGAGTAATTTGGAGTTGTCTTCATCAAGGCTGAAGCCTTAACACTTGCAAAGAGACCTTGTTTTGCAAATACCACAGGGCTTTTTTTTATTATTTTGTTTGGAAGGGGCCCTGAAAAGAAAGCAAAGCCGGTGATGCACAGAGCTTTCTTTGCACTTTTGCCAAGTGAGAAGAACCTGGGAGTTACCCTGCAGCTGAAAATACTCCCAAGAGAGGAGGGGGGGAGAGACATTTTTTTCCCAAGCAATAGAGAGTATTTTCTCAGGCCCTGCATTCACATGGACAGGGTAGGGAGGGAATTTCTTTGACAATTAGCTTGAAGGCCGTTTTCAGTGCAGTGAGTACAGATGGTTGAATTCTGATCATTTGCCTGATGGGTAAATATGAAACAGCGTAAAAGAACGCCACTTGCTGAGGTTAAGCAGAGGCTCCAGCAAATTAAGCCTACTTTGCTTGGTCTTCAAACAATGCCTCCACCTGTTTTCCCACTGCATTGCCATCTGTTGCTCCCTTCCTACCTGCTTCCACCAGCAGCTTTCCCCTTCAGCAGGCGGTTCATTTCTATCACATCAGATCTTCTCATAATGTGCAACAGGGGTGTAAGTCTCAGCTCACTGTAGTTCAGTAGCCTGTTCAACTGCAGCAAGGGTGTAATAAGTAGGAATGACTGTGATACTTCTGCCTGAAATTGCTTTTGTAAACTACTCTGAAGTGCAGTTTGTGCAAAAGGGGGGGGGGGAGAGAGAGAGAGACGGTGTTCCATGAAATTCTTCAGAATAGTGAATATTTGCATTGCTCCTTTCAGGAATGGTTTGAGCAGGCAGAGGGAATTGCTTTAGAGATACATTTGCCCGGGCGAAGTTTCTCTTGCCACTTCTGCTTGGAAATGTCAAGGCATCTCTGTTTACAGCCAACTTGGACACTGCCTGAAAGTGTAGTAACACTATTTGCATAGTCGTAAGAAACAAATGATTGCCTGTTGGATGGGAAGGGGATATTGATGAGAAATTTACATTTGTCGTGGCAGAGGGAACCAGTGCATTGGATTATGTTTAGTCTCTGCACCGTTCCAGAGAGTAAATAGAGTGATGGCCTGCAGTGTTTTGCCAAGAGCAAATCAACTTATGAAATAACACAACATTCCAAAAATAAACATATACGTTAACTAACAAAATTCATACCAGAACACTGAAATGCATAAGAAATGCATTTTATTTCTATATCTACATCTACATCTACATCTACATCTACATCTACATCTACATCTACATCTACATCTATCTATCTATCTATCTATCTATCTATCTATCTATCACACCTTTATTATTTTTATAAATATTTCAAGGTGGCAAACATACCTAAATACTCCTTCCTCCTATTTTTCCACACAACAACCCTGTGAGATGAGTCAGAGAGAGAGAGTGAGTGACTGGCCCATAAACATCCAATCAGCTTTCATATCTAAGGTGGGATTAGAACTTCTGATTACTAGCCTGGTGCCTTAACCACGAGACCAAACTGGATTTATTTATGCCTCCAGTTTAATTCCTTTCCATGTTGGAGACGCATTTCCATTTTGTCCTAATCCTCCCGAGCTAGCCCATCTATGGAACTGTTATACTAATTACCAAAGTATTGCAAAATATAATACAGACTCAAATGAGAGACAAATGTTGAAATTGTCAAAATAGCAGCAGGGCTGTAGGCTAGACTGGGAAGTCAAACAAACATATCAGATGAATCATTTTGGTATTGTTGCCAAGGTTAGCACATGACATGTCTATGCAATTACCAGCAATCAGAAACCTTTAATATTTTTTTTCTTCCTCAACCAACATCTTATAGCACTCCTACTGTTTTTAGTTTGGAATGAAAGAGATGGGTCGTTCATCAGGGTTTTTTTAATCTACTCCCAAAATCCTGGTTAAGGGGTTTAAATCTCTTGTACGTGAATCCACAGATCTTTTACAACAACTCTTTCAAATCTTTCACAGTTTTGGAACACGGGGTGAATGTCCTGTCACCAACCCTATGCAAGGGGCTAATGTTACAAAGATAGATGAATCTAGTCATCTCAGGAGTTTCAAAGTCTATTGATATTCATAATATGGAAATCAGATGAAGTTCTTATTTCTAGCATTGGCAGTAATTATAACCCAACTTAAAACTGTTTGCAGAACATCATACTTCCTGTTTAAGGAGTCTTAGATTAGAAAGAATGTTTGAAAAAACACCCATGATTTTGCCATTATACAACTTAGAGTGCCATTTTACAACTTCCCCAATTCTGGTCTCTATTTTTAAAAATAGCCTTTGAACATATGATAGTCAGAAAGTGTGGAATACAACAGTTAATTCATAAGCAGTGTGTAAAATGTCATTCAGGGTAAAACATTGTTCTGCTTTTGAAATGGCAAGTGGAAGGTTTTCAGACTGAACAAACTCAAGCTACTTGGGGTGATCCTGTTTCTTACTGAAGTGGAAGATGGCTAGATCTAAGGCAAAGGGGCAAGTGTCATGCCAAGGCACACAGCGCTGCAAGACAACAAAATTATTTGGTGCACAAGACAGCAGTCCACAAGTTCTCCTCCCCATCTGTGGCAGGTAGACTGCAACATCAAAAGCAACCAATTAAATAGCAATTGATCCACTGCCTTTTATGGCAGCTCTGCTGCCTCAGGCAGCTATTTCACAGGGCTGACTGGGGGGCTCTGCCTGAAGTTTAAATACAATGGTCTCCTCAAGAGTTTTGAAATGCCGAGATTGAATTCAGTTCACATAAACGCAAAGGTATCAGCAGTAAGCCACAATGACGCTTGACTGATGAAATGTGCACTGGGGCATTAGAACAGGAGCCTCACATTTCATACCCATTTTGCAAAGGTTCACATCTGTAACGGGTAAAATTTGCATTGTGATGTCATGATGCATACTTTGTCATCCTTCCACGTCACTGGGGCACCGAAAAATTGCTTTTAAAATGTGATTTCTAATAGATTTAATCCATACACCAGTGTGAGTTTTATTTGGTTGCCAGTTTGACTTGTGGGAATGCAGCTGCTCTGTTTTGTGATCATGCTTTATAGGCTAATGTTATGTGTCAATCCAGCCATTGTAGCTATTCAAAAAACTGTGGTTAAAGAACTTAGCCATAGGCTCAGGAAAGTGAGAACTGCCATAAAATCTTGCAGAACAGTCTCATAACAAGAGAGTTTCTATTCTGAGTTTTATTCATTCTCCCCAAGCCCGGCACTTTCTCCTCCTTCAGCTGGTATTCTGGTGTTTGTTTTTCCCCCAAATTACCAGTCATTTTTCTGTGACTAGAGAGTATGCTCAAACATTCTTGGTTTGTTCCTGAGACAAAACTGTCCCTTAATTGGTGTCTGCTTTTGCTAAACCCTGCATTTCTGCCAGGATGCTAAAAAAAGCCATCACGTTTCTGCTATAATTCCATTTTTGTTGGCACACTGGTTGTATAATGAAAAAAGTGGTAATGAATTCCTACTTGTAAAAGTTAAAACCTGGTCCTTTGGTCAGTACAAGCTTGACAAGTTTTCCTTACTGAGGCACAGGAAATCTTGAAATCCTGAATATAGTACAGCCTCTTGCATTGCAAGGAATCAATTCAAATGTAGGAATGACTGCATCACAATTGTAAAACATGTTAATGTACACTGTTTTGGAAACTCTTGTATGCTGTCCCGAGTTTCTTGGGAAAACAGCAGAATGAAAACGGTGGGGGAGAGAGGAGCCCACATGAAATATGGGTAAGCTTGATTATGTTGCAGGTTATAGATAAGCCATGATCCAATATTGTCCCACATCCAGCTTTTGCAAGGATGAGAAAGCAAGTGTCCGAGTGTGGGTTGAAGGCAACACCATTGCAACTTTCTCCTCCTAAGGTGCAATCCTACTTGGAGCTGAGTGCCAGGGGCAAACACAAATGACGGCAGCTTTCAAATCCTTCTATTAACCAGACATGAATGGCGCCACGGCATTACATTTCTGAAACTGAAGCAATAACAGCCAACAGACGGTGAGCATATGGAATCCCTGGAATCTGATGAGACAAGCTCGGATCATAAATATCCAGGAAATATGCAGGAAACAACTTGTGGAGACAAAGGGGTTGAATTTAACGTTGGATTCCTTTTTCTAAACCCGAATGGCATTTTATCCAAGTATTGCTATGCCTTTGTTTTTCTGACTTCCTCTCTTCCCCATCACCTGGAGTGCAATTCAAGTCTTGTTCCACATCTGTTCATGCAATCAACTCTGATCCATATTAGCCAGCTTTCCACTCAGGACTGCACACTCTCTCTTTATTCTAGCTAAAACCCTACGTATCCTATCAAGTACAGAGAATAATCAACTTACAACAGTTTATTTAGGGACCATTCCAAGTTCAATGACCGATACAGCATTCCCCATGGTTATATGATCAAAATTCAGATGCTTGGCAACTGACTCATATTTATGACGGTCGCAGTGTCCTGGGGTCATGTGACCATCTTTTGCAAACTTCTGACAAGCAAATGAATGGGGAAACCAGATGCACTTAAGAACCAAGTTACTAATTTAACAAGTTCATTGAGTCACTTAACAGTGGCAAGAAAAGTCGTAAAATGGGGCAAAACTCAATAAACATTTCAATTAGCAACAGAAATTTTGGGCTCAATTTGTGAACGTAAGTCAAGGACTACTTGTACTCAGGGGTTGGCCACTGGCATGCCTTTCACCAACTCCTTGAAGCACTGCGTATCAGATTGTGTCTCCAGGATTCTTGCAATTGACCTGGCTTTAAACCAAAGAATGAAAGAGAGAGAGAGAGAGAGAGTCTCTTATGCCAATTCCACCATGCCCTGCAATTTACCATTGTCATCAATTTTTTTGGCTTCTGCTTCAGGGCTCTGATCTATCAGAAAATCACATTGCTTGACAGGGAACAGAAGCCCCCCTAAAAGTGCTCTCCCTGACAGGGCTTCTTGGAGTAGGAAGTTGTTATGTAGGTATGTGTATTTTGAACATGTTAGGATCATGTGCGTGAGCCACCCGTTGACTAATCTAAAACTGTCAGCCACTAATTATAGCAAACAGTAAAAACATTTTAAAAGCAAAAGCAGCTGTGCTAAACCACAAGACAATCTGAAATCCTTAGGAAGGCAATACCTATTAAGCCGGCTGAAAGTCTGCACAACAATAGTCCAGTTTTTGAGTTCCTAAGAGTTCACCTTGTTCAGAAGATGACTACAAATCCAGGGGAGGAAAAAAAGCCAAAAGCTAGTGTTTAGGGCATGTTTATACTGTTGAATGTGTTGGTGTCTGTGTACAGACAGAGAGATGCAGACATATAGTTTCCCATGTTGTCATCTTGAAATGGTATGTATAAAGAACTAATGAAATGATTAATCGGCAACCAATAAATTGAAAATGATTCATGTTAACATACCACCTATGCATTAAAGAGATAAAAGAGCGAAACTTTAATCCATAATGCAAGTACATGAGCAACCGCAATTCGGATTGGCAACTCGGTCAATAAGCAAAGCAGTCACTAAGTGAAACCATGACCGTACTTCTATTCTTATTTTACCTTTCCTTTGCTTTACAGACCTGTGAAAGTCGTAAATGTGAGGACTGATCATCAGGTCACTTTTTCATCACACCGTTGTAACTGCAAGTGGTCACTAAATGAGGCAGTTGCTAAATGAGGACTACCTGTATTTGCACTGGGACAGGCTTGAGTGAACAGGTATATTTTTGGGGGAGGAGGGGTGCACAAGGACAGGAAAGTAGAGACTTCATAGGTTTCAGAGCAGAGCTTTTCAGAGCCTTTCCAGCCCCATAAAGAAAGCTCAATTTTAATGACTGCAGGCTGGCTGAGGAATTCTGGGAGTTGAAGTCCACAAGTCATAAAAGGGCCAGGTTTGAAGACCCCTGACTCAGGTAGTCACAACACATGCAGCAAGACAGCTTTAGATTTAAGTTTTAAAGACTCTGCAGGGTTATAATAAGCAGGCATATACATAGAATGAAGGCTATTGCTAAGCACATTTGATTTGTGCTTAGATTGTAAGCCGCCCTGAGTCTTCGGAGAAGGGCGGGATATAAATGAGATTAAAATAAATAAATAAATAAATAAATAAATAAATAAATAAATAATAATGTGCAACTGGTCGGCATTATGGTTCCAATTTGCTTTGGGCATTATACAGGTAGTCCTCAACTTACAACCACAACTGAGCCCAACATTTCTGTTGCTAAGCGAGACATTTGTTAAATGTGTTTTGCCCCATTTTACCACCTTTCTTGCCACAGTTGTTAAGTGGGCCACTGCAATTGTTAAATTAGTAACACGGTTATTAAGTGAATCTGGCTTCCCCCATTGACTCTGTTTGCCAGAAGGTCGCAGAAGGGGATCACATAGCCCTGGGACACTGCAACCGTCATAAATATGAGTCAGTTGCCCAGCGTCTGAATTTTGATCCCATGACCATGAGGTCGCTGCAATGGTCATAAGTGTGAAAAATGGTCATAAGTCACTTTTTTCAGTGCTGTTGTAACTTTGAACAGTCAGTAAATGAACTGTTGTAAGTCGAGGACTGCCTGTAAACCTGAACAGGGCTTGGTAGCTGATTGTCAGTCGTGCACAGTCGGATGTCCCATCCAGCTGCCACATTTTGCACAAGTTGCAACTTTCACACCAAGCACAAGGATGTCGCCTTTATCAGGAATGGTTCAATCCAGTTTGGGTGAATTGATGAGTAATTCTGTTTCTTCTGAGGAAGATGCTGAGGTCCAGCAGGGTAAGGCTGAATACATAGTTCAGAGCAGCAGCACCAGATTCAGGCTCCTTATATTTGGATTCTCATTGCTTTGTGCCCCTCTTTGGACACCTCCCCCCTGCAATTATGATTCCCACTGGAGCGTGCACGGCTATGGCTCAGAAACAAGGCTAATTTAGTTCTTTGTTAGGCAAGATCTAGGCTGGAGGTCCAGAGTGCTGGCCAAACCAGAGGCTGACTCTAGCAGTATGGAGTTGACATAGGATGCACAGAGGTGGAAGAGCATCATGACTGGCTAAGGAACATAAAGTTTTAATGAGAATATAAAACTAACATAAATTAAAGCAGAAATAAAAAAAACAAATAAAGTAAAAGAGAAAGAAAAGTACAAGATGAAAAGATAAAAATATTATAACAGATAATAACAGAAAAGATAATAACATTATCTCAATAATTTAAAAAACTCATTTTTTCTACTACTGATTTTTCCCCCCTAATCCTTCAAACCACAAATCCTACACGCATTCCCCCCCCCCCGTTTCATGCAAAAAGTCTACACGGGGTTGCCAGTCAGCCCTAAATGGAGATATTGTCTTTTCTGTAATTAGTGAAGTCAATTTATCCATTTCTGCAAGCGTCATCATCTTCAGCAGCCATTCCTCTATTGTGAGTAGTCAGATTTTTTTCCACTTTTGACCATAGAGTAATCTCACTGCAGTTGTCATATACAAGAAAAAACTTCCATAGTTTTTTTCCAGCCATCTATCCATTAGTCCCAAAAGAAAAGTTTCTGGTTTCAATGGTACATTAATTAGTCTTCAAAATATTTTGAATCAGCATATTTATTTGCATTGAAATTTTTTGGCAAATTTCCACTTCCACCGTACGTGCTAAAATGAAGATCACATGGTCAAAATTTGGGCATTTGGCAACTGGCATGTACTTGTAACAGTTCACCTGATCACCATTTGCAACCTTCCCAAAGTCAGTGGGGGAAGCCAGATTAACTTAATGACTTTGTGAATAGAATAGAATAGAATAGAATAGAATAGAATAGAATAGAATAGAATAGAATAGAATAGAATAGAATAGAATAGAATAGAATAGAATAGAATAGAATAGAATAGAATAGAATAGGGCAGTGATGGCGAACCTTTTAGAGACCGAGTGCCCAAACTGTAACCCAAAACCCACTTATGTATCGTTGGGTCCTGGTTGGGCGTGGCCCATTGGGTGGGCATGGCCCTTTGGGTGGGTGTGACTGTGGTGGTAATGGCAGACTGGGTGGGACTAAAAAGTTCAATCAATCAATTCCAACTTTGCAAGATCTTTTTTTTCCCCGCAAGAAGTTGAAATTGATTGAAATAGTGAAGAAGGTTAAATATCTAGGAGTATATATTGCAGCCTCAAATGTAAAATTGTATAAGAATAATTATGAAACACTATGGTTGAAGGTACAAAGGGACTTAAATAATTGGAAAAAATTACAATTATCATTACTGGGAAGAATTGCAGTTGTTAAAATGAATGTTCTACCAAAGTTTCTCTTTCTGTTTCAGATGATACCTATATTGAAAAAGGATGCCAACCTTGATCAATGGCAGAAGGGTATTAACAAATTTATTTGGGCGGGGAAAAAACCAAGAGTTAAATTCAAGATCTTACAAGATGCCAGGGAAAGAGGGGGACTCAAGGCGCCGAATTTGAAATTGTACTATGATGCGGTTGCCTTGACCTGGGTTAGTGATTGGCTTAATCTAACTAACAAGAGAATACTTCATCTTGAGGGATGGGATTTGGTATATGGATGGCATGCATACTTGCTTTATGATAAGAAGGTAGACAGGGCTTTTAAATCCCATATTCTTAGAAGTGCTTTATTGCGTGTCTGGAAAAAGTATTATTATAAGTTAAATTATAAAATACCGATTTGGGGAATTCCTGGACACGCGATAGAGGGCGTATTTATGGGAGTGAGTATGGATATGGTTTCTTATAAGGAACTACTTAGATTGCAAGGGAATGATTGGCAACTTAAACCAGTAGAGGAGTTAAGACAAGAAAACATAAGTTACTCTTGGTTTCAATATACCCAATTGAAAGCTAGGTGGAAGTCAGATCAAAAGGTTGGCATCACTACTACAGATCAAAATTTAGTAAAGCAAATTAGAGATTCAAATTGTGCACATATAAAGAGGATATATAATGCTTTAATTGAATTGGATTCGGAAACGGAACTGGTTAAAGACTGCATGATAAAGTGGGCACAAAATATTCAGGAACCAATTTCGTTGGACACCTGGGAGATAATTTGGGTCAGAAATGTTAAATTTACCCAGGCTCAAAATTTAAGAGAAAATTTTTATAAAATGTTTTATAGATGGCATCTGGATCCCAAGAAGCTGTCCAACATGTATCCTAATTTACAGTCTAAATGTTGGAGATGTGGTAGTTTAGAAGCTACCTATTTTCACATGTGGTGGACTTGTAGAAATATAAAAGCTTTTTGGATTAAAATTTGGTGGAACATTCAAAAGATTTTTAAGAGAAAGATAAAGTTTTCCCCGCAATTGTTTTTATTGGGCATTGTTGTAGATTGTGATGTTAAAGAAACTAACTTGATGTTGAACATGATAACGGCAGCACGATTACTGGTGGGACAATATTGGAAGAAGGATAGTTTGCCCACTGTAGAAGAATGGGTGTTTAAAGTTTTGAATCTTGCAGAAATGTCTAAGATTTCTGCTTATCTCAAGGATCATTCACAGGAAAGATATATTTCAGTTTGGAGGAGATGGATAAATTATATTCAAAACAAATATGGGACTAAAAAGTACCATTTAGCTTATGAGTAGATTTTAGTGGGATATTGTTATTGGTACGTTGTTTGTAGTTATGTTAAAAGAGAGTTAAAGCGCATTATGAATTTGGTTAATTGTATATTATGCATAATTTTTATTTAGAATATGATTATTGTAACTATAATCCTGTATTTAGCTCTGGGAAGTGGGTGGGGGAAGTGGGTGGGTTTGGGGTGGGAGGGATTTGGGGATATATTGTAAAATTTTGTTTTTGTAAAACTCTTTAATAAAAAAAAAAGAAGTTGAAATTGATTGATTGAACCTTTTTTTTTCACACGGCAGTGGAGGCCTAAAGCGAAAAGGTTTTATAAAACCCAGCTGAAGGCCTAGGACTGGGGCGATGATGCGTGTGCCCACAGAGAGAGCTCTGCGTACCACCTGTGGCACACGTGCCATAAGTTTGCCACCACAGGAATAGAGTAACTTTATTGTCGCTTTGAATTTACACTAGTCGGCATACATTAAAATAAAATTTTGTTGCATTCAGTTCTCAAAGGGTCACCACCTCCGATATACACTACATAAAAATGACAAAAATAAATAAATAAATAAATACAGAATTATACATATACCCACATATATTCTATGACACAGAGAAACAACAGTCTAGTTCGGGTTATGTATACATGTGCATGGCGAGAAAAATGAATCTATTATAGAATCGGGTGGTCCTGCTAGAAATACTTCAAAACCTCCTCCCAGAGGGGAGCAACAGAAACAGACAGTAAAGTGGGTATGTGGGGTCTCTAACAATGCTTTGAGCTCTAAGCACATAGCGCTTATAAGGAGCATCCTGAATACCAGAAAGCGAGCTTCCTATGATCTTCTCGGCTGTCCTTACCATTCTTTGTATGGATTTTCTATCTGAGGCACTGCTGCCACCAAACCAGACAGTGATGCAGTTTGTGAAAATGCTCTCAATCCTGCCTCTGTAAAAAGTGGCCAGGACAGAAGGAGAGAGATGTGCTCTCCTCATCCGACACAGGAAATGCAGATGCTGGTTTGCACACTTCACTAAGGATGACGTGTGGAGAGAACAAGTCAGATTGTTAGTTATCTGCACCCCCAGATACTTAATACTGTTGACCACCTCTGCAGCTACATCCTTGACACTGAGTGGAGTATGACTATGCCGGCTCTACAATGTTTCTTTCAACAAGAACAGGGGGGCACCTGAAGGCAGGACAAGAAGCAACAGATGGAAGCTAACCAAATTTCTCCTAGAACTAAGGAGAAATTTCCTGACAGTTAGAACAATTAACCAGTGGAACAACCTGCCTCCAGAAGCTGTGAAAGCTCCAACACTGGAAGGTTTTAAGAAGAGACTGGACAGCCATTTGTCTGAAATGGTATACGGTTTCCTGCCTGACCAGGGGGTTGGACTAGATGACCTCCAAAGTCCCTTCCAATTTTTATGTATTATTATTATTATTATTATTATTATTATTATTATTATTATTATTATTATTATTATTATTATTATTATCAGTGATTTCCTTAACAACCATGACAAAAAGGTTGTAAAATTGGGCATGATTCACTTAACTGTCTTGCTTAACAACAGAAATTCTGGTTCCAATTGTGGTCATAAGTTGAGGGCTACCTATATATTCTTATTTTTCTTTTCTGCACCTTCTATTTTTCTTTTTATTCTTTTTTTAATTTGCATTAGTTTTTATACTGTTTTTAATACAATTACTGTTTAAAAAAGAGGTGAAAGCTCAGTCTCTGCTTCTTTCCTGCAGACCTGAAATCAAAGCAAACAGGGAGGAAATTCACTGCATGTGACGCCTTGCCATTACCTTCTGGCGTCTATCACATAACAAATGAAATTCTTTTGCAGCATTCCTGTACAAATAAAGCAAGAAATACAGTATATCTGTTGTGCTGATGACTGGCAGCCTGTATTTCTGTCCTTTATTTTGCCGAGACAGAAATAAGTTATTTCATCCTGCAGGAGAAAATTCTGCCCTTAATGTCCTTTCTTCCTTGGATATTTACTGATAAAGAAAATGCTGACTCATATTGTGGAATTTATAGAGAACTTTGTGTCTTGATGCAATGTGTATCATTAAGCCGGATCTACCTGGAATGTTGGTGAGTAAACAATCAATATCCAAAACCAAATCTGTGTAGATAAAGGCTCTTCGCAGATGTTTTGGGGCTTGTTTAGTTTAGTTGTCATATGTTCACACTTACTTCAGTTGATGAAGGTATAAGTGGTATATATTGAAGCAGTAGGTGTGGGCTTAAATGGACTCCAGAAGAATATATATATGTACATACATACATACACACACACACACACACACACACATACACTTATATGTAAGTTGTAGAAGTTCTACCTTCTCACATTTCTCAGGTTAAACTCTTGGAGATCTAAAAATTTGACTGAAATGTAATCTACTTTCCCCCTTCATTGAAGAACTGCACTAATTAAAATCTGCAAGTGGCTAATATTGCTCTGTTCATATCTCCAGCAGACATTTTTCAATGTGCAAACGTGGACCTTGCTTTTCAAGACAGCCTTGGTGACATCAACAGCTCTATGGCTTCTCCCTTCCTGTTGCAACACAAGTACAAAGTTTCTCATCATAGCTGAGCCTTTACATCAATTTACGAGAATACTAAAAATTCAGGATGTGACTGTGTAAAAAAACAAAAAAACACCCCAAAGTGGTGCTAATAGACATCTGAGCCATTCTCAAAAGTAGGTCTCTCAGATTTGGGAGGCAAAAATAATCTGGCCAACCAGGATCAGAAGATTCTAATTTTTTTCCCTATCTGGGGATCATCTGGAGTTTTGCAACCTGGTTCTGGTAGACCTATCGAAGAATAAATTATAGGAATTTGGGATTGGTTGGCCAGTTAGGAAAACTTAGCAAAGATGTCTGTCTCTCCATCATTATATTTCTTTTTGTAACGTTGGCATTTATCTTTGCTTCAGTAAAAAAAGCTTTGAAGTGAGCGAGGATGAGCATCTCACTAATGATCGTGAGGAGCAGGAGAGCAAGAAACAAAGTCTTTCCTTTTATGTTTTCTCAACATTTCCCATCTTTTTTCTCACCACTAAAAGAAGAAAGATGAAACTGCTGCATGGTACAGCATCTTTTGATGGGTAATATTGGAATTCTTCTCTCTGGAAGCACCCAAATGCTTAAAACCCTTTGATGTATCCAAAGGATCATACAAAAATTGTTCAGATGTAGGAAACCTGCTGGCAACATTTTTTGAGCTGTGCTGTCTAGCAGCTGAAGATTTTTCTTCTAGAAATGAATCTACCTTCAGTAACTCTCAGGCAAAGAGGTTTTCATGCCATGTTCCCTCTTGCACATCCAAAGATGTGAACCTGCAGACAAAGACTGCAGCAATTAGGAAATAACCTGTAAGCATCTTCATTGCTGCTGTCCACAAAAGAAAAGGGAAACTTTATATTTATTTTGTGGTGTTCTCATCTAGCTGATGAATGGAAGACAAATAACACCACCTATGTGATCTATTTATTTGTTTGGCAAGTTACACAAAATCACTGAAGTTGTTATAATAGGGGGAAATTAAAAAAAGGTAAAGGTTCCTCCGCACATGCGTGCTAGTTGTGTACAACTCCAGGGGCCAGTGCTCATCTCCGTTTCAAAGCCGAAGAGCCAGCGCTTGTCCAAGGACGTCTCCGTGGTCATGTGGCCGGCATGAATAGACGCCAAAGGAGCACGGAATGCTGTTATCTTCCCACCGTAGTGGTCCCTATTTTTCTACTTGCATTTTTATGTGCTTTCGAACTGCTAGGTTGGCAGAAGCTGGGACGAGTAACAGGCGCTCACTCTGTCACGCAGCACTCAGGATTCGACCCGCCAAACTGCCGACCTTCTGATCGACAAGCTCAGCGTCCTAAATTGCCATGACACTAACCTGCTGATAACTGAATAGAACAGTGAATGGTAAAATACTAGGATAATGGCATGATGCCATCATAACAGAAATCCTCAAGGGAGAGGGTTCCCACCAGTGGAAAAAACACCTTTCCGAAGCCCTATAGAGCTCCAGCATTTTGGTGGGAACCTAGACTTACAATAATGGTTGATGACTGGACCCAACATGGACATAAATCAGAGACATTGAGGTACAGTGCACGAGAGCACTGATTTGGGA
The DNA here is from genome assembly GCF_964194415.1 of Vipera berus. Classification (NCBI taxonomy): domain Eukaryota; kingdom Metazoa; phylum Chordata; class Lepidosauria; order Squamata; family Viperidae; genus Vipera; species Vipera berus. The sequence goes on from NC_138204.1 coordinate 71,262,868, forward strand.
GAAGCATAAAGTCTTTCCCTTTAAGTGTCTTAATCTTAGATGAGAATACAATAATGCGAACAGATGAATTTATTTTATCTATTTTTTTTCCTTCTGGAGATGGTATTAAGTTTGAAATTGAAGGTTGTAGCCTGTTTAAATAAATACAATGTTTATGAAAGAAAAAATTCCAGCTAGTTATCTATAAGTGGATCTACTTATACTAAGCATTCTTTCAAGTATTGAAAAATATGGCTGTTGAGTATTAGAAAGAAATTCCATATTAGATATACTACCCTCTCAAAAAGTATTTAATATCAAACTTTTCAGGAAACATATCCCCAAAAGGCAATGGTTAAAGAAATCAGGGATGGTCCATCTGAAACTCGAGGGCCAAGTGCAGCCCTTATACCCCTTCTATGTAGCTGGTGGTTCACACTGCTGAAAATGGATGATATGCTTCCAGGTAAGTTGGTGAGAAACAATAAAAACATATAATGTAAGTTTTAAAATAGTCTTTAACAATTCAAAAAATAAAGTAAGCCCCATAATTTCCAGCAAAACCAGCTTCTGCTAGAAAATCTAAGACCTCCTTTGCATCACTCACCACTCAGAAAAGGCTAGGCACACTTCCTAATACCAACATTTGCCCATTCTTGGTTTAAATGCTGGATCAGGCAAATTAAAAATTCTGGTCATTATAACCATGCACTGAAATATTGGACAAAATATATCTTGTGATCATTGTAATCTTAAATCTCAAAAAGTTATTTTAAATAGTTGATAATGTTCCTTTGGTGAAATCAAGTATAAAAATACCCTAGGAAATCAACTACCAACTGAAGCATATATCCTCAAATTTGTCACATTCAGTGATGGGTTATGCAGGATTGCTCCCTGCTATCTTTAACTTGAATATTAAATAGTAGTCAAAAGTATTCAAATACCGTATACAGGTGAAACTCGAAAAATTAGAATATCGTGCAAAAGTTCATTTATTTCAGTAATGCAACTTAAAAGGGGAAACTAATATATGAGATAGACTCATTACATGCAAAGCAAGATAGTTCAAGCCATGATTTGTCATAATTCTGATGATTATGGCATACAGCTCATGAAAACCCCAAATCCACAATCTCAGAAAATTAGAATATTACATGCAATCAATAAAACAAGGAGTGTACATGGAATAATATTGGACCTCTGAAAAGTACAGTATAAGCATGCATATGTACTCAGTACTTGGTTTGGGCCCCTTTTGCAGCAATTACTGCCTCAATGCGGCGTGGCATGGAAGCTATCAGCCTGTGGCACTGCTGAGGTGTTATGGAAGACCAGGATGCTTCAATAGCGGCCTTCAGCTCTTCTGCATTGTTCGGTCTCATGTCTCTCATCTTTCTCTTGGCAATGCCCCATAGATTCTCTATGGGGTTCAGGTCAGGTGAGTTTGCTGGCCAATCAAGCACAGTAATCCCACGGTCATTGAACCAAGTTTTGGTGCTTTTGGCAGTGTGGGCAGGTGCCAAGTCCTGCTGGAAAATGAAGTCAGCATCCCCATAAAGCTCGTCTGCGGAAGGAAGCATGAAGTACTCCAAAATTTCTTGGTAGACGGCTGCGTTGACCCTGGACTTAATGAAGCACAGTGGACCAACACCAGCAGATGACATGGCTCCCCAAATCAACACAGACTGTGGAAACTTCACACTGGACTTCAAGCATCTTGCAGTGTGTGCCTCTCCATTCTTCCTCCAGACTCTGGGTCCTTGGTTTCCAAATGAGATGCAAAAGTTGCTCTCATCAGAAAAGAGGACTTTGGACCACTGAGCAACAGACCAGGTCTGTTTTTCTTTAGCCCAGGTAAGACGCTTCTGACATTGTTTGTTGTTCAGGAGCGGCTTGACAAGAGGAATACGACATTTGAAGCCCATGTCCAGGATCCGTCTCTGTTGTGGTGGCTCTTGATGCACTGACTCCAGCCTCAGTCCACTCCTTGTGAAAGTCCCCAACACTTTTGAATGGCCTTTTCCTGACAATCCTCTCCAGGCTGCGGTCATCCCTGCTGCTTGTGCACCTTTTTCTTCCACACTTTTCCCTTCCACATAACTTTCTATTAATGTGCTTTGATACAGCACTTTGGGAACATCCAACTTCTTTTGCAATTACCTTTTGAGGCTTTCCCTCCTTATGGAGGGTGTCAATGATGGTTTTCTGCACAACTGTCAGGTCAGCAGTCTTCCCCATGATTGTGATTCCTACTGAACCAGACTGAGACCATTTAAAGGCTCAGGAACCCTTTGCAGGTGTTATGGCTTAATTAGCTGATTAGAGTGGGATACTTTGAGCCTAGAATATTGCACCTTTTCACAATATTCTAATTTTCTGAGATTGTGGATTTGGGGTTTTTATGAGCTGTACGCCATAATCAGAATTATGACAAATCACGGCTTGAACTATCTTGCTTTGCATGTAATGAGTCTATCTCATATATTAGTTTCCCCTTTTAAGTTGCATTACTGAAATAAATGAACTTTTGCACGATATTCTAATTTTTCGAGTTTCACCTGTAGTATTTTCTAAATTTAGAAATAAAGGGACATTAAAAGATGGAACTAGCCTTATTTTGTAATTGGTTTGCTTATATCAGGGGTCTTCAAACTTGGCCCTTTTTTGACTTGTGGACTTCAACGTGCCTGGCAGAGGAATTCTGGGAGTTGAAGTCCACAAGTCATAAAAAGGCCAAGTTTGAAGACCCCTGGCTTACATCGTTTCTAGTCTGTCCTTTAATACTAAACTTCTACAGGATTAAAAAAATGATAATAAAATTGCTTCAAGTTTAAAAATCCCTGAAATTGTGACCATAGTTTTGACAACAACAAAAAATTAATCTACTAACTATTCCTATATTCCAACATCTGTTTTTCTCTATTTTTAGGGAAAAGTCCCTAGATTATATATAATTTAATCATAATTCCTAATAGATTTTTAGGAATGTATGGCATTTTGGTTACTATATTCTTTTTAATCCACACCTTTAATGAGGTTTTAATACAGTCACATTGATCCCAGTGCAATAGCTCTGAGCTTTAACAATAACCAATATTCTATCGTTCTCCAAACTTGTTCTGAATTTTCACATGCCCTCTTTCCTTGCTTCTCTTTAACCAGGATTCTTAGAAGAAGCAGAACATTTGGTTTTTGCCAATGTAATTATGAAACTGGAAAACACAATTGAGACTGCAGATGAGGTCCAAAAGGGAATGGATTTAATTAGACGGCATTTCCTCAAATGCCAAATACAGTTGCAAGAAAAAGTATATGAACCCTTTGGGATTACGTGGAGTTTTGCATGAATTGGCCATAAAATGCTCTCTAAACATCATGTAAGTCACAACAATAGAAAAACACAGTCTGCTTAAAATAATACTACACAAACATTAGCTGTTGTCATGTTTTAATTGAACATAAGATGGAAACATTCACAGTGCAGGGTGGAAAAAGTATGTGAACCCCTAGCCTAATGACTTCTCCAAGAGCTAATTGGAGCCAGGAGTGAGCCAACCTTGACCCCAATCAGTGTGATGATATTGGATGTGTTGCTGACAGCTGTCCTGCCCTTTAAAAACACACACCTATTTTGGGTTTACTGGTCTCAAGAAGCACTGTCTGATGTGAACCATGTCTCGCAGAAAAGAGCTCTCAGAAGACCTATGATCAAGAATTGTTGACTTGCATGAAGCTGGAAAGGGTTACAAAAGTATCTCAAAAAGCCTTGATGTTCATGTGTCCACGGTAAGACAGACTGTCTACAAATGGAGAAAGTTTACCAGTGTTGCTACTCTCCCTAGGCGTGGTCGTCTTGTAAAAATGACTGCAAGAGCACAGCGCATAATGCTTAATGAGGTAAAGAAGAATCCTAGAGTGTCAGCTAAAGACCTACAGAAATCTCTGGCACATGCTAACATTTTTGTTGACACATCTACAATAAGGAAAACATTAAACAAGAATGGAGTACATGGGAGGACACCACGGAGGAAGCCATTGCTGTCCAAAAAAAATATTGCAGCACGTTTGAAGTTTGCAAAAGAGCACCTGGATGTTCCACAGCACTACTGGCAAAATATACTGTGGACAGATGAAACCAAAACTGAGTTGTTTGGGAAAAACACACAACACTATGTGTGGAGAAAAAAAGGCACAGCACACCAACATCAAAACCTCATCCCCACTGTAAAACATGGCGGAGGGAGCATCATGGTTTGGGGCTGCTTTGCTGCCTCAGGGCCTGGATGGATTGTTGTCATTGATGGGAAAATGAATTTATCAGGACATTTTGTAGGAAAACGTACGACCATCTGTCCGCCAACTGAAGCTCTGCAGAGTATGGGTGATGCAACAGGACAATGACCCAAAGCATACAAGTAATTCAACAAAACAATGGCTTCAACAGAACAGAATATGCCTTCTGGTGTGGCCCAGAGTCCTGACCTCAACCCGGTTGAAATGCTGTGGCATGACCTTAAGAGAGCGATTCACACCAGTCATCCCAAGAATATTGCTACACTGAAACAGTTTTGTGAAGAGGAGTGGTCCAAAATTACTCCAGATCGTTGTGCAGGTCTGATCTGCAACTACAGGAAATGTTTGGTTGAGGTTATTGCTGCCAAAGGAGGGTCAACCAGTTATTAAGTCCAAAGGTTCACATACTTTTTCCACCCTGCACTGTGAATGTTTCCATCTTATGTTCAATTAAAACATGACAACAGCTAATGTTTGTGTAGTATTATTTTAAGCAAACTGTTTTTCTATTGTTGTGACTTACATGACATTTAGAGCGCATTTTATGGCCAATTCATGCAAAACTCCACGTAATCCCAAAGGGTTCACATACTTTTTCTTGCAACTGTAGTATGGATGATGCTCATATTTCACCACTAGATAAATATACATCAGCACATTTTTTTAAAAAAAAGTGAAATTGATGCCTCAGATTCCTGTAATAATTTAGACAAAACTGTACACATTTTTCAGAATTAAGTTTCACTATACAGGATTTTCTTCTGAATAAACTTCTGTAAGGTTGCAGTCTTCCTTTGCAATTCTAGGCATAGCTAACTAGTGGAGAAAGCTCCATTGGATGTATGAGTCATACTTTTGAAGAAGTCTATCTGGCTATGGGGTGTAAAGATGTGAATATGTAACAGACATACAAAACAGACAGAATAACAGAGTTGGAAGGGACTTTGGAGGTCTTCTAGTCCAGCCCCCTGCCTCAAGCAGGACAAATGGTTGTTCAATCTCTTCTTTAAAACTTTCAGTGTTGGAGCATTTAACAGCTTCTGGAGATAAGTTTAGATTATATTTGGGAGTAGTTTATGATGTTTAGATCATATTTGGGAACACACTTAAATGACTGAATACATACAATTTTGGCAAAAACCAGACAGCTTCAAATGAGATACAGCTTGAATACAGATATTCAAGAAATTCTCAAGACATGCAGCTTGTACATCCAAGAAAGAAACCAAAATATTCCAGAAGATATAAGCACAAGGCAATGATTTCTACTTGTTGATATGGAAGGAAAAATGGAATGGGAGAGGACTTGTTTTAAGTCCTAACACCTTCTAGAAAGGATCTTCAATCTTTTGGAATCTATTGAAAGCATGTGATGGGGTTATTATAAGCACAGGGCTACAGCCATATTTATTTGCGTATTAACATTCCTATATAGGACCTAGCAATATTGTTGGAAATGCATTTATGCTTCAGACTGATGCTTTGTTTTGCAGTAAGCATTGATAATATTTGGTTAAACAATTTTTGATAGGTAATAGCCAAACTATCACCAGATATGCTTTTGCATATACAACAAACTAGAACTTTCATTCTTACCCATCAGAACTTACCAGAGGTGGAGAGCGGATTCCCATAATTTGTGCTCCTTTTGACTTTATACAGGGACAACGATGGTAGATGTACCATGCAGAGGGAATCACATGGGCTGTATGTGAGACACAAATCAGATTGTGAGAAGTAACTAGGCATGGAGGCAGCATCCATTAAAGTCCATTTGGCAGTCATAGATGTGCAATCCAAGTCCCGCCCCTTTCATAAGTGCATGCCTGCAAAGCGGAAGGACTTTGATTAGCCATCATCTTGACTTTGTTTACTCCCCAGTCAGCTATCCCACCAGAGTCTATCCAAGCCTCTTACTGTGTGAGGGTTCCCACTTGCATGAGGAAACAACCACAGCAAAAGGGGTGCTACTCTTTTGCCTTGCACAATTTGCACATTCTCAATTGATTTCAATTTTTATTTATGTATTAAAATGTTTAATTAATAAATAAACAAATAATTGACTCTGGGCGGCTTACAATAAGATAAAAAGTACAAAATGTAATGCAGGGCAATTAAAATTTATGCTCCAAATTCTGTGAGAAAAGTGCCAAAAAATGAAATCATCCCACTTCCAAAGCTTTGTTTTAGCTGTCCACATGACGGTTATACTTATTGGTTTGAGGAATACTGCAGGGATGTAGTTATCAGGGTAGGGGGGTGGAGAGAGAGAGAGCAAGAGAGCCCAAAACACACACTGCAGAATTCACGTTTTCTGTCCATGCAAAATTATTCGTGTTTTTTTCCCAAACCAAGATCAGTTATAAAGAAACTGGAAGCTCAGCACCATGTTCTTTACAGGTTATTCTTTCAATGCGAGCTTCTTCATTGGTGTTTTGGATTGTGAAATAAACTCAAAGTGCTTTCTACCATTGATCTACCATAGATTTGCAAAGATTGGCAGAAAATATACCTTTTTATTATGAAACCTAAAATCTGTCATTTTGGTCTTGTCTCATAAAAGCAGAATAAAAATCTCAACTAATTTGCAAGCTATTTTGTAGATGTACATTCATACAGCAGATCTCTACCAGCTCCTAGTTTACATTTATTTGACACAGACCATTTCCTTCCTTTCTCCAATTCAGAAGTGATAGGTTGTCATAATTGTTTTCCTTTGTTCAACTTTCCATTGTGACTCTAGACAACTGTCATTTATACCAACTAATTTCCATGTAACTGAATAACACATTCAGTACACAATTTATACTAAACTAACAATACAGTATGCTGGCTTTCCATTCTGCTTCAGAAGTAGTTATTTTTTCTATTCTATATAATACTGAAATATATCAAAAATATCATCGTTTGTTTGGCACAATAAGGCACTCTGGCCTTAACAGAAATTGCTGCTTACAGCTAGTTAATATTTAGATCCACTTGTTTAGACCCTGATAGTGTTCTTATTTGTATGGATGTCAATGACTTTGTTTAACTATTAGTGATGCAGCTTTCCCTTTAGTGATGCACTAAAAGTGTGATAAAACTGCAGTTTCTAGAATTCCTAAGAAGCCCTCATAACTGGGAATTTTTGGAGTTGCATAACACATTTTCAGAGTCCCTACTGCAAACTGATGCATGCAACAACAGAGTGGACATACCATACTGAACCAACAGCAGATAAACAAGGATGAGAATGTGATTTATCTGCTTTTGATTGGTGTGTTGTGTGAACTTAGCCATTCTGCTTTGGAAATCACAGCTCGCACAAAAAATCGTGGTGACACAAACTACAACTTGGTGTCATGTACACAAATACAACCAGTATCCAACCACTAAAAGTATGCATTGATGGGTTCACATGCCCACACTAATTATTATATTGGAGGTAATTTAAAAATTGAGTCTGTAGTGCTTAGCTCTGGATGACATATTTTTACACCTACAAGTCATTGCTTGATGTTGTTCTCATCCATATGGAATGCACATGCACAAAACAAAAACCCAATTAACATGGCACGATTGGACCCACCCTTTCTCTTCTCTTGTCCTTGGATTCAACTTGCTAGAGTCATAAAGGTGACTTGCACCAGGCTTATTTTTTGTAAATAAAGATATCTGAAGTAAAAAAAAGTGGTTGTTAGGTGGAGTGGGGACTCCCTAGTGGCCTAGCCTTAGCCTTTTGAAAGAGAGAAATATAATGAGAAAACAATAAAATATATTAATTGTTGAGTTTGAACATGCTAGACTAAAATGTGGATGACTTTGTGGTTTAGTGTAGATAAGAACATCGGCAATTAGTTAGGATCCAGCAAGATTTAGTTAACACAGCCACTGTAACTACAACAAATTGGTAATCCATGGCAAAGCACTATAGATCCTGTTCTGCCACTGATCCAGGCACACCTCCAGGGAATCCTTAATGTTCTTGCCCAATAGGGATTCTTTTGAGGCACGCCTGGGTCAAGGACAGAACAGTTTATTAATTCCCCCAAATTAAAATAATGGTTTTCTTCAACAGATTTAAGATTCACCGCTAGCCTACAGGTAGATTACGAAGCAAGCTGCTTGAGATATTAAGTGGCTATCTTCTAAGCTTCCAGAAGGTCAAGCCACTCATGCCTTCTCGGAGGCACAGGAATGCCACATCAGTTTGAACACGGGGGAGAATTTTCATTCTGGCTGCCATTAAAAGGTTGCAGAATCAGCAGCACAGGCCTTATACAAATTTTGAAACTTTTTAAAAAAATCCAGTCAGGTTTCCTAAGAGCTGCAGCCTTGAGATCTGCAAGTGGTCTAATTAGAATCAAAGTGCAAATCTGGCAAGCTATTTTATTAGCTTGGCTGAGGATCCCTCTGGCTCCAACTGGACTGCTTTCCTTTCCAATATCTGACAATCCTAGGCTGCAATGGTGGAATACTATTATGAACAGGTTGACATCATTTGGCCTCTCTCCAGGATATGAGCTATTTTCAGGGTACGGTATTGCCAAATACTGCTAAGCTTGTAAGCCGCCCTGAGTCTTCGGAGAAGGGCGGGATATAAATGGAATAAAAAAAAAATAGGTAAACAAGCAGTGACTGGCAAAACAATTTAAGCCATTTTTTTACTCGTTGCCAAAGACTGAGAATCATTTACTTGGTTGCCACAAATTTTGCTTTTTTGCAGCTCGAACCTGGCATACTACTGCATTTGCGGTAGTAGATATGCAGATATTTAATTACTGCAATTGGCCTTTAACTTTATTCTACTTCATTATATGTAATATTGTTCTGACCTAGGATTGTATTAATGTTTTCGTTTTGGTCACTGGCTTTAATAATCACGGCATGTGGGCTATCTAATCCATGATGTCTTTAGCAGCTCAACAACAAACCAAATAAACAGCAACAGCAAGAAGTGGCATCTTAATTCAGTGGGTGTGTTTGAACATGACAACTGAACAAGGGAGCCTGAACTCACTCAAGAGACTGGGTTCACACAACCGAATGAATCATAGGCAAGCCGCAAGGGCTGGGTTGGCACAACCCATGAGACCAAAACATGGTGGGCTAGTTTGTGGCTGAGTAGGTCTTAAGCTGCTAAGTAAAAAATACTCAGGTTGAGTTGTGCTCTGCACCTGGTGTCTCCGCAAACGCAACCGTATAACAGAAGACACCTGCCTCTGCCTTCCAGCACGTTTTGACTTCCCACTCTTCCATCGACGCATTAACCAGCTCCAATCCTGGTTACCTCCCGAGTCCAGGAAAAAGCAGCCAGCTGTTGCCAGCTGTTGAGCTTAGTGCTGGAGGGATTCCACCATTCGGCAGTCAGCCCAACAACGTCACCCGCCCCCGAGGGAGATAAACTTCGCTGCAGCCGGTCGGTTTCCCCTCTGACTTTTTGCAACTTGCTTGCTACCAATTATTTATTGTAAACGAAAATCGGCAGAACATTTGGCTGCAAACAGAAGCTTACCGTCAATCCCTCCCCTTCGATCGCCTAACCCCCCCCCCCCGCTTTCAAAACAAAGTGGGGAGGGGGGGGAAAACGCGCACCAACAGGAAAAACAGCTGAAGCCAGACAGGCGGGAAGGAAGGGAACCAGCCGCCCGCCGCTCTCCCACAGCAAGCGCCGCCCCTCGCGACCGCCACGCCCAATCAGCATTAAGCGAAGGCAGAGAAAGTCAGTGACAGCTCTCTGCCTTGTCTCTCCGCTGGAAATCGCGGGCGGGGGGAGGGGGGGGTCAAGTGGAGGAACACACGCCACCGCCTTATTTGCATGGCCCAATAGAGCGGCGGTATGCAAATGAGACGCCAGACGGTTGGCCAGGGGTTGGCAGGATAACTCCGGGCCGAGGGATCCTTTGTCCCTCATTCCAGCTGGGCGGCGGAGAGCAGCCGAGGGGGCGGCCGGCCGGCGTTGCGGGACTAGATCGAGAGGCGCAAAGGCTGCAAGCGGGACTAGATCGAGAGGCGCCAAGGCTGCAAGCGGCGTGGAGCGAAGGAGACTTGGGGCAAAAGCGCAAAGGGACGCGCGGCGCAGTTCCGAGCAGAGGGAGAGCAGCGGCAGCAGCCGCCGAAGCTGGGGATTGGCTTGCTGGAGAGACGGGACCGCCGGTTTGCGGGAAAGCAAACGGCGAAGAGCCCTCCAGGACGTCGAGGCGGCGAGAGGAGGAGGAGGAGGAGGCGGCGGCGGCGGAGGAGGAACGGGGCAGAACGCCCGATCCCCGCGACCTCTTCCCGTCCTTCTCTGCAGGCACCTGCAGCTGCAACATGACCCTGGAAGATCTGGCTGGAGACCATCAGGCTTTTGGAAGGTACGGGATCCCTTTGGCCGTCCGAGGAACGGCTTCTCCCCTGCAGAGACGTTCAGTTAGTTGCACGGTGGAAATTGGGGGTGGGTGGGTGGGGGAGCCGGCAAGCAGCGCGGAAGCCGCAGCAGAGATCACCTCGCTGGCGTTGATCCGCCGGCCGGCCGGCAACCGTGACTGCCACCTCACAGCTGGGCAGGGGAGGAGGGGACGGGGAGCCGGCCAGGCGCGGTGCAGAGGCTTGAAGGCGATCGGGGAAGAGGCGGTGCGAGGAAGGGAGATTTGCGCCTGTGTGGGAATAGAAACTTAGGAGAAGGCAGCGTTTTTGTGCCTTCGTGTGTGTGTGTACGTGTGCGTGTGTGTGTGAGGAGAGGGCGGCACGGCCTTTTCTGACAGGACACGGGACTAAGGCGAACTAAGCTTAGGCAGCGATCGCTCCTGTAGACCAGGGGTCTTCAAACTTGGCCCTTTTATGACTTGTGGACTTCAACTCCCAGAATTCCTCAGCCAGCTTTGCTGGCTGAGGAATTCTGGGAGTTGAAGTCCACAAGTCATAAAAGGGCCAAGTTTGAAGACCCCTGCCAGTGTAGACGGAAATGATTCCCCTCCCCCTCCCTGCTTCCTTAGGAGCTGCTGATCGGTTTCCACTTGAGAGGACTTTTCTGTTCAGCTGTTGGATCTTGAGTTATGCAGCATAGGCTGGCGGGGTGAGGGCCTCGGGGCTGGAGAGAAACGGCCCCTTAAATGTATTACTATGGTGATCTTTGATGAGAGAGAATACATTTTGGCTGGAGTTTTGAAACTTTTTTTTTCTTTCCCCTCCTTGGGTTTGCCAGCATGGAGAAGGTGGGGGATGCCCTGGAAGAAGTCCTGAGCAAAGCCCTGACTCAGAGAAGCATCACCGTTGGGGTGTATGAGGCTGCCAAACTACTCAACGTGTAAGTGGAGAGTGAGGTGGTGGTGCCTGACTGTTGCCTGGGAGCCACAACTACAGTATCCTCCCAAGTTCTTCATGGTGATATTGCACTTTGATGTTTACCGGGTTGATTGATCTACCTCAGGAAATGATCTGTCGGATGATCTGTCGGAAGCAAAGCTCCTGAACATGCATTCATGCAGGCAGGAAAAAAAATCCTGAGTTTCTTGCCAAATGCAGATGTGTCCAGCTTTCTCTGTGTTGATCACAGAAGCATTGCATTTGCAGTTATGTTATTTCTCTTTCCAATTTACCCACAATGCAAGAGTTCTAAGAGCCAAATGACAGTTAAGCTAATGGAAACTGCTGACCAGGGATTTTGCTTATGTCTTTTTGCCTTGATGCTAAAATGTCATCAGGCTGTTTTTTTTTAAAAAAGCCCTTTTCCACTCTAGGCTGGAACTGTGGATGCTGAGCATTTAAAAATCTAGTTTCTGTCATCTGAAGTTCAAGCCCATATAAGACAATGTCTCAGCTTCTGCTTATACCCAGACAAAATTATTTCCCATGTTTGTAATATGCTCCATGACTTCAGTTCCTGTTTTGTCTCAGTTCCTCATTATAAAATACACCTATTATTGTTTGTCACGCTGTGAATAATGCAATCTGTATTGTTTTATCCCTTCAGGGATCCAGATAATGTGGTGCTTTGCCTGTTGGCAGCAGACGAGGAAGACAACCAGGATGTTGCTTTACAAATTCACTTCACTCTGATTCAAGCTTTTTGTTGTGAAAATGACATTAATATACTTCGAGTGAATAACCCAAGCCGCCTTGCAGAGCTTCTGCTTTTAGGGGCAAGCGGAGGAGTTGAACAGCCTGCGGACTTGCACTGTGTGCTAGTAACAGTAAGTTTTGGTTTTCTTGAGAGATGGGGTATAAAACCTACTGGGACAGGATAATTTCTGTTGCTTCTTCATGGCCTGCCACTTAGCTATAATTGTAGCCAAAGTAAGCCTAAATTTCCAGCATTCTTACCTTTCTGCATCTGGTTCCAAGTGTGAATTTGCATGGCCTTTGCTTTAATTAGCCTTTTCCTCTGCACAAATTGTATCACAACCTCTCTCTTTGCTTATTGAGCATTTGAAAGCAAAGACTTGTACAAACATGTTTCATCCTGTTGACAACAGGAGTGTACAACCCCATGAGTCACCTTCCTACAGTAACTCCCTGCCTATATTTGTCTTTCCTCATTACTAATTAGCTCAGAGGTCATTATTAGATAATTTACTTGGCTGTGATTAAAAGACTGGTCACTGTTAGTAATTTGTGGCCTTGATGTGATTTGGGAACTGCTAAGTTATTCATAACTTCAGAAGACATACTTTAAGAAGTAGGTTTACAATATTTAATATATTTTTTACATTCAAGTTGTAATGGAATGCAGCCAATATTTCTGTAGGTCAAGCCATTATTTGACATGAACTGCAAATACACTTTATACAGTTACTTGGCTGTTCATGCAAAGACAAATGATTTTTTGTAATTGTGAAGTATGTGCATAATGCTAAGCTTGTGAATAAAATATTGATTTCTTATTTTTTATCTAAACCATGCTGCAGTTTTTTTTAATCTACTTTTTATATTAGCTCTTTTGCTAGTTATAGGGGAAGAGGCAACTTTATTAGGGTGAACTCCTGGATATTTTAAGTTTAAATTTTCCCCCAAATCACTAACGCAGCTTTGTTTTTATAAGATCAATTGGAGGCATTCAATTGAACTTTCACCCACCCACCCCCTGTAATAAATGTTGCATTGCAGTCTTATCTAGAGCATTTTGTGTCTTTTATATATAGGTCCTTTTATTGTCAGCAGCATTTTACTTTGTGCTGACAGTGAACATTTTCTGTCTCCTCTCCTCTTGCAGAATCCACATGCTTCTCAATGGAAGGATCCAGCCCTAAGTCAGCTGATCTGCTTTTGCCGTGAAAGCCGCTACATGGATCAGTGGGTCCCCGTTATTAATCTGCCTGAACGGTGACAGCAGGCAAATAAGGTTGAACTGAATAGAGAAAAGTTGCACTGAAGTTTCAAGATACTTTAGTTATTTGCTCAGGAAGCAATTTCCCAGCCTGACACAAGGATTACAGTAATTGAAGGTCAAGTCAGTAGGCTGAGGTTGAACTGCACATTGTGTGAAACTGAAGGATGTTTGACAGCATGGTTGGTCAATGATGGACTCAAAGCAGAAGCCATGTTGAGGGAGCAATAGGAAGTCCCCAGAGGAAGTTAAGAGTTCTGCAAGACGGTTGTGAAATCAAGTGTGGCAGAGTTCCTTTCAGAAGCCACCCAGTGGGCTTAGTTGGCATTGTCAGAAAGGAAACTCCTAGTTTCTGTTTTAAATACCTTTCACTTTTGAGACCGAAAAGGTTTCGTTTACTCTAGCAACCATTCTCTTTTGTTTCAACATGCCCATTTCTTCAGTTTTTCTTCTAAGAAATATTAAATTATTTTGCAAGACCAGTGAAAGATTTATTTATGCTAGGGATTTTGTGTACCACTTGTATTAAAATGGTTGAACTGCTGCCTTTTAATGTTTGAAATTGGACTGAGTTCACTGAAATAAAACATTTGAAAAGCATCAGGAAATGGTTGCTTTTTGCTTTTTAGGCTAGAGGCAACACAAAATTCCTGGAGAACAATTGTGACGATTGTATGGCATGGCTTTCAGCTTTTAAGTTGTTGCACAATACTTTGGAAGTTTTGTTGTAACAGCATAACATCTGTGAATATGAGAATATGCTGTGATTTATAAACCCCTTTAATAAAATAGGTTTCCCCCCAAACTTAATAATAAATAATAATAATAGTAGTAGTAGTAGTAGTAATGAATTGGAAGGTCTTGTTTGCGTTCAAAAAATGGAGCAGGTAACACTGGAAAACTTAACAAAAATAAAAAAATGTGGTTCTGCAAAGGGATTAGCACACACCTGAAAATAAGAGTAGCTGTGCTATTCTTCTCACGTACCTGATTGCCAGCCAAACACACACACACACTCAAGGAATGATGGGTTCTCCTAAACGACACTTTTGCCCTGAGTATCTGGGTAAAAAGGCAAATGAATCATCAGTACAGGAAAGATGTATGTGGTCTTGTAAGAGTCTAGAAAAACAGCTGAAGAATAGTAATTGAAACAAAAAAACCCTCTTATGTACTGCAAATGCTTCCTATCTTGTCTCATTACAAAGAATTGAAAATGAAGTGAATTCTGGGAGTTGAAGTCCACGAGTCATAAAAGAGCCAAGGTTGCCTACCCCTGGGTAGGCATATCTGTTCTATTATATATCAGGTAAGAGACACCTTGTCATAGGTAGAAAGTGTTTCCAATAGCAATTCATGCTGAACAGTATTCCATAATTGTTATTTTTATAGACTAGAGCAGACATGTCAAACACAAGGCCCGAGGGCTGGATCCGGCCCGCGAAGTGGTTTTATGCGGCCCGCGAAGCCATCCTGGAAACAGTGAGGGAGCGGCCCCCACTGCCTTGGCCCTGGCCCAGAGACCCTCAGATCTGTCCCATTCCTGCCCAGGCCCCCATAGGCACCCTTGATGCGAACGATGTAGAGCTGGCCATGCCCACCCAGTAGGCCATACGCACTCTAGCTACGCCCACTCAGGCCACACCCACCCGGCCCCTTGAGGGCAACCGCAATGCTGATGTGGCCCTCAATGAAATTGAGCTTGACACCCCTGGACTAGAGACTGCTCAATGACTAGATCAGCTAACTGTAACATAAGCCTCTTGTAAGAAAAGGCATTAGTAGCCCCTCCTCTTTGTAGAATTCTTCATAAGGAAATCTTCAGAAATAACTTTTACTACATACGCAATAGGGAGGCCATGCTATGTTTTAAGATCCCCAGCACCAGTAGCCTCTTCCATTCTAGGATTTTGAAAATGTGTTGAACCTCGGTTTCCAAGAACAGCTGTGACACAGAAGGAAATTCAGGAGTTTGAGTCCCAGGTAAGGAAATCTTGGTTACATCCAGAAGCAGCTGAATTGTTCCATTCTATTCTCAAGCTATAAGAATAGGGAACCTCTCTCATAAATTGCTTAATTATTTGTCTAGCAGCCCAAGTCCCAGTAATGCACCGTAGAAAAAAAGCTAAATTGCATAAACATCTGAAGTGGGCAAAAGGAAGATAATTATGAATTAGACTGGGATGCAGGGCATCATTTGTGGCTTAAGTATTCAGTAAATATAAAATATTTGTAACAAGTTCAAAAAAATAATCCACGTTACAGGAAAAATAGAAAATGGGAAATAAAAGCATATCAAACCTCAGTAATGAGGCTGGTATCAGCTACTCAGCTTTATTAGAAAGCATGAAATTAAAAACACCAAATAGGAAGCAAATAACAAAGTGTTAATAAGAAAGAAAAGCATACTATTATTTGAAATATGACACTGTCCCTTGAAACCTCAAATAGCTGCTTTGCCTGCAATTTTAAGTGTCAGCCATACAAAATAATACCTACAATTATGGCTGACTTGGCTTTAAAAATATTTTCCAGTTTCCTTTTAAAACACTTAGAAAACAGCTATTAAAACACGTAAGTTTTTTAAAAAGTTAAAAAAAAGATGAGAGTAAGGAAGAGTGTTATTGTCTAAAAATTGTTGCTATGGGACCTTGAACCT
Organism: Vipera berus; assembly: GCF_964194415.1. NCBI lineage: Eukaryota > Metazoa > Chordata > Lepidosauria > Squamata > Viperidae > Vipera > Vipera berus. The sequence continues at coordinate 71,279,091 of NC_138204.1, forward strand.
GACTGAATAAAATGGAGACTATTCAGCAGCAAAACCAGATGGCTAAAACCAGATGGGCCGGTATCCTGCACAAAGTTACAAGATCTATGATTAGCCACAGTTTCATCAGCAATTAATGTGTGTATACAGCGATAGAACATGAAAGCAGGTTGCTAAATCATCACTTGAAACTGCTGGAATGAAAATCTGAAAAATATATCCATCCGAACCATCTTGTGCTGCCTGCGGTACGACTCTACATAAATTAAGATATCTGGAAGGAGAGAGAGCCTTTGCTCTCTTTGATGCCTAAGTTCACCGAGAAGATTTCAAGACTGAATTCACTTGGTCAGCCTTTCTCAACTTGGTACCTTTCTGCTGTATTGGGACTACGGCTACCATCTTGATCTTCAAAGATAATGGGAACTGCCATAGGACACGTATGACGTGAGGCTTGAGGAGGTTGCATTGCAGACAAACAAAAACCACCAGGGAAAACAAACTGCAAGTTTCCCAACTGGACCCTTTGCAATGACCCATCGTTCCCAGCTACTACCATCACTTTATAAACCCTTCCTCGTGTAGGAATATTGAGCAGAAACTCCACTCCAGTGCTGCAACAAATTAGTGGGACAAATGTTCACTCTCTTACTCAGCAGCCTGTGTCAGCACACACCCACACAGAAACAATCACAGGGCAGGAAGATGGCCATTGCTCAACACAGACAAGCTTCCAGAATGTACCATTTAAGGGCAATGGAAACTATTTTTTTAGTGAAAATTTGGTATTCCATTCTAAAATGGCCCAACTATAAATCATGTCTTTCTTAGGGGTTCAGCCTTACTTTACATAGAGTTCAGTAGCCTCAGATAAATGCATGGAATTGGATGGAAGATAGTATTAGAGGAGCCGCCAAGAACAGCAATCAACAGAATTGGGCATCTGAAATGAGACTAATCCTTGTTCACTAAGCTTTAAGCAGAATCTAGTCAAAGGAAGCATTGCTTGGATATGTCACTTATCCAAGGATCTCCTGCTTCCAACAGAGCAGGGGAACATCCAACATGCAGCTTACCCTAGCCACAGATTCACAGCAAAACCCAATTACCAATAGAAAGGCAGATATTCTGAGCAGTGGTGGGTTACACGGGCTTATCCTATGCTTCACTTTTTCTTTCCTCAATATAACAAACAACAGCATACCAAGTGCAAATTTACCTAGCAAGGACAGGGAGCCCAGATTTGCTACACCAGTTCTATGGCAGTCCGAGGATCATCACCACATGGTTGAATAGAATCTGACTATGGCAAGTGCTATTCTTGTTATTCATAACTATCTCTTCAGGATAGAGCATGCAGAATCAAAGGTGAAATATGTTCACTATTCTTGAAGCTAAAAGGTCGGCATGCTTTGCAAACCATTTGGAAAGAAAGAATGTGCAGATGTCTTTACAGTTCAGTGTTCCTCTGAAATGGTTCAGTGAAGTCAGGCTGTAAAAGTAGAGGTCACCCTTTAGCTTTCCAACTGATGCCTTAAAAGCAATAATTGTATCGATAGCAGCAGAATGTGATTACGGTATATGCCCGACTCAAATCAATTTCTCATGTCATTATTAAACGATGCAACTAAAGTGATTTATTATTTCTAACACACTTAAATTCAGTACAGTGCAATGATAGGCAGAAGACAGTATGAAAAGAAGTGATATTTAATTAAAGTATTTTATATCCATGATACTAAATATATTAGCTGTGAAAAGGAATCTTAATTAGAGTTTTTAACCCTTCTAATGTTTGCAAGAAACCATCTTCCAAGAGCAATCACATTGTATAGAGAGGTACAATGAAAGCAAACATACTACAGACTGTTCGTGAAAGATAAAACAAAACTATTAAAAATAATTTCATGCATTCTTTTTTTACTTCAAAGGCAAATCATGGTATTTATTCTTTTCAATGCAACATTACAATAACACAAAAACAATAATTTTGTGAGAGCAAGAAAAAAACAGAGAAGATTGTAAGAAATAAAGTAGATTACTGTTATTATATTTAAAAGGGATAAATAAAGAGCAGCGTGTCTCTACAATACAGTATTGTTTTTCTTCCGTGATGTTTCTATCAAAGCACCAAGGTGGAGGTTAGTGGTATAATGACTAAAAACTGCTTGTTAAGTTTCATACTCTTATTTTCAAACTTCACAATAGTGTAGGAGTTACTATTTTAAATTAGAGGTGTTCATTCCCCCCCCCATTCTGTTAATCACAATAACCTAAGCACCATTGCAGCAAGTCCCACTGAAGTGAATCCAAGGCAATAGATACAAATGCAATGTTCTCAGTTTCTTGTTGTGGTATCACCATCACACACAAGCAATGTGTGTATGTTTCAACTCTCAATATAAAAAAAAAAGTTATGAAAAGCTGGTGAAGGGTGAAGAGGCATCTAGCAACAACTTAAACTTGGAAAGAAATAACCCAAAGCAGCTAGTTACATTTTGGTTCTGAATTTATTGTTCCTTTGATTGAAAACTGCTACATTTCAATCAATACAAGAAATCAAACAGGTTGGCAACCCATGAGCCTTTCAAGGGGAAGTCCAAATGCATTCATAAATGGAAGTTGGCACAACACTTCACTTGGCTCAAATGAAAACATCTGCAGTTTATAACCCAAGTGTTTTCAATCATTATCTTCGGTTTGTAAAATACTTATGAACAATACAAATTTAAAGCACTGCTGGTGAAAATGTTGGTTTGGATCCAAAGCACCACAGCATAAATCAAATTGCTGCTTGCATTGCTCTGCAAACACAAAGCAGTTTCCAGACTGCTTTAAGATGTAAGTTCTTAGCAGTTCCCGTGCTTCGTCTGGCAAATGTACAAAACCATTTTTTGGTTGTATTGTACAACAGCATACATGCTTACTCAGAAATAAGCCCCGTTATAATGAATAGTGGTTATTCTTTAATAAACCATGAGAGATTGTAGTCTCTGAATGGGCTCTTAGGTATGTCTTGTCAGCACTGCTCACTTGTGAAATGGGACTTTCTCCCTTGCAAGCATGTATTGTATTGGCTTGGATTCTTAGTATTCCTTTTTCTTGGGAACATAGTAGAGTGAAACTAAAACATTGCTGTTGGGGATCTAATCAAGCTTTTCCCACATATGGAAGGGCATATTTGGATCCAACCTATTTTGGATCCAACCTACAACACGGCGAACACACAGGTATGGTAAGATTTAAAAACAAAAGATCACATTCTGGAAGAAGGCAATGGCAAATCATTTCTATATTGCTGCCCCAAAGCTACATGGATGCGTCTGTGAAGCCATCAGGAGCTAAGCTCAACTTTGAAAGGCTAAAGTAGCATGATTAGCAACTCAGAGAGAACAAAAAGCCCAGAAAACAGGCCCGATATCAAGGTTTTCATAACTCAAGCCTTAATTTGGAAAAAAGTGAGCTGAGAGACGGGTAGAAGAAATTAGAAAAAAATTAATGGCACTGGTCAATTAATTGCAAGGCAACATGGAAGGGTTTCCTTCTTTCATTTGGTAATGCCTTTTCTAGCCAATTTGTCTTCTGGGTGCTTTTTTAGATGCCTGATCACCAAGTGTTAATCTTAGCTTTAACTAAACCAGGGGTAGGCAACCTCGAGCCGAGGTTGCCTACCCCTGGACTAAACAAACTTCATTTATTAGATGCTCAGTCATTTGAAGGTATATAAGCAAGTTACAGAGGTTCTTCATCTATCGTAAATAATCTGACTTTAAAATTTAAGGCTTTTGGACCTTCCAATCTTACATGAAGTAGAGCCTAAATGGGAGGCAGAAAGCAATCAGAATCAGTTTAAACTTCTCACTAGTGAGAGTAGCTGAAAGTGTCCAAATTTATTCTACCTTAAAGCATACGGAGCAGTATTTGCTGGTGACAGAGTAGTGTTTGCAACATGGAAAATGCTTTTGTTTGCATATCAGTTTATATATATATATATATATATATATATATATATATATATATATATATATATATATATATATATATATATATATATATATATATATATATATATATATATATATATATATATATATATATATATATATATATATATATATAAATTATCACAATCATTTAAATAGCATTCATTTTATATGAAAATATAAAATTGGTGAACGCATTGAGAATTTTTTAAATTGCATTCATCTGATGAGAATAGGTCTAAAAAGAGCAACATTCTAATTGTTTAAAAAAATACTGATATTTGGAATAGGATTTGTAGGAAACAGGTTGGGTCGGTGATAGGTGAGAAAAGGTCCAGCATCAACTTCAGCTCTTACAAGTAATATAATGTTCAGGTGTCCATTTACTAATGGCAATACCAATGTATTCATTACAAATAATTATGCCGACTCTCTTAGAGTTGACAGACCTGCCAATGCAGTCTCTCCTCATTTATTATAGGCTTATTGCAATGAGTATCAACTCTGACATTTAAGAGCTTCAATACTTTATGGCCATCATGTACAAGCTTAGGTACATGATCTGTACACCAGAAGACCATGTACCGGTGTGAATTAACCACTTCCAAGTAGGAAAGTCAAACATAGGTTGACCTTTTCTACTGGATTTTACTTCTTATGTTAAGATCATAACACAAGCCTAAGTACTGTCTGGTTCAACACAATTAACAGAAGTGCAAGTTAACCCATGTTGTTGTTGCCATGGGCTAACATGGATCATGTTGCAAGGATCATTCTTCATAAAGCAGATTTATATAGCTGAAAAATCAACCGCTGTCTAATATCTTAAAACAAACCAAAAGATAGGTCATCTGGTGATTTGGGGATAGGAACTTAAGACTTGATGTCAGAGAAGACACTTTTTAAAAGTATGATAGCAATTAAGATGGCACCAAATTCCAGCTAATCCAATTAATTAATTGTACGTTGATTTAAGTGATGAGCAGACTGACATAAAATAAGGAAAATCATAAAAAAGCAGAAGTGTGGTTTTGTTATCAGTTCCGTGCTATCTTTAGGAAGCTATTTTAGTTTATAAAATGTGTTAAATTTATATTTTGGGAACATGAAGGCAAAAAGAACTACAGTATCAACACAGCAGCATGCAGCACTAATACAGTTCTCCACAAGCAGCTTGATTAATGCGGTGAAGAGCACCAGTAAGTTGGGTAGGGACTTTGGCTTACCAGCTCTGCAGCTAGCTTCTCAATACAGTTAACGGTGAATCCAAGTATGTGTTTAGCTGTTACCAAGCAGATACAAACACAATGGAAGTCTAGGTCTTCCTAACAGGAAGAAACCTTTGAAGTGGGGGGGGGTGTCCCTTGGCTGGTTGAAAATGAATGCTTCTGGATGAGCACTATTGGTTGACTTTGCACTCTGTGCTAAAGTTTCTATGAAGGAAATCTAACCGTGCAGTTGAGGACCTTTATATATGGGGCAATTCTTTTCCCCTCTTGAGGAACAACAACAAAAAGCTACGATTAATCCACCTTCAAAATACAGAGCTATGGCAGATCACAATAATACAATAAAAATTTAAAGGCCAAACAGAATACAGATACATACTCCTGGCTTAAAATATATAAGTGTTGCTTCTTTCTATTCAGCATCTCATTACCATGTGAACGGTCCCCAAATTCATTAATAATGTTAACACATAGAAGAGATTGGTTGCTGCTGCTGAGAACTGCTATAATCCTTCAAGCATTTATTTAGCACAACCACTGATTTTAATAGGCCTTGTGCAGAAGCAGTAGCACCATAGATTTTACTCGGAGTCTCTCTTCCTACTTAGTGATTCTTTGACATTTATGAAATGTACATTTGGGGATCAAACTAAAAAAAAGCCTGAAAGCTTCTCAAAAATCAGTTCATTAGAAACTGTGTAGGAAAGGCAAAGGACAGAATTCCTCTTAAAGACAAAAAAGAAAGGAGAAATTTTTAGACACCATTATCACAATCAATATGAATTTAGTGTAGTCTACATTTCGATGGAAACAAAAGGTAAGATTAAAGGAGCTACATGTCACTTTTCAAAACTATTTTGAGAATCAGAATTGATGGTATGTACAAATGTGTAGGTTTTTAAGACATTTTTGAGAGCTTAAGATATACTAAATAGTGAAAGCATGAACTGCAGAAATCCTATGAATAAATGCATCAATGAACTCTGAAGAGTGCACTTAAAGAATGCACTCTGGAATGTGTCTATACATCTAAACAAACATATGCATACACCCTAGATATAGACTCCATTTACATATACAAGGTACACACTGGTATAAAATCAAATGCAAAAGAAAGCTTGATTAGCACTCTAGGCTTGTCTACCTCACTACTCTGTAAATGAAGCTCAGGCAACTTTGGTCTTGATAGTTCAATCCTTGGATCTGTGAACACTCACTGCATTTTAAAATCAAGCCTATCCCAGCCCAGCCCAGTTCAACCCAACAAAGCCAACAGAATCCATGCCTAACAACATTTGCAGAACCCTTCCATTTTGCAAGAAGTAACTTTTAGAACCGTATGCCTGGCATTTAGGATGGGACAAACAAACATTCAAGGAAACTTAAAAAGTTCATTCATACACAAGGTGGAAATAAGTTGCTGTTTTATGCAATGGCTACCAGGTGACCTTCAGGTTACTTCTCTAAGAATTGGCTAGGTTGGTTTTGCAGGGGAAGGTTTTGAAGGCATTTTGCTGCTTTGCCTATAGAATAATGCAGGTTTTTTTATCCTTGAAGGGATTTTCTGAAGTAGGTATGCCCATTAGTAAAGGATCCTTCCTGGCATGTTCCTCACAATAGCACATTAGATCTGCTGATGCCTTCGACACCTGTGGAGGAAAAAAAGGTGCAGAATTATAAATTTTCCAAAAAAGCTTCCCTTAATGAAGTGAATTTGAATATACATTCATTGAATATGTCCCTGTGTACACAAAAAAATGCTCTGTAGTCTTTTAGATTTTGTTTATGAATTGAGACGTCAGTGGTAAATAAACAAATTGCAAAATGAGAAGCCATATTTATGCAGAAATATAATTAAAAGTAGGTATGCATTGCTTTTCATTTTCTGTTCTTCACATATGCATCTTAAGAAGTCTGGGAACGCCTTTGGCATTATTTTTCACAAAGAAATCACAGCCCTGGTGCTCTAAGGGACCAGGTTGATCAAGATACAACAGAAACATAATCTAGAAGAGGAAGTCAAGCTATTCTCCAAAGCACCTGAAGCCAGGAGAAGAAGCAATGGATGGAAACTAATCAAGGAGAGAAGCAACCTGGAACTAAGGAGAAATTTCCTGACTGTTTTAAGAATTAATCAGTGGAACAACCTGCCTCCAGAAGCTGTGAATGCTCCAACATTGGAAGTTTTTAAGAAGAGACTGGACAGCCATTTGTCTGAAATGATATAGGGTTTCCTGCCTGAGCAGGGGGTTGGACTAGATGACCTCCAAGGTCCTTTCCAACAACATCATCATCATCATCTTGATGGCAGCTTTCTACAAATGGCTAGAGAATCACAGAACAAGAATTGGAAGAGTCTATTCAGACCATCAAATCAACCCCTTGCTCGATGCAGGATTCACAATTAAATCATCCTTGGTAGAGAGATGTCCTTCTGCTTCAACATTCAAAACAGGGGAGCCTATCACCTCTTTGAATAACTGGATCCACTGTCAACCTGTTTTATGATTTGTACATCATTACTAACATTCAATCAGAACCTATCTTTCTAGGATTTAAATCTATTCTTCCATGACCTGCACTTTGGAATAGGAATGGACAGGCCTTGCTTGACCTTCTATGTGACATCCCTTAATTTGAAGAATGCTATAATAGGCCCTCTCAAGCATTGTTTCTCAAGGTTAAACATCTCCAGCCTGTTCAATCTCTCTTCTTGAGATTTGGTTTCCTGTTCCCTGAAATCATTCTGGTTGTCCTTCTCTAAACCCAGATCTGTAAGACATGGTGACTGAAAACGGCACAGTACTTGAAATTGGATCTGAGCAAAGCAGAACAATGATTACTACTTTCCGTAATTTGGAAATTATACTTCTATTAACTGCATTTGCTTGTTTTGGTAGCCTGCTACTTGTATTTAATTTGTAATCAACTACTATTCCATTTTCTTCACAAATACAGGTAATCCTCGACTTATGACCACAATGGAATTTGCCCATTATGGTTGTAAGTCGTGAAAGTAGGAAAGCTGGTCACCACGTGTGGTGGTTGTTAAGCAAACTCTGCAGCCATAAAGTGAGCTCATTGTTTGCTGTGGGTTGTTTTTGTCGAAAACCAGAATTAAAACGTGGTCATATGACTGCAGCTCACTGCAAATGACTGAACTTGTGGGCCAGTTAGAGAATTCCAAACATGTGGTGACATGATCATTGGGGTGTGTGTGTGTGTGTGTGTGTGTGTGTGTGTGTGTGTGTGTGTGTGTGTGATTGATTGATTGATTGATTGATACTTTGGAACTGTATCATAAGTACCTTTGAGGGAATCAATCAGAATTTTGAATGGCTGCTAAGCTATGGCTCATAACTTGAGGACTACTTTTACTCTTACTAAGCCAAGTACTCCACAGCCTATCTTTATGCAATTGGTATGTGTTTACTAAAGTGTTGTTCCCCAATTTTTTGTCATTTGCAGATTTGTTAAGTATTCCCTTTACTTTTTCACCCATGTCAGTGTTGAAAAAAACCTGAAGAATACTTATTCCTTCCTCTATCAGATCGAGGACAATTGATAAACATGCCTGCAAACTGAGCTTTGAACCAGTTATGTATCAACTTAATTATCATGCCATCCAACCCATACTTAACCAGCTTGCTAATCAGCATGTCAAACGCTTTTGATGACGTCAAAATATATGTCAGTTGTAATTACAATCTGGACCAGAATTTCCATCACTAAGCAATGCAGATGTAAAGTGCAAAATCATATGGTCGCATCGTTCAGCAATGGCAATGCCCATTGCCATTGTTAAGGAGAATGGTGGATTGTTAAGTGAGGCCCTCTTTGCAATGTCCTAACAAACAAAGTCAGTGGGGAAGCCAGCAGGAAGTTGCCAGTCTTAGGTGGCTTGCAAGCAGGCAGGGAGGCAGGTAAATAGCTGCTGCTGGTTGTGAGAGGGACTGAGGAGGTGCAGGGGTGGCCAGGGAGGTATGGAGGAAGCATGTCAGGACTTGGAGTTGCTGCTGACAGTGGGGAGAGGCTGCATGGGAGTATGCGAGCGGCTGGGGTACCAACCAGGTGCAGTGAGGTTTGGGAAGGGCATGTGGATGAGAGAGACTTACCAGAGCAACTTGTGACCTTCATTGCTGGCTTCCCTATTGACTTTGCTTGTGGGAAGCTGCCAGGAAAGGTCAGAAATTGTGATAATGTAAGCATGGGACACTGCAATTCTCATAAGCACAAGCCAGTTGCCAAGTATCCAACTGTGATCATGGGGGAGTGGGAGGACAGTTGGAACTTCCAAGGACTGGTCGTCACCACCATTCATTCAAGCATTGTCCTAACTTCAAAAGGTCGCTAAATGAATGGCCGTTAACCGAGGATTACCTGTATGTCTACGGGAAGAATATGTAGTATCCTCCACGCATGAATTTTTCCATGCATAGGAGAACTGGCTTTCGATGGTCTGTACTTAGACCAAACCATGCATGTTTCAGATATTTTGATTTATATACAGATCAAAAGGGTCTCAAAAGATAAAAGGCAGACAAGCCAGCACACAAACTGTGTACAGGAGGAGTGAAAACAGGGGATTAAATGAATTAATCTTTCCCAATTTGCCATATAAAATCATTTTTGTTTTGGATGAAACCCAATTACCAAAGTATTCTGGATTTTGTTTTTGCCAAAGAATGGCTTGCCGAACCAGTTTGGCAGAACTTCCACAATGGAAGAGTGTATATCAGGTTTACAACCATTTATATTTTTCACATCCTTAGCCTACAGCATTCCCACAACCTATTATGGAATTTGCTTGATCAAAAAAAGAGATAATCATCTGTCTGCAAAGACTCATTCATGACAAATCCATGCTGATTTGTTATCACTGTTTTTAAGATGCTGACAGTTGCTTATGATTTGCTCTAGAACTTCTGCAGGTATTGATGGCAAACTGATTGGTCTGTAATTTGCTAAATGTTTTGCTTTCTGTGTTTTCTGATTTTGAAAAATATGTGGGAATTGTGACTAAATCATCAACTAGTTCCTCTCTACCCTGCAATTAATCTGATACTAGAGGTGTAAACTTATTAAAGATGAATTCTCCGATCATATTTTTATCAACCTCAAGGTTAATTTCTGCACTTCCTCCTGCTCTTTACAACAAGAAGACTGCATCAAAATAGAATTTGAGCAACTGTTAGATTTCTGCTAACACTGAGTATATACTAATATTTTTCTTTTTATTTCAAATATACATAATAGATCTTTTTGTTCTTCTTGGGATTCTTTGCTTTGATTTCTTTATTCTAGCCTTTCACTTTCCTGACGCTTGCTCTATTGTTCCAATTCACCAATTATTTCTTGTATTTATCCTTTTTATTTGTCCCGATCCAACAAAAGGTTGGAGGGAAATTGTGTAAGAGTCCTGGGACTCTGTTTCTTTGGAAGTCAGCAGGATGACTCTTTGAAAACTGATCAGAACAGGATCAAAATTACCGTACATCATGAGTTATGTGACTAACCAGCATAATCTCCAAATGTGTTTCTATTACAGGGATCTAACTATTGGCCCTGAAGTTTCATTAAGCAAAAGAAATTAGACCCACAAAGCCATATTCCAATAATTTCAATAATTTGATTTTTAAAAGCATTTTAAAATGTAATAGGAGAGACAGAGAATGCACTTTAAATAATAAACACATAGTTCTAACAAGAGAATATATTTTGCTTAACCTTTATCCTTTCTATAGATGCTTCTATTCTCAACTGCTGAACAGTTCTTCTTGCTTGAGCTATGTTGTTTGTTGTGCCACAGGTTTTGCTAGACATTCTCAGTGAATTCTTCCAAGCCCTGTAAAGAAAAGACCATGGGTTGCTTTTGCTGGCTAAAAATCATAATTAATCAACAACTGGAACAAAGGTTCAGAGTGTTTCATGTCTTCCAGTGTAATAGTAACTAAGCTTTCACAACAGAAGAAGTAAATAGCTTTGCAATAGTAAAGTTGATAAAATATTGGGAACAATGAGTTTATAAATGTAGAAATCTTTTATTTTTAAGCACACTAGGAGTGCCAGTTCATAACCGTGAATAATCTTTTTTTCAATTTTTTTCCATTTTATAAATGGAAACAAGCAGTAGACTTGGTGTTTTCAAAAGACATGCAGTGTATTTATTCACACACAAAAAGTAATAAGGTATACAAAAATGTATTCTTTTTACTGAATGTTATACACCTTTAATGTTCAAAGTACTTTTCTATTCTTCTGCAGTTGGTCTCTTTAGATCACCTGCTAAATATTATTTGGTCTAATGCAGGGGTCCTCAAACCTGGACCTTTTATGACTTGTGGACTTCAACTCCCAGAATTCCTCAACCAGGGTGCCTGGCTGAGGAATTCTGGGAGTTGAAGTCCACAAGTCATAAAAGGGCCAAGTTTGAAGACCCCTGGTCTAATGGTTAAGGCAAGTACAGGCAAGTATTCAAGGTTTATGCCCATTAGACCATCTGCTAATTATACCATAGGTAAGACAGCTCTCTGTGTGGGTAGGTGTGTATATGTATGCACATGCACACAGAGAGAGTGTGAGAATGAGAACGCGCACAAGCCAGTTTGGTCTAGTAGTTAAGGCACCAGGCTAGAAACCAGGATTCTGTGAGTTCTGCTCCCACCTAAGACATGAAAACCAGCTGGATGACTATGGGCCAGTCACACTCTCTCAGGCCAACCTACCTCACAGGGTTATTGTTATGAGGAAAACAGGAGCAGGAAGGCGTATTAGGTAGGTTTGCCAACCTGAGTTATTTATAAAAATAAGAAAGGCAGGAAGTACACATACCAAGGATCAAAATCATCACAGGCTTTTAATGCAACTCTGTCTGCCAATGGGCGCAGTAACTGCACCCCCAAATATATCCTCTAGACGCACGGGTAGGCAACCTTGGCTCTTTTATGACTCATAGACTTCAACTCCCAGAATTCCTGAGCCAGCATAGCTGGCTCAGTAATTCTATGAGTTGAAGTCCATAAGTCATAAAAGAGCCAAGGTTGCCTACCCCTGACTGGAGCTAAAACATTTAGCAGATTTATCCACTGTTCTCCTTTCTCAAATGTTTGGGATGAAGGAGGCTTATTGGATCTTTTTTAAAAAACATTTTCCTCAATGTATTCAACTTTCAGCACTTCAATGTTAGTAATTTTTTCACTGATGTTTCTTCAGAGTTATTCAAACTGCATAAGCAATACTGCTTTTCAAAATATTATCTTATTTCTTCTAAAAAAATCTGCACCTCCAAAAATCTGAAATAATGTAAGGTTATAAAATCAGCTTCTTGACTAAATCAAATTACCCATTCACAGGAACATAAAGCATATTTAAGAAGATCACATTCATTTTCTTTGCCCAATCCCAATGACATTGCTTATCATGCTTGGCACTGAGTGTTCAGAGCTGAGTCACAGGCCTTAATATCCTACTGTTGGATCCCTTCCAATGATCTGCAGACTCTGATCATCATGTTCAGCCAACGAATGACCACTGTAGCACAAGATGGTTTTGCTGGAATGGCTTTTTAACCTCTGGGAAGCCACGTGAATTACTGAAATACCACTCCTGACTAGTTTTCAAGATTATGCCTGAATACTGCCAAAACTGGAATGCTCTGCTCCTAGTTTTGAGAACAGACATTCTACTGCAGCCAAATTCTGTAAATGAGAATTCTGAGCTTTATGTATAAATAAGCAGATAAACAGAATGAAACTCTTAATGTAATCTGATTCTGCTCATAAAAACACCAGTACGATAGCAATTCTGTAGACAATGCTGCTAAAACTTAAAGCAGAACAACTAAATTATTAATCTGAGTTTCAGAGCCAGCTAGTAGATATTTTAATGATTTTCAAAAGTGCCTGCTCCCAAAAGTCCTTGACACCCTGTTTAAAATAGTGTAATCTGTGACATACATATATTAAAAATTACAAAGCAGTCTTCAGAGATACAGACTTCCAAAGCTACATCTATCTGCAGAAGAACTGGCACCGTACTTACTACCATTAATGATCTGAGTTTGTTTTTTTTAAATCCCATTTATATCCCGCCCTTCTCCGAAGACTCAGGGCGGCTTACAATTTAAGCACAAACCAATGTGCTTAGCAATAGCCTTCATTCTATGTATATGCCTGCTTATTAGGGCTTTCGCCCCCCCCCCAAACTGACAAGTAAAGCCTAGCAAAATTACTGACCCAAGCATTATTGATTCACACATGGGAATCCATTTGCATTCTATGAAAATTATTGCTTTTAATAAAAGAAAAACAAACTCAAAGCTAAATATTAATAGAGAAGCCAGTTGATAACAAGTTTTCTCCATACATTCTGTGAGCAAACCAAAATCAATTCCTTCTCTGTTTAATTCCAAGGTCTCAACCTTCAATAGCCAGTGGGTTAAATAATTGCTCCTGCCTTCTTCCCCCTTGACAGAAGGGGTCATATGCTGTCTTGGGCTTCAGCACTATCACAGTTGTTGAGCCATTCAACAAATCGATGTATTAATATGTTAGGGAAACAAGTGTGGTATATAGCGGTTAAAGTACCAGGTTAGAAACTGGGAGTCTATGAGTTCTGATCCTCATTTACAGTAATTTTTTAACAGTTTCCAGTTCTCACAGCTCAGGACCTATACAGACAATAATCCAGACAAGTTAAACTCCCACTTTCAATCAGTGAGTTGAATAAGCTTGGGTTCCAATTTACATCTTATTTTTAAATGCCATATGATTCCTATAGACAAGGTTTTAGAGGATGGTTAGAAATATAAATATTAGCCATATTAACATCAGGCTTCCTCATTGGCTCTAAAAGAGCTTTATTTATTAATTTATTGCTTCTATTTATACATCTCTGATCAGTGATTTGGCAACATTAAAGTCAGGTATCCATAACATTCACTAGAAATGTGTACGGTACATATTTTTTTAGTTGTGAACAAAAGCAAAAACAAAAATATTTCAGGTAAATATACTGCCAGTGAAATTTATCAGAAGAAAGCATCTAGTCACCCTAAGCCTGGAGTAAAACAAAACAAAACAAAAAGCCTTCTGCAATGTAGGTATGTATCCAGTGAATCAGATCCAGGGAAAAGGTTTTTGCCAATTGCAGATTACATCATCAGTCAAGCATCCTGGCAGGCATTTTGGTTCTTTGTCTAGCAAATAAATCTTGGGAGGTACATGATACGAGAAGAAAAGCAGCAAACGATAGGAATTTATTTCCAAGGCAAAACCAACTTTCAAATCCTTTTTTTTTGTTGTTGGTTAGGGAGCAAAATATAAAATCTTAGTCACTTAACATACTTATTTTAGAGAAACAACAAAAGTGCTTCTTGCCTTAAAGGACGAAATAAACATCTTAATAAAACTGGCAGGGCAACAACAATGCAGGCAGGAGCATTAAGCTAGTCATAGACTGACACACAGCAGGATGGTGCTTATTGTACTGGTACGACAAGCAATTACTTGGTCTTCAGAAAGAAACTTTCAGCAAGTTAAGTTTCATATCCTTTTACAAAAACATGCTAAAAACTGGTTAACAGTACAGCTAAGATACTTATGGTAAATAATACCAGCTGTGCACGTGTGGAGATGGTTAGCCAGAAGTGGCACACATTTTTATTCTTGTACACATTACTTGTGAAGATATCAGACTCATGTATAAATTTGATGTATAAATCTTTGCCTAATCACTACTTGGGGTAGCTAACAATTAGCAGAAAATTTGGGAATCATTTTCCAAGGGTAATTTGCTAGCAATTTAGTGCGTTAAAAACACAAAAGTAATCCTCGACTGACTACCATCGAGCTTGGAATCTTGGTTATGGAACAAAATGGTCATTAAGTGAAATGTGAGGTGACTGGCCACATGATTGCTTTGCTCAATGACCTCAAACCTGGCATTTCTGGAAGTGGTCATTAAGCTATTGTGCAGGTCGTTAGGCAGATAGTGTAGGAAGAAAAGTCTTCATCATGGTTCAGTCCAAGCCGGGGATAAACAACATGGTGACTGCTTTAGGAAGAAGGGTACAGTTTATTGCAGACAGAAAGATGATTCCAGCAGAAAAAGGACTAAGCACATGTTATGACCTATAAAGCCCTAAATGGCTTGGGTCCGGATTATCTAAGGGAACACATCAACTTCCCATCGTCCTGTGCACTCCCACAGGGAGGGCCTTCTCAGGGTACCGCCGGTTAAGGAATGCTGGCGGGTTATTCCCAGGGGAAGAGCGTTCTCTGTGGGCGCGCCGGCCCTATGGAACCAACTTCCCACGGAACTTAGGACTGCCCCCGACCTTCGTTCATTTCGCCGGGACCTGAAAACTTGGCTCTTCGAGCTGTCTGGGCCAGACTGAGGGGTTTTGATTTTTAATTGGGTTTTAGTTTTAAATTTCGGGGACTTGAATTAATTAATTGTTTTAACTGATTTCAATTTTTGTATGTTATGCTTTTAATTTTCCCTGTAAACCGCCCTGAGTCCTATGGGAATAGGGCGGTATATAAATTTAATAAAATAAATAAAATAAATAAATAAAATGTAGGGAGTGGGTTTTTATATCCCCTGGAGTCTTTTGTTTGGAGTTATTTCCTGTGTCAGGCTTTGTATTTCCTATGTCGCGTATTCTGACCTGAGTCTGGGTGTGCCTTTCTGGTATTCTTGATGGTTGTGTCCAAAGGTCATATCCTGCTTTCCTGGGGCTGGGGTATGTCTTTGTCTTCCTAAGCTTCCAGCTCCAACCTTCCTGATGGTTTACATTTGCACGTCTAGAGCAGTGTTTTTCAACCTTTTTTGGGCAAAGGCACACTTGTTTCATGAAAAAAATCACGAGGCACTCCACCGTTTTCCACACCGTTGGACCTCCCCACGGTCGCTACACGAATGGTCGTAAGTCGAGGATGGCCTGTGTTCTCAAGGGGTTGGACTAGATGACCTCCAAGGTCCCTTCCAACTTCTTCTTCTTCTTCTTCTTCTTCTTCTTCTTCTTCTTATTATTATTATTATTATTATTATTATTATTATTATTATTATTATTATTATTATTATTAGCCTCTTTATTTTATTTTATTTTATTTTGGGGCTTTTGTTTGTTTGTTTTTGCTGTGAAGGAAAAGGAAAGCTTGCATTTCTTTTTAATTTATCTTTCTGTATTTTCTTTTTCCCCTTCTTTTCTTTCTTCCTTCCTTCCCTCTCTTCCCTCCCTCTCTTTTCTTTCTTTATCTTCCTTCCTTCCTTTCTCTCTCCCACTTTCTTTCCCTCCCTCTCTCAATTTCTTGCTTTCTACTTGTTGTGGAAACTGGAAGCTACTTGCATTTCTTTTTAATTTTTCTTCCTGCTTTTTTTCCTTCCTTCCTTCCTCCCTTCCTCTCTCTCTCTCTTTCTTTTCTATTCTCCTTTTTTTTCTTTCTCCCTCCCTTTTCCCCTTCCCCTTCTCCTTTTTTCCCTTCCTTTTTTCTTTCTTTCTCACCTTTACCATCAAAAGCACTTCACTCCAGAGGGGGGGGGAAACCCCAAAGGTTTTTAATTGCTTTGGTCCAAAGGACATTTTATTATGCAACGTATCAAAAGGACAGGTTAAAAAAAA
Source organism: Vipera berus (assembly GCF_964194415.1). NCBI lineage: Eukaryota > Metazoa > Chordata > Lepidosauria > Squamata > Viperidae > Vipera > Vipera berus. The sequence goes on from NC_138204.1 coordinate 71,295,905, forward strand.
ATCAGCCATGTAATTTTTCAGACGCAAGCGAAGCCTCCAAGAGCGAAGCGGTCAGATCCCTCTATTTCGGGCTGGGGCGAGGGGTCGCAGCGAGCAACCAGGCAGCCGACCAGGCGGGAGTCTCGCATCCTCAGCCGCGCGGGGAGTAAGGAGTAAGCGGCGCGTGCTGGGGAAGAAGAGCTTTTTCGAACATTGCAGGCAACCAACCACGCGACAGCTCAGGCGAGCCGGGCTGGCCGCCCGTCCGTCCTCTTCCGATAAGCGAGCCGGTCGCCTCTCCCCAGCTTCTCTCTCTTCAGCAAGAGACCCTCCGAAGCCAGAGAAGGGGGCGGAGCTACGCTGCCGTGGAGCCCTGGTGCCTAGAGAGGTCGAGCCCACTTCTTTTCCCGGGCTTTTGCTTCCAGCAAAGTAGGGCCGTCAGCTTAGCCAAGGCTCCCCGCCAGAGAGTCTTGCAGCACCGCTCCGCCCGTGGCTGTTCCTCCTCCTCCTCTTCCTCCTCCTCCTCCTCTCACCGCTGTCTCCTAGGTCAGTGTTTTTTCAATTCTTCCCACGGCACACCAGGCAACATCTCGCGGCACACTAGTGTGCCGCGGAACAGTGGTTGAAAAACACTGGTCTAGAGAACTGGTTTTCTGCTTGGGGGAAGGAGACCTGGGACTATTAAGAAAACTGGGCATGCTTTCCTGGTTCTTCAATATCTTTTTAGGAAATATATTTTTCTGCCCTTTTAATATTTCCTTCTCTGGGGAGCTGACTTCCCACAATGGAGTCCCAAGGTAAGGAGCCCAGGATGCCTCGGGGATGAGTGGATGGGAGATTTCACTTAGGAGCTGAAAATCCTCCCTCCTGAAATCCAAATGCCTATGCTAGGTGTTCCTCACTCTCCTGAGGCATCCCGGGCTCCTTACCTTAGCGTGTTGCCTCTCCGCTCTCTGCTCAGATTTCAGCTCCCTTTCATCTCTAAAGGCTGGCTGAAAGAGCTGCCTGCCAAAGGATGTCACACTTCCCCTCTGTGCATGAATGGAACACCTTCCGCAGGGTGCAGGAATGGAGCTCAAATCATCAGGATCTGAACTCTATTTCTCTGCCTCACTAACAGAGTTTAGCTTCTCTTTATAAGCAGTTCTTTTAGCCAGGCCCTAGAGGCGAGATGGAGTCTTCTCAGCAGATGGCAGCAGCTTGCCACCTTCCCTGATGGCCTCCCCATTGACTTTCTGGGGAAGTAGCAGAGAAGATCGCAAATAGCAATCAAATGATGGTAGGCTGGTAATCAGTAATCAGTCGTAAGTGAAAACAGATTGCCAAGCACCCAGATCAGAATCACGTGACTGTAGGGGGAACAGCACAATATTTTATGATAACCAGAAGTGTAAAGCACTCTTTTCCAGGCCATTGTAACTTAAACGATCATTAAATGATCTGCAACACAATCACCTCTAACTTTACGTTTTATTTGTTCCATTTGTAGTAAATGTCTTCTGGAACAAAAGGCAGTATACAAAACAACGTCTTCCACAAAACTGGTCCCTGGTGCCAGGACTGGGAACCACTGACCTAACAAACACAAACCGGGTCTACTGGAAATGCTGTCACTAAGCAATGCAGCCACATGCTATTTCATTTAACATCCACATTTTGTACCAGTTGAAGCTTCTGAATGTTTTTCAAGGGGAGCCCAAGTAGAGCACATTGCAGCTATCCAAATGAAAGATCAGAAGTGATTATAAGCAGAGCTTTCTAGTCCAGGAATGTGTGCAACTGGTGCACAACCAAAAGTGTGCAAAGGCCCTCGCAGCCATGGCTGCCACTTCCAGCAGAAGCCGTCGAGTCCGAGAGGTCCCTCAGATTGTGCGCCGGGTCCGTCTAGGACAGGACCATTCCATCCAGGAAGCACCTTGTCACCAGAAGGCCCCAACACTCAGAGCCACTCAGTCTAGCATAGTTTTATCATTGAACAATATATGACATTCTCTAGAAAACACAGAAAGGAGGGAAGTATTAAAAATGCATATGTTTGAGATGTATTGGAGTAAACTTTTCGTAACTTCCAGGCAGCATGGATCACAGTCAGGGATTATGGGAGTTGAAGGCTATCACATTGCTTTGCTTTGTTTTGAATGCTTCATTAACTGTGCATGCAATCACAGAATCAGAATTGCATGCAGTTTACAGAATTAACAAAACCCCAACAAGCTATAGCAGGATCACATTTCCTATTGTGAATTAAATAAATAAAATTCTGGCTACTGGATACCTTATTCAAGAATGTCTCCGTGATTGCTATGGTCTGCAAAAGACTGTTTACCAGAATTTACACTGCCCACTGCCAGAATCCTCCTCAATTCCTCAGAGAGCCTCTAAACTGACATATTTACAACTCTACCAGTAACTCTGCAAGGCCTGCCTCAGTTAGGAGCATGATCAACATAACCAGACAGTGACAACAGCTGTTTTTAAAAAGGTAAGTAGGACATAGCATTATAGGACAGAAAATTAAGACACATTCTCTTTTTTGGGGGGGAGGGGATGGGGGGGACAGAAAGGGAAATGAGTGACTGGCTTTCCCATCCAGAATGATGACTTCTGCACTTGATCCAAACAAGACGGAGCACTTTTAAATTCAATGCACACCCTTCTCGGTGAACAAAAGCTAATTCAGCAGTGCTTAATTTTAGCTCCATCGTGACCCTTATGTTTTTCTCTTTGTGTGAGATGATCAGTCAAGCTCTACCGAAACAATGGGACCTATTGCTGGGACTACTTTTTTCATAACTGTAGCATCAGCCTTTCCATAAAAGGCAAGTGATAAGTCCTTTCTCATCTTGCATGACTCAGCATGATTTGGTGAGTTCAGGCTTACTCACTGCTGTGATGCTGATCTACTGTAATGAAATCACACAGCCAAAGTGATTCTTTCTCTAGATAAACGTTACCCATGCTTGTAGCATATTTTTGAAAATTACATCATTCTTTCTATTACCTGTAGTTAAATCTGGGTAAGCCTCTCACACTTAGGCATCAACAAAAGCAAGTTACTGCTCACTTAGAGGGCTAATATATTTTCTCTCCTCAGCTTAAAAAAACAACCTTGAAGCTTTTATTAAAATAAATAAGCATCCCACAGCTTTTGTAAAGCCCTTGTAAAAGTTGTCTCTGAAAAGGTTTATTATGATAGGGGGAACCTGCCAGTTTTATGGGAAGTAATATTAATTATATTCAATTTAAATATAATTTAAAGTAAATAATTTAAATTTTTGCTCTGGTCCCAACCCACTTTTTTCCCTTTTGGCCATTGTTTAGAGTGCTACTTGGGTTATTTTCCAATTAGCTGCATGAGAAAGATATATATCCAAGGCAAATTTTCATGACCTTAACCAGATGGGGAAGTTGCCAGTATGTTTTGGTATAGAATTTTATTCTATATTTCAACAAGAGGGAGAAAAAGCAACGACTGATGATCGTTCATGTAAAAGGCTTTCCTCAGTTTGAAAATTGTTGTACATCCTGATCTAAAGAGCACTAGTAGTTCCAATGTGAAGTTAAGAAGTTTTGAGAATGTTAATAACAGTATGTGGATCTAGTGTGTGATTGTTCTTGGTTATTTCAAGTCAGGGACACCCACCCAATAAGGTCAGGAAGAAAATCATCCTGCTCAAAGAAATCCACAATACTTTCAAAGTTTTCCAGAATTAACTCGTGTGTCAAGCAAACAGGGAAGAGCCATTCTAAAAATGAATATGAGGACTTATTTTATCCCAGGGAGACCTCTGAAGTCAAGAATAAGTTTGGGAACTACCAAATCCTTCTGGTTTATAATTCACAAGACGGCCTTCCTCCCCAACTATGAAGTAAATGAAAAACAAACGAAAGAGAAGTGGAAATGACTGGTTACCCAAATGTGAAGAAAAACAGAATTGTTGAATTCATGCAGTTCATAAACCATAGCAATTGCAGGCTTAAAAAAAAACTATTACATTGCAAAACAAAAATATATACCTGCCCAAATGTTAAGTTTTATTCAAGATGTAGGAATCTTATATTTTCTTACCCTTTATTTATCTTGACAGGAAAAGTAATGCTCTTACCAATTATAGTCATATCATCTCTCATTTTTGTGAATACCACCTTACAATTAAGTTCATAAAAAGTTGCTTTTGGAAAGGATTATTAAAACAAGGACATAAAACAGTGATTTCCAACTGGAGCCTATTTGCATTATATATTATATAGATATGCATTTTGCAAACTGTATTAATTCAACTTAAGTGCCTGAAAAAGTAATATGTTGGATTCTGTCTTGCTGAACGTTTTCAAATGATATAAAGGAGGGTCCAGAGGATTCCTATACTGAGTGGGAAGTTGGGACACATAATTCCTACAGTATCTTCTGACTCAAAGTTCTCCAACATTTCCGATTTGCGGACCGCCGGAGGGAAGAGGGGATGGTTCTGCGTGAGTGGCAGGCAAGCACGCACATGCATGTGCAGCTCCATTTTGCGAGCAGCATGCATGTGTGACTGCCATTCACACAAATGGAGTGTATGCGCACCGCTCACCCACTGCTTGCGCAAATGAAGATGCACGTGTGCGTGCGCACACCAGCTATTTCTGTGGCCTGGTTGAAAACCCCTCACGGCCCATTAGTGGGCCACAGCCTACAGGTTGGGGACCCCTGTTCTCATTCATACATTCTATGATGCAATGTTATTTATTTATTTATTTATTTATTTATTTGCTTATTTATTTGATTTTGGTGTTGTCTCTGGGCAGCTCACAGTATATAAAGATATAAATACAATAATATCAATAAAAGTACAGCCCTGGAAATAAACAAAATGGCAAATCTGGGCAACTAACATCAAGAGACTTGCAGTTTAAGACAAAGGTATCTAACAAGGGGTTTCATCCATCTTAGCCCAAGGTCCGGAAGAAGAGCCAGGTATTTAATGTCATCCAAGAGGGAGCCATTCAGATTGCCTGAAACTTCAATGAAATTTGATGGTACTTGCAACCAACTTGACTATTCTTGTGTAAAGTCTGAGGCAGTCCTTGTCCTATGCAATTAGTTCACAAAGTATCCAATCTAATTTCAATTTAACCCAGTGGTGGGATTCAAATATGTGAACTGGTTCTCTATGTGGATGCCACTTCCGGAAGTCCATTGTGGGCCTGGGCAAAAAAAAATTAGCTACCGGTTCTGCTGAAGTGGTGAGAACCAGCTGAATCCCACCACTGATTTAACCTGAAATGTTATGAACACTGTTATGAACATGGTTTTAAATTTGAATATAACATTTTAAAACGCTATGGAATAGGTGGAAATATTGTCTTAAATTTAGGGTCCCTTCAGCTAAACATGGTATTTTACTGTTAATTTTTCTAAGTTCCTTCTGACTTCATTAAAGTTTCTGCACTACTTGACCTGACTGATAACTCCTCTCTCTCCACAGTCTTGGTTCCAAACACCTTTGAGCCAGAGTTAATAGTCCAATAGCAGTGCCCAGTTCACATTCTTTTGCAAATGGATTTTAGTAAACGGTTTTCACCAAGAGTGGAATGTAAGAGATTGAAAAAAAACTTAATTTATGGTTGAGTATCTTTACTAGTAGATTAATATGTAACTTCTTTCTCTTAAGCACTAAATACCAGAGATATAATGGCTTAATTCAGGTAGTAATTAGTTCATTTGCCAAATCACCTATGTGTTTTAAAGTGGATGCTTTTATATAAAAAAATAACATGTATCTTATAATTTTAATATGTAAAACACAACAGATCTATTTTTATAAAGTTATGTTTATTGCTAAATTACCGATAAACCTAGTAATGAAGGATTTACCTATACTTCATCAACAAGAATATTTAAGAAAAGCACTGACCATAATCAAAATTATGAGGTTCTTGGTGCTGAACTTGGCTGTTGTCTTACAGACATTTCATTACCAAACTAGGTAGCATCATCAGTCATAAAAGGAAGTGGGGTTTGCTCTCATTTATACATCTTGCCCTGTATTTTGTCCTGTCAGTGTTGGTGGGAGTAGTCTTGGTGGTTCCTTGATTGGGTTGTTGTTTATTGTTAGCTTGTTTGTCTGAGTTTGATTTGGGTATTGTTGATTTCTTGATTGATCGCCTAGTGTTAATCTTAGTGTTAATCTCTGTTCATCTGGGTGTTGATTGCTTGTAAGGAGGTGTTTTGATCTTTTTGTTTCCTTTTTGGCCTTCTGATTGTCTCTTTCGAATGATATGTACATGCTGTTTATCTCTATGTGCCTGTTGATTGCTGATTTGTTTGAATGCCAGACTTCCAAGAATTCTCTAACATTTTTGGACTTGGCTTGGTCTAGGATGCTCACAGTTTCCCAGTTGAATCTATGGCTAAGCCTTTTCATGTATTGTGAAACTAAGGAGTTTACCACATGTCTTCTGATTGCTAGTTGGTGTTCATGGATGTGTTCTGCTAGTCTTCTGCCTGTTTGTCCTACACAGTGGCAGTTACGGTCCTTATGCTGTATGTTGTGGATGACTCCTGTTTTTTCTTCTGGGGCTGCTGAATCTTCTGATGTACCTAGGATGTTTTGAAGGTTTTAGTTGGTTGGTGTGCTATGGCAATGCCATGTGGTTGTAATAATCTGTTGGTAGTTTCTGAGATTTTTTTTATGTATGGCAGTGTTATCCTTTTCACTGTTTGTGTTGGCTGTGTTATATTGGGTTGAGTGCTCAGGCACTTTTTGATAAAATTGGGTGTCAATTTTGTTGGAAAATGTATAGATGATGTATTTCCTTTTTCTAATATCCAGGCTTGCTGTGGCGAGTTTGTGCTCGTCTAAAAATTAGACAGCTTCTCTTGTAGGTGGTTGGATTGTTATTTGGTAGGGGACCACTTGGTTGGTGTGGGTGGTTTTATGATAGACTTGTGTTTCTAATTTGCCATTGCTGCCTGAGGATATTCAGGAAGGGTAACGTGTTGTTATTTTCTTCTTCCCTTATGACTTTTATTCCTTTGAAGATGTTGTTGAGAGTTTTGTGTGTGTTCTCTAGTTATTCCTTTTTTATTATGACAAAGGTGTCCTCTATGCACCAGATCCATGGGAATACTATAGATTCTAGGTGTTGCATTATGGTCCGAGTCCTGAAAGCAGGGATCCCATGGGTGTTCCTTTGATTTGTTAATATATTTGTCTGTCGAACTGAAAGTAAGTGGTCAGACACAGCTTGATGAGATGCACGTTTCTGGGCATTTCAATTTTGGTGCATTTGATTAGGTTGGGTGTGCTGTGTAGTAGTGCTGTCATGGATTTCTTTGCTAATTCTGGATCTATGGATGTAAAGACATCAAATAAGATCATGATTTCATTTCCATCTATTGCCAGGACTTTGATTCTTTGGAGGCACTGTAGTGGGGAGTTGATGGAATATTTGTTTCCCTCTGTGAGATGTCCAAGCTTTTTTGTCAATTCTTTAACAATGTTGTAGATTGAGGTCCGTGGTAGTGATACAACTGGATGGAGAGGTATATCTGGTTTGTTTGGAGACATCCATAGAAGCGTGAGGACAGGTCCGCAGCTCAGAGAGCACCAAGGGCCCCACAGTTCAACCCTAAGCTACAAATTGATAATCATTTTTTATATATATAGAATGGTCTACTGATAAGTAAGGGCATGAAAACAAAATCTCAAAGAGAGAGCAAAGCAGTTCTTCTGGTGAAAGGCATTTGTGAAAGGCATTCCACTCTTTAACTGGCAGCACAATTAAAAAGATGCTGTCCTCTGCTATTCCTGCTTAATATCGATCAATGAAGAATGTGGAATCAGGTATTGAATGCAATATATCAGGCAGTAGAGAGTACATACCACTGAGAGAAAATGGGTGCTGTGAGTTAACCTTTGTTTTATGACCTGATGTGTGGGGGGAGAGATTAGTTGCATTTTTATTATATTTATTACTTTGGTCCAGAAAGGTAGGTCCGTATTTTTACAAACAAATCAAGAGAGTTCTTTGGCTACTAAGTTCCAAGATTTTAGGTGAATTAAATGTAAGAGGCAACACTTTGTACTGAGATAGAAATAAATAGTAACTACGTCAGGTTATTATTTTTTTAAAAAAAAAACATCCTGCTCAGCCAAATTAGCCCTAGGCAATTTTGGACCAAAATTTCAAAACACGTTCAAGGTCAGCATCATATAAACTGTCTTCTGAAATTCAGCCTAGTAAAGCACAAATGGACAAGACACAGCTGGCAGCCCAACAGGAGCTAATGGAATACAGCATGTCAGCATTCAAAAAAAATCAATTGACAGATCAAACAGCACGTCCAGATTACAAAACTGCATGTTAAGAATAATTGCAAACCATCCAAAACAGCTGATCCACTACTCACAGCTAGGCAACCAGAAGCTCTCTGTTGATTTAGTTTGCCAATGTATCAGTCTATGATGTGGTCTGATTTGTTGTTTTCTGAATCCGGGCCACGGGTCACGTTGTTGTTATAGTGGAAATGTATTAGCTATAACCTGGAGGCTGGGATCAGCTAACTGGTTTTAACTACCATTTTACCTGTCATTAAAACCAGACTAACAGCTAGATTATGGTTAAACAGTCAATAATGTAATCCTCCAAGAAAACAACGAAGTGTAAGAACAGCTGTAGCAAAGCCATTGATGCAGCCTTGTTGCCCTCACTTTTAACCCTAGCCCTAATCTTAACCCCTAATCCTAATACTAACCCTAATTCTCATCCTAAACCTAACCCTAAGCCGGGGTTGCACAAATGATGATTCGGTAGTACAAATTAGACGGGAGTTTCATTCTTAATTATGCACTTGATACATGTGATCCTAGTTGGATCATCATTCATGAAACTCTCCTTCTAGAGGAAGAGGGTTAATTTTATTTATTAAATGTATATGGCTGCCCCTCTTCCGGATGTAACTCTTTGGGAGCTAAGTTATTTTTCTCCTCTTTCTTTTGACTTCTCTATGTCTTTCCTTTCTTTTTGTAGCCATATGGGTTTCCTGAAATAGTTCAAGCTTGAGAGATTCTCTGGAATCCTGCACAGGTAATAGCAAAAATGGATAAGCCAGGCGTGAAAACATTACTACTATCCTCCATTTCAGATTTCAAGCCCTTAGGAGTCTTTCCCTGTGCAAAAACTAAGCCCAGTTCCAAACTAGTGAGCTGTTTATAAGGCCCCAATATTTCCAAATGTCTTCTAGCAAAGCTGAATGCTGAGTTTAATCAAAATATGAAGCTGCAACTTCTAATATTTCTGCTTTCTTGCTTATAAAGCGGTCTGCTGGTTCAAATTGTTCAATCACTATCAATTGGCTCTCCCGGAAAAAGCCATATTTGAGGCTTATACAATCATAGTACCATACTGTCATAATACAACCCTGGTAAATTATTAGGTTATTCTAGCAATTTTCTTGCAAAAACAGCTAAAGAGGTACGCATTAATGGCTGGTCAGTAAGCAGCAGGAGTTTGTTGTTTAAGCTGTCAGCTAACCGACTGACCTTCCAAAACTTTGTTTTTAACCTCTACTTGAAAAACAACTTTAAAAACTTCACCAATAAGCTTATTGTTCTAGGTATATTCTTCAAGTTTAATTGCTAACCCAGTCTCATTCATGATCAAATAGTGTTTATACTTTCCAAGTTGCTGTTTATTGTTCTCAAAAGTTGTTGATTTTCTCCCTGAGCTCGTGATCTCTGACTAACCAGAGTTGGAGCCAAAATAACATGTAACTGGGCCCTACAATCTTCATTGGTGTATTCAGTATTTCCTGCACCATTTTCACAGCCTGGTGAATTCTACATAAATTTCTTTAAGCAATTTCCCCTCAGGCTTAGAGTCTGAAAATCCTACAGACTAAACTAGACTAGGGAATGTAAACTGCTCTTGTCTTTAACAAAACAAGTGATTGCCTTTTGGCATCTTCTGACAGGCAAAGTCAACGGGGGAAGCCAGATTCATTTAACAACCATGTTACTAACTTAACAACTGCAGTAATTCACTTAACAACTATGGCAAGGAACGTTGTAAAATGAGGCAAAACTCACTTATCTGTTTTCCTTAACAATGGAAATTTTGAGTTCAGTGATTGTAAGTCAAGGACCACCTGTAGCAATGTTATTTAACAAATAACATTTAGCAATGTTATTTAGAGTATAGTTGCCACAAACTGAAAACAAATGAGACCCAACCACAGGCAGTCCTCGACTTACAATCATAACTGAACTCAAAATTTCCATTGTTAAGCAAGACAGTTAAGTGGGTTTTGCCTCATTTTTACAATCTTTCTTGCCATAGTTGTTAAGTGAATTACTGCAGTTGTTAAGTTAGTAACATGGTTGTTAAATGAATCTGGCTCCCCCCCCCCTCCCGTTAACTCTGCTTGTTAGAAGATCACAAAAGGCAATCGCACAATCCCGGATACTGCAACCATCATAAATACAATATATGCCTGTTGCCAAGCGTCCAAACTTCGATCACTTGACCATGGGGATGCTGCAATGCTTGTCAGTCTGAAAAAAGGTCACAAGCCACTTTTTTCAGTGCCACTATAACTTTGAATGGTCATTAAATGAATGGCTGTAAGCTGAGGACTACCTTATCAGATGTACCTAATTAGCTCAATGGCACTGAACAAAGCGACTATCATCAAGGAGAGATGGCTTCCCGGTTCCAGTGGGACACTTTTCAGATCATTGCCACAGCAAACATATTTTGATGGCATGAAATTCCATCCCCACTCTACTGGGTTGACATAACCGATCCACCATTTGTCCACTTTCCATGTTGAACTCTAGTTAGAATTATTTGTTGAATAAATTAGATTTTCTCAACCATCCAACCAACTCCAGGCAACAGTCTGTTGAAATGTTTTCTTAAATGGGAACATGGTCAGAGCTGTCCAAAGCTCAAGGGGATATTATCCCACAGGGCAAGAGCAGCCAAAACCTTGTTTCTCAGGTTCCACAAAAAACATAATTTTAACAGTGGAATATGATCTAATAAATAAGGAGGACATAAGTGAAGACAGGTGGTCCTGTAGATAATCACTCCTTGAGCTATGAAGGCTTTACAGATGATAACCTGCACTTCAAACTTCACCCAGGAGCCAAGTGGAAGCTAGTACAGCTCTTAAAAGCAGGAATTTCCCAAGTGAATTGAGATGCACCTCCCCAACACATAGTCCTTGACCTACAACTATAATGGAACCCAGCTGTAAGTCAAGGACTATAAGTAATATATTCTGAATCAGCTGTAACTTCCTGGCCTATTGTGCAAAGGCAAACTGATGTGGACCCACATTGCACGAGTGATTGTAAGTAGGGTCTTTTAATCCTAGTCCACTTCCTCAAGGACTTCTGAAGCTGCAGCTCCACCACCTTCTCTATAATCCTCCCCAAAAATGGGAGGTTGGAGACCTCTTTGGAAATTATCCAACTGCTGCTTCCAGCAGTAGCTTCTTGAGGAGGAGACCTCATCACTTAAAGATGAATTCATCATTCCTTCCCAAGCAGCTTCAACCAACCGGGAGGGACATGGATCCAATACACATCCTGTGCACTTCCAAGACTCACAAACGGAGATTCCCCAAATGGCAGACAAGCCCCTGGCTTAAACAAGCCAAACCTGACTCAAAGTTGAAATGACTCTGAGTCACTTTATTTATGCCTGGAATTTCCCTTCCCTTCTTCCCTCCCATTCAAATTTAATTAAGAGTGTAAATCTGTGAAAAGATACTATTTTGTTCTATGCTGTTTTTGAACAAGGACTACAAAAAAAGTAAGCTAATTATAAATAGGTTTTTCATATTATTTTCCAGAGTTTTTCATTTTATTGTAATTAAATTGCCTCATGAACGAACCTAACCTAATGATGTAATGTAGGAGAAAGGAAGAGAAGTGCCATTCTGAGGCTTTCTTTCAAAGTGAGAATGATGAAATAATCTGGTTGGAACAGTAAATTATTTGCTCTGATCAGAGATAACAATCTGCGTGAAATCCATCTCCTTTTTAAACTGATGGCACAGAGGCAGCCATAGAATGATTAAACATAGGGAAGACTTGGGGTACTTTCCTTTTACCTTCAATTCCTTCTTCATACTACAATCCAAATTAAAATATTTTATAATATTCAGCCCCTCCCTCCCTCCCTCCCTCTCCCCCTCCCACCTCCCTCCCTCTCTTCTCTAGACAAATAAATGCTCACTGAGGCATTTGGGACTGTGCTCCATCCTTTCGTTAGTTTGAAGCCTGTAATGTACTTCCTTGGTGCTTTTTTGGCCTTTAGACTAAAACCAAGTTCTTTTCACCCTCCTCCCCATAATAAATAATAGAAAAGCAGAATTTTTTTTCTCCTTTGTATCTCCTGGAGGTATAATTATGGATTCTTACAGAAGCAGTAGCAATGAGCCTTCTTATGACAAGACTGTCCAGAATATGCTACACTCTCGCTGTTATTGGAGCCTTTAGTTCAGAGTGAATAATTAATGGCCGGGAGCACAGATATGGTACAATCCTGTAAATAAATGAACATATTGCAATAGGTGCAATGAACCATTGAAAGCAGGCTAACCAAGTGTTCCTACACCTCAAGTAGAAAATGTTCCAGGAAGCAAATCTCTGTCAATTCCACTAGAACATCACTGTTGTCTCCTATTACTATATTTTACTCCTACCACCTTTTAAAAATGTATTTATTAAATGTGGCTATGCTGTTCGAGATGTGTCAAAAACAAAAATCTAAGAGTCCCCTGGACAGCCAATAAATGTAAATTAATTTTATTTGTTTGTTTGTTAAATGGATACATCACTCATCTCACTAGTACAGCGACTGGGTGGCTTACAGAATGATAGAAAGGTAAAAAAAAGATAACACAAAATGATTTAAAATTAAGAAGGTTAAATAAGAAGCTGATAACCAAGACAGGGTGGCCTGGGGGTGGGGATCTTTTCTACCATGTCAGCCACCCCACCCCCCCACCCAATGTAGGAGGTCCCTATTGGGGTCCCATTTCAATCAATGAAAAGGCACTGTCTCATCATCTCTTTCTTTTCTTTGAAATGCTTTAACTTGTAGGACAAATGTAGGCTCATCACCTTGAGAGCCCAGAAACAGTTATGCAATTGTGTGCAGGTTCACTTTTTTAAAAAAAAAATCCCATTTATATCCCGCCCTTCTCCGAAGAATCAGGGCGGCTTACAATCTAAAGCACAAATCAATGTGCTTAGCAATAACCTTCGTTCTATGTATATGCCTGCTTATTAGGGCTTTCAGCCCTCCCCCCCAAGCGGCATTATTACAAAGTCAGCTTATTGCCCCCAACAATCTGGGTCCTCATTTTACCTACCTCGGAAGGATGGAAGGCTGAGTCAACCTTGAGCCTGGTTGTATAAGTGTATAAGTATAAGCGTAAGTGTATCTCTTAAGAATGAAGGTCATTTATTCAACGTAACAGAACAATTTATTCATAATCTAACACACGCAAATTAGCAGTTTTAAGCTGAAATAAATAAATAAGCAAACCACACACCAGCTTTACTGGACAGACTCATTTCCTTCACGCTACCCTGTGTTTTTCAGTCCAATTTATTCCTTCATCAGCAGCCTGCAGCTTTCCACAGATGCTTCTGCAATGCCAAAACTGAATTCCAGGGATGGATAAACAGTGACAATAGCAGAATGCTCTGGAGTCAAGTTCAATCTGCTCTAGAGGTATCCCAACTATGTAAATGTGGCACTTTTAGTCCTTAAGGTACTTTAGATAGTTAGTGGTATGTAGATATGAAAATGCTAAATGTAATTATTTTCCAAAAAAAGATTAGGTAGGTAGAAAATGTCGACTAACAAATCTCCACCCTTCCCGTTCCCTTTCTCTCCTATCCTTTTCTTATAAGAAACAGTCTTTTTCTTTTTCCTTCTAATTATTTCTGAAAACCATTAGGTCAAGGTCCTTTTTAAGTGTTCCACAGCGAACTTTAAATTGTTAGCTAAAGGGTTTCTTACAATGAATACTGTTTGCACAACTGCTTGTATGTCTTTATTTATATTTACAGGGATTATAAGTCATTCTAATCAATTCTTGAATGGTAAACAATTCCCCAAGCCCTTAATTGTGAATTAAAAGAGACAGATAAGTAATCACATTTAAAAATTAAACATACATAAGCAACCATATAAAAATTATCAGCCAGCATTTGGAGGGAAATGAAATTAATTCATTATCCAAAGCAACATCCCTAGATTCTGGATTGAATCACTAGACAGAGTATGCGATTCACAATGTGAATTCATCTATCTTGCTAAGTTTGTTTCATTGGTTTATGAAATAAACCACAATAGGCCAGATGGTACAGCATGTTAAGATACAACAAGTTATTGGGTTAACATAAAATTGAACAACTTTCCATATTATTATTATTTATTATTATTTATTGAATATGGATAATGCACTGGATGTACCAAACCAATCTGGGTTCAGCGCAAGAACAATTTTCTGGGTTTTTATGTACCACCTTCCTTTAATAAGAATACTGAATTATTTGTATCAAATAGTTTAAATACTAATAAGAAATACAATTCTTATATGATCAGAAACGTTACAGTCCAATGTGGCAATGTACTGGCTCTACAGTTATTAGCCAACGCTTAAATATCCCCTAGGATTACACATGTACAAGTAATCCTCGACTTATGACCACAATTAAGCCCAAATTTTTGTGGTTAAGAGAGATGGTTGTTAAGTGAATTTTGCCCCATATTGTGACTTTTCTTGCTATAGTTGTTAAATGAATTACTGCAGTTGTTACATTAGTAACATGGTTATAAAGTGAATCTGATTTCCCCATTGACTTTGCTTGTCAGAAGGTCACAAAAGGTAATCCCATGACCCCAGGACATTGCAACCGTCATAAATATGAGTCAGTTGCCAAGCATCTGAATTTTGATTTACTTCACCATGGGGAATACTGCAGCAGTTGTAAGTGTGAAAAATGGTAATAAGTCCCTTTTTTCAGTGCCATCATAACTTCAAATGGTCACTAAATGAACTGTTGTAAGTCAGGGACTAACTGTATGAACCCTTCTATCTGGCCCCTTTAAAAAAAACCTGTTGTCATCACTAAAAAGAGGGGCAGGTATATAAATGCTGTAGTGGCGATGATTTTTTTCAATATTGGAACTTCAGCTACATTGTAGTATATTATTTATTTAAGCACAGTTATGCTACTTCAAGGGACGCGGTGGCTGAGTGGGTTAGGACACTGAGCTTGTCGATCAGAAGGTCGGCAGTTTGGCGGGTCGAATCCCGAGTGCCGCGTAACAGAGTGAGCGCCTGTTACTCGTCCCAGCTTCTGCCAACCTAGCAGTTCGAAAGCACATAAAAATGCAAGTAGAAAATAGGGACCACTACGGTGGGAAGGTAACAGTGTTCCGTGCACCTTTGGCGTCTAGTCATGCCGGCCACATGACCACGGAGACGTCCTTGGACAAGCGCTGGCTGTTCGGCTTTGAAACGGAGATGAGCACTGGCCCCTAGAGTTGTAAACGACTAGCACACATGTGCGGGGGAACCTTGACTTATATAGTTAACAACAGAACCCAAGCAGACATTTTTGTTTTTATGTTTTTTTTATATACACAGCTCTGGGAAACCACAAAACTTTATCCATTCCTACAACAGACATTGCAAAGATATAATTTGCATCTTCTGAGCTTTGAGATGAAGATAGCAACACATTTCTGTCACAATGTGCAGTTATATTCTATACTAGTTCTCAAAATCTCTGAAAAGACAGGATTTACAGACAGGGCAAGAGAAAAGTGTTTGAAAAGGACAGAAAAAGCAACAATTGGCTAACTTATATATGTTAAAAAGATAAGACCGTAGAAAATCACCTGGATTTGAAGAAATTATGACATAGTCACAGAGCAAGCTATCTGTGTTTACAGGACTATCCTCAACTTGAAAAGCACACAAAGGTTTCACAATATTTTCTGGAGAAACTAGTACAGGGGTCCCCAATCTGTGGGCCACAGACCACTACCAGGCTCTGGACTATTTGCAACCAGGCCACGTGAGTGGTGAACCACTGCGCACCCATGCATGCAGCCCTACTTGCACGAGTGGCGGGTGCTGGAGCTCACAGCCCCACTTGAAGCTGTGTGCACGTGCACATGCCCCTCACACAAAACCATCCCCTCTTCCTCCCCTCCCCCTTGCTCCAGGCCACCAACCCGGAAATATTTGGGAAACGCTGGCTTAGTAGTCTTGAAATTCTATTCACGAATTTGAACAGAAAATAATGGAAAGTAATTCTGTACTAACCCCCACAGAGTGCTCACTTACAAACTGCCCTGGGACAATAGATCAGAAGGTAAATATGGGCTAGGTTCTTGTATTGCATTAAAACATGGCTTGCTTTAATCATGACTTGTGGAATGAGCAATACCAGCCTGGTTGAAATGTGAACATACCAGAGTTGCTTGATTCACAGGTCATGCTAAGTCAAAAGCAAAGAAACCATACGAAAATTTAGTGTCAGATATGAATCTAGCCACCTGCTTGCTTTTGCTATTTGGCCAAGGACCAAGAGCTGCTGGAAAGGTGCGAGCATTCACTTCCCCGGATAAACACCAAGCAAAAGGAACAATAACCTGCTCCCCTTCGTCATCCGAACAAGGAACTGCTACATGAAGTCGGCTTCCCCCTTTCCTGACAGAAATCAGATCCTGCCTGCTTCAGTTACCAGTAACTATGGGAATGCAGAAAAAAATTGGAAGTAAACTCAGGCTTTGCCGGAAGAACAAGAAGGTGCACCTAGATTTCATGTGGGATGTGGCGCTTTTTAAAAAATACTACTACTACTATGCAATACTTTACACTGAAGTTTGGCAGTGCCTTGGCAGACAGGGAAGGATGCTTTCCCTTTGGGGGCAGGATTGTGGTATATTGCGGCTGTGAGACAATTGGAACAGCTTCCAAGAGGGAAGATGGAAGCTTTTACATTTTGGCTTTCTGTTTTTGTCAATCCTAACAAACTTATTAATTTTGCTGATATGGCGGTTTAGGTGCAGACCTAGAATCCAGGAAACCATGAGTTCTAGTCTCGCCACGGGCATGAAAACTGGCTGGGTGACTTTGGGTCAGTCACTCTCTTTCAGCCCAGCCCACCTCACAGGGTTGTTGTAGAAGGGGAAACAGGAGCAGGAAGGACTATTATGCATTCTCATTGACTTGAGTTACTTATGAAGTCATAAAGGCAGGATAAAAATATAATAAATAAATAATAATATCCAATAGCAGTTTGATACTAAATTTCATGAGCTGGAATTCAGGAAGCTTGTGGGAAGGCAAAAAAGGGGGGAACCGGGGGCTACACACCATCCACAATATATCTTTTACCTTGGGAAACTAACCCCCTCCCCTCTTTTCTTTTTCTTCTGTTCTTTTTTCTCTTTCATCATTTTCAATTTTTAAACTAAATACATCAAATTAATAAGCATATATTAAATGAAACGAAAACTGAATAGACAGCAAATCTTTTCAAAGACTGGGAAACTAAGTGAACGGAAGACAGACACAGGTCTGTCTACCTGTAAAAGCTCCTGTAATTAATGAGCTTCTGAATGCCCCAGATCACTCACGGAGCTAGTCCTCAGATTCCTGTTGTGCTAACATATATATCTGACATTTCCAGATAAGTCATTTAAGGATACAGAAACACACCACATTGTGTGCTGAGGACAGCTGGCAGTCTATGAACAAACTTAATGCATATTTTTAATATTTATGTTAATGTTTACCACTTAACCACTATTGAAAACAATGAGGGGCAGTTTCATCTAACGATTAGACTGTTTAATTGTAACCAGGAATGCCTAGATTCCAGTTCTACCTGACTTCATAGTTCAATGAATGATTCCGGCCTACATATTATTTTTCAGCCTAACCTTCCTCACCGGGTTATTGTGAACACAGAGCATAGACTAGCACCACGTGCATCACCTTGAGTTTCCTAAATAGTCATTTTTCCACAGAAATTAAATTTTCTCCAGTATCCTTTGGCCAAGACTTGAAAATTAGAAAAGCACAGGTCAAACAACACAAAAATTATCCCTTCAATTCAACACTCCCCCAATACAAATTCTGGTTTCAAATGAATGACTAAGCTTTTAACCTTAGTAAACAGAACAGTTTATAGGTTGAAAAATTATGCAAGTCTCAAAATATTTAGGCCTGGTAGAAGCCTGACCTCTAGTGGACAAAGGTAACAGTAATTCAGGGCAGTTTCTGGTAAAAATATATTTTAGATTTAAACATAGTCTGATTTGCCAACTATAAATAATGTACTGCTTATTTGACAGAGAAAAAAAAGTAAACTCTTGAAACGTGACTATTTCTTAGATTCAATACTACAACCACTAACACAAAGAGAAAGTAGTCAACAAAAGTTGGGCTCAAGATAATATATTCTGACTGATATACTGATATTTTCACCCAAAACTTTGTGCTTTCAAATGCTACCTGCTAACACAGATAACACACGAGGGGGAGAGAGAAAGAGTGCTAAAATTTCAGCATAAGATCAACTTTTTAAGACTTTCCATTCCTCAAGAAGGCTCAGAATGTATATGACTGCTCATCTAGAACTGGAAATACAGTAAACAATGAACTCTCTTCAGCAAGGCTGGTTCACCTACAGCAGGGATAGGCAACCTCGGCTCTTTTATGACTCATGGACTTCAACTCCCAGAATTCCTGAGTCAGCTGACTCAGGAATTCTGGGAGTTGAAGTCCATGAGTCATAAAAGAACCGAGGTTGCCTACCCCTGACCTACAGGCTGCTTTGGGTCTTCAGACTCTTTTTTGTGGCCTCCAGAAACTGTACAACAGAGTGATGGCATGAGTCCCCGACTTACAACCAAAGTGAGTCCAGAATTGCAGTTGCGAGTCACTGCAGTTGTTAAAAGGGCACCACAGGTTACCATGTGACCAGACCCAATTTGACAACATTTTATGCAGTGATTGTTAGCTGAATTAATTTTTCCCAATGGGCATTTTTGCCGGAAAATGAAATGCTAGAAACCAGGGAAACACTTTGAAAATCAGGGTCCCATGACTGCGGCACACTGCAAATGGCCATAAAGAGAAGCCAGTTGCCAAGAGCCCAAAATGCAATCAAATGAACATGAATGTGGTACTATGGCTATCATAACTTCAACATTGGGTCAGAAGTACCTTTTGGGGAGGGGAATCCATTGCAACTTCAGTTATTAAGTAACCCGGTTTAAGTTGAGTCCTACCTGTATCATGGTTTTCTGTATTTTATATTGTTACTGTCATATTTCTAAAACTTCCTATAGGCTTAGTTTTTAACTATTCCAATCCCCTCAAAGGCCAGCAATTGTTATTTCTCGGAAGTGGGGACATTGTCTTATTGCTGCTATGCCCCTTGCAGTTCTTGATTCCCTAAAAATTGTTTTAAAAAAGAAACACTCCTCGAGCTGCAGAAAATTTTGCCAGCTCTGCTCTACGGTCTATCCACAGTACCTATAGTCCTCGATTTACAACCATTTGTTTTGTGAACGTTCGAAATTACAATGGCATTGAAAGAAACTGACGTATGACCATTTTCACTTACAACTGTTGCAGAATCCCTGTGGTCACGTGATGAAAATTCAGACGCTTGGCATAGGGCATGCATTTATGGCAAATGCAGGGTCCCAGGGTCATGTGATCATTTTTGCAATCTTTTGCAAAGTTAACAGGGAAGCCAGATTCACTTAATGACTGCAATAATTCACTTAATAACTGTGGCAAGCAAGGTCGCAAAATGCGGCAAAATTTACTTAAGAACTGTCTTGCTTAGCAATAGAAATTTTGGACTCAGTTTGGACTCAAGTATAGTATAGGTGCTACCTTGCTCAGTAGTAGTAACTGTGAGAGGGATCTCAGAGTCCTAGTGGACAATCACTTAAATATGAGCCAGCAGTGTGCTGCAGCTGCCAAAAAAGCCAACACAGTGCTAGGCTGCATTAACAGAGGGATAGAATCAAGATCACGTGAAGTGTTAATACCACTTTACAGTGACTTGGTAAAGCCACACTTGGAATACTGCATCCAGTTTTGGTCACCATGATGTAAAAAAGATGTTGAGACTCTAGAAAGAGTACAGAGAAGAGCAAGAAAGATGATTAGGGGACTGGAGGCTAAAACATTTAAGGAACAGTTGCTGGAATTTGGTATGTCTAGTTTAATGAAGAGAAGGACGAGGGGTGGCATGATAGCAGTGTTCCAGTATCTCAGGGGCTGCCACAAACAAGAGGGAGTTAAGCTATTCTCCAAAGCGCCTGAAGGCAGGACAAGAAGCAACGGATGGAAACTAATCCAAGAACGAAGCAACCTAGAACTAAAGAGAAACTTCCTGACAGTTAGAACAATTAACTAGTGGAACAACCTGCCTCCAGAAGCGGGGAATGCTCCAATACTGGAAGTTTTCAAGAAGAGACTGGACAGCCATTTGCCTGAAATGGTATAAGGTTTTCTGCCTGAGCAGGGGGTTGGACTATATGACCTCCAAGGTCCCTTCCAACAACAACATCATCATCATCATCATTGTGGTTGTAACTCAAGGACTATTTGTACTGACTGAAAGATCTGTCTCCGATTACTGCAGTCCTGGGTTTCTGATCCCAGAAAACATAAGCAATTCTTGATTATGCCTCACTGCCTACTGTCATCAGCTTAATATCCTTGGCTAGTTACCTTTCTACCAAACCTTCCATTGGGTTTTACACTACTTTCTCCAGATCAGTGATAATGTCTAAGAAAGTTTCGTCTTCAATACTATTAAACACCTTAATCCTGATAACATTAAATATATGAATGTAAATTTAGAACTTCGGTAAAATTTATAAATAAAAATAGTAAGTTATTATTTATAACTTCCAGGTAATACATTAAACTTAATTCCTAAACAGCCAGCTTTTAATTAATTTATGCAAACATTTTATTATTAGTCCAGTCTGGAGATGCAAGGCAGTTTGTTGTAACTTTTAAATCAATAGATCAGAAAGCCAAGCCCAGTGAGGCAGTCCAACAAAATTTCCCACAAACTAAAGTATAAAAAATACTAATAATTCCTGAACTTGAAAATAAGCATGCCATTTTTTGGAAAAAAATACCTTCAAAGAACAGGAACACTTGGGCTTTTAAAGCACCAGAAATCAGGTAATCTGGCTTCCAATCCTTTTTCCACCACAAATAGTGTACTTGGCTTTTGGCAAATCTGTAAAACAAGATATATCAGGAATTAAATCTATACATAATGAAAAGGAAAAAAAAATGTCTCTGTATAGGGAACCGTACCTCTTCTTGCAGCAGTAAAAGTGCTATAAAGACTTTTCTTTTTAAACATTTCTGGTTGCTAATAATATTATAGTTAAATGGAAATGCTTGCTTTCCTTAAAGTGCTTACAGTGGAATATAATGTTCAATAAGCACAAAAGCAAGTGGACCGTTGGCTGAACTCATATACCCTGCTATGCCATAATGCAATTTTTGCATCAATTTTTTTTGGTGAACTCAAGTCACTGTGGTTTATAAACCACAGCTTATAAATCAGAATGTTTTTAATGGCATATTTGTTGACGCATAAAAATGCAACTTTTGACAATACACCGAATGTTCAACATGACTGCAAACCTTACATTGGCTTCTAGAAAAATAAATCTTATATTAAAATAAATAGCCTGAAAGACAAAGCACCATTCAAACCTTTGGTATGAAATTATTCTGTTTAAAATTTCTAGTGTCTGTCTTTACACACACATAAATGGATATACATTTCATTGAGTTAAATGGGGGGTTACTGCCAATTCAGTCAATATTCAATTTCAGCCTTGGCTTGCTTTCTGTTTACCTTACAATAAAAGATCACTTTCAAACATACTTAATAGAATTGAGATGACTGTTTTGACTTTTATTACAAAATTCTATCATGATCATGAAATTAAACCTTAATAACTTGCCAGGAGGCTAATGCTGTTGTCTGTTTAAATAAAACCACAGATAATTTTGTGACACCTCAAAAAAAAAGGGAGTTTCTAAAAACAATTTTTCAAAGCGTTCATTTCTATGAAAATGATCTACAAAAATCTGATACAATAAAATCTTCAACCTCCAGCTCACATTCCCCAGGCCAGGGGTAGGCAACCTTGGCTCTTTTATGACTCATGGACTTCAACTCCCAGAATTCCTGAGCCAGCTGTGCTGGCTCAGGAATTCTGGGAGTTGAAGTCCACGAGTCATAAAAGAGCCAAAGTTGCCTACCCCTGCCCCAGGCTTTCAGCTCTCTTTTCCCTGCCCAGCCCACTTGCTCTCCTACTCCTGCTTTACTTTATCCTCATGTTTCTTCTCCATGGAGAATTGAGGAATAGGAAATGCCTAGGTAAATTTGAAGCTGATTTTGCTGCAGTTCCTACCAGACCATTATTAGGATTGCCTGTGGCTTTACCGTTCTATTTCTCCTTGCCGTGAAAAAGCGTGGTATGAGCAAAACTGCTAGAGCCGTGGTGGCGAACCTTTGGCACGCAAAGCCCTCTCTGTGGGCATGCGCGCCAGCACCCCAGCCCTAGTCCTTCACCTGGGTTTTATAAAACCTTTTCGCTTTAGGCATCCCCCGCTGTGTGCAAAAAAAAAAGAAAAGTTCAATCAATCAATTTCAAGTTCTCGCGGGGGAAAAAAAAGATCTTGCAAAGATGGAATTGATTGATTGAACTTTTTAATCCCACCCAGTCTGCTGTTACCACTGCAGCCATGCCCACCCAATGGGCCATGCCCCCCCAACTGGCCACACCTACCCAATGGGCCATGCCCACCCGGCACTCGACGATACATAACTGGGTTTTGGGTTGCAGTTTGGGCACTTGGTCTCTAAAAGGTTCGCCATCTCTTCGCTAGGGCTACGAGGAGATGCTCTCTGCACTCCCTCACTGGTGGATATGTGGCATGAGTCCTGGTTCCTGTGAGTTTGACTTGGCACCCAGTTTCCCTGATGAAAAAATTAAATGCCTCTTGAAGCACTATATTTCCATACAGGAGCTAGGACACTTGAAGAAGGCGGGGATTAATGGATGTCATTCCGCTTCAATAGGTCAACCGGAAGGTCTAGAATAGATGAAGTCACTTGCCCAAATCCATTTCCTTATACTTAACACTTTCTTGTCCCAATTCGCACAGTTCAGTGAGCCAGAAAACAGCATGAATTAGAAGGTCTCTCAGTGGTTATTGTTATTTTATCCAAAGCGGTAGAATAAGTTGGTTCAGTACAGTAAAAGAAAGTAGTATTCAATGAAACACAAAAATAGTAATACTTTTAGGGGATGTGCGAGTATTTTCTCCCTCATATTTAATGAATCACACAACAGATGTTGATTCTGGTGGAAGAGAAAGCGCTGTACAGGAGTGATGATATGTCAGTGTGATCCAAGGGAAGGCCAGATGCATACCGAAGCAGGCTTTCCCATGCACATCTTTCCCATCCACATGCCAATGGATGCTGTGCCCAATCTATTCAGAGGTCTGGGACTCTATAGAACAGACATGTCAAACACAAGGCCTGGGGGCCAGATCCGGCCCATGAAGTGGTTTCATGCGGCCCCCGAAGCCATCTTGGAAACAGTGAGGGAACGGCCCCCACTGCCTTGGCCCTGGCCCAGAGACCCTCCTCCTGCCAGAGACCCTCAGATCTGTCCCACTCCTGCCCAGGCCCCCATAGGCACCCTTGATGCGAATGATGTAGAGCTGGCCACGCCCACCCAGTAGGCCATACACACTTTAGCCACACCCACCCAGTAGGCCACACCCACCTGGCCCCCTGAGGGCAACCGCAATGCTGATGCGGCCCTCAATGAAATTGAGTTTGACACCCCTGCTATAGAAAATACCCTTCGGGAGGAGGCAGAGAAAGGCACATTAAGAGTCCATGCAATAAACAGTTCAATGGTGCCACTTTGGCATATCAGGCAGAATTCCATGAGCATAGCTGTGTTGGAGATATGCTGACTATTTAAATCAGGGGTGTTGAACCTTGGCAACTTTAAGTCTTGGCTCTTTAACACTTACGTCCACAGATCTTAAAAGTTGCCAAGGTTGGACACCCTTGATATAAAGAAAGGAAAAACTACGTTGTATTTACGGTAACATATCTGCAACCTTTTCACAAAAAAGTGAAAAAGGATCATATGGTCCTTAATGTAAAGGGCTATTGCTGATCTCTAAACTGTGCTATTTTACTGATATGATAAGTTTCCCTCCCAGCACTCTACTCACACAGCCTACTAACCACCAGGAAGAAATGAAAATGGTTCATCATAAGCTCCAGTGGGACCCAGGCTACTGCTAATGAGAATTTTAGCTAAACACCTGCTTCAGATTTAAAATATCCTACTAGTGTATGAGTATTTGACCACAGCCTGACTCAAGTATTACAAGAAGAGGACAGGCAGAGCCTGAGGGCAGAGTCAAGACAGGAATCAGCCTGGAATTGTAACATTCCCACAAGTGGTCCAAGTCCAGCATCTCTTGAATTCTGTTAACTTATCTAGTGCTAATTTAGTGCTGACGGTTAGTTGAACATTAGATTCTTGTGTATAGGCATGAGCAATATATCAGCTTAAGTAGAACTTAAGGTTGAGTCAGCTTTCCATCCTTCTGAGGTCGATAAAATGAGGACCCAGATTGTTGGGGGCAATATGCTGACTCTATAAACTGCTTAGAGAGGGCTGTAAAGCACTATGAAGCGGTATATAAGTCTAAGTGCTATTGCTATTATAACATGTGGTCTTTGCACATAACAGGTATTTTGCCCAACACTGCATCTCTATAGATAACATAATCAAGCCACTTAATTGGAATGGTTTGGGATTATGTGGAACTTAAGAACAATCTGGGTTTAGGAAAAAATAGCACAGACACACTATAAAATAATGTATGTCTGTTAGTTTTATATCCCATCTTTCATTCAGGGATAGGAATCTAAGCATATGAATAAGACGTACAAAACCAATCTATTCTTTACATTTGTCATTTTTAATCTCTAGATTGTACGGTAATTAAATTGGCTTTCAGTCCATTTATATGATTCTCTTTTTAGTACTATTAAAATTACTCTAATGTGCCCTGAATTTCATAATGGAGAATTAAAGTGTTAGTTTGAGATACTAAAAAGATGAGGAAAAGAGGAGCTGTTGCTAGGTAACAGAATATGTTTCATAAGCAGGAAACCTCGGTATCAAGGATATTTGGGTGAAACAAACTTGCTAAGATTCTAGAGAACTGAAGCAGTCTGATCAGAGATAAACAATCTGTGGTTCTCAACCAGTGGTGGGATTCAGCCAGCTCGCACCAGTTCAGCAGAACCGGTAGCTAATTTTTTGTTGCCCAGGTCCAGAATGGAGTTCCGGAAGCGGCATCCACACAGAGAACCGGTTGTTCACATATTTGAATCCCACCACTGTTCTCAACCCATTATTTTCTCTGCCTGTTTCAAAGAAACCTGACATTGTGCTGTTCAAACACAGGTATAGCCCCCCCCTCCCCGTTTTGGCCAATTTCAGTTGGAAAATAAAGGAAATAAAGAAAAAGGTTATGTTAAACCGTCAGACAACCATAGCACATCTATGTTTTTTAAAAATCCCAGTACTTCCTCCAACACTGGAAAAATGGGCCAATATCCCATTTTCCCTGGTGATAACATTAATAACTATCACTCACTGTAGTTGTGGGCCACTAATTCTTTCTTTAAGCATAGCAATCAGAGATTTAGTGCTCACATCTGGACTAAATGGAGCAGTGTAAGTCAGAGTTGTGCATCTTTTTTTCTGGAAAAACATTTATGATTTTGTGATAACAGCCTTTCGTAAGAACTTCAATTTGCTTTTTATGCAAAGTTTTGATGGTGCTGAACAAGGGCTATTTATGCAGCCATGACAGCACTCCTCTCTCACATGATCACGGTTGAGGCACTTGGCAACCAGCTTTGCAACATCCTGCTGTTATGTTATCACTGTTTACAACCTCCCCTGCTGACTTCCCACAAGCAAAGTCAATGAGGAAACTGACAAAGTATGAGGTCCTGCAGATCTCGCACCCTGTAGAGTGCATTGCACCACCTCCCTGCCTGCACTCTGTACTGCATGCCCACTTGGCCACAGCATGCTCTGGCCATGTTCACACCAAGCCGCTGCACCTACCTGCTCTCCACCTGTCTGCACCCCATAGTACTCATACACACACCCTCCCTTGCACTGGGTCACAGCACTCCCCTACACAGCCATATTCACATTGTGCCACAGCAATTTCCCTGCCCAACTATGCTTGCACCAAGCTACAGTACCCATCCCTACCTGTTTCTGAACTGCCTACAGAAAGGCTTGTCATGACTGGGACTTGCGGTTTGCTGCCGGCTTCCCCACTGACTTTGTTGGAAAAGAGCAGGAAGTCTTAAGCTGTAATCACATGAGTCTTCACTTAACAACAGCAACAGGAACTGCCAGGATTTCTGTTGCTATGTGGTGCACTTACATGATGTCATGGTTTATAACCGCACTGCTTATTGATGGAAATTCTAATTCCAATTAATCGCATTAAATGAGGACTACTTGTAAGGATTCGGAAAATTAAATAAATACCTATTAACTAAAATTCCTGTTATACTAGATGCATAGATGAAATTACTTCTCTGCAATTATTTCTTGAACGTACTCCAGTTCAAAATCCCCAGGACTGAAATACTGTTAATTAAAATAATAAAAACTATACTAACCATGTAATTATTAATACAAACTTCAAATGAGTAATAGAGCAACAGCAACTTTAAAACATATTTTTCAGAGTATTTCAGAAGTGACAACTGAAGTAAAATTCATTTCAACAGAAACTATATACAAGAACTGAAATTATACTGAAATGTTAATCTGAGCTAGGTTGTCATTTTTACCTCTAATTTGGAACTTAAACATGAAACAGCTTCATCATTCAGTTCAAGTTCAAAGAAATGCAGTTTTATCCATTAATGTCATCTGCATATGAATGCAGATTAACATGTTAGACAGCGGTAGAAACATACAACATTCATGTAGCAAAAAGCACTTGGATGCTTTATGAACTAAAAACAAAGTTATAGCCACAAGACTGATGTGATAGGCTGCAAAACTCATTCAATCAATTAAAAGTATTATTATCAGACATACATCTTTTTTTAATCTTGCAACTGGTTTAGCAAGAAAAAAACTAAAGATGAAAAGATGATTAAGCTCACTTATATGACATATCTTCCATATCGTAAACAAAAATAATTAAGTAGCATTTTATCAGCTATGTCTGTATTTTGTTGACTGCTAGTCATATATAAGAAGTTCCTTAATTTCTAAATATTTATGGAAGATAATTCATGCTTTATTGAAAACACAAGTTCATTTATATTAAAAGTTACAAAAACATACAATGAAATTATACACAAACCCACAAACAGCAACTGGAACTACTGAAATTAGTATAGCTAAAGCCAGAAGTGAAATATGCTCCAAGAGGAGAAATGTACTTGTATTGTTGGAAAGGAGTAAAGAACATGAAGTTTTCAAAAGATGGTATATATTTTAAGTAGAATTTACTGATTTTATAAATTTAAGACTTTCCAATTTATAAACCTTAAAAAAAAATCTAAGCAAAGCAGCTGTACCTGTTATTCCTCCATTTCCAACTCCTTTCCAGCAGCGAGTTCCATTAGCATAAAGGGTTTTTTTATTGCACAGAGTGAATATGTATATATATGTATATATGTGTGTGTGTGTATATATATATATATATATATATATATATATATATATATATATATATATATATATATATAAATTGAAAAGTTTTACAGTACATTTTAAGTATACTCCATCCCTCCCCCTCCCCCCACATCCCCACCCTCCCCCCTGACTTCCCAGAGCTGAAAGCAGGGTATTGCCTCTAACAAGCTTAAACTAAAATATGCTAACCAACTATGAATACACTTTAAATCCTATCGCACTTTAACTCCCCTTATACATAGATAAATAATAGTACATCTTATAATTCTAATATTCATTCATATGCTAAGTGAAATTTTTTAGTCCCATATTTATTCTGAATATATTCAATCCATCTTCTCCATTCCGAAATATATCTCTGTTGCGATTGTTCTTTCAGGTATGCTGAAATTTTTGCCATTTCTGCCAAGTAATCCAAAATACAATGTTGAAAGCAGGGATGGTTGCAGCATCCTGTTCTGTTTCAAAGCCTTGAAACAGAAGAGTCCGGAGTTAATTCAGGCTCCGAGGGAGCTCTCACCCTTCAACCCCCAGATTAAGTTCTGGGGGTCTAGGGGAGCTCTACCTCTTGCCTGAATACTCACCCCCTCTCTTCTCCCGAAGGGGGGATTCCCAAACCACAAAACAGCTGATTGTCACTGTTTTCGCAGTTTAAACGGAACAGCGGGGCTGACGGTCAGAAATGATTGCCATCGATGGAGCCTTGCCACCCGGACGTCCCTTGAAATGTAAGCATGCATTTTTTTTCAAAAGAAAAATCTGAATCGTCAAAGAGAGGAACGTGGTTCTTTGCACTGCAACTACAGGTACTAACAAAGTTTAATCAATATTTCAAACATGACCTTCAGATCATAAAATTACGTACAACCATTTTGGGGGAAATAAAGGCAAATAGTTTGTTGTCTTAAAATGTAAATACACTACATTATAAAATTGGATTGGATATTAAAACCCTACTTAGTCATAACAACTATCCTACTCAAATTTCTGTCTCTCTCCAACATCATACAGCTGGTTGTGTGAATTAATGTGCAAATAAAAGAGCCTTGGTGGAGCAGTGGGCTAATGCCTCCTTAAGTAACACCAGCTGCCTGCAATTAGTGCAGGTTCGCATCCCACCAGGCTCAAGGTTGACTCAGCCTTCCATCCTTCCGAGGTAGGTAAAATGAGGACCCAGATTGTTGGGGGCAATTAAGCTGACTTTGTAATAATGCTGCTTGGGGTGTGTGTGAAAGCCCTAATAAGCAGGCATATACATAGAATGAAGGCTACTGCTAAGCTTGTAAGCCGCCCTGAGTCTTCGGAGAAGGGCGGGATATAAATGGAATTAAAATAAAAAAATAAAATAAATAAAATAGCCTAATTCCATTTCTGGAAAATGGAAAAAATATATGTAGATGGATCAAACAAATTAGAGGGCTCTAAATGATTGAGTTATCTTTAAGTTGTTGAGCTCAATAGAACACAAATAAGGTATTTTGTTACTTGAAACATTACTGGTCTAAGCAGTAAAACCAAAATACTGGTGATGCTCCTATACTAATTGCAGCATCCACTTTGCCTTTCATATCTAGATACAGTGTAGCCTTCTCCAATCTGGTGTCCTCCAGATGTGTTGAAGTTGCACTTTGTGTTGCAAAGGTTAAAGTGATGGGTTAGAACAGGTGTCAAATTGCCGGCCCGCGGGCTGGATGCGTCATCCGGAAGCCATACCCACCCCATTGCCAGCAATGGCAAAACCGTCCCAATATGTTGTGTGACATCACATGACATCATGAGTTTGACATGTCTGGGTTAGAAGCTGGAGATCAAGGTTCCCATCCAAGGGTAGGGAACCTTGGCTCTTTTATGACTTGTGGACTTCAACTCCCAGAATTCCTGAGCCATCCATGCTGGCTCAGGAATTCTGGGAGTTGAAGTCCACAAGTCATAAAAGAGCCAAGGTTCCCCACCCCTGGACTAGTCCATCTCAGCCACATACCGTAAACTCACTGGATGATCTGAGGCCAGTCAGTCTCTCTCGGACCAACTTCCAACTCTCGGCATCAACTTCCCTCTGCCCAGTGCACTCCCACAGAGAGGGCCTCCTCAGGGTGCCACCGGTCAGAGAATGCCGACTGGTGGCCCCCAGGGGGAGGGCGTTCTCTGTGGGTGCGCCTGACCTTTGGAACCGTCTACCGGTTGAGCTCCGGATGGCTCCCGACCTTCACTCCTTCCGACGTGATCTAAAAACTTATTTGTTTGAACAAGCCGGCCTGGTCTGATGGGTTTGGGTTTTAATTATTGTTTTTAGTAATTTATTTATTGTATTTGGGCACTATGGTTTAATCTGTTTTTAATTTTTGTATTTTGGTATTTATTGCCCTGTTCACCGCCCTGAGTCCTTCGGGAGAAGGGCGGTATACAAATTAAATAAAATAAATAAATAAATAAATAAATAAATAAACTTTCCACACAAGGCAATTTTTATGGAAAGAAATAAGAAAAGGGAACTCTTATGTGGATTGTCTTGAGATCCAAACAAAAGATGGTTGTCATAAATACTAACTTGAAAATATATAATTTTATACTAATGAATGGCCAGCTTGAATTTTAACCACTCCACTGGAGTTCTTTCCCTCTAGAGAAATTCATTTGCAAAAAGGTCCTTTGTCTTTGAATGGCTGGCAAATCATCAAGTATCTGCCAAACAACCTAATTACAGCTGTGGCCCTGCATCTGAAAACTGTAACAACATTAAATATAAAAATCTTAAATCTTCTATGAGTTCAGGCCTAGATTTAACAACCATGTACAGTATACTGTAGAGATGGGCAACTATGGCCCCTTTATAACCTGTGGGTTTCAACTCCCAGAATTCCTGAGCCAACATGGCTGGTTTAAGAATTCTGGGAGTTGAAGTCCAGAGGTCAAAAAGGAGCCATAATTGCCCGCCCCTGGTATCATGTCAACAAGCACTCCCAAATCAAGGTCAGAAAAATCTTATGCTGCCAGGAAGGCCATTTTAAAAAAAAGTGTTACAAAGACTGTGATGGTCATATGCTGCTGCTGCTATTAGTCAGATGGAAAGAGGTTTCCAGCCTTTTACAAGGAGACCGCTGTGGGGTTTTGTGTTGTTGTTTTTTTAATTTTAAGGAAAAATTCAGTTGGGACCCAAAATATCTGGACTCAACAGATATTCTTCTGCATCACAATTGTATTTATTACTAATCTGTTGTGTAAAATTTAAATTTTTGCTCTCAAGCCACTGTGCAGATTTTAAAAAAAATCCAGTATTTTCCTATAGAGAAAAATGCAGGCCATTCCCAGCTACTTTGAAAGACAACGTATCAGTTATAAGCAGAAACATAAGGAAGGAAGAAGCATTTAATTGTTAACCCTCATTATATTTCATGGGCAGGGGGTAGCTTTTCCTACTGTTAACGTAAATGAAAATGTTTGTATACAACACAAGTAGGCAATTACTGCAAGAAACACTAAAAGTGGGGATTCTTAGGCAATTCAAAATGTGGCAATGAGCCTGATAAGGAAATCTGCTACTGCTACTGGTCTATTATCTACTCCCAAATTACGGTATTCTGTAAATATTGTACAGGCAAATTGAATCAGCACTCCACAATGCAATTGCAGCCAGTTGTTTTTTCATGTGGACAGGAGCACAAATCCTTCTGTTCTCTTCCTTACCTACTGCATCCATAGGAAACAATTACTTAGTATTGAAATTCTCAGTCAGAAATATAGTTTCCTAAAAAAATATGTTTTTTCAAAGTTTTGTAGAGTATCGATTCTTTTAGCTTTGATTTGTGCACCTCAATTCCTAGTGCTTCTTCCCAACAGTTCTGATCAGAGAATTATATTAAAAATGCCCTTCAAAAAAATAGATGCAGCAAAGATTGCATTTCTTCTTAAACATTAGCCCACAGTTTAAAATCTAACACTGCTACTTAATGCTCAGATTATTGTAGAAGTTAATGCTCAGATTATTGTAGAAGTCCTAGCTTGATTTTTACATGTGCGCCTAATATAAGCCCTACCCCAAAAATAAGCCCTAGTTAAGCCTCCGCCCACTCTGTCCCACCGTCTGGTTGTACAAGATGGAGCGAGGCACACACGTAATAATCAAGCTAGGGCAGGAATGGGGGGCATGGAGCTGTCCCATGCACCCTGCACCCACTTACCTCAGGGCCCCCCAGCCAGGCCTCCCATTCCCCAGCACCCGCCTCGCCTTGTGGCAGCAGCACCAACAGCAGCCGCCCCTTCCACTTCTTCCGGTTGCTGGCAGGAGGCTATGTGGCGCGTCACACCAATGCTGCCGCTCATGGTAGGACGCCATGTAGTGCATTGCACTGGTGCTGCTGCACCGCAGCGTGATGTGCCATGCCACATGCTGTCCTACCGCAAGCGGTGGCACCGGCACGATGCACCATGTAGTGTTCTGCCATTGTTGACCCAGACTTAGGGGAGAGTATCAATTGTGAATAAGTGCAGATGGCCCCACTAACTCTGGTCACTTGCAGAACCATGAATGCAAGGTCATAAAAGGACATCAAAGGAAACACCCAATATCCTAACCCGCCCGGGAACATATGGTGTCTTAGGGAAACACCTAAACCACCCAAAAGGGAATATATGGTGTCTTGGGGGGAACACCCAAAAGGGAACATTTTTAGCTACTTCTGCTTTCTTCCTTCTTATCTACAGTTTGCCAGCCTTAAAGGGCGAAGTCTTCATCTTGTGTGTGTCAGCTTTACTGGGTGAATTGCTTATGTAATCAAAGAAGGTATAAAAATAAGGCTTTTCTGATATTTGGGGCTTTTTCTCTTTTTTTTTAGAGAAGCCCGTCTTTGTTCAGCTGAATATAAACGTAAAGCTTGAAGGCAATTTCTGGTTTCCTGTATTTTATTATCATGCAAAACCTCAGAACCTGCACAGCACCGTGAGCAACTGTGAATGGCCGCAGAAGTCGGGTGGTGGCACGACAGGTGTCAGGGAATGGGAGACCTGGCTACAGCGGTCCTGAGGTAAACGGGTAAGACATCCCCCGAAAAAAAGGCCTAGTGCCTCTTTTGGAGGCAAAAAAAATATAAGACTGGATCTTATTTTCGGGGAAACATGGTATGTAAAATTAGGTCAATGTGTGCTCAGTAAAGTTTCTAAAACCATCCAGAGAGAAATTTTGACTGGAGTGTCATAGGCGTCAGTCTTAGGTTTTATTTTTTTAAAAGCTTGCTGTGAAATGTTTAATAACATTTTGATATGAGGTAAAACTGAAAGGTAGCTAATGCCACAAAGTCAAATCAATGCTCAGACAATTTCTTTAAAGCAGAACATTGAGCTAAATAATGAATTTCAACAAAGTGTAAAACCCTGAATTTAAGGTGGAAAAAGAGGCTCAAAGTTCTTATTTGATCACAAGCTAAATGAAAGTCAACAGTGTGATGTATCTCAAATAAAAGCTGATGCTAAAAAGAGAGGGATTTGTTCAAAAATGGAACCTTAAAGGTTCTCCAAGTGGAATTCTGTTTTACTTGTCATATACTTTCTTTCAATTATCACAAATCCTTGAAAGTTTTGTTGATTTTCAATTTAAATGCAAAGTGGTTGCATATGACACCCCTTGGCTTTTTTTTGCTCCTGTTATTAGCCAACTTGATCTTAAAACTCAAAGGCACAATAATATATTTTTAAATAATATTAAGCTCTATAAAAAACAAGTACACCACTGTAAATTGTGATCCTGATACAGGAACAAATATTACTTTCACTTTTTATTATGTTTTTCCAATCATTCTTAAGACCCTAGAAATACACTGGTTAAACATTCCACAATCAGATATTTTATATATTTGGAATGAATAAAATTTATGCCTAAGTAAAAAGTGTCTGACTCCTTTTGCCAGATAGATCAGATGCTAAGGAAATAGCCTGCCCACCCAAATCAAATTCCAATCCCAGAACATAATACTACAGGGGAAATCCTCCAATCTTCTTCAGAAGATTTCCCTTATAGCATTAAACCCTTCTCTTCAGTGCTATATGTTTCTTTATTCTTGGAAAAAAATCTGCACTGGTTGCTAATCAGCTTCTGTGTCAAATTGAAGTACCAATTATCAATTTACTTATTAAGTACTATCACTTTTAAAGCCTTTTGCAACGCAGCACCAGGATATATTTAGGTACAGGTAGTCCTCAACTTACGACCACAATTGAGTCCAAAATTTATGTTGTTAAGTGAGAAATTTGTTAAGTGAGTTTTGCCCCATTTTACGACCTTTCTTGCCATAGTTGTTAAGGGAATCACTGCAGTGGTCAAGCTAGTCACATGGTGGTTAAGTGAATCTAGCTTCCCCATTGACTTTGCTTGTCAGACGGTTGCAAAGGGTGATCACGTGACCCTGGGACACTGCAATCGTCATATACATGAGTCAGTTGCTAAGTATCTGAATGTAAATCACGTGACCATAGGGATGCTGCAATAGTCATAAGTGTGAAAAAATTGACATTTTTCAGTGCCGTTGTAACTTTGAATGGTCGCTAACGAACTGTTGTAAGTCAAGGACTACCTGTACTTGCCAAAATCAAATCTGCTCCATCTATCTAGCTAATTAGAGTAGGTCTGTGGAAGTCCTCTCTCCTTACGAGGTGTATGAATTGTGGGCCAGGTGATGGTAATTACTTCTATGGATGGCCACTACTCAACAGATGCTTCAAAAACAGGCCCAAGCAGCAGCAGACATTTAGCTTTTAAGTTACATGAACTGTATCCTTGATATAGCAGCTTTGTTCTTGTTCGTATTTTTAAAAATCTTATTACTTTTATCTGTTTCCAATACCTTTTCTTGGTCTTCATTGTATCTCACCCAGAGTGTCAGAATTCAGATTGGTTATAAATATTGTTAAAAGTAAAGAAATGAATAATGACTACAGTCCAGCCACCACAATATGACAAGGACATTTTTGTCTGCCAGAAGCCCACAACCCCTCCAGAGCAATTGTACAGGCAGAGTTCGCTCATATGTACAAAAGGTATCTCTGCTGCATAATTATACATATATTTAGATGACTGGATCCCTTGCATTTCCCATACTAGGGTGCAATCCTTATTCAAAGGCTAACTTGACCCATCATATTGCTTTTTTTTTTAAAGCAATGCCAAAACACTTGCATTCTCTTCGCCATTTTGGGTGCTTGGAAACCAGCCCACATTTATGGATGTTTGTAGCATTCCTCAGTCACATCAGTAAGCCTTGTTGGTCTGGCAAAAACCACCCATTGTGGGCAATGGGCTTATTTAACAACCACTGTGCTTGCTTAACGACTGCCACAAAACACTGAGGTAAAACCAGGTTACTCATATGGATACCTCGACTTATGGCTGTCATGATATACAAAGGAAATTCTGGGTTACAGTACAGTTGCAAGTCAAGGACTACCTGGTATGCAACGCAATTAGTGCCCCAAAGACCATAAACATGCCCCTTCCCCATATTCAAAAAGTTGTAATTGGGTTTGATTGAAGAGCTAGTCTAATTTAAAGATACATCTATTGACCCTTGCTTCCTCTGTTCGCTGCTCAGTCAAGTATTTGATACAAGCACATGTAAACCCAATTTCTAAAAACTCGACACCCCCCCTTTTGGCACATTTTCAAGCATGTGGTAGATTAAATTAGTTAGGTGAGTAATATCATCTCTGAATTTTTCCAGTTCACCCCAGATGTAGATTTCATTCTAAGTGGTTGAGAACATGACCCCATAAAAAACTATGGCTGAAATGTGCTAATTATCCCTTGAGTTGGGTTTTCAAAAAGTTAATTGACATCAGAAAGGTTCACCCTATCTTTTTACCCAAGCTTCTGTTGCTCCAAAAAGTTCTTGACTGGACTTTCTCTCTCCTAGCACATTGTGGGCTGCTCCCAATTCCTGTTGTGATTCAGGGTCAGCCTGTGGGTTCGGCAGTTGGGTCGGACGATTCAGAGGAGGAGGAGGAGGGGGGTGTTGGAGAGGTTGCTGAGGGGGTTGGAGAGCTTGCTGATGAGAGCTCTCAGCCAGGCCCCTCCCACCTGGTCACGACGCAGACCCAGCTGTGTGAGCCTGACAGTGTGGATGAAGATGACCCACAGTTGGCCCTGTTCAAGGACGCCCGACGCAGGAGGCAGTCAATCAGGAGTAAACAGAGGAAGGCAATGGGGCACCTCGGAAGGAGGCAGAGAGAAGCCACGCCCTGAACTGTATAAAAGGGGAATGCGTGGGAGGGCTGGTTTGCTGAAGGCAACCGTTTGAATAGTTCCTGTTTCATGGTTCGTGTTTGCTCTCTTTGCTCTGTTTATGTTTTTATGTTAATAAATTTGGCAGGCTTAGTTCCAGCCTCTTGCCTTCTTGTAAAAGGGGTTGTCCCTGCCTTATCTGCAGGGCCGGTAGCAGGCTGGTACAGAACAATTCCGTATTATCTGTTGTCTGTCGGGGCTCTTTTCTTACTCAGCCTTGCTTACTTCCCCATCTATCCATCCATCCACTATTTATCCCTTGGTCCCCAACACCCCTCCCACATAGACAGGTACACATGGATTGCTGAAGAACATTCAGCGTAAAGATAAGAAAGCTTATTACCAAGACTAAAGGCAAAGGTGGGAAATCAATTTTCCCAAGGGGCCACATGAGAAACTGGGTTTGTTGTAGAGGGCGCTGATGCCTTGCCCACCACATGCCCTGCTGCCTGTCACTGATGTCCCACTCTATGATGCCACTGCTGCTGGCAGGACAGGGCAGCTGAAGGGCTAGATGTGGCCCGCAGGCTTTATGCCCATACCTGAATTAGGGGCATTTTCTGAGGAACTCACCCAGCGTATATGAGTTTTTCTCCTCTAAACAAAGGTGATAGCAATTGCCTTTAGACTTACAGTACATACCGCTTCACAGTGCTATACAGCCCTCTCTAAGCGGTTTACAAAGTCAGCATATTGCCCCAGCAATCTAGGTCATTTTACCAACCTCGAAAGGATAGAAAGCTCAGTCAATCCTGAGCCACTCAGAATCGAACTCCTGGCAGTGAGTTAGCCTGCAGTGAATTAGCCTGCAATGCTGCATTCTAACCACTGCGCCACCATGGCTCTTATTACTGGCTTTTCTGAAGGAAGCAACAGGAAGAACTGAACACAATTTTACTTCACTTTACAAAGAAAAAGAAAGCAAACAGAATGCAGATCCCAAATATATTTTCAGGTCCTCCAAATGACTGCTGTGGAATCTTATAATCTAATTTCATATGCCTGAAGTGAAAAAAAAACCCAACACCCTTGCTTGGACCATCCATTGCAGACTTTGAGCCTGAGAAACCTATTGATAAGCACAGTTTCTATAGCGTGAACTACGTGGAAGGTTGCAAATGCTAAACACTTCAGCAATATTGTGTATTTGAAGAATTATATTTTGTATTAGTTCCATAGCATAATTCATGCATTTCTTATTCAGATATGTAGGAGCCTTCCAAGATTGAAAAACACTCCTTGCATATGGTAATTAATCTTCATACAATATAGCAAACTGACATATTTCCTTTGAGACACTGGCCTGGTTCACATAATAGCCATACACTGTTCGACTTTAATAGTGAGCATGTTATGTGAATGCAGCCGCTGTGGTTTAGAAATCTGCTTCATACTTTATGTAATTTAGTTTATAATGTAGTGTAATTCAGTAAATCATGATGGAACAAATTGTGGGACGTGCAAGGCATGAATGCAGATAGCATGTGCCAGAAGGGGTCAAAAGCAGACTACTAACTACTGTATTACAAATTTTGTCTGCAGATGAAATGAGACAATATTTCCTTACTGCTATCAATGCTGAAGTCAACCAAAGCCAAATTGTGAAATATAGTCAGTCTCCATAGTAATACAAGATAATCAAATTCTGCAAGTCCTGAAACTGTAATATGAGATGTATTTGTCTACTGCAGAATTGAAAGATTAACCAACTTTCAAATTATGAGATCAAACTGAACTATTGAGTACCAACCTTTCACAATTCTTTCAATCTTAACTCATCACCAAGGACTAAAAATAAAAGAAAAACAAACTTCTGGCATTCAACTTACCATTCATATCATTTTATGTTTCTATGTTTCTGTCAAAGAAGTTGAACCTGACTCCTCGTAATTTCATGGGTCCAGCTATTAGTATTCTTTGCAACAGTATAGAAGTGATTTGCCATGGGATGATTTTTTTAAAACTTCTAGTTTATCCTATAACTCTGGGATTCCTTGGAGGCAGTGCCAAGACTATGGAGTTACTCAGCCACTTTGACTGATGGTATGACTCTGTAATCCAAATATTTGCAATTTTAAAATAATATGGAAGCCCCAAGCATTGGTATCCTAGACCAGGAGTCTCCAACCTTGGCAACTTTTAAGACTTGTGGACTTCAACTCCGAGAATTCCTCAGCCAGCAAAGCTGAAGACCCCTCTCCTAGACCAATGTCTACTAAGATCAAGTTTAAAGTTGACCTTGCCTAGAGGTCTTCTATCCAAGAATTAACCAAGACTGCAATAAATCGTTTTTTTAACAAAAAGTATAATGGGTATGTGCAAATGCTGAAAACAGTCAAATTGTCAACATTTACAATAATCTTTAAAATGGAAAATAAATAAATAGGTCTAGCTCAGCCCCTAAAATATGACATACTCTAAATCTCCAAGGAACCAGTTTATACTGTAAAATATTTCAAGTATACATGCTGTGAAAATAGTTCCATTAACAATAAATGAATTCCGTAAAAGAAAACAACCCTAACTTTAATTCATCATAACATTATTTTTTTCTATTTGCATAGCTACTAAAACAAATAACAAAAAATATAGAAGCTAAAGCTAAATCTTTCTTAGAGCAAATAATTTCATGTCACCTAAAACAGATATAATATGTTGACAGTTATAATCATATAAAGCAAGCATAAGGGTGGGATTCTTGTCTTAAATAGCTATTAAATAGAAGTTGTTTAATCCAACTGTTGGATTTCACTATGCAGTCAGTCTTGTGTTTAATTTCCATAACAAACAAAACCAACTTTAAGCATGACAGAACACGTTCAACAACTCCCTAATGTTCTGCTGTCCCATTTTCTTGTGACTAGCTTCCCAACATCAGGCCTCCACAAATTCATTTGCCAAGTGTCTGGAACAAAAGAGAAATCCTTCTTCAATTCTAACTTGGAAATGCAAGGAGACCTTCACACTATGCTGAATTTGCAGTAGATTTCGGAATATAAAAATCTCCTCCAGAAAAGTGGAGAAGTAAGTTTTGTACTTGAAATTTCAATTGCGTTGAACTTTGGAACAGATAGAAACTCACCATCAGTGAAAGATGAACACTAAGGGAGATATGAGACGCCACTTCCTTTCTCAGTTTTTCTGCTCATGCAGAACACTATGGGAATGATCAATGACAACTGTCTCTTAAGACAGTTGGATTCCTGCCAATCATACTGTTACTTTGGGGAGAAAATGCAATTATTATTCAGCAGACATTTCACTAGCAATGGTGAAAGAGTAACGCTTATTACTGTTCTGCAGCTTATTACTGTTCTGCAGCGTATGCTTCCAAAGTCACCCAGCCTTCAGATTGGAACAATTACTTCCTTTTTTCCTCCTCTTACAACATCCTCAGTAATGGGTGGAGTCCCATTCGGTTCACTTTCACAAATTGTAGGGATTTTTTTTTAATAGAACAAAAAAAAGCAGCTTAACGGAAAGCAGACAGCAGAAGGCCCCTTGACAACTATTTTCTCCTGCTTCTCCTCTTCATGTTTGTGTACTATACAAAATGATTTGTTCTTTCCAAAATTCTGCCATTTTGAAAAAAAAATCCAAAAGTAGAAATAGAAGACTCGTGTATTTTTGCCTAAAATATACAACACAAATTATGTTTGTGACACACAGGTTATTTACTGAAGCACCACCACGAGAAGAAAGTAACTATACCATTTATAGTTAGATCCATCTCCAGCTACCATGCAAACTGCTGCCTTTTTGTACAACTACAAAGATCTGTTGAAATCTAGCAGCTGAATTAGTATGAATTAGGGTTATGAATTATGACATTTTAACAATGAGAAAATATCATCCACATGGTGCTGGACACACAGTACAGAGTAAGCAGCCTCCACCTACAAAATATTGCAACCAATGTACCAAACAGGACAAAGATGGGTCTTCCAGCCAAACAATAGTGATCACTCATCAAGCCAAAATCAATCTGCCATATACTGATTTTATTTATTTATTTATTTATTTATTTATTTATTATTTGGATTTATATACCGCCCCTCTCCCGAAGGACTCGGGGCGGTGGACAGGGCAATTAAAACACTATTTTCCCAATCTGGTGCTCAGGATGATGGGAGTCACTGTCCCAAAACTTTGGATAGTACCTGCTTGGAGGTAATTAGGTAGTAACAGATAAAGGAAGCTTTCTCTCCTGCTATGCCTGTCTGCATAAGGTATTCATACCACACCTCTTTTTTTTTTTTAACCGGGGGAGGCCAGCAGAACTTTTAAAATTCAAGCCAAAAGATATTTTACTTCTGTGGGATTCTCTTTGAGGAAAATGGGCTGAAAATGCCATTCTTTCTCACAGGCAAGCCAAATGTTAGAATACATGAATACAGACCAATACAGTCCCTGGGCCAGAGCAATCTCTGCGTTTCTGAAACAAGGGCCGATTCAACAGCCCAGGGAAGCCAGGAGGAACAACCCCCCCCCTCCTTAGACAGCTAGCAAAGTCACAGAGCTTGGGAAGGAGACACAGAAATTAATTAAGTTCCTAAACCAGGGGTCTTCAAACTTGGCCCTTTTATGACTTGTGGACTTCAACTCCCAGAATTCCTCAGCCAGCTTTGCTGGCTGAGGAATTCTGGGAGTTGAAGTCCACAAGTCATAAAAGGGCCAAGTTTGAAGACCCCTGTCCTAAACGATTCTCATGCGAGGCAACAAAATGATAGGCTGAGGCTCCGTGAAACCGGTTAGGGAGGCGAAGGGCAGGGAGGGCTCATTGCCTCAGAACCTGGAGCTGCTTCCATGCCCAGGCCCGGGTCTTCGGCTTCGCAACGGCGTCTGCCTGGCCATCCCCAGGCGCTTTGGCGCTTTGACCCCCTGAGACACACAACCTCGCCTGTGTGCTCCCTAACTGACCACCGACGGCTTTCGGGGGAGAAGTAAAGGAGGGTCCCCGCAAGCGCAGCCGGGAACCGGGTCCAGCCAGGCGAGCCACGGCCAGGGACGGGTGGCCTAGCGGACCCCCCCCCCCGCCCCAGCGCCCTCGCCGGGCCGCAGCCACGCCTCGCCCAGCGCCCCGCAGCGGCGGGAAAGCGCCAGGCGTCCCCCGGGTGGTGCCCGGCAGCGCCGCCGCCTGAACCACGCCGCCAAGCCAGGGACGAAGGGCAGCGGCGGGCAGAGCCGAGGGGGCAGTTCTCATCCGCCAGCCGTCGCCGCAATGGCGAGAGGCGGAGACAACCCGGAGCGGGGAAGCAGGAAGAAGGCGCTGCCTCTCGCCGAGACCCTCCCGCTCTCCCCAAACCGGCCGGCCGCCCCTCTCGGCCGCCGCGCCGCCGCTCACCGTCCGCGGGTCCCTCCTCGGCGCCCCCACACGCCTCCGCCCTCCTCGCCACTCGGGACTCCTTCGTCTCTATGGGCGACCGGAGCTGGCCGACCTCTCACCCGCTCCTCCTCTTTCCTCCTCCGCGGCTCTGGCTCCGCCTGGCCCCCGGGCGGGGAAGGCGACCGGGCTTCCTGGACCGCCGCCGCCGCCGCCGAAGCTCTCTTCGCCCGCTCGCCCTTGCTCAGCCGTGGGAGGCTTCCTCTGCGGTGCCCCGCGCCGGCCAGGGGCCTGGTTGGGCTGGCGAGGCGGGCGCAGCTGCTTGGCTCAGCCCCGACTGGCTGCAATGCCGCGCAGTGTCGAGCGGCTTGGGCGTTGTGGAAGGTTCACCCTCGACGGGAGGCCGCGGATCCGGCGGCGCTTCGGCTTCCAGGCAGGCTGGGAAAGATCTTGATCGCTCGGTCGTCTGGCTAGGGCTAGGCTGAGTCGGTGGCTCCAGGGACTCTATTGATTATCCGCCTTTAGTCGTTTTCCATTCTTAAGGAGCAGATATAGATAGATCTCTACAGGAACCCTCCCGAGACTCGGGAGCGCCCGTCTTTTTCCGCCAGTTGCTCTTCGGAGAATATGAATTTACCCCTCGTACGGCATCCCAGGAAAGAGCTGTTAATTTTTTGAATGGGGTTTTCTTGATTTTATGGGGAAATTTCAGATCGACCAGAGCCTGACCTTAGGCACACTATTATTCTTGCATTTTTATTGGGTTTCAGAAGAAGATCCCATCCCTGGTATAAACGAATTTCCAAGTGACTTCCAAGACACAACCGCTCTTATAACCAAACAGACTTGATGCCAGTAGTTAGGAAC
This sequence comes from Vipera berus, assembly GCF_964194415.1. Lineage (NCBI taxonomy): Eukaryota > Metazoa > Chordata > Lepidosauria > Squamata > Viperidae > Vipera > Vipera berus. The sequence continues at coordinate 71,338,225 of NC_138204.1, forward strand.
CGCGAGATGGGTGGCGTGTAAATATAATAAATAAAATTAATTAAGGGCATGTGATTACGAATATAGAGTGTGCTTTGTTTGGAGTCAGATGTGCTGTATGAATACAGCCATGTGGTTTAATAAACCACATTTGGGTGAGTCTATACTGTTTACATAAAGCATGGTTAACTTTAGCTGATACGAGAATATGTGTACCAAAGGTGAATTTTTAGGCTCTCCGCTTCTGTTCTTTTCCTCCGAATTGTAATATCACAGTTAGTCAATAGATGGCAACATCTCTTTATGAAAAGTTGCCCTTACTAGCACCACTTTGACTATCACGAAAAAGACAAAAAATGTAGGCAACACTTTCTATTTCAGGAAGAATAAATGATCCTTAACCAAACAGAACAGAATTTATAGCTGTGACTTAAGAGTCTGCTTAGTAGATCAATTTTTGCTTATTTTTTCCCTTATGGCTAAGTTGTTGGAAGGCTGAGGCCTACAGTTGTTCTTCAGAATGAGAAATGGAAATACTGAATCTGGCAGGCTTGATCCATGCTAGGAGATAAGTCACTCTCTGGATGCATCCATGTTTGATCACTTTTGTGTAATCCTCAGCCTTCCCTATTGGAAAGTCCAGTCTTCCCTCCCTCCCATCCAGGACATAGCACAGAAGCGTTGCTTGAGCAGGGTCTGTAAGATGATCTGGGACACTACACATCATCTTCATGACCTGTTTTCCTTGTTACCTTCTGGAAGGAGGCTCCATGGTATCCAAAGCAGAACATCCAGATTCAGCCATAGTTTCATTCCATACAGCATTAATCTTGTGAACTCTCAAGCTTCCTCCTTCCGTTATATATTCAAGATGGACAGTATTTAATATTTATTTGTTATGTATATGTAGGGGTGTGGGTCTGTACATATGTTGTTGTCAGGACCCACCCCAATCCACGTCTTAGGAAAACAAAAACTCTTGGAAGTCAGTTCTAGTCCAAAAGGAATCTTTACTAGGACATGCTTGGTTGTGGGAATACAAGACAGGACTTAGTATTGTTTTACAAATTGAAATTTTATAAAGGGTAACTGGTTCAACCCCCCTTCCCTCAACCCTATTTGGACAGCCCCCATCCTTCTACTTTGTGTCATCCCTTTCCTGGGGGGAAAAAAAGGAACTTCGAATCTTTATGGTTATTGCCTTCTTCCTCTCCAGAATTAAAAGAAGACAGAAGCCAGAAGCCTTCTTCTCTAACCCCCCCCCTTTTGTTCCCCCCAGTTCAAAAGGTTCCCTTGGTCTTTGAAATAACCTAAGGCAAGCTGAATCCATATCCGCTCCTCCTTCCTCGGGAGATGGCAGAATCCATAGGGAGGGGATAATGTTTTAAACATACATGTATGGATGTGATATAAATGGATTCTGACAGTTGTGTATAGTATGTTTAGGTGTGTGTCATGTGTGTGTTTCACTTTGAGAGCAGGCAACTAAATTTCATTTTTGATGTGTGCCATTGTGCCCACAGTAAAAAAATTACAAATTCTTATCTTATCTTGAAATCAACTATAGAGAATTCTTGAGGAAATGGATTGTGGAAAGAATCCAGAGAAAGAAGTATTTTGGGAAATATTAAAAAGGCAAACTATATTTCCCCAAAGGAATAATGGAGAAGATCTTAAAAAAGACAGAAACCAGCCCACAGAAATCAGCCCCAGCCCCAAGGCAAAGGCCAGCTTTTACAAATGCAAATTCAATAATCCATTCAGGAAGGTGGGGCCAGGAAGCTAGAAGCTATATTAGGAAGACAGAAACCTCTAAAATCTACATACCCCACCCAAACTCTAAAAGATATTACCTTTGGGGATATAATAGGATTAAACCACCAATACCAAAAGGGGACACTCAGACTCGGGTCAAAGTATATAACACAGGAAATACAAAGCCTCAAACAGGAACAGGAAACAATCTCAAGAGCCCCAGAAGGTATAGAAACCCACCACTCCTAGCAACATGTGGTCAGCTTTCCCAGAGCCACATTGCTGTCTGGCTCTGCCCTTCAATAAACCACAACGTTCTTTCTAAAGCAGTCTCCATTTTGTTTATTCCCAGTTTGGACTGGACCCCGGTGAAGATTTTTCTTTCAACAGGATTGTGTAGATCTTTTTCAGTTGGGATTCAGTTCATAATACAGAAATTACATTTGTTGCTCTTGGATGACCTTTACCATGACCTATATTGAGGGATATGCCCATCTTGGTCCTATTTGACCTCTTAGTGGTGTTTAATAACTATTACTCAACTTCTGGATATCTGCAACGTTTGGGGGCACTGTTTAATGATGGTTTGTTCCTACCTAAATGGGTAGTTTCAGTCAATATTTGGAGAAGAAGGTTGGTCCCATGTGTAATGAGGGTTCCATGGGTCTCATTCATCTCTCCTGTGTTGTTATGAAACCACTGGCAGAGGACATCCATCATCCATAGATGACATCTTCTTATACTGTGTCACCCTGGTCCAAGCCAGAGATACTATGGGTATCCTGAACCAGCATTTGAAAACTGAGGATGGGAATAGTGAACAAAAAGTACAGCTTAAATCTTACCAATGGGTGAACCAATATTAGCCCCAATATGTATTTGGGATAAGATTATGCTCCTCCCAAAAGAAGTGATTTCTCATGTAGAAGAGGTGAGCAAAGGGGTCCTTCACCTAGTTTTGACTCTACTTAGAACCGAATACCTTAGTGATGGTGACTAACACTAAACCAGATTCACTTAACAACCATGTTACTAATTTAATAATGGCAGTGATTCACTTAACAAATGTGGCAAGAAGTCATAAAATGGACAAAACTACTTGACAAATTTTGGGGTCAATTGTGGTCGTAAATTGAGGACTACCTGTACTGTAGCAATAGTTTAGAGAACTACTCATAGGCTGTCTTAGTCTACTGTACCATACTTATTTTCATAATTATATAGTTTCTAATTAGCCAAATTAATTTCTAAATGATGTCTAACAGTGTTGGTTGTGTTACTGTAAAACCTCTCCATTATTAGCAGATCTCTCTCTAATATTCTCGTGTTGGTACATGCTAATTTTTCAACAATTACTTGTCCTCCCAGAAACCATATTATTTCTTACCCAACAACATCAGTTCAACCCCCCAAAAGTAATAATAATACTGGCATAACAAACCTAAAAATAATAGTACTAGCTTCTCATAGTACCTTGGTTTGGATTTATATGGTTGTTCTAGTTTTTATTTTTTATTTTACACAGTTTTTTATTTGCCCAAATAAACATTAAAGTAAAAGTAACCAATTAATTTGTAAAAGATTATGGGTTTAAATAAAATTTTATAATCTGCTTGAGAGACCTGGGATATTAGTTTTCCAAGAAGCAATTTTGTTAGACAATGTCTCATTTTTAAGCCTGGGAAAAGTGAGGTGTCATATTTGAGGCCTATTCAGATATGAAAATACCCAGATTGCAGGATACGGGTAGTCCTCAACTTATGACCACAACATTTCCATTGCTAAGCAAGGCAGTTGTTAACTGAATTTTGCTCCATTTTAGACCATTTTTGCCACAGTTATTAAGCAAATTACTCCACTTGTTAAGTGAATCATGTGGTTGTTACATGAAGTTGGCTTCCCCCATTGTCTTTGCTTGTTGGAAGCCAGCTGGAAAGGTTACAAAAGGTGACCACATGACCCCGGTACAGTGCAACCATCATAAATACATGCCAGTTGCCAAGTGGCTGAATTTTCATCATGTGACCATGAGGATGCTGCAACAGTCGTAAGAGTGAAAACTGGTCATAAGTCACTTTTTTCAGTGCCATTGTCACTAAATAAATGGTCGTAAGTCAAGGACCACCTGTACAAAGGTTATATACTACATCTCTTCAGTCACTTTCTTTTAGTGAAATCTACCTTATAGGATTGTTGTGAAAGTAACACTGAAAAGTGGGATGAATTTCAGTGCACAGCTGGAGTGTCAGTGGGATAGAAATATGTATAGTATTTGCTGATATTCAGTGTTTAATATGTGTTCTCTCAAACTATAAAACATACGCCTACAGTTATAGGTTGAGAGCATGGTTTGATACTCCAGAGAGGAAGTAGACAGCTTTCTGGTGATGCCTCTTGCATTTTATTTACGTGTGTCAACTTTAAAATTTAAAGGGTTACTTAAACATAGTAGACCAAAAATATATATTTAGCATTGCAAACAGTTTTATTTTCATTTTGATCCATTCCAGGTGGGTAAATTCCATTAATCCCAACCAGTATAGTGCCTCACAGTTACCTTTCATTAACATTCTAGTAACTAAGTTCTACCCACACTCATAACTCATAAAAGCTATAAAAAGCCTTATCTGTAGGTAAAAATGGGAATAATGCCTCACTTCTGAAGAGTTCCAATAGTTCAACTTTCTTCAAAATGGTGTCCTTCTAAAATGCTATTTTCTGGCAGCTGTGCTCTCAATACATTTGGAGGACCCCAGATTAAAGAAGCAGATCTACAGATAGCATGCAATTTTTTCCTCTATACATCACACAATTTCAAAAAAGTATGTGCTTTCTGGAGAAGAAAATCAAATCACAATGTTATTGCAAGGGATTTTTTTTAAAAAAAATCTTGATCCCCTGGACGAAAGTAATTGCCCTGTGTTCTTGAGTAATGAAAAGGCTGTGAGACATGAACTGGAAAAAGAGGCAGACATAATAGGTTTGGCTGAAGGCCAAAGTAAGGGGAAGAAAGACCAAGCAGGGAATGAACAATTTGCAAAACAACACAAAAACTAGTCTAAGGTATTTGAAAATGTGGTGTAATCATGCTGTAGTAGTGAGCATACATCTTGTAAGAAAGAAAATCACCATAGTTGGGAATCAGAATTTCCATTGCTAAGCAAGCCTATTGTTAAGTGAGTTGCACCCAATTTTATGACCTTTTTTGGTTGTTAAGCAAATAATTACAGTTGTTAGGGCAGAATATTATATTTCCTCAAAGGATCTTAGCATGCCCAGTTTTTCTTAACAGCCCCAAGTCTCCTTCCCCCAAGCAGAAACCAGCTCTGTAGAAATGCAGATGTAATAATCCATTCAGGAAGGTTGGAGCCCTCCAGCTAGAAGTTTAGGAAGACAAAAACACCTAAAATCTACATACCCCACCCAAACTCTAAGACAGGACATAATAGCATTAACCCACAGATGCCAAAGGGGCACACTCAGGCTCAGGTCAAAGAACACAACAGAGGAAATATGAAGCCTCAAACAGGAATAGGAAACAACTCCAAACAAAAGCCCAAGAGGGTATAAAAACTCACTCCCTAATACATGTGCTCACTCTTTTTCCAGAGCCAACTTTCTGTCTGGCTCTCCTATTCAATAAAATACAACATTCTTTCTAAAGTAGTCGCCATGTTGTTTATTCCCGGCTTGGACTGGACCCTGAAGAAGACTTTTCCTTCAACATAGGTGAATGACACCATCATTAAGTGAATCTGGTTTTCCCATTGACTTTGCTGGTCAGAAACCGGCTGGAAATGTTGCAAATGGTGAACACATGATCAATGGACCTTGCAATCGTCATAAATCCATGCTAGTTGCCACAAATTTGAACATGTGACAGTGGGGATACTGCGATGATCGTAAGTGTGAGGACAGGTTTTAAGTCACTTTTTTCAGCACCATTGTAAGTTTGAATGGATATTAAATGAATGTTGCAACTTGAGGACCATCTGTAATTATTACCAAATCAAATCTTTTAAAAAGAAGTTAATATCTATAAAGTTAAATATGAATTTTTTTGTGAGGATAATAATTCTTCAGAATTAGGTGTAGGGAGAATGAAGAAATGCTGAAGCTGTGATGTCCATATTTTCTACACAAGTCACATATAATGATTTAGGGTGATTTAAAAAATGAACATATTGGATACAAATGTCATGAATAAAATATAAGTGCAAATAAATATAAATATAAATATAAATAAAAAGTAAATATCATGAATAAAAATAAGCCGTACTTAGTATTTTTCACCCAGAGGAATTTCTTTAATAATTACTGATTCTTCTCAGATCAACCCATCATACAAGCCACAAAGATGTATACCCTTATTTTGCTATTCAGTTGGAATGAAACATTATTTCCTTTTAATTCTGAAATATTTAACCAGTAACTCAAATTACTGGCATTTACCAAATGCTATGTGACAAATGGGTAGAAAATCCTTTTGATGTGTGTGTCTTTCTATATCTCTATTGAATCCTTTGACGATACTAAAGCATTTAGGATGGAAGCATTCCTATTATTTTGACATGAACCCATTGATTTATTAGTGTTAATAGATAGATCATTCCTTCTATGCATCATTCCAAATCTAAAAAGATGTGAAGGTCAATATAACATGTTTTCTCTTCGGGCAGGAATATCATGTACCAAATAATATTACTAATAATTATGAATGTTGAGAATGGCCATCCCACCAATTTCTGATGGCCTTTTTATATGTATAGAAATCAAGCAAGGAGTGAAAATATATTTTTTCTTAAAATTCTTCTTGTATAGTAGGAGGGATGCTACTATCTAAGTTTCACCAAGATCAAGACGGATCATGAGCTATCAATTCAAAAACATCAGCTTTAGTTTTAGAAGGATTTTTTTTTAGTTGGTTTAAAAAAAAACCCTTTTACTGTATGAAAAAGGTCACTGATAATAATCCTTCCCTGGAGGTTTCAGTACCAGAAATAGAATGTTTTGTTTTATACTTTAGTCCTTGAGTTTGACTCATTGGATGACTTTGATGTTCCATGACAACTCTGATTATTATAACTGACCATCTTCTCACCATTCTAAGACTGGATTACAAATAAGAGTACTTGGAAGTTTTCCTATGTTAAAACAATATTGCCTTTGTCCTACCATAGCTTGCAAAGTGAAACACAATGACCAAGAAAATAAAATCCTGTCCTGTCTTTGTTGAACATGGAATAAACCACGTTACCATATTAAACAGGATTATATCCCCCATGTTCCCATAAAGAGCATGGGTGGGCAATTATGACATCTTTATGATCTGTGGATTTCAACTTCCAGAATGTTGGCTGGCTCAGGAATTCTGGGAGTTGAAGTCCACAGGTTATAAAGGAACCATACTTATCCATCCTTGCCATAGAGTACATTTGCTGCAGTCATCTCCTTCTTTTTCTTCCTTTTTTAAAAAAAATTCTGTGTAAATCTTTCCATTCTTCCCATTTTCTTTTTTAGGTTTATTTTTATTTTGGATCACCTCAACTACTTTAAAATCTCATGAGGATTTTTAAAAAACAAAACACTCCCCTGAAAATCTTGTTTGCATATTGTAGCAAAACCTGTCTATTACTAAAAGTCCAAAACAAGGATTAGGAATTTGTGGTCCCCTGGAGATTATTGGACTCCATCTCCTATCAACCTCATCTACCTCATTGCTGAACTTAGAATTCAATATCGGGAAAATTATGGTTTATTTGGTGCTGATGTAAATCCAGCTGGAGAACTGTAAATGTAAGGGTTAATATACATATATTAGCATGGTATAATGATGAACCAATGAAGAGATGGTAAAATGGGGAAAGGATTTTTTGCTATATCAAAGTAACAAACAAATCTCTGTTCAAGATTGTTTTTCTGTATGTGTCTATTAATAGTTTCATCATTGAAAGAAATATTAATAAGGGAACAGACAGGAGAAACTTGGTATCAAATTATAGCATCAGCTAGCATGAATCAAATAACTTAACCATATGGGTAGAAGAATCACTGCAACTTTAATTAAATGCATTAAGCTTATATATTTTTTTAAAAAAGAACTTCAAACCCATGAGTCTAATCTTCTGATATTTCCATGGGCCCATGTTCTACCTGAATTTTTGTCCTGAATGGATTACTGCTTCCATGGTTTGCATCTGAAAACAAATTTCTAGAACTGAGATAGATAATGTTAGAAGTAATTTGAAAGGCTTCAGAAATAAGTAGGTCCTTTGGCGCACTGATTCATGTTTATGAGTTGCAATGGATTAAATGGAGTAGGCCTTGAAAATAATAGCAAAGTGTATGCATAAAGCTGAAACATGATTCAGCTGCTACCACATGATTAAATTAAGCTACCAGAAACATGGATTTCTTTTTCCCCATATTTGTTTAAAAACAATAAAGCAATAGGCCTAAATAGAAAAATTTCCAACCTGATTAGGCTGAGTGCAATTTTTAAAAGCCACATTTGAAAGAACTGAGTTTATTTAACCTACTGTTTTGTCAGTTCCACCAGTTTTTATATGCTACAACAACTTTACACTTTTTCTATAGTCCTTGAGTTTGGATATTTTTGAAATAATGAAAAAATAAGACAAAAAAATAGAAGAAACATTGTTTAAATATGATTATTTAATAATCATGGTTTTCATACTCATACTACTCAGAATGTAATTGGATAAATAAGATGGTTAATTTTCTATGAATGGATTTTTTTATCATAAATAAGGGAACCCAATGCAAACTTGGCTACTATGGTACCTACTTTAGGATTTTATTTATTATTTTATTCAAAATAGCCACCCATTTTCAGCCAATTCTGGGCGGCTCCCAACCAAAAATTAAAAAACATGTAAAATTCAGATACAGACCCTTGCCACCAAACGTCTGTAATAGTTAATCCAGGATGAACAATCCTTTTTCATCATAATGATGGGATATAAATGTTTTGGTAGAATATGTAAAGATATGCCTCTTGTAGAGCTGAAAAATGTTTATCTTCTCTCCATTATTTCCCTATAAAATGTTTCTAGTCACATGCCAATAAATTCCTTACACAAAATGCAGACTTTCCTTAGTAAAACTATAAAAGAACTGAACCTCTTTAAGTCTTAAAAATATGATGGTCTAGATCAGGGGTAGGCAACCTTGACTCTTTTATAACTCGTGGACTTGGCTGGCTCGTCCACAATCATAAAAGAGCCAAGGTTGCCTACCCCTGATCTAGATAGAATAGAAGCAAACTATATGGAACATGGGCAAGATTTTATTAAGGCTATATAAAGCTAAAACAATGAGGAAAACATATTAATATCATGATTAACAGTTAAAACTTTTTTTTAAAGACAGAGAAGGATATAATCTACCTTTTATCCAAATGAAACACAACTGTTCTAATGTTAAATAATTAATGCCAGGGAATATTACTAAAAGATTGCCAGAAACTACAAGAGAACTGAAAACTTCTTTATAATAATTAAAGGAAGATTTTTTTCTGAGCAATACATGCCAAGTTACAGTTCTTCCCTGCTAAAAGAGCTAATGGGAAAGGCAGAGAGAGAGAACTAAGTCAATTGACATTGGCTGATGCTGCAACCAGAAGGCTATAATGGTTCCAAGCATTATTCACATATTAACAAATCTTTTTGAGTAATTGTGTACTATTTTGAGTAATTATGTGTAAATTCATTCCCTTTGTCAAATTTTGCAAGTAAAAGGAAGACATGTGGGAAAAAATACAATCAGCAGAAAGAACACTAACTACAGCCATAATAGACTATACCCATAACCAATTATAATAAAAGGAGATCTACCATCCCATTCTCAAGGCCTGGCTGAATTATACCTTCATTTGAGAAATGTGGGTGTTGACTGGGCGATGCTATAAACAGAAAAAGACTGGACTTTCTGTGATTCATTCTGCAGCTAAAAGAATGAAGAGTCAATGTGACAAATCTTTGAACCAATCTTCTCCAATTTGATGTGTTGGACCATAAATTTTATGGTGGCTGCAAAATGGAATTGCAAACCAATGTCACTGAAGGGTATTATATAGGACAAGGCTACATCAACTGGCTGTATATTTTCTCTTGCTTTCTATATTGTATAATTTTATGTTTTATGCATTGTTAGGCAGAGACAGACAGTAAATTGAGATGGGTGAGTTATGTTAAGTTCTTTAAATAAAGTAAACTTGAGTCTGATGCAGCACAAAGCATGATCAATTAGCAAATACTCCTGCTTTGTAGCTTATGACAATGCCTGCAGTACAGGCTTAGCTATATTATCTTATCTATGGTTTATTCAGCCCAATTGACAAGTTTGTTCAGCATATTAAACTATTGCAAACTACAAACTAGGTTAAAATGGGACTGGCTAATTTGCGGTTCTGGAGGCTGTGTATATCACTTATTGAAAACTAAAATGGTTGGAAGCTTGTCAATTCTTCCTCTAAGGCAGGGGTGTCAAACTTGCCACATCACGTGACGTGTCACAATGTATCACAACTTTTTCCCTATTGCCGGAGCTGGGGTGGGCGCAGTTTCGGCAGGACGCATCAAGCCCACAGGCCGGCAGTTTGACACCCCTGCTCTAAGGCTTCCTTGATTGTCTGAAGGTTGTAGCACCTAAATGCCATGACTGTGTAAACTTATCTTTTGATAGCCTGCTTCACAATTCACAAACTGAGGGAGAATCATAAGTCTGTTTTCAAATCATAGGCATCCTACAGCAGGCATGTCAAACTGCTGGCCCACGGGCTGGATGCGTCATGCCAAAACCACGCCCACCCCATTGCCGGCAATGGAGAAAAAGTCATGATACGTTGCACGTCACATGACGGTGCAAGTTTGACATGCCTGTCCTACAGACTGAAACTTACATCATCTTTCTTAAAGCTTTCCATCTCCTCTATGGCCTAGTTTCCATATACAATTCTCATGAGACCAGCTATAAAACAGAAAACTCTTTTATCAAAAATCATTGGAATCAATCAAAGCAAAAATGGTGGTTTACAAGCACAAAACCATATTCTCTGCACGGCTAAAGGCAAGAAAGAAGACCATCCAATTTGCTAATGAGGATTGCAGAAAGCTAGTTTGTAGAAATATCCTGTCTTGCCAACTGCTTTTATAGATCTATAGATCACCCTTCAACCCATTCTTCTACAACCGTCTAGCTAGCTCACATTGTTGCATATGAAATACCCATCATGAGCAGATCCTGCTTTTATGGCTTAGTTTACAAACCAAGTTTTAAACATAGGAATTAATATGAATCAGGAAACTTTAGTGTAAGAAACGTGGAGAGAAGTAACTAATCAAGACACATGTAGGAAAAAGAACAAGCATGCGAATATTTAGCATATTCTCACACTAGTAACCTTTGATTTAACTTAGTTTGCCACTAGATTTAAATATTGTGATAAGCCAAAACAAACAAAACAATAAATTACAGTACAACACATAATTACAAAATGGTTTGTAAAGTCTGGTTTACAATGTAACATATATGAAGGCCACTATAATTTGTGCTAGAAAATATGATTAAAATAAAGAATAATTTAGCACAATGTGTAAAAACAACTGTGTCTAAAATCAAAAAGGATTTGAGATAAATTATATTGCTGTCTTTAATAGCTGCAAAGATTTTTCCCCCCTCTTGCCTGATAAGTCACATCTCTCATAATTCGGTCTTCTACTCAATTTATTTTAACATCCTATCTTTCATTTACAAAGTCCAAAGAGCTAAACTGGTTTAAAGACAATTTAAATCCTATTTGGCTATCTGCAGCTTTGTAAATATTTAGTATTTTTATTAGTTCAGGATCAGTGCTTGTATGCAACTGAGGTGATAATGCTACTGAGGCATTGATGATACCAGCCATAATTATTGCTTACTATGATCTCTAGGGCAGATGTTCCCAATCTTTTAGGCACCAGGGACCGGTTCTGTGGATAGAGGTTTTTCTGTGGACTGGAGGGAGCATGGTTTCGTGTGCTACGTGCATCCCGTGGATGGGGCTTTGCTTGTTTGCGTGGACCGGTTTCTGGCATGCTGCAGCCTGGTGCCGGTCCACAGACCCTGGGTTGAGGACCTCTGCTCTATGGGACTGTTTTAGGTGCAAAGGGTACATTATATGTTTATTATAACATAGGTCATTTTTGGAATCTGGATTTCTTATATTTTCAGTTGCAAATGTATTAATCAGCAGGGATTAGGCACACATTTGGTAATAAAATGTAGAATGAATTTATAAGCTATTTGCATAGCTGCATAAAATGAATTTGTGATCCTGTATTGATGCAGCATTTTATTGTTCAAATTCTACTGGCATAGAATTACTTTGTAGAAAATAAAGATTATTTTTAACAAAAAATTACTGCAGATTTTTGGATAGCAAAATTGAGAGAAAATGCTCATTGCAAATCCAATTTTATGGAGCAATTCAAGGACCACAGCACGTAATGTCTAAGCCATAATGTACTAAGCAATATACTAAGCCATAATGTAGTATTGGTGCTTTCTGAACTTGGTTTTCTTGCAGACATTTTATTAGCAAACTAGACAACATCATCAGTGCACATCAGAGCATGAATGCTAACTAGTTTGATAATGAAACATCTTCAAGAAAACCATCAATCTCAGAGAGTACCAAGGACCTCACAGTTCAACCATGAACTAAATATTCTCTTTTATCCATGATGAAGTTAATTGGCTAGTAGGATGTTGTGTGAACTGAGCCATGATTCAGAAACTGTGGTCTATAAATTAGTGCAATTCATGTTTATATTCATGGATTAATTTGGTAAGCTAAAACAGACTATTACAATGTCAGGTGTTCAATGCCAGCTGTAGCAAGTTAAAAAAAGAATAAAAGATTCTGAAATACCAAATTCACCCCCCAACAATTTAATTCACTAAACTTGCCTTTTTGGAAAATCAAGCTTGGGCAATTAACAGTTAGAAAGTCAATAGATAAGACACTAAAAACTCAATTTTAATCATTCACATAAAACCTTGCCAATGTAGAATCACCGCATACTGTATTTACACATACAACAATGTATTTACATATAACATGGAATACTTGAGAACAGTTACTTTCCTATAAATATATATTCGAAGGACCACCATAAATAATACAAATAATCTACAGTAGTCAGAGAACTAGTTAACTTGTATTTGTAAGCATTTATTTTTTGCTCCAAGTATATGCAAGCATTAGATATAGCACTGTCTAATCGTACTGGTTTACTCAGTATACTCCTGTTGTGATTTGTTCATTCACATTAGTATTTGTATAAGAGGAAATATGTTGCAAATTGAAGAAAATATAAAAATTCAGCAGTATTGCAGGCTTAAGATTATTTATTCCACTTTTATCATGCACTTGACCACAGAACAGAATCCGACTGGTTTGCAGTGGGCGTGGCTGATGCCTGTGCAAAATGGAACATGCAAAATCCAACAGCCCTTAAGTAAATATTCAAATGAGCCAACCCACATTTAATACTAACATCTTAAAAGGTATACTTAGCCTCTGAAAACCTCTATATTCAGAATTTTCTCTGAATAGGTGTTCTGCAAGATCAAGACTACGCTCTTATTTTAGCCACACAGCAGGTGTCACATCACAGAACATTTGCTTCTCAGTTTATCCCTCTTTCGCTGCTGCTTCGATTTCTTGCCATCCACCTGCAGACTTACATTCCTTCTCTTTTCCAAATTAAGGAGCTCTGCAAAGAGCTCCTGCACGTTGTAGTTCATTTTGGCCGAGGTCTCCATGAAGGAGCACTTCCATTTTGTGGCGAGGACTTCTCCTTCACCAGTGCCCACTTCTCTCTGAGGGTCATCACTCTTGTTTCCTACCAGTATAATTGGGACTTTCTGAACGTCTCCTTTGATCTGACAGATCTGCTCATAGATTGCTTGGAGCTCCTCTACGGATTGCCTGCTGGTCACAGAGTACACCAACACGAATGCATGGCCTTTAGAAATGGAGAGTCTCTGCATGGCAGGGAACTGGTGGCTTCCAGTGGTGTCTGTGATCTGAAGAGTACAGATGTTCTTGTCACAGCTGATCACCTGGCGATAGGTATCTTCAACAGTGGGGATGTATGTCTCCCGGAAGGTCCCCTGTATGAAACGAAGTACCAAAGAACTCTTACCAACGCCACCAGCTCCAAACACAACCACTCGGTAATCATTACTTTGCTCCGGCATCCTGCTTGTTCAGCTGGGAAACCAAGGATGAACCCTGAATTTACATGCTCCTTTGGTGAAGAGGCCTGTCAAGGGAAAACAAATTAAGATATCAGCAGCTGAAGTTCCAACTTGTATTTAAATTCAGCAATACCCTTCCCCCACCCTAAAAAAAACAACATAGCTTCAAGATTTTAAGCAAGGAGTACGGTGCACAGAGATGACCTTGCCATTAGACAAAATGAAATGGCAGCTAATGGGAAGAAAATATGGGAGAAAGAAAAAAATCTATTGGTTTAGCCCAGGGGTCTTCGAACTTGGCCCTTTTATGACTTGTGAACTTCAACTCCCAGAATTCCTGAGCCAGCATGCCTGGCTGAGGAATTCTGGGAGTTGAAGTCCATAAGTCATAAAAGGGCCAAGTTTGAAGACCCCTGGTTTAACCTTCCACAAAGTTCCAGTTTCTCATGTGGCCCCTTGGGAAAATTAATTGCCCAGCCCTGGTCTAAACTACAGTTTCCAGTCTTCACCATCTTGAACATTTGCTGCATGTGTTGAATGTAATTTCCAGCTACTGATTCCCACTTAGCATAGCTATAGTAGTGGATTTTGGTAGCCAAAGGCAATGCATTTGGGGGGGGGAACCAAATAGGGAAAGTTTGCCCTAACTTCACAGAAAACTGCTTTGCACTTGTTTGGATTATTCATTATTCTAGCCCAATTTATCAATGGATTTCCAAAGTTTCAGGCACAACACCTTCCCATAACCAGCTCTCCAATTACAAAATAAGTAAAAAAAATGGACAAACCAGAGATCAAACGTGGAAACTACTGCACGTTCTTAAGGATATTTGGGCTACAGAGGTTGAGTCAACCAAGAATGGCAAAGACTTCGTTTTCTGTCCTTCATTACTGCCAACTAATGGAGATCCAAATTTTTGCAGGCCTGGATGTTCTTAATGCTAAGCCAAAAGCTGACCTGCAACATCCCAGTTAAAGAATTGCCTACTGGTATATTGTGATATAACAGAGGACTACTTCATGGCTAGGTAATGATAAGCAAACCACAATGTGGTACTTAAGTTTAATGTTTCATATACAAGCCTATTTCCAAACCACGTGGTATCTTTTTCCATGAGCACACAGTCTGAATGTTCATACCTACCCAGAATTGAGAATTCCCAAATTCCATTAGCGTTACATAAAAGGTAAACCGTACCTTAAGAGTCAGGCCCGACTCCTGATGACTCCATGGATGCAATGATGCAGTGATCTTAGTAATAGGATCCGGCGTTTTGCTACTCCCACCTTGGGGAACACTAGAGTTGTATGATTCACTTCCTGGAGGTCACTCATCCAAATACTTACTACTTACTACTAACGTAGCCACGTTTAGCTACGTTATCGGATAAACCACCTTTAAAAAAAAAAGCATCACGGATCAATTTTTCCAGAAAGTGGTGGTGGAGGAGGCACAACAACCTCTCATATATGAACACCCCTATTCTCAAGTCTCCAGTGCTGAATGTTTATATTAAGATTTAAGTTTCTCAAGATAAAGGGGAATACCCTCCCAAGCAACGGTTAAGTTGGCTCGAGATCAACGGTGTTTTATTTATTTATTTATTTAAATTCCATTTATATCCCGCCCTTCTCCGAAGACTCAGGGCGGCTTACAAGCTTAGCAGTGTTGATAGACACGTGAGCGTACCAAGCGTGGATTCCGACCGTGGAAACCCGATCAGATCCCGAGCTCTCTTCCCCCCACCCATCCACCTCCAGCCCAAAGGAAACGACACGTGTTCCTCAGTCCCGACACATGGGAGAGCCGAGCAGGCCTGCCGACAGTCGGGAGCCCAAAAAGCGATACAGCCGCGCAGCGGATAGCCCAGCCAAACACGCACCTCACGGGCAGTCAGGAGGAGGCCGAGCAGCGTCTCGGGCCGAGGAAATCCGGTCCAGCATTGGTCGCTTCCGCGCCTTGCAGAGGCCGGGGAGGCCGGGTGCTCTGCTCACGACCGGACGACACCAAGAGGGCCACTCCCTGAAAACGAGCTACCTCCAAGCCCAGGCCCTGGAGTCGCTTCCCGCCCCGGGGGAGAGTAGCCCTTCCCTGCGCGTTACCTGCCTCCCTGCCGGCGGTGGCGGCTGCAACAGCCTCGCATCTCCCCGCTGGCCCGCCTTTTCCCTCTCTCGGTTCGGTTGGGAAGCGGAACGAGCGGCCAGGAGAGAGATCAGTCTCCGGCGCTGCCGCCGCCGCCGCCTTCCCGTTAGTTCATTCATTCATTCGTTCGTTCGTTCGTTCCCACCCCCACAACCGGGAACGTCCCACTAGCATGCAGGCAGAGCACGGCGGTTGTCATAAACAGCAATAGCAGCATTGGAATTAGCCGTTAAAAGAATCCAAACCTGGAGAGACGAGAATGAAAACCAAAGCGAAACCCAGCTTAAAGAGAGAGAGAGAGAGAGAGCTTCAGGGGAAAGCTTTGTTCCGTTCCAAGGGGCCGCGGGCGTTGTGTGTGTGTGTGTGTGTGCGCGTGCGGAGACGCTGGCCCCTCTTCGGGTGAAGTTCTCGGGTGCCGAGGGACGAAACGGCGGGTGGGATGGAGGGAAGCGATCCCCGCGGGGTCTCGCAGCAGGCGACGCCCCGCTTCCCTTCTCCGCGGAAGCGGGCAGTATCTCTGGTGCGCCAAGATCAGACTGTGGGGAAGTGCCGCACCTGTTGAATTATCTGCTTGGTCATTCACGGTGACACGTGGTAGTACAATTAGAGGGAAGGAAAGGGCAGCAGCCATATATTATTATTACTATTGATCATCGCACAGTCAGCCAGATGTTCAGACTGGATTTGGGATTTTTGTCTACCTAGCGAGTCCTTACCAAGGGCCTGGGGTAGGCAGATGTGGATGTTTGATGGTATTACAGATATCATCGCAGGATGGAAGCAGTTCCTAGTAAGGCTGCCTTTTGCAATTGACTAATGGCACATTTGTCAATGTCATTGGTGTTCAAGTGGTGCTCCAGTTGTTTTGGGATTGCACCCAAGGTGGCTGTTACTATTGGTACTACCCTTGCTTGCCTTTGCCAGAGTCTTTCTGTTTCTATTTGTAGGTCTTTGTATTTTGTTATCTTCTCCAATTCTTTCTCATCTATTCTGCTGTCTCCAGGCACCGCCACATCCACTATCCAGACTTTTTTTGTCTTTCTTATGGACAATTGTTAAGTCTGGGGTGTTATGTTGCAGGTGCATGTCTGTTTGAATGCTGAAGTCCCAGAGCAGTTTATCATTTTCTATGACTTTCTCTATTTTATGATCCCACCAGTTCTTGGTTACAGACAAATGATACTTCTTGCAGATCTTCCAATGTACCATTGTTGCTACTTTGTCATGCCGCTGCTTGTAGTTAGTCTGTGCGATCTTCTTGCAGCATCTTACCAGGTGGTCCATTGTTTTTCAGCTTCTTTGCATAGGTGGCACTTACTGTCTGTTGCTGTCTTCTCAATTTTGAATTTGTATGCATTTGTCCTTAAAGCTTGGTCTTGTGCAGCCAGAATTAGTCCCTCGGTCTCTTTCTTTAACTTTCCTGCTCTTAGCCATTACCGGGTCTTGTTAATATCTGCTTTCCTAGCTATTTTTTTAGTGCTTTGTCTTCCTATGCCTCTATTCTGTTCTTCATTTGGTCTTTCTTGTAGGCCAGTTTGGTCACTCTAGTAAGCCTTCCTGATATACTAATTTCAGTGCATCTTCATCATTGTCCTTCAGATATTCTTCCAAAGCCATTTTTTCTTCTTCAACCATCTGATGTACTTGCAGCATTCCACGTCCACCTATTTGCCTTGGTAGATAGAGTCTGTCAATGTCACTGCATGGACGAAGGGCATGATTCATTGTCATTATTTTTCTGGTCTTCCTATCCATTGCTTTTAGTTCTGCTTGAGTCCAGTCCACTATTCCAGCTGTGTATCTAATGACTGGAATTGCCCAGGTGTTGATTGCCTTCACAGTATTTCCTCCATTGAGTTTGGACTTTAAGATCTTCTTCACTCTCTTGATGTATTCACCTCTAGTCTTTTTCTTGACTTCAGTGTGCTTGATGTTGTCAGCTTGAAGGATACCCAAGTATTTGTAGTAATCTTCCTTATCCAGATTTTTAATATTATTTTCATGGGGCATCTTGATTCCTTCAGTTTTCACTATTTTTCCTTGTTTGAGAGTAAGTGTGGCACATTTGTCCAAGCCAAACTCCACTGCAATATCTTGGCTATATATACGGATTCTATTTCAGATGATGTTTTTCCATATAGCTCCAGATCATCCATGTAAAGGAGGTGGGATAGTCTGGCAGATGTTTTTGATGTTTGATAGCCATGTCCTGAGTTAATCAGTATTGTTGACAGAGGAAACAGTGCAATAACAAGTAGTAGTGGTGATAATGAATCTCCTTGAAATATTCCTCTCTTGATATTAATCTCTCCCAGTCTTTCACCATTGACCTGCATTGTGTCTTCCATTGTGCCATCGATCTTTGCACAAATTTTCTGATGTTTCTACTGATTCCTGTTATTTCTAGGCACTTGATTATCTAGTCATGTGACAGAGAGTCAAATGCCTTTTTGTAGTCAATCCATGCCACATTCAGGTTGGTCTTCCTTTTCTTGCAGTTTTCCAAGATCATTTTGTCTATTAGGAGTTGATCTTTTGTTCCTCTGCTATTGGGGCGGTTTCTTTTCTGCTGGGGTGGAAAGAGATTGTTTTCAACTAGATGCTGTTGTACTGCATCAGCTACCACACCAGTTAGCAATTTGAAAGTTGTTGGTAAGCAGGTAATTGGCCTGTAGTTGCGTGGTGTTGCCCCTTTTGCTGGATTTTTCATTATTAGGTAGGTTTTCCCAGTTGTTAGCCACTTTTCAATTTCTCCTCCTTTTAGTATATTGTTGAATTGCTTGGCAATGAGTGGGTATATAACAGATGTTTCAACCAAAACCCATGCAGTTCATCTTCACCTGTTGCTGACCAATTTTTGATCTTCCTTAGTCTTTTTTCTACCATTTTTGTTGTTATTACTAGTTCTTTCATTTCAACTTCTGATTTATTTGCATTCACCTCTTTTAAGCAAGCCGCATCCTTGTTGTGTTTCTTTGGGTTATCCCATATCTGCCTCCAGAACTGCACTGTTTCTTCCTTGTCAGGTACTGACTGATTCATTGCAGTTTCTCCATTGATGGATTGGTAGAAACGTTTCTGATTGGATTAAAATTGGAGGTTCTGCTTATAATTTGTAATTCGAGCTTTGTATCTACTGATTTTCCTGGCTATAGCTGTTAATTGCTGCTTTATTATTTCCAGTGCTTCCTTGATCTTCCTTGTTTCTAAGTGGTATTTCTTGATTAGGTATTCTTTGGTCTTCTTGTTCTTCAGCTTCTTTTCTTTCATCTGTTCTAGCTTGCTTGCATGTGATCTTAACTTGCTGATCTTATTTTCTAGTCTAACCTTCCATTTTTGTGGTGCACTGTTTCTTTGTTTTTCTTCTTTGTCGATTTTGCATCCCAGGTATTCAGTTATAACTGCAGCTGTGCTGTACATTAGTTGGTTTGTTTCTTGCAGTGAATTGGTGCTTATACTTGATATTGCAGTATTTGCATCTTTTAATGCTTGTGCTAGCTGTTTCTTTGGAACAAGCTTCAATGCAGGCAGCCCTATTCTGTTGTTTTTGTGCTGTTCTAGATGCTCAGTTATTCTTTGTTTCAATTCTTATATTTCTTTAGTTAGAGGGCTTTGTTCTTCCTGAGGAAGAGGTGCCTGGTTTCCAAATGAGAACAGTTGTATATCTATTATTACTATTATTATTGTTGTTGTTATTTTGAAGTGTTCTTTTTAAATAATAAAAAGGGGGATCTAGAATACTTCCCCCTTCTGAATTCTTGCAGCTATCCATTATAACACAAAATGCTAACAAATCTAGGAGGTCCTATATTAAAGCAGCAATAAGCTTGAACCAACCGTATAGTATAGCTCAGGGGTCTTCAGACTTGGCCCTTTTATAACTCATGGACTTCAACTCCCAGAATTCCTCAGCCATGCAAGCTGGCTGAGGAATTCTGGGAATTGAAGTCCATGAGTCATAAAAGGGCTGAGTTTGAAGACCCCCTGGTATAGGTAATCCTCGATATACAACAGATTCTTTAGTGACTGGAGTCACAACAGTACTGAAAAAAGTGACTTATGACTGTTTTTCACACTTAGGATCATTGAAACATCCCCAGGGTCACATGATCAAAATCCAGACATTTGGCAACTGGCAGGTGTTTAGGACAATTGCAGTATCCCAGGGTAATGTGATCCCCTTTTGTGACCTTCTGACAAGCAAAGTCAACGGGGAAACCAGATTCATTCAACAACCGTGTTACTAACTTAACAACTGCAGTGATTCAATTAACAACTGTGGCAAGAAAGGTCATAAAATGGGGCAAGATTCACTTACCTGGGTTGGTAATCCTTGACTTATGACCACAACTGAGCCCAGAATTTCTATTGCTGTGCAAGACATAGGATCTGAGTTTGCTAAACTGATACACTTCTGATTTTTGGCTACCCGCCTAGACCAACATAGCTCTCATCTGCAATGGGTGATTATTAACCAAATTTCAGAACTACCCCTATTCCCCATCACGCACCAGCTGGGAATTCTGAAAGTTGTAGGCACAATATATTGGAAAGACACCAGGCTGGAGAAGGCAGAACTTTAGACCTTTCTTTTCTGTCTACCTTTGTTCTTCACCTATTATTTGCAAATACCAGAATGTATGTAGCACTTATATTTTGGGGTCTATTGAGCAGGAGAGGGAAGGGAAAACCACAACAGAGTGATAAATGTGGGCAAATGCAGCAGACATGTCTATAGAAAGTTTGAGTATACCTAGAGATAAATTAAAGGCTGGCTAGAAATAATCAGCATGAAGAAATAAGTTCAATCTCAGGATTGATTGATACATATAACCAGTTGAAATAGCAGCTCTGCTTTCTCAGTGAGAATAATAAAGATTAAAATCAGAGGTAATCAATATCTGTAAAAGTGAACAAATATTTGAGGTTCAGCTTTTCCTAGCATGAAGACGTATGTATTGACCAGAAGAGCAGTATCTGTAGATTTTCTGCTTGTTATGTTGCAGGCAAGCCTATATAAAGGACTCTCCAAACTTGGCAACTTTAAGACTTGTGGACTTCAACTCCCAGAATTCCCCAGCCAGCAAATCTAAAAATCTTATAGTTGCCAAGTTTGGAGAACCTTGCTTTATATATCATAAACAACCATCTCTTTCTCTTCCTCTGAGCGGCTAGGGGAGGAGTGCTATTGCTAAACAGCATATTTCCCTTTGATTTTTAGTCATGGGTTATTTATTTGCATTTAAAAAAGCAGACAGATTAATTACAGATCTGTAACTTGGCTTGATTTTCAAAGGTTTTCTGTTCAGGGCAGCTGCACTTCATCAACACATTGTTGAATTTCCCCAGATAAAGATGTGCTATATTGTATTGTATACATATTAACCATGCCCAGGCTGGAGAGAGAAAATGTATAATTTCTGACTCTGCTTCCCTTTATGCATTGCAAAACATACACCCAGCTCTAGGCTTTTCATTTAAAGACAGAGATTAGTAATTTTCTGTATAGGGCACAACCGTTTCTTTCTTTCTAAAAAATATAAATGGTATTAACCATGCTGCAGGTTGAAATTGCTTGCCTTTCTAACTGCCCCATCTAATCTTCTATGCCTTTAACAGCTGCCTGACATGCAAAAAATTATTATACTAGGGAATAATTGCAGGTTAATATAGGTTGGAAATTATGGGGAGGAATTCTAAACCCAGTTTATCCTTATGTGCACATCTGCTTGTTAAACTCACAAAAATATGGTTGCCATTATACTAGTACAGGTAGTCTTGATTTATGACCATAGTTCAGCTCAAAATTTCCATTGAGTAAGAGAGTTGTTAAGTACATTTTGCCCCATTTTGCAGCCTTTCTTGCCACTTGTTGTTAAATGAGTCAATGCAGTTTAGTTACACAGTTGTTAAGTGAAGCTGGCTTCCCTGTTGACTTTGCTTGTCAGAAAGTCACAAAAGGTGATCACAAATAAATAGATGCCAGTTGCCACGTGTCTGAATTTTGACTAGATGACCATGGGGGTTGCTGCAACAATCATAAATGAAAAATGGTCATCAGTCACTTTTTTTCAGTGCCATTGTAACTTTGAATGGTCACTAAACAAATGGATGTAAGTCAAGGACTACCCATGCATAAAGTTGTTGAGGACTAAGATGGGCTCTGTGGGATATAATCAGAGGGATACTGTAGTTATCCTAGACTCCCAAAGACCTTTTTGCCTTCTATATTGAAAGTTATAAAGTTCTGCATTCCTGTCTCTAGTGATAAACCTCTGCCTCCTCCATTTACAATTGTATACAACAAATACCTCTGCCTCCTCCATTTACAATTGTATATAACAAGACTTGTCTCCTGTAATTGCCCTTGCCTCAAGATATGGCTTCCTGTCTCCTGTAATTGTCCTTGCCTCAAGTTATGCCTTCCTGTGATAACCCTTGTCTTCTCTGTTAGCATTTGTATACGATAAGTTATGCTTTATTGTTTCCTGTGATGACCTTTGCCCTCTTCATTAGCAGTTGTATGCAATGAGCTATGTTTTCCTATGACCTTCCATATGTTACTTCCTCATGTGTGTACTTCCCCCTCCCTGGTGAAACTGCTCAATAAAAGAGTGCTGTGCAAAGCTGTTCGGGGGGCAACACCATCCACCCCGGGCACTCTGTGCTCTCTCACCTTGAACAAACTTGTGTTGGTGCCTCAGTTTGTCCTAGGATTCTGTTCCTGCGCTATCGCAGTTCCCAAGTGTGACCGTCGGAACGTCCGGCACACTGGGTCGGTGGCAAAGGGCAAAATCCTTCCATATTCAAGGTGTTCACCCTTGCGAGGGTCCCTCCAAATTCTCACCCCTGTTACGGGGCTCTTAGAGTTGAGGCCGGAACCCTGATCGGTCGCTCGACGCGACAACTGGGGGCTCGTCCGGGATCGCGGCTTCAACTCCACAGTACAACTCCTGCCCAGGGGTGTACTGCCTGCACTCCTGTTACCACGCACCTCGGAGAAGGCTTCTAATCGTGAGTAATGGGCTCCCCACTTTCCAAAGTTTCGTCAGGTCATAGGGACGAACTTTTTAATATAGTGCAGAATGCTAATTTTGTTCAAAAATACAATGGCACCATGGTCCATCCTGTAGGAAAGAGACTTTTAACAAAACTTTTACAATATATTAACAAAAATTGTCCGGCTTATCCGGAATCAGGCACTTTGTCTGTTATAACCTGGGAAAAGCTAGGTAAATATCTTCACAATCATCCCAGGGCGCCTGCTGACATTTTGTCCGCATGGCAAGCAGTGATGGCAGCATTAAAACTTTTGCCATCTCCTTTAGATCTGACATCTTCTACCTCTAAACCTCTTGATCACTCTTCTGATCTTCCGCCTTCATCTGAAGCCCCCCCACCCTATCCTTCCGCACCATCTACAACATCTTCTGACAAACCTTCCTTACATTCTTCATCGTCATCTGAATTTCTAGCCTCCTCTTCTCCAACCTTATTGCCAGGAGGCCAATTAACAAATCTTCTTACTTCATCTGTTTTTCTGATGGATTCTCCTGAAGAAACATCTCTTTATCCTTTAAATTTAGCCCCGGGTGGAGGGGGTCCTGCAATTCATCAAAATATACCTATAAAATTATTAAAAGATTTGAAAATGGCAGTAAAAGAATATGGTATCCAATCGCCATATGTTAAAGGATTACTTGATTCATTAGTAGATGCTAACTCGGCAATGTTACTTTATGATTGGAAAACTCTTTTTTCTATGCTTTTAACTCCTGCTCAATATGTCATCTGGCAATCAGAATACGAAAAACATGTTGAATCAGAGGTCCGAAAAGGACTCCCGCAGGTTGTGACACGTGAACACTTGTTGGGCATCGGTCAATTTGCCACCTTAATTCAACAGCAAAATTGTCCTCGGCGTGCTTTTGCCATAATACATCTCTGTGCAATGGCAGCTTTACGCCGAGTAGATGATGCCTCCGGAGAATCTGCTCAAAATTTTCTCAAAATTGTTCAAGGACCTACGGAACCATATGCTACATTTATCAGTCGCCTTCAATTGGCATTAGAACGACAAATTGATAATAAAGCTGGCAGAGATGAACTAATTATTAAATTGGCTTATAGCAATGCTAATAGAGATTGTCAGAAAGTCTTACAACCCATTGCTAACAAACCAGGAGTTACACTTGCAGAATTTTTAGAACTTTGTCGCAGTGTAGGGACAACTTCCCATAAGATGGAAGTACTGGCGGCAGCTATTTCTGCTACTAAAGCGTCTCCTGAAACTTCTCCGGAAGCTTTTCCTATCACAAGAACAGGAAATTGTTTCAACTGTGGCAAACCGGGTCACTTTAAAGGTCAGTGTCGACAGCCTGGGGGAGGGGGTGCGCCTCGTGGCCAAGCACGGGGACCACAGCCACCCCCCAACACAAAGCCAAAAACGGTCTGCCCACGTTGCCGCAAAGGATTCCACTGGGCTTCGCAATGTCGAGCAAATGTTTCCATTCAACAAAATCAGGGAAACTAGACACGGGGCGATCAACCAGCCCCGCTCCAAAGGTTGAATCTATTTCCACACTTCCTTTTGATTTGGCAAATACTCAACCTTCAAATACATTTTCATTGCCTGTTATTTTAACTTCAGATATAACATATGATGATCCTGGATCAATTTTTACCATGCCATTATCAATTACATTACAGAAGCCTGTTTCCTCTAATATTCCGGCTTTACTTATTCCTAATTCTGTTTTAATTGTTGAAGGAGTAGTCGCTGCTCCTTTCCTTTATGACTCTACTTCACTTCATAATCTTTCTTTATCTGCCTATGGCGATAGGACCTTTCACCTTAGAGCAGGCACACAAGTCGCCACACTAATTTTTCTGTCGCCACCAACTAACGACACCCCTGGTGTTTTTTCTTTGCATCAACCTGTTCATGCTTCTAAATCCTTTCTTACTGTTTCTTTACAAGGCCGTTTTTTTATGGTCTAATAGATACAGGAGCTGATGTTTCCGTGATCCGTACAGCTGAATGGCCTGCTGATTGGCCTCTTACCAATACCTCTGCCATTCAGGGAGTGGGAGGAGCACAGGCTGCCAAGGTTAGCACTAACTGGCTGTCTGCCTCCACTCCTGATTCTTCGGCTACTGCTTTTCTTAAACCTTACGTGTTGCCTCTTCATTGTAACCTCTGGGGGCGAGATCTTCTTTCTCAACTTCGGGCTACACTACATATTCCATAAATATGTTGCCTAAACCTTTGTCACTTGCTTTAAAATCTAGTCTTCCTGTGTGGGTAGATCAATGGCCACTTCCTATTGAAAAACTCACTGCTTTAATAGATTTAGTCCAACAACAGTTGCAGCAGGGTCATATTGAGCCTTCTACTAGCCCTTATAACACACCAATTTTTGTCATCAAAAAGAAATCGGGAAAATGGAGGCTATTACAGGACTTAAGAATGATCAATAACATTCTCCAACCAATGGGCCCATTGCAATGCGGCCTACCTAATCCTAATTTGATTCCTCAAAATTATGACCTTGTTGTAATTGATTTGAAGGACTGTTTCTTTTCTATTCCGCTTGCGGAACCTGACCGTCTTCTTTTTGCTTTTACTATTCCTGAGTTTAATAATAGTAGACCCACTAAAAGGTACCAATGGAAAGTTCTTCCTCAGGGAATGTTAAATTCTCCAACAATGTGCCAATACTATGTAGATAAAGTTTTAGAACCATTTAGACAAAAATATCCAAAAATTTGGTTTATCACTATATGGATGACATACTAATTGCAGCAGAAGGACCAAAGGGTACTGTTATGCAAACAGTCCCTTTCCTTACTCAGCTTTTAAATTCTGCTGGTCTTTTTATAGCCCCAGACAAAATACAGTCACAATATCCGGTACAATATTTGGGTCATAAGGTACTTGCAGCTGCAGCTGCCCCCGATCTTCCACTTTTAAATATTGGACCAGTTACTACCTTGGTCAAATTACAACAATATCTTGGTACTTTGAATTGGGCTCGACCTTATTTCTCTCTTCCTACTAATATTTTATCTCCTTTATTTAAGGCCTTAATAGGCCCCAAACATCCTGCAGATAAAATCATCTTGGATTCACATCAATTACAAGTGATTCAAGATGTTAATCTGGCCCTTCGTACTTTGTGGGTGGATCGATTAGAAGCCAAAATTCCAATATCTTTGGCTGTTCTTTCCACTCCGCAATTGTATACAGGAATTCTTATGCAAATTAGTAGCAGTAAAAGACTTCTAATTTTGGAATGGTTACACCTTTCTCACACTCCTAAAACTTCTATTTTTTCTCGAATTACCCAACTTGCTGCTCTTTTTACCAAAGCTCGAAAACGGGCAAAGGCAATGATGGGTCTGGAAATAGACACAATTTATCTTCCCTTCCGATTGACACAATGGGAAGAAATGTTTGTAAATTCAGATGTCCTTCAAATTGCTCTTGAAAATTGGAATGGAAAGTTATCTTGCCATCTCCCCACAGACCCTCGACTACAATTGATTAAAACAATCCCAACTACAATTTTTAATCCAATAGCTAAACAACCTATTCCGCAGGCACTAACAGTGTTTACGGATGGTTCAAAAGCCATTGGGGCATGTGTTTGGCAACTTGATTCCACATGGCACAAACATCTCACTACGGGACAATCATCAGCTCAACAAGCTGAATTAGCTGCTTTTAATCTGGCTCTTTCCATTTTTCAAAATCAGCCATTGAACATAATCACGGACAGTCTTTATGTTGCCAACATTGTTTTTTCCATTTTTGATGCCTATATTTCTCCTTCTTTATCACCATCATTAATGACTTTATTTTTACAGCTGCAACAATTGTTACAAAAACGAACAACACCATTATTTGTAGCACATATTAGGAGTCATCAACATCTTCCAGGATTCCTATCAGAAGGGAATCATATGGCGGATGAAGCCTGTAAATCTGTCTTACAGATTTGTGCTTTAACAGCCGGAGAAAGTCACTCATATTTTCATCAAAACAAAAAGGCTCTTGTGAAGCAATTCGGACTCACACACCAAGAAGCTGTTGCAATCATTCAACAATGCCCTACTTGTAGTCTTCAAGCTCGAAGTATCCCTGAAGGAGTAAATCCTAGGGGTACACAAGCTTGCGAGACTTGGCAAATGGATGTTACACAATTTCCTCCATTTGCCCCTTGGAAGTATATTCATGTATCCGTAGATACGTATTCAGGCTTTATTATGGCCACCCTACAAAGAGGGGAAACGGCCAAACAAACAATCAATCATTGTATTAGATCTTTCATAACACTGGGATGTCCTAAAGTTTTAAAAACTGACAATGGTCCTGCGTATACAAGTACTGCATTTTCGGAATTCTGCTATCGATGGGACATTGTACACAAATTTGGTATTCCATTTAACAGCCAAGGGCAGGCTATTGTGGAACGCACAAATCAAACACTTAAAAATGCATTGCAATGATATTTAGGGGCAAAAGGCATAAGCCCCCCGACACTCCCAGTGTTGCAAAATGTTCTTAATGTTTGTCTTTATACTCTCAATTTTTTGAACCTTACAGGGTCACCGGCCACTTCAGCCGCTTCTCGACATTTTTCTAACCCTCCTTGTCCAACCTCCAGACCTTCTGTTTACTATAGGCAACTACCAGATCCTACTTGGAAAGGACCGGTACCCCTGATCACCTGGGGAAAAGGCTACGCTGCAGTCCAACTCCCGGATCGCACATTGTGGGTCCCTGCACGTTGCGTACGGCCCTATCATGCTATCACAAAGCTTTCCCCTGCTGCTGACTTTATGTCTTTGCCTTTACTCTTTAGCGACAGCTCGACTGAGGGCTGACCCGCATATTATACTTGCACCCCCTTTTACATCTGTCACTTTCACTTTTCGAGATGACTCTCTGCCTCACTGTAATTATGCATTGCAACACTGCGGTCGTTATCTTGCTTCTCCTTTTCCGGCACATATTCAATACACTTCTTTTCCATGTGCTATTTTCCTTCATGTAACGGTCACCCCCTCCACTATTGGCTCTTACTCCTGTCTTGGATTTCTAGCCAATGGCACCCGTTTCAATCAAACCGTGTATCTCTTCTCTTCGTATTCTGCCTCCTACCTTCCTGTTCCTTCTCTGCTTGCATCTTGGCTTTCCAGATACCCACCCTATTCAAAGGATCCTTGTGCCATACGTTACGTCCGCTGCAGAGGCCCCTCTCCTGTCAACACGCTAAAGTGCCTCTGGTCTTTTGATCGCCTCGTCGGCCACTGTGAAAGAGGAAGCAAAATTCCCCGCCGCCTCATCATCACATCCATCAACGGGCTTCGCCAAGTCACGACCAGCGAGGGCGCGATCAACGTCCTTTGTCACTTTCCCGCCGGCCGCATAACATTGCTTGGACGATTACCGATGCGCAGCCTGCTGCACCAGCCGCTCCAAGAACCATTCTACAAGCCTTATCACCACGTCAACATTTTTCTCGATCACGACGCTCTTTGCCCTCCGTCCCTGACAACCAGCATCGCCCTGCAAACTACACCTGGACTATCACTGACTTTCAAGGAAACACCCTATACTCCATTTCCAACCGTACCCTGTGGCCCTGGTTTCCCACGCTCTACTTTGACTTTGCTGAAATGCTCGTAGGAGCCCATGGGTTTAAGCACAAAACAAAGTGCGATCCTTCCCCTCGTGAGGTCTGGAACACAGGCCCAGGCCTGTACATTTGCCCAGGCTATATTACAGACCTATCCCATATAGACGAATGTGGAACCGCCTCTGATTGGTATTGCAAATCCTGGCAATGTGTGTCCACAGGAAAAATTTGGTGGACTGCACCTTACACTACTGATTACATCAAGGCAGGACTGGGGCCGGACTCCAACTTGCCTTGGTCCTCATGCAGCAATTGGGCCTGCTGTGGTGTTCGCCTCAACCCAATGTACGTTACCTTCACGTCACATGGAAAAAGGCTCCCGCTTGCTGCTTGGTTAGCAGGGAAAAAGTGGGGGGGCAGATCCAATGATAATTCCGGATACCGTCATCCAGGTAATATTTTCATAATTCGACTCACTATGTCCCTAGAAGTATCCCCACCTGTGGGTCCAAATAAGCACAATAACTCTCCTTTTTTACAACCCTTTCCAAGGGAAACTAATCCGTTGATAACTCTTGTTTCCTCCACACACGACGCCCTGGTAGCAGCCCATGCTCTCCCTGACAATGATACCAAATGTTGGTTGTGCTTATCTTCTCAACCCCCTTTTTATGAAGCTATTGGCTCCCCCTCCCCATTTGCAAATAGCACCTCTGATGCCACTTGCAGGTGGTCCAATTCTTCTATAACTATATTTTCCATTGAAGGCCAAGGATGCTGTCTTGGATATGTACCTTCTAATTACTCCCACTATTGTATTAATGCCTCATCTGACGCTTATATATCTTGTATGATATTTTTACCAAATGAAAGGACAGGTCTTCCTTATGGAGTGAGGGGTGGTCTACAATGTATACTCACTCTACAACAGCAGATCTTTCCAAACGACTTAAGGGTCAGTTCTTCATTCCTTCCAATGGATCCATCTGGGCCTGCTCCACTGGTGCCACTGCATGTGTCAGTGGAGACATATTACACACACAAAAAGCCTTTTGTATCCAGGTTTACCTTCTCCCAAAAATGTCTGTCTTTTCTGATAATGACTTTATCTCCCGTATGGAACCACCCCAATATTTTCTTCGAGCTAAGCACGAGGTAATCACCACTATGACCTTAGCCATTCTCTTAGGCCTGGGAGCCACTGGTGCAACAACAGGTATTGCAGGTATGGTCCTGAGTGACCAAAACATCCGCAAGCTAAGTATCGAAATTGATGCAGACCTCAAACGAATCGAACAGTCTATGGTTGTTCTCCAAAATTCTCTCACCTCACTATCTGAAGTTGTTTTACAGAATAGAAGAGGCTTGGATTTGCTTTTCTTGAAAAATGGAGGCCTATGCGTAGCTTTGAAAGAAGAATGTTGCTTTTACACTGATAACTCAGGTATTGTGCTTGACTCCATGGCAGAATTAAACAAACGATTGAAAGACAGAGAAGGGGAACGCTCCCAGCATTATACTTGGTATCAAGGAATGTTTAACTTCTCTCCCTGGCTGACCACCCTTTTCTCAGCCATAGCTGGTCCTTTAATTTTATTATTACTTGCATGTGCAATTGGCCCATGTGTTATGGGTAAACTTTTAGATTTCCTACAACGAAGGCTGAGCAGCATTAGCGATGACATTCTGTTGATGAAACACACTGTTGACAGTGAATACAAACATCCTCTTTTAGAATTTACCTCTGACTCAGAGACTGATGAACCCTCACACCAACACTCTTTGAAAGGAACACTGGCGCCGGCACAGGAGGTATCGAAGGATTTCTCTTTTTCCCGCGTAAGTGTCCTAGAAGAGAAAGTTCTGGACTACATTGAGGGGCCTTCTCAGTAATTGGCCTTAAAAAACAGAAAAGGAGGAGTTGTAGTTATCCTAGACTCCCAAAGACCTTTTTGCCTTCTATATTGAAAGTTATAAAGTTCTGCATTCCTGTCTCTAGTGATAAACCTCTGCCTCCTCCATTTACAATTGTATACAACAAATACCTCTGCCTCCTCCATTTACAATTGTATATAACAAGACTTGTCTCCTGTAATTGCCCTTGCCTCAAGATATGGCTTCCTGTCTCCTGTAATTGTCCTTGCCTCAAGTTATGCCTTCCTGTGATAACCCTTGTCTTCTCTGTTAGCATTTGTATACGATAAGTTATGCTTTATTGTTTCCTGTGATGACCTTTGCCCTCTTCATTAGCAGTTGTATGCAATGAGCTATGTTTTCCTATGACCTTCCATATGTTACTTCCTCATGTGTGTACTTCCCCCTCCCTGGTGAAACTGCTCAATAAAAGAGTGCTGTGCAAAGCTGTTCGGGGGGCAACACCATCCACCCCGGGCACTCTGTGCTCTCTCACCTTGAACAAACTTGTGTTGGTGCCTCAGTTTGTCCTAGGATTCTGTTCCTGCGCTATCGCAGTTCCCAAGTGTGACCGTCGGAACGTCCGGCACACTGGGTCGGTGGCAAAGGGCAAAATCCTTCCATATTCAAGGTGTTCACCCTTGCGAGGGTCCCTCCAAATTCTCACCCCTGTTACGGGGCTCTAAGAGTTGAGGCCGGAACCCTGATCGGTCGCTCGACGCGACAGGATACGGTAGCATCTACAGGGAAAACTGAGGAAGCTCTCAGCATAAACAATAGTGTGAAGGATTCAAACCCAGCAAAGGAAAAGTGCATGATTTCAGAATATCCACATCATCTTTACATAGGCTCCCCAATATTTGGTTTGTGGGCACATTTGAGATTTTGAGACATGCCATGGACACTCTGCTAAAGAAGGTTAAATTCTGGGCTCAAATCTGTTTTGTAGTTTCCTAATGTTTTCGTCCCCCTTCTACTTTTCTACATGATTCCCAGGAGTGAGACTTCCTTCAGATTGGCTGCTTTGTTACAATACAGATAGTCGTCGACTCTCACCACTGCAATTGAGCCCCAAATTTCGGTTGCGGAGACATTTGTTAAGTGAGCCTTGCCCCATTTTACGACCTTTCTTGTCACAGTTGTTAAGTGAGCCACTGAAGTTGTTAAATTAGTAACACGGTTGTTAAGTGAATCTGGCTTCCCCCATTAGCTTTGCTTGTCCTCGGTTCTTCCATTTCCTAATCTGAAAAGGACCAAAGGAAAGAGATTCTTGATTATGTCTTCTTTGGGACTGAATAGAAGCACAACCATCCAGGGAGGCCAAGATTGCTGGAGAGAGGATGGTACAAGGAAACGCTTATTTTTTTTTTCCTCCCTCATCCAATTAATGAGAATGGAGGGAAACCCTGATAAAATAATGGATGCAGCACTGTTGTGGACCTTTCACTTTAGCTCGGAGAGCTATAGATCCCCAGCATACCTGTCTTCAGGATATTTTCAACTGAAGTTTTTTTCGCTCTTACTGCTACCGAATGAATTTTTTTTTAGTCCGTCTTCATTATCCTGAATGTTTCTAGTGATCCTGCATCCACAAATGCTGAATCGTGAATACTGTAAAGGTAAAGGTAAAGGTTCCCCCCGCACATGCGTGCTAGTCGTTTCCGACTCTAGGGGGCGGTGCTCATCTCCGTTTCAAAGCCGAAGAGCCAGCGCTCGTCTGAGGACGTCTCCATGGTCATGTGGCTGGCATGACTAGACGCCAAAGGCGCACGGAACGCTGTTACCTTCCCACCATAGTGGTCCCTATTTTTCTACTTGCATTTTTACGTGCTTTCGAACTGCTAGGTTGGCAGAAGCTGGGACGAGTAACAGGCGCTCACTCTGTTACGCGGCACTTGGGGTTCGACCCACCAAACTGCCGACCTTCTGATCGACAAGCTCAGCGTCCTGACCCACTGAGCCACTGCGTCCCTACTGTAGCCTACCCTTTTTCTATAGGAGGGATTTTTTTCAGCTACAGTTTTCAGCTGGCTTTTGCTGGAGGGAAAACACTACCCTTCAATTAACGTTCAGAAGATAGCACAAATGTTTAGTAAGAAACCGAAAAGGGAGACCACTTTAAGTCGACGGGGGGGGGGGGGAAATTGAAACTATAATGGGAATTTAACTGGCATTTTAGTTGGAATTCAAAGCCCGTTCAGCCCAATTAAATTCTTGAACTATGCAAAGATAGTACAAAACAATTAAAGGTTCCTAAACAGAATTATTTTTCTTTTCTATACTATAGTCTTTAAAACACCCAAGAGCCGACAGCATTTCCTGAAGGTTGCC
Organism: Vipera berus; assembly: GCF_964194415.1. NCBI lineage: Eukaryota > Metazoa > Chordata > Lepidosauria > Squamata > Viperidae > Vipera > Vipera berus. Next base: position 71,371,258 of record NC_138204.1, read on the forward strand.
TCTTTCTCTGCATGCTCCAACTGCTACTTAATTGGCCTTGGGTGGCTGCATTATCAAGAACATTAATTTTAAAAGCTAACTTACTTTAAACATTAACCTTTTCAGGGTACTTTACAGAGCTCCAAGTTTATGGTTTCTAAATCTGCTGTTCATCTGGAGATGGGAAGACACGATAATGAAAAGTACTGGCTTGGAAACCAGGAGACTGTGAGTTCTAGTCTTGCCTCAGGTGAACTTGGGCCAGTCACTCTTTCTCAGCCCAATCCATCTCACACCTCAACCCTTAAACCAATTCTCACAGAGTTGTTGTTAGGGGAGGGGGTGGAACAGGAGGAGGAGGAAGTATTAGGTATGTTCGCTGCCTTGTGTTAGTTATAAAAAATAATAAAAGTAGGATAAAAAAAATCAAATAAAAACACACACTTTGGCAAAAAAAGAAAGAAAAGACCAAACCAAAACACTGTATACACTCATGCAATACCCAGCCATGGTTTACTTAATCACAGTTTATTGATAGGCCATACATTAATTTTCACAAACCATACTAAGCCAGAAATCACAATGGCTGACTTTAATAAACTACTTAGCTAAAACCAAACAAAGCTTTGCGGATTTGTCTTGGTTCTTGGCATTTTTACTGCCCTTATGGGTACTTCTATGACAGCTCTGGAATTCTGGGAGTTGAAGTCTACATGGTTGTGAAATTGCCATAGTTGCCCACCCTTTCTAGAGGCAGCCTTTCACAACTCCTGTTTTTTTGGGGAGGAACCCTTAAACCAGTTTTCAGGTGTGAGGGAACTCTTGCCTAAAAATAATTATATATCCACAGCTCAGGGTACGTTAGCATGATCAATAAGATGAGTTGCAGTGTTCTCAACATAGCATGCCACAGCATGCAAAGTATTTTTTAAAGTTTGTTTTTAATTATAATCTCTCATGGAAATTGTAGTGACCTCTTGCAAAACCTGAGGCTCTATGAAACTCCACTTGAGAAAGACCTTGCCTTTTCTGGATAAAATCTGAAGCTTTTGGAAGTCATTGGACTGCTTCCACTTCTAGTAAATGAATTTTATACTCTGCTTGTAGGATGGAGAGCCCTTGCCCCCATTCATCCACAAGTAGTCCTTGACTTATGACTGGTTGTTTATCAACTGTTCAAAGTTATGACAGACCCCGAAAAAGGAACTTGGGTCACATGACCACATTTTGGGCACTTGCCAACCAAACTGCATTTATGGACATTTGCAGCACCCTGCAGCCATGTGATTGTGATTTATGACTTTATTTTTTGCCAGCCACTGGCATTTATTCCCAGCAAAAAGCAACCCATGGCGAACAATGTTTGTTTAACAGCTGCAACATGCACTTTACAGTCGCTGTGTTCACCTAATGACTGTTGTGGAAAAGGTGAAATCGGGTATGCTCACTGCTTTATTATACACTGGCAGCTTATGACTGAAATTGTGAGCTTGATTCTAGTTGTAAGTCAAGGACCTACCTGCACTTGCTGTCAGCTCCCATGATCCGGCTTGTTTCAGTAGTGTGTGGGCTGAGTGAAGCTGGTCACGATCAATGCTGATTAATCTTGCTGCCGGCTTTCTCCCCAGGAAACATGAGGACATAACCATGGTGACTGAAAGCCTGTCGTGCATGCCCTTTGAACAGAGAGCTTTTCTATGCATTGACTGAAAGCTGGAGGAACCCTCCCTTTTAATGCATATAAGAAATCTCTACCTTATGGCGTTACTGATATGCTGCCGTACATACGCACACGCGCACGTGCATGCACTCACACATACACACACACACACACATTGTGCAATAGCACCTTGCTACTTGAATGAGAAAAAAGTCCTCCCTTTTTAGTTAAGTAGAGAATAAATAACCCCCAGTGACATCACTGTTCAAGTGCCCATTGTGTACGTATGACATGAAGGTTGGAGAGTCTGCCTCCTGGAGAACAACGTGATAGGAATTTAAGAGAGGCGGAGAGGATCATGTCATAAATCAGAAACGTCTCTTTACATTTGTTGGATTAAGTTTTTCCAGTCAAGTTAGGATTGGCTTTTCATGGAAGGATTTAACATTTGCTGCATTGAGAAAGTGCCTCAAGGTTTAGGCAGCTTTTAGCATACAAGCTCTTCCTGATCTCAACATTTCCTAATGGGGAGTATTTTTATCTCTCCATGTGTCAATAAAGTTGGATGTGTCAATAAAGTTGGTGTGCCTATTGATTCCTTTTAGATTAGGTATGTTAAGCCATACCCAGAAATGGAGGTTGATTAGCAGTTCCAACCAAATTGAGACATTGAATAGTTGCGGCTTTTCTTGTAACCTTTTCCCCTTGATCCCTTCTGCTTCTTCTAGCCTATAGCTATTATTTCAGGTTGGTTATAGACAGTGCTTTTTTTGTAAAAGAAAAAGGTGCCGGAACTCACACATGTCATACAACCTGCCTTGCCTACCATACAAGGATCCATCCAAAAAAGGTGCCGGAACTCCATTCTGAGCGTTCTATGACAAAAAAAGCCCTGGTTATAGACAACATGGAGAAAACAATTAAAAAGGCAGGAGAGGGGATAGTTACTGAGTCCCAGATTCACTTATAATGCTAACCCCAGTATTCCTTCTCTTTGAAGGCCTTCGGCAGGTGGACGTGAAGACCTGGAATTGTCAGAAAGGACAACACTGTGCAGAAAAGTCAGGCAGCTGAGGTTCTTTGGTTGCGGAACACTGTGATAAGATACCGAGTCACAATTTGTGAGTTCACCAATATAAGATACCTAACAAGTCACATCACATCTTAGTGTGATGTGTGAACTTAGTTATCATTTAGCTCAACAATTCTAAGATAAAAATCAATTTCTAGTTTATAGGTTTCCCATTTTCTCATTTACTGTATTGTGTTCCCATCCCCACAACCCATTTAATTGGATCAATAAGAGTGATGGTTTGTGGCTTGTGAGAACACCAAAAGGGAGTTAGTTGACTTAATTATCTACTTTCCAGAGAATAAATTAAATTAAATTCCAGGGGATTAGAACCAGTTATACTCCAGCTAGGCAGCCATTTTCTGATAATGCTAAACCCAGTTCTCTTGTTTTGTGTATTTAGTCCTCCAAAAACAATGATAACAACAGCTCAAAAGAAAGTTTATCTGGAAATACAAACCTCTGTAATGCAGAACTCGGTGCCAAAGTCTGGTAGTCCAGACTGTGCCTACATGATCAAATAAAAATTTGCTGGTCTTCTGGTGCTAAAGCTCATGGCTAAAACCAGGCATTTTGGGGAGGACATAAGCAGGGCTTCTATTCCCCAATTGGTGACTTGATTCAATTGGTGTGACAGCACGCTGTCAGAAGCCCTGAAAGGATTGACTGCCTGGATTAAGCATGCTGTGGGAACAGAACCTCTGTGACATCACTTTGACAATCCAGGGTGAGATAGCAGGCATTGTTTTGACAAGAGAGCTACAAAGCTTGAATCCATGCTGAGTCCCGAAGCTCTCTGATTAGCTTTGTGATCATTCTAGTCTTGTACTTAAGCTATTTTATATCAGTAAAATATAAGCTACCTCCAGGCACATGACTTATATCACCATGCTTACCATGGATTATATGGAAGAGCTCTAGGCAGAGATACAGAATTAGCAATCCTAACATGGCCTGCACAGTTGTTATAACCGCACTAAAAGGAATGAAGGTCGTTCTGATTAAACTCCTCTCTGTTTCAGATGTCTAGAAGAATTAGAGAAATAATTTATCTTCTGCCATTCTTCTCACCACCTAAGCAGCCCTTCTGCAAAAATTATGGGGAACCCAGTTGAGAGGAATTTAGATGGAGGAGGGCAATGAAGTATGTTTACTCCTCTCCTGCAACAGTAAAGCATTTTGGCAAAAACCTTGCTGGATCTGTGTTGTTGTTGTTGTTTTGCTAGTTCTAAAATCCTTGTGTATGTGCTTGCTTAGGTCAATCCTAAAAATCAAGCTGAGAGCAGAACAAGGTAAACGAGTTCCTAAAGAAGAGAACAAGAAGACAAGAAAATTTTTAATGTGCCTCAAAGGAAGCACATCATACTTGGCCTTCAGATTGCAAGGAAAAGCATCTTCATTCTTACAAGGACAAGTCAGATTTATTTAATCCTGGGGGCATCAATTAATGAAAGGATCTAACAGACGTGTTTTGAGGAAAGGCTAGAAAGTAGTTGTCTTGGGCACCTGTGCTATCACCACTGAAAATGGAAAGGAAGGGCTTTAAAATGGGTTTTCAGCACCATCACTATCACCACCATCTTACCCTAGGATCCATTTCAGAAACCTTACCCCTTATTTTTAAACGTACTTTAAGATTATTTTTCCTCTAAGAAAAAGCAGTCTTTACAACCCTGACAGCTTTTTTTCTGTTGCTGTTCTATATTATGCTCAGGCTGGCCTCCAGCATCAACCATTTTACAGAAATATGCCATATAAATGGAATTAAAAGCTTTGTGACAGGAAGATACAGCATTTGCTGCACTGTATTTGTCTCATAGCCCGAAAACCTGAAGATGTTGGGAATCATTCTATCCATCCCCAAAACGTATTGCAAACTTTTAAATAAAGAATTGAAATATCCTATGGGAGCTTCATGTTTTAAAGAAGGTTGGATTTGTGTCTTCCAATATTAAAACATTAATTCATCAAAAGCCTTCATGTTTATTAGCAAATGTTCCAAAAAAACCCCCACTATCTATCATTTAATAAAAATGCTGGTGATCTAATGCATTTAAATAAACTTTAACCGGTATGTTTTGGAGCTGGTCTTTGGTTGTCCAGTGTTGGTTTAAGATTTGTATTTTTATTAATAAGATTTTAAAAGTTTAAACATGTGAACATAAAGCTCAATTATGTACCAAAAATTTTGAATGTGGCAATTTGTAATGAACATTGGATATCAGACTTACATATTAGAATATAGCAAACTAGATAATGTGCAGTTGGGGCGAAAAAACTCTACTAGCCCAGATGTAAAACATTGGATTGAGGACATGTTTTGTTGCTTTCAACTTTCCAAATGGCCCTTTGTAGATGAAATATAAGTTGGTGTGATTGGCATTTGTTCTAAAAAGGAATGTTTATATTTTGATGTATTTTAGGATTTTTTTCCTTTTTAATTCTGGCAAAGTATTTTTTTATATTCTGAAACACATGTAAATGCAGGGCCTCTAGGTTTTTATAACTGTAGGAGAGAAGGTTTGGATCCCAACTTGAGAGATCTAAGCATAAACATACTGGATACGGGAAGTAGTTTGAACTGGTTCAAAGCCTACAGCTTTTAAAAAGCAAAAATGACTCAACAGATTTTACAAGGAATCTGAGTTACTTATTCCACAATACTGTAGTGTCCAAATTAAAAATTCATTTTGAAGGTTCTAATAACCATTGCTCACAAGCAGGTTGTTTATGCCCAATTTGTTGGTTCTTACCATAACTCTTCTATACATCCCCAATGACAATTGCAAATTATTTGCCTTGAATGTGATGAATTAAAAAGAGGAAAACATTTATTTAATGGGATTTAACAGGGATTGGATTAGGAATCAATAAAATAATTAAAACAGAGCTATCCCTTATACCTTTGCTCTAGGGCAAGAAAATATAAAACAGATACCAGCCAATGCAGAAAAGGCAATGGGGTCATATGCAATCAAGGGCCTAGTTAGCCCAGCCTTCTAGTCTGGATAGTTGCTCTGAATTTATAGAAAGATATCCTGATAACATGATGTTCCTGAATGCATGTTATAATAGTGCCTTTATGTATTACATGGAATTTGCAAATAGGTATATAAAACACAACTGTGACCAAAGTATGGAAAAGATCAGTTTATGTTCCTCTAGCATAACAGAACAAAAGGTTGGCAGTTTGGCGGGCCGAATCCCGAGTGCCGCGTAACAGAGTGAGCGCGTTACTCGTCCCAGCTTCTGCCAACCTAGCAGTTCGAAAGCACGTAAAAATGCAAGTAGAAAAATAGGGACCACTACGGTGGGAAAGTAACAGCGCTCCATGCGCCTTTGGTGTCTAGTCATGCGGCCACATGACCACGGAGACGTCCTCGGACAAGCGCTGGCTCTTTGGCTTTGAAACGGAGATGAGCACCAGCCCCTAGAGTCGGAAACGACTAGCACGCATGTGTGGGGGAACCTTTACCTTTACCTTTACTAGCATAAAAGAGCAGCGCTCTTACACGGGTTCTCACCTTCTGGTTTTCTGTACTCATTATCAGTTCCTGGTTCAGAATGTTTTCAGATGTTCTTCTAGTCCAACCCCCTGCTCAAGTAGGAGACTCAAAGTCTATACCATTTCAGACAATAGCTGTCCAGTTCCTTTTTTAAAGCCTCCAGTGATTGAGTACCCACAACTTCTGAAGGCAAGCCGTTCAACTGGTTTATTGTTGTTGAGTTTATCCACTGGTTTATTCTTGTTATTGAGCTTCAGGTACCTCTAGACTTCACTTGGTGCTTTTGAATGCCAGAGTAGTCTCTTATAAAACTCTTATCCTAGATTTAAGGCTCAGGACTGATTTAGTATATTACGGAGATATGGCTGGGCCTAGGGAGGGTGCCTTCTGAAAGGTGCCCATAAACAGGCCACTATGTTTGGCAAAGGCTGGGATCCCACAACTGGAAGAGGCTTGCTGTTTTCCGGGGGGTTGTGAGAAGTGCAGACTTGCTGGAGTGATATCTTACTTGCCTAGTTGGGCCTTAGTGATCAATTGGATTTGCTGCTAATTTCAGCCTCTGTGCCCATACTGCTCGATGTTACATCTGGGCTGGTGTTGCAGGTTTATGGTCTTTGGGGTTTCAACTTGCTTTCCTTGGGTGCAGAGTCAGAGGCAGCCAGGAGCTCATGGTCACCACAGCTTTGACCTAGATAACAGGCCTGATCTACAGGATGGCCATGTGCTAGATCCGGTCTTTTGTTTTGGAGGGATGAAATGCAGTCTGAGGGATATTGCCATCAGTGCCTTGTCATGGACAGATCACACCACACTGTTATGTACTGGGCTCTTGTGAAATACCATGTGGGTTGCTGGAGCAGCTAAGGGCTCTCCAGCAACCCAGACTACAAGTCTCCTGTGCTGCAATTGGCTATCTCCAGGTGGCAATGGTTGATTCAAACCTATTGGCTGCTGCCTAGGGGCTAGAGTCTAGACTATATATTGCAGCTAGTTGCAGGCATTTCCCTCAGTACAGTTCCAGCACGAAATAAACAATGAGTTATCCTGTACTCTGTTCTGCGTCTTCATTCCTACACCAAAGAACCCGCTATTTACAGTTGCAAGAAGAGGTATGTGAACCCTTTGGGATTACATGGAGTTTTGCATGAATTGGCCATAAAATGCACTCTAAACGTCATGTAAGTCACAACAATAGAAAAACACAGTCTGCTTAAAATAATACTACACAAACATTAGCTGTTGTCATGCTTTAATTGAACATAAGATGGAAACATTCACAGTGCAGGGTGGAAAAAGTATGTGAACCCCTAGCCTAATGACTTGTCCAAGAGCTAATTGGAGCCAGGAGTGAGCCAACCTTGACTCCAATCAGTGTGATACTGGATGTGTTGCTGACAGCTGTCCTGCCCTTTAAAAACACACACCTATTTTGGGTTTACTGGTCTCAAGAAGCACTGTCTGATGTGAACCATGCCTCGCAGAAAAGAGCTCTCAGAAGACCTACGATCAAGAATTGACTTGCACGAAGCTGGAAAGGGTTACAAAAGTATCTCAAAAAGCCTTGATGTTCATGTGTCCACGGTAAGACAGACTGTCTACAAATGGAGAAAGTTTAGTACTGTTGCTACTCTCCCTAGGCGTGGTCGTCCTGTAAAAATGACTGCAAGAGCACAGCGCATAATGCTTAATGAGGTAAAGAAGAATCCTAGAGTGTCAGCTAAAGACCTACAGAAATCTCTGGCACATGCTAACATTTTTGTTGACACATCTACAATAAGGAAAACATTAAACAAGAATGGAGTACATGGGAGGACACCACAGAGGAAGCCATTGCTGTCCAAAAAAAATATTGCAGCACGTTTGAAGTTTGCAAAAGAGCACCTGGATGTTCCACAGCATTACTGGCAAAATATACTGTGGACAGATAAAACCAAAACTCAGTTGTTTGGGAAAAACACACAACACTATGTGTGGAGAAAAAAAGGCACAGCACACCAACATCAAAACCTCATCCCCACTGTAAAACATGGCGGAGGGAGCATCATGGTTTGGGGCTGCTTTGCTGCCTCAGGGCCTGGACGGATTGTTGTCATTGATGGGAAAATGAATTCCAGAGTTTATCAGGACATTTTGTAGGAAAACGTACGACCATGTCCACCAACTGAAGCTCCGCAGAGGATGGGTGATGCAACAGGACAATGACCCAAAGCATACAAGTAATTCAACAAAACAATGGCTTCAACAGAATACGCCTTCTGGTGTGGCCCAGTCAGAGTCCTGACCTCAACCCGATTGAAATGCTGTGGCATGACCTTAAGAGAGCAATTCACACCAGACATCCCAAGAATATTGCTACACGAAAGAGTTTTGTGAAGAGGAGTGGTCCAAAATTACTCCAGATCGTTGTGCAGGTCTGATCTGCAACTACAGGAAACGTTTGGTTGAGGTTATTGCTGCCAAAGGAGGGTCAACCACTTATGAAGTCCAAAGGTTCTCATACTTTTTCCACCCTGCACTGTAAATGTTTCCATCTTATGTTCAATTAAAACATGACAACAGCTAATGTTTGTGTAGTATTATTTTAAGCAGACTGTGTTTTTCTATTGTTGTGACTTACATGACATTTAGAGCGCATTTTATGGCCAATTCATGCAAAACTCCACATAACCCCAAAGGGTTCACATACTTTTTCTTGCAACTGTAACAGTGGCGACGAAAGTGGGATCCTGCTTCACTGACTAAAGAGCTGAAGTATACGAGGGAAAGGCAGCACACGCCGGAGGGAAGAGGCATTTCCCCCCCTCTCAAGGTCAGCTAGCAAGCTACACTAGCAACCTTGTGCTCGCTGGACTCATTCCCTGAGCCTGAAGCAGGATCCAGAAAACGCAGGAACCAGTAAGAAGAATGCCGAAGGTTGGCAAGTTGAGAGAGTTCAATATATCACATATACAACTACACATTCCCAGCCAAAAGTTTGAAAATTCAGGCTCCATCCATTTGCATAGAATGGACATATCCAAATCTCCAAAATAATATCAAATCTGGATTATTTCCCTGCCCTCTGCAATTTTGTTAAATGCATTTTTCAGCCACCAGCTATGAGCCAAGTTCTCCAAACTTGATGCCTACATCTACTCAGCTAAAGATGGTGAGGATATATTCCAACAAATCCAGAAGACATTGTGTGGTTCATGGAAGTTCCTAAGCATTATACTATTTTTCATAGATCCATGATCTCCATGAGAAGACCTTTGCCTACTCAATTTCTATATCCAAGTTTGTTATTGAAGGAGAAACAAAGAAAAAGCATCCATCCTCAGACCACTTCTAGAAATTGCCTAAAATGGGAAGCTTTGTGAATAGTTTATATGAAAGCTATCATCTCTTAAGCATTATCTTGCATATGCTCATCATTATATAAACAAGAGCCACAACTACTAATATTGGTTTCCATGTTCCAAACAGAACCCCATTTCCTTTTTGGGCTGATTCTGTACTCGGGAAGCCCCATTTTTTCCAATCTACACAATTTCAACAGCATTGAATCCAGTCTTTGCAGAGGGCTATGTAAAACAGAGGAGAGGAATAGCATCTGTTCAGACATTCCTTCTTGGCTTTTTGCTCCAAATGATACTTATAGGCATGTCATATTTTATTCTGGTTGTTTGGAATATTATACTATCTTTGTTTCTCAGATATAGATCTTATTCCACTCATTTGCTTATACTAGATTTTCAACTGTCAAGAGTAATTATGGTTCACGAGAGAGCATTTGGTTTCCAATAGATGTCAGCATTATCCCAGTTATGTTTACTATTTCTAACGAAGCACACTGAGGATGACAGATTAAAATACAGCAGCAATATCTTGATTTTTTTTAACCAATTTCAGTCAACACAAAAGCCATATTTTTATACTTTATTTGTAGTACAAAACGATGAAGTACAGTGGTCCCCAGGGCTACTTAGAACATTTTTTAAAAAAGAAAGAAAATAAGATTTTAAAACATACATACACGCTTGCACACCCCATTCAGTTCTATGGAATTATATATAAGTAAACAAGAATTCTTAAAGTATATAAAAAGATATCTACATCAAAAGGACTTGTTAAGAGTTCGGGACACATATTCATACGTGAACAGAGGTTTCTAAATGTCCTCTTTTTGTACCAAACTTTAAAAAAGGCAGTGTTACACTAGACTATAAAAAAAAGTCATGAACACATTCATTAAAGTATGTAAATATTGAACTGGCTACATATGATGCAAATAACTAAACTGGTTCCAGACATATGCACTGCGAGTGTTGTATAAAACCTCGACTTAGGAAGCACTTAACGTATTCCAATTAGTTTCCCAAGAACATCCATAGCAGCAGCAGCAGCCATTGTTCGTAGATAGTGAAATGCACCCAAAAGGTACGGAGGAAATACTTATGGAGTAACCACTCCTCCCACCTCATTCCTGGTGCTAATACTCAAGACCGGTCTTTCCCAAACTGGTTAGTCAAGCTGGCTGTGGGAATTGTGCACCCAACATATTTTGAGATTGGGGAACATTGCTCAAGACAAAGAATTAAAAGAATTCAAACTTGACAGAAGTTTCTCCCCAAGAAAGATACACTGATAATAAGCATCCCATTAGTTCTTGCCAGATAGTCACCATTTTCATTATTTTCTGCAATGCACCCTTCAGATGATTCCAAACAAATCCTTGCAAGAAAATACTACCATCATGCTGTGTAATTTGTATTTAGGCACAAGTAAAATTGTGCTGAAGTGATTATTCCTGGGCTTCCTTGCGAGCCAATTTGTAAACCTGGGTTGGTCCATCCACATGAGTGATAGTAGTAGTGAGCTGAAGTTCTTCTCCAGTATTAACTCCCAAGTCACCTGAAAACACAAAACTGCATTTGAGATGAATGTGTTACCATGATGACAGTTTTATTGCAAAATTACCCCAGCATTTAGAAAGAAGTAAGCAATGGAGAAGTTGCATGAATGGACATGGTTTCCACTAATAAAATGGGGGAATGGGCTATTTCTCCACTTTGTGCATGCATCCACATATTTGTTCAGTAATAATACTGTTGACCCGGAATTAGGGGACAGTATAGGAAATATCAATTGTGAACGTGCAGATGGCCCTACTGCCTTTGGGTTCTTGCAAAGTCCTGGATGCAGGGTCATGAAAGGCCAGCAAGGAAAATACTCACTTCTGCTCAAGGATGGCCAGCATGCCTTTGGGTGGCTGCAGTGCCATTCTTCTATTGGGGCTGCTGAACAATTAACCTTTGGGGCTCCTATCACAGTGGAATCACCCCATTCCATCCAGGATTTGTTAGCATCCAGGGGGGGGGCATTGGCTTACAGCCTCCTGACTGGGACTGTATTAGATAGCACTCCTTGACAACTCACAAATTCATATAGAGTGCAGTAGCAGGTTCAATCCAGCAACTTTTCTTCCCCAACTGGATAGTGATCATAATTGTGTATAAACTATTACAGCAGTTTATTTTCTGGCTGGGCAGATCTACCTGACCTTTGGCCTTGACTACAAGAAGGTCCCCTCTGCTCTTTGTAGTTCGTTTGCAGCAATGGGACTCATGACTTATATGTCTGGTGTTAAGAGCTTATATGCCCTAAGGGATTGGAAGGCGAACCAGGCATTTATCTTGCTAATCATTTGGACTGGTGGTTCCTTTGTGATCAGTTTGCCTGTAAGTCTTTGCCAGCTTACTGATCTGGTACATGTACCATCGGGATTATCTTTCCCTCTGTTCATATTATCCAACACAAGAATACCATTCATCTCATGGAGGAAGGAATTAGGAATTACCCTAAAAATCCGAAAATTTCTACTGATGCTGTATGGGGATGGTTTAGGGAATTATTCTTGGTACTCTGTTTGTAGTAGTCCTTGTTCTTGTATCCTGTTGTGTCATTCACTGCTTGCTCCTATTCACCTCTGCCTGTCCTCAACAATGTGGCCTGTATACTACAGAAGCCTATCCCGTGTTCATACTTTCATGCACTGCTCTAAGTATGAAAGGGGGGATTATGTTGACCCGGAATTAGGGGACAGTATAGGACAGGGGTCTTCAAACTCGGCCCTTTTGTGACTCATGGACTTCAAGTCCCAGAATTCCTCAGCCAGCATACCTGGCTGAGGAATTCTGGGACTTGAAGTACATGAGTCACAAAAGGGCCGAGTTTGAAGACCTCTGGTTTAGGAAATATCAACTGTGAATGTGCAGATGGCCCTACTGTCTTTGGATTCTTGCAAAGTCCTGGATGCAGGGTCATGAAAGGCCAACAAGGAAAATACTCAATGTCCTAACTCACCCAAGAACATACAATATCTTTAGGGAAACACCCAAAAGGGAACCTGTTTGTTACTTCTGCTCTCTTATCTACAGTATGCCAGACTTACTGGGTGAAATCTTTACCATATGCGTGTCAGCTTTGCTGGATGGCTTGGTTATGTAACCAGAAAGAATAAATACAAGGATTTGTTGTCTTTCGGGGCTGCTCTCATTTAAAGGAGCCCGTCTTTTTGTTCAGCTGAATAAAAACGTAAAGCTTGAAGGCAACTTCTGGTTTCCTGTATTTTTTACCAGCAAAACCTCAGAACCTGCATATCAGTACCTTCTTTTTAACAACAAGCAGAGCTGTACGTGTGTGTGTCTCTTTGTGTGTAAGCACACAAATGGAAATGAAAATAAACATTGTGCAATAGGACCTTTTTTAATTAAAAATAAACATTGTGCAGTGGGACTTGCATTTAATAAGTGTGTATAAATCTCAGGATATAAAGAAACTGAGAATAATCTTTCAATTAATTCAGGATCTAGTACAGGATTTACTTTGATTCAGGTTTGTGCAACAAGCTGTTACAGATCGGTTGTACTGTGTATAATCAAAATGGGGAAAAAATCAGTTCTCAGATCCAGAAATCTCTTTTCCATTCCTTCCTTAGTACATATTTTCACAATCTAAACTTCCTTTACCTTTTTCAGAAAGCCCTTCTTACTGTTCTCTCAGGCCCAGGGGCCAGGAGATTAGCTGAACCTATGAAGTAATCTATGTTACTTTTGGCTTTTTTATGATTACATTTATGATTATATCTTTTCCTGCTCAGGCCACGCAAATGGCTGGCCATATCAATAAAATAAAATCAACCACACTATCTCAGGGTATTTATTAGCAGATCAAACCCATAATCAACAGAACTATGCGTATAATGCTAGGGATCTTCTAATTGACTGATTAGTTTTAGTACAGTGCAGGAAACTGCATCTCACCATTTGACTCATCTTCACCGTAGTTTTTATGGGAAGGTGCATACAGGAACATCAGGGCAAAGACATAAAGGTTCCACATTCCATAAATCCCTGTGAAAAAGGCACTGTTCCAATGAAATGTAAAGTTGCCCCATTTCCAGTGACCTTCAGTCACCTAAACAGGATGAAAAGTTGATATGTAATCCAGCAGTGAAGACATAAGCGTAAAGTTAGCACAGACAGACAATCAGCGAACAAAGTCAATGATTTTCATCTCCGATAGAAGGACTTCCTCATCCCCCGAAACATCTATTTCTGGCCTTCACTCCACTGCATGGTTTTAACGGGATGCTCTCCCTATCTGCAGTGAGCCAACAACAAGAAAAGTAGCTGGGCTTAATGTTAAATCAGGGAAAGAGATCTTTGATGCTTCCTCTTTCCCCCCAGTGATGAAATAAAGCTATGAAAAGAACCTTTGTTGATACATTGCTTCAAGATATAAAATAACAAAATAGCAGAACACATTACTACTAGATAGCAATAATTGTAGAAATTTTCAGTAGTCATTTTAGATTTCTCACCTGACTGAAAATGAAAAATATTACTGTCATGGCAGCACAAGCTAATGTGATCAGCATCAAGAATTTGAACCGAAAAATCAGTCCCTGTGAGAGAGAGAGAAAAACAACAAAAAATACTGAAATATTCCAAATAGAAGATTCTGAAGAAGAAATCCTATATAGTAGAGCAGGGGTGTCAAACTCAATTTCATTGAGGGCCACATCAGCATTGTGGTTGCCCTCAGGGGGCCAGGTGGGCGTGGCATGGGTAAGCGTGGCCTACTGGGTGGGTGTGGCTAGAGTGCGTATGGCCTACTGGGTGGGCGTGGCCAGCTCTACATCGTTCGCATCAAGGGTGCCTATGGGGGCCTGGGCAGGAGTGGGACAGATCTGGGGGGTCTCTGGCAGAAGGAGGGTCTCTGGGCCAGGGCCAAGGCAGTGGGGGCCGTTCCCTCACTGTTTCCAGGATGGCTTCGCGGGCCGCATGAAACCACTTCGCGGGCTGGATCTGGCCCCCGGGCCTTGTGTTTGACATGTCTGTAGTAGAGAATAAGTCCCTGTGGGTTTTACTCTGCTTTAGGGGTGATGCTCATCTCTGTTTCTTTAAGTCATTGAGCCAGAGCTGTCTGGAGACATTTTCAGAGTCATGTTGCCAGCATCACATCACCCTATGGTGCAAAATGTATGATAAAACACTGAACATTGTTACTTTCCCATTAAAGTGGTACCTATTTATCTACTTGAATTTACATGCTTTCAAACTGTTTAGGTTGGCAGGAGCTGGGGCAAGTGACAGGAGCTAACTCTTTTGTCACATAGTGGTAGGACTCAAAACTGACAAAGTAAGGGGAAAAAAATTCCCATCTGCTACTATTCCCTTGGTTGGTTTTGCTATGCAGTTGCAGATATACAAGTGAAGGCCTTGAAATACAAGGCACAATATTGGTTACCCTTTTGTTACGGAGGGGCCAGACAATCAGAAGGGAATCTGTTTGCTACCTGCTCTGGTCCTTGAGAGAAGCAACTTTCTCTACCCTTCTCTATAGAAAAGGACTGCCTCTTTTTATACAGTCCTGGGGGTGGGAGGGAATGTGCATAGCTCAAGGGAGGACTTGAGAGGCAAAATTTCAGTTTACCCTCATTAACATAATCAATGTTGTAGGGTCCCTAGGTTCCCCATAATGGCCTTGCTGGAATACCAACAGGAACTGGCATTGTTTTAAAACACAATTACCCCAACATCCTATGGATTCCTTACCTCATAATGAAGCCTGCGGGCTTTATTCATTGCTGGTAGGCTGGATTGTTTGCCACTGATATTTCTGAACACTTGAAATACCATAAAACACAGGAACAAGAAGTAGAGGCAGAGGCAGATTCCGGCAACAATAATAAATGCCATCTTAAGTGGTAAAGTTAAGGGAATCAGTAAAGGCAGAAATAGAAATAGGTAGTTCATTTGGCATCTTGTTTGCAGATTCCTATTCTGCTCTTAAATATAAGCACAGTAAGAAATATTGCATCTGTCACACTTGATATTTGCTAAAATAAACTTGGAGGTTAGCCCGTAAGAAATATGGTGCTGTTCAGCTAGCTTATCATGTTATTAATGCCTCCAATCATTTCTGCCCACCCAGTATATTCCAGCCGAGTGGGTAGGCTCCAGGTCCCCTCCATGAAGCAATATCTTTTAGGACTTAGGTAGTGCCTGGGATGGATGCTTGTTATTTGCTAAAGGACATTATTTTGCACTGTGTAATTTGTCGGTTATTGCAGGGCTTTTCAACCAGTGGCAGGGGTACCATCTGTGGTACATTGGCACCTGGCAGGTGGCACGTGACCATCCTAGAAAAGTGGTAGCGGGGGAGGGGAATGAGCTGAATCGGTGGCAGCACCGCACAAGCCTGAACGAGAGATGGCTGAAGCTGTAGGGTTGTCAGGGCTCAGCGGAAGTGCCAGGATCGGCACCAGGCTCCAGCTGGAGCTTGGCGCTGATCCTGGCGCTTTTGCTGAGCCCTGAAGAAGCACCTATCAGCTGGAATGTTGCAGCATCTCCAGGGTCTTGTGATTTAATTCAGAAGCTTGGCAACTGATTCATATTTATGATGGTCACAGTGTCCCAGGATCATGCGAAGGGACCAAAACCTGCTGCAACCACTCAGCAGAGGGGGGAAAATAAAAATCAAACACCCCCCGCCACCTCACCCCTGCTGCCAATCCTCAACAGAAATGCTGACAACAATGAAAACATCAGACAGGAGGAAGAGCGCCGCTGGGCAGGCAGGCAGGTGTCTTGCTCGGCTGTGGCTTGGGGGCACTTTTCATTGTAACTTCAAACAGTCACTAAGCGAACTGTAGTAAGTTGAGGACTACCTGTACTTCATCACATTTTTCCTTTTTTTTTAGTTATCAAGTTTTTGACACCTTGCTAGGCGACTGGTGGTACTCGGATGCTGCCATATCCTAAAAGTGGTACAATGGGTGAAAAGGTTGAAAAACCCTGGGTTATTGAGTCATTTTACTCTAGTCGGTCTATCTGATTTTATGTTTTCAGCTGTTTCTATGTTTTTCCCCCTAGTTTTCTACACCCCCTCAGAGTTCACTGGGGTTGGGCAGCCAATAAAGTTAAATTGGTGGAGCCTTGGTGGAGCAGTGGGCTAATGCCTCCTTAAGTAACACCAGCTGCCTGCAATTAGTGCAGGTTCGCATCCCACCAGGCTCAAGGTTGACTCAGCCTTCCATCCTTCCGAGGTAGGTAAAATGAGGACCCAGATTGTTGGGGGCAATTAAGCTGACTTTGTAATAATGCCGCTTGGGGAGGGTGTGAAAAGCCCTAATAAGCAGGCATATACATAGAATGAAGGCTACTGCTAAGCTTGTAAGCCGCCCTGAGTCTTCGGAGAAGGGCGGGATACAAATGGAATTAAAATAAAATAAAAATAAATAAATACATAGGCTAAAACAAGGAGTTCCAATATCCCAGGGGCTGCCACAAGGAAGAGGGAGTCAAGCTATTCTCCAAAGCGCCTTAAGGCAGAACAAGAAGCAACGGATGGAAACTAGTCAAGGAGAGAAGCAACCTAGAACTAAGGAGAAATTTCCTGATGTCAAGTTTCCAATGTATGGTCTTTTCAAGTGACTCTGAGGCATTGTTTACCTTAAAAGTCCTTTATTTAGCCTAATACACCGGCGCTTGCTTGAAGGAAGCTGGAATCTGAAATCTCCGCCCCCTTGCACAATATATTAAACACAATCCTCCACCTTTCTAATTTTGTCATTAATCATATTCTCCAATTAATTTAAAGAATCAGTTTTCCTTCCCTTAGACAACCCGCCAAGTTCTTATCTTCTTTAATTTCATATGGCCTTCAGGTACAATCTTCCTCCTCCCTCTTCCCAGCCTTAACCCTATCTCTTAAAGCAATACACAAGTTTAACATAAGAAATAGCTGCTTCTTCATTTCTTGTCAAGCAAGAACATTCAATGTTAGCAGCGTTGACATCTGACAGTTAGAACAATTAATCAGTGGAACAACCTGCCTCCAGAAGCGGTGAATGCTCCAACACTGGAAGTTTTTAAGAAGAGACTGGACAGCTATTTGTCTGAAATGGTATAGGGTTTCCTGCCTGAGCAGGGGGTTGGACTAGATGATCTCCAAGGTCCCTTCTAACTACTACTTCTTATTATTACTATTACTATTACTACTACTACTACTACTACTACTATTACTACAGGCAACCATTTGTGTTCCATACAAAAATCCTGGGTAAAAAGCAACTATCTTGAAACCTCAGCAAAATCTTGTTAAGAGGTTTGAGCTGCCATGGCCTTGTAACTTAACATTATTTCATCACCTTCACATTTAGCATTAATGGGAAAGAAACTCAGCAGAGGAGGAGATGCGGAATGGAGATCTCGGGCTCTCCTTCACCAGGGTTGACAATGGAGGATTGTAAGAAGGTATCTGGCCAGTTGCTGACAAAAGAGTGGTAAGATTTGGGAAGGCTCTGGTATTGGAAGGGAGAATGGCCAGCTAAGTCCTGATATGTGAGAGGATAGGTCAGACAGGAGGGCCTTCAGGGATGCCAGTGTCCTAACTGGAACAGTTTGAGAATAAAATTTGTATTTGCATGTACCAGTATGTACCTGGCTTTATATAGCATTCAGGGTAAGAGGTTGGAAGCTTGAGGATGGCCCTGGTTTAAAGTGAAAGAAGAAGCCATGCTGGCTGGAGAAAATATTCTTCTCAGACTGCAGGTAGTTCCTGTGGTTGTTAAGCAGGACGTTAAGCGAGACATCACACCACAACGTATGGTTTTACTGCTGGCTTCTCCGCTGATCTGACCAGTTGTAAAGCATGCACATGGTGATCACGTAACCATGGGGACGTGACACTTGTAAATGGCTGCTGGTTGCAAAGTGCCTGAATGTCAACAACATGTGACAGTGGGGGGATGCTGAGACAGTTTTAAGTATGAGGACTTGTCGTAAAGTTACTTTTTCAGCACCATCATAGCTTCAAATAGTTGCTTTAACATGGCAAGTTATTAAGCAAGGACTATCTATAGCAGGGGTGTCAAACTCAATTTCATTGAGGGCCACATCAGCATTGCGGTTGCCCTCAGGGGGCCAGGTGGGTGTGACCTGGGTGGGCGTGGCCTATGGGGTGGGCATGGCTAAAGTGCTTATGGCCTACTGGGTGGGCGTGGCCAGCTCTACATCGTTTGCATCAAGGGTGCCTATGGGGGCCTGGGCAGGAGTGGGACAGATCTGAAGGTCTCTGGCAGAAGGAGGGTCTCTGGGCCAGGGCCAAGGCAGCGGGGGTCGTTCCGTTTCCAGGATGGCTTCGCGGGCCGCATGAAACCACTTCGCGGGCCAGATCTGGCCCCCGGGCCTTGTGTTTGACATGTTTGATCTATAGTGAGAGAGTACTCAGGGATGGCTCCTGCCACTGTATGAATTTAGGAAACTGATAAATGTGATGGGCGTGGGAGACAGAAGAAAAGGCTGGTGTGTGCACCTTTATCAGACTGCTGACTTTCTGAGCAAGGAGGGGAATGTATTTAAGGGGATAAAAGGAGGTTGGGGATCAACCCGCTATCCCATGTTATACTGATATTGACGGGGAAAGTGAGCTTATCAAGTAGTAAGGATCAGGGGATGTGGGGGAGGGCACCGATAAATCATTCCATCGAAAGGAGAACCGGTAGCTTGGTACCAGTTTCTGAGTCTCTCCTGTGGTCTCATTCTTTTTTTTTATTAAAGAGTTTTACAAAAACAAGATTTTACAATATATCCCCAAATCCCCCCCACCCCAAACCCACCCACTCCCCCGCCCACTTCCCAGAGCTAAATACAGGATTATAGTTATAATAATCATATTCTAAATAAAAATTTTGCATAATATACAATTAACCAAATTCATAATGTGCTTTAACTCCCCTTTAACATAACTACATACAAAGTACCAACACTAAGATCAATAACAATATCCCTCTAAAATCTACTCATAAGCTAAATGGAACTTTTTAGTCCCATATTTATTCTGAATATAATCTATCCATCTCCTCCAAACTGAAATATATCTTTCCTGTGAATGATCTTTCAAGTAAGCAGAAATCTTAGACATTTCTGCAAGATTCGAAACTTTAAACACCCATTCTTCTACAGTGGGCAAACTATCCTTCTTCCAATATTGTCCCACCAGTAACCGTGCTGCTGTTATCATATTCAACATCAAATTGGTTTCTTTAACATCACAATCTACAACAATACCCAATAAAAACAATTGCGGAGAAAACTTTATCTTTCTCTTAAAAATCTTTTGAATGTTCCACCAAATTTTAATCCAAAAAGCTTTTATATTTCTACAAGTCCAACCTGTGGTCTCATTCTTAAGCTGGATCTCTGCTGGATCAACCTCTGGCCTCAGGCTGATAGAAAAAATTCCAGGTTCCTCTAGGATAGGACCTTGTTCACTGATGACTTGAAAGTGGACGAAGAGGCAGACCTGGCAGCTTACACATTACTAAAACCTGGTTGCGTAAGGGTGGCAATGTCACACCCTCTTAGAATTCCATCCCTCTGGATTTTGTGACTTACAGCAACCTTGATGCCAAACCAGCAGGTGGAAGCACTGATCTATAGAATTGCCTATGACCGTGACAGCTGCTTGTGAGATATTGGTCTTTAAATGTTTATGTGTTCAGTTGGATCGTGGGAATCCTACTCAAGCACTGGAGTTTAGCCCTCAGCGTTTGGTGTTGGGTGATTTCAGCTTCCGTATCCTAATGTCTGAATCTGGGAAGGCTTTGGACTTCATGAACAAAAAAATATACCTGACTATGGACAAGTATAAACCCAAGGTTAATCCTATGCCATAATGATAAGGGAGGAAAAGTAAGGCAGCCCTTGAATCAATGTTACACATACTTGCTCTAAATGACATCCACAGAAAGTAAACTTTGAAAAAGAACATCCCCGTGTATATGGATTACTTTAAATTCACGAAATTTAAGGATGCTTAAACTCTCCATGAAGTTTAAATGAAAAAAACACACCCTTATCAGCTTATTAACGTCATCTTCCCAAAATTGCAGAGGCTTTGGGTGCAAGAATAAAGAAGATAACAAATGGTTCTGAATGAAGTAAAATGCAAAGGATACAGCCAACTCTGTGCCAACATCTGTAGCCCAGATACTATAGAATGGATTTTTTAATTGTACTCCTCTGGAAAGAAAGTCAGTAGGTCAAATTATGCACACAGCATGTGTAAAACAAAGCAAGTATTTGGGAAGTCTAGAGGAACAATGTCTAAAGAACGAACCCTTGTAAGCTTTAGGAAGGGGAGGGTTGATGTTCATTTAACTGTTTTAACCAGAAATGCTCAACTGTTTATTTCCATGCTATTCACATTGCAGATAAGAATAACCGAATGGTTTTATTATTAGCTTGATTCAAATTCTTTTTTTTTTGTTCATTTGTATGAAACAACCTGGGGAGGAACTAGCAGAAACAATGAACCAGCAAAATATAATAACTATAAGTCTCTACTCTTTTTCTCTCTTCCCTAACTTGGAGTAACAAAATGTGTGATGTTATGATCCAATCCTCTGCTTTTCTGCTCTCATTCAAAGCCTGTTGGTGTTACATCGGAAGAGAAAGTTACTACCGTATATACTTGAGTATAAGCCGAATTTTTCAGCCCACTTTTTGGGCTGAAAAATTCCACTTCGGCTTATACTCCAGTCAACAAAAAAACTTACTGAGGACTTGTGCGCGGCCGAGGCTTTGGAGCTTCCGGGATCGCGCTCACCTCTCCCAAGCCACCGCCGTCCGGAGACCTGCCGAAGTTTGGGGAGGTTTGGGGAGGTGCGCGCGCACCTCCCCAAAAGTCCCCAAACGAAGCCGGGTCTCCGTTCCTCTGCGCCCTGCCTGCCTGCTTCTTTCCACAGCGGAAAGAAGCAGGCAGGCAGGGGGCGGAGGAACGGAGACCCGGCGACGTTTGGGGAGGTTTGGGCGCCTCTCCAAATATCCCCAAACGTCGCTGGGTCTCCGTTCCTCTGTGCCCTGCCTGCCTGCTTCTTTCCACAGCGGAAAGAAGCAGGCAGGCAGGGGGCGGAGGAACGGAGACCCGGCGACGTTTGGGGAGGTTTGGGCGCCTCTCCAAATATCCCCAAACGTCGCCGGGTCTCCGTTCCTCTGTGCCCTGCCTGCCTGCTTCTTTCCACAGCGGAAAGAAGCAGGCAGGCAGGGGGCGGAGGAACGGAGACCCGGCGACGTTTGGGGAGGTTTGGGCGCCTCTCCAAATATCCCCAAACGTCGCCGGGTCTCCGTTCCTCTGTGCCCTGCCTGCCTGCTTCTTTCCACAGCGGAAAGAAGCAGGCAGGCAGGGGGCGGAGGAACGGAGACCCGGCGACGTTTGGGGAGGTTTGGGCGCCTCTCCAAATATCCCCAAACGTCGCCGGGTCTCCGTTCCTCTGTGCCCTGCCTGCCTGCTTCTTTCCACAGCAGAAAGAAGCAGGGAGGCAGGGGGCGGAGGAACGGAGACCCGGCGACGTTTGGGGAGGTTTGGGCGCCTCTCCAAATATCCCCAAACGTCGCCGGGTCTCCGTTCCTCTGTGCCCTGCCTGCCTGCTTCTTTCCACAGCGGAAAGAAGCAGGCAGGCAGGGGGCGGAGGAACGGAGACCCGGCGACGTTTGGGGAGGTTTGGGCGCCTCTCCAAATATCCCCAAACGTCGCCGGGTCTCCGTTCCTCTGTGCCCTGCCTGCCTGCTTCTTTCCACAGCGGAAAGAAGCAGGGAGGCAGGGGGCGGAGGAACGGAGACCCGGCGACGTTTGGGGAGGTTTGGGCGCCTCTCCAAATATCCCCAAACGTCGCCGGGTCTCCGTTCCTCTGTGCCCTGCCTGCCTGCTTCTTTCCACAGCAGAAAGAAGCAGGGAGGCAGGGGGCGGAGGAACGGAGACCCGGCGACGTTTGGGGAGGTTTGGGCGCCTCTCCAAATATCCCCAAACGTCGCCGGGTCTCCGTTCCTCTGTGCCCTGCCTGCCTGCTTCTTTCCACAGCGGAGGGATTATGTCCCATTCCTCTTTGGAGATCCTCCCCAAGTCATTAAGGTTTCGAGGCTGACGTTTGGCAGCTTGAACCTTCAGCTCCCTCCACAGATTTTCTATGGGTTTAAGGTCTGGAGACTGGCTAGGCCACTCCAGGACCTTAATGTATTTTGGGTCATTGTCATGCTGGAATACCCATCCACGACCTATTTTCAATGCCCTGGCTGAGAAAAGGAAGTTTTTACCCAAGATTTGACAGTACATGGCCCCGTCCATCGTCCCTTTAATGCAGTGAAGTTGTCCTGTCCACTTAGCAGAAAAATACCCACAAAGCATAATGTTTCCACCTCCATGTTTGACAGTGGGGTTGTTCTTGGGTTCATAGGCAGCATTCCTCCTCCTCCAAACATGGCAAGTTGAGTTGATGCCAAAGAGTTTGATTTTGGTCTCAGCTGACTACAAAACATTCACCCAGTTCTCCTCTGAATTATTCAGATGTTTATTGGCAAACTGCAGACGGGCCTGTACATCTGCTTTCTTGAGCAGGGGGACCTTGAGGGCACTGCAGGATTTCAGTCCTTCACGGCGTAGTGTGTTACCAATTATTTTCTTGGTGACTATGGTCCCAGCTGCCTTGAGATCATTGACAAGATCCTCCCGTGTAGTTCTGGGCTGATTTGTCATTGCTCTCATGATCATTGAAACTCCACGAGGCGAGATCTTGCATGGAGTCCCAGACCGAGGGAGATTGACAGTTACAGTATGTTGTGTTTTTTCCATTTGCGAATAATTGCACCAACTGTTGTCACCTTCTCACCAAGCTGCTTGACGATCATTTTGTAGCACATTCCATCCTTTTGTAGGTCTACTCTACAATCTTGTTCCTGACATCCTTGGACAGCTCTTTGGTCTTGCCCATGATGGAGAGTTTGGAATCTGATTGATTGATTGCTTCTGTGGACAGGTATCTTTTATACAGGTAACAAGCTGAGATTAGGAGCACTCCCTTTAAGAAAGTGCTCCTAATCTCAGTTCCTTACCTGTATAAAAGACACCTGGGAGCCAGAAATCTTGCTGATTGATAGGGGATCAAATACTTATTTTACTCATTAAAATGCAAATCAATTTATAACTTTTTTTTGAAAGGTGCTTTTCTGGAATTTTTTGTTGTTATCCTGTCTCTTACTGTTAAAATAAACCTGCATTAAAATTATAGACTGATCATTTCTTTGTCAGTGGGCAAATGGACAAAATCAGCAGAGGATGAAATAATTTTTCCCCTCACTGTATCTGTGCAAGTTGTTTTTTTTTAAATTAACATCCACAGTAAAGCTAAGTGACAAAAGCTATGAAAAAGAAGAAATTCTAATTACCTCTCGCACATGTCGAAGACAAACAAACAGAAAGCTCCTACAGCTATTGGCCCAACTTGTTTCCAGTAGGCTGCAAAACGATTTCGTTCATTCTGATCCTAAAACAGATTAAATAAGAAGACAATAAAATTATTAGGCAAAAATAAAATACATTGATTTCGCAGGTATAATTAGGATGGTAGCTATGGCGAAGAATTTGTAGTCTTAAACCATACTTTATGTAAGAATAATAGTCAAGTCATTGATACATCTTACCATAAAATGTAAACTGTCATGCTTTGTTGTTGTTAGTTGCGAAGTCGTGTCCGACCCATCGCGACCCTATGGACAACGTTCCTCCAGGCTTTCCTGTCCTCTACCATCTTCTGGAGTCCATCTAGGCTCACGCCTACTGCTTCAGTGACTCCATCCAGCCACCTCATTCTCTGTCGTCCCCTTCTTCTATTGCCCTCAACCTTTCCCAGCATGAGGCTCTTCTCCAGTGAGTCCTTCCTTCTCATTAGGTGGCCAAAGTATTTGAGTTTTAGCTTCAGGATCTGGCCTTCTAAAGAGCAGTCAGGGTTGATCTCCTCTAGGACTGACCGGTTTGATCACCTTGCAGTCCAAGGGACTCGCAGGAGTCTTCTCCAGCACCATAGTTCAAAGGCTTCAATTCTTTGGCGCTCAGCCTTTCTTATGGTCCAACTTTCACAGCCATACATTGCAACTAGGAAGACCATAGCCTTGACTATACGCACTTTTGTTGGCAGGGTGATGTCTCTGCTTTTTAGTGTGCTGTCTAGATTTGCCATGGCTTTCCTCCCCAGGGGTTGCAGTCCCCGTCTGCGGTGATCTTGGAGCCCAGGAAAATAAAATCTGTCACTACCTCCATTTCTTCCCCATCTATTTGCCAAGAATTGAGAGGGCCGGATGGCATGATCTTGGTTTTCTTAATGTTTAGTTTCAACCCAACTTTTGCACTCTCCTTCTTCACTCGCAACAAGAGGCTCTTTAGTTCCTCTTCACTTTCTGCCATTAGAGTGGTATCATCTGCTTTAGTAATGCTAAATAAGACTGTGGAGTAGCTCCCCACCCCCAACAACCCTGTACACGTTGATTTCCAGAAGGAAGTGCAATGATGGAGCTTTTTTGTCAGCTTTAGCCAATTACAGCCCATGTTGATTCAAACAGTATAAAAATTATAGGATCTTGAATCTCATTTTCCAGCACTCATTTATACAAAATCTTACCACTTATAAATCATTAATTTGGCATACATTTTGATAATAAAACCTTTCCTATGTTCACAACTTTAGGTTGTAATAAGACTACAGTTCTCCTAATCTCCAACCAGCTCAACTTATGGCTTATTTTCTGAGAGTGATGAGAACGCTAGAAAGTGGGGACTTGCTCTGCAGAATGAAAACAAACCCTAAAATATATAACAATGGACCATGGAGGGAAAATCCTGGAACAGTATATTCACGAACTCATATGAGAGCACCTACCATCATATGCTCTCCACAGAAGATGATCCAAAAAGACAAGAGCATAGCATAGAAGACCCCTTGACGAATATCTCCAAAAAGCAGCATCCAAGTCCAGTCAAAACCAATAGAAAACCACTCTACTGGAATGTTTATGAAAGTCATAGAGATTCCAAGAGCAAAGATTATCCTGAAAAAAATAGTAATGCTATCAAAAACTCTTCCATTTTCCTCAATTGCTCCAATAAGCTTTATGTAATATTCAGGTAAATGCCTCCTAAAATGATCCCTGTCTCCAGCTACTTGACATGCCACAAAGGCCGATACAGACCTTGCACTGATGGAAGCTGCATACCACCACCACCATATATAGAGGTACCAGGGATGGGACAGGCGCACCCAATATTCTTCTTGACTCTATATGTTTGTCTGTCTACCTATCTAGGACAATTCTAGCAATGGTATCAAGTTGACTCAGTTTTTAAAACATTTCTCTGAATTCACATGAAAAGTTCACTTTAAGTTTAGTTACTAAAGTCTACCTGAGAAAGAAATGAGTGCCTCAATGCATCTTTCCATAGTTGGTAAATTTGTTATCGGCTATAGTTATGGCAAATAGATGGATCTATAACCTTTTGAATGCTCTAAAACAGATTTCTTCAACTTGTTACTTTTCAAATACAGTATGTTGGGAAAACACGGACCAGTCACCAGATAGGGAGAAAGTTGTTTTAGCTGTTCTAGAAGATGCAGATACAATAGTACAGGGGCAGGCAACCTCGGCTCTTTTAGGACTCGTGGACTTCAACTCCCAGAATTCCTGAGCCAGCAATGCTCAGGAATTCTGGGAATTGAAGTCCACGAGTCCTAAAAGAGCCGAGGTTGCCTACCCCTGCAATAGTGTATCATTAAATTTAGAAAGTGAATACAGGGAGAATATGCTTCAGTACAGGGGTATGTCACATGCCTTAAGATTACTAGCACCAGAATTTTTTAACATTAGACTTTAAGACAGTTACAGTCCATGTCTGTAGATCAGACATGTCAAACTTGCGATGTCACGTGATGCATCAGAACTTTTTCCCCACTGCTGGCAAAGGGGTGGGCACGGTTTCCTTGTGACACATCCGGCCCACCCCTGCTGTAGATTAAGCAATCTTGACTAACAGAGCTGTAGAACAAACTGCTAGACTGGGCTCCTCAAAGGGGAGCAATGACTGCCATGCCAGTAACAACCACACAAGATTTGATTTCCTCTTTCAAGAAACAGACAGAACTTTCGTGATCATTACTTACTTTTCCAGGAGCACAGGTTGCCGTGTCATCTGCATGATCCGTCTCCAATACCAAACCATGATGATGAAAATGCTGGGTGTAAGGAATGTTTTCATGGCAAACCAGACTTTTGTGAAGCCGCCGTTTTGATGGATACCCTGAAAGTGAACTTAAAGTTTCAGTGCTGCTTTTCTTCAAATTGCTAACACAAATCCTAGTCTTGCAATGCTTCATTTGTTTAAACTACCATAGCCTTTCCATTTATCCTAAAGATCTTTTAAAAAACAAGTTAAAAAAACAAAGCCAAATAATATAAACACACAGGTTTAAAATATGCACTATACAATCACTGTAGCAGAGATGAGTTGTACTTGGGGAATATAAGACATGGTAAAGTTGTAAACAGAAGAGTAAAAAAAAAATCAAACATTTATCTGGTGCCAAAAGCTGGTAATGTTGAAATGTTAAATGGACCTCAAGGCAAAAGATCCAAAAGCAGGGTGTGAAATCAAGGAAGCTTTTGCCAGAGGTGGGATGTTAAGAAGGGCACCCTTAAGTGGCTCTTTTAAATATTAGGCCTTAAGGTGCTAAGTTTGAAATTTGACTTATAACAAATACATTTCAGTGCAATTCTTTTAGGATTGACGTTCTTTGGTTTCAGAAGAGTGCTAGTATTCTCCACTAGCTTCTGAATTGTTTTCAAGGAAAGAGCCACATAAATTGCTATCTGGATTTTAAGTGAGACTAACCACTCCTTCGAATTTCGTGTAAAGAAAATAAATAAAAATGCAATCTAAGAATGTTCCTTTTATCGTGTCCCATATTCTCCTAGTTTGGCTTCTTGGAAGATGAAGAAAGCAGTATTGCTCTTGCTCAGTGTGCAAAGTGTAATTCAAAGTCAGGTGACAGATAGGTGCTGATAGTCTAGCATAATGGCTGCTTGCTCCTAGAGGTATCAAGGAAGCGATTATCAGCAAAGCTAGTGAAAAATTAGTTAATTTCATGGGTGCAAAGAAGCATAATGGCTGAAGAGGCATCAAAGGGGGGAAAATCTGCAGGGAACTTGGAAACTGTATAGGGACAACATTCTTTTTCTTTTCCCCCCACCCCGAAGATTATGCACTTAATTGTATGCACTCTTATAACAAGTAGTAACTAGTAATTATAGGAGTTGGGAGACAACATTTATTTTTGTTTGATTTATAATTAGGATAGTGTTTCAGCTGCATAACATCCTATAACCAGTATGAAACATCCCAAATAATTATAAGCCAATTCTGTTCTGATTCTACTTCCCCAGCTACCAAACCTACTAGTCAAATTAGTTAAGAAGATTTTAAAACACAGTGGAAATTGGATTTCCAAATGCTTATTTTGAACAGTAAGGGGCATCATGTGCTCATTTCCATGCTAACATTGAGATAAATTCTATGTTCATATCTTTAATCTGATTTCTAATGGAATCTAACCACAAAGAATTTAGAATAAAATAGTAAGCACAATTCATTCCATATTCAGAATTTTAGAATATCTTAATAAATATGTGAAATAACTACAGATGTTTCTGTTCTGTTAGGCTTGTAGCTTATGTGTATGCTTATAGGGAGAAGGACATTAGTATAAAAATATTAATGCATACTTACCACTAAACGGATATCCTTTATTTCGCCAATTCCTACATTAATACCTGCCTTTTCATTAACAGGAAGACGAATGTTGAGAAGATAGTATTTGTGAGCTACAGTTCCAATCTCCATGAATGGGAGAAAGTCACAATCATAAAACTTCCCTTCATGCTCTACAGTCTATTGAAAAACCAGGAAAGAAAACAGAACTATAAAAATTGAACATATCCACTCATAAAACTGTTGTACTTTTATGATGTATGAGCACATACACTGTATTTTGGAAACTATAGCTGCTTTCTTGGGATAGGTTCATATTTCACCAAACTAAGGACAAATAAACCACAGTGTACATTATCTTTATGCGTCTTTCAGCTTAATGGACAAATTCACTTAAAAATGCCTACATTTTCTGAAATGGCAAACGTTTTCTCCTCTAACCCTAACCACAACTTACAGTTATATGTTCACCCAGCAAAATTGGCTGTCAAAGCAGCTAAAGAATATATTTAGTTATATCATTAAGTTCAAAGTAAGTATAATTAAACATAGCAAAAATTAAAATAAAAAGAACATTGAAACTTTTATCTTACTAAAGCCAAACTATAACAACATTTGTTCAGCCAAACCTGGAAGTATGAAATAATTCATAGTGTTAATGCTTTCCACTAGCTATGCTAAACTGTAGTCCACCTACAGAAATACTTTTATAGGCGATGGAGGGGGGAACTTATGAACATCTGCAGTGTGGCAAACAATTCTTGGTTGTGATTGTGAAAAACACTTGGTGGAGTAAAAGTTCTATTAGTTTTCCAATGCTGGGTTATCAATAAAACCACTAGTCATGCCGGCCACATGACCACGGAGACGTCCTCGGACAAGCGCTGGCTCTTCGGCTTTGAAACGGAGATGAGCACCGGCCCCTAGAGTCAGAAACGACTAGCACGCATGTGCGGGGGAACCTTTACCTTTACCTAATATAGACTTACTAGTTCTAACGGGTTAATAGTAAAGTACAAAGTTTCAGAAACAAACCTTACAATTTATTTATATTTCTGTATAATTTTATATTTATATTTCTTTATCATTTATAGTTCTTAAAACTTCTCAAGACATTTTAATTAACATTGGAAATCTTTGGACAGTATCCAGCTATGCTGTATCCTTGGCAGAATTAATTCAATGCATTTGAAAGCAAACAGTACAAAGGATTTTGCATTTTACTAGGACAAGTGTATTAAAGCAGAACAGAACCACAAAGAACCTACTTTTGGAGCACCAAAACTACAGTTGAGCTTTCGGGTCTCTACTGCATGTGCCATTTCTGTCCACTCACTGACCGTATCATCACGATATCCTAAGTGCACATCAAGACTAACTTTTGCATTTTCTTCTGCAAAAACAACAGGATACAACATGTTAAATGTGTCAAATAATATTTTCATGGCAAAATGAGAACAATTACTTTTGACTGGTAACTCTAGACATTCCTTGTCCCTCAGGCCATGACAAAGAGCAGTATGTCAATTCCTTTTGTGCATTGTATTATAGTTTACATCTTCCTTGGTGTAGCGAATTCCACCCCACTTCTTCCACTTACTTTTCAGATTTTTTTTTCCACAGGTGGCACATCTTGACGGACAGCCGTACTTTGCTTAAAATTACAGTGTGTCGCTGACAATGTATATAAAACCAACACTACTTGGATTTAGGATAATAAAATACATTTTCAAGCAAGACCAATATTACTCCATACAATCAATAATGATCTACATACAATTGTTGTGTATCATGTCAGAGTCTACTGAACCTCCAAAAGGAGAATGATTCTAGAGGCCTGGTTTCCAGGCTTCAACCTGCCCGATCTTCGGAAAATCAGGAAATACAGCTGCTTCTTCTCATGCGATTGACTCTATAGGGCTGAATCCAGTGGAGAGATGTGGTCCTGAGGGTGACTTGGAGTAAAGCTATAAAGAGCTTTACAGGTTAAAGACAAAAAAAAAAATAATAGAAAATTGAATGCATAAAATGCCTTTGAATTTTTGTTTTTTAATTTTCTAAAATTTTTAATTATTTTTAATATTTATTTTTATTATTTTATATTGTATTTAATTTTTATTTATTTTTTAATTTTTGTCGATGATAGACATTTGTTTATCCTGTGTTTAAACAGGACTTTAATTACAGGGGAAAAAAGTATTAGGCAGCCAATGTAGGGCCTGCAATTCAGATATAATACGATCCCACTGAGAAAACTGCTCCACATTCAGCCCATTGCAGTAAGCTAAGTAGGTGGTAATGGGGGCATGGGATTTAGTTAATAGTTTTATATCATGATTTTGGATGGAGCTGGAGATACTGTCACGTCTCACAGTACCTGGAAGCAATGAGGATCTGGGTGGGACACAATAGGCTTCAACTGAATCCCAGCAAGGCAGAACATTAATTTGTACATCAGGGCTCTCCTATGGTCCCAGTATTTCCTCTAAATGGAGTTTCATTACTCCCAACAGAAAAGGATGGAAAAAGATTGTGGAGGAATTAGAGGTGGGACGCCAAGGTGCCATTTGCAGGCTTATCTGGGATGTGAATACCTTGCTACAATATTCTTATCATTACCTGCTTAGACTACTGCAATGTCTAATTCCTGAGAGATTATAGGTAAAACAACAAAATTTTCAACAGTGTCCAGTTATTAAAGTAGGAGTTGTGGTGGTGCTGTGGTTAGAATGCAGTATTGCAGACTAATTCAGCTCATTGTCATGAGGTCGATCCTCACTGGCTCAAGGTTGACTCAGTCTGTTATCCTTCCAAGGTCAGTAAAATGAGGATCCAGATTGTTGGGGGAAATATACTGACTCTGTAAACTGATTAGAAAGTTCTGTGAGGCACTATGAAGTGGTATATAAGTCTAAATGCTACTGCTATTGCTAAGTAGAATCAAGATTCATGTCAAGTGGCTTTATTGGTAAAATATTGTACTACCATGTTTCCCAAAAAGTAAGAACTACCCTGAAAATAGTTTTGGGGCAAGGCACACAGCTAAAAATCAAGCTAGG
Source organism: Vipera berus (assembly GCF_964194415.1). NCBI lineage: Eukaryota > Metazoa > Chordata > Lepidosauria > Squamata > Viperidae > Vipera > Vipera berus. Next base: position 71,402,671 of record NC_138204.1, read on the forward strand.
GCGGAGGTGGAGCTGCCCCACGCGCCCCACACCCACTTATCTGGCAGCCAGGCCTTTCCTCGCCAGCCAACTTCTGCGACGTCCCCAGGCTTGCATTTCACAATCAGAGGCCTTTCCAGAAGGCCACTGCTGCCGAGAACCGAGCTATGGATTCAATCCATAGCTCAGTTCTGCAAGGACTCTGCAGCGGCAAACTGAGCTATGGATACAATCTACAGCTCGGTTCTTTGCTGCAGTGGCCTTTTGGAAAGGCCCTTGACTGCAAAATGCAGGCCGGAGCTCCATTCTCAGCTGCAGAATGAAGCTGCTTCTTTGGCTGCAGAAGAAGTGAGCTGGCTGGGCAGAATGTCGGTGCTGGAGGTGAATGGAAGTGCTGGAGGTGAATGGAAGACACACACACGCCGAAAATAAGACCTGGTGCTTCGTTTGGAGGCAAAAATAAGACCGGGTCTTATTTTTGGAGAAACATGGTAACTGGTCACAGCAACCAGGTGGTAATGCTACAGGATGGTTCTTCCCCAAAAAAGGAATCAGTCACCCCAAAATAGTCTGCTGGGTAATTATTGTCAACGCAGCAAGGGAAGAGAATGCTCCACCTTTTTTTTACTGACAGCAACAGTGCTTGAGCAAATTGTTTTGTAGATTATGGGGTGCTCAAGAATCTGATGCCATCTCCATAATCAAAGGCAAGGGTTAATGCCTCTCTAAATAAAGAATAAATTGATGTGAGCCCTTCAAGATAGGCTTGGCCAGGAATCAGACACCACAAAAACTACAGGAACTCTATTGTTGAAGGGCGTAGTAACAGTTTTAAAGTCTGGTGATTTTTCCCCTCCCCCTCTTATATCAAAGAGTTTGATATAAGAGCAAGTTTCATTTTCATTTCCTCCTCTCTTCCAGGGCTAAGCTTTATGGTGCATGAATTTCTTCAAGATTATCTCTGTATTCCTCTGTACTTACTGAGAATCTCAGCTCCTTAGGTGCACTAAACACAGCATAAAATAACAGTGTCATATCATTCACGATGTTTACTTCCAGTCTGTATTTGAGTAAGAACTTCTCTGAAGCTCTTCTTTTCTACACATCTGTTACCGTTTCACAGTTATAATTTTACTGGGATTACATGGAGAGACGTTCATCTAGAATGCTGGGAAAGGGTGTGGAAGGGCTTTGTGGTTCAGACCAGCTATTTATAAAGTACTTGAAGGGGTGTCTTTTTTCTATGGGTGCACCACACTTTTCCAGTTACTCTTCTAAGCACAAACTGTGTATTTCAGATTTAAATGGAAGTTTTTACATTGAAGTCCATCCATTTTGTTTTATTGTGCACACTTTTAGTGGTGGGTAAAAGTGTGTGAACCCTTTTGAATTTTCAATATAAATACAAGGAAAACTTACCAATCAGTACAGAACAAGCAGATCTGGACGGCATCTGAAACATCACCTAATCATTCCCCCGCCCAGAAAATCTAACCCTCTTTCTGGGAAGTAGCCATCCAGACACATCTTAAACCTGAGTTAAAAAGCTATCTCTTCTGTTAGATGTGAAAATATTTGTGTTTTCAGGAATCTCTTCCTATATTTGCTTCTAAATGATTTTGCTGATAATTTGAACATCCTGGCGTCTTATTCTCTGATGTTACAAAATAAGTAATAGTCTCTAGAACACATATGTACAGTATATAAATATTGTGTGTGTGTGTGTGTGTGTCCCCATCAATATTCTTTTTTTAAACTGGATGCCAGAACAGATTAGTCTTACAACTGAGGTCTGGTCCAAACAAGAATAGATAACTAACACTTATCATTAGTTGGATACTCTGCTTTGGTAGAGAAGGCTACATGTCTTTCATAATTTGATTATAATTTTCCAGTTCCCATCCCTTTGCTTCTTTCTTTAAATAGTAAATGAAGGACATGAATGTGCAAGCCCTGTAGTCTGATTTTGTTGTTTTTGTTCTTAGCATCAACAATATTTGAGAGAATGTAATAGAAATCTGGGATTAAATAAGCAACAGAAGGTAACTGCAATTGCAGACATGTAATCAGTACAGTCAACTCTCACAAAGCAATTGCCATGTTGCTAATGTAAAATAGCAAAGTGCCCTCTGAATTTAATCTAAATCAGGGGTCTTCAAACTTGGCCCTTTTATGACTTGTGGACTTCAACTCCCAGAATTCCTCAGCAAGGCACACTGGCTGAGGAATTCTGGGAGCTGAAGTCCACAAGTCATAAAAGGGCCAAGTTTGAAGACCCCTGATCTAAATTATTGAAGCAAGTAAAATAGGAACTACTGAAAATATAATTACAGAAACAATGAATACAAGAACGCTAAAGTCTTTATTTCTGGAAAAGATAACTTTCCAAACATTTTACAATCTTGTTTTGGAATTATTCTTTTTTAGCCATGCCCAAATCAGAGACTTCTTTTGTACAAAATTGGGATTCTCCCTTTAGTCTCTCCAGCACTTCTCCCCACTTTAGTTCTGCTTCACGGTCCCACTAGTCAAATGTCAGGTTCCTGCATACAAATATTTCTTTTCAGAATCCCATCCACTGCCTGGATGACTTAAGCTCTTTCAACAGCAGTGTTATTGCTGGAAGAGAGTCAATATTTTTCACACAGACTATTTTGTTTCATGGGACTTGTGCAAAATGTGACTTGGTGCTGCATCAGAACAAAAACTGAAATCAATTTGGCAATCTCAAAATAAGAAAATAAAAGAGGCCCCAAATGGTCAACAGTTACCACTATTTAAAATTAGATGTTAGTCACTTCTATAAGGTAGGTTTCTCCATATCTTTTTAAAAAAGTATTGTATTGAGAAAAAAAGCTGCAAAGAGATAATGGCAACAAAAGGAAGGAAGGAAGGAAGGAATTCCAGTGATTGCCAAATGTAAAACACAATGTTTATTTATAATAAAATCAAGGTTCAATTCTAGTGCCTGTTTCTCCTGCCCATGAGGTATAGCTTGCCACTTTGGGGCAGTAGGAACAATTTCTATTTATGTCTTATTACAGTACTGTAACAAACTACCTGGGTCTTAAGCAATTTGCTTCTGACCTTGCCAGAACAAGCTCTCACAATGACCTGGCTTCATTTTAAGAAGTTGCTCATTCTTCTGCTTAATACTTAAAAAAGGAGCAAAAAAATTCTGCTGAACAATCTTTGTGTTAATGTAATGCTTGCACAAAGATAACTGATTCATTTAAATATCACACTAATTTTATTCATAGAAGTAGTTAAGTGAAATACAATATTTAGCCAGAAGAAAGACCTGATTTCCATAAGCCTGCATGATAAATAATATCCAGGGGAAAGAAAAACACAGAACTCTTCAAGGTCACAAACAGCTTGTAAGATGTATTTTAGAATTTGTATTATCTGGAACACACACATGCACACAGGCACACACTGATATTTTTGAAGAAGTCTTACAAGATTTGGATTTAAGGTCACCTTCAAAAAACGTCTGCTCATTAAATGATGATTTTATAAGGACTCAACATTATTACTCACATCATTGCTGAATTTCAGCACTATGCAAAATAAACAAAACCCAGGAATTAAATTTAGGTAGATTGGTGAGTTTAGTTTCCCATCATGTTCATTTTGTGACTCAAATCAGCCCAGGGGTACTGGCCAAAGGAAGTAAGTGGACTGAGTCACGTAAGTGAGTCAGTGAACCCATTTTTATTCCATTGTATCCCCCAGGAATGTTATATGTTCCTATATACACCCTCTCCAAATCTTAATGTCAAATGCCAAAATAACTCTGCCCACCAGGAAACAATTGGAAGCAAAAAATTATGGCAGATATTTTAGGACTAGGTTTCTGATTGCATGCCTAAGAATAGGGAAAAAAAGAGAATGTACTGAAAGCCAAGTTAGTAAATGATTGGGGAGAAAAAGCAGATATAGGAATGCAAAGAATGTTGTACAGCCTTATAGATAACAAAATCTGTATGAATCCTGGGACACTGTGACCGTCATAAATATGAATCAGTTGCCAAGCATCTGAATGTAAATCACAAGACCCTGGGATGCTGCAACATTCCAGCTGATCGGCGCTTCTTCTGGGTTCAGCAGACGTGCCAGGATCAGCGCCGAGCTCCAGCTGGAGCCTGGCACTGATCCTGCTGCTTCCGCTGAGCCCTGACAGCCCTGTAGCTTCAGCCGTCTCTCGCTCAGGCTTGTGGGGTGCTACCACCAGTTCAGCTCATTCCCCTCCCCCGCTACCACTTTTCTAGGATGGTCGCGTACCACCTGCCAGGTGCCAATGTACCACAGGTGGTACCCGTACCACTGGTTGAAAAGCCCTGGACTACAGTACATCTTCCAGAATAGAAATTACATAATATCCAAACATTTCCTGACCAATGCTGAGTAGATAGTCCTCGACTTACAACAGTTTATTCAGTGACCATTCAAAGTTACAATGGCACTGAAAAAAGTGACTTGTGACCGTTTTTCACACTTACAACCTTTGCAGCATCCCCTGGATCACCTGATCAAAATTCGGATGCTCGGCAACTGACTCGTATTTATGATGGTTGCAGTGTCCCAGGGTCATGTGATCATCTTTTGTGACCTTCTGACAAGCTAAGTCAATGAAGCCAGATTCATTTAACAATGTTACTGACTTAACATCTGCAATGATTACTTAACAAAGGTGGCTAAAGGTAAAGGTAAAGGTTCCCCCGCACATGCGTGCTAGTCATTTCCGACTCTAGGGGCCGGTGCTCATCTCCGTTTCAAAGCCAAAGAGCCAGCGCTTGTCCGAGGACGTCTTCGTGGTCATGTGGCCGGCATGACTAGACGCCAAAGGCGCACGGAACGCTGTTCCCTTCCCACCGTAGTGTGTTGTGATTCAGGGTCAGCCTGTGGGTTCGGCAGTTGGGTCAGACGACTCAGAGGAGGAGGAGGGGGGTGTTGAAGAGCTTGCTGATGATGGCCTTGAGGCTCCGCAGAGCCCTCAGCCAGGCCCCTCCCACCTGGTCACGACGGAGACCCAGCTGTGTGAGCCTGACAGCGTGGATGAAGATGACCCACAGCTGGCCCTGTTCAAGGACGCCCGACGCAGGAGGCAGTCAATCAGGAGTAAACAGAGGAAGGCAATGGGGCACCTCGGAAGGAGGCAGAGAGAAGCCACGCCCTGAACTGTATAAAAGGGGAATGTGTGGGAGGGCTGGTTTGCTGAAGGCAACCGCTTGAATAGTTTCTGTTTCATAGCTCCTGTTTCATGGTTGGTGTCTGTTTTATGTTAATAAATTTGGCAGGCTTTATTCCAGCCTCTTGCCGTTTGTAAAGGGGTTGTCCCTGCTTTTTCTGCAGGGCTGGTAGCAGGCTGGTACAGAACATAGTGGTCCTTATTTTTCTACTTGCATTTTTTATGTGCTTTCGAACTACTAGGTTGGCAGAAGCTGGGACGAGTAACAGGCGCTCACTCTGTTACGTGGCACTCGGGATTCGACCCGCCAAACTGCCAACCTTCTGATCGACAGGCTCAGCGTCCTAACCCACTGAGCCACCACGTCCCTGTCAAAGGTGGCTAGAAAGATCATAAAATGGGGGCAAAACTCCCTTAACAAATGCCTCACTTAGCAACATAAATTTTGGGCCCAACTGTGGTTGGAAGTCAAGGACTACCTGTACAGGCCATGTTAAATTTCTGTAGTTAAGATAAAAAGCTAAAGCTAATCACTGCCAACTATTACTTAATGTGAATGCAAATTAGTAAGGGATAAGGATTTAGGAAAGGGGTAGGCATCTTTGGCTTTTTTATGATTTGTGGACTTCAACTCCCAGAATTCCTGAGCCAGCCTCAGGAATTCTGGGAGTTGAAGTCCACGAGTCATAAAGAAGCCAAGGTCGCCTGCCCCTGATTTAGGAAAAGCAGCATATTGGATGATGATTAGACCCTACAAAATAATAAAGCTGTTAAGAATAAATTCTGGCCTGGAATCAGGCCAAATGACACTTTCATTCACCATCTAGAAATGGCAAAGACAAGGCAGAACTACACTCGCTCAAATTAGAGAAGGAAAGCAAGCCAAGAATGATCTCAAATGACATTCACCTTCATGGCAATTGACTGCAAGAACAAAATCACCCAGAAAGGAAAACTTTTCATGTCAGATGAATTTGGAAGGGACGATTAAATTGGTAAGCATCAGTTGCAAACTATCAGTTTTTAAACAATCATTATCCTAATTAATTTCTCTGGCACCCATATATTCCTCGCAAATTTTAAAGAAGAAATCCCACTAGAATCTCAATGCTTGTTGAACTGACTTAGTTTGAAATTAAAGTAGCTATACATTGTCATGTGCAGTTCTGTCACATTTCATACATTCCTGGAAAAATATGCAATTGTTAGACAAAGGTGGTGTGTGTGTGTGTGTGTGTGTGTGTGTGTGTGTGTGTGTGTGTGTGTGTGTGTATCTTAAGTTAAATCACTATGCATATTGTTTTACTAGTACCAAATCTTGAAATGCTTCAATTACTACAAACTCTACTTGGAATATTTATATATTTAGTTAATTGGATAGAATATTAGCTTTTATCCGGTTGCTGATGTTAAACTGATATTGTGGGAGAAGCCAGTTAAAATTCATAAAAAGTCTGTTTTTTTGGATCATCTGAACTGATACTGTGATTTATTGAATGATAATGACATTTTTATTACTCCAACTGAAGAGAATATACCTAGCTCAGGGTTGAACTGTGAGGGCCTTGGTGCCGCTGATGTTACCAAGTCAGGTAATGAAACGTCTGCAAACAACTAACCAAGCTCAGAGAGCATCAAGGACTTGACAATTTTAATTATATTCTATGTTATTGAGAAAATAACATTTCATACATTCCTGGAAAAATATGCAATTGTTAGACAAAGGTGGTGTGTGTGTGTGTGTGTGTGTGTGTGTGTGTATCTTAAGTTAAATCACTACTGTATGCATATTGTTGCAATTAGTGCAGGTTCGCATCCCACCAGGCTCAAGGTTGACTCAGCCTTCCATCCTTCCGAGGTAGGTAAAATGAGGACCCAGATTGTTGGGGGCAATTAAGCTGACTTTGTAATAATGCCGCTTGGGGTGTGTGTGAAAGCCCTAACAAGCAGGCATATACATAGAATGAAGGCTACTGCTAAGCTTGTAAGCCGCCCTGAGTCTTCGGAGAAGGGCGGGATATAAATGGAATTTTAAAAAAATACCATTTTAAAAAAACTCAATATTTTACAGTTTCTGTCACATACTGATTTGAATCAGTGGCATTTCTGCCGCAGAGATGCCTTATAGGTAGTTCTTGACCCACAACAGTTCATTTAGTGACCATTAGAACTTATAATTGCACTGAAAAGTGACTTATGACTGTTTTTCACACTTACAAATGTTGCAGCATCTCTATGGCCACATGATCAAAATTCAGACACTTGGCAACTGGCTCATATTTATGACAGTTGCAGTGTCCTAAGATCATGTGATCAACTTTTGTGACCACCTGTCAAGCAAATTCAATGGGGAAGCTAGATTCACAACTGTGTTACTAACTTAACAATTGCAGTGATTTACTTAACCACTGTGGAAAGAAAGGTAGTAAAATGAGGCAGAACCCATTTTAACAAATATCTCACTTAGCAACAGCAATTTAGTGCTCAATTGTGGCCATAAGCCCTGGTCATAAATACCCTTATTTATTAGAATGATCACTAAATGACTAAAAACCCACCATTTTTCTTTATAAACACTTGTTGTCAATAACATTATTTAATATGAAAGTATTAAATATTGGCTGGAATAGAGAACTGGAGATCTTCATTTTATCTGAACAAGGCAATAGAGTCTTAACATATGAAAACAAATTCAATAGATTTAAACTATGAGTTACTAAAATGTTTTTCAAATTTATTTTACATATATTAATCTCATTTGGAGAAAGATTCTAACATTATCAGATATCCATGTTATTTTGAACTATATACTAATAGTCAGATAATAGGAATGAATTCTCCATATCCTCATTTCTAGGAGATTAAAAGGGCAGATTATATATGGACTATTATAATGAAATTGTAGATAACCAAGGGAGGGGTCAAGCACGTCATCAGTCTCGAGTCCCTTCACATCCTCAAGAGATAAAAGTCTAGCCCACCTTGAATTCGATTGGCCCTTATCTACTGCCAATTTATTTTGACCATTAGTAGTTCAGATTCCTGTAGAGCAGGGGTGTCAAACTCAATTTCATTGAGGGCCGCATCAGCATTGCGGTTGCCCTCGAGGGGCCGGGTGGGTGTGGCCTGGGTGGGTGTGGCCTACTGGGTGGGCATGGCTAAAGTGCGTATGGCCTACTGGGTGGGCGTGGCCAGCTCTACATCATTCGCATCAAGGGTGCCTATGGGGGCCTGGGCAGGAGTGGGACAGATCTGAGGGTCTCTGGCAGGAGGAGGGTCTCTGGGCCAGGGCCAATGCAGTGGAGGCCGTTCCCTCACTGTTTCCAGGATGGCTTCGTGGGCCGCATGAAACCACTTCGCGGGCCGGATCCGGCCCCCGGGCCTTGTGTTTGACATGTCTGCTGTAGAGAATGACTTAGCATGCAATAAACATGTATTCGTTTGAACCACTTGGCTCCTGATTTCCTAGGCTTAAAGAAATATAGTCATTCTTCATTGAAATGTTGGACATTAACCAATTTCCAATTCCATTTATTTTACAGTTATTCTATTACTCTCACTAACTTAAAAATGCCTTTAAATACTTACTTATTTGGTTGTTGGTCTTGAAAGCAATGTCCATGTGCAAAATGCAGAGAATAAATTGGAACCAGGGGCTCATCTCATTCTTGGGAAGTGGTATGTGAATGGCAAACACAATGTTATTAGCTTCTATTTGTCTGTTCACAGCTTCATCGAAATCTCTGAGTTTATTACACTGTTCAGGTCCCCAAGGTATAAACCATTTGGTCTTGTGATGATCTTTCTGCAAGTCTATGCACTTTGCGGCCATATAAGGCACAGCAGCAGTAGGGTCCGGAGCTAAAAAATAAACAAACAAACAAAATTCATACATAGTCATTTTAGCATTCACAAAATACACAGGAAAAAAAGCTAGCTGGATGAACTTGACCAACTGCTGTCTCTCAGCCCAGCCTAACTTACAGGGTTGTTGTGGGGGGAAAACAGAATGAAGGAGCACCATGAAAATTGCCTTGAGATCCTGAATAAAACAATAAATAAATAAATTTGGCCAGCCACAAAATAACATTACTGAAGTATCAATTTACAAAAAAAATGCTTCACATAAAACATTAATGTTATATGATGAGAAAAGCCAACTATCCACTGACTGAAATTTCACACTGATCTAGATTTCTTGCCCTTTCTATTTTTGTGAGTAGTATCATACACTGTACAAAGCAAAGATTTGCCTTAATTATAATTTGTTGAATAAGGCACAGATAGCTCAATTCACACAAAGTATTAAGCCCCTCCCACCCATAGTATCTTGATTTAGTGCAAACTCAGCTCAAGAAGCTGGACTGGCAGGCGACAAAAAATGATGACAGGCAGGTTTCTTGCTCTTAGACGAAGGTTCTAAAAAAGGGAATTGTAAATACTTATCATGTTTCCCTGAACATAAGACCTATCCTGAAAATAAGCCCCAGCCTGATTTTGGGGGGTCAGCTATAAGCCCTACCCCCAAAACAAGCCCTAGTTTTGGGGTGAGGCACATGGCTAAAAATCAAGCTAGGGTGCGGGTGGAGTGGAGCTGCCCACACGCCCCGCACCGGCTTACCTTACCCCTAGGATCTCTGCAGCCAGGACTCTCACACTCTGACACTTGTCGCACTGCGTGGCTCATCATGTCTGTGCTGCCGCTCGCGGCAGCTTCAGACCATTGCCACTGCTCATGGCAAGAAACCACATGGTGCTTCACGCTAGTACCACCACTCGTGGGAGAAGGCTGCAGTGTTTTGGCCCGTTGCTGCTGCTCGTGGCAGGACGCTGCACAGCATTTCATGCCATTGCCGCCGCTCGCAGCAGGAAGCCACATGGTGCTTCACACTGGTGCTGCTGCTCACTATCAACCACTCAAAGCTTTTTTTTTAAGATATAAAAGCACCATCTTTTCCCATTCATTATTCCTTTTGGTGTCCGTGAAACAGTTTCTAGTGCAATGATAATAGATTAATAAAGCAATATTTATTAAAATGTTAAATTATAATATACACGCAAATATATTTACGAGTGTATTATCACACATATCTAATTCAACAATATGCAAGCCAAAGCATAGAGGTAACCTGCAATCCTACAATTTACAAGCCATTTTCTCCTACTGATAGAGACATCCCCACCAACACTGACATGACATGCTATTGTATAATAATATAGACAACAAACCCTGCTTCCTTCTAGCACTGAAGATGTTAGCTTATTGGGCAATGAAACTCTGCAAATTGGTGGTCTGCAAGAAGACCACCAAGCTCAGAGAGCACCAAAGACTCCATAGACGGCTATTGTTGGAATTCAACCTAGTTGCATCAAGTTGAGTTAAGCAGCCCTTAGCTATGGATCTAATACAATATAATGGGAAAACCCCCCTCACCTAAGTGATTTAATCTGCTGCTAAATCTATTCACATGCGTGCTAGTCGTTTCCAACTCTAGGGGCCGGTGCTCATCTCCGTTTCAAAGCCGAAGAGCCAGCGCTTGTCCAAGGACGTCTCCGTGGTCATGTGGCCGGCATGACTAGATGCCAAAGGCGCACGGAACGCTGTTACCTTCCCACCGTAGTGGTCCCTATTTTTCTACTTGCATTTTTACATGCTTTCGAACTGCTAGGTTGGCAGAAGCTGGGACGAGTAACAGGCGCTCACTCTGTTACGCGGTACTCGGGATTCGACCCGCCAAACTGCCGACCTTCTGATCGACAAGCTCAGCGTCCTAACCCACTGAGCCACCGCGTCCCTACACTTGTACACTTGTATCACTACTCAGTTTGGTGGTCTCTTAATCCTGCTCATCAAGCAGTGACTTGCTCTAAAGCACCAAATGAATGTCCCTGTGTCTCTCACCCACTAGAGATCTCTTCTTATCTGATATTGGATTATACAAATTTATTTTACAATATGATGAACAAGCTCTTAAATATCTGAAGCCAAATCATAGAAGTCTCGCTGGGAAAAGATTTCTTCTATCTCTTTCTTTCCCTCCCTGAAAAAAGAATATAATTTTTTTAAAAATAAGAATATAACATTGGGCTGCAAGCACAATAGGGTTCCCACCTATCACACTTTAAGGAGGAGTGCAGAGGAGAAAGAGAGCTGAGCTTCTGGTTGGACCTCCATTGCATCTGAACTTCCTAGAGACTGCTGGGAAGAGCTGCAAGCTGTGAGTTAAGGGGGAATGCAGAAGAGAAAGGGAGCAGCTCATGCGCCTAATGGTATGCGAATCATATAACCCCCCAAAAAAATCTAAAACAGCAGTAGTACATTCGGGGCATGTGTGTCCGATATTGTCATTTCCTTTTATTTCAGAATGTCTGGCTTAGTTCAGTGCAACACTTGTTTCGCAGCTGTCTTTCCCAATACTCTTTTCAAACTTGGGATACTGTCCTATCTGTAAACAAATCACTAGTCTACAAGGACAGATCTAGGGTCTGTAATCTGTGCTCTTCGGGGAGAAATTAGGTGTCCAGTTCAGCCCTTCTCCTCTATTGAGCTGCTGCGCTATCAGCCCCCTCTACCACAAAGATCCTGCAGGAGAAGGGCAGTATGGACAACCGTGGGATCTGGCAGGGTGAGAGCTATGAACCATAAGCATACAGCTTTCGCTGTGTCCTTGCTGACCTTAATAGGGACATTAAGGAGACAGGCCAAGGTAGTTGTGATGATGATAACTCAAATAAGCAGAGATGAAGAACTTGTTTTGGACAGGGGAAAGTGTGAGCAAGGTATTACACATCAGTCATGCAAATAGCGCAATGCATCCAAAAAGAGAAGTCACCTTCTGGTTGGTGATTCAATTAGAAGGGATGTAAATTTAGGAAAGGATACAGAGGTTTCAAAAGAGGTCAGGTGTCTTCCAGGTGCTACTGCCAGTAGGGACAAGGAATGTATTTTTAAGATAGTCAGGAACACTTAAATATGAGCCAGCAGTGTGCTGCAGCTGCCAAAAAAGCCAACACAGTGCTAGGCTGCATTAACAGAGGGATAGAATCAAGATCACGTGAAGTGTTAATACCACTTTACAATGCCTTGGTAAGGCCACACTTGGAATACTGCATGTAAAAAAGATGTTGAGACTCTAGAAAGAGTACAGAGAAGAGCAACAAAGAAGATTAGGAGACTGGAGGCTAAAACATACAAGGAACCGTTGCTGCAATTTGATATGTTTAGTTTAATGAAGAGAAGGACGAGGGGTGATATGATAGCAGTGTTCCAATATCTCAGGGGTTGCCACAAAGAAGAGGGAGTCAAGCTATTCTCCAAAGCGCCTGAAGGCAAGACAGGAAGCAAGGGATGGAAACTAACCAAACAGAGAAGCAACCTAGAACTAAGGAGAAATTTCCTGACAGCTAGAACAATTAATCAGTGGAACAACCTGCCTCCACAAGCTGTGAATGCTCCAGCACTGCAAGTTTTTAAGAAAAGTCTGAAATGGTATAGGGTTTCCTGCCTGAGCAAGGGGTTGGACTAGATGACCTCCAAGGTCCCTTCCAACTTTATTTTATTTTTATTATTATTATACCACAGTTTTAACCCTATTTTAGGAACTAAAAGTTTTCATGAGCTACTACGATTATCTACTTTGGTCTTAAAATCACCCTTTCAATATTCTATGAATGGAATTTTTCCATGTTTTTCAAAATAATCTTTTAGCAAAGAAAAAAAAGAGGAGAAAAAAATATATTCAGAAATTGTTTTCCAAGGCATAGGAAAAACTAAACAAAACTTCCTTTCCTATGAAATCAAATAACAGGCAGCCTGACTGCAATTTTCTAAAGTTTATACCTTGCTTGTTCTGAATCTAATTATATGTCCTTTAGCAGACAGGTAGTTCTCAATTTACAATCACAGTTGGATTGAAATTTTGTCATATGTCATTGCACTTGCAAGTTGAGGCACTATATGATCAGACCCAATTTTTATGGTGGTCATTAAGCAAATCATGTACTTGTTAAGCAAACCAGGCAGTCATAAGTCTGAATCCTGAATGTCCATTTTGTGCTGGAATATTAGTCTTAAACAATTTATAATTGTGATAGGTCAGTTAAACTGAAGTTTATTTCATAATAGAGAATAGGAGTGGATGAGTTAATGTTTTCTGTAGGACAGGATTTGTTAAATCATAAACTGTCTCCTTCAAAATATTACAAAAACTCAGAGATCTGAAAAGCGTGTCTGGAATGTCTGGGTATTCTTTAGGAATATTGTTTTAATTATTTAGTGACAGCTGCAAGCTGCCTTTTCAGATGTTGTGAGATTTGCTGGACAGCAAAATTAAAATTTATCCTATAGAATCTGTTTACATTAGAAGCAGTTATCTTTATAGTCCATATAAGGTAAACTACCTATACATGGAAGAAAAGCAAAAGACAAAATATGTGGCATTTTGAGTATAAAAACACTTTTTTCTATGCTAACTTGAATGCTATTTTTGTTATAATCCACATTAAGGACTATTATCCAATTGTACACCGTCGGTTGTTTTTGAGTGAACGGTATGTGTAATTTGTAGCTGACCAACATATCAATGCTTTTCTTTCGTTCTGACTTATTTCACCTTGTTAAAAGAAGTTAACTCAATGGACTCATGGAATGAAAATTGCATCTACTACCCGTGTTTCCCCAAAAATAAAACCGGGTCTATTTTTTTTAGCCTCCAAACGAGGCATGATACCCAAAATAAAAATAAATAAAAAAATATGCTGATGATACCCAGCTTTTCATCTCCACCCCGAACCAACCCAGTGATGCCCTCGACATGATGTCCCGCTGCCTGGAAGTGGTACGAATCTGGATGGGGAAGTACAGGCTCCAGCTCAAGACTGAGTGGCTTTATGTACTGGCATCTCGTTTAGTCCAAGAGGTTCCATCTTTGGTTATGGGAGGAGAGGCGTTACCTCCCGTTGATAGGGCGCGCAACTTAGGGGTCCTCCTGGATACACGACTCAGTTTTGAAGAGCATATAGTAGTTGTGGCCAGGGGGGCATTTGCCCAGGTTCACCTGGTGCGCCAGTTGCACCCCTATTTGGACCGAGATGCTCTACGTATGGTCACTCATGCACTCGTTACCTCCTGTATAGATTACTGCAATGCTCTCTACATGGGGCTGCCCTTGAAGACCACCCGGAGGCTCCAGCTGGTGCAGAATGCAGCCGCGCAGGTTGTGATGGGAGCATCCCAATACTCCCATATTACACCCCTCCTGCGTGAGCTGCATTGGTTACCAGTTGCCCTCCGGATGAGATTTAAGGTGCTGGTTCTTACCTTTAAAGCCCTACATGGCTTAGGCCCAGGATATTTGCAGGACTGTCTGCTGCCAGGAACAGCTTCCCATCACCCGGTGCGCTCACACAGGGAGGGCCTCCTCAGGGTGCTATCGGCTAGACAATGTTGGCTGGCGACCCCCAGGGGGAGGGCCTTCTCTGTGGGAGCGCCTGCCCTGTGGAATCAACTTCCCCTTGAACTCTGGATGGCCTCGGACCTCCGGTCCTTTTGTCGCGGCCTTAAAACATTTCTTTTCCATCAGGCTGACCTGGACTGACAATAGGGATTTTTAAAAATGTTTTTAATATTTTATCATTGGGGCTTTAATTTTTTTTAACATTTGTATTATTGTCTTTTATTGTTGTTAGCCGCCCTGAGTCCTTTGGGAGATAGAGCGGCATATAAGTCCCAAAAATAAATAAATGTATGTGTTGTGCTATTTTCCTTCCTTCCCTCAAGGCCAGTTTTACTTGGTTTTGATGGGGAGAGGGGCTCCAGCCCACAGGATCTGCTTTGCAGGGTCCGATAGGGCTTGGTGCTCTCTCCACTCATGGAGCCTCTCTCAGTGAGATCATCTGATGGCCTGGAGTGAGGTATCATTAATATGCTACAGAATGCAGTAGTATATATTTCTCGATCAGTGTGTGTTATACCTCTGCTCCGCAAAGTGCACTGGCTACCAGAATGCTTCTGAGATTAATTTAAAGTGCTGGTTGTTACGCATTTATAGCATGGAGCTGGATTATTTGAAGGACTACTGGGGACTCTCTCTGATTATGTCTACCCATCCATTTGGTCTGACTGAAATTACACCATTTGGTGGGGGCCAGGAAAAGAGTATTTATTTTGTTGTGGGGGATTATCTGGATTTTTGGATTAATATGCTAGTTATTCATTTAAAAGTATTATAGCTGTCCAGTCCCATAAAATATTATTCACTAAGACTAGTCTTGGCCACACTGATTTTCGAGGCCTTAAAGATACGGTTCTGGCTGACTCCTTGCAATTGTTGACTTGTTATTGGTAAATTGAGTTTTTATTCCAGCTGTGGATCATCATATGCATGCTGTTTGTTTTTTTTATGCTGTTTTAATTATCGTTAGCCACTCTTGAGTTATGAACTTGATGTAGGTGGCCATATAAATTGAGGTAATATAAATATGCGAAAGCGGGGTGGGGGTGGGAAAGGGGAGGAAACCTTTTATAGGGAAGTGGGGAAGGCTTATGGAGCTTTCTTGAATGGATTCAAAGGAGGTTCTTCTGAATAGCCTTCTTCAAGCAGAGTTTTTTCCAAAATTCAAAATGCAGCAATAGACCTTAGTATCAATCATCTTTCCTCATGTCAACTCATAACTAGTAGTCAGAAACCATGGGGGACCCAACTACCGTGACCTAATTAAGCACTAGTGGAGCTAAACATATTCAGGATCTCATTTCAACATTTATGCTATATCCAACCTGATATTAAAACATATCTATAGAAGGAGTTTTGACCATTATTTTCTACAGCTCCTTCAATGTTATTTTCTGACCCTTATTCACACTCCTACAAATCCTTTAGAAAAATCTCAATTGCATGGTGTCTACACTGATTAAAGTCTGAAGCCCAGTGACCTCATGTGATGTTAACTGCTCCCATGCTCCAACAGCATTCTCTTTTTCTCTTCAATTACCCCCTTCTGAGCAGAGGCTATCACCACCAAATGAGTGCATACAAAGGCCTTCTGCTTCATTACACTAACTCAACAGCAGGATAGGAATAAACAAGCTAATTTATCATCCTTACCTCTCTCATCTTACAAGCCTAGCACCTTTTTTTCCTTCTTGATTTTAATTATCCAGTAACATCACACTCACTACATTCAAAGCATTTAAACCAACCCAGGGCCCTCGAGAACAACTGGATTGTAACCCCATCGCCCCCAGCCTTTCTCATTTTTACTGGCTAACCAGTTTTACTTATTCTGAAAGTTAGCAGATAGTTTTTGCCAGCTTTTGCATAGTTAAAAGCTTCAAGCCCATATACTCTTTTGTATAAATGTCACTGAAATTAAAAGATCTGAGTAAACCTATTTAGGATTGTAATTTCATCCCTATATAATGGATTTTAAAGATATGGAATATTAAGACTGTAACTAAAATAGAGTAGATAACAATCAAATTGTGGTCCAAATTAGTATGCTTCTTGTTATCAAATGCGTTTATTTTTCTCAGGTGTTCAGAAACAAAGACAAAAATCTCCAGGTAACAAGGGCAGAAGATTTCAACTAAGCCAAGTCAGCAGCATAATATTTGGGGGCCTTATTTTCCTAAGGCAGAAGAGCAACCATCTTCTTTATTGCTTCAGGACTAGAAGTGCTAAAATCATGGCCTCGTGGTTTATGAAGCATCCCAGAAAGAGAAAATTCTGTTAATGAATGTTGAAGGTTGTCTGTTCTATAAAATGCAGAAAGACCAGGAGAATGGTTCTATAAAATGCAGAAAGACCAGGAGAATGGATAGAGCCATTAAGGTCTGATTTGATTACTATTTCTTCTGTGCTATGTTTTAATTTTATTTTCCCTCATATTGCTTATGCTAAAGCTACTGCAGAATGGAACAGGCTATAAACAGAAATAAATACACACACCCAAGGGAACTAGGCATTAATACAAGAAATGAGACAAGTTGAAATGAATTATTTCTTAGTAATGGTGAGTTTGCACGCTTCAATTTAGAAGTGTGATTGCACAGAACTTAGTCAGGAGCATGTAAGACTACTAAAATTGAGACACAGAAGAATCGATTCATATTTCTCTAAGCAAGACAAACATAGCTTGGAGTAGATAAATACACAAAAAGAGAGAACAAAAGTTTGCTTATTTCTGGCCAGCAAATAAAGAAAAATTTAGCATGTATAAATGATGAAATTCAAAAGACTATCAACTGTGAACTTTGGGAGAACTGGTAATTGAATTCAAATTTGCATTCCCACCTTGTTTCCTTTAATATAATAATATATACACCTGCAACATACATATTTTTGCTGACTTTTTATCACTTTTGGAAATATGGTACTGCTAAGGAACAGTTTCATTCTTAACTGTAGATTTATTTTTTTTAAAATCTTGCTGGGCATTTCAGATATGCTATATTTTGGGTCTGTCAGCTGCAAAATCAATACCAGACACAGAGTAAGTATTCTTCAAATTACTTATGCCAAGAGATACAGAACTGGAGAAGCTTTTTTTTAAAGTACTTAACTAGGAGGATCAAAAGAGGATCAGTATTTCCTCATTTTTGCATCTTTACAATATACTACAAACTCTTTTCAGTGATCTTTCCCCTGGATCATGAGGTAGCACAATTTCTTTAAAACCCTAATAAGGATAAAGTCATTCTGAAAGAGTACAAAAGAAGTGCTAATCAGTCTGTGTCACAAATATGATTAGGTATCAAGTTTACCATGACTAACTGCTCCAGTGACTATAGTTGGAAAACCAATTATTTAAATTTCAGTGTAACTATCCCACCTTTAAAAGGGGAAACATTTGTTTGCTAATTGGCTTATTGCAGCCAAACATGCTTGAGCCTTGCCTAAGCCTTTCTTTTGTCAATTTTTACTTTTGAAAAGACATGTGTCTTGCTACTGCAGCCAAGCTATTAAATCAGTAACAAATAGATCTAAATAAAAATGATGAGCCCGGAAGTATTCAAAGTGAAGAGAGCCCAGGTCTGAAATAGTAGCCAATTTTTACAACTGAGCCTTAAAACTTGTTTGATTTTCAGGTAACAACTGGTGCATTGAAACCATTTCTATAGATAGTAAGCATTTCTGATTTCAGAGGCAAATTTCTGCACATTTATCACATTTATGCCTTGAAGGAATGCTAAAGCATCTCTGGTATGTGCATGTAAGCTTTCATCTCATTTGAGGCAGCACAAAAATTAGATTTTTAGTTTCAGACAAGCTCAAAGGAATTCTTTGATAGTTATTTCTCTCCTAAATGAGCCATAGTCCTTAATCTTCTAGGCAAAGAGCTTTAATTTAAATAAAGTAATTGTTCTCAATATTTACATTTGCTTTAGATTTATTTTCCCATTTGGATATCATCATTTTGGCAGCACTTCCTAGCCTCATTTATCATGACAATTATTTATTTGACATTAATCAGTTAATGATGCTGCCATGTAAAAGGCCTTATAGTTGCAAAAGTTTTTAAATCTAAATTTGCAAGCTGTTTCTGAACACTCAGCATTTGCAAGTGAGATCTTAATCTACATCTTCATAGCAGGAAATCTTTTTTTTAAAAAACAAGCAGCATTAACATTTTATGTTCAAATTCAGGAATCGTTTTTGTAATCTTTATGCATATTTCTAGACAATTACAAAGGGAAGGATTGTGAATAAAAATTAAGCAAGAAAGCAGTTCACTGCAGAAAGTGCACCCCTTCTGTCGGTAAACAAAAAGACAAGAACAAATTCTAATAATATGGGTTATGGGCTTAATGCAATCTATGTTCTATATACCACATCTTATGTTGCATTTGCCTTCATGATGAACTAGAATTTAATACCAGCAAGTGAATCTCTTGGGCCTTCCCAACCATGGAATTGGTTAAATAATTATGGACATTCTTTTCATAATATTTTTACTATGGTACTTATCCCAAAGAAGCCAAAAATAAGATGCCAAGCTCCCAGCTCCATCTTAGTAGAAATGGAATAAAGCAAGAATGTTGGAGGGTCATGAAAAAAACAGCTACTTCTGTAGTTAACTATTTCTACCCTTATTTCTAACCTGGTGCCCTTCATATATATTGGATCCCAATTCCCCTAATTCCTGGCTAGCACAGCTATTAAAATTTAACAAATCAGCAGGTACTAGACAAGCAAAACATACTGTATGTCACAAGCACCATCTTTAAATATAAAAGACCACCAAATATTCAGATCTGAAATGTAGTACATTCCTGCTCACCACTACAGCTTAAACACATTCATGGCATGTTTCACAATAAATTATTCCACAGTAGACCAATTTTGTTACATTAAATTATGAGCAAACCACAAATCTCATATTGATAATCATCCAGAGTAACCTTGTGGTACGATGGGGAATAAATTTAATAAAATAACTATTTAGATAATAAGATCATCAATAAGTTATAGAAGTGTCACTAAACATCCCATACCTGCAGACTCTAAAATGTATCCCTAGATAAAGATTAATAAAGAAATACATTTGTGTCCATTCATGTAAGGATGTATCTTGAATTGCATTTATTGCAAATTGGCAGTATGAATTAAAATATGTCACTCATTTCAAATATTCCATATAGCTGTCTCTGTAACTATATTTCTTGTCCAAGGTAGACTTATTGGATTAAGAATGTGCCAGGTAAATGTATGTCCTTTCTCCCTCTGCAACTAATATGAGATTTCCTAGCTTTTCTTGAATTCTCCTTCAAGTTGAGCTCAACTCCTGATGTCTTCATGGGCGTTGTGATATCCAAATAGTAAACTGTGGTTTGAGCATTCCCTGAAAATAAGCATTAATGGATCATAATAATAAGCTGCAATTTAAAAGTGAGGGAATCTCATATTACATTGGAAGTATAGGGGTATCATGTCCACGCCAGATCTTTAAAAAAGCAACTGGATTAGAAATGGAATGTCTAAATTAGGGTTAAATGCATGTTAAGCAGACGAAAGCAAAATCAACAATTCAAATTAATCAGTTCTGGAAATAACATCAAGAGTGGTGTCCATTACTTCAAAATATAAGATTACAAAACAAACAAACATAGCCCTCCACACCACATCACATTTACAACATTGGCCAGCAACACGAATTCCCAATGGCTACTTTGGGTATTTATATCCTGGTCTATAAGTAATAAGCTTAGGTAATTTGATCATTGACAGATTTAAGAATCAATGATTAATTGGTTACCTTTTTCCACAGAGAGTTGGAAAAATAATAAATCTTCCTATTGATGACCATTATGAATATGGATTTTTCAGTAATGGAAGCCTCACTGTAGGTTTCTTGCCAGGAAGGCTTATGAAACCTGCTCACTCATCTTTAGAAAGCAGAACAACACTGTTTTTCTCTTATTTGCAAAGATCTGGGACGGGATGGATAAGTGCTTTTCATTTATCAATTGCCCATTTTTGTAAACTTAATTGCAAGAAAATATGAACACACTGTTCACTGCCTTTAAATTCGGCTAAATTGATTCATAAACTGCCTTGAAAACCTGCTTAGTATGAAAGCAAACACAACTTTAAAAAAACCTATTTCATCTATTTAAAATGCTTAATTGAACCAAGCTTGTCTTTGAAAAAAGATGATGTAATAACAGGAACACATTCTTTGAATGACTCCATATACCACAGAAAAGACAACTATTGTTTTTTCAAGCTTCAGCTATGACTGTGTTGTAGCTGTATATAGTAGAAGCTTCTGATTTGGACATAACACTCAATGCAGATTTTGCAGTGCATTATGGGACAACACAGCAGGAAGTCTGGATACCATATGATTTTGAGTTTATTTATACCATGGGAAAAGAAAAAGGCACGCACACCTGCACATTAAAACACACACACACACAAAGTCACGACTGGAAGTTCTTTCAAAAATACCCAACCATTATATTTACAAAACTATGTGCATATCGACACACAAATCAACACAAGGAATCTCTTTTAAGGCACTGTACTGAATTTCCAAAAATTAAATTCAGTTGTATAAAACAAAGTGATTTAAAAGTGTCTTATTATGTAATATACCAAAACATTTTATCTGCTCAGTATTCAAAACAACCACAGACATGCAGATGAATAAATGTACCTATGTACTTCAGAAAAATGCGGAACCACTGAATGGCATCAAAATAACAGTCTTGCTTCAAAGTAACACAATGCATTAGGATACAGTAGATTTTCCCCTACCCCTAAATTATACCTAGATAAAATGACTGCACAATCAAATGCACCATACAACATACTGTTCTGAGACATAAAGCTGGCTGAAATGTGTTGCAACATGTCTGTTTTTGTCCATTACAGCTGGTGTCTGGCAGGCTCACATTGTCTAGTCTTGGAAAAATCTTAGCAGTATGCAAAGACCTTGCAGCATGCAAAGAATTTCACACTGATAAAGAACAATACCAAAACAAACTTAAGTCAACCTTAACATTTACACCACATATTTAAATGTTGCCATAAAATAGAATGCTTCCCACTTTTCCTGAGAATATTCTTCCAAGATCACCTTTCAAAAGAAATCTGAAAGGTGAAATTTGAGCATCTGGAGGGCTGGCTTTTTAAAAGTTCTCTTTCCTCTCCCTCCCCAATCAACTGTGAGACTGTTCCTTATTTTGTTTCTTAAACACTAACAGATTTCCTGGGGAAGCTATTTCTCTTTTACTTTTCCCTTGAACTGGCACTGTTTCTCCAGAGAACAAACAATTTGGCTAATGGTTTTTAATTTAAAACCAATACAGAGCTATTATTTGTGAAACAAAATAAAGAGATAAGCCCTTCCAGCACATATGTGCTGTAGCTGTTTTTTTTATGATCCAATATCATACCAAATTACGTGATTCAAGTCTAACACTAAAAAGCAGCTCTGTGTCCAAACTGCAAAATAAGGATTAGGAAGTTAACATTGTGGATATACATAAACTTAAGTCTTTTTAGTACTTCCACAAATGAATTTTAAGACCTGCCTGGGCTTTGAAACTGGGACAATAAAGGTTTTAAGTTTGAAGGCCAATAATCAAGATATCCTTTCCTATATCCTTAGGCAGTGTTCTCATGTTCCTCATTCTCCTGAGGCAATCTATTAAGACCTTTTATTTTCGTTTAAGGCAGCCAGCAGCATAGGTTATGTAGCTGTGAGGGAGAAGGAAAGAAATCCTCAAAATCAAAATGTACATTTCTGAAGCTTTCCCCTCAATGGCATCTCAGGGAGGAAGTCCAGGCAACATCAAAAGAAGCCACAAGACTTTCAGTGGGGAAGGGATGGGGGAATTAAAAAAGTCAAAAGCAAAACTCTTTCTCTCTCCCCGGAGGGGGAAAGTCATCCCTGGCTTTTTCCTCCTGCGTTTCCTCCTCCCACACTGCTAAACCCTTCCCCGCCCTTAAAAGAGTCTAAAATCCAATCTAAAGAGAGAAGCTGCCTAGGCAAAAATCACGCAGTGCTCCAGAGAAAAAGGGAAAAAAAGCGAAGCCCCATTAAGCGAGATACAATGCCGGAACACGCCTTTCGTGGGCTGGAGCGATTCTTCCTTTTTTTTTCTTTTCTTTGAAGATTAGGGCCCTTCTTTGGCAGGCGAGTTGGAGGAAAGGCGGGTCGGTTGGGAGCGAGAGCAATAAAGAGACCGATCAACTTTTCCACCTCGAGGGGCTTTGCACCAACCGAGTCGCCATGCTGAAGAGTTTCATCCTGCCGTTTGTTTTCGTGAAGCAGATCTTACAGCCGTGGCAAACCTCCCTCTGCCCTAAACTTTTTCGACGCCTCCTTGCTTCCCTTGGCTTGCGGCCCTAGACCGTAGTGGGCACAAAGAGGCCCGTGGCGCGCTGTTTTCTTAACTACAATAGCAGGGCAAATGAGATCATAGAAGCAAGCCAGGGATACGGTAACAAGTATCCAGACAGACAAGGAAGGGGTGAAGTCGGAGGAGGAACGAGGAAGAAGAGGAAAAGTTTGCTTTTGGAACACTTACCGATCAAACCCCCCACCAGAAAGGCGATGACTTGGAAAATCAGCAAGATCCCGCCAACAATGCAGAGCTTTTTAGTGCTCATGTTCTCGATAATTGCCCCAGCCATTTTTGCAGGGCTTTCTCTCCTACACACTCTGCGACGGTGGCGGCGGTTGTAAAAGTTAAAACTGCAAAGGGATGGGAAGGAAGAGGGGAACCTCGGCATCGATTGGCCGGGAAAGCCCGGACCTGGCTCCCTTCGTACCGAGAGCTGTGATTGTAGCCGGCCCTCCGGTGCATGTGGCTGCTTTAAAGGAGCAGGAAAGCGAATCACATGATACCCACCTCCCTCCTCCTCCTCCTCCTCTCTCCCCGAGCTATTCAGCAGCAATTGGTGTCAGTCTCACATAGCAGTGGGGGAAAGCCGGAGAAAGGCTGCTTAAATTAACAACTTGCAGAGAGATGGATGGATTCCCCATAACTCGAGAAGATCTCGAAATGCGTTTCCCAGGACCTCATCTAGTGAATTCCGGAATGATAGTCACAAGACAACATGTTGAAAAGGTCTAACATATTTTTGGAAAAATAGAAGCAGGAACGATGAAAGAGCGATGTTTAAAATCCATTTATTTTTTTAAAGCGGTTGGAGGTGGGAAATACTTTGAAACTTCTCCCCACGATCAACTGATTTTCATTTCCCTTTAAAAAAAAAGCTGTGTTTTTCGGAAGCTTGTATTAAGGCAAAAATCATTCCTGCTAACTTGTTTACAATTTAGAAATCTGAAGAATGGGAATGAAAATAATATCCACTCATTCACTTAAACAATATATAATTATTTGTCTAGTCTCTTATCTGTTATGAATTCAGCTTCAATTGGTAGATCCAGCACTAAGGCATTTCCAAACTTTCAAATTCTAAACACCAAATATAAGAAACCTAAATGCCTGGGAAGCACTTGCTGGACAATATCATATCCGGGATAAATGAGACAACAAATGCTTGGCTAAAGTCTCAGATTTCAAAGCTGGCATCCTCTGTATCACTTCTGCCTGTCTCTTATTAAAAAAACAAACTTAAGGAGTTGTGGCTCTGGGAAATTCTTGTTCCACTGAAAAGAGATAGGCAATTTAAAAAATATTTTTACAATGTCCTTCAGATAAAAAAATAAAAAATCTGGGGGTCTAATTTATATGGATGGTTCTCTTTACTTCAATGCAAAAATTGTTACAATATTATTGTGATTTGAAGGGCATTGTAACCCAGTTATAATATACAGGTTAATATTATGTTTAGTTTTCACTGCAACATAAATATTAGATCTATATTCACGTTAGCGAGTGAGTTTTCTTTTGAAATTTTGATCCAATGGGGAACTGGGAATAAGCATCCAACTTTATCTTTACTGAGTTGTCCCTAATATAATCAGGTCAAAACTATCTTGAGTCCATTCTTGCATTTCATTGCCTTGTCTTACGTATTCATCAATGTAATTTCTGAAAATCTAGTTGCATTAAAACTAGGATTCAGGAACCTTGTCTAGTTCTCCTGTTTCTCTCTCATCTTGCCATAAAATGCTTGTTCCATGGTCAGGAGAGTAGGCCTTTTTATGGACTCCAAGTAGATTTTGCCCATTCCAGAGCTTTTAATCTGGAAAGGGATATGTCTGATCCCTTCCTTCACTTGGGATGTGTGGGCCTGAGAGGCAAACGTTTTCAGTTGCTCCCCTGAATTTGCCCATCCCTAAGTCAAAATGGCTCTTTTTTGTTATCTTTCAGGGAAGAAAACAAAGCTATCTAGACTGTCAGTTGTTAGGGCTGGTATTTATCCAGTTACTATGGTTTTAAATGGGATAGTTTTATCTTACAATGCTTTTTTTAAAAAAACAAAAAAATTGTATATTTTTAATTTTGTGTATATGTGAATCTCCCAGAGTTTATAACTGGGTGGCATATATTTTTTTTGAATTCACTAAAATATTCCCAATACTAAGAATGCAAGAATTCCCACCTTTTCTAATATAACTCACACTTCTTAAAAACTTAAGTAAATCTGCTTTATATATTTAAGCCTTGGTGGAGCAGTGGGCTAATGCCTTCTTAAGTAACACCAGCTGCCTGCAATTAGTGCAGGTTCGCATCCCACCAGGCTCAAGGTTGACTCAGCCTTCCATCCTTCCAAGGTAGGTAAAATGAGGACCCAGATTGTTGGGGGCAATTAAGCTGACTTTGTAATTGTTAAGTCCGGAATGACGAGCGGAGACAGCGATGTCGCACAAGGAACGTTTATTGGAACTCACATGGGTCAACTGGCTAGCAGCCGTTGAACCCTGCCTTAAATACTAACTCCATTCAAACATAACCAATCCCCGGCTTAGAATCTCCCGCCGGGAAGTAGCAGCCAATGATTGCACTCAGGTTTCCCGCCGAAGGGAAACCACTCCCATAACTATGTACACAACAGTAATAATGCCGCTGGGGTGTGTGTGAAAGCCCTAATAAGCAGGCATATACATAGAATGAAGGCTACTGCTAAGCTCGTAAGCCGCCCTGAGTCTTCGGAGAAGGGCGGGATATAAATGGAATTAAAATAAAATAAAATAAAATATATTTAACACAGTTCTAGCACCATATCATCTAACATTGGTGCCTCTTTACTGTTATACTAAATCTTAGTAAACTAGCTAATTGGCTCTGTACTACCTGTGAATAAATTTGACAAACCACAATTTTGCTTCTGAGTAAACCGTCTCATATATGCTTAGTCTGGTAAACTGAATTGATTACTGGGAATGTTATAATGCCTAACACTCAAGAAATTACAAAATCTAACAGAAAGTTTAGGCTTAGTCACTCCTCCCACCCCACCTCCTACCAACTTTCCTCTTTTGTTCATTTATGAAGCTTCCATTTGGGTAGGAAGCAGTCATGGTGAGAGGAAGGATAACTGGAACCCAGCCCACTATTTAAACATGAATACAAATAGAAGGTGAATGAATCCCAGTATAAAACCTTTCAGTATCCACTTTATGAATTGTTTTTCTTCCTCAATGCTGTATGCGATTTTAATTCCACTGAATTCATAAGGTTTTATTTCAAAAATTCAAAGAATCATATTCATAGCTCCAGGTAAGCATGTTTTTCCACACAAGCAAATCCCACTTAATTGAAGAGGACTGATATCCAAGAAAGTATGGATAGGCTTGCAACCTTAAAATGTATGGAGACATAATCAAGCAGAATGAATATTAATTTTAACAATTACTATTTTGCTCAAACTGTACTTTCACTGTATGTAGCAACTATTTTTAAATATGGTCATACTGGGGGCAATATTTCTTCTCGGAGAATCTCTGAATTTTACAGAACCTTTAAAGTAAAATTTCTGTATATTTAACTGGGCAATATTGTTAATATAAATTAATTAAAGCTCAACTCTCTAGAAAATCACACTATTTCTTTTCAAGTGATTGCACTAACTCAACACTTCGTAATAAACAAAACTACTGACTTCAGAGATTATATTAAGACAAGATTTTTTAGCTGTAGTTGAATAAAGCACATTGGCAGATTGCATACAATGCATTAAACAAAAAGAGGCCTTATAAAAGTGCTTAATGGATACAACATATGCTAAATCAGTAAAAGCAAACTACATTGATTTATTTCAAGATTATAGTCCAAATTCAAGAGGATAAAAATTACTAAAGCTAAAAGAATATTCACAAGATACCAGCTGCAAATGCATTGTAAATTTCTATGTTAAGATTACCAGCTATTCAGGGGGAAAAATGCAGCCAGGCCTGCTCTTTCTTGTCTTAGCAATTTACCTCCAAAAGTCAGCAAAAGCTTCTCACAGTAGGAAGATAAGCACAATCTTTTATAAATGTGTTTATTGATGACATAGGACTAAAGGGTGGAAGCTCTCCTGGTTTGGTCTAGATGAAATTTACAGCACCTTTTGTCATCAGAATTCATGTGTAATAAATGAATACCTACTCCTTCATCTTGTTTGCAAAGGATACTGACAGCTGCTTATTTAACCATCTTCACAACATTTTGAACAAAACAATGATTTTTAAAATGAAAGACGATTTCATCAATGATCTTACATTCAGACACAGAGAAAAAGGAGAACAAACATTTATCTATCTGGGCAATGAACTCAGATAACATAATCCACCTACAAAAATTGGCTATTAATTAGGTTACATTTACTGGCTACTTCACATTCAGCAATAGTTCTTGATATGTGATATAATGATCTGGGAAACTAGGAAATACATATACATTCATATCTTAAAATTTAAGATCTTTACCTTAGACATTAATAAAAAATATTTTTATTCTGCAACAGCCAGCCGACTTGCATTCCCTAGATTTTATTTTAAAAATACATTAAATGAAAATTAGAACAATAAAGTATGGCACTTTCACTAGCTAGCAGCCAAGACATGTTCTTCATATACAGTCAGAGGTAATACACTTTTGTAGTGGTCAAATATTAACAAAAGCAACTGCTGTAACCAGAACCATACTGCTATTCATTTATAATATTTCCAGAAAGCAACTGGATGGTTGTTGATCTCATGCAGAAACAAATTGTAATTTTATTATGTACATGTGGTGGGGAAAAAAAATCCCACTTTTGTCCAGCTTGACTACTAGTGACTTCATGATATACCCATGTAATTCTTCTTAATTTGCCACAGCCTTTTTTCAGGATATTTTTAGACTTCCAGTCTAGACTACAACTTTCAGATTTCTTAGTGGTCTCCTGTCTAAGTGCTAACTAGGTCTGACTATACGTTCTGAAATCAAGACTGCTTAGGTGCTGCCACATAACTGGATACTTATGTGGGTATGTGTCAAAAATGGTTCTAAAGACATATTTTAACATATAGCAAGCATAGCTTATTTCTGTTACTCATTAAAGCAGGCTCTTTTTTGTCAGTTTTCCATATGAACCACGACAAAAGTAATGTTTCTGTGACAAGAATCAACTTGCATGGAATCCTGGAAAAAGAGAACCTGTTTAATAGATAACATTGAGAAACTGCTCATGCAAGGTCAAAAGGATTTATCCTGCATCTGTTCTGCTGCATATGTAAATAGCTCAGCTTTACTGGTAACTTGACTACAGCTTTTGTAAATAATAGTAATAATAATTCATTAAGCTTGTATGATACTGAGGCCTATCTCAGCAATCAAGTATTATATATACTCATTAATAAGCTGAGAATCTTAGATGCCAAAATACATCCCCAAAATTGATTGGTTTACACCTTAGTGTATATGATTTTTTGCACTGATGTATTTTTAGGAGTAAATACTGGCAGTACTATAGATCTACAAGTAATATTTTCATGCTAGCTTAGTAAATAATTTTCTTTCATTGTTAAAAGAGCCTGAAGGAACTCATTTTGGGAGAGCTCCCTTTCCCAAACAGGCATCATCTACTTGTGCGGGACTTCCAAAATTTCCAGGCAGCAAATGGGATGTTGCTATCTGGGAAATCTGGGAGTTATAATCAAGTAAATATTAAGGTGAACAAATTAGGAAAGGTTGGCCTAGCTAGCTATAGTAAGCTATGTACATGAACAGATAGGTCTTGGGTTGAATTTTAACTTATATAAACTGGCTTTCATTGAGTAGGCCTTACCAATGTGTTTCACACATCAAGCTAAACTATAAACCAGGGCTTTTCAACCTTTTCACCCACTGTACCACTTTTACGATATGGAAACATCCGAGTACCACCAGTCGCCTAGCAAGGTGTCAAAACTTGATGACCAAAAAAAAAAAGGAAAAAAGTGATGACATACAGATAGTCCTCGACTTACAACAGTTTGCTTAGTGACTGTTCAAAATTACAATGGCACTGAAAAAAGTGCCCCCCAAGCCACAGCCGAGCAAGACATCTATCTGCCTGCCTGGCCGGTGGCACTATCCGTCCTGTCTGAGGTTTTCATTGTTGTGAGCATTTCTGTTGAGGATTGGCAGCGGAGGTGGGGTGGGGTTTTTTTGGTTTTTATCCCCCCCCTCTCTGCTGGGCGGTTGCAGCAGGTTTTGAGCACTTCATATGACCAAGGGACACTGTGATCATCATAAATATGAATGTTTCCAAGCATCTGAATGTAAATCACAAGATCCTGGAGATGCTGCTACATTCCAGCTATTCGGCGCTTCTTCTGGGCTCAGAAGAAGCACCAGGATTAGCACCGAGCTCCATCTGGAACCTGGCGCTGATCCTGGCGCTTCCGCTGAGCCCTGACGGCCCTGCAGCTCCAGCCATCTCTTGCTCAGGCTTGTGCGGTGCTGCCACCGGTTCAGCTCATTCCCCTCCCCCGCTACCACTTTTCTAGGACGGTCTTGTACCACCTGCCAAGTGCCAATGTACCATAGGTGGTACCCGTACCATTGGTTGAAAAGCCCTGCTATAAACCACATTCTGCAAATCAGAATGGCTAGATTCCTACTTGATGCTTCCTAAAATTATGCTAGCTGTAAAATCAAACATATTACAGCTTACTGTGATGTGTAAACCATACCTTATAGCTGCCCCAAATATTAAAACAACTTAACACAGGTTACAGGGGAAAATCTAATCTTATCAGCTGGGTTGTGGTTGCTCTTCCTAGTAGATCATAGTAAACCAAAACTCTGGGGTGGTCTCTTTCTGCAAAGATATTACCTGTCTCTGCCTCTCTTTAAAAATCCTGTAACAAAAGCAGGTATAATAGCCACAAAATTTGGAATGTGTCACTTGTTTCCTCATTCAACATCTTTATCATCTGCTGTATGAATTTTGCTTCATTGCAGCTAAGACAATTGAAAGAGGTCAAGAAGGGGAAAAACCCATCTATTTGTTGAAAAAGCATCAGGCAGGCCCCAAAATCTCCATACATACTTACCTGCTGAATTTATGATAAAAGTCAAAGTTCAACCCAAGTATAATATATTCCTCTTTTTAAAAAGGAAATACTTAAGACTTTTTTTCTGAAAGAGCCCAATATATAGAAGAAATCAAATATGAGTAAAATATATCTAGACATTTTAGTAAATTACCAAGTGGCTTGCAATTGATCTATAAAGATTTTGATTTTTTTTATTAATTAAATAATTAAATCCCCCCCCACCGAGTTCTATTGATATATAAAAAAGTCGAAACAAAACAAAATGTTTTGCGGGGAGGTGTGTCAGAAGGAGGGGAAGAGAGAAAGACAGAGAGACAAAGAAAGAAAAACATAATACACATAGTAATATGATTTCCTTGTAAAAGAGAAAAGTATTGTTTTAATTAAGAGAAATACATTCATTTTAAATTTTGCAGAACAGCCAATTATATGGTAAAACAGAAAACATAAGTCACAACTTAATTCACAGACTAAATGAAGCACGCTAGACAAAACTACAGTCTTCTTCCTTGCCATTCTTTGACCTTTCCTGGCATAACAAAAATGCAGTGAAATGAGTTTTCAAACTCTTCCCCCCCTGCCCCCCCCCAGACTGATAATACAGTCTTAAGAGAGCGCATATCAGGAAATATTATAGGATTTCACAGTGTGGGCATGCATTTCTTTGGCATGGTTTGAAATACATTGCTGCCAAGAAATAAATGCTCGGTGAAGGAATGCCCTGTGTGAGGCAGTCTAGAAGGATAATAACATGAACACCCCCTACTGCTAAGAATATGAATCATCCATTTCAAGGCTTTGTGCATTTTGCTCTATCTGCACTGCCAATATGGATTTGCCTTTCTACTTCTCACAGATTCCTCCAAGACAGAAACATAATCTCACTTTTGCCTCAATTAAGTCACAGACAGTTATCTCTCTCCCAAGTTCCTAACACTGAGACACGCTGGATTATTTGGATACAGCTTCAATTGAGCCTGACCAAAGAGAAGTGAAGCATAGAATGAAAAAATAGCAATCAGTGTCAGAAAAGAAATATTATATGTCACGGGCACCTATGTATATATTTATTTAGAAATCTGCATATTTCAGAGATGGAACTGGGGTATGTAAGTATGCATGTGTACACACACACACACACACACACACACAGAGAGAGAGAGAGAGAGAGAGAGAGAGAGAGAGAGAGAGAGAGAGAGAGAGAGAGAGAGAGAGAGAGCATCAAACCAAACACTAGGTGATCTTTCCAAGATTGTCTTCAGTGCTTGGCAATTTAATTTTATAAACATTTTGCTCAGAATTGTCTATCATTTCATTTGTATTTCTGAGAAATGCTGTCCATATGACTGTTTGTCTCATACCACAACTGAAAGCTTGTTTGCTGAAAATTAAGTCCCCATTCCCTCAGGGTAAATGGAACGTACAGTTCACTAAACGTGTTTAGGATTGGAACTTTAGTAGATACACAACTCAGTTTTTCCAGTTTTTCTGGAGGGGGAACGTGCTGACCCTTGCTTATCTAAATTTCTCTGTGACACTGCAGGATTAGTGGACTTAGTGCAGAAGGAGTGTTTAAACTGCATGTCCCTCTCCCTTTAACAAAGAACAGCAGCAACAGCTTTTAAAACTTGCACAATAGTTTTAGACCATATAATTAATAAATAGTAGAAATTGTTTTTGTGAGGTGTTCTCACGAATGAATCGTTAAAGGAGCTTCCAAGCAAAGGCATCACGCAGAGATGCAATCATATTAGCTTTATTCATGATAGATCAAAGAGAAAGAAATACTTGGCATGAAAGCATTCATGCCTGCATGTGAGAGAGAAATAAAATAAAAGAAAACAAGCTAGCATTACATGACTAAAATAGAGGTTAGGAGTAGAGATAGAACTAGAAGGAAGAACATAGAAACTAGAAGTAAGAAGGCTAGAACAGCCCCTCGTGCAGAGGTATTTATGGGGGGTCTTGGTCCCTCCCTGACCATAAAACTCTCTCGCCAATGGGGCTGTGGGTCCGAGACCCTTGGCTCATCAGTGGAAGCAAAGAAGCCTCTTTGCCTCCATCTGATGACCTTTTTGGGGAACTGCCAATGGCTGGCACTAAACATCTAACAGTTTTCATTTACTGATGGACTTTATCAACCTAAATTATTTCAAACAATCAATACAAGATATTCAGGAAACACAATCGTTTTCAACTTCCCTGATATCAACTAGGAATCAAATTCTATTGCAAGCAGGCATGCTTTATGGAAATCTTCATCGTCCAAAAACTGGAGAAGTATGTTTTATATTGGACTTACTAAAAAAATAGAAGTGAAAGTGAATAAGTGAAAGTGGTAGGATCCTTAGGTGATGTAATTTTACAATTCTGCATATTAGCGGCAGGGAGAACTGAAGTTAGCCAGACTGGCCTTCAAGACAGCTGATGTCAACAAGCTAAAAAGAGGAAAAAGGATTTCCACAGATGAACATCCTGAAGGGAAAAACAGTTTAAAAGAGATGGGAAATTCTGAAAAAAGAAATTAGGAAGATGGTTTCTGTATTTTGAAAACAGATTTCTGTACTTTGAAAATGAAGTGTGGAAAAAAAATAAGGGAAAAGATCAGAAAAGAAATTAATCATTAGAAAACAACGTAGGCATAGGAACAGAATTGGAGGACTAAACTGAGTGACAACTAATTATGTATTTAGCTAATGGGAAATATTGCTGTATATTCTTGCCTTGAACTTTGGATCATCTCTCTTCATTTGTTGCCTTTGCTTGCCTTGCCTTTGCCTGTGGATTTGCCTTTGTCTTGGAAACTTGATTTTGCCCACTTGTCTTTGCCTTGAGGACTAGTGTTGGCCTCATTTGAGTAGCCTGTGGAACTAATTGGGTTGAGCTGGTAAAACAGGGAATTGCTGGGAAATACCAATTCAGACTCAGAAGCCTTAATAAAGACTCCTTACACCCATGATGTGTGTGTGTGTGAGTGGGTCACACATCTGGGATATTTAAAATGAAGATCATGTTCTGTGTCTGTAATCAACAGATGGAAAGAGTAACAAAGGAAATTGCATTTAAAAATAGACAATCTTATGCCTGAAGCCAGAAACAATTTTTTTTTTGGTTAGGAGAGACATGATTACACAAAGAAGGAAACTGCTATTTAATTTTTTTTTAATCCCATTTATATCCCGCCCTTCTCCGAAGACTCAGGGCGGCTTACAATTTAAAGCACAAATCAATGTGCTTAAAGCACAAATCAATTAAATGCCATAAATGTTTTTTGAACAACTTTAGTCCAAAAAAGCTTTAGAAAATAGAGCCAAATAATCATCTTAATTCCTTTGCAAAATAAAGAGCCTCTTTTTTTCTTACATCACATATACAAGCAGATTTAGTAATCTTTCCTATATTACACAAATTTGTATTAATTCAGTGAACAATTAAATTGACAGTAAATTCTATCTGATTCATGGTGAAAAATTGAGAGGACAACAAACTACCGGTATATACTTTTTCACTTTTGACTTCACAAGAGAGTCCTGAGAAGTTTTGTGACACATCAGCGGTCTTGAATCATATTCCCCTCTTTCTCCCTCTTTCTTGCTATTTAAGTGTGGCCTATGAATTTTGTGGCTGATTGCATTTCTGCTGGCGTGAGCCAGATATGGAGTGAGGAAAAGGAGAAAAAACAGCTCACTTTTAGCCTTGAAGGGCAGCTGCTCCATCATGAGGCCTGATGAGCTGACCTGGCTGCTAGTTGGGGCTGGTGTGAAGAGATTTTGAATCAGCAGTCCCACTGGTGCAGTGAGGTTTACAGGTATTGGAGAGTAGAATCCCATTTTCTCAGACAATGTATGGGTCTAAAATTGTAGAGGAAGAGTGAGAAGGTGTACAGAGAAAGTGAGGAGACTAAAAGTTTGTAGCTGGATGGAATGGAGAAACTGGAGAGGAGTTGGAGGGTGTAATGTGCAGGGCAAGTATCAGTTGCTATTTGGGGAGAGGAGAACTGTCCTGCATGTCGGGAAGTGAAGACCCAGAAGACAAGCTCCACCCAAGACCCAGCAGAGGAAATTGATTGGTTGCAGAAAAATCTGCACCTTAATAAAGTTTTAGGCTGGTATTTCAAATATATCTTTATAGTTCTGCCCATTTATTCTTATAATAATACAGGTACTCTCATTTATAGGTCTAAAAATGTATGAAAAATATCTAGACCAAAGACTGAAATTTCACACATTTGGGAGTTAAGTGCAGCTAGCAGAATTAGAAATACCTCTAACTTTTTTTAAAGAAAAAAAATAACCATTTTAAATATAAATATAAATCAGACATGTCAAACACAAGGCCTGCAGGCCGCATCTGGCCCAGATTTAGCCCCCAGGGGCTGTCCCAGAAATGGCAAGGAAACGGCCCATGCTGCCCCAGCCCTGGCCCACCGCAACCCAACTGGGCGCCCTGAAACATGTACACAGAAATGGTGAGCGGTCAGGGGCTGTTGGTGTGCAGCAGCAGCTACAGCTCATTTGCCTCAGCCTGCCCCTCGCCTCCCAGCTTCACCCTGTCACACCCAGCCACGTTCCACTTTGCCGGGCTTCTCCTCCAGTCACTCTGCTTTGCCAGGCAGCCTCCCCATGCCTGGCCCGCTTTTGCAGGGCCTTTCCTTGCTTGCCTAGCACCCCAGAGCACGGCCAGCCTGTGGGATGAAAGGCACGGAGATGTGAGCGTGCAGCTGCCGGCTCCCAGTTGCCCTCTCCACCACGTGGTAGGGCTGGAGAGGGAAACGCAGCAGACATGCAGATCCGCAGCCTGGAACTCTGTGGTGGCTGGAGAGAAAGGGTGAGAAGGAGAAAGCAGGAAGGGTTTCTCTTTGTGTGTGTGTTTGTGTGTGTGTTTGTGAGAGAAAGACAGAAAGAGAGAGCTTGGAGAAAAGGGGGAGGAGAAAGCCATGTTACAAAAAAGGGGATCTTTCACCTTTCTTTCCCCCCACTTCTCTCTTTTTTAAATCTCCTCCTGTTCCATTCAGGAAGGGTTTCTCTCTCTCTCTCTCTCTTTCTCTCTCTCTCTCAGTGAGTGAGTGAGAGAGAGAGAGCCAGCAGGGAAGTGAAAGTGCGGAGAAGGGGAGTGTTGCAGAGTAAGCAAACTTACAAAAAGAGGGGATCTCTCTCTCTCTCTCTCTCTCTCTCTCTCTCTCTCTCTCTCTCTCTCGCGCGCGCGCACACACACACACACACACACACACACACACATACACATGGTGTGTGGTGATGGTGGTGTGCAGACAGTGGAGAGAGCAAACTCACAGATTGGCTTTGTGGTCTATTCCTGCCTCCTTCCTTCCCTAAAATCCAGGCAATAATAGAACTCTTTGGATTGAATGGGAAGTTAAAAGGAATTGGTGTGAGCTGAAATTAAAAGGCCGAGTCAATTCCTCCCCACAAAATATTTTGTCAGAGACTGGAAAGTGTTTCTTGCTTCTACTTCTCCCCATCTTCTCTTTTATAATTTAATCCAGCCTTGCCCAAACTAATATCTATTGGATGTCATGGACCACAGTTCCCATCATCCTGTGGCTATGCTGGCTAGAAATGCAATGCCTTATTTTCTCTGTAGTATGCACCTAGGAGGCAGTAGGTCTGTGGGATTTAGATGTATGTAAACATTTGTTTCTTCTGCCTAATTTATTAAATCTACAAATCCAGGGTGGTTTAAAAGAAAACTCTCAAAGACAACTATTGTAAAGCATCACTAGCACTGCTTAAGACAATATTAAAAATGTGTATATAAAGAAAGAAAAATATTAGTAGTAATGTACTTAGTGCTGTTTGACCATAAAATGTGTTGTTATTCTACATATGCCTGGCTGAACAGTGTGTTTGGAGTTGCCTCTAAACAGGTGAGGGATGTACTGTTCATATTTTCCTTGGGAGAAAGTTCTATAATTGGGGTGCTGTCTCCGAGAAGGCTCTGCTTGTGGCCACTCTTCTATAAACCAAACCAGGGGGACCATCTGGTCTAAATGGATGGTAAACAAAGATGATTAGGGAGCTGGAGGCTAAAACATATCACAAATGTTTGTGGGAATTGGGTATGTCTAGCTTAGTGTAAAGGACTAGGGGTGGTGACATGATAGCAATGTTACAATATTCGATGGGCTGCCACAGAGAAGAAGGGGTCAACGTATTTCCCAAAGCATCAGAAAGCAATAATAAATGGAAACTAATCAAGAAGAAAAGCAGCCTAGAACTAAGGACTTGTGAAAACAACTAACCAGTGAAAAGGCTTGCCTTCAGAAGTTGTGGATGCTCCATCACTGGAGGCTTTTAAGTAGAGATTGGATATTCCATTGTCTGGAATGGTAATGAGCAGGGGCTTGGACTAAAGACCTCAAAGGTCTCTTCCAGTTCTTTTTCTTTGAGAGAACTGCTTCCAACCTCTCCCCCTCCCCTCATCCCTTCCGGGGCACAGAGAGAAGGAGGGAAGGAAGGAAGGAGGGGAGGGAAACAGGAAGAAAGAAAGGGAAGGAAGGAGATGGGAATGAAAAGGAGGGAAGGAGGGGAAGGAGGAAAGAAGGAAGAAAATAAAGGGAAGGAAGGAAGGAGATTGGAATAAGAGGGAGGGAGGGTCTGAGGGAATTCCTGCTTTAGCACTTGGCCACCAGCAGCCCTGTTGCCCTTTCACCATCCCCTGGTGGTCTCCCATCCTATTGCTGACGATGCTTTGGTTACAAAGCCAGGTCTCCTAGCATGGAGAGGGAGTGGACCTCCCTTTGACCCATGCACTTTGTCCTCTTGTACCCACCATGAGCAACCTGGCCAAAGAGAGGGAGGACAGCAGCAGCAGCCTTGAGGAGGTAAGCGAAGGTGGGCGCCCCCTTGGGGAAGTGCGGCTAGGCAAGGCAGGGCTGTGGGGTCCTGGTGCCGTGGGAGCTCAAGGGTCGGGCTGGGCTGTTGACCTTCACTGCCTGGGGCTCTGGGCAGTTCGTGCCACCGTCCAGGGGCCCCGTGCACAGCCTGAAGCTCATTGAGCTCCTCCAATGGACCATGCCCCAGTGCTCGCCCTGGTCCCACCCCACCTTCCGCCGGAGACCCTCGGATCTGCCCCAGTCCTGCCCAGGCCCACACAGTGCCCCCGATGTGAGTGTTGTCAAGCTGGCCACGCCCCACTCAGCCACGGCCATGCTGGCCACACCCACCCGGCCCCCCAATGGCAACCACAATGCTGATGTGGCCCTCAATGAAATTGAGTTTGACACCCCTGAATATAAATAATAAATGTGGCATACAGTATTTAACTTATCTTACATAAATAAGTCATTCCAACTAACAGTTAATTCAAAGATTTGACTTTAAAATGTGCAACAAAACAAATGTAATTAACTACATAGTTGCATTTTTAAGGGACAATATACTCCCAGGAAATTCAATAAAACCTTTATTTGATTTAATTATTCATAAGGCATTTAATAATTTATAAGGTACTCAACCATGATACTTTAGAATGCTGCCGTTCTCTCATGAAATAAACGCATTTAAAGTTAACAAAAAGGAAAGCGTAAAAAGAACATTCATGGTATTAAATGATGTAATGAGGTAACAAAAGGTCTGGTTTATGGATCTAGCTTTCGGGAAGTAAATGACTAAAGTACTTAGGCATTTGTATATAACTGAATTATTTAGTTTAAAAACCCCCAAATCCATAACTTTATTACAAATCATAACTTTGGATTGATTCACCATACAATAAAATTTTAGTATTTTACGGTTCAGAAGAGGCAAAAATGGAAAACAGAATACGTAAATAATCAGTGTTAGATCTTGGCCAGACTTTAATATAAGTTTTCCATTGTCATCACAAAACAACTATTCTGTTAGTATAAAAGCAAGGTTATATAAACATATAAATGGCTGCTGCAAATATATGGATCAAAATGTTTTTAAATATAAGGATTTTTACATAGTGTTGATGAATTACAACACACAAGGCAACTATACTTTTAAAAATGTCTGAGAAATATAATATAATGGTTATTTATCCCTCAGCAATCAAGCTACTCATTAGAAAAAGAACAATATCAAATTCTAATATTTTTCTCAAGTGTCTTCTTCCTTCGCTGTTAGATACCTGGCTTCAGTTGTGTTTTACTTTTTATGATACAAGTAGTCTGTTTAGAGATCATTGTTAAGACTGGCAAATTTGATTGTTAAGCAAAGCAGTCTGTCCTTATGATCTTAATTCACCTTTCTTTTGCTTTACAGACCTGCAAAGATCATAAATATGAGGATTGGTTGCAGTTACATTTTTATCACCGTCTGCAAAATGATCACTAAATGAGGACTACTTGTATGGTAGTGTAATGTAACTCTTTTTATGTTCCAATTTACAAAATTTTATATAGCATGATTGTCACCAGATGGGCCTATACATATTGGTCTCTGCTGCCCATTAAGCATTTGATCAATTGAGGATTTTATATAATGTTTTTGAATAAGACAGAGAAGGTATATACAGGTGTCCGTTAATGGTAACAATATTTCTCAATTTTGGAACATTCTGATCAGTATGTCAAAACAAACAAAGCCCAGAATCAACTCGAGCATATACACAATATTCTATGCAAGATGAAATGTCTAATCTGCCTTGCAAAATCAGTGTTCTGTTGCTAATTACCTCAAATGTGTACAAGTAATCCTAGATTTATGACAATTGTAACCAAAATTTTGATTGCTAAGTGATCATTTAGTGATGTGGTTGTTAGATGAGTTAGCATATGTCCAGATCTGATTTTACAACCATTTTACCACAGTTGTTAAGTGAATCACTATGGTCATTAAACAAATCATGTTCTCATTAAATGAATCATGTAGTCATTAAGTGAATCCAGCTTTCCCGATTCACTTTGTTGGGAGCTGCTTGGAAAGGTTGTAAATCACCCTCATGTGATCACAGGATGTTGCAACCATCATAAATGCAAGACAGTTGCCAAGTACTCTAATTGTGATCATGTCACCATGGGGATAGTGCAACAAATGCAACACTGAGGACTGGTAGTAAATCAGTTTTTCCAAGAGCATTGTAGCTCCAACCATTGATAAATGAACAGTTCTTAAGTCAAGGACTACGTTACATAATATACCGACACATGGATACAAAGTTGAATTGCATTTTTACAGAAACTATAAATATGAGGCAGAAAAATTAAATTGTACAAATGATCTCAGTTGTTTCACTAGTGTCACTGTTAACACTTTTAAAAAAATTTCTCACTAAAGATTTGGCTGGCACATTGTCAGATTATAAAACCACAGAAAAAGATAGTAAGGAAGAATCTTCAATATGAAAATCTTTGTGACCCACTTTACTGAACAAAAGTTCTGCAAAGAAACCACAGGTGACCCTTATTCAAAAATAGTTCAAACCAACATTTCTATACAACACATCTTACTTGGCAAGTAATAGAAACTATTAAGAGCTATCTTACTCAATTCTTTTTCCCCCCTTTTTTAACCATTCCTTTCAATTAGCAGGCTCCCTGCAGAATTAACTGACATGAATAATGAACAAATGCTTCTTTTATTATATTTCCTACTGTCAAATTCACGTGAAGTACAAACATATTCATACCGCATATAGCACAAATAAGTATGTCTGTTCTGAAAACTAATAGTCTGATGTTTTGTGGTATTGTTGTTTTAGATGAGAATGCATCAACAGTTACATACCAATAAAGGAAAATATGTTTAGCTCAAGGTTGAAATGAGGGGTCCTTGGTGCTCTCTGAGCTTGGCTGTTTTCTTGCAGACATTTTATTATCCAAACTAGATAACATCATTAGTGCTACCTCGGGGAGCACCAAGGACCCTCAGTTACATACCATTTTTCTTAACAAAAATAGTGCTTTTGTCTAGTGCTTAGACTATATAGACAGTGTTGGGACAGTGCTACCGGTATGTCTGAGATTGAATATTTTAGGAACTTTTTTATTTTAGAATTTTTATTGCACATTATTTTTATAAATAATGTGAGTGAGTGGCTGTGCAAACCGGCATCTCGGGAAATTCAGAATATTCCATCTCTTTCTATGGGGGGTGAGTTATTACCCCCCGTAGATAGGGCCCGCAACTTGGGAGTCCTCCTAGACTCACAGCTTTCTTTTGAAGATCATTTAGCAACTGTGACTAGGGGGGCTTTTGCCCAGGTTCACCTGGTGCACCAGTTGCGGCCCTATCTAGACTGGGATGCCTTGCGTACGGTCACTCATGCGCTTGTGACCTCTCGGTTAGACTACTGCAATGCTCTCTACATGGGGCTGCCCTTGAGGACCACTCGGAGGCTCCAACTGGTGCAGAATGCAGCCACGAGAGTTGTGTTGGGAGTCTCCCGATACTCCCATGTTACACCTTTGCTCCGTGAGCTGCATTGGCTTCCAGTTGTCTTCCGGGTGAGATTCAAGGTGCTGGTAATGACCTTTAAAGCCCTACATGGCATGGGTCCGGAGTACCTTAGGGAGCACCTGTGGCCGGCATCAACTTCCCTCCGCCCAGTGCGCTCCCACAGAGAGGGCCTCCTCAGGGTGCCACTGGTCAGAGAATGCCGTCTGGTGGCCCCCAGGGGGAGGACCTTCTCTGTGGGTGTGCCGGATTTGTGGAACCGTTTACCGGTTGAGCTCCGGATGGTGCCCGACCTTCGCTCCTTCCGGCGTGATCTAAAGACCTACTTGTTTGAACAAGCCGGCCTGGTCTGATGGGTTTGGGTTTTATTATTGCTTTTAACGTATTGTATTTATTGTTTTATTGTATTGGGCATTCTGTTTAATCTTTTCTTAATTTTTGTATCTTTGTATTTTAGTATTTATTGCCCTGTTCACCGCCCTGAGTCCTTCGGGAGAAGGGCGGTATATAAATAAAATTAATAATAATAATAATAATAATAATAATAATAATAATAATAATAATAATAATAATAATAATAATTTACTCAAGGCAGCAAACATACCTAATATTCCTTCTTTCTCCTATTTGTTCCACAATAACCATTGATACTACATCTCTAGAAGC
Organism: Vipera berus; assembly: GCF_964194415.1. Classification (NCBI taxonomy): domain Eukaryota; kingdom Metazoa; phylum Chordata; class Lepidosauria; order Squamata; family Viperidae; genus Vipera; species Vipera berus. The sequence continues at coordinate 71,443,819 of NC_138204.1, forward strand.
GTAAGAACTATTTGATATAGTGATTAAGGTATCCAGCTACAAACAGTGAGACCATGAGTTCTAGTCCCACTTTAGGCACAAAGGTAGCTGGATGACCTTGGGCCAGTCACTTTCTCTCAGCCCTAGTAAAGAGGCAATGGCAACCATTTCTGAAAAACCTTGCCAAAAAAACCTGTAGGGGCTTGTCCAGGCAGTCTCTGAGTCTCAGGCACAACTGAATGGAAGGGGGGAAAAAGCAGATACCTGACATCAGCTAGGGAGAAAGAGCATGTGTGATCCTGATAAAGTCATTTTCAGAGTACCAATGTTGGGCCGTTGATATGAATGGATTCTGGTTCCTTGCTCAAGAGATGTGTAAAAGCTTGGCAATTACCAGTCTATTTTTTATTTTATAGACTGAAAAATACTTTAACTTCTGATTCAATCATATAAGCTTGGATGCTTTTGATGATGCACATTAAAACACAGCTTCATCCATCACCCAGGAAAGCAATTAACACTTTTATGGTTTTTGGAAAAAAGAAAAAGAACTACAGTGGGGTAATGTTCATTACATTATTGTTCAGGAATATGTAAATTCTCCAAGGACATGTTAGAAACCGGAAGAAGCATGTGCAAATTTTTTTTCCATAGAATTAAATTACTGAAAAGTTTAGTTTTTGAAGAACCAAGAAATGTTCAAAAGTGCAGGAACAAGTTTTCATCTAGAAAAAAATTAATTCACAGCTACATGATTTAGAATACCTGTCTGGATGATGGTACTTTTGGAAAAGTACTGGAATAATAATTTATTGCAAAATGAATAAATATAAGCCAGCAATATGATGTTACTTCAAAAATTTTAGGTTGCACCAACAGAAATATCAATCACAGAAACTAATAGTTGCACATTATTCTTCATTAATTAGATATGGCCACCTCAGTCTACTGTATCTTGTTCTGGGCATCCAAACTTAAGAAGTAAAAAAATTCCTGGGTTTGAATCTAGCCAGATTCCCATAGAATCTGAGGACATGTGAAGCCCAAAATGGGATTTGTTTGTAAAGTATGAGTTAGATGTGTAGATCTTCCTACCTGTGGAATTTTTTTGAGGGATCTGATACAGTACTGTGATTTAGCAAATTTCCTTATCTTGAAGTGATTTTGCTTTCTGGCTGGCTTTCCGGGAAGAAGTCCTTTAGCCTTCCGTGTTCTGATATGCCTCCAATGCTGGATGCACAAGCAGCATAGCAAGCCCCATCCAAAGTTGAATCATTATCAAATTGGCTCTGGAGCCTGGTCAGGTGGTAGCAACTAAGACACAATTGAATCTAACGTCTTTTCTTTTATTAGACAGATAGCTAGAAAAAAGCCGTGGAACTTTCTTTTTATATATGACAACAGCAGCATGATTATTATATGTTCAAAGGGGAAAAGTTTGGCATTACTGTCAATGGAGGATTGGTTGTAGACGATGTTGAAACTTGCAGATAGCTAAAGTGACTTCCTTGATTAGAGAAGATACAATATCTACATTTATGACTGATGGGGAACTCCTTATAGACTTTTTACATGAAACAGGAAAAAAAATCGCTTATAAATTGTGTGTAGGTATTTGTTAATTGAGTAATCTTATCCCCATACTAAAGGATTACTAGAGTTTTTTTTTAATAGGGGTTAAAATAATTTTGCAATCATACTGAGAGGAGTTTGAGAGCTTCTTTCTGTTTCTTTTTATCTTTTCTTTCTGTAATTCAGTCTTTTATGTTTTCTTCCTCTTTTTCTTCCTTTGTTCTCTATATTCTCTATTATTACTTTTAGTTTTTATGTTCTATTTTAAACTTTTTTTAATAAAATTTATATATAAAAAAGTAATTACAGAAAACTAAACAAGCTCATCCTTTTAATTAAAAGTATGGTTTTAAATTTGATTGCACTACTCCTTTTTTCCAATAAAAAGTTTTGTTTTATAAAGTTCCATCATTTTTAACCTTATCTCTAGATTAAAATGTAATTATGAAACGTAAATAATGTTTTATTATCTAACCTTAATCCCAATAAAATCATTATTTTAAATCTTAAGCATCTTCTGTAACTTTGTATGTGGATTAGAAGAGGTTTTTTTCTTATTTAAAAGGGTGATCCAGTTGGAAGGTAGATAGTTTTCTTCCTACAGAAGGATTCACAAAAGTAGAACAGATTCAGAATCGGGAAAATACTGTAGATCATCAAATGATTACAAACTAAGTCTTATAATAAAAAAATTGGAGAATTTCATTATAATAATCACTGAGAAAATATCACGTATCTGAAAGGACATTACACAGAAAATTAAAATCTGATCTATCTTGTTGTAGAGTGCAGGACCCAGAAAAATAAATATACATAAAACAGATTCTGGATGATTATTTTTCATAAAGATCAAATTATTCATAGTAGATTCCCCTTCACTGGATTTGTACAAACTAGAGACAAATCCATCTGGGATACTTTAAGTGGGATTCCTGACTGAGCAAGTGGTTGGACCTGTGACTAAATGGCTCCTTTCAGCTTTCAATTCTATAAAGGCAGCAGGAAAGAAATGTACTCATGAAATAACAACAACAAAACCTATTTGCATCATAACATTTTCCATATTTCTTAAGAAATCTTAATGAGGACAGTGTCTTTGGAACCTAGTGTCCAGGCACTTTTTATTCAGAATCTGCACAGGTAAAAACAAAAGCAAGTTGAACTTGGACAAAATTGCCAGGCATTGTGCTGTAATTTTTAGCCCTCTGCTGAAAATTGGCTAGAACTTAAACCTGTTCATAAGAAGATGAATTTAAGTTTAGCTAGGAATACTAATCAAATAAATTTGAAAAAATGAACACAGAAATTTCACTTAAAGAGCTAAAAAAATAAATCAGAAACACATACAGTAGTGGCCAAAATTGTGGAAACCATTTGGGAAAAGTGTACATTTGAGGTTTGATGGCTAATAACACCACTATTTTTTGGGAGTAGTACCATCAAATTATATATTAATGGAAAGATAATTTAATCAGGAATGTAATGAAACAAGGTTTGTTCAATTATCTGTATTCTATGAAATGTTATAGCCAAATAACCAGAAAAAGGGAGCACAACTTGCTTAGGTTGATATCAGGTAGCTTTCCTTCATCTGATTGTAGCCAATGAGCATGAGTGTTTAGAGAGCCAATCAGGTGTCATCTTGTTTTGGCAATGAGCCAATCAGATCACAGTAGGATTCAGTTATTGATGTTATGTACTAAAGCTGAGAGGAGGACATTTGTCAGTGTGTTATGCGATTGCTTTCAAGTTGGTTGGGGTTTTTTGTGTTCTTTCATTTAGTGAGCTTGTAAAACGTAATAAAATTAAAGTAATGGTACAAAGAGTTGACTGGTCAACCAGAAAGCGATGTAAAATAGTATTATTAAGTGAACAAGGCTACAGTTATAAATAAATTAGAAGAAAAATTGTTGGAAACTTAACCAAAGGTGGCATTTCTAAGTTTCTGAAGAGGTATAAGGAGACTCAGTCACTACAAAACCACACTGGTAAAGGCAGGAAAAGGTGTACAACAGCAAGTGATGATAGAAGAATTAAGAGACTGTGCCTACGTGACAGAAGAAAATCATCTGGGTGTATACAAGATGAAATGGCGCAATGCAGTGTGAAGATGAGTGCAAAGACTGTTCGGTGCAGACTGCAGGAATTTGACCCTGGACTTAATGAAGCACAGTGGACCAACACCAGCAGATGACATGGCTCCCCAAATCAACACAGACTGTGGAAATTTCACACTGGACTTCAAGCATCTTGCAGTGTGTGCCTCTCCATTCTTCTTCCAGACTCTGGGTCCTTGGTTTCCAAATGAGATGCAAAAGTTGCTCTCATCAGAAAAGAGGACTTTGGACCACTGAGCAACAGACCAGGTCTGTTTTTCTTTAGCCCAGGTAAGAGGCTTCTGACGTTGTTTGTTGTTCAGGAGCGGCTTGACAAGAGGAATACGACATTTGAAGCCCATGTCCAGGATCCGTCTGTGTGTGGTAGCTCTTGATGCACTGACTCCAGCCTCAGTCCACTCCTTGTGAAAGTCCCCAACACTTTTGAATGGCCTTTTCCTGACAATCCTCTCCAGGCTGCGGTCATCCCTGCTGCTTGTGCACCTTTTTCTTCCACACTTTTCCCTTCCACATAACTTTCTATTAATGTGCTTTGATACAGCACTTTGGGAACATCCAACTTCTTTTGCAATTACCTTTTGAGGCTTTCCCTCCTTATGGAGGGTGTCAATGATGGTTTTCTGCACAACTGTCAGGTCAGCAGTCTTCCCCATGATTGTGATTCCTAGTGAACCAGACTGAGAGACCATTTAAAGGCTCAGGAATCCTTTGCAGGTGTTATGGCTTAATTAGCTGATTAGAGTGGGACAATTTGAGCCTAGAATATTGCACCTTTTCACAATATTCTAATTTTCTGAGATTGTGGATTTGGGGTTTTCATGAGCTGTAAGCCATAATCATCACAATTATGACAAATCACGGCTTGAACTATCTTGCTTTGCATGTAATGACTCTATCTATTAGTTTCCCCTTTTAAGTTGCATTACTGAAATAAATGAACTTTTGCACGATATTCTAATTTTTTGAGTTTCACCTGTATGTGCCATAAATATCTAGGAGACATTTAACTCTGTCAATATATTTACTTCATCAATTCTTAACTCTGATAGTACAAGAAAGTATGTTTGCCATACTAGTATATGGATGTATGTACTCATAAATAAAAAGTAAATCATTACACTAAAGATCATGATTGTGTTATATTGCATCAGTGGCGTAGCGTGGGGGGTGCAGGGGGGGCCGGCCGCACCGGGCGCAACATCTGGGGGGGCGCCCATTAAGCTCGCCGGAGGGGGACGATTCTGCTTCACCGAGGGTCGGAGGAGCGAGCGAGTGGGCGGAGCATAGAAAGCAACCGCATTTGCTGCGCCCAGCCAGAGCGGGATCCCGTCCTCTCGCGGCTGCGGATCGCCTCCTTTCTCGGGTGGGGGTGGGGAGGCTTGGCGGCGTCTCGCCTCCCTCTCTTTCTCCCGCCGCGGCTCTCCTCCGCTTGGCTCTCAACCTGCAAGCCCGCCCCCCCCGACCCAGCTCCCGCCCCCATCTCCTTTCCCGGAGGTAAAGGTAAAGATGAGATCCCCCCATCTCTCTTAGATTCAGAAGACCCAGTTGCTGAAGTCGTGAACTCACCGGGTCGCGCCCGTCTTCACGGGGCCTGAATGAAGGCGTCGGTGTTAAATCTAAATAACCAATCCATCACCCTCCATTTAAGCAAGAGGAACGGATAGGCGGTTCTCAAAATCACTCGGCGGCTGCCCCTGATCTTGAACTTCCTCTTAACCAAGACAAACGGGAGCTCCCAGGTTGAGAATTCGGAGGAGCTTCCCCTCGGCCGTGGAAGTTCACTTTTGAGACAGCCGCTATCTTTGGGCAATTGGTTTCACTGGGTTTCTATTGTGGGGTAAGGAGGGGGAGGGGGGCAATGTACCTTGTCCGGAAGGTATTGAGGAGAGGAGGAAGGTGACTGGAGAGGGACGGAAGTCCAGGTAGCGCCAAGTTCCTGAAATCTCTGCCAGAAAAGGAAGGAAGAGAACGGCGCTTGTCCTAGTCCTAGTTGGGAAGAGGAATCTGCCTGAAATTGACTAGTCAACGGGACTTCAGAGTTTTCCCTTTGGGGGGTAGGTCCGAGAAATTGACAAGACCCACTCTCGAATCCGTGTTGAATTTAATAAGGTCACTTTATAGTCCAATCCCCTCCGTGCTGAGAAGTAGCCGAAGCAAGTTCCGTGAGATTCATTCCCAGGTAAGCAGAGACTTCCCAGTACGTTCGACTACAGCATCCCTCATCCTTGATTGACCCTGGACGAATTGGTGATGACTGGGACTTGAAATCCAGGACATCGAGCGAGCCCGGGTTGGGAGGGGAAAGGGGGAGGAAGGGGGTAGCCTGGACTGTGGGTCTGCAGGAGGCAACAATCTGGAATATGGACAATTTGGAATAACCTTGGGAAGCTGAGGCATTGTAAGTTGGAAGTCATTGTTTGTTGCCTAACATGTTGGGTCACCCCACACCACATGCTAAGCCATAAACCGTGGTTGGTATCCAGGGTTTAGGACAAGATGGAGAAAACTAGCCAATTGTGGGATCATAAATCTTGATGAAGCCCATCATCGCTCCATGTGATGTATGCACTCAATCTACAAACGTAGTCCAAGCCTATTCACATCTGTTGTAAGGTCATTCTCTCGTGGGGTTTATCTTGACATCCACTAAGAGTGGAACAAACATGCCCCATTAACCATTTTCAACGCCATGTCCTCTCTTTGTCTCATCCTAAATCACAGCTGAGGCACCTTAAAGTTGCCTTGTTTCAGTTTTAAACTAGCATTTTCCCTCTTCTCCAGAGACCCTTTTTTGCCTTGAACCTAACTCAAGGGTAGGCAACCTTGGCTCTTTTATGACTCATGGACTTCAACTCCCAGAATTCCTGAGCTAGTGGAAGAGACTCGAGTGCTAAAATCCACGGGTTAGGGGGCGCAAATTACTTGCCTTGCCCCGGGTGCTGACAACCCACGCTACGCCACTGTATTGCATATCACTTTTAAAAACACAGTTTACCTGAAATTCTTTGAAAAATCAGTAAAATTGAAAAGTTATTGAAAAGATATAGTAATTAAGATGTTGAATTAAGACACCAAGAGATGATGAGTTCTACTCCTCCCTTTGACATGAAAGTACCGTAATCTGGTTAATTTTGGGTCAATAATTCTCTCTTAGCCCAACTCACCTCACAGAAATTGTTGCAGTGGGGAAAGTAAACAGGAACATTTTGTATGCTGCCTGAATTTGTACAAAAATAAAAGTGGGATAGAAATAAAAAAAGATATATACATCTCTAGGCAAAAAATGAGAAAATGAGGTTCTATGAATATTACTGAGTTGCACCTCTCAGCAAACATCAGCATTGGTCAAGCTAACAGGCTACTGGGAGTTTCATTTCATCACTGACTGGAAAACACAGTTCTACATTCCTTGTCTTGAAAAGATTGTGGATAAGGAAGCAAGGGGGAGGAAAGTCTCATAAAAACAGAATTTTAATTGCCAATTCTGCACTCTTTTCTTTTACTTCATCAGCAAATGTTCCCTTCCTCAGAGGATTACGACAGCTTGCTACCAGTAATGCTGAACATCCAGAAACCATGTTAATTAAATAAAAATATGCCAGTGGGTAACTATGAAGGAATGTTTTCCAATCTTGAACAGATGACTGTCAGACAAAATAAGGTATTAATTTAACAGATTTATATACGAACATTTTAAGGATTAGTGATCCAGTGGAAAAGCAATATGACTTTAATATAATAACCCTGAGACTTTTGAGAATTATACTTCTGAACATAAAATTGTCTGCTGATCATATTATACAATTTCCTCACATCTCTCATTTACTGGATGATTAAAAAAAGAAGGGAAGGGACACGATACTCCTTTCACGTCACATTATCTGTCTCTGGTTGAAACATTAGATATTGTCATTATTGTTCTATTGTTCTTTATACTTTCAGTCAAAAACAGTTCAAAAACAGTTACTTTCTTCTTTCGTGATGTGACAAAACAGATGAAGTCTTCTTTAGGTTGAGGTCAACTCTTGATGACTTGATGAACTTAGCCATACTATTTTCTTGCCAGAATTCAGAAGTTAAAAATTGTAAGGCTCTATATGAGCCATCATCCCACATGCTCCAAAGTGCCTTTTCGCCGTTTGAATTCAAAACACTGTATACATGATTACATAGTAACACTAACTGAAAAAAGGGAAATTACCATGGGTTTAAAGAAGTAGTTACCGTAATTCTATTAGCAATTTAGCCTCTGTCCATTCAAGCCAGATGTATGCTAATATACAGTGGGACAAAAAAGTATTTAGTCAGCCACCAATTGTGCAAGTTCTCCCACTTAAAAAGATGAGAGAGGCCTGTAATTTTCATCATAGGTATACCTCAACTATGAGAGACAAAATGGGGGGAAAGAATCCAGGAAATCACATTGTAGGATTTCTAATGAATTTATTTGCAAATTATGGTGGAAAGTAAATATTTGGTCAATAACAAAAGTTCATTGTTGGCAATGACAGAGGTCAAACGTTTTCTGTAAGTCTTCACAAAGTTTGCACACACTGTTGCTGGTATTTTGGCCCATTCCTCCATGCAGATCTCCTCTAGAGCAGTGATGTTTTGGGGCTGTCGCTGGGCAACACGGACTTTCAACTCCCTCCAAAGGTTTTCTATGGGGTTGAGATCTAGAGACTGGCTAGGCCACTCCAGGACCTTGAAATGCTTCTTACGAAGCCACTCCTTCGTTGCCCGGGCAGTGTGTTTGGAATCATTGTCATGCTGAAAGACCCAGCCACGTTTCATCTTCAATGCCCTTGCTGATGGAAGGAGGTTTTCACTCAAAATCTCACGATACATGGCCCCATTCATTCTTTCCTTTACACAGATTACTCGTCCTGGTCCCTTTGCAGAAAAACAGCCCCAAAGCATGATGTTTCCACCCCCATGCTTCACACTAGGTATGGTGTTCTTTGGATGCAACTCAGCATTCTTTCTCCTCCAAACACGACGAGTTGAGTTTTTACCAAAAAGTTCTACTTTGGTTTCATCTGACCATATGACATTCTCCCAATCCTGTTCTCGATCATCCAAATGCTCTCTAGCAAACTTCAGACAGGCCCGGACATGTACTGGCTTAAGCAGGGGGACACGTCTGTCACTGCAGGATTTGAGTCCCTGGCGGCGTAGTGTGTTACTGATGGTAGCCTTTGTTACTTTGGTCCCAGCTCTCTGCAGGTCATTCACTAGGTCCCCCCATGTGGTTCTGGGATTTTTGCTCACCATTCTTGTGATCATTTTGACCCCACAGGGTGAGATCTTGCGTGGAGCCCCAGAACGAGGGAGATTATCAGTGGTCTTGTATGTCTTCCATTTTCTAATAATTGCTCCCACAGTTGATTTCTTCACACCAAGCTGCTTGCCTATTGCAAATTCAGTCTTCCCAGCATGGTGCAGGTCTACAATTTTGTTTCTGGTGTCATTCGACAGCTCTTTGGTCTTGGCCATAGTGGAGTTTGGAGTGTGACTGTTTGAGGTTGTGGACTGGTGTCTTTTATACTGATAACAAGTTCAACCAGGTGCCATTCATACAGGTAACGAGTGGAGGACAGAGGAGCCTCTTAAAGAAGAAGTTACAGGTCTGTGAGAGCCAAAAATCTTGCTTGTTTGTAGGTGACCAAATACTTATTTTACCGAGGAATGTACGAATTAATTCATTAGAAATCCTACAATGTGATTTCCTGGATTCTTTCCCCCCATTTTGTCTCTCATAGTTGAGGTATACCTATGATGAAAATTACAGGCCTCTCTCATCTTTTTAAGTGGGAGAACTTGCAAAATTGGTGGCTGACTAAATACTTTTTTGTCCTACTGTATAAGCAAATCACATATTTTAAAGTAAAAAATAATTTAAATTCAATTACATCAAATTACACATACTTTTCTTTCTAATTGGTACTTCTTTAGAAGGAGTACATATGGAAATGTCCATATTTAATATACATGGAAGAAAAATAAAAATAATTATTATGTCTATGGACAAAATATCTATGGATAAAAACCATGTCCATCTAATCAAGACAACATAAGGATGAAGTCTTAACAAGCACACACAAATGAATGAATCCTGTTCAAACATTATGTAACACAAATCATGTTTAAGACTAGTCCTCAACTTACAACAGCTCACTTACTGACCGAAGTTATAACAGCACTGAAAAAAGTAACTCATGACCATTTTTCACACTTGATTGTTGCAGCATCAGTCATGTGATCAAAATTCAGATACTTGCAGCTGATTCAGATGACAGTTGCAGGGTCCTGAGGGCATGTGATAATCTTTTGTGACCTTCTGACAAGCAGTCAATGGGGAAGCCAGATTCACTTAATAACTGTATTACTAACTTAACAACTGCAGTGATTCACTTAACAATTGTGGCAAAAAAGTCATAAGATCAGGCAAAACTCACTTATCAACTGTCTTGCTTACAAACAGAAATTGTAGGCTTCACTGTAGTCTTAAGTTGAGGACTACATGTATTCTCTTCCCTCGACAGTTAACATATTAGAAATTTTTTTTGAAGTAGGCAGCATTTCTTAAATTATTATCTTAGGACCACTGGGGGTCCTCCCAAACTCTCCCAGAGATTTGCACAATCAAAATTGTTTGAAAAATTTGAACATAAATAAATGAAAAGTAACACTATTAAAATCTCATCAAGTAATCACGAGAACGGTAGCATCACTGTCCTCAATCGACCACAACTGAGCCCCAAATTTCCATTGCTAAACAAGATAGTTAAGCGTTTTGACCCACTTTACGACCGTCCACCCCCTGCCCCACAAATCAGCGCTCTCTAGCTTTGTTTTTCACGGAGTGAAATTAAAATACCCAAAGCGGGGGTGGGGAAGATCTAACCACGGTTTAAACGTTTGGTCGTCGCCTCCGCAGGTGGGGCGTCCCCTGAACCTTCACGACCAGATTATGCTTAAAAAAGGCGCCTCATAAAACGAAGATGAAAAGAAAGGGAGTCATTGCCCGTTTGTACGAGGCTTCCAGAAGGAAAATAAAATGAGCTCCTGCTTTAAAACTGGAAACCGAACGTCTAAACGGTGAGGCTCAGGGACACTTTTGGCGGGAAAGGTTTGCCACCTTCTTGGCAGCAAATGGCGCCGGGGCTGACCTGAGGCAGCCCCGCCGCGACTCTTCTTCAGCACGTGGGGAAGGACAAGAGCCGGGAAAGCAGCCAAGGCAGGAAAGCGGAGCGGGCCTGCGCACTTCGCCACGGAGCGGGTAGGAGTTCCGGGTTTTGGAGACTTGAGCTACCAAGACTGGGACAGGCGGTCGGCCGTCCCTCCCTCCCTCCTAGAAGGCGCGGCGCCGTTTGTCGTAGCGCGGAGGCGAAGCCTGTTTAAGAAACGGTATAAACGGCCGAGTTTGCTCGCGGGCGGGGCCGCTTCGAGCCAGTCAGATCGTTACTCGACGTCAGCGGGCTCTGCTGTGCTCCGCCTGCGCTCCTTTCCACTCCAAATTTTTCAACGGTCTGAGGGGTGCCGGGCCTGCTTCAGTTATTTCTTGCTCTTTTTTTTTTTGGTTACGAAGTTACAGTATTTTTCGCCGGAGAGCGCCTTTATCGACTAATAGTATACTGAGCGACACCATGTCAGTATGCAACAGTTGCAAAGCCTACCCGCCTGTAAAGGCAGGTTTTTGCAGTGTGGGCGCCCTTGTGGATTTAGATATCCAGGTTTTCGGCGTAGTCAAGAGGGCGTTTGCTCATTTAAGGGGACAATATAAATCGCTCTTAGATGTATCAAATGCGTTTTATGCTGTGACATATCTCAGTTACTATTGCAAAACCCTCTGTTCAGAATTGTTTTCAAAAAAGGGTTCGAAGCGATCTGAAATGGGCAGTGGACTTTTGTACTGATGGCAAAAAACCAAGGAGCTGCGTTTTACCTTTATTTTACATACGATTCAAACTGATAGTTATGATTGTAGTGAATCCCCATGTATTTGCGACTTTATTATCTGGAAGACTATTAATTTCTGAACTTGTTCAGGCTTTAAAATATTTGGGAAATTCTTTATTTTCAACTAGAAAAGCTATGACTAATTCTGAAAAATCCTAGAACTGGATTCCAAAGCTTGAGTATTATTAGAAAATAGTTACTACTAATAACTTTTTTAGTAACTATTTTCTAATAATATTCAAGCTTTGACACCCAATTACTAGTTATTATTCTTCCAACAGTATCTTTATTGTTCTCTACTTTTGCATCTCAGATATAACCCTGATTCAGAATCTAATACTATATTGAATAATCTTGGCTCATATATCTAATTTAATTTTATATGTGTGTGTGTTTGTGTGTGAGAGAGATTTAGGGCCTAAAAATGTAACTAAGGTTGCCTTAGTTTAAAAGGACAACACAGAATTAGGAAAAAAATGTAGAAAGTGACTGATTATAGACTGGTACATTTTACCTAAAACGAAAAGCTGATCTTGGATTAGGAAAAATAATATGACAAACAGATAACTGTACAGATAGTCCTCAGTTTAAAACCATTGATTTATCGACCAAAGTTAAACAGCACTGAAAAAAGTGACTTTTTCACACTTACAACCATTGTAGCATCCCTATGGTCATGTGATCAAAGTTTAGACACTTGGCAACTGGCATGTACTTATGCCAGTGACAGTGTTCTGGGGTAATGTGATTGTATTTTGCAATCTTTTGACAAGCAAAGTCAATGGGGAAGTCAGATTAACTTAACAACCACTTGCTACTTTAACAACTGCAGTGATTCACTTAGCAACTGTGGTAACAGATCGTAAAACGTATTTAACTGTCTTGCTTAGCAACAAAAGTTTTGGGCTCAATTGGGGTTGTAAGTTAAAAACTATCTGTATATGAAGGATTATAAGTATATGAAGGATTTATTAAGAGAAGCATTTGATCTTTCATAATAAAAGAATGGCATAATTGAATGATGCTAATTTTGGAATTTCTGGTTGCTTCTATTTAGAACTAATTTACAGGTATTACTAGAAGCAATATGTTTGATATAAGAAAATTACTAGGAATAATCAAACAACAAATCAGCGAACACCTTGATGCGAACAAAGTTATCACTAAAAGCCAACATGGGTTTGTCAAAAACAGATCATGCCAGACAAACCTTATTGCATTCTTTGACCAAGTGACAAAACTAGTGGACCAGAGGAATGCTGTAGATATAATTTACTTGGACTTCAGTAAGGCATTTGATAAAGTAGATCACAACCTACTACTTGATAAGATAGAAAAATGTGGGTTAGATAGCATCACCACCAGATGGATTCGTAGCTGGCTGACAGGCCGTACTCAGCATGTGGTCCTCAATGGAACTGCATCTACATGGAAGGAAGTGTGTAGTGGGGTGCCCCAGGGCTCTGTTCTGGGCCCAGTGCTCTTCAACATCTTCATCAACGATTTGGATGAGGGGATAGATGGGGAACTCATCAAATTTGCAGATGACACCAAGCTGGCAGGAATAGCCAATACTCCAGAAGATAGGCTTAAGATACAGGAGGATCTGGACAGACTTGAATACTGGGCACTATCTAACAAAATGAAATTCAATTGTGAAAAAAGTAAGGTTCTACATTTAGGCAGGAAAAATCAAATGCACAGGTATAGTATAGGTGGTACCTTGCTCGATAGTAGTAACTGTGAGAGAGATCTCGGAGTCCTAGTGGACAATCACTTAAATATGAGCCAGCAGTGTGCTGCAGCTGCCAAAAAAGCCAACACAGTGCTAGGCTGCATTAACAGGGATAGAATCAAGATCACGTGAAGTACTAATACCACTTTACAATGCCTTGGTAAGGCCACACCTGGAATACTGCATCCAGTTTTGGTCACCACAGTGTAAAAAAGATGTCGAGACTCTAGAAAGAGTACAGAGAAGAGCAACAAACCATGCCCCTTCCAGTCTGCAGAAAAACCTCTCTCCACATAACTGGTTCCTGGTGCCCAAAAGGTTGGGGACCTCTATATTAGATTATGTGATTTTGGAATTATGGGGCTTTTTTGTATTAATAAATCTTTTTGCTGTTTTTATCAATCCAGAATGATGTAGAACTGTATTCCCTTTATTCCATTCTCCAGGAATTCATGGTGCCCTTTGTTTACATCCTACTTCAGATTATTCTAAACACCCAAGAGGCAGTGGCAGGAAATTGACATGGGCAAACAACAAATATGGAACTTGCTGAACTGCAAGTCTACAATAAAATGGATCAATAAAGTTCCATATAACATGATGCATTCTTCACCTGTGAATTTTAATCTAAAAAATAAGTGTCAGGATATGAGAAATTTTCCAGTATTGGAAGGTGAAATCCCTTCACTCTGTAGACATATATTTGAAGGAAATGCAAGTAACAGCAAGACATGTATTCAAAGGTAATTCTCTTGTTTGCAGTATTCCACCACTTTCATCTTTCACTTCATCATCAAACAGTTTGGTGTAACAATAAACAAAATGCATTCTATATATTACTATCAGAATTTTGCATGCTTTAGCTGAGATTGCAGATTCATTTAACTTGTCAGCACATAAAGTTATATATAATTAATTTATTGTTTAAAATGTTTATTTAGGCTATTTATATCAGCACTCATCTACCAAAGATACTATGGGCAGACTGCATAAAAACTAGAATCACAATCCAATACGTAAGAAAAAGAAACAATGTAAGAGATACAATTGCATAGACATCAGAACTTCATTACTACCCTGGGCCCAGTGCCTTGGGGAATACCCAGGTTTTCATGGTCTTATGGAAGGGAGGCTGTTTCACAAGACAGGTATCAATATAAGGATGTGACACATCTTTACCAATAAAACCCAGTGCATGCTGATTCTGTCCAATCTGGTGGGGTGGGCAAAAATCATTGAGAAGTGATGTCCCAACAAGCATCTCACATACAAAAGATTTCCATGGTTTACTGAGGATGGAAGATGGATGGATAAAGATACAAATGTATTTATTCTTTAACCATAGGTTATGTACATTTTTAGTATCATTTTTGGATGTAAATGGCAGAAAATTATATTGTCATCTCAAAAACAGCAAGAATACACTACTAATGTAATATTTAAAATCAATCTGATACAAAGTATTTGAAATGAGTTACTGAATGGGCAAATATAAAGAATCATTACATCTTTAAATAGTATATAGGGTCATAAGTATCAATATTATGAAGGATTATAACATGTTCTATTGTTATGATGGTATTACAGAAAGGGCCTTCTAAGATATATTGCTGCTATTTTAAAATAAGTTTCCTCCTTGAACTTCTTCCACATAATTTCAGAGGCAAATAAATACTCAGCAGCTCTCTTTCTAGCACTTATACATGGCTAAGAAATTAATCAAAACTAGATATTTTTAATAAATAAAAATAATACCTCTGTTCTATATTATTGAAAAGTTTAAAATTTTAATTTGAATGCAAGATATTTATATTGTAATTAATCAATCTTTTATAAAATCCCACCAAATGAATGGCTGTTTACTTCAGTTAATGTTTCATGGATAAAAGCAGAGAAAGCAAGGACTTTACTAGGACTTTATTCAGAATCATTAACAAGAGCTGAAAGAGTAATATGAAGACAAAGGCATAACTTTTCATAAATTCTTACAGCTTAATAATTACCAGAGAATCTTTGGAGGAAGCAAAAATCCAAGAATCAGAGAATGGAGTAATTTAAAATGCCAGATTTCTTTAAGATCTGGGATGTTCACTTTAATGGCAAAAGATTTCTTAGTGACTTTATAATAGAATAGATCAGACATAATCACATCTAAGTCAAGAATGGCTTAGGAGGAAGCCAGTCTTGCCAAGAATTTTGGCTTACCATGGCTTACCAAGCATGGTAATGCAGGCTGTTTTATTGTTTCTACCAGACTCCAATACAAGTTTATTTTTCTTTATATACTGAGTAATAAAACTACTAGTAACTATGTGAAATTTTCATTTAACTATGTACAACCTCATTATTACCCTACCCATACCCGCATGATAGCAAAACAATATATGTGCTGCTGTTCAGCATCTATGAGAACATTGATAAGGAGGTTTGGGAAACATTTCTGGTCTCTTTTCCATATTAGATATTCAGAGCTGTCTGAGAAGTTCAGCAAAAGCAGAAGAAAAAGTACAATATTGAGTCATACTCAGAGGAAAAAGAAATTGCTCGTTCATGAACGTTTAAAATTGCTCCTTGATGATGAATCTTTTCTTGAGCTCTCCCCTCTTGCAGGATTTGATATGCCATATGGTGACGTTCCTGCTGGAGGATGTATCACTGGTAAGTTTTGTATAAGGCCTGACTGGCCCAGGAGTTCTAAAAATTGAAGTCCACAGGTCATACATTTTCCAAAGTTGCCCATCCTTGGTATAAGGGGAAATTCAAGGTGCAGGTAGTCCTTGTCTTACAACCACAATTGGGACCAGAATTTCTGTTGCTTTGCAAGGCAATTGTTAAGTGAGTGGTGCCTGATTTTATGATCTTTTTTTACCACTTTTTAAAATTGAATCCCTGTAGGTAAGTGAGTTATGCAGTCATTAAGCAAATCCTGCTTCCGTCATTGACTTTCCTTGTCAGAAACAAACTGGGAAGATTCCAAATTGTGATCATATGACCCTGCACATTGCAACCATTGTAAATACATGTTGTCAAGCACCCATATTTTTAGCATATGACTATTATAAGCCAGTCTTTTCAGTGCCATGGCAACTATTTTTTAATATATATTTTATTAATTTTCTATTTTTACAATCAAGTGCTTAATAGACAACGTGATAACTTAAGTCCATTAGTGATTCCGTGGTACATATAAGCTTCTTCAAGCTAAATTCAATATTAGCCTCCAGTACATCCTCTCTTCTTCTGGTAATAGACATTTTTCCACACTGAGCAAATACAATGCTTATTGTTGTGAGTAAATATATAATTGTCTATCAACATTTGTTAACATTTTTCTAATAGTGTCAATAATATCAGTTTAGAATTTTTCTAACCAAAGCATATCTTAATTGCATTTTCACTCAATATCCATTTATTCAGTCTATATCCTATTTTTGCTTTTCTCAATTTTAATTCCCCATCCATGTTCAAAATGTCCCAATCATTTATAATTTCAGAACAAGTTATTTTTGAGTAACCAAAAGCGTCCCTTATTCAAAGTTCTTAGCATGGTCTTATTTCCCTTTTCATACCAAGATATGATATTCTGATTACCAATCCTATCTATCTAGTTATAATAATACTTCTATTTCTAGCAATCTATTCTTAACCATATTCAAACATCCAGTGGGTAATATAACATCCCCTCTAATAGGTCAAAGCTTCTGTTTCTTTCAGTCTTACTCTACCTTTCTTCCTTTGCCAACTAACTTTCCAAGTCAGTGCATTTGGATCATCAAATAATTCTTCCTCTATTGTGTATATTATTTGAAATGAGACACAATTTAGTTAAAGTTTTTTTGGAAGAATTAGCCCGTTGATATTCATTAAACTGCCTTCCTTCTCCAGTTCCCCACATTTCTGTTAATGGCTTTATCTTTCATTCCATCAGCTCTCCTTCCTATCCCCCAGTATGTTCTGAAATCTTGATTTGTAACATGTCTTTTCCATTTCCAATATTATCATTGTGTCTTCTAAGTCTTCATTTTTCTGAGTCTGGTCGTCAGTTTCTTCCTTTAGATCCTCAATGTTTGTGTCAGTATTCTCTAGTTTTCCTTCTATTTTCTGGGTTGCTGGTTCCTTCTCTAGTTATTTTCTGAGTTTGTAGATTGAAATTAGAAAATTGTTCTTTTATTTGCTTTGTGTTATTTTTAATCTCATCACAAGCCAAAATAATTGTTTCTTTTTTTTTTTTTTTATTGAAAAGTTTTAAAATACAGTTTTCCTTTAAAAACCCCCCCCCTTCCCCCTCCCTCCTCCCCTCCCTACCTCCCCCCTATCTCCCCCCTCCCCCTCTCCCTCCTCCCTCCCCTGCCTCCCCCCCTACCTCCCCTCCTCCCCCCCTCCCCCCCCCGACTTCCCAGAGCAAAATACAAGGTATATATCTAAAAAGCAATCATAAACAATCATATACTAACAATTATAAACTCTAAAATCCATCACTCTCTAGCTTATATAGAGTAAACCAATCCTTAATAATACTAAATATGTATAAAGAACTAAAATAAAAGAAAACTAGCGTCATTCCCATCTATGTTCTTCCACAATTCACTATTTCCTAAACATATTCTCATTTACACATCACAAACCCCTATCCCTATTAACCTCTCTAGCCAAAATAGGCTATAATAGATAATTCTTACACAGATTAACCCACATTAACCCACAAAACTTTTTTCCTCTTCCTCTGTAGTAAATTGCCCATTAATTCCAAATTAAAGATTCTGTTACCATACATATCATCCCAAAACTCTTAAAAACACAACTACCACTTGACTATCAGTATGTTGTGGAAGTTCCATAGATTTCTACTAGACCTATCTTCTTTTCTTTTTTGAGCGTTTTAAGGCAGCACGCGTCACCCTCTGTTCTCTAGGATCATCCAAAAGAGTTGCAACTTGATCTCCTCCTGTACCATTCTCGTCTATCTGTCCATCTTCATCCTCTTGATGTTCTCCTTCTCCAGATCCCTCTGCAGCTTCCAAAAGTGTTGATGGGGTTGCTTTTAAGACATTGTTGTAAAAATCATGCGCTTGCTTCACAGTACCCAAACAGTACCTTTTGCCTTCATACATGAAGCTCAACCCAGCTGGAATCTCCCATCTGAACCTTATATCCCTTTGCTTGAGCTCTTGCACAAGAAATATAAAGTCCTTCCTTCTCTTTAAAATCTTTGGAGGAATTTCTTTTAAAACCAAAACTTCTTGACCAGCAATCACAACTTTAGTATCATAGGCAGCTTGTATAACTTCATCTCTAATTTCCCTTTTTACAAAATAAACCACCACATCTCTAGGCAACTTTCTCTGTTTAGCAATCCACGAGTTCACACGAAACACTTTGTCCATGCCTTGTTTTATTTCAGATGCTGGATGATTCAATACCACCTCAAAAGCCTCAGAAACCAGCTGCTTTAAATCTTCCTTAATATTCTCTTTTAGGCCTCTAATTCTAACAGCAAACTGCATCTGATAAAATTGGGCCAAACTCAGTTCGCTATCCATTTTGTCTTTAAAATCTTCAATTTCCAATACTTTTGCTTCTAATATAGCATTCTTTTGAGTCAGTTCTGCCACTTTGTCATCCAGCACCTCCACACATTTAGCTATTTTATGCACTGAGGACAAAATGTCTACCTTCATCTCTCCAAGTTTCTGTTCCATCCTTTCTTCCATTCTCTGCTCCAATTTCTCCAATTTCTCCTCCATCTGTGCAAATTTAACACCCATTGACTCCAAAATTAACTGGGTATGTTTTTCAAGATCCTTCGATGTCACTACATCTGGAGAATGCAACGCCTGCAGTAATGATTGTTGTTGCACAGGAGAATTTCCAGCACTCCGAAAAGTTCTAGGGGGAGGTTTAGACGCCATCTTTTACTTACAATTGTGTCGCACTTTCACTTTAGGTTTTAAGCAAAGTCCATCAAGCTCGAGAGTAAAATAAAATAATCCTTTTCATCTCTTCATCTTTCCCTCTTGTACTGCTCTGCCTGCTCTTTCCCTTTCATAGTCTCTCCTTCAAGCAGGGATGGTCGCAGACGCCTGGCTCTGCTCCATGAAGTCCGGAGCAGAGACGCTAGCCAGCTGGGAGCAGCCCAGGCTGCGGGGGAGTTCGATCCTTCAGCCGCCCAAGCTCCAAGCTCAGGCGGCCCCGGAGAACTCAACCCCTACCTGGGGGCTCACCCCCTCCTCTTCTCCCGAGGAGGGGGCTTCAAATTCGCCCGAACAGCTGATCGGCGCTGTTTCGGGCGAAAAATCACACAGCTGGGCGGCGGGCAGCCCGGGAAGGCTGTCTCCGGCGCCACGGAGCCACCGGAAACTCTCCAAAATAATTGTTTCTTGTATTAATTTCAACATGGAGAGAATTTCTTTCTGTGGTTCATCAGTATTTTCTTGCTGATATGGCAAACTGAGGCTTCTGGAAACAGATGTTAAGGATGGTTTTTTACTATTTAGAGCTAAGTATGGAACATCAATTTCATTTTCTGTAAGTAGCCTTTATAAATTTATCCAACCAACTAGCCATTCTAAACCTCCCCTAAGCAGATATAAGTAAAATTCAATTTTTTCTGTCCAATGAGAAAAATATCCTTTCTGTCCAGGGTGAAAAAAGAACCATTAAAGGTTGTTTAACAATCCAGATTTATAATCCAAAGTGTTCCATCATATCAGGCAATAGTTCCCCAATATAGTTCTGAAAGTCAATATTTGTGTTCATAGTTCAGACAGGCCAATTTTAGAGTAATATTATTGTCTGCCACGTCCCCTCCTTGCCGACTCTACAGGGCGACTTTTGACCCTTTCCATGAAAGATGGAGCCCTGTCTTCCTGCGTCTGCTTCGTTGCGACATCAAAACCGGAAGCCAGTGCCATTGCAACTTTGAATGGTTGCTAAACGAATGGTTATAAATCAAGGGCTATAAATGATACCATCATCTGTGTGGCCAAAGCTAATCAGTTGAGATGTAGGAATTGGACTTGCTGTCAACAACAGCAACAAAAAAAGCAATGGTGCATATTGAAAGATGTATTTTTAAATACAGAATTAGAAGAGTTATCAGTATGAATTTTGTTACTTTTTGGACACATTTTTGGGATTAGTTTTGATACATCTTATAAAATGTTTGACCCAAATTCACACGAGTTTATGATTATTACTGTTCTAGATGAAGCTGTGCTTATAACGTATACTTTTAAAGTAGCATTATATATTTCTTATAATAATTGAAAATTTCTGAAGACCTAGCTAATCTATAGGTCTTCTGGTTAGCTGTACCAATTGTATATGTGGCAGATAATTATTAGCAGCAGAATTTAATATACAGGATTAGGAGAATGATATAATTTACAATGAGAAAGCCTGTGATATTTATTGACTGAGATCCTAGAAAGCATGGCAAGGATATGTTATCAGCAGAATATGCAAGACTGAAATATTTAACTTACTTTGGAGTGCTTGAAGATTATTTAAGAGGTAAATGAAAAGATATAAAATTTAAATGTATCCATTTAATCTGTGTTAAGCACATACAAAAAAGAGGAAATTGGATGAAAATTGCCAATTTTATCCCTGAAGTTCTGTGAAATAGGGCGATATTCTGTAAAAGTTTAAATGGGAAAATGAATGCTGTAATGGAATGTGTGGGTTACCTTGAGGAATCAGAGGAAGAGATACTGCCTAAGAAACAATCAGATAAGAAAGGCAGGGGACCCAAGTTGCTTTGTCAGTTGTATCATGATGTGTAAGTTGGTCATCTGTACATGTACTTGCTGTTGGTGTTATAACAAATGACAAGACTGGCCTCTGATCCTCAAAGAACCCCACTAATTGCTGAACATCTGGTAGTCACATTGTGTTACACTACCAACAGCAAGTATATGTACAGAATAATCTGGAATAAATTAATGAAAAAATATTGGAAATTTAAAATGAGAAGCAACTCCAAAATTGTAACAATTAATTCAGAAATAAATATAAATTATAGACTGATCAGCTGAAAACCAAATTATCAATGAATTAAATCATTCAACTTGCTGATAGAAGTAATTATATTTAAGACAAAGGTAATAACTAAAAGGAGAACAAAATGAACTTGGAATTCAAACTGAGCTTTCAATATGCTTTGATAATTTGGTTCTAATATATTGAGATTTTGAAAAAATGAGTTGTTTGTTTTGTCTCTTCTTTGTTCCATATTTTTCAACCTTATCATAGCGATGTAGCAAATATTAAAAATCAAGCTATCTCCTTGGTTAGCTCAGTTACAAAAGTTATCAAAAACTGTCTGGAATATTCTGTAGAATGCCTTAAAGTTGACTTCAAGGTTGACTCAGCCTTCCATCCTTCCGAGGTAGGTAAAATGAGGACCCAGATTGTTGGGGGCAATAAGCTGACTTTGTAATAATGCCGCTTGGGGCCCCCCGAAAGCCCTAATAAGCAGGCATATACATAGAATGAAGGCTATTGCTAAGCACATTGATATGTGCTTTAGATTGTAAGCCACCCTGAGTCTTCAGAGAAGGGCGGGATATAAATGGGATTAAAAAAAAAGTTGTATACAATTATAAATTATTTACATTTGTAGAAAGCGTGCTAATGTTTCTCATGATAATTCTTTCCACTTTTGTTAAAGGAATTGGAAGAATATCTGGAATCTGGTGTTCTTTCTTCGCAAATGATTCAGTAATCAAAGGTGGAACTATTTATCCTATTACACTAAAGAAAGTGCTAAGATCTCAAGAAATAGCAATTAAAAATAAACTTCCATTTGTTTATGTGGTAGACAGCGCGGGAGCATTCTTGCCACTTCAGGTAAAACATTAATAATGTAACGAATTATATAATACTGTATATACTTAGGTGTATAAGGCTTTTTAAAAAAAATTTATTTTATTCAAATACAAATAATAGAAACATACATATAAGTCTAAATAAAAACAGTATAAAAATACAAATAGTACAGAGCACCCCCCCGAGACCATTTTTATTACCTATATTTCTTCTCATATAACAACTAACAATATACACTATATTTCAATTGTGCCCTTATCCACTCCAAAACAGCATATATTCTTGAGCAGGTTTATTCCCTTTGCCTTCCACCAAGACTGTTTTTATAAAATCATCCCATATTTCAGTATAATTATCTACTTTAATAATCTCTTTTTAAAATTTAATTTCTGTTAATTTATCATTTATTGCCATATTCCATATTTCATTATACCACTCATTTCTTTGAATAACCCAATTCCGTCTCCAATATTTAACCATCACTAATCTAGCTGCCATTATCAAATTTACAATCAATTCCTTTTTTGCTTCATTTATATCTTGTTTTTCCATCAGTAACAGTAATGCAATCCTTGGTGACATATTTAAATTTACATTCAAAAGTTCTCTAATTTCCCTAAACACCATATCCCATATCTTTTGTGCGCTATCACAATCCCACCACATATGTTTATATGTTCCAATCACTTTCTCGCACCTCCAGCAAATATTTGTATATTTAATATCTATTTGTTTTAATTTACATGGTGTTAGGTACCACCTCCATATCAGTTTATATCAATTTTCCTTAATTCTAACTGATATATTCTTATATACTCTTCTGTTCCAAATATTTTTCCAATCTATTTCTCCTAAATCTGTTTCCCAGATGAATTTTAAATCTTTTGCCTGATCTTCTAGTTCAGTTAATATTCTGTATATTTTCCCAATTCTTCTTTTACCTATATATTCTTCATTTTCCTCACTCTCTTTTATAATCATTTCAAATTTTGTTAACCGTCTATCTTTCACCTTGAATTTTTCTTCCATTTTTATCATTTCTCTAACTGTATTAAATTCAACCAATTTAATTTAGTATCTGATAACAAATGTAATTCTCTCCAAACATGTTTTAATCTATTTCTATTAATAATTTTTCTTAAATCTGTATTATTATACATTATTTCCACTTTTTATGAATTAGATTTATCAATTCCTGTATCCATAACCATATTATAATCACCTGCCATTGTCACATAATCTTTTTTTATTTCTTCTATTTCTTTATATACCCTATTATAAAACTCTCTTTGATTTGTATTAGGTGCATACAAATTTGCTAAAGTGACCTCTTGTCCATAAATCAAGCCTTGAATTATAAGAAATCTTCCCATATAATTCCTTTTTATGGCTTTTATCTTAAATTCACATCTTTTAGCTACCATGATTGCTACCCCTCTTGCTTTTGATGTACCAAATGCCTTTTCATATTCATCAGCCCAATTGTTCTGCTACAGACACGTTTTATTGCGAAATTAATTCCTTGTTAAGACTCTTATTGGTCTGTTTAAGCGAATTTAGTCACGTTTAACGGCCCTTTGCAGACAGTGAACTCATAAAGCACCTGGTTCATCTGAAATACCTTTATTTTGCATGTAGAAGGTGGTTACAGCAGAGAAGGTGTGGTCAGTTGAACGTGGTCGGAACTTTAAGGTCAAAAGACAGTAACAGGATTACTGTCCGCATGGCTTGTGTTCAGATGTTACAATGGAGGATGGAACACAAGGGAGCAAGGAGAAGGAGGAAGTCCAACCCAGAAGGGGTGGATCCTAGTACAGCATCATGAGCAGGATAGGAAATACATCACAAAGGGGAAGGTACTGGCAGACCCAATTAGCATATTGGTAATTTCCCAAGAACAGCCACGTGGTGGCAGCACACCAATATAACCTAAGTTCGTTCACCCCTTCTTTCTTTTGATGTGTTTCTTGTAAAAATACAATATCTATTTGCTCTTTTGTTAATTGATTTTTCAATTCTTGTTCATTTATATTTCCCCCCAAAGCCATGTACATTCCATGTAGCCTCCTTCAATGATTTCTCCATCTATTCCTTATATTATATATTCCCTTTGGTCTCCATATGTGCTCTAACATAAATCTTACAAAACTAAAACTATAAAGTAAACATACACATAAATAACCTCTTAGCCACCCATATACATATATATTGTCCCCCTTCCCTTCTTCAGGAGATCTTCCTCCTCTCTGCCGCTTCAGGCGTCCGGGGGGGGGGGAAGAGGAGCCATCCCTACATGGACTTTGGTCACCTGCTCCATCTCCCTTGACCATCTTTACCCTTAATTTCTACACCCAAACATATATAATAACATTACAAATACTCATATACTATCTCTACAACGAACTTGTAACTCCTGTTGCTTCATCCAGCTTCCCTTTTACCTGTAGATCTTTATTGATGATTCCGTGCTCCCTTAATTTCTCCATCGCTTCCTCCTTTATTTCAACTCTGTAAAATCTTCCACCGTAAGAAAATCTCAAAAAAATTGGATATCCCCAGCTGTAGTTAATGTTATTTTTTTTCAGTATTGGACAAACTTGATGCATCTCTCTCCTCTCATTGCATAAATCTGGAAAAACGTGTATCTGATGCCCCCCTAAACAGTATAGACGACATGCGCAATTTGTGCATCAATTGCTCTTTTTTTGTGTATGACCAGAGTCGCACCACAATATCTCTCGGCAATTTTCTTCCCAACCTTTTTGGGCCAACTCTATGTATTGCATCAATATCATATCTTGTAAAGGGGACATCTGGGAGGATTGAGGTAGCTTTAATCCAGTACTGCTTAAATCAATTTTGCTTCATTTTCTTCACTTTTTTCCGGATATCCCCCTATATGTAAATTTGATTGGTGCTGACAATCACATATCTCGAACAGATCCTTTTTCACTGATGCATCATAGTTGTCTGACAGTTTAACACCTTATCATGTTTTCCCATCTGAGTCTTCACTTCTGTAATATTTCGTGTCATATCCTGACTTTGTTTTGCCACTTCTGTTATTCTTACATCCATATTATCCATTTTATTTTTTATTTCCTTCAAATCCTCCTTTATATTTGTCTTCATTTCTTTTAGATTTATCTTCATTTCTCTTAACTCTTGTAAGAATCAAGTTTATCTAGTTGAGTCAGTGACTTGTCAGGCGATTTTTTCCTCACATCCATTTCTAAGGCTTTTTCCACTCGAATCAGATGTAAATCTGAAGGACTAAGGCCTGCTTTGGGTCTTTGCCAAACACTTTCTGCACTTTGGCTGCATTTTGACATCCAACCACCAAAAAGAGCTCTTAACCTTCTAAGAATTTTTACACAGTCTATAGTCCATACACATCACTTCCTCCCTTTATCTTATTCTTATTAACTTATCTCTGTGAAAGCAACATGATGAAAATAAATAAATCCAAAGGCAGCAACTATCTTTATTACACATGCCTTATCAAGGCTCTGTCTTAAAGGTGTTTAATATTTCCATTTTCTCCAGATCTCAACACTTGACTGAAAGGAGGGAGTAAAGGGCCTTCACACTGTATACTTATAAATCAGCTATTATCTTTTCAGCTGTACTTATTTAAACTCTCTCCAAATTCTTTCTCCTATCAGTCTTCAATCATAGGGCCCCTCCTCTCCCCGTGTCTCTTAGCCAAACATCCAGATTCAAAGCTTCTCTGGGAGAATGTCCAAAACCGAATAAAATACAATCCAAACTTCAGGAGGAAAGCAAGGGAAGTAAGTCACGTTTCATAATCTCTTAAATTTTGTCCTTAACTGGGTGTTATATTTCTTAATTAATTCTCTGCGATGGTCCGGAGGAGGCAGAAATTCAGCCTCTGTGTCCATGCAAACTAGCTTCGCCCCCCTCCCAGGTGTATAAGGCTTATAAGACGGGTGTATAAGCCTATCTGTCACATTTTTAAGCAAACTACTCTTAAAAATGTGCCACCTTCAATAAGCCAACTCTCAAATTTTCATTTGTTTTAATTTCCACAATTGGTCTATCCCTGGGTATTTCACAAATTATCGATTTCTCATGGTATTTTGCTTAAAAGTCTGAAGGTCATCTCATTCATAGATGTCCTTACTTATGAGCATATATAGGACATACAGGTAGTCCTTGACGTACAACTGTAATGGAGCCTGTCCATTACAGTCATAAGTCTTGGCAATTGTAAAGTGGACTATGGAACAAGTATCATAGGGCTGGAAGAGATTCAGAGGTCTTCTAGTCCAACCTCCTGCTTGAGTCAGTAGATCTTATACCATCCCGGTCAAATGATTATCCAGTCTATTTTTGAAAGCCTCCAGTGGTGGACCACCCACAACTCTGTGAGGCAAGCTATTCCATTGATTAATTGTTCTCACTGTCAGAAAATTTCTCCTTACTTTTAGGTTGGATATCTTTTTAACAAGCTTCAACCAATTACTGCTAAGCTTGTAAGCCGCCCTGAGTCTTCGGAGAAGGGCGGGATATAAATGGAATTAAAATTAAAAAAAATACTTTTTGTCTTGCCTTTCGGTGCTTTGGAGAATGAGTCAGTCCCCTTTTGTGACAGCCCCTCAAGTACTGGAAAACAGTTATCATGAATCCCTAATCTTTCTCTTCAATAGGCCAGATATACCTAGCTCCCTCAACCATCCATGATATAATTTAGCCTTTGGACCCTTTCTTAATTTTATTGTTCTTCTCTGCACACTTTCTATGGTGTTAGCATCTTTTTTTTTTTGTATTATAGTAACCAGAACTGTCCGCAGTATTACAAGTGTGACTGCAAGGACCTGCCTTAGTTAAAGCTCCCAAGAAAGCAGAACTCTTGAAACTTGCATAGTCTCAACAAGAACTTTTATCGGAAGGTATTGATAGCAGGATAGTAAGGTAGGATCTGAGGATTTCCCGCACAAAATGTTACATTAAAAGAGCCCTTTCAAACCCCACCCCAAATGTCCAACTGACCGGTTTGAATTGAGCCAATCCATAGGTATTAAAGTGTTGTGGAAAAGAACCGATAAGGGGCCGTTCTCAAGGCTGTCAGGTCTCTCCGCGGCTTCTTCCCGTCCGACTTGAGATAAGGCAGATGGCCGGAGGCACATTCTTTTCACAAAGCAAAGGAAGTGCGTTGCAGAACACCCATAGGTTATTCCCCACCAGCACAAGCATGACGTCGCGAGTTTGACATGCCTGGTCTAGGCAAACCTAGAATTTGTAAATTTTGGTCTTTAGCTTTATTCAGTTTCTGCATGAAAAAAGAACAAATAAAATCTTGAAAAGCTAACACTTTACAGGTAGTCCTCAACTAAGGACAATTGAGCCCCAAATTTCTGTTGCTAAGCAAGACAGCTATTAAGTGAATTTTGCCACATTTTGCAACTTTTGTTACCATAGTTGTTAAATGAATCTCTACAGTTGTTAATAACATGGTTATTAAGTGAATCTGGCTTCCCCATTGACTTTGCTTGTCAAAAAGTTGCAAAAGGTGATCACATGATCCCAGGACACTGCAACCATTATAAACACAGGTCAGATGCCAAGCATCCAAATTTTAATCAAGTTGAACACAAGACATGCTGCAACGGTCATAAGTTTAAAAAACAGTCATAAATTACTTTTTTTAGTGCCGTTGTAACTTTGAATGGTCACTAAACGAATGGTTGTAACATAGGGACTACCTGTATAACATTGTTTTTCTAAACCTGGGTGAAAGAAATACAGAAACTTAATATGACTTTTGTTAAAATGCAAAATTATGATATGTATAGGCTCTAATTTATGCATTGCTGACGCTTATTTTCCTTTGCTCTTTTCTGCCTCTGAATTGTTAGGCTGAACTGTTTGCTGACCAATTCCATGGAGGCCGAATATTCTATAATCAGGCTGTAATGTCTGCACTGAAAATCCCTCAGGTATAATATTACATTGGACAGTACATTTCAAAATGTGTTTTCAGCAAAATTAAGTAATAAGCAGAAGAATAAACAACTGTTGAGCATCACACTTAATAATTTCAGAAGAGACATGTAGGAGCTGCTGTTTTTCATTTGCTGGAATTCTGTTATGATTCAGAAAACATTTTGTAGATAGCTCTCTGGTTTAAGGGGCCGTTCTCAAGGCTGTTGGGTCTCTCCGTGGCTTCTTCCCCTCGGACTTGAGATAAGGCAGATGGCCGGAGGCACATTCTTTAGACAAAGCAAAGGAAGTGCGTTGCAGAACACCGGTAGGTTATTCCTCGGGAGTTTGACATGCCTGGTCTAGGCAAACCTAGAATTTGTAAATTTTGGTCTTTAGCTTTATTCAGTTTCTGCATGAAAAAAGAACAAATAAAATCTTGAAAAGCTAACACTTTACAGGTAGTCCTCAACTTAGGACAATTGAGCCCCAAATTTCTGTTGCTAAGCAAGACAGCTATTAAGTGAATTTTGCCACATTTTGCAACTTTTGTTACCGCAGTTGTTAAATGAATCACTACAGTTGTTAATAACATGGTTATTAAGTGAATCTGGCTTCCCCATTGATTTTGCTTGTCAAAAAGTTGCAAAAGGTGATCACATGATCCCAGGACACTGCAACCATCATAAACACAGGTCAGATGCCAAGCTTCTGAATTTTAATCATGTTGAACACAAGACATGCTGCAACGGTCATAAGTTTAAAAAACAGTCTTAAGTTACTTTTTTTTTACTAACTTTATCTTGTTCTCTGCAACGAATTAGCAGGGCACAGTAAGCGCGTCATATAAAATTATTCAGAAAAAAATTAAACATAAGGCATTTCAAAATTCCAATAGTCTGTGTCTGATTTGGGGTATTATATCAAACCAAGTACAGATTTCCCACCATTACCAGAGTTACATGATAGAGATGTACACTCTCTTTTCTTATTAATATATTGTTTATATATTAGCTATTTTTGCTGTAGTGTAGAATTTAGAAGGGAGTTTTGATTCTGTATCCTGAAATAAAAATCTTTATTCTTATCTTACTATGGGGTTTTCTGAGATCACTAAATGCTGCTTCTCCGAAATATGTAATGAAGATAGCATGCCTTTAGAATTCACTTAAAAATTTAAATTTAATTTCATTTTTTTTCTTACACAGTAACCTTGGTGTGTCTTCTAGGTGTCAATTGTATGTGGCTCCTGTACTGCTGGAGGTGCTTATATTCCTGTGATGACAGAAGAAACGTCCATTGTAGATAAAATTGGGACAGTGTTTCTCGGTGGTCCCCCTTTAGTTAAAGCAGCCACAGGAGAGGATACTAATCCTGAGGAATTAGGAGGAGCCAGTGTGCATGCTAAGTAAAACATTAGTTTCTTAGTTCTTAATATTGACTGAATTGTACATTCAGTCTTAAGTAATTTTCTATAATGAAGGCTTGCCTGAAATATACTCAAAACTATTGAAAAGCATATTTCAAAGCCAGTGTAAAAAGAAATTGCCAAATTAGAACATGTCCAGAGGAGAATTATCAAAATAGTCAGGAGACCGGAGACAAAATAGCATGAATAGGGGTGTGCACAAAATGGTAATACAGTGATATGGTTGCTCAACCCTGGTAACTCCGGTGACTCCTGGCTACTTACAGAAGTAAAACCCTAAATACAAAACCCAGTGAACCCCCCGCCGCTGCCACCGATGACAACAATCAAATAAACCACTCGGCAGGCTCCATATCACCAGAGATTTTTGAAAGAATATCAAGGGCAAATCTTATCTCTACAGGGATAATGTTCCACAGAGGGAATCGCCCCAAAGAAGGCCCTTCTCAGTCCCACTAGATGGCCCCTACTTAGAGGGGACCCATAACATAACCTGCATCATTATGATTAATCTGAAAAAAAAGCCTCTTTCTGGATGATATGCTAAACCATTTTGGATCAGCCATAGTTGTGCAGAAACAAAGCCAGGATATTTTGTTGGTTCTCGTTGTTCCACGTTTTGGTGCAAACAATATATAGACAGATTTACAGGAGGAATAGGTAAGGCTAGCCCACATTTTCCTCTTTACCCTCCTCTACATAGCCTGAGTGTTAGGCAACCTATCCTCATCTTCTTTCCAGCTTTTTCTTCTCTTCCCTACTTCCATTGCCTCCCCAAGGGATTTACTGGCTTATGCTTCTATACTTTATTATGATCGTCTCAGTACAATAGAAAGGAACAGATTTCCAGCCTAGCGTATTCCACTGTCTTATTCCTAATCTTCTCAACATCATCCATTCCTTTCTTTCCTCCCTTTCTCAACTGCTTCCATTCATGTAAATAAACACATCATGAAAGTGAACAACTTCTTAGTCCAAACTAAGCTTTGCCAATACAGAATTAATTTGATTCAAATGCATAAAGGGCTGAGTCCCATTATTTGCTTTGAAAACAGAATCTCTAACTTTTGTGAATGCTGCAATAATAGTAGATGCATCACCATGTTCACTAGTCCCGTTCAGAATGCCTTTAACCAAATACATCTTCCCATAATGTTATGTCACCAGTGGAGATTGCTGATGGAGCTGGATAAAAGATGCAGCTGCTTTTAAGGTGCTATAAGCATTTAAGTAATAGCTATTTAAATGCAAGCCAAATTACATTTTGTCTTTTAAATCCAGATTGTTGTATAGCCTTATTTGTATGTTGTACTGCCCATGTACTGTCATACATGAGAAGCCATCTGACTTAGGAAGAGTGACTGTAAATTGTCTTGCACACAGGCGTATCTCTATTTAGATTAGTGTATTTTATATAAGCTAATATAGTGGCAATATTTTCAAATGTGCATTTTGAAGTAGTATAAAGTCATATTTAATATTTTTCAGGGGTCTAACTATTACTTAAAAGAGATCTTAGTTTTTCATACTTTCATTATTAATACTAATATTAATACTAATACTAATACTAATTAATGGTTTAGCCTGATTGTTGCATTTTACATTAGTTACATGTAAAGGAAATATCTCTTTCAGGATCAGTGGCTGTGTTGATCATTTTGCAACTTCTGAAAAAGAAGCATTTGAATATATTAAAATTGCTGTTTCAACACTGAATTATGTAATTCCTATAGAAGAGAATCTAGAATTTGATAATCCCTTGTACAGTGATGATGACCTCCTAGGACTTGCACCACAAGATTATAGTTACACATTACATATAAAATTGGTAAGAATCCAACTGCAGATCTGATTTAGGAAGGCTGAGCAACCTATTTGGGCATTTAAAACAGTGATTAAAATAGAAGTCTTGAAGTCCTTAATCTGCTTAGATCATTTATGGAAGCTTTTTATTACTGAAAACAGTAAGAATAGCTAGAGCAGGGGTAGGCAACCTCGGCTCTTTTATGACTCATGGACTTCAACTCCCAGAATTCCTGAGTCTGACTCAGGAATTCTGGGAGTTGAAGTCCATGAGTCATAAAAGAGCCGAGGTTGCCTACCCCTGAGCTAGAGCATGTCAAACTCTTATCAAGCTTTATTATGGTATATCTTTTGTGGGTCAGAGTCTTTCATATATGAAGAGTAAACCTATATTTTCACATATATTTTTACTCTTCAGTGATGGTTATAGTATATATCTAAAAAGTTGGTTAAGATTTCAGAGATGTTATTCA
Organism: Vipera berus; assembly: GCF_964194415.1. Taxonomy (NCBI): domain Eukaryota; kingdom Metazoa; phylum Chordata; class Lepidosauria; order Squamata; family Viperidae; genus Vipera; species Vipera berus. The sequence continues at coordinate 71,475,661 of NC_138204.1, forward strand.
AAAAAACATTTAGGGACTTATTAGGATTTCTATTAATTTTGATGTGCCATTATTGTCACTGGCAATTATATTTTAGTTAATTAATTTTTTAGATTTTTGAACCATGCATCTCCCTCGGAGAGAGGCTCTGCATTAAGTGTAGATATTCTGTTGAGGTGATTTAATTAATTAAAAGAAAGATTTTTAACACTGAAAATGAAATTAAATTCTGAGTGTACATTTAAGGCCTAAGCATCAAATTAAAAAGTTGTACATAATTCTATATTTGATTTGATTTTCTTATCAAAGTTGAAAATGAGCCAATAATTTTTTTTATTGAAGGAAAGCGACTTCATACTGATTTTTCATTTTTTTAAACAATATTTTACAGATTCTGAGTCGAATAATAGATGGCAGCAGATTCCAGGAATTCAAAGCTAATTATGGTATAACTTTAGTAACAGGATTTGCCTACATAGAAGGGTAAGAGTGAAACATAAAATAACTGGGCCAGGTTATTTTAACTATATGAATGCATTTTTGAAATACCGGTAAATGATTTAACTTTATTAACTGCAATTGAGTCATTTTATTTAGATTACCCCAGTATTGTAATATGTGTGCATTTCAGATGCTGCAATCCTACGTATTCTTATACTGAGGTAATCGTCTTTGAACTTTGCATGATTTACTTCTGAATTACCTTTATAGAATAGCCCTGAATAAGAATTGGATGTATTTTATCCTTGTGAAAACATGCTGGGATTTTGTATCTGCAAAAATCAGATATTGTTATCTTAATTTTAATTGCTGCCAAGTGTTATTTCCCTTATGCCTTTTTTTAGGCTGCAAGACCTAGGCTCCTTTGCCCCTTTCATCATTTAAAAGCTCATTTAATTAGTATTTTATTTTTTAAAAATTGGAAGGCTATGTGTTACAAATTACTGCCAGCTTCCAAAAACCATTTTCAAAAATGAATATTTTCTGAAATTGAAGCCCTATAAGCTTTCTTAGATCAGGGGTGTTAAAAAAAAGGGAGAGAATAATTCCAGACCCTCTGATGAAAAGATAACGGTGTTGTGATAGAGCATTCACTCAGCTCAAGTGACCTTTTATTTTTGTCCTTAGTTTCTCATGGATCCTAATCAAGTTCCAATAAATCCTAAGGATTCTCCTGAATACAGATTGAAAAACACTGTTTTAGATAATAAAATCATTGGGTAGTTGCAGTCCTCTGCGTATTGTTGTTGTTTCAGTTCCTGGGGAAATCTGCTTTTTCATCTTCCCTACAACAATATTTTTATTGCATGTAGTATGGGAATGCTGGGCATCCGGCCAGAAAATGCTCAGCTCCATCCAGTCACCCTGACTCTTATCCCGAATTAAGGGACTACAGCGTCATAAAAAGGGAAGGGTTTTTTTAATGGTAACTAGCCTATCATTGATGTGTGTTTGCATTAGATACCACAGCACTAATGATGCATACCAAAATCCTACTTTTTCTCCCTTAAAAATCTCAATTTGTTTTATGAAGTATTTTGTATGAAAAAAATGTATTCCTCCATGCTGTATTCTTCAGTGCTGCTTGATTACGAGTATTCATCTAGCCTTAAATTACTGTAAAGGATCTTAACAAACGCTAGTAAGAATGTCTTTTTTCATACATAACATTGCAGGTTTGCAGTCTTTCATAACATTCATTCTTACAGTATTCTTCACTATTCTTACATATACAGCCTCTTTAGAATGAAATATAGTATTAGAATAGGCTGCTTTTTCTAAATTCAATGGTGTTTTGATCATCTCTGTTTTAGTCCAGTCAGTATAACAAAATCCTTTAGACTTTATTGCACTTCTTCTATTTTAGCAAATTAGTGATACTGTATTCTTACGTAATGGTTTCTTGTTCAGAAAATCCAGTCTATAAAACCAGCTGAAAGAGCTATTTTTTAGATCCTAATACTTTCTGATAATATTAACCTGATTTTGAAGTAGGGTTAGAAAGTCAATTATTTTGCCAGAATTAATAAAGCATACTGCAAATTTGAACTCTTTGATTTCCCCAGTGGTGAATATGTAATTATTAAGATGCTTTTTTAAATGGTTCAATATAAAAATAAGTTAGGCCAATGCTTGTTGCCAAAAATGCACCAACAGCTTGAAATCCTGTAGCAAACACATGTAATTATTTCCTGTATTGGTCTTCACTTCATCACTTCAGTAGAAACTTGTGTTTCCTTCATGTATTCATCCTTTGATGAACCATGTAGTATTTACTGAATAGGACAGCATTGCAAAAATATAACCCACTGCATTGTTAGCTGCCAAACTAATTTGTGAGCAGGTCAGACATATTTTCAGAAGCTGTTTTACAATAATTTTTTGCAAACAGTTAAATTAATTAATGGTTAAATTATTTAGTTCTTTTAGGCCAATAAGTCCAGATATTATTTTTCATACTTATTGTACAATTATATTTTATTAAAGGCTGTATTAAAATATACAATTATGTTATTACTTTATATTTAATACTTTTAATTGCATCATTCTCATAATTTCTTCCAAGAAATAATCTTATCTCAAAACTCAGGGTTTTTTTTAAACTTAGTTTCCCCCCCCACTAATATTTCATCTCAAATTGTATTTTCTAATGTTTCAGCTGGCTTTGCTTGATATATTTGCTTAATTCTATAAAATGGAAATAAATGCAGATCCAGCTTTTAAAAATTACAAAGTGCATTATAAGATTTTTTTTAAAAAATAAGTATGTAGGATTGATGTGAAATAAAAGAAACACAAAACATTTTGTTTAAGTTGCTTTTTAAATTGCTGTTGCAAGGTGATTTTATTAAATGTTTAGATAATATTTGCTGTTCTGACTTCAGGATGTCCAGTGTTCTTACTACAGACTGTATTTTATGTTTTTCTTAGAGAGCTAGTTGGAATAGTGGCTAACAATGGTGAGCTGACACAGACTGCTTCTCTAAAAGGTTGCCATTTCATACAGCTTTGTAGCAAAAGAAACATTCCTATTCTGTTTCTCATGAATACTGCTCCATATACTGCAGAGGCAACCAATCTCATACAGGTAAGCAACTAATACAAAATGCATTCAGATGGCTCTAACTTGGAAGCTTAGTTTCATTAGGTCAAAAGATCAGAGTCTTGATAGTGAAGAGCAACAGTCTTAACCCACTCTAGATCTCCACTGCCCCAAGTAGTTCAGAAAAAGTTAATATCTATAATGCCAGGTAGGAGAATGCAAGAGAGATCTAGGATAGTGGTCTTTTAAACGCTGTTCTAACCAACCTTTGGCTCATTGATGATCAGTTTTCCTTCAAGAAGATAAGTAAAGCTTAGCCTCTCACAGTGATTTCGCACATGTGTTCCTATGGATTTCTTGGCAGCAGTATGGAAATGGTTTTTCCAGTGCCTTTGGGGAATGTGTTTTTCTAATTTGTTTTATAGCTCCAGCATAATTCACCATCCTAATAATAACCAGGTCAACCTTTCTTTATTTAAGTCAGTCAGGGTCAATTCGGTACTCACCTAGTTAAATGTAGATGTTATGGATTTTTTTTTCAAGAGCATGTTCACAGGTTCTATTTTTTCTTTTAGTAAAGCTATATATAATTGTGACAGGCAGGAATTTTGAATGTTGGCATTTCTCTGAAAATCTAAATCTGAAAACCTAGACCACTTTGAGTATTGTATATCAACTGAGGAATGATGAGATATTATCATGAAATATTGATAGGATGTTATTTGGCTAGGAGAGAGACAAGTGGTTTGTAACTAGTGTTAAACCAATATATATATTTCTTTCTAACTTTTAGCAAACTGGAAAGGTTGCCTCTTTTGATAGTTGTAGATTCTGAGAGAAGCAGAGCAGTAGATGAAGGGAACAACTGAAGGACCTTTAGATTTAATTATCCTGAAATATTATATCTTGTTTCTCCTGTGGAGCTCTTAATTTGTTACTGCTGGATTTCCTGGTTTCCTTCCATTGATTCAACAGTACATTATAGAAAAAGGATTACAATGTATGTTTCTAAGATGAAAATTGTAGTGCCAAGCTACACAAGAAATTATATATTTACCTCTAGTGATGGTTATTCACCAGGAATATGGCTTGGATTTGTTTTGAAAAATGCATATCTTTTTATTTCTTGTGTTTGTGCATGTGGGTGTGTGCATGCTGAAAACAAAGCACCTGAAGAATGGTTAGATGTTAACAGGAAATATTGGACAGGATGTTAGGAGAGAGACATTTTCTGGCATTCTATTTTTATTTGTTTGCAAATAAAAATATCAGTCTATTCTAAATCAGAACTGATTGAGCAGGGTAATGAAGTGAACCTTTAATGAAAAGGAATAAATAGAACCTCTCTGTGTAAAATAAAATAACTCTCAATTGTTTGCATTTCAAATTAGGCAGAAGATCAAGCTAATAGGTTAAAGGCACAGGCCTCCATGATGGCTGCAGTTGCCTGTGCCCCTGTACCCAAGATAACAGTTGTGATTGGTGGCTGTTTAGGAAGTGAAAGTTATGCTATGGTAAGATGCTGAACATCCTGTTTTGGGGGAATGATCTAAGGTTTCTTGCCCTTTGATTAGAAGTCCTCCAAGTATTCTTTAGATCTGATGATACTATAGGTTGTCAGGATATTATTATGTGTGAGAACCAGCTTGCCTTTCCTAATCACCAGGTCCAAACATTCACAGCACAGCACTTTTTATAAAATTAATGAATAATCTATCATAAAATAAAAATAATAACTGATATGCTGATTTTCAGTAGCCTTTCGACAATTAGTAGCTTTGAAACAAAAATGAGGTTTGACATGAACTCTCTTTTAAGAGCTTCATGTTACTTTTCCATAAAAATATACAAATTAATTAGTGCTATAGTTGTTGCAGTCATTTTAGGTCTCTAATGTGGAACCCAAGTATTTCTGTGCAATTATTAAGATAAAAAATACATTTCTGAAATGAAGACCACCTCTTGGTGAGGAAATGGCCTCGTCCATTTAATATCCTTAGTAATATGGAAGTGGTTTGCCATTTCCTTCTTTCAGAATGTTTTTTAACTTTCCAATATGTCTTGCATCCTTGGTGTTCTTGGATATCTTCCATCCAAGTACTGATCCTAACCTTGATCCAACTTAATTTTTGATCCAAGTGCTGCCATTATGTTTCCTAGTCTTTCTGTGACTTTAAGTGTTATCCATAAGTCATCAATTTGTTCAGCTAACTTAAAATGAGCTTTGTTCTGAATTCATTGCTTTTATATTAACCTTTTCAGTGTGGAAGATCATTTGATCCAAACTTTCTGTTTCTTTGGCCAAATGCAAGAATTGCCCTTGTGGACTCAAGACGTAGTTTTACATTCACAGAGATTTGGAACAACTATTCAGAACCAGAAATAGACTTAAAATTATTAAAAGGGAAGTAAGTGTATTAAAACATTAAAGCATTGACATTACAATTCTATTAATAATACTACATGTCTCTTTGGAATTCAGTATGTAAGTTCTAAACTTTAAAAATGTGAACGTCTTTACTGCATCTTTGGGGCTGGAAATGCTTTGGCAAAGTGTCTTTTGGTAGTGAAGGACACATTTTAATTTTGGAGAGCATTTATGGATTGAGGACTGATGACCCAGAGAACTCAGCAAAATGAACCAAAGCTAAAATGTTTGCCTTGATAGCTGTTGGGAGTCTAAGGGTTCAATGCAAAATAGATATTCATGGTGTGTTTGTCATTTCATGGTGACCTCGACAGAAACAGAAATAGACTTCTGGTTTGGTCTGTATATTCCAGAATAGCATAGACTGTTTCTAACTTGTAAAGTTAACTTCCTGAGACTACCACCTGATAGCAGAATCAGTGTGGTGCAGTGGAGAAATAGAATATTCCAGAATTGTCCAGAATGATACATTCCCCAAACAGTGGGTTTTGCATATATCTAATGATCAATCTCTGCTTCTCATTCTTGAAAAAAACTTTATGTTGTCATTTGTTTATTAAGCACATAATAATTTCATACAGAACCTTCAATTATATAAATCTAAAGATTTAGCTGTGTATCTTTTTTTAAAAAAATTCTTATATTTCCAGGCTGCAAAATGAAAGTAATGCACTTTACTCTTCTGCCAGGATCTGGGATGATGGAGTAATCTTGCCCCAGAGTTCAAGGAAGGTATGCACTAAATGTGTGTTCAGGATTATTCTTTCTTTTTGTTAATTTATCCCCAAAACCTCATTTTTTAAATTGCAATTTATTTTTCCTTTTAAAATCACCTGTGACATTGTTAATCTTACCAGATATCTTAGACTGAATTATTCATTGAGTATTCAACACAATGCTTGATTTCCCAAACAAATCTTAACCATCAGTTGCTTTCTTAGATCTGGAAACCATGTGGAGATTGTGCAATCTATCTTAACTTGGGCATCCTTTGGATATGTTAATTCCTATAATCTCACCTATGGCTGTGTCTGTAGAAAGTTTGGAAATGGATACCTACACTTTATGAAGGCATTGTGGTTTGAAAAGTCTAATTTATAGTATGTTTCCTTCTTCATTTTATTGTCAAACGGTGTTATGAGCTTGGCAGAGATGATGATTTTACTGTGTTGGCAAAAAATTTCCAAAAATTGCCCAGTTTAAAAAAGGAAGCTTCTGTGGACTACTGTAGCCTAGATTAGTAGACTACCAGTAATCAGATTAATCCTCCTTACACCCCTAGTTTGTCCAGCTGGAGCATTTATCCCTTCTATCAAGGTACCTTTACTGCTGTTCTAAGGAAAGACAAATAAGTGTCCTCTTTTGGATTTTCTTGTCCCAAACTCAGAAAAGCAGAAAATCTTGTGAAAATCCTGAAATCATAATAGGTAGATAGTCTTTCATATGATGAAGATTATAATGAAACATTCTTTTAAAACAATAAAATCCTTGGAAGTTTACTCAGGCAAAGTGGAAAGCAAGGTGTCCAAAGAGCAAATAAAACAAAACAAACAAACAAGTACCGTATTTTCCGGCGTATAAGACGACCCGGCGTATAAGACGACCCCCGACTTTTAAGACGATTTTTAAGGTTTTTCGTCTTATACGCCGGAAAATACTTACATGCCAGTTGCCAAGTGTCCGACACAAGCCCGATTCAGCCCCGTCTGATGCAGATGGTGCAAAGCCAGACTTCCGGCGGGCCGGGGAAGAGCGTGCCTGCCAGCCCGTTCCGGGAACTTCCGGGGACTTCCGGCGGGCCTGGCGCCCCTCTCGCCCGCAGACCACGCAGTGGCCCTCGTCAGCCGGCCTCAGCATGGCCGCCCCAAGCCCGCCTCTCCAGCGCGTCTTCCGAGCCCACCTGGCTGACCGCCTCCTGGGCGGGGCTTGGCTCCAGACGCGCGGCTGCTCCGTCTGCAAATGTGCTCTCAAATGGGTGGGTGGAAGGAAAAGCCCCTTTTGAAGTCCAAAGGGGCTTTTCCTTCCACCCACCCATTTGAGTGGCTGGTTGCGAGGCCGGATGCGGGCGTCTGCCGGGAGAGATAGCGGGTAGCAGGGCGCGCTCTGCTTATGCTCAGATGCCGCTTGGGTGAGGGGCTTCCTGCCGCTCCCGGGGTCTGGTGTTTGCAAGGGGAAGGGGAAGGGGCTTAGAGGCTCTTGGGGGTGGGAAGGGAGAGTCACGATGGAGGGGGGACTGGACTAAGGCTTGAAGTTGCTTTGCAAGAACGGGGACACTCGACTGATTTATGTTTTTTTTCCGGCGTATAAGACGACCCGGCGTATAAGACGACCCCCCAACTTTTGAGAAGATTTTCAGGGGTTCAAAAGTCTTATATGCCGGAAAATATGGTAATGCTTTGTTAAGAATTACTTTGTAATAATAAAAGCAACAAAACGAATAGTTTTCTTATCGTATCTGCAGAAAGCCAGCAATCCTGTTTGAGGTAACTCAATCCCTCCATGGTAAGGAGGGCCTGGTGAAACCTCAGTGGGGCTATGTGTAGGTTATTTAAGGCAACTATTAGATAAAGTTACTTGGTTTCATTCTGAGTTGTACTCAATATTCTCAAAGCTACCTGGGCTGGGGAAGTTAGTTATATGGGCTTGGTTATATGGACTGAGGAAGTAGATAAAGGTCCTTGGGGCTGTAAGCACAGCCATTTATCTATTAGATCCATGTCCTTTATGGTTGATCAAAATTTTCAAAAGACAACACATTATTGGATCCATGTGGTAATGGATTATCCTTGAAGGAGAGAATAGTCTTGCCAGAACTTCAGGAGGAAGTGCTCCCTCCTGTTCTCAAGAAACCTGTGGTATTAGACAATTTTCATTTTCTCTTGTGGAAACCGTTGTTGGAGAAAGTTGGGCCACAATGTCAGAGGGACATTTCAGATGGGTATAGTGATAAATTGAAGTCCACAAGTCTTAAAGTTGCTAAGTTTGTAGACCCCTGAGCTAGCTGGTCAGTCCTTCTTCCTCTCTCCCTCTCCTCTTCTTCCTCCCTGCCTTCTGAGCTCTCTTTCCATGGTGTAGTAAGAATGCCCCCCCAGTCCCTTTACTGTACCCTTAAAAACACAGGAATCAAGCACAAAGCAAGACTCACAAAAGCCTCCCAGAATAAAGAAACACTGACTATGTTTTTCCCCCCTCTTTAAGCTCCCTCAGGTGTGTCTCAGTTTAAACAATGTAGCAAACGGCAATTGCAAAAAGCGATAACCTTAAATTAAGCTTGTTTACCTACAAAGAAAACTTCCTAAAAGCCATAGACTCAAGATAAGGGGGTAAAACTAATTACATTTGTTTACAGGGATTAAACCTACGGAAGGCAACTCTTTGGACTCATTGCTAGTCTGTGAAACAGACTAAAATATTCCAATAACCAAAGCACACAACGGAGCCTCTGAATTACAAAACGCTGTAAAAACTGTATAAAAATTCTTGTGGTAATCCATTCAAGCTGCCAGTTGACCAGAACCCACTGGCTTCCGAAATAAACCCACCTCCTTTCCGACATGCTCGTCTCCCAGCTTTTTGTTTCATCAGCGTTGATTGCATTCTCCTGGCTGGAGAAAACTAACTAGGGCAGTGGTGGCGACCCTATGGCACGGGTGCCAGAGGCGGCACTCAGAGCCCTCTCTGTGGGCACCCGCGCCATGCCTCGGAGGTGGCAACTGTTCCTCTTCAACCAGCCGCCTGCTAACTTGCCAAGGTCCACGTAGCCGGATGCATCCCAGCATGGCTGGTTTCCCTCCCCCCGCCATCCCTCCTGGCCTCACATGCTCTCCTTTTCCCACATCACCTCCTCAGCTGTTGGCCGACCATCCATCTCGGAGGTGGCTTCTTTGAGCTGCTGGTGATGGGCTGCGGAGCCCCAGAGCGTGACGGTCAAGGGGCTGGCAGGCTGTGGCTACTGACGGACACCATCGGCCCCCATGCGCTCACTGGCTTTTGTGTGCGGGGGCTGATGGTGTCAGGCAGCAGTCGCTCCAGCCCTTGCCTTGCCCCATGGCAATGACATCCTCACCCTGCCTCGCCTTATCCCGCAGGATGAGCCTCCTGCTTACCGCCACACCTACCAGAGACCCACTGGATCTCCCTCAACCCTGCCCACCCCCCACAGGTGTCCCTTCCCATGGGTGACATTGAGGTGGCCACATCTACCTTGGCCACATCCACCCAATCTTCCATGACCACAGCCACACCCACCCAGTAGGCCATGCCCACCTGGCACCCATTGATAAATAAGTGGGTTTTGGGTTGCAGTTTGTGCACTCGGTCTCTAAAAGGTTCACCATCACTGAACTAGAGGACCTTTTCTTCCAGGAACAGCTGCTAGTTCTTTCCTGTCTCTTTTTCCTCCCTGCCTGCCGAGCTCTCCTTCCACAGCTTCTTCTCCATCCCCTTCTCTTTCCCTGTTGTCTTTTTTCCCCATTTCCCACCCAAACCACCTCCTTTTATATGCTCTCCTCTCCTTATATCCTCTCCTCTCCTCCCCCACTTTTTCTTCAGTTCACCTCCAGCTCCATGCTGCTTCTGGAAGCACCAATCAGCTGGAGTCCTGCCGGAGCTCCTGGGGCTTTTGCTGAGCCCTGGCAGTCCTGCAGCTCCAGGTGCCTCTTCCTCAGGCTTGGGTAGCTTCAGCTCATTCCCCTCCCCCACTACACTTCTCTAGGATGGTCGCATACCACCTGCCACGTGCCAAAGTACCACAGGTGGTATCCATACCACCGGTTGAAAAGCCCTCAGATAGTGTATCCATCCTGGCTTTTCTTCTGTTTTTAAACTACATTTAATGCAGTACAGTTTTGTAGTGTAATATTTTCAGAAGATATTGCCATTTGTTTATGCAATACTAAAATGTAGTGGATAATTTTGATAATGCACATGGAAACCTCTGTATTATCGTATCTTTTCTCTCCTGATCTGAATTCAACTTATTATCACTGATACTAATTTTTATCCTTTGACAGGTTATTGGGCAATGTTTAAGAATTATGAAGCAACAAAGATACCGGATAATGTCCTTGCAACAATCTTCTCTTCCTGTCATGAGAATGTAAGCAAGTCAGTTGGCTTATAAATAACTTTTGAATATCAGATTGGGCTGATGTCAAATAATAATATTAAAGTTGTCATCACTGTATAAAAAGTACCTGGATTTAACAAATATTTATATGTTGCCATTTAATCATGTGTCTTATCTATTATGCTGTAGGTAAAAGTACAGACACTCTCAAGTAAATCTTCACTCTTCTGCCCACTGACACATCCATATGTGATCTTGGCAACAATATAGAAGAAAAGCTACTGACTTCTTTCAAAATGTACTTTTTGCTTTCCAATGTAACTCCAATGTTAGAACACTATTATGTAGCATTTATATAATCAAGAAATTGTGTGGGGTTTTTTTTAAAAAAAGTCTAAAAGATTTAAAGCAACTTACAATAAACTTTTCAACTTTGAAAAAACTTCAAAAATGCCAAGGACTAGCACTCTGCAACTTACTCCTATAATAAATTAATCCAGAAGTTCAGGATGTATATATGTGCCAGAAGTAGAGCAATATACTTGTTAAGTGATCTTCTCATATCTTTTCACAAACTGATATAAAGACCCTTTTTCTAGTTATAAAGGTTTTCATTTCCCAGAGTTTACACAGAATATACTGTGACTATATAGATCTTCAAATCTAAAGATACAGGTACAGGTAGCCCTTGACTTATGACCACAATAGACTCCAACATTTCTGTTGCTAAGTGAAACATTTGTTAAGTGAATTTTGCCCCATTTTACGACTCTTCTTGCCACAGTTGTTGAATGAATCACTGCAGTTATTAAGTTGTTAACACGGGTTTTTAAGTGAATGTGGCTTCCCCATTAACTTTACTTGTCAGAAGGTCGCAAAAGTTGATCATATGACCCAGGGACACTGCAACTGTCATAAATACATGCCTGTTGCCAGGCATCTGAATTTTGATCATGTGACCATGGGGATGCTGTAATGGTTGTAAGTGTGAAAAATGGTCATAAGTCACTTTTTTCAGTGCTGTTATAAATTTGAACCATCACTAAATGAACTGTTGTAAGTTGAGAACTACCTGTAGTACAGTTGCGGATAAGGAGAAACTGAATATTTTTTAAAAAATAAATATTTACATTTTACATAATATTTATTAGACACAACATCATTTGTAAAATAAAGATGTTTAAGGTATCAGAGAGATCAAATTCTCTGATAAGTGGCAAAGATTAAAATTATTTCATTTTAATTTTTTAAAATAATTTATGTTCAAATATTAAAATATAAGGAGAAATCTAAAGTTTCCAAACTAATAATTTGCTAAATACTTATTTCTCATTGTTCACTACTTAATCTGCCAGAATTAAAGGTTATTTCTTGTGTTTCACCTATGTTCCATTGCCGAACAATTTTAACAGTTTTAAATTGTAAATGTTTGTCTGAGGTTTGCTGAGATTATTATGCTGATACTGTTCATCAACATCTACAGTACTAAGAGCTTTTAATTATCGTTATTTATGGTACATTACAGTCGTGGAAACAGTCTTAAGAATGGATACTTCTTTAAGTATTAAAATATTTAAATTGGGCCTCAGCACAGGAAGTTGTTAATGTTAAACTACTTTTGCAAATCACTGGCAGGTAATTAGAAGAATGCTTTATGTTATTTTGCACATTACATTAAAAAGAAAGACTGAGGTGTATTCAAGACAGACATCATGCTCTTTTGAAGAGTCCATGGAAAGTAACTGGGATATTTATGTCCACTTGTGCCCTGGCAACCTCACTCATATTCTTTGCATTCAAGATCAAAAGGTAGGCAGGCTTTGGTTCACATCCAGGACTGATGACTATGCTCAGGATAATACCTGTATCAAAATAAATGCAAATTACGTAAACAAAGAAGCACAAAAACTTTAGCACAGATAGTAGATTTGAAAAATACAGTAACTCAGGAACATATTAATTTTCCCTTATTCACCCAGGGAATATTTAGTGGGCATAAATTAAGTTTATTTATTAAGTCCTTTTCATGTGTATAGAGCCAAATTTGGATAAAAGCTTTTTCTAAACTTTAATCAAAATGTCATAACGTTACCATCATCCTCTTCTATAGCTTCAGGGTGAGAAACAAAGATTGGTTCAGAGGGATATGCATCTGGTTCTTGCCATACCCATGTCTCTCTAGTTTTAACATTCATTTTGCAAAGCTGAAAAAAGATAAAGATTTTTATTTTTTAAAAATGCATTTTTCTAAAAAGGCTGGTAAAGCAGTCAAAGGCGTCACTATTAGGATGTGCAAAACCTTCTGACTCCTAAACCTTCCAATCTTAAAATGGCAATTTTGAGTGTTTTGAACATCAATTCATTATTTTCCATTTTTGTCAATGGAAATAATGTCAAAGAAACAGTGGCAGATAATATGGGTCTATGACAAGTTGCCACAGCCAACTCACTGCAACCAACTCCCCATAGCCAACTCGCCGTAGGACAATTCGTTGCAAGAAAAAAGTTACACTAATATCAAAGAAATGATGAAAAAGAATCATTAAAGGATGCAAAATGAAGGACAGAATGACTGGTATGGTAAAAATTAAATTTTTAAATTTATTTTAAATAATTAAATAGAATTGTTAAATTATCCCGCAGTGAGTTATCCCACAGTGAGTTGGCCATAGCAAGTTGGCTGTGGCAGGTTGACTTTGGCGAGTCAGCTGCAGTGAGTTGGCCACACTGAGTTGGCTGTGGCAAGTTGTCCCATTCCTGGCAGATAATATTTATTGCATTGAGATATCCCAGGTGGATTATCCTGTGGTGAGTCATCCTGCGGTGAGTTGTCTTGTGGCAAGTTGGCCATGGCGAGTTGGTTATGGCAAGATGGCGATCTACAGTGAGATGGCCATGGCAAGATGACTATGACAAGATTTTCTACAAACATGAAAGAGCAAATGCCTCTTACAAAGATATTGTACTTGACATTTTTTATATCTACAGTGACACAATATGGAAAGACTTTGATTCAGCAGAATATATTGATTAAAGTTATTGGGCAAAAGAAGAAGGTCAAAGTGAAAATTAAGAAAATAGATGATGGGACTTATCAGAGAGAATATTTAAAAAAGAAACACCTGTTTGAATATGGTCAAAGTCATAGAAAGATTTTGGATATGAATTTTACTTTAAGAGGGAGGAATCCCTCAAATAACAGTACTCTCTCTCTCTCTTCTCTTTTCTTCTCTTATTTTTTATATGTGTAATATAAAAGAGTTAGAATGGCTTATATATAAGGACATATTTTAGTTATTTAAATGTGATTGATTTTAAGAAAATTACAATGGATTGGAAAAAAAGTGTTTTGAATAAGAGTTAAAAGACCAGATGGCTAGATTTATTAAATGGAATATTTAAAGATGAAATATATTCTTAGTTGTGGTAAAAAGAATGGAAAAATTTTGGAAATATGTATTAGCTTAGGGGGAACCTGGACTTTCAGTAGTGTACTATCTTTTTATCCCTCCTTTCTCTTGTTCTTTTTTTCTCTTTTTTTAGTCTTACTTATTCCTTAAGTAAGGTAAATGTTATGGGATGGTTTACATGAGAAAAAAATAGAATCAAATATCTAAATGTAATTAACTTTGAAAAAATCTTAACCAGTAAGAACGTCTTGAATATTGTGGGAAAAACAAATGTAAACAAGAACTGTAAACGGGATCTATGATGAGGCAACCAGAACGACTAGATAGAAAAGAAATATTATATTGATGTGATTATTATTTGCAGAAATATTAGAAGAAAAATTATATTCAATTGTTATCAAAACAAGAATTGTACTAACTTAAGAGAGCATTATGGGAAGAAGAGGAAATCAAGTAAAGCTATTATGCGGATTATAGATCATGTAAACCAATTGTTAGCGAATGATTTTTAAATGTAAACCCAGACAACACACTGTTTACTGAATATTAAGGTGACCATGTTAAAAAATTAATAAAATATAAAAACAATATAGACTGATCATTTCTTTGTCAGTGGGCAAATGTACAAAATCAACAGGAGTTCAAATATTTTTCCCCCTCACTGTATGAAACATTTGCATCTGTTCATTTGGGTAAGTACATTGTATTTTCTTGATAGTTTGAGCACAGGAGCAGGCTGAGCTAGGATGAGCAATGCTGTGATCTGTTTGAATGGAAATCTATTAAGAGCAAAGCTTTATGAGAAACTCAACCCCTTCGCATTGTGGTAGCTGTGACTGCTGCCAGTATACTGTGACCTGGAAGAAAAGTTTGTTGTATAGTTGCTATCTATGGATTTCATACTTGGTATGTTTTTTCCTATAATAAATATTGGCATCCAGAGTTGGCTTTTCAAGCTATATATGACTCCCTTAGCACCCTAGGAAAACGGAGCATTCCCTCTCTCCAACAATGATATTTTTTTGTGTTAAATTAGAAATAGACTTAAAAGCAAATGCAGTAATAACCTGAATAGCAAAAAAAAGCAGTCTTAAGATGATGCACCTAATTTTGCTATCTTGTATATTCCTATGAGCCACATAAAAGAATTTGGACTTGGACTTTTCTTAGCCTGTTTGCAAAAACAAATCTATTAATATGTAATACTTACTCTGTCTGGAACAAAATGATTCAGTCCAAGACCATATGCATATGTATAAGGTTTCCCGGCATATTTTGCATAGTTTATTTGTGGAAATTCAAAAGCTATAAAGCAAAACAAACACTTTTAATTGGTTTCTTGTATTTGCTAGGATTGTCTTTTTTGCTTTTCCCTGAGCTTAGTCTTACCTTGTCGTGGCCCTGAAAAAATAACTTCTGGATCCAGCCAGATGGTATCATCACTGTGCAGAATTGCTGTTGCTGTTGTGTTAGGTAATGTGATTAGATTTTTTCCTGTATCAGCCTAAAACATCCCCCCACAAAAAGAAAGTAAGAAGAAACATGCATTCTATACTGTACCCCATTTTTCAATATTCCACGTATTCTTCCAATAATATAAGTAAAAGACAGATCTCAATTTTTTTTAAAAAAAATCTTGGTTTTAGGAGGGGAAACTGAAATGCTAATTCAAAAGTGTTCTCCCAAAACATCTTTTTCCCCCTGTATGTAAGTGCCTCTTGTCCGTTGGGAAAATACAAAATATTGCGCTTGAAAATAATATTGCAAAGAACATTTGAACATTATCTCACCTCCAACCAGCCCAATGTGCATTCTTTACGAAGTCCTTGCTAGCGGATATCTGTACACATTACATGTGCAAAATATTGGTTTTCATTCCAATATATAATATTTAATTCTTACCTTCTCAATATTTAAGGGAAGGACATACCGTCGAACTTCAGGTTGAGGAGCTTTTTGTGCATTTTTCTTCACTTCTTCCCAGTTTTCTCGTAAATTGGCTAAGTATAAGTAATTGTAAACAAATTCATATCTATAGAGGAATAAAAGGCATTAGCTTCTCAATGAACAGGTCATGGGATCTAACCTAACAGTTACCTATTTGACTATGACAATAATAATTTCTGGGTCAATGAAATGCATGTGCCAAAAATGATCACTATGTAAATTTATATTTTTCCAGTTAATAGCATCCAAATCAAGTATAGATATAAAGAAAACAGAGAGCCAGTTTGGTCTAGTAGTTAAGGCACCAGGCTAGAAAGTGGGAGACTGTTGAGTTTAAGTCCCACCTTAGCCATGAAAGCCAGCTGGTGAGCTTGGGCGACTCACTTTCAGCTGAGTCACCTCACAGGATTGTTCTTGTGGGGTATTTCCCCAACAAGGGGAAAGTGTGCTGGATATGTTTGTCTCCTTGAGTTATTTGCAAAAATAAGTGTGGCATATAAGTAAATAAAACAAAAAAGTAACCACAAGAAAATAAAACAATTAGTACTAGCCAAATCGGAGACCTTTTCAGTATCCTGAGGTATCTCATGAAAAGTCACATATATTTCTTAAATTCTTTGTCATCACAGCATTATTCTGTGTATGCTGACACACAGCCTACTTTGTTTCTTACCCTTAAAAAGATAAACTGACCTTTAGCAAATTTCACTTGTACTATTAAGAATAAATTTTAGCTTCTGTTCAGTCAGACTTCCTTCCTATAGTTGACAAAGGCAGACTGACAGTAGTCCTGTATTTGTGTGCTTCCTTTGCTTTCTTCCTCTATTTTTAATGTGTGCCACTAATTACCTCTTGACTTTATTGTGCTATTGTTTACTCATTTGAACAGAATAACAAACTAATGTGATAATCCCTGAAAGCTATCTGTTTTGCTGCAAATACATGAAGAAAGGATAATTGAAAACAAATGAGTACCGTATATAGAATTTATTCAAAAGCCAGTCTTCTGAACTAACATTCTTCAAATATATCCTCAGCCTTTGCTAGAAGATTCTGGCACCTGGACTCCAGTAACTTGGCTCTGAAGATTGCTTTAAAATTGTATGGTTTTCTGTATACATACATTTTTCAATACCTACCCTTTCCATGTACATAAATCCACAACAAGAAATCCATTATCCTCATAAGTATTAATATGATGGAACAGATTAAAAGGTGAAGTTCTGTATTTGATGTTGAGGTACTCCCCTTTTTTCTTGTCAGCAACATGCATCCATACCTTTAAAATATTATTAAACCTTGTTAAATAATAAAACTATATTCTTATGTCATTGTGCATATGTGTATATGTACATATACATGCATGTGTGCCTGTGTGTGTGTGTATACACATACACATACATATACACATACACATAGAGACAGATAGACAAGACAGCATAGCAAAGGGACTAATTCAAAAATACTTACCCCCATCTTTTCATTTGACTCAAAACAGTCCATGTAGTTGGTTCCCCAAAGACTCCAGGAAGAAAGAAACTTGAACAAATTAATTTTCACTGGAGTTTCTACAAACACGATGTAATTTGGAGTTAGTCCAAAACTGTTAGGAAAGACGATGATTGTATATGAGACGGCATAGCATTTTGCGTATGTACATGAGATTCAAAATTTAGCTATACATTTTTCAATGTATATGCCAATAGTTTCTTCTTTGCTACTTGTTAGGCTAAATCTATCAATGTCAAATTTGAGTTCAATAAACACTGATACATATGAGAAGAATGCTTGGCTAGAAATAGCTGTCATTAAATCTGGATTTTTTTTCATAAAGTCTGCAGGGGTAGTGTGTCTGTGTAGCTGGGCGATGTTCTGCCAGTGCTGGAGGGGTCTTCACTTATCTCAAAGGAGCAGGTTCATAGCTGGGGTGGGGAGGGGCAGAACCTAGATTCATCATTGTCACTAGAAGTCCAGGTAGCTTCAGTGATGGAGACTGCCTTTCATCATTTTCAGCTGATTTAAAAACTGAAACCTACCTGGAAAAAGAGAGCTGTGCAGCCATTACCCATGCTCTGGTAATTTCCAGGTTGGATTATTGCAAAAAATTGTACATGGGGCTCTCTTTGAAAATGGTCTGCAAACTTCCATGGGTTCAGATTAGTGCAGCTAGACAGATCAATAGAACTGGCCAATTCAATTATTTTAGGCCAGTACTTTACCATATACAATGACTGCTGGTTCATTTCTGGGTCAAATTCAAAGTGCTGGCTTTGAACTTTGAAGCCTTCAACCAGTGGCCTCCAGCCTTTTGGGCACCAGGGACTGGTTCCGTGGAGAGAGGTTTTTTTCTGTGGACTGGGAGGGTTGTGTTTTCTCGTGCTGCCTGCATCCTGTGGATGGGGCTTTGCTTGTTTGCATGGCCTGGTTTCTGACATGCCGCGGACTGCTTCCGGTCCACGGTCCAGGGGGGTTGGGGACCTCTGCCTTAAACAACTTAGGATCAGGTTACCTCAAGGAGCATCTTCTCCCTCATGCGCTTCCCTGGATTTTAAGCTCATCTCATGAAGTCTTCCTCCACACTGCCATCATGTCAGTGCCAGGTAAAGACCTTTCTATTTTCCCAGGGTATTTATGTGGCGTTTTAACTTTATTTTGTATTTCAAAATTGTGTTTTAATGCATATTGTTTTGTTTTGTCTTGCTCCTACCCATTTTGTGTGGAGTACTTTATATGCATTTGATTTTGATTATATGTTTTAACTTAAATTGTATTTTTTTAGGGTGTTTATTGTAAATCCCCCTCCCCCCAGACAGTTTTGTCTATTAAGTGGTTTTAAAATTTAAATAAATAAAATGATAAATAAAAGAAATAAATATTTTATAAAGCTATGCCGAAGGTATTTAAATACATCTTTTTGAGGAGATGCCTTTTTTTTTACCTGTGCACATAAGATGGCTTGAATCTGTCACTACAGGGAAACTGAACCACCACTTCGCATTTTGTCATTGGATCTTTCTTATCTGAGAGAGACAAGGAGGTGGCAATATAAGGATCAATTCATTTACCTGTGTTTAGTTGTATAGACTAATTAATGAAAAATCATACAAAAAAGAGAAAAGAAAACAGACGATTCTAGTGAATAAACAAGCATTCGGAATTCAGATAAAAGTCTTCGTTCTCTGAACATTTAAGAAAAGGCTCACTGATATTTTTTTTCAGAAGTAAAAGTCTTCTATAGTTTTAGCCATACAAATCTACATCGCATTGGTTTCATCTGTATTGGAAGGGAGAAACTTTCTGATTTTAGCAGCTGCTATTTGAAAGCGAACAGACCTGCTTGGAGGGGAGGTATCCTTACAATATTGTAGGCAAAAGACAAATTCTTTCCGAAGCAGTTGCCGATATTATAAACTGTTCCATCATTTTCAATGTGGGGGTGTGCTGTGACCCCATTGACTGAAATATATTGGCTGATATCCACCTGAAGAACATAATAGAAAGGTAATTTCAGGGAAATCCATACGTTTGTTGCCAACAAAATGCATTCATTATAAGCACATTACATTGTGTTGAAGAATGTACTTTATGACTTTAAATAAAATAGACCTGCTAATTTGCTTATCCTTCAAAATCAGTATTTTGTGATTTTTAAATAAAGCATATACAGTAGACCGATTAATTTGGTGGGAGTAGAAAACAGATATCCTAGAAGGCAGCTTAACAGGAATCTTAACTTTTTTTGTTCTTGTTACAAATCTGACCTCTTGTTGAGCTCAGAAATATCTGTAGATACTTCATGGAATAGCAGTGGAAATGAGTTTCTGAACAACTACAGGTGCAGTTTCATGAATTTAGAGAAGACTATAATTCTCTAGCTCAGAACTATTTCAAAATGTAAGCAAACAATATTCACAGAACATACAATGTATTATAATAATAGGATTGGAAGGGATCTTAGAGGTCTTCTAGTCCAACGCCCTTGCCCATGGCAGGAGATCCTATACTATTCCAGACTTTATTTGGGTTTGATAGGATAGATACACATGATCATTGGAATAACAGAATTATAAATCTGATTAACCAGTTGAATAATTTTGATTATTGCAGGGAGGTAATTGCATTCACGTGCATCCAGCAGATAGCATTCAGTTGAAATAGATATATATCCCTCTCACTGACTACAAATGGGACCTACAATTCCATTGCTGAACTATTGTCACCAAGGGAAAAAAAATCACATAACTGCTCTGGAATTACAACAGCACTTCTTCCATTGTTAAGCAAATCACATTGATTCTTAAGTTACAAAATCTTATGTGGGTCTAATTCTAATTCTAAATAGTCATTGATCTTATTTTTATTTTTAATAGTGCTTTCTGATAATTTCTTGTAGTAAATGAGAATTGCGTGAGATTTTAATCGGCAGACAAAATATATACAGGATGCTGATTTCACACATTATTAGAATAAGATGGTTGATAAGATCGAATATTGTATAATTGTATATAAATCATATGTACATAAAATGTATATATGTGTATAAAATACAAAAATGATGTAGACAAGAAGGAATGTCAGAGCATTAACACTTTGTCCAAAGTTTTAAATAATATATATATATATATATATATATATATATATATATATATATATATATATATATATATATATATCTGTAGAAGACTGTATTTCAATAAAATGCTCTATAAATACTTCTTCAATTACTGTCCCCATTTTAGATATTCTGTAAGTGATATATTATGTGTGCCATCAATACTCATTTCCAGTTTTCACTTGTCTCTGTCTTTAATCTTTTAAAAAGACCTTTTTAATTGTTTCCAGATTTTCTGTGTTGATTTTTGTTAGGAAGTTTGTCTCAGTACAGGCATAAAAATCTTCTCCCACAGGATACACATTCACCAGGGCATTGTCAGTGATCTCCACACCTTGGAAGTATGAAAAAAATCTGCCAGACACAACCACAAAGAAAGTAGATTATTTCCAGATTGCTGCATAATACAAAAAATATGTTTTAAACTTTCCATAATTATACCTTTACTTTTTTCACCTGGAAAAAATATTTTTACATGGATCTGGGTATGCATATGTTCCAAATTCTGTGATTACTATTCTCTTTTCAGTCATTGCTCTTACATAGGCATCAGTCCGAATAAACCTATGAAGAAATAAGGCAAGATTATGTATTATGCTCCATTCTACTTACATCTTACTGGCTTATTTCTCATTTCTATTAATATGTTCCAGAGCCATGTTTGGGATGAAACAAAATCCCAGGTTCATAAATGAGGCTAGTAACACACTCCATCCAACATCTAATTACGTATATGTGGATGACACACAATTCTTTTATTCCCTCCCAATAACCTTGGAGAAAGTGTTGCACTGTTCTAGGAAGGACTTTTGGAATTGATGAAGGCAAACAAATAGAGACTTAATCTGGACGAAAATACTGGATCCATTCAGGAGACAACTGCCCTTCTTTCTTTAGACTGAATATGGGAATACTTGCAATAGAGAAGTCCCACTGACTTCTGCATGAGACATGCTTTCCTCTTGCAGGTATTCAGGTTGAAAGAGCAAATGCTTCAAGGAAGCAAACATGCAGAGTTCTGCAAGGAAATACTGGCTTAAAGAAAGTAGTCATGTTACGGTCACAACCAAACTAAACTTCCATAATGCTGTTTCAAAAGATCATTCAGAGGCTTTAACTAATGCGGATTTTGTATCGGAAGAATGCAGGTCTATAGGGAGCTTAAAAATTGGGGAAGGTATAAAAGCAGGTTAAAGTTTTATTCTTAAAAGCAACTCTAAAAGACAGAGAAAAATTAGGGGGAATTGAATTTCCACTGGCCTCCCCCCTAGATATAGATCTGGTAGCATAGAAGTATTAAATAGTATAGTATGCAATGCTAATTCAGTACCAATTGTATTGTGACAATTTAGAGTTTATGTCATAATCTGTAATCCCTTGGAAGCTTAAGGTCGTATTTAAAAGAATACTACTATTGTTTATTTGTGTTTGTTCCTACTCTTGTTCCCCCAATAGAATTTATCAGGGTGGGAGAAATAAAGTCTATATAGAGGTAGTCCTTGACTTACAACTACAATCGAGCCGAAAATTTATGTTGCTAAGCGAGACATTTGTTGAGTTTTCCCCATTTTACTACCTTTCTTGCCACAGTTGTTAAGTAAATCACTGCAGTTGTTAATTTAGTAATACGGCTGTTAAATGAATCTGGCTTCCCCATTGACTTTGCTTGTCAGAACATTGCAAAAGTTAGATCTCATGACCCCGGGACATTGCAGTTGTCATAAATACATGCCAGTTGCCAAGCATCTGGACTGCAGGATGGAGAAAGCAGGCAGGCAGCATAACTTACCTCCTGTAATAAGTGACATGGCCTTCTTTGAAGTCAAACTTGTGAAGAAGTGCTTGACCATCAAACAAATGATAAAACGGTTCTGATCCAACTTCAAATAAACCAGGCCCACATCTGAGCAGACTGCCTTTCAGCCAAATTGGAATCTTGCCTGTTGAAAACAGAGCGAAAAATGTTTACTAAAAAATTGAAAAATGAAGGTTCTCCTGAGTTTTCACTCTCTGAACTAAATATACCTATTATATATATTACTACAGGCTTGAGGCTCCTGAGTTGTGTTGGCTTCAGTTTTCATTCTTAGTCAAATAGCTAAGCTGTACAGCACTGAATTTCCAGCATCTCTCAGCATTGGTCATGGTAGCTGGAAATGCAGGATTGACCACCTCTGGGATTGCAAGGCTGGCTATTGGCCTGGCCATCTGCCTGCCACAGGCCTCCATTTTACATCTTTTTGAAACATATTTTAGACCAGAGGTCCCCAATCCCCGGTCTGTGGACTGTCACCAGGCTGCGGCATGCCATAAACCAAACTGTGCAAACAAGCGAAGCCCCATCTGCAGGATGCAGGCAGCACGTGAAACCACTCCCCCACCAGTCCACAGAAAAACCTCTCTCCATGCAACTGGTCCCTGGTGCTCCAAAGGTTGGGGGCCACTATTTTAGACAGTGGATGGCGGTTTATAGTAAGAATAGAATGTTACAGCAGGTTTGAGATGGGTATAAACTATTCTTAAAGCACAGTTAGGTGTTTTCTTGGAACTGGGTATTAACTGGTTTGTGGGAGATTGTTACGTTGCTTTGGGTATTACTGGCATTCAGACAGGACCACTGTACTATGCTCTGCATGGAGCTGCTTTTATACTATCAGAGAATGAGAAGGGACAAATTAGGCCACAAATCCTACCTAATACATGAGATTTAATTTAAGTACTGCCAACAGATTGCTACTCAGCCCCTGGTTGCATACAACCAGTGAAGGGAAGACCATACCAAGAAAACGTTTGGGCAATCTTGCACAGATTATACAGGTAGTTCTTGACTTACAACCATTCATTTAGTGACTGTTTGAAGTTACAACAGCCCTGAAAAATGTGAGTTATGACTGTTTTTCACAATTATGCCTGTTGCAGCATCCCTACAATCACGTGATCAAAATTCAAGCACTTGGATTTATGACAGTTGCATTGTCCCCGGGGGGGTGTCATGTGATAGCCATTTGTAACCTTCCCAGCTGGTTTCCAACAAGCAAAGTCAATGAGGGAAGCCAGATTTGGTTAACAACTTCATGATTCGCTTAATGACTGCATGACTCACTTAACAACTGGCATAAAAAGATTCTAAATGGGGAGCAACTCACTTAATAACTGTCTTGCTTAGCAACAGAAATTCGGGGGTCAATTGTGCTCATAAGTCAAGGACTACCTGTATAACTGCCAAACCATTCCTTCACCTCTAAACTTTCCCTTAAGATGTAAAAATCACTTGCAGCTCATATTCTAAAATGCTTGTGTGCTTTTTCAACATTAGCAAGATTAGCAACTACAGTCCTATTCTCAAAGGACCTGTGAGAACAGCTGGGATGTCTGAAACAAATAAGACATTCCTTGGCATACATCTTTATACCATACTGTCACACTGCAAGCGTTTAGAAAAGCTCTCGACCTAAATATTCACTTATAGGAGTGTGGATATTAAGATGTGTAAGTTTTGGTCTTGGATGACATAGGAAACCTGATGCCATCTGCAATTCAATGCTTTCTAACATTAGTCCTTTTTTGTCGGTACCTATTGCTTGTTAGTTTAATTATGACTGTAGCCAACTGATACACAAGGATTTCAGTTTGAATTGCTGCAGAAACTATTGTTAGAACAAAGTATAAACCAAGTTCATTTGTGGAAATAGAGTCAGAAATTCAACCTTACATCTACTGTAATTAAACAAATTAATTTTGCAAATAGAATGTAGTTTAGGTGTATCCACTTTCATTCCCTCAAATGATCCCCAGTTTAGCAGGGTTGCATTATCACTTAATATAGCGTGAAACCATTGTTTTCACACCAGTCCTTATGTCCTGTAATATTCTATTCAGATATCAGCAAAAGGAGAAAAAAGCACATTATAGTTTAGTGTTGTGTGCTCAACCTCATGTCATCCTGAAATTTTGGACTTCAGATCCCATCAGATCCCATCAGATCCAACCAGCATGGCCAGTGACCAGGGTACTGTAGCAATGGGAATTCTAAACACCTAGAAAATACAAATCTACCTGCTTTTCATTATGTGAATTGGGCTTGGTTTTCTACAGTAAATTCTACCTATTCATTTTAGTTATCCACATCTTGAAATGGTTTCATTTTCATGAAGGCAAAAGAAAGCTGCAGAAGCTGTAGAAAGGTGAAGTTCCACCAAGGGTGAGCTCAATGTATGGGGACTACATCGGCACATCCATACAGTTTTCTTGACGATTGTTCAATAATGATTTCCCATTTCTTTTTCCCAGGCTAGGCTGTAACACTGGACTCCTATCTATGTACTAACCAAGAGTGACTGTCCTTCACTTTCAAGGCACAAACCTGTAACATGTGCAGTTATTGGTGAAGACAGTTCTTCTGCAGTCTCAAAGAGCTTCTTGTATCCACCAGCTGGATGCTCAAATCTGCAAGGTGTTCAGAAAGCCAAAGGTGATTGATTTAGCATTTTCTTTACTAGTATTCCCAATTATTGGATGAAAGAAGAGATTTGGAAAGTCTTTTGTTTTAGCATAGTTGTTGTGTCTCTAATTACCTGCTGTGAAACCAAGGGATATTTTCATCAGCAGATAAAATAGTCTAACAATATAATATTCCTTCAGCAGATGAAACTGTACCCTTACATGTGTCAACTATTTCTCTATTCCTGCAATATTGCATACACCTGAACCCTTCAGTAGCATTAATTTCCATAGTCAAATCCTAAGCCCTTTGGCTACCTCCCGGAAAACCAGGTTTTCAGCTATGCTTGCCTAGTGAAGCTCTGTATATATATATAATTTTGAATAGCAACTGCTCTCCATAAGTCAGACAACCAGAAAGATTAATAAATGAAGCCTGATATGTGGTTCTGCTCTTCAAAGGAGAGAAAAAATCTGTTACATCTAAGAGCAACTGAAGTATGATTTTATTATTAAATGGAAGTTTAATTCAACAGACTTTTATACAATAGATTCAACTTCAATAGTTAAAAGTACAGAAATAACTGCTTCTGAATATTGAGGTTCTCACCATCAATAGGATTTTTACTTGTTTTCTTCCATAAAGTCCCTCAGATTCTTAGCACAATGCTTGACAACACATAGGTTGTCCCTCCTGCTTCCATTCATAGACTATCCTAGTGGATACTTACTGACTGGACATTTTCTCCTCAGAAAAGGATAGGGATTTTCCTGAGCCAAAGACGGAGCACCGAAGTAAGGGATTTGTGCTGGATATTTATATGAACATTGTCTTACTGATGGAAGCAATTACCTAAGGACACTTATGAGCCAATCAGCTTGGCCCCAAGAAACAGAAGAATCTTTCAGGGCTCAAATCCTGCTGGAGATTTTGTCCTGCTGTGGCTTGAATATTTTCCAGGGACCTAAATCCCCATAGCAGAAATGGATTAGGAAGAAACAACAAGAGGAAACAAAGAAAGCTATAGTCACACAGTCTGTAACATGCTCTTCTTGGCACCAGCATTTTGCCCTATTTCCAAACTTCCAGCTTAGAGACACTGGCATACTGCTAATTTCAATTTTAAGGAAAGAAATAGTCTCCCAGTGCACCACAGATGCATTGGTTACCCTCTTCTATTCAATGGGAGGACTCAGATATACACAATAAACGAAAGATTACAGCAGCTAATATAGAATTACTTTGAGTCAGGTAGCCTATAAATGTTTGAACATTATATTTAAAAAGAGCAACTCTCCACTCATCATCATATATTAAGGTTGCAGTGCATAATTATGATCTGCCAACATTCCTTTTGTTGTTCCCTGAACAACTTGTTTGCATATTAAAAAATGGACAAAGTATAAAGGAAGAATGGGTTAGAGTTAAATAAGATAACTACTTCATCCTCCATTTAAGATCCTCATGTATTGACCAAATGCACAAAGTTCTGGTCATTTGTGCTGTGTGGTTTTTGACATGTGCAAAGCCTAATAATACTTTCATACTGATGGAAGTTTCACCCTCCTAATGTAGAGCTATACAGGTAATCCTCAACTTACAATAATTCATTTAATGACCATTTGAACTTACAATGGCACTGAAAAAAGGGACTTATGACTGGTTTTCATACTTATGACTGTTGCAGCATTCCCATGGACATGTAATCAAAGTTTGGATGCTTGGAAACTGGCATGCATTTATGACAGCTTATTGTCCTGGTGTCATGTGATCACCTTCCTAGTCAGCTTCCAACAAGCAATGGGGGAAATCCAGATTTGCTTTACGACCAAATGAATCACTTAACAACTGTGGCAAGAAAGGTTATAAAGTGGGGCAAAACGCCCTAATAAGCAGGCATATACATAGAATGAAGGCTATTGCTAAGCACATTTGATTTGTGCTTAGATTGTAAGCCGCCCTGAGTCTTCGGAGAAGGGCGGGATATAAATGGGATTAAAATAAAATAAAAACTCACTTACCTTCTTGCTTAGCAATGGGAATTTTGGGCTCAATTGTGGTCGTAAGTCAAGGACTATCTATATTGGTTTTAGTAGTATGGTAATTTTTGCAACTTTTATAACCTCTAAAATTTCTTGTTTTCTTTTCTCAAGTATGAAGCTTTTGCCTTCTGATTTTAGGATATATAAATATTTTGTTCTTCGGTACTGCACAGAAGCCTTCATTGATCTAGTCAGGGATAAACCTGACTAATGTAATTGAAGTTTCAGGCCCGGGTACAGCACGGAGTTTCAGGCCCGGGTACAGCACGGAGACGGCATTGGTCGCTCTGGTGAATGATCTCTGGAGGGCCCGGGACAGGGGATATTCCTCTGTCCTAGTCCTATTAGACCTCTCAGCGGTTTTCGATACCATCGACCATGGTATCCTGCTGCGGAGTCTCAGGGGATTGGGAGTGGGAGGCACAGTTTTTCAGTGGTTCTCCTCCTATCTCCTGGGACGTTCGCAGTCGGTGTTGGCAGGGGGGCAGAGGTCGACCCCAAGGACTCTCGTTTGTGGAGTTCCTCAGGGGTCAGTCCTCTCGCCTCTCCTGTTCAACATCTACATGAAACCGCTGGGTGAGATCATTTGTGGTTTTGGAGTTGGGTATCATCAGTATGCCGATGATACCCAGCTTTTCATTTTGACCCGAAACCACCCCAGTGATACCCTCGACGTGATGTCCCGTTGCCTGGAAGCAGTTCGGGTCTGGATGGGGAGGAACAGACTTCAACTCAACCCCGACAAGACTGAGTGGCTGTGCATACCGGCATCCCGGGATATTCAGAATATTCCACCTCTTTCCATGGGGGGTGAGCTATTACCCCCCGTAGATAGGGCTCGCAACTTGGGAGTCCTCCTAGATTCGTGGCTTACTTTGGAAGACCATATAGTGGCGGTGACTAGGGGGGCCTTCGCCCAGGTTCGCCTGGTGCGCCAGTTGCAGCCCTATCTAGACCGGGATGCCCTGTGTACGGTCACTCATGCGCTCGTGACCTCTCGTCTGGACTACTGCAACGCTCTCTACATGGGGCTGCCCTTGAAGACCACTTGGAGGCTCCAACTGGTACAGAATGCAGCTGCGAGAGTTGTCTTGGGAGTCTCCTGATACTCCCATGTTACACCTCTGCTCCGCGAGCTGCATTGGCTACCAGTTGTCTTCCGAGTGAGATTCAAGGTTTTGGTAATGGTTTTCAAGGCCCTACATGGCATGGGTCCGGAGTACCTCGGGGATCACCTGCTGCCGGCGTCAACTTCCCTCCGCCCTGTGCGTTCCCACAGAGAGCGCCTCCTCAGGGTGCCACCGGTCAGAGAATGTCGTCTGGTGGCCCCCAGGGGGAGGGCCTTCTCTGTGGGTTAGGGTTTTTAATGGGTTTTTATACTGTTACTGTTTTTATCTGGGCAATTGTTTAATTCTATTTTAATTTTTGTATTTTCTATTTATATATGCCCTGTTCACCGCCCTGAGTCCTTCGGGAGAAGGGCGGTATACAAATTTAATAAAATAAAAAAATAAAAATATATAAGCCTGAGCTAAAACAATAAATAATAGTGTAAAAAACCGCAATAAAAACCCCAACACATCCCCCATCAGGCCAGGCCGGCTTGTTCAAATAAATAGGTCTTCAGATCGCGTCGGAAGGAGCGAAGGTCAGGCGCCGTCCGGAGCTCAACCGGCAACTGATTCCATAAGTCCGGGGCGCCCACAGAGAAAAAACCACGAATGATCTCCAAAACCACGAATGATCTCACCCAGTGGTTTCATGTAGATGTTGAACAGGAGAGGTGAGAGGACCGACCCCTGAGGAACTCCACAAACGAGAGTCCTTGGGGTCGACCTCTGCCCCCCTGCCAACACCGACTGCGGGCGTCCCAGAAGATAGGAGGAGAACCACTGAAGAACTGTGCCTCCCACTCCCAATCCCCTGAGACGCCGCAGCAGGATACCATGGTCGATGGTATCGAAAGCCACCGAGAGGTCTAATAGGACAAGGACAGAGGAATGTCCTCTGTCCCGGGCCCTCCAGAGATCATTCACCAGAGCGACCAATGCCATCTCCGTGCTGTACCCGGGCCTGAAACCCGATTGGGACGGGTCTAGATAATCCGCTTCATCCAGAACCAGGGGGAGCTGATGCGCCACCACACTCTCAACAACCTTCGCAAGGAAGCGAAGGTTGGAGACCGGACGAAAGTTATTCAACACAGCTGGGTCCAGGGCAGGCTTCTTGAGGAGAGGTCTCACCACCGCCTCCTTCAAGACGGTGGGGAAATTACCCTCACTCAAAGAAGCAGATATAACTGCCTGGAACCAGCCTCATGTCCTCTCCCGAGCTGCATAGACCAGCCAAGAAGGGCACGGGTCCAATAAACATGTGGTGGAGCTCAACCTCCCCATAATCCTGTCCACTTCCTCAGGGGTCACAGAATCAAACTCCTCCCAGATAACATCGACAAGACCGCCCGTGTCCTGATCGTCGGACTCTGCCCAGTTGGAGTCCAGACCGGTCCGAATCCGAGCGATTTTATCCGACAGATGTTGACCAAACTCCTCTTTTAACTTTTGTACTTTGTATTTTATATGTGCCCTGTTCACCGCCCTGAGTCCTTCGGGAGAAGGGCGGTATACAAATATAATAAACTTAAACTTAACCTTAAACTTCTACTATTGATGGATGGACTTTGTACATATTGTAACTTTATTTTTCAGCCTAATTTATGGGTGCTGGATGTGTACACTGCTCATTTGCCAGCATTTATCACAGCATACAGGCTCAACAAAGAAAGAAAGAGTTTGCTGATTCAAGGATAAATAGCAGTTCAACTATATACATTGGTGGAAAAAGACTGACAGCAAAAGGGGATCATATTAAAAAAAGTTCAAAAAAATTCCATACCAGAGCAAAGGCAAATACAAATTGAGTAAGTTATTATGGAAGATGAGAGGAATGTAGGCAAGGGTACTCAAGACCTTGGCTACCCAAAGAGAGTGAGAGCACATTTAGACAACTGATTTGATGTAGATTTCTCCAGGTCAGGAAGAGGCAAAGATTACTGACATACTTTGCTCTGTTGCTGCAGAGTTCTAAATACAAAAATATAGCTATTATTTAAGCAGTGAAGACACAGAGTGACCTGTTTTTGGTAATAAGACAAGATTCCAATCTTTTGTATCAAAAAAGCAGGAAGAAATAAGAAGTGTTTTACCACCATGAATTGCCTACAGGTGCTTCCTTTGAAAGTAAGGTACTTGCTGGCAGTTTTAATAACTTTTCTTCTAATAAACTAATCTGATTCCCTGAGTTCTTGTTCCTTCAATTAACTTTTCTGTCTGGAACTCAAGTAGGGAAGCCTGACAATAGCTACCCCAAAAGGTAGGTTGTCTTTTAGGGCATTGGAGGCCTTGCGTAACTGATTGGGCATTAGTGTATACAGATAATCCTTGTTTAGCAACCATAGTTTCAGTAAAATGGTCGCTGAGTAAACTACATGAGGGAGTGACATGCTGCAGATTGCTAGTTGTAGCTGTTTCACTTAAAAGTTCTCATGCAGACACAACAGTGTTACACTCCACCATGTTGTCATGCATAGAAATGTGGGTGTAACTGGGCACATGGGTCAGAAAATGTTTTTTCTTATTACCAGTGCTTTTTTCTAAAAAAAAAGGTGCCGGAACTCTCATCTTGGAGGGCGCAGGAGGTGGGGGGGCACGGCGCTGCTGCGGTCACAGGTGCGAAGGGTGTTGGCGGTGGGCTGCCCCCTGGGGCCAGCGCAGCTGGTGCTGTGGGAGCAGTGGGGCCCGCTCTATATGGTGGGGCTGCGCAGGGCAGGCGGCAGAACGGACCAGGCAATGCAGGGTGGCCACTTAGGTGCGCAGGGCGAGGCGACGGTGTCGCAAGTCCAGCACCAGGTAGGCCACCAGCCTGGCTGACACGGGTGAGCACAAGGAAGGAGTGCACCTGGACTCCACAGAACCCACCTCCCATTTCTTGTCCTCTCTTACTTACCTAGTTGAGATGGTGTAGTTGGGCAGCAGGGAGGAATGTAAAGTTCTTGCCAACTTGCCTTTGCTGCAGACAACTTAGTGGTGCAATGTTTGCTGGCCAGGTCTTTTGGCATGCTCAGCAGCAATTCCTATTAGCTTTCGCAAGCCAATAAGCTTTTGAAAGCCAATAAAGGGAGTAACATAGCTTGTGCAAAAGCTTTTTTTGTGCAAAAAAAGGTGCCAGAACGCCATTCTGAGCATTCTACGAGAAAAAGACCTGCTTTTATGTTTTAATCTTATGATTTTAAAAATATTGTAAGTTGCCCCAAACCTCGCCAGGTGGATTGCATACAAGTATTATATAATTGGTAAATAAAGGTAGAACTTATGTTAAATATACATCAAATGATAATATGCTTCCCTACAAAGTCAATTCTTGCTCAATGACAGACCAAGGAGTTAACTCGGAAAGGCAAGAAGAAAATCTAGAAGAGATCTGTGCAACTTGTAGAAGGGAAAAGCCCACACTGATAAATTAAAAATCTTTGTGGTCTGCAAAGGAATGCTGGTGGGCTAATCAATGATTTGGTGATTAGAGGAGCATCTACAGTGTTGGAGCTCGTGGTCATGGTAAGCCATGGAGGCACTAGGCAACATGACTTTCAGGGCAGTGGTGGTGATTTTATTACTTTTTTTTTAAAAAAAGTCTGTGCTCTGTCCAAGGATGCTTGGTAGGCTGCATGTACAGGCATGGTCTAGAATTTATTTTGGAGCATTCAACTATCTAGAGCAGGCAGGTCAAACTCATTTTGTTTGAGGCAATTTCTTATAAAAGAATTGCCATTAATTTGTTTTAATAAAATAATTTAAATCAATTTTTCACTTGATTTCAAATTAAATGAATTATATTGGTTGGCAATGAGATTTTTTTTAGTACAATTGCCAAATGCAATAAACTGGTTTTAGGTATATGTGTGCACTAATTATTTCAACACCAATACATTTTAATAACATATTCTATTTGTAAATGAATGCAAATGAAAATTATACATTTTTTGTGCAAAAATAAAACAAAATAACAGATTTAAGAGCTGTTATCATTAGCTATCCTTAGATATAAAATATTTCCATCATCCAAAACTTTGTTATACTGCATTTAACGAACAGATGCTTTGGGATTAAAAAAAAGACTGACTACATTTGATTGTTTATCACCATGGCATTAAAACAAAATTTGAACAGTGTATGAAAAGTAAAGGTTCCCTAAACGTCTGCTGGCTATATCTATACATTTCCCTTGATAGCACTCTATTGCCTTCTTTTTAGCCTTTTTTTCAACTTCCCAGTTTAAAAAAGGCAAGGCACCGGGAGCTGAAAGTTAGAGACTGTTTAGCCTTTTTAATAAATGTTGTTATTGATGTTAAGCTCACCATGGAAAACATCATATATTGTTATGTATATACTAGGTTAATTATTTAAAGACTGAAGTGCAACATAACTAGATTCTAAATAATCTATTTTCCAAAACACAGAACAGTCCAAACAGTAAAAGTAAAGTCCAAATTAAGAATATTTCATTCTCCATGAATTGTTCAATTTAAAGTGGTTTAGTTGTAATAGATGGTTAGATTCAAAAGTTTTCAAAAGATACTATTTTTTTCTAGCATCAGCTAAATTAGACATATTACATTGAGAAAATGTTTCTCATTTCTCTCCTGCTACCTTTATTGATTTCATTGCAGAGATGTTAACATAGGAAATAGATTATTTTGTTATCTAACTTGTAATAATGCCGCTTGGGGGGTGTATGAAAGCCCTAATAAGCAGGCATATACATAGAATGAAGGCTACTGCTAAGCTTGTAAGCCGCCCTGAGTCTTCGGAGAAGGGCGGGATATAAATGGAATTAAAATTAAAATTAAAAATTACCTTCCAAAAGACAGAAGCAGATGAAAAATGTGAGGTTCTTTCCTGTTGGCTTTTTTGAATTAGCTGTTTTAGATTCTAAAAGTTTAGTTCGTAAAGAAGTAACCCTGTAAATAATTTTAATGTTCTCCTCTAGTGCAGGGTAGGCAACCTTGGCTCTTTTATGACTCAGGGACTTCAACTCCCAGAATTCCTGAGCCAGCATGGCTCAGCTTGGAAACCTCTCCCTTTCCCCTCAGCATGGCTGGCTCAGTATTTCTGGGAATTGAAGTCCATGAGTCATAAAAAAGGGCCAAGATTGCCTAGCCTTGCAATAGGCTTTTAGAGGGAGCTTTTTTTTCAAAAAAAAAAAAAAAAAAAAAGGTGCTGGAAAGCCGTTCTGAGCGTTCTATGAGAAAAAAAGCCCTGCTTATTACCATTTACTAGTAGTATTTGCCAAGGCAAGACAGTTGCTAAATGAAGACTATCTGAACACAGGTTTTAGAGGCAGCTTGCTTTAAAATAGTCCTGGGTCTATCACTTCCTTTAGTAATCTGGGTTCTGCTACTAGTGTCATGTCAATCCAGCAAAACACACAATAATCATGGAAGGTCAGTGGTATGTTCACAAGAACTGCTATTAGTCGGTAGGAGCAGGACAGATCCCAGCCAGACTACATCCCTACTACAATTGTTGCTGAAGCCGCACAAATGTTAGACTTGCTTTCAGAAAAATGAAAAACGCTATGTCAATGTCAAATCAGAAAGTTGCCAGCTGGCTTTGGCTAGGCTCTGGAAGGCTGAATTTTGAGGGCATGTTCTTGAAGATGTTAGTGAATCACTTTTCAGCTGAAATTAGAGGATCTATGAATATATCCAGAGTCAGCACTTGAATAAAAATCTGATGTGAATATGGGCTTAAATAAGTCAAAGGAAGAAAAAGATTTAGTTTCTTTGTTGCTACTGTAGCATGATCTAAAATCAACAAAATCTTAGCCATGAGTGGCAAATCTAAATGCCTATACATTGCTCTGACCAGCCAGGCAGTAAGATCGTCAAGGCATCAGGTCTTATTTAGTCTATAAATATCAAATTCATATTTAAAGCATTTAAATGCAATTTGGTTTATATGCCATTTATAAAATTTAGTAACAATTCAGCTACTTAACTTATATCTGCTAAGTGTTTCTATTTACTTAGCCTACTCAACCGACATTGGTAGTTGTTAAAACATTTTTAATTTGCTAATTAAAACACACTGGCTGTGTCATTAATTTTATTCTAATATATTCTTTTGCCTTTTTTAAAATTTATATTTGTACTAACTGTTTTTATAAACACTTTTAACTGTTGATTTTTATACGCCATTCAGATCCATCTTCTGTGAGATGGGCAGTCATAAAAATTTAATAAAATAATTTTTCCACTATACATGGTCCTTACTTTACTCTCACAGTTAGAAAACAGAATATAATATTTCTGCTCCTTTCAGAAGACTCAAAGCTCACTCGAAAAGCTTGTTGACATTAGAAATGGTTCACATAGTGGAACATAGAAAGTAAATGAAACAATGTCCTTTAAATTCCTCCATTTAAAATTCAGGTCTGCATATGTACAGTAATGTCTTTTCCAAAACATTCTTTTATACATAATATAACTACATTACAAGCATTTATACAGGTTTCATTAAACAATCTTTTCAGAGATTCTTATTCAGATATTGGCAAATATATGTCATAAATAGAAAATACTTAGAAGGAAAACACAAACAGGAGTAAAATGGGGAACAGAATCTGGGCAATCTAATTCTACTAAAGCAACATAAAAAGTGAGCCACAACCAACTTAAGCATAACAAAAATGTGAGCACATATAGACAATAGAGGACAATTAATTACAATTTCAAACTATTAGAAAGAATGAATGAATTATTGCTTTATGGCTGTTTAAGCAATACTCTTCACTTTTTGTAACCAAGAGTTCAATTTGTACAATAAAAGTGAGGCTGGCCATCATTACCTTTATGGCCATGTTCCATGCTCACCATTCTCAGCTGTGTTACTTAACTCAGCATTAACACATACAATATATAAATAGATTACATACTGAAGATCAACATTAATACAGTATTGTGGTATTCAAATTACAGTGTTTCTTTTAAAAACTGTGCAAAGAGTTACAACACACGTTTGTATTTATAACTGCTACTACTATATTTATTTGCTATTGGTATATTTAATATACCAATATTAAATGTCTCTCATTAAGCCTGTTCATGAAAAAAATGGAACTATTTACAATTTTGGAATTAATTTGTAAACAATGGCATTTATAAAATAGTCTTCAGGATTCATGATGAACTTTTCATAAAATCCATATTTGCATGAATGTGCTTACTGAAAGATTTCTAATGTTCACTTTCAAAAACTTTCTTTATAAATATATAACTGAGGTACAGATTAACTTTTCATGCTAAAATGCTTGGACTTTCGCAAGTTAAACATTGGCTTTTTAATTGTAGGCTTGTGATCAAACAAGATGGTTTCACTTTCTGAAGTTGGAAATCTGTTCCGATAAATCTCTGGATATTCCTTCTGGAACTGTAAATCAAAACAGTAAATCACCAATATATACAGTATATATATAGGATGGATATATATATATAGGATGGATATCTATCTATCTATCTATCTATCTATCTATCTATCTATCTATCTATCTATCTATCTATCTATCTATCTATCTATCTATCTATCTATATCCAAAAACCAGGTTACTATGTACACATTACATTTTTGCAAATATTTATTCTCTTAAATGTACAATGTAAACGTACATGTAAATGTAAATTCTTATTTCTGATCATGCACCTACATACAAAATCATATTGCAGGAAGTGTCTGATCTTCTATGGGACTGCCTCTTTATCTGTTTCCAAGGTTAAAGAATAAATTATTTAAATTGTCAATGTTTATAATCGCTAACCTTACTAACCATTCTGTGTCAAAACAAAGAAAGGATTTATAAAAGATACTGGCAATGATTTGCAATGGTTTTCTAGCTGAGAAACTAAACTGGAATAAGAAAACTGGAACCAAAAAACTGTATTGTTCAGTGTTTTCTTAGCAACTAGTAAGCTCTTATTCAAGCATCTCTAAATTAAAAAGTAGCCAAAGACCAGATAGAGACAGTATGTGTGCATATGAGTGTGTTCTGCCAGAACTTGGAACAGAAACAATGGTTGATCATGACCTATCATATCTAATAAGGGATAGTTCTTTCACTTATGCACCTTTACACTTAAAATTACATAGCAGCAGATGCATTCCATGATTCATGATTGTGAGTACTAATGTATTCATATGAGAATCAGGACTCGCTGTTCCTTTTAAATGAAGTAAAAAAAAAGCACGTGTACATATTTAAAGCTGCCCTTTAGATATGTTGGACTGCAATTCTTTAGCACATATGTCCAACTGGGAATCTTGTGCATTGTAATCCACCACATTTATAAGACATGCTGCTACTATAACAGATGTCAGATCTTAATCTAACAATGTTATAAAACACTGTCATGGACCTTTAAAAAGAATAATTTCAAGTTTTTCCCCAACTTTTTGGAATCTTCACAAAGAATGCAGGAAGTAAAAATAAAGAACAGTAACTTCAATGCAGTGACTTAAACTCTGCTAATTTAGAGCCAGACTTGAGTCATGAGGCTTGTTTAATACATTCTAGGACAAGTATAATTCTGTGAAGCAATTTGTTCAGAAAAAAATCCCTCTGTATTAAGCTCTGCCATAGTTGTTCTACTTTGCCACAAAGCAGATTACAATAAACTGTGTCAGGTGAACTTGCATAACTCAAGTAAATATTTCGAAAACAATTGTCTAGTATTTCGACCCCAAACCACCCCAGTGATGCCCTCGACGTGATGTCCCGCTGCCTGGAGGCGGTCCGGGTCTGGATGGGGAGGAACAGGCTTCGGCTCAACCCTGACAAGACTGAGTGGCTGTTTGTGCCGGCATCCCGGGAAATTCCGATTACTTCATCTCTGGCCATGGGGGGTGAGCTGTTACCCCCCGTAGATAGGGCGTGCAACTTGGGGGTCCTTCTAGATTCACAGCTCTCTTTAGAAGAGCATATTGGAGCTGTGACTAGGGGGGCCTTTGCCCAGGTTCGCCTGGTGCGCCAGTTGCGACCCTATCTGGACCGGGATGCCTTGCGTACAGTCACTCATGCGCTCGTGACCTCTCGTCTAGACTACTGTAATGCTCTCTACATGGGGCTACCCTTGAAGTCCACTCGGAGGCTCCAACTGGTGCAGAATGCAGCCGCGCGAGTTGTACTGGGAGTTTCCCAATACTCCCATGTTACACCTTTGCTCCGCGAGCTGCATTGGCTGCCGGTTGCCCTCTGTGTGAGATTCAAGGTGTTAGTAATGACTTACAAAGCCCTACATGGCATGGGTCCGGATTACCTACGGCAACACCTGCGGCCGGCGTCAACCTCCCTCCGTCCAGTGCGCTCCCACAGAGAGGGCCTCCTCAGGGTGCCTCCGATCAAAGAATGCCGATTGGTGGCCCCCAGGGGGAGGGCGTTCTCTGTGGGCGTGCCAGACCTGTGGAACCGCTTGCCGGTTGAGCTCCGGATGGCCCCCGATCTTCGCTCCTTCCGGCGCGATCTAAAAACGTATTTATTTGAGCAATCTGACCTGGTCTGATGGGTTAGGGTTGGGGTTTTAATATGTTTTTAAGTATTGTTTTAAATTTTAAATTTGGGCATTATATTTAATCGTTTTTTAACTTTTGTATTCTGTTTTTATATTTATTGCCCTGTACACCGCCCTGAGTCCTTTGGGAGAAGGGCGGTATAAAAATATAATAATAAATAATAATAATAAATAAATATACATGTTTTCATAATATACTCATTTTAAGATTATTAATAATGTCAGAGATGATCTAACTGCAAAACACAATGTAACAATCCAACACACACTGGATTTAAGGGAATGTGTTATGCCAAGAGTAAAGAACATTTCCCCAATCTCTAGTGGTAATCTCTAATTTTCCTAATCTCTAATTTGCTCTTATCTTAATAGCAATAACAGGCTTCAAGGAACTGCTAAATTATAAATCATCCTTGAGGAATGATTGCCTGTGGTGAGATGCCAGGAGTGGTAGTTAAACAATATCTGAAATGCCATGGATAGTCTGTTCCTAATGTAACACAAAGTGGCAGCAAATCTAGTTTTCAAAATGCCCGGCCATTTAGTCTGATTCTATGTGTCATTTTCCAGATTGCAGCTCTAGAAAAGAGGATGTTGTGCTTACCCATTATGGGTTTTTAACACAACTGTTTAGGCTGGGATAGGAACTGTCATCCTGCCATATTAGAAAATCCCTCTGTTTGGTACTCTCCAAGAAGGAAATAAAAGGAGAGGACTAATAATTTTACTACACTTAAATGAGCTGATGTTACCTCATATCTTTAACAGAGATATAAGCCTGGTCCAGTATAATAGCTTGTTAAAGGTTCTAGCAGGGGAGTAGATAGTGGAAATCCTTCACATCTAATATAATGGCAAAACTAAAGCAACGATTTATGTCAAAGTTGTTATTCTTGACAAAAGGTAAAGATTCTTAAGACATCACTTTTGCTATTGAAGTCTAAGTCCTCTTTGCACCACAGTAGCTTGAGTGGCGATATAAAATGGGACTGTAGAAAGGTTTAAAAAATAATCTAGCAAGTCTTCCTTTCTATTTTCTTTTTTTTCTATATGAAATATTAGTATTGCTTGTAGTTATCTTATATGAGCTAGAGAGTGATAGATTTAAGAATTTATTATTGGTAGCAAATGGATGCTTATGATTGTTTTTTTTGTTTTTATACCCTGTACTTAGCTCTGGGAAGTCGGGGGGGGGGGGAGGGGGGAAAGGGGGGAGGGGTAGGTAGGGGAGGGGTAGGGGGGATTGTTAAAGATAAAATGTATTTTAAAACTTTTCAATTAAAAAAAAAATAATCTAGCTAAAGGGATGCTGCCCCATGTTTTCTACAGAATATTTATTTCCTGAAAAACAGTTTTCTTATCCGGGTCTGTCAAAAATAAACCAAATCTCCCAAAATTACTTGAGGCCTTCTTGCCGAGTAATGATGTCTAAACAGTTCACAAATCACATTACCTGTTTAAGTTTTTTCTTCTTCTCTTTCAGAGATAAATTTCTGTCCTTAATAATATTTTCTAAAAGTTCAGCTACTGCTGCCTGAGATACAGAAATCTTTTGTTCATCAAATTCCTGAGATGTAATCCTCATGCAATAGGAATAACTTGGAAATATGGTGCTCAGTTCTTCTTCAAGACATTCCAACTGCAAGCATGCAAAACAAAGAGAATAGGATAGACATTTTAACAAATGGACGACACCACCTGTTCTGGCTAAGAGCAAGAATTTCAATTCTGAAACTCCAATTTGAAATCTAAAACAGTGGCCAGTGAGAAGATCTCTGATAAGCCAGAATTCTCTCACACAATTTAATATAAGAATAAGATGAACATGCTTATAGCAGCTAAAACACTTCAGGAGAATACGATAACTAAGAAAATATGAATTCCACAAGTAGAATTTTATTTTGATATAGGAACCTGTAGTTGCAATTCTTAGCCTTCAGTTCACTAATGAGCACAAATGCAACTTCATTAAATTCCCCTGATGACATTTAAAAAAAGCTGGAAAGTCAATAGCAACTGGACTATCAAAAGGCACTTCAGATAAGATGACTTCATTCTAATATCTAAGTATATTTTAGGTTCTAGGGCTTACATTTAATGAAATCTGATTTACACACTAGATCACATTTCACAAGTAAGGGTAAGGTATTTTTTGAACCTTGATTGTTGCATATTTTTAAAGGGAAAAATCTAAGACTTAAGATATTATCTGAAGCATATTCTCATATACAGATGTCACTGCAGATTCAGAGAAGATAAGTATAATTTCAAAAACTCCTCTGCTTGAGATAACCTCTGAACAATTCAATGGGCCCAGTTATAAGTTACTGAACTGCTGTGTGCATCTGTGTGCTTTGGTTAACATTACAGAAAATTGAAAACCTTTGTACTGATTCCTGCTCATAGCCAGTTAGATTCAGAATTTATTGAAAACCAAATTGAATGATGAATATGTTATTTCCACAAAATCTTCACTGGGAACTAACTTACAACTGAACTCTCTAGTAATCTATAGCATTACTATATATTTAATAATTGTTTATACTCAACATAAAACATGTTTTCAATGTGTGCTAAGTGTGAATAGTGCTATATGATTTATTTGAATCTTGGTGGTCAAGATGCACATTTTACTGCAATTGTTATTTTTTGGTTAAAATTGTTCAAAAGATGAGATAACAATGAATGGCAGTTCACTCTTTCTGCGTTACACTGCAAACTGGCTAAGTAAAATAATAGAAGTGCCAGATCAGATAAATCATATTTGGTCGGCATACAGTAATCTATTTAAATCAAAGTCTCAATATGGGGAAATATACAATATGGATTATAAAATGTCAGTTATTAATGCAAAACTTTTCATTTAAACCTGAAAAGTAGCAGTAATGGTCAGATAAATTTGAAGAAAGAATTCCAAGACCATGGCCGTCAAAACAAATTATTTATGTAACTCTGACTTAAAAGAAGCTCTGTTTAAAGATTAACAGATATAATTTAACTGTTTTTCTCACCTGAGTAGTTTTTAACGTTTCAATGTGCTCTTCTACTGCTACTTGTAAATATATAGGAATTTCTAAAATTTCCTGTTGGTGATCCATTAGAAAGGAAACTAATCTTATGGCAAGCCACTCATCTAGATCCACTTCTTCCTCACAGCACAGTATACAACGAGAAAACGTCTGTATCATCTGGAAGCATTTAAATATGCAGTTATAAAACAGCCAGTATTAAAATAACATTCTTCTACAGCAGAGAACTTTCCAACAGTTTGGAGGCTGAAGACCATATTTGATTTTTAGTTTACAAAAAAAAAAAAAAAGAAAAAAGAAAAAAAGAAAAAAAGAAAAAAAAAGCAAACAGCAGATCAGGGCCACACGAGTTAAATTTGCATTAAATTAAAATTACATTACATTCTATATTGTCCACATAATTATTTCCCATATTTTTAATATCTTTCTATTACACATACATATTAGATAGTAAATTCTGAAGCATCTCTAAAATTTTGCTCAAGGATTTGGGGGGGAGGGGCTGCACCACATCCAACTTTGCATTTTCAGTGCTTACTTGGATGTTACAAGCAACAAGAACACTGGATGCAGGAGAAAACGTAAGAGTTGCATGCAGGTAACTAAACAGACTGGGGGAGGACAGGTGAAATGTTTTCTCTCTCTTCTGTACCCAGAACTGAAAGTGTACATGGCTAAAGGAGATCTCTCTTCTTTGGACCTTTACTTATTATAGATGCCAACGCTAACATTGGATGTTTTTGCATTGACAATAGATGAAAAGTAGCCATCTTTCTTCCTTTTGTTTTTAGAGTTAGATGATGCTGGGAGGGGGGATATGAATGAGAGTCCAACTAGACATAACAGCACTAAACGTAGCGTGAGAATCAAGGTTATTGAGCCCAGAGCTGATAAAGAATTGGCAGGCTGGAGAGGAAGCCACTTCAAGCTAATTGGGGAATGTGATTTATGACTGTTAATTGGAGGAGGGAATTGTGCTTTGATACTATGTGCCCAGGGGAGGGGAATTTAGTTTTTGGCTTCGATTATGCCTTGCCGATGTTATGCTACTCAAATGAAAGATCCTTTAAGGTAAACAAAGCCTCAAAGTTCTTTTGAAGAGTTTCATCTGTTGGAACCATGACATGAGATTTATTAAATGTATTTATTAAATTTATATCGCTCTGCAAATCGTTGCTTAACTCTACTCTGCAAAATGTTCTATCCTCAACATAGAAATTGTTTATGCATCTTTCTATCACAAGCTATGAAGGCATCAGCTTGGATTGGTTTAAAAATGATTTTGAGCATGGAAGATGGCATCATGATAACTAGTCACAACGGCTACATTGGTCAATGAGGCAACTGGAATACTTGCTTAAAAACCATTATGGGAAATAATCGTACCAAAGATCTGGTGCCTACTGAATCATGAAGTCGTGGCATATCAACGTTTTCACTCATCCGAGAAATCATGCGCATTAAAAGTTGAAGTTTTCTGCGATTTGGTGGTGGAAGCAATAGGCAACAAATCTGCAGAGCTTCAATTGCAACTCTTTCTGAATGAGGTTGCAACAAATCTAGAAAATTATTAGAGAGGCATTATTTTTGCAACTTTCTAGAAATTAAGATTCACTTTTATATCATTAATACAAGTAAAGTCTGATTAATGTGCATGTTATTATTTATTTGTTGGTAATCTAAACTTTTCTCTAGAAGCATAAGGTAACTTACATGGGGATCTTCTTTAAATTTATCCCCACATTAATTCTGTGAGGTAAATTTGGTTGAGAAAGCTACTAGCCCAAAATTATCTTCCATGGCTGTAGCAAGAATTGAAGTTAGGTCTCCATAGGTTCAACACTTTAACCACTATTGCACACAACCTCTCCTATTGTCTTCCATCTATTTAGGTGCTAATTGATTAGTCATTTAAAATCACAATGCAAAAGACTCAAGTTAATTTAATATGAGTTATAAAAATATCAGCAGGGGCAAAAAAACATACCTTTTGTATTAACATGCACTCAAAATACTGATGCTTGCAGAACTGATAGTATTAGCTTAAAAGTTATCTAACTCCACAGGCTAATGAGTTTCTTACAAATTTTATTGAAACAGTCAGTTAAAATACTGGGATTGGCAAAATCTCCCTCCCCTTAAAAAAAAAAAAAGCACACAAGCAAGCTAGTTAGTTCAAACACATACAGACATGCTTCACAAAGCAATCTTACGTGATCTGCCAGGCAGCATAAAGAAGCTGGGAGAAAACATGTATTCTGAAAGCTGTGTTGCACTTTTGTGGAATCTTTTATTGATGGCCATATCAGAACCCACAGATTTACTTCCTATTTTAACAGGCAGTCGGCTAGTGCTTTGAGTTTTGGAACCAAAGTTTACTGGATGTGGTTTTACTGTAATTTCTGCAACTGGAGCATGTATGCCACACCAACTGGAATTTTTAATTCCACATAAACTCTGAGATCTGCAAAGTTGTTTTGATTTTGGGTTACTACTAGATTCCTCTTGGTCAGGAAAACTTGATGCAGGAACCTCCTTGGAGCCATGAGTCTGTTTTTCACTAATGTTATCCAAACGTAGATCCAATGAAGAGACTGGTTTACTTTCACAGTGCAACAGTTTGTTCTCATTACTTGTCAATGGGACAATATGAATTCCAGCTTGAGAAAATTGTTTAAATTCATCCTTACTACAATTGCTTGAGGTTGTATCTGCAATTCCCTCCAAAGAGTGACATCTTGGCTTAAGCCTCAGAGGTAGAGCTTGTTCATTTTTCAGTTGTGAAAGATTTTGACAACTGCCACCTTTTTGTATACAAACAATGCCACCTTTATAAGTCATGTTGCGGTGCTGAAAATTCTTACTGCATCCTATTTCATTTGTACACCTTTTAGAACTTTTAGCAGAAGTCTCAGATTCCTCTTCTTTGTCAGTATCATGCTGAAGCAAACTTAGCAGAAGACATTCGGTTGACTTGAACGAGTTTAAATGACAAGGTTTTGAAC
The DNA here is from genome assembly GCF_964194415.1 of Vipera berus. Taxonomy (NCBI): domain Eukaryota; kingdom Metazoa; phylum Chordata; class Lepidosauria; order Squamata; family Viperidae; genus Vipera; species Vipera berus. Next base: position 71,519,283 of record NC_138204.1, read on the forward strand.
ATACCAAATCATTCTGGATACCAAAATTTCCACTGGATCTGTTTGGAATTGTGATGTAGCCACACAAAACTATCAGAAAATGAAATACAAATTCAAATGCAGGCAATTTAGAAGCACAAGCAACATCATCAGAAAAAATAAAATAGAGATTAATATTTAAAAGTTAGTGGTGCCGAAAGACTGTATATTCAGTCAGAAGGTATTCAGAAACATACATGCAAAGGATAGCTCACATATGCAAGACTAAGTGTACATAACAAATCATATTATGATTAGCAGTTTGCACATATATATGATGAAAACAAATAAGTTTGAAATGCATATGTCTCCCTTTAATTCTTTGTTAGCAATCTAAAAAAAATACATAATTATAATACTTTATACTTGATTACTTATTCTGTGAAACTAGACATACTTCTTTCCAAAAACTAGTATACACACTTGTGGTATCTTAGGTCTTCTTTTCAATTGTATACTGGGATTCTGTACCACCCTGATATGAATGGATACATACCTAAGATCTTCACAAATAATTCATAATACTGAAAAGTAAGCAAAGGTTCAGGGAGACTAAGAAAATAATCAGCAACTGTTTTGAATACATCTCGCTCAAAACCTGTGTATGTTGGCTGACTCAGGTCATTACATCTAGGCCCTGAAATGCAAAAGGAAAGAAATCTCAACAACACTGATCTCAATGATATTTCAAGAGCTAGGAACAGCAGAGCACTGCTTTTCTAACATCCTACATTAACAATTCATCAGACGAAAGATTTATGAAACTAAATTGAATCCTACTGGATACAAGATCCTATCTACTATGTATAAATGATATAGCAAGAATTTGCATTATAAGGAACAGGTTCACTGAAACATGCATCTTTTTTCATTATTTTATATATTGTAAATCTGTATTCTTTTTATTGGCACTATACTCACCTTAATCTTCTAAATTTAGATAACGTGGCATTTAGAGCAAAGTAACTTAATCGAACCTATAAATATAGTCAGGTCAGATGTGGAGAGCCGAACTCATTGTTAGCCTCACATTGCAATGAACAAGGACATACATTCAATTTTGCATCTACTAAGATTGTTGGCTGAGCAGGTATAAACATAGCCAGGGAAATTACTGAAGCCTTGGAAACCGGCTCCTTGTCAGTCAACAAGAGTGCTGATTTACCACCAGGTTATCAGGTATTTAGGAATCAAGGATTTGGCAGTCAGTGACTTAATAACCAGCCCTCAACACCCCAAACAACAATTAAAAAGCCAAACACAACTAGGCACCATATAAATAGTATACATAGAATAGTCCAAAGCACACATTCTGATGAGAGAAACTTCCTGAGGATGGCCTCCAGCATGAGTCCAAAAGCTCGGAAGACTAAACCTCCAGTAACTGTGACTGAACCAGATTGGATCCCGCTACAAGTATAATGTTTACATTGTGTTTACTTCTTTTTGCATTGTATTTTCCTTATATACATATTCACTTACAGTTTGCCAAACACTTCATAGCTGACAATACCCAGTGAGGGAAATCTTCTGCAAGAAAAGGGGGAGAAAAAAGATTTGACTAGCTATTATTTTTACACCCAAACTACTGAACACATTGGTTATATTTGTATTTCATCACTCATCTAAGGACTACAACAGCACATACAGAAAAACACTTGAAAAGCATATCATTTTAAACTTCATGTTTACTATACCACAATTCACTCGTGACTACCCTTTTTGTGATTGAATGGGAATCTGAATGTAACTTGCCCTGTCCCAACACTGATTTTTAATTGATATACTTCAAATAGTAAATTGAGAAGTGGAACACACTCAATAAGTTAACTTTTAAAAAATTCTATTTGATTATACATAATTTTGAACTGCATTTAAAATTGAAATTTCTATTAGACCAAAATGCTACAACTTATTTACCTGGAACTCCTATTTATGACATTATAGTTTTCCAGTAAATGATTGCAGATACGTTTAATACCTACATTTCCTAATACAAAAAATATATCACACTTTTGCTGATGTTTAAGTTGGGAATAACCCAAACACTTATAAAAATTACATTATAACACTTACCTGATTTATCTTGTAGAAGAACAACTCCATGTTTACTTGTATTAGTCATGTTATATATTATGTAGCGAGGAATTATCTGTGCTGGATGCAAGATGTCTTCTAAGGATGATATACTTAAAATAGTTTGCAAACTATAAAGAAGAAAAATCCAATCAATTCAGAAACTTAATGAAACTTTCATAAATTATCAAGAAAACAGGCTGGTAAAAATTTCAATTTATCTTGCTTCAGGTAATCCAGAAATGGTTAAGAATTATATTTTACATGACATTGTCTATAACAGGGGTCTTCAAACATGGCCCTTTTATGACTTGTGGACTTCAACTTCCAGAATTCCTCAGCCAGCGTGCCATATATAAGATGTTGACTTAATCATGGGGTTATCAAAAACGGAAAACATTTAATAGAGCAGAAAAATTATTACCTTATGGCTACTCCTTTGCTTTCATTAACAGGTTAGTCTAAATTCTAGAGATGTGCAAAATATATTATCCTAAATATGGAGTATTCTGGGGAATAGCAAATAATGCTGATCCATTTTTTTGGATGTAAGTGAACAGTTTTTTCCAAGTAAATGTTTTAGGAGAGGAAGTTTTAAATCTGAACTACTACAAACTACTTTCTATTCTGGAAAATATAAAACTGACAATGTAGAAAGGCTGGATTGGTATGATCTGGGGAAAAAGGATACTCTGAAAGGTTTTGCACACAGTTATAAAATTCTCTGTATTACCTAAAGCATCCTAGGGATAATGAATGACATCATTAGTAAGATCACATAAGGAAAACACTGAAAGCTAGCAAGCTGCCATTTTAAGTCCAATAGCTATTTGATGAAGTTCAACACTTACATTACAACTTCCTCTATAGATACAAGATTTCCTTTACCTTTTTATTTTAGTAATTTAAATCTAGACTTTTTTACGGTACAGTAGAAATGCAAGCTTTTTTTCACCAGTTTGGTATGTAAGTTTTATAATTTTAATTTTCAAAATATTGTGGCAGGGCAAATGCATATAACATATTTACATATCAAGAAATTACCTTGAAGAGTAATTTTTTTGAAAGATCACTGGGACACATGAATAATCCCCCCCCCCCAAATTGTCTTATTTCTAAAATCTATGGGAGAAAGAAAACGCATGTGACTTACTGTATCATAACAATGCTTCGCCAAACTTCTTCTATATCTGCTTGAGTTATTTCCTTGCCACTTGCTATCCATTTTTTATCATCTTCACATTTCAGATTTTCTTTGTTCTGCAAGTATGGAATTACAACCAAGTTGTAAAAGTGTGAGACTAATTTTAGCTACCTAGTTATAATCCTTTTTTTTTCTTGTTCCACTAATCTGGAAGTTAGTAGGAGACTACCAGCAGTCACAGTGACATTTGTTTATCAATCAGATGACCTTTACATTATTTATTTCAAAACACAGCAGTAAACTTTGGAAAGTGGAAACCATTACTTGCCATATTTTTTAGCAGAAAGCTACAGGTAGCCCTCGATGTACAACCACAATTGAGTCAAATATTTCCATTGCTAAGTAAGATGGGTAAGTGAGTTTTGTCACAGTGAGTTTTGCCACAGTTCTTAAGTGAATCATTGTAGTTGTTAAGTATGTAACATGGCTGTTAAATTAATCTGGCTTCCCCATTGATTTCGCTTGTCAGGTCTCAAAAAGTGATCACATGACTCCTGGGGCACTGCAAGTGTCATAAAAATATCCCAGTTGCCAAGTGTTGGAATTTTGATCATGTGACCATGGGGATCCTGCAACAGTTGTGTGAGAAAGGTCATAAGTCACTTTTTTCAGTGCCACTCTGTAACTGAACTGTCACTAAATAAATGGTTGTAAACTGAGGATTATCTGTAATATGTAATTTATGCAAAACAAATAGAAACCTTATGACTCTAAATCAGGGGTCCCCAACCCCCGGTCCGTGGACTAGTACCAGGCCACAGCATGCCAGCAACTGGTCCGCACAAACAAGGAAAGCCCCATCCACAGGATGCAGGCAGCACACAAAACCACACCCCCTCTGGTCTGCGGAAAAACCTCTCCATGGAACTGGTGCCTGGTGCCCAAAAGGTTGGGGACCTCTGCTCTAAATGACTCAAATCTCATCACATTCTTTGTGCACAGCAGTTGGACATAATTGCAAATAAAATTGGCAAATCAAGCTCACTTTTGTTTGGCCAAAACAGGAACAAGAGACTAATCAAGATCGATTATTGTATACACCTTTTAAAAAATGATTCATTCTTAAGTTCAAGAATAATCAGTTTTTAAAAGATTGCAAGGACTATCCAGGAGAACCTCTATCTCTTCAGGACCATCCAAATCTGAGGGGAATGATACTCCATAGAATAGGCAATGTTACAAAGAAGCCACCTTGGTAAGGCTCAGTCCCAGGTGTTTAGACATTAAATTGTAAACACAATTAATAATAATAATTACCTGACATTCCTGAAGGTCATGTTTTTTAGGAGTTCTCTTGGAATACTGAGGTAATTTAAACATGCTTTCTGTTTTTTGGGGTATGTTATGCAGGGTTTCTTTCAATGGATATCGACGTGGCAAAATTTTAACAGGGGAAGCTGAAGGAAATCTATAATTTGAGACAGAAAATATCAACATTTCAATGTAGGAATTTAATTCAGATGTAACAAAACCCCCTAAAGAGAATTTTGTCCTTTTGCAAGCTAGGTCTAATATCACTATTTGAAGATAAAAAAGTATTTTGAAAAGAACCAACATTTTCAAAATATCAAATAAATAATTTTCATTTAAAAATATGTCACTTTTTGATACTACAGTATTTGTTGTTAGCTGCGAAGTCGTGTCTGACCCATCGCGACCCTATGGACAACGTTCCTCCAGGCCTTCCTGTCCTCTACCATCTGCTGGAGTCCATTTAACCTCACGCCTACTGCTTCAGTGACTCCATCCAGCCACCTCATTCTCTGTCGTCCCCTTCTTCTCTTGCCCTCAATCTTTCCCAGCATTAGGCTCTTCTCCAGTGAGTCCTTCCTTCTCATTAGGTGGCCAAAGTATTTGAGTTTTAGCTTCAGGATCTGGCCTTCTAAAGAGCAGTCAGGGTTGATCTCCTCTAGGACTGACCGGTTTGATCGCCTTGCAGTCCAAGGGAATCGCAGGAGTCTTCTCTAGCACCATAGTTCAAAGGCCTCAATTCTTTGGCGCTCAGCCTTTCTTATGGTCCAACTTTCACTGCCATACATTGCAAAGACCATAGCCTTGACTATATGCACTTTTGTTGACAGGGTGATTTCTCTGCTTTTTAGTGTGCTGTTTAGATTTGCTATGGCTTTCCTCCCCAGGAGCAAGCGTCTTTTAATTTCTTGGCTACAGTCCCCATCTGCAGTGATCTTGGAGCCCAGGGAAATAAAATCTGTCACTACCTCCATTTCTTCCCCATCTATTTGCCAGGAATTGAGAGGGCCAGATGCCATGACCTTGGTTTTCTTAATGTTAAGTTTCAGTTAAGTATAGACTGTAGCATTTTATAAGATGCAGCATCTTGGTACAAAGGATTTATTATATTGGGTTACTAAATGTGATCTTTTGAAACAGATTTTTTAAAATTCCATATTCTATTAATGGGTAAAATGTAAAGTATCTGTTGCAGTAAGCCACAAAATAAGGAAACCAGCCAAACATTTACATTCAATATATCTGATAATTTTTTACAGATTCTGTCAATAATTTTGTAAATTACCTGTACAAGTTATGATTGTCATCCAGATTTTCTGAACCCCATCTTCCTTTTATGTCCTCAATCACATGATTTTTAAGAAATTTCCTTAACAGCTGAATAGTTTGCTGCCTGGTAACTTCTGGACCAAAATTAATATTATTCCTGAGTAATTCATGAAGCCAGTCGACTGCTTCTGCTGCAGTAAAACAATTTCCATATTTTCTAAAGTGTTGTCTGTGTTTCTTTTGTGGCATTTGTGCCCGAAAGTACTTAGTAACTTCATTCCACTGTAAGTTAAGAGAAATGAAATTGCAAATGGAGAGGACACAGAGAAATAAAGTACGCATTTATTTATATATCAAATTTATTCTAAGTCACTTTACATTTTCAGGTTATATAGTGCAAAAAGTACTGTATATCTTTTATTTTTTTTTAAAAAAAACACAGTAATTTGAATATTTGACTCTGTTAGGTTGCAACCAAGACTTTACTAATATACAGTAAAATCTTCACTTCAGCTGTCAAATCTGGCGAGGTCTTGTTACTACATCAAGGCAAGCTACGGAGCATGAAAAGGCATCTGTCTGAAGGTTCATCCACAAGACCATTTAGAAATGCTCTGACACGTGGTTTCTCGAGGTGGTTTTTCAATAGAAATCTGCCCGATCACCATCCAGTAACGCTCATGTCACTGATGCCAACGTGGATTAAAACATTAACAACCACAGAGTCGAAGCCCCTTTCCAGATTGGCCCGCGCGTTAGGATTAAGATTAAGTTTTTAAGCTTTCGCGGACGGCACTTTACTACAAGCAAATACGTTAATGTTGTGCTTGCACGTAAGGACAGATGCAGATAACATAGAGATTTCTCGGAGAGAAAAAATTATGGGAAGGAAAGTCAATCAACTCCACTGAGAACTCGCCCTCCAGAAAGCCCCCTCCCCGCTTTTTTTTTTTTTTGGTTTTACCAGCTTGGTGGCGCGATAAGGTCCAGGAGAGACCACCCGATTCTCCATCGCGGCTACAGCATAGCGCAGCCAACGAACACAACGGCCAACGGCAGCCGTGCAAACGTCCGCACCGAGCAGCCGCTGCCTGGAAGTTTGAACCGCGTTCCGAAGTTTCTGATTGGCTAAGTAGTGGGGGGTGGTGGTGTCACGTGACTCGGAAAACCGGAAGCCAGGTGCGCGTGCTCGCAGATCGGCGGTGTCTCGAACTCGTGGCAGCAGGGAGGGTTTATAAAAACGGAGGAAAAGTGGTGGTGCCTTCACTTTCTTGTGTAATGGGACACAGGCTGGGAGCTTCTGGCCGTTTGTGGATCGCTTCTCGAGCTCTTGGTTAAGATCAAGCGTGTAGCGTTGTGTACAATCAAAGGATAGTCCCAAAGATGCTTTTTCAGGAGGCAACTGGACTAGTCGTGACTAGTGACTAGTCCAGTTGCCTCCTGAAAAAAACATCTTTGGGACAATTATGACCTGGATGACTTGAGAATCTCCATAGACAATTTCAGGATAGCTGAGGAGCTCTGCTGAGTAGTATTAGCCAGAGAAGCCAAGTATTTGAAGCCTGAATTTAATATTTTGTGCAAATATTAAAACTTGAATTTTTAGAACTGGTGCCCAACCTCCAGTCCGTGGACCAGTACCGGGCTGCAGCATGCCAGCAGCCGGTCCGCACAAACAAGCAAAGCCCCATCAGCAGGATGAAGGCAGCACACAAAACCACACCCCCTCTGGTCCTCCCTCCATGGAATCGGTCCCTGGTGCCCAAAAGGTTGGGGACCTCTCGTTTAGAAGGTTTATTACAAGTTTTTCTCCTTGGCAGAAAGGTAAATACCCTCAAAGTCTATCAAAAGTAGTTTTTATTTTTGAAAATAAAAAACCCTGTCAGAACCTATCATTCCCTGTCCCAAACTAATTTCAACTGTCAATAACTGTCCTTCCATCTCCTACCAGGGGTGTCAAGCTGCTGGCCCGTGTGCTGGATGTATCATAGTGAAACTGCCCCCACCCCATTGCCGGCAATGGAAAAATAGTTGCGATACATCGTGACACGTCACGTGACATTGCAAGTTTTGACACCCCTGTTCTACACCATCCAATACAACCGATGAAGCTTCCAGGATAAGCGAAACATCTTCCTCAAAAGAATCAGCCCAGTTGCTTCTTCAAAAAAATAACCCCTTTTGATATAACTATGACTGGGTAACTGAGAATCTTCACAGACCCTTAAAGTCTGCACACCAATTGGCTAATACTGGTGTGTGTTTGTGCGTGTAATCGAGAGAGCTGATTTATTCAATTTATTCAAATTATATAAATTTAAAAGGGTCTGAAATATATCCCTACATTACCCCAATTTGAGTTTCCTGCCACCAGAGTTCCTGTCTGACAGTAAACACTCTACCACCTCTACTCTAGGGGGGGGGTTCACCACTGATGCCATACATGAAACGCAAGTGAGTGCATTTGGAGGAATAAACCTCCATCCACTTCTTGCTTACACACGGCAACCAGCCATTGTAAGATCCTGGATGAGGGAGGCCTTATTGCAGATTAATAGTAATAAGACATTTAATAGTAAAGCTGGAGGTTAAAGCCATAGAGGATCAGATGACCAGCATTTGGGTGAACCCAGACGGCTCAAAGAGGAAAAAAAATACATGGTGGCAAGTGCATCTTCCCCAAGAACAGCCAGCCCTGTCTCTTACTGAACTTCCCTCTGCCTAGCAAAGCTGAGATGTTACTACCTGCCCTTTGTTACCCATCAACCAAAACTTTTCCCAGCCATCTTTCTACCCAAGTCCTTGAATCCCTTCTAAGACATATTCATATATGCGCACATACTTTGAGAATTAGTTCAAGGAGCACATACTTTGAGAATTAGTTCAAGGAGCTTTACATAGCAACAAAGTCCAAATCTTTAGGGAGATCTCTTGCAAAGCACTCTGAAAGGGCACAGTCCAGAGTGTGGGGCAGACGCACAGTCAGGTCACAATCTAGCGTTCCAGGAGTCTAATTAGATGGTTAGCTGGTCAAGAATGCCTTTTTATTTGCAGATCTTTTCAGTTTGATGTGGCCGAAGAAAATTCAATAAATTTTCTTTGGAGGCAATGTAACTCAGTTTCATTACTCAAATGTTAAACATTTATTTCATATGCTCTGGTGAATTTACAATAAATCCTAATGATTACAGGAAAATACCATGTTTTTTTAAAAAATAGTGAATGCTATTATAAGCAGACTACATCAGTCCATTTTAGCAGGGGATTGGTTTGCTTCCTTTTTGGGGCACAAGGCCTGGTTTCCTTCTGCCTCTTGGCAACAGACAGATTTGCCATCATGTTAGGACGCTGAGCTTGTCGATCAGAAGATCGGCAGTTTGGCGGATCGAATCCCGAGTGCCGTGTAGCAGAGGGAGCGCCTGTTACTCGTCCCAGCTCTGCCAACCTAGCAGTTCGAAAGCACGTAAAAATGCAAGTAGTAAAATAGGGACCACTATGGTGGGAAGGTAACAGCGTTCCATGCGCCTTTGGCGTCTAGTCATGCCGGCCACATGACCACAGAGATGGAAACCTTTACCTTTACCTTTAAGAATGAACATTCACACTCAGCATGATCTGTTTTTATGGAGCTATTCATTCATACACACACACACACACACACACACACACACACACACACACACACACACTCTAAATGGATGTGTGTGTGTTTTGTTTCCCCTGAAAACTGCTGATGTGTCTTTATAAAAACGCTCAGTTGAGAATTAATTTGGCCATTTGTATTGAATTAAAAGGGTTAAAGAAACCTTTGAAAATCTAGAATACATTTGGAAGAAAATGTATTTATTAGGTTATATCCTGCTTTTGTTATAGAAACTCGTAAGTAACTTCTCACATTTTATCTTTATGGTAACAGTCCTGTGATAGTGTTTAGATCAGGGCTTTTCAACCAGTGGTACGGGGTACATTGGCACATGGCAGGTGGTATGCGACCATCCTAGAAAAGCGGTAGCGGGGGAGGGGAATGAGCTGAACCGGTGGCAGCACCGCACAAGCCTGAGCAAGAGATGGCTGGAGCTGCAGGCCTGTCGGGGCTCAGGGGAAGCGCCAGGATCAGCACCAGGCTCCAGCTGGAGCTCGGTGCTGATCCTGACGCTTCTGCTGAGGGCAGAAGCGCTGATCAGCTGGAATGTTGCAGCATCTGCAGGGTCTTGTGATTTACATTCAGATGCTTGGCAACTGATTCATATTTATGACGGTCACAGTGTCCCAGGATTATGTGAAGGGACCAAAACCTGCTGCAACCACCCAGCAGAGGGGGGGGGGATAAAAACCAAACACCCCCCCCACCTCACCCCCACTGCCAATCTTCAACAGAAATGCTCAGAACAATGAAAACCTCGGACAGGAGGAAGAGCGCCTCTGGGCGGGCAGGCAGGTGTCTTGCTCGGCTGTGGCTTGGGGGGCACTTTTTTCTGTGCCATTGTAACTTCAAAAAGTCACTAAGTGAACTGTTGTAAGTCGAGGACTACCTGTACTTCATCACTTTTTTTTTTGGTCATCAAGTTTTTGACACTTTGCTAGGCGACTGGTGGTACTCGGATGTTGCCATATCCTAAAAGTGGTACAATGGGTGAAAAGATTGAAAAGCCCTGGTCTAGATAGAGAAAGAGTGCATATGAAACAGGATCAGGGAAATCAACACTCCAGCTGATTGCTTTATTTTGTCAGTTATCCATGCATGCAAACAATATAGATTATATATTTGCAAATTGGATTGCTGGGCTTTGGAGTGGATGTCTTGTTTAACTTCTACAATGTGGTCACTGTTATTAACTCTCTCTCTCTAGTTTATAAAATATTGTAAGGTCACTGGGCCTTGATTAAACCTGAGACACCATAAGATCCAATCAGGAAAGCTCAGGCAGTACTTTTATTCGATCGAATGAAGTGCTAGGTGAAACACAATCTGAAAGTCTGGCAGCGATTGCATTCAGATATGCCACGCCTTAGAAAGTTAATGGCATTGCTTTGTAAACTTTGTCAACCAATCAACATTAGACAATAGAGTTATTACCATATGAGGAAGACATCAATCATTCCTGTACAGTCCCTTATTCCCTCCTCATCCGTGTACTGTATGTGTTTTCTCAGGCTTGCATCAAATTTGTCCCTGACGCAAATGCTGATTACAGAAGTGAGATAGCAGCAGTTAGGCTGAACCATTTGTTTCTTTTTCTAGTTCCAGTTACAAAACCCTACAATATATAAGTATATAAAATAATAGGCACATAATTTTGTGTACTATATGCTATAAATGTCTAAAATGTTATCATTGTTAGTTCTGCAAGGTCTGCAATGAAAACAAGTTTAATATATTGTATCCTGAGCTTAACTGGATGTTTCATTTTTTTTTAAAAAACCCTTTACTTCCCTTTTCAAGAAAAGGAAAATAAAGAATCTTTTACCTTGCAGATAGCCAGATGGTGTTGCTTTCACAGTGCAATTACAAAAGAGCAGCTCTCTTAACACATTGCCCTAATTTTAAATAGGAATGACTTTGTGGGCCATGGCATGTGGTCTGAATGCAAATGCCTTTTCCTGCTGATCCAGAATAGTAATACTTTTCTCCTAAGTTTCAAAAGGCAGTATCTTCTAGTGATCATTGTTGAATAATCTTGGTTGCTATTGACCTTCCTCTGGATTTCTATAAATATTTAAATGGGTATTTAAATTTTAAGAGTGCATTGAATAAAATTAGTACGGTATTTATAAACTTTGCTATGTTGATTTTAAGTGCACCCAATTATGTGACCTTATTATAGATAAAGAGAGCCAGTCTGGTATAGTAGTTACTAAACTAGAAATTGAGAGACTGAGTTCTAGTCCTATCTTAAGACACAAAGCCAGCTGGGTGACCTTGGGCCAGTCCTTTTCTCTCAGCCCTAGGAAGCAGGCAATGGCAAAGTTTTAAAATGTTGTCAAGAAAGCTGCAGGAAGTTATCTAGGCAGTCAACAGAAATCAGCACTGACTCAAAGTATGTGTATATGTACGTAAACTGTTGTAAAATTTCTTTTCTTAGATGTTCAAAGGGTCCATATATAGCAGAGAAATGGGCCCATGAAATTCTGTGCATGTAGATTTTATAATTTTATAATATCTCTGTTTATTATGCAGACAGTTGAGCAGAGACGTTTTCTATTTTAGTCAGTGAGTCTTGTTCCCAAATAAGCGAACAGGTTTTTCGAAATGTATAAAATTCATTATATCTTTTATTATAGAAGCAGTTTCAGGGATGAGCAGATCCTAAAACAATTCACACCTTGTTTTGAGGCATTATTTTTTAAACTCTATACCCAGCAAATAGCTAACAGTGTACGGTAATATTAACATATCAGAACAAAAATCGTGGAAGAGTGAGATCTTGCCTGAGATTTTTGCTTGTACAAAGTATACTGAATGTGATAGTGCTGATTATCTGGATCCATTTCAAGCCAGCATCATGCTTGGCTTTGTGAAAGTACCCATTTTAATAGCTCAGGTAGATGGGATTAGTTTATGGAGTATGTCCTTGGTTTTGCTGCACTGCTCAGAGGCTTTAAAGAGCATTAACCACATAATCCTTTGGATAGTTCTTCCTGTATGAATATTTTTTCAGAAGTTGATGTTTGAGGACTTGTGCTGTGCCTCATGATAAGTGGCTTGCAGAGTGTCATAAGGTTTTACCTTGTCCATTAACATTTTTTTTTAAAAAAACATCTCAGTAAAATGACTAGACAAAGCCTGTGGTTAATTAATACTGTAATTTTCATTTTCATCTATGGAAGTGAAGGGTTCTGGAACAAAGGGAAATTGTTTAGTTTAACTGTTGCTTTTTTGCTTTTTGTAATGAGCTTTTGCACCAGAGAAATTTCATGCAAGTGTGGGAAACATGTACATGGAAGGGATATACTGAAGGAAGGAATAAGAAAGTACATAGGAATGATTGATGTCTTTCTTATGATGTAATGGCTCTGTTTCATTGGCTAACAAAGTTTATAAAGCAATGCTACCAATTTTCTAATGCGTGGCACTTCTGGATGTAACTCTGCCAGCGTTCCAGATTGTTGGCCATCCAGCTACTTAATTTGATCAAATAAAGTGCTGCTTGATCAAGAAGTCTCCTCTTGAGTTATCTGATTAGATTGATATGGTATCTCAAGTTCAGGTAAGGGACTGGAACCTTACAGAAGGAAGCTGTATAGACTTCCTGAATTCATATAAGAAGGCAATTTTTGGACAGATGAGGGCAAATAAACTTTGTTAGTTCCAGCCAAGATAGGTGTAAATTAATGCTGGAGGTTCACTAAATTTAGATAAAGGTATGCATACAATTTTAATCTATGAAGCTGGGAATTTTTAGGTGATTGGCATTAATTCGAGAAGCACATATGGCAGTGCTTCTATGTCACTTGCAGTACTACCTAGAGATACCATGTTATTTCTCAAATATTAATACTCTGAATAGATGCCAAACTACTATAATGCATTATGGGTGTTTCAAGAAAATTCAGCTGGTTCAGAACATGTCTGTCCAGATATTGCTATGAGCTGGCTAAACACTCATTTGATTTCAATATTTCACAATTGCATGGATTTCAGAGATTTCCAGACTTAGTGCTAAGTCTGCTTTTAAACTATTTGCAACCAGAAATACTTAGAGACTTGTTGTCTGTATAAGTGTGCCTTCATCTGCCCTTATTGGGGTTGTTTTTCACTTACCTACCCTAAAAAAATGGCTGCAAGACTGAGGACACAGAAAGAAGGCCTTTTCATCAATAGCTTCCGAATTTCTGAAATGAACATCCATTGTGGCTTAATTAAGTTCTTTCATTGCAGAACTTCTGTTCTGTAAAATAGGGACTTATCTGTTGGGTTATATAAAGTTTGGACTGCTGATTTTATTTGTAGTGATTGATTGTGTTGAGTAATATTGTTTTATGTTCCAAAAATCCTTCAAGAGTTTTATCCTTAACAGTAACATAAGAAAACTTGGCAGCAATATAAGGTAAATTAGCCAGTCTGATTTGGGGCAGAATTCTTTATCTTTGTCCTAAATTCAATAGACTATGATTTAATTATTTTACCATGTATTGATTCTTCTTTGACAGAAGATACAAGGTCAGATATATTAGCTTTTGTACAGTAGCAAAGTTAATAGACATGTTATAAAATTAGTACAAGTGCAGATGGAGAGATGGAACAGATAGACTTTTTCAGGACTGGACCATACAAACAATAGATAGATAGATAGATAGATAGATAGATAGATAGATAGATAGACAGACAGACAGACAGACAGACAGAGATAGAACAAACTCAATAGAAGGAAATGCCTTTCCTTTTTATACAGTATCTATATTTTTAGTTTGCATGTTTTGTATTTGCCACATGATGGTGCTGTTGAATTCTTTTTTTAGGCATGTAAATAAATTATAGAACCTGAGCTATTTGAATATTTATCTGATATGCTAGGATCACAGTTATAGAATTAAAAATGAAAAATAAAATAAAATAGAAATGATTATAATCCTGTTTTTACAGATGACAGCACAGCCTTGTTTTTTTTCCCAAGAAAAAAACCCTATGTAATTGTTGGAAAATCATGTTGAATATTGAACGATTTGGAACAGTTTATTCCTTTGCTGCTCCAGTCAATTCTGAATTTGTTAATCAGAATATCAAGACAGAAAAATGTGGTATGGTATTTCATTAGGAACAAGAGCTTTTGCCTTTCATACACTTTAACAAAACTTGACATAATTGAATGTGTAATGTGTGTAAACACTTAAAATATGTCATTTTATCTTTGTGTCTTTTTTCATATGATAGCTCAAAAGGCATTGTACTTTCTTATATAATAGCTGTCTTACAGAAGAACTCTGGAATTTAGCTTTAATAGTTACAGTTCTTTACACTGTTAGTTAGCTTTTCTTCTGTTTTGGGAAGACATTTTACTCACTAGGTAGTTTTTAAATCTTGTTCTTTTAACTATAAAATAATTCTAAATACAAAGGTGATTTGAAACTGAGGTGGTTGAACCAGTGTCCTTGAAAACTCTGTCGTGGTTGAGAGCTTGAAGATTTTCCTCATCCCCAGTGCTCATAGCATGGGATAACTCCTATCCTGTGGTATCCTGACATCCGGAGTACAGGTAGGCAATCTCCCTCATTCTCACCATTCTCACCAATCTTGCAATATAAGATTGATGACAGCATCAGGTACAATCATCCAATGAGTTTCATTGCTGAGTGGAGACTGAGTTTAACATTTCTTCAATTCTAGATCCATTTAATTCTAGATCCATCTACTAATTCTATGATGGAGAGTTCTTTTTTTCAAGCACAGGACCATGCTTGGCCTTAGAGTGGCATGTAGGCAGATGTACTCTGAAAAAAAGTGAAAAGATTCAGGGCAGGAATTAAATCTGAATTTATTTAGCTAACATGTAGGCTAATTCAAATATTTCTATAGCACTATGAACATTTATGACACTATAGGTGTGGTTTTAATTAAGTTGATTTTAATGCACACTTTCCCCATTTTCTATTTTGACACTTCCAATTTTAGTAGTCAAGTAAGTGTAAAGTATATGAAATGTCAGAGTGGATAAGCATAATGAAATGAGATGAAAATAAAATCAGGGCATATTTGAGTAATGCTACGGAAGCATGCCAGACTTCCCACATCCATTTAGTCAGAAGAGTTTCTACAGGAAGTTTTACGGTTACCAACAGATAGTTTTATCCCATTAAAGGGTACTGAGAACAGGTCTTTTCATTAAATGAGAATTCATATTGAATATAAAGCTTTGTCCCTAGCAGTCTAAGAGATGTAAATCTACCCTTGATGTATAAGAATGGCTTCCATAACTGGCCACAGGATTATTTCTGGACCTTAATGTTATTGTTAGGGATAGTTAAGCATCTCAGTCAATAATGCTCTAAAATTTGAATTGAAATTGAGTGAATAGAATAAGAATATTCTTTACTGGCCAACGGTGATTGGACACAGAAGGAATTTGTCTCTGGTGCATAAACTCTTAATATTCATTCAAGCAAGAAAGTGATAAATCATAAAACATAAGATACAATCATAAAACATAAGATGCAACCAACAAAGTGATAATCAGAAGATACCAATAGGAGTAATATAGGACGTTTAACATTAGATGGCCAAACAAAGTCATGCTGTAATTACATTAAACTTTATGTTTTCAGGTAGAATTTGACCTCCACAATTGCTAAGGTCTACAGGGTTTGTGCTTTGGAAGTTTGTTTATGACAATTAGAAATGGCATAATTGGCAGCTAAGTTTCATAGCACTGCAGTGCTCTTATAGCGGCCATGACTAACCTGGTGCCCTTCAGTTGTATGAAATGAAACCTCTTGAACTCCCCATTAATACAATAATGCTTGTCTAGCATGCCAGGTTAGGGAAGAAATACCTCAAAAAATTTCTATTTGTGGTGGAAGGATATTTTTCAGCATTTTCCTGTATCTGGGGATGGACATTAATAATCCCCTTTGTAGAGGGACATTTGAGGCTCTGTCAACAGGATTGACATTTAACGGATTCAGTTGGATTCCATCAGTAATATCCCATAGTTCTTGGAAGATAAATACCTGAAACTATATATCTTGCTATCATGAACAGATTCAAAGCTACTCTCAAGAGCTGTCAGGCCATTCAGACTGAGTATACCCTCTGCAAGATGAATGGGAAGAGATACCATTAATCCCCAAGGCAAAAGAAATCTCTACAAGAAGGAACAAATTATGTCCCCAAGAGAGACAGAACCAGCAGTGTGGTGTTTGATGTAATTAAGTCTTCTCTCTGGAGTCCTCCCCCTCCCCATTTGACTACAAGCTTGTAGACTGAGTTACATCATCACAACATCAGGTCTGTCCCTTGTTCAGATGTTCTTTGAAACTCTTTCCAGCTCTCTGTGTTTCCTGCTTCATTCTTGCTTTAAGGCATAGTTCATTGGCAATCAAGAACTTAATTCTACTGTGCCGCAACCGTATCTGTCAACCATTCATGCAATTAAGAGAAAATATCTGCTAGCGTTTCCATGGCATCAAAACATTTCAGTAGAACAATCAGCCCACACAGGTTCTAAAAGCTCTAAAATAATACTTCAATACAGGGATTTGAGCTCTACATTTATTACAGATTACAACAATTCATTTCCAACTGGTCCAACTAAACACTGTTCTGCCAGATGCTGTTGACATCTATTTGGTAGTACTAAAATGTCCTTAATTCAGAACACCGATTAATCAGTTTTTGGATAAATATAGGAGATATATTGTGTGGTTTGGAGGGGTTTAAAGTGGCTGATGTTGCAGCTGTAGTTAGGTTTCTGTTTTGTGGTTGTGTGTCATTATATATATATGTATTAAGGCATGTCTTGTTTATCATCTGGAGCTGTATAGGCTTTGCCAGTCTACCCACTTCCTTCATTATCACCATATGCTCTACTTATTTTTCCAAATGATGTAGAAAATACGTGTCTCATAATCCCATACTTTTTTTTATCTATAGTATCAAATATTCAATCAGCCTCCATCCTGGAACCGAACAGCAGAACTGAAGGACTTACATACATGTTGGAAATGCTCACACATAATCACCGAAACTGGGGGTAACCATGTCCTTTGTTCAAGGTAGCATCACTTGATTGAAGTCTTCTTTCCTTCTATTTTTTTTCTTTTTTATTTCAACCTTTAGCTCCGGTGAAGGAATTTAATGGCACGATGTTGAAACGTGTGAAATATTTTCTGGGGGATTTAAAATTTTTCTGATTTTTTTTTATACCCCTGAAGCCAGTTGGATCTGACCAGATCATTGCCTATTACAACATTTTTGCCAAGTTTCATGCTGTCAAATGTGCAAAGACTTTTAGCTGTAAAATAAGTCATTCTCATTTCAACAATATTATTTATAGCAAAACAATGAAAGCCGCATGCTTGTGCTGTGAAAATCTACGATTGAACATACGTTTCCATGACTGTTGTACAAAAGCAGCATGCTGTTTGTCTATATTTCATAAGCACAAGGGCTCACTGTGCACTAGGCTCTAAATATCTTTGGTTGGTTCTCTACAGGTATTTTATTCACACAGGAAAAAAACCCAAAGAAATGTAGCAAGTATGAAAATAAAATGTCCCCCTGCTACCATATCTACCTCTATTTGTATAGATGACAAGAGCCTTTCACCTCTGATACTTTTCATTGATTCCCCTCTTTTATATTGAGAAGATTTCTGTTGAAAACCCATCACAGCGGAATCAGGAAGAAAGATTTGAGAACGCTTAGTGAGCCCCATGTTCCACAAATAGGTTTTCAAGAAAAAAAGTTCCACATTTGAAAGTGCCAAAGCATTTGCTCACCATTAAGACATTGCAGTTGTGCACTTGTCTGAAACTGAAACCAGGTTTATAACAAAATTCAGCTGCTCGCAAATAAATTCCCTTTAAAGTATATTAATTTCAGAAAGCAGAAATTGGAAAAGGTATTGACCTTCCTGGCTATCTCGGTGACTATCAAAAATCTGCTCAACTGTGTGGTACCAGGATTTGATAAATTGCTAAAATAGTGAGAACGAGCCACTAATTTTAATCCAGGATGTTGGCAAATTATTTGCTTGTGGGGAGGAACTTTCTTTATAACCTCTCTCCCTTCCTAATCCTTGTGGCCTTTCCCATTTCATGTACATGTATAATATTCATCATCATCATCATCATCATCATCATCATCATCATCATCATCATGTCACAATATTTAATCCCACCCGGAACAAATTCTGATAGCATACAAGCTATGTAATTATTGCTGTGGGGCGGGAAGGCATCAGGGACAATCCACCAAGTGTTGGGGAAGGCATTTTAGGATACAAAGCAAAGGAAAACAGGCCTGTCTAGGACAAGGATAAAGTCCGTGACTCACATGGCCAACCCATGTTTTAAGCAAGAAATAAAATGCTTCCAAATTAGTTTTATATTATTTTTTTATTTTCCCTTTTGCAATTATGTCTTCAGTTGATTTGATCAAGATCTTCGTTTGCCTCATATAATTGTCTTGACAGTACTTCAGGGATTTATCATTGATTCCTCCTGATAGATCAAATGATTTCCAAGGTCTTTTTACAACCGGGAGAGATACTTTATTATTAGAGTTTTGGACATTCATTCTTATCCTCCCTTGAGATGAAAAAATGCCATGGTTACTGCTACATCCCTTTTTTTAAAAAAAAATCCCGATGAGCACCTACATATAGCAAGATCATATACTTATTCTCTCATTCTTCTGATGTTTGGAGGATCATCTGCTGGGGCAGATGATTATTTATTTAAAAAAATATGAGGGTTGAATGAAATGTAATGTCTCCACCTATATCGCTTTAGTGAAAAGAGGTATATTTTAATAAATGAAACAAGAAAAGTGCTCTTTTGTTTACTTTTCCATTCCTAGCCACTACTGTTTGCTGCACCTTTCTCTTTGTGACCGACAAGCTTCTTAAAGCTGACATGAAAGAATGCCACGCTCTGTTTAGCCAGGCATTCTTCCTACTGATTCATCTAAATCAGGTACCCATGAAAGAATTCTTTCTCTTTGGGGAAAAAGTGAAAATCAACATAGCACCAAGTTTGCATTGCATGGAGGATGGGGTTAAGATAGTCAGATCTAACATGGTAATTGCCTTTGACTGACTCTTGAGATGTGGGAACTTGTATTGCAAAACTCTGATGTTGCAGAGTGTCCCAGAAACATGCAGAAAGGATTTAAAAAGGTAAAGGTTCCCCTGCACATGCGTGCTAGTCGTTTCCAACTCTAGGGGCCAGTGCTCATCTCCGTTTCAAAGCCGAAGAGCCAGCGCTTGTCCAAGGACATCTCCGTGGTCATGTGGCCAGCATGACTAGATGCCAAAGGTGCATGGAACGCTGTTACCTTCCCACCGTAGTGGTCCCTATTTTTCTACTTGCATTTTTACGTGCTTTCGAACTGCTAGGTTAACAGAAGCTGGGACGAGTAACAGGCGCTCACTCTGTTACACGGCACTCGGGATTCGACCCACCAAACTGCCGACCTTCTGATCGACAGGCTCAGCGTCCTAACCCACTGAGCTATACTCTAAGTATAAATATAAGTATGCTTATGAGTGAACAGAACGTTAATAAATTCATAAAGACAAGCAAATTGCCAAGGTTAAGAAATGCTAATGTATAGAAAGATGCTTTTTCACGAGGCAACTGGACTTTCCTTGATGTTTTTTTGAAGAAGTTTTGCTTCTCATCCAAGGAGCTTCTTTAGCTCAGAGCTGAAGAAGCTTCTTGGATGAGAAGCAAAATGTCTTCAAAGAAAAACAAGGAAGTCCAGTTGCCTTGTGGAAATCTTTGTGATAACTATGACCTGGATGACTGAGAATCTTCATAGATACTAATGTATAGAGTTGCAGTCCTTCTGAAAAAAGAGATTTGAGACTTCCAAATTTTTCACGATATGTTGCTGCATTTGGTTATTTTTTTTAAGGACACCTGACATTCCCATGTAGAAGTACTATTCCATTTTATGTATTCATGGGTAAACAGTTATATCACAATTTAGTTTGCAACTTAAACATAATTAACAAGATGTCATATTCTAACATTACATTTTGTATCCCTTTGCACTTGGAATGTCTTGTGTTAGGGGATAGTCTTGCACAATCATTACCCATATTTTTGAGGTCTCTTTTCCAACGAGCCCAACTTTTTAACCCTTCAGTGACTGGCCATTAACTCATTCTAGAACCCTTTTGAAATAAAGAAGCAATTGAAACACAGGCATATAATTCCACATGGGAACAATAAGGAAGCTTGCTTTTATTTGTAGATCGGTTAGAAACCTAACTTTTAATGGTGTTGTATCTTTTCCTTTTCTTGTTTCATGTAAGCTTCAGTGCTTTTCCCCCCCTCTGTGGAATGTTCAGGATTTTAATATAGTTAGTACTTCAGCGTGAAGGAGTGAGCTCTATTCTGTAATAAACAGGAAAATTATTCTAATAGTTCCCCTTGGATCTCCTTCCTCTAAACAAAAGAATATTTCTCGGGCCTCTGTGTTTTTGTAAGCTAAGAAATGCTGTTTGGCAGAACTCTGCTGAAGGACTGGTACAACCTGAAGTCTCATTGTTTTAGAAGGGTCGCTTCTTTATAATGTGAGCTGCATTTGCTACAATGTGCTTTTCTGGAATTTCCTTAATATTGTGGTCATATCTTTTTGGGATTTTTATTATATTAATATTTTGCACTCTCTTTTCTGACAAAGAAGCATCTTGTTGCACTTTTAACAGATTGAGGGCTTTCATCCTTCAGATGAAATTTACAAAACACCCTAGCATGGTCTCTCTATTCTTTTGCAGGACGTATTTCATTGTTCTGTTGAACATCTTGCAAAAGAGCAAAAGGAATGGATTGTGCTGGTGATTTTTCATTTGTTGATTAGTATTTGCGTTCTCAACAGCTCTTGCCATATGTCTTTAGACAATATACAAGAAATGGAATACGTTCACTGGACGTTTAATGCAAAGCAGAGTAGTGACGTTGGTTTGAAGCTATGCATCTAATTGACTAGACCAGTGTAATAATGTTCTGCCGTTCACTGTTGGATCTCAGAGGAGGAGTAGAATTGCCACATAAATATTCCAGCCATTTTACCCACTCATACAATAACATAACCAAATCTGAGTGCTGTGACCTAGCTTGTAGAGCAATTGAAGTAGGAACAGTTTATTCTATGCATGGAGTTGAACTCAAATCTCCCAAAATCACAGTCAGCATATCAAATTCTTAAAACATGGAAGATGGACGTCATAGGTTATCAACAAGTGGAAGGTCAGAAGCATATGACCTATGAGCTACTGAGGCAATATCAACTGGAATTACACTAGGGAATTGCATGTGAGCTTTCACTGAGGTAGGGCACTTGAGTATAATATTCTGAGCGTTCACAGCCAATACAAATGATAACAAAAGCCCTAAATGGGCATCAGCAGATAAATACTTCCCTAGAAATGAGAGAATTACATTTCTTTTAAAATGAAATTGAAATCTTTTATCAAAGATATAGTCCTATACCTTTTTACCTAGAATTTAATGGAATTTCTATGTTTTTGACTTTCCTGAATTGACATGGGTAAGATTGTATTGAGGTATAGTTTTAAGACTCCATTGTATAACTGCTTTATTGCTTTGCATGCAAGAAAATGTAATTAACTTCAATTTGAAAGAAGAAATGTTTGTTTTTCCAAGCTATTGATGGTTGAGTATAAACTACTGGATGATAGCTTAGAATGCAATGGTATTCACACAGTGGTGGGATTCAAATATGTGAACAACCAGTTCTCTGTGTGGATGCCGCTTCTGGAAGTCCATTCTGGGATTGGGCAATAATAAATTAGCTAGCGGTTCTGTTGAACTGGTGCTAACTGGCTGAATTCCACCACTGGATTCACATGTTAATTCACATACATTATATGCATAGCTTTCAAATTAATTAGTTTCTTTTTCAAGGAAATGGATTAATAGTAAGTATAGTGATCTGGTATAAGTACCATATTGTAGATTAAAATTAGCTTTTAATAAAACCCAGCAGGTTTAGTTTATAGGACATCCTACTGTCCTATCATAGTCTTTGATTTTAATCTTTTTCATGTTTTTCTTGTAGTAAATGAATAATTATTGGCTAAAAGATTTTTGTTAATTTTACTCCTGTGTTTCCCAGATCAGACCTTGCCATATTTTCCATTTATTATTTTATCTTTTGCCTAACACTAAGATGTACTTTGGGGAAGACTAAGCCTTCCCAAAAGGCTTCTAGGTAAAAAAATGCATTTAGATGATATGTTATAAATTCTAATATAACAAATTTCAGAGTGCATGAACTGTGAGTAAGTGGTAGAAAAAGAATAATAAAACATCAGCCCACTACATGCATGGAAATGGAGTCTGGTAGAATGAGTGAGAGAAATACTCTAAGTATAGGTAAAGGTAAAGGTTCTCCCGCACATGCGTGCTAGTCGTTTCCGACTCTAGGGGCCGGTGCTCATCTCTGTTTCAAAGCCGAAGAGCCAGCGTTTGTCCGAGGACGTCTCCGTGGTCATGTGGCTGGCATGACTGGATGCCAAAGGCGCACGGAACACTGTTACCTTCCCACCGGAGTGGTCCCTATTTTTCTACTTGCATTTTTACGTGCTTTCGAACTGCTAGGTTGGCAGAAGCTGGGACGAGTAACAGGCGCTCACTCTGTTACGCGGCACTCGGGATTCGACCCGCCAAACTGCCGACCTTCTGATCGACAGGCTCAGCGTCCTAACCCACTGAGCTATACTCTTAAGTATAAATATAAGTATGCTTATGAGTGAACAGAACGTTAATAAATTCATAAAGAGAAAATTAACATTATAAGCACAGAAGGCTATAAAAGGGAAAGCAGCCTGACTACTGAATTGATCCTGCTCCATCAGTACAAAGACATTTATACACATTCTAGATTCTGTAAAGTAGAGCTACTTAAGTGGGAAATGGTAAATGTCAGTTGCCAAAGCTAGTGGTTGTACGACAAAATAAGATACTGGATTTTTTTAAATACTCAAAGTAATTCATTTTTATATCATGGTTTGCACATTATAGTTGCATTTCAGTCCCAGGATGTGATTAGCTGCCAGAGCCAGGCCTATATGTCCTTCTGTCCATGTTTACATAGAACGTTGTAAAGTATTGTAGTCATGGTTCAAGAGCCTGTTTGCCCAATCGTGTTACCTGCCAGCATGTGGAAGAGAAATTGCAGCGAGTCAGTGTGAGAAGCTTTATATCAAAATATATTTTATTCTTTATACTGTTTTCATCTTCCCTTAAAACATTAACAGAATCCACAATGGACTGAGAATCCATTGACAGATAGATAATTGACAGTCAATCTGAAGCTAAGTTAATCAAGTAAAAACAGCAAAACGGCCTAAATCTTTTATTCAACTTTCTCAAGCCCCCAAATGCCATACGTTACTCAGGCCTAATCTACATATCAAAGGTTAAGGTCTATAAACACAAACAGAGTTAATTAAATTAGGTCTCCCATGAGAACTGCATGTTCACAAGAATAAACAACATAGACATACCTAAATATATACACATGTCCCTCAAGTGTCACCCTAGAATCAACACACAGACATTTCCACACCCAGGACAAGCTTCCCTATAAAAACTGTATCACTCTATCCCATTTCATTGCAGCCGCCCCTAACTGCAAACTCTGCTTTCAGGAATAAACATTTCTTCTTTCCTCAGAACTGTCTGGATCTCATTTTTATTTATTCTTGCACAACCCTGGCTCCAGCTGGAACCCCAAAATAGTCTTCTGACATCAGCTTAGAATCTAGTCATCCAACTATGATTGATCTTACTTGGTATTTCTTCTTGTTTGCTTGCTTTGAAACTTGACCATCAGTGCACTATAGACTCCACTATCTCCCTCATTATCTGATCTCATGGATCCATGTGAGTTGGCCTCAGACTGCATTATTGCTAAACGTCAGTGGTGTTTAAAAAATTCTAAGTGAAGTTGGGGATCCTTAGAAATTGGTCAAGTGTTTAACCATTGTAATATCCTCTTCTAATCTGGATTAGACTGCCACATACAGATTCTGCATCTAATCTAGGTCAGACAGGGCCAAAGTGGGATCCAATTAGTCTGTTGGGCACGTGGCACAGAACTTGAGCTTTACAGAAAGTTTCAAGGTCTTCTCTGTTGCACCCAGAGTGAGAATGCAGGAGTTAAGCAATGTGGAGTCGCTGTGAGAATCGTTGCCTGAGGCAGAAAACTAAACAAAACATCACCTAAGTTATTAGCTGATAAAACCTGTATGATTTCTACTTTTAACTTGTTCAGAGAAGGTCATTTATTCAGCAACCCTGTGAATGTATAGTTCCTTGAGAACTCTCATTTATAGCAAATGGCGAACGCAGTATGTGATGCTTAAATTAATACAAAGTGGCATGTTGAGTTTGGTTTGTAGATAATTTAACTCAATGGGTTAGGTGTGAAGGTCTGACATCTTGGGGGAGGCACTAAGAGCTTCTGTACAGTTCAGTTGATTTCATAAAGGTATATAAATCAGTGAAATAAGAGTGGGGCTCTTGTGAAGGCCTAGCTGTTTGCTGACCAGCCAGATTTATTTTTTAGAAGTGTTCAGCTCAGTGTAGCATATCTAGATTCAAATCTTCACACTGTAAGACTACCAGCTGATCAGAAATAAGACATTTTAAAATGTACAGTGACATCTCAGTAGTTATAACGGACATCCCTGCAGGATCATTGAGATAACTGGAATTGTCAAGTATTTTCTCTGGCGTAATTAAATAGACAAATTGCTGTGTTATTATGAACGCTTTGTGGCCGAGAAAAAATGAGAGAAATGGAAGGGGATTTAGAAATCATGTACATTAAATAAGCTACCTTGTACTGGCTTTACTTTGTAAAACAAGATTAGACTATGGCTAGACACAAAGGAAGCTTTTCCAGTGTCAGTGTTGCACAAAACATTTATTTGCCAGGAACAAAGCAATTTAGTAACATGGTTGTTAAGTGAATCTGGCTTCCCCATTGACTTTGCTTGACTGAAGCTTGCGAAAGGTGATCACATGACTCACCTTGTAAATGTCAGTCAGTTGCCAAGCATCTGAATCATGTGACTATCGGGATACCACAACAATCATAAGGGTGAAAAGCGGTCATAAGTCACTTTTTTCAGTGCCATTATAACTTTGAACAGTCACTAAACAAACCATTGCAAGTTGAGGACTACTTGTACAAAATACAAAAAGAAGATAAAAAGGAAAAAAAGGAAGCTGCAAAAAAGAAGAGAATAAGAGAAAAAAATAGACAAATAGAAAAGGAAGAAAACATAATATAGTTAAAAAAAGGAAAGAAATGTCTAAAGAAGTGACATCTCCCCTTCATCAGAAATATAAATAATTTTAGTAACTTATCACCTTCCCTAAAAATATAACAAATGTATTTTATTATTACAGGTAGTCCTTGACATAACAATTAGTTTAGAGACTATTCTAAGTTACAATATTACTGAAAAAAATGACTTAAGAAAACTGGTCTTGGTTTTCACATCTGTGACTACTGCAGCATCCCCACGGTTACATCATCAAAATTCAGGCGCTTGGCAACTGGCATGTATTTGTGATGATTGCACTGTCCCAGGGTCATGTGAACACCATTTGTAACCTTTCCAGTTGGAATAATAATAATAATAATTAATAATAATAATAATAATAATAATAATAATAATAATAATAATAATAATAATAATAATAATAATAATAATAATAATAATAATAATAAAAATCCAACTGGAGCACCACTTGAACAGCATTGGCATTGACAAATTCGCCATTAGTCAATTGCAAAAGGCGGCCTTACTAGGAACTGCTTCCATCCTGCGACGAGATCTGTAATACCATCAAACATCCACATCTGCCTATCCCAGGTCCTTGGTAAGGACTCGATAGATAGACAAAAATGCCAAATCCAGTCTGAACATCTGGCTGACTGTGCGATGATTAATAATAATAATAATAATAATAATAATAATAATAATAATAATAATAATAATAATAATAATAATAATAATAATAATGATGATGATGATGGAAGAGACCTTGGAGGTCATCTAGTCCAGCCCCCTGCTCAAGCAGGAAACCCTATACCATTGCAGTGAAATGGCTGTCCAGTCTCTTCTTAAAAACTTCCAGTGTTGGAGCATTCACAGCTTCTGGAGGCAGGCTGTTCCACTGATTAATTGTTCTAACTGTCAGGAAATTTCTCCTTAGTTCTAGGTTGCTTCTCTCTTTGGTTAGTTTCCATCCATTGCTTCTTGTCCTGCCTTCAGGTCCTTTGGAGAATAGCTTGACTCCCTCTTCTTTGTGGTAGCCCCTGAGATATTGGAACACTGCTATCATGTCACCCCTCACCCTTCTCTTCGTTATACTACACATACCCAATTCCAGCAACCGTTCCCTATATCAGTGTTTTTCAACCTTTTTTGGGCAAAGGCACACTTGTTTCATGAAAAAAATCATGAGGCACTCCACCATTAGAAAATGTTAAAAAATTTAACTCTGTGCCTATATTGACTATATATAAAGTAATTCTCTTGAATAGGAATCAAATAAACACAAAGAAAGTATTTTATAATTACTTTTCAATTTTTCCCACGGCACACCAGGCAACATCTCGCGGCACACTAGTGTGCCGCGGAACAGTGGTTGAAAAACACTGCCCTATATGTTTTAGCCTCCAGTCCCCCAATCATCTTTATTGCTCTTCTCTGTACTCTTTCTAGAGTCTCAATATCTTTTTTACATCGTGGTGACCAAAACTGACCAGGTGTGGCCTTACCAAGGCATTGTAAAGTGGTATTAACACTTGATTCTATCCTTCTATTAATGCAGCCTAGCACTGTGTTGGCTTTTTTCACAGCTGCAGCACACTGCTGGCTCATATTTAAGTGATTGTCCAGTAGGATTCCGAGATCCCTCTCACAGTTACTACTACTGAGCAAACTAGCACCTATACTATACCTGTGCATTTGGTTTTTCCTACCTAAATGTAGAACCTTACTTTTTTCACCATTGAATTTCATTTTGTTAGATAGTACCTAATGTTCAAGTCTGTCAAGATCCTTCTGTATCTTAAACCTATCTTCTGGACTGTTGGCTATTCCTGCCAGTTTGGTGTCATCTGTAAATTTGAGTTCCCCATCTATCCCCTCATCCAAATCATTGATGAAGATGTTGAAGAAAACTGGCCCCAAAACAGAGCCCTGGCACCCCACTACACACTTCCCTCCATGTAGATGCAGTTCCATTGAGGATCACGCGCTGAGTACGGCTGGTCAGCCAGCTACGAATCCATCTGGTGGTGATGCTGTTTAACTCACATTTTTCTATTTTATCTAGTAGTAGGTTGTCATCTACTTTATCAAATGCCTTACTGAAGCCCATAAATGCTTAATGACTGCATGGGTCACTTAGCAACTGTGGCAAAAAAGGTCATAAAATGAGACAAAACTCACTTAATAACTCCCTTGCTTAGTAACGGACGTTTTGGGCTCAATTGTGGTCGTAAGTCAAGGACTACCCATAGTTTTTTGTACTGGGTTATCATAATTGACTAACTGACTATGTGTATGCTGGATACTCTGCAGGGATAGCTGACACCTGATTTGTTCAACATCAAGAAAGGCAGCTCCATGTCTGTCAGTCAAATAAGCTTCAAATGACATAAGTTGTACGACTAAAATGATTATACTCTGGCATAATGGCTAAAGAAAGGCAAATAAAATATTACCTTTATAACATTGTCATTCTGCAATGCAATGATTGTTTTGGAGAATGATTCTTTGATTTTGTTTGAGTGGTGAGAAAAACACAGGCAAAATATGTGATGTCACAAATGACATTGATAGATGCATTGCTTTCCTAATAAAAGAGAAGAAATCTTTGATCCTTTTTTTAAAAAAAAGGAAGAGTAGGAAATTCATACAAATGAAATCGCTCACGTGCAACTTTTCATTGATATGCAGAAAGATGCTTCAGGCCTCTACTTCTGACAGCCTGTTTAAAATGTGTGAGGGAAGGAGCCTTCCATAATAAGGTTATGCTTGTATTGATTTGTCTTTCAAGTATTTATGTACTATTCTCAGCAATAGGAGGGGTGTGTGGGGTGTGTGTGCCTGTGTGTGTGCATGCATTAATTTACTATCCAGTTGTCTAAGGGCCAAAAGAGAATCCAATATTAGGAGCATAAAGGAAACAAGTTGCATGTAGAAGAATTTTTTTAAAAAAATGAAATGGAACCATGTTTATACCAAATCTTCAGGAAATGATTGGGTGATGGGCCCTGATAACAAGAGTCAGGCAATTATGTCCAGGCAACTCAAGGGATTTGTGTGTGTGTCTTGATTGCCTGGATAGGTCCCTGCAGTTTTCTTAGCAAAGTTTTTTGGAAGTAGTTTGGTATTGTCTTCTTACTAGGGTTGAAAGAGAGTGACTGGCCCAGTCACCTTTGTGCCTACAGCCAGACTACAACTCATGCTTTAACCACTACACCAAACTGATATGTGTACACACACACACACACACACACACACAAACATATTCCTAATAATTTTAAAAATACGAATCCCAGGCATATTTACTTAAAGTATAAAATCTTCGAACACCGGGATGGATAAAAAACAGTTGTTTATTGCTAAAAGATCATAATAAGCAATAAAAAGTAACTATTTAAAGCATATCTACCTAATCTAAGCTTTTGCTGGTCCTCTGCCAGCGTCATCAGAGAAAGCATTGAAGGTTTGAAAAAAAACCATTGGTAAGTCTGTTTGGTTCCGCGCTCTGCTCATTGGCCGTGTGATGGACCTTGCTCTAGCCAATTGTGATTGTTCTGACTGTCTCGCATCGCTTCCCTTGCAATCTGGTCTTACTGTCACTTTTTAAAACTTTATCCTCCCTATCTGTTTTGGTTTGACTACCTTAACTGATCTTGTTTTCTTTTTCTGTTCCTCATCCAATGTCATAGCTGTTGGTATTTGTATTTCCTTGTTCTCTGTGTCCTCCTTCTCTACCCTCCATGCCTGTGATTGGCCATTCTGTGCTGTGCCTGGTTTTCCCTCTTGACTCCCTTCCGTGATTTCTGCAAACAGCTCCCCGCCCCGATTCACTTGCACGTATGACTTTCTTTCAGTGCTTATCCACTGATCTTTATCTGATTCCTGGACTAGCCACCCCAGTGTTTCTTGTTTATTTATATGATTAACTATAGATATTTACAATTTTACAATTTTAATAGTATATTCATGTATGTGTGTATGTGTGTCTCTCTCTGTGTATATAGAATACATGCACGCAGACACCCACCCACCCACCCATCCACCCCAATAAATGTTTGTCAGGAAAGATGCTTTAAAACAAAGGACAAAAAGAGAAGGAAGGAATATATTTAATAATTTATTTAAAATACATATGCTAAAATACTTAAAATTGAGAATAAAGATTGCAAGACTTGTTTATAGAAGCTGCAACTAAAGCAGTTTATTTCAGTGACTAAGCGTATATCTTTGCCATGAGTCTTATTACAGACCTTACCCAATTGTGTAAAATATGCGTAGTAAATTGTTGTTTTCCAATATGTTGTTTCTAAATTATTCAAATCTGTTAGAACTGAATTGCAAGCTTTATTTTTGCAGACAAAGAATCTAATAGTTCCTAGTGTCTTTGTAACTATGCAAGTCTCATTAAATGAGTTTTGCTATGCTGGTGTAAAGACTTGATCTAGCATTAGTAAATGCATTTAGTCTGTTTTATATGTTTTTACTGTAAGGTAGCCTTAAAAGTATAAAGAATATCAGTAATTGAACATTCTTGGTTGAATGACTACATGTGCAATAATTCACTAAGGCTTGAAAGGAAATTGACTGTCAACAGTGTTGTAATATATAGTACTGTATTTATTCATTCAAACATATTATATTTCACCCTTCAGTGTTTTCATTATAGAATGGTTTACCATTAAAAAAAGACAATAATAGTTGGGAAAATTGAGGATATAGCAGCAAAATGGTAGGAATGGAAACAATATCAGATTAAACCATTATTTAAAAATCATGATGTATACAAAGTTCTTTCTATGAATCAAAACACCAGAAGAGTAACTTTGTTCTCAGTGGCAATGTATTTTCTTTTTCTTTTCTCTTATTGTTTTGTTGCAGTAAATTTGGGAAATAATGTATCATACAGCAGGGGAACTGTATGATTTTAATTAACTTCATGGAAGCTTTGAAACAAATTCCAGTAAGATGACTTGAGGAATGCAGGATTGTGAGCCGGCTATTTTACCCTTATGTTATTATTACAAAAGCTCAGTGATGTAACACTTTATGTTGACTCGATGATTGATTTAGCATAAAGTGTAAAAAAATATCTTTTTTTAAAAAAAATCTTTGTTGTATTAGTTCTCACACTGATGTCCATGTTTTGGAGCCAATATATCTCAGGGGTTGCCACAAAGAAGAGGGAGTCAAGCTATTCCCCAAAGCACCTGAAGGCAGGACAAGAAGCAACAGATGGAAACTAGTCAAGGAGAGAAGCAACCTAGAACTAAGGAGAAACTTCCTGACAGTTAGAACAATTAACCAGTGGAACAACCTGCCTCCAGAAGTGGTGAATGCTCCAACACTGGAAATTTTTAAGAAGAGACTGGACAACCATTTGTCTGAAATGGTATAGGGTTTCCTGCCTGAGCAGGGGGTTGGACTAGAAGACCTCCAAGGTCCCTTCCAACATTATTATTATTATTATTATTATTATTATTATTATTATTATTATTATTATTATTATTATTATTATTATTATTATTATTATTATTTCTGAAAAAAACACATGAACAAACACAGTAGTGACTTTGTATTACTTTTAAACTTCACATTTCATTGTCATGTGGCTATCCTGTTATGAATAGCCTAATTCTGAAATATTATTTATGTGACTGTCCTGAGAGAAAAAAATGGAAAATCTGGGTAAATACTGAGAATTGGAAATGCAAATAATGACAGCTTTTGAATACCATTCTTTGCTGTGCAAATAGATGCATAGCAGAAATCAATTAATTTGTAAATAACTTGAAAACAGTGTGGTGATTACTAGAAGTTGGCATTGATTTGTCAAGAACAGATTAATTTTTACTTCATTTTTTAAATTATTACATTGTTTAAAGCATGGCCTCTTCAAAATCTTCTCAATATATAAAGAGTTTTTTTTAAAAAATTATTTTTACAGTAATTATATTTTAATCTGGTTAATTTGAATTAATATGTGTTAGTTGTATGTTCCACAATGTATATACATCTGTCTCTCTCCGCCCTCCAAACTAAGGTGAATATTTGCCTAATTAGAAAGACAAATAGCCAGTAATTAATACGTAGCTGCAGAATCTATTTCAAAATGGTTCTAGAGAATTTATTTTCTCTGGCTATCCCATTCAATCTGCAGATTCTCATTTAATCTACTTTTAATGATTTGATCTCTCTCTCTCTCTCTCTCTCTCTCTCTCTCTCTCTCTCTCTCTCTCTCTCTCTCTCTCTCTCTCCCTCCCTCCCTCCCTCCCTCCCTCCCTCCTCTCTCTCTCTCTCTCTCTCTCTCTCTCTCTCTCTCTCTCTCTTCCCCCCCCCCCCATGCAACAACAATAAATTTCTGGACAAAACATTTCCAGTCACCTTGCACTCAATTGAGATGTAAGTGAAAATCACAAGAAGAGAAAACACCACCTTTAGTGAAGTTTGTGTAACAGATGATACCAGCACAAGCCATGTGGGGGCACTTTGAAAGTCTGCAGACCAACCTGGTCAGGAGTCTGTTCATTTTAACCTGAGATGTATTAGACTAGTTATAGATTACGTTAAAGAAATCCCACCTCTCTGAATGTTGACAATTTTTAATAATGGAAAGTGTGGATATGTTGACATAAACTATCAGAAAATTTTGATCATGTAGAAAATGAAACTGTTATAAACATTTTATCTCTCTCTCTCTCTCTCTCTCTCTCTCTCTCTCTCTCTCTCTATATATATATATATATATATATATATATATATATATATATATATATATATATATATATATATATATATATATATATATATAACGATTTTGTATAGTAAGGGTTATTAAATTATACCTCATTATAAGATTACATTAGTCTGTGTCCTATCCCATATCTACAACTTGGATATATTTATGCCTAATGATGAGAACTAGAGAACTGATGGCATAGACTTGCTAGCAAAAATGTATCCCTTTATATTCTTGATGGTTAGTATCAAGTACACAAAAAGACATTAATTTTAATATATTACATATATATCAAAATATAGATTACTTTTATATATCTGGGCTATATCAAAATCAATGTCTTTTTGTATACATGATACTATCCATCAAATATATCAAGAGATACAGCCTTGCTACCAGGTTTGAGAAAGCAGTGAATAATAGAAAGTGATCCGGCTACTAAAAGGATGTTATGTTGTATTTCCTTCCCCCACTGCCTGAGTGCAACGCTTTTAAAATATTTCAGGTGTCTAATAGGATTGTGAAATCAACACTAACATCCAACAAATTAATGGTCCACAATTTAATTCGCAGCCCTATTGTTTGCCATATTTAAGCCAGAGCAAATTTGCTGCTTGGATAGGTCAATTGATGCTGCCAAATATTTTTTTAAAAAGGACCACAGGTTTTTTTGTGTGAAGTGTATTAAGGCAAGGCTTTTCAACTAGAGGTACAGGTACCACCTGTGGTACGTTGGCACCTGGCAGGTGGTACGCGACCATCCTAGAAAAGTGGTAGTGGGGGAGGGGAATGAGCTGAACCGGTGGCAGCACCCCACAAGCCTGAGCGAGAGACGGCTGGAGCTGCAGGGCTGTCAGGGCTCAGCGGAAGCACCAGGATCAGTGCCAGGCTCCAGCTGGAGCTCACCGTTGATTCTGGCACATCTGCTGAGCCCAGGAATGTGGAATGTGGCAGCCTCTCCAGGGTCTTGTGATTTACACTCAGATGCTTGGCATCTGAGGTGAACTAAGCGAACTGTTGTAAGTCGAGGACTATCTGTACTTTATCACTTTTTTCCCCTTTTTTGGGGGGGGGGTCATCAAGTTTTTGGCACCTTGCTAGGCGACTGGTGGTACTCGGATGTTGCCATATCCTAAAGTGGTACAATGGGTGAAAAGGTTGAAAAGCCCTGTATTAAGGAATTGCATTATTTGACACTTCTGAAGATAACTATCCATAAAGCAGAAACGCAAAATAATCTCTTTGCTGTATTGAATGTTAACTTAAGGAAATGGAGTTAGATAAAAAGAAAAGAAAAGAAAAAGTCCCTTGTTTTTCCCCCCTGTACCAATGGATTAAACATACAGGTAACTTCAAAAAAATGATTTATTGTAGAATTTAGTATATCCTTATTTTATCGGGCTGTTACACATTATCTAAATAGGTTGATTACGTTTTTGCATTGAGATGCCTTCCACAGACTTCGTATATTGTCCAGGTAACATAGCCAATTATTTTGCTGTGGTAACAAGTCTCCTTAAATTAGGCTTTCTGCTTCAAAATTATATGGATTGATGTTTTTTTGTTTCTGTAACTTTTCCAGCTAGAATAAAGATTTATTGGATATTTCTGAGAAGCTTAACAAGAGGATAAATATAATTTGGCCATGAGCTGTTAAGATAATCAATTCTTCACTCTGAAAAGAAATAAAGTTACAGAAGTAAAGCATCTTTCTTAACTGAGGCCAACAAATATGGTATTAAACTATTCCATGGAGAAAGAGAAGAAAAATGCAAAAAAGGGACCCAAAGGAAAGACAAAGTCAATCTATAAATGATAATAAAAATATTCAAGCACTAATAACAATATTTCAAGCTGAGTAAAGAAATGCAGAATTAAAGCTCAGACCAGAAACAAAAGTAAGTAGATGGTATTATTCCTGCAAGTTTTTTTTAAAAAAATGTAATAGTGAAAACAATACAAGAGTAGAAAAAGGGGAAGATACATAATAATGAGCAAAAGATCTATAAATATTAATATAGAATTAGCCCAATTTTAAATATAAATTTAGTCTCTACAAACCTTATTGCTCCACCTTTTCATTTTTTTACAATTAATGTCATTTGAAAAATTTGTAGAGGACTTTTTTTTCTTAAACTTGCTCTTTAATGTCTTGCAAGAAAGAGCCACAAAAGAACATGACCGAATCATCAGAGAGCCTCAGATTTCCTATAACACCCCCACCCCCCATCAACAAATCTGATACACTAACCTTCTTTTTTTGGAATCGAGCTATGTTGTTCTGCTTGAATTGTTAATAAGTTTCTCTTCTCTCCACCAAAGTCATCCTCTTTAGTCTCTATGTCAGGGGTGTCAAACTCAATTTCATTGAGGGCCGCATCACCATTGCGGTTACCCTCAAGGGGCCGGGTGGGTATGGCCAGGGTGGGCGTGGCCTACTGGGTGGGCATGGCTAGAGTGCATATGGCCTACTGGGTGGGCGTGGCCAGCTCTACATGGTTCGCATCAAGGGTGCCTATGAGGGCCTGGGCAGGAGTGGGACAGATCTGAGGGTCTCTGGCAGAAGGAGGGTCTCTGGGCCAGGGCCGAGGCAGTGGGGGCCGTTCCCTCACTGTTTCCAGGATGGCTTCGCGGGCCGCATGAAACCACTTCGCGGGCCGGATCCGGCCCCCGGGCCT
This sequence comes from Vipera berus, assembly GCF_964194415.1. NCBI lineage: Eukaryota > Metazoa > Chordata > Lepidosauria > Squamata > Viperidae > Vipera > Vipera berus. The sequence goes on from NC_138204.1 coordinate 71,554,500, forward strand.
TTTGTTTGACATGTCTGCTCTATGTGTTCTGACAGAAATGGTAGCAAGAAGCAACATGGAGCTGCACTTGAAGACCAATCAGAAACTTCAACTGGTCCAGTTGAAGGCAGCACTGCACACAGTAATGGGGGGCCTTTGGTTTGCCCCTCTTACATCTCTTTTGTGTGAACTGCACTGGCTTCCAGTTTTTTTTCCAGGTGCAATTCAGTGTATAGCTACTGGTCATTTCTGAAAGGTAAAATTTTGAATAAGGATGAAAGGATTTTTAAAATTTAAATACAGAAAAGAACTTTCCAAAGCAAGAGATGTCCTAGTTTCTGTAATGCAAACCTCGTAATTATCTTGCCTCTAATAGAAATCATTTCTAATATAAACCTTTCAAATACTAAATGTTGATGGCATTAAAGAAGCAATATTTAACATCCAAGGAATGTTGCTTTAATTGTGCAGCCTTCATAATCTTGTTGTTCCATTAGCGTGGGATAGATGTGATCTTGCACCTCAATCTGAAAAAAAACTATTTTTGTGATATATTTTGCAGGCAAATTTTAGTTAAGGGAAGAAACCAGAGTTAATGCAGGTCAGAAATAAAATCTATTTAACAAAAGGATCGTCAGATACTTTTAGTCTACTGCAGCAACACCAAGTATGCCTTTCAGAGTCCTTGTTTTGTAAAATACGTGACTTGTCTAAATTTGATAAATAAGTAATGCTGTAGTATCATAAAGCAGAGATAGCGAACCTGCAGACTTCCAGATGTTGCTGAACACAAGTCTTTGGAATCCCAGTCTCCTAGGAATGGTGACGGAGCAACATCTGGAAAGGTATTTTCACATACCTGCCTTAAAAATGAACATTTACTGTGGAGTAAACTAGTTTTCTGTGTAAGTTAATCAGATGCATAGCGTTCTCCTGAGCTAAGATATTCTTAACTCAAGTGAATACTTCATGCATCTTATGATGTATTCTGTGGTCTAAGAGAGGTCATGCAGAAATAAATGTGTCAGACATTAGGGAGCTGTAAGTTACTTTATGGTTTTATCCTAAGTATATGAACAGTGAACTGCTCATATTCCAAAGCCCTACCTGTGAAAAACTCTATTGTTACTCTTTGGACAAACTCTGCAAACACAGGGATACTGAAGCTTTTGTTAGCAACAGCTTGTGCTTAAGATGAAAGCAACCAGAGCCACTTGTGAAAAACAAAACTCAGACACTTTATTATCTAGCACTTATGTTACAAAATCTCACCAGGCAGCTTGCCTGCCCCTGGGAATGACCAGATAAGGCTTCATGGATCTTGGGGGAATTAAAGCTTATGCCACTTGCAGCTGCGCAATGACTCCAAGTAGGTCCTTGTTTGACCCCCTCCTTCCAGCCTGGCTGGCCGTTTGTCAACATCTGTATTTAGTTTAAATGATAGCTGAACAACAATGGGAAAACAATCAACGTATTTACCCATGCTCATGCACTATGATTGTGCTTATGCAATCCGTAAGCTCCCTCAGCTTGTTAGTTTAAACCTGGCAATGCTGAAATGATCGACAAATTGGAGGCTAAACATGCAAGAGACAGTACTTTAGGAATTTGCATTTCACAATAATTCAAGGTAAATGATCACACATTCTGGACATAGCAAAAGATATTGCGCTTCTACTTCTTCTTTTAGGCTAGATCTTCTCCAACCTAAAGATCAGATATCTAGATATATTGGGTTCAGCTCTCCTACTCCTCTGCCAACATGTTGAATGGAGAGGAATAAAGTCCCTATTGAAGTCCAACATGGCTGGAGGTCATCCAACACTTTCCTGTTTGGAAGACATGTTACTCTAAAAGGCTCAACCTTGGTAGGGCTGATGTGATTGAAATTTGGGGGGCATAGGGCAAAAGAATGCTTTTGCCATCTATTGAAGGTGCACTCGTGTAGTGAAAGCATGTTTCCTTTTTCAGGTACAGAAAGCCCATCACCAGAACCTGCCCTATGTTCATATTCTACCCTACATTTAAATCAAAATATACATTTTTTAATGGGACAGAATTTTGCATTTGTTCAATAGCCAGGTGTGCAAAGTCTTTCTAAAATTATTTTCTTCATGCATTTCACCTTTTTCTTGTAGTCTTTCTTATTGAATTTTTTTTGAAAGTAGATGTAGTATAGCAGGCATGTCAAACTGCCGGCCCGCAGGCCAGATGCATCACAACGAAACCGTGCCCTCCCCATTGCCGGTAATGGGGAAAAAGTCACGATACGTCACGTGACATCATGTGATGTCACAAGTTTGACATGCCTGTAGTATAGGATAGTCTAATTTGAGAGGACCCATAGGTTTATATTCTGCCAAAGAGAGATAAGATAAATGTAACATGATGTTAGGCTGGCAGAGAGTTAAAGCCTGCTTAACTCCACAGTTCCCATTTGGTATATGCTTGGTTTGTCTGGATTACAACTGTTCATATTCCCAGACAGCTACCATTTGCATAGCTTGGAAAAGGCAAATGTATAGGAAGAAATCCTCCATTAATCTGTTTATATAGCTCTTTTCTCCCGTAGGGGGCTTAACCTCTTTTTTTTTTAGAACTACTTCACTAAAGAAGAAAGCAATTTAAGGCCAACCGCCACAAAGTGTCCTTGAGATTCACTGTGGAGAAGATCTTTGGTTTTCTTACTTGGTGTGATAAATTAATAACATATCCAACTGGACGCCCAATTATTATGAATTGATTTTGTACAGATAATGTCACAGCTCTCTCTCTCTCTCTCTCTCTCTCTCTCTCTCTCTCTCTCTCTCTCTCTCTCTCTCTCTCTCTCTCTCTCTCTCTCTCTCTCTCTCTCCCCCCCTCCCTCTCTCTCTCTCTCTCCTCTCTCATCTCTCTCTCTCTCCTCTCCCTCTCTCTCTCTCTCTCCTCTCTCTCTCTCTCTCTCTCTCTCTCTCTCTCTCTCTCTCTCTCTCTCTCTCTCTCTTTCTCCCTCTCCCTCTCCCTCTCCCTCTCTCTCTCTCTCTCTCTCTCTCTCTCTCATATAAATATTGTTGCAGGTATGAATTTTCTAGGCAGCAAATGCCATAATGAAGAACAGAAATTATTGGATAGTCTCGTAATTACTATTTTCAACTGGTCTCAGCTCCACTTTTTGCCTTTTCTCATTTCCTTCTTGAGCCAATTGCCTTTCCTAAAAATTAAACTATCTTCTTATAAATAAATTTGTATTTTATACACAGTTCAGAAAATACCAATGTTCACAAAAATCGGTGAAAAGGACATTGTTCTATGTGATCATATCATGAGAGAGGGGAAAAAGGGACTGTTAACAAAAGGGGAAGTTAAAAGAATCTTTCTAACCTTCACAACCAAGGAAGCATCTAACTTTTGCATATTAACAAAGTGCTAGCTGCTACAATTAACCCTTTCCTGTGAATGGAGTATTGATTAGCCCAATGGACAAAACCCACCCGTCAATTTGAGATCACATACTTCTACATATATTGAACAATTGTGATTAATTCAAAGTATATGAGATTTATTTAATTTAGTAACGTTTATCTTACCTTGAATCTATTTCCCCTATGTGTTGGCATAATCTTGTGGCATTTTAGAAGCACTCGTCTTTTGGAATAGATGTTTCCCTTTGGGTCGCAATGGAAATGGCATACAGAGATCAGGGGATCCTAAAATACTATGGGAGAGAGAGCTGCAAGCCCACCCAATGCTTGATATCAACTTTGGGACTGCTGGCCACTGAGAGGTTGGTTTGAAAGGCAGCTGCAAAAGCTCTCAAAGTTGGCTTAATGAATTAGAATTATACCAAAGGAGAGGCAAGACCATAGAGCAGGGGTGGGTCCAACCTTGGAAACTTTAACACCTGTGGGACTTCAACTCCCAGAACTGAATTTGGGAGTTGAAGTCCACATCTTAAAAAATGACAAGTTGGATACCTCTGCCATAGAGTATGATTCCAGATACATCTTAGAATAATTGTGGTCTAAATTCAGTGTTCAAAAATTGAATCATAATGTTGAAATGGAAGAAAGGTATAGAATTGTAATAGTTTGATGTATTAAGTCTCTTTTTAATTTAATTGTTTTTCTCTACAATATATATTTTAACACTAGGTATAATTTATCTGTGACTTAAGTTAGATTTTTTTAATTTTTGTTAGTTTTACTTAAGTGTAATTGTTGGGTTTTTTTTTTCTTTCCCTCCTTTTTCGTTAAGGTATGTATCTTTGTGAAATCCTACTGCTCCCTTCTCCCCCCCCCAACTTTTTGATAGAGTCCATTTTTCTTTTTTTCTTTTCTCATGATATAGCCTTTATATATAATAGAGCACATTTCTTTTTTAAATTATAGGTAGTCCTCGACTTAGGACAACAGCTGAACCCAAAACTTCTGTTGCTAAGCAAGATAGTTGTTAAATGAGTTTTGCCCCATTTTATGACCCTTCTTGACACAATTGTTAAGTGAATCACAGCAGTTGTTAAATTAGTAATACAGTTGTAAAGTGAATCTGGTTCTCCGTTGACTTTGCTTCTCAGAAGGTTGCAAAAAGTGATCATACGATCCTAGGACACTGCAACCATCATAAATAGATGCTAATTGCAAAGCATCTGAATTTTGATCACATTACCATGGGAATGCAGCAAGGGACATGAGTGTGAAAATGGTCATAAGTCACTTTTTTCAGTTCCATAGTAACTTCGAACGATCTCTAAATGAATGGTTGTAAGTCAAGGACTACTTGTAGACAGCCTTTTGTATAATAGTAACATGTTTTATTCTACTTACTTTATTATATAGTATCCTAAACTAATACTAGGGGTTTTAAAGGAAATATGAAGTGTAATACTAAATTTGACAACATTCTCTCTCTTTCTCTCCCTCTCATCTATCATCTATCATGTACTGTATCTATCATCTGTCAATCATCTATCTATCAAAAGGGCACCTGGAATTAGCTTGCTACTTACGCAGGTAAGAAGAGATTTCTTGATTCCAAAATTATAAACAGTAATGATTTCTATAATTATAAACAATAGATTTGCCTCCTCACCAGAGCTACTGTTATCCCAAATTTACAGCTTAAAATTCAATTTTTCCATATCTGTTTAGTGCTTCCAGTTGCCTTTTCTTCTCCTTATTTCTGATCAGTATTTTTCAAACCTGGGAGCTTCAACTGTATGTTCTTCAACTGCACACATCTTTAAGTTGTCAAGTTTGAAAAACATTGTTTTAGACTATACCTGTTTTTTGTTTTCAGAAAGAGCCACACATCTTTGCATCATCCAACTGGATGAATCTGTGGCTTAATGACATTCTGATTTCTTCCTGATAGATTAGCCCTGATCTGTATTGGCTTTAATCTTGTTTCCATCCCACTGGGTCTCTGATTATATTATAGCTTTCTGTGTGCCTAGAAGTAGATTTTTGCTAATTATGCTGGGACCTATACAGTTCTGTTCCATTTCTTATATGCTGTTACTGCCAACTTGGTTAAATTATTGCTCCTAGGAAGCACATTTTGAAGACAATTGTAAAGCTCACAGAAATAAGCCAACATTTTAGAGCAGCAAGAAGGCTGCCAACTTCTATAGTGGCAAGCAGGTTGCCAAACATCTATACCTTGTAGCTTATATATATATATAAGCTATACCTTATAGCTACGTTTGGCATTAGTAAGGTTTGTATTTGTGAAATGTTGCCTTCCCTGCTTTGCAGGAAAAAGATGGCAAGCTGGCCACAGTTGTATTGTCGCAGTGAAGCAGAACAGTGATCAGTCTTCACATGGGCTTTAGTGAAGTAGGGAAGGCCATATCAAGGATAGTTTCTGTATTCTTAAAACAGCCATTGCTTTGGTGGCCAAAACCTTATTTAACTTGGAGGGGGAGGAGCCACAATGGATAGGTCATACCATGTATGGGGGATACTTTGTTTGAAACTCTACTAAACTTATTCTAGGGCTTGCATGTTCTTGTGTGTGTGTCTATGTGCTTATGTTTCTATTTCAAAATAGTGGGAATGTATGCTGCTGGGTTTCTTTTTCTTTTTTTGACAGAAGCAGGCAAAGGAGACTGACAGTGATATAAGAACAAAAGATTGAGGCCAGATGCAGCTCTATTGCTGCTGATTGCCCATTCCCTCCTGAGATACTTTGTTAAGGTCACTGAGACTCCCTGTACTGTATATTAGTCATCTCTAATCATTTCCACCTGTACTTTATTATAGACTTAAGCTAAGGTTTCTCAATCTTGACAATTTTAAGATGCACGGACTTCAACTCCCAGAATCCCCTAGCTAGCCATGTTGGCCCAGGGCATTCTGGGAGTTGAAGGTCATGTGTCTTAAAGTTGCCAATGTTGAGAAACTGTGGACTAAATTATCTGTGGTACTCCAGTGTTCATTGTTAATTGATTCCAGGAGACCCGAGAAGTACCAAAAACAATGAGTACCAGACAAATTTTTCCTATAAGGAATAATGTAGTGAGTCACAAGGCAGCTGACAGCAACAAGTTTTAACTTGTGTATTGAGTGCCAAACAAACAATGAGTACCAGGACAAACAATGTTCACATCAAAAGGCACTGAGTACCAAATTTGATGAATTTCAAAGCAGTTGAGTACCAAGGTACCACTGTTTTAAGTTCCCACAAGGGGTTAAAATACTGTAAATAAAAAGAGCAATAATAAGAAAGTTGCTAGGGATGTGGTGGCTCAGTGGGTTAGGACGCTGAGCTTGTCGATCAGAAGATTGGCAGTTTGGCAGGTCAAATCCCGAGTACCGCGTAACAGAGTGAGCGCCTGTTAATCGTCCCAGCTTCTGCCAACCTAGCAGTTCGAAAGCACGTAAAAATGCAAGTAGAAAAATAGGGACCACTATGGTAGGAAGGTAACAGCATTCTGTGCGCCTTTGGCATCATGCCAGCCACATGACCACGGAGACATCCTCAGACAAACGCTGGCTCTTCGGCTTTGAAACGGAGATGAGCACCGGCCCCTAGAGTTGGAAACGACTAGCACGCATGTGCGGGGGAACCTTTAAGAAAGTTGCTGCTGCTGCTCTATCATGATCAGATTTATCTGACAGTGAGGATCCCATGTCTCTCATAGGTTAGCTTGGTTTTCCTAGTCATTTTACCTGCAGTTTCCATTTGTATTTGCTCTAGTGCTTTTTGAAATTGCCAAGTACTCTGCCTTCCAGGCTGATATTACCATGAACTCTGCTGAACAGGCTGATCTCTGGACAGAGGTTTGGCACCTGATGTAAAAGACTCCTCTTGGTAGGGACGATGGCTCAAGACTCCCTGTTACAGATGGAATGTGCAGTTCTGGGGATCTGATTGAGATTCAGGGCAAAACAGCACTTTTTTCCCCCCCTACTTATTTCATCTACTGATAAAACAGAGCCTAAAGAACAGCAAAGTGCTTTTACTTCCTCAGCCTCGTACCTAGCTAATTCTGCTACATGTCATTGTGAATGATTTCTCCACCTTCTTTAGTCTCGGTTGATAAGAATTGTGTGCCTTTAAAACACCGCAGGAATATATATTTTTTTTTTCTAAAGTCAAGACTTCAACATAAAAGTATTTCTAAGTGTCTCTCTTTGTGCATGTTGGTGGGCTCTGGTATTGGTTAATATTTGCATCCTAGTACTAGAGTTTAATAGGGACATGGTGGCTCAGTGGATTAGGATGCTGAGCTTGTCGATCAGAAGATTGGCAGTTTGGCAGGTCGAATCCCAAGTGCCGCGTAGCAGAGTGAGCGCCTGTTGCTCATCCCAGCTTCTGCCAACCTAGCAGTTCGAAAGCACGTAATAATGCAAGTAGAAAAATAGGGACCACTACAGTGGGAAGGTAACAGCGTTCCGTGCATCTTTGGCATCTAGTCATGCTGGCCACACGACCACGGAGATGTCCTCGGACAAGCGCTGGCTCTTCGGCTTTGAAACGGAGATGAGGGAATACACAATTCCCTGTTGATTGTAAACCACAAAACCCTGATGAATTAATGATTGTTCCATCCCAAATTCCAAATGCAGGACTCACTTGCTAATGAAACTCTGTCAGGTGAAAACCTGGAACTATCCTGGACAGGATAAATGACATGGGCAGATTTTTCCAATGGCTAAATCACTACAAAGTGGAACATGGAACTGCTCTTGCCAGATTTTAGGTATATGTGATTCACATTTTAGCATTCCACTTCTCACGTCAGTTGTTGTTTTCTATGTGTAGGCGGTTAATCCAAAGTCACCAGGAAACCTGAACAAAATGGCAGTGGATGGCCAATTCAGCCATGTGGGAACATCTGGTACCATGCCAACCTTTAAATTTAAAGCTGTGTAACAGAATAGATACTGTTATGTATTGGGCTCAATTGTAATACCACGTGGTCAGCTGGAGCAGCTAACGGCTCTCCAGCTACCCAGACTCCAGGTCTCCAGTGCTGCTATTGGCTGTCCCTAGGCAGCAGTGGTTGCTTTAAACCTATTGGCTGCCGCCTAGGGGCTAGGCTATAAATTGCTGCTAGTTGCAGCCCAATTCTCAGTTCAGATCCTGCAAGCAATAAACCATGAGCTTTGTTGAACTCACTTGCCTCGTCTCCTTTCCTGCGCGAAGAACTCACTACATAACAGATATAATGATGTTGGAGGTTTCTCCAGCAGTAGCATAATAAAGGGAAGGCCTTCCCTCCATAAATGTCTCCTTAGGACAAAACATATTTGTCATTGTCACTAGAGTTTCAGAATCCTTTACTGTTCCAGGAGTACAGTGACCACACGTCCTTTTTTTTGTAAAGGACAGTTATTTATTTCTGAAAGCTCTCCTTTAGATTTATTTAATGATTTATGTTCTTGATTTTGCTCTTGAAGTTTCCTCTGTAAAGCAAAGGTCTAAACATAAAGACTTATTATTTTTTAGCCTTATGAATCTCTTTCATATTAGTCCCTTTTTCAGGTTTGGTCTTTATCCTTTTCCAAGAAAATATGGTCACCGTAAATATAACATATCCTATAGTTTCCAATTTTTATTTAGCTTCTTTGAAAAGGTTACCTCCTGTCAGGTAAGGCTGCCTCACAGGGCTGTGAAGATAAAAACATGCCCTTGGAACAGTGCATGAAAGATTCATGTTCATCTTTCTCCTTACCTGATAACCTTGGACAGGTTGATGTCCTTCAAAAGGTTATTGTGTGAGATAAATGTCAATAAAAACATATATTTTGGAACCAGTTTGGTGTAGTGATTAAGGCACTGGGAAACTGAGTTCTAGTCTTGCTTGAAACACAAAGCCAGTTGTGTGACCTTGGCCCGGTGACTTTCCCTCAGCCCCAGGAAGCAGGCAATGGCAAACTACTTCCAAAATTTTGCCCAGAAAATTGGTAGCTTGGCAGGACCCAGAAGAAGGGCCTTCTCCATGGTGGCTCCCTGCCTCTGAAACATCATCCCTCCAAAAATTAGACTGCCCCCCACTCTAACACTCTTTTGGAAGACCCTGAAGATGTGGTTCTGCCAGTAGGCCTGGAGATAGAGCCCATTAAATGGCTGGTATGAATGTGTGTTGTCTCCTGGGGTGGTGGTGGTTATTTTATTATTTTTATCCTTTATTGTTTTTATTTTTATTTCTTTTATATTGTGTTTTTATGTCCTGTAAACAGCCTTGAGATGCCACATGTGAGTAGGCAGCAATATAAATTTTCTAAATAAATAAATAAAGTAAATACATATTGAAAAGCATCTGAAAGAGTCAGGAGGGGCATGGATTCAGCCTATATGTGGCAGAGGCTATGCTAAGGTGTTTCCTGAACATCTCATTAGACTCTATAGGCTGAAAGCAGTTCTAGATATTACTGAAAAACATTGTCCCAGGCACCATGTCAGACATTGCCCATGAAGAATTAAGTTTACAGAGATATGAGTGACTGTAGTACAGGGTTGCCCAGGTATCATTCTTAGTTAGCAAGAAACCAAATTTAAAATACTTATAATAGATGCATTCTATTATAATACATATAATTATCAACTTACCTGTCATCAACTGTTGTATTCAGTGGTACTTATGTCTGAGAAAATGTCTTTTGAATTACATAAGAAATATAAACCTGTGCCTCAAAAAAGGATTATAGCAACAGCAATAGCGGCTAGACTTATATACCTCTCCATAGTGCTTTACAACACTCTCTGAGCAGTTTACAAATGTTAGCATATTGCCCCCAACAATCTGGGGTCCTCATTTTACCGACCTCAGAAGGCTGGAAGATTGAGTTAACCTTGAGCCAGTCAGGACTGAACGCCTTGCTGTGGGCAGAGTTAGCTTGCAATACTAATTTCTAATCATTGCACCACCATGCATGGATTCCAGAGAGGTCTGGCTTTGGAAGAAGTTGGAGCTGAAACTAAAGCATAGATCATTGAAGATCCCCATCCTTTACAACATTAAAATCTCTAGAAGTGAGAGCAGCTATTATTTTTTGAATCCTAAGACTTTCCAGGAAAGTCTCAAAATAAACTTTAGTGATTCACAATAATGGTCAGCTGCTGTGCTGGCCAAGTACTCAAGACTGCTACAGTAATTCTCCATTTTAGAAGAAATGTTTTTTCCCCAATAGATGGTGGGTAACTGAATCAATTGAATGATATTTTCATGGGTCTTCCTGGGTTCTCATGAGTTAATTGGAATAGTGACATCCTTTCATTTGGCAGGAGATCCCCCAGAGCCAATGCTGATTGGCTACATTCTCTGCTCCTTACATTTGACCAATATTTTAATGTTTATAAAGACAGGTGTCTTCCAAAATGTGAATTAGCTGGTTAGTAGAACCAGTGCTTTTTTAGTAAGAAAAAAGGTGCTGGAACTCAGCCCCCCCCAACCAGCCAGGCCATTCCTTTCACTCCCCTCCCAAGCCGGACTGGCATGCTAAGGTGGATGGGATGGGCAGGGAAGAAACTATTATAATGACTCAGGAACTGACGGAACAAGAATAATACTGTATGTCTAAGCATATTTATGCAACAGCGTCCCTTCTCAAACAACAGTACAACTCCTGACAGACTTTGCTGGTTATTTACACCCATTGAGCCGAGAGGGAAGACGGAAGTGGGTGGGGTTACCGTTGTTGCCATAGCTGTATGAGTGATGTATAGGATTCGGGGGCAGTTCTACGATGGGCCATGAGTCAGTAGGGGGGAGCTTGGGGTTGATGCACTGCTGAGGGCTGGTCTAAGAGAGCGGTCAGTGTCGGGCCTTTGGCCTGTGTGACCAACTAACCTGATTGACGGTTCGAGGGCAGGAGGGGACCACCGGGATCACCTTTCGCTGCCACGTCTACCTTAGCACTTCAGGAGCAATCACAGCATCTTCTAGAGACACTCCTTCCCCTCCCCGTTTTCTTAACTTCCTCCGGGCTGGGGTTCTCAGTTGGTCATTCTCCTCGCGTGAGATCCAGCCATGTCCAGGCTGCTGTGTAAGTTGTTCAGGATCGGCCCAGGGGAGAAAGGCAGTGGGAAGGGGCCTTCTCCCCAGGAGGCCATCCAGAGGCTTAAAGAGACCGAGGACATGCTGAGTAAAAAACAGGAGTTGCTAATCTGCTTTCCAGCTCTGGCATGTTTCTCTTCTGTTGCAGGGAAACAGAGTTTGTGGGACTAAAAAAAGTTCAGTCAGACCTTCCAACTCCTTGTGAGAACTTTTTTCCCCCCGCAAGAAGTTGGAAGGTTTGACTGAACTGTTTTTTGTTCCACAAATTCCGTTGAAAAAAGGTGCTGGAACGCCATGCGTTCTATGACAAAAAAAGCCCTGAGTAGAACTATCAGAAGAGATGATAGAAGTGGAACAGCAGTAGTAGTAATGGTGGTAGTACTAGACTTTGGCACCATGACACAGAAGCAGAGAAGAAGCTGAAAGTAGGGGAACAACAATGGGAACCCTTCCCAGAAGTCCATTGTCCAGGATGCTTTTGTATAGAAGATTGTACAGTCTCCCAAACACTATATTCACAACTAAGCACATTTGCTCTCTTTGTGTCTGTACAGATTCTCAATCATCCAGTTCATGGTTGTCCCAAAGATGTTTTTTTCCAAAAGGCAACTGAGATTTCTTGTTGTTTTTTTCCTTGGAAGTGTTTCACTTCTCATAAGAAGTTAAACAAAAGAAGCTTTTTGGATGAGAAACATTTTCAAAGAAAAAAACCCCAAGAAAATCCAGTTGCCTTTTGGAAAAAGCATGCTTGGGATTACTCTCTTCGTGCTAACCTTCTATTATTTGTCATCTTATTTTGCTGTGCTGGAAAAGCGATGTTAATACTATGGAACAAAATTCATGTTCTACTCCACTGGCAGTGCTATAGGACAATAACAGTGGCTTCTGAAATTATTGTGTCATGTCAGATACCTACATTTTTGCTACTTGGACACTTGTAGTTTCAGTCCATTGCTTTCAATATGGTTCATTTCTAATCTTTCAGTCAAACAAATGGGTGTACCATGGGTGAGTAAGTTAAATTTTCTTATTGGCGCTACCATTCTCTGAAAGTATTCAGGAGATTGGAAATTATCATATTTGCAGCAGGTGAAGCAAATATCTTTCTCTAAGAACGCTCTTTGCTTCTTAATATTCTTATATCCAGTATAATGTGGGTTGGAGAACGGGCTGCGATGGATGGTACCATATGTATAAAACACAAGCTAAATGGAGCATTCTCCAGACCCTTTTATTAGAACATGTCATTCTGTGGGACCTAGGAAGTGGAATGATTTTCACGATTGTGTGATACATTGTCTTGGAAATTCATTTTGTAAGTTATAGTTGTTTTTTAAAATTTTAATTCTCTATGTACCATATAGTGTCAGGGGATGTAAAAGTAACCTTGAGGAACAGAAGGAAGAGCCACAACCAAGATGAAAGAAAGGCGGGTCTAAGGCAGAAATGTAATTTGAGAAGGTGTTTCAGACATGACGTTTCCTAGTTCTCTTGTAGATAAAAGGAGAGACAAGGGAGGCATAGACTTGCAAGACTCTGTTATAGTAACAGAGTAACAATTAATAGTCATAACTTTGGTATCCTAGTCTGGTCTACCTTGGAGGACTGACATGTGTCTTGCCTCCCCAGATCACCAGGGGAATGGTGTTCCACAAGATAGGGGAACCACAGAAAAGCCATATGCTTCTGAAATCCCACTAGATGGCAATAGTTTTGGGAAGGGACTTGGAGCATACCTAATCTATCCAATCTGGTAGGATGGGCAGAAAGTCTCAGAGAGAGGTGGTCCTATACATAATCTGGTCTCGTGCCATGTTTGGTTTTAAAGTTGAAAACCAGCACCTTGAATTGTACCTGAACAGAAATTAGAAGTCAGACCAGCTCATGCAGCAGGAGTCTAATGAGACTGAAACTAGAAGCACCCACCACTGTGCATGCCTCTGCATTGGGGACCAGTTGTAACTTCCAAGTGGTCTTCAAGGGCAGCCCCATAAATTGTTTTCCCTACATGATGTAAAGAAGGGGTCTCCAAACTTGGCAACTTGAAGACTTGTGGACTTCAACTCCCAGAATTCCATGCTGACTGAGGGATTCTGGGAGTTGAAGTCCACAAGTCTTCAAGTTGCCAAGTTTGGAGACCCCTGATGTAAAGGTTTCAATCAATAATGCTGGGTTCCTACTTTGAGCAATTAGTGTTCTGAAACCATGCTAGTTTTCTCCTGACAGTTTAAACAGCATAAGAAGATCAAGTATGTGAATCACTAGGCTGCTTTAGTGGCTTGGCAACTCTTCATGCTGACATATTCTGGCTACCAAATTTGTGATACAATTCCATAATGGGTAAAAGAACCCTGTGTGCATAATGTTCTGTTAGGCAGTCAGACCATTTCTCTCTAGGACTTCTATACTGAGCTGTATTTCTGACAGCCATACAAAACCAAAGTCAAAATCTCACCTATGCGTGTGCATAACTGCAAGCATAAAAGTATAGAATAATTTTTTTCTGTCCTCATATCCAGGATGTTGTGATTTATAATTGCAGGAAGGAAAGTGGAGCTGACAAACTGTGATGTGTGGGATTTTAATTATACAGATTGTAGAACTATATAAGAAATATGCCTGACGCACAGAGACTACCAAGAGCACATTACTTAACTGCAGAAAAAGCCAGCTGAAGTGGCGGCATTTTAGGCTTTTGTGTTGTCATCAACAAAGAAATAGGGGACCTTCAGTGTTTCTTTTGTTCTCTGGATGTTACTTTGCACATGCTATGATTTTAATAGGCTCCTCAGTATCATGACTCAGAGATCCTTCCCACTCTCATATTATGCATAAAACTGGAGCAGTATCGCTGAACCTTTGAAAACCCAATGTTGCTTACAGATTGGTCCATTTCCTATCTTTTTTAAAAAAAGGATTTTATTGAATTTTATAGGGTTAGGGATAGAATAGGATCGGGTTTGGGATTAAAGTTTAGGGTAGGGTTAGGATCAGGATTGGGATTAGGACAGCGTTGGGATCAACATTGAGGTTATCCCCCAATAACATTTTCATTCTTTAGCAAACAGGCTATTGTCAGGGTACATATATTAAATTAGCAATAGTTGATATAGTAATAGCTAACTGCAGTAAATGTAATAAACGATAATCAAAAACTATCAGTTAGTCAATACATATCATTCTTTTTATTAATATATATTCAAAATAACATGTCACATTCATTTCTCACTAGTTTGTTTTCCTAACCATTGGTAAAAATTATCCCATGTTCTATAGTAAACTGAATCTTCTTTCTTTTTAATCTCTAATGTCAATCTATCCATTTCTGCACATTCTAAGATTTTCTTAATTAAAACCTCTTCAGTTGGTAAGTTTTCATTTTTCCAGTATTGGGCAAATGCTATTCTCGCTGCTGTCAGTACATGCAATATTAAATATTCATTCTCCTTCTCATAATTAGGTCCTAATATTCCTAACAAAAACAATTCTGGTTTAAATTCTATCTGTCTTTTAGTCTTCCTTTCCAACCGTGTATGTTTCTTAACCCAAAACTTTTTTGCTTTAGGGCATGTCCACCAGATATGATACTAAGTACCATTTCCTATCTTTTTCTGAGCTTCATTCTGAGAAATCATTTCTTTATCTGACAATCTTCCTTCCTTCCTTCCTTCCTTCCTTCCTTCCTTCCTTCCTTCCTTCCTTCCTTCCTTCCTTCCTTCCTCCCTCCCTCCCTCCCTCCCTCCCTCCCTCCCTCCCTTGTAATAAATTCATAAATCTGGAGCAGTAAAGATTGGCTTTTGTTCACACAGACTCAGTCTAGTTGCAACTAAAACTTTTCAACTTTGTCACTAAATTATAATCAGAGGAGCCTGACAAGAGAAAAGTCCCACCAATATGTATCCAAACTATTCCTCTTACACTTTCCATTTTATTGACTTACTTAGACCTAGTCTTCTCCATAATTCATTTTCTTAAAAATTCCATAAGAATGCTCTTTCTTCATTTCACTGATTGTGTTATCATATCAGTCTGAATAACATAGATAAAGACTTTACAGGTGTATGTTTACATATGTACAAGAACAATAGAAAATTCTGCTTTAGGTAAAAAAAACAGGACTGTTTTGCCTTCCAAGCCCCTCGCATGTTCACAATTAACTCATTATTGTACATCAAGCAGTTATTATATTTAAACTGAATATGTGCAACCTTGAGGACTGGGGAAGCTATGGGTTCTTCAGGAATGCTATCCAAGACTGATTTCAAAAGTGTGCTTCAAATCCAGCTTAGCCTTGACACATCCCATTTTTGGTTAGATTTAGGGTCTACATTCCACTGTGTTCAATTTTAATTCTGCATTTCAGAGGATTGAGGTTTACTAGCTGTACTTTGGTGTAGCAGATTTCAAGCTTTTGCAGTGTAAAAGATTGTCAGCCATTCAAGATAGGCCTGGTCAAGAAACAGACAGCACAGAGATTCTAGGAATGATCCTTTATTGTTGTAGGGTACAACAACAGAAGCTTAAAATTTGTCCAAGTTTATGTCTCTCCCATGTTATTCTAAGCAAAGGCTGGGTTGTTTTGACACCTTTTCACACACGCTTTTTAATCACTGGACTGTGTAATCTCTTCTCCAAATGCCTTCATAATGGCTCTTTCATACCTTTTCCAAGATCAGTGCTGAATTCCTTTACAAATATATTGTTAATCCTTCCAATCAAGGAGGAAAATCCACGGTTCTGTTCATCAGAAAATAAGCTTTGCACTAAGTAGATTAAGGGGGAAGTGGTCACCTAGGCAAGGGAAAGTCTATCAAAAATATTTTGCTAAGAGCTCCTTCAAACTCTCAAGTGGAGCCAGGCTATTTGGCTGGCTCCTCAGAAGACATCACTGAGTAAATTCTTAACAAATGTGAGATAGGCAGCTCTATAAATTGAATGAATGAATAAATAAATAAGCTGCTAGGCTATTTATCTTCTCTGAGCCTTCCTCATTATAACCTCATCTATAGCCCATTCTTCCAACTGCCCATTGCAAACTAGGCTACAGAGACTGTTATGTTCTAAATGTAAGCCTTTAAGGAAAGTTAAAAGTGCTTTTGGTTAAATTATGCCACAGTGGATTGGAAACATGTGAAGCCTTGTTGCTGGCATTTCAAAAATGCAGACTGAGACATTTTAGCTATACAGACTGCAGTAAATCCTTTGCTGACAGTGGCCCATGGAATAAATAGACAGGGACACAGCCAGGGATCAAGAAGAAATGATGAGTTACTGTGAGGGAAGGCCTAAGAGACCTTGAGAAGCTGGAGGAGGCAGCCAGACAGAACAGGCCATTGTAGAAGAGAACCCTGTCCTGGAGAGAATAGAGGCATGAAGGAGAGAATCAGAGCAACCCCATCTTAATTAAACTAGATGTAAACAGTGCAGGAGAAATATTTGGGTAGACTTTCAAGATTCTGCTACCGTAATACTACTACTAGCAATAAAGGTCTTTTGAGAAATCTAGGTGGTTTTTGTCTTCTGAATCTGCCAGCCTCAACGAGCTCAAATGCCTTCTCTCAAGTAAACAGTGGGAAATGGAGACATACTTTTGAATAGTCATCCTGAGTCTTCAAGAAAGAGAGAGAAATAGGAAGTCGGGAAATGGGAATTTTAATGGAGGCAAATAATGCAGCAGGCACAGTGATGAATGGCATGAATTAGCATATGCTGCTCAAAAAAGGCCACCCCATTAGCATATGACTGTTTCATTTGAAAATGAAAAATGACATCAAATTATTTTCATTTTATCCTGATGCTTTGTGCTAGGATGATAGTGCTTGCTAGGATGGTAATGGCTTGATGGTAGTTTGAAGTTAGTTATAACTTCAAAATACAAAAATGCAAAATGCAATGAGGAAGTGAAGTTCTGTTTCAGGCTTTGCGTTGTATTAGAAACTAATTGTGCTTTTGGCTTTTTAACCTTCTTTTTTCTCCATTTCCCATAATCTACTATTGGGGCAAGAATTTATCTAACCCTAAACAAAACAAAACAAAACATCCTATTATTTTTAAACATGCCACTCCATCTTGTGCTTGCTCTTTAAAAAAAAATCTGTTTGTTATACTTTGGAATTTAATCTTCCATTTTCACAGCCCTAATTGCAACTTTGAAACTTACTGCCTATGAGGTGAGTGAAAAGTGGATAATTAAAGAGTCCAGTTTCACTAAAAAACCCACCTTGTTAAAAGCTGTCTTTCATGATTAATTCATTGCATCTGTACTGAGAATGAGGAATAGATAAAGCCACTATTTTATCTCTTTCCTCTTATAGGTTGCTTCTTTTTAAGTCAAGGCAGAAAGAAATCATCCTTTTTTTTATTCAGATGGATGTGAGTTTGTGATTTAGATGAATAAATCAAATGTTACCTAAAATTCCTTTCAGCTTGGCAGTTTGCTATTTATCTATAGTTATTTGAATTTAGAGCAAAGTATTTAGCAATGATTATGCATTTATTTATGGCTCTGGGGGTTATACAAGAATAAAAACCAGCCTGCCAGCAAAAAACACAATCACATCCCCAGCAGAGCCATTCACTTCTTTAATGTAGCCCAAAGCTTGGGAAAAGAGCCTTTTTAGGATGGGGGCACTATGAATCAAAATAATTTCAGGGGACAGGCACTGTGACAGAGAATGCCTGCTTTTTTGATCCCATCAGTGTTAGGGAGTGCTTCATGGAAAGGTCTGGAAACAAATCTACCCTGGCTGATTACACAGGGCAGGCAGAAATCACAGGAGGAAGAGAATCACTCAAATAGGTAGCTCCTGTGTCAATGTATGGCTTTGTAGGTATCCCCAGCAATGTGAATTGCATCTAAAAACTTGCCAGTAGCTAACAGAGATCACAGAGCAGGGTTGTTACTTCATGTGGTGATGTATACCCAGCACTGCCTTGCTGAACTTACTGGACTAGCTACCATTTCTGAGTGGTCTTCACGGGCAGCTGCCTGCCAAGAAGGTTGAAATAGTTTGGAAAGCACGAACAGGGGCTCTCGATCCAGGAGCTGGCACAACTGGCACATGAGATGGATCTGTACAAAAGCCCTCCTAGTAATATTTTCTACCTGATCTTCAAGCAAGAGCTGAGGGTCCAGGAGGATGCCCAAGATTGTATACCAATCCTGAATGGGGAAGTGCAGCTCCACGGAAATTAAAGGTAGAAGTCTCCAGGTAGGCCCAACACTTACTAGTCTTGTTAGGATTAAGTCTGTATCTGTTCTTCCCCAAAGTTTCCAAGTACTGGGACAAGAGTAATCTAATCATGAGAAAATACTGATAGTAATTTTCTCATCCTGCAGATCATGTTGCACCTGCCCTGAGACAAAAATCTAATGAGATCCAGGTACAGGTTGAAGTCCTCAAGGATTATATAATCTTAGGTGACTCCATTGCCTACCTTATGATGGAGTCCAGCAGTTCAGGCAAGGAGGCCAGCACATCAGCAAAAAACATAGATGTCCCCTAGAGCTAAACGTCAACCTGAGGTGCTATTATCCAGTTATCAGAAGCTATCAAGACTTTCAGGATGACAACTCTCAGCCTAACCCACTATTGCTTTGGAGTGGTGGGGCATGCCAAACTTGAAACCCAGGCAGTGTCAGGAACAAGGAACCACAACAATACTGGGAGCTGAACAGAGAAGTATGTTGATTGCCACTCACCTATTTACAAGAATCTCACCAAACTACAACTACATTCACTACAGAAAGATTAGATAAGCACTCTAAGGTTTAGGCAGGGTCTGCTTTCCATTGCTTCCTCCCTCCCAGCAATTCCAGGCAAGTCACTCTTTTAACTCTACCTCTCATTTCAGCTCCAGATTCACCCTAGGCAAGCAGATTCCAAGATCCCTGGATCACCTAGTTTTAATTATACATGCCTAGTCAGTTGCCTCATCCAAGGTGAAGTCATCAATCAGAGTGATCTTAATACAAACCAAACTAGCATAATAACAGCAACAGTTGGAGACTAGGGCCTCTAAAGATCTGGTAACTTAGAACTAGGGAAGAATACAGAAAGCTGGAAGATGGACTAGCCTTTATGAATAACCCTCCCTCCTCTGTGGAATTAGGGCCTTACTGCATACCAATCTGGCATTCATTTGCAGTGATTGAAGCCCATGATCACCTAAGATCTGGTGACCAGCATTGAGAGTGAATACTGTACTGAGGTAGAAATTAGGATCAATTTCAATAATTAACCACACCAGCTTTGAAAGCAACTGTTCCCTAAGCTCCCACAACCACAACTCTTCCAGATCCCCTTATTTTAACCTAAATTATACACAAACACTCAAGGGTAACCAAAAAATGGCTGTGCATCAGAAGCGGATAGACTATGAGCCATATAAAATTGTCATGCAATCCTTCAGAATATTTCTGATTTAAGTTTGATCATGACTGTTGAAGGCAGAAAATACTGCTGAAAGTTAAAGGCCTGGAAGTCTTCAAAGTAATGCTCCCAAGCCTTCATTGGACTGCAGCTGCTTTTCTTTGAATTATCGCAGGGATCTGATAAACCGTGTCAGCTTTTATGAATCAGGTTTACTCGATACAATGAAGTGATAACTGGAATTATGTGAAAGATTAAAACCAAATAGTTTACTTTCAGACAAATATCAGGGAAACAACCAAACCATACAACTTCACTGCTGGCTCAACTTTCAGATGACTTCAGCCTTCAGATATGAGCATGCTTCAATGGCTTTGCATGTGACCAATCCATTACATGGCCGGTCAGAGTAAAAGAAGCAATATATTTTCCTGCAATGCAAGATTGCTCTACTGGAGAAAGATCTTAGTTATGGGCAGCAAATGTATTCATATTGATTTTATTTCATAAATTAGCATGAAATGAGGCATAAAAAAAAACCTACACTAGAGCCATAGCAGGATAAGTCATCTGTTTTGAGTTTTGCAGCATGAGAGAATCGGAGTGATATAGTGAGTAAGGTGTTGGACCCAGGTTCTACTCCACTTGTAACCATGAATGCTCACTGAATGTCTTTGAATCACTCACTCTCTCAGTTCTCTTAGTTGTACTCCAGACGAAGGACATGCACATACATGGAGTTTTGGTTTGAAAAGTTTACTTTGTCTTACGAGAAGGCACATTGTAGCAGGAGTGTGGGACAGCCTACTTGCAAATGACTCAGTAGATAGTTAATAAGATCTATCCTACAGAGTTGTTATGTAGAAAAACAAGAGGAAGGAGTGCAATTGAGACCGTCTTGAACTCCTGTGGCAAAGTATATAAATCTATCTCCATTGATAGAAGAGAATATTTTTAGCTCAGGGCTGCACTGATGATGTTACCTGGCTTGGTAACAAAACATCTGCAAGAAAACCAACAAGCTCCAAGAGCACCGTTGTTGTCTCTATCTGTCCAATGAATATATATAACATATATAATCATTTATTTTGTAACTCACAGTTTATAATCTGGCACTTTACAGCTTCTCTTCAAGAAGGCTGTCTAAGGAATCAACAGTTGTAAATTTGTTGTGAAAGAAAAAATACGTGTGTATCTTTCCCTTTGATGGAACAAACTTCCCCATACATGCAAGTTGATATCATACCTATGATGACCTATGCTTGATTAAATATTTAAACATGGCTTTAATTCACGGAAAAGGTGGACTTTGTTTGCTCCATAGATTGCACTTAACCAAAATTGGCTCTAAGAGTTTCAGGAGGATGTATCTGATATGGTGGTGGCAATCCAGGGTTGGGCAGGGCAAGGAGTCTGGGGGAAGACGAAGGCTGGTGTTTTGCATTAACTTATTTATGTTGTTAGTTTACATAGTTTCTATCTTTTATGATTGTAAGCCACCCAGAGTTACCTTGAGGTAAGATGGGCGTCCTATAAATTTTATAAGTAATAAATAAATGGATTAAAGGTGATAATGGATTCATTTTGTTTTGAAGATGTCTGTAGAAGAGGATTCAAAAAAACAACAACTGTACACCACACCTTGAAGGACTTGTCAAAACCCAAGTTTCAGCTGTTGATACCTGAAATGTATGTACATTCTCTGTACATTGTCAAGGGACCTACGCCTTACAGTTTGGGAAACCCTGATCTAGAATCTATCCATCTGTTGTGAGCATCCTGGCAATAAATGTTTGTAGATCTCCACTGGTGTGAAATTGCAGCAACTGAGGTAAGGAGAAGATGTTTTCTGTAATGATCATCATATTATGAAACAGTAGAATAGCCTGGCATTGTTGCCTTGTGGAAACAAATTAAAATAATCTCTTCTGGAGAGGTTTTTTAATTAGTTGAGAGAGAGCCATAGGAATGTATGTATTGCTTCAATTAGGCTGTTGGATTTAATTTTTGTATTATGTTGTAATCACTGTACTATGGATATTTTATGTTGATGTTTGTAATTAGTTCTGTGCACCCCTAAGAGTCACACAGCTGTGGCGGTCAAGCAATTTAATAAAATAAATCAATAAAGAAAATTCATTTCTAAAGCTGCTAAAACTTACAGCGTTTCCCATTGTCAGCCCTTCAAGGTAGACCAGGCTAAGAAACCAGAACTATGAACGCTAGTGCTACTTTTGTAATAAGGCCTTGCATGTCTGAATGAGGCTCCCTCACCTTCCTCTATTGTCAAGAGAACAAGCGAAGGTCAAGCCTGAAATGTTTTCTCAAACTGCAGTTCTGCCTTGGACTAAAATTTCTTCTGTCTTACTATTATCTTGGTTTTAGTTCATCCTCTGTTCTTCAAGATTACTTTTACAGTCCATTACACCCATACAATAACATCAATAATTATAGGAATGTAGAATTACTGAAGATTTTTGTATTGTTGAAATGCATGCTGCAAACCTAACTAAAGATTCAGTTTTGTGTTTGTTTAGCAGAGCCTTGCAAAATTATTTTGTTTCCCTTTGCAATAGAACAAATGACTCTCTATGGAGGATAATTATCTGGATCACTTTTTCTTCCAAAATAATCACAAGATGAATCGAGGAGCTACAACTTTATTTGCAGTTATCTTATACTTTTAAACTTTTAATTTTTTCTATATCTACTTGTACTTTGATTCCCCCCCCAGAACTTGAAGTCTGTATGATTATTGCTGCAGGTTAATATACACTCATGAAATAACATTCAATGTTACATGAGGTTTTCTAATAATAATTTGCATGAACCAGGTCCAAATTACTCGCAACCATTTGATTTAGAAGGAACCATTTTTTCATCTCTTCAAAATGACAAGATGAATTTTTAGCTCAACAAATCAAAATAATCCATAGGTCTTGCTAAAATTTTGATCTTTCCAATATCTCACTAGATTTAAGAACCTTTTCCAAACTTTGCTACCAATGACTGATAATTTACTCAAAAGAATAGCACAGCATTTTTGACTTGCTGACACAGGAAGGAAAGTTGATTTGAAATTCTCAGAATAATGTGAGGCCAGGCTAAAATGCTTTGGGGTCTTCCAAACATCCCATGTCCTTAAGGAAAATATCTCCAAGCTGGTTATCTCTTGACTCCTGTTATTTCTCTCAGTTCTTGGAAGATCCTGAAATGTGAAAGACTATAGTCAGTTCTTTTTTCTAAAAAAAAAAAAAAGGTGCCGGAACTCAAAGGTGCTGTCACTGGGAGCAATGCCGGTGTCTTGCTGCGGCATCGCCTCTCGTCCTTTGCACCCCTGCCCCTGCGGCTTGGAGCCACATGCCATGGGGATTCCCCTCCCCACAGCCACCGTTGGGATTCCCCTCCCCGCAGTTGCCATGCTGCGGTCCGTGCTGAGCCCCCACCCGGAGCTGCTCCGAACCCTGACCCAGAGCTGTGTTCCTTGTGGCAGTGGTCTCTGGCGCCAAACAGCTGATGGCCTCCGGCACCGGCACTCGTTCACTTACTGTTTGATATTTTTAAAAAGGCATATGCTACTGACTACGCTTATGCACATATGTAACATCTTTTGCTAGGATACATGACCATTGCTTGTCCAGAATGTGAAAAGTGAAAGATTGTGACTAAACAAAATTTTAATGTACAGATAATGCCACCAGAAATTATTTTAGCCTTTTTAATAAATGTTGTTATTGATGTTAAGCTCACCATGGAAAACATCATATATTGTTATGTATAAAGGTAAAAGGTAAAGGTTCCCCCGCACATGCGTGCTAGTCGTTTCCGACTCTAGGGGCCGGTGCTCATCTCCGTTTCAAAGCCGAAGAGCCAGCGCTTGTCCGAGGACATCTCCGTGGTCATGTGGCCGGCATGACTAGACGCCAAAGGCGCACGGAACGCTGTTACCTTCCCACCGGAGTGGTCCCTATTTTTCTACTTGCATTTTTACGTGCTTTCAAACTGCTAGGTTGGCAGAAGCTGGGACGAGTAACAGGCGCTCACTCTGTTACGCGGCACTCGGGATTCGACCCGCCAAACTGCCGACCTTCCGATCGACAAGCTCAGCGTCCTAACCCACTGAGCCACCGCGTCCCTGTATTGTTATGTATATACTAGATTAATTATTTAAAGACTGAAGTGCAATATAACTAGATTCTAAATAATCTATTTTTCAAAACACACAACAGTCCAAACAGTAAAAGTAAAGTCCAAATTAAGAATATTTCATTCTTAAGAATTGTTTAATTTAAAGTGGTTTAGTTGTAATAGATGGTTATAGATTCAAAATAGTTTTCAAGAGTATTTACAAAAGATACTATTTTTTTCTAGCATCAGCTAAATTAAACATATTACATTGAGAAAAATGTTTCTCATTTCTTTCCTGTTACGTTTATTGATTTCATTGCAGAGATGTTAACATAGGAAACAGATTATTTTGTTATCTAATTTTACCTTCCAAAAGACAGAAGCAGATGAAAAATGTGAGGTTCTTTCCTGTTGGCTTTTTTGAATTAGCTGTTTTAGATTCTAAAAGTTTAGTTCCTAAAGAAGTAACCTTGTAAATAATTTTAATGTCCTCCTCTAGTGCAGGGTAGGCAACCTTAGCTCTTTTTTTTTTATTAAAAAGTTTTAACATACATTTTATCTTTAACAATCCCCCCTCCCCCTCCCACACCCATCCCTCCCTACCCCTACCCCCCCCCCCGACTTCCCAGGGTACAGGGTATAAAAACAAAAAAAAACACTCATAAACATCCAAATGCTAACAACCATAAACTCTGAAATCTATCACTCTCTAGCTCATATAGGATAACTACAAACACTATTACTATTAACTATAAAAAAAGAAAAAAGAAAAGAAAGGAAGACTTATTCAAATGCTACATGAAACTTTTTAGTCCCATATTTGTTCTGGATATACTCAATCCATTTTCTCCACTCCATAATGTAACGTTCTTGCGAGTGATCTTTCAAATAAGCCGAAATCTTTGCCATCTCTGCCAGGTCAGAAACCTTTAAAGTCCATTCTTCTATAGTCGGCAGTTCCTCCTTCTTCCAATATTGACCTATTAAGAGTCTTGCTGCCGTAGTTAAATTCAACATCAACTTAGTGTCCACAACCGCAGCATCTGTAATTATACCTAACAAAAAAAATTGCAGGCAAAACTTTATCCTTTGCTTGAAAATCTTCTGCATGTTCCACCAAATTTTTATCCAAAAGGCCTTAACCTTTTTACAAGTCCACCATATGTGAAAATATGTTGCATCTTCATCGCCACACCTCCAGCACTTGGGCTGCAACCTTAGCTCTTTTATGACTCAAGCACTTCAACTCCCAGAATTCCTGAGCCAGCATGTCTCAGCTTGGAAACCTCTATCTTTCCCCTCAGCGTGGCTGGCTCAGGATTTCTGGGAGTTGAAGTCCACGAGTCATAAAAAAGAGCCAAGATTGCCTCCCCTTGCAATAGGCTTTTAAAAGCCAATAGAGGGAGCTTTTTTTTTTTTTTTTGCAAAAAAGGTGCCGGAACACCGTTCTGAGCATTCTATGAGAAAAAAAGCCCTGACTATAGTAAATAAAACATGTCACAGTTGTGGTTTTAATTTTGGTTTCCTTATTTCATAACAAGAGGTTGAAAAGGATTCTGCCTTCTGATCCATCTAGCACTTTCCCTTAGGTTTTGTGAATATTTTGAATATTTGCTTAAACAAATTAGTTCTTTCAGACAAGATAGTAACTTTCAATATGGAAGCGTCCTTGGAGTTATTCATGCTTTATAAAAAATTTTTTCATGTGATTAGCAATTGATTATGAAGATGGCTAGAAAGAACATTTATATAAGTAACACCCACAGTATGAACAGAAAGTTAAATATGAAGGTTTATTACAAGGACCTCCAGTATGGCTGGCTGGGGAATTCTGGGAATTGAAGTTCTTAAGTCTTAAAGTTGCCAAGGTTGGACAGCCCTGTTTATTGCATATAAACCCAAAGAAAGCATTCTAGTTGTCCTTACACTAGACTGTGGAGTTGATGTATGGTCAATTTGAATAAATCCCCTTATTCAAAGGTAACATTGATAATAGTACTGCTACATTTATTCATCAAAACAAATCCAAAGTCAATTATTCTATTCAGAAGGCTACAAATGCTTGCCTTCTATCAATCCTTTCTTAAGGCAAAGGATAACATGTTTTGTTCATTCTGTTTGTTATTCTTCACATTTTCTAGTTAGAATGCTATATTGAGATCCGGCAATCAGAATAATATTCCAGAGGTGTCTACACAAT
Source organism: Vipera berus (assembly GCF_964194415.1). Lineage (NCBI taxonomy): Eukaryota > Metazoa > Chordata > Lepidosauria > Squamata > Viperidae > Vipera > Vipera berus. The sequence goes on from NC_138204.1 coordinate 71,580,661, forward strand.
AAATTTATTTCAAAACATGCTGTCAGTAATATAATGCATCTGAAAATGCCACACTCACTAGGCTGTTCAGATAAATAATAAGCATCCATTTCATTGGATATGGCTAAGATTAAATGCTGTGTTCCAGGTAAAAAAATGTATTTATCTTCATAGTGATAGTATTTTTTTTTACTATTGCCATGATGACATTTTATTGTTAATTCTAGATCTTTATATTACTGTTTGCAGCTTTCCCCCATCATCTGTATTAACTTTTGCTTGTGAATATTATGGATTTACAAACCACAATGGTCATTTAGTGGATATTCCAGACCATTCTTTTTTCCCATTGGAATATGCCGATGGCAGCATTCTGAAATTGTTTTGTTTTGTATTTAAAAAGGAATGCCCTGGGAAAAACTGAAATATTCTGGAAAAGGACCAAGCTGCTTTGCACACAAATGGTCAATATATTCTTGCATCATTCACATCCTTTATAATGTAGATTTAAAAATTTAACATAAAAATTGCATACATTTACTGTAAGTCAATGTGTGTAATAGTTTTTTAAAAAAAATCAGGACTGCAGTTAGGGCTATATTATGAAAAGCGGGCAGGCTAGGACTTGAAGGACAAGAACTACTTTTCATTGATACTGAATTGAAAATTAAGTGATTAATTTATACAATTATAGCTCTTCTATTTAGTAATTTCCCCTGCCAGGTTACATAATAAACTCACAGTGACAAGTGTTGAAGGAGGTTTGGAGGCAACCTTTTGTACATCCATCCAGCAATGGCAAAACCATCCCAATACGTTGCGCGACGTCACGTGATGTCGCGAGTTTGACATGTCTGATCTAAAGCATGGGTGGGGAATTATGGCCATTTTATGACCTGTGGACTTCAACTCCCAGAATTCCTGAGTCAGCATTGCTCTTGAAGTAATCTTCAAGAATGAATAATCTTTCATTTCTACTTGGCCTTATTCTGACTGCCCTACCTCTCCAAAGCAGCTTGAAACAGATATGGTACATAATTGCAATAGCATCTAAATACAAGATGGACATTTTATAACTCTCTAGAAGCTGCTTGATTATAACTCACCTTTCCCTGACCATTGGTCATGATATTGGGACCAGTAAATTGTATAATTCAGTGCAACTCTAGATAGAGGGCTACAGGTTCCATATTCTTTCCTAGTTGAATATTTATATTACATAAGTGTACATATGATATACCTTATTATTTGCAAGGGTTATAGTTCAGAGTACAATTCCAAGTTATAAAAAACATGGATAATGAGACCAGGAGCCTGTGGAAATTGAGAGGTTAAGTTCTGGATCCCTGGAAAATGACTGAAAAATCAAAAGGTCAGGGCAACATTTGGTGTGAACATTTGCTACTTCCCTTAGAAGAGTTTCCTCATTTTTCACTATGGAGAAAGGAATGTCCAGGAAGAGCATAACCATATAAAAACAGAATGTTGCAAATCACTGTGATTTCTGGCAAACTTCAGTGACAAGGCTCGATACATACTACATTCTACATACATGTATAAAATAACATATGTGCCAAAGTCTGTGTATGTTTGGAACGTTACGGTATATTACAAATTCTGATCAATATTGGCAGCTTGTAAGTGCTACGCAGATAGGCAACATCACAGAAAACAAGACTGCAGATAAAAGGGTTCATTGTACCAGAGGTTGGAGAACAAATAATATGGAGCTGGATTTAATGTCATCCTTGCTTTGCACTTTTCCAGAAGCATCTCATAGATCTCACCTGGAAACACAATGTTGGACTAAATCCATCTTGATTCATGCAGAGCTTTTTTTTCCAGTGTAATCCAGTGATGGGGAAATGATGGTCCCCAAGTTCTCTTTTTGAAGTCCATGGAATCCCTATGACCATAACTGCTGAAAGCTGGTAGTTCAATTTTCCACCATTATGAATTGATAGACAGATAAGAGTTGTAGTGAAACTGTAAACTAGGTACAGTACATCACAACTGATTCCCAGAATCTATCCACATGCATGTTTGTTATAACCCTGCCACCTTTTTGACTCTTATACCTTTCCTCCTAATACTGTTGGCTACCAATAGCTTGTTGACATAAAAATTTGTGTCAGTTGTAGCATAAGCCTGAACGCTGCTGTTCTATCACAAAAACATATGATGTTTTGTGATGGTGATTGTGTTTCAAATAGCAGAAATTTGAATGCAAAGTTTGGTTTCTCCACTTTTTATTTCAAAACTCATTATCAAAGGATAATGTCAGTGTGTAGGGATGAAAATGAGATCCATATGGAGGAAACAATGCATCTTCAGCCCAATCAATTCCTACTGTTGCTAAATCATAAATAATCAGAAATCAGATACTTCAGCGATCTCTTTGCAAGCCTGGAAAAATCAAAGTGTTAGAAATGAAAAGGCTGAAGACAGTTTCTGAAGACAACTGCTGTTAATAAATAAGAAGAGTACAAAACAGTAACAGCAACAACCATCCAGATGAAAGAAATATGATTCAATGGCATATGCAAAGAGCAAACAGAATTAGCTAATGAGTCTTAGTAAGATTGACAAGCAAAGGATAATAGCTTCCTCAGAAACAATTATAACTCTTGCATAAAAAGGAGAATAAGACTGGAAATTACATAGAACAGAAAGTCTTGCTATTTTAATGTCTTCCAACATCCTACTACAAAGCAGAGACTGAAAAAAAAAATACAGCTCTGAGTTGGTTGATTGGTTGATTGTCCCCATCTGATCAAGCAGATGGTTTGTACAGGAAAATATAGGCCCTATATAGTGACAGATCTAGCATGGTGAAGAGCTTTGAATGTAAAGAGTGCAGAGTATGTGTTCATTGTAATATGATGATGAAGCTGGTAGGAAATGAAGAAGTCTCCCTTTTTTGAAACTTTGAAAAATTAAAGGATCAACTTACAAATGCAAAAGGAAGGTGAGTTAATATGACCTCCTTATTCCTTGTCCTGTTAAGTTAGTAGAGTTAAACTGAAGAATATTTTTTGGGACAATAGTCTTTGAATGGATGCTAGTGTTCTGTTCCAGCCTACGACCAGCCCTGTTTGTGTGTCAGGGACAACCCCTTTTTCCTTTTTACAGTCAATAGGCTGGAAAAACCCAACCCAAATTTATTTACAGTTCAAACAAAAAAGCAAAAGAATACTTCCTTCAATAAATGATTCAAAATATCAAACGAGTCAACAAACAAGAGTTAAACAGAAGTAGCAATAACAGACCAGGATTCTCTTAGAATGTCTCCAAATGGTTGCCTTCAGCAACCAGCCCTGCCCACACCTTCCCCTTTTATTATCAGTCCCAAGGTGTGGCTTCTCACTGCCTTCTCCTCCTTTCACTGAGTTGCCTCATTGATTTTCTCTGCTCTGCTGGATTGCCTTCTGCTTCTAGCGTCTCTGAACAGATTCAGCTGTGACTCCTCTGAGTCCGACACCTCGTACTGACACAGCTGAGCCCCATGAGGAACATGACTGGAGAGGCCAGGCTGAGAGTCCTGCAGTGCATCAGAGCCTCCCTCTGACACCAAAGGCTCTCCAAACCCCTCCTCCTCCTCCTCCTCCTCAGATTTGTCGGACTCAGCTGCTGGGAGCACAGGCTGACACTGAATCACAACAGCTAGGAATTGCTTTCCAAAAGAATGATACAGGTTGATTTGAATTAATGCATATATAATAATTTTAACAAATTAAATGTGGTTAACATGGCTATTTTACATGTTCTTAATAATGCTGTCTTTTAATAACATTACAGTTTTATGGCAAAATTGGGAGAGGCTCTGGGAAACAACACCAAAGGTTTCTGGGCTACACACAACCCTGTAGGCTGTGTGTATGGAAGGAAGATCACATACAGCTGCGTTCATAAGGGAAAGAATCAAAACCTGAAAGATAGCATGTGTGGTGTCACAATACAAGCCCTTCTCCTTATGTCAGGGGTGTCAAACTCGCAATGTGACATGACATGATGCAACATATTGCGACTTTTGCAATTGCTGGCAATGGGGGGAGTGGGGTTTCGCTATGATGCATCCGGCCCGTGGGCCAGCAGTTTGACACCCCTGCCTTATGTGTATATGTAAGAGAGACTATGTCATGTATACATTTGAAAGTGTGAGCTTTTAATAACAATGCCACACCCATCATCCTGCAGATTTTTTACATATACCATCAGCTCATACTTGTTTGAAGGTAAGAAGGATCTTGCCCAGGAAATAAATAGAAGACCTGAAGAAGAGTTCAACCATATGTGAAGTTGAAAATGACCAAGAAATGGAAGTGAATATTTTAATTACATATGCAATAGTTATCTAGGCTGAGGATATTCCTTTCTATCCATTTACTTCATCCATAACTAAAAATTGTATATGTTTTGTTTGAAAATCAAGTTCATTTTGTAGTCCAATGCAGATTTACTTAGGTGTGTCCATTATGGTTATCCTTACAAATTGTTATTCCTGGAAATTCTTACCATAACATAGGAAAACTATATAGTATTTTTGAAATAAAAAAGAACATGGCTAATAGGATTTGTAAGATAAGGGGATGAAGAATTTATTGCAGAAATAATTATTTATATGGGTTTAGTGAAGGAAGAAGAAACAATATAACAGATGGTTGCTATTGAAACCAATTGATTTGAGTGTGTCATCGTAGTAGCCATAATTATAGGATAATTGCCTTTGATTGTGTAAATATGGAAGACAGTTTAAAGGATTAGTGTATTTTTTATTCTCAAAGGAATAGAACGGTGATTACTGTTGGACACAATTTTGACCACTGAATTTGACCAATGAGACATTTAAGTAGTCTGCCTTCTATTTGATCTTTAAGTTTCTTAACACCAATATTTCTTGAGCTCCAGTTTTGGATGGAATGTGATGTAATTCATACCAAATTTTATCTAATGCATATAACGGAAGCTGTCTGACCACCTATTATGTTCTGTATATTTAACATCATGGGCTAAAGAATTACTTGAAGCCAGTTGGTTGTGAAGAACCTTGACAATGGAGTGTCTATGTCATGGTTATCCCAAAGATGGTTTGTCCAAAGGCAACTGGACTTTCTTGGGTTTTTTCCTTTGAAAACATTTTGTTTCTCATCCAAGAAACTGAACTCTCCTTCAGAACCAAAGAAGTTTCAGTTCTGAAAATAGTTCATTTGGAAAAAAAATGTAGTTAAGAGCAGATCCTCCCAAAATGGTCATCCTGTCAAAGGCATTCTAAGTGTACAGTATACAATTACACAAAATCAAAAGAATAACATCCAGGCATCTATAGGCCACTCTAATTTGGCAAAAGGTATGACTCAAGCATTAGTGAAAAACAGGATAAAAATGGGATTCAGGTGAGAATAGCAAAAAGGAAGCCATTTTCCCCTAAATATGGGAAAGTTTTCCAAAGATATCTGAGTGAATATGTAGAATTTTGCAGAAAAATTCTAGGAACAGATGGGTCAAAGTGGAGTGTGGGAGTCATTCTGTCTGAAGAAAATTATCTGTACTCCACAAAATGCACTTCATGCCAATATTTAAGCCTCAAGGTTGGGAAGCTTTGCTGTTTCAGGACTTGCCCAACTTGAAGCCAGCTTTGTATCTCTAATGGTCTATTTCCTGGCAGATAAAGATTCCAGGGATGTTTTTTTAAAGGTTTTTCTTTTTTATCAGTGAAGCGACCTGGCCATTCACTGTTTTATAGAAAGGAAATAAAAAGGAAAATGGTCCTACAGTAGGTGGAAAATGGTTGCAGAATTTGTGTAACCCCATGCCTTTCTTCCTAATAAATCTTGCTAAAGAAACTCTGAGACTATTGTGCTTTGAAAAGCAATTACTTTTGCTTTGAGGCCAAGAACCTGACAGTTTCAGAGATTAGGCCATCTGTCCATCAGCTCAAACCTAAGCACAAATGAGTTATGCAGCAAGATAATGACCTCAAACATATACAGTAAGCCAGCCTAGAAGAAAATGGATGACAAAGAAAAAATTCAATGGTTGAAATATCTGAATCAAAGTCCAAATCTAAGCCTCATCAATTCCCCAAACATGGAAAAATGTACCTCAAAATTACATTCTTCCCAATAGTTATCCTCTATAATGATTATATTCTACGCAGGGATAACACACAAGGTGTCAGTTTCTAAATAACAACAACAATACATATAAAATACAATAAGCATGGGACCATTTTCAAATGGGGTGGGCTATCTTCAGCTAACCTCAGAAATCCATTTTGAATATATGAGAGTAAAGCAATAATTGAGATCATAAAGGGAGATGTAAAAACAATTGCTTGATTATACTTGGGAGACTACTGTCTATTTGTCAGAGTTTCAAAGTTACAGCAACAAGTCTCCAAGCAACATTCTGAGCACATTTTAAGAACAATTGGCTATTGTACACAGAATGCACACAGGTTATTGCAGTTCTCAAATAAAGCCTTTCAAATATATTGCAGCATCTCCAACACCTTGCAGTCTGATGCCATTATCAGATGCATTTTTCAAGCACTTAAAGATAATAATACAGGGACGCGGTGGCTCAGTGGGTTAGGACGCTGAACTTGTCGATCGGAAGGTTGGCAGTTTGGCGGGTCGAATCCCAAGTGCCGCGTAGCAGAGTGAGCGCCTGTTACTCGTCCCAGCTTCTGCCCACCTAGCAGTTCGAAAGCACGTAAAAATGCAAGTAGAAAAATAGGGACCACTACGGTGGGAAGGTAACAGCGTTCCGTGCTAGTCATGCCGGCCACATGACCACGGAGATGTCCTCGGACAAGCGCTGGCTCTTCGGCTATGAAACGGAGATGAGCACCGGCCCCTAGAGTCGGAAACGACTAGCACGCATGTGCGGGGGAACCTTTACCTTTTAAAGATAATAAAAACTTTTTAGTCACCTGACAACTTCTATAGATTTCATTTCCAAGATTGATATATCTTTGGTAGTGTCTGAGGTTGGTTGTTTTCTTGCAGGCATTTCATTACCCAAACTAGGTAATGATGTTACTTAGTTTGGATAATGAAACATCTGCAAGAAAACCACCAACCTCAGAGAGCATCAAGGATCCCTTATTTCGAGGGGGTTTGAAGATGCCCAATTTGAGATTATATTATGATGCAGTTGTGTTATCAACAATTAGTGATTGGTTCAATTTAACAGATGAAAGAATATTGAATATTGAGGGGTATGATTTATTGTATGGATGGCATGCGTATTTATTTTATGACAAAAAGGTGGATAATATTTTTAAGACTCATATCTTAAGGAATGCTTTGTTCCAAGTTTGGAAAAAGTACCAGTATATATTAAATAATAAAATACCTACAGTATATGGGCAATACCTAGACATGCAATAAGAAATATAAATGTGGAGCAGAAACAAGATGTGATTACTTATAAAGAACTTCTTAGTATGGAAGGGAATATTTTGAAACTGAAACCTTTAAATGTTTTAAAGGAAGAAAAGATAGTACAGACTTGGTTTCAGTTTATACAATTACAAGCTAGATGGATAGAAGATCAGAAAATTGGTATAATAAAAGTTGATGAAAATTTGATAAAGCAAATTAGAGATCAAAGTCAATCACATATAAAAAGGTTATATAATGCTCTTATAGTGATTGATTCAGAATCGGAGTTAGTTAAAGATTGTATGATAAAATGGGCTCAGAATATTCAAGAGCCCATAATGATGGATACTTGGGAAAAAATTTGGGTCAGAAATGTAAAATTTACACAAGCACAAAACTTAAGAGAGAATTTTTACAAGATGTTTTATAGATGTCATTTAGATCCTAAAAGGTTAGCATGTATGTATCCAAATCAACCACCTAAGTGTTGGAGATGTGGTAGTGAAGAGGCAACTTATTATCGTATATGGTGGACATGTAAAAATGTTAAAGCCTTTTAGATAAAAATATGGTGGATTTTTCAGAAAGTTTTTAAGAAAAAAATAAGATTTACTCTGCAGATATTCTTATTGGGGATTATCTCAGATTGTACTGTTATAGAAACTAAATTAATGTTACACTTAATAATGGCAGCCATGCTGTTGGTGGCGCAACATTGGAAGAAAGAAGATTTACCTACAATAGAACAATGGATACTTAAAGTAATGGATGTAGCTGAAATGGCAAAAGTTTCAGCATATTTGAAAGAACAGTCACAAGAAAAATATACTTTGGAATGGAAAAGATGGATTGATTATATTCAGAACAAATATGGGACTAAAAAGTTTCAAATAGCATATGAATAATTCTTAACAATTATAGAAGTGTTATTATAATTACCTTAGTTTTGTTATAAGGGAGTTAAAGGGTGGAAGGTTTGTTAACATTGTAATAGATATTTAGCATATGTTTGCATAAGATTGCTATATGTAATACCCTGTATTCTGCTTTGGGAAGTCTGGGGGGGGGAGGGAAGAGGAGAGGGTTGATGGGGAGGGGGGGGTGTTTATTATTAAAATTTTGTAAAACTTTTTAATAAAAAAAGAGAACCCATTGTTCGCCATGGCCTGGTTTGGCCCCACAATGGAAGTAAATTCTGGTTTTCAGCAACACTATCATAAAATGTAATCTTGTGATTGCGGGATGCTGCAAACGGCTGTACCTGTGATTGTGCTCTTGAGAGCCAGAACTGCAGCCCCCTGACCATGATGGGGGTGCGAAAAATCAGAACTGGGCTATGACTCCCTTTTTTCCAGGTATGTTGTCAATGCTGCTAACATCAGATGTTCTTTCTTTGACAACTTATGGAGATGCAGCCATTTTCCTTCTTATGTTTTCCTCTTAGAATTAGAGTTAGAATTAGATGATACTGGGGGGAGGAGGAGGAATGTGCACGGGAGTTTAGGTAGACATAACAATACTGTACCTAGTGTGAGAACCAAGGTTATTGAAATAAGAGATGATAAGAATTGGCAGGCTGGAGAACTGGAGGGAAAGCCTGCATTTGAAACTAATTGGAGAATGTGATTTATGACTGTTAATTAGAGGAGGGAATTGTCCTTTGACACTATGTGCTCAGGGGACGGGAATTCAGATTTTGGCTTTGACTATGTACTGCCGATGTTATGCTACTCAAATAAAGATTCTTTAAGGTAAAAAAAAAAGGATCCCTTATTTCAACCCTAAGCAACAAATATTTTCCTTTATCCTTATTTCTAGCCAGCAAACCCAATATCCAGACTGGCTGGTATTTCTGAGAATTATAGTTCTAAGATATCTGGAGAGGATCCAGTTAGAGAAGACTGGTAAAGAATCCCTCATAATCAAACTCTTCTATTTCACAAAATGACATGTCTGTGAAGTTGATCTCTCTGAAGAAGAAAAATTAAGATTATGGCTTCCCTTTCTGTTTTCTATTGTGGATTTCCTAAAATCATTGTGTTACTTCCATAAGAGAATTTCCATCATTTATATGGGAGAATATCACATTTGACACTGCAAACCTTAAAATCTCCCTTTTCAGGACTAAAATCCAGATGAAGAGTTTGAACAGTTGTTTCTGTCATAGCAGTATACTTATTCGGTTATGAGTAGTAGACTAGCTGAGGTGCCGTCTAAACCATTTTGGATATTTTGTATAGCCTTGAGACCCCAGATAGAATGCAGGGAACTAAAAATAAATGAAAGGCTAACAGAAAATGCTTGTCTCTGAGAACAAGTAGCTAGAAAGCTGTTTAAAACCCCACTGATGTTATAGGAAAAGGTTGTACTTTGGGTTTCACCTCCCTTGATGAACTACTATAGTACAGGTAGAAAGGATTTCAAACTGTTTCTGTGATATCCACTTGGATGATGCTAGCAAATCTACTCGGCTTCATTATCCACATCTGGCATTGACCTGAAAGTAGAATGGGAGAGATCAAAGAAAATGTAGGAATTTCTAAGGAGCAGTATTTAAAAATATTGTCCAGGGAAAAAAATGCAAAGGGAAGGTAACAGAAAAAGCTTAGTTGTTCTTAGTTATTCTTAATTTTCTTGATATTTGGATGTTTCTATTGTGAGTTTCTCTAGGTTTTTTTGACTGTGCAGCAAGAAGGATCTTAGCAAGTCTTTTGTATGTTTCCTAATACTCAGTAGAAAAGTGTGTGTCAAAAATTTAGGATATCACAGAAAGCAGAAAAAAATGCCTTGGGGAAATCTGACATTCTTTTGTTTCTACTGTAATAAAAATTAGTGAATTTCTTTCCTTCTGTTTTGTATCAATGTTCCTTCTAGAAGCTCAATTAGGGTGTACATGCAAATGGAAGTATATTTGTACCTCAGCAATCCAAACTCCTTCCAGTCCATTGCTTGTTCAATTCAAACAAACAAACAAAAAAAAATTACCGTACTGTACTGTTTGCCTCATTCACGAAGCCAAATGTTTTTTTAAAGGCTTATAAGTGTTTAAAAATTTAATACAGTTCATTGAGCATCTTTCAAGGCATTTATCACTTTTCAGCGTGCCATTTTAAAATACATTTCACATTATACGCCGTACAGAGATATGAGTGGAAAAGTTCCATAGCCTATGAATAACAGGGATGCATGGAAGCCTCTCAGGAATGAAAATAAATATAATCAGTATCTTTTTGCATGAAAAATAGGATTTACTTTATTAAATAATAATGGATTCAACATCTAAGAGGTGGCTACAATCCAGCTTTAGTTCATGGGAACAGGAAGGCATCCGATCATCTATGGCGACAGCACCAGACAGAAGTTACTCAGAGCAATTCCAACTGATTTGCTTCTCCAGGCGTGGAGGAGAAAAAAATGGAAGACACAGGCAAGCTAAGCTGTGTAACATAAGAAAGCACATTTCACTAAAAACTGTCCTTAAGCAGGCTAAAACAACAATTATATGTACAAATAGGGTTACTAATCTATACTAAATCATAGTAATCTATACAGATATGAGATTAAGCCCCGCCTACAAATTATATATCATGAGTCCATATGGTCATCATAGACTAACAATGGCTCTCTAGATGTTAGGCAATTCAGGCTTGGAACTGATCTGTGGACTTTCTGCATCCAAATGAGATGCTCTAAAATTATGCATGGCAGTGAAGAGGAAGGATGACATGGAGAAGGGTAGACTGGAGAGGCTGAATTGTCCCCCTGTGCCCATGTATTGGAACCAGGTATCATTCATTCATTGAAAGGAGATTTAGAACTTTCCCCAAAAAGAGTTCCTCTTCAAAGACAGAGAATTCATTAGCAGACAACATGGTGATGACTACTGAACTGGATGGCTTTAAAAGGGGATTGGATGAATCTGTAGAGGACAGGTTTATTAATTTTCAAAATAGAGTCAGTATCACTTCTGAGTTGGGAAAGGATGTTTTCAGATATCAATTGCAGGGAAACAAGAGTGGGAGAAAGGATATATTTCCATCTCCTGTGCCTGGCTGGACACAGAGAAACAAAGTACTAGTTTAAGATGGGCCTCAACCTGCTTATCAAAACTATTCTTCGCTCTTATGTGCCACTAAATCATCCATCCCTTATCATTTACCTACGTTCATCTTGTTTCTTTACAGGCATTTGGGAATCATGGGCAAGCTGTATAAATTCCCTGTTTTGAACTACTGTTATTCCGTATCCCCACACCCCCGTATTTGACATCCTTTTATAATTCACTTATTCCAGCTGAATGGGTAAGAGATTTGGAAGGGCATGCATATGAAGGGCACGATCTTTGGGGATTGGCTGTGAATTAGTCCATGAATTAAATGTTGTTGCTTATGAATCAGAGGGATGTCAATACCAGACATGACCTTTCCAAACCATTTTTCCTAGGAGCTGCAAAGCTGTTGGATATCTATAGTCTCATATTTTAGAAGGCTGAAAAAGTAACAGAGCTGGAAACCTAGAAATCCTTGGTTCAAGGAAAACTCTCCCCTCTCAGCTTCTTGCCTGATGCAGTCTGGTGATAATAATGCAGGTCTTATTTATTTATTGATGTATGCCATCCATCTCACTGTCAAGGGACTCTGGTTTTGCACAATAGTTGACCAAACCCCCCAAAGATGATGTTTCAAAAGTATTTGAAACATCTATTCACTGGGATATATAATAATAAATAATATAAGTATCAGCCTCTTGGTAGTCCTTGGCTTACAACCACAATTGAGCCCAAAAGTTCTGTTGTTAAGTGAGACATTTGTTCAGTGAAGTTTGTCCCATTTTACAACTTTTCTTGCCACAGTTGTTAAGTGAATCACTGATAATTGAATATCCTGGTTGTTAAGTGAATCTGGCTTCCCCATCGACTTTGCTTGTCGGAAGGTCGCAAAAGGGGATCACATGACCCCACGACACTGCAACGGTCATAAGTATGAACCAGTTGCCAAGCGTCTGAATTTTGATCACATGATCACCAGGATGCTTCGAAGGTCGTAGCTGTGAAAAATGGTTATAAGTCCCATTTTTTTCAGTGCCTCCTGTAACTAAATGAACTGCTATAAGTTGAGGACTACCTGTATAAGCAAATAACTAAAAGAACAGGATATTTACAAGTTACCAATGTACTAAGTGTAAAACAGGTGGAATGTTACCTCAACTTATTAAAATACAGAGAATAAATAAAGAGAAAGAAGAACTAGTGGATAGAGGTATGACATTTGAAAGGTGAGGTGTGATATCTGGAAAGATTCTTCTCAATATATTTATCTACCACGATGGCCAGGGTACACAAGACCATAGATTTTGTGCTGAGGAACATCTCAGATCCAAGGTCTTGGTTTCTGTGCTCTGTTTTGTCCCTTACTTCTTTGAGTCCTTTGAATCTACTTTGGGATTATACAACTGTAGTGAGTGCATACACCACTAAAATTGCTGAGGCATATCATTCTTGCCGATATTTTTTTAAAAATGCTGTTCAAGAATATTTTTGTGGTTGTCCCCTTTTCAGAGCTGCTGTACTTGTGACGAGGTTACCCTTCTAAGAAGGAACGTATTGACCACCCCTTAATTTATGCTTTTACAGTTTTATTGCATGGGGCAGGTTGTGCAGTTTCAGGGAATTGCTGCTGTGCTTAGATCAATGGGATGCTGCAGTGCTAATCAATGTTTTAAAGCTAATACCTTTTTAAAGCAGAACAATTCCACACTAGCCTTGTTGACTACTCCCAAGAAAGTTAATCAAACCAGAGGGATTCAAATCATCTATTCTTCTGAAGCAAACTAATCCATGTAGAAAGCAGCAGAGCACTTGTGAAAATAAATTACCGCAATCCCTGAGCTGGATTGCACTCTTCTCTCTTATCCAGGGTCCTCATGGAAAAATGTGATATTGATTTCAATGCATCACACTTCCAAGGAAAAGGATGAAGGATTATATCTTTAGTCTATGTTTTCAAAAGCACACAATGGTTATCTTCATTAGACTAGAACTTGACCTTTATGTGATGCTTATCACCATTTTTAATTCAATAAACCACCCAGAGACATATTATTTCTTTACAAGCTTTATACTTTTAATATTTATTTCCTGGTGTGTTCAGCATAACTTGATATGGGGGAATATTCGGCCTGTCTTTCACCTGCTATGGGAAAAACACAACAGAGAGGTGAGAACGATAAAAGGTTGATGTTTCAGATTTTCCTCTCCTCTTACAAAACGTGAATTCTGGTAGGGATAAAATTGATGGAATGGTACCTTTGGGTTATTTATCTTCCAAAAACAGAAGATATCATCTTCTGTTATCTGTTTTAAAGTTTATGGGGACTGCCCAGAGTAGGAGTCTAATCATTCCATAATGTTGCTTTTACATGAATAGCACGGTTTATAGCAAATACCGTATATTGTAGAATATCTCTAGGGTATTTTGGTGACACAGTTTTTTGTGGTACGCTTTCCTCATTTTTGTTGCATGAGAAATGTAAAGATTAATCTAGTTTGAGGAGCATTTTTTTCATTTCTGGTTTATCCTTTTATTTTACTAGAAGTTCAACTTTGAAATGGCCCTGATGGAGGTCACTAATTAGAATAGAGTTAAGCCCCATGATCTGGCAGAGAAGGCATGCTGTGGGTCTCATCTATTAGGGAATTACCTTTGGCAGGTCCCAGGAGGTCAGCCTTCTCTGCTGTGTCACTTGCCTCATGGAATCTTCTTCTGAGAGAAGTGAGGCTAGCTCCACTCCTTTTAACATTTTGCAAGTCCCTCAAGATCTTTCCATGCCATCAGGCCTGGTGTCTCAAATAACTGGAGAAATTTTGCAATGGCACCCTTACTGTGGCTAACACCATCTTCTCCATTTATGCACTTTTTAAATACAGGTAGTCCTTGATTTATCACCACAATTGACCACAACCAAAAATCCATTGTTAAACAAGCCAGTTGTTAGGTGAGTTTTGCCCCATTTTATGATCTTTTTTGCCACAGTTGTTAAGTGAATCACTGCAGTTATTAAGTTAGTAACACGGTTGTAAAGTGAATCTGGCTTCCCCATTGACTTTGCTTTTCAGAAGGTTGTAAAAGGTGATCACATGATGCTGGGACACTGCAACCATCACAAGTACATGCCAGTTGCAAAATGTCCGAATTTTGATCACATGACCAAGGAGATGCTGCAATGGTTGTAAGTGTGAAAAATGGTCATAAGTCACTTTTTTCCAGTGCCATTGTAACTTTGAACAGTCACTAAACAAGTGGTTATAAGTCAAGGATTACCTGTAGCTTTTAATAATGACCTTTTTTATATTTATATTTTTATATTAATTTGTTTAACTAAATGTTGTACACTGCTCAGAGTCATGCTCATGTGAGATGGGAAGCCATATAAATATGATAAATAAATAAAATGGTCTATCATCCAATTCTGCCACTGGCTTGGGATTGGATGTATGGAACTACTGAAAAGGTTGGCTGTAGTCTGGAGCTATCCAGCTTCCAGTCCTGAGAGTTACAACAAAATATGGTTCTATTCCAGGGGTGTCAAACTCAATTTCACTGAGGGCCGCATCAGCATTGCGGTTGCCCTCAGGGGGCCGGGTGGGTGTGGTCTGGGTGGGCGTGGCCTACTGGGTGGGCATGGCTAAAGTGCATATGGCCTACTGGGTGGGCATGGCCAGCTCTACATCGTTCGCATCAAGGGTGCCTATGGGGGCCTGGGCAGGAGTAGGACAGATCTGAGGGTCTCTGGCAGGAGGAGGGTCTCTGGGCCAGGGACAAGGCAGTGAGGGCCGTTCCCTCACTGTTTCCAGGATGGCTTTGCGGGCCGCATGAAACCACTTCACGGGCCGGATCTGGCCCCCGGGCCTTGTGTTTGACATGTCTGTTCTATTCTGTTACACAAAGTGGCCCAAACATAGTGGAGTTTGGATAGGTAGCCTTTCAAGGCACCCAATTATATCACAGTTCCTGAAAATTACATATCACTTGGTGACAGTGTTTGAGATTATGCAGTTTTAGCACTACAGGCATCAGGAATGGATGAAGGCCATAAATGGGTGAATTTGAGGGGATTCTTGGAGAATTTAACTTGGTCTACTATTTTAAGTGAGCAGTTTGAATATTTCCTTTCTAGCCAGGCCAGCATGCAACAGTCTTCAGAAGATTGTGATGAAAAGAAATCTGATTTAAAATATGTCGGGGGAAAAAACAACATACTGGAGAAGAAGACATGCAATTTTAATGTATTTTGGTATGGTTTAAATATGACAGGGAAACCCACAGAGCGTGGCTTCTAGAATTCTTTACAACCGCTTCATCAACAATGGCCATGTGAGATGTTAGATGACATTTTTCCTGGTGACAATGTAACATATTATTTGTGTACTTTCTCTCCAGGAACTGATCAAGGTAGGTGCTGAATGTAGGTCTGTCTCTGTATGTCTAATTGGAACTGGCACATATATGGAACTTGCCTCTTTGTCTGGGGGTATACCTTTAAGAGAGTCTAATGGGTATGGATGAAGCCATGTTGCATCTTTCTATGTATTTCTGCCCTGATTTTTCATCGCATCTGTGTCTGTTTGTATAAATGTGTGCTTTGGGAAGCACAGAGCAAGTTGCATATCCTCTGATCTGGGTCAGATGTTCAGGAGGGAGAATGAATCAGTTGGAAGCATTGCAAGCTGTAGCCCAACTGTCTCCCCCATTGGGATATATGGGGGGGGGGAAATTTGGATTTTTTTTCTCTGCAGCCTCCAATCTGTTCCAACCCATGTTCAAATTCCACTTTTCCTTGTTGGCTTTTCTTGCCATGCCATATTTGACCCCGTTCTGTCCTATTTGGGGGAGTTATCCCTCTGACAGGCAATCAAGGTCTCAAGTGTGAGGAAGTTGATATTTACCAGAAGCTGAGCCTACCCACGTCGTGCAAAATAATGGAATGTTCTTTCAATATACAAAATTCTTTTTTGTTCCTGGTCAAAACAGAACCACACTGGCATTAATAAACAAAGTGTACCTCTTGTGTCACAGCTTCCTAAGAGATGAACAATATACACTGAGTCCCTTTGCACAATTTCTTTCTAATATTCCATCAGGCTGGAAAGAATAAAAAATAAGAAATTCAGAAAATGCATTTGCCAAACAGATGTAGACTGAAAATTGATTGATCTTCCAGCTTTAGTCTCAGTGTGAATTCCTTATGAGGCACCTGAGCTTCAGCAGAGGTTTAGCTATAAATAGTTTGAATGTGTTAATTTTCTTAAAGTTTGCCACTATGCCCCACTATAGTTCTAAACATTGGTGGCAATTACAAGTTGTGTACAGATGTGTTAAAAAACACTTCCTATTCCAGATAAAACCTCTGGATGAATAAAAAAAGTGCTAGTTTGGTTTAGTGGTTAAGGCACCGGGCTAGAAAGTAGGAGACCGTGAGTTCACGTCTTGCCTTAGACATGAAAGCCAGCTGGGTGACTTTAGGACCATCATTCTCTTTCTGTCCAACCCATCTCATGGGATAATTGTTATGGGGAAAATAGAAGGAGGAAGGCATATTGGACATGTTCACCGCCTTGAGTTATTTGTAAGAATAATAAAATAATTAAATATTTTAAAAATAATAATAATAATAATTAATTAATAAAAAGCACATTGAGAAGACATTGAACAGGCTAGGAACTTATTTTAAAACTGCATTTTGATAAAGGAAATCCCAGATCAGATATAGTGGTTAAAGAATTAGATTAGGCCTAGGGAGACCCTGTTTTCATGTCAATCCTTGTTCATAGGTGATTTGGACCAATCTCTCTCTCCACAACTAATCTACAGTATTTCACTAGTTGTTGTGAGGACAGAATTTTCTCATGTCAACTCCCTTGCACTAGAAAGGAAACAGGAAACAATCCTGCAGAAAAGCTGTGCTATAAATCTAGCAAACAACCAAATAGTGATCGTGCATCTGACAATCATCTAAGTCCATTTTCCCCTGTAAGTAAGAATTGAAAAATACTTTGATTTTCCTTTTCTGCTGCTTTGACACTTAGTTTAAGTAGGTAGGATATCCTCAGGCTTAAGGAACTAGATTTTACTCTAATTTGTCTGGTTAACAGCATGAAATAGTAAATTGGGGTGGCTGCAACCTAGCTGATAAGCTTCTGTGTTTACACATGACATTACGTTCTAATGTTGTCTGCTGTGCAAACAAACAACGCTTTTGAGAGAGAGAGAGAGAGAGAGAGAGAGAGAGAGAGAGAGAGAGAGAGAGAGAGAGAGAGAGAGAGAGAGAGGAGAGAGAGAGAGAGAAAATATAAACACTATGGGCAAAATAGCTGAGGTTCTGAGCCAGCTGATGCAGTTAGAATATCTGGTTTGTCCGTCCTCTTGCCACAAAGCAGAATTCTTCATTAGCATAGTTTGTTTAAGATAGATAGCATAGTGAACACCTTCCCTTTAAGTACAGTCCTTTTATATTTAATGTTTAGGTTTATACTCTGAACTCTGCTCCAAGTCTTCCTTCTAGAACAACTGCTGCGATTCACTTAAGAACTGTAGCAAAAGAGGTCATAAGATGGGGCAAAACTCACTTAATGATTGTTTTGCTTAGCAACTGAAATTTTGGCCTCAGTTGTGGTTGTAAGGTGAGGACTACTGACCACTGACAGTGAGGGATGACAGTGTCCATAGGAAGAGATGGTCTAGACCTGAGATAAAACAAGAGAACATGGTTTCGTATTAGGACAGATTCTTTGCAAGAATTATGTTGGAATACTAGATCCAAAATAGAAAAAAGTACGGCATGAATACAGGTAGTCCTCGATTTACAACATTTTGTTTACAGAATATTTGAAGTTACAACAGCATTGAAAAAAGTGACTTATGACCATTTTTTACACTTATGACTGTTGTGCCATCCCCATGGTCACGTGATTAAAATTCACATGCTTGGCAATTGACTCATATTTATGACCGTTGCAATGTCCTGGGGTCATGTGGTCACCTTTTGCAATCTTTGGTTAAGCAAGGTCAATGGAGAAGCCAGATTCTCTGAAGAAATAACAACAACAACAACAACAACAACAACAATTGGAAGGGACCTTGGAGGTCATCTAGTCCAACTCCCTGCTCAGGCAGGAAACTGTATGCCATTTCAGACTGGACAATGGCTGTACAGTCTCTTCTTAAAAACTTCCAGCTTGGGCTAGACTCAGAAGTTAGGTTAGCCTTTCTCCTGTTGGTTTCTGGAAGGCATCTCCTGGACCGATTGGGTTGACCATTGTCTCTCCGAGGTCCCCAGGACTTCCTTCCTTATTTGCCGCCTCTTCAGGGCAGCTTCTGGCCCATTTAGGGTCCCCTAACAGGAAAAAACTCAGCCGAAGGACACGGAGTCCCGAATCCCTCGACTGCTGCGCTGCTGCACAAGACCGGAAGTTTGGCTGTCCAGTCTCTTCTTAAAAACTTCCAGTGTTGGAGCATTCACAACTTCTGGAGGCAGGTTGTTCCACTGGTTAATTGTTCTGTCAGGAAAATTCTCCTTAGTTCCAGGTTGCTTCTCTCTTTGATTAGTTTCCATCTGTTGCTTCTTGTCTTGCCTTCAGATGCTTTGGAGAATAGCTTGACTCCCTCTGTATTACTATCTTAACAACTACAATGATTCACTTAACAACTGTGGCAAGAAAGGTCATAAAATGGGGCAAAACTCACTTAACAAATGTTTCACTTAACAACAGTAATTTGTGGCTCAATTGTGATCATGTCAAGGACTACCTCCATGGGTAGGTTCTCTTATTAAAGCACGTGCTAGATCTCCCAGCCCTGTTGTCTTCGTAGGTCTTAATTCAGAATCAAACAGAACACTCTTGGCCAAGATCTATCAAATGTGATTTGGCATCATACAATCTACCTAATATCCAGATGTGCTAATCCAATATAATTTTGAAAATGAGCATTTTGTATTGCAATCTTAAATTGGAAGAGTCATATACAACATATACATAACTAACATGCAAGAAATAATAGTAATATTAAGATGTTTTTACCAGCATATACCTTAGAATGTGGGGGCATCTTCCGTCCCTCTTTCTCCAGGTTTGATAACATTGTAAAAAGAAATTTATTTTTAAATCCATCATCCAAATCTGAAGAATAGCATTCGCTCTCCCTGCTGTGAATGCTTCAAGTGATTACTGCACAGCATGGCGTTTTTTGGGGAACAATGTTACCAAAACTTCAGTCTTTTGAGGTTGGCAAAGTTCAATAATAAAACATAGTGCTCTTTCAACTTCACAATTCTTTCCGAGATAAAAGATTAGATACAAGATGCAAGCAATGGTGGGATTCAGCCAGTTCACACCACTTTGGCAGAAACGGTAGCTAATTTTTTGTTGCCCAGGCCCAGAATGGACATCTGGAAGCGGCATCCACACAGAGAACCAGTTGTTCACATATTTGAACCCCACCACTGGATGCAAGGTTTGCCTGGACATTTATTTGACTGTGCTCATTACCCAAGGGGCGTGGTGGCTCAGTGGGTTAGGATGCTGAGATTGTCGATCAGAAGGTCAGCAGTTTGGCAGGTCGAATCCTGAGTGCCAAGTAGCAGAGTGAGCGCCTGTTACTTGTCCCAGCTTCTGCCCACCTAGCAGTTCGAAAGCACATAAAAATGCAAGTAGAAAAATAGGGACCACTACGGTGGGAAGGTAACAGCGTTCCGTGCGCCTTTGGCATCTAGTCATGCCGGCCACATGACCACGGAGACGTCCTCGGACAAGTGCTGGCTCTTCAGCTTTGAAACGGAGATGAGCACCGGCCCCTAGAGTTGGAAACGACTAGCATGCATGTGCGGGGGAACCTTTACCTTTACCTTTACATTACCCAACTCTGCTCTAATCATTTGTTAGGAATATGGGAATTGATCTCTTCTGCTGACAGAAAATATCCTTTGGACAATTGGAGGGTTTATCCAATATAGGACTCATTGTTTGCATCAGATCAGTGAATACATAAAGAAGATAGATAGATGATAGTCAAAAGTTTGCGTGGGGTTCCCGAAACCACACCTAAGGTTTCTGGGGAAGAGGGTGTCACACAAGGCCTAAGGTTATATACCTTTGTATATAGGATTGCTGTCATATGTGTAGAGAATATACAGAATGACTTTGATGGAGACAGAAACATCTCTTACCAAGCCCCCTACTTTCCTGGTCTTCTGGAAAGGCATGAAAACACGGCTCTGTTAGCACCCTGAAAGCCCTTCCTCCATCTTTTAATTTTTAACATTGCTTGTCTTTTAAATTATATATACTGTTTTTATGGGGTTTTAAAAATGTTTTTGTTTGTACACCACACAGATTGATCTTGATAGTTAGCTAGCCAACTAGAAAGATAGATAAAATAGATCAGACATGTCAAACACAAGGTCCGGGGGCTGGATCCGGCCCGTGAAGTGGTTTCATGTGGCCCACGAAGCCATCCTGGAAACAGTGAGGGAATGGCCCCCACTGCCTTGGCTCTGGCCCAGAGACCCTCCTCCTGCCAGAGACCCTCAGATCTGTCCCACTCCTGCCCAGGCCCCCATAGGCACCCTTGATGCGAACGATGTAGAGCTGGCCATGCCCACCCAGTAGGCCATACACACTCTAGCCATGCCCACCCAGTAGGCCACGCCCACCCAGGTCATACCCACCCAGCCCCCTGATGGCAACTGCAATGCTGATGCGGCCCTCAATGAAATTGAGTTCGACGCCCCTGAAATAGATCAAGGATGGGGAACTATGCCTCTTTTATGACTTATGGACTTCAACTTCTAGAATTCCTGACCAGCAAGTCTGAATGTGCACTCCCTACTCCCTCTTTTATCTTCTTGAAAATTCCTGTCTGAGATATTTTCCATAAACCTCTCTCTTCATATGGATTTAAACTATATTTATCTGTCTCTCTTAGTAACAGATCTTTCCTCTCTCCATCAAGGTCTACACATATGACAGCAATCCTATAGACAAAGGTATACAATCTGAGGCCTTGTGTAATCCTACCCCCACCCCCGCAAGCTTTAAGTGTGATTTCTGGAACCCCCTTGCAAAGTTGTGACTCAGCTGCAATATTTATGTGACAGAAGGGGAAACCTTTAAAATATGTTGGAAGTAATCAGATTAAGTGCAATTCATGTCAATGAAATCAAATCAAATCTAGAGGTGTTTTTTTTTCTTTCAGCAATTTTTCAAGGTGAAATGCTTCCCTATCTCAAACTTCCACTTTCTTGTGAGCAGGTATACAAATATGATAAAATAAGAGAGAGAGAGAGAGAGAGAGAGAGAGAGAGAGAGAGAGAGAGAGAGAGAGAGAGAGAGAGAGAGAGAGAGAGAGAGAGAGAGATCATTGAAAATTATTCCACTGTCAAATATTACTGGGGAGGAGAGGGAAAGATGAAAATTACATTTCTATTAAATATAAATTAACTTGAGAATGAAAGATCCTTCTAAATGCATGAGATTGAACTGCATGTAAAGTCCAAAGATGGCTATGAATTTTAAATGTTTGCTGTTTGGTTTTTTGTGTTTTTTTTAAATTAATGCTAGCAGGGATGATCAACTTTCTATTTCACATTCCATCATCCAGCTTTTCTGTTCCAAAATATTAAGTATTGCCATTGCCTAATCACATCAGATTAATGAAGTCACCAGGATTCATTTAGAAAGTAATTGAGAATGTCTAATTTTAATTAAGAGTTTTGATTGCTGATGCTAATGGAATAACAAAAAATGCTTTCAGAGATGTATTTTTTTACCCTCATAAAATGTACTATCTAGATTTATTTCACTTTATGCATGGGAAACAAAATAAAGACAAACATTGTAACTCTTTAATATTCAGGGATCCATTTTGCTTTTTAGTGTGCAATATGTTTTCAGTTAACATACGTATAAACATTTAAGGTTAACATTTTACAAGAATAAATGGTATCCAGTTCCAAAGGACCTTTTAGCAACGTGCAGAGGACTTACCATTAATGATGAGGTGTTATGTAAAAGCTCACAAATTTTGTTTTCATCCCATAATTTATATTTCTTGGAATGTACAGTAACTAAATTCTACTCTCATCACTAATAGGAAGTGCCAGTCAACAAAAATAATAAACAGATTTAGAAGAATAAAATTGCTTAAACTCTCATTCAGCTCACGATTTTCTTATTCGCCAATCATTAATTTAAAAATATTTTCTTCTTTTTTATGTTGAAGCAACCCATGGGAGTAAGATTCAGATTACAAGAGAGGTATTGTCCTTCTGCCTTTAATAACTTAATTCCTACTTACCTTTAATAGATAGGAATTAGGGCAGCATCTAAATTTATCTGTGCTAAACCCATCTGACAAAGATCAACCTCTGAAATGTTCATTTTTTTCATCATTATTAAACATAATGTCCACTAGCTATATGTACACGCTACTGGCTCTTTTTCCATACCCATTGCAAATGCACTCCTTATCTGTGGTTGTTTTTTTGGACCTCAGCCATCTTAAGCCATTCAGAGCAAAAATGGCCTCCTCTACTTACCTCTGTTCTAGTGGCTGCTTCAGTTCAGGTTGCAGGGCCTGACAAACCCACTTTCCTCCCGTGTCTGGTCTCTGCAAGGGAAAGCATGCTTCCCTGGCTTTCTCACTTCCTTTCCAAAGTATCGCGAAGCTTCTGTAGGAAGCCCCCCACCCCTCCCCAGAATTAAATATTTCACAGAATAAGAAAAGAAGTAGAATAGAATATTTCCTCTAAAGGAGAAGAGGAGAAAAATCTCCTTAACAAAGGCAGAAAGCATCCCCAGTCTTTCCTCTGCTAAAACAGCCTGTAGGCCAAACTTAAGGAAACTAAGTTTCATTCATGAAACAATGTATACAGTGTAAAACTGGACTTAGGTAAAATGATCTCCAAATAGTTGGCAGAATAGACCAGGAACTGAAAATGAGTATGCAAGTGAGATTAAATCAGGAAAACCAAACACTTAGGATTTACATTTTCCCTTTGCCCTTAAGAACAGTCATGATCCCACATGCCACAATAGGAAATCTCACAATGACAATTATAATACTGTATCCAATCTAAGGAACATAGCAGGAAGACATTTTTATACAAATGCCAACACACTAGTAACAAAGAACTCAGAAACATATAAAAACTCACTAACTCACAGCCCCAATTTGCCAGCTGTCCCCAAGAACGAATGCTGTTTTCACTGTTGTTACTGGGCCAATAAACAGAAACCTCATTTCCAAGAGCAGCCTGCCTTGAAATTATTTTACCTTTCCCTGTGTTTCTCTCCCAGGTTGGAATGAGACATGGACCAGATTTAACTTCCAAGACTTCCATTCCTTTGCTTAACATCAGGGGTGTCCAAATTTGGCAACTTGTGCACTTCAACTCCCATAATTCCCCAGCCAGCCATGCTGGGAGTTGAAGTCTACATGTCTTAAAGATGCCAAGGTCTCTGCTTTATATTTTTAAAGCATCTTCAAGCTGCAGTGGGCAAACAAAGACAGATGGTGGGACAGAGTGGGCGGGCAGCCACTCAACATGTCCAGCAGGCTGGATCACTTGCTTCCACCTGCTGCTTGGAGGGCTGACCCTGTGGTTCCAGTGGTTGGACTCACTTGCACTGCACAGGCTGCACAACCCCAGAGTGCGCCGGCCAAGGAACCAGCGGGCTGCTGCTGCTGCTGGACACCACCAGCCCCCCCCACACTCGCTGCTTCCTGTGCATGCACTGGGGGGGCATCAGGCCAGACTGGGCCAGAGCTGGAGTGGTGGGGGCTGGTCCCTCGCCATCTCTGGGGCAGCCCCACAAGCCAGATATGGGCCCATCATGGTCCGGATCCAGCCCACGGGCCTTGTGATGAAAAAAATAACACGTGAAAATAAGCCCTAATGGGTCTTTTGGAGCAAAATTTAATATGACCCAGTCTTATTTTCAGGGGAACACGGTATTAGGGGAGAAAAAAAAATGGGGAAAAAGGTTCTGTGTTAGTGTGACAGGATATTGGGGAGGGGATGCATCCATGTGTGCAAATATCTGGAAAAGGCTAGGAAAGATACAGGGAATAATGAGGAGGAACAATCCCTAAAGGAGAACGGTAGGTACTGTAAATCACTCTGTTGCTTTTTCTGCTTGATGGAAAGGACTTGAAGTTAAGTTTTGCAATGGTCACAGAAGTAGTCCTCACTGCAGGATCACTCGTTTAGTGACTTCAAAGTTATGACAGTGCTGAACGTGGGGGACTTAAAACAATCCCTTGAAGTTGTGGCTGCTGCAGTATCCCTGCAGTCACATGATCTCCATTAACTTCCTTCACTGCTGGTTTCCAACAAGGGTAGTCAATGGGAAGCCAGCCGGAGGTCACAAATGGGGTTCATATGACCACAGGATGCAGGATTCAACTCAAGTGACTGGGATTGTCATAGCTACTGTTGCAAGTTGATGTGCTCTCATTATGCCACACTTTATGACTACATTGCTCATCAATGCAGCCACCACTCCCAATTACCGTTGCTAAGCAAGGGCCACCCATAGTCTGAGCTTCACACCAGTCTGCCTATATTGCCAACTCACTGCAATCTGGATTGGAGTTTCTGGAGATGGCTGAAGAAACAGAGAGGGGTAGCATAGGAGATAAACAGCTTGCTCAATTCCTATTTCATGCTTTCAACTGTTCCTTTTATGCCCATGATACACCTTGAAGAAAGAAAAGAAAGGGGAAGGAAGGAAGGAAGGAAGGAAGGAAGGAAGGAAGGAAGGAAGGAAGGAAGGAAGGAAGGAAGGAAGATTGACAGTTCTATATTTTAAACTTACTGAGATCACAGCTATTTGACATCCACAGGCATTATGTGAACTTTGATCTGCTCCCTAGTGCTAAATATATCTTTATCAATAACACTATTTTGTTCTATGGACTACATGCTAAGAAGCTAAGAAGCCCAGGGAAAGAAAGTGTGCAGACTGATATCATCCATCATGGCTAGTAGCATAAGGCTCTGATTTCTCCTGAGAGGATTACTAAATAGCTCTGTTTCATTTGTTTTGATTGGTTTTGATTGATTGATTTATATCTTGCCTTTATTATTTTTTTACAAATAACTCAAGGGAGCAAACATATCCAACATATCCAACACACTTTCTTCCTCCTATTTCCTCACAACAACAACCCGGGTTGGGCTGAGAGAGAATGACTGACACCCAGGACTGCCCAGCTAGCTTTCATGCCTAAGGTAAGACTAGAACTCACAGCCTCCTGGTTTCTAGCCTGCTGCCTTAACCACTAGACCAAACTGGCTCTTTCCTGCCTGCCTATACCTGAACAACAAGAAACATCTTAACAAAACCGTTCTTAACATCAGTCTCCAGCTTCTCATTAGCACCTTGACTAGATGACTAATAATTATTCCTGCATTAATTTAGGTTTTTATGACTGCAAATTCTTTGACCATTGATGCTCATTTTATACTCCGGTCTAAGATTGAATTGAAATATGATGCCCTTTTCGCTTATTAATATATTCAAACAACTTTGTGTCCCTCCTTCTCTGTTCTGAATGACCTTGTATAATTAACCAGTGGAACAACCAGAAGCAGTGAATGCTCCAACACTGGAAGTTTTTAAGAAGAGACTGGACAGCCATTTGTCTGAAATGGCATAGAGCTTCCCGCCTGAACAGGGGGTTGGAATTATTATTATTATTATTATTATTATTATTATTATTATTATTATTATTATTATTATTATTATTATTATTATTATTATTATTATTAATAATAATAATAATAATAATAATAATAATAATAATAATAATAATAATAATAATAATAATAATGCCTTGCATTCTTTGGTATTTGGAGTGAAAAATCAAGACAGACGTTGCAGCCGGTGGCTCATGGGATGGCTGCTTTTGCAACCTAAATTCAGATAATTTTTGCAGGAGCAGACTGATTTATGCTCACATGTAGGTGACTAGTATCTATGGGGAAAGAAGTCTCATTTCTATTTGTTTAAATCTCTTCAACCCCTGGTAGTAAACAGGCAAATAAGCAAAGCCAGCTTTATATGATTTAGCGCTTTGAAATTTATGGCAATTGTGGAGCATTAAATAAACGTTTGGAAGACAGGAATTACTTAGTCCCTATGTTTTCATCCTAAAAGCATGTGAGTTTTTATTTGGGTATGAATAACTGTTAAGGTCGTATCTATATATGCCTTTCCATCCCGTCCCTTTCTCAATGCCTTTTAAAGGTAAATCTAATCCAAGCCTATTATTTATTTATCACTTGTACGCCAGGCCATATATCTTAGCAGAAACTTGCTGATCAAGAAAGTTTTTCAATAGAATTTTTTGAGGGCTAAGTTGCTAGGAGGGAGTGGATCTTCACTCAATGACATTCCATTTTTGTGATTTAGATTGCTTTAGATTCACAGTTGGAGGAGGGTTTATCCGTGTAAAATCATAATTCCACTTAGCTTGGCCCATGTGAGCTCAAAGATATCAAACATCCAACCTGTTCAGTATTGTACATTTTCAGAATTGTGGTTACTCACTTTGCTACTTGTATCATCATTTTTATGTTTCAATAAACCAAGTTTCAACCAGTGATTCATTAATGCTTAATGGCAACCCTTATTTTTGGTCTGACAGCTGGTTGACGGTGAGTGTAAGGTAGTAAGGATGAGGGAAAAGCTGCTTGGGTTTAGCCTTCAGTTAAAAGCGAGGAAACATGGGTTTTAGGGGGTGACCAGAGTGTGACTGGGAATGTGGGCAGACTATGACAAACCGCTTGGTGGACCTCTACAGACCACTAGTGGCTTGCAGACCACAGATTGAGAATTCCAGTGTTAGACAAAACAACTAAATCAGCTTCAGTTTCCAACCAAGTACATATGCATTCCTAAAGTTCAGGAAGGTAAGCGTTTTGCATATTGAGGGCTATAATAACTAAGCTTTATTCATTAGGAACCTAAACCTAAGAATAACCTGTCAAAGCAGATTGCGGGTGGGAGGACTCCACAGCATGGAAGCATTTAGCGCTAACTCTTTGCCAACCACTCAAAGTGTAAAAAGAAGATTTTGAAAGGAGAAAGTTATTTGGGGGACAGAGCTGAGAATGGAAACTGATCAATAGATAAACCCGAATGAATGATATCGATTATGCATCATTTGACTGATCTGGAGACAATGAAACATGCTTCATTGGTTCTTCTGTTCAGAGAGAGTTCCAGAAGAGAGAGAGAGAGGTTGAAGGAAAGATCTTGGGCATCACATTTAACTTTGGTGCGAAACACCTTATCTTCCTTCTCCTTCTGCAGACAGTTGGATGAGCAAGCCCACACAGGCAGCACCAGGCAGAGTGATTCCTGGCATGGCAAATAGCAGGAGTCCATTGTTCCTTTGTGGCCTCACAAGAGGACAAGATGGAGAGAGCTGCCATTTGGTAATTTCATCTGCTGAAGAAAAAGGTCCTGGCATCCGAAAGAAAGAAGAAGCACCACAAGAAGCATTTGGGAGAAGTTTGGAATTGGAACAAACTAGACGGGGGAAGAAACCTTCCCCAAATAACGAGTCTTTTTATTGATGAGGTGGGGAAGACAAGTCAAGAATACCAGAAGGAGTATTCTGACTGAGCAAGAAAGAAGCTTTATTTCTAAGTTCCAGTTGGGAGGGTGGCTGAATTCATGTGGAAAGGCTGTCGACATGGCACAGGCACTAGCCGCTGCCACTAGCCCCATGCACATGCACAAATGGGTCCACGGGTGCTAGTGGCTAGCTTGCCCATGTGCGCGCACTGGCTAGCCTGTCCCGTGACCTGGTAGTGGGCCATGGCCCATAGGTCGGGGACCTCTCCTTAAGGGCAGCTTTTGGCCACCAAATAGCTGCTCACTCTTATGCTTCACAAATCCAAGCATTGGTTCAAGACCCAGATAGAAAAAGATTTTAAATGACACTGAACAGCTCTCCTTTGTAGGAAACAGGCCAGTCAAATTAATTGGAATCCTGAATAAATCCTGTTTTAACCTTACTCCCTAGTGAGTTTTTTTTTTTAAAAAAAAGAACAGAGATAGATGTAAATGGATTAGAAATGCTCCCACAAGTAGAAAATGTCAACCAGGGTAATGCATGCAACAGATAAATTAGGGAAAAGAATGAAGAAAATACTGATTGTTAAGTAGTCAGTAATTCTATATTATTGAGGTTAAGAGGCTGGCCCAGAAAAAGGAAGCCAGCTGGGACAAGAGCTGTATATATTGGACAAAGTCCCAAAGGTGTTTTTTGAAGAGGCAACTGGACTTTCTTGTTTTTTGTTTTTGTTTGAAGACGTTTTACTTCTCATCCAAGAAGCTTCTTCTTCTCTAACTGGATGGTGGGGAATGGAAGGATTTATATTCTTTGCAGACAGCTTGTCGTTTGCATTCTTTTATAGAATCACTGAGGCCACTTATCTGTGTCCCCAAGGTCACTTGAGTAGAGTAAATGAGTGTGGAGCTTTCTTGGAACTGCTAAAAGGACTGAGTTATAGGGTTGGAGATAGATGATGCCATATCCCTCCCCCTCTGTTGAGAGACGGCTGTTCAGTTTTGATACAGATGGCCTCTTTGAGCCCTCTTTCAAACCAGTGGTCCTCCGTCCAAAATGTGGACTTTGTTGTCTTCAAAAGAGTGGCCTTTATCTTTTAAATGCAGATGAATCTTGTCTTATATTCTGCCACGTGTTTATGAAGTGGTTGTTTTGTTTCCCCAATGTACAGATCTGCACGTGTCTCACTGCATTGCACTGCATATACCACGTTGCTTAATTTGTGTTTGGGTGTTTTATCCTTGGGGTGGACAAATTTCTGCTTTAGTGTATTCTTGGGTTTAAAGTGGGCATATATGTTGTGTTGGCTGAAGATCCTCCTGAGCTTTTCAGATATTCCTACAATGTATGGAATGACAATATTGCTTCATTTATTGTTCTCTTCTGTTATGGAGGAGCTCCTGCTGAGTCTCTTTTGGGATTTGATGAAGGCCCAGTTGGGACAGCTGAAGAAGCTTTTTGGATGAGAAGCAAAACATCTTCAAAGAAAAACAAGGAAGTCCAGTTGCCTCTTGGAAAAAACACCCTTGGGACAACCATGACCTAGATGACTGCGAATCTCCATAGACATAATGGACTAAGGGTTCTTAAGCCTTTTGCTTCATGTCTTCACAATGGAATATGACAGACAAAATAATTTGCACTTCTTTTGTTTTGCACCATCTTTTATTATGTCATTGTGTGCTCACTTTAAGCTGTTCTTTCTTATCATGCTGAGTTATAAACTATTTTTCTTTGTACAAAATGTGCATTTGCAAATATATGCTGCCCTTTAAAGTATATGAAGTAGATGAGTAATAACCAAGTTAACGCCCATTTAGTTCACTGGGTCTGTTACAACTATGAGTAACTTTGCCTTTAAGTCATTATATGTGTAAGTATTTGGCTTAAAGATAGGCTACTGGCAACTGCCATGATTCATTTAACAAATGTGGCAAGAAAGGTCATAAAATGGGGTAAAATTCACTTAACAAATGTCTCACTTAGCAACAGAAATTTTGGGTTCAATTACAGTCATAAGTTGAAGATTACATGTTGTGTCTTCTGTGATTATGGTATCAGGGGATGGGGAAGGAAGAGAGGGAACACCAGAATGTAAAAAAAATGTTGAGGCTCTAGAAAGAGTACAGAGAAGAGCAAAAAAGATGATTAGGGGACTGGAGGCTAAAACTTACAAGGAATGGTTGCTGGAATTGGGTATGTCTAGTTTAATAAAGAGAAGGACGAAAGGTGACATGTTAGCAGTGTTCCAATATCTCAGGGATTGCCACAAAGAAGAGGGAGTCAAGCTATTGTACAAAGCACCAAAGAAGGCAGGACAAGAACCAATGGATGGAAACTAATTAAGGAGAGAAGCAACCTAGAACTAGGAAGAAATTTCCTGACAGTTAGAACAATTAATCAGTGGAACAACCTGCCTCGAGAAGCTGTGAACTCTTCAACACTGGAACTTTTTAAGAAGAAACTGGACAGCCGGGCTTCTGGTCCTGCACAGCAGCACAGCAGTCGAGGGATTTGGGACTCCGTGCCCTTCGGCTGAGTTTCTTCCTATTAGGGGACCCTAAATGGGCCAGAAGCCGCCCCGAAGAGGCAGCAAAGAAGGAAGTAAGTCCCAGGGACCTTGGAGAGATGATGGTTGACCCAATTGGTCCAGGAGAAGCCTTCCAGAAACCAACTTCAGAGTCTAGCTGCAAGCAACAGAAATCAAAAGCACTATTTTAAGCTGATTGTAAAGAGCACGTTTGAATCTGGGTTAGAACATCAATTTTCTCTATCCTACTTATAAACTTTCCTGAAGACAAAAAAAATCCCAAGAAGCAGAAAAACTCCGAAAGTGAAGGAAGGGGATTTTTGCCCCACCCTTTTACAAATGGAAGTGGTCCTCCTTTTATGGAGGATCAAAATGTATTGAAATGAAATGAAATGACTACAAAACCTAAATTTGGATAAGTTTGAAATTACTGAATGGTTAAGATTTTCATATTAAAGGCAATTTGTTCATTTTGAAAATTTGAAAAATAAACAAGTGCTGACATCTAGTGGTGGATGAAGACTATGACAGCTATGGCTTTCATGCAGGACTTGGCAAAATCTGGAAAAAACTAATCTCTACGTCACCTTCAAAGCTCTAACAATAGAGAACAGCTGTGACAAAAAAGAAAACAATCTGGACTGCAGACAAAGTGAGACTTACAAACTTCAGAGAACAAAAAAAAACTTTTTTTGAACTCCAAAGCTATTTGCAAAGAAAAGAAAAGTTGGATTCTTGGTCATCATGGAAAATCAGTGATTTATAGAAAGAACCTATCAATAAAAAATAAATACTTTTCAAGAGGAGACATATGATATGTTGCAACTAATTCAAATAACAATGATTTCAAACCAAAAAGAATTCCAAAATAACTTTGAAAATATAAACCAATTCATCTCCAATTTAACCTTACAGAAAAAAAATTCCAGGAAACAACAACAGAGAAGGAACAGATAAAACAGACAACTGAATACAAATTTGAGGATAGAGACTTAAAGATGGAACCTAACAAAACAAAGAAGTATGATTTAACTCAAGCGGGAAAATTTTTTACAAGAAATACTGGACTTGGAAAAGATAACATACTTTAACACTACAAAACAAATTTGAGGATAAGAAAAAAGGTTGGACAAAATGGACTGCAGAGATGCCAGGATGCCAGAGATGCCAGAACTGCCAGAGATGCCAGAACTGGAGAGACAAAAAATGATAAGAGAAGTAGAGAGAAAAAGAAAGAAAAAGATTTTCAACAAAAATGAATGAGCAAATGCCTCTCACAAAGATATTATACTTGACTTACCTTTTATATCTAGAGTAACAACTACAAGAATATGGAAAGTTTCTTTGATTCAGCAGAATATATTAAGAAAGATACTGGGCAAAAGAAAAGGCTAAAATAAAAATTAAGAAAATAGACGATGGGGCCTATCAGAGAGAATATTTTAAAAAGAAACACCTGTTCGAATATGGTTAAAGAAATAGAAAAATTTTGGATGTGAATTTGACTTTAAGAGGGAGGAGCCCCTCAAGTAACATAGTACTTTCTTTTCCTTCCTTCTTTTTATTTTATTTCTTGATATGAGTAATATAAAAGAGTTGGAATGGCTTATATAAAGGAAATGTTTTAGATATTTAAAGGTGATTGACTTTAAGAAAATTACAATGGATTAAAAAATGTTTTGAGTAAGAGAAAAGACTAGAGGACTAGATTTATTAAAAGGAATATTTAAAGATTAAATATATTTTTAATTATGGTAAAAAAGAATGATTTTTTTGGAAATAAATATGCATTAGCTTATAGGAAATAGGGATTTTAAGTAGCATACTATCTTTTTTTATTCTTATTCTTTTTTCTTAATAAAACATATTTTTTTAAAAAAAGAAGAGACTGGACAGCCATTTGTCTGAAATGGTATAGGACAGGGGTCCTCATACTTGGCCCTTTTATGATTTGTGGACTTCAACACGCTGGCTGAGGAATTCTGGAAGTTGAAGTTCACAAGTCATAAAAGGGCCAAATTTGAAGAACCCTGATATAGGGTTTCCTGCCTGAGCAGAGTGTTGGACTAGATGACCTCCAAGGTCCCTTCCATCATCATCATCATCATTATGAAAAGAAGTCAAAAAGGAAAAGAAGAAACAGTCAGTTGGAGGTTCTTCATTTTAATTAGGAGAGGAAGAGAAAGATTTCTTTCCTTATTTTTAACACACAACTTCACTATGTATGCCAAATATATTCCCATCACTGAAAACTTGTGCTCTTTCTCATTGTTATTTTTTGGGTACTGAAATAGCCAAAAAGAGAGACAGATAGCAAAGCATCATAAGGTTTTCTTAGCTGGACACACTCTGGGGACATCGGTCTGGAAGGAGAACCTAAAGGGATACAAGGTTAGTAGAGATGGACCTAGAAAGCCCCATATTTTCTTTCCTGGTCCCACCTGTCTCACACTGTCTCCCCTGAGACGTTATACTGTTGACTTGGTGCAGTTGGTGAAGACTGAACTTTCCTGGAGATCCTTTGGGCAATGATGGCTCACCATTGATCATTTTAAAATTATTTTTTATTGTGCATTACAATTGTTATCTTTGGGTTTGGATGACTGTTGAAGTATGATGTTGTCTAGGATTGTGATATCGTTTTCATCCTATTGGGGATGCTTTATGATATTTTATACTGTTGCAAACTATTGTGCAGTGTACAAATTTAATAAATCACCACGGCAGCAGCAACAGCAGCAATATAATAAGCTCATTTCCCCACCTGCATGTGTATTTTAGGATCAGAAGAAACTGGACAGCCACTTGTCTGAGATGGTATAGGTCAGGGGTAGGCAACCTTGGCTCTTTTATGACTCGTGGACTTCAACTCATACTATGGGTTCTCCAGCTTGACCAGGGGGTTGGACTAGAAGACCTCTAAGGTCCTTTCCAGCTCTATTCTATTCTATCATGGTCTAATCTCTAATGGTACAAAGTGCTGCCTAAAAAAATGTTAATACGATCACATCCAAACAATTACAAATATATTTTTTCTTGAATTAGTCATCTTCAGTGCCTGCTGGACAGAAAGGTTGGGTGAAATCATATAAATACATGAACTGTGTTCCAAAGGGCAACCTATTATAAAATCCATACCCTTCCTACATTAATATAAGGCAATGCTCTTTGTGGCTATAAGCCATCTCAAATGCACAGACTGCATTGGGCCTACCATTCTTTCTAAGCCAGCCTTTGATGTAAAGCAGAACCAGATGGTCCTGACTCATCTTGGCAGGATAATAGAGAGGACGGGATGCAATGGAGAAGAGGCAGGTGATTCCAAGAAGCCAGCTGTCTATAGCCATGGGGTCAGTTTTGCAAACCATGCAGATGGACCAAGAAGTAGGTCATGAGTCCAGAGGATATTAGGGCAATCTTTGAAAAAACTAGGCACTGATATATTTGACTGGAATATTGCTCTTAAATGACTGTAAGTCCATTTCCCCAATCTATACCTTCCTTTTTTCTTAATAAGAATAGGATGAAGAGCAATATTCCAGAGAAATATATCTATAGATAACTGGAGTTAATTGGACAAACACACTTCACTGGGTTTGCAGAATACCTTAACATCAAACTATGATTTATAAACTACGATGGCTAGGTTTGTCCAGCATTATTTGATAGGTAAAGGTAAAGGTTCCCCTGCACATGCGTGCTAGTCGTTTCTGACTCTAGGGGCCGGTGCTCATCTCCGTTTCAAAGCCGAAGAGCCAGCGTTTGTCCAAGGACGTCTTCCATGGTCATGTGGCCGGCATGACTAGATGCCAAAGGCGCATGGAACGCTGTTACCTTCCCACCGCAGTGGTCCCTATTTTTCTACTTGCATTTTTACGTGCTTTCGAACTGCTAGGTTGGTAGAAGCTGGGACGAGTAACAGGCGCTCACTCTGTTATGTGGCACTTGGGATTTGACCCGCTAAACTGCTGACCTTCTGATCGACAAGCTCAGCGTCCTAACCCACTGAGCCACCGCATCCCTTTTTGACAAAGGGGCATAATTTTGAGTGATTGAATGAATCACTAACTGCTTAAAACTGGTTGCAAAGAGACTTCTAGAAATGTAATTTCTTCTAATGTACACATCTATATTTATATGGCACAATGCAAAATATTCTTATTTAAGCCCCACAGAATGGGTTTTGTAATGTATTGGGCTTGCTTGTAACACCACATGGTAACGGCTGGTAGGCTGTTTAAGCTGGGAGCTAGCTAACGGCTCCCAGCACCTCAGACAACCCATCTCCAGTGCTGCTATTGGTTGCCCTTAGGCGGCAATGGGTTGCTTCAAACCTATTGGCTGCCGCCTAGGGGCCAGGGTATAAATTGCTGCATCTGCAGCCCAGCTCTCCAGATCCTGCAAGCAATGAACCATGTTCTTTGCTGAACTCACTTGCCTCATCTTCATTCCTGTGCAACGAACCCAGTAGACAACACTGGTGATGAAGGTGGGATCCTGCTTCTCCACTGGAGCTGAAAGTCACTAGGGGAGAGGCAGCGCACACCTGGCAGGAAAAGCAATCCCCCCCCCATGGTTGCCTAGCAAGCTACGCTAGCGACCACACGCTCAGAGAACCAGTCTCTGAGCAACGGAGAGGCAGGATTGGAAGAAGCAGAAGCCAGCCATGAAGA
This sequence comes from Vipera berus, assembly GCF_964194415.1. Classification (NCBI taxonomy): domain Eukaryota; kingdom Metazoa; phylum Chordata; class Lepidosauria; order Squamata; family Viperidae; genus Vipera; species Vipera berus. The sequence goes on from NC_138204.1 coordinate 71,615,870, forward strand.
CCAGCAGAATGCCCAAGGTCAGAAGGCTGTGAGAGTTCAACGTCAAGAAACCAGAAGGATGGCCTTCGTATCTGTCCCAGGTTGAGAACTATCTTCAGGTGAACTAGGTCGCAGAGGACGGACTAAAGGCCACCATGCTGCTCTGTGTGTGCAGCCCAGTGATGTTCGATCTGGCCGAAAACCTGTTTGTGCCCACACCGTTGGAATCCGTCTCCTATGCCAAACTGAAGAAGCTCAGAGAACACTTCCAGCTGAAGATGTCGGTGATTGCATGGCGCTACACCTTCGAACAATGAATACAGCAGCCGGGAGAAACCGCATCCGAATACATTGCGGCCTTGAGGCAGGCCGCACGCCTATGCTGATTTTCAGACGTTGAAGAGCGACTTCGAGACCGGCTCATCTGCAGCCTCCACAATCGAGACCTGCAGCAAAAACATTTTGCCAGAGAGGTCCTCTCATTCGCAGATGCCCAGAACGAGGTCATGGTGGATGAAGCTGCTGGTGGAGCCGTCCAAATGATCCGGCCCACCAAAATGATGCAACATGAAGAAGCTGTCCACCACGAGGACGCTGAACTCACCAAGGAGTCAGAAGAAGACACCAAAGTCGACAAGCTGCACAGACAGCCTGACCCACAGCACAGCAAGTAGCAAGAGACTAATTACAACCTAGATGTCCAGGTTGTGGCAGCTGTCACCAATGCTCGGACTGCAGGTTCTGGACAGCCATGTGCCAGGCCTGTGGGAAAACCAGCCACATCGCAGCAGTTTGCAGAGGTCACCAGAGGGACCGGCCATTGCATCGCCAGTTGGACAATCTGACCAGGAGAGGTACTGGGGCCCTGGGGCCGTTCAGCGTGGGTTTTTGCTCAAGCTGCAGAAGTGTATGTCACACCGGGGCCCGACACCTTCTTAAACCCAAGTATAGACTCCAGGTGGAGCTGCAAGGGGTCCCCTGTAAGATGGAGCTGGACACAGGCTCTGCCATTTCCATTATTTCTTTGGACACATTTAATTCCGTGTGCAGTTGCAGTAGGAGATGGGCCAAGCTGAGGCCCTCTGACATACTTTTAACAGATTTCCAGAACGCAAAAGTTGTAGTCAAGGGAGAAGCCACCTTGGCCGTTAAATTTAAAGGGTTTTCAGGGCACCCGGATGTTGTTGTAGTAGGGGGGCAGAGAACAAGCCTAATTGGGCTCGATTGGTTTGATGCACTAGGCATCCAAGTAACCAGTATCAACCCGACACAAGTCACGAGTCTAGCATCAGTTTGTGAGGACTTCGCAGACGTATTTGATTCAGCCCTAGGAACTTACACGGGCCCGCCAATAGCATTTAAATTAGACCCAAACGTGGTTCCCGTCAGGATTAAGTCTTGCAGGGTCCCCTTTGCCCTCAAGCACAAAATTGACATGGAACTAGACAAGCTTGTGGAACAGGGCGTGTTGCAACCAGTAGATGGTGGGGAGTGGGAAACTCCTATTGTAATATCACTTAAAGCCAACGGGGAAGTCAGAATATGCGCAGACTACAAATGTACAATTAACCGGGCCCTTAAACAGCACGCATGCCCAGTCCCAGTGGTGAGCCACATCCTAGCATCTTTGCAGGGTGGCACCACTTTTGCAAAACTAGATTTGCTGCAGGCCTATCAGAAACTACCTGTTGATGAGGCCACAGCCGCAGCACAGACAATTGTGACCCACAGGGGGGCTTTCAGAATAAAGCGCTTGCAATTTGGGGTCAGTGTAGTCCTGGGCATTTTTCAGGGAATCATGGAACGCATACTCAAAGGCATCCCAGGGGTTTGCCCCTATTTTGACGATGTGCTTATTGTCGGAGAATCCACAGAAGTGCTAGCAAGGAGGCTTAGAGCCGTCCTGCAGAGGCTGCGTGAAGCAGGCCTCAAACTAAAAAAGAGCAAATGCAGAATTGGGGTTCCCTCGACTGAATTTTTGGATTTTTGTATTGATGCCAATGGCATCCACCCAGCTGAGTCCGAAGTAAAGGCCATTCAGATGGCACCTAGCCCTAAAACAAAAGGAGAGCTGCAAGCATTCTTGGGCCTCCTCAACTTCTACCAAGCGTTCCTTCCTAACAAGGCCACAGTGGCAGAGCCACTTCACAGGCTTTTACATAAAAAAGCTTCTTGGAAGTGGACCAGCATTCACAAAAAAAGTTTTCAGGACCTGAAGGCACTTCTGTCAGTCAGTTCCACTATCACTCATTTCAGGAAGTCTAAACCAGTCTGTTTAGCATGTGACACATCCCCATACGGGGTGGGGGCAGTCTTGAGTCACTTAGAGAAAGATGGAACCCAGGTTCCCATTGCATTTTATTCAAGGACGCTGTCCTCTGCTGAGCGTAACTACGCTCAAATTGACAAAGAGGTGTTGGCCATTGTAGCTGGAATTAAAAGATTCCATGACTACTTATATGGCAGGGACTTCACGGTCTTCACAGACCACAAACCATTATTGGGGTTATTCACCACAGACAAACAGACACCCCACATATTATCCCCTAGAATGCTGAGATGGTCTATTTTTTATCAGCTTACACGTTTAAGCTGATTCACAAACCCGGCAAAGAAATGGGCCATGCAGATGGCCTGAGTAGGCTTCCACTGACACAGATTGAACCAGATCCGGCCCCAGCAGCCCGCATATTATCCATTCAGGATTTGCCAGAGTTTCCCCTCCATGCTGGGGACATACAGCTGATAAGACACTAAGTAGAGTGCTTTCTTGGGTGCACACAGGGTGGCTAGATAAGAGCCCAGGCCCTGAATTTCAGAGTTATTTTACTAGAAGTCACAAGCTATCAGCTCACAAGCGTTGTATCCTATGGGGGAACAGGGTCATAGTCCCCACCTCACTAAGAGACAGGGTTTTGCAATCACTGCATGAAGGTCATCCGGGTATTGTCCGTATGAAAGCTTTAGCTAGAAGCTACTTATGGTGGCCAGGTTTAGACAAGGCCATTGAAGCCCAGGTGCATGGATGTTACACATGCCAGCAATCAAGGCCTGAAATGCCACATGCTCCAATTCACAGGTAGGAGGAGACTCACACTCCCTGTTCTAGAATTCACATAGACTTCACTGGGCCCTTTCAGGGACAGCTCTTCTTTATAGTGGTCGACAGCCACTCTAAATGGCTTGAAGTAATTCCAGTTGCTAACATGACTACTGCTAGGACCATCAAGGTGCTTAGGAAACTCTTTGCCACACATAGGCTGCCAGACGTCATAGCATCCGACAATGGAGCCCAATTTACAGCGGCAGAATTTCAGGCATTCCTGAGAGCAAACCTCATCAGGCACGCAACGTGGGCCCCATTTCACCCTTCTTCTAATGGTCAAGCCGAATGGATGGTCCAGACCACAAAAGAGTCACTGAAGTGTATAGTGACTGGGGACTGGCATCACAGATTGGCAGATTTTTTACTTTGCCATCATTCCATGCCCTGCACAGCTACAGGGAAAAGCCCAGCAGAGCTGCACTGGGGGAGGCGGCTGATCACAAAACTGGATAGGTTACATCTAGATAGGGTGGCAGCAGAAGCTTCGTGTTCAAAACCTCTGAGGGGGCTGCAAGTGGGTGATGCAGTGTCAGTACCAGGACACTGGTACTAAAATTTCAGTTCCCCTCTCTTACAAAGTGAGGCTGGAGGGCAGGTGAGTTGTCAGGCACCACATCGACCAACTCAGGAAGCGTTTTCCAGAATGGCCACTAAACAAGGACTACGTCATTAGTCCTTACCAAGGCCCACAAACTGGCAGCCAAGCCGGCCCATGCATAGACGCTGAAGGCTCACACAGCCCAAGCAATGAGGAGTTGGCCGTAGAGGAGGGGAGTCTGGAAGTGCAACATTTGTCCCCTGACAGAGAAAGCCAACCAGACTTTTACAGCTGCTGTGCTAACTCTGCTGAACAAATGGACTCTGGGGTGGGCCAACCTGGAAAGGCCAGCCAAAGAAACCCAAGCCAGCCTGAATCGTTGAACTGAGAGACACTGGCCTACCCAGTCTGGAGGACAAGCTGGTAGGCCAGGAAGCACCTGGGCCCCCCAGGCGTTCCACAAGGGCATGCAAACCTCCTGTTTATCTGCAAGATTATGTGCTGAAACAATAAAGCTATAATGTTGTATGTACTTGAGTTAATTGCTGACCTACAAGATTGTATTGAACAATGGAGCTATAATGTTGTCAAGTATTGTATTATGCTGCTAAGTGGAACCTATTCACACAGGGGTTAAGTCTTTGTAAATTGTATTATTGTTATCACTTTCTGTGTTGCTATAATGTTGTTCATTATAAGGGGGGAGGGGTGTAATGTATTGGGCTTGCTTGTAACACCACGTGGTAACGGCTGGTAGGCTGTTTAAGCTGGAAGCTAGCTAACGGCTCCCAGCACCTCAGACAACCCGTCTCCAGCACTGCTATTGGTTGCCCCTAGGCGGCAATGGGTTGCTTCAAACCTATTGGCTGATGCCTAGGGGCCAGGGTATAAATTGCTACATCTGCAGCCCAGCTCTCTAGTTCAGATCCTGCAAGCAATAAACCATCTTCTTTGCTGAACTCACTCGCCTTGTCTTCATTCCTGTGCAACAAACCAAGTACACAACAGGTTTTGTCCAGTATTGTTCTATTGATGGGCACAATTTAGACTGACTGAGTGGATGGGTGAGAAATATATAAATGATCACTAGCTGCTTAAAGCTGAATGTGAAGAGACTTGTAATCTCTTCCAACATAAACATCTATATTTATACGGCATAGTGCAATGTATTCTCATTTAAGCCCCATGAAATGATACTTGAATAAAACTTCAGTTATATTCCATACTACATGTACTGTAAGTATCACTTAGCTGTAAGAGTCTTCCTCTGTGTAAATTTAGCTCCAAGTGCAATTTTCCTCTGGAATATCCGTAGCTTCTGCAAGCAGTTTAGGTTTTCTGGTTTAGGGTTAGGTTTAAACAGTGCTTTTTTTGTAAAAGAAAAAGGTGCCGGAACTCACACATGTCATACAACCTGCCTTGCCTACCCTACAAGGTTCCATCCAAAAAAGGTGCCGGAACTCCGTTCTGAGCGTTCTATGAGAAAAAAAGCCCTGGGTTTAAATTTGAAGAAAAAAAATGTAATTCAGAGCCTGCTGGTGCTTTACAACAAGGGAGGAAAAGACACCCTTGCTTAAAGTTGTTCCTGACACATAGCATATGTGTGCCTACACACGCTCTGATTCACATACTGCCTACAGATCCAGATCTCTGGCCCACCCGGATGAAAATCCTTTGTAAATTATGATATGCCTTTTGCAATTCTTTTTTCACAGTTCATTCAGAACCTGCAATTTTATCTTCAAATATCTTGTTATCCCAGGAAGAAAGCCATTAAAGAGCTGGTTGTATACATTTTCTCTTTTACTTGAAATCTGCAGCCAGCCATACCACAGTACTCAGTACTTTTGTTACCCAGTTTTGCCATTCGGCCAAGCAGCTTTGTATGGGAGTATTCACAGAAATTATTTGGTATTAGCTTATGAGATGCATAACCTTTACTAGCCCAAACTAGGTCTCAATGACAGAGTAAAAGATTGATATCATGTGATCGTTTACATATGAATGACAACTTTGTAATCAACAGAGTTGAACCTAGGCTTATTTCTGCCTGGGCTTCAGCATCAAAAGAGATCTGATTCCCTTGACAGTGCTACCATTCTCATTTTGCACGAATTACCAAAAAAGGATCTCCTTGTGGAAAGTCAGTGTTCCAGCACTGACTTTCCACAAGCAAAAGTTTTGTAAGGCGAATGCAAATAGCTTTTCCCCTTTGGTTCGTCTTTGAAGAAATATTTCTGATCTCTGATTGTTCTCTTGAGCCTTGAGGATGTCTATGTTCCTTTTCCTGAGCTGCTGACCTTCTCTCTTTTCCATGCCAAGAGGCAAATTTCATAAAAAAAGTCATTAAAAAGATTGTAAGTTTTATCAGAAATCAATGTCTGCACTGCTTCTTCAGCAGGAAATATTAGTATATTGTCTGTGTTTTCCCTGTCTGATTTCTATTAATAATGAGAATGCTGGCATAAACTGGCCTCTACAATTTTTTGATAGGATTCTTTCAATTTCTTCACCGAGATGGCCTTTTAATTTATTTAATCACTATAACTGAGTTGAAGGAAGGCTGCTATTAAAAGAACCAGTCCTTGCGCTGAATAATAAGCCATAATAAATAGGCAGTTTTTCAAAGCCTCTTAATCTTTCCTCATAGGATCTTGACTATGTTTATTTATTTCCACTCATATCCTGCCTTTCTCCCCATCAAGAATCCAAATAGAAGAGAAGGATGTTTGTCTTTATAAATATTACACTTCAATGATTCCAGCTTCATGAGGCCAAGCTTCAATCTTCAAATATGATTATAAATGTGGCAGCCTTAGCCTGAATGCAGAGATAGGAACTAAGAGGGTCATGCTATTTATTGGTCTACCTCAACCTTTTGCTATGGAACTGTGTGGATTATTAACCTCTTCAGACTCTTTAGCTCAGTCTTTACATAGGATGACGGCGGAATTTTTTTTTTAAAAAAATTAAGATGGCAACTATAAGTATACAAATGATGCCGCACCTCATTTTTATATGCAGGTGTCCCTGCACAGTATTCAGATTTTCTGAATCAAAATTATCTCCTCATATTTTTTTTTATTTTTTACTTAAATTTATTATAGCTGCACAACTCTGCTTAATATCCTGAATTGTAACTTCCCACGACAGAAGTACAATCCTGCATTTAGAATATTGTGTATTTTTTTTTGGGGGGGAGAGTAGTGATAGCTTTTTGAGGTAGTTCAGACCCAAACCACAACTATGAGCACTAACTCTATCTTCATTGTAAGGTTCCATTAATAAAAAGATAAAGGTTTCCAGTTGTATCCAACTTGAGAGGGTGGTGCTCATCTCCATTTCCTAGCTGAGGGAGCCAGCTTTATCTGAAGACACTTCCATGGTCATGTGGCCAGCATGACTATACACCAAGGCACATGGAATGCTGCTACCTTCCCACTGAAGTGGTACCTATTTATCTACTCACATTTGCATGCTTTCGAACTGCTAGGCTGGCAGAAGCTGAGGCAAGAATGGGAGCTCATCCCGTCATGTGGTGCTTGGGTCTCAAACTGCCAACCTTCCAGTTGACACCCCTAGTGTCTTAACTGCTTCACCACCACGCCCTCTAAGCTTAATAGAATCTTGCAAAAGTGAAAGTATTTCTTGCTTCCTCTCACTTTATTCACCGGAAAAGTAGGAAGGGTCTCTTTGGACCCTCTGCACCCTTCTCCTATGAGACATCTTTTACATAGAGGTTTTCCCATCTGCTGCTCTTCCTTCTGTCTCCCAAGGTCACTTCCACATACCATTAAAAGCAAGAAGTGGACTGGACTCAGGATTGTATGTTTGATGAACCTTTTGTTCCAAATGATGATCAGCCACTTATAGGAACGAATAGAATAGAATAGAATAGAATAGAATAGAATAGAATAGAATAGAATAGAATAGAATAGAATAGAATAGAATAGAATAGAATAGAATAGAATTTGGAAGGGACCTTGGAGGTCTTCTAGTCCAGCCCCCTGCTCAAGCAGGAGAACCTATACCATCTCAGACAAGTGATTGTCTAGCTTCTTTTTAAAAATCTCCAGTGATGGAGCACCCATGATTTCTGGGGGCAAGCTGTTCCACTGGTTAATTGTCCTCACTGTCAGAAGTTTCTCCTTAATTCCAGATTGCTTCTCACTTTGTTCAGTTTCTCACTTTGTTTGTTTCTTCTCCTGCCCCCAGGTGCTTAGGGAATAACCTGACCCCTTCTTCCTTGTGGCTGCCCCTCGGATACCGGAATACTGCTATCATGTCTCTCCTATTTCTTCTTTTCTTTAGACTAGCGAAACCCAATTCCTGCAGTCGTTCTTCGTATGTTTTAGTCTCCAGGCCTTTGATCATCTTAGTTGCTCTTTGAATTTTTTTCCAAACTCAACATCTTTTTCATGATTTGATGACCAAAATTGGCTGCAGTGTTCCAGGTGTAGTCTTACTAGGGTTTTATAAAGTGGTACTAACACCTCATGTGATCGTTACTCCATCCATTTCCTTCATTTGCACAAACTATTATCTTTTGAAGAATGCTTCAGCCCAATAAGGATAGATGAGAATGACAATGACCCCTAATGTTGAATTTCTTTAGAAAATGGAACTGTTGGACCATGAGGCATATTTTTCCATTTAAAAGAAAGCTGTTTAATCTAGTTCAAATATCACACCTGATATTTCTGCTTTTCTGAATAAGTGAAAATTCAGGTTTGCTTTCAGTAATTAAGGCAAGCTGTAATTTGCCAAATACTAATTTTCTTTGGCAACTATGATTGAGCAAACCAGCAATTAACGTCTTGTGTAATATTGTGTTAAGTGGCTGTAGTCATAACACAGTAGGCCTGTCCACTGTTCCCCCACCTACTTCAGCAACAACCTTCAAAAACTCCCTTTTGTCAAAATGTGTCAATTGCCTTTCTGTGTGCCACATAGAATGATATTTATCCAATGACATTACATGGAACACGGAGCAACAACTCAATCACTTCCACTGGAAATGTACTTTAATTCTTTGGCTGGCAGGTATTTAGGAATTTGCAACTTTTAAGTTGTGTTTAAAAATGGTGTGGGGGCAACGTGACTCATTTGGTGCTAATGGAAACCAGTTTGCATGTCACCTCATTGAAGACAACACAGTACGGTGTGTGTTTGGTTTAAGTGGAGCACTGAGTACTAGTTGTTCCGATATAAAGAATATTAAATGTCATAATAAGATGTTCCAGCTGGGAGCAATTGGTGCCATACACAATAGTAGTATGCTAGCCTTACATTAAAGGCAATTTGCAAGCCCAGATTGCCTTGGATCTGTACCTGATTCACACTGAGATTATTATGCATTCTGGAAATAAAGATGGCTGAATCTAGTATCGTTTTTTTCCCTCCATGTTCTGTTATTAAAATCTTATGTTACTTTCACCATCACCACTATCCCCACCACCCCATCCCAATCTCGTTTTGTTTTATTTTGGTGATCAAATATTGGTGGTGGTGGGGTTTTCAATTAAAATTACAGAAAAATGCAGACCTTTCCATATCAGCAACTGTTTTTAACAGGCTCAGCAAACTGGTTAAGCGTAGAATAAAACTTAACATGTTTGCTTACCCTGTAACTCTTGCAGATAAAACACCTGCTTTGGCAAAGGCTGGGAAGGCAGAGTCTCCAGCAGCACAGAGATTTTTAAGAGATTTGTTTTCGCTTCTTTCTTTGTTTGCATGAAACAGTCTCTTACTTTTACTTCCTTGTGCCTTCTTTTTTACTTATTTGTTTAAACTTTGATTCTCTGGGAAAGTTCCTTCCAAACCACAAAGAACGAAAATTCTTACTCATCTATAAAATGTGGAGGCTGAAAATTGCTGTTTCATAAGACACTCATTTCATAGTTGACAGGACTTTCTTTGGGCTAGTTGCTCCTCAAATCCATCCCTTTGTTGTGCACTCCCCAGTCACTTTCTGTGAGATGGGTGGCCATATAAATTTGATTAATAAATAAACTACTGGAATCATCTTTAAGTACAACTGAGTGAGTTAAATGGACAATTGGACACCAGCATCCTATATCAAGGATAATAGAGAAGTTTGTACGTTAAAATAACACACCACCACATATGCAGATGTGATGATGATTCAAGCATTGTTTCTTTTGTGTGCAGAAAAAGAATGGAGAATTTGTTGAGTTCCTCCCAAATTTAAAACAACTGTAAAATATCAGATAATTTGAATAAAATGCCAGAATCTGATATTAAGACTCTGGAAATAGAAATTAGTTACAATGGCAATAGGTGCACCAGTGGAAGATCTGAAAGACCAGATTAAGGACAGATTATTGTGAAGAAAATCTACCTATGTGGTTGCTAAGAGTCACAGTGACTGATGGCAAATAATCTGTCAGATTTTATGTATGTGTGTATTTTCGTGTCTGTGTGTGTGTGAGAGAGAGAAAGAGAGGCTGAGTATTAAAATTACTAATATAGAAGTGCTATGTTGCATGTCTTATGTATGCACATGAAACTACAATGTTATACGTCCTTTGGTAGAAGTTCTATCAGGACCTTTAAAGCCAGAAGGTCAGTTTGTGAACCACAGTGATACCTGGGTCTTGCAGGGATCTGCTGCTTTCTTAGCAATCAGTTGATTGGCCAACTGCTGGCAAGCTCTCTACTATGCCCAGCACTTAGAAGCTCTCAAGCATGGCAGGGCATGATCCCTGCAGCTTCCCAGCCAATTGATTATGGATTTCCACTAGAGGAAGTTTGAAGCAGGAACTTTGTTCCTTTCTTCCCAGCCATCCTGTTGAATATGTGAGATATTGGTGAATGTGTATCTATTTGGTAGAAATGCTTTGGTCTATGAGTAACAGATATTTGATTACCCATGTATGTAGCCACAATTGGATAAGCACGGTAATAACCACAGAAGTGTGGATCACGTGGAACACATATTTGTGACTGTAAGAGAATGGGGCTTTCTTAATTTAAGACTTTAAAAGGTCAAGAAACCCAAATAAACTAGTATTCATTCTGAAAACAAAATGTCTTTGTTAAAGAAGAATACATCAGAAAACAATCAACGGTTGTGCTATCTCTGCTTAAGATATGTACACTTACCTGGGAGTGAATTAGATAGCAATTCTGCACTGCAGCCTGAGCTGTGTCTGTCCATTCTGCCCTTAGATATTTCCCATGAAAAAGAATATTTATAGTTCAGGATGGAACTATGGGGTCCTTGGTATTCCCTTAGCTTGGTTGTTTTCTTGCAGACCTTTCATTAGGCAGCCAGGTAACATAGCACAGATGATGTTACCTACTTGGGTAATGAAACATCTGGAGAAAAACAACCAAGTTTAGAGAACACCAAGGCCCCACTCCAAAAATTTCTGAAGTTACCTTTGGGACTACCAGTTTGTTCAGAGTGGGTGGGGGGGGGCAACACTGCTGGGCTGGAGTTCAGTCCAGATAATTGCCCCCTGCAAGATGTGATTGGCTGTTGCCCTGATGCTTGATCTTCCCATCCTGACAGGGAAGGGAAACCTCCCTGGTTGGCACCTGTGTGAATCCACCTATTAGTGTCTGCCTTTTACTTTTAGAGAACTTTCTTCCTGCACTAATCTCTGTGGCTTTCCTTTGTTTTTCCAGATGTCCGCACATGTAAATGCAGTGGTGGGATTCAGCTGGTTTGCACCACTTCGGCAGAACCGGTAGCTAATTTTTTGTTGCTCAGGCTCAGAATAGACTTCCGGAAGTGACATCCACACAGAGAACTGGTTGTTCACATATTTCAATCCAACCACTGTGTAAATGCCTTCACAGGCACAAACCCTCTCTCACAATATCCCCTTTGACACTAATATAGACCCTTTCTCATTATTATTTATTCCCTTATGGTCACATTGTTATCCTGATTCTGCAGCAATCAAAGCAAAAGGATGTTCTTTGTAAGTCCATGGAGATTGTGTAGTAAGGAAGAACCAATAATTCACCTTCATAGAAATAGCCACATTCCTACCTTGCAACGTAAAGATTTTTTTAAAAAATAAGTAAAAGAAAGGGCAAGGGAGATTTGAAGTGCTGGATTCAAGAGGCAGGAAACCAAGAAGAGCATGCTAGAACATAGAATAATAGAATTGGAAGGGACCTTGGTGGTCTTCTAGTGTAACCCCCTGCTTGAGCACGAGACCCTATACAATTTCAGATAAATGACTGTCCAGTCTCATTTTGAAAGCCTCCAGTGATGCAGCACCCACAACCTCTGAAGGCAAGATGTTCCATTGATCGCTTGCTCTCACTGTTAGGAAATTTCTCCTTAGTTCTAGGTTGCTTCTCTCCTTGGTTAGTTTCCATCCATTGTTTCTCATGTTGCCCTTTGGTGCTTTGGGAAATAGTTTGACCCCCTCTTCTTTGTACGACCCCCTCAAATACTTCATCTAACCTGGTTAGAATCAGAAAGGATGCCACAAAGAGATGTAAGAGGTAAATGGAGTATGAGCTTCATTCCATCAATTGCAAGATTTTATTTTAAAAACAGCAGAGAACAGAGCAGCCCAGAAGCCCAGGATGACATGCCCTTTCCTCTCCTAGCTGCTGAAGCGTGCTAGCTGCTCCAGCCAAACAGAGCTGGGGCTGTTACTAGAACAGAAGGAAGTGCCGCAGATGGCTTAAAGTTGGAAAACAGTGGTTTTGAATCATCCTGGAAATAAGGGTGTGGGTTGCATTTGCAATAGATCATTGTAGGAAGAACACGATGCCATCTGTTCGTGCACTCAGGAGGTGGTGAAGTCCTATAGTGGTGATGCACCATGCAGAAAGTGAGGATCTGCCCTAAACTGATGATGATGGCCTCTGTGAAGTTCTTCCCTAGTTTTGCACTTGATGAGTATCTGTATTTCTAAACAGTAATTCCCAAAGGACACGTCTAGTTTTTTAAAATTCATCAAGCCTTCCCTTTATTAAGCTAAGGCAGAGACAGGCAGACCCAACTTCCCTGTTTAGTGATTACTCAAACTTGCAGTGGTGCTAAAAAAAGTAGCTTTAGAACCAGTCCCTGCATTTACGGTTGTGGCAGCATCCCTGTAGTCATGTGATGAAACACTGGAGCACTTCACAACCACTGGCCTTTATGATCTCCACAGCATCCCATGCTCATGTGATCTCCATTTCACAACTGGCTTCTGACAAACAGAGTCAATGGAGAAGCCAGCAGTAAAGTCACAAGTTGTGGTCATGTCTTCTTACTGACTGCATTGTTTACCGATGAAGTTGGAGATCCCAACTGTAGTCACTAAGTGAGGACTGTCTCATTGCTGAATTACAACCAGCATTTATCACCATTAGCCAGACTTCCTGGAGCTGCTGGGAATTGTAGTCTCCACCCCCCACAATGCTACCAGAATGTCTCAACCTTTCTGTAGACTCTCAACAGAGGTAACAGAACTTGGCTTTAAAGGGTGGACTTACTGTGCCAAAAATATTATCTCCTGTAGTTGAATTTAGTGGTTTATGCAACTATTATGACTGAGAGGGAGGCCGATGCAGACCTCCTTCCTTTGTGCTAAGTGCCCATAATACTGTACATAAATAATTTGTTTGTGCTGCTAATGAAGATGGATGCAGCACCTGGTGGAAACACCTTTGCTCCTCTTGCCCACAGGACAATCTTTGAGTCCAACGCAAGTCAATGTAGAGCAGAAATCCCAACGTGTTTGGAAAGAGTGAAACCCTGAAAAAGGAACGGGGACAAAGTTGTTTCCAACCATCTGGCTGAGACAGCTTTAATTGTTAGATAACCAGGAAAGGAGAAAATTAGGTCTCAGCTTGTTAAGGGATACACTGTATGCCAAGAAAGGTGCAGTAAGATTTTCTCCTACAACCTCGAACCCTAGGAATGCAATGAAATACAATGGATGATCGTTGTTTATGGTGGTGGTGGTGGGGAGGCAAAGCTGACATGCTGTTATTTTATATCAGGTTGATACAGAGCAGAGCCTCATCTGACATAAAAGATTTGTGGCAGGTTATTTAAATAGGAGGCTTTTTAAAAAAAAAACAGCTTTAAGACAATAACACAGAGCTCTGATTTTGGCTTAAAATGTCCCTCCATATCTCTGTGCCATTCTGCTGAGCTTTGTCTTGATATCTTTATTGTTTGTATATTTTAAACCTTTATGAGTGAAAGATAAGATGTGTATAAATAATATGATGGAATAAATAATACACACGATAATTGCAACTTGCAGTGATTTATAAGACGTAGAAAGAATTAATAACCTTACCACACGATGGTGTTTTCAGTAGGCTTGGCAAAAAGAATTAAGGGCACGGTAAGCATGTCTTCTACTTTAAAAAAAAATGGTAACAGAAGTGGACTTTTAAAAACCTAGGCAGATTTTAAAGCTTTGTTGGTTGATGAATCAGTATTTTGAGTGGGATGAAAGCCATACTTGATGAAGCAATAAAATGGGCAGGGTCACATCGTATGTGTGGGCATAGCATCTATATTTTTCTGCTGTCTTTTGGTTTGGATAGTGATGGTTGGGAAAGGTTAGGAAACCGCACCATCACTTCTCAGCAATTATACTGCTGAATTTCAGTGTTATTACTAGAGAGTGTAGCATTTAAGAGTTTGATTTGAAGATGATACGGATTACTTGAGATTGTGGAAGTAGGTCCTAACTGCAACTCTTTAAAGCAGCTGCATCTTTTACTTGGATTGCCCTCCACAGCTTCCACCTGGTTCTGGGAAAAGATATAGTTGCTTTAAGGAGCTTCAATAGATACTACTTCCACATACCCCATGTACTTTGAAGTACTTTGGAGAATCAAATTTAAAGCTTTTAAGAATTTTTTTTGAAAAGACTCAAGAGATGGAATAAAATAGCTTAAGAGGTTACAAACTGTTCTGTTCAATTCTAGTGGGTTCTATGACATTGCCGATCTCAAAATCCTGGTTTCTTGGTTGGTTCTTCTTGGGCAATTTGGTTTTCTAAAATTTCTCCATGATCCAATATTAATTTTAAGAAACTATTTAAAATAAAAAAAAATAAAAATAAATTTAGGTCTTCAATAAGGTAAAGATCAGATAGTTTATATAGAACTCTGGTAAAGAGTAGAGTGGAAAAGGATTTAATTCTTCAGACATCTTTACAGCAGTTATAAGTACAAGTATAAATTTACTCTTGCTCTATGGTTACATCATAACTCTCTTCTTTCTGTAATCTATCATAATCATCAAAATCTTAAATCATAAATTCATTTTTTTCTATTTTAAACAAACCAGGGTCTCCAGTCAGCAATAAGCATAGGTACTGTCTTTGATCAAAGAAATTAATTTAGCCATCTCAGCAAGTTCCATCATTTTCAATTCTCCTTAATCCTGTTGAAAATAACTAGGGAGACACATTTAGACTTGCCAGATTTTGTTACTGTAACCTTATAATATATGTAATATTAGCATTTATATCTTTGGTTTTCCACTCTGATCTACCTTGAAGAGCTAACAATCTCTTCCTTAGGGGGGAAAAAACAGCTATTCCTTTTTCAACATCTGCTGAGAGTCCCAAAATGTTTCT
The DNA here is from genome assembly GCF_964194415.1 of Vipera berus. Lineage (NCBI taxonomy): Eukaryota > Metazoa > Chordata > Lepidosauria > Squamata > Viperidae > Vipera > Vipera berus. The sequence goes on from NC_138204.1 coordinate 71,631,075, forward strand.
TTATGAATTAGTAGGATCCTAAGAAACTTCTTTAACTTTTTTTAAAAAAACAACAACTTGAAACCATTGTCTTGTTAAAGAAGAAATCCTAATTCTCTAATTCTCTATTCTGGGTTTCTTGCAAATTAAATTAATTTGAGTAAACACATTCAAAACCATAGGAGTTTCTTAAGTTCCTATTGCACTAGATTCAACAAGAAAAACATTTGAATATATTGCATTCAACAGTTTTAGGCAGGTTGCAATTAAAGTGGTTATGTCCAGAAGTACTGAAAATAAACCAATGTATTATTGAACAAATCAACCCAAAGTTCTCTCTTTAGCCCCCAATGACCAGGCTCAAATTTTCCTCCTATTGACACATAATGCAAAGTCTTAGCTCTCTGAAAAGGCTCTAATGTTGGGAAAGGTTGAAGAAAAAGAAGGGGATAACCATCATAGAGGTAGATGGACAGTTACAGTGGCGATGAGTACACTGCTGGAATGTTTCCTGAGTCCATTTTGTGGTATAGTCTTTCAATGTTTGTTTTACTTGTGGTTAAAATATCCTATATTGTGATTCATGCAATTTCTCCTGCCTTTCAGCTTAGGTTATTATCTTACCACAATTAAATGATTGAAATGTATCTCAAACTACCCTCAAGCTCTGTTTGAAAAGACAAATCAATAATTTTCTTTTGTTGTTCTATACATGCCAAATCTTCTAATGAGGAAGTCTTAAAATACCCTTCCCTAACAGCTGGGTTCCCCCCTGCAGTTGTTAAGTGAATCATGCAGTCATCAAATGGATCCAGCTTTCCCCATTGACAGTGCAACTGTCATAAATACATGTCAGTTGTCAAGCATCTGAATTCTGACAATGTGACTACTTTAGATGCTTCATAAAGTGTGAAAGTGTGAAAACCAGTCATAAATCATGATTTTCAGTGCCATTGTAAGTTCAAACTGTCACTAAACACACTGTTGTAAGTCAAGGACTACCTGTAATGGACCTGAATCTAAATTAAAGATTCTAGTAACTATTATCTGATTTACTTGTATCCCAAAGCAAAATTATAGCAAAACGATTATTGGGAAATATTTGGTTTATCTTTAGTTATACCATAAACAGGTATACACATCATTGGAAGATTTCCATATTTAACTACTAAACTTATAAAGTGACTTTCAGTCTCTTTTCAACTATAATATTAGAAGATGCTCTCACTACAGTTTCTACTCCTCTTGCAGATTTTGAATTTCTACTTATGGAAACATTTTCAATTCATTTTCTTGCCAATCCATTTTTCTCATTTGGAACAATACGTTTCCTGCTTTTAAAAAAGACTTTGGATTTCATCAATTTCAGTTTAAATAGAATTTGCTTTATTTTAGCTGTCCCTCTCAATGCTTCAACATGCCATGACGCAAAATTAACTATTTTAAAAAATCTGAAGTATGTTTTTATCAGAGTGGCAACCAGACTAGATCCCAAATCTAAATTATGAATATGCATGTTCAAGAAAATGAACCCTCTTAAACATTATATAACAAGTTATTGCTAAAGAAAATCCCAGAAATGAGTAACCTCTAGAAAACAAGCAATGGCAGTATATTCCATTTTAGTCTGGGCTTTGTTTTCAGACAATGCATAGCCCTAGGAATACAGGTAGTCCTTGGGTTATGACTAATTGCTTAGTGACTATCTGAAGTTGTGACAGACCCTCCCAAAACGATCTTAAGATCCAGAGTCGAAGTTCCAATGACTGCCCCCGCCAAAGTCATGTGATTACATTTTGATTGCTTGGCAACCAGTATTTGCCATATCCCAAAGTCACAGAGACTGCGATGTGTGATTTTGATTTTTGCTGGAATTCAGCATTCACTTCTAGTTTTCAATAAAAATAAACCTATTCCAGGCAATGGGTTCACTTAATGCAGGGGTGTCAAACTGCCGGCCTGCGGGCTGCACGCGTCACAAGGAAACCGTGCCCACACCATTGCCGTCAATGGTGAAAAAGTTTCAATATGTCGCGCAACATCATGTGACATCGCGAGTTTGACATGTCTGACTTAATGATTGTCACAAGAAAGGTTGTAAAATTGGGCTGCTTACATAGGTGGGTCAACTTATTAGCATTATGATGTATGATAGAAATTCTGGGCTTCATTACTATCGTAAGTCGAGGACTATCTATATTATCCATTAAGGACAGTGCCTAGGGCCTATGAACCTTTGGGGGGTGGGGTAGGAAAACGTTTAAATTTGAAAAGTAATAGTAAAAATAGACATTGAATAAACAAAAAAAACACATTTACACATTCTACATTAAATATATTATATTAGGTTTATGTTTACTGCAGTTTATTCCCTGGGATTTATTGAAGTTTATAGGCCCAGGGATTTTTTTTTATATCTGTACACATCCAGCTTATTCATGCAACAAGGACCCACAAAGACAAATGCACTTAGGGTTTATAAAAGTCTTAATGCAGCTCTACCTTGAAGCAATGCAGAAAGCCTATTACTCAAGTTTCTTCTTTATTCTATACCGTAGTTTTCTGGCTCCACTTCACTGTTAAATGGTCTTCTGTCAAGTCCCAGAATAACGAAAACAGTGTCTCCCCTGCCTTAAATTTTTTTAAAAAATAAAAATCATTAATTTTCCAAAACAGAAAATTAACTGGTGCCCTGTGAATTCTTGCAAGCTTGACAAGCCAACTGTTTTCTGATTTTGCAATTGTATCAGCATCCTCCCTCCAGTAGTAAGGATCAGAATTATTTTGCAAGTACAGGTGAGTTTCTGAAATAAGAAAAACAGCTTATTTCTTAGAATTATCCAGGGAGTTTGCCAGGTATCAAAGGGCATGTGGATTAAGAGAAGAAGGATTTTAATTTGGTGCTAAAAGTGAAGTTGGAAATCCTGATACAGAAATCTTCACAAAAGTGTTTTAGGAGCTGTTACTTGACAGACAATAACTGATTTTTTTTTTTACCATACACAGTTTCTGGGTGTTACCCTTGGATTTGTAGGCATATGAAAGCACTTACAACCATTTGTCTACCGACTGAAATTTGAATGGCACTGAAAACACTGACTTGTGATCAGTGGTGGGATTCAGATATGTGAGCATCCGGTTCTCCGTGTGGATGCCGCTTCTGGAAGTCCATTCTGGGCCTGGGCAACAAAAAATTAGCTACCGGTTCTGCCAAACTGGTACGAACCGGCTGAATCCCACCGCTGCTTGTGACCATTTTTCACATTTAAGACCATTGCATTATCCCCATGGTCATGTGATCAAAATTCGGTTGCTTGGCAACTGGCCTGTATTTATGACAGCTTGCACTCTCCCAGTGTCATGTGATCAGCCTTTGTAATCTTCCCAGACAGCTTCCGATAAGCAAAATCAACAGGGGAAGCCAGATTCGCTTAACAACTACCTGTTTGATTTAACAGCAGCAGTGATTTGCTTAACAACTGTGGCAAAAAGGTTGCTAAACGGGCAAAATTCACTCAACAGCTGCCTTGCTTAGCAATGGAAATTTTGGGCTCAGTTGTGGTCGTACGTCAAGGACTATCTATGAAACCATATAAAGCCATCTTAATAGATATGTTTGATTGGATCAATGATAGGGAAATGTATTTATCATTCAGAAGTCATGAGTGACCAAAGGGGATGAAAACTAAAGCTCTTGGGCCCATGTCTGGTGGCTGGGTCTTTTTTTCTCTCCCATGACTGTGGCAATAACAAAGTGTATTTTACGTCTTTTACCTCACAAAGAGGTTTCTCAGGAGTCCTTGCATTTTCTCTTATTGTGCTTTATCTGTTTGTATCAAGAATTAGGTAGGTAGGTAGGTAGGTAGGAAGGAAGGAAGGAAGGAAGGAAGGAAGGAAGGAAGGAAGGAAGGAAGGAAGGAAGGAAGGAAGGAAGGAAGGAAGGAAGGAAGGAAGGAAGTGTTCTGTACCGGCCTACTACCGGCCCTGCAGATAAGGCAGAGACAACCCCTTTACAAGAAGGCAAGAGGCTGGAACTAAGCCTGCCAAATTTATGGACACAAAAGCAAACAGAGCAAAACAAGACACGAACCATGAAACAGGAGCTATTCAAACGGTTGCCTTCAGCAAACCAGCCCTCCCAGGCATTCCTCTTTTAAACAGTTCAGGGCGTGGCTTCTCTCTGCCTCCTTCCGAGGTGCCCCATTGCCTTCCTCTGTTTACTCCTGATTGACTGCCTCCTGCGTCGGGCGTCCTTGAACAGGGCCAGCTGTGGGTCATCTTCATCCACGCTGTCAGGCTCACACAGCTGGGTCTGTGTCATAACCAGATGGGAGGGGCCTGGCTGAGGGCTCTGCGGAGCCTCAAGGCTATCCTCAGCAAGCTCTCCAACACCCCCCTCCTCCTCCTCTGAATCGTCCGACCCAACTGCCGAACCCACAGGCTGACCCTGAATCACAACAGGAAGGAAGGAAGGAAGGAAGGATCTCTTCTGTGTTTTCTACTCGTTGGGATTTGGATACATCTTTTTGCAAACATCTTAGTTTGCACAAGTCAATGGACAGAGCTAATTTTTTCATGAGTCGACGGAAAGAGGTAATGTTATTGGCTCTTCACTTCCTGTTCCTTTGAAACCAGGGCCATAATGAATGTTTTCTGCTCATCAATGTCAGATATGTACAAGAATGACCATTTAGGAAAGGGAATGTTCTGGAGTATCCCAGGACACACTGATCTGCTCATTCTGGGGTGATATAGCAGAGAGCACCAAGAGAACCCTGCAAGATGTCCACAGGTGGTCATATTGGTTATCAATGGAGAGTCCAGCTCTCTATTTAATTAATGAGGAACCAAAAGAAGTGAAAGGCTTGGTATAGCTGAATATGATTTTTAAAAATAATTTGGTACAGCTTTATTGAGTGTGAACAATGAAATATATGTGTATATATGCCTGAGATACACAGTAATCTATGTTCAAATATTTGTTACTTTAAGATGAAGCTCCGAGTAGTACACTATTCTGTACTATTGTTTGTTGCTATATTTAACCTATTAGAAATTCTATTATGTAATAAAATTAGCTAATTTTATTACATAATTAAATGTAAAAATGTCATTTTAAAAACCCACAAAATTTAATACTGCAACATTAATATCAATGTCAATTTGTTTAAGGTGTAAAATAGTCATAGCATCAAGGAAGCCCATCTGCTGATTTAATAATGAGAATTTGGTATAAGATGGGCAACTATATAAATGTTTTAAGTAAAAAAATAACATGTTTCTTCCTTTTTTCCTTGTTGTTGTTGTTAGCTGCGAAGTTGTGTCCGACCCATCGCGACCCTATGGACAACGTTCCTCCAGGCTTTCCTGTCCTTTACCATCTTCTGGAGTCCATTTAAGCTCACGCCTACTGCTTCAGTGACTCCATCCAGCCACCTCATTCTCTGTCGTCCCCTTCTTCTATTGCCCTCAATCTTTCCCAGCATTAGGCTCTTCTCCAGTGAGTCCTTCCTTCTCATTAGGTGGCCAAAGTATTTGAGTTTTAGCTTCAGGATCTGGCCTTCTAAAGAGCAGTATTTCCTGGGCAGCTAAATGCAATGAATATTGCAATTATTTGCTCTAAAACCTAGCAATTATATTGAAAGGTCTTTTCTATAAGGACTATATAAGTTCAAGAAAATATTATATTTACTAAATAAATGTTCCTAGTCTGGCACACTCACTGCATAAGGCCCTTTAGATTCTTGCAACATATTTTGGTCTGACCTTGTCTAACAATACCAATTATTTTTTCCTAAATTTAGTTCTAGAAGATCAGTCAAGTATGTAATTTCTAATTATGCCAACTGCTGGGAAAATGGAATTTTATATGGGGAAAGATACTTAAACTTCTCTGAGACTCTCAATTCTAACATGAAATTCTCAAGAGGTACATTGAATCTAATTTTTATTCTGGTCAGTCATTGACATTCTATCGTATTATTATTAGCAGAAAATGATTCCAGAGTACCAAAAGGTGGGTGAAGACATGGTCTGATGTAGAATGCCCTACATGAGGTAAGCATATTATATTTCGGAGGCTGCCTCCCCCCCCACTCCCCAAAATCACCTTGTGCCTTCCAACATACCGGTAATTCCTTCCCACCTATTTCATCAGCGTGTGGAATCAGTTGAACAAGGTCATGGAAAGATAAATGCAGCTCATGCTTGAAGGCCAAGCTGTAAAAGACATCCAGTCCAGTCTGCCGAGACACTTAAAGCTCTGCAGGCAACAGGGAAGACCAGAGAAAACAAGGGCTTCTCCTTGCTCTTTCTGCTTTCATTCCTTTAAAAAAAGCAACACTGGGAATAATGGAAGGAGTACACATTCAGATTAGTTCAAAGTTTTTACAAATATTTATTAGCTTTTTGACTCCATTGTCAGCTGGTCTTCTGGTTTTATTTTTTAAAAATGCCCCCTTTTTTAAAAAAAAACTTGATTAATTTTCAAAAAAAATAAAATAAAAATTAATGGTGCCCTATGTATCCTTGCAAGCTTAACAGATCGGCTGTTTTTCTTATCATGCAGTTTTATTAGCATCCTCCCTCCAGTCGGAGGGTCAGAATTATTTTGTTACTACAGGTAAGCTTTTGAAATAACAGTAATAAAGAGCTGGACTTGTTGACATCTTTAGAGAGCTTTAGCTTCCCTCATACCATCCTGTCTAAATCCTGCCATGATCTTGATTGGCAAGGCCCAGCTATGGAGATTAATGATGAGACAAAGAGGGAAATGGATATTTGGCTTCCCCTTCTGAAGATGGACCAAGCTACCAAATCTGAACCGAATAGGAAGGTAATCTCTTTTGATTTTATCTTTAGGAGGAAATAGATGTCTTCGGAGAAGGATTTTCTTTAGTAGTTGTTGTTTTTAATGGGCAGGCAGGAACAGCAGTCCCACCAGCTCCAGAATTTTGATGTAAAATCAAAATTAAGGGTTTGTTTGCCTGATCAGACTCACCTAGCTACATTCAATGATTCCATATTGCATGGATTGTGGTCTTGTGGCATCTGTTCTCTGTACCTGGCATCAGGGGACCTGCTCCTACTAAGCAGTAGGGAGGGGAAAGACAGTGGCCAAAGCTAGTACAGTATTTAGGGATTTATAATTATGGAATTAATAATTCCCTATCTACTGCTGAATTAAGCATACTGTATGTTCCACAAAACTGGCTGTTTTCCTTCTACAATTAGCTTCTGATTAAGAAATTTCCAAAAATATCAGTTTTGGTTGGTTTTTCTGTGTGAAAGAGTCTCAAGTAGTTTCTGGTAGTTTCCATAACAACTGTTAGGAACTTCCCTTTTGAACAGCAGATGCATTTAAGGGAAAGTTGCCTTATGATAATTGTCAGGAGGAGGATGGAGAATATACTGAGATTTGATATAGATTCAGTGCATTGATAGGGATTCAGCTCAAGACACTGGGATTAGGACAAGCAAATTGTGCTTCAGATTCCACTGAGTAAAATGTTCAAAAGGCACCTTATGTCAGGCACAAGCAATCAGAGACACTTGTAAATAGCTAAAGTAAGCAGCTTTATTGCTCTCTGCCTAAATTACAAGACTCTCTTCAGCCTGCTTGCATTCCTCTGGGAACCACCAGATAAGGTTTCATGGATTTTGGAGGAATAAAGTCTTATGCCTTTTGTGGCTGCACAAGCTAAACTAAGCCTATGCTTCCCCCCACCCACCGACCTTCCATTCTAGCTGGCAGTTTCCCAATGGTCAGAGCCATCCTCAGGGAAGGTCAACAGCATCAAAACGGCAAATGTCATTAGGACAATCAAAGCCCCACCTTTTTTTAAAGAGGCTAGCAATGTATGAAACACACTTTAAAAATGGGCAGGGCTTCGTTTACCCAGCTACACCTGACATTTTGACATGACTCACCCACCCTGGCTGCCTCTGCTGCCAGTGTTTTAATAGTCTAAAATGCAATCCTGAATCCCCTGAAGAAAAAGCAAAGGAAATTAGAAATTCTAGGCAAAACCCACTCTCCGAAGAATGAAATCTTATTTAACCAGTCTATTTACATTGACTATTTACAAACAGAGGCAAAAAAAATGTACAGGTATAAGTCTGTATAAAAGAAGGCAACTCAGTAACAAGATAAAATAAACCCAATAATGGATAAACTTCATAACAATACATAAGAAGAGATCAACTGAAGCTTTTTCTATACCAAAATTAAACCCCAAATTTGAACAAAAAAAAATTGAAAATTGAAAACTCCACATTTGGCAATCTCCTGAGTATTCAGTAGAAAAAAGCATACATTTACAGACAATTGACTACATTAAACTGAGCATCAGAATATTAGGTTATTATTGCTACTGGTTAATTTTTAAACTTAATCTTATTAAGGAAAATAAAAAAGAGCATGTATGATTTTCTAGATTTGAAGATGCTCCCCAAAACATACCCCCTCCTTTTTTTGGAATTTTTTCTCTTTTGCAAACTTAGCTAATGTCCACTAGAATCGTCTAACAAAGTTGTGAACTGCGCTAGTAAATTTTCCAGAACGTACTATAAGCCTCTTTCCAATCCAGTGTAGATATATTTATTATTCATTTTGACGTTGGTTATCCAACCACCTGCATATCCATGCAGACATAATTATAGCTGTCTTAGGAGCTGTCAGGACTGTAGCTTTTTAAAAGATATCACTGCTGAATCTTTCAAAACGGTGCATATTTCTATACTGAAAGAATCAGATAAGAGCTGTCAAAATTACAGATGTAAAGGAAAGTGAAAAGTTGGTCAAAAACAATGACTTGTTAAGCACTCTCACAGAAATCAGCCAATGAAATTCAGGAAAGAGTTTGCATTCTGATAGTTTTCCCTCTCCAGCTGAAATATGAAAAGAAAAACATCTGAAAAGCAGAAACATGAGTCTACAGATTGCAAGCTGCTGATTGACAGACTCCCAGAATGTACACCATGTTTAACAAGAATCTTCTTTAGAAATGATGTCTTAGAAATTTGAATATCCTGACTGTATATCAAGCAGTTACAAAACAAATGTTGTCTAATTACTGTGCAGTTGTAAAGTTTGATTATTTGTTGACATAACAGAACTGCATATACAATAAATACTTGACTTTTGGTGCCCCAAACAAAATATCATGTCATACAAAAATGTATTTTTTGCAGATCTACTGATTTATGTATTGCTTTAATTAAGTGATTTATTTTTAATTGTACGGAACAGGGCTTAGCAACTTTGCTTACTTTGTTCACATGAATGAACTTTTGACTAGCAGTTCTATTGTCCCATCATTTGTTGCACAGAAAAAAGAAAGCAGACAATCAGTGAAAATTGAGATGGGAAGAAAAAGTTTCAACTGTCAGTAAAATAAACCTTTGTTGTGTAAATGCCCAAATCATTTTAGAAAACTCCTTTTTAAAGGTCACTGGGATTATGAAAGGACCCTAGCCCCCCTTAGAGGCACACACAGCCACAGTGTAGAACAGGGTTGCAGACACTTCTTCCTAGCTGTAATAGATCTACACCAGGGGTGTCAAACTCAATTTCATTGAGGGCCGCATCAGCATTGCAGTTGCCCTCAGGGGGCCGGGTGGGTATGGCCTGGGTGGGCGTGGCCTACTGGGTGGGCGTGACTAAAGTGCATATGGCCTACTGGGTGGGCATGGCCAGCTCTACATCGTTCGCATCAAGGGTGCCTATGGGGGCCTGGGCATGAGTGGGACAGATCTGAGGGTCTCTGGCAGGAGGAGGGTCTCTGGGCCAAGGCCAAGGCAGTGTGGGCCGTTCCCTCACTGTTTCCAGGATGGCTTCGCGGGCCGCATGAAACCACTTCGCGGGTCGGATCTGGCCCCCGGGCCTTGTGTTTGACATGTCTGATCTACACTCACCAATTTGTAAATGTCTTCTCATTCTTGTTCATAATGATGTAGTTTTTCCTCCATTGTTAATTTGTATAAGATTAGAGCTATTTCAAGCACAGTTGCGCCTTTATTAAAGATGCAGCCTTTGAGATAGACTTCAAAGTGGCAACTCTTTTTCTCTTTGTCAAAAGTGTCAAGCTACCCATCTACATAAACTTTTAAATGATTTAGTTACCATCTTAAACATGTTTTCTTAACTATTTTCAGAATTCTATTCACTTGTTTGTTCAGGCATGTGAAGTTACAAATTTCAAATGTGTTCTTCTGGTGATTTCTAAAAGATTGATTTGTTTGCTTACTGTTTACCAAATTACATGTCCTTCTTCAAAATGTGTCTTTCCCTAAAGTAACTTCCAAACTTTTAAAAATCCCATGACTGAAAAATGTAAACTAAAAGCAGCATTGTAATATATGTGCTAGAACCATTAAAACACTTTCAGAGATTGGAATCCCAGGATAAAGTCTACTCTTCATAGAAGCTATTGCAGTTTCTGGTGTGATATTTTAATTCTTCCTGTCTCCAACACAAACCTGTGCAGGTTCGCATCCCACCAGGCTCAAGGTTGACTCAGCCTTCCATCCTTCCGAGGTAGGTAAAATGAGGACCCAGATTGTTGGGGGCAATTAAGCTGACTTTGTAATAATGCCGCTTGGGGGGTGTGTGTGAAAGCCCTAATAAGCAGGCATATACATAGAATGAAGGCTACTGCTAAGCTTGTAAGCCGCCCTGAGTCTTCGGAGAAGGGCGGGATATAAATGGAATTAAAATAAATAAATAAAATATCCCCAGAGCATTGAAGAAAAATGGATGCATTTGGCAATAGTTTTCCAAATCTCATCTTTTTGCCTGAAGTCACTTATGGAACAATTCCATACATATCTGTTGCAGCATGGTTAGCTCCAGATTGTGTGTTTTACTTATATTTCAGACAGTAATCTAAGTAGTCTAATCTCACATTCTCTTTGTGAGTCATTGTGAAAACTTGGTTAGCTCTAGAAGCAGAAAAAAAGCTCAGGATGGTGTTAAAGATGCAAATATATAAATAAATCATACATGATAGTGCTGAAGGTTCAGTCTGAAAGCTCCAAGCAAAGAAAAGGACCACCATTTTTTAAAGTGCTAGTTGTTATCATGATTATCTGAGGTGAAAACAATTCAGGTGATTTTCTGAGGAAGGGCCAAAAAGCAGAGATAATGTAGTAACTCTTTCTTTTCTCTCTCTCTCTTCTTTGAGGTTAGGTCATGGGTAGGCAACCTCGGCTCTTTTATGACTCATGGACTTCAACTCCCAGAATTCCTGAGTCAGCTATGGGTTAGGTGGAATAGCCTTAAATAGATAGTAAATGTAAATAAATGGTTTTTATTTTTCTACCATCTGCAATGCAGAAATAAATCTTTCCCATTGGGCAAAAGGCACAAGTCACTGATTATACACCTGAAAGATTGTTGCAAAGAATTTTTATGGCACTATTATTATGACATTAAGCTTTTATGAACTATAATCTGCTTCAACACAGCATAAAAGGTATTTTGAGAAACACCCTCTCTCACGGGAATGTGACATGCATTTGATGAAATGGAAACTGATGTGGCTGTTTTGCTGTTACAAACGTATCTACCTCTGTAAAAATAGAATTATTTAAATAACTTTCTATAGTATTTATAGTGTTCTAAAATGCAACTCATTTCTTACATCATTTCTACAATTCTGATAGAGAGAGCAACCTGTTTAATGTCTTTAAATGAACTTTATTTTAAATTTGATGTCAGATACAGCCCATAACCTTCAACAGCCCACCCTTGAGAGGAGATCTCCTGCATGAGTTTTCCATTTTCAGATTCAGAAAAGTCTGCAGCATCTCTGATCTGAAATGTGCATTTGCAAAAGTCAATAAACACTTCATTTTTTACTCTTGTCTTGAAGGCAAATCCAACAACAACTAGAGATCTGTTTTCGATATTTCACATCATGGCTGCATGATCTGTGTCGCTGACAAGGAAATGAATCTTGCTCAAGTCGCTGATTTGTGTTCTTGTTTTTGAAAGCCTGCCTCTGCTCTAGGAATGTGAACTTTTTTAGCCATAAATCTAAAGAAGAAATATTTCATTTCCCCTCTCCATTTAGGCATATTTAATAATTAAATCCTCCCCCCCCCATTCCTACTGTTTTTGCAAGTGAGATCAACCATGAGGCAAAGAGCAATCCCAATGGGGATGATTAAAACAGAAACACATTTCAGCTGAGGAAATACTTCCAGCCTTGTGTTCTTTGAGGACCTAAACCTTGTCAGCTTGGCCCAATTCTCCTTGCAGAACAAACAGACCCTGGTGGGCTGAGGGAAGATACTTCAAGGGATGTTGGATGCGAGATAGCTTCTCAACTCTTCAGCAGATTATTTGCAATTGTTCTGGGTCATCACGCTTCTTTAACTAGTGATCCAGATACTTCGAGATTACAACATCTCCAACTTTTAGCTGCAGAGTTAAAATCAGAACAGTCCTCCAGTATCCATGGTTATTTATTAATTGCTTTTCATTGTTAGGATAAGGAGTGTGTGGCTCTTCTGATTAGGGCACTGGATTGACAATTTGCAAACCCGTGTTCAAAGCCCAAGTGCTGCTGTGTGATGGGGTGAGCTCCTGTCATTCACCCCAGCAACTGCAGACCTGACAGTTCGAAAGCGTGCAAATGCAAGTAGATAAATAGGTATCACTTCAGTAGGCTCGTTAAGGGGGACATGAAATCAGCCCTCAACTATGCATCCACCAGGCAACTGGGATGTCACCAGCTAATTCTTTCACTATGGATGCGCTTCGGTACTTCTGACACAGAAGTATAGTATTGTTAGGATCCTCAATTTCACACATAGAAGGGTTCATGTTTTTTTATTTTTTTTGTGGCCCTTAGATATAGTTCCAGACAGAACCACTTATGGACTTGCATGTCTCCTCATGTTTGGGTTCTCTTCCTGGTTTTTCCAGGGATTTTTGGTAACAAAATACATATTCTGCTAAAAATAGTGATGAATCCAAGAGACTAACTCAGAGACATCTGCAAGAACTAGGGCTTTTGTCAAAATGACTAAAAGAGTTCAGCCAACAGTGACGGACTTCCTCTCTTTTTGTAAGTTCATGTAACATCAGGCCACATGGATTAAAGGAGGGAGCTGATGTCACGTTAATGAGAGGCTGCTCATCATTGCAGAAATGTCTAAGATTTCTGCTTATCTGAAGGATCATTCACAGGAAAGATATATTTCAGTTTGGAGGAGATGGATAAATTATATTCAAAACAAATATGGGACTAAAAAGTACCATTTAGCTTATGAGTAGATTTTAGTGGGATATTGTTATTGGTACGTTGTTGGTAGTTATGTTAAAAGAGAGTTAAAGCGCATTATGAATTTGGTTAATTGTATATTATGCATAATTTTTATTTAGAATATGATTATTGTAACTATAATCCTGTATTTAGCTCTGGGAAGTGGGGGGGAAGTGGGTGGGTTTGGGGTGGGAGGGATTTGAGGATATATTGTAAAATTTTGTTTTTGTAAAACTCTTTAATAAAAATAAAAAAAATAAAATGAGAGGCTGCTATAGTCATTTGCCTTCCCTTGAGCCCTCTGTGAATTCGTCTAGAATAGCCCCAAATGGTCAGGTCATTACAGCTGTGCAAAAGCTGCTCACAAATAAGTGGAAATGCCTAAGAGAATGCCCCAAAAAGAATATTTTTCTTGTCAGTTTTCATATTCCTAAAAATAGTTTTAAGGTGACCTTCCACCAACTATATGAAGTACAGTCTTTCTGAATATATGAGCACACAGCATAACTCGCCATTATTGTTATTATTATTTTAAAAATAAAGATTTTTGTTTTGATCGTACACCTGGGGTACTACCTCAGATTTATTTGAATAAAATTTCTGTACAGGTAGGCCTCGGTTTATAAACTAGTTGCTTAATGACTATTCAAAGTTATGACAGATTTGAAAATAGTTACTTACAATCTATACTCAAAGTTATGACTGCCACACGCCTGCAGTCATGTGATTACATTTTAGGTACTTGACAGTTGGCTTCCATTTACAACTAGTTGCAGCATCCTGGGGTCACATGGTCACATTTTGCAATGTTTTCAGCAAAAAAAGCCCATTGAATAAAATGGCTTCGCACTTATGACTATGTGGTTCACTTATCAACCACAGTGATTTGTTTAATTTCAGTTGTATGATCAATAGTAAAATTGAGTTCAGTTATGTGGTGCCTTGACTTATGACCACAATGCCCTACTACCAAAATTCTGGGCCCAATTGTGGTATAAATTGAGGAATTACTGTATCTATGACAGAGTATGTTCCTTTACTTCAGTCAATGGCCAGTATAACACTGTAACAAGACAAAAACAAAAACTGTAAGGCAACAAGACAAAAATAAAAGAACTAAGACAAAATAAAGACTAGCAAATCCATGTGAGCTCACATTTGGTATACAAGTAGTCCTCAGCTTACAACAATTTGTTTAGTGATGGTTTGATGCTACAATAGCACTGAAAAAGTGACTTACAACCAGTTTTCCCATGCTCACAGGATCAAAATTTGGGTGCTTGGCAACTGACAGTTGCACTATCCTGGGGTCATGTGATCAATTCTTGTGACCTTCCCAGCTGGCTTCTGACAAGCAAAGTCAATGGGGGAAGCCAGATTTACTTAAAGACCAAAAGATTCACTTAACAATTGCAGTGATTTGCTTAACAACCATGGCAAAAAAGGTCACAAATGGAGCAAAATTCACTTAGCATCTGCCTTGCTTAGGCACAGAAAGTTTGGGCTCAATTGTAGTCATAAATCGAGGACTTCCTGTAACATAATTTAGGTATAAATTTAGATATAATAGAGTATAATAAAACAGGTTATTCTTCAGGCTAAGGCTAAACCACAGGGCTAAAATTAATATTTTGAGTTTGTCAAAGGAGAAAGAATTATTTGGTGAAAATCAAGTGCCATATCTATTGTTTTCAGTTTAATGTGAGAACAATATCACTTCACCTGGCTAGTCAATGGAGCTGCTTGTGTTTAGAAAGAACCCATGTAGCAGCAGACAGATTTTCTAGGGTAGGGGTGTCCAACCGTGGCAATTTTAAGATCTTTGGACTTAAATTCCCAGAACTCACCAGGTAGTCATCCTGGCTGTGGAATTATGGGAGTTGAAGACCACACATTTTAAAGTTTCCAAGGTTGGACATCCCTGCTCTAGGGTGAAAGGGTAGAGGTTTTAAACTCCCTCTTCCTAAAGCTCACTAGGTTTATAAAACCTGTTCCTACTTCCGCCCTACCAATTATCTGTTTGCTACCATCCCCTATTTTTCAGGGGCACTCAAGAAACAAAGATGACAGCTAGTTGAGCCTTATCCTTGACTGTGACTAGTTAGGAAAGAAACAACTTTCTATCATCATACCTGCATTTCTATATTTTTACTTCACTCTGAAAATTTAGTTTTTGCAACTTAGACCTCTCTGGTTTTCAATTTTGGACTGACACAGTTGACTCTCGTTTCCCATTTGCTATCTTAATCGGTTTTCCTAGACATATGCACCATTGGTTATCCATATTCTATCCCTACATCTTATCTCCTAAAGCTATGATTCTAGACTCTATGACTCCCTCAGTTGCCAAATATTCTATCTGGCATCTTGGTTGTTTGAATTACAACCCCATCAGTAAACCAGGTGCAACTTGCTATTCAATCTAAAACAGAAAACTTGCTGTTCTCCCTCTAATCCTGGTCTGTGAAAAACATAGGGTACTGTAAATCTCTACTGCACTTTTAGAAAATAAAATGGGAAAAAATAAAATAATTTCCATAATGAAACCTCCTGGACCTATAGAATAAAGTTATGTGATTATGGTTTATCCCAGCTCTCAATTTTGGTGTTAAAGTGTCCAGTGGTGGGGTTCAAATATGTGAACAACCGGTGCTCTGTGTGGATGCCACTTTCGGAAGTCCATTCTGGGCCTGGGCAACAAAAAATTAGCTACCTGTTCTGCTGAAGTGGTGCGAATTGGCTTAATCCCACCACTGAAAGTGTCCCATTGTCAAGCGATGGCTATTTGTGACCTTCTTTGCCTGTTTCCCACAAGTACAATCAATGGGGAAGCCAGCAGGAAGTCACAATTGATAATAACACGACATCCTTGCATAATATTGATGCAGGATTTGCTGAATAATGGCAACTGAAAATACTGAGATTGCCCTCGCTAACTGGTTATGGGACATTGTGGTTTACAATCATGTTGCTTAGTAGCAGAAATTCCAGTCCCAATAAGTATTGTTAAGTGTTGACTATCTGTAAACTTATCCAAAATTTTAATGTGTTTATTACAGCATGGATAACTGTCTGTTATCAGACATACAATATTAGTTTTGAAAGAATTGTTAGGCATATACCTATATATTTCATCTCAATATATATGATTGAAATACCCCCCTCCCTTTATCCAAATATTCATTTACAAAAAAAAAAATTAAAATACTTTTGGGCTCTAGGAAGGAGCCAAGGAAAACAAATTTAAATGAGCATCCAGATTAAATATAATCATAGTCTGCTCTATTAGGGAAGTAGAGTGAGCTGGATTTCTATTAGGATTCTCAAATGCCATGTTTCTCTAGAGTTTTTTCAGAGAGTTCAAGAACTTATGCAATCAGTGAACATACACGAGCAGAGTTAGCCACTTCTTTTCACTGATGTCCCTCCATGACATCACTCCTTGTAATCACTTGAGAAGCAATGGGCATCCCTTCAAAATGTGGTCATCAGGAGCAGGAAGCAGCAGGACACATAATACTAGAAATCGTGCCAGGGGACAATTTTTCCTTTTTCTTCCACATTGTGAATGTGTAGTTGGAGAGAGGTTCTAGAAAGCAATTGTCATAAAACCCCCATCCTAATGTTTCTCTTACCTAGGCCAAGACAATAGGATTGCTAACGAAAAATCTAGTTATTCTTTAAACATTCATCTAACATATCACTACAGATATGTCACAGGCAATAACTACATGTCATTACTAATAAAATTGGTCTTCCATTGGTAATGACAATTTAGCACCAGGCTTAGAGGCATTTTGTGAAAGCGAGATACTTCCACACAAGGATTCCAGACTAGCTACAGAGCTGTTCTAGATTATGTCAACAATAATGGAGAACTGATTTGATATCTTTCTGGCTCAGCTGTGATTTAAATAAATATTCTGCAAAGTTAGGATTTTGGGTTTTCTACTCTCTCCAAAGCTATAGCTCTATCACTCCTCCTGGCTTTTGCAGGTCCTCTGCATAAACTGTTAGCCAGATAGCTCTTCCATTCGTCTCAGTGACCTTGGCAAAACAAACATGGTAAAATTATAGCTTACAACTGAAATGTTTGCAGTGGAATGTCTGAGATTTGTTTATTCAGAATACATAAGCTACAGTATATGGTATACTTCCATGCTCTGACTTCAGAAACAAATATTTTTAATCTGTTGTTCTTTCTCAAGTCAGCAAGAACATAAGGGACACAAGAAAAATTGAAGTAAGCGTGTTTTGCAAAATGGAGCAAATGTTTGCAAAAGAAGTTCCAAACACATTGGCATTATTTCCTAATGCCAGATGTAACTCTTTGAATGAGTATGTGGGTCTACACATTAAAAAAATGAAGATATTAATACCTATTATTACTTAGAAGTCAGGTAAAATGTCTTTTAGTTTAGTAACAGAAAGAAGCCAGGTAATTCCAGAAACAATAAAAATGGATTTTTTCTTATTTTATTATTGGACAATTATTAGTTAATATGGATGATAATTTTTTAAAACTATTAACCCAATATATCTATAAAGCTAAAATACATGAAGAAGATTTTCTATAGCATTTTCTTTATCATAAGGTGAATGTTATGTTTTGAAATTCCATGGAGGTTTTAAAGCTATTTAATGTTTAATTCAAATGCCACCATTATTCCCTCCAACAACAAATTCAGATGATTGACTACTTAGCTGGGAGCCACCCAAGATTAAGTTTTATTTCTTCTATATATTTCTAAAACATTTTAGCTGCATAAAGAAACAAGTGATATATGACTTCAGAGGTAGGACTACTATGGTTGACCTACTCATTGTTTAATTATAAAAAAGATCCTTCAAACATTCTTCATGATATTTCCTCTTTTCCAGTGACATTGGTAATAATAATTAGGAATCTAAGAGCTGTCCAAGGACCCACACAAGGCAACCATTATGGAAAGAATAAATTTTGCCTTCAGTAGCTCTTGTGTTCACTATTAGTCTAGAAGTCTGTAGAAATCCTGGTCCCTCTACTGCAGGTGTATCCAACCTTGGCAACTTTAAGATGCTTTAAGGTGCTTCATCACTGGAACCTTTCAAGAAGAGACTAGACAGCCACGTCAGAAATGGTACACAGTCTCCTGCTTAAGCGGGGTGGCGGGGTGGGTTGGACTAGATGACCTGCAAGATCTCTTCCAACTCTATTATTCTGTAAATAAACATGTGGACTCTAACTCCCAGAATTCATTATTCAAATATCATTTTACTCGACTAGTCAATGGAGTGGCTTATGTTTAGAAAGAACACATAGTAGGAGACAGTTTCTCTAGGGAAGGGGTGTCCAACTTTGGCAATTTTGAGACCTGTGGACTTTAGCTTCCAAAATGGTGGGTGAGGAATTCTGGGAGTCTTAAAGTTGCCAAGGTTGGACACCCCTACTCTACTGTTTCTCTAAGGAGGAGGAGAAATAGGCTCTAAGACTAATAATCCTCTACAGTTTAGATATTTAACTCTTTCATAAATTTAAGACTCCAGTACCAGTGAGTCCTGGATGTTAGCTAATCCCTCATAGGGATAAGAATGCACTTCTTTTTTTGTTGAAGATGCCACATAGTGCTTCTTACCACACAAAAAGTAAACCATCTCTATTTAGTTTGGGGTATTGTAAAATTCTTTGCTGGGTTATCTTTCCACAACAAGGTGCCATTGAGTTAGGAATTCCTGAACTGTATCATGTAGAAGGCAGCCTTAGATAATAGTGGACATGGTAGTTAGTGGAGAAACAGTATGGTGTAGTGGTTAAGGTGTTTGACTAGGATTAAAGTTCAAGTCCAGACTCAACCAGTAAACTCCAGTGATTTCAAGCCAGTCATTTTTCTCTCAGATGAACCCACCTGAAAGGGCGATTGTTCTGGAAAATAACTGAAGGGTGGAGTGCTATGTATACTACTTTGGATTCCCAGATAGAAGGCAGAACATGAATCTAACAAACTAACAGATATGACAGGTTAGCTATTTAATCAACTTTTGTGCAAATGTAATTATACTTAGTTGAATACACTAGGGGATTTTCAGGACAAAGCGCACACCAAAAAAAACATTGGAAAGAATTGATGGGCAAATGGATGTAAAAGCTGAAAGAGAGAGAAAGAAGACATAGAAGAGAAATGGTGTTACCTAAATGAATAATTAAAATGATTATTCCTTTCCCCTTATCTAGTGCATTTGCACTTTATCCGCTTAATGTAGCCTTATTCTAGATTATCTTAAAAGGGACAAATTCCTTTCTTGAAAGCAAATTTTGTAAATTGTCACATTTTCATGCATGGTACCACAATTAGCATTTCAATAATGAACTCCTTAAATTTAATCACCATAATTGGTGCCAATTTTGACAAAATAGATTAATCCAGTGGTGAGGAAGCCGCTACAAAATGTACAGGTTATCCTAATATCTGCCCGATGGCTCAGATCATTATAGACCAGAGGTCTTTAAACTTGGCAACTTTAAGACTTGTGGACTTCAACTCCCAGAATTCCTCAGCCAGCCACAGCTGGCTGCATTCAACACAGGATGCTTGCATTTGGGAGACATACATTCTGCACAGAGGACCTTAACTGGATGACCTGCTGTGGTTCAGGAGCTCAAGATGGCATGCATGGTGCTCAGACCTCCCATATGTCTGCATAAAAACATAGTAAAGTGGGTTAGGCTGAAAGGAAATGCTTGGCTCTGTCACTCAGTGAGCTGCTATGCTCATTCAAGAATTCTGGGAGTTGAAGTCCACAGGTCATAAAATTGTCCTAGTTGCCCACCCCTAGCCTAGAAACTGGGTTTTTTTATTCATTTATTTGCAGGTAGTCCTCAATTTATGATCAGTTGCTAAGCAATCATTCAAACTTATGACAGACTCCCCCAAAACTATTTTCAGTATGATCCATTTTCGAAGTTTTGACATCAGCCCCTCATGGTCATTTGACTACATTTTGGGTATCTGCATTTATGCCAGTTTGCTGTCAGGGCTTGTTTCTGTCAAACAGCAGCCCATTGCAAATAATGGGTTTATTTAATGATTACTGCATTTGCTTAACAATCGCCACAAAAATTTTTGTAAAAACAGGTTGGGTCACAAAGAGGCCTGCTTTACAAACATCATGATTTATGATTTATGACCCTATTTGTCATAGCCACCCATCTCACTTTTATGTGACTGTAGGCAACTTATAATAAGAAGAATAAAAACAGAAAATACATAATAAAGACACAGCAACTGGACATGATTTAGCCTATCATCCATACAACCAGGAGACAGGATCTCACCCACACCCAGGGTTTTCCTGGTGCTCCTCCAGCACCTTCACAACTACACTGCCATGTTACATTCTTATTCTATTAGTAATTTATTCAGGCTTAGCAGGATATATTACCTATGCATACAGTATGGCTGGTCAGACTTTTTATTTCAGTCATTTAGTGCAAATAATTGTCAGGATTAAAACTAATAGTAAGATATTAGGTGATGAAAAACCAGTTCGGAATGAATTGTGTAAGTAGCATGCAAAATATTAGCAACTTCAATTGCTAATTGCTCAGTTTCAATTATATATCCCTAAAATGTGTTTCTGTACATAAAACATTTTTAAATAACTTAGAATATGTATAAACACATACAAGTTGCACCAAAAATCAACCCCACATGGACAATTTATTATATACATTACATTAAATATTTTAACTGGTTGCCATTTTCTTCTCAGTAGTTCCTTACTCGTTTGACACAAGACCTTTGAACATTCATAGTACAGTAACATCTTCCATGGGGAAAAAATATATTGGGATTTGCCTACCAGGCCTGACTTTTGATACACCCTGTGTTTCTGTGTGTATCTCTGGGTGTTTGTAATTATAACCTTGATGCATAGGGTGGGAAATGAAAGAAAAAAGTCTGTGCATGTCTAGAAAACATGAGATTATTTAGGACTATCGTATCTGAGTTGCAAATCTGGGTGTCCAGTAGATGGCTGCAAGGATAGCTGGGAGCTGAAGTCCATACATCTTAAAGTTGCCAAGTTTGAAAAACACAGTTTTAGATTCTAATATCCAGAATGGTAGTAAGTTCTTGAGCCAGGGAATAGTTTCACCCAGGCATCCAGTATCAATGGTAACAAGTAGTACCAAGAGAGCTACAATTTTGCTGCCTTAACTAGTAATCCACATGTACTGAAGCCAAGGTGTGAATAACTAGGTACGAGTTTTTGTTTTTCCTTGATCAAGACTGATCTTTATTACACTCTCATGTTAAAGCCATTTCTGTGGAAATTACCAAACAAAACTGTTCTAAGCAAAAGCCACAGCGCCAATATGCCTGTAAGCAATGCATTAATGTTAGGAAATAGGACTCAGTATTCAGAGCCCTGTATGGATTGCTGGAACATTGCAAATTGCCACATTTTCTTGATAATATGTAATTAAGTGCTCTGTGAAGCACTGTGGGAGACAGAGCTTTACAAAAAGCTAACAGTTGCAAAAAATAAAAATAAAAACCTGACTGGGTTTTAGAAATCAGCAAGTATTTAAAGCCAAGCATTTAAAGGAATAGGTGAAGATGCTCACAATAGTCCCCCTATAATTTTGGCTATGTGTGTATTAGTAACTTTCCACATAATTTCATATTAAACTTCAAATCTGTTTGCAGCAATGTGACATGTTCCAAATTAATTAACACCCCCAACACAGCTCTCTCTTGCTCCATTTTTATATTGGTTTAATACCAAGATTGCTTTGTTCTAGATTGAAGAAAAATAGGGCTGGTCTCCAATCAACACTGATTAAACCAGCTTCTTTCTAGACTAACGAACAACATGAGGATTTTTATCTGGATTGCAAGTGCAGAGGAAAAGATTAAATCTTCCATTTCTATTGGCTACAGACCAGACAAAACTGGTCCATCCTTTTTGTTTAAAAAGTGTTTTTCTATTTATTTCTCTTCGTTAATTTGGCACAAAGACTTTCTTCTGAAAAATATCTGCATCGATGTGATGCCCCATCCAATCCCAACCATGGATTTGTGAGACATGTCATACTATCATACCAGAATTTCCAGTTAAAAAGGGCATAGTTAGAGGCCAACCTCCTCGAAAGGCATCAATTTTGCAATAGATTTAATTCTTCCCATGGCATGGATTGCAATCTATGCAGAACATCTATAGTATTGCATATTTTCTTACAGTTCTTAAAATAAACATTAGTCAATCAGTTCTCTCCTTTTGCATTTGGATTCTCCTCGGGTATCACCCTTATTTTAAGAAAGAGGCAAAAGCAGGAGACTGCCTCCTTCAGATACGGGTGCAGGGGACAATAAAGTTTTCAACAAAGACTGCTGCACCAGAGCAGGAACTTTAGAAGATATAGCCACCATTTTCACCCACTATTGTTAGCTACGCACTTCCACTTACGAGCTCAGCAAAGTCCATTGAGTTAAAGATCAGAACACCATCTTCACCAAAATCTCCTGCATCGCTCTGCCTGCGTCCTCGTTCTCAAAAGCTCTTCCTTGCTAGCAGGGATGGTTGCAAACGCCCTGTTCTGCTCCAAAAAACCCGGAGCAGAGGTGCCTCGCAGTCCGGAGCATGCCCAGGCTTCGGGGGGGCTCAATCCTTCAGCCGCCAAAACTCTAAGTTCTGGCGGCCCTGGAGAACTCTACCCCTTCCTGGGCGCTCACCCCCTCCTCTTCTCCCAAGGGGGGGGCTTCCAAGCCGCCGAAACACCTGATCGGTGCTGTTTTTGGCGGCTCTACGGAGCCGCGAGGCTGACAGCCGAAGAATGGCTGCCTCCGCCGACGCCTTACCATCCGGAAGTCCGAGACTGCCTCCTTCAGATAAACCTAATAATAATAAACCCCAATGAGGCACTACCTTGACGTGATTGTGGGGTTTGTGTGCTTTGCAGAGGATGAGACATATATCAGAGGTTCAAACATCCTGGACAGGTCTCATCAGAGGAGTCAAATGATGAATTCTCTCCCATAAACACTATGAATAGGTCAGCACTAAATTGGCACTAGATAAGGGCCAATGGAATTCAAGGGGGACTGAACTTGGATTTCTTGTGGCAATACAAGGACTCTTAACTGATGATGCATTTAACTCTACCCACCAGCTCTGCCTCCTCTTCTACATCAAAATACACTTTGTCCACAGATTTTGGGTCTCTTCTCCTTCAAACCCCTCTATTTGTCAGGGATGAAAGATCAAGGCCACGTGTTAAGGTCTAATTAAACTGATTTATTTGCTCATGCCTGTGCACAGGAATCCAGTCAACTAATGGTTAGCACTATTTTGGTGCTAGATTAGGGTTAACAGAATTCAAGAGGGGTTGGACTTCGCTTGTGGCTACATAGCAACTCTAGGCTGATTCCTCTTTTGATTCTTTCCCCAGGCTCTGTCATTCCTCCTACATTATTGCTTGTACTCTACTGGTACATTTTAGATGCTGCATAAATGAGGGAGGAAGCTTACATGGGTAGCCACAGAAATGACCTTGGAGTGCTGTGTACTTGCAATTACTGAAACATGTTTTAAGCCTGGGAAATGAAGGAAAGTTTGGAAAGAAATTGAAACTGACTCCGCCTTAATTACTTGTAAGTTAAGAGAGAGGAAAGAAAAAACAGTCTTGCTTTTGAGATTCTGTTAATATAGCTTATTTTAATAAAATAGATTTCCAGTATTCTCATGGAATCTTGATTTGGTCTACCTTGGAGGTTATGCTCAAACTGGACCAAAGCCCAGAGTACAGTCATAATTGCTGCAACTCTGGTAAGGTTTTCCCAAATTATTTTGATCATTACTACCCACTGATTTACAATTAATTACTTAAGTATGAGTGAAAAGGATATGTGTACACCCAGTACCCTAAATGTACATTTGTTTCAAGCCAACTTGTTTATCTTAGGAATGTGCTATCTTTTTTTTTTCAGGCTAATTTTTGACCCGGTATATATTTTTGCAGACGTTAAGATAGTTCTTCAGATGCCCTCCCTCCCAAATTGTGGAAGTAAGGTAGCTGGCTATTCAACATGCAGGGAGAAGAGAAAGAAGCAGAAAGCAAGATTATAAATTCAGATTATTTTAAGATTCATTTTTCCCTAAAATAGACTCCAGAAGTCAAAGAATAATATATGGTGCTGTAGAATTAGCTGAATAAACTGATATGGAATATTGCAAATAGTTAGGAAATATGCAAAGCTAATAACTTTGAAGAGGAGGTTTTAATCTGTCTGTTAATGCCTCGCAAAATATAATGATTGGCAATCTGTATCTTTTACGATTGTTCTTCCATTTTGTAGGAACATTGTTCTTCTTTGATGCCCTTTTAACTATTTTAATTTATGTTATTGTTAATAAGGTAACACAAAATTAATTTTGTTTTACATAGAATGCCTTGGGAGAGTGTCAGTTAGACCAGAACAATTAATTTAACCAGATCTGTCTCCATGCTTATGATATTCATTTATCTAGAATTTAAATTAGATGAAACTGGACTATTGGAAGTATCTTTCACAGTAATATAGATGTATTTTATATATGTGACTGGCATAGGAGAGAGTGGGAGAAAGAAATAAGAAGTAATTGTTTCCCTTGGTCATTTGACTGATCCTTCAACTACAGTACTTACATGTTCCAAAATGACTTGAATCAATATTCTGACTCAGAAATTTACTGCCATCTGTGGAGGCGGTTTTTTTTTTAATGTTTCTGTGTTTGATAGACTGTGGTCAGGAAAAGTGATGATACGAGTGTCCTGACATCCTGGTGCCAACCCAGGTATGTAAGTCATGTATTCCAATGAACGTGTTGTCATTTGTTCTACTCTTCCTTCCCTGGATGTCTGTTTATCAAGATTAGTTAAACAGAAATGTAAAATGTTTTATTGAAGATTATTTTTTATGTCATTCTCTACCATTTGTTGTTCTGATTAGGCATTTTCAAAGGAACTTCTAGATCAGGGGTGTCAAACTCGCAACGTCACGTGATGTGTCGCAACATATCATGACTTTTTTGCCATTGCCAGCAATGGGGTGGGCATGGTTTCACTATGATGCATCCGGCCCATGGGCCGGCAGTTTGACACCCCTGTCCTAGATGATGAGAAAGGACACCATGCCAAAAAACGAACTACAGAATTAGCTCTTTATTCTAATAGAAGAGTTGTCCAAAGATGGAGATCCTGCTCCAGCAGAAACTTTCTGTTCAATCCTATAGCACCAACGTACCCATGGAAGATCCCCTTCTAATTATATAATAATATAGCAAGAATCTGCTTTATTCTCTCAACTAGAGGAGCCATGAAAGAAGGTGAATATACAAGTCCCAGGATAATGTTGCAGGACCCTACTTGATAAGATAGAAAATGTGGGTTAGAAAGCATCACCACCAGATGGATTCCTAGCTGACTGACTGGCCGTGCTCAGCATGTGATCCTTAATGGAATTGCATCTACATGGAGGGAAGTGTGTAGTGGGGTGCCCCAGGGCTCTGTTCTGGGCCCAGTGCTCTTCAACATCTTCATCAATGAGTTGGATGAGGGGATAGATGGGGAACTCATCAAATTTGCAGATGACACCAAGCTGGCAGGAATAGCCAACACTCCAGAAGGTAGGCTTAAGATACAGAAGGATCTTGACAGACTTGAACATTGGGTGCTATCTAACAAAATGAAATTCAATGGTGAAAAAAGTAAGGTTTGAAGTTTGAAGTTTATTATATTTGTATACCGCCCTTCTCCCGAAGGACTCAGGGCAGTGAACAGGGCACATATAAAATACAAAGTACAAAAGTTAAAAGAATTAAATAAAAGCTCGAGCTAAAACAATAAATAATAGTATAAAAAACCCGCAATAAAAACCCCAACACATCCCCCATCAGGCCAGGCCGGCTTGTTCAAATAAATAGGTCTTCAGATCGCGTCGGAAGGAGCGAAGGTCAGGCGCCGTCCGGAGCTCAACCGGCAACTGATTCCATAAGTCCAGGGCGCCCACAGAGAAGGCCCTCCCCCTGGGGGCCACCAGATGACATTCTCTGACCGGTGGCACCCTGAGGAGGCCCTCTCTGTGGGAACGCACAGGGCGGAGGGAAGTTGACGCCGGCAGCAGGTGATCCCCGAGGTACTCCGGACCCATGCCATGTAGGGCCTTGAAAGGTTCTATGTAGGTTCTACATTTAGGCAAGAAAATAGGTGTTACTTTGCTCCATAGTAGTAACTGTGAGAGGGATCTCAAAATCCTACTGGACAATCACTTAAATATGAGCCAGCAGTGTGCTGCAGCTGCCAAAAAAGCCAACACAGTGAAGTGTTAATACCACTTTACAATGCCTTGGTAAGGCCACACATGGAATATTGCATCCAGTTTTGGTCACCACCAAAACTAATGTTGAGACTCTGAAAGAACACAGAGAAGAGCAACAAAGATGATTAGGGCACTGGAGGCTAAAACATATAAGGAACAACTGCTGGAATTGGGTATGTCTACTTTAATGAAGAGAAGGACGAGGGGTGGCATGATAGCAGTGTTCCAATATCTCAGGGGTTGCCACAAAGAAGAGGGAGTCAAGCTATTCTCCAAAGTACCTGAAGGCAGGACAAGAAGCAATGGATGGAAACTAATAAAAGAGAGAAGCAACCTAGAGCTAAGGAGAAATTTCCTGACAGTTAGAACAATTAATCAGTGGAACAACCTGCCTCCAGAAGTGGTGAATGCTCCAACACTGGAAGTTTTTAAGAAGAGACTGGACAACCATTTGTCTGAGATGGTATAGGGTTTCCTGCCTGAGCAGGTGGTTGGACTAGATGACCTCAAAGGTCCCTTCCAACTCGATGATTGTTATTGGGAGCAGAGGTTTAGTCTTCCAAGCTTTTGGACTCCTGCTAGAGCCCATCTTGAATGAACCATGCAGAACTATGCCACCTCCAAGCTGGGGATAACACTGGGTCGTGAGCTGATAGCCTTTGACAGAATTGTCTGCCATGGATTTATCCAACTCTGTTTTAAGGTCTCCCAAGTGAATTACTGTTATTGTAATTAGCCACATAAGTTAGCATTTATTTGCAATATCTGTAAATCATTCGAATCCTGAAAGACTCTGAGTGGTTCTGAAAGACTCTTGAAAAGCTGTTTCAAAACAATTATCCACAAACCTCATTAATATTAAAAACATGCCCATAGACAACTCAGGGCAAAGGCATACCAGAGAAGTACAGTTTTTGCAGGCTTGTGAAATGCAAGAAGAGATAGAGATAGATCCAAGTGTATCTCTAGAACAGGGGTGTCATACTTGCAATGTCACATCGTGTGTTGCAACGTATCACGACTTTTTTTCCATTGCCGGCAATGGGGTGGGCGCAGTTTCAGCATGACGCATCCGGCCCGTGAGCTGGCAGTTTGACACCCTGCGCTAGAAGAAGTATGTTGCATGCCTAGGGCCATCCCTATGTCTTTGGCTAAATAATTCCACAGGCTAACTTTGTAATGTCTGACGAAGTGCTTCTTTTTGTGTCTCCTCCAACCAGTTTCATTGGCTGGCTACTGCTCTTAATTTTTGAGAAAAGAAGAAAACTTTTCTCTGTCCTCTTTCCTCTACACCATGCTTGATTTTTACATACCCCAATCATTTCATTGCTCTTCGGGTCTTCCTCCTTGGTTGCAGACATTACTACAGGACAGAACTTACTTCCCAACAACTCTTCCCTAGTTTTACAGAAACTATTGCTTCCATACGGATTTCTCCATACTTTACTTTATGATGGACCATCTTAACAAAGCAGCCTTATAATTAATTGATCCCCACAGAAGGCTTGACCGAGTGGCTTTTATCATCACATGCATTTTTAACGAATTGTTTGTAAGGCTTTTTGGAATACCAAGAACAGGGTGGTTACTGTGCGCAGCAAATGCCTCCAAAAAAGAGCTTCGTTTTCTTCCCAAGAAATGCAGTCTGTAAAATAATATATGGAATACGCTTAGTGAGAAACATTGTGGCAACAGAGGCATAACAAGTAAAGCTGTCTTGTAAGAGAATTCTGAGAATATTTTAGGGAGTGACGGGATGAACTGAGAATATTAATAGTGGGGGATAATATTGTTGAGTTTTTCAGTGCATCTGCAAGAAGAAAATAGGGCTCAGAGAAACCAATAAACCCAACAGCAAACATTAAGTCATACTGCCTTAACTAAAATCGTGTGTGTGTGTGTGTGTGTGTGTTTGTGTGTGTGTGTGTCTGTCTGTCTGTCTGTCTGTCTGTCTGTGTGTCTCTCTCTGTGTGTATTTGTCTGAATGTGGAGTCAAGAGTGTTCTCCCACTGTTGCTTCCCTGATATTGGCATTTAATGGTATTCTGTCTCTGATTCTGAGAAGCTCCATATAGCCTCCAGATTAGAAACCATTTTTGATAGGCATGAATTTGTCTATTTCCTCTTTAGTCTAATGGCCATCACTACATTTTGCTGCAGACAGCAGATCCCCATGTAATTAGGGATGACTGAAATAGGTTGGCAGTTAAAATCATTGACAAAGTGTGAAACCTATGCCAGCCGGTACTGATTCAATTTGACCTAAAGATTCAAGATTCAAGAGAGTCAGTACTGAGCTTTGAGGTGGGGAAGCAAATCAGCTCAATTCAAATGGATGAATTTGGAGCAGCTGTTTCAAAGGAAAGAACTTATTCGCAAGTTATCCTGGGGAAGCATCAAAATACCAGCATCATCTTCTGCAATTTTGGCAGAATGGGATGAAAGTGGCAGAGGTGAGACACTTTTTGCAGCAGATCAACCCTGCAAACTTCAACAGGGTTCCTTTAAAGGTTTCAGTACAATAAAATGTTGGGACTTCTGTATCACAGGCATAAGAGAAGAGTATCACAACGGCTTCCAAACTGTACAATAAAGAGCCTATGTGGTACTAAAGCAGGGGTGTCAAACTCAATTTCATTGAGGGCTGCATCAGCATTGCGGTTGCCCTCAAGGGGCCGGGTGGGTGTGGCCTGGGTGGCCGTGGCCTACTGGGTGGGCGTGGCCAGCTCTACATCGTTCGCATGAAGGGTGCCTATGGGGGCCTGGGCAGGAGTGGGACTGAGGGTCTGAGGGTCTGAGGGACTGAGGGACTGAGGGTCTCTGGCAGAAGGAGGGTCTCTGGGCCAGGGCCAAGGTAGTGGGGGCCGTTCCCTCACTGTTTCCAGGATGGCTTTGAAACCACTTCACGGGCTGGATCCGGCCTTGTGTTTGACATGTCTGTACTAAAGGAACTAATGCAAAAGGTTTCCCCCTCCACTTGCAAATACAACTTTCAAAGTGGAAAAAATGTATGTTCTTACTTTTCTATGCACTTTTCTGGCACAACGCTGGAAAATGCCAATGGATAGAGCCTTGAGGGCTGCTGTTGTTTGCTGCTTCTGATCAATGGACTATGTGTGGTGTTATAAGGGCAAACACAGCTGCCTGGCAAACTTGGTTCTTGCTCCCCTGAGTTAGATCTACTGTTATTTCTTTACAGAATCAAACTGCAAGCTCAAAAAAGGAACTTATTATCTATTTAATTTTAGCATCAAAAAACAATAATTGTCCAACACTGGAAAACTCTAGATAACAGAACAGTTGACACGTGATTTAATGAAGGTCTCTTCTGTTGCCATATTAGTAAAAAAAAATACAAGGTTGAAATACAGGTAGTCCTCGACTTGTAACCATTCAAAGATACAATGGCACTGAAAAAAGTGACTTATGACCTTTTTTCATACTTGTAGCCATTACAGCATCCGCAAGGTCACATGATCAAAATTCGCCCACTTGGCAACTGGCCTGTATTCATGACAGTTGCAGTGTCCCTGGGGGAAGCCAGATTCACTTAACAACCAAGTTACTAACTTAACAACTGCAATGATTCACTTAACAACTGTGGGAAGAAAGGTCATAAAATCAGGCAAAACTCACTTAACAACTGTCTTGCTTAACAATAGAAATGTTGGGCTTAACTGTGGCCGTTAAGTCAATGAGTACCTATAATGAGACATTAGAGGCAGGAATTATAATTTTATCAAATTTGGATGGATTTTATGATTTACCTCAACAACCATAGATGATAATACAGTAATACGGGTAATCCTTGACTTACAACCACAATGGAGCCCAAAATTTCTGTTGTTAAGTGAGAAATTTGTTAAGTGAGCTTTGACCCATTTTACAACCTTTCCTGACACAGTTGTTAAGTGAATCACTGATAATTGAATATCCTGGTTGTTAAGTGAATCTGGCTTCCCCATCGACTTTGCTTGTCAGAAGGTCGCAAAAGGAGATCACGTGACCCTGGGACACTGCAATCGTCATAAATATGAACCAGTTGCCAAGCATCTGAATTTTGATCACATGATCACTGGGATGCTGCAAAGGTCATAACTGTGAAAAATGGTCCTAAGTCATATTTCTAGTGCCATTGTAACTTTGAACAGTCACTAAATGAACTGTTGTAAGTCGAGGACTACGTTTACGTTACATGTACGCTAAATTTGTACACATACAGTACCTGTCTATCTAATTTTAGTAAGTTTGTTTGTATTTTCTTTTTTTTCCTATGCACCATGGGTTTATGTTAATTTAGTTACCTGAAAATGTTTGATAATCATAGTTCAATAGAAAAGAATTATGGCTTGTTGCCAGACTCTGGGTTTAGCTGGTTAGTTGGTTGATTAATTAACAGAGATAGCAGAAGAGGCTAGTGCAATGCATTATAATTCAGAGAAACTGGCACAAAACGTTTGAAACAGCTTGGAAACTTTATCATTTGTCTCAAAAATAAGGTTGGACCAAAGAGTGTGCATTGGTTTGCAGCCCATATTAGAGTGTTGGGAGTTGATCTGAATTCCCAGGTATGTTGGCAGAAATAGCAAGAAAGCATAATCTCCCGTAAGCACGTGAAAAAGGCAGAAGTTAAAGATTATGGCTGAATACAATAGAGATGCTGAAAGCTGAAAAAGTGAATGAAGCTTGAAGGGAAAACTTGTATCGTTCAACTATCCCGAAGGAGGACTGATAAGGTAATAAAATTCATTGGATGGCTATTCATCACATCCACATACTTTCAGAAATTGTCCATATTGGAAATGAAATTGTAACACTTTGTGTTGTCGGAAAGAACCCCTAAAGAGCAGAAAAAACATAGCAGTTGGTTGCTTTGATTTGTTAAACTGAGTAAGTTCCCTCTTCAAAACATGAATCTGATTCATTGGGTGATTGGATCAAAGCATCCTTTCAAAGATTTGCATAGTCCAGTGATATGGGGCAATTAAATGTGGTTCTCTGATTCTATTTCAATTCTCAATTTCAATTTTTTTTAATCAAATGTGGATGACACTGGGAAAGACTTGAATCAATTCCCGGGTTCAATAATGAAGTGCATTTGAAATAATAAAAGAGTTAAATCAATTTCTGGCTTTATTAATGGAGCATATTTGAAATAATAAACTAAAGCCAGATGTCATCCCACCATGATAGGTGCTAGGCCAAGACACAGACTCTGCAAGAATTACAGGAAAGCTACAGTATTGTTGGAGGATATAATAGCAGAATTTTTGAAAGCTTATCAGAATTTCCCTCTGTCCCCTCTTATATCAGCCAGAATCAAGGCCAAGTTATTTTGAGTTTCTTTCCCCTTGCCCAATAACAAATTGTCATTTTTCTTCTCTTAATGGCTCCTGTATACTTTCATCAAGGTCATCTCCACATTTAATCCAGACAAGAAAGAAGGATGATTATCATTATTTTTTGTGTAGGAAAGGCATTTAACAACTTCTAGACATAAGTACATTCTTCCTGCAATAAAAACTGTAAACCTGGTTGTAATTCCTTGGCCTATCTTTGTTCCCACAGAGATGACTGATTTCTTTCTTATGGAAGCCTTTTGCCATCTTAGTTTTTAAACTCCATGGCCTATTTCAACAGATAGTGTTGGCTCCATTATCCATACCTTGTATGAAAGAAATAGTGCCACAGGAGACTGTAAAGGCCCAGGTTCTTTTCTATTTTTTTAAACCTTAGAGCAGGGTAGGCAACCTTGGCTCTTTTATGACTCGTGGACTTCAACTCCCAGAATTCCTAAGCCAGCCATGCTGGCTCAGGAATTCTGGGAGTTGAAGTCCACGAGTCATAAAAGAGCCAAGGTTGCCTACCCCTGGCAGCTTAGATCATTCCTGTAGTGTAACTGTATTTGTAGCTTCATTATTTTTCCCCTGCCTAAATTCATTGATTAAAAGTGACAGGTGGATTGTATTGTTCTCTTTCTCAAAACAAATACCCATCATTTCCCTAGCTTCAGTAGAATGGCCCAGTTTGTATAGTGGCATAATAATGAATAACCTTAGTTTCCTCTCCTTAACATTTTACTGCTTCACTGCCACAAGGGAGAAAAAGAAGATCTTTCTAAGATACCTTTTCTGTAATATTTTTCTCACGAATATTCATCTCAATAGCAACTAGCATTTTTATTGCTGCAATGCTTACCTTCCATACCATTGGGTCTAGATGTAAGCATGCCTATCCTTTAAAGACTTTTGATTTATTTCAGTGAATCTTCTTTGGGTCACACTAGATCTGAATCCCTTCTATTCTACTTTTATAATGACATCATGAATTCAAATTAAATTGCCAGTCAAATTTTATCTTTAGTGGTGAAGTATTACATTTTGCCATATTTTTAATCTTTTAAATTAGCAATGGTATGTACGCTGATCTGGCAGTAAATCCCACTGAATTAAACCTCTGATTAGACTTTGGATTGCAGAGATTTCAGTCTTACATTTTTTAATATTTCTAACTTTCCATCTTGCTTAACATACCTTATTGCTGATTTACTGATTAATTTAGGTGCTTCCTGATACCCCATCCAAACTCTCCCAATATAAGCATTACCGTTTTTGATGGATAAAAAGGTAAAGGTAAAGGTTCCCCCGCACATGCGTGCTAGTTGTTTCCAACTCTAGGGGCTGGTGCTCATCTCCGTTTCAAAGCCGAAGAGCCAGCGCTTGTCCGAGGACTTCTCCCTGGTCATGTGGCCGGCATGACTAGATGCCAAAGGTGCACCGAACGCTGTTACCTTCCCACCGTAGTGGTCCCTATTTTTCTACTTGCATTTTTACGTGCTTTCAGACTGCTAGGTTGGCAGAAGCTGGGACAAGTAACAGGCGCTCACTCTGTTATGCAGCACTCGGGATTCGACCCCGTCAAACTGCCGACCTTCTGATCGACAAGCTCAGTGTCCTAACCCACTGAGCCACAGCGTCCCACTTTTGATGGATAGCGACGTACATAAATTAATACAAACCATTTGAATCCTGTATATGAGAAGTCAGGGCTTTTTTGCTCAGAATGGAGTTCCAGCACCTTTTTTGGATGGAACCTTGTAGGATAGGCAAGGCGGGTTGTATGACATGTCTGAGTTCCGGCACCTTTTTCTTTTACAAAAAAAGCACTGTGAGAAGTTAATTATGGAAATGCAAAAAAAAGAGCAAAGCATGCAACTCTTTTCAGTGAAAATTAAGCACGTTTAACTTTGTCTCCAATTATTCCTGATCAGTAATACTCTGTTGCATGCTACAGGCATATCCTTTGAATAGAGCAGCTGTTCTTGGCTTCTCGGCCCTTTCAACTACGGCACACAGAGAAATGAAGAAGAGAGGCTACCCTCCCTTCTGGATATGTAAATCTGGGCCCAAATCCTGTTGTGCATGGATAATGAGGGCATTGCATGCAGATTGGCAAACTGGATTTGTCTGCAACGCATGCTGGAAATGCGCAGTGGGTAGCAGGGGTGGGGG
The DNA here is from genome assembly GCF_964194415.1 of Vipera berus. Taxonomy (NCBI): domain Eukaryota; kingdom Metazoa; phylum Chordata; class Lepidosauria; order Squamata; family Viperidae; genus Vipera; species Vipera berus. The sequence continues at coordinate 71,665,172 of NC_138204.1, forward strand.
GGGTCCGCTAGCATGCTTCTGCATTTCAATGCAGCAACAACCGTACCACTGCCTCATGAGAGCTCCTTAATTCATCATAATGCAGATTCAGCCAGGCAGCTGTATCTAACTCCCTACCTGAAATTGCCAGGAACTCCAGTCTGTCAGCCACAGAATGCCAAGCCTGGAGATGCCTCACAAAGGTAATCAGCATCCACGTGCCACAGCTACCGTTTCCACACACAATAGAGGCATCTGCTATAAATGATCTCTCCATTCCTCTCCACAGCCCAGGAGAGTGAGTCCGCTCTCCCCCTTCAACTCCTTACCTCTGGTCCCCAGGAGTCTCCAGTAACTACAGAAGTTTACGTTGGTAGTCGGTCTTACTTCCAGGCAGAAAAATTGCAAAGGCCTCCAATAGAGAGCCAGTTTGTCCAACGGTTAAGGCTCCTGGCTGGAAAGCAGGAGGAGACTGTGAGTTCTAGCCCTTCCTTAGCTGTGAAAGCCAACTGGGTGTCTTTGGGTCAGTCATTTTCTCTCAGCCCAAATCACCTCACAGGATGTTCAGCTAAGAAAAATAGGAGGTGCGTTGGATATGTTTGCCGCCTTGAGTTATTGGTAAAAATAAATAAATAAAGGCAGGATGCAAATACATATAAATAAATATACAGTAAATAAAGAATAACCCCTCCCAACTCTCCCCCCAAATTATGAAAAACAAAAATGCCCTCCTATCTCACACCAGGTAAATAGCTCAATCTCATATCCTTTTCATCATTTGCACCACCTCCTCTACTTCCTTCCAGATATTAATTCTGGCCTTCAGACACCACAAGCTGTCTATTTGAAGTTCCAGGTGGGGCAAAGTTCAGAATTGGCTTAGGCCATTAGGTGTAGCACAGATTCACTTGGGATTAATCCTGCATGTGCTAGAGTGGCATTCATCATGCAAAATAATATTGGCTGTTTTCTCACCTCCCTCCTAAATTAACAATCTTCAGAAATTGTGGGTTTATGTAATTAATCTCTCGATGTGCTGCACACATCTTGTAGAAATACAGAGCGAACACGAAGGAGGCAGTGCTAGAAGGAAAAAGAAGATTCAAAAGAGACCCTTGTAATATTTATCAGTAAAATCTTTCCTTATTTCGGTGTTGGTGAGTGCAAAAATCTAATGTTACGAACCTGAATTTTTAACCTTACATCCCTTTTCTACATCTTCCTGTGTTTCTGTGGTAACTGTGAGTTTCCATGGTTTCTTTTAAGTACTATTTGTAATGTAACTACAAATATTCAGGTACATACAATAGGCAGAGAGAGAGATTTTACACAGAACTATATCTGCAAAAAAATGGGATTTGTTATTTAATTTACTGAAGATTGTATTATAGGGACTGGGAGTATTCTATAGCAATTATTTGTTCATAGGTATGTTTCTCCACCCTTCCTCCCTCCCTCCCCCCCTCCACCTACACACATAATATGCCATCATCATTAACTGATTCTTGTGTGGGCATCAAGGAAAATCCCAGGCTTGGCAATTACATTTTAAATTGTTAAATGCTCTTGATGGTATTACATTTGTCCAGCTCCGTCTCTGTAGCACACTCAGGCAAAGCAGCGTTCATACACAATTGTAGCTGTTGGCTTCCCCTGAAGTATGAAAAGCCATAGTTGAATATCTTCAGCATTACCTTCATGTGAAGCACTGTTCAAGCTTATTTCCATTTGTGCCATCATGCTTTCCTTAATTCTGCTCTACAGTTGCAGCTACAAGGATCAGATTAGAATAATAGGACTGCTCTGAGATTCAAATGTTTCTACTCGATATTACATATTTATTTATTTTTGTGCCTTTGAGTCAGCCTTGACTCCTGGTTATTACTTGGACTAATCCTGCAGTTTTCATGGCAAGGTTTTTTGGAAGTGGTCTTCTCTTGCCTGCTTCCTAGGGCTGAGAGAGAGTAATTGGCCCAAGGTCACCCAGCTGGCTTTGTGCTTAAAGCAGAACTAGAACTCTCAAAGTCCCAGTTAAGCCTGGTGCCTTAACTTCTACACCAAACTGGCTAATATTACATTAGTTCCATTATTAATTTTAAAATTTCTATCCCGATAATAGTGTTAGAAAAGCATAATTAGACATTTTTACTTATCCTTAAATGATTCTGTAGTGTATATAGCCTTTGCCATTTCTTTCTGAATGTTGGAGATATAAAATGAAAATCCTAGAATGTGTGATTTCAAGGTTTTTAAAATATTGCTATGTGTTGTAGCTCCTTTATTCTTTATGTATGTACTATTGCCCTGACCATGATAGAAATAATAGGACAACAATAAAGTGGTATTAATACCACTTTACAATGCCTTGGTAAGGCCACACTTGGAATACTGCATCCAGTTTTGGTCACCACGATGTAAAAAAGATGTTGAGACTCTGGAAAGAGTACAGAGAAGAGCAACAAAGATGATTAGGGGACTGGAAGCTAAAACATATAAGGAACGGTTGCGGGAATTGGGTATGTCTAGTTTAATGAAGAGAAGGGCTAGGGTTGACATGATAGCAGTGTTCCAATATCTCAGGGGCTGCCACAAAGAAAAGGGAGTCAAGCTATTCTCCAAAGCGCCCGAAGGCAGGACAAAAAGCAACGGATGGAAACTAATCAAGGAGAGAAGCAAACTAGAACTAAGGAGAAAATTCCTGACAGTTAGAACAATTAACCAGTGGAACAACCTGCCTCCAGAAGCTGTGAATGCTCCAACACTGGAAGTTTTTAAGAAGAGACTGGACAGCCATTTGTCTGAAATGGTATAGGGTTTCCTGCCTGAGCACGGGGTTGGACTAGATGACCTCCAAGGTCCCTTCCAACTTTACTATTATGATTATGATTATGAACACATCTAAGCTTGATATTCTAGGACTAGCCTTTTATTTTCAAATTCTTGCAAGTAAACTGGCCAACACAATCAGTTACTGGGTGACTTTCTTCAATTTCCTCAAGTGACCTCTATTTCATTGCAGGAGGATGCCAGTCTAGAAGTTTTGTACTATTATAAATTATTATCAGGAAATTATTTGACAACACTATTCCCAAATTTAATGCCTTCCAGATATGTTGTAGTTGAACTGTCGAAGGCTCGGTTGGATCATTTACTGGACAAAAAGCCATAATTAAACCTACCAAATCTGAGTGACCATTAAATGACAGCAAAGTGATACAGAAAATTTAAATTTTTGACCCGATGTTTGCAGCCCAGATATGATAAATCTAGTATACCTTAACTTTAATTCTAGCCATAGAGCACAGGACCTAACAAAACTCCCAAGAACCCACACAGTTGGCCTAAGCCAGGGGTGGGGAAGTTTGGCTCTTTTATGACTTGTGGACTTCAACTCCCAGAATTCCTGAGCCAGCATGGCTGGCTCAGGAATTTTGGGAGTTGAAGTCCACATGTCATACTGGCTCAGGAATTCTGGGAGTTGAAGTCCACAAGTCATAAAAGAGCCAAGGTTCCACACCCCTGGCCTAAACCATTGGGAGCTAACTAAACATGCTGGTTGAGAATTCTGGCATTTGAAACGACATTTAGAAAAGAATAATTTGTCAAGGTTAGATGGAGAATATACACTTCTGGGAAATCTTTGGGACTACCCAGCTACTAATGTGTCTTAGGGTGAGATGAATGTGTGTTAAAAATATTTCTACTATACTTAGAACCTCTGCATTTGCTTTTAATTAGACTTGATTCTGTTCAATGTAAGCAAAATTCACAGCAATAACAGCTTCCCAATGTAACATTCACTAATTTCCTTCATTAACTCTTCCAGCTTGCTGTGTTATTGTCAGTCCTGTTCCAACCTCCAAGTGAAAACCTCAGAAGGAAACTCCCACTATATATTTTGCTAACCTTAAATAACTGGTATGTTTTCATTGTTCCATAGAGCATAATGATGAGAACACCTTTCCCCCAGTTCCTCATTATCAGCAGTACTATGGACATAGTGTAGTCAGCTGGTGTTTGACTGAAAATCACAAGACAACTCATTAATTACAGATATGTGAACTGACTGGATACTGAAAGGGTATTAATTAAACAGCCATTTTATAAGGAGGTAACAAGTAGTGTCTAATTCCACAAGGACACACTTTAAAGTGTTTTTTTAAATGTCCTTCCAATTATCTTTACATGAAGAATGGGCAACATATGGGTTTCCAGATGTTGCAAAAATACAACTCTATTCAGCCCCAGGTAGTCTGCCCACTAAGGAGGAATGCTGTAAATTGAATGCTGTAAATCTCAATGTTGAGATCAGTGTTTCCCAACCTCAGCAATTTTAAGATGTGTGGACTTGAACTCCCAACATTCCCCAGACAGCAGCATGTTGGAGTTGAAGTCCACACATCTTAAAGTTGTCAAGGTGGAGAAACACTAATTTAGAGGGTCACACGTACATTCCCCACCTTTAAAAGATCAACTATTCTTTATGAACTTATCTGATGGAAGGACAGAATTCTAGAGAAAAGGTAGACCTTTTTTGTCTGTGGCTCATGACAGTTTTCTGAAGAAGATTGACAGTTTTGGAATGTTGAAAGACACCAACAATTCTGAAGCAAAGATACGGATTTCACTTATATCACACTGGTTGGCTCACGTATTGTGCTAAATGGCTGTTGAATCAGCCACAGCTGGCTAATTGGCCACAAGCCTATAAACAATAATGTATAATTCACTTTACTCTCAAAACAATATCTATCTATCTATCTATCTATCTATCTATCTATCTATCTATCTATCTATCTATCTATCTATCTATCTATCTATCTATCTATCTACCTAATTTTTATCCTGCCTTTATTATTTTATTAGTAACTCCAGACAAACATACTTATTTTTCTTCCTTCTTCTACTTTCCCCACAACAACCCTGTGAAGTGGGTTGGGCTGACAGCGACTGGCCCAAAGTCACCCAGCCAGCTTTCATGCCTAAGGTGGGACTAGAGCTCACAGCCTCCTGGTTTCTAGGCTAGCACATTATTTACATTATTTAGCTTGTTTTTAGTGTGTTGTGTGAACCCAGCCACTTGGCATGCTGCATTAGCATTTTGTTTGAGCTCAGTCTGAAATATAAGGCTAGTCATGGTTAATCAGGTTGGATAGTTAATCAGGTTGGATATCTGTAAATGCTAATATATTGATCTAAACATTTGCACTTGTGCTATACTGCATATGCGCAGAAAATCAAGATAACAAATCCACCTTCAAACCTCTCTGAACAGTGGAAAGCTACACTTAAGAAACAGCTGTCAAGACTTAACAATAAAAATAAGGAATCAGTTAGATCAGCTTTCTTAATGTTATCATGTTTTCAGTCTTCATTATTTCCATATCCTATATCTATATCCCCATATCCTTTGCAAATTTGACTGAATACCAATACACAAGACTTCTGTCAGAAATTCTCTCAGAGTTGTTAATGGACACACATTTTCCAATGTTCTGAGGCCATGGCTCTTGAAATGATAAAATTCTGCTAGCCTCCTCTATAAAATTAATCATTTTATGAGGGTTAGGATTAGGCAGCAAATGAATACACTAAGCAATACAAATATAATTTATATATTAAAACAATTACAGAACTTTGCAACTTTATAAAATGAAACCACTTCATGGGAAATCAGCCAACTCTCTCCTCCAATAACATTTAAATGCCCTCCTTTTAATGAGAAGGATGAGCTTGCTTTCTTCTGCATAACTCCTGAAATGGGGATTTCATTTTGACTTTTATTCATCAAAGGAAGAAAGTTTCTTTGGCTTAAATAAACTTCTCTAAAATTGCTCTGAAAACCTACAGTTTGTAAAACACTGGTAGGCTGTAAGCTGCTTTTGGTGCTTCCTCAACCAGCACAGCCTACTTTAGATAATGGTCACACCATGTTGGCTTTCTCTCCCAGACCGCTGCTTGTAAATCCCTTTCTCTATTCTTGCAATTTTCTCTTGCTGTAGCCTTGCTCCCTTTTCTGTCCCCTCCATCATAGTTCCCTCTGCAGAGCAAAAGCTAGATCAGATAGTCAGAATTCTGTATAAAAAACTTTTCTCCTTGAAGTATTTTTACTTCTCTTTTGAAAGAAATAGAGAAAAAAGGAGCTCTCAGATTTCACACAAGACTCTAGAGTTCCAAATAGAAGAGAATATTGGCAGATGTTTCATTACCCTACTAGGTAACATCATCAGTGCTAGATGATGTTACCTTGTTGGGTGATGAAACATCTGCAAGCAAACAAGCTTAGAGAGCACATGGTTCTTTTCAAGTCAGCATACTTTTGTATCAAACTAGTAAGCTTACTTAAAAAGGACTTGCTTGGAAGACACTCTTTAGTAGTAATCTATTAAACTTAGTTAGGAAGCATTGGCTTAGAAAGCACTCTCTGTTACCCACATCTATCCATTTTGGGGGCCTGAGGACTACAGATCTGAGCTTAAGGGCTGCAGAAACACCTTAAAAATGTTGGATTAGGGAATGGTTTTCTAGTTTGATCACTGAGCTGTAATGCTGGAGTTGTCAATGTAGGTAGAAAAACAGCACATAGTAATGACATCAGAAACAAGATACTGTTTCTTAGGCAGAAATTGTAAGTTGATCCAAGTAAAAAGGAGGAACACATCTAGCAGAAATCAAAGCGGTGGTTGTGCCCTCATAGGAAGCTGAGAAGCGCTGTCTGATCAGCAGCTACAAGGACTGAAAGCTCACCCTGAAGTCCAGAACAGGGTAGAACAATGGCTTATGACCCTCTTTTACCGGTCTACTATAGGCAGAAAGTGAAGAGGAACTAAAGAGCCTCTTGTTGCGAGTGAAGAAGGAGAGTGCAAAACTTGGGTTGAAACTAAACATTAAGAAAACCAAGATCATGGCATCCGGCCCTCTCAATTCCTGGCAAATAGATGGGGAAGAAATGGAGGTAGTAACAGATGTTATTTTCCTGGGCTCCAAGATCACTGCAGATGGGGACTGTAGCCAAGAAATTAAAAGATGCTTGCTCCTTGGGAGGAAAGCCATGTCAAATCTAGACAGCACACTAAAAAGCAGAGACATCACCCTGTCAACAAAAGTGCATATAGTCAAGGCTATGGTCTTCCCAGTTGCAATGTATGGCAGTGAAAGCTGGACCATAAGAAAGGCTGAGCGCCAAAGAATTGAAGCCTTTGAACTATGGTGCTGGAGAAGACTCCTGCGAGTCCCTTGGATTGCAAGGCAATCAAACCAGTCAGTCCTAGAGGAGATCAACCCTGACTGCTCTTTAGAAGGCCAGATCCTGAAGCTAAAACTCAAATACTTTGGCCACCTAATGAGAAGGAAGGATTCACTGGAGAAGAGCCTAATGCTGGGAAAGATTGAGGGCAATAGAAGAAGGGGACGACAGAAAATGAGGTGGCTGGATGGAGTCACTGAAGCAATAGGTGTGAGCTTAAATGGACTCCAGAAGATGGTAGAGGACAGGAAGGCCTGGAGGAACATTGTCCATAGGGTCGCGATGGGTCAGACATGACTTCGCAACTAACAACAACAACAACATAGAGAGCGTCCTCTCATATGGTATTGTGGTTTGGTATGCTGGTCTGACAGCCACGGATAGAAAAGTATTACAGAGGGTGGTGAGCACAGCACAAGACATTGTGGGCTGTCCCCTGACACCACTGGATGACATTGCCAGGGCTCGCTGCCTTGGAAGAGTGAGGAAAATTCTCAGGGATGACTCACACCCTGGACAGTATCTCTTTACTCTCCTACCATCGGGTAGGAGATATAGGAGTATAGCCAGCCGTACCAACAGGCTGAAGAACAGCTTTTATCCATGGGCTGTTAGGCTTTTGAATGGGAAATAATTTTATAAACTTTATGCATAATTGACTTGTGAGGCTGGTGCTTTGTGCAATTAGCTCACATGGTGTAATAAGATGGAGGGTTTGTGTCACTGTAAGTTGGGGATGGGGGCACGAAGGGAGGCTCAGCCAATCTCAATGTACTGTATACATGGTTGTACTTTGACAATAAAGGTTCATTCATTCATTCTATGGAGTAACCATCTGACATGACTGAAAAGATTCATGGGGCAGATGAATAGCTGACAGGACATGGAATATCACAACCAGATGCTGAAAAACATTTCAGGTTTCATTTATTCAGGGATAAAATAAGCTAGGACTGCTATGAGGATTTGAAAATTACGAATTCAAGTATGGTGCTGCCACTCTCTGCCTGGCCCCATGTTTTGTTCTGAGAAAAAAATAAAATAAAATACAGGAGGAAGGTCTGAAGGCCGCAACGTTGATTTGCGTGTGCAGCCCAGCAACCTTCGACCTGGCAGAGAATCTTTTCGCGCCGACACCCATCGAAGCAGTCTCATACGCAGACCTTAAAAAGAAGCTAACCAGGCACTTCCAGCCCAAGATGTTGGAGATGGCGTGGAGATTCAAATTTGACCAAAGAGTGCAGCTACCTGGGGAGACAGCTTCGGAGTTCATTGTGGGCTTAAGACAGGCTGCACGCCTTTGCAAGTTCTCAAACTTAGAAGAACAACTAAGAGACCGGCTCGTCTGTAGCCTTCGGGACAGAACGCTTCAGCAGAGACTGTTTGCTAGACCCAATTTAACGTTTTCCGAGGCACAGGACGAGGTGATGGCCGACAAAGCCACTGGGGGCGCAGTGCAGACAGTTCAGCCCACAAAACCTTCAAAAGTTGAAGAATCGGTCCATCTTGAGGTTGCCAAATGTGCCAGAGAATCATCATCAGAAGAAGAACCCGAAATCAACAAACTCCAAAGGCAACCCGACGCGCAACACCACAACAGCCACCAGCGAGAGAATGGTTACAAGGCAGTTCTCTTACCAAGATGTAAGGGGTGCGGAGGCAACCATATTTGCGCCAACTGCAGATTTTGTTTGGCCACGTGTAGAGCTTGTGGAAGAACAGGCCAGATCACGGTGGTTTGCAGAGCCCGCCAGAGAGACTGGCCACCCAAACACCAGTCAGAGGAACTGACTAGGAGAGGTACTGGGGCCCAGGGTCCAGTTAGTGTGGGATTCTTCAGAAGCCACAGAAGCATTTGACGCACCGGGGCTCGACGCCCCCTCAAACCCAAACTTAAGCTCTTGGTAGAGCTACAAGGAGTTCCACATAAGATGGAATTGGACTCCAGCTCTGCAGTCTCAATCATTTCACAAGACACATTTGACTTTGTGTGTAGGCGCAGTAACAATTGGGCTAAACTAAGACCCTCAGGTATCATTTTAACGGATTTTCAAAATGCTCACATTAAAGTTAAGGGTGAAGCCACGTTATTGGTAAAATTTAAAGGGTTTTGGGGGCACCTGGATGTAATAGTTGTAGGGGGCCAAAGAACAAGTCTTATTGGACTTGATTGGTTTGATGCCTTAGGTATTCAGATTACTGGCATAAACCGAAAACAAACTGCAGACCTCATGTCAGTTTGCGAAGAATATGCGGATGTTTTCGATTCAACCCTAGGGACATACACAGGCCCGCCTATTTCTTTTAAGTTAGATCCTAACATTGTTCCAATTAGAGTTAAACCTCGCAGGGTCCCCTTTGCCTTAAAACACAAAATTGATTCCAAACTCAATAAGCTTGTAGAACAGGGAGGGTTACAGCCTGTTGATGGGGGGGAGTGGGAAACTCCTATTGTCACCCCACTGAAGGCCAACGGGGAAGTTCACATTTGCGCTGATTATAAATGCACCTTAAATAAGGCCCTCAAGCAACACGCTTACCCGGTCCCAGTGGTCAACCATATTTTAGACTCCTTGCAAGGGGGAACCATTTTTGCTAAACTTGATTTAGCACAGGCCTATCAGCAATTGCCAGTTGATGAGGCCACAGCCACGGCTCAAACGATCGTGACTCACAAAGGGGCGTTCAAAGTTAAACGTTTACACTTTGGAGTCAGTGTTGCACCAGGTATTTTCCAAGGGATTATGGAATGTACACCTAAGGGCATCCAGGGCATCTGCCCTTATTTTGATGATGTTCTTATTGCAGGGGAATCCCCAGAAGTGTTGGCCAGAAGGCTCAGGGCTGTTTTGCAGAGGCTTCGCGAAGCAGGCCTCAAATTAAAAAAGAACAAGTGTAGTATTGGGGTTTCATCAACACAATTCTTGGGGTTCCGAATTGATGCTAACGGCATTCACCCCGCTGATTCTAAAGTGAAGGCCATTAAGATGGCTCCTAGGCCCAAATCAAAAGGAGAGCTTCAAGCATTTTTGGGTCTCCTAAATTTTTATCATACATTCCTACTGCATAAGGCAGCAATAGCAGAGCCCCTCCACAGGCTACTTGATAAAAAAGCTCCTTGGAAATGGACTAATTTACATGAAAAAAATTTCCAGGACTTGAAAGCACTACTGTCTGAAAAATCCACTGTAAGTCATTACATAGAGTCTAAACCTGTATGTCTTGCATGTGATGCATCTCCCTATGGGGTGGGGGCAGTCTTAAGCCACTTAGAGAAAAATGGGAAACAGGTTCCTATAGCATTCTACTCAAGGAACTTGTCCTTTGCTGAGCACAACTATGCCCACATTGACAAAGAGGCCCTGGCCATAGTTGCTGGAATTAAAAAATTTCATGATTACTTATATGGCAGTGATTTCACTGTCTACACTGACCACAAACCTCTGTTGTGGCTGTTTACAATCGACAAACAAACCCCCCACATACTATCTCCAAGAATGTTGAGATGGTCTATTTTTCTGTCTGCATACAATTTTAAACTAATTCACAAACCAGGGAATGAAATGGGCCATGCTGATGGCCTCAGCAGACTACCACTGCCACTAATGGATCCAGATCCAGCTCCTGCTGCTATAATATTGTCTTCAGGACTTACCTGAGTTTCCCCTCCACGCAGGGGATATTGCTGCTGAAACTGCCACAGATAAAATACTTAGTAGAGTGTTGTCATGGGTATACACGGGCTGGTTGGAAAAAAGTCCAGGCTCTGAATTTCAAAGTTTTTTTGTCAGGAGACATGAGTTGTCTGCACATAAAGGGTGCATTTTATGGGGGAACAGAGTCATAATTCCCACTTCCCTAAGAGACAGGGTCTTACACTCCTTACATGAAGGCCATCCAGGCATTGTCAGGATGAAAGCTTTAGCTAGAAGCTACCTTTGGTGGCCTGGCCTTGATAAGGCCATTGAGAGTCAAGTCCATGGTTGTTATACATGCCAGCAATCTAGGCCTGAAATGCCACAGGCCCCAGTTCACAGGTGGGAGGAAACACACACTCCCTGGTCTAGGATTCACATAGACTACTCTGGGCCTTTTCAGGGGCAGCTTTTCCTGATAGTAGTGGATAGCCACTCATAATGGCTGGAAGTAATTCCAGTTCCTAACATGACTACTGCTAGGACCATCCAGGTGCTGAGAAAACTCTTTGCAACACATGGGTTGCCTGATGTCTTAGTTTCTGATAATGGGGCCCAATTCACTGCTGCTGAATTTCAGGCTTTTCTTAGAGCTAATCTCATCAGACATGCGACGTCTGCACCATTTCATCCACCTTCTAATGGACAAGCCGAACGCATGGTGAGGACAACAAAGGAGGCACTCAAGTGCATTGTCACAGGTGACTGGCATCACAGATTGGCAGATTTTTTACTCTGCCAGCATTCTACGCCCTGCACTGCCACAGGTAAAAGTCCTGCAGAACTACGTTGGGGGAGGCGTTTGATTACTAAACTGGACAGGTTGCATCCAGACAGAGTGGCAGCAGAAGCCTCTCGACCAAAACCCCTGAGGGGGCTGCACATAGGCAATTGGGTTTAGGCCAGGAACTATGGTCAAGGGAATTTATGGGTTCCTGGTCAAATAACCAAGGGATCTGGATTCCTATCTTATGAACTGGGGTTGGAGGGAGGGCGAGTTGTCAGAAGACACATTGATCAACTCAGGAAAAGGTTTCCAGAATGGCCACTAAGTGAGGACTGCATCATAAGTCCCTCCCAAGATCCTCAAACCTGCGACCAAGCCAGCCCTCACTTGGACCACCAGGGTTTTTCCTTCTCTGCGGAGATGGATTCTGAGGAAGAACTGGGTAGCACGGAAGTGCAACATGGACCCCCTGACGAAGTGAGACAACCGAATTTCAGCAACCGCTGTGCCTACTCTGCTGAACAGACTGACTCTCGGGTGGGCCAACCTGGTGAGGCCAGCCAGAGCGTTTTGAATCCCCTTGACACTGGAGCACAAAGGGACATGAATCTACCCAGCCCACTGGGTAAGCTGGTAGACCACAAAGTGATGGGAACTCCAAGATATTCCTCTAGGCCACACAAGCTTCCTGCGTACCTCACAGATTACATTGTAAAATAAAGTGATGTATATTGTTGTAAAACTTGTTACCACTAACTACATAAACTAGTGCATTGTGAAACTGCTCATTACTGCAATGGAAAACCTGTTCATTAGACGTTGTTTAACCTCATTGTAGCCACAGTGATTTTATTATTTTTATTATTTTTTATTATTTTTATTATTATCACTACAGTTGTATGTGAGTTGATTAATAAGTCTTGACAACTGTCAAGACTAATCACGGTTGTCATCGTTTGATCTAAGAGGGGAGGGGTGTTATGTACTGGGTTTGTGGTGATACACCACGTGCGTTGCTGGAGCAGCTAACGGCTCTCCAGCAACCCAGACTAGCTGTCTCCTGTCCTGCAATTGGCTAGCCCCAGGCGGCAAGAGTGGGTTCAAACCTGTTGGCTGCCACCTAGGGGTTAGACTATATATTGTGGCTGGTTGCAGCCCAAGTTTCAGTACAGTTCTAGCAAGAATAAAGCATGAGTTATCCTGTACTCAGCCTCGTGTCGTCATTCCTGCATCCAAGAGCCCACAACTTAACACTCTCAATAATAAATATTCTAAAATGGCACATCTGAGCAACTCAGAAGAAATGTAACTTTTAAAAGGAGCCAAGAGAAAACTAAAAACAGCCTTTTTCCACCTGGATCTCTGTTGGATGTGTTAGATTTCTTGATCTTCTATAATTTCCAGCCATTATGGGATTTGAAGCAAAAACATCTACAGAAAAGAAGATTGGGCAAAGTTTGGTAGACATTTAGCCCTGGTGGTGTAGTGGCAGAATGCAGCATTGCTGGCAAACTCTGCCCACAGTCTGGAGTTCAGTCCTGATGAGGCTCAAGGTAGACTCAGCTTTTCATCTTTCTGAGGTTGGTAAAATGAGAAGCCAGATTGTTGAGGGCAACATGCTGACTTTGTAAACTGCCCAGACACTGCTGTAAAGCACTATGAGGAGGTATATAAGTCCAAGTGCTATTGCTATATTTTCATTTTTGTTTTCAGTTCTGAAAAAGAACAGTGGTAGGGTCCATATAAGACAAAACTTCTCTCTTAAAATAAACAAATAAATAAATAAAAAGAAAAAAGGAAAAATAAATTAATTAAAATTCAGAATTATAAAAAGCAGGGGAGGGGCTTCAGGGTGTTACCCAGCCCCATGGCTGCATCATCTTCTGTGGGCCCCAGGTAAGCCAGCAGAGCCAGCAAGCATTTCCAAAAGGCCAGGAGAGTGCAGGCAGCCGGCCCCATCTTCGGAGAAAGAATGTTCCATAGTGCAGAGGCCACCACAGAGAAGACTCTCTTCCTAGGCTCCACAAGTTGAAATTCTTTAACTGACATGCAGCATACTTTCCCTTTCTGACTGCATGGGACAGGCCAATGGAATGGGGCAAAGAGAGCTTTGCAGGCAATGTGGTCCCATGCCAGGTAGGGTTTTAAAGGTCATTACCAGCACTGGACCTGGACACAAGCCGGTACCCAATACAGCTTGCGGGGCAGAGATGTTCCATGTACCATCCTTGGGGTGGCCAAGATTGCTTGTGTGGCAGCATTCTCTACCAACTCTTTTGGTTACTTTTCATGGGTAGCTACATTGTAGACTTCACTGCTTTGTGAAGGAATGGAGGAGCCTAACTCATTCAAAGTTTGGGGTTCTGCTATCCCCTTGACATTGCAGTAAATGACACACGGATCAATCCTTGCTTATATTGTTTTTGCTAAAGAGGGAAAACACATTCTCTTCTACTGTTACATCTAAAAGGACAGACAGTGGGTGTAATGTATTGGGCTTTGTCTTGTTAAGGGAACATCACATGGGTTAATTGCTAGTAGGTTGTTTAAGCAGGGAAGCTGGCTAACAGCTCCCAGCTCCTCAGACAACCCATCTTCAGCACCGCCATTGGCTGCTTCTAGGGCAGCAATAGGTTGCTTTAAACCTATTGGCCGCTGCCTAGAAGCCAGGGTATAAATTGCTGCATTTGCAGCCCTGTTTCTTAGTTCAGTTCCTGCAAGCAATAAACAATGAACTTTGCTGAACTCACTCTTCTCGTCTTGTCATTGAAGCCACGAACCCAGTTTCTAACATTGGCGACGAAGGTGGGATCCTGCTCCTCCAACTGAGCTGAAGAGTCACTAGGGAAGAGGCAGTGTACACCTGGCGGGAAAAGCAATCCCCCCCCCTATGGTTGGCCTAGCACAGCCATGCTAGCGACCACATGCCCAGAGGACCAGTCCCTGGGCAATGGAGGAGCAGGACACGAAGACATCGAGCCCCAGCCGTGAAGACCAGCAGAAATGGCCAAGGTCAGAAAGCTGGAAGAATTCAACATAACTCACCCAGAAAGATGGTCCTCATATCTATCCAGGGTCAAGAACTATCTTCACGCGAATCAAGTTGCTGAGGATGACCTGAAGGCCGCCACGCTCCTGTGTGTGTGCAGCCCAGCCATGTTCGACATTGCAGAGAACCTGTTCGCGCCAACGCCGCTGGAGTCCATAACATTCACAGACTTGAAGAAGAAGCTCAGAGTCCACTTTCAACCCAAGCTGTCGGTAATCACTTGGCGCCATGCATTTGAGCAAAGAATTCAGCAGCCAGATGAAACAGCGTCCAAATTCATCACGGCCTTGAGGCAGGCCGCACGCCTGTGCCAGTTCTCCGACATCGAGGAGAGGATACGAGACCGGCTTGTCTATGGTCTCTGGAATCGAGAGTTACAGCAAAAACTCTTCGCTAAAGAGACTCTGTCGTTCCCAGATGCGCTGAAAGAAATCATGGCGGATAAAGCTGCTGGTGGGGCCGTACAAGCCATGTGGCCCGCCAAAACAGCTCAAGTCGCGGAAGCCGTCCACCATGAGGACGCCAAACACACAGAAGACCCCGAAGACGACACAGAAGTCAACAAGCTACAAAGACACAATGACCAATAGCGTCACAGTGACAAGCAACAAGGGGTGACTTACAAGGCAGATCCCTTCCTTAGGTGCCCAGGGTATGGCAGCCGCCACCAACGCTCAGACTGTAGGTTCCGGACAGCCACATGCCAGGCCTGCAGAAAGACTGGCCACATTGCATCCGTCTGCAGAGGTCGCCAGAGGGACCAGCCATCGAATCGCCAGTCAGACATCCCTACCAGGAGAGGTGCCGGGGCCCCGAGACAGCGTGGGGGTTTGCTCCAACTGCAGAAGCATTTGCCATACAGGAGCTTGCTGCCCCATTAAACCAAAGTTTAGACTTCAGGTGGAGTTGCAAGGGGTCTCCTGTAAGATGGAGCTGGACACAGGCTCTGCCATATCTATTATTTCACTAGAGACATTTAATTTCATCTGTAATCGCAGTAAGAGATGGGCCAAGCTGAGGCCTTCTGACATTATACTAACTGATTTCCAGAATGCCAGAGTCGCAGTCAAGGGTGAGGCCACACAACCATTAAATTTAAGGGGTTTTCTGGGTACCTGGACATTGTTGTAGTAGGGGGTCAGTGAACAAGCCTGATCAGGCTCAATTGGTTTGATGCACTAGGCATCCAAGTAACCAGAATCAACTGGATGCAAGTCGCGAGTATAGCGACAGTATGTGAGGAATTTGCAGATGTGCTTTTTATTCGAGGACACTCAAATCGACAAAGAGGCACTGGCTATAGTAGCTGGAGTAAAAAAATTCCATGACTACTTATAGGGCAGGGACTTCACGGTCTTCACAGACCATAAACCGCTATTGGGGTTATTTACTACAGACAGACAGACACCCCACATCTTATCCCCTAGGATGCTAAGATGGTCCATTTTTTTATTGGCTTACAGCTTTAAGCTAATTCACAAACCTGGCAAGGATACAGGCCATGCAGATGGCCTGAGCAGGCTTCCACTGCCGCAAATCGAACCAGATCCGGCCCCAGCAGCCCACGTTTTGTCCATTCAGGACTTGCCGGAGTTTCCCCTGCATGTGGGGGACATAGCTAATGAAAGGGCAGCAGATAAGAATCTAATGAGAGTGCTCTCTTGGGTATACATGGGGTGGCTAGATAAAAGCCCAGGTCCTGAGTTTCAGAGCTATTTCACAAGGAGACATAAGCTTTCAGATCATAAGGGTTGTATTCTTTGGGGGAACAGGGTCATAGTTCCCACCTCATTAAGGGACAGGGTTTTGCAATTGCTTCATGAAGGTCATCCAGGTATTGTTCGCATGAAAGCTTTGGCAAGAAGCTATGTATGGTGGCCAGGATTAGATAAAGCCATTGAGGCTCAAGTGCATGGGTGTTATACATGCCAGCAATCGAGGCCTGAAATGCTGCACACTCCCGTTCACAGGTGGGAGGAAACACACACACCTTGTTTGAGGATTCATATAGACTTTGCTGGGCCCTTTCAGGGACCGCTTTTCCTTATAGTGGTCGACAGCCACTCTAAATGGCTAGAAATTATACCAGTTGCAAACATGACTACTGCTAAGACCATCCAGGTGCTTAAGAAACTCTTTGCAATGCACGGGCTGCCAGATGTCGTAGTGTCCAATAATGGGGCCCAATTTACTGTGGCAGAATTTCAGGCATTCCTGAGGGCAAACCTCATTAGGCATGCGACATCGGCTCCATTTCACCCATCTAGTAATGGTCAAGCCGAACGTATGGTATGCACTACGAAAGAGTCATTGAGGCATATAATGACTGGGGACTGGCACCACAAACTAGCTGACTTTTTGCTCTGCCAACATTCCATGTCATGCACGGCAACGGGGAAAAGCCCAGCAGAGCTGTGCTGGGGGAGGCGCCTAATCACGAAACTGGACAGACCGGGTGGCAGCTGGGCCTCTCGCCCAAAACCCCCGAGGGGGCTGCAAGTGGGCAATGGGGTGTGGGCTAGGAACTATTTATTTATTTATTTATTTATTTATTTACATTTATATACCGCCCTTTCCCTGAGGACTCAGGGCGGTTTACAGGGAGTTAAAAACCAGCAATACAAAAGTTAAAACCAATTTTAAAAAGATTAAACTAACCCTGTGCAATTAAAACCCCGATTAAAATAAATTACTCCTCAGCCTGGGCCCGAGAGCTCGAAGAGCCAGGTCTTCAGGCCCCGGCGGAATGACCGGAGGTCGGGGGCAGTCCTCAGCTCCACTGGCAGCTGGTTCCAGAGGGCAGGCGCCCCCACTGAGAAGGCCCTATCCCTGGGTATCACCCGCCGGCAATCTCTTACCGGTGGGACCCTGAGCAGACCCTCCCTGAGGGAGCGCACTGGGCGAAGGGCATTTGATGCCGGCAGCAGGTGTTCCCTCAAATACCCCGGACCCAGGCCATGTAGGGCTTTATAGGTAATAACCAGCACCTTGAATTTCACCCGGAGGGCAACCGGGAGCCAATGCAGCTCGCGGAGTAGAGGTGTTACATGGGAGTATCGGGAGACCCCCATTACAACTCGCGCGGCCGCATTCTGCACCAGTTGAAGCCTCCGAGTGGTCTTCAAGGGCAGCCCCATGTAGAGAGCGTTACAGTAGTCCAAATGGGAGGTCACGAGCGCATGAGTAACTGTGCGTAGGGCATCTCGGTCCAGATAGGGGCGCAACTGGCGCACCAGGCGAACCTGTGCAAAAGCCCCCCTGGTCACGGCTCCTATGTGGTCTAAAAAATTGAGTCGTGAATCCAGGAGGACGCCCAAGTTGCGAGCCCTATCAACGGGGGGTAACACCTCACCCCCCCATCGTTAGAGGTGGAATAGTCTGGTTAGCCCGAGATGCCGATATGCACAGCCACTCAGTCTTGGCGGGATTGAGACGAAGCCTGTTTCTCCCCATCCAGACCTGAACCGCCTCCAGGCACCAGGACATCACGGCGAGGGCATCACTGGGTTGGTTCGGGGTGGAAAGAAAAAGTTGGGTATCATCAGCGTACTGATGATACCCCACCCCGAAACCACGAATGATCTCGCCCAGCGGCTTCATATAGATGTTGAACAGGAGAGGCGAGAGAACCGACCCCTGAGGGACTCCACAAATGAGAGGCCTCGGGGCGGATCTCTGCCCTCCCGTCAACACCGACTGCGAGCGGCCCCGGAGGTAGGAGGAGAACCACCGTAAAACGGTGCCTCCCACTCCCAACCCCCTGAGACGCCGCAGCAGGATACCATGGTCGATGGTATCGAAAGCCGCTGAGAGATCTAATAGGTCCAGGACAGAGGAGCAACCCCTGTCCCTTGCCCTCCAGAGATCATTCACCAGCGCGACCAATGCCGTCTCCGTGCTGTGTCCGGGTCTGAAACCCGATTGGTACGGGTCCAGATAATCAGTTTCCTCCAGGAACAGAGGAAGCTGATGCGCCACCACACTCTCAACAACCTTCGCCAAAAAGCGAAGGTTGGAGACTGGACGATAGTTATTTAAAACAGCCGGGTCCAAAGCAGGCTTCTTGAGGAGGGGTCTCACCACCGCCTCCTTCAAGGCGGCAGGGAAGACACCCTCCTTCAAAGAAGCAGTTATTACTGCATGGAACCAGCCTCGTGTTCCCTCCCGAGCCGCATAAGCTAGCCAGGAGGGGCACGGATCCAACAAACAGGTAGTGGTGCTCAGTCTCCCCATGATCCTGTCCACATCATCAGGGGAAACAGGGTCGAACTCAGTCCAGATAACATGCTCAAGACCGCCCGATTCCTCCACATCAGACTCTGCCCAGTCAGAGTCCAGACCGGTCCAGATCTGAGCGATTTTGTCCGCCAGATGATGACTAAACTCCTCGGCTCGTCCCCGCAAGGGATCCTCTCTCACCTCCTGGTTAAGGAGGGAGCGAGTCACCCTAAACAGGGCGGCCGGGCGATTATCTGCGGACGCGATAAGGGCAGCAAAGTAGTTAGACTTCACCATCCTTATCGCCGCAAGATAAGACCTTATAAAGGTTCTTAACTGCAATCGGTCGGATTCGGATCGGCTGGACCTCCAACCGCTCTCTAGACCTCGTCTCCGACGCTTCATCTCCCGGAGCTCCACAGAGTACCATGGGGCCCAACGGGATCTGCGCCGGGTCAGAGGTCGCATGGGTACAACGCAGTCAAGTGCCCTGGCGGCAGCTGTTTCCCAGGCATCCACCAGAGCATCGACTGGGCTGTGGGTAAGGGTGATGGGTATAGGCCCAAGCGCCCTCTGGAACCGATCCGGGTCCATTAGGCGCCTGGGGCGGAACCACCTGGTCGGCGGGGGGTGGCATAACGGAAAACCAGCCTCAGGAGGTAGTGATCTGACCATGACAGAGGGGTGATGGACGGGGAACCCCCTCCCAGATCATCCAACCATTGTCCAGATAGGAACACCAGGTCGAGAGTATGATCCCCCACATGAGTCGGGCCCTCAATAACTTGGGTCAGGCCCATGGCCGTCATGGAGGCCATGAACTCCCGAGCTAACTCCGACGACCCTCCCAGTGACGGCAGGTTGAAGTCACCCAGGACTATAAGCCTGGGGAATTCCACCGCCAACCCTGAGAGAGTGTCGAGCAGCTCAGGCAGGGCTGTTGCCACACAGCCGGGCACCAGGTATGTAAGCAACAAGCCCAACTGAGCCCGAGGACCACATCTCAAGAGGAGGGATTCACTCCCGGCCATCTGGACAATGGTGGCCTCCCGGGGACACAAAGTCTCCCGAATAACCACTGCCACCCCGCCACCCCTGCCCTGAGCCCGTGGCTGGTGCAGCACCCGGAAACCTGGAGGGCATAACTCGGTAAGAGGCACCCCTCCCTCCGAACCCAACCAAGTTTCCGTGATGCATGCTAGATCCGCACATTCCTCCTCGATCAGATCATGAATGAGGGGAGCTTTGTTAACTACGGATCTAGCGTTAAAATAGACCAACCTGAGCTCAGGGACCTGATCACCCTCATCCCCGGGTAAGAGGGTGCTAACCGGAGGGTCGGAGCGTGCCACCGCTCGGAGATAGCGGGGGCGCGATCCCGGGTGTTGATATGGCCCTCCGCGCGAGCACCTGCTGCCATTCCCTATCGCCGTGGGGATTTGAAGCCCCACCCCCACATTCCCAGAACCAGCAGCCACCTCCCCCGACCCCGACCCCGACCCTGTCCCGTCAGGACCCCTAACAGGTCCCCTAACAGGTCCACTATGGGCATGGGAACTTGTGGGTGCCAGTGAAAATCACCAAAACGTTGGGCCCTCTCTCATACGAAGTGGGCCTAGAGGGTGGGCAAGTCATCCGTTGCCATATCTATCAGCTTAGAAAGCATTTTCCAGAATGGTCACAAAGCGAGGACTTCGTCCCAGGTCTCATCCACGGACCGCAAGCCAGCAGCCAGGCCAATCAATTCATAGGCTCTGAGGCACCAAGCAGTCAGAGCAACGGGGAGTTGGCCATAAGGGAGGAAAGCCCAGGAGTGCAACATGGGGCCCCTGATGGAGAAAGCCAACCAGAACACTACAGCCGCTGTGCTAACTCTGCGGAGCAATTGGACTGTGGGGTGGGCTGTCCTGGAAGGGCCAGTCAGAGAATTCCGAGTCAACCAGACTCGCTTGAACTTACAGACACTGGTTTACCCAGCCCGGTGGGCAAGCTGGTAGGCCAGGAAGTCTCCCAGGCATTCCACGAGGGTTCGCAAGCCTCCTGCATATTTACAAGATTTTGTTCTGAAATAACTGAGCTATGATGTTGTCTGTATCATTATTGTGGTGCTAGCTAGGAGACTCTCTGTATTAGCTAGTATGGAAAAACATGTATATTACACATTACTGTTGTACCTCTGTAAACTTGTATTGCTGTAATCATTCTCATTGTTGTTATAATGTTTGTACATTCTAGGGGGAGGGGTGTAATGTATTGGGCTTTGTCTTGTTAAGGGAACATCATGTAGGTTAATTGCTGGTAGGTTGTTTAAACAGGGAAGCTGGCTAACGGCTCCCAGCTCCTCAGACAAGCCATCTCCAGCGCCACCATTGGCTGCTTCTAGGGTGGCAATAGGTTGCTTTAAACCTATTGGCCACTGTCTAGAGGCCAGGGTATAAATTGCTGCATTCACAGCCCTGTTTCTCAGTTCAGTTCCTGCAAGCAATAAACAATGATCTTTGCTGAACTCACTCTCCTCGTCTCGTCATTGAAGCCACGAACCCAGTATCTAACAGTGGGTGTTTGCTGTTGTGTGTAAAACACCCACACCTACCCATGGGAGAGAAGAGAGGCACATCCTTCCATTGCTCAAGGGGAATCCAGAGATTCAGAAATCCCACCTTAGTAATGAGTATTAATGACAAGCTGAAGGAGATGCTTGGTTTTTAGTGGCGTGAAGAATGCTTAGATCATGCTAATGGTAAAGTCTGATTCCTGGAAGGCTTTCATGTTGATCTGAGATTCTAGTTTCCATGGAAACCTTTGGTGTTTAGAAGGGTGCTGCTAAATTGCATCGCAATTTTCACTAGTCTCTTGCTGAAAGAAAAACCTTGGTGGAAGGACTTTAGGTGACCAGTCTATAATGGAAAAAGAGCCCTTTCTTACTTGCATTTTCAGTTCAGCACACCGGTACAAGCTCTATAAGGTAAAGGAAGTATAGATTCGTTAATCATATATATCTGATACTGTTGATGTTAGACAGATGCTCTTACAACCACAGTAATCCTGGAAAATGCAACTAATCTGAAGAAAATAACAAGAACAGATAAAGGTAAGGAAACTAGGAAGTGAAGCAGGGAGAAAATGTATCCATTGGTTCCTTAAACCTCCTGGCCCAAGAAAGCTTCCTCAAAGCTCTTCATTCTTGGTTTGAACTTTAGAAGAACAAACTCCTATAATTAAGGCATCAGTCCTTAAGAGCCATGACATTTTTTTTCTCCATGCAAGACACAAGATCCCTTAATCCTGAAAGTCCTCCAAACACTGGAGGTTACCCTTGGTATTCCCATCACAAACCTCACATTTGAAATCTCTGGAAGAGGTCCTAGGCTGAACTCCCAGGTGGTGTGGTCTGGTATGAATTAAGGCAATCATGGACGCCACAGTCCATGAAACACTCTATATAATGAAACAAGATCATAGAGAACAGGCTAGCAAAGAAGCACCATGATTTGTAATATTACCTGAGCTATAGAGAAGCTAATTAGGATAGCTCACACTGTTCAAGAAATCTCTAAAAAACACCCTCAAATAAAGGAATAGTTATAGACTGCAAGTGGTAATGGCTTTGAGTATATCTAGGATGAGGTTGAATAAGTCACAATAAATCATGTGACTCTCTTTTTCACTCTTGGCTTCTTTGTTGATTTAAGACTAGCTAGCAAGACCTTTTAAAAGTCATGTTCCAAAGGATTATCAGGCAGAGCTTCTCGGAAGAAAAAAAGCTATAAGGAAATGAACGCTCATACAGTTCTTCCTCCAGAATTATACATACGATCCAGATTCATAAATTTAGCTGAATGGTTGACTAATTTGGTCTTCTGAAGTTCTTGATCTTCACAGATTCCAAGTTCTCATGCTTTGCATAGGACAACTCCCATTGGCTGATCTGCAATAGAGGACAAAACAGTTGCTTATATTTGATCACCTTCAAAAACCTTACTTTATTTCCTACTTTCCTTTCTCTTTCCCTACTCCTATTTAGATATGTAATACTCCTGTCATGGCATTTGGATTGTGCTTCACAAATGCTCATGTAATATTAAATGTGCTAGTCTTAAAGTGGCACAGTCAGAGAAAGTGGCAGCTCCTAGTCAATCTGGGTGGGTGGCCATCCGGAAATATCAGACCTACATACAAGATTTGGAAATTAAAAATACATCTGGAACAAGGTAGTAGTAAATCTGTACCATATTGTTGCCAGTCTGCAAAGAAATTGATATGTAGCTCATGTAGTCACTGAGCTGGGCTTGAGGCTGATGTTATGTACTTGCTTAAGGTACCACAAAATTCTTTTTGTTTTTATGAATTAAATGAAATAAATCAAGAACTTCCCCTTGTTGCTGGCTGCCTTATGCAGAGTTCCAGAACAGTCAGATCTGTTAGACAAGTGGTATTGTAATGCCAGGAAAAATGCAACAACAGAAGCAACGTTGTGTCAGAGCTTCTGAGTAATAGCAAGGGTATTATTTGTACAAACCTTTCAGTGCAAAACACTCCAGGCTTATGGGATGGGAAAATTTTCAAAACAAATATAATTGTGTTGTGTTGATATAGGATGCACATTTTATTGGAGTGTGTGAGGAGGAATAAAGCTGGTAATCATAGAATTATAGAAGCTAGGTTCAAGCACTTGGAGAACATCTAGTCTAACCCCCAACCAGGGAGTGATCCATTATTATAGTAGTCATTAAATGTGAAGTTGGAATTCATAGAAAAGAATGGATAATCAGCTGGGTCTACGAACCTTTTTTCACCCAGCATAGCAATCGGTCCATGATTCCATCGGTATTCACAGTCTGAAGTTCCTAATCCTACCATTACGGTGTTAGGTCAGAAGGACTACAATTAAACTGAGAACAAATGGTACATAACAGTGTAGAAGAAACCAGGGCAAAAATGGAGGCATAATTAAAAATTAGACGCTAGGGTTCTGAAAAGAAGATTAAGGCATTAAACTGAGTCAAAAGCTCCAGGAGCTACATAGCAACATTTAATTTTCTTTCTTAGCTAGAATGCCAGGGGGCTTTCATGCAATTCAATAATGTTCCAGTGGTTTAAATTTTACTCCGCATAGAAATTAAGTTGAGCCCAACATTATTGGTCTGTCAGGTAAAATATCAATATTTACCATTACACCATAAAACGCTGTCAAATAAAATATTAATATTTATTACTGATTTACAGCATCAAAAATTATTTGTAGGGTTGTGACCTCATGTATAAAAGTCCATAATGATCCAAATTTGAAAGATCTACAAGTCATATTAGCAAGCAAGTAGACCACACTGAGAAGTTATTCTGTAATTCTAATACACAAGTGCACAAAACCAACACCATTCAAGAAAGCCTTCAAGAGAAAGAATTTTCAAAGCTATAGTATACAAATGAAACAAATCAATTGGAAGAAATTTGCAGTTTCTTGGCCAGCACTGAGAAACCCTTGTTTTGCCTGCCAAACCAGTTTTAAAGACCTCCATCCAAGAAAGACCTCTTAAATAGATCTTAACATATGGTGGTTTTCTATGCTTGAAGGCATTGCTTCAAGAAATAATGGAACAAACTGCAGATATATGTCTGTGTGTCAATATTTTTATTCCATAATATATATGTTCACCATATAGAGTCTACTTTAAGCCAAGAAGATGGCAACAAATATAAGTACTAGACCAATTCCATCCTTTCTCAGATTACATCCTAAATGGAAGCAAGAATTTCAGGTGACTCCTAGTTGTTCCCTGCTGTGGTCACCTGAACTTTTAAGCTCTGGTCACCACACTAAATATCCTAGTGTCTACAGAGCTGCCCTTATTGCCTTGCCTTGTTACAAGCCTAAGCATGAATGCTCTCCAGTTTGTGACCAATGGAAATCTTCAGGTCTCAGGGCCACTCTAGAACTCTCTCTTGCCAAGGAAACAGTTGTGCTTGGTGTAATGACATCAAGTGTTCTGCTCAGTGGTGGGATTCAAATATGTGAACAACTGGTTCTCTGTGGGGATGTTGCTTCTGGAAGTCCATTCTGGGCCTAGGCACCAACAAATTAGCTACCGGTTCTGCTGAAATGGTGCAAACTGGCTGAATCCCACCACTGGCTCTGCTGCTACAGGAGGGCCCCAATTAATCTCACAACTTCTTTCACTGAACAGCAGCAGATTCAGAGCTACTTATCTAACTTTTAGTCTTAAAGTGCTTCACTCACACAAGTCTAGACAACCATTAAATCAATCACTCTCCAAACTGATAGAGGAGGTTGCACTTAGATCCAAGTTGTTTCTCTCTTCTTTGATGACATTACATGACAATGCACAAATTACAACCACAATACTGAAGACTATCTAGTAGAGATTCCTAAATATTTTGGTACCATAAATCCATAAAATGATAGGTGGGTTTGTGTAATTTCCCCATTCATTAAACTCGTGATTATATTGGGCTTACAGTTGGGTGAGTAATAAATATATCATTTATTTTGAATATATAACATTTAATTTAAATATTGGTTTTCACACTTTGCAGTCCCAGTCTACACAGAAGCTTGTGCAGACAAAACAAGAACCAATTTCCTATAGGAATTTTTGATTGGCCTCATATACTATCTGGTTATTAAAAATACTAGATTCACTTTGTAACTTACCCATCAGCCCCATGAGATTTTGACTCACACTTTAAGACCTCAGCCAAAGTAGTTTCCTGTTCATAAACCTATACTCTTCAATTTTATGTTTACTGTAACATTTGCTGTTACAGTATATTTGTAAGCCGTCCAGGGTCAAGGTGATATGGGCGGTGTAGAAATATGATGAATAAATAGATATGATTCTACCTATCCTATCTTTATCCCTCATGTTATTTCATGGGCAAGATTTCTTTTTATAAATGTTGGCTAAGACAAGCAATGATAGACATATGTTGGTGTAATAGGGACAGTTAAATGGAGAGAAATCCTAAACATACAAATTAGACCTATGATATTGGGACACAATTTAATAAAGAGTAGAATGGGGCTATGTTCATGTGAGATATGAAGCATTTCTTCCAAATTGTTTATATATTAACCAATGCCTCACATATATTATCAATGTCTCAGCAGGTGGCAGTATATGGCCAACCATGTCTAGGCTAGGAAGGATCAAGCCTAGATAGTGGTTAATGTCAGACCACCAGAGAACAGTAGAGGTATAGACCAGACAGAGAAGCCAGAAAACATCCTAGAAGGGAACAGTCAGATACTTCCATATTTCTGTCAAGCAAAGTATAAGGATGGGTCCATAGGCATGCGAGGACGTGAAGGAAACTTTACTTTATATATTACTAGAGGGAGCAACACTAAAATGTTATACCATGGGAATTTTTCCTTTTAGAGTTTAAGAGAACCCTAATATTTCCTTACTATTTATTTATTTTATTTATTTATAAAATTTATTGGCCACCTATCTTACCATAGGGAAACTCTGGGTTGTTTACAAATAAGTTAAAACAAGCCAAATGTTACGATCCAATTAAATATGGGGAAGGGCAGGATGGGGGAGGAAAGTGGAATCTGTTCTTAGTTAATCAACAACCTCCACTGTGTTGTTCTCCCCCCTCCCCCTGGAGCCCTAAACTAGCCTTGCATAGTCAGGTCTTTAGGCTCTTATGGAAAGCCAGGGGGTTGGGGCTGACCTCACACCAGGAGGCAAGATGTTCCAGAGGGCAGGTGCCATGGAACAGAAGGCCCTTCTCCTGGACCACAATATTCAAAAAAGCACATCAATACGAACAGACTCAGTCTTGGAAGAGAAATCCATTTAATCACCACTCATTTTTAGATTTTTTTAAAAAAATAAATAACTCAAGGTGGCAAATATCCCTACTCAGTGGTGGGATTCAGCCGGTTCACACCACTTCAGCAGAACTGGTAGCTAATTTTTTGTTGCCCAGGCCCAGAATGGACCTCCGGAAGCAGCATCCACACAGAGAACTGGTTGTTCACATATATGAATTCCACCACTGTCCCTACTACTTCTTCCTCCCCTTATTTTCCCCATAATGTGAGGTGAGATGGGCTGAGAGTGACTACTGGTTCAAGACACCTTTCCACCAGCTAGCTTTCATACCTAAGGCAAGACTGGAAATCAGGCTGACAGGACCCATAACTCTTCTCTGCCTGCACGATTGGTACGGGCCAATCCCAGTGGAATGAAATGGTCCCTCAACTAGCCTGGACCCATGCCATGAAGAGCTTTAAAAGTGATCACCAACATCATGAATTGCACTCAAAAGCAAAGTGACAGCCAATTCAGTTTACAGAGCAGTGGTGTTACATGGCCCATTCTTTGGGCCCTAAGTACTTCCTGTGCTGCTGCACTCTATACCAGCTGTAGCTTTGGAATAAATGTTATAAATGAGAGCCAGTTTTCTCTAGTGCTTAAGGCCTCAGGCCAGAAATCAGGAGACTGTAGTAGGGATGTTTGCCACCTTGAGTTATTTAGTTAAAAAAATCTTAAATCAAGTGGTGATTAAATGGATTGCTCTTCCGAGACTGAGTCTCTTAGTATTGGTGTGCTTTTTTGAATGTTGTACTTTAAACATATGTCAGTGAACAGTCCCCAGAGTTCAGACACATGATTTAGTGTGAATTGATATTTCATCATGCTACTTATAATTCACAAACTAGCTAGCAATTTTTGTACTGGAAAGGAATCAGAACTATGTGATAGCTGTAGTGATCTAGTTTTGAAATTTGTAAAGCCTTCATGGGATTTAAGCATTTGTTTTAAAAATAATGGACTCCTAATAATCTTTAACAATACGTTGATAATAAATCAGAAGGAACTGGGTGGATAGCAGAGGCTTCCATGTGAACTGAGTGATAAGCAGTTGACTGTTTTTCTTCTAGCTGAAGAATTAGACTTTGAAAAACAGTGTCAAATTTCTCTCCCATCTCTTCCTATTTAACTGGAAAAACAATCCATTTCAGCATAGGGAAGGTTGGAGACAGGATGATAGTTATTCAAGGAGGCCGGGTCCAGGGCAGGCTTCTTGAGAAGGGGCCTCAACACCGCCTCTTTTAAGGCGGAGGGGAAGACACCCTCCATCAATGAAGCGTTGATGACTGCCTGGAGACAGCCCCCTGTCACCTCCCCGGCGGCCGAAACCAGCCAGGAGGGACATGGGTCCAATAGACAAGTTGTAGCGCTCAGTCTACACATAATCCTGTCCACATCACCCAAGGAAACAGGGTCAAACTCATCCCAAATGGTATAACCAAGACCTGTCCTCTCCACTCCGCCAGATTCCACCCAGTCGGAGTCCGAAGCAGTCCGGATCTGAGCGATTTTGTCCTGCAGATACTGTACAAATTCCTCAGCCCTACCCTGCAAGGGGTCATCCCTCGGTCGCTGATTAAGCAGTGAGCGGGTCACTCGCAATGAGAGCGGAAAAGTAAACATGCTTTGCCACTTGCATTGGCACTAGGTAAGACTTAAGATAAGTTCTTAGCTGTGTTCAGTCAGATTTGGATCTACTGGACCTCCAACAGCTCTCTAGGTGTCTTTTCCGGTGCTTCATCTCTCAGAGACCCTCAGTGAACCAGGGGGCCACCTGGGTTCTGTGCTGGGTCAGAGGCCAAAAAGGCACAACTCAATCCAAGGCCCCAGCAGCTGCCCTCTCCCAGGCTTCTACTAGGGCCTCGGCAGAGTCGTGGGCAAGGAAAGCAGGAAATGTCCCAAGCTCCATCTGGAACCTCTCAGGGTCCATCAGGCGCCTGGGGCAGAACCACCTGGTCGGTTCCGCCTCCCAGCGGCAGGGGGTGGCGTACTGAAAGTCTAGCCAGAGAAGAAAATGATCGGACCATGACAGGAGTTGGATGGTTAAATCCCCCCTACCCAGATCATTAATCCACTGTCCAGAGATAAAAACCAGGTTGAGTGTGTGCCCTCCATTATGGGTCAGGTCTTGAATTACTTGAGTCAGGTCCATGGCTGTCATGGAAGCCATGAACTCCTGAGCCAACTCAGATGCCTCACCTGCAGAAGGCAGATTGAAATCCCCCAGAACTATAAGCCTGGGGACCTCAATCACCAACCTGGGCAAGGCGTCGAGGAGCTTGGGCAGGGCCGATGACACGCAGCTGGGAGACAGGTACGTAATCAATAGGCCCAACTGAACTCCAGGACCCCACTTCAAAAGGAGAGACTCACACCCACCTATCTGAGGGACAGTGGCCACTCGCGGACAAAGACTCTCCCTAATAATAACCACCACCACCCCCACCCCTGCCCTGGGCCCGCGGCTGGTGAAGCACCCGGAAGCCCGGTGGGCATAGTTCTGAGAGGGGGACCCCCCTCTTGGCCCAACCAGGTCTCCGTAATGCAGGCCAGGTCCACGTTCTCCTCCTCAATAAGATCATGTATGAGGGGAGCCTTATTCACCACGGACCTGGCGTTGAAATAAACCAACCTGAGCCCAGGGTCCTGCAATCCTATGCCCCCAGAGGAGCAAGAAGAGCCACAAGGGCGGGAACAGACAACCACTTGAAGACAGCAGTGGCCCGTTCCCCAATTGCGATAAAGCCCTCTGCTCCCACACTCTCTGCCCCTCCCAATCACCGTCAAAATAGAAAGACCCTCCTCACTCGGAGCTGAGTCTGCCCCCAAACCCCTACTCCCCCCCTGTGACTGTCCGATGGTCTGGACTGCTGTCTGGGT
This sequence comes from Vipera berus, assembly GCF_964194415.1. NCBI lineage: Eukaryota > Metazoa > Chordata > Lepidosauria > Squamata > Viperidae > Vipera > Vipera berus. The sequence continues at coordinate 71,694,813 of NC_138204.1, forward strand.
CGAACTCCCCCAAGTTAGTTCCAGATCCCTTGGGCCTACCCCCTCCTGGATCCCCTTAAAATTTTAAATAAAAATATTGCTAAAAATCCCCGCAAACTCCTCTTTGAAGCATGCCATCTCTCAGAGTCCCACAACCTGTCATCAAGAAAGTTCTTATGTAAGACAGATGGACGCTCCTGCGAGAGGGGGGAATCTCGCAGCGAGTAAAGTTCTCCAAAGGTATACGCTGCCATACAGAGGGAAACGGTAGCATTGGACAATGTAGGGTGCCAGCAGATGGTAATGCATAGTTCAGTCAGCCTGTGGCAGGTCCCAAAGCCACAATCGTGGTAGCAGTAGAGGCGGCAGCGACAGCAAAAGCCATAAGGTGGTGATGACAAAGTGGTGGTGGCAAATGATGACAAGTCCAAAAAGGCAGCCCGATGACAATGGCGATGGACCCAAAACAACAGGATTCAGGCACGGTGACAAGGGCAGCTGCAACCTCCGCAGCGGCAAGGAAGCAGCAGCAGCAGCAAACCCCATAGCCACGACCACAACGCCAACAGATCCACTGCACTCATGGAGCTGAACTCGCCAAGTGGCGGGGGGGGAGAAATGACATCAAAGTCCCCTTCCCCCCTGCCACAACCCTGGTCTCAACAAAACAAACAAGCACGAGCAGAGTCTGAATTCCGGCACAAAATCACTCGGCCCAGCTCTGCTCGGCTCGAACAAGCAGGGACACAGTCGAGTCGGCCCCGCCCAGCCACCAGTGTTCTCTCACTGGTGAACTAGACAATCAACCTCTCTGGCTTCTCCTCCTCCATCCTCTGTCATTCCGGGCTGTATCCCGACAGCCAATGCTCCACCGGCAGCTCTACCGACTGAACAGGGGCCAAAAGATCATATCAACAAGAGTACAAATTGAATTCTACAGATTAATTGTTCTTTTTAATTCTTCAGCTGTGCTTGTATGTACCCCCGTCAGTGTTTATGCACACCAGAAAGATCAGAAATTAGACAGCAAACTGGATATCACATTATATAGGTATGAATGGCACAAGTGGAAAGCAAAAGTGAAGCGAGGCAAAGAACTGAAGCTGTTATGAAAAATGCCATATTTTGTCTCTGAAGTGATCTTTGAAGTGTGAAAGAATAAAACCTTTGTAGGTTGGGGGTTTGGGTTTATTGTTTTGTTTTTTTTGCACTTTATGAAAAAGTTACTTAGAGTGATGCCAATTTGAAGTATGATATACATTCATAGCTTTGATCCAAAAGGAAAATTCATACACATCATTGGGGCAATAGTCCTAGAATATAGATGAAAGAGTGAAAAAAACTAAACAGAAAATTCATTTTCCTTTCTGGATTCTTTCCAAAAACAAACTGTAGGCTGAACCAACATTTTACAAAATAAAAGCCAAGAAGACATATTAAGCCTACTAAGTATCTTTAACTGCAAGTTGTTCTTTTCTTTCTTTAAAGAGTCATAGATTTAAGTTACCCAAGGAGTTTTGTTCTTTTTCTAAAAAGGACCAGCACAAAAAGGGAATTTCTATAGCCAAAAACAAATGTTAATTGGATTTTTGCGCCACATCTGCTGGACAGGAGATCCCACTGAGAGCATAAGAACATAAAATAAGAGGAGCTCAAACCTCAACACGTTTAGGTATTTTTGTTTGTTAGACAAATGCCTCTAGAATAGTCACAAAGAAGAAATGACACTAGCTTTCTCTTAGCTGGTGACAGGAAGTTCACATTAAGAGCAAAAATGGATTATCCTCAAGAGACTTCATGAATTTATCTAAACTTTTTGTAGTATCCAGATTACTGCCAACCACCAAGCCTTGTGGCAATTAATCCACAACAAAGAGGAACTTTTGCAATATTGGCCATCCTCATCCTACATCCTCAGATGTAGGATGAGGATGAAGATGAAGATTCTTTCTCCAAGCTTCTGAACATTTCATTACCAGGCTCGGTAAAATCTCCAGCAGAATGAAGGGGATGTCAGTGTCAGTGTTCTTTTTATAAGGGCTTCATGTGTGGGTGTGTCGAGTGAGGGTCTTGTGATAGGTCTTGTAATGGGTCAGGTGTGAGTCATCAGTGAGTCTTGTGATGGGTCTTGTGATGGGGAGGTTACATCAGGTCAGGGCCAAGGGAGGTGAACTGCGGGTGAACTTCCTTTCTCATTGTCCCAGAGGTGCTTTTTCAAAAGGCAACTGCACTTTGTTTTTCCTTGAGATGTTTTGCTTCTCATCCAAGAACCATCTTTAGAACTGAAGAAGCTTCTTGGATGAGATGCAAAATGTCTCAAGGAAAAGCAAAAGTTTAGTTGCCTTTTGAAAAAGCACCTTTGGGACAACCAGGACCTGGATGACCAAAAATCTCCACAGATATTCCTTTCTTATTGCAACTATTCTATAGAACAGGGGCCAACCTTGGCAACTTTAAGGCTTTTGGACTTCAGCTCCCAGAATTCCTCAGCCAGCTTTGCTAGCTGAGGAATTCTGGGAGTTGAAGTCCACAAGTCTTAAAGTTGCCAAGGTTGAGGACCCCTGCTATAGAACATTCTCCCAACAAGTCCGATCATCATTTCAGTTTCTAAATGGCAGTAAAAGTAATACTTTTTTAAGGTCTGTTTTGGATTCCCTTATAATTTATTGTTTCAATTGTTTTAAGATATTATGTGATAAAAACTGTGACTTGAAGGAAACATACTAAGGAGGAGGCTCCCTAAAAGAAGAGGATTGATTTCAAAATGAACATATTGAATCTTACACTATTAGTCATTGTTCTTCTTTCACATTGTTAATCCAAAGTTGGGTGTTTTGGTTTTTTTTTTTGTCTTTTTAGGCAATATTTTGAAATTACATTGGATTATTTAAAAACAAAAATAAATATTCTAAAGCCAAAACATTTGAACAAAATTTGAATGATGACTATGCAGAATATTTGAGAAAAAATAATGAAAATAAAGAAATGACAGAAAATCTGGGGAATTGAGAGCCAAACGTCAAAAGAGTTCCACAATTTATCTTCTGTAAATATATTTTCTGCTGCTCCAGAGGCAGACCCAAAGCAATATATTCAAATTATGAGAAAAGGGGATCTGATTTAATACAAAGGAAACTTGTATTAAAGAGACTGCCTTCTATTATGGAGTCCTTTAAATAAAATCCAGATGGCCATTTATCCAGGACGCACAAGGTTGGCCATCTTTTGACTGCTGGCAGTCTTCTGTCAGGCTTACATCATGCCTCCCACATTGTCTAAACTTTCAAGTGAGCTGCCAAGAGTGAACTGAAAATCTTCCCTAAGAATGGCAGGATTTGTTAAGCTCTTCTGTAAGCAGACTCAACCCTCATGAGATTTCTTGCAGATACCGAGAAGAGACTGAGGCAATGTTGACATTTCTACATTTTCAGTTTAACTGGGGGGAATTAGAGGCACCAGTTGGAACGACAGTAGGTAGCCTGGTACCCACAACTGCTATTCTGCAAATTGTTTTTTTTGACACTGGTATAGAGCTGACTTAAATTGTGCTCATAAAGTCTCAGATTGGTTTCCTGACTCCTCAAAATTGTTCCCCCATGCTTCTAAAAGTATCCCTTTTGAAAGAAAATCAGTGCAGGCTTATGGGTTTCCAGCTGCCTACTGGACTGTTTTGTGAAAACAAGTCCAGGCCTGTCAATAATTGGCAGTGCTACAAGCAATTTCATTTCTTTTGAAATGAATTTATTATTACTCCCCAGACATCAATCAGCTTGCTCATTCATTGCTGAAAAGCTCTACAGTAACTGACTTAAAATATGAATGAAATGTCAGGTAGCAATTATTACCAATTATGAATCTGGCAAAAAAAGAGAGAGCCTTATATCAGATATGCCACAACTGGGTTCCTAAACATTCAACCAGATGCACATTTGCTGAGATGTATGTTCAATAGGGCTGATTACCAATAGGTGAACTTAAAATGGAAGCTTGAAGTACAATCCTATATCCTATACATATTTATTCTGAACCAAAACTAGAATTTCAATGACATTAATTTACTTGGAACTATGAGGATTTGTTTGAAACTGAGTCATTCTTTGAATAGATTTACACCGAATTGTATAACTCATATTTAGGGAACCAATTTATAGAATCTGTGTGAAGAAATGAGTAGCCAATTTTTTTTATTATCCCATGACTAATATTTTATGAAAGCACATATGATATCCCAGGTGCTATTGGGATATCCCTATAAAGCTTCCTGCCCTGGATTATAGCAATCAAAGTTGCTAAAGATCTTCATTTACCTGAATATCACAATAGTTTGCAACTGTTTTCAGAGGCTTAATTATTTTTACCTATTGGGGAAAAAACACACAAAGAATCCTGTAGTACAGAGGTCCCCAACTTTTTGAGCACCAAGGACCGGTTCTGTGGAGAGAGGTCTTTTTGCAGACCAGAGGGGTTGTGGTTTCATGTACTGCCTGCATTCCACGGATGGGGCTTTGCTTGTTTACACGGACCAGTTTCTGGCATGCCACGGACCAGTGCTGATCCACGGACCCGGGGTTGGGGACCCCTGCTGTAGTACTTCTAAAGACTGAGATACTGGTTATAGCACAAACTTTCACAAATTCTGGGCTTTCTCTCACTCAGTCTTCAAGGATATGCCCGTTCCTTAACTTAAAAAAAAAATCCATACATGCGTTTAACTTATAATTTTCAAGTTGCACTGATACGATTCAGAGATCATTTTATGCTGCTGTCTTGTTTTAAATGTTAAAGTTCATGTTTAAAAAATTATTCTAAACCAATTTATAGAGCTGAATCTATTAATTCTTAAATAAATACATTGACCTCATTGTTTATTGTAGTGCCACCTGCTCAGAGTTGTGACTTGATTGAAAGTGTAGTCAAGTTGGGACTACATTTTTAGAATCTATATATTATACATATTTTCAGGTTCTAAATAATTTGAAGGTACTGTGGTTTATGTGTTGCTTACATCCCTACACAGGTTCCAAGGATGGGGCCTTTTAGATGATAATTCACCACCTTGCTACATCATCCATTATTTAAGAATCAATTTGTGCGGTGAAGAAACTGCTTTTCCTTAGTCTATATCTTATGGCTTAAATTGGTTGATTCAATTTATGAATATTCCTGTTTTAGGAGTCAACTATTTTTACTCTCATCAGGGAAAGTGTTTTCAGATCAGAGATGGTGGTGTGATGCTGTACTTTTCGGAGAGATGGTTCACTGGAGGAGAAGAAGGAAGACAACAATATTTGGTTAGTGACGAGCAGAGGGAGATTTGATGGGAAACAGAGGAAAGCATGTTTGGTGTCTTATACCAATTCCACTTTCCAGGCCTTTGGGCTTAACCCCAATGCCTGATGCTCAATGATCCTGCGCTCAAACTGTTCTGCTAAAGACTAGGTTACCATGCAGTAAGGTCTTCCTCATCCATGATCTTGGCATGAACAGGAGGACTGGCCTGGCATGCATTACTAATACCTGGTTGTGCGTGGATGGAGGAATTTCTGTATGTAAATTTGCCCATCCAGGTTCTTAGAGTGGCATTAGTCACAAACTCAAGAGAAAGGTCGAGGAGAGTGGCAATTGTCATTCAGGAGTCTCCTGTGACTTTCAAACATTCCTCTGAAGATAACTAGATATGAGACTCTTATATGTGATGTTGGGCTCTAGAGCAGGGGTCCCCAACCTCCGGTCCGTGGACCAGCACTAGGCTGTGGTTTACCAGAAACCAGTCCGCGCAAACAAGCAAAGCCCCATCTGCAGGATGCAGGCAGCACATGAAACCACAACCCCTCTGGTCTGCAGAACAACCTCTCTCCACCGGTCCCTGGTGGTCAAAAGGTTGGGGACCTCTGCTCTAGAGAACAGATGGGTGTACTGTTCTGCTGCATAATGGTGAGCTGCCAAACATTGTAGCTGGTTTGCCATTGGATCTTCTTAGTTTTATGGTGTTAGGTGATTTTAATCTGGTGTACCTGAGGACTTGGAGTCTGAAGCAGCTTGGAGACATGAAGAATAAAGTTATTAATAGTACTCACTACTAGTAATGAGGGCTACAAATTATATTTCTAATATTGTTGGCAGCATGTCTTCTGAGCTTATGAATATTTTGCTTTAATTTTTGCATTTCCTACAGGCATCTGATTAGAAACTGTAAGAACAGAGTGCTGGAGTAGACTGTTTCCAAGTCTTATTTAGTTATCAGTCTTTCTGGAAGAGCTAAATATACTTGAATGGCCAAGTTTAACTTACATGATGATATTGGTTTCTGATAAGGATGTGCAGAGTACCTCTTGAGCTAACAAGAGCTTGCACAGAAAAAGAGGATACTGAGAGTAGTCAAGTTTACGCAGCAAGCACACAGATACACTGAGATGTGTAGAAAAGTTTTATTTGTGGAATAATACAATAGCACAGTCCAAGAAAAAATCAGTCCAGGACATACACGAGTAAAGAGATGATAGAAAATAACAATAGTCCAAGGATTATCCAATACAGAGTCTTCTTACCGGTCTGTAAGTCAAAACACAGTTCTTCAGGTTCAGCAAACAGTAGCAAACCCACAAACCACAATAATCAGCAAGTAACAGCAAATGTAACAGAGAGAATAACAGAGAGAAAGAAGCTATGTCTCTAGCTCTCTCTTATGGCCGTTGGAAAAACAGCGTTGGCCAATCATCACACATTTAAAGTGATACAATACAGTTTCTATTACAACAATACAACCATAGTTTATATATATTGCCAACCCAACCAATTAGGCCATAGTCATCTACCTAACAGTTTCCTTCACACAGAGGGTAGGGATCATTTTTATCTCTATACTTATTGATAAACTCAGTACAAGGAATTCTGATGAAAACTCTGTTCTTTTGTATTATGAAGAATGGGGTCTTAACTAAAGTTTCAATATAAAATATTTAACCATGTTAAAAATGTAAAACACCGAGGATTTGAGTGCCCTGCCCCAAATATTTTGAATTCCTAATTGCTACAGTTGTCTGGCTGTAAACATGGACTTTCCATTTGGTTTTCATTTAATATTAATATTAAGAAGAATAAGGTAAAGAACCACATAAAATTAGCAAATAGTTTGTCCCATTGTAAAATTTCCCGTCTATAACCTGCCAATTAATACATAATTAATTATAATTATAGTTCCAACTAAATTTATCATACATATTACAACAAGTTATTTGTCTTATGGATGCTGAAGGACAGGGTTGTCCAACCTTGGCAACTTTAAGACTTGTGGATTTCCCTAGAATTATTCAGGGCTGGCTGGAGAATTCTGGGAATTGAAGTCCACAAGTCTTAAAGTTGCCAAGGTTGGACACCCCTGCCGAAGGAGAAGGAAGTGACAGTGCCTTTCTTGCAACAACTGCAAGGGGGAAGGCAGAAAATGGTATTAGGAAGGATTTCCTTGGATGATTTATCTCCCTAAAGGAACTGGGTGAGAATGCAGTCTGGAGGCACAGAGAAAGGTTATTGGATGGGTTCCTTGCCTATCCTGGTTGGTGACAGCTGCTGGGGAGGTATCAAAAAGTATCTTTGAAAGAGCTAGTGACTTCTTCCCTGAAAAAGGCAGTACTATGCGATCCTTTTAAAAAAATGATTATTTAATCCATCTATTTAAAGTAATTACTGGATGGTCTCTAGCCTGCTTTCCTTAGGAAACCTTGTTGGGAAACCCTGCAGTTGAAGAGAGCTCTGAACAAACTATATTAGCTGGACCCTTTTCAATTGAGTTTCAACCCAGAGGAATCTAGGGAAGTATTACAGAATTACAGCATATACATTTCAGCATGGATGAACAGAGTCCCCAGTTTGAAGGACTTTACCTTCCTCTTGTCGTTCCCTCACCAAGAACCGTGGCTTTGAGGTATTCCTGGGTGTTCCTAGAGGCCCCTCTGGAACTTTCCTTCTGCTCTCCCATCAGAAACAAACATAGTTCACCAGAGAGCTGCTGCTTCAAGTATATTTATTTTCCTATCTCTATAATTGGAGTGTGGTTTGATACTTTCTCAAATGAATTCAGAGTAAGCCTTGTTTAACATTCAACATTTGGCAGAAGGCTCACTTGAGTTGAGTTGCCTTTCACATAGCAAATGTTGTGACACAATTGAATTCTCCTTGAAATCTCTACTTAGAGTTGAAGTAGAAGACCAAAGTTTGGAAAATTAAAATTCATCAATCAGCTCTACTTTATCAGTTCACTCCTGTGTGTTGATTTTTTTCCTTGACTCTCTCAATTTTCCTTCAGGAAGGAATATGCAGCAGATAAAGACCCTGAGTTAACAGGCATATTTATTCCTCAATATTTTATCTAAAACGTGCACATATGTACAAAAATGGGAAAAACTAGGCTACCATTACCATTGCATTGCAAACAAAATAATTTCTTTAATGACTAATTTAGGAATGTGTTGCATCTACTGATAGTCATTTAAAAACTCCAAGAGCAAGACAGGCATTTTATTTCCCATTTAATGTCCATTATTTCAGAACAATGCAATTTGTTTGTCTATTAACCTTAGCTATGGTGTTGCATTGAATGCCATGACCTATATTTACAGATACAGCAATCAGCTGAGTTACTCAGATCCATTCTCAAGAATAATACATTCTCTTTCACTGCCTCATCTGTGTCATATGCAGAGGAGAGGGATCAACATTTCTCTGCAACATCCACACCTTGGAGGATATTAACAGTTCAGATATAGTCAAGCAGTTTTGGTGTGCAAAATCTAATTAACAGAATTTGTCTAAATAATGAGTGGCTGGAGTAAGCAGATGCAATTGCAACCCAGGTCAGCAACCAGTAAAAATGCAGTGTAAATTATGAAAGTGTACTATGAAGAGTCACATACATTTTTATATTTGTAGTAAAGCATATCTAAATTCATGTTTATCCATGGATAAATCGTGATCATTAAGGTCATTCATAATTGGTCGAATTATTCTCAAATACCGGTCCTGTTTAATTTTGAAGCTATTGCTTTTAAAACCAATTTAACATAATTAAACAGTGTAAATACAAGTTGTATTCTTCATAAACCAGGGCTATGGTCAAACCTTTTGATACAGAAAAGTAACTACTCCTGAACACGGGTCTTGTACTCTTTTGAAAGTACACTAAACCCAAAAACATGATTAACACAATGGATAGATTGCAGATGTGCAGGGAGAAGGGTGCACATTTTAAAGGAGGAATTGGCAGTTCATTTTCAATGCTGTGGATGATGCTTAATGAGAAGGAAAGTGAAGCCATGGGACTCTTTTGAAATAGAAAAATATTGGCAAGAGACCAGGCCAAGCTCTTCAATGTAGGAAGTTTATTTGCGCAGGTCCAGACTGCACTTGGCATGAAAGGGTCTGGACCCCGAAAGATCCACATCAACATAAATTTATACAGTTACATTCATCTGGTATTCATATGTCATATTATAGGCGTTACAGAGGGAGGAATAATATATGGTAATATAAGTAATGTCATATAGAGAAGTGAAATAAGCCACGTACACTTAAACAACAAAAGAAAAAGGAGTTGTCAGCGAAAGGGAGTATACATGTGATAAATGTCTGCTCAGGGAGAGAACAACAGGATGCATATGTCTGGGTCAAGATAAAAATACAGCTACTTACTTGCTAGTCTGTGAGCTAAGGGGAAGTAGGGCAAAAGTCAGAGGCCTTAGCTTTGAGAGTTCTGCCACAGCCTGAACCAAAGTTACAATCCTTTAGGCCATCAGACCTTCTGTCCAATCTTTGGGTAAAAAGGTTACACCTGAGTTGGTACCTTAGTTTGCACTATCTCATATTCCCCCCTTTGTGGCCCTTCTGAATCTACCAGGAGGGCCACATATTCACCACCCTGTGTGTCACGCTGTTCCTTGTGAAACTCCCACATCACCATCACTTGTGAAAGTCCCACATCACATCACCTATTACCCATTCCTTCATTGCCCTTCTGTCACTCTGGCCCAACTTCTCTCTTTTTTACACGAGCCAACTGTTTCCCTTAGTCCTCTACATTTCACTTCTCCAATAGTATTGAAGACTCCATAAGCATATTCTCCTTTTCCCTTATTAACAACTTCAGCACTTGCTGAACGGCATAAAATTCACAGGTTAATGCTGACCAAGGGAGGGAAATTCTCCCAACTTCCACTCACATTTTCTCCCTCCCCATCTACTATCACACCTTCATTATGTCTTTCCTTAACTTGTCCTGCATTAAGAATGCAAGGACAGCACTACTCACAATGAAGCTGCCTTTAGCCACTATTCTATTTAATTGGGCTGCCAATTAACCAAATAAATGGCCCGTGACTGGGTCTTATGCTTTTAACAGGTATCAGCAGGTAAAATAGGTCATGAGCTGAAGAGCAGCAGTGGCACTTGCTGTTTAAGCCTCCACCAAACACTTGCCACATCCTATTACCCAGTCCTTGGGTTGCAATGAGCTATAACCCTCTACTCTCCCACACCATGGCTGCCGCTGTTCAGAAAACAACCTAGCTGCAAAGCAATGGTGTCAGGCCATTATCCCACAGCTCTTCATGTGACTTTATCTGCAGCAAGATAAAGTTATTAACAACTTAGTGTTTGGGGGAAAAGCTAGTGAAACATGTACAGAAAAGAAATGAGGGAGAATAAACAATTTACTATCCCTTTTCTGTAAGGAGTCCAGCAAGAAGATCTTTTCCATTCTACCTGTGATTAGGCATTCCAAACTGTGTCTTGCCTTAGTCAAAGCTAAAATGGAAAGTTATCTACAACTTCTGAAATTGTGCCCAGTGTCTTCTACTTTGTAGAAATTGACAAATTTTTATATTTTCATTGTTTGAGCTTAATATGAAGAACTGTGTTATGTTCTAGTGATCTCAGTTACCTAGTAGCATTCTACACCATGAATAATGGTGCAAGATATTTGGAATTCATATGGGGTAGATAAAATCAATCTACTATCTGTAAAAAGGCAAGTAGATATTGAGATGCAGTAGTGATTTTGCATGTGATGTACACTCCATGGGTATTTGAGTCATTCATTATATCCTACCTGTGGCATTGTGAGGTTGCTCTAGAGCACGGGTGTCAAACTCGCCACGTCGCGTGATGTGTCGTAACATATCGCAACTCTTTTTGCATTGCCGGCAATGGGGTGGGCGCGGTTTCGGTATGATGAAATCGTCCCACGGGCTGGCAGTTTGACACCCCTGCTCTAGAGGCCTTCATTGGCATTCCAATCTTTTAACATATAATTGCTTAATATATTTTCAACACTTGACTTTAAGGTTTCTGTATTTGTTCTGATTCTTTTTCCCCCCCTATGTAATTCTAGTTATAAACAGTATAACCTAAATATTTAAAGAATTTAATTTTCTATTGTCTGCTGAAAATTTTGGGGTTTGTCTTCTGTCAGCTCCAGCATCTATGGCAGATAAGATGGTGGATTCATAGCTCAGAGTTATATGTTTTATACAAATAGAAATTTATAGCAAAGAAACTCTGTATTTCCCATCAGCTGCTCATGATAAATGTTTATTATGTGGGAAAATAAATGTCTATTTAGCAGTTTCTCTAATCAAATTCTTGAGTTTGGATAGATGAACTCAACTGTCATCTGAAGATTAAATATACAGTTGTTTTCTCTGAGAAAAGGTGAATAAGGAGAAAATGCTATGAGATGTCTTGAAGTTTGTGTTTCTCTCCCAATCTATATTAGGTTTTCCTTGAAAAGAGATAGGATCTTTGATCTTGAGAAGACATTTAAGACAACCTTTAAATTCTGCCTCCAATGCTAGGCCTGCAATTAATATATTTGTGGGGTTGTGTTACTATTTTAAGCTCAGGATGTCTATGCAGTTTTACTTTTATTATTATTATTATTATTTAGATTTATATACCACCCTTTCCCGAAGGACTCAGGGCAGTTTACAGGATATTTAAAAGAAAATCAATACAAAAGTTAAAACAATTAAAAAAGATTAAATGAAACCCTGAAAGAAAATAAAAACCCCAGTTAAAATTAAAATTAAAAATTCTCAGCCTGGGCCAGAGAGCTCGAAGAGCCAGGTCTTCAGGTCCCGGCGGAATGAATGGAGGTCGGGGGCAGTCCTAAGCTCCACGGGCAGCTGGTTCCAAAGGGCAGGCGCGCCCACTGAGAAGGCCCTACCCCTGGGTGTTACCCGCCGGCAATCTTTAACCGGCGGCACCCTGAGAAGACCCTCCCTGTGGGAGCGCACTGGACGAAGGGAGCTTGATGCTGGCAGCAGGTGTTCCCTCAGATATCCCGGACCCTCGCCATTTAGGGCTTTATAGGTCATCACCAGCACCTTGAATCTCACCCGAAGGGCAACCAGAAGCCAATGCAGCCCGCGGAGTAGAGGTGTTACATGGGAGTACCGGGAGACCCCCATCACGACTCGCCCGGCCGCATTCTGCACCAGCTGAAGCCTCCGGGTGGTTTTCAAGGGCAGCCCCATGTAGAGAGTGTTGCAGTAGTCTAAACGGGAGTTCACGAGCGTATGAGTGACTGTGCGTAGGGCATCTCGGTCCAGGTAGGGTCGCAACTGGCGTACCAGGCGAACCTGGGCAAAAGCCCCCCTGGTCACGGCTCCTATATGATCTTCAAAATTGAGCCGTGAATCCAGGAGGATGCCCAAGTTGCGAGCCCTATCAACGGGGGGGTAACACCTCACCCCCCATCGTTAGAGATGGAATAGTCTGGTTGACCCGAGATGCCGGTATGCATAGTCACTCAGTCTTGGCAAGATTGAGACGAAGCCTGTTTCTCCCCATCCAGACCCGGACCGCTTCCAGGCAACGGGACATCACGGCGAGGGCATCGCTGGGTTGGTTCGGGGTGGAAAAAACAAAGGTGGGTATCATCAGCGTACTGATGATACCCCACCCCGAAACCACGAATGATCTCGCCCAGCGGCTTCATATAGATGTTGAACAGGAGGGGCGAGAGAACCGACCCCTGAGGAACTCCACAAACGAGAGGCCTCAGGGCGGACCTCTGCCCTCCCGTCAACACCGACTGCAAGCGGCCCAGGAGATAGGAGGAGAACCACCACAAAACAGTGCCTCCCACTCCCAACCCCCTGAGACGCCGCAATAGGATACCATGGTCGATGGTATCGAAAGCCGCTGAGAGATCTAATAGGACTAGGACAGAGGAACAACCCCTGTCCCGAGCCCGCCAGAGATCATTCACCAGCGCGACCAATGCCGTCTCCGTGCTGTGCCCAGGCCTGAAACCCGATTGTTACGGGTCCAGATAATCAGTTTCATCCAGGAACAGAGGAAGCTGATGTGCCACCACACTCTCAACAACCTTCACCAGAAAGCGAAGGTTGGAGACCGGACGATAGTTATTTAAAACAGCCGGGTCCAGGGCAGGCTTCTTGAGGAGGGTGTTGTGATTCAGGGTCAGCCTGTGGGTTCGGCAGTTGGGTCGGACGACTCAGAGGAAGAGGAGGGGGTGTTGAAGAGCTTGCTGAGGGGATTGGACAGCTTGATGAGAACCCCCAGCAAGGCCCCTCTCATCTGGTCACGATGCAGACCCAGCTGTGTGAGCCTGACAGCATGGATGAAGATGACCCACAGCTGGCCCTGTTCAAGGACGCCCGACGCAGGAGGCAGTCAGTCAGGAGTAAACAGAGGAAGGCAATGGGGCACCTCGGAAGGAGGCACAGAGAGGCCACGCCCTGAACTGTATTTAAGGGGAATGTGTGGGAGGGCTGGTTTGCTGAAGGCAACCGCTTGGATTGTTCCTGCTTCTTAGCTCGTGTTTTATGGTTGGTGTCTTGTCTTACTCTGTTTTATGTGAATAAATTTGGCAGGCGTAATTCCAGCCTCTTGCCGTTTCTAAAGGGGTTGTCCCTGCCTTTTCTGCAGGGCCGGTAGCAGGCTGGTACAGAACAGAGGGGTCTCACCACTGCCTCCTTCAGGGAGGTGGGGAAGACACCCTCCTTCAAGGAAGAAGTTATTACTGCCTGGAACCAGCCTCGTGTCTCCTCCCGAGCCGCATAAACCAGCCAGGAGGGGCACGGGTCCAACAAACAGGTGGTGGAGCTCAGCCTCCTCCTCATCCTGTCCACATCATCAGGGGAAACAGGATCGAACTCAGTCCAGATAACGTGCTCAAGACCGTCCGATTCCTCCACGTCAGACTCCGCCCAGTCAGAGTCCAACCCGGCCCATATCTGAGCGATTTTGTCTGTCAGATGATGACTAAACTCCTCGGCCCGCCCCTGCAAGGGATCCTCCCTCACCTCCTGGTTAAGAAGGGAGCGAGTCACCCTAAACAGGGCGGCCGGGCGATTATCTGCAGACGCGATGAGGGCAGTGAAGTAATTAGCCTCCGCCGTCCTCATCACCACAAGATAAGATCTTATAAAGATTCTTAACTGCAATCGGTCAGATTCGGATCGGGTGGATCTCCAACAGCTCTCTAGACCCCGTCTCCGACGCTTCATCTCCCAGAGCTCCACAGAAAACCATGTAGCCCAATGGGATCTGCGCCGAGTCAGGGGTCGCAAGGGTACAACACAGTCGAGTGCCTCAGCGGCCGCCCTATCCCAGGCATCAACCAAGGCATCAACTGGGCTGTGAGTGAGGGCGATGGGTATAGACCCAAGCACCATCTGGAACCGTTCCGGGTCCATTAGGCACCTGGGGCAGAACCACCTGGTTGGTTCCGCAGCCCAGCAGTGGGGGGTAGCATAACAGAAGACCAGCCGCAGGAGATAATGGTCGGACCATGACAGGGGAACAATGACCGGTGAAACCCCTCCCAGATCATCCAACCACTGTCCGGACAGGAACACCAGGTCGAGAGTGTGACCCCCCACATGAGTCGGGCCCTGAATTACTTGGGTCAGGCCCATGGCTGTCATGGAAGCCATGAACTCCCGAGCCAACTCAGACGACCCTCCCAGTGAAGGCAGGTTGAAGTCACCCAGCACCATAAGCCTGGGGAACTCCACCGCCAACCCTGAGAGGGTGTTGAGCAGCTCAGGCAGGGCTGTTGCCACACAGCTGGGCACCAGGTATGTAAGCAACAAGCCCATCTGAACCCAAGGGCCACATCTCAGGAGGAGGGTCTCACTCCCACCAGTCTGGACAATGGTGGTCTCCCGCGGACATAGAGTCTCCCTGATAACCACCGCCACCCCTCCACCCCTACCCTGAGCCCATGGCCGGTGTAGCACACGGAAACCTGGGGGGCATAATTCAGTCAGAGGGACCCCTCCCTCCGAGCCCACCCTAGTTTCTGTAATGCACGCCAGATCCGCGCATTCCTCCTCGATCAAGTCACGAACAAGGGGAGCCTTGTTAATAACGGATCTGGCGTTAAAATAAACCAGCCTAAGCTCAGGGACCTGATCACCCTCACCCCCGGGCGAGAGGGTGCTAACCGGAGGGTCGGAGCGCGCCACCACTCGAAGACAGCGGGGGCGCGATCCCAGATGTTGATATGGCCCTCCGTGCAACCACCTGCCGCCATTCCCTTTCATCGTGGGGATTTGCAGCCCCACCCCAGCACACACAGAACCAGCAGTCTCCACCCCCAACCCTATCTCGCCGGGACCCTTCATAGGCCCAGACTGAGTACCAATTAAAAATTCCCTCCCCACCCTACTGTCCCTCCCCTTCCCTAACCCTTTAAAATACCTAGCTAAAAATATATCAGGGGCCTCTTAATGTGTCTCCACCAGAGGCCCCTAGTTAAGCCCAGCCACCTCTCGGGGTCCCAACAATTGGGCCCGTCATCAAGGGAAATGTTAGAAAGGGAGGCTGGTCGTATCCAGGAGGGAAAAAAACCCCTGACGGCGTACAAGTCCGATCTAGAATATTGTACTCAAGCCATGAAATGGAACTGTCCGTATGAGCCATTGTTCACAAATGGGTCAGATGTTATTAAGATGGTAAGATGTTAGTTAAGATGTAAAAACATTAAATCCAGAACATGTCTTCATCCAGCAATCCGCCAATCCGGCTCTGCTCTCACCTGAGCCGGTCCAGACAAGAGTCCATAACTGTCCTCTCACCTAGCCATGAGATCCAGCCTGGGGTGGATAAGGGCAGCATTGCTGGGGGAGCAAAAGATCTCCCCTGCTAGTCTCTCACACCAGCAGGGGGTTGATAGCCAGTCCAGGGCTGCCCTCTCACCACGGCCTGTCCCAGACTCCTTCCGGAACATCACAGGGAGGTCACAGGAACAGGAAAATTTCGAAATGTCCCAAATCCTGATCCAGCCTCCAACACATCTTGAGAAGTAACAAAGCAGAGGCCATCCAAACACGCTAAATCCATCCCTAGGGCGGCAGGGAACTCAGTCATAAATGTCAAATGTTCAGATTCAAGCAGCCAAATCTCCATCATCCTCTGAGAAAAAAAGGAGACAAAAAATCCTAGAAGGAGATGATCCGTGGCCATTTTATAAGCCGAACGGTCAAGAGTAACAGTCAGGAGTAGAGAGATCCGTGCGGCTGCGAATGGCACCCTCCAATTAAGTTCAGGTGCCAGATGGTCCATCCAGGGGTCTGCAGCAGGATCCTAGGCTGCCGAAGCCATTCCAGTCTAACGAAGCTCCCCAGCACCCGAGGTAAGTTAAAGTGAGAGATCGATCCAAGCCAGCACAGCAGCTGATTCTGAGCACCAGCTGATCGGCGGCAGGTTACAAGCCACCCGGCCGCTGCCGCTGCTACTTCTCTGGGGGGGCAAAGGCTCCACACCGCAAAACGGTGCTAGCCTGTTGTTCCTACACCCCCCTCCGAATATGTCCCTCGGCTGGGCTTTCGTGAGCCTCCCAGCCACCCATTGTGTCAGCTCACTGCGGAGCTCAGTGAATGCCGCCCATAGTCGCTGCCATCTTGGGCAAAAAAACAAAAACAAAAAAACCCTGTTTTTTACTGTTTCTTTAGATTTTATAAGCTACCCAGAATGGGTGTCCATAACATATTTAAATAATAATTCTATATCATTTCTGAATTTAAGTTTACTTCACGTATGATAATCTTAAAGTCAGAGGGATATAGTTGCTTTCCTTTTGGCCTTTATTTAATAATTGTGTCTATGAAGAACACTTGTTTTTCTTTTTTCTTTTTTTTATAATGAACTATTAACTATACAATAAAATTCCAGAGATTGCCCTACAATCATTCTTGTATGAAGGTAAGATATAATAAGTAATTTAAAATGTCCTGCAGGTTTTTATTTTGCTGAAAAGATAGTAAAATGCAAATTATTAGTAGTATTATGTCACTGAAAATATCGTTTAAAGATCCTGGCATTTATGTGAATCTAAGTACCATAGGGACGCGGTGGCTCAGTGGGTTAGGATGCTGAGCTTGTCGATCAGAAGGTCGGCAGTTTGGCAGGTGGAATCCCGAGTGCCGCGTAACAGAGTGAGCGCCTGTTACTCATCCCAGCTTCTGCCAACCTAGCAGTTCGAAAGCACGTAAAATGCAAGTATAAAAATAGGGACCACTATGGTGGGAAGGTAACAGCGCTCCATGCGCCTTTGGCATCTAGTCATGCCGGCCACATGACCATGGAGACGTCCTCGGACAAGCGCTGCCTCTTCGGCTTTGAAACGGAGATGAGCACCGGCCCCTAGAGTTGGAAACGACTAGCACGCATGTGCGGGGGAACCTTTACCTTTTTAAGTACCATTGATTCTAACTAAAATCCCTTAGAATACATTCATTTTGGATTACAGCTTCAAACACTTGAGGGAATATTTCTTATCACTCTTTTCTGCCAGTGGGCCTGTCAATATATCAGCTGATTAAAAATTCTGCCAACTTAACTTGTGAGTTTTGGGTGTGGAATTCATTAGTGAAAATTACTGTTCAGTTTCCCTGCTTGAATCATGTCTATCAGATATTGCAGTTAAATTATGCCAAAAGCAAATAAACTGTGCCTTGGTAAATGTTGGCACTTGTTCTGCATTCACTTATTCAGACAGATGGATTTCATGCTTAAAGCACTTTAAGTGACTCCAGGGGACTCCTGATGATATTTTTCATGCTGTCACTTGGTAGGGAAATCCCATTAGGGCACATCATACCAATTACCCATAGTGCATGAGGACATTTCTTAATGAAGTATGATTCAAAATCATGCCAGATTTTAAATGCCAGCTTTTGTGTCTGACATAATGCATCCTTGTTAACTGGTAAATTTACAACCAGTCTCTAAGATATCTACTGTTAAAGGATTGGTATTTATTCATTTGTATGACATCATCCTAAAGTTTTCTAAATCATAATCTTTAAAAAAATACATAAATATGAGTCATAAGGCAAAAAACAAACAAAAAGTAGTGTAATAAAACAAGGGAAGCAGACAATTTCAAGCACTTACTGTTCATGAAACTATCATGCACAACAAACATTTTAAAGATATAAGGGACAACAGTAAATATGATCTGTAGGACTTCAATGGTATCATATCTCCTTCATGAAGATTCTTTAGTTCTAAATATGTTTTAGGTTATAGGTATGACCTAAAATGTTACAAAAATGCAAGCATTTATGACCTTAAAATTGATTAAATATGACCAATTAAACCCAAAATATAAATACAACTTTACAATTGTTCTGAAATTAGCACCTAATTTTTAAAAATCTGTGTTTATGCACACACAAATTAAAAGGTTTATTCTTCATTTCCAGTGCAGAAGTGCTAGTATGGAAAGAATCAAATGAACATTTTGAAAATAAAATAGTCACCTCTGGATTCAGAATTGAATTGGATGATCACGTACATCTTGAGGCTATCAAACTCAAAACCTCTGTTGTCTTACATCTGGAGAAACTCTGTTCAACATCACAAGAGGTTCTAGGAGCAAATTTGAAAAAAGCAAACTCCTCTAGAGAAAATTCTGGCTCCAAGTCTTCAAATTTGGTTTTGAGTCCACTTGGAATGTTACTTATTTTGCAAAGTGTTGAACAACTCTGATTAGATTGCAGCATTCTTTGAAGTATATCACTATTTTTTCAGTCACTTTCCCCTTTGCTTACTTTAAATCACTCTGTTTGTTTTACAATGTTCAGTTGCATCACTAAGTTCCATTCCTACAGTTTCAAGGCGGGTGATGGCTTTTGATAATCCGCTGAAGTTAGATCCCACCAATGCTAATTTTCCAGATTTAACAGGTTTCGGAAAAGAAATCTTGCACAATCTTGAGGGAGTCAAATTCTTTAAATCTTGCTAAACTCTTGTGTTTCGCGGTGCCATAATGTTGTTGAATATTAACATGCTTTTGGATTGATACCTTAACTTCACACAATTTACAAAACAAAATATCACCACTATTACTGAAAATCTGCTCCCCAAATTCTTGAACAAGACACCTTAATTTCACACTCACTGAAATCTTCTTTTAGGCATGTTGAAATCAGATTGCAGTTCTCACATGACTTCACCACCTCAAACACACACACACACACACACACACACACACACACACACACACACACAAAAGCAAATAAGAAACAGAAAACAAAGTAGGCAAATTCTCACCTTTTTTTTAGGCCTGGTCATTTTTAAGCCCCCTCCCTCCCTCCCTCCCTCCCTCCCTCTCTCTCTCTCTCTCTCTCTCTCTCTCACACACACACACACACACACACACACACACACACACACTTCTCTCCCACTGAGTTAGGGAGCAAATAAGAAAAGGGAAAAAATGCAGCAATTTTTTACTTTCTTTGCTGGCTCAAACTTGGTGGCTGATCAGGAGGGTTGCCAATTTTCAAACCATGACCAAAATATGATGTTTGTTACAAATTTAAGCAGAAATATGACATAACACCTTTACAAATTCAAAATATGACTTTTCAGGCAAAATAAAAAGCTTCTAATTCTCACCAGATTACTCTAAAACATATTTTAACTTACTCAAATAAAGGTTGCAGCAAAAATATGAAACGTCATAGAAATCCTTGCCCTAGTTATAAGCACGGATAAGAAGAGTCTTTCACTCTGACTTCAACAAGCAAGCAGATCTACGTTAAAACTTGATGTTTTGGTCTTTAAGATGTGAGGAATCTCCTTGGGCATTTGACAGTTTGAAGTTTCATACAGTTGTAGGCACAACTTAATAAATGGAAGCTCATTAAATGGCCATATGTCTCAAGCTCAACGAAGGGTCACTTGTGTCAATCTTCAGTGCCTTCTACCTAACTCAACAAAAAATAATCATTGTGACGTACATTTAAAGATATTCAAACTAGTCTATCAAAATCAATTAAACATAGGCCAGCTATGCATTTCACAGAATTCAGAGGAGCTGCACTAAATATAGCTTGATCTTGAGCCAAGTCTTTGTTAAGTTTGACATAGCAGGTGATATGTTCCTCCTACCTTTGATGGTTGACTGTGGAGTGTGAAATCTTAGATTGTGCAACTAAAGAGGAATGTACTAAAGTCCTTGTTTAAGCAAACATAGTCTTGTCCTTAAGGCAGATGTTGATTGGGATAGCCATATCCTGTCTGTGAAACTATACGTACTTCATGTAATTTTCTTCTGTAAACTGTTGTCTGATAAGAATGTGCAGGATGTAACCATATAAGGAACAATGTGTAACAATGTATAACTAGGAATTAGAGGTGTATAAATATGTCTGTTCATGAGCCCTTCGGGGTTCAGACCCTTTGCTTTGTTTAAGCCTTCTGAACCTGCACAATAAACCTTTCCTTTCCTGAAGAGCTGGCGTGAGTCTCTTCTTTCTACAACACAACTATCAAGCACTGAAGATGCCCTAGGGCAGGGATAGGCAACCTTGGCTCTTTTATGACTTGTGGACTTCTGGGAGTTGAAGTCCACGAGTCATAAAAGAGCCAAGGTTGCCTACCCCTGCCCTAGGGCCAATTAACTAAACATTATTTCCTTTTAAGCATTGATTCATAATTTTGTATGTATAGCTAACCATTTTTTTGTTTGAGAAAAATATTTTGATTAAAATAGTATACCTCTAATTTATATCTGCTCAGGATTCTGTGGCTATGGCAACGTTGCACTTGAGAAAACAAATGTTTTATGCTTAAAATTTTTATAGTCTTAAAGGCGGTCTCAAAAATTTTAAGGGAATCTTACAGGTTTCTGTATATTTTGAACTTTCAGAAAAAGGCTCCTGATCACTAAACCTGGTTGAATGTGAGAGGACGTATCAGATTTCTGCCAGGTAACGTGTGGCAAATAATATTGTTCATGTAAAACACACAGGCCTGGAAGTATGCCACAGCAGGAGAAATGTCAAAGAAGTCTCCAAATGGTATAATATTATTTACTGACTTTTACAGAAAAGCTGACCTGCTACTTTATATCTCATGCTGAAAATTGTTCAGATGGCATCAAAAGGAATGTAAGATAGATCCAACAGCTACTACTAATCTAAAGGTTAGATTAGATTGCAGCTTTAGTTAACACTGATTTTGCAGAACAGAGATAATATTCTAGTAAAACTTAGAAGCCAGACTAATATAAAATCAAAATACCAATAAAGTCAATCAGAAACCATTCTTTAAAGTGCCAAATTTTCTGACGCCACTATTAAATCTGATGATGCCTGACTGTTGGAGGTTAATAATTCAACATTACTGAATTCTAATATTTTTAAATTTCTTAGTTTCTCTATCCTAAAAACAGTTTCTGTTCCAAAAAAAAAGTTTTCCATAATTTGAATAGGCTCTCGTGGTAATTTTTTTATTGCTTCCCTGGAATTGAAAGAGGCTTTCTGATTGGGACCACTGTTGCTGTGACAATAATCTACATCTAACAAGCAGCAGGAAAGCAAGAGCTCTTAACCACCTACCATTAGATATTTTAAGCTAATGAACAATTATATCAACAGTTCCAAATGTATTTTGTAGGAGTATTTTGAAGCCACAGTTCTTCAATCTGTTCTTCCATAACTCAGACACCTCAATATGCAATCTTCTCACAGATGCTATTTGAAAATGGGGAAAAAATGCATTCGCATACAGAACCACAGTACACACACACACACAGAGAGAGAGAGAGAGAGAGAGAGAGAGAGAGAGAGAGAGAGAGAGAGAGAGAGAGAGAGAGAGAGAGAGAGAGAGAGAGAGAGAGAGAGAGAATATTCTAATCACAATATCCTGTTAAATTAGGAAATTGTGGAAATTGCCTATTATAACTATCAAAGGAGAGTTAGTTTGGTGTAGTGGTGAAGATGCTGGTCCAGAAACCAGGAGACTGTGAGTTCTAGTCCACCTTAGATATGAAAAATCAGCTGAGTCAATTGCCAGGAGACTGTGAATTGTAGTCTTCACTGAAGCATGAAAGCAAACTGGATGACTTTGGGCCAGTTGTTCTCTCTCAGCCCAATCCACCACACAAGGTTGCTGTTGTGGGGAAAATAGAAGGAAGGAGTATTAGTTTCGTTTGGTGCACAAGTAATATCGTTACATATAAAGAAATAAAGGTGGGATAAAATCTAATTAATAAAATAAATAAACTTCTCTTAACTATTGAACATGAACATACTACTAATAAAATGCCTAGAATTCTAAGCCTTGCAGGAACCTCAAATAAGATAGGTCTCTATGGAGAACTATTACTACTACTAATAATTTTTTAAAACAATCTCATCAGCAATAGACTTACTGAATCATGGAATCAAACATTTAATTATATAATTTAGATTTGCTGGAGCTATGAACGCCTCCTCTGTTTTTGCACTTGCCTTCTGGAATGATATCTGGATGGTTCCCATCCTAATGATGTTCATGGAACTATTAAAAGCCTAGCTGTTATCCCAAGCTTTAGGGTAGAGTGGAAGTTTGTTAGATGTTCGGTGTGTTTTTAAAATATTTTTGTAGTTGAGATGCTTATGATTTTTTTAAAAAAAATATCTTAACTTTTTAAATTATAAATTGCCCAGAGGCATTGGATTTGGGTGGCCTATAAATTATATGCATGGATGTATGTTATTCATACATCCATGCACATAATAAAGCATTCCCCAAAGGTATCTATACAGACTCTGGGGTCCACCACTTTTCAGGGTCCTTGGTTTTCACTACTGAATTCTTCTTCCCGTTAGAAAGGTTTTCCTTTTTTTTTTTATTAAAGAGTTTTACAATATTTTACAATATATCCCCAAATCCCTCCCACCCCAACCCCCCCACTTCCCCCCCACTTCCCAGAGCTAAATACAGGATTATAGTTACAACAATCATATTCTAAATAAAAATTTACACAATATACAAACAACCAAATTCGTACTGCGCTTTAACTCTCTCTTAGCATAACTACTAACAATAACAATATCCCACTAAATTCTACTCATAAGCTAAATGGAACTTTTTGGTCCCATATTTGTTTTCAATATAATTTATCCATCTCCTCCAAACTGAAATATATCTCTCCTGTGAGTGATCCTTTAAATAAGCAGAAATCTTGGACATTTCTGCAAGATTAGAAACTTTAAACACCCATTCTTCTACTGTGGGCAGATTGTCCTTCTTCCAATATTGTCCCACCAGTAACCGTGCTGCCGTTATCATATTCAACATCAGATTAGTCTCTTTGACATCACAATTTACAACAATACCCAGTAAGAACAATTGCGGGGAAAACTTTATCTTCCTCTTAAAAATCTTTTGAATGTTCCACCAAATTTTAATCCAGAAGGCTTTTATGTTTCTACAAGTCCACCACATGTGGAAATAGGTAGCTTCTAAGCTACCACACCTCCAACACTTAGACTGCAGATTAGGATACATGTTGGACAACTTCTTGGGATCCAGATGCCATCTATAAAACATTTTGTAAAAATTTTCTCTTAAATTTTGAGCCTGGGTAAATTTAACATTTCTAACCCAAATTATCTCCCAGGTGTCCAACGAGATTGGTTCCTGAATATTTTGTGCCCACTTTACCATGCAATCTTTAACCAATTCCGTTTCCGAATCCAATTCAATTAAAGCATTATATATCCTCTTTATATGTGCACATTTTGAATCTCTAATTTGCTTTACTAAATTTTGATCTGTAATTGTGATACCAACATTTTGATCTGACTTCCACCTAGCTTTCAATTGGGTATATTGAAACCAAGAGTAATTTATGTTTTCTTGTCTTAACTCCTCTGCTGATTTAAGTTGCCAATCATTCCCTTGCAATTTGAGTAGTTCCTTATAAGAAACCATATCCATACTCACTCCCATAGATACACCCTCTATCGCGTGTCCAGGAATTCCCCAAATCGGTATTTTATAATTTAACTTATTATAGTACTTTTTCCAGACACGCAGTAAAGCACTTCTAAGAATATGGGATTTAAAAGCCCTGTCTACCTTCTTATCATAAAGCAAGTATGCATGCCATCCATATACCAAATCCCATCCCTCAAGATGAAGTATTCTCTTGTTAGTTAAATTAAACCAATCACTAACCCAGGTCAAAGCAGCCGCATCATAGTACAATTTCAAATTCGGCGCCTTGAGTCCCTGGCATCCTGTAAAATCTTGAATTTAACTCTTGGTTTTTTCCCCGCCCAGATAAATTTGTTAATACTCTTCTGCCATTGATCAAGGTTGGTGTTGTGACTCAGGGCCAGCCTGTGGGTCCGACAGCCGGCTCCGATGTATCGGAGGACTCAGATGTGGGGGAGGAGGGAAACGAACCGGCTGATGATGATTTGGAGGCTTTGCAGAGTCCTCAGCCGGGGACCTCTTCTCAGCTGTGTGAGCCCGAGAGTGCGGAGGATGATGACCCACAGCTGGCCCTGTTCAAGGACGCCCGACGCAGGAGGCAGACGAGCAGGGACAAACAAAGAAAGACTATGGGACTCCTCGGGAGGAGGCACAGGGAGACCACGCCCTGAGCTCTCTATAAAAGAAGTGTTTGGGGAGGGGCTGGTTGCTGAAAGCAACTTTTCCGCTTGAGAAGACAAGCTCTTGTGTTTTTGTTAACTGCGTAATTAAATCTTGGCAGAAGCCTTTTAGCCTTGGACGCTTTCCAGACTCTTCTTTTAATTAGGGGTTGTGAGAAGAGGGCTGGTTCAGAACAGTTTGCTTTCAGCCACCCACCCCTTAATACTACGATGGAGCAGCTTCTTGCCGAGAATGCCCAGCTCAACCAGCAACTCACCTTGCTGGCCACTCAGGTGGCACAACTGCAGGCTCAGGTACATGCTGCCCCCCCACCCAGGAGGAAATGTCAGATAGCTATGCCGGATAAATTTGCTGGTAAACCAGAACTGTTTCCTGCCTTCCTGGGACAATGCCAGCTTTATATCAGCGTGAGAGCAGCTGATTTCCCCACTGACCGAGATAAGGTGGGATTCGTGTTGAGCCTTCTGTCGGGAGATGCAGCTCGTTGGGGCACGCCTCTGTTGGCACAGCCTAGCCCTTTGTTGGATAACTTTGGGGGGTTTTGTGACCATATGCGCCTCATGTACGAGGACCCGATTAAGGCGCAGACCGCCACCCGACGTCTGAAAGCTTTGAGGCAGGGTCTGCGCCCCCTACAGGCCTATATCAGCGATTTCCGGCTGCTTAGCCAGGATTCCGCCTGGAATGAGGCTGCGCTCGTGGATGCCTTTCAGGATGGCTTGTCAGAGGAGATGTTGGATGAGCTGGCCCGCGTGGACATTCCCTCAGACCTGAATGGGCTGATCCATCTTTGTCTGCGGATCGATGCCCGGCTGCAGCAGCGTAAGAGTCGCCGTGCCACCCCACAGACCCCTGCCGCCCCTGTTGTGCGTGAGCCCCCAGTCCAGAGGGAGGAGCCAATGGAGCTGGGTGCCGCCAGGTCCCGTCTATCGGTGACG
This sequence comes from Vipera berus, assembly GCF_964194415.1. Taxonomy (NCBI): domain Eukaryota; kingdom Metazoa; phylum Chordata; class Lepidosauria; order Squamata; family Viperidae; genus Vipera; species Vipera berus. The sequence continues at coordinate 71,720,654 of NC_138204.1, forward strand.
GAAATGGACAGACGACGATCGGAGGGGTTGTGTTTTTACTGTGGGGACCCTGGACATTTGGCTGCTTCTTGCCCGAAGAAGCGTCAGCGGGCGTCAGTGACCAAGCCTGCCCCGAGAAAGTCCCCTGCTTTGCTATCGGGAAACGGCCCGAGCCCGATCTAGACGGTGTGAAAGATCGGGCGACCCACAACGACCACGCCGAGCGACGCCGTTCCGACGGTGCCTGTGAACCTCCACGGCATTTGATTTTGGAGGCACGACTGATCCTTCCTGGCAAGCCAGAGGGGATTCCGGTCCATGCCTTAATTGACTCTGGGGCTACCACTAACTTTATGGATTCGGCCTTTGTGGCCAAATGGGCTGTTCCCCAGTGTCCGGTGGATCCGCCCATGCTTGTGGAGACCATCGATGGTCGAGTGCTCCTGTCCGGGCCTATCACGGCCGCCACGCAACCCGTGTGTATGGCCATCAGTACCCATGTGGAGGCCATTCAGTTTTACGTCACTTCGGATCTGCACTTCCCCGTGGTCTTGGGACTGGCGTGGCTCCGGGCGCATGATCCACAGATCTATTGGTCTCAGAACTTGGTCACCTTCCCAAGTTTGCAGTGCGTGGACCACACCCGCCATATCTGTGCCGGCCAGGTGGAGGGTTCCTCAGGGGTTTCCTTGCCTCCCGTACTGTCCGACTTTGCTGACGTGTTCAGCGAGTCAGAGGCGGACCAATTACCCCCGCACAGGCCCTACGACTGCTCCATTGACCTAGTCCCTGATGCGCCTCTCCCAGTGGGGCGTTTGTACTCCATGTCGGAGCCCGAGTTGGCTGCATTGCGGGACTTCCTGACAAAGAACTTGGCTCGTGGATTCATCCGGCCCTCGTCCTCGCCAGTGTCTGCGCCCGTGCTCTTCGTCAAAAAGAAGTCGGGCGAGTTACGGCTTTGCTGTGACTACCGGAAACTCAATGCCATCACGGTGCGTAACCGCTACCCGCTGCCCCTCATCCCCGAGCTCTTGGACCGACTCCGGGAGGCTAAGATCTTCACGAAACTGGACCTGCGTGGAGCTTACAACCTCGTCAGGGTTCGGCCGGGTGATGAGTGGAAGACGGCGTTTGGTACTCGCTATGGACATTTCGAGTACACGGTGATGCCGTTTGGCCTGACCAACGCCCCCGCTGTGTTTCAGCATTTTATGAACGACATCTTTCGGGATCTGTTGGACCAGTTTGTTGTGATTTACCTGGACGACATCCTGATTTACTCCCCGTCGCGTGAAGTGCATCATCAGCATCTCCGTCAGGTCCTGCAGCGCCTCCGGAAACATCGGCTGTTTGCCAAGTTGGAGAAGTGCCAGTTCTACCAGGTGACCATTGATTTCTTGGGCCACCGCATTTCTCCTGAGGGCATCGCCATGGATCCAAGTAAAGTTGAGTCGTTGCAGAGTTGGCAACCCCCGCGTCGCGTGAAGGATGTTCAGCGACTTCTTGGATTTGCCAACTACTATCGGACATTCATCCCTGGCTTTGCTGCCTTGACAGCCCCCCTCACCCGGCTCCTGCAGAAGAAGACTCGGTTCCAGTGGAACGCCCCCGAACAACAGGCGTTCCAAGCTTTGAAGGACGCCTTCATGAAGGAGCCCATCTTGAAGCATCCTGACCCGCAACGGCCGTTTGTCGTGGAGGCGGACGCCTCCGACATTGCCATTGGGGCCGTGTTACTCCAGGCAGCGACGCCCAACAGTACCCTTTTCCCTTGCGCGTATCACTCTCGGAAATTGAACCCCTCGGAGCGCAACTATACCATCTGGGAGAAGGAGCTGCTGGCCATCAAGGCAGCGTTCGAGGCTTGGAGGCATCATCTGGAGGGGGCGCGGCATCAGATCGAGGTCCGGACGGACCACAAGAATCTGGAAAGCCTGCAGACCGCTCGGAATTTGAACCAACGCCAGATCCGGTGGTCCCTCTTCTTTGCGAGGTTTGACTTCTGGGTGCGGTACATACCAAGCGGGCACAACCAGAGAGCGGATGCTCTGTCCAGGAAGCCCGAGTACACCCGAGTGGAAGACAAGCTTCCGCCCAGGACAGTGATCCCCGTCGAGTCTTTTGCTGCGGTGCGGGAGCCGGTGGATATACGGGCTCGGATCCGGGAGGCGCAGCAGCAGGAGGCGTGGGTGGCTCAGCGGAAGGAAGAGGTAGGGCCAGATTCGCCTTGGTCGGTCACGGATGGACTCCTGTATTATCGTGACCGGCTCTATGTTCCAGGAGGGCCACTCAGGGGACTCGTCCTCAGCCAATGTCATGATAACCCGGCTGCGGGGCATTTTGGCCTGTTCAAGACTCTGAACCTGGTCTCCCGTACCTTCTGGTGGCCCCGAGTCCGACACGATGTCCAGTCTTATGTCACCTCCTGCGTCCCATGCAGGCAGGCCAAGTCAGCGACAGGGGCCCCGCCTGGTTTACTGCAGCCTTTGCCAACGCCCAAGAGACCCTGGGGGGCTGTGTCCATGGACTTTCTGACGGATCTACCCCCATCCTCCGGCTTCACGACAGTGTTTGTGGTGGTGGACATGTTGACCAAGATGGCGCACTTCATCCCCTGTCGCGGCTTACCGTCAGCTCGCGCCACTAGTCGCATGTTCATCCAACAGGTGTTCCGGCTGCACGGCCTTCCCGATAGAGTCGTCTCCGATAGGGGGGCCCAGTTTACAGCCCGCTTCTGGCAGGAGTTGATGCGGGCGTTGGACATTAAGGTTTGCCTCTCGTCCGCGCATCATCCTCAGACCGACGGGGGTACCGAGAAGGTCATCGGCATTTTAGAGCAGTATCTGCGCTGCTACGTTAACCTGCAGCAGGACAATTGGGTGGACTATTTGGCCATAGCCGAGTTTGCCTTTAACAACTCGCAGCACACCTCCACGCAGATGACACCGTTCTTGGCCAACGTGGGTTATCACCCCCGGTTTTTCCCCCTTTCTCCCGTGGACTCACCGGAGCCGGCAGCGAACGAATTCATGGCGGAGTTACAGGCAATCCATCGGTTGGTGCGACGGCAGCTGGAGAAGGCCAAGGCCGACTACAAGAGGTTCGCCGATCGGTCGAGAAGGGATACGCCTCCACTATCGGTGGGGGATCGGGTCTGGCTGTCCACCAGGAACCTGCCATCCACTCGGCCGGCGAGGAAGCTGGACCACCGTTACCTTGGACCGTTCCCAGTCGAGGCCGTCATCAACCCGGTCGCCTATCGTTTAACTCTGCCACGTTCCCTGCGCGTGCACCCCGTCTTCCATCGGTCCTTGCTGGTCCCCGAACGACCGGCCTGTCCACTTCGCCAGGCGGAACCTCCACCATCAGGAACTCGTGATGGAGACAGCACCCCCGAGTACGAGGTCGCCAGCATCAGGGATTCCCGCTGGCTGAAAGGTCGCTTCCAGTACCTGATCGAGTGGAAAGGGTACGGGCCGGAGGACTTCACATGGGAAGACGCGACCGCCGTTCATGCCCCTGCGTTGGTGACTGCTTTTCACGAACAGTTCCCATCCCGACCGCATCCGGATCGGCAGACCCGGGGGAAGGGCCCTGCGGTGCGGGATAGTGTTGTGACTCAGGGCCAGCCTGTGGGTCCGACAGCCGGCTCCGATGTATCGGAGGACTCAGATGTGGGGGAGGAGGGAAACGAACCGGCTGATGATGATTTGGAGGCTTTGCAGAGTCCTCAGCCGGGGACCTCTTCTCAGCTGTGTGAGCCCGAGAGTGCGGAGGATGATGACCCACAGCTGGCCCTGTTCAAGGACGCCCGACGCAGGAGGCAGACGAGCAGGGACAAACAAAGAAAGACTATGGGACTCCTCGGGAGGAGGCACAGGGAGACCACGCCCTGAGCTCTCTATAAAAGAAGTGTTTGGGGAGGGGCTGGTTGCTGAAAGCAACTTTTCCGCTTGAGAAGACAAGCTCTTGTGTTTTTGTTAACTGCGTAATTAAATCTTGGCAGAAGCCTTTTAGCCTTGGACGCTTTCCAGACTCTTCTTTTAATTAGGGGTTGTGAGAAGAGGGCTGGTTCAGAACAGTTGGCATCCTTTTTCAGTATAGGTATCATCTGAAACAGAAAGAGGAACTTTGGTAGAACATTCATTTTAACAACTGCAATTCTTCCCAGTAGTGATAATTGTAATTTTTTCCAATTATTTAAGTCCCTTTGTACCTTCAACCATAGTGTTTCATAATTATTCTTATACAATTTTACATTTGAGGCTGCAATATGCACTCCTAGATATTTAACCTTCTTCACTATTTCAAAACCTGTTAAGTTAGATAACATATCCCTTTCACTCGTAGATAAATTCTTGGATAATATCTTAGTTTTATTACTGTTCACCTTAAACCCAGAAACCTTACCATACTGAGTTATAATTTCCATCAAGTCTACAACCGACTGTAGCGGTTGGGATACTGTCACAACCAAGTCATCAGCAAAAGCTCTCAGTCTATAATCATTCTGTTTTATTTTAATTCCCTTTATCAAAGAGGACTCTCGAATTTTAATTAATAAAATCTCTAATGTTAAAACAAACAATAATGGTGATAGGGGGCAGCCCTGCCTTGTACCTTTTTCAATTCTAAAAGTCTCTGTTAGTCCCCCATTAACTATAATTTGTGCAGTTTGTTGTTGATATATAGCTTTAATAGCATGTAGAAAACCTTCTCCAAAATTCATCTCCTCAACAACTCTTAATAAAAACTGCCAATTCAATTGGTCAAAGGCTTTCTCTGCATCCAAAAATATCAGTGCTGCGGAGACTTGGTTGTTCTTATCCAAATATTCAAGCAAGTTAACAATTTGTCTTACATTATTTTTCATATACCTCCCAGATATAAATCCCGATTGGTCACTATGAATCATTTGTTTCAAAACTTGCATTAATCTATTAGCCAATACTTTAGCAAAGATCTTATAATCTGTATTTAAGAGCGATATAGGTCTATAATTTTTAGGTTGGGTAAGATCTTGATCCTCCTTTGGGATCAACGATACAAAAGCTGTCCTCCATGATGGAGGAACTGCGCCTCCAGTCTGAATTTCATTAAACAAAATCTTTAAGGGTTCAATCATTTCAGGCAGCAACTTTTTATAATAAATTGCTGTTAATCCATCTGTTCCTGGAGTTTTGCCCAATTTCAACTGTTTAATAGCTAAAGAAATTTCTTCTGGTGTAATTGGGCAATTCATCTCAAGTTGTTGTTCTTGTGAAAGTCTTGGGAAATGAGCTCCCTGTAGATACTTATCTATATCTAGAGCTTGTATATTCTCTTTAGAATATAATTTCGAGTAAAAATCTAGGAAACTCCTCTTAATCAAATTTTGTTGGTAGACTTCTTTTCCTTTATATTCTATTTTGTCTATAGTATGTAATTTCTGTTTCTTCCTTAATTGATAAGCCAGCCATCTACCAGGCTTGTTGGCGTTACAGAAAGTATTGTGTTTGGCATAACGCAAATTAGTTGCTACTTGATCAGCCAATAGCATATTAAATTGTTCTTTCAATAAATGTATTGAGATCTTTAAATTATTATCCAATGGATTCAAAATAAACTTTTTCTCTTTAATTTTAATCTCTTCCTCAATATCTAAACGTTTTTGCACTTGCTTACGCCTATAAGCATTATTCATATAAATCAAAACCCCTCTCATATAGGCCTTACTAGCATCCCAAACCATTTCCATCGAAGTACTTTTATGCATATTCGTGACAAAAAAATTCTTTCATATGTTCTCTACATTTCTGCAAGAACAAGTCATTTGTAAATAAGTTCTCATTCAGCCTCCAGGATCTCCTACTAGTGTCTTCAGTAAAGAGCTCCAGCCAAACAGGACTATGGTCAGACATTGTCCTAGGGAAAATCTTAACATTCTTAACCGAGGAGGAAAGGTCAGTAGTAATCAAAATGAAGTCAATCCTGGAAAAAGATTTGTGTCTATCCGAAAAAAAAGTAAAATCCCTGTCTCTCATATTCCTTTCCCGCCATACATCTCTTAATTCCAGATCTTCCTTCAAATCAAAAAAGGCTTTAGGCAATTTTGAGTTACAAAGGGTTTTAGAAGACCCCTTCTTGTCTTCAGATGGCACCAAGACCCCATTCCAATCCCCCATCATAATAACAGATTTGTAATCCAGTTCAATTAGCCTTTGGTGTAAGAATTTAAAATTTTTTTGCTGTTGTTGATTTGGAGCATATAATCCAATAAGAAGAACTTTCTTTCCTTGTAATATTAATTCAATACTAACATATCTCCCTTGCTTATCTGATTCAATCAACCTTGCCGAAAAGTCTTTTCTTAAGTAAATAACCACTCCAGCCTTCTTGTCCGGAGCAGAAGATGCAAAATATGTTCCCAATCGGGAATTAGTCAAATATTTTTGATCTCTTAATGCAATATGTGTCTCTTGTAAACAAACAACGTCATTTTTATGTTGTTTCAAATAAAAAAATACTTTCTTTCTTTTCTGTGGTGAATTTAGCCCGTTAACATTCCATGTCAGGAACTTCACCATCTCTGGTGACCATGAGCCTTTGGAACATGGCCTGAAGATCAGCTGTTGCTCTCTTAGGACGTGCTCCTCCCACGGGCTCTAAAACAGTCGCATCTTGCGTAGCTGAACCAGTTGCAGACTTCTGTTTTTGTTCCTTTTCCATACGCTTATGTGCAGCTCTTGTCATCCTCTGTTTTTTTGGGTCTTCCTTTAATATCAAATTCTGCTCTATGGCCTCCGGTTTCTGGATCTCCTCAGGGGGCAGTAACATTGCCTCTTCACTCAATTGTTTATCATCTTGTCTAGCTTCTGTTCTCTTAATTCGGGGAGATGGTGGTAAACCTGCTTTCAGGACCTTAGTGTAGAAATCTTTTGCTTTTAAGATTGTATCCAGTCTGTATCTGGTCCCTGCATAATTTACCACAATCCCAATAGGAATTTCCCATCTGAACTGGACTTGTTGCTTCTTAAGCTCATCAGACAAAAAGGCAAAGTCTTTCCTCTTTCCAAGAATTTTTGAAGGTATCTCCTTTAAGATCATAATATCTTGGCCTGCAATCTGGAATTTTTCCCGATAAAAGGCCTGGATAATAGAATTTCTAGTTGATCTCCTGGAAAAATAGATCACTACATCTCTAGGTAGACTTTTTTGCCTAGCAATCCAGGAGTTAACTCTAAATATCTTATCCATTTCCTTAAGTAATTCTTCAGGTTCCCATTTCAAAACAGGAGCCACTGCTTGTGCTATTTCCCATTCCAGATTTTCTTTAGGATTCTCTTTGAGGCCTCTAATACGCAAAGCAAACTCCATGCTCTTATACTCTAATATAGTGACCTCATCCCCTGTTCTGTCAATCTTGGCCTCTGCCCTATCAACCTTCTGCTCAGCATCAGTAATTTTATTTTCCAAGTTCTCCACATACTCCATAACTGAATCCACACGAGCATCCAGGCGTTCTATATGTGCTGCTAAGCCCTGGAGTGCAAGCACTATATCTTCCCTCATCTGGTTGTTTTGATTCTTTATTTCTTGTTGCAGAACTTGCGTTGACTGCATCACAACTTGCTGGATGTCTGTCAGTGTAAATGCAGGAGGTGGGGGAGAGGGTGGTTGTACTGTAGGTTTCATCGAAGTCTGCCCTGCAGTTTGTGGCATAGGTGAGGAGATAGCGTTCTTAGAAAGCGGGGGCCCTCCCCCACGTTTCGCAGCCATCTCTTAAGTTTCAATTTCCTCTGTCACCCAGCAGAATCAAAGTTCAGGAAGAAAAGGGGAAAAAAAAGTAACAATTCTCCCAGAGTTTTTAACTTTCAATAAGAAGAATAGGGAACAGGCTTTCAAATACACAAAATCAAATACACAAAATCCAATACTGAATAGAGTCAATTGCGAGTTGTATCTCTTGCTTTGTAGCAAAATATAACACTTTTCAAACACAGTCACTTCACACAGGAGAGAAACACTCCAGCGCCATTTTCACTCCATTTCACACTTGAAGCTTGAAGAAGATAATGAAACTGAGTTAAAGTTAAGATCCAGTTTAAAAATCCAGATCTTCCTGCTTTGCTCTGCCTGCTTTTCAAAATACTCACAGTCCCCTCTAAGCAGCAGGTGCAGTTGTCGCGTCTTGTTCCACTCCTTTTGGAGCGAAGACGTCCTGGGAGCGGAGAAAGCCTGGGCTCCGAGGGAGCTCACCCTTTTATCCCCCAAACTACTTGGAAGGATCGTATGGGGGCTCTACCTCTATCCAGGCAGGCTCGCCTCTCCCTCTTCTCCCGAAGAAGAAGCTCCAGTGCCGCGGAACAGCTGGTTTTGCTGCCTCCGGGCGTTTTGACGCTTCCCAGGATCGGGCAGCTTCAGAACGCCGCCATTCGAAGCGGCAGTGCTGCCGGAAGTCCTCCTAGAAAGGTTTTCCTAATATTCAGCCAGAATCTGCTTTCCTTTTTTCTTCAATCTCTTATTCTGGGTCCTCCCTTTGGGATGATAAGAAAAAATCTTAGCTTTCTTCCATGTGACACTACTTCAGCCACTTGAAGAATGCTATCATAGCCATCCTCAGTTTTTACTTCCCAAAGTTAAATATGGCCAATTACGTCAATCTCCCTACATAGGATTTAACTTCTCATCTCCTGATCATCCTCACTGTCCTTCTTTACATCTGTTACAGTACAGGTTGCTGGAAACTTCCCAACTGAAAAAGCCCTTGAGTTATAGTCTGAATAAAGTGCCATTATTATTACTTATGATTTAGAAGATATACTTATGACTGCAGCCAAATAATGCGTTTATCTTTTTCAGAGCCATGTCACACTCCTGGCTAAAATTTAGTATGTAATCAGGTAGTATTTCAGATATTTCCACTTCTCTGTATCAAATTTAATCTGGTTAGTTTTATCTCATTTGTTGTCAGGCTCAAGGAACCAAAAACAACACTTCTGAATAGTGTTCTTGTTACTTCTGAGTAGTTCCTTTATTGTTGCTTGCCTACAGACAAAAATCTTGCCAAACTAAAGCACCTATTTGCATAATTTATTTTATGTATTTATTTGTATTTGTATTTATTATTTTTACAGGTAACTCAAGGCCACGAACTTTATCCCTCCTCTTATTTTCCCCACAACAATAACCGTATGAGGTGAATTGGGCTGAGAAAGAGTAACTGGTCCAAGGTCACCCAGCTGGCTTTCATGGCTAAGGTGGGACTAGAACTCACAGTCTCCTGCTTTCTAGCCGGTGCTTTAACCACTAGCTCAAACTGGCAGGATACACCCTGCAAAATGCTAGGAAGAACCCACCTTTGCTCTCTTTCTACCTATCAAAATTTTCAAGCTTCTTTGCCTCCTATCTCACCGGAAAATAGCCAGGAGTGACTCTGGCCCACATATCAGTCACATTTGTCCTATCTCTTAGGTTCACTTTGAATTTTAATTTTGTCTTCCAGGACATTAGCTAATCTATCCAATTTTGGATCATCTGAAAATTTGATAAGCATGCCCTCTGCAAGAGAACATTACAGAGCCAAAATCCACACCTACAAAAAAAAAAGAAGGGGAAGAAAGAAAACAATATCAAAATGCTCTAAAAGGATTAGGAAAAATATGTTTATTTTTTAAAACTGGACGTAACACTCAACAGACAAAGAAAGAATAATAATATTATTCAAATAATAGCAAGAATCTCCATTATTGTTGTTGTTGTTGTTGTTAGTTGCGAAGTCGTGTCCGACCCATCGCGACCCTATGGACAACATTCCTCCAGGCCTTCCTGTCCTCTACCATCTTCTGGAGTCCAATTAAGCTCACGCCTACTGTTTCAGTGACTCCATCCAGCCACCTCATTCTCTGTCGTCCCCTTCTTCTATTGCCCTCGATCTTTCCCAGCATGAGGCTCTTCTCCAGTGAGTCCTTCCTTCTCATTAGGTGGCCAAAGTACTTGAGTTTTAGCTTCAGGATCTGGCCTTCTAAAGAGCAGTCAGGATTGATCTCCTCTAGGACTGACCGGTTTGATCGCCTTGCGGTCCAAGGGACTCGCAGGAGTCTTCTCCAGCACCACAGTTCAAAGGCCTCAATTCTTTGGCGCTCAGCCTTTCTTATGGTCCAACTTTCACTGCCATACATTGCAACTGGGAAGACCATAGCCTTGACTATACGCACTTTTGTTGACAGGGTGATGTCTCTGCTTTTTAGTGTGCTGTCTAGATTTGCCATGGCTTTCCTCCCCAGGAGCAAGCGTCTTTTAATTTCTTGGCTACAGTCCCCATCTGCAGTGATCTTGGAGCCCAGGAAAATAAAATCTGTCACTACCTCCATTTCTTCCCCATCTATTTGCCAGGAATTGAGAGGGCCAGATGCCATGATCTTGGTTTTCTTAATGTTAAGTTTCAACCCAAGTTTTGCACTCTCCTTCTTCACCTGCAACAAGAGGCTCTTTAGTTCTTCTTCACTTTCTGCCATTAGAGTGGTATCATCTGCGTATCTTAGGTTGTTGATATTTCTTCCGGCAATCTTAATTCCAGCTTTTGATTCATCTAGCCCTGCCTTTCTCATGATGTGCTCTGCATATAAGTTAAATAGGCAGGGCGACAGTATACAGCCTTGCCGGACTCCTTTCCCAATTTTGAACCAATCAGTGGTTCCGTGTCCAGTTCTCACTGTTGCTTCTTGGCCCGCATATAGGTTTCTCAAGAGACAAATAAGATGGTCTGGTACTCCCATCTCTTTAAGAACTTGCCACAGTTTGTTATGATCCACACAATCAAAGGCTTTAGCATAGTCAATGAAGCAGAAGTAGATGTTTTTCTGGAACTCCCTAGCTTTCTCCATGATCCAGCGTATGTTGGCAATTTGATCTCTAGTTCCTCTGACTCTTCGAAATCCTGCCTGCACTTCTGGTAGTTCTCGATCCACATACTGCTGAAGTCTAGCTTGTAGGATTTTAAGCATGACTTTACTAGCATGAGAAATGAGTGCAATGGTGCGATAGTTTGAACATTCTTTGGCACTGCCTTTCTTTGGAATTGGAATGTAAACTGATCTTTTCCAATCCTGTGGCCATTGTTGAGTTTTCCAAATTTGCTGGCAAATTGAGTGTAGCACTTTTACTGCATTGTCTTTTAAGATTTTGAATAGCTCAGCTGGAATACTGTCACTTCCACTAGCTTTGTTGTTGCTCAGCTTTTCTAAGGCCCACTTCACTTCACATTCTAGGATGTCTGGCTCGAGGTCAGTGACCACCTCATTGTGATTATCAGGGACATTAAGCTCATTCTTGTATAGTTCTTCTGTGTAATTTTGCCACCTCTTCTTAATCTCTTCTGCCTCTGTTAGGTCCCTGCCATTTTGGTCCTTTATCATGCCCATTTTTGCATTAAACGTTCCCTTCATCTCTCCAATTTTCTTGAAAAGATCTCTGGTCCTCCCTATTCTATTGTTTTCTTCTATTTCTTTGCACTGTTCATTTAAGAAGGCATTCTTATCTCTTCTAGCTATTCTCTGGAATTCTGCATTCAATTGGGTGTATCTTTCTTTTTCTCCCTTGCCTTTCGCTTCCCACCTTTCCTCAGCTATTTGCAAAGCTTCCTCAGACAGCCATTTTGCTTTCTTGCATTTCTTTTTCTTTGGGATGGTTTTGGTTGCTACCTCTTGTACAATGTCGCGAACCTCTGTCCATAGTTCTTCAGGCACTCTGTCTATCAGATCTAATTCCTTAAATCTATTTGTCACCTCTACTGTATATTCAACAGGGATATGATTTAATTCATACCTGAGTGGCCTAGTGCTTTTCCCTACTTTCTTCAGTTTAAGCCTAAACTTTGCAAGGAGAAGCTCATGGTCTGAGCCACAGTCAGCTCCTGGTCTTGTTTTTACTGACTGTATAGAGCTTCTCCATCTTTGGCTGCAGAGCATATAGTCAATCTGATTTCTGTGTTGACCATCTGGTGATGTCCATGTGTAGAGCCGTCTCTTGGGTTGTTGGAAAAGAGTGTTTGCTATGACCATCGTATTCTCTTGACAGAATTCTATCAGCCTGTGCCCTGCTTCATTTTGCACTCCAAGGCCAAACTTGCCTGTTATTCCAGTTATCTTTTGGCTTCCTACTTTAGCATTCCAATCCCCCATGATGATAAGAACATCATTTTTTGGTGTTAGTTCTATAAGGTGCTGTAGTGCTTCATAGAACTGGTCAATTTCATCCTCTTCAGCACTGGTGGTTGGGGCATAGACTTGGACTACTGTGATATTGAATGGTTTGCCTTGGATTCGAACTGAGATCATTCTGTCATTTTGAGGATTGTATCCCAGTATTGCTTTTCCTACTCTTTTATTGACTATGAAGGCTACTCCATTTCTTCTGAAGGATTCTTGCCCACAGTAGTATACCTGATGGTCATCTGAATTAAATTCACCCATTCCTGTCCATTTTAGTTCGCTGATACCTAAGATGTCAATGTTTAGTCTTGTCATCTCTTGTTTGACCACGTCCAGCTTTCCTTGATTCATGGATCTTACATTCCAGGTTCCTATGGAGAAAAAATCTTTACAGCATCGGACTTTCCTTTCACCACCAGACATATCCACAGCTGAGCGTCCTTTCGGCTTTGGCCCAGTCGCTTCATTCTTTCTGGCGCTACTAGTACTAGCCCTCTGCTCTTCCCCAGTAGCATATTGGACGCCTTCCGACCTGAGGGGCTCATCTTCCAGCGTCATATCGTTTTGCCTTTTGGTACTGTCCATAGGGTTTTCATGGCAAAGATACTGGAGTGGGTTGCCATTTCCTCCTCCAGTGGATCACGTTTTGTCAGAACTCTCTGCTATGACCTGTCCGTCTTGGGTGGCCCTGCACGGCATAGCTCATAGCTTCATTGAATTACGCAAGCCCCTTCGCCACGACAAGGCAGTAATCCATGAAGGGGTCTCCATTATTAGAGAAGCTTAAGAACAAGAACGGGTTGAATTGATATGACAGTAGTGTTATATATTGAATATTAGCTTAAAGCATTGTTATGCTGTCAGCCCAGCTGAACATCAGCTGTGCAGCACCCGGCAACAACAGGTGGCGTCCTAACTCCCGTCCCATTGGTCAGGCCGTTCTGGCGGGACCTTTTAAGGATGTGGATTGGGCACCGGCTTGCCGGCAACAGTATTTAAAGGGGCCGAGCTGTGGAGGCTCCTCAGTTCAACCACAATAAAGCTTTAGCTGAAACCTCGACGTCTTGTCATCTGTCCTGATCGGTCTACCCACAATACTTAACAAGTAGGGTCTGAATGATAATTCAAATGGAGAAAGTATTCCTCTGCTTTGGCTTGTAGAGACACAGCTAACATGGGAAATGAGAGTCTGTCTGAAGATTGCTTCCTAATAATTTCTTTTAAACTGATATATTAGCTGGACCCTCTCCTCTTCTCCCCTCCCCTCTCCTTTCCTTTCTCCTCCTTTCCCCTTTCCTCCCTCTCTTCCCCTCCCCTCCCAGATGACATGGTGAAACTGATTAATGATGGGATTTTGCTGGCTAGAGTGCAAGATCTTACTAGATAACTGAAAATACTTATTTGCTGGATAAGTATCTCCAATCCTCCACTTGGAATCTAACTGACTAGGCTTTATACCAATAGGAGGTGCACAGGAGTCATGTAAGTGGGCTTAGCCATTGAAGGGTTATCCAGAAAAGGCAGGACCAGGAAGGAATATTGGGGCCAATCTCATGGAAAGTGTGTGAATGAGACGGCAGTTGAATTTTTTTTGGGGGGGGGTTTGCAGTCACTACCGCATTTAGGAAATTAATAAATGTTCGTCTGAAATCCAACCATTGACTCTTGCATCTCAATTTTTTTATTTAATGCAAAAGGTGATTGCTCACCACTGGTTAAGAAAATATTCAGGAACAAATGTTTAGTGTGTGGGAGCAATTAATGTGAGTTTTTAGACACAAGTTGCTCTGCAATGGAGAGAGGGAGAAAAGAAATTTTGCCATGGCAACTAAAGAAACATGGTACTTTATGTACTGCAGAATTACCTCAGAAACACAGGGTATTTAGAAAGAATTATAAATGCTAGTATTAAATACTAAAGTTGGTAATTTGGGGCAGGGGAGGAAACCACACCAAAAAACAGGAACCTGCTTCTGTGATCATATCATTTAAAAAGTTTCCATAGATCATATATAAAAGCTATTGAATGACCTAATCAGCGTTTCTGACCTTTAAAAATAGGAACAAAATGAATGCGATCGATGCAGAATAAAAGAACTGCCCACATACTTAATGTGAGAAGTCATTGCCCTCGTGTCCTACATGTGGCCTATTGTTTCTCGTGGGCATTATTGCCACAAACAGAAGGCTGAACCATATGGGGCTTTGTTTGATCCAAGTCTCTTTTCATGTTCTTAAAGTTTTCCGAAATATGGATAGCCACCAGGATATAAATATCACTATCCTGCCTGGAACATCAAAAAAGCAACAGTAGCCCAGTCTTTGCTTTGATAAGTGTTGTCTTTTGTTCAGGATCCGTTGGAGGAGTTCATTGGCCATTTTTGTTTGCCTTGTATAAGGAAATTGACTTGTGCACTTTAGTCACAGTGTAAGAATCTTTTTTTATCAGCTTTGAAGACAACCAAAAACCAATAAAGGAGAACATTTGTAGCTCAGCGTTGAAATGAGGGATCCTTGGTGCTCTCTGAGCTTGCTTGTTTTCTTGCAGATGTTTCATTACCCAAACTAGGTAACATCATTAGTGCACATTACTTAGTTTGGGTAATGAAACATCTGCAAGAAAACAAGCAAGCTCAGAGGGAACCAAGGACAACCAATACCTTTCACTCTGTCCTCAATTTTGAAAGCATTCCTCTCCATCTCCTGTCCATCTCCTCTCTTTTCTCCACTTCTCTTTTCCTGTATCAGGGGAAAACATGTCTATGCAATAGTACTGCTACTTTCCATTAATTGTACTCATCTTCCCCAAGATAAATGCAGTGCTCTTTTTACAAAGAATGAGTGATTTGCTGCCTCTGAGACCCAGTTCATAGTTTCTCTCTCTTTTAGAGGAACTGAACATCTTGGATTTGGGTTTTGCCTAGTGATGCCTCAGCTTTACCACACACAAAGAGCAGCTAAATCTGTCTGTATTCCACAGTTGAAGCTCTCTGAATTGTAAAAAGCAAACATTTAACAGCTGGTAGATTGTTATAGGATATAATGTACCCAAGATTGTTCATAAAACAAACAAATCAAAAGCCTATTGAGGCTCCAGCGTGCTTTTCAATATGCACATAAATGCGAAGGGAAAAAGTATGCAGTAAAAGTCGTTGATGCTGCTTCCTATCCTTCTCGTTCTTCACAGTTACCCTTTCAAAGAAGCAAAACACAAAAGTTCATCTCCCTCCCTCTCGCAAGATGTCCAAGTGAAACATTAGGAATGCCTTCAACTCCAAGTAGGAGTTGGAGGCACGTTCCCACACTCATTTGACATGCATTGACTCAGTGAAGATGGAACAAGGTCTAAATCATAACAGCATGGTGTTTTTTTTTAAAAAAGTCCTATGGTAATATATGACTCACAATTCATTATAACCATTTTCCTAGTGTTAAAACATACACCAAGGGTCAAATAAGAGGAGATGGAATGGTGATGTATGGATCCCTGACCACTTTTTAAACCATTATTTCTCTCCTATTCGCAAACTTAAACAATTATTTCTCTCCTATTTGCAAACTCAAAGGGAACTCAAAGGCAACTGCTTAGGATTGAATATTTAATTTTTTATGCCATTCATTTCTCACTACTTTTAAAGATCAAAAGAATCTTTTTTCCTGCTTTTACACTCGGTGAAATAAACTATGAGGGGTTATATATCTTCCCGTGCATGGGAAGAAACAGTAGAAGGCAATTTTGACCAGAGAGAAATGGCAAGAAGTGAATTCCTTATTTATTTTATTCATCATGGAGTACTGCAATGCACATACATGGAGCTGCCCTGGAAGTGCACCTTCTCTATAGCAACTCCTGTCACCTGAAATGAGATTCCCCCTGAGACCTGAATAGCCTTTATTTTGTTGTTTCCAGAAAAGTTGAAAAGACCTACATATTCACCCATGCCATTGGTGTGGTAGAGTGAGATTCCCTCGCTTCTTTCCGTCTGATCTGTCACACTCACCATCTTTTATCTTGATTGATCTTATTGTAATTTTTGTTTAGTTTCATTGTTGGGAACCATCCAAAGTCTTGGAAATCAGGTGGCATACAAGATTAATTAGCTGTTGTTATTCTCTGTGTTATCATTGAAGCAGTATATGTATTTTTGTATACCAGTGTAACTGTATTGCCAATTTGTTAAAAGGGCCTTTCCAATTAGAGACATTAGCAAAGATGGGGATGAGAAAAGTCTTTCCCCAAAAGACCACACAACCAAAATCATGCTTGTTTGTTTTGCTTTCCCTTTTCTTCTCAACCATGTGAATCAAGAATTTGGAGAACCATTATCACCTGCAATAGATAATTTTAGAATAGACATATCCTGTCCTGGTGTATAGTAGCTTCCCATAGTATTTTCCATTCAACTAATCATATATACATCTGGTTAAGTGATTTGGACAAACTCCAAAATTTTGGAGAAATAGCAACTGAAATGGGAATCGAAAAATCTAATGAAGACATTTTAACCAAGGCTGCTTCTGCAGATAATAACTTCCTGAAATTAGATTTAGCAAAATCTTTTCAAGGGCATCGACCAGGATTGCAGCATTTTTAAACAATCAATGTTGAAGCAGTTGACATTAAAAGGGGAGGGTTGTAATGAAGCAATATGTATGTGACATCTGTAAAGTGTCTCATCAATCCAGTTTTGGGAAGGGTGAATAGAAATCTGTTATATAAACCTCATGGAGAGAAAAGCCACATTGTGTCTTAGTGAATTGGATAAATCTAGCCTTAAAGGGAAGGCATCTCATATCTGGGTACATTTTCAGGCATCCTTTCTTATTCAAAAAAAGGGAAATGCTGGTCTGCTTGAAATGTACTACACCTCATCTTATTCTTTGAATTGCAATGTTACAAAATTGTATAGTTTGACATTTCGTTCAGCTTAATGAGCTTCATCGCTTGTAGCAAAAGAGCAATGGAGTACTGTAAAAGTTAGTTTTAAACACACATACAAATTGGATTCTGGCACATTTCCATGGCTACCAAACTTCTTTATGACAACAAATAAAATAGTCTGCTGATTGAAGGTACTGTAGTTCATATTCATATTCTCCAGACTCTTAATATAAATGTTCTTATACAGGTCATAACTATGATTCTCACAACGAAACAGATTTTTTTCCCCAAAAAGTCTTTCCCACATCTATTAGCCTTTTGATGAATTGAGACTGTGGTATGGCCAATGCATTAAAAAACACTATAGGGAGAATCTCTTCAGTGTAGGGTTGTTGCAGGTTGTAATAAAAATAACATTTCAACAGTAACAATAAGTATTTTATCATGATTTCATGTTTGATTAGGATTAGAACCCATACCAATATTGTATCGATTACAGATTATGAGAATTTAATACAACACATTTGGAACAAAACCAGTAGGCAATGAATTAAATTTTGGACCAGAAAATTTTCATTTCAATCCTCAGCAACAAATTATCTGAGTGTACCTCCTTTGTCTTCTTTTAACATGAAGTATTGGTTAAAAATTGTATCTATAACCCAATTTTATTAACCCTTGTAGAAGAATGTAGTATGAAAATCATCAATGAACGAATTATGTTGATAAATACTTGAGGACGGGCCCAATTGTTGGGACCCTGAGAGGTGGTTGGGCATAGATAAGGGCTGCTGGTTGAAGCGGATTAAAAAGCCCCTATTATGTTTTTAGCCAGTTGTTTTAGGGGGTTAGGGAGGGGGTGAATGATAGGGGTGGGAGGGATAAGGGTATTTTATCAACCAGCTGTCAGTCCAGGCTGGAGATGGTTCCCGGCGAGACGAGTTTGGGGTTAGGGATTTCTGGTTCCTCCGGTTGTGGGGTGGAGTTTCAAATCCCCACGACAATTGGGAATGGTAGCAGGTGGTTGCACGGAGGGCCGTATCAACATCCAGGATCACGCCCCCGCTGTCTTCAAGCAGTGGCGTGCTCCGACCCTCCAGTTGATACCCGTTTACCTGGGGGTGAGGGAGATCGGGCCCCTGAGCTTAGGCTGGTGTATTTTAATGCCAGATCCATAGTGAACAAAGCTCCCCTCGTCCGAGATTTGATCGAGGAGGAACGCGCGGATCTGGCATGCATTACGGAAACCTGGTTGGGCTCAGAGGGAGGTATCCCTCTGCCTGAGCTCTGCCCTCCAGGTTTCTGTGTGCTGCACCGGCCGTGGGCTCAGGGTAGGCGCGGGTGGGTGGCGGTGGTTATACGGGAGACCTTATATCCGCGGGAGACCACTTTCGTACAGATTGGCGGGAGTGAGTCGCTCCTCCTGAGGTTTGGCTTTGGCGTTCAGTTGGGTTTGTTGCTGACATACCTGGTGCCCAGCTGTGTTGCAACAACCCTGCCTGGGCTTCTCGACACCCTTTCAGGGCTGGTGGTTGAGTTTCCCAGACTTATGGTTCTGGGTGATTTCAACCTTCCATCCCTGGGTGAGTCGTCAGAGTTAGCTCGGGAGTTCATGGCCTCCATGACGGCCATGGACCTGACCCAGATAATTCAGGGTCCGACCCATGGAGGGGGTCACACTCTTGACCTGGTTTTCCTATCTGGGCAGTGGTTTGATGATCTGGGAGGGGGTACACCAAATATTGTCCCCCTGTCATGGTCCGATCATCACCTCCTATGTCTGGTCTTCCGATACGCTATCCCTCGCCGCTGGGCTGCAGAGCTGACCAGGTGGTTCTGCCCCAGGTGCCTAATGGATCCAGAACAGTTCCAGATGGCGCTTGGGTCTATACCTATCTCCCTCACTCACAGCCCAGCTGATGCCTTGGTGGAGGCTTGGGAGGGGACCACCACCGAGGCACTTGACAGGGTTGTACCCTTGCGACCCCTGACCCGGCACAGATCCCGATGGGCTCCATGGTTTTCTGTGGAGCTACGGGAGATGAAGCGCCGGAGACGGAGTCTGGAGAGCTGTTGGAGATCTAGCTGGTCTGAATCTGACCAATTGCGAATAAGATCTTTCACTAGGTCTTATCTCGCAGCGATGAGGACGGCGAAGTCTAATTACTTCGCCACCCTCATCGCGTCCGCAGATAATCGCCCGGCCACCCTGTTTAGGGTAACTCGTTCCCTCCTTTCTCAGGAGGTGAGGGAGGAGCCCTTGCAGGGGCGGGCCGAGGAGTTTAGCCAGCATCTTGCGGACAAAATTGCTCAGATTCGGACTGGTTTAGACTCTGACTGGGCAGAGTCTGATGGGGAGGAATCGAGCGGTCTTGAGAGTATTATCTGGACTGAGTTTGATCCTGTGACTCCCAAGGAGGTGGACAGGATTATGGGGAGGCTGAGCTCTACCATCTGTTTATTGGACCCGTGCCCATCCTGGCTGGTTTATTCAGCTCGGGAGGAGACACGAGGCTGGTTCCAAGCAGTGATATCTGGTTCTTTGAGGGTGTCTTTCCCACTACCTAGAAGGAAGCGGTGGTGAGACCCCTTCTCAAGAAGCCTGCCCTGGATCCAGCTATTTTGAATAACTATCGTCTGGTCTCAAACCTTCGCTTTTTAGCGAAGGTTGTTGAGAGTGTGGTGGCGCATCAGCTTCCTCTGTTCCTGGAGGAAACTGATTATCTTGACCCATACCAATTGGGTTTCAGGCCCGGGTACAGCACGGAGACGGCATTGGTTGCGCTGATGAATGATCTCTGGTGGGCTCGGGACAGGGGTTGTTCCTCTGTCCTAGTCCTATTAGATCTCTCAGCGGCTTTTGATACCATCGACCATGGTATCCTGCTGTGACGTCTCAGGGGGTTGGGAGTGGGGGGCACTGTTTTACGGTGGTTCTCCTCCTACCTCTTGGGCCGTTCGCAGTTGGTGTTGACGGGAGGGCAGAGGTCCACCCCGAGGCCTCTCATTTGTGGAGTTCCTCAGGGGTCAGTCCTCTCTCCCCTCCTGTTCAATATCTATATGAAGCCGCTGGGTGAGATCATTCGTGGTTTTGGGGTGGGGTATCATCAGTACGCTGATGATACCCAACTTTTTCTTTCCACCCCAAACCAACTCAGTGATGCCCTCGACGTGATGTCCCGTTGCCTGGAGGCGGTTCGGGTTTGGATGCGGAGAAACAGGCTCCGACTCAATTCTGCCAAGACTGAGTGGCTGTGCATACAGGCATCTCGAGTGAATCATTCTATTCCATCTTTAATGATGGGGGGTGAGGTGTTACCCCCCGTCGATAGGGCTCGCAACTTGGGTGTCCTCCTGGACTCGTGGCTCAGTCTTGAAGATCATATAGAAGCCATGACCAGGGGGGCTTTTGCCCAGGTCCGCCTGGTGCGCCATTTGACCAAGATGCCTTGCGCACAGTCACTCATGCGCTTGTGAGCTCCTAGTTAGACTACTGCAATGCTCTCTACATGGGGCTGCCCTTGAGGACCACTCGGAGGCTTCAGCTGGTGCAGAATGCGAGTTGTGATGGGGGCTTTCTGATACTCCCATGTAACACCTCTGCTCCGCAAGCTGCATTGGCTTCCGGTTGCCCTCCGGGTGAGATTCAAGGTGCTAGTGATGACCTATAAAGCCCTAAATGGCTTGGGTCCAGGATATCTGAGGGAACACCTGCTGCCGGCATCAAGTTCCCTTCGTCCTGTTTGCTCCCACAGGGAGGGCCTTCTCAGGGTGCCGCCGGCAAAGGATTGCCGGTGGGCAACACCCAGGGGGAGGGCCTTCTCTGTGGGTGCGCCTGCCCTTTGGAACCAGTTACCCGTAGAGCTCAGGACTGCCCCTGATTTTCGTTCATTCCGCCGGGACCTGAAGACCTGGCTCTTTGAGCTTTCCGGCCAGGACTGAGAATTTTTAATTTTTAACTTATTGTAATTGGGTTTTTTAAATCAGAGTTATAGGGGTTTTAGATTTTTTTATCAAGGATAATTTAATCTATTTTAATTGTTATTAACTTTTTGTATTGTAATGTTGTTTTAATTGCCTTGTGAACCGCCCTGGGTCCTACGGGAGAAGGGCGGTATATAAGTTCAATAAATAAATAAATAAATAAATTTAGTAGGTGAACATTTTATTTAGTTATTTATTTATAAAATTTATAGGCCACCCATCTTACCTCACAGTAACTCTGAAAGTCAGCAGTTTTAGCTAATCCTATAACAGAAATTAGTTAGCTTCATATGACCTGTATCTCCCCTTAGTAGCCAAGATAAAGCAGAATTTTGTTGGTTTTGTCCTGGTCATAGAAGCGAAGTGCCAGAAAGGATGATTCATTCCTTCCTTCCTTCCTTCCTTCCTTCCTTCCTTCCTTCCTTCCTTCCTTCCTTCCTTCCTTCCTTCCTTCCTTCCTTCCTTCTTTCTTCCACTGGGATAGAATATGAGCTGGTGGAGTGGGAGCAAGAGCCACGCCCCTTTTAAGATATATCACACAATGTTATGCATGTAAAATAAGGGCAGGGGTTTAATTGCACAGATATAGCATTCTTGCTTTTTTTTTTACTCCTCTACAAGCTTCCCCTGAATAGAAGTGTACAGGGTAGGATCCTGAGATGTAGGTTGTCTTCAAACTGCTTTTGAGAAATTGGGGGGAGGGGTGGAAACTCAGGGGGAGGGGAAAGCTCAGATACCTTGACCATCTATATTAACAGAGCAAAAACTTTCAAGATGAATGGGTCCTTCTAAAGGAGGAATTGCCAAAGCATCAGTCAAAACAATTCCCTTGGCAAAGGAACATGTGAGATCTATAAAAAGGAATGTGGCTGCACAAAATATTTAGCGAGGAGCTGAAAAATTTAAAAGGATATTTATAAGAAATGAAAAGGAGACAGATTTACAAGAAGTAAAAGTGGGAAGCTCAGAGACACATAAAAAAATATCAATTCAATTCAAACTTAGAAGGAGCTGAGATTCTAAGAGCAAGAAAGTACTCAGTGAGAAAATGGTAGATTTAGAAAGAGGGTAAAATCTTAACAGAAAGACCAAAAGGGAAACTGTTCATTTGTCTCAATCCCATTATACAGCATCCAGAAGTGCAGTCCCACTGCAACATGGTATTAGAGAGCCTGTGTTGTGTAATGGGCAAAGACATGAGTACTAGAACTCAAAGTCCAAGTTCAAATTCATTCTCATCTATGAAAATTCATTGGACTGATTTTGGAACCAGTTCCTACCTCTACATCATAAAATCATTTCTTGTGCACAATTGTTTGGAGGGAAATCTGAATGAGGAAATACCATATGCAATTGCCTGGAATTCCTCAAGCAAAGACAGGATGCAAATCTCTGAAATAACATCAGTAATGAAATTAATAAATAAATATATCACAATACCTTCCACAATGATCTATATATGTACACTGAAAGCCTCTGTGGGAAATTTATTTATTTAGCAACATAATGGTGATGTTACATTAGCCAGGAGACTACAGTGTTAGCACAAAGTAGTTGTCTGGATGCCAATAATTGCTAGTCTGTCCAGTTCATGCTTGTGCGCTATCCAGAGTTCACTACAGGGGGCAGGCTAAGTCCACTCTCAGAAAGGCTCAACAGCATTCTGCAATGTCATACAGGGCTTCTCCTTCCACCAATGTTGCCTTTCACTTGGGTTTCATGCTGGAGAAGGGTCAGCTGGATTCACACTACCACACAAAACGCCATTATTTTCTCACCAAACGGTACCTATTTATCTACTAGAACAGACATGTCAAACACAAGGCCCGGGGGCCGGATCCGGCCCGCGAAGTGGTTTCATGCGGCCCGTGAAGCCGTCCTGGAAACAGTGAGGGAACGGCCCCCACTGCCTTGGCCCTGGCCCAGAGACCCTCCTTCTGCCAGAGACCCTCAGATCTGTCCCACTCCTGCCCGGGCCCCCATAAGCACCCTTGATGCGAACGATGTAGAGCTGGCCACGCACTCTAGCCACGCCCACCCAGTAGGCCATGCCCACCCAGTAGGCCACACCCACCCAGCCCCTTGAGGGCAACCGCAATGCTGATGCGGCCCTCAATGAAATTGAGTTTGACACCCTTGTACTAGAACATGTAACATGCTTTCAAACTGCCAGGTTGGCAAAAGCTGAGGCAAGTGACGGGAGCTCACTCAGCCACACAATGCTAGGGCTTGAACCGTCAGAATAAAGACCTTTTCTTGCATCACTAAACCACTGAGCTACTGTGCCTCTTGCAGGGAATCTACTCCATGTAGAGACATAAAAGCAGAGATCCTCCTAACCCTAATCCCAGCCTTTTATATACAGCCTTTTATGGAAACTCAGAGTGGTTTAAAATTTCCAGTCCAAAACTGTCTGGACAATGAACTTAGCTGACATGCTGATCATCCTACAAACAAGCTGCTACTGCAAATTAAGCTTAATTTTCTTTCATGTGCAGCTATTTAAACTCTAATTAGTAGCAGGATAACTAGGAAAATGCACACTCAAAAACCGTCCATGTTCATTTTTATGGAAGGTTTTTTCAAAATTTTGGTCTTTTAATTGGTGTATCTGCAAGATACTACAAATCGTAAGTTTCTGCAATGATTACAACATTGTCACATTGATCAGATTAAAAGGTTTATGTTTATATAAGCATAGCAAATTGATCCAAATTGATCCAAATATTTCAGTTTGGAATAATCCCAGTAGAATAAATTGAGTACCCTATTCTTTCTTCTCCAGAATAACATATAAAGCCCTTGTACCATATAGTAATGTACTACGATTCCTCCTATATTTTTTTAAGAAAAAGTCTAAGATAGACGGATTGTTACAAGCAAAAATAATATTTTTTTACCTGTAATAACATTCAGTGAGATGAGAGAATGTTCATAAAATAAGATTGTCACTTCAAAATCACAACTGAAGAGTACAAAAAATATTTTCTTATGTTATGAATTCCTTTAAAAATGAAAATTATATAAATATCATATGTTTATCCATTCCTTATTCATTCTGAACTTTTTAAAAAGAATATACAGCAGATAACACACCCCTTCAGGAATTAAAACAAAATGCATACGAAGAAGAGCTATTATTATTTATTTACTCCATCTCTCAGGTTTCTTTCCCCCCCCCCCACTGCCAGGCAAACTAGAACCATATTCAGCTGTTTGGGGGAAAATGGTTCCCATTTGTTCTTAACTTAAATCATTTGCAGTGTGATACAATTTCCCTGTGGTTTTCACCATCAGCAAAGGTCATAGGTGTAAAGGTTTTCCTGGGCCATCTTTACATATAGAATTTTTTTTTTAAAAAAAAAAAGCTTAAAGAGTCCCTTTACTGTAGACACATTTTTGCAAAAAGCATTTGCAGCCACAACAAAGAGAAGAATTTATGAAAATTTTAAAAATTATTATAGCTTTTTTCTGGCTAATGAATTCCCTTCTTTTGGCCTTTGGAGATTCTTCTGGTTCACTAGTTTGACAGTTTTAGAATTACTTGGAACAAACATCAACTAAATATACAGGGAATGTTGGGACAATAGAATGTGATGATCCACATTTGCTTCTTTGTGGAGCAAACTAGCCAAATTGTAGACATTGTCAAGGAGATAGATGAGATGCAATTATTTTATCCCTCTTAATGTGTGAGTGCTTGGCATTATTTTCAAGTCTCCAAAGATGCAGCACTGCAAAAGTGCACTAAACTTGATGTGAAATGCACAGATGTTATGTAGCTTTTGAAAATCACTTGAATTCATTGGAGCAAAGGAGTATAAAAGCGAAAGAGAGAGAGAGGAAAGGAGGACTGGCAGTTCCACCTTAGTTAGGGGAAACATGGATCTGATGCTGTTGGCAATGGTTGCTGATCTACAATAAATTTCATAGGGTCTTCTGTAACTTCATGGCTTGGAATAATGCAATAGCAGCATTTACACATATTTTTCTCTTAGGAATAGCAAGGCCATTTAAAATCTTCCAAAACCATGTTTCAGAAACCATAAAGTGAACAGGCTGCGCATGTACTTATAGACACAACACAAAGAGAGACACCCTCCTAGACAGCCAGGAGCAGATTTTGAAGCAGTTGTGTGGAAACTGCTTTAACAATTCAGAAAGTGGTATTTTGTATGCAGTCATGGGCATGCTGGGGCATCTCTTTGGAAGGATTTGCAAAGCTCTTAACAGCAGTACCAAATTAGTGGCTAGAATATTAGGCCTTTCTTAAGGGACTAGAGCCAACTGGATAATGCAAGTCAAAAAATTTACTTGAGAGTTCACTGTGGAATCATTTAAACTTGGGGCATGTGAATAGATTTGCCACTTACCAAACAGAGGAGACTCAGCTGCTTCCCTGTTTACATGGCAGAGCAGATATTCCAGAGTTCATTACATGAACATATTTTGCAGGGGGCAAATGGGGATACTGCAAGCAACAATTATTCTGAGAATGCTCATGAGGAGCATTGGGGGGGAAGCAATATGCTCAAAATAAAGATAACAACCGGATGGGGAATTCTGGGAGTTGAAGTCCACTAGTGTTAAAATTGCTAACCTTGGACACCCCTACACTAGAAGTTGAATTTGGACTCTGGAATGTCCACAGGATGCATGCAGTTGTAGTCGCCATCTTGATTTTTTTTTTGTTAACCTCCCACTAACAGATACCTTGGTTTACATTGCAGCACGTACTTTTTTAAAAAAATTAAAATAATATTTAATGTTTAACATATCAGTTGATAACAGGGAACAACTGGGCATCAAAGGAAGCACAGTATTAATCAGACATAGGTTCAAGAGATACCAAGTTGCCGATCCCTATTCTAAGGCATTTCCTATTGGGAACTACCTATCTTCTTTATCATTTTCTCTCTTTCCATCCATTCAGCTTGTTAGTTACAACTATTCTTTTGCAAAACAAATGTTCCTTGTTATTATTGTTTCATGCAACACTATGGACACTCTAGATTACTGAGCTTTAAAGCTTTCAATAGCATTCATTTTCCTGAAAAATTCACAGAAGCTCTTCCCAACCCAGGGTTTTCTGGATGTGTTGATTCCAGCATCCCTGCACTATTGTGTGCAAGACTGATTTGTGGGAAAAAGCTACTTCTTGGTAGATCTGATCAATGGGAAAAAAAATCTTCAGTTTTGTGAAGTGCGTCAAGTGCTTTTTCTCTCTGGTACTTTTTTCAGTAGCTATCAAAATCAATCTTCTGTCTTACTCTAGAGTCTAGCCATTAATATTCTGTGATGCTTTCAACAAGTGTAGAGTCCATTCCCTAACAAAATAAACCTACTGTCGATATATCTAAACAATTTCTCTTAACTCTGGACTGAAATTAAAATCTTACTGAATATAAAGTTAGATTTCTTGTAGTCTTTTGCCACATTGTTCTTAAAGAAAGATAAGCCCCAGCCTTCAAATCATTTCTTTGTGGAATTTTTTCATAATGAATGATATGGGAATTTCAGCTCTTAAATATTTTGTGCTGGAACACAGACTTTCAAGACAGTTACTCTGAATGTCTATGTGACTGACAATTTGCAATAATTTTATTGAACATTACAATTAAAAAGATAAGAATACAAAAAAAAGAAAAATAGAATGTGCAGAAAAAAGAAAAAAGGAAATGAAATATATAAAAAAATGACTTCTCATTTCATAACAACAAGCATTTTAATAACTTATCACGTTCCCTTAAAATAGAACAAATGAAGTCTTCTTCTCATATCTCATCTTTAATAATCTAAAGCAAATCTTTAAGGCCTTGGCATTCAAGTCCTAGTCAGCAAAAGTCTATTAAGGGTTACCAGAAATAACAACATATCTATTTTAACCTTGGTCAAACAAACAAACTTTATATTCCTTCCTTTCATTTTTAACAATCTTGATCTTTTTACATCTCTTTACATTCCTAATCCTTAATCACCTCAGATAAGATTGTAGAATTTGATTACTTGTCTTTATTTTTGTCCTGTGCAACATATATATCAAATCAAAAAATATATATTTACACAAACACATCCACATTGAGTACTTTTTAAATACTCAAAATAGCATTTTCCCTTGAGAAGGAGTCTTATTGTTAGTTTCAAAATCTTATTTTAAATCTATTTGGTCCATTTATAAACTTTCCAAAAATCAACATTCTAACCACCCTTTTTAATTTATTTTACCTATCCATCCATCCACCCATTCAATTACTATAGGCACCCATCTCAACCAATGATTTTGGGTGACTTACAATTCAAAAAAATATGTTACAATTAAAACAATAAAAACATGTTAAACCCATAAAAACTATAAACTACCTTTTGCCGTTTATTCCTAAAAAAGAAGAATGTTTAAGCCCTTAACTAACGATCTGTCCCAAAAAGATGTACTCTCCGTGCAGAATGATTCCAGAGCTTGGGGCAGGAACTTAGCAGAATAGGCTGTAGGCTTACTTTTTCAGAGGTTTTACCAATGTATAAGGAGCAAAATGGAAAAGGCCAGAGTATAGCACATTTCAATATGTGGCTAAGAGAGTGGTATAAAGGGGAAGGCTTTGGATATATTAGTCATGATGTATGTAGCTGGTTCAATGAAAAAATGTACAAAAGAGATGGTTTGCATCCATCAAAGAAAGGGATGGAGTTTTTCGGCTATAAATTCACAGACTTTCTGGAGGAATATTTAAACTAAACAGCACGGACAGTGAGTTAATTGATACAGAACATCCCTGTCCCTGGCAATCTAAAAACTATAGGACTATCAGTGCATGTAACATAGATGTCTGTGTGGACAAGAATATCAACCTTGCTTCAAGCAAAATCAAGCTTCTAATAGTGAGTGCCACACAAAGTGCACTAACCAAATAGGTGGTAAGACAATAGGGGAACTCAGGCACCACACTGGTCATGTAGAAAGTAAATACAGGGTCAGTCATAAAAGACTCAAATGTCTATACACCAATGCACAGAGTATGAGCAATAAACAGGGTGAACTAGAAATTCAGGTTAATGAGGGCAGATATGATATTGTCGCTATCACAGAAACATGGTGGGATGAAACCCACAAATGGAACACACAGCTAGAGGGATTTATATTATTCTAAAGAAACAAACCAAATAAAAGAGGAGGTGGAGCGGAAATAACTACATCTCTACAGAAATAGAGCACAACAATGATGAAAACTGTAAACTTGAATGCATTTGGGTCAATATAAAAGGGAGAAAAAATGACATTGCCATAGGTGTATATTTCATTTCATTTCATTTCATTTATTAAATTTGTATACCGCCCTTCTCCCAAAGGACTCAGGGCGGTGAACAGGGCACATATAAATAGAAAATACAAAAATTAAAAAAGAATTAAATAATCGCCCAGATAAAACAGTAACAATATAAAAACCCATTAAAAACCCTGACATCCCCCATCAGGCCAGGCCAGCTTGTTCAAATAAATGGGTCTTCAGACTGCGCCGGAAGGAGCGAAGGTCCGGTGCCGTCCGGAGCTCAACCGGCAGCTGGTTCCATAAAGTCTCACATTATTCTTCATTTGTCTACCACTTATAAATCCAGTTTGGTCACTATGAATCATTTGCTGCATTACCTTCATTAATCTATTTGCTAAAAATTTTGCAAATATCTTGTAATCAGTATTTAAAAGTGATATTGGCCTATAGCTTTTGGCTTGAGTAACATCTTGATCTTCCTTCGGAATCAATGATATAAAGGCTGTTTTCCACGATGGAGGCACTTCTCCTCCCAATTGAATTGTCCTAAACAGTTCTCTTAAAGGTTCCACCATTTCTGACTGTAAATATTTATAATAGACGGCAGTCAAACCGTCTGTTCCTGGTGCTTTACTCACCTTTAATTGCTTAATTGCTAAAATAATTTCTTCATCATTTATCAATTGATTCATCCCTTCCCTTTGCTCTTGTGTAAGAACAGGGATTTTAATTTCTCGTAGATATCTATCTATATCTACATCTCGAATCTTGTCTCTAACATACAACTTAGAATAAAAATCAACAAAGGCCTTTTTAATAAGATTCTGCTGAAACACCACTTTACCCTTGTACTCTATTCTATCTATATTACGTGACCTTTGTTTCTTCCTTAACAAGTAAGCTAACCACCTACCCGGCTTATTAGCATTGCAAAAGGTATTATGTTTAGCATACCGTAAATTGGTTGTCACTTGATCTGCCATCAACATATCCAACTGGCCTCTTAGTAAAGTGATTACCTCTTTAATCTTCCCATCAGATGGATTCAAAATTAAAGCCTTCTCTTTCCTCTTAATTTCCTCCTCTAATTCTTTTCGCCTATGTTCCAGTTTACGTCTGTATTTATTATTCAAATATATTAACACTCCTCTCATATAAGCTTTACTTGCATCCCAAGCCAACACAGTGCTAGGCTGCATTAACAGAGGGATAGAATCAAGATCACAGGAAGTATTAATACCACTTTACAATGCCTTGGTAAGGCCACACTTGGAATACTGCATCCAGTTTTGGTCACCACAATGTAAAAAAGATGTTGAGACTCTGGAAAGAGTACAGAGAAGAGCAACAAAGATGATTAGAGGTCTGGAGGCTAAAACATATAAGGAACGGCTGCTGGAATTGGGTATGTGTAGTTTAAGGAAGAGAAGGGTGAGGGGTGACATGATAGCTGTGTTCCAATATCTCAGGGGCTGCCACAAAGAAGAGGGAGTCAAGCTATTCTCCAAAGCACCTGAAAGCAGGACAAGAAGCAACAGATGGAAACTAATCAAGTAGAGAAGCAACCTAGAACTAAGGAGAAACTTCCTGACAGTTAGAACAATTAACCAGTGGAACAACCTGCCTCCAGAAGCTGTGAATGCTCCAACACTGGAAGTTTTTAAGGAGAGACTGGACAGCCATTTGTCTGAAATGGTATAGGGTTTCCTTCCTGAGCAGGGGGTTGGACTAGATGACCTCCAAGGCTCCTTCCAACTTTACTACTATGATTATGATTATATACAACTTCCTTCACTAAAAGTTGAAGAAAACTCACCCACTGTAGTAAAACCTGCAGTTATGAAGATTCCTAATATCCTAAAACGCAGTTAAAAAGCAATTTCAAAAGTGATTAAAAATGAAGTATACAAATCCAGTGTTTTTGAAGATGCTGAGCCACATTTCGGGCTACAAAGAGATTGCTGTTTTGCCAGGAGATGAATCCTAAAATTCATTCCAAGCACATCTCTTCATTCCACCACGGCCATGGCTTTGCTCTCAGCAGAGTCATCTTCAGTTTGCTATTTCTTCCCTGAAAGCCACTTATTAGCAATTTGGATAATGCTGAAAAAATATATATATATAGAATATCTGGTTGTATTTACAATATTTTCTCAAGCAAAAACAACACTGAGCTGAAAAAAATCTGGCCGACATATTGTTCTTTCATATATAAAGCCTATATTGTGAAGTTGTTGTATCAGCTCAAGGGTCAATCTATGGTCAGAATTCATAGACTTGGAAGGAACTGATTATATGCCACTGAATCTAACCTCCTGCTCAACGCAGCAATTCATATTAACTCCAATATTAGATTGGTCTTGACTCTGCCAGGCTTTCACAAAGCACTGAAGACCTGGATGGATTCCAGGACCTGAGAGCCAGGAGGTCAAATACTTTGTTGAAAGATTTTTCTTGATTGTTTGGTTTGGATTTCCCCTCGGTGATCATTGTAGGGTTTTCCTTTCTGTTAATTTAGTGCTTTATTATTTTTATATATTGCTATGCTCTCAGAGTCGTATTTGCAAGATGGGTGGTCATATACACTAATTCAACAAAAATCTCCGACTGATGGTTATCTAGACTCCACAACTAGTAAAGGGATGTCCATCAATTTTAAGATAATTGGTTCCACTTCTGAATTGTTTATACTATAAAGAAATATTTTTCTAATATTCTGTTGGAATCTGTCTTGCTGTAACTTGGATCAATCAAGTTGTGTCTTACATAGTAAAGTGATGGAAAACAGCTCTTGACTTGCCTCTGTGTGACAATCTTTTTGGTATATAAAGAATGCTATCATCTTCCCAGCACCAATTATTGGTTCAATTTTTTTAGAAGACTTCTAAAAGACATGAACTCTTATTCCAAGCAACTACAGTATCATTTTATCTCTTTTCCAAAATGTGTGGTTGACCAGACCATTTAGTAGTGATTATTGCCTTTCTTGTAAAGGTAAAGGTAAAGGTTCCCCCGCACATGTGTGCTAGTCGTTTTCGACTCTAGGGGCCGGTGCTCATCTCTGTTTCAAAGCCAAAGAGCCAGCGCTTGTCCGAGGACGTCTCCGTGGTCATGTGGCCGGCATGACTAGACGCCAAAGGCGCACGGAACGCTGTTACCTTCCCACCGTAGTGGTCCCTATTTTTCTACTTGCATTTTTACGTGCTTTCGAACTGCTAGGTTGGCAGAAGCTGGGACGAGTAACAGGCGCTCACTCTGTTACGCGGCACTCGGGATTCGACCCACCAAACTGCCGACCTTCTGATCGACAAGCTCAGCGTCCTAACCCACTGAGCCACCGCGTCCCCATCTTGCCTTTCTTACTTAATTGCAAATAATATGATGTTCCTAAAGACTTTTTATTCCCCACCCCCAATCTCTCTCTCTCTCTCTCTCTCTCTCTCTCTCTCTCTCTCTCTCTCTCTCTCTCTCTCTCTCTCTGTGTGTGTGTGTGTGTGTGCCCACTGATTAGCAAG
This sequence comes from Vipera berus, assembly GCF_964194415.1. Taxonomy (NCBI): domain Eukaryota; kingdom Metazoa; phylum Chordata; class Lepidosauria; order Squamata; family Viperidae; genus Vipera; species Vipera berus. Next base: position 71,752,470 of record NC_138204.1, read on the forward strand.
ATAATCATTTTTTTCCTGAAAACATGAAGGAAAAAGTCATTGATGGAGAAAATTGGCTTCTGGCACTAAGCAGTGGAAAATGTGTATTTCAATAGAAGAGTACCAAAGCAAAGCAAATAACTGTACCCATTTTGGAAATACTATCCTTATCTTTGATGTCAGTTGACAGAAGAGCAGAGAAGGAGCCAAGCACACTGGTGGAAAAATTGCCCTTGTAAACCATACTGTATCTAAAAGTTCTGTGGAGATAAAGACTAATGCACGTACTTTACAAATGGTGAGTTGACTATCTTTATATATTCTTATTAATAAAAACAAATATTAAATATTAACATGTATAATACAGCATGGATCTGATCTTTTATTAGACTACCTTGATTTCTGTTTTGTTACTATTATAAGTGATATATAATAGTAACACTTTAAACAGGAATTGAGTAATATCTAGGCCTAAATGCCTAATTAAGTTATATAATCAATTTGAAATTTTGCAATTATTCCAGCTATTCTTGTCACTAAGATCCAGTAGCATTTTCTCATATACTTCAAGTGTCACAAGAGATGGTAGCTCACTATCTGACTGTGGTTCTGATATAGGTTTCTGGTTTTCTATATAATAGTTGAGTACAGGACCACTCTCTAACTTGTTGGACTTTTTAAACTTTAATTGAAAGTGCGTCATAATTGAGGATTAAAAGATGGCGGCTAAACCTCCCTCTAAAACTCTTCGGAGTGGAGGATCCTCGCCGGTGCAACAATCATCACTACAGGCATTGCACCCTCCTGAAGTGCTGACATCGAAGGATTTGCGAGATGCCTTGGATAAACATGCCCAGGTACTTTTGGAATCAATTAATCAATCAATTGCTGATAAATTTGCACAGATGGAGGAGAAATTGGAGAAATTTGAGGAAAGAATGGAAGAGAGGATGGAACAGAAGTACAGCGTGATGAAGGTAGACATTTTGACTTCAGTGCATAAAGTGGCGGAATGTGTGGAAGATTTAGATGAAAAAGTGGATGATTTGGCTCAAAGGAATGCTATACTAGAAGTAAAAGCACGGGAGAATGAAATTGAAAGAGGCAAGTTGGAAAGGGAGTTAAGCCATGCCCAATATTACCAGATGCAGTTTGCTGTCAGAATTAGAGGCTTAAAAGAGAATGTTAAAGAAGATTTAAAGCAGCTGATCTCTGAGGCTCTCGAAGGGGTATTGAACCAGCCAGCATCTGAAATAAGAGCAGCTATGGATAAAGTGTTTCGGGTGAATTCATGGATTGCCAGACAGAGAAAGTTGCCTAGAGATGTGGTGGTTTATTTTGCAAAAAGAGAAATTAGAGATCAAGTTATACAAGCTGCCTATGATGCTAAGGTTGTGATTGCTGAACAAGAAGTCTTGGTTTTAAAAGAAATTCCTCCAAGGATTTTAAGGGGAAGAAAGGACTATACATTTCTTGTGCAAGAGCTCAAGCAAAGAGATATAAGGTTCAGATGGGAGATTCCAGAGGGGCTGATGGTGATGTATGAAGGTAAAAGGTATAGGCTGATTACTGTGAAACAAGCACGTGATTTCTACAATAATGTCTTAAAAGCAACCCCATTAACGCTCCTGGAAGCTGGAAAGGGATCTGGAGAAGAAGAACAACAAGAGGAGGAAACAGAGGAAAATGGTGCTGGAGGAGATCAAGCTACAATCTCTTTGGATGATCCTAGAGAGCAAAGAGTGACGCGTGCTGCTTTAAAACGAGCAAAGAAAATAAAAGAACAAGATCAGCAAAAGTCTTCAGATTCTTCACATCGCATTCATAGCCAAGCTGTGGGAGGAGCACGGCCTAAAGTAACCAGTCCTATCAAAGCTGTGGTCCAAGAGCTTCTCGAGGATATACATGGCAACTAAATTTTTAACCTGGAATGTTAATGGACTAAACTCACCGCAGAAGAGGAAGAAAGTTTTTCAATATTTAAAACAATTTAAGATAGATGTTATATGCCTGCAAGAAACGCATATTAGAGTTTTGGATCAAAAGTATTTATTGAACTCGAGGCTGGGTACGCAATTTGTTGCTTCTGCAGAGAATAAGAAAAATGGAGTGGTTGTTTATGTTAAAAGTGCCTTAACAGCGGACCTAATTGAAGCAGATAAGCATGGAAGATATGTTATGATCGAGCTGTTGTTTGAAGGTAAAAAGACGCTTTTAGTTGGATTATATGCTCCAAATCAACAACAAGCTGACTTTTTTAGTTTACTTCATACAAAGCTTACCCAGTTGGATTATAAATCCTTTATTTTTATGGGGGACTGGAATGGAGTTATGGATGTACAGTTGGATAAGGCTGGAGCCTTTAAACGCATTCCAAGTCACGCTAGACTGCCTAAATCTTTTTTTGAAATGAAGGATGACCTGGAATTGCGAGATATTTGGCGTGAGAGACATTTGCGGGAGAAGGATTATACATTTTATTCTGATAGACACCAATCTTTTTCGAGGATTGATTTTATTTTGTTGACTAATGATCTTCTTTTGAGAACTAAAAAGGTGAAAATCTGCGCAAGAATTATCTCTGATCACAGTCCAGTGTGGTTGGAGATTGATAAGGAAAGAGGAGATAGACGCTCATGGCGCGTAAATGAGAATTTGTTTAGAAATCAGAGAAATGTGGAAGAATGCAAACAGCGGATGAAGGATTTTTTTGAGATGAATATGAATAAGGGTACCTCTATGGATATGGTTTGGGATGCTAGCAAGGCCTATATGAGAGGGGTGTTGATATATATGAATAATAGACATAGACGTGCAGTGGAAACTAGAAGGAAAGAACTGGAGAATGAAATAAAGGAAAAAGAAAAGGCTTTGATTTTGAACCCAGAGGAGGTGAAGATCAAGGAGGCTATTAGACTGTTACGAGGACAATTTGATAAATTAATGGCTGATCAAGTGGCGACCAATCTGCGGTTTGCTAGGCATAATACTTTTTGCAATGCTAATAAGCCAGGCAGATGGTTGGCTTATAGACTGAGGAAAAAACAAAGGGCATCTAATATAGATAAGATTGAGCATAAAGGAAGGGTTGTGTATCAACAGAATCTTATTAAGGATGCCTTTGTGGATTTTTATTCGAAATTATATACTAAAGAGGACATTAATGCAAAAGATATTGATACGTATTTGGAGAAGGCTAGCATCCCGGTTCTTACGCAAGTACAAAAAGAGGGGATTAACCAACTGATTACAGAAGAAGAAATTTTTACAGCTATTAAGGAACTGAAGGTGGATAAAGCACCAGGCACTGACGGCTTGACTGCGGCCTATTATAAAAACTTACAATTAGAGATGATAAAACCGTTAAAGGAACTGTTCCAGACAATCCAGAGGGGGGGAAAGGTGCCCCCGTCTTGGAGAACAGCTTTTATCTCTTTGATTCCGAAGGAAGACCAGGATGCTACTTTAGTTAAAAATTACAGACCGATATCGCTTTTAAATACAGATTATAAGATATTTGCTAAGGTTTTGGCTAATAGACTGATGAGGGTTCTGCAACAGGTGATTCATGGGGACCAAACGGGGTTTATTAGTGGAAGACAAATGAAAACCAATGTGAGACATATAGTTGATGTGTTAGAGTTTTTGGAAAGGCACAACCAGATCTCTGCTGCGCTAATCTTTTTAGATGCTGAAAAGGCTTTTGATCAATTGAACTGGCAATTTTTGTTGAAAGTTTTAGACAAAATGGATTTTGGGGAAAAATTTTTACAACCGATTAGGGCATTATACCAAAAACAAACTGCCCGAATTATAGTTAACAATAGTTTGACAACAGTATGTAATATTGAGAAGGGCACAAGGCAAGGCTGTCCGCTATCGCCCTTGTTATTTATATTAACATTAGAGATATTATTGGTTAAGATTCGGAATTCGGAAAAAATTAAGGGGATACAAGTTGGAGATCAGGATTACAGATTGAGAGCATTTGCAGATGATCTGGTTGTTACAGTGACCCAGCCAGAGAACTCTGTTGTGGACCTGATGGAGATAATAACACAATATGGGAAGGTTTCTGGATTTAAAGTAAATATACAGAAAACTAAAATTTTGGCTAGAAATATGACAGTTTCGCAGAAGGCTCTCCTAGAAGGATTAACTGGATTTGAGATTGTTAAAAGGGTTAAATATTTGGGGGTGATTTTGTCGCCCTCTAATACAAAGCTATATAAAAATAATTATGAAAAGTTATGGGGGAAAATTCAAAAAGAACTGGAGAGTTGGGAAAAATTGCAATTGTCTTTGTTGGGACGGATTGCAGCAGTGAAAATGAATGTCCTGCCCAAATTTTTATTCTTATTTCAAATGATACCGATTCTTAAGAAAGACTCTAACTTGGAGGAATGGCAGCGTGGTATCAATAAATTTGTGTGGGCAGGGAAAAAGCCACGAGTTAAACTTAAGATTATGCAGGATACTCGTGAGAGAGGTGGCCTTAAAATGCCTAATTTTAAATTATATTATGAAGCTGCTGCACTAGTAGGAATAAGTGATTGGATTAATTTGACACAATCGAGGTTATTAAATCTTGAGGGCCATGATCTGTTGTTTGGCTGGCATGCATATTTGTTGTATGATAAGAAGGTAGATACTGTGTTTAGGATGCATATTTTAAGACAGGCATTGCTGAGAGTTTGGAAGAAGTATAGACATAAGTTAAGCAGCAAGATACCATTGTGGGCAATCCCAAAACACGCAATAGAAAATATACATGCTGGTTTCAAACATGATGAGACTACTTACAAGGAAATTTTAAGTTTGGAAAGGAATATTTGGTGCTTGAAATCATATAGTTTCTTGCGAGAAGAGAAGGTTGTTCAGACTTGGTTTCAATATATTCAGTTACAGGCCAGGTGGAAAGAAGATCAAAAAAATGGATTTGCAACGACTGATGAAAATTTGATAAAGCAAATTAGAAATCAAGGACCAGCACATATTAAACGGATATATCTTGCATTGATAGAGATCGATTCAGAAACAGAGCTTGTTAAGGATTGTATGATAAAATGGGCCCAAAACATTCAGGAAGTTATTACAATGGACACGTGGGAAAAGATCTGGGTGAGGAATGTAAAATTCACTCAAGCTCAAAGTTTAAGAGAGAACTTTTACAAAATGTTTTATAGATGGCATCTAGATCCTAAAAAGCTTGCAAGTATGTATCCGAATTATCAGCCTAAATGTTGGAGGTGTGGTGATGAAGAGGCAACATATTTTCACATATGGTGGACATGTAAAAAGGTCAAGGCTTTTTGGATAAAAGTCTGGTGGAATATGCAGAAGATTTTTAAACGGAGGATAAAGTTTTGTCCGCAATTTTTTTTGTTGGGAATAATTGTTGACGCTACAGTTGTGGACTCTAAGTTGATGTTGAATTTAGTTACGGCAGCAAGACTTTTGATAGGTCAATATTGGAAGAAAGAGGAACTGCCGACTATACAAGAGTGGATTTTAAAGGTTTCCGACTTGGCAGAGATGGCGAAGATTTCGGCCTATTTGAAAGATTACTCGCAAGAACATTATATTATGGAATGGAGAAAATGGATTGAGTTTATCCAGAATAAGTATAGGGTCAAGAAGTTTTATCTAGCATTTGAATAAGTCTTCTTTCGTTTTCTTTTTTCTTTTTTTATTTTGTCTTCTATATATATTTAATAATGCTAAGTTTTGTTTGATCCTATATAAGTTAGAGAGTGATGGATTTTAGAATTTATAGTTGTTAGTATATGGTTGTTTATGATTGCTTTTTTATATATATATACCTTGTATTTAGCTCTGGGAAGTCTGGGGGGGGGAGGGGGGTTAGGGGGAGGTGGGGGGGGAGGAGGGAGGGGGGGAGGGGGGGAAGGGGGGAGGTAGGGAGGGGAGGAGGGAGGGGGAAGGGGGTTTTTTAAAGGAAAACTGTATTTTTAAAACTTTTCAATAAAAAAAAAAATAGTTGAGTACAGGACCCATTGATTATATTTGCAAGAAAAGACTGAACTAGTTGTGAACCCTTCAAGTTTTACTATTTGCAATGAAGAGGTGAATATATCATGAAACTGTGCATTTCCTTGTTAAATGTCAAAAGTATGATTTGGGCAAAATATGCATACATATGGGCAAAATATGCATACATATTAATATGCATGTTAAGCATGGCAAAAGGTTGTGCCTGCCAGCCTTTCCTTGCAGAAATATTTTTTTTCTATTCCATAGGAAAGAATTACATGCATTCCGATTATGCACTGCTGACTGTTAACCTACATAAAACTGCAACTTGGTATCAAATACAGAGGTTGAAACCCTATGATGCTCAATATAGGCAGCGTGTAAAGGAAAGATAGGGCAATTAACAGAAGATCTCACATCTGAAACTCCTTGGAAATAATCACCATAAATGATTGAAATGGACCGTTGCTTTTGGGACTGAATTTTTTTTCTTCTTCCATGAAGCTCTTTTTACAGCTGATTATTTTTGAGAAATGTATTTTATACTTTCCTAGAAAGATCTCATGGCTAAACTGCAGCTGAACATTTAGCATCTTTTTTGTGAATGAGGTTGATTGGTATTGGTGAAATCAGGAATCAGAGCGGCAGAGAGTCTTTCCATGCTGATAATGATGGGACTTATAGGAATCCAGATATTCAGTATAGTAAGGCAGACTCATTCAAATTAATCTGCCTTTCCTTAATACAAATGAAAACTTTTGCTGGATCAAAGAGTTTTGTCAGAGGTGAGATATCGTTAGTAACTACTGATTATCATAGAGACAGAATTTTTTTAAAAATGAGGATGTGCCATCCAAGCAGAAATGTACACTCCTGTTCTTGTCAATCAAAGCCTGACTGAGTCTACTCTTGTTATATTACCAGTTAGCCATAGTGACAAACAAGATAACCCTAACTCTGCTGAAAACAAAATAGTTTATGTATTCTGCATTAGTAACTCTAAAAATTTTAAGGAATCGTGGTTGATACTTATATTGGTTAATATATTTTCAAAGATTTTTTAAATAGTCAGTGATGAATAGCCTGTTACTCTCTGCACACATATTGTAGAATGAGGGGTTTGATTGAGGCAAATTGGCCCTTTTTTAAATAAAGTGTTTCCTAGAAGCTCTGAATGTGATTTTAAGAAAGTGACTGAATTTTTTATAGCCCACTTTCTATCATTCTACATTTCTATATAGTAAGAACTATTTCTCTTGCCCATGAAACCCAACTTTTGCTGTGAAATCTAAGTAGAATCAACAGCTTTAAATGCAGTAAATTAGTTACTGCATTAATTAACTGAAAATCCATTTTTATTATCCTGAAAAGAAATATTTTGAAACATCTTATTCATAATTTCCTGTAGAACATTCCCTTGCATCCAACTGAACTTATTATTTTCCACATAGTGAATCAATTCATTCTTAAAAAGCATCTGCTTATTTATTATCTATAGCTGGACAAAACTTTGTAGACTTTATGTAGGTAGAAATATATTTGCTATTTTAGATACCCCACTTCCAATAATGGAAGATACAAAAGAAGTTTATTGAACCATTTCACTAATGAGTTTCCACAGCCAATATTTTGCTCTTGAGATTTATGGCCCATTTCCCAATAATAATAGTTTGTGTTTTGTAAGAAGCAGGTATTCAGAAAAGCTTTAAAGAAAGGCAGTTCCAAAACTGGATAAGGAATTGCCTGTGTAAATGATGTACCTGATCTAACATGGCTCCAATTAGAAAATCAGTGATATCTCCAAGAAGTACTCAGAAAAGGAGCAGAACAAACATTAATCATCACTTTACCTCTTTACCTTGAATTGCCTATTAGTTATGTAATTGATTATCCAGCCAAGAATATGTTTAGTTAGTTGTTTATTAATAATTTAACAAATTTGTATACTGCTGTAACCTCTAAAGACTTCTGGTGGCTTATAAAAACACCCCAAATAATTAATAATTAGTCAAATGCGTAGTCGAATGTTTATCTTGGATTTCAAAGACACTTAAAAAACAAAAAATTCAAAGGGATTTCAAGTAGGGCTCGAAGACAAGTGAACCTAATGAGTGAAAGGATTTGCAATAGGTGGGTGTTCTTTTAAAGAGGATTCTGAAAGCACAATTACAGATCATTCTGAAAGGACAAAAAAATGATGATAGCAGAGCAAGCCAGTGTAATTACACAAATAGCTTAGTGAAGATGTAGAAACAAAAAAGAAATGGAGAGAAGGCCACATTACAAAGGGAGAGTCCCAACAGAAAAGGATGTAAAGATGAGGCCAGGAAAGCTAAAATGTAGAATGAGAACTGTGAGCCAGGAAGAAAAAAGAACACCCCCACACACCCCCACACACAACAGCTTAAAATAAAAGAACGAAATTTAAACCTAGAGACATGGAAATGAATATATGCAAACCTCATTAGTTAGCACATTATTTTTGAGTGCAAAATGTAAACAATACAATGTATTTCATATGACAATGTGTGAACTGGACACTCTGAGGGGTTCCCTATACAGAGGAAGACACAGTGCCTTCTATGATGGCTGCAGTAATAATTTCAAAGATGTTGTTGACGTCTCTTTGGAAAGAATAAAGAAGCCCCACTGAGTAAAATACTCCAAAGCTCAGAACACCTTGACCCTGAAAATGTGTCAATAGATAAATGACTAGAACATTTATGAGTTTGGTGGTTTGAAAATCAGCTTGATTCTTAATGGAGAGATTTACATTAGCACCGAATGCAAAAACAGCAATACATTTGAAAGGTGTATTTTTTCCCCCTATAATTCTAAGCAGATCCTAGATTTGCTTTAGGATTTTTGCTGGAAGTAAAAAAAATGGACTACTAAAACAGTCTGAGTTCAAAAACGATTTTATTTTAAAGTCCAAATCTAACAATTCAGTTGCAAGGAAGGACAATTGATTTCTCTAGGGCTCACTTTCAAATCATATTCTTAGAAGCTGGTAGGTATGTTTGCATTTTCTATATTTTTAGAGCTAGGAGATAGATTAAAAGATAAATGAATGAATGAATGAATGAATGAATGAATGATAGATAGATAGATAGATAGATAGATAGATAGATAGATAGATAGATAGATAGATAGATAGATAATTATAGACAGACAGACAAACAGTGTCCTGTACTGCTCACACAGGCATACACCACAAGGATTTGATCTCTTTATTGAAGCTTTGCCAGCCCCGAATAGTATTCCCCAGAATTCACCCTATGGAGAAACCAGTGCAAAAACCAATGAGTCCAATCCTCAAGTCCAAGAACACAGAGCAAGTCTGCAAATTCACCCATCAGGTTTGAAATCCCAAGACAAGTCCACAGTCTGAGCACAAATCACAAAGCCAAAATCAAAGTCCAGAGTCTGAGAAGCAATCCAAAGTCCAGTCATAGGTTCAAGCTTTAAGTTCAAAGGTAAGAGTCATGATAGAATACACCCACCGCAAGAAGCAGATGTGTTGTTTCCAGAGTCGCTTTGCTCTATGTGCTGGGCTAAATAGCTGCCGGCCAATGCAGCTCATTAGGAGGATCTCTACCCTCTCCACCCTATCAGCCAGACACTGGTCTGGTCACTCTTCCAGCCCTTCTGAAGTTCCTCTCGACTTCCTCTTACTAATCCCCACCTTGTTCAGAGTCTCCCACATCTTCCAGATACTCCTCTATGCCTCGCTCCGAAGCTCCTGAGCCTCGTTGTCCAAGCCAGCTTTTGGGGCATCCAGATAGATAGACAGACAGACAGACAGACAGACAGACAGACAGACAGACAGACAGACAAATGATAGATAGTGATCTACTCTACATGCCATATGAATAAAAATTTGTCAATCTTTTTACAAGATAGATAGGGGGAAAAATCTCATAAAATAAAACAGGAGGCATATATCTCTATAAAGAGTGTTGTTGGCATTTTTTTTTAAATTTTACAGTTTTTAAACTGTAGGGTATTTTTTCCCTTCCTAACCAAATTCATGAATCCAAGGACTACCTGCATATCCTTTGGGTTTGATGCACTTTAGAGTCTGGGTGAAGGAAAAGTATTTTAATCCTCATCTACAGCATTCTCAGCCTCCAAGGACTCAACTTCTCAGGCAGATGTATGTAGACTAGATCATTGCATGACATACTAGCAAAATATGTTCAGAGATATTTCATTTGGCTGTTCTAAATTTTGGCCACAGAATGTAAGTCTGAACCTTCATGAGTTCCCTTGTCATAATTTGCAACTGGCACAGCCTTAGCATGGTTGAAATGTGACATTTTTTATGAACATCTAGAATTCTAGATAGCCTCATTCAGTATTTAAATGAACACCTATTTATTTATAAAATATATAGCCATGTGACGAGAGTCATAAAATAAATCAAGAAAAGATACACAAAGATATAAAAGTCTCAATGAAGAATCTGAAAAAAACTACTAATAACCAAAACTTCCCATAACCATTCAAACCCAAAAGGCCCAGGGCAGGGATGTCTCCAGAATATGATTTAAAAATTCAAAATGGTGGCCACAACAGTGTAATCAAAACTAAAGTTTTTAAGTGCATCACAGGGCTCAGTTAAATAGGCTCAGGATCAAATGGTGTGAGAGCTTTTCCCTAATATAGTACATTCTCCTTCCTTCCTTCCTTCCTTCCTTCCTCCCTCCCTCCCTCCCTCCCTCCCTCCCTCCCTCCCTCCCTCCCTCCCTTTTCTTTCTTCCTCCCTTCTTTCCTCCCTCCCTCCCTTCCACATTATCCATTTGTGGAACAAGTGTCATTTTTCTTAATTTATAGTTTCCACAGACTTTGCTGCCTAGTTTTCAGTAGCCAATCTTACAAGCTACTTAAAATGAAGTGAAATCATGAGACTAGGTGGGTAGTGACAAAAATAATAGGATTCTTCTGAGGGTCGCAGTACATGGCATATCAGCATTGCTCAGTTTGTTTGTTTTTTTAAAATGGGGTTGTATTGCTTGTTTTCGCTATTCCCAAAGGCTGCCTATATTTACATATGAATGAAGAGTGATTGCATGTACAGGGAAAGAAGGAGAAAAGTAGCGTGGAAAGCTTGGTTTTTCAAACTCTTATATTCAAAAAAACTTACTACCCTGATATGCTGAATTAGCAATCTCAAAAACATTTTTATTTCTGCTTCTTTTGCTTAGATAAACATATTATGGTAAAGAAATTGCAGTTATAGAAGTCCCCAATGAGCATTTGGTTAGTGATCATTATTTATTGAAGTCTCCCACAGTAGCTGAGGGAAAAGTGGATTTTGCAAAGAACTTTTTAAATGGTTACACAGAATAGCCACTTAGATAAGAGCTAGGCAATATTAATATTCCAGCAGACTGGAAATCACATGTTTTCTAATGTAGCATGCAGGTTTTTGAGTGCCACAAAATCTTTCCACTCACTGGAGGTTAGAGTTTCTTCAAAAGAAAACAGGCACCTTATGTTGGACAGCAGTTAAGTTACAAGATGTTGGAGCTGGATGGTCATTTTAGTAACAATGACAAAAGCATAATTTTATACTGTGCAGGAGAAGGCCATTGCGTATTTAACCAAGCAAACATGGATAGACAAAATAAAGTGATTTATGATATATTGCCAGATGACAGGCCTTTCAAGTTTAATGGCACTCAACATGCTATTGAGGAAAAGCTAGGGATCTTTTGTCTAAGGGTGTTTATGATATGGCTAAATTAAAGCCTTCAGGATGTCGAGTTGCTGATGTTGCCACTCCTTTAACAGAACTAGTTAAAGAGGCCACTGCAATGAGGAACCTTCTGTGTTTGTTTATGCCTGAGTGTATGTGCCTTCAAGATAAGTCAATACAATTACCTTGGCAAGGGTTTTGGAAGTAGTTTGCCATTACCTTCTTCCTAAGACTGAGAGAGTTGGTCCAAAGTTACACTAGTGGCTTTATGCCTAAGCAAGACTAGAAAACACAACCTCCTAGTTTGTGGAATAATTTTAACTGCTAGACCAGACTGGCACTCAAGGGGGATCTTATGCATTGGAATATTATTCTACAGTTCTCTATGTCTTATCTTCAGATTTTCAAGAATCTGTTTGAAAATTTGTTTTTGATACGTAATCACAATCGAAGATGAAGGAGCAGATGAAAATAAGAGTTAGATTTTCTCCTTCCCCCACCCATTGCAGCTTGACACTTTTAAATATTTAAACTTTAAAAGAAGGAGACAGAGTGCCCTTTTATACTGAGAGATTTGCTAGTAAAGGACAAATATAATACGAGACTGGATCTCTGTTTCTAATCCTACGCACAATTACTTTGGGCTAAGTCAGGAGGACAATGTTGAATGCTACTTCACTTCCAAAACTATATGGACAAATTTAGCTGGCAAAAGAGGAACAAACTGTGACAGTGAAGAAAGAGCTTTAGTTAGTAAATAAGCTTACTTTTATTCCTGGGTTAGTGGAAGGATGTTAACCAAAGCGGTAAGTTTAGATCTCTCTCTGAAGCTTTTTTTGGGGGGGGGGGAGGAGAAATACAGATCTCTGTGGATTGTTCACAGCTTGATTTCTTGATCTCTCCCAGATTCTTCTGTTTGTTCATTTGCTTATTGACATGGGCCTACCCTTCATGAACCACCTTCAGAAAGACAAGCTGGCTGGTGGGATAAAATGGAATTGTTTCAACGGGAAAAAAATCAGAGTTGTAGGACTGAACTCTGTTCCACTCTCCGAAAGACACATGCACAAATTTAACTTATTTGAATCTACAGGAAAAGAATCTGGGAGGGATGAAAAAAATCAGGATGCCTTAAAACATGACTTGGATGAACAACAAGGAATAAACACAACTACAATGTATCATGTTTAAAAATGAGAAGTACAAATAAGGGTAAAGGTAAAGGTTTCCCCAGTCATGTCTGACTCTAGAGCAGGCATGTGAAACTTGTGACATCACATGACATCATGTGACGTATCTCAACTTTTCCCCCATTGCCGGCAATGGGGAGGGCGCGGTTTCGTTGTGATGCTTCTGGTCCGCGGGCCGGCAGTTTGACATGCCTGCTCTAGATGGCAGCGCTATCTCTATTTCTTAGTTGAGGGAGCCAGTATTGTCCAAAGACATTTGCATGGTCATTTGGCCAGCATGACTATTCTGAGGCTCACGGAACATTGTTATCTTCCCACAAAAGTGGTACCTATTTATCTTCTCACATTTGCATGCTTTCAAATTGCTAGTTTGGCAGGAGCTGGGGTAGGAATGGGAGCTCAGCCCATCATGGGGTGCTTGGTTCTCAAATTGCCGGCCTTCCAGTCGACAAGCCCATCATTTTAATCAGTAGACCATTACACCTCCTTATTAACAAATAAGGGCACACCAGTTAAATAAAATACACAAAATTATAAAATTTTATAAACTTTGGCAAGCAGGCAATCAATCAATCAGTATTAACAAGTTTGAACTGTATAAAGCCATCACTGGAGCTGACTGGCCAGTACAGCCTAAGAAAGCTGCAACATGAAGCATCAAAGGCAGAAGCCCCCAAATTCTGCTTCCCTCCCCCGATGTTCAGGAAATGATTGGTGGTTGTTTTTCCTGCTGGTCGATGAGTGGGTGGGGAAGGGATGACAGGAAACCCACCCCTTGCTTCCCTGAAACCATCTTGCAATAGAAATTGTCGGCATCATTGTACAACTTAATTGCTGCGATGTAACAAAACTTAGGTGTGGGGGCAGCACCGTTTATCTCAATATACTTTTCTGCCCACTTAAGGACAAGAGGACAGCACATTAAAGCAGCTGTTTGGATGACCCCTGAGAGAATTGTGAAGCTTCCACAAGACTGTGCTTGTAACTTAAATGTTTGTGGCACAAAAGGGCAGAGTAGTAGCAATGCCACAGTAAAGGGGACTGAAATTAATAAATTATTTCTGGGAACTGCTGATGGCAGAGGAAAGTTTCAAAGTACTAACTATGCTTATATGCATACTCAAAAAAAAGATTCATTGCAATTTCATTATGAATTTCAGTTCTTGCCTCCACTCAGAATACCAATTGTATGTAGATCTGTTCTTTAATTATCATATTATTCATTGCTATAGTCTCTTTATTTTTTATTTTCAAAATATAAGTATTTTAAGTGTTCTGTCACAGAAAGGGAGATGGGAATGATGAACCATGGAAGTATTCATCTTTCACTTCAGAACTTCATTGTTAATAGAAGCATCCAAATTATTGCTTTGTGTAGAAGAGAACAGAAAGCTATGTTCCTTGGCCTTAATGTGCAGACAACTTTAATTACCATTTAGTTGGCAAAGCAAAGATGAGGATTTGCTCCACTTGCTTAATTGTGACATGTTATCAAATACTATGGCCACAGACAGACATTTTGTCTCTTGTTTCTTACACTGTGTCATTATATAATCATGCTTCTTTAGGAATAACAAAAGTAAGGTCACTGTAGCAGACTTATTAACTTCTCCCTATTGGCAAATGAGGATTGGTACAAGGGAAAATATTCTAATGCTGAATATTATAGTTGGTTGGCTCATTACCCCCTTGGTGCAATTGGATTTGTAGATTAAGATAATCACAAAATAAAGTAGGGATCCTCAACTCCCAAGCTGTGGTCCAGTGCTGGACCATGGCCCACTGGAAGCACTTGTATGCACGCACAGTTGCATTTGTGAAAGTGGCATGTGCGCCCCCATTAAACCATCCTCTGTTCCCTCCCTGCGGCTGCCTCTGCCTCCACCTGTCCACCAACTTGGGAAGTTTAGGGACCACTGAAATAAAACATGATTCTGTAGCCTACCAATTTGGGTGCAACGGTACTAATATCTATTCTATCCCTGGGCAAATTTTTCAACTTTTATCTTGAATCCCTTATGTCCCATCTGTTCTTCAGTAGAAAGAAAAAAATGTTTGTGGATTTTTACTTGCAGATGAGAACTGCTGCAGCTATATCAACCAGTTGCTGTAGTTTTGTTCCCCATATATGTGATATTTCAGATGCCACATTTTTCTGTGGAATCACTTCTAAGAAATTGGAAGGCTTGTTTGCCTACAGTGATGAATGGATATTCTTTACTCTGGTTCTCATTTTTTTCTCTCATCTGGCAATCTGTACCTTTTAAAATGAACAGTGCAGATGTAATGACTGTGGCAAATGCTGGCAGTGAAGATGCAATTGGATACCACTATCTTTTAGTACCAATTCCCCTAATAGTAACCGAGAAATTTAGATTCTTATATAGTCTCATTGCCAGGTTTAAGACAAGAAATAAGAGTTGCATTATTTAATCTAAGAAATCATACTTCTGTGTATTTTACCCTTGGTTTTATCAGCACGTAGGTTCAAACAGGTCCACCTTGATGCCTTGGACTCTCTTTCTTGCTTTCTTTTGATTTGAGGAGGGACTGGACATCCATTTTGGACATGCAGATGGAGTGTTCATCTCTTTTACTTTTGCACTGTTTGCCAAGTAGCCCTTAAGTTCAGAAGTTCCTGTCACATCTCATCATCACGTCCTGTCCTAAGCACATTGGGCTACAAGTGTACTCCACAGTTCTCAGTCCGCAGCTACAGTCTCTGTATGCTTTCATTTAAGACTGATGTTTTTCAGCTCTTCCTGAAATGTCTGGCGCCCAGGTGTTCCTGGGCCTTCCACTTTTTCCCCCTCCAATGGTATCCAATTGATTGCAGTCTTTGTTTGACATTCATCTCTATCACCTCTAGCACATTGAATTTAGGAAGGCAATGACGACATCTCCAGTATTCACCCCCGAAGGAGCCGCAGATGGTTGGGTCCTTATGACCCTCTTCTCAGATGACCAGTATGCCTGGCCCAAACACACCAACACATCTTGTGGAACTTGTGAGGCTTTAATTAAGATAATAGCCCAATCCTGCTGATTTTCTTCTGGCCTTTCCTCTGCAGAACCAGTGAGAAGTTTTCTGAGGCCCACTTCTCTAGCCAGAGGTGATGAATCAGAAAACTGCAACCCCTCAGGAATGCAGTCACTTCTGAACTCTGCCCTGGATTAGGATCTTCACCTCTCTTATGGCAACAAAAATGCAGCCACAGGTTACCACAGCAGTTGTCTCTCCTGAGCTGTTCTAATTCTGCCCCCCAAAGTACATTTGATTCCATTGTCTGTGCTGGACACTACATCTCCTAGGAGCCCACTGCAGTGTCCTCCTTCTGTGCAGAGTCCAAGGGGCCAGTTTCCAGCCACAGGGCTTCACTTCATTTTAACATTTGTAAATTTAGCATTGTATCATTTTAGCATTAGTAAATTTAAAGCCTTGCTATTCCCTCTTAAAAAAAGTAACAGGGTTGAATGGGAGCTGGATTAAACTGTATTTATCTTTTTCTGTGTTTTTCATTTTTGGGAAATCAACAGTGAGCTAAAACCTAACCAGAACCAGTTCAGTTTTATCAGTATAAAGAAGAGGTTACTGAACAAATTTCAGGATGCTTCATCTTAATATTATCACAGCCTTGTCTTCCTTTTTAATTTGCTTGTGCAGATCAGGACTCTATGTGTGATAAAAATAGATATGGTATACAAATAGCATATTTCAGGAAAGTACGATTGCCACCAACTTAAGAAACTATCATACTTCAATAACTGCTTATCTGCAATTATGAAAGGCACCCACTATTAATTTTACCAGTAGGTACTACCAATCTGAAAAAGAGGCTCACATTTTATTTACTGGTCAGAA
This sequence comes from Vipera berus, assembly GCF_964194415.1. Classification (NCBI taxonomy): domain Eukaryota; kingdom Metazoa; phylum Chordata; class Lepidosauria; order Squamata; family Viperidae; genus Vipera; species Vipera berus. The sequence continues at coordinate 71,769,193 of NC_138204.1, forward strand.
GTGAAGTATTTGCCCATATAAATTTTGCATGTGCAAGCCAATCAACCACCACAACTTTGCCTATTATTTGTGTTAACATGTCAGCAGCACGTCCATCAAAATTTCTAGAGTTGGCAGAGATATCCTGCAAATATGACAAGACAAGAGATTTTTATATAAATAAATGTTTTACATTTGGCCCATACAATATATAAATCTTCAGAATGAAAGTCAGTAGTACAGTATATTGTGAAGACATTATACAAACACCCAAAGAATCCTTTCAACATGCATAGTTATTCAGGCAAAGTGATAGTGAGAATGTAGAAAATGTTCAACATATTCAGCTTCTCTCTTATTTGCACACCATTGTTAAACTGCTTCAAAATGTCTGCAATCATTTTAGACCAGCTAAAAAGTGCTAGAAAAGAATATTAACCATCATATTAGGTGGTAATTCTTAAAGAGTGAATACTCCTTAAAATTGTACAAAGAAAAGACAATTGCCAACTGGCTTCTATCCTCAAGAAAGGCTGAATTGCTTATTTCTTAAAACATCTAAGGAATATGGCTTAATAAAGATAACAGTTGGCTCTGTAATTGCTTTTAGACTAGACAATTAAACATAAGCATAGATAGGCTACCTTCCTGAGTCACATTCAAATTTTTAACACCTATCCCTGCCAGCTCTTCTTAAGCCATAGAAGCTTGCCATGTTTGCCGTTTAACTTTTAGATCCTGCGGGGAAGTGACTATGAGCAGAATTTATAAGTTATTATTGACATCGTTTTCTGATGTCATTCTAAGCTAAGCATTTTTATATGATTAATTGCCAGCTTTTGACTCCTGGCTCTTAGGAAATGTCCTTAGCTTTGTGCTATAATGCTCATATAACTTTGTCACTGTTATTAGGGGGGGCGGGATAAGTAAAAGAGGTGCCAGTTTCCAAGATGGCATGGAATCTGTAAATTCATTTAGATCCAAACATCTAAAGCCTATATAAATAGTCAGTGGAACTTCTCCTTTGTTACTCCAGTATTTCTCAACCTCAGCAGCTTTAAAATGGCTGGGGAATTCTGGGATTTCAAGTCCACACATGTTAAAATTGCTGAGAAACATAGATCTACTCTCTCCTGCAAAGCATTTGAGCCCCCAAATCTGTTTCTTAAAACCTTCAAAGAAGATCTGAGAACTGCAAGGAGGCAAGATTCTTTTTTAAAAAGAGACATAAAAAACTATAAAAATGTTTTTTTAATCTGTGCAGAATTTTACTATGTTTTGAAAAAGGTTTATCACAATATTAGTTAACTAATGAAGACATTAACTGATAATAATTCTTCATATATAGTATTATAGATATGTTTCTATGACAATTGGGATAAAACAGCCTAAGGAAAAATTCACAATTGAATAAGGCGATTTTTAAAAAGAATATCACAATCTGCTTTGATAGATCCTTGCATTTCAAAAGAGTCTTTTTCAAAAGAGGATTGATCTGTGACATGGTTGACTGGCATACTTTGGTATGAAAAACATGTCCCAAAGCTTTCATTAAATTATGCATTACAAGTTACACAATTCTTTAAGTTGAAAAAATTATGCATAGTCGTTCAAAAGCCCAAGAGTGTTTCCTGCATTCAGTGATTATGCAATATTGGGGTAGGTGATCAGCATAAGATGTCTTAATTTTAGGAATTTATTGATCTATTTTATTTATTTCCTACTTTCATCCTTTAATTCCTCCAAAGAGGTAAAGGCTCAGAAGAGAGAAGGTAACTGAATGAACCACAATTATTTCATTAGCAGTCTATAATAATAAGGAGCTGAAATTACATACATTAATTCCTTAATTTCATGGCCCTATCTCAAGGAACTTCCCATTTTCACAGCAATGTCTAGGCCAGGGGTAGGCAACCTCGGCTCTTTTATGACTCGTGGACTTCAACTCCCAGAATTCCTGAGCCAGCTGGCTCAGGAATTTTGGGAGTTGAAGTCCACGAGTCATAAAAGAGCCGAGGTTGCCTACCCCTGGTCTAGGCAGATGGGTGTAACTTATTAAAAGCTGCTCAGTAGAAGAAAGAAGAGATGTATACTTTCTTCAGTAGACATATCTGAAGAAAGACTGAAATAATTGAGACCCAGACTGTGACTAATCTTGACATTATTTAGAGCAAGTAATTTTTGTTTCAGAATAAATAACTAAGCTTTCATACTATTCTTTGATTCCTTATTCCACATTTCTAGTTGCTATGGGCTACCATTTAATTCCACATAAGAGTTTCATTCCTTTTTTTTTACTGTATTTGCTCCCTAAGTTACGTAAAGTAGCAGGATTGGGCCTGAAATCTACTCTAACCAAACTATCATTATTGTAGTTGAAACTGGACCAACTTTTCATGCTGACTGAAGAGAAAAAGCTGATAACAGAAAGGTAAATTTAGTTCTACTTCAGCTAAGAGAGAAACTGCACAACTATTTTTTGGCTCACTAAAGTCCTACTGCGTGGTAACCAACCAAGTGTGAACCGATTCCTATTGGAATTATGACTCCTGCTATGTTTTCCTAAAGGTTAAATTAATTGTGCCTCTATATTCAGTAATAGGCAGGTTAAATGCCCATATGGGGGATTTTTTTTCCACTGAAATGCTGGCATCCTCAGGACCTGGCAGGGACATGTCAACATCTTAGCATAAAAATTCTTCAGAAGATGTGAATTGCATTTTAAAATACAGTGTGTTAAATGCAAAGATGCATTTGAGTTCATGTCTAGCTGTCAGTTATTTGAAAACTGAAAAGCTAAAACATATGGTGGTGTTCAGTGAACTACATTGCTCTCCTCTGTTTAAGCCACTGTTAATTTTTTTTTTAAATGCATTAATGGCAGCTGCTACTTGGCAAAGAATCTTTGGATCTCAACCATAGCTGAGACACTGCTGAAGCCTAAATTAATTAGCAAAACCGAACCATTTGCTTTGTATTTAATCACTCTAATCACCATCCTTCCTTACTACTGGCAGTACATGTATTTTGCTCAAGTTAGACATTCAAAGTCTCTATCCTAGTAAAAGAACCTATCTCTTCAACATTTCTGGGACTATTATCTGTTTGTCACCATTGGCTTTTATGTGATTAAACAACTATAATTCCCTTAGAATTCAGTCAGTCTATGCATCCACTAAGCTTAAATGTATTAATAAAACATAAATAGATCACTGCCCCAACATGTGAATTGAGGGGGAAGGATAGAATGAGGGGGGAATGAAATGAGAGAAACTACACTTTTTATAGTTAAGGGGGGAAATGCATAGCATTTATTTATTTACTCATTTATATGTTTATGACTAACTTTGCATATTGCTTATTTTTTGCAATTCTATTTTGACTCTGTCAAAAATTTATCTTTGAATAAAACCATTTTTCAAGCTAACAGGTGGAAGTCTCCAGGAATTTAAATGATATCTTTAAATCTCTCTCCTTAATACCAGAAATGTTTTTCAATATAATTATATAGAAAACATTTTGAGTCTAGCATCTTTTTAAAATTTAAACATTCAGCCTGAGTTCTCACACTATCATACAAGGCTTAAAACAATTTAATTCCATGGAATCCAGTATATAGGGAAGAACCAGTATTATCTAAATGTTATCTAATTTTGTCTATGGAGATTCTCAGTCATCCGGGTCATGGTTATCCCAAAGGTGCTTGTTTTTTTCCCCTTCCCAAGAGGCAACTGGACTTTCTTTGTTTTTCCTTGAAGACATTTTCCTTCTCATAAAGCAGCTTCTTAGATGAGAAGCAAAACATCTTCAAGGAAAAACAAAGTAAGTCCAGTTGCCTCTTGGGAAAAAAGCACCTTTGAGATAGCTAACTTTGTGTTGTCCTGCATGTCTGCATACAGCATACCTCGGTGTTATTTACTGAAACCAAATAAGTTTTCTGTCCTATAGTATAAGATCATGATATACCTTGGTGGAGCAGTGGGCTAATGCCTCCTTAAGTAACACCAGCTGCCTGCAATTATTGCAGGTTCGCATCCCACCAGGCTCAAGGTTGACTCAGCCTTCCATCCTTCCGAGGTAGGTAAAATGAGGACCCAGATTGTTGGGGGCAATAAGCTGACTTTGTAATAATGCCGCTTGGGGGTGTGTGTGAAAGCCCTAACAAGCAGGCATATACATAGAATGAAGGCTACTGCTAAGCTTGTAAGCCGCCCTGAGTCTTCGGAGAAGGGCGGGATATAAATGTAATAAAAATAAATAAAAATAAAATAAATATTTTAAAATGCTACATAAACATGGACTTCAAAGAAATGAAATACTTTGTAATATCCAATTAGCCAATCATATTTTTTTAAAAAAAGATTATATAATTGAATATTTGACATGATTCATAAATGACATAGGTGAGGGAATAGAAGGGGAACTTACCAAATTTGCAGATGACAGTAACTGGAAGACATAGCCAACACCCTAGATGAAAGGCTCAAGATCCAGAGGGATCTTTACAGACTTGAACACTGGGCCCTATCTAACAAAATGAAATTCAACGTAGAGATAAGTAAAGTCTTACACTTAGGCAAGAAAAACCAAAAGTACAGATAGATTAGGTGAAACCAGGCTCAATAGCAGCAACTGTGAGACAGATCTTGGAGTCTTAGTGGACAATCAATTAAATATGAGGCAACAGTATGCAGTGGCAGCCAAAAAAGCCAGTGCAATCCTAAGTTCCATTAACAGAGGGATTCAATCAAGGTCAGGTGTGGTACTAATGCCACTCTATAAAGCCTTAGTAAGACCACACCTAGAATACTGCAACCAGTTGTGGTCTCCACACTAAAAAAAAATGTTGAGACTCTTGGAAAAGTGCAGAGAAGAGCAACAAAGATGATTAGGGGACTGGAGGCTAAAACATATCAAGAATGGCTACAAGAACTGGACATGGCTAGTCTAGTGAAGAGAAGGACCAGGGTTGACATGATAGCGGTGTTCCAATGTTTGAGGGGCTGTCACAGAGAGGAGGGGATCAACCCATTTTCCAAAGCACCTGAAAGCCAGACAAGAAATAATGGTTGGAAACTGATCAAGGAGAGATTCAACCTGGGAATAAGGAGAAATTTCCTGACAGTGAGAACAATCAACCAATGGAACAGACTGCCTTCAGAAGTTGTGGGAGCTTCATTGCTGGAGGCTTTCAAGAAGAGACTGGACTGCCACCCATCAGAAATGGTGTAGGGACTCCTGCTTGGGCAGGGGGTGGGACTAGATGATTTACAAGGTCTCTTCCAACTCTGTTATTCTAAATGAACATGCTGAACATAACATTATTACTTGTAATATTATATATTATTATAGTGTTTTCCTCCTAGGTTTGAACGATATTCCCCATCACTCTTATATTAATTTATACTTGATCATTTTCAGTAGTACACTACATTCTTCAGATTGTCACATCCAACTTAGCTTATCCCTTAAGCTGGCATCTGACTCATTCTATTATGATTGGGGTAGCCAGATTTTAAACTGTATTTTGTAGCCGGTTGCTTTGTTTGGATGAAAGAATGGTTGCTTCTGAGAAGTAAAAGAATGTTGGAATTAGAAGCTCATAACTTGAGGTTTGGATGGCATGGTTTTCCATGATATGACAAAATTAAAGTTAATGTAGATTTTAAAAATCATTATTTTAGGAATGCTGTATAAGAGTATGGAGTAAATACAAGCTCAGGTTGTATTGGAAAATGCCTTTGTTTGTTTCAGGACAGGAAGTATTTGATAGAAAAGAAACAGCTGGTAAAGATAAATGATTAACATATCAAGACTTGTTATTACAGGAAAATGGAGAATTTAAAATGAAAGCAAGAGACCAATTAATTGCCAAAGGATTTAGATTACAATAGTTCTCATGCATATGATTCAGAGATCGGCTTAAAATAGATAAAAAGACATGGGATAAGATGGAATTTGAAATTGCATTATGTAAAAATGAAGAATGTGTGATTGCTAAAATATACAAGCTTTTGTTGAAATTGGAAATGGAAGAAGATCAAATTTAAGAGTGCATCATAACCTTGGCTAAGAATTTTGGTTATAACATACAGATGGAGCAATGTGAGAAGATGTGGTTAAAAGAACTGACATTTATGTTGTATTAAGAGAGAATTTTTATAAATGATGTACTGCTGGTATATAACACCAGAAAAATATCTAAAAATTATCTAGTATGTATAAAGATACTTCTAATTTGTGTTGAAAATGTGAAAACATGAGGTGTCATTTTAGCATGTATGGTAGAGTTTTTTAAAAACTAGGAAATCCTGAGTACAAATACATTCAGCAAAACAAAATTTTTTAAAGATGAATATACAGCTAAAACCAGATTGGGGAGGAGGGGGGCTTATGGATAGTCAACTGGAAAAGAACTGTGGAAAATCACTTTTGTACATGGTAACTGCAGCAAAATTACTACATGTACAAAGTTGGAAAGGTTCTGAAATACCCACGGTGGAGGAATGGTTGGTAAACCTGACAGAACTTGCAGAAATGGCAAAACTGACTTGTTTGATTAGAGAAAAGACAACAAGTACCTTGCTGAAAATGGGAAAAATGTGTTTTATGAATTTGATGATTAGAAAAAGAAAAATATGGGAAGAACGGAATTATGACATAACTTAAAGAGGAAGGCTAATTTATAAATTTATTTGTAACTGCTGAAAAAAAGATTAAAATCAATCCTTTACATATTTTATTTATTTTTTCTTTTCTATTGTATGTTTGCATTATTTTATAAAATATCTTAATATATTGTATGTTTGCATTATTATATAAAATATCTTAATAAAATTACATGTATGTATGTATGTATGCGAATACACATACACCCACACATAAATAATCTTGTGTCCAAAATTGTAATGGCCCATTGTTCTACATGTCACCAGGTACTGAACTCAACCCATCCATCAATGGAACAGCACTATTAATGCTGGATTTTTGTTTCTCCTTTTGGGCACAAAGTCATCAAATCTGTTAGTGTAGGGTTAAAAATCAACTAAGGTAGATTTGAGGAGTGGAGATGAATTCAAAAAGGAAGAAATAAAGCTCCTGTTATAGAAACAGAGGCCTGAATATTGTCATACAGTTATAGTCCTTAGGTCTACTTCATAGACCAGGGGTGTCAAATTGGCGACCTGTGGCCCGGATGCATCACACTCAGGCCACACCCACCCCAGCTCCACAAAGGCAAAAAATGTCGCGATACATCACGATACATCACGTGATGCGATGGAGTTTGACACCCGTGTCATAGGCCATAGAAAGTTGCTTGCAACTATCCTGCTGGAAAACAGAACAGGAAAAAAGCCCACTTTTAGCAGAAATTGTTATTCAGTTTTGAAGATGTCTGCTTTACAAATTCATATTGGTCACACTGTATCAAAATAGCTACTGTCGACTTGTTTTCTTTTGTTTTGAAAAGGTGACCTAGAGATGTTTTCAACAAATAGAAACCCAGCAGATGTATAGACAGGGACTGGCACTCCATATTTTCTATAATTAATCGTCTAACTTTTCCTGGCTTAGCAATAATATGACAGCTCTTTATTTGAACCCGTATCCCAGTGCTTGCTCCTTTGCCATTTATAAATGACAGAAACAGGGCATAGCAGGGTATGGCTTTGGGCATTCTACTGAAGCAACAAGAGAAGGAAGTACAAGAGACATCTATAACCATGATAGCCTCTCAGAATTGAAATATCATCTGTTATACTGATAAGATACTGTACTGATTGTGTCCGAAATCTACAGTTCTTATGTCTCTGCAAAGTGTGTTTCATCTGCTCCTAGTGCTTTAAGTTCTGAAGAAAATTAGCTTAGGATTCATAACTGTTAAGAACATATCATCTCCTATTCTGGAGAGGAGCTGCTGGTTCTAGAGCAGGGGTGTCAAACTCAATTTCATTGAGGGCCGCATCAGCATTGCGGTTGCCCTCAAGGGGCCGGGTGGGTATGGCCAGGGTGGGCGTGGCCTACTGGGTGGGCATGGCTAGAGTGCGTATGGCCTACTGGGTGGGCGTGGCCAGCTCTACACCGTTCGCATCAAGGGTGCCTGTGGGGGCCTGGGCAGGAGTGGGACAGATCTGAGGGTCTCTGGCGGAAGGAGGGTCTCTGGGCCAGGGCCAAGGCAGTGGGGACCGTTCCCTCACTGTTTCCAGGATGGCTTCGTGGGCCACATGAAACCACTTCGCGGGCCGGATCCGGCCCCCGGGCCTTGTGTTTGACATGTCTGTTCTAGAGGGACTTTCAGTGTCTCCTCCCAAAACTAGCACTGAATAAAACTCCTAGATGCCCTCAAAAGAGTAAATTAGCATATTTTACTACAGTAGACTGGGCTACAAATAAGAGAATGTGCTACTATATATTATCATAATATAATCAAATGAGAAACTGCCAAGTATACATGGCCATAAAACTGGGTCATCTGGGATATTAATCTGGTTTAAATTTGAAAGCACTGCAATGAGAACATACAACATTATTTTAAATTTTTGTTCAAAGAGAGAGTAATTCATTTTGAAATACATGTTTCTTGAGCCTGTAAAAAGCACCTAACCTAATTTTCTGGTTTTTTAAAAACGACACTAGACAACCTGTGACCCGTTGGCTCATCTTTTCAGAGATATTTCTTTACCTAAACAGAGAAACAGTATGATCACAGGCAGATTGCCATTGTTTTGGTTTTAAAATTAAAGATGAAAGATATGTAGCAGGACAAATATAGATGCTTTAACAAGAATGCTTTCAGTGACATTTGTGGTTCGTCTGCCATTCTTAAAGAAAACTCTAATGTTTCCTTTCTTTTTCCTTGGCTTAAAGAGACATACATTGACCATGCTAGTATTCCAGTTTTTGCAGATAAATCAGCACATTCTCCCTGCTTTGTCCTTGTGTTTTATATATATAGTGACTGTACTGGGAACTGTGTCTATGCAAAGGAACATCTTCACTTCTGATTAACTGAGCATAATTCTTGGAATCATGACAATGTCATTTTTAAACACACCAATGTATACCTTTTCTACAATGAGATTCTTATGGAGTTCTTCCAAGATTATCTTTGTTCCATTGCAAATCTTAGAAGAACCAAGTTCTTCACTAAAATGATTGGAGATTCTATCTTCAGTTCTAGTTTATGTGGTGGAAATTCAAAATGTTTACCTGAATCAAGGAATTCTGTTGGAAAATGAGTAGATCTTTCACTGACAGCACTGAAGGAACAATATTATTTCATTATTTCAGAGAATAATGTGTCTAATGCATGTGGAACTGATTTTTTTCATCATTTTATTGAGGGAAAGCAGGATAGACTTCTTTGAGAACAGTTCTAACGCAGTTCCTTTAGTGTTGGGCAGATGAAATCATTACAATCCTCCATAGTTCTGGCTGGCAGAACCCTAATTTCAGGTAATTCTATTTCACCATTTTGATTTGATTTTTCTCTCACATTCAATGAGAACTCAGAATATTCTTCTCTCTTAGTCTCTTGCATGTTTCTGTGGTGGAATGTAGTCTGGATTCCCAAGAGGAGGAGGGGCTACATTCCAGAGGGAAAAGAAGCAATGAAGCATGAAAAGTTTGATCGAGAGGAAGAGGGTTAAGAAAGATCTATTCTAATCCCAGAGTATTTATGTAGTGATGCAAATAGTTGCTTTAGTTTGGCATGATTTCTATCGATAGGTGAGGAGCAATCAAATAAACTGCTCAGAAGTAATTCTATGTGTCTTTCTTAGTTTTGGGGGGCTGACAATTTCTCTTCAATTGGAACTTGAAAAATCTTCTCCACAAATATGATTTTTTTTTGATGTATAAATTTTCCACAACAGCATCATTTCCTCCTTTCACAACTGGTAGAAGCTGATGGAAATTGTCTTAAGTGTTGAAGGCAGATATTGTCGTGTTGAGGAACTTTCACCATAATTAGTATTTGTCATATATTCTTGAGCTGATCTTCCTTTTCTTCCTCCAACTTTTCTTGTCTCCTCATTTTGTACCTTTCCTTGTGATCCTGGAAATGTACAGCCCTTTCATTTTCATTTCTTCATCTCTCTCCTCTTCCTTGCAAAATCTCCATGACATTTGGTATCATCCCTTGAGCATGACACCCACCTTCACTTTCTACATAGAATAATTATGCTGATAGTATTTTATTTTGCTTTAATTTATTTTTTATCACAATGTTGTACATTGCCGTTCTTGCTTCAGAACAGTTTAGAATTCCTGACGTCTTCTCCATGTAGGAAATGGTCAGAAACAGTTTCTAAATCAAATCATGGGACTGCCTAAGGGATAGGGTGGGACTGGTCTACCTGATCTCCAGAAACTGAAGGAGGGGCCAACCTACTCAGTTTCAGGGTAGGAAGCAGTTGATGAAATAACTGATGAAACAGGGAGGGCAAGGATTAAGGTATAATAGCTAATGTATTTGATGCTAGAGAGATCCATTTCTACTTCATCTGCAGCTCAATTGGTGACTTTCAGTCCAACCTACCTCACAGTTGTTGTGAAGAAATATAAAAGAATAGAGTATTATGCGTGTGCCCTGAGTTCTTGAACAAAGATGGGATATAGTATATGTCTAGGTTTGTGTATCAGAAAAGAGGCACATAAAGCAATAAAAATATCCAGGCTTTTTATCATGCATCTTAAAGTTCTTTCTTTAAGAACAATATGGTAGGTCAATTCCTTGCTGCTGGGTGGGAGAAGAGCAAGGGATGTGAGACTGGCTGGGAAACTATCACAGAATGTTGAAAATGAAGATCACAAGATTGTAGCACCAGGGTGGCAGCAGCCAGAAGCACTGAAGCAGCTGCAATTTCCTCAGATTTCATTCCTTCAGTAGACATGACTCCTGGATTTTGACACATTCTGTCTATTAGTCTATTTGATGTTCCTTGGTTCAAAAACTGTTGCCCTATGATACACTATTTTGCTGTAAGGTGCAGGGAACCGAGAACTACATGATGAATTGCTCGGAGTAGTTTCTTCATTGCAGTTTGCCTATAGACAGGAACCTTACCAGACTAAAACACATTCTACATAACCATCAAATAAATCCTGTGAAGATTTAGGGAGGATTGCTTCTTGGTCTCTTTCTGCATACCAATGACTTAATGCTGATTTGGCTCATAACTCCTCCCTCCTGCAACTCATTTTCTTACTAATAAATATGCAGGCACCCCTCAGCCAGGTGGTTCCTCCTGAAAAATATCTATGCAGTTAGAAAATTCTTCCCTCTCTTTCCTTTGGAAAATGAAGGCCCGAAGAATATTGATTATATATAGGAATAAATAATACAGCTCTGTTAATTCTGTGTAACTTGAATTCAATAAAGATTATTAATAAAATTGGATAGTGCAATAAGGAAGTTGATCAATGACTTCAAAAAGACTGATTTATTTTATGTGTATATAGTTTAATATTTCAGATAAAATGCATACGGCAGAATCCATTCATGTTGTCCCCTACTGATTTTGGAGGGATATAACTAGAGTAGAAATAAGAAAAATTTTAAAATATACTCTCTCTTATTTTAATACAGTTTCCATGATTATCCATTTAGGCATTTACAGCACTGAAGATCTTTCAAATATTAAATATATAAGATGAATGCCTGAGATTGTACATGTAAATTTTCATAATAATTGCATTCAACGTTATTTCTATGTTAAAATTATTTTTACTCAATAATATCAAGGTTTATTAACATGTAGGCTTTCATGGCCAGCATCAATTAAGCATGAGCTTTTGGGCTAAGCAGCCATGGCCTAGTTTTCTGGTGTCCTGAGGCTGCTTCACTAGAATCCTGAGTCTGGCGCCTTCAGAAGCAAAGTTATCCACTTCATAGGTTAGTTCTTAGCAGATCACAAGTGACTGAGCAAGGACTAACAAGGCCTTTGCATCTGTAACTGAATAATCTAGATTCTGAATACATCTACTTCTCATTTAACGACTATGTTCTGTTGCAACCAACTTGGTCATTAAGTGAACACTTGACTGAGAAAGGGAGAGAGATGCTAGAAGTTTGCTGGTTGCTGCCGTCTCATTCAAATAAAGTTTTCTCATATAGCTACACCCAGTGTTACTCTACCTCTGCTGTATGTTGTCAAGCGCATGAAATTTGATCATACATGCATGTATTGGTTGGAAAATGAATATAAAATGGTTTATTACCATATTTATGAATGGTTGCTAATCAAGCAGTGGAGGCAAACTTTCCAATCAAGCTCATCACTGATGCAAGAAAGCTAGATCCTGATTGTTTGTTTTTTTTCATCCAGACCAACTTTTGATTGGTTTTCAGAATTCCAGCAAAATGAGTTCCTGTTTGGGTCTCTTTCAGACATGCTAATGCTTGGTCTTCTATAAGGGGAAGCTGCCTCAGATTCCTTTTTGCTGTCAGGTAAAATAGCTGTTTAATCTTGGTATAATGTCAAGCTAATATTCAGACTTTGTTAACCTGCAAAGTCTTTCCTTTTTCTAAAAGTTAGAATGTTTATCAGATTGGCTAAGCAACCAGTATAGTTGTATCACTGGTGTGTACAGCATTTCATTTTCCAGCTTTCTGGGTTTTGTTGGTTTATTCTTTAGGATAATCATTTAAAATAGATATTTCATTAATTTAGGACCACAGTATACTACATTCCTTTCATGATCAGCTCAGCATATACCGGTAATCACTATTTCTGATTTGTCCGCTTTAAAGATAAGTGGATTAAAATAGATCAGGTTAGCTTTTGGCAGAGAAAACAAGAAAAAACACTTTTACAGCTGTTCTATAATTGGTTAAATCCCTTGTTCATAAAATTACGTAACAACCAAAGCATCTGAATATAATTGCTAATTGTTGATTATTTCACTATTGCAAATTAATACCTAATTCAGGTTGTCAAAATTTATGCATATTTTGTCAGAATAATGGTGTTATTATTTATACTTGGACATAACAAATTACAATTGTGATCAATTCCAGCAATTTTCATCAAATTGGGAACACAGTGAAAACTTCCCAAATCCATAACTGAGGATTAAAAGCAGACAGATAACCAATTTTAAAACTAAAACCATATAAAAAAGGGAAACAGCATTTAGTGCAACAGTGCAATGTAGTCATCATCTGAAGAGCTAGTCATAATTTCTAGGCCCGTTAATCAAATAAACAGTTTTTTATAAATTTTCCCAAAAATGTACCGTATTTTCCGGCGTATAAGACGACCCGGCGTATAAGACGACCCCCTACTTTTAAGAAGATTTTGAAGGTTTTGTCTTATACGCCAGAAAATACTTACATGCCCTGCTCGTCGCAGAGGAGGCGAAGGCCCGACTGGCCCTGCCAGCCCTCCCGCTGCTCCCGCGCTTCTGCCGGCCCCCGAGGCGCAGCGTTTCCCAGGCGGCAGGCAGCGCCAGAGGGCAGCCGCCACCCCGCCGCCCCTTCTGCTTCCCCCCCAGGCCTTGAACTTCTCTCATTGGGCGCAGGGCGGGGCAGCTCCGCCCGCAGCCTCTTTTTTAGAACTCATGCACTTCCCTCTCACTGTCGGCCGAGGCGTGCTCGGCCCGGGCTCCCGGTCCCTCTTCCCGGCCGGCTTCCCGCCCTGCCCCTCATGGAGCTGGACTGGGTGTGCAGCCTCTCGGTGTGGCTGCTTTTCCTGGGCAGCCTGGCGGTGCGGCTCCTGCGCTCGGACCTGTTGCTGAGCCGGCGGCTGCTGCTACGCGTGGGGCTGCTGGCCGTTTTGCCGCTGCCCCTCAGCGCCGCGCTCACGGCGGCTGCCTGCTGGCTCTGCTTCTCCCGTCCTCGGCGGCTCGCACTCCTAGTTTCAGCGCATTGGAGTAAGCACCGGCAGAGGCTGCTCTTTGGTCACCCGCCGGGAAACTTGCCAAACCGGGAGAGCGACTGCCGCGCCCACGCCCCTCCTGGGACGCCGCGCCTGCCTGCCTCTTAAAGTGCCCACCCTGCATCCCTCTGGCCAAGGCAAAGGCAGCTGATGAGGACACCGACCTCGCTCCACGGGCGGCGGGAAGAGCTGCCACGTCTGGGGACTCCTCCTCCTCCTCCTCCTTCCCCCCTCCTGCCGCCCTCTCGCCTCACGAAACAGCCTCTTAGTCCGGCGCGCAGCTCCGATCCCGGCCACCAGGCTGGCTCGTCTCCGACAGCACCGCCCGGCGGAAGCGCATCCCCGCGGGGGGGAGAGCAGTGCTGGTGACAGGTGAGTCCGGCGGGCGCGAGGCCCTCCCCTCAGGCCAAGAGCCAACGGGCAGCGCCGCCTTCGCGTGGGGAGAGCCGCCTGACGCTCCCGCCCAGCTGTGTCCCGGAGCTGCGCCGGAGTTAGCTCAGTTGCGCGGGGCGGCCCGGCTTTGCAAGAACGGGGACGCTCGACTGATTTGTTTTTTTTCCGGCGTATAAGACGACCCGGCGTATAAGACGACCCCCCAACTTTTGAGAAGATTTTCAGGGGTTAAAAAGTCATCTTATACGCCGGAAAATACGGTATAATGTTATTCGAATATCTGCGGAAATACTATTCCAGAGGAGGTGATAGTTAACTTAGAAAGGCTACCAATCTCTAAGAGACACATAGAAAACCTGACCTGCTATCTTATTGGGCAAAGATGTCACTGGAAATAGGCAGTCTTACAAATATTCAGTACATTTAATTTAAATACAAATATCAATCGAATTTAGTCTTTATCTAGATAGAGTCTGCTCATTCTGAACCCGTTAGTGCATTCCAAAAGGTGAAAAATTGTCCGTGGCTCAAAAAATGTTATTTAGCCTTTTTAGAATTTTAAACCTGTATTTCCAATTCATGCAGAAAAATGAACAAAAATGAAACAATTTGTAGCGAAACAGAAAAATAAGCTGAGAAAAGTAAATCTTTGCTGCCCAATTGGTATGTACAAAGAGATTCCCTTACTTACATAGAAATAGTAAAATGTTTATCATTCGATTGAAAAGATTGAAGGTAAGTGGACTTAGATAATAAATTTAACATGCGATGATGCAGAGATAAATAGATGGCATATGAGTTCCATAAATATTCTAAAAATAATTTAGAAGAGAGTGCATTTAAGAGAGGGACGCAGTGGCTCAGTGGGTTAGGACGCTGAGCTTGTCGATCAGAAGGTCGGCAGCTTGGCGGGTCAAATCCCGAGTGCCGCATAACAGAGTGAGTGCCTGTTACTCATCCCAGCTTCTGCCAACCTAGCAGTTCAAAAGCACGTGAAAATGCAAGTAGAAAAATGGGGACCACTATGGTGGGAAGGTAACAGCGTTCCGTGTGCCTTTGGCGTCTAGTCATGCCGGCCACATGACCATGGAGACGTCCTTGGACCAGTGCTGGCTCTTCGGCTTTGAAATGGAGATGAGCACCGGCCCCTAGAGTTGGAAACGACTAGCAGGCATGTGTGGGGGAAACTTTTTCTTTACCTTTACATTTAGGAGAATGAAATAAGCAAGGTATGAGAATTAGAAGTCATGCTAATGAGAAATTGATAGCTTTTTTATAAACTATGTATACATTAAAATTATTGAAAAGGTCATGAAGAACAAGGATGAGAAAGGAAGAAGAATGCACAGTCACCCACAGATATGATCTTACTTTGACAGATACAGGTAGCAAACCAGTTGAATGAATTGTTATTTTCTTACGCTACAGAAAACCTGTACTGCATGTTAACTACCTATTGCATATTTCTCTAAAGCTGTCCAGTGTATAACTATATGTAATATAGCAGAATCCAGAAATAAATTTCACTTTAGTGATTAAATTTGCTGCTAATAATCTCAAAAAGGCATAAACACATATTTAACATTTTGAAATTGTCCCAGGCAGAGAGAATTGGAATTTGCCAGAAGATACAGCACATTCCAAATGGTTTGATTTACAGAATTACAGTAGTATTAGATTTTACTGAAAATTTTAGATACAACAGCAAGCAATCCCTAGAATTCTACTACTGGGAACAGATATTTATAAGTCAAGAAAGTTTAGCTCTATCAGGACTGCATATTTAGGCTTTATTTTTCCATATTTCTATTTCCTCAGTCCTTGATTCTGCATTTGACCACAGTACAATTTTTTATTTTTTAATCTTGCCTTTATTATTTTTATAAATAACTTAAGGCAGCAAAGATATTAAATACTCTTTCCTCCTACTTTTTCCAACAACAACACTGTGAGGTAGAGAAAGAGAAAGAGAAAGAGAAAGAGAAAGAAAGAAAAAGAAAGAAAGAAAGAAAGAAAGAAAGAGAAAGAAAGAGAAAGAAAGAAAGAAAGAAAGAAAGAAAGAAAGAAAGAAAGAAAGAAAGAAAGAAAGAAAGAAAGAAAGAAAGAAAGATTGGGCCAAGTTCATGCTTAAGGCATGAATTCACAGTCTCCTGAGTTCTAACCTGGCACCCTAACCACTAGACCAAACTAGTTTCCTTATCAATAGATTATAAAAAAATGTATCCCCATTTTTCTCTATGAGTTAATGGTGACCTAACCCTAACCCTAGGTGGAATTTTCCTCCAATGGGATTTACCCATGTATTTTACCAGGAAACATAGATAGAGCAGCCTAGAAAAGTAAGTGGTCTCCTAACCATTCCCAAGCACTACGGGTTTGTTAGCGATGTCCATTTTGCTCTATGAGTTAATGGTGACCTAACCCTAACCCTAAGTGGAATTTTTCTCCAAAGGGATTTTCTCATGTATTTTACCGGGAAACAGAGATAGGGCCGCCTAGAAAAGTAAGTGCCCTCCTAACCATACCCGAGCACTCTGACTTTATTGGCGATGTCCATTTTACTCTATGAGTTCATGGTGACCTAACCCTAACCCTAAGTGGAATCTTCCTGCAGTGGGATTTTCCCATGTATTTTACCAAGAAACATAGATAGGGCAGCCTAGAAAAATAAGTGGTCTCCTAACCATGCCTGAGCACTCTGAGTTTGTTGGCAATGTCCATTTTGCTTTGTGAGTTCATGGTGACCTAACTCTAACCCTAAGTGGAATTTTCCTCCAATGGGATTTTTCCATGTATTTTACCAGGAAACATAGATAGGGCAGGTTATAAAAGTAAGCACCCTCCTAACCATACCCAGTATGCTGAGTTTGTTGGCAATGTCCATTTTGCTGAGTTCATGGTGACCTAACCCTAACCCTAAGTCCATGGTGGCGAACCTATGGGACGCGTGCCGTCGCCCCAGTCCTAGGTGTTCAGCTGGCTTTTATAAAAGCTTTTAGCTTTAGGCCTCTGCCGCCATGTGCGAAAAAAAGGTTCATTCAATCAATCAATTTCAACTTCTTGCGGATAAAAAAAGATCTTGCAAAGTTGGCATTAATTGATTGAACTTTTTAGTCCCACCCAGTCTGCCGTTACCACTGCAGCCACACCCACCCAATCAGCCACGCCCACCTGGCACCTGATACATAAGTGGGTTTGGGGTCGCAGTTTGGGCACTCGGTCTCTAAAAGATTTGTCATCGTTGGTCTACTGTCAATCCTGCTAACATCGAATGTTATTGCTTGACAAGAGATGAAGAAGTAGCCATTTCATATGTTAAACTTGTGTATTGCTTTAAGAAATTTAGTTTAAGGTTGGGAGGGGGGGACGAGTAGGATTGCACCTTTCAAGGCCATCTCTAACTAGAGAAGACCTTGGCGGGTTTTCTAACAGAAGAGAAACTGATTCTTTAAATTAATTGGAGAATATGATTAATGACAAAATTAGAAAGGTGGAGAATTGTGTTTTAATATATTGTGCAAGAGGCGGAGATTTCAGATTCCAGCTTCCTTCGAGCAAGCATTTGCCAGTGTATTATTTTTTATTTTATTTTATTTATTTATTTGCATTTATATACCGCCCTATTCCCTGAGGACTCAGGGCGGTTTACAGGGAATTAAAAATCCACCATACAAAAGTTAAAAAACCAATTAAAAAATATTAAATTACCCTGTATACATTAAAACCCGAATTAAAAATTTCTCCTCAGCCTGGGCCTGAGGTCTTCAGGCCCCGGCGGAATGATCGGAGGTCGGGGGCAGTCCTCAGCTCCACCGGCAGCTGGTTCCAGAGGGCAGGCGCTCCCACAGAGAAGGCCCTATCCCTGGGTGTCACCCGCCGGCAATCTCTCACCGGCGGCACCCTGAGCAGACCCTCCCTGTGGGAGCGCACTGGGCGAAGGGCGTTTGATGCCGGCAGCAGGTGTTCCCTCAAATAGCCCGGACCCAGGCCATGTAGGGCTTTATAGGTAATAACCAGCACCTTGAATTTCACCCGGAGGGCAACCGGAAGCCAATGCAGCTCGCGGAGTAGAGGTGTTACATGGGAGTATCGGGAAACCCCCATTACAACTCGCGCGGCCGCATTCTGCACCAGTTGAAGCCTCCGAGTGGTCTTCAAGGGCAGCCCCATGTAGAGAGCGTTACAGTAGTCCAAACGGGAGGTCACAAGCGCATGAGTAACTGTGCGTAGGGCGTCTCGGTCCAGATAGGGACGCAACTGGCGCACCAGGCGAACCTGTGCAAAAGCCCCCCTGGTCACGGCTCCTATGTGGTCTTCAAAATTGAGCCGTGAATCCAGGAGGACGCCCAAGTTGCGAGCCCTATCAACGGGGGGTAACACCTCACCCCCCATCGTTAGAGGTGGAATAACTTGGTTAACCCGAGATGCCGATATGCACAGCCACTCAGTCTTGGCGGGATTGAGACGAAGCCTGTTTCTCCCCATCCAGACCTGAACCGCCTCCAGGCACCGGGACATCACGGAGAGGGCATCGCTGGGTTGGTTCGGGGTGGAAAGAAAAAGTTGGGTATCATCAGCGTACTGGTGATACCCCACCCCGAAACCACGAATGATCTCGCCCAGCGGCTTCATATAGATGTTGAACAGGAGAGGTGAGAGGACCGACCCCTGAGGAACTCCACAAATGAGAGACCTCGGGGTGGATCTCTGCCCTCCTGTCAACACCGACTGCGAGCGGCCCTGGAGGTAGGAGGAGAACCACCGTAAAACGGTGCCTCCCACTCCCAACCCCCTGAGACGCCGCAGCAGGATACCATGGTCGATGGTATCGAAAGCCGCTGAGAGATCTAATAGGACCAGGACAGAGGAACAACCCCTGTCCCTAGCCCTCCAGAGATCATTCACCAGCGCGACCAATGCCGTCTCCGTGCTGTATCCGGGCCTGAAGCCCGATTGGTACGGGTCCAGATAATCAGTTTCCTCCAGGAACAGAGGGAGCTGATGCGCCACCACACTCTCAACAACCTTCGCCAGAAAGCGAAGGTTGGAGACTGGACGATAGTTGTTTAAAACAGCCGGGTCCAAAGCAGGCTTCTTGAGAAGGGGCCTCACCACCGCCTCCTTCAAGGCGGCAGGGAAGACACCCTCCTTCAAAGAAGCAGTTATTACTGCATGGAACCAGCCTCGTGTTCCCTCCCGAGCCGCATAAGCTAGCCAGGAGGGGCACGGATCCAACAAACAGGTGGTGGTGCTCAGTCTCCCCATGATCCTGTCCACATCATCAGGGGAAACAGGGTCGAACTCAGTCCAGATAACGTGCTCAAGACCGCCTGATTCCTCCACGTCAGACTCTGCCCAGTCAGAGTCCAAGCCGGTCCGGATCAGAGCGATTTTGTCCGCCAGATGATGACTAAACTCCTCGGCTCGTCCCTGCAAGGGATCCTCTCTCACCTCCTGGTTAAGGAGGGAGCGAGTCACCCTAAACAGGGCGGCCGGGCGATTATCTGCGGACGCGATAAGGGAGGCAAAGTAGTTAGACTTTGCCGTCCTTATCGCCGCAAGATAAGACCTTATAAAGGTTCTTAACTGCAATCGGTCGGATTCGGATCGGCTGGATCTCCAACCGCTCTCTAGACCTCGTCTCCGACGCTTCATCTCCCGGAGCTCCACAGAGAACCATGGGGCCCAACGGGATCTGCGCCGAGTCAGAGGTCGCGAGGGTACAACGCAGTCGAGTGCCCTGGTGGCAGCCGTTTCCCAGGCCTCCACCAGAGCATCGACTGGGCTGTGGGTAAGGGTGATAGGTATAGGCCCAAGCGCCCTCTGGAACCGGTCCGGGTCCATTAGGCGCCTGGGGCGGAACCACCTGGTCGGTTCCGCCGCCCAGCGGCGGGGGATGGCATGACGGAAAACCAGCCTCAGGAGGTGATGATCTGACCATGACAGAGGGGTGATGGATGGGGAACCCCCTCCCAGATCATCCAACCACTGTCCAGACAGGAACACCAGGTCGAGAGTATGATCCCCCTCGTGAGTAGGGCCCTCAATAACCTGGGTCAGGCCCATGGCTGTCATGGAAGCCATGAACTCCCGAGCTAACTCCGACGACCCCCCCAGTGATGGCAGGTTGAAGTCACCCAGGACTATAAGCCTGGGGAACTCCACCGCCAACCCTGAGAGGGTGTCGAGCAGCTCAGGCAGGGCTGTTGCCACACAGCTGGGCGCCAGGTATGTGAGCAACAAGCCCAACTGAACCCGAGGACCACATCTCAAGAGGAGGGATTCACTCCCGGCCATCTGGACAATGGTGGCCTCCCGGGGACACAAAGTCTCCCGAATAACCACTGCCACCCCACCACCCCTGCCCTGAGCCCGCGGCTGGTGCAGCACCCGGAAACCCGGCGGGCATATCTCGGTGAGAGGCACCCCTCCCTCCGAGCCCAGCCAAGTTTCCGTGATGCACGCTAGATCCGCACGTTCCTCCTCGATCAGATCACGGATGAGGGGAGCTTTGTTAACTACGGATCTAGCGTTAAAATAGACCAACCTGAGCTCAGGGGCCTGATCACCCTCATCCCCGGGTAAGAGGGCGCTAACCGGAGGGTCGGAGCGCGCCACCGCTCGGAGATAGCGGGGGCGCGATCCCAGATGTTGATATGGCCCTCCGCGCAGACACCTGCTGCCGTTCCCTATCGCCGTGGGGATTTGAAGCCCCACCCCCACATTCTCAGAACCAGCAGCCACCTCCCCCAACCCCGTCCCGTCAGGACCTCTAACAGGACCAGACTGAGTGCCGGTTAAAAATTCCCTCCCTTCCCTCCCCCTCACTAACTTCTTAAAATAACCGGCTAGAAATTTTATCAGGGGCCTCTTAACATATCTTGACTCGAGGCCCCTATCTAAGCCCAACCACCTCTCGGAATCCCAAAGCTTGGGATCGTCATTAAGGGGAGTATGGAAACAGGCGACAGGTCGCGCCCATGAGGCAGAGACTGCCCTATTAGGCTAATAAAGGACTTTTAAGGTAAACAATGCCTCAGAGTCACTTGAAAAGCCCATATGTCGGAAACTTGACCATATATAACCATATATAACCATTGAGCGCCTGTTATTCATCCCAGCCTCTGCCAACCTAGCAGTTCGAAAGCACATAAAAATGCAAGTAGAAAAATAGGGACCACTACGGTGGGAAGGTAACAGCGTTCCGTGTGCCTTTGGCATCTAGTCATGCCAGCCACATGACCACGGAGACATCCTCGGACAAGCGCTGGCTTTTCGGCTTTGAAACGGAGATGAGCACCGGCCCCTAGAGTTGGAAACAACTAGCACGCATGTGCGGGGGAACCTTTACTTTTACCTTACTAACCATTGCATAGTTTGCATGTGTATAGTTGTAGGAATCCAATGTCTATCGTTTCTATATCCTGGTTTATGGCTTAATATTTTGTGTCCTGGAGGAACGTTGTCCATTGGGTCGCGATGGGTCGCAGCTAACAACAACAACATTTTGTGTTAACCTAGCCAACTGTAGGTATTTAAAAATCGTGATTAAACAAGAATGGTTCTTGTAAGTACGTACTGCAGCCCCTTAATTTAGTAGTTATTTTTCATCTCATAGCTTTTAATAGCTTTTCTAGCTGCATCCATAAACTGTTATCTAGGGCTTTTTTTTTCTGTTACAAATACCAGCAAATGTTTCATACCCTAAGTAATAAATCTGCAGGATCCTTGATGCTCTGGGAGACATTACAGTAATGGCTATAGAAATTACTTAAAATAGCCAGCCTCAGCATTTTGAAAAAGCAAAGTTGAGGGAAGTTATCTTATAGCACTTCTAAAACACTAAGAAAATCCTCTCTCTGACAACTGTCTTCCAGCGGCAACTAACCTTTGCACTGATTTGAAACAGATAATGGCAAGGAATTCCATGATAAAGGTAGGATAGCTTTGCATCTTGTTATTTTAGAAATGCCTTTTAGGAATCTACAGATTGGAGTCCCAGATCCCAAAAAAACATTAGCCATAGTTTACAAAGTCAGACAACACAGGAAGCCGGACCAAAGAAGCCACATCATCACTTAGTGGAAAATGTGATTCCAGTCATGGATTATTAGCTTTGTTGAGGTTGGAGAAGGAATTGTCTTCTCCACGTCTAACCTCTTTTGTTTTTAAGCCTTCCCCTGTGTACTGGACAAAAAAATCAAGAACCATTTAAAACTTCTAACTAAAATCATTCCCTGTTGATATAAATGGATGGCAAGGGGAAGGGGGTAGGTAGACCAACCTCTGTAGTTCAGAAATCATATTGGAAAATGTAAACAGAAAAAACTTCTCTGGGCTCCTGAATTAGGGAGTGATGCAGGGAAAAACACTGATATAAATACTACAAACTATTCTAGAATGGTACTTGTAGCTTCACAGATTGAAACTGATAGACCTGTCCTTCATTTTTGTTCTGTCAACTTTCAGTAAAAGATTCCTTGCTAAAACAACAATTTTCCAACTTTCCAGTGCACAAATGCTCTTCTCCTTAAAAAACATCCCACAGAAACATAGCCCTGCTCTTCAGCCAGCCATTAAATACATTCGGGCAAAGCAGAAAGCTACATGCTTGGCCTCTGTACCAACTGGGCAAAGAATTTTATTTAGACTTTATTGTTTTCTGGAAAGGCCAATCTGGGTTTCTTTTTTCATTGACAATCTGCTTCTGGCTGAGCCTTTAGATTATACTTATTCTTAAAACATGGGCGCCAGGGCTTCTAGGAAACGAGGTACCTTACTATCACAAAGATTAAGAGGAATGGAAGATGAAACGCATTAGCAAAATAATAGAATTTGGGGAAATGAAATTAGCTTTGTTTGGAAGGTAACAAAAACATTTGCTAGGTAGGTTTTGTCTGAGTAACAAAATGACTATTGCAATACTGCAACACCAGCTGTGCAAAGCCGTGACACAGCTACAGAGAGGGCAGAGCTGGTGTTGTAACAACAATATCCTAGTTTTTATCTTGTTACCCACCCACCTATCCCTTGCTCCCTGGTGGATGACTCTGTGTCCAGGCTCACACATCAGTTCACATTAAATTACACTAACTTCCAGTGCTGATCCTAATGAGTCTGTTTTAACTGTTATTAAGCATGGATTCAATCCAATGTGTCCATCATTTTAAATAAGCAAAAAGAAAAATTGTCTTGCTGGTTCTAGGGTGGAAACAGGTCCAATCAGAATACAGACAATTCTTACCATGCACTATTGCATTTATTAGCAATGTGCACTACAAGAAACCAATAACCTTAGCTTATTAAGTGAACGGTGCTTTGTTAGCAATTGTAAACTTTCTGTTTCATATATGCTTATTCTCACATCTTATTCAGCATCTGTCCTAAGAACTTATTCCTATATCTGAACTTTACTGTCTAAATTATATTCCATTGCAACCATTCTAACTTTACTACTTTGTTTTATATATACGTATATTTTACTATTTTGTTTTATATATATGTATATGTACACACACACACAAACACAAATATATATTTCCAGTTAGCTGTAACCAACTGCCAGCTGGTCTTAATCACTTCAGTGTTATCTTTACTTCTGCATTCTCCTTTCCTTATCTGGCAGCAACTTTATTTAATTGTTTACCACATCTGCTGCAGCCACCTTATCCTACCAATTTATTCCATCCTTTGCCTATGCATTTTTGAGCCTAGCTTTACATAATACACACAGACATTTATTCATGTAGAGATCCCAGATTCGTTTTCCTGGCTCTCTGCCATCTCTTTCTCTCTCCCCTTGTTTATAATCTCTGGAGCATCCGGGGCGGATCATCCTCAGGGGGTTTTGGTAGAGGCTTTGAAGACAACCTACTGGTGCTGCTCTCTGCTGCTATGGGCCCTAGCAATAAGCTCAACTATAAGAGCTGCAAGCTGCTTGGCTGCCTTGGTGGGATGGAAGGAAGAAAAGACTGTCCTTTTCCTTTTCCCGATTCTTCTCTTGGCGCCATTCCCTCTTGAGGTAGATCCTGTCACTGCTGAGCTTCCTTCTCATCCATGGCTCCCCTTTGAGCTTTTCTCTGCTGGTTCCCAATCCAACATCTGGGATACTCACCAAGGGATGTAGGTGACGCAGAATTCTGATTGCCCGAGGAAAAAAAGCACTGTGGCAGTTATTTTATTTAAAAACGACATACCGGTAATTCCAATCTCTCTTCAGGCTCAAGCTTAAATTATTCAAATCTAACTGTTCCCTTGTAGAAGGTCTCAAACAAAATCTTTCAATTTCTACAGTGCTGCACAGAAACGTTGTTCCATGTGGAATATCTCAAACATTACCAAAGCTTTGCACATTGCATTGCATGTGAACACCTTAAATGTAATCTTAGTATCTCACAGTCAAACTGGAAACATGGTAGTTATTCTGGCATTCATAAATAGCTAAGATAATATCTTCAACTATATCATCTGTTTTGCATATACCGCAAGGCATCTCAGGCCATTTTCGTCAGCGGGCATTTGGGAATTTCAAGAACAGGCTTTGCTCGTTTTCACTGGAGAGGGCTACTCATTCAAAAAATGGCTGCCCAAAGGACCCAGATTGTTGGGGGCAATTAAGCTGACTTTGTAATAATGCCGCTTGGTGTGTGTGTGTGAAAGCCCTAATAAGCAGGCATATACAGAGAATGAAGGCTACTGCTAAGCTTGTAAGCCGCCCTGAGTCTTCGGAGAAGGGCGGGATATAAATGGAATTTTTTTAAAAAATGGCTATGCTTGGTAACAAAACGTCTTTAACAGAAAGCAAACTAGCGAAGGTGTTCACTGGAACTTTCTCTAATTTCCTGGGTTTATACAACATGTTAAGCCATGTGCTGTATAAATCAAAAATCATCCAAATCAAACAAATTAGCTTTATGACATAGCACAGCATATTAATGAAGTCAGTTGATGATGTTTTCCTTCTTTCAGCATATTAATTTGACTTGGAAACAGGATTTAATATTTTCAGATGCTCATTTTTTTTAACTATATACCTACTACTTAGAAATAGAAGACAATGGAAATGGATACTCCATGCCTTGGTTGAATAACAAAGAGATTTATTTTTTAATTTAAGAAAGATAAATTTAAGCTCCAATTACTCAGTGGATTTAAGACCTGATGTTATTTGTGACTTACGAATGGTTGCTTATGGGTGTGGACTGTGTATGGATAAATATAATGAAATATGTTCAACCTTCAGTGAAACTGTAGTGTAAACCTTTATACATAGAGATGAGAAGTCAAATACAGTTTTGTCTTGTCTAATTAAGGGCAAAAAAGATAGCTATTTTTGTAAAAAGCTACATACAATATTATCCCATAGTGTATTACTTTACTGTGTTGCTTATCAACCCTCTGAGTGGAGTAAATAGAAAATGTGGTCTTTTTTATTTAAGAGGTAGAAAAAAAATCATATAAGTGATCAACTGTACCCTGTGGTTGGTGAACTAACAGACTGCAAGCATCAGTACCAGTTCAGATGTCTTAAGGTCTTAGGAATCCTTAAAGGGAGGCAGGCACCTTGAAAATGACAACACTAAGCATCTATCTTTCACCATTAAGGTTTTAAGGATGTCCTTAAAAGGCCAATAAAATGACAGTGATTTATCAGGCAGAAGCCTCTAAAGACTTTTTTCTGGGAAACACATTGCTAGGAGCACATGCAAAGGCAAAGCCTCTGTCTGCAGCACGAATCCCAAGTCAATCTTCTGCTAGTATGGTGGGTACTATTGACGGAGCTGGGCAAAGCAACAATACCTAGACCTCGGCTTAGGGCAGGGGTAGGCAACCTCGGCTCTTTTATGACTCATGGACTTCAACTCCCAGAATTCCTGAGCCAGCCAAGCTGGCTCAGGAATTCTGGGAGTTGAAGTCCATGAGTCATAAAAGAGCCGAGGTTGCCTACCCCTGGCTTAGGGCAACGGGAACAAAACCCTCACTCACCTAATCTTTCTAGTTCGTCCAAATCTTGCTACCGATAATCCCTCTTCCCCCCCCCCACCACCAGAGAGTTAAGAGGTGGCTGGCAAGTGATGGAGAACCAGGAGAGTGGCACCCGGTCTCTCTTTTAACCTCCCAAGGTTGTCCTCGATGGAAGCGGGCACCAGGATAGCCCCGATCTGCCTTTTTACGGGTCGTTGTGCAGACACCGCAACTTGAACCGTCAGGTGCAGCAGCTCCGAACGAAGCTGTAAAAAAGGGGCGTGTACTTTGCGGCGGGACTCGGGCGGCCACGTGCAGAGCACGGAGGAGGGCGGCGGCATCGGCGCGGCTTTGCTACACCGTCCTCACGCCCACTTCGTCTCTCTCTCTCTGGAAAAAAAAACACCACTCGGGAAGAAATGGGGGAGAAGGGCCGGAGAGGCGGCGGCGGCGGCAGCAGCGGCGGCGGCGGCAGCTGGTGAAGAACTCTGACGCGGAGTTGGTGGGGGCGGGAACTGCTGTTGCTACTTGGCCTCCTCCCTCTCGGCGAGGGAGCTTCGCGGCTTCCCAGCTCCCTGGCAATCCGACGTGCAAGCCCCCCCAACCCCCTACGTCGCCACCCCCGCGATTCGGATTTAGAGGACCCGCTTCAGCTAACCCCCCCCCCCACCCACCACCACCACCACCGCCCCTCCCCTGAGGAGAGGTCCCTGGTTGCCCGGCGCTCTCTTGAGCAGGGACAGCCACGGACGGCGCTTCCCGGGGGGGGGGGTTGCAGGCGGTCTTCTTTGCCCTCCCATTTTGCCTCCGTCGGAAGCGGAGCTCTCTTTCAAGGCGCTGCGGTGCCGCTTCAAAGGAAGCGGCGAGGGCGAAGGAGGCTCGGCCACATGGCGGCGGCGGCGGCGGCGGCAACAGCAGCAGCAGCCCTGCCTCTTTGCCCGTCTGTCACTCGGCTGCAGCCATAACACCTGTGCAGGAGCGCCTCCGCCTCCTCCTCCTCCTCCTCCTCCTCCTCCTCCAGGAGGCCCTCGCCGCTCGCGAGGAAACCCCAGCCGCGAGCCTTCCCGGGTTGGGGGGCGGGAAGGCTCCGCCGCCTCCGCGCTCCTCGTGGCCAGTCGCCGCCGCCGCCGCGTCGGAGATGGGAAGCAGCCCCGCTCGCGCGCCTTTGTGAGTCTCGCTCCTGCGCTCCGCTCTGACAGATGCGTGGGGAAGAGGGTGGCTCGCCCCCCTTTTCTCTGCTTCGCGGTTCCCGCGGCTCCGGCGGCGGCGGCGGCGAGAGCCCCCTTTCTTCGCTCGGCTGCCGGCTCCGAAAGGATTTACTGGATGAAGAGCTTTCTTTTGGGCTGGTTGCCGTGGGGCTCTGGCAAACGGAGAGACTTCAGCTGACAAGGTACCTGTTCTCCAGACGGACGGCCGCGTAGGGGGAAAGGAAGCGTTGCCCAGATGTTCTCCTGGAGGGGTATCCGCATCGTGTTCTAGCATGGGGGAGGGGAGCTACGACCGGAGGGGGGTCGCCATCCTGCTGCCGCCCTACCCCGCTTTCCCTCGCCTTTCCTCCAGCTTCCCACGCCCCATCAACCCCGGAGCCCCGGTCTCTTGGTAGGGAATCGTGATCCCAGCTGTCAGTTATCTGCAGGCGACGGAGACTAAAAAAGCACAGATTCTCCACCCTGCAATGTGAGTATTTTTCTCGGAGGCTGCGTCCTTGCTTGGGGAAGGGGCTGCTGCTGCTGCTGATGATGATGATGATGATGATGATCTTTCGGTCGCGCTGCTTGTAGGGGTGTGTTAGCCGGGCAGGCGCCGCGCGCTCTGTCTTTCGGGGTGGGGAAGGCAGGTTCCAGGCTGGGAGAAGTTCTTTTTTTTCCCTTTTTCTTTTTCTTTTGTGTGTGTGTGTGTGTGTGTGTGGCTTCTTCCTCTCCGCTTTTCCTCCCGGGGCTCTCCTCCGTTTGGCGCGGAGGCACAGAGGGTGGGCTTGGTTGCGGTGGGCGAGCGGAGGAGGAGAGAAGGCGCCTTGGGGTGCTTGCTGCTGCTGCTGGTAACCAGATGAAATGCAGCGGTTGCTAAGGGGAGAAAGCTTCGCTGCAATGAAGGGAAGAGAGGGAGGACGGGGATCCTCCTCCGCCGATTTGGTAGCCCTCTTTTTTTTTCCCCAAAGCTGTGTGGGTCTGGAGGGGGGTGGGTGGGGCGGCGGCGGTTGGTTGTGTGAGCGGGGATCAAGGTGGCAACAGCTTTGGTGGGGAATGGCAGATGCTCCTGGTAGGTGTGTTTAGGGGACTTACGGCACATAAGACGAGTTCTTGATTATGGATACCCTTTTGGACGACATCCCCCCCCCTTTTTTAAGTCATGCTGTTTGCCCAGTGACACCAAGAAAGAGGGTGTGAACAAGTGGATAGAGGTGGCTGATTGAGTATGCCATCTTTATGGTTAGGGAAAATTGGATCCCGTGGTGCTGCAGAGAGAGAGAGAGAGAGAGAGAGAGACACGGCAAGCTGCCACTACCTGCTTTCTTTCTGCCTTCATAGATGGCCTCCTGGGCCCAATCCGACCACCTGCAGTCTCCCTCTAGGTGACCCAGGCAGAGTGACGGAAATCAGATGCTGTTAAAGGAAGAGCCAGTGACAGCTTCCCTTCATTTGTTCTGGATAGACCTGCTCTGTTCTTAAAGAGGGAAGGCAAACAGATAAAAAGATGTGTGGTATCTTCCTTTCTTACCTGTTATAATTGTTCTGTGAATACCATTGCGAGTAAAGGAGATGAGGGTGATGCTAGCAGGATCACTTACGCTTTTGCACAATTATTTACTCTCTTTTTTAAATAGCATGGTCAGAAGAATTTGGCAGGAAATCTCTCCTCTGACATCTCTTGCTTGGGGAATCTTAGCCTGGATTCCCCGAAAGGGTAGAAGCAACGATTGCCCTCTAACACTGCTATGGGAAATGCAGTAGGTAGAATTCTGTTATGTCCAGAACCAAATTCTCTGCAACCCAGAGGAAGAGGACAGGTGTATGGAGGAAAGATGATTGGGTTGCTCTCTGCTTGAGCAACTACCTGCAGATCTATGCTCTCTCTTTGGCCTCCATGTGGCACTGTTCAAACAATATACATACATACATGCATTGGGAACCTCTCCCTAGAGAACAATGCGATGAACTACCAGCTTCTCCTGTCAGTGAGTCTAAAGGTGAGGGATGCTGGAAACAGTAGCTTAACAACATCTGGAGTGACACTAGTTCCCATTCTTTATCCTGGAAATGCTTTATAGCCATGTGTTATCTTTGTGCCAATCCTTGCTTTATGGCAATACAGTGGATATAATTTTGCTCACTGGAGGCTGGACAGAAAGATACTATCAAGGAATATTGCTAATATTCTCTAATTTGGAACCAACACATCTATACTTTCTGGGTGCAATATCTACAGGTAGAAGGCACATATAATTGAGGGAGGGGATTTGTGTTGCCTCTGCACAAGGATTTAGTTTATTTAGATAGTATCTCATTCCTCTGGGCTCTGCAGTAGTAGATTAGACATGGCTGAAAGAGAACGCAAGTAGATGAAGTCTTCTTTGTGGATGGCTAGAGGCCCAGTTCTTGAGAAACATAAGCAAGCAGCTTCTTTTTGCCATACTCACTTTGTGGCAACACTGTTAGTTTTACTTGCCTTTGGTATGATGCACAAAAAAGAGAAGTTGTTTTCACCAATGTGATTCTTCATTTCAAATGGGAATTCAAATCTCCAAGTGGCTACATTTCAGTCACATCTAGGTAGTGGGCACTTCATATGTGAAAACCTTGACAATTGCCCTATGGTACCCATATTGTGGCTTACATTGGCAACATATTAATGGTCTACTAAATTTATGAATAGGAGAGGATAAAAATATGGCTTCCAGGCATTATAGGAAAACTTAAAGAAATATATTGAGCCAACGATTAGAATGTTTAACGTAATATTTCATAGAGCTTTATTTTAACACTATCTCTGTTTCTTGTACATACTTGGGATTTTTTGACCACTGGAAGACTGAGTAGGCAAACAAAATGGAAATGTTAGTAGCTAGAATAGCACCTGTTTCAATGCAGTTCACCCACTCTCCAGTGGTAATTGCTTTCTATCAATGTGCAAACATTACAGATGTGTTCTTGTTTAACATACAAAGTCTTATGTGGTTTGTTATTCTGGTTTATGCTTTTGGTGCTACAAAACACTTTTAATATTAATATTATTTTAAAAATTCATAAGCTCTTAAGCATGGCTAAGACATTTGAATTATCAAGCTGCTTTAAACTTCTGGGGTCTCTTCTTCATGTCTCCCCTCCCCAATAGGTTGTGACTCAGGATGCCTTTTTTGGTATCTGTATTTGAAAGAGATGCAACTTTGTTGCTGCTTCTTAGCTATCCTCATTAAACACCCACAATGTGCCTATCATTATACCTCAAATTCCACTGTATTTATTCGCAACAGTATGACTGCACTTAAACTAATAAAGTCAAGTTTTGCCTAAGAATTACAGTGTACAAAAGAACATTTGCTTTAATGGAATCAGTTAAAACATTTGACTGAACTGCATCTGTATCAATGATGCAATTCTTGACTCCAGGTTTGCTTGCAAATATTAGAACAACCCAACAGTTTGAAAATAGCTAAATTTCAACATCTCACAGTGTGCGTTGTAATACTATTCCTGTACAAAGATCAGGCCAGCCATAGGCATTTTTACACTTCTTTCCGCTTTGTTCTTACTATTTTTATGTCTTCTATCTTCGATTTTTGCAAGAATCAGATTTCCATGCCTAGTGGCCATGCTCTCTTCTGATTATGCTTTTTTGTTAAATTTATATCATGCCTTTCTATCACGGAATAAAAGAAATACAAAGCAATTCCTCCAAATTTTCCTTCCCATAACAGCCTTGTGATATGTTCAGTTACCACAGTAGCTCCTATGGTTCTATTTCACATTGCGTGAAAATAAATAGGAACATGCTATATATTCAAATGGACATTTTGAGATCTTCTTATTCTTGAAATATTCATTTGATAATGTATGTCAGTTCTATATTATAATGTGTAGCATCCATTAATTATATAGATCACGAGTCTAATGGACATATTCAGAAAGACAGGCATTTTCATAGAGACATTGGCAGAAGGTAACTAAATCTTTGGCTTATAACAGCTTTCCGATTTCTAAGAGAAGCTCCAGGCCAAGATGCATTATTAGAAATACATATTATAGTTCAGATTGGTTATTGGCCTTGCAGTATTCCAAGAAAAGAGAGAGAGAGGGAGAGAGAGAACTAAAAATTAGGAGCTTGATAGAAGTTGATGAACAAATTATTTCCACTAGGTAACTATGTTCGAGACCCAAGTTAAATATTCCTGAAGCTTTTCAGACTATTTTTTCTACTTCCAATATCTGGGAGTTTTGAAAGGGATTATAACTGGTTTCCCCATATTGTTCACAACTAGCTTAAATGTTTTATTGCTTGTTAAAGAAGTAACTGAAATTAATGACTTGCTGTAGAAAGAGATAATCTGATGCTTTTTTATAATAGGGACATTCCTGCAATTATGCAAGGGTCTGTTTTTGGAATCCTTGCATAAACCTATTTCTTTGTATGCATGTTGTATTATGTGTGGATCCATGCAAAACAATGGTGGGCTATGTTATGTGCATGCACAAGTATTATGGCTTTCATTTTTGTATATTGAAAATAATGAGTGTAATTATTTATTTATTACATTTATAGACTGCCCCTCTTCCCCTCTTCTTCCTTTTTTGCTCCTTTTTTGTAAATGAGACCTTAATGTAGTTTGGAGGGAATCTGCTTAGGGCCATCCAAAATTTGGATTGTTTGCCCATAATTTAGCATCCTAGGTAAGACAGCAGAAAATAGAGATGTAAGATAATTATTCTATTGCATACCTGTTGGAATCATTTATCCCTTGGTTGAATATTTAATTCCCCAGGACCTCCCAATGATTTTGATTGCAAAGACCATACTTATTGGACATCATGTTGTAACCTAACACATATAGTTTGTTTCCAGTTGTTCAGCATTATTAATCAGTCTCCTTGTGGCAAGAATGAACTAGATCTCTATGGATGTGTGTTACTTTGTGGCCCACTTAAAAATATAGCCCTGTTAGCATAGCTTCCTGACACAAGGGAGATACATATATTCTTATCTTAGGAATTTATAATATCACCATGGTAACATTTTTCATGCTTTATACTTGGCCTCTGACATTTTCACCTAAGAAAAGCTCAACAGAGAATTCTATTCTTGCTTTTCTGAAGATGAGGTGTTGGAAGGATTGCAAAGCAAAGAAAGGAAGTTTGAATAACAATTATATTTAACACATTTCTGTTAGTGTTACGTATGCAAAGAAAAAAATCAGTAACTTGTGCTGACAAGTTATGTGGGTGTTGGCTCTATGCATCAATTTATTCCAGTATTCAACAAAAGATGCTGACTTAACCATGGCAACCCCTTCCCTCCCTTTTTCATCAAATGTTGGAGTGCATATGTTCTAGAAAAATGTGGCACATTTTAAAAAGAAATAGCAATGCTATGACACATAATTGAGCAAATTTGATTATGTAAAGCTTTATTTTGAATGGAGTTATATCTCTTTTGAAGAAAAATTACCTGCTTTTCCCCCTTAATTTCTAATGTACCCGGTAAATTGACTTCCTCTATTTTTAACAAATCAAATGGACTCAAACTAAGGAGAGTTGTAGTGTAATGCAGCTCTTTCTGAAGTGGAATGCTTAGTTTAGGGTGTATTAGTAGACTTGTATACCTTTGATAGTAGTTTATCTTGCAGTTTTCAAACAAATGACTACACTTCAGGAAGATTTCTGTATGATAATTAACCTAGTTTAATATATTGACTAATTTAATTAGCATGTGTATATCTTATATTTCATGCAAAGCTTCAAAGCTGACAATAGTTATGCTTATTGACTTGTTTTTTATAGCATTTCAGCAGCAAATTGCAGTTTTAGCAGTATACAGTTTATACATTGGTTCTGCTTGAATTTGTTCGAAAGATTAATTAAAAATATTGTAGATTGGTGATTTTTTTTGAGTGATATCTTTTATAAGGTTGATTGACAAATGTCCATGTGACATACCTTTCACATAAAAAGTTGTCCTGTCTAATCTCTAGCATAAGACTTTGGATCTCCCAGAAAATTCATATAAATTATAGAAAACCTCCCTGAATGACATGGCTAAGTCATAGGGGGAGGCATGAGTAATTAAAGTAGACATTCATTCAAGTTAACATCTATCTCTCATTGCATTTTTGGCAAGAATTCAGAAGTGAATTTCCTTCCTCCTGGATTTTTTTTAAAAAATCCAGTCTAATCTCTAGCGCTGAAATTTTCTGGAAGAGTCCCACTCTGCTTAGCTTCCAAAATCAGCTAGGTGTTGTCACTTTCTTGCATGGCTTAACGTTGACCACGTAATTTCTATAGCAGAGAAAATTACTCACTGATTATCCTGCACTCAAATCTTCAGTACCACAGCCTACTTTGTATGGTATGCCCCCCCCCTCCAATCATTTAGAAAACTTTTTTGGAACATATTATGAAAAAGAAAGATTAGAACTTTGGTTCACACAGCTCTGGAATAAACTTTATTTAAGCTTGGATAGCAATTGGATTTTGTCTTTCCTAACTTTTTTCCCCCTTCACAATAGTGGAACTACATAGTACCATATTGATATAAGGATGTAATAATATTAGAATGTTAGTAGTATGATAGATGACAAAAGATTTTGTGGAATAGAATCTTAAGACATGGACTGAAATGAAAAAGGGCATGTTAAGATGGAAAAAATTAAAATTGTCACTGGGAGTATTGCTATGAAAAAAGTGAATGTTTTGTGAAGAATAATATTTTTGTTTCAGACTACAATGGCAGAAAGTTATATTTAAATTTATATGGCAGGGGAAAAATAATGAGTTAAATATAAGTGTTACAAAATGTAAAGGAAAAGATGATTAAGTTTGCTAGATTTGAAAATGTATTTTGTTTATTGTTCTTGATATGGATGAATGTTGCTGAGAAACGAGTCTTTTTTTTTACAGTTAGAAGAATACAATCTGAGGTTTGGATGACATGGATATTTATGATAACATTAAAGTTAAAATTAATGTGGATTTTAAAAATAATTTCATTAGATATTCATTAGAGAATATGTAATAGATATA
The DNA here is from genome assembly GCF_964194415.1 of Vipera berus. Taxonomy (NCBI): domain Eukaryota; kingdom Metazoa; phylum Chordata; class Lepidosauria; order Squamata; family Viperidae; genus Vipera; species Vipera berus. Next base: position 71,803,640 of record NC_138204.1, read on the forward strand.
AACCCAGGTGGAGCCTGAAAATACATTTGTGTATATCAGTTCGGGAAGAATATCATGGAAGAGAAATAGCAGACAAAGATAAATGGTAGATGTATCATGACTTATTGGAAAACTATCAAGGGAACTAAAATCAAAATAAAGAGAACAATTAATAGCCAAAGAATATAGGTGTTAATGGTTTACCCATTTACACTTATTTGAAATACTCAAAATGGACAAAATGACTTATCACTACATAATTGTGTTTCCAATTCTGAAATACGTAATTACCAAAATGTATAATGTTTTGTTGAAATGTGAAACAAGGGAAGAACAGGTTATAGAATGTATGATAAACTGTGCTAAGAATTCATGATAAAATCTGCTACGAATTTTGGTTGTACAATATAACACGATTTACACTGTATTATAATTTCAAAAAGAGAGCCAGTTTGGTTATTGATAAAAATGATTGTTTTGCCTTGGGTACAATGCCATCTTGGTGATCTTGGGCCAATCACTTTCTGTCAGCCCTAGGAAGGAGGCAGTGGCAAACCAGTTCTGAAAAACCTTGTGAAGAAAACTGCCTTGAAGAACATCAGAAACTACTTTTTAATATCTTTTTTCTTTCTTTTCTAATTTTCAACTTTTTTCTTCTTTTCTTACGCTTTTTGCTTTTTGCTTTGATTTTTTTTTATCCTCCTTACTTTATATTAGTTTTTATTTTCTTGTTTAAAAGTTTCCGTAAAATTATATAGAAAAAAGGTTTCAGGGAATATAATCTTGGGGAAAAGCAGAATAATTTTCTTGCTGCATTTCATGACCAATATAAATGTGCATTAAGTACTTCAGTTTTTACATCTTGTTAATATGGTTGCTAGGTTGGCAGAAGCTGGGAGGAAAGCACGTAAAAATGCAAGTAGAAAAATAGGTACCACTACGGTGGGAAGGTAACAGCGTTCCGTGCGCCTTTGGCGTCTAGTCATGCCGGCCACATGACCACGGAGACGTCCTTGGACAAGCGCTGGCTCTTCGGCTTTGAAATGGAGATGAGCACCGGCCCCTAGAGTCGGAAACGACTAGCACGCATGTGCGGGGGAACCTTTACCTTTTTTTAATATGGTTGCTAAGGAATAGTCAGCAGCTTGCAATATAAATCTATACATGTTGTATAGGGCTTAATTTTAAATGTATGTAGCCTTAAGGAACTAAATAATACAAATGCATCATTGGTCAGCAAGGACATGCTAGTTTCCTGAAGAGATAAAAAAAAAATCTAATAGCATATTTTGGTGTCTAAGAGTTACCAATTTAACCATACAGATTAGGTTTCCAGGGGTTTCATTTTGTGTTGCAGTGATTTGGAAGAGATACAAAATGATAGGAATCCCCTCCAAGCAAAGGGACAGAGTACAATTGTTTATTGCCTTCTCACAAGCTGAGTACAAATTAGAAAAGGCCCCATTTCTCCCTCGATAACCCCAAATAATGGGTGTTGCATAAGCCAGTCTAGCATTTCTGAATCCCTGATAAAAAGCATTACAATTTGGAGTATTAATGCAACAGAGATGGTGTCACTCAAGAAAATCTCCTATTTGGAGGATGGAAGAACCAGTATGTAAAGTTATTTTAAAAACTTCATTCAGTATCTAACCTCAAACAGGGCTATTACAAACAGAATGCTTAAGCCACTTTGGAACTATTGAATCATCTGCAGTTAGTAATCAGTAAAACCAGAATTTCTGTATTTATCATTTCAATTTCTATGGCCTCCTACTGCTATATAGTACTCTGTAATATCCATTTCAGTTCTCTTCCCATCTTTTGGCCTCTAAAGCATTAAACTAACACTGTCTTATTGAACACATTTAGTCTTCTAGCAATTTTTTACTTTTATTATGTTTTTTTAATTCTGCAAACTTTAGAGTTTCTTCATATTTCTGTTGGAGAATGCAGTTTCGGTTATATAAATCTCAATACTCAGGACTTAACACTGAAAGTAGAGGCATCATTTTAACCATTGTCTATCGCCTGCAGGATGAAGGCCTCTTCCACATGTTTCCAACCAATACTGAGCTTTCTTTTGCCAATTGGGCCCACAATATTTGCTGAAAATAGAATATACCAAAAGAAATAATTTTTCTTTTTATTACTATAATATGTTTTCCAGATTCAACCTCTGGAATTTAATTTGACAATAACAACTGGATTGATTTGCTTTAATTTGCTTTATATATACTAATTAACTGATAAGATCAAAAAATTAAATTAAAATAATGAATAGGCAGTCTTTCAAACTCTGTGGGATAGATAGATAGATAGATAGATAGATAGATAGATAGATAGATAGATACTTACATTACTTACATATAGATGTACATATTGTTGAAATTGGCTATATGACACGATCTTGCTTTTCCCCCATCAAATTTGAAAAACATGGCCTGAAACCTTACATACTACTATTTAATAAAATTATATATAATAAATAATTAGAGTCTGTGATACAGATTGAAGTAAGCTCTGCTGTTTTTTAAGTTGACAGCATGTGGTTCCATTATCAAATCACAACAGCTTTGAAACCACAATTCATTCTGTGTCTATTTTTGGAACTTTTACAGAATGTGCTTCTTGGCCTTTTAATTAAAATATTTACAAATAATTAAAGACATATTTTCACTTCTCACTAAATCAATGGTGATAACCTTGTACAAATTTAAAAGGTTGAATGATTGCTAGAAAAAGAAAGCTGTTCACTATCGGTCTAGGAATGTTAATTGCATAGGGAAGAGGGGAAGTCTCAGGTTTATGAATCACAGGTCACTGACACAATTGGCAAAACACTGTCCTATGGAAAGACTCTCAAAATGTCATTGTGCTAATTAAACAATTGCTTCTAGTGTAGGACTTAAATGGATTACATATCTTCATTGATTTCAATAGAAGACAAAGATTGGTATACACATACACAAGCATACACACCCACACCACATATACATATACACATACACATACACATATACTGCATATACATACATACATTCACACACAGAGAGAGAGAGAGAGAGAATGTTTATGCAATCGCTACATTTGGAAAATGATACTGCAAAGCTAAAAAAATGCTTAAAGGGGTAAATAAAATGTTTAGCATAGTAAAACTACTTGTCAGTGAGGAAATACTACAATATGTGATGCTATTTAACCTGGAATAAAAGAGAGTTAAAGGAGAAGTGATAAGATGAATATAAAGTCATTAATGATATGAATAGTATAGATAAATAGAAGTTTTACTTATAACGATAGGACTAGGACCATTCATTATAAACAAATGCAATGAAATTTAGGATTGAGAAGAATTTTTTTCCCCTGTACAGTGCAGTTAAACTGTAGAATCTGTTGCTGTATAGAAGTGATGCTAGCTTGCGATTTAGGCAATTGTATAGGTAAAGTGGACAAATTAATGGCACAGGAGACTATCAGTGACTAATAGATACCACTATTTGCTAGCTGTGGACTCCTATTTAGCATTCCTTAGTATCAGGTTCTAGGGCTGCAATGAAAGTGGGTTGTTGCTTTCCTGGCCATGTTTATGAGTGCATTTAGATGGCCACTATAGGACTATATTGGATCAAGTGGGCTGTTGGCCTGTCTAGCAGGTTCATCATAAGTTCTTGGAAGCACATTAGTTTATGTACAGAAAAGTATTTACTTTCTCCTTCTCCCACAGCTATGGTAAAGGACAGACTTAATTGATAAATAAATCTTCATAAAAAGATTGTACACTGCCATCACTCCTGATCATTGACTGTGCTAGCTGGAATTGTTAGTGGTAAAGAACAGAACAGATTTTTTTTTCATTATAACCAAGTTCCACTAAAAATAAATATTAAAAAGTAAAATAATATAAAACAAAAATAGCTGCCTGGTTGCTATGTACAGGTCACCGTGAATATTACAGATGTAAAACAGAATTTGGCCACATTTAGGGAAACTAAATCACACTAGTCAGTTAACAGCAACTGCACATAGAACAGAACAGTTACCTGAAATATTAGTTAAAATGGAGTTATAAAGTATAGCTGTGCATCTTTATAAAATTGACACTGCAACAAAACAAGAACCACATTTTCACTTGCCATAAAGGAAAAGTGTTAATACATAAAAAGGTTTTCTGAATTTTCCATTAGTCAGTAAACTTTATAATGGTAATGTCAGTTTCAAAAAAAACCACACGGCATAATGTCTCATTAGCTCTTTTACCAAAGAGACAAAGTCTTTGTTGAAGTGGAATATCCCCAATTTCCCTCTCAAGAATAGCTTTTGGAAGCCCATCAAATTTTGTTAGGTCTCTTCTGAATTTGGGAACCTTTATTTGTCTTTTTCAATCTTATCAGATTGGGGGAAAAAGGAAAATGTATATGCACAAACAGGTATTTACAGTAGAGCCACCATATCTAATTGGATTTCAAGTTTAAGCGCTCATGTTCCAGCATGAGAACTATATCAGGTGAGAAACCACAGCACTATAAATGTTCATGCAATGTCTTACTTCAAGAAGAAACAAAACCATCAGTTAAAAACAGAGGAAGGCAAGCCCATGGAAAAGAATATAGCCAATATACTGTAAAAGGTTGCATGTCCAAAATATAAGACCCAATTTTAGTTACACCAGTTTTGCAGCACAAAAGAATAGTAGGAATGCATGGTGGAATTTGAAATATGGACTTTGAGAATTTAGATTATACCCATTCCAGAAGCATATTTTTAAAATTTTGCTAGTGCTGCAAGTGCTTACTCCAGGATGGTAGAAAGTTTGCTCAGTTGTTTTCGATTGCTCTCCATTTTGAAGTTGAACTTCATATTGGGAATACATCAAAACATGCTATGGGTTAATGCTTTTCGGAAGTTGGAAATGATTATTTCATTTAAATCACTTGCTGGTCTAAGAAAAGAGAACCAGCTACCCTGAAGCACATTTCTAGGGAGAGCTGACAGATCTAATTCATCTTCTGTATTCATAACATATTGTTTAAGGCCTGATACCATCTAATGGAGTCCATCATCAAAGGTTTTTTTTATATAAAACCAAACCACTGCAGTTTTTCGTAAGCAGTCTTCCACAAGATGATTCAAAGTTATTAACCAAGATCAAAGAGACTAGACCCTGAGGGAAAACAGTAGCTTTATGCAGTAAAAATACACAGTGATACACTGGTCTCAAAACATCACAAGAGCCTCACAACAGAAGATTGTGTCACTTGGAAGACTATCCTAAGAAATTTAAATTATGCTTTTCCTAAGAAAACAAACAAAGGAGATACTGTACAAATTCAAATGAGCTCTAAATCAGAACTGCACAAATTTTGGCAGAAAATATTTTAATGCAACTGATATGAATAATGCACATAGTAAAAGGATTGTAAAGCAGCTACCAATTTTTGAATATTTGTGTTATTAGTTGGTCTAATAACTTCAGGAAGAAGATGCACAATTTCTGTCACTTTTGCTGTACAAGTTTGCTAGCAAAGAATAGGAGCCATATCCATGTTTAAAAAGCCTGATTTTTTTTTAAAAAAAATATAAACATATATTTTCTGAGGACTGTGGAATGCTGGATGTTACAAATTCTTTAGCTTTAGCAAATGATGCCTTAGCTCATGTAGCTTAATGGCTTTCTAAGTATGGTTTGTGGAATACCTTTCATGAATACTGTAGCAATGACAGATTAAATTTTCCTAAATCATGCACACCAATGAAATGTGCATCCTGCTTATGCAAAATCTCATCGATTCTTTGGCAGCTAAGTCAGTGTATCAAGTGAAGATTATTAGACTACGGATTTTTTGGGCTGCTTGTTACAATGCTAACACTGGGGACATTGAAAATATTAGTAGAGAGACACTGGTGTGATTAATGTTCCATTGTACATTTCTCCCTTCTGTTATTTAACCCAAATTTTACCTTCTTGCACAATGTTCTGCTAATTTCCTTTGAAGAAGGGAATAGAGAATTTGTAGGATAACCAATCATAAACTGTTAGATTAAGGGAATGAAGAAACAGTAATTTGTACTTGCTGAAGACTGTCAAGGAAACAAAATTGCTTTTTTCTTAGTGGGGAACCTGATTGTGGTCTGTCGGGAAACTGAATTGTGAAAAATGCTAAATTTCATTTCACTAAGTTGCACTTAAATTAACTCTGCATATATTTTAGATGTATTTTTGAACCTTCCATACATTAAGTACATGATTATTATCTTCTACATAAAAATCTTAGAAAGAAAGATTCTAGAAACAAGCCTATGGATCAAGCTTAGCTGTTAGGTGGGAGCATATAATTATTTGGTTTGGCATAATTTTTAAGAGGGGAATGTTTTCAGATGTGACATAAGTGTCACATTCACCTCCTAGGGCACGGGTCGGCAACCCGCGCCTCCGGAGCCGCATGCAGCTCTTTGAGCCATCTCCTGCGGCTCCCAGCCACCCGGTGCACGCGCACCTCTTCGAACGGACAGTGGTGCGCGCGCACCTCTCCAAATGGAGAGTGGCACTGCCCGTTTGGAGAGGTGCGCGCACACCTCTCCGAACGAGCGGAGGTGCGCGCGCACCTCCCCAAACCTTTGGAGAGGTGCGCGCAGACCTCCGTGCGAATGGGCAGCGGCGCCGCTTCTTGGGAAAGCTGCAGGCTGCTCTGCAAATGGGCCGCGGCAGCTTTCCCAACAAGCGGCGCTGCTGCCCATTCCGAGAGGTGCGCGCGCACCTCTCCGAACGAGCGGAGGTGCGCGCGCACCTCCCCAAACGTTTGGAGAGGTGCGCGTGGACCTCCACGCGAATGGGCAGCGGCGCCGCTCTTTGGGAAAGCTGTCATGGCACGTTTGCAGGCTGCCGAAGGTGGTAGCTCTGCAAACGGGCTGTCGCCGTCGCGCAACCGGGAACCGGTTCCATCACACATTAAAAAAAATGGCAACCGTGCGCGTCCGCGCATGCGCAAGAAAAACCCGTTCTGCGCATGCGCAAAACATTTTTTGCGCATGCACGTGCATGGACACACGCACGCGGCTCCCACTTTTTTTATGTGTGATGGAACCGGTTCCCAGTGGCTCTTTTCCTTTTTCAGGTTGCCGACCCCTGTCCTAGGGAATAGAACTTGCTTAACTTTGAGTATGGTGAAGATAAGGAAAAAATATTGTTTTCCTATTTATTTACAAAAAACAGACCGAGAGAGAACAAATAGACAAGGAGAAAACATTAATGCATATTTTGAGTCTCAGCTTAATTCTTTGTTCTACATATAATAAAGGTTAAGAGAAAACATATTTATAGTAGTGGAATGGTAGCAATACTTAAAAGTAGAAAATGAGACTTGCATCCTAAATGAAATGTCCATTATATTGATTATATATTTAATTTAAAGTACTTATAGCATGCTTTGAAAGCTGAAGTGTTCGGTGAATCTCTCAAGTTATTACTGAGAAAGTGCAAGGTATCTGGTGCATACATCTATATCATAAGAGGATTGGCAAAGCTTCCAATTACAACATTTAGTATCCTATAATAGCACAAAATTATGCTCTGATGATTTTAAGTTTGAGTCCATTGATTACTCAGTACATATTTACTTTCAAGATTGATCTAATCATTCTAATGATTAAATTTGCACACTTTTATTATGTTAGGATTCTTTGCTATTATGAAGTTTAATGCTTTTTTAAATAGAGAAATTAACAAGCAATAGCTAGAGAAGAGAGTGCAATTATTTTTTATTTGTTAGCTTGACTGACTTGAGAAAAAAGAATGAAATAAGCTTTTGGTGTTAACGAACTGTCCTTCAGATATAGTGATTATATACTAAAATATATGCACGGAGTGCTGAGGAATAGACAAATATAAAGAAAAACATTTAATGTTGACAAGCTCCAAGCTGAGTATTAACTTTTAAGTCTTTGATATGATTTCAAATTTACTTTTTAATAAGAACCGGGATAAAACTTGCCACTTATTATTCAACTTATTGGAAAACATTTTATAACTGAGAACACAGATTCCATAAGACTTTTATTAAAAGCTCTGAATGGACAGTTGATACATGTGGACAATGCACCCTTTATTCTAAAGGGGAAAACAACTCAAGAAGCTTGGGAAATTTTGAAAAGTGAGATAATAAAGGCCCAGTCTAGCACAATACCAACAAAGAAGAAAAATAACAGCTTTCAAAAGAATCCAGCATGGCTGCATAAAGAACTCTCTGATAAACTGAAAGATAAAAAGGACAAGTATAAGAAGTGGAAAGAGGGGCACATAACTAAGGCAGAATATCAGCAAACAGCCTGTGCCTGCAAAGATGAAGTGAGGGAAGCTAAGGCTCAAAATGAACTAAGGCTTGCGACCAAAGTCAAAAATAACAAAAAAAAGCTTCTTTCAACATATAAGAAACAAGAAAAAAGTTAAAGAAATGATTGGTCCATTAGTGGGGGAAAGTGGCAAGAAGGTGACAAGCAACAGGGAGAAAGCAGAACTATTTAACTCGTTTTTTGCATCTGCCTTTACACAAAGAGAAAAAACAGTCCAACCTACCAAAACCAGTGCCATAAAAAACAGAATAGAAACGCAAGTTAAGATAGGCAAGAAAATGGTAAGTTAGACGAGTTCAAATCACCAGAACCAGATGGATTACACCCCAAGGTTCTCAAGGAACTGGCAGACGTGATCTCAGAACCACTGAACTATATTTTTCAAAGATCCTGGAGCACTGGGGAACTACCAGAGGACTGGAAGAGAGCTGATGTAGTTCCCATATTCAAAAAAGGGAAAAAATAGATCCAGGAAACTACAGACCTATCAGCCTGACCTCAATACCTGGGAAGATTCTGGAAAAGATAATCAAACAACAAATCAGTGAACAACTTGATGCGAACAAAGTTAGCACTAAAAGCCAACATGGGTTTGTCAAAAACAGATCATGCCAGACAAATCTTATTGCATTCTTTGACCAAGTGACAAAACTAGTGGACCAGAGGAATGCTGTAGATATAATTTACTTGGACTTCAGTAAGGCATTTGATAAAGTAGATCACAACCTACTACTTGATAAGATAGAAAAATGTGGGTTAGACAGCATCACCACCAGATGGATTCGTAGCTGGCTGACAGGCCGTACTCAGCGTGTGGTCCTCAATGGAACTGCATCTACATGGAAGGAAGTGTGTAGTGGGGTGCCCCAGGGCTCTGTTCTGGGCCCAGTGCTCTTCAACATCTTCATCAACGATTTGGATGAGGGGATAGATGGGGAACTCATCAAATTTTCAGACAACACCAAGCTGGCAGGAATAGCCAATACTCCAGAAGATAGGCTTAAGATACAGGAGGATCTGGACAGACTCGAACACTGGGCACTATCTAACAAAATGAAATTCAATGGTGAAAAAAGTAAGGTTCTACATTTAGGCAGGAAAAATCAAATGCACAGGTATAGTATAGGTGGTGCCTTGCTCAATAGTAGTAACTGTGAGAGAGATCTTGGAGTCCTAGTGGACAGTCACTTCAATATGAGCCAGCAGTCTGCTGCAGCTGCCAAAAAAGCCAACACAGTGCTAGGCTGCATTAACAGAGGGATAGAATCAAGATCACGTGAAGTACTAATACCACTTTACAATGCCTTGGTAAGGCCACACCTGGAATACTGCATCCAGTTTTGGTCACCACGATGTAAAAAAGATGTTGAGACTCTAGAAAGAGTACAGAGAAGAGCAACAACAATGATTAGAGGTCTGGAGGCTAAAACATATAAGGAATGGCTGCTGGAATTGGGTATGTGTAGTTTAAGGAAGAGAAGGATGAGGGGTGACATGATAGCTGTGTTCCAATATCTCAGGGGCTGCCACAAAGAAGAGGGAGCCAAGCTATTCTCCAAAGCACCTGAAAGCAGGACAAGAAGCAACGGATGGAAACTAATCAAGGAGAGAACCAACCTAGAACTAAGGAGAAACTTCCTGACAGTTAGAACAACTAACCAGTGGAACAACCTGCCTCCAGAAGTGGTGAATGCTCCAACACCTGAAGTTTTTAAGAAGAGACTGGCCAGCCATTTGTCTGAAATGGTATAGGGTTTCCTGCCTGAGCAGGGGGTTGGACTAGATGACCTCCAAGGTCCCTTCCAACTACTACTACTACTACTACTACTACTTATTATTATTATTATTATTATTATTATTATTATTATTATTATTATTATTATTATTATTATTATTATTATTATTATTATTGGCAGCTTCCCTTGGGCAGCTTCCAGAGGTTTCCAGAAAGGAGACAGGTGACAACATATACTATAAGAAAAACGTGTGTATGTCAGGCTTATATTCTGTTAGTACACGAGGTATCTTGTAAATTGTGCTTTCCATATTCATTATCATTTTAAAAGTACCTTTCAAGGCTGATAATCTCTTTTACCTGCTGTTAATTACTTTTTCTTCATTAAAAAAAACAAATTTAAATGTTTTATAGTCTTGGTTATGTTTTTTCTTTATTCCTGAAAAATATGTGAAATATTTTTGAATCCTGAGTGCCGCGTAACAGAGTGAGTGCCTGTTACTCGTCCCAGCTTCTGCCAACCTAGCAGTTCGAAAGCACGTAAAAATGCAAGTAGAAAAATAGGGACCACTACGGTGGGAAGGTAACAGCGTTCCGTGCGCCTTTGGCGTCTAGTCATGCCGGCCACATGACCATGGAGACGTCCTCAGGCAAGCGCTGGCTCTTCGGCTTTGAAACGGAGATGAGCACCGGCCCCTAGAGTCAGAAACGACTAGCACGCATGTGCGGGGGAACCTTTACCTAAGTTACTGAACAATATACATTTAATCTAGTTGTTTTTAAGATCAGATGCATCTATCTGTTCAGTAAAAGGACTGACTTTCATTGGTGACACTGTTGCAAGCAGAATGTCCCAAGTTTAATCTTTTAAGAAAGACCAATTAGATAGCTGCTGCTGCTGCTGCTAGGAAGCTTCCCTTAAATGTACTTTTAGAACAGGGATCCGTGATTTTTACAAATCATGCAAAGTCAAATTTATGAAAAATATCAGCTTTGAAAATTTTTCAACATATCTTTAAGACTTTCACTATGTTTCTGTCATGGAATATACCGGTAATACTAAGACACACTAAAAAGCACTTCTAAAGGGAAAACAATACACATATTGCTATACAGTACTTGAACATTACATTGCAGGCTGCTCCCTGTCCCCTGAAAAATTCTTAATAATACCAAGAGTAATATAAGATTTAATTATTAACAATATTGATTTACATTAAACATGCCTGATGCTAGCTTGATGCCAGTGTGTAGTACTGCATTTTTAAGTCAGCAGTTTAATCGTGCTGCTTAACATGAGCACTTTGGGATTGTGAGGTGCACAAGTTCAGTTGGAGGCCAAATTAATGTATCCTGCACTGATCCTATGTGCATACCGCTTTAATATTCTCGCCTTCCTTCCTGTGGACTTTTTTTTAAAGACGTCCCTTGTTCTTCAATCTTATAAACTCTTGACAATTTATGAAGATGACTGGGTGGGTTTTTTTTTTGACAAATGTTTTTATTCATGCCAGCAATTTAGTCTAATGTTGTGGGTGTTAGAGAACAGAACAAATTTCCATATTGACTAATTTAATCTCACATTTTAGAATTAAATGAAAGTATTGGGGGTTTTTTCCTCCTCCTTTTGACTGTCCTTATATGGCAGATCCTTTGACCCTCCCCATCTCAAGACATGACTATGAAGTGTGGATCAATTTCCATTTTGAATTCATTATATATGAAAATTCTGATGTCCCAAATAGCTTGCAATATTGAATATTTGGTCACAGAATCTACGCTTTTTAAGTAATTAAATTCTGATCTGGAGGTAGAAGTTTAGCAAGAACTAGGCTTTTCTGTTTATTTGCTTGAAAACCTTGTTGGGTTAGTTTTCAGTCACTCTTTTACCTGAGGTTATATACAATTCCAGTGTGTGGACACTTTTGACATTTGAATTGCGTGGCCACTTAGCTGAACAAGGACTGCAGTATAGTTTTCTGGTTTTATTTCTTCCCAAAGTGACCCTCTGTCTACAAGGATTAAAAGATTTATTAACTAATGTCATAGAGGGCTCAGGATGCAAAGATACTTTATCACGTTCTCTGATTGCTTGTATGTTGCAGCTAATAGATGTTTTGATGCAGCAGACTGTAATTCTTTAAAAAAACAACATACCAGTTTGCTTTTTTTTTTAAAAAAAATACAGTTTTCATGAAGAGATATAATTGGTCAAGAACATTGAAAATAACAATTTAGGTCCAGGATAAACTATTTTTCATTTGAAATTTTTAGAGTGTATCGTGGGAATAATCACAAAAATATTGCTTTCCAAGTATTTCTGAGTTTAAAAAAGAATATCCACAGACTAACTGAATTTATATCAATTACAAAAAGCAGATAGGGTCTTCCGATTATTAGCCTAACTTTAAGGTTACCACCGGAAGCAGGGCCTATATCCTAATGTGGCCAGTTATTTGTCAGATAGAAAGGTGATGTCATTCTTACGTTTCTTGCTCAGCAGGTTCCATTTTCTCCCACGTTTTGTTTTGTCTTTTTTTTCTGAATAAGTTCTTGCATTTCCAAACTATTCAGTGGCTTGTCTGTTTGTTTGTTTTGCCCTTCAATTTCAAACACAGGCTAACAATTAAAAACAGGATAAAAAAGTAACCAGAATTATAAATAAAATAAGTTAACAGCGCAAAACACTAACAAAATTCCCCTAGTCGACACAATGGGAGTTGGGATTACCCATTGTATCAGGGCCCTAGATCCGTGGTGGCGAACCTATGGCACACGTGCCACAGGTGGCACATAGAGCCCTCTCTGTGGGTACAGGCACCATCACGCCAGTCCTAGGAGGCCTTCAGCTGGGTTTCATAGAACTTTTTTGCTTTAGGCCTCTGCCGCTGTGTACAAAAAAAAAAGTTCAAGGTTGACTCAGCCTTCCATCCTTCCGAGGTAGGTAAAATGAGGACCCAGATTGTTGGGGGCAATAAGCTGACTTTGTAATAATGCCGCTTATGCCGCGAAAGCCCTAATAAGCAGGCAGATACATAGAATGAAGGCTACTACTAAGCTTGTAAGCCGCCCTGAGTCTTCGGAGAAGGGCGGGATATAAATAGAATTAAAATAAATAAATAAAATAAATAAATCAATTTCAACTTCTCGCAGGGAAAAAAAAGATCTCTGCGTTACCACCGTAGCCATGCCCACCCAATGGGTCACACCCACCAAATTGGCCACACCCACCTGGCACCCGATGATACACATGTGGGTTTTGGGTTGCAGTTTGGGCACTCGGTCTCTAGAAGGTTCACCATCACTGCCCTAGATCCATTGGCAAAAGTACATCTTTGAGGGTTGAAAACATTTACCTTTTTTTCTGAGAAGGCTTATGGGATTTATGTAGCATTTCTAAGAATAATGGCAATGCTGGTATGTTGATATGCAAAATCTCTGTTCCACTTAATTTTTTTAAAAAATAGAAATAATATCTAAAAAGTGAAGAAAGGAGCTTGCCTGTCAGCTTTTCAGAGTAGGACAGCTCAGGAAACAGGCACTGCAAGGAGAACTGGAACCTTATTTCATTGTTGTAGGGTAGAATAACAGAATCTTGAATGACTGCCAGTCTCCAGTGTTTACAACTTACATGTGAGTTCTGATGCTCCCTCCTTTCCCATGGCTGAGATGTCATTTCCTGCTCTTTTATCTGCTAGCAATTCTCACATAATTTTGCCAACTTTATCTCTGCTTCCCTCTATATCACTTTTTCCCTCAGAACCAGTCTCTCTTCTTCACCCTTAGTGAGCCTTGGTGGAGCAGTGGGCTAATGCCTCCTTAAGTAACACCAGCTGCCTGCAATTAGTGCAGGTTCTAGTCCCACCAGGCTCAAGGTTGACTCAGCCTTCCATCCTTCCGAGGTAGGTAAAATGAGGACCCAGATTGTTGGGGGCAATAAGCTGACTTTGTAATAATGCCGCTTGGGGGGTGGGGGTGGCGAAAGCCCTAATAAGCAGGCATATACATAGAATGAAGGCTATTGCTAAGCACATTGGTTTGTGCTTAAACTGTAAGCCGCCCTGAGTCTTCGGAGAAGGGCGGGATATAAATGGGATTAAAATAAATAAATAAAAATAAAATAACCTTAATAGAAACAGGCAATTACAAATGAAAAGCCCATCTGGTTAATTTGCAGGATAATTTGGAAGGGTCAATAAACGTTGAGACCAGCTTTGTAGGTGGGTGGACAAAAGGTAAAAACTCAGTGAAAAGCCACATCAAATCCCCCACCTCAATCTTGACGCTATCTTGCACATGTGTTTCTGTAATACCTTTCTATGTAGCTTTGCCAAAACTAAATGTTCATTGAAGAAGAGTTGAGCCATCTGTCTCTCCTGCAGAAAATCCAAGATATAAGGGACAATGGATGCCAGAGTTCTAGAGGGCAGGATGTGGGGTTGGTAGCCATAGATAACCTGAAAGAAAGGCATGTCTGTGGAGAAACGTGTTGTTATATCCAAGCTTTGCAAAAGGTAACAGTTCAATCCAATTGTCCTACTGATAAGAGACATAGCTTCTCAAGTACTGTTCTAATTGAGTCATTCTCTCCAAATATCCATTAGAAACCAGGTGATGTAATGATAGCAACTGAACCTTAATGTCTGATAGCTGGAAGAGGACCTTTTAAAGACTGGATCTAAATTTGAGAACCATGATCTGAGAAGACTTGATCGACTAAACCACTGTACCTAAAAATATAGTCTAGAAAAAGTTGTGCAGGCTCCTGAACAAAGGCCTATGAGAGAAATATCTTGCCAAAAGCTTTTTTTTTTGTTAATATAAAATGCAAATAGAAATAAAGGCAATGGAAGAAAGGGGAAGGAAAGGGGACAGAGGAGATAGAGTGAGAGGAAGAAGGAAAAAGAAATAAGAAACAAAAAGTGATTTCTGACTTTTTTTGGTGCAATAAGATACATAATAAGGCTACAGTATCAACTTTTTAATTATACCATACTAGTCATTTCTATACCAGTAACCCGTTTAATTGTCAAAACCCAAAGTCAACATTTCACTTTTTTCCTCTTTCATGCTTAAAAGGCCCAAAGTGATTTTCGAGTAGCCACAAAACTCTTTACATTCTTGTCCCTACTTAGTGCAGTCAACTTTGCCATCTTCACCATTCCATCATTTTTTTTCAAACTATTCCTCCATTGTGGGAATTAACACTTCTTTCCATTTCTGGGCATATAGAATTCTTGTAGCTGTCAACATGTCTAGCAACAAAGTTCCATTTTTCCCCCCATTTCTTTCTCTAATAGTCCTAGAACAGGGGTGTCAAACTCAATTTCACTGAGGGCCGCATCAGCATTGCGGTTGCCCTCAGGGGGCCGGGTGGGTATGGACAGGGTGGGCGTGGCCTACTGGGTGGGAGTGGCTAGAGTGCGTATGGCCTACTGGGTGGGCATGGCCAGCTCTACATCGTTCGCATCAAGGGTGCCTATGGGGGCCTGGGCAGGAGTGGGACAGATCTGTGGGTCTCTGGCAGGAGGAGGGTCTCTGGGCCAGGGCCAAGGCAGTGGGGACCGTTCCCTCACTGTTTCCAGGATGGCTTCACGGGCCACATGAAACCACTTCGCAGGCCGCATCCGGCCCCCGGGCCTTGTGTTTGACATGTCTGTCCTAGAAGAAAAGTTTCCAGTTTCCATTTTAAGTCCAGTTTTAATATTTTCTGGATTTGGTTTTCAAATCCACTGTCACAAAAATTCATTGTTTGTTACTGCACAACTACTGTATGCACAAAAATGGAAAGACTCTGAAATATCTATAATGGAGGAATGCTAGGTGAAAATAACAAGAGTTAGCAGAAATGGCAAAATTGACTTGTGTGACTAGGGAAAGATCAACAACTAAAGTAATTGTTGTTGAAAAGAAGCTTTTTCTTTATAATCTTTTTTATTCTTTTTCTGTTTTCTTTCTTTCTTACTCACTGTTCTTTCTTTCTTTGTTCCTTTTCTAATATCTATATTGTTTTTATCTTGTTAAAAATTGGCGTCCTTGGCTTCAGGATTGTGGAAATGAAGCACGAGCATAGAAAATCATAATCAGAATTACAGGTTCGTTTATTTGTAGCTTATTACGTATGTAAGATGGAATATAAGTCATATTGAAATTGAAATGGGACAAACATGCCCAATTCATTTGATGAGGGATTGTGATTTCTGCAGTTATTCCAAATTCTTCTGATCTATGCACAGGATGGATTCTCCCTCCAAGAAATACTTCCATTAATGGAATGAGCTTTTCATCTGAAACAACTCATTATTGAAAATGTCATAGTTCCTTTATCTAGGAAAAGCAATCTGGAATAAAATATACATGGCATAACATCTCTTTTTCTATTCGCCTTTGATGCTTTGAGGAGAGTGATTCTTAATGTTTCATCTGATAGATTTTTTTTGCTCAACAAAAGGATGAAAAGGATCAGAAAAAAGGATTTTAAAGTCTTGAAATGCTTCTTCTTGAGTAGCTCATTTGAAATTATGTCCTTACTTTAGTACTCGAGAAAGTGATCTTACGTGTTCTGCAGTTTATAGCACTGAACTGTCTATTAAAAAAAATCGCAAAGCTCAGAAAGTGTTGGTTATCTTTTTACATTCTACATGTCTGCCACAATATTATTGTGCAGATTGTAATTTTGCAGAATTTATCTCCATGGCCTTGCTAGAGATCTAGTAACACAAATAGTTCAATTGAAAAAAAAAATGCATTTTTTTTCATCTTATCAAAAAGCTAAGAGAAGCTTTCTAAGAATTCTTGGACATGGGGCTTGTGCAAAGATGTTTTTTCTGGAAAAAAAAACCATGTGATCCAACTGCTATATATATGTCCAAGACATCAGACAATATTTCGTTCATTAATCTGGAGAATACATTATAACTAATCCAAAAGGTATCACTGTCAATTCAGATTTTTCATATCTGGTGTCAAAGGCATTAAATATTCAATCTGATCAAATTCCAAATACTTTTCAAATCCAATTTCATGAAAATGTGTGCCTTTTGGTTCAATAGGTCCAAATAAGTAAGTGTGGCTAGTGATCCATAATGGTTACACTGATCAAGAAGAATCTATAATCGTGCCGTTCTAAAAGAATTATCTCCTTTTGGGGCAAAAATGTAGGTACAGATATTGGAAGTTGATAAGGGCAACCCCTCCCCTTTTGTTCAGATTATCATCCAGGAACTCATTTGATGTGGTTAATTTTTGAATAAACATGGATTATTGCCTTATTGCTGGAATCTAGGGTCTCAGCTTCAAGTTGAATGTATTATCACCAGTGAGGGGACCATGTTCATCCATAGCAAACTCTGCATATATTTCTTGAAAAGGGATTCAAAGTGCAGAGAGAGAGGGAGAGAGAGGGAGAGGGAGAGGGAGAGGGAGAGAGAGAGAGAGAGAGAGAGAGAGAGAGAGAGAGAGAGAGAGAGATCTTGATATCTTTGAGAGGAAGAAAGATTTCTTATTTTCTCATTTGGATTATGGATTTACAGCAAATCAATGACCAGCAGAAACAGAATATATAAGAAGCTATATGGACATTTATTATTAACTGCAAGAGTTCAGTACATTGCAAAATAGGACCAGCTTGAAGCAGTTTCCTGTCAATCATTTCCACATGCATAGCTTTCTCTAACAATTGTATGGAGAATTTATATCAGCAGCCTCCAACCTTTTGGGCAGCAGGGATTGGTTCCTTGAAGAGAGGTTTTTCCATGGATCAGAGGAAGTATGGTTTCGTGTGTTGCCTGCATCCCATGGATGTGGTTTCACTTGTTTGCGTGGCCCAGTTTCTGGCATGCTGTGAACCAGAGCCAATCCATGGACTGGGGGTTGGGGACCCCTGATTTAAACTATTGCACTGTTGCATCTATTAAATTGGTACTTGCATCCTTACTGACAAGATTAGCGAGTTGTATACAGTATATAAACCCAAAGTTGTACAGAGAGCAAGGGGTTGATTAAAAAAAACAGGGATAATAAGAAAAACTTAGGAAGTTTTTGTTAATTGGGAGGGGAGCCTGTGAAATTTCCTGAGGATGACACTTTGGAGTAATTTAGGCACTTGCTTGCTACATGGCCTGAGGTTTTTGGGATGTTAGTACTTTACTGGTGCAAGTCTCAACTAGATATCCTTAAATTCCACATTAAAAACAAAAACTGAATATTTCTTTGCTGAGGACAGAGATCTTTTTTCCTTCTTCTATTTATATAGTATCTCCAGATTTGCTATCCAGAAGAGAGAAAGTAAGCATCAGGAGAGGCTTCAAAACCTCCCGCCTCTACTAATTCCTTTGTGACCCAGTTCTTTCAGTAACTCCTCAATTAACACACAACACTGGGATAGCTCTTCCTAGCTTTCTGGTGTAATTTATCTCATTAACTCATATCTTAGTTCAGGTCCTTCATGAAACATCAGTTAGAGCAACATCATTCCACCCTAATCACTGGCTCCATCTTAATCACTGGCAAAAATTGAAAATCGTGTTACGTATCCCCAAATCTGCATTGTTTCAGTTTATGAATCTCTCAGTTTGCTATTACTGTCCTAGCTGACTCGTGAAATGTAACTTTGTATGAAGTTCTGATTATTATCCAACAATGGATCATTACTCTGAATGAAAGGAACAGCCCGTTTGGCTTCTCTTCCTTTAGCAGACTCAGAAAAAAAGTCACCCTGGAGCGATTTGTAGGAACTTTTGCTGGCCAGCCCACCATGCAGAATTCACACTTGAGTCATGAAAGTCAGAAATTAATCCTGGGTTCCTCCAAACTTCTCTGGCAAACTTCCATGAGAGCAGAAAATAATAATAATTGGCTAGGCTACAGGCTGCTGAGATGCTCCTGACTGAGACAACTCTTGTCCCAAATCTGTATTTGTGCCTTGATGTTGTATGGGTTTTTATTCAATTGCTCTCGCTGCCGTAACAATGCTTCAGTAGGTGCAGTGCAGTGCCCTGAGGATCTACAATCAGAGGCAAGTGCTTCTGATTAGAAAGTAAGGAGGCTTCCGAGATTGATGTTAGCTCTTCAAGGTAGATGAGGTCAGGAAACAAACACTACAGGGTATACTGGAACTCTCTTGTTACAGAATAATGATGGTGTTGCTGTCTGTTCAGTCGTGTCTGACTCTCAGCTATGGAAGAGTTCTGAGCACAGTGTCCCACCTGGTACAACTTCTTTCAGTTGTTTCATGTTCTGGCTGGTGTCAGCTTTGATGATTTCTAACCACTGTATTTGGTGTGGTTTGTTTCTGCTTTACTGCTAACTATTCTGCTCATAAGTGTTTGATTGCCTGGCATGCCCAAAATAAGTAAGGTGGAATTTTGTGGGGTTTTTTGCCTTCCAAAGATATGTCAGGTTTCATATACTGTAGTACTTGCTTGTTTGTCACCTTTGCTTCTTAGGATGCCTTCTCCAACATCACAGTTCAAATGAGTCCATGTTCCTCTTGTCTAGTTTTCTCATGGTCCAGCTTTCACAAGTGTAGGTAATTATGAGAAACGTGATTGTGGGGACTAATCTCCATTGCCAAGCTGATGTCCTTGCTTTTCCAGAATCAATTCATGCTCATAATTGCTGTGAGACCCAGTGCAATTCAACACTTTTTCTGGACTGCATTCACTGCTTTGATTAATCTATGATCCTAGGAAAGTGAATTCTTGTACACATTTGATCTCTTCACTATCAATTGTTATTTCACTCAACAGCGAGACACTGGTGAAGTGGGCGCAGCAGTGCCTGCATTTTCTGCATTGCATGAGAAAAGCACACCTTCCTTCCCCTGTCCTTACCACTTTCTACAGAGGGACGATCGAGAGTATCCTTTCATACAGCATTACAGTCTGGCTTGGAAGCAACAATGCTTCAGACAGGAAGGAGGTGCAGAGAGTGGTGAGGATGGCCAAAAAGATCATTGGCAGTTCCCTCCCTCCCATCCAGGACACAGCAAATAAGTGTTGCTTGAGCAGGGTCCGCAAGATTGTCTGGGACACTACACACCCTCTTTGTTACCTGTTTTCCTTGTTACCTTCTAGGAGGAGGCTCTGTGGTATTCGAAGCAGAACATCCAAATTCAGTTATAGTTTTGTTCCATACAGTGTTAACCTTGTGAACTCTAAAGCTTTCTTTTTCCATCATGTATTCAAGATGGACAGTGATTAATATTTATATGTTATTTATATGTAAGGGTGTAGGTTTATACATATGTTGTATATAGCATGTTTAAATGTGTGTTATGTTTGTGTACGCTTTGAGAGCAAGCAACTAAATTTCATTTTTAATGTGTGCCATTGTGCCCACAGTAAAGAAAATGACAATAAAGGTTTTCTAATTTAATTACTTATTTGTTAAATGTTATAATTGTCAACTGTTAGGATATAATAACAGAATGTTAAAAGCCTGCTAGAGCTCTTTTATGCTATACAGAATTAAGCCAAAGTTATTTTGAGTTTATTTGTCATGCCTCCCTTCTTTCCTAGAGGTGAAATATCATTTAATGTCTTTTTGATTTGCTAATGGTTCTTGCGTACCTTTTCCAACTTTATCTCTGTTTATCTCTTTGGTATCTATGGGTATATTAATCTCTATAGTCCCTATCCCCTTCCTCAGCTAGGTGTTACAAACCAACTTCAGGTACTCTTGAATTAAATTGATTTTCAGAAAAAAGCAGAAAGAATGAAACTGCTTTTTTTCTTGCGTCTCTCAGACATGTTTAATACTAATAACTGTGATATCCTTTTGGAAAAGCTATGTAGGTTGGGTTGTTCTTGGAATCTTAATTGTTATAGAAAATACAAAAGGAGCCTTGATGGTTCATTTTTTGCTCATGATGGCTAATAAAGAGAAAAAGTTATATAAAGCGAATATAATGCAATTTTTTAAAAAAACAAATGAAAATAAGGTTTAAAATTGTAATTGGCCAAATCAAAAGACCTGGGAAAATCTTAACTCTTTGTCTAAAGGTGAAGAGAATGGTAATGAAACTTAAATCCCAGGGGTATGTTCCAGAGAGTATAAGCTTGGTTAAAAAGGCTTTTTACAACCACAGTGGGACAAAATTAGCTTTTCCAGCTATTATTAACCATCCATTTCTCTGTTATTAAAAAAAATCAAGAAAATAAGTAAACTAGTAATTGGAACCAATTTCTATAACTGTATGTTATGTTTGTATGTACAGTTTGTACGTTTGCCATCCTAACTGCTACCAACTGGCTTCTATGCCAAGGTTCTGGTTTTCCCACTTCTACTTAAGCATATTAACCACGACTAGACCAATCTGCCCTGCATATTTCCTATAGGATGTTATTTGTCCTAAATAAAGTACTAAATAAGTATTTCAGTACTTATATTTAGGTGAACTAAGCATCTGACATCTGGAGCAGGTTGAAATAACTTATGCATGTTTATCTTGACTAGGTTTCATTTTCAATTTTGCATGCAACAGTTATGCATATAATAATAAATATAATATAATAATAATATAATATAATATAATATAATATAATATAATATAATATAATATAATATAATATAATATAATATAATATAATATAATATAATATAATATAATAATATAATAATTCTAAATATAATATAATAATTCATATGCATATAATTTCAGGTAACTTTTAGGGCATATTTTTTCATATGCTGAGGAGGATGCTTTCAGATTACTGTGATAAATTTTGACCTTATTTACACCTTGGGCAGATGTAAGAGATGGTGCCTACAGAGGGGACAGTGATGGAGTATAGTAAAGTGGCAGTTTCCCACGAGGGAGAACATTCCAAGACAAGAGCCAGCACTGCCTTGAGCTGTGGACACAAGGCAGAAGAGAATTGGGACAACCACTTTCTAGAATTTCCCAGGATATATCCATTAGGGTGAGAAAAATAAAAGATTAGGCTGGCAAGATTCTGTCTATTACTGACAGCAAATAAAAACTGAACTTTGTCTGGATTGTTCTGTATTGGTTTGGGGCTGGGCCACAGTAGTATGAGGACTGTGAGTGCCAGCCAATTGAAAGATATACTGTACAGATAATCCTCGACGAATGACCGTTTGCTTAGAAACTGTTCAAAGTTGTGAGTGCACTGAAAAAAGTGATTTGTGATCGATCCTCGCACTAAGGACCATTGCAGCACCTCTGTGGCCACATGCTCAAAATTCCCAGCTTGGCAACCAACATGTATTTACAATGGTCACTGTTAAGGAATTTGTTGTGCAGAGGTCTCCTTGTGCTACCAAAGAGTTGCACAGACAAGGAAGGGTACTGAGAGCAGCAAGAGTCACACAGTAAACACAAGAGTACACTGAGTTGTAAAAGCAAAAAGTAGTTTACTTTTGAGGTGGTGTAAAAACAAAAATGCACAGTCAAAAATAAACAGTCCAGGTCATACAGAGTAGCAACAGTCCAAGTAGCAATCCAAATACAAAGTCTTCTTACCGGTCCAGAGGTCAATACACAGTTCAGGTAACAGAGCAAAAACAGTAATAGTAGAGAGCAGTGAATTCAGAGAGAGAGAGAAGCTACGTTCCTAGCTTCCTCTTATGGCCATGAGAACACTTACACACCCATTGGCCAATTAACTTCTTAAAGCCATAGCATTATGGTTAATATATTTTCAACCCAACATTGTAGGCTAACACCATATGCCTAACATTCTCCCCTTTGGGTAGAATAATATATAACTCTTACAATCTTATGCACATTCTTTCACAATTAGCATTGTGTTTCACAGCACTTTGTACCTTCGTAAAATGATCTGCAATATTTACATCAGATGAACAATACTCTAGCTGTATTAATTTATCTTTGACACATTGTCTGACATTTAAATAACGAAGATCAGTATGTTTAGATCTTGTTCTTACTGCAGCATTATTAGCCATCTTTATCGCAGCTTGATTGTCCTCATACACAATAAATGGATCATTTACATTTAAACCCATATCTAACAATAATTGTTTGTACACTAGCAGTTCTGTACATAACACTGATAGACATGAAAATTCAGCCTCCATTGTAGATAAGCTTATGTGTTTTTGTCTAATAGACTTCCATCCAATCAAAGAATCACCCAACATTACAGCCAACCCTGAGGTAGATTTACGACTGTTTGAATCAGAGGCAAAACTCGCATCTGCATATGCAGTAAGGATTAACTCACGATTTGGCTCTAGATATAACGAGTAGTGAATAGTCTGCTTCAGATATCTTAATACTCGTTTAGCTGATTGCCAGTGTCTAACAGTTGGATTATTGTTGTACCTAGCTAATTGATTTACACAGTAAGAAATATCAGGTCTAGACCAATTACTCAGATACATAAGACTTCCTATCAAAGATTGGTACATAGTCTTATCAAATACAGGACTCTCAACATTAGTGTCCTTAAAATCCATAGCCATCGGAGTTTTAGCTGGTTTACACATTTCCATATTGTATCTCTTTAATAACTGAGATATTTTACTGGCTTGTGACACCTTAAAACCCCTATTTGTTTTCACAATATCTAACCCCAAATAGTGGCTAATTTCTCCAAGATTTCTAATTGTGAATTTATTTTGCAATCTTGAAATGATAGTTTGTGCTTCTAACTCAGTTTTTGTTATTATTGCAATATCATCTGTGAATAATAAAATAAAAGATAATGCTCCGTTGTGTTCTCTTCTAAACAAACAAGGATCAGCATTACTGGCTACAAAACCTATTGCACTTAACTCATTAACTATACATTTATTCCACTCATAGCCTGATTGTTTCAATCCATAGAGGCTTTTCTTTAATTCCCAACAATCATGGTCTCTATCACTGGTCAATCCTGGTGGTATTCTTAAATAAATAGTATGTTGCAATGGAGCATGTAGATATGCAGTTTCAACATCTACATGGTTAACCATATATTGGTTTTTAGCCGCCCATACTAAAGCTGCTCTTAAAGTAGTCGCCCTTAGACTGGGTGCAAACACTTCGTCATAATCCTCAGTAGTTTGGGCAAAACCTTGTGCAACCAAACGTGCCTTATGGGTTACAGTCCCGTCTACACCTTTCTTTATCTTATATATCCATTTACAACCTATAGCTTGCTCACCAGGTGGCAGTTTTGCTTTCTGATAAACCTTAAGATTCTGCAAAGACTTCAACTCCCTGTTCATTGCAGCTTTCCATGATGCCTGTTCTTTTTCAGGATACATCCTGATCTCATCATAGTTAGATGGCTCTACACTAACTTGACATACTATACTAGCTTCATAGCGATCAGGTGGATGTCTGATACGCATTGAACGCCAAGGAATTACAGGGCTTTGAATTTCAGACTCCTTTCCTTCCTCTGATTCCTCTATTATCTCCCCTATCTTCTCTTCATCTTTTATATTTACAGGAGATGTATTATCATTACTAGTTACGTTATCAGAGGAGTTCTCAAACACTAGAGGATCAGTATTAACAGTTACTTGCTCTAGTCTATCCCAACCAACGTGCTCAAGGAATTTTGCACTAGCACTGTTATATACATTAGTTGTGCCTCGTTCCCAAAAACGATAGGATCTGTGGTTAGCTTCGTAACCTACGAAGTATAATTGCCTAGCCCTATGTTGGCCTTTACTCCTGAGTTGTGCAGGAATGTGGACCCAAGCTGGGGTGCCAAATGTGTGCAGGTAATCAAGGTTTGGTTTTTTACCATGCCATATAGTATATGGTATTTTACCAGTAGAAGTATTAACAACTATATTCAGAACATGGTTTGCACATTTTGCTGCCTCCCCCCACAGTCTATCTGTTAAGCCAGAATCTCTTAACATGGTTCTAATCATGGCTTGTAACGTTTGCCCACGTCTCTCAACAAATGCATTATGTTGAGGTCTATAAGGGGCTGAACGTTTATGCTCAATGCCAGCTGATTGTAGCATATCAACAAAATGCTTATTTGTAAATTCAGTGCCATTATCAGTAATTATGCACTGAACCTTTCTCTTTGTTTTTCTCTCCACGAACTTCAGCCAGTTTGCAAATTGTTGGAAAGTGTCTGCCTTTGACTTAAGCAGATAACAAAAACCATATCTAGAGTAGTGGTCCAATATACTTAACATATAGCATGACCCTCCTAAACTTGGTTTCATGGGTCCAATTAACTCAGCAAACACAACTTCCAAAGGAACAGTTGTTTTGAAGCTGTTTATCCTGTGTGCAGGAGTTGCCTTACTCTTTTCCTGATTACAGGCATTGCAATTCAAATACTTACTACATGGCTTCAGTTTAACTCCCTCTACTAATTCCACTGTTTTACGTAGTGAGTTAAAGTTTACATGCCCTAACCGCCTATGCAATAAATGTATACATTCATCATGTGGCTTCTTGTTCTCACATATTGAGTTAGCTTTAACTGTACTAACTTGGTTACTTGTGAGAACGAATAAACCATTTTTCAAATTAGCAGTTACACAGGTTCCATTCCTCTCAATAGTGCATTGCTCCCCTCTGAATGTTACCACAAACCCAACTTTAACCAATTCCCTTACAGATAACAGGTTGAATCTTAGTTTAGGTATATATAACATAGGTAACTGTTCATCAATGCATGGACAATAGGAATTACCTTCACCAGAGGCCTTCATCCTCCAACCGTTGGCTAGTGAAACATATTGGTTGCTGTTTTTCATATTAACAAACCTCTTTTTCACTTTAGTAATGCATTGTGAAGCCCCACTATCAACAACCCACAATTCATTATTTCTGGATGTTGGTTCATCAGAAATAGCCAAACCAATGCCCTTCTTAGCCTTCCCACTGCTATTCACATTCTGTTTTTTACCCTTTCTACAGAATTTGGCTATATGCCCTCTAGCCCCACAAGAATAACATTTCTTGACGTTGTAAGCAGTGGTGAATTGCTGCTTCTCTCGTGGCTGTGTCTCTCTCAGCTGGTCTCTGTCACGCCTCCTTCTGGACTCTTCCAGCAGTCTCCCAGTAATGTTAGTCAATGTCAGTTCCTCTCTGGTCAGGACTTCCAAAGAAGAAACATATCCATCATAACTCTCATCCAAAGATGACAGAATAATGTAGACCTGATGCAACTCTGAAAAAATCAGCTCCTTTTCATGAAGCTCTTGAAAAGTTGCCTTCATGTAATTTAAATGGGTCAGCATATCTCCATTCTTCTGCAGACGAGCCCTAAACAGCTTACGTGTAAGGTGTATATGTGCACCCACACTGTCACGAACATAAAGCCTTCGCAAAACATCCCAACACCTAGCAGCAGACTCCTCACCACGAATATGGACAAGCTGCTAGTCATTCAGTGTTAGTCCAATGATGCAAAGAGCTTTCTCATTGTTTCGTTTAAAGTCGTCTATCTTCTTTGCATCCTTTTCATTATTTGCATCCCAAGCAGTAGTATCAGGTGGGTTATTTACTACAGTCCATAGTCCTTCCTTGCGCAAAAGCAAGCAGCATTTCGTGGACCAGGAAACATAGTTTGTCCCATCCAACCGGGTTATCCAGGAGATGCCTGACAACTGTTCTTGTGCCATTTTACACCAAATAGCTAACACAAACTCAGCTAGGAACACTGTGTGTACTAACTCTCAGTACAGGTCTGGGCCCATAACCAGTGTTAAGGAATTTGTTGTGCAGAGGTCTCCTTGTGCTACCAAAGAGTTGCACAGACAAGGAAGGGTACTGAGAGCAGCAAGAGTCACACAGTAAACACAAGAGTACACTGAGTTGTAAAAGCAAAAAGTAGTTTACTTTTGAGGTGGTGTAAAAACAAAAATGCACAGTCAAAAATAAACAGTCCAGGTCATACAGAGTAGCAACAGTCCAAGTAGCAATCCAAATACAAAGTCTTCTTACCGGTCCAGAGGTCAATACACAGTTCAGGTAACAGAGCAAAAACAGTAATAGTAGAGAGCAGTGAATTCAGAGAGAGAGAGAAGCTACGTTCCTAGCTTCCTCTTATGGCCATGAGAACACTTACACACCCATTGGCCAATTAACTTCTTAAAGCCATAGCATTATGGTTAATATATTTTCAACCCAACATTGTAGGCTAACACCATATGCCTAACAGTCACAGCTCCAAAGGGTCATGTGACCACTATTTGCAACCTGCCCAGTACCATTCCAATCAGCAATATCAATGGGGAAACCCAGATTCATTAAACAACTCTGTGATTCACTTAATGGTGACTCAGTCACCATAGTAAAACAGGTTGTAAAATTAGTCACTTGATGACTGCTTTGTTTAGCAATGGAAGTCCTGGTCACAATTGTTGTCTTTTGCCATATTCCTTGAGTGAAAAGTAAAAGTAAACCTGTTATTTTATAGAAGAGACAATATGTCTGTTGTCCCAGAACTATAAACAATAAATCTTTATTCATTGGGCTCCTTATATTTTTGTTATTGGTGTGCTGCTTCATAGTAAAACTTATGTCTGTTTCTTAGAAAGTCTGGCATGACAATGTAGTTTCTTGACAGAGTTCCTCTCTTTTTTTGTTTTTTTTTACTGTCTACCTTGAGGAACATTCCTTAAAAGCTATATTATTTTCTTGCCATAACAGGATTTCCAACCTGGGATCCTAATATTGATCCTTTATTAAAAGTTCTTTAAAATATTGTAATATATCGATGAAGATTCAGATTTAAGAATATATATATAAACCCTTTGTAATAAAATGTCTCATTTTATCATCTCTAACCTTGCAGAGAAGTTACAGTCCAATAAACTGATGTCGTTTTTGGGATCTGTTCCAGGCAAACATTTAATCTCCAAGGATGAACAGATTGAAATGAAATTTCTTTCCAAGTGGAACAAATGATGGCAATAATATTCTTGTCTTACCATGAGCTTACTCATATAGCAAATGTATATATTGCAGGTCAGAGAATCTGCCTCTGTGCCCCCCACATTGGTTCGTGGGTTCTGTGAATACTTCTAAATGAAAATATGCTTTAAAATTATGTCAAAAATACTGAATCACAGAAAACTTAAGATTCTACAATTGCATACTACTCAAATAACTCTTTTTACTTGAATGTTTTATCTGTTCTGCTTGCATACAGATGCTATTAGTTATTAATTCTCTGAATGTAATTTGAGCAGAATGAAGTGTTATTGGTATTAATGGAAGATTAAAATTCAGTGTTTCTATTTTGTAAGGCAATAGCATTCGTATTTGCTGTCTTACATTCCTTTAAATGTAGAGTCTGAAATTTTGGTAAGGGTACTATTTCACTTAGCAGCTACATGGATAACAAAAAAATAAATGAAATTGAAAAATAAAAAAATTAGACACAGGATTAAACTACATATAATTAACATTAGTTTGTTCCTGGTACAAGTCCTTTCTTAATTCCTATACTTGTTCCAAATAGTCATTAATTGTGAGCTGAAGTTTAATTTTCATTATAGGTAGGGAGTGTGATAGTGTTATAGCTTGTATTTCTCATAATAAAATATTATTTGGAAGGACTTTTAGGACTTCCTTGAATCTAATGTTAACTATGTTTGCAACCTGCTAAACTGTGGTTTGTTTTAATCCTGGTTGCTTAAGATGAAATAATCATGGCCTGTTCAATGTATCTTTTGGTTTTCTACTTTTTTTATGCACCTCTATGGATTGCCTAAATAATGGCAACCCAAAATTACTTTTTTTGCACTCATAAATTCTCCACCATAAAATTCAGCTGTTAAATAGAAAAAATAATGGGGTTTTCAACCCTTGTTACAATTAATATAACTGCTACAAGATTTGAATCCTTAGAATACATTCAGTACAATAATATTTCAAGGCCTATTTCAAAATGACTTTAAAATCCCAATAAAGAAAACTTGATAGTTCATAGTCCATGTATTTTTAAAATCTGGGCCTGTTCTTAACACATTCAAAGAATTTCTTGTTAAAGCATATGACTAATCCAACACATTGACCATTCTTGGATTAAAAATTACAAGTAAAGCATATGTACTATAAGTTAGTTAGGGAACCATAAAAAGTCATGTACTGGTAGTCCTCTACTTACAACCACAATTGAGCCCAAAATTCTGGGAATTGAAGTCCACAAGTCATAAAAGGGCCATAGTTTTCCCCCACCCCCAGTCTAAAAGTATTTCTTGGTTTTTGTCTGTTATGTATGGAATGGAACAGCAACTGTCTAGAGAGCTGGGAGAAAGGCATGTTTTGCTGCTTTATTAAGCAGCTTCCACTGAACCGAACTTGATTAATTCTAAGTATGTTTATTAAAAAATATGCACCACTATAGAGTTTTTTTGTCAGACTTATGTTTGGGTGAATTACCAGTGGAAAAAAATGAGGCAGAAGAAAACAGAATCAATATCCAGAGCTACATTGTTTAGGAAAAACATGGACATACTTCCTCATTGTGGAAATACCTGTTAATATCTGTACAAACTCAATACTGTATTTGAATGAAGTAGTGTTAATCTGTTTTATTTTGGGTAAGAAAGGCTGAAAATATTTGTAATTGGATTTCTTACATGCTTTAAGTGATGACATGTGCATGCTTTTATCCCCACAATAAGGAATTGTGTTTTATGGCCTCATTTTCTCACTTCTGTCAGAACACAATCCCAAACTAATTAGGCACAGATAATAAAATATTTCCAGAATGTCCACTCTGGCTCAGTGCCACTGAAAGAACTTGCTCTCATTTTTAGTGGTTCAATTTTCCAGGGCTAATTCCAGCAGATCTGTGTGTTCATTTTTGTCCACAACTTCACATTTTTTTCTCCAATATTATGGGAAAATATTAATTTAAAATATATGGGGAGAATGAAATGGATTTAGTTATTTAAATACAACAGATGATTATGTAATTGTTACATATTCTGAGTACTGGGATATTAGCTGGGGTGCTCCTCTATTGCCTAGCAGAATCTCTTCCTAAACTCTTGGACTGGTTTTATTTACTTACTTACTTACTTACTTACTTAAATTTATATGCCGCCCTTCTCCCTAAGGACTCAGGGCGGCTCACAACAATAACAAATGAAAAAAGAAAAAACATGGAATGAAAAGTTTAAAAAGAATTAAACTAGTAAATACAATAATAACATGACAATTTAAAATTCAGTAAAATCTAATTAAAATACATAGTCCAGATCCGCTTGTTGAAACAACCAAGTCCTCAGGTCAGGGACCGAAGGTCAAGGGCCGTCCACAGCTCCGGAGGTAGTTCGTTCCAGAGGGTCGGCACGCCCACAGAGAAGGCTCTCCCCCTGGAGGTCGCCAGCCGGCATTGCCTGGCAGACGGCACCCTGAGGAGGCCGATTCTGTGGGATTGAACCGGGCGATGGGAGGTAGACAATGGCAGCAGGTGGTCTCGCAAGTACCCCGGGCCTGAGCCATGTAGGGCTATAAAGGTTATTACCAGCACCTTGAAACGCACTCAGAGAGCAACTGGAAGCCAATGCAGCTCGCGCAGGAGTGGTGTAACATGGGAGTACCGAGATACTCCCATAAGCACCTGCACAGCCGCATTTTGCACCAGCTGAGGCCTTTGGGTGCTCTTCAAGGGCAGCCCCATATAAAGAGCATTGCAGTAGTCCAGGCGAGAGGTGACAAGGGCATGAGTAACCGTGCATAGGGCATCTTGATCCAAAAAGGGGCGCGACTGGCGCACTAGGTTGCCAGACTAGTTTTACAGTCTCCTCAATTTTCAGTGCTAGGTGATTTAAATCCCCATGCATTGAGGGAGGGTTTGACAAACATGGATTTGCCTCAGGTAATAGCTGGCTTTGTGTGGAATCTCCTAGAATGGAGGGAAGACTTAAAAGAATGGCAAGTTGAGATTCTTCTAAATAAGCAAACAATAAAGAAGCAGCTCTGATCAGCTCATAATGTTGGTCTGACTCCTTGCACCTGACATTAATCTCACCCGACTGGCTATTTTCTCTGGAGAACCACTAGATAAGGGATTCTGGGGGAACTTCAGGTCTTCATTGCTTCTTGCTGTGCAAGGAAGCTAAGCTTTCCAGGCTCTCCACTCCTCCCCTCACTCTAGCTGGAAATTCTACTGCATTATGGGCATACAAGTGAACCCCTGGACCACAACTTTACTTCAGAGCTTTCAGGCCATTCACTGGATATGGAGGATATTAAGTTGAGTCCTTTGTTGCAGTCACATGACTTCTTGGTCAGGATGAGATTTGACACTGCCAAACATCTTTGCAGGATAGAGTGGTCTATTAAGATGGTATGCCCCATGTACCTAATGCAGCAACCCCCAACCTTTTGGGCACCAGGAACTGGTTCCGTGGAGAGAGGTTTTTCTGTGGACTGGAAGGGGTGTGGTTTTGCGTACTGCCTGCATCCCATATGTTAGGCATATGGTGTTAGCCTACAATGTTGGGTTGATGGGACTTCACTTGTTTGTACAGCCCGGTTTCTGGCATGCTGCGGTGCCAGTCCATGGACTGGGGATGGAAGACCCCTGTCCTAATGGATCCAGAGGGATTCCAAAAAGTGCTTCTGGAATTGTCTAATAATTTGACCAGTAGTTCCATTGAGCATCTTATACAGCTCCTGAGCAGTTTCTCCCTGGTAGTTGATCATGGGAAATTATTTTACTTATGGGTTAGGGTTAAATGAAGCAGCAGACATTATGCCTGGGATTTGGTAGAAGATAAACCAGAAACTGAATCTGATTAAGGATGGGCAGGAAAAATGCCTTCTCTTTGTTCTGACTCATTAGTAAAAAAACTATGCTAAAAACGTTGCTTACATTTGGTATAGTATAGACTGGGTGAAGTCTAAAGGTGTGCTTGGCTCAATGTCTTGCAGGATTATGGGGAAGTGCTTTCAGTTTTGGGGTTGTTATGAATTGATAGGGTACATGACCTCCACCATAGGTGGATTTGATCCACTCTCTTGTAACTCCTTTGGCTGGATGGAGATGATGATGAACTGGGCCCAGGGAATAATCATTGGCTCTTTCAAAGAAGAGAGAATGCCAGACTCATTGAA
The DNA here is from genome assembly GCF_964194415.1 of Vipera berus. Classification (NCBI taxonomy): domain Eukaryota; kingdom Metazoa; phylum Chordata; class Lepidosauria; order Squamata; family Viperidae; genus Vipera; species Vipera berus. The sequence continues at coordinate 71,835,733 of NC_138204.1, forward strand.
GAAATCATTTTTATGCCACTCCTCAACAAATCTTCCTTGTACCAAACTGTTTTGGAAACTATCACCTAGTCTCCAGACTTCCCTTTCTGAACGAAGTTGTTGAGAAAGTTACTGTGTGATTCTGTTTCTTCAGTTCAGAGATTCCAGGAAGTGGTCATGGGGAATGAAAGGGTTGATCTAGTGAGCATTTATTGTTGCAGTGCTAGGGTTTGACTCTCTTTTCCTGTTTTTCAATCTCTACTTGAACCAAGTTTATTTGACAGTTGGGAATGCAGTATCATTAATGTACTAAGGATACACAGTTCTACATCTCCACCTCAACCCAAGCTGGAAATGTTGTGGAACAGGATGCTTGGAGACTGTTAAGATCAAAATTGAATAAAATAACTAAAAAATTACTTATAGAGGAATTCTAGAAAGATGGTGGGTATTTTTTTTTATTTTTTTCCCTTTTCGTTCAATTGTGTCCTATTCAAAGACTGCCTAGTGAAGTCTCTGAAGTTTTCTTGGCAAGTATTTTCAGAAGTGATTTGCTATTGCAGCCTTCCTAGGGCTTGCAAAAGTGACTGGCCCAAGGTCACCACCTGGCTCCATGCCCAAGGCAATGCTAGAATTCACATTCGTGCAGTTTCTACCCTGATGCCTTAATCACTGTACACCAAATTGGTTCTTCTTGAAACTATTAATTCAAAAGAGTTTTCTGTTAGTTTCATTTTTTACTTTGGATGTGGTGTCTCTCTGCTAAAGTGTACAACTTTAGTTCTTCCTAGACTAATGTTTGCTGTTGGATATGCAAGTTGAAGCTGTGCCAAGGCTGCCCTAGTTGAAACAGGAAATCTCAGGAAATCCCTTATCATTACACTATTGGATTTCTGCAGTGCTTTCCACATAAGGCTACTTTTGAAGAAACTACAATCAGTACAGAGCGCCCAATTTTTGGTAAATGAAGGCTTCCATAGGCCTGCGGTACCTGTGCTGGCCAAGAAGTGGTTTCTGAATGAAATTCAAAATTCTGGTCTTACCCTATAAAGCCCTATATACCTTGGCTCTAGATATCTTCATGACAACCTTATTCCTACAGAATCAACCTTCCTGGAGTATGCTTCTTGGCAAAACATACTCCCCCCATTTCCAGAAAGTTAAAGAAATCTGGGCATGTAGACAATAACTTTCCATTCCAATGTCCATTTTATGAAACAGCCTCTTCCTTGAGAACAGGTTACTACTCCAGAATCTTCTGGAAGCTGGTGAAAACACTGCCAGAGTGTTTGGAGGATGATGGGTCAGTATTATTTGGGTAACTATACTGCTGTGTTGCTGGTTTGGTTTTATATATTTGAGTTATGATATGAACCTCCAAGTACAAGTTTCATTGGTATATGAAAGAAACTAGCAAAGTTCCTGCAGCATGCTCTACATATTACATAGTATAATATTAGCAAGCTTTCTAAATTATTGGAGTGTACTTTTATTTAAACATACTTAGAATTAAGCCAATGACATTTACAATTGTCATAACTTGCTGAAATGTTATTAATTTCTATAATTCAAGGTCTAGTTCACACACAATACTGAGTCAAGATTTGCTTTAGCATTGATAATCATGTTTTAGGGACACATAAGGCTAACCAGTACCTGATTATATCTGTTGCGATATGTGAACAAAAATCACATTATAGTTTAGCATTAATTTTGAACTGTGTGTGTGTAGGGCTATACTGTACAATATCTGAATACAAAGTACAGTATTCACATTCTAAATTATTTCAGATGAAAGCAATTAATCTACAATAATGATTTCTGTTATCCTTGTAGTTCTGCAATTAAAGAAATATATATCTGTTGTACAGCTTGTGCTTACTGAAGAGGACGATTAAATATATACAGTTCTTTTTTTCTTCTATGATTCACATCATGTTTCATAATATATAACTACATTTACTTTGATGGCATGATTCTGCTAGTCTTGAACAGGTATTTGCTCCTTGTTGCTATTTGACTAGTGAAAGTATTGTATCCTTAGATTCCACCTAGTTTCAAGTTAGGAGTGTGCACATTTATACATAAACTAAAAGTAATAGATTTGAATAATTTCTTGAAATATGTCTGTATACCACAACTATTTCATGTCTCTCATAAGAGTCACTTGTTATCTAAATAGCAGGTTGAATACATGAACGTGTTCATGCCACATCAGCAACCATTGTTGGATCAGAAAATTCATTTACTTTCTTCCGATACATTTATTCATCATTTGTTTTTATCCATGACTAAAATCTTGAGGGTTGCAGTGAGTGTGTCAAGGAGCATTGCCTCTTTCCCTCCACATAACTGTGCTATTCTTATAGTTTGACAGAATATAGTGAGATGTACCTTGTAACAAACTTTTACACCTTTAATCTTGTGAAGTAGGTTAGGCTGTCAGACTCTGCACTTTGTCACAGATTTCAGCATTCATTACTCTGTCACCTTCCAGGATGGAAAATTGGAATTTTTCAGAAACACGCCTTTATTTCAAAGCTTTTCACTAATCCCCTTCAAATCAAGTATGCATATATATTACAACTGTCTGTCTTGGTAAAAGAAGTAAATTAATTTCTCATTGTATAAAATACATTAAAAAGACCCATAGCTCAGTAGAAAGATCGTAAATTGTAAATCAAACAATTAGCTTTTTGACAATTAATCTGAATCTTAATATTTAAGACTCTTTTAGCAACGCAGTCTTTTGGGGTAGGAAAAGAAGGATTAAGCGGCCACACTCTGGATCTCTGCACAAAAGCAACATTTTCAGAGCCATATTATTTCTTTAGGAATGGGCAGTTCCCAAAGAAGGAAATTCAGACAGCCCAGTCAGTACTCAGTACTTGATCTGACAGTTTTCATCCCAGGTGATCGCAATAGTATCTGTTTAATGGAAGAACCACACCCTCAGAGAGTCAGACGTGAAATGTAGATTTTGGCTATGGTGCATCTGAAATATTATTCAGAGACATCATCCAAGTCACTCCTGGAATGTGGAACTTTCAACTTCAGTTTGAAACATCCAGATAAGAGAACTTGCCCATAACTTGATTTTCACAGAGCTCACAAAATAGAAAACAAGGCTGCTTACCTGTAATGACTTCTTCCAGAACACAATTAACCTCTTGTAAAAGCTAATCTCGTTCAAAACATTTCTCTGTGGTTCTTGCAAGGCCACAAACAAAATGAATGGGAAGGTACTTGGTCGCCATCTCCTGGCTGTTGACAAAAGGAGTTGATTCCAAAGATTGCCTTTCTCTCAAATTGCTCAAATACATATTTATGTATCTCAGATGACAACTTGCATGGTAAAGAGAGATTTTTTGGGGTACCCTTCTTGTAATTTGACTTGTGTTTCTCCTATTCTTTGGAGCTATTTAGATTTAGGGATCTGTAAAAGGGTTTATTCCCCCACTCCTCTGTTAGTTGATAGACACCAGCCTAATGGTCAGGATACACAGGTTTTGTGAGTGATGTGCACACATTATTAGTAACAGTTTCATCCTAAGCATGTCCTGTCTAGAGCCAATGGTGATACATTATTCCTGATGATGCATTGTTCCTTGTAATCACTGTCTCCATTAATAAATTTAGCTTCTCTTTATATACTTTTATGAAAACTACATAGTGATTGAAAACAAAGAAATAATAAACTGTTATTACAGATCAAGTCCAACAAGAAAAGGATATTTGAAACAAACACAGTAGTTCTGGAAAGAACAACATCCAGAATTAGAAATAACAGAACAGAGGCTAGCAGATCAACGTCAATTTATAATATAAAATAAAAGTATTCACAGAAGCAGAATTGGAAGAACTGCAAAGATTAACCCAGGGCAAAGAAATCAAACCCTTGCCAGAAGTAACTCAGAATGTAGAGGCAAACAAGGAAGATCAATAAAGCACTGGAAATAATAAAGCAGCAAATAATAGCTATAGCCAAAAAGCTCAGTAGAGACGAAGCTTGAAATCCAAATTATAAGCAAAACCTCAAATTTCAGTCCAATCAAAAACATTTCTACCAATCCATCAGTTGAAAAGTGGCTAACAACTGGGAAAACCTACCTGATAATGAAAGATCCAGCAAAAGGGGCAGCACCAGGCAACTACAGGCCAATTACCTGCTCGCCAACAACTTTCAAATTGCTAACTGGTGCGGTACCTGAAGCAATCCAACAGCATCTACTTGAAAACAGTCTCTTTCCACCTGGTATTTCTTCATTAGGTATTCTTTGGTATTCTTGTTCTTCAGCTTCTTCTTAACCGGTTTTAGCTTTCTTGTGTCTGATCTCAACTTGCTGATCTTATTTTCCAGTCTAATCTTCCATTTTTGTGGTGTACTGTTTGTTTGTTTGTTTTTTGGTTGATTTTCATCCCAGGTATTCAGTTATAACTGCAACTGTGCTGTATGTTAGTTGGTTTGTTTCTTGCAGTGAGTTAGTGCTTATACTTGATATTGTAGTATTTGCATCCTTTAATGCTTGTGCTAAGTGTTTCCTTGGAACAAGCTTCAATGCAGGCAGCCTTATTCTGATTTTTTGCACTGTTCTAGGGGCTCAGTTATTCTTTGTTTCAATTCTTGTACTTCTTTAGTTAAAGGCAGAGGAGAAGGTGCCTGGTTACCAAATGAAAATAGTTCTAAATATCTACTGGATTCCTCTACTGCCAATTCCTAATAGACAAAATGATCTTGGAAAGCTGCAAGAGAAGGAAGACCAACCTGAATGTAGTGTGGATTGACTAGAAAAAGGCATTTGACTCTCTGCCACATGATTGGATAATCAAGTGCCTAGAAATAACAGGAGTCAGTAGAAACATCAGAAAGTTTGTGCCAAGATCGATGGACAATGGAAGACACTGTTACAGGTCAATGGTGAGAGACTGGGAGAGGTTAATATCAAGAGAGGAATGTTTCAAGGATATTCACTATCACCACTACTATTTGTTATTGTTTCCTGTTTCCTCTGTCAACAATATTGAATAATTCAGGCCATAGCTATCAAACATCAAAAACATCTGCCGGACTATCCCACCTCCTTTACATGGATGATCTGAAGCTGTATGAAAAAACACCATCTGAAATAGAATCGCTGCTCAACAGTGTCCATATATATAGCCAAGATATTGCAATGGAGTTTGGGTTGGACAAATGTGCCATGCTTACTATCAAACAAGGAAAAATAGTGAAAACTGAAGGAATCAAGATACTCCACGAAAATAACATTAAGAGTCTGGATGAGGAAGATGATGACAAATACTTGGGTATCCTTCAAGCTGACAGCATCAAGCACACTGAAGTCAAGAAAAAGATTAGAGGTGAATATATCAAGAGAGTAAAAAAGATCTTAAAGTCCAAACTCAGTGGAGGAAATACCATGAAGGCAGTCAACACTTGGGCAATTCCATTCATTAGATACACAGCTGGAATAGTGGACTGGACTCAAGCAGAACTAAAAGCAATGGCTAGGAAGACCAGAAAAATAATGACAATGAATCATGCCCTCATCCACCCAGTGACACTGACAGACTCTATCTACCAAGGCAAATAGGTGGATGTGGAATGTTGCAAGTACATCAGATGGTTGAAGAAGAAAAAATGGCTTTGGAAGAATATCTGAAGGACAATGATGAAGATGTACTGAAGTTAGTACATCAGGAAGGCTTATTGACTACTGGAGAGACCAAACTGACCTACAAGAAAGACCAAATGAAGAACAGAATGGAGGCATGGGAAGAAAAAGCACTACATGGCCGGTACATTAAAAAAATAGCTGGGAAAGCAGATAATAACAAGACCTGGCAATGGCTAAGAGCAGAAAAAATGAAGAAAGACAGCAAGGGACTAATTCTGGCTGCACAAGACCAAGCCTTAAGAACAAATGCATACAAAGTCAAAATTGAGAAGACAACAGACAGTAAGTGCTACCTATGCAAAGAAGCTGAAGAAACAGTGGACCACCTGGTAAACTGCTTCAGGAAGATTGCACATGACAAGATTGCTGGTGGGACCATAAAATAGAGAAAGTCAAAGAAAATTAAAAAGTTAAATTACTCTGGGACTTTAGAATTCAAACAGACAAGCACCTGCCACATAACACCCTGGACTTAACAATTGTCGAGACAAAAGAAAGACAAAAACATCTGAATAGTGGATGTGGCAGTGCCTGGAGACAGCAGAATAGACGAGAAAGAACTGGAGAAGATAACAAAATACAAAGATCTACAAGTAGAAATAGAATGACTGTGGCAAAAAAGCAAGGGTAGTTCTAATAGTAATAGGTGCCTTGGGTGCAATCCCAAAACAACTGGAGCACCATTGGCAATGACAAATTCGCCATTAGTCAATTGCAAAAGGCGGCCTTACTTGGAACTGCTTCCATCAAACATCCACATCTGCCTATCCCAGGTTCTTGGTAAGGACTCAATAGGTAGACAAAAATGCCAAATCCAATCTGAACATCTGGCTGACTGTGCGATTAATAATAGTAATATTAATAACAACAACAACATTTTGCTATCATCATATAGTAAATATGTACAGGGCTTTAACATGGATACACCTATTTTCCAAATTGGGATTTCTAATCCAGATTATATCTGATGGACAGAACAAAATAGTTTACATCTGTTTAACGTGTACAAAATTAATTTGTTGTATATGGACTTCAGAAATAACTGGTCAGATTATTTTTTAGTAGTTTTAGCGGTAGTTCATCAGACTGGAAGAGCACCCCTCAGAACATTTGTTCCATTATCATGTGAAAAATGAACAAAACAGATTTTTAATAATAAATACCACTGTCTACAAACCTAGTATAATTCATTTCCACAAATGTAAATAGGGTGAAAGGTTTGGGAAAAGACTTCTAACTCTTAACTTATTAATAGATACATTTTTACATACTTGCATAAAAATCAGTACCAGATGAAATACTCAAAATATAATGGAAAACTATAGTGAAATATGCATCATGATTATTTTTTTGAATTTGCTTCCGATGAATTTATTTCCCTATCTAAGCTACTACAGGCAAATATTTAGGGCAGCCCTTTGATAAACTAATAACAAATAAGAGCTGGAATTAGATTTAATGTTTGGAGAAAGTGAAGGGATAGTTCAATTTTCCCCTGAGAACCAGATGGTATTATTATTTTTTAATTAGAGATAGGACCTTTTCATGCATGGCTGATTTTTTTTTTCCAGTTTGCCTTTTCTAAAGACCTAGCTAATTATGTAAACAAAGACTCCACCTATTTTCTTTTTTTTAGCAGGATGAATAATTGCTGTTCTTTCTTAAGGCTACCCAAATGTTGTAGCTAAATGTCAGGGTTCTCATATGCAGTTATAGTCCTGTCTTTATTTACTGTAGAATAATGTTTCTTTGTATGCATGTAGTCCTCACTATAATTCATTTAGTGACTGCTCAAAGTTACAGGGGCACTGAAAGAAGTGACTTACAACTGTTTTTCATACTTACAACCATTGCAACATTCCCTTGGTCACATGATCAAAATTCAGATGCTTGGCAACTGATTCATATTTAGTGCCCCAGGGTCATGTGATCACCTTTTGCAACACATTCCGACAACCAAAGTTAATGGGAAGCCAGATTCACTTTGCAACCGTGTTACTAACAACTGCAGTGATTCATCGAACAACTGTGGCAAGAAAGGTCATAAAATGGGGCAAAACTCACTTAACAAATGTCCCACTTAGCAACAGAAATTTTGTGCACAATTATGATCATAATTTGAGAACTATCTGTACATCTTTTCATCACCAGAAAAATGTTCATCAAGAGAGTAAAAAGTAGTAGTTTGTTACTGAGTATATTAACAAAAATCTGTATTCGCAGAAATTACCATATATTCCAATCATTTTATCTGAAGTTCTCATTGTCTGAATGCTTTTCTGCCTATATATTGATATATTCAATCTATTCATATGTGGGAATGATGGACAATAAAGTTCTGTGGGCATAAGCTATATATTTTAATTTTCAACTTTTGCATTTCTTTTGTTCCTCTTTCAGGTGTAATGCTATATATCCTAAAACCTCTAAAGTACATATTTTTAAAAATTGTTTTTGTTGTTGTGCCAACATTGACTCTTAAATTAGCATAATTAGTGAAGTAATCATTTAAAGTGTCAAAACCTGGGAAATGGTTTCTTAATACATATTCTTCCTGCCAGTTGGCTGATTTCTTATTGATCATTTTCAGATTTGGCAGCCAAATACGTGGGAATATTATAACAAACATAACAGAAATCATTAAGTAATGTCACTTTTTGTTCACGTTTCATTTTTGTTTACCTATATCTGTCTGCTTCTGTAGAACAAGCATATTTGAGGTGGTTCAGGAGTTAATCCAATAAATGAAGATAGCCTATCAAATAAAACAATCCATTCTGCTTAAGGAGTAATAATATCAAAACTAAGTATTTTAACAGAACCTTGTGGAGCAGAAGACTTTAAAAAATCAGATTAAAGCCACCAGATATACTTACTGGGATGCAATTGTACAAACTAGCCATCAGTCAAAATTTTAGGCCCGGTCATCTTAAGCAAACATCTGTACTGCTCTAACTCAGTGGTGGTCACCACATTCCTTTCTGGAACAATATAGGAGCCGTGACCAGGGGGGCTTTTGCCCAGGTTCGCCTGGTGCGCCAGTTGCGACCCTACCTGGACCGAGATGCCCTACGCACAGTCACTCGTGCTCGTGACCTCCCGTTTAGACTACTGCAACGCTCTCTACATGGGGCTGCCCTTGAGGACCACTCGGAGGCTTCAACTGGTGCAGAATGCGGCCGCGCGAGTTGTGATGGGGGTTTCCCGATACTCCCATGTAACACCTCTACTCCGTGAGCTACATTGGCTTCCGGTTGCCCTCCGGGTGAGATTCAAGGTGCTGGTGATGACCTATAAAGCCCTGAATGGCTTGGGTCCGGGATATTTGAGGGAACACCTGCTGCCAGCATCAAGTTCCCTTCGTCCAGTGCGCTCGCACAGGGAGGGTCTTCTCAGGGTGCCGCCGGTAAAAGATTGCCGGCGGATAACACCCAGGGGAAGGGCCTTCTCTGTGGGTGCACCTGCCCTCTGGAACCAGCTGCCCGTGGAGCTCAGGACTGCCCCTGACCTGCGTTCATTCCTCCGGGACCTGAAGACTTGGCTCTTTGAGCTCTCTGGCCCAGGCTGAGAATTTTAACTGGGGTTTTATTTTCAGGGATAATTTAATCTTTTTAATTGTCTTTTAACTTTTGTATTTTGTATTGGTGTGATTTTAAAATGTCCTGTAAACCGCCCTGAGTCCTTTGGGAAAGGGCGGTATATAAATCTAATAAAATTAAAATTAAAAATTAAATTAAAAGTAGGAGCTCTTTCTACCAGATCAAAGGTTGCAGGACAGCCTGTTCTAGATTTCAAGTTAATTAAAAGTATACATTGAAGACATATAGGCGCAGGGAGTTTAAGAGACTCTTCAAACTTGTTAAGTTTATTTTCATCTTGTTTAGCTTAGCAAATGTATTAAAACATTAGAATTTGCTAATGTTCATGTCATTGTGAAATTAAATTCAGTAATATTTTGTTGTATCATGACAATTTGTCATAATAATTAACGATGCACTTTGTTGGAGAACATGTGCAGCCTTTAAAATAAAAGTTTTTATGAATACGTATTTTCACATAGAAAACAAATCCGTTTCATTGATTTTTTTTTCATAATTGTACCGGCTTCATTACCTGCAGCTGGCACTATAATTTTATATTGATTCAATACCAAATGTGTACTAGGTGCTGTGCAGAAAGGAATGACTCACTTCTTGTCCTAGATTGCTAATAGTATTAAGTCAAATTGATAGGACAGAAGTATCAAAAAAAGTCTTAAATTTAACTTTTCCCTAAATTTGGATTTATTGGATTTATTGGATTTATTCAAATATGGATCTCTTCTTACCTTTCTGTAAATGTTTTGATGCTGTTCCAAGCTCATGACATTGCTGATAAAATCAGAACATTTGAAATATTCACTTTATCTGTTTAGGCAATGTGTATACAATCCATTCTTTTAAAATCTTATTTAAAACATAATAGGCAAATACAAACTAAAAGAAAAATACTATAAACCTTCTCTTTAAGAAGGAGACCTGCTTCAACTCCAGTGATATTTTATTCCAAAATATATGTGTCAAGGTTCCGTCCAATGGAATCAAATAAATCAGAAATTCGAGGCACGAGAATTCCTCAATGAACATGTTTATTGGATACATGATGTTTGCACGGTTAGAAGTGAAACCAAATCTAAAATCCCCCCAAACGTTCAGAGTAAATCAATGTAATAATTCCCACCCCCCTATTTAGGCATAAATCATATTCTCCAATAGAACTATTTGGTGGGCTTTCTGGCAGGACATCCCTCCTTCTCCACTACAGTGTGGGAATGATCTTGGTTCCCATGGGTTCTATTCATGTTTGGACAAGCAAAAATACCTTGTTCCCCCTCCCTCTCTTGTGGTAACCTAGAACGACAAAGATGGCTGCAGCTAGGTTCATTGTACAGTTGACAATATGGTTATAGATAGTCCTTGACTACCTATAGGTAGTCCTTGACAGTTGGCACTAGAATCTCAATTGTTGAGTGAAGCAGTTATTAAGTGAGATGCCGGAATGACTCCTTTGTTTAACAACTACAATCCTCTTGGTTAAGGTCATTAATTGATTTCCCAGATGGAGCAAAAGGACAGCCTGCCAAGTTTAGCTCCCTCCATGCATAGAAAGTTACTGCCTTGGTGGGCTGCTGGACCAGAGCTTGGATCTTCAGGATCTGAGCTCTGTTTTTCCACATCACCAAAAGTGTTTGTCTCCCTCTATACAGGGAAGAGAACTGCTCTCTCATATACACTGTCAATGCTGCTAACATCGGATGTTCTTGCTTGACACTGTAGGGAGATAGAGCCTTCCTTAAACTCATATATTATTTTTAGAGCTAGAATTAGTGGACAATGCGGGGAGTAGGGAGAATGCATCTCAAGACTGTTTGTAATAAGAGAAGATAAGAATTTGGCGGGTTGTTAAACAGGAGGGAAAGTTTGCATTTTAAACTAATTGGAGAATGTGATATATGATATTAAATTAAGGGAGGGAATTGTGTTTGATAAGATGTGTTCAGGGGAGGAGAATTCAGATCTTGGCTTCTAATATGTACATGCGGAAGCTATGCAAGTATAATAAAAGATTCTTTAAGGTAAACAATGTCTTGAAGTTCTTTGAAGTACTGCATTTGTCAGAACCATGATATACACATACAGTACACACTACAGGCAGCCCTTCAAGAGTGAAAGGGCTGCCTGCTGAAGGGAAGGGAACTCTTCTGAAGGACTGCAGAAATAGAGGTCAGATCCCAAAGATCTGAGCTGCATTTCTGCAGCCCTTTGGAATTTTCCTCCACACAAAAAGGGAAGAAGAACTCTCTAGTGCAGGGCTTTTCAACCTTTTCACCCATTGTACCACTTTCAGGATATGGCAACATCCGAGTACACCAGTTGCCTAGCAAGGTGTCAAAAACTTGATGACCAAAAAACAAAAACAAAAAAGGAAAAAAGTAATGAAGTACAGGTACTCCTCGACTTACAACAGTTGCTTAGTGACTGTTCAAGCTACAATGGCACTGAAAAAAGTGTCCCCCAAGCCACAGCCGAGCAAGACACCGGGCTGCCCACCCGGCGGCGCTCTTCCTCCTGTCCGAGGTTTTCATTGTTGTGAGCATTTCTGTTGAGGATTGGCAGTGGGGGTGAGGGCGGGGGGATGTTTGGTTTTTATTCCCCCCATCTGCTGGGTGGTTGCAGCAGGTTTTGGTCACTTCACATGACTCTGGGACAGTGTGACCATCATAAATATGAATCAGTTGCCAAGCATCTGAATGTAAATCACAAGACCCTGGAGATGCTGCAACATTCCAGCTGATTGGCGCTTCTTCTGGGCTCAGAAGCATCAGGATCAGCGCCGAGCTTCAGCTGGAGCCTGGCGCTGATCCTGGCACTTCCGCTGAGCCCTGACAGCCCTGCAGCTCCAGCCATCTCTCGCTCAGGCTTGTGTGGTGCTACCACTGGTTCACCTCATTCTCCTCCCCCGCTACCACTTTTCTAGGATGGTCGCGTACCACCTGCCAGGTGCTAATGTACCACGGGTGGTACACGTACCACTGGTTGAAAAGCCCTGCTCTAGTGGACTGCAAGAAAATGCTCTGTTCTTGGAGCCCACTGGAGCAGTACTTTTACATGTATGAAAGGGCAAGGTGGAGAAATGGAGCTCAGATCCTGAAGATCCCAGCTCTTTTCCTGTAGCCCACTAAAGTTCTTCTCTCCTTCAGTCCTTCAGAGGAGTTCCCCTCCCCTCAGCAGGCAGCTCTTTCACTCTTGAGGGGCTGCCTGTGGTAAGTATATGTGTATATGAGAGACAGAGAAATCACAGCTTTATGTGGAACTGATATTTCCTACTGGCATGCAGCCCTTTCATGCTTAAAGGGTTGCCTGCAGGCATGGGACAGGAAAATCTCAGATCCACATAGATTTGAGAACCCCTCACAGCTGAGATTCCTTCTAGCAAGCAGCTCTTTTGCTGTCAAAGAACTGCCTGTTAGGAGGGAATCTCAGCTCTGCAGTAGGGGCAGAAGCTTGCAACCTTTCCCTGCCAGCTTCCCCATTAACTTTCTGGGGAAGCTGGAAGAGAAGATTGCAAATGGCAATCACATGATTGTGGAACACTTGGCAACTAGTCATAAGTGGAAACAGATTACCAAGCACCCAGATTGTGATCATATGATAGGGGAGGGTGGCATAACTTTTACAACATCCCGAAGTGCTAAATGGGCCATAAACATCCTTTCCAAGGCTGTTATAACTTCAAACGGTCAGTCATAAGTTGACAACTACTATAAATGTGAATCTATCACAAAATACAACTTGCCCCATCGAGCTATTCCTTCTTTCCAGGAAGCTGCGTCTCAAATCAGAACGCCAGAGATAACATCCAATAGTATGAGGTGAAATCAGCGACAGTGAACAATATTTAGAAGGCACAATATTGATTATTTCTGCTTTAACACTTTTAAGGAACGTCTTTTGAATAACAATGTTTATTACAGATTTCCTTGATATTTTAGATTTTAGATTTCCTTGATATTGCCTGAGATTTACTGAAGGAAGGATACAGATCTGACGGCAGAGATGACTGATGTGAGTTCAGTAGTTTAGGTACTAAGTTCACACCTATAGAGCCTAAGATCAAAGAGGCCTAGATGTCAACCACTTCTTCCATTGAGAAATGAACATTTCCTAATCTGGAAAGGTACACAATTGAGAAAGACAGATGCAATATTTGAATCTCAGAAAAATAAGCCAAGGGAACTGGCAAGTTCCACCTTTGCTCTTATTATGATTTTTTTTTTACTTTATGTAATAAAACCGCTCCGATTTACTATCTTCTTACTGATAATCTTTGAATTTGGAGAGTGATCTGGGTGAAATATGGTAATTGGTAATTCAGCATTTATCTACTGTGTATCTCCCTGGTTTTTGCATCTTAGTTAAAGACCTTATACAAATATCTAAGGCACCTCCAAAATAAATTATTTTAGCATCGTGTTATTGCAAATCAAATGTAATATGCATCACTTTACTCCTACTTTTTATGTTGTGGAATCTACCAGTTATGCTTTCATTTTGATTCAATCCACTTGAATTTCCTATCTCTTTATATTGCTGAATGTTCAAACAATATGAATATCTACAAATGCCTGAAGATTTAAAAAGCATTTATTGATGTTGGGAGTGTTAAGAAACAATGACATCAATACTAATTCTGAAGAAAGATGCAGGCCACTCTTCCAGAATTACTCCCCATTCATCCAAATAAAGAGTTAAAATTTATGTAAAAACTTTAACTGCTCAGATGATTGTTCCGAACAAACAGTTTTTAAAATTTCTATTGGACAAAAGGATAGGAGATATAATTAGTAAAAGAGAAGCATAAGAGAAGGAGCAGTGTATAATGTAATCCATCTTTCCACAATTATCTACAATGTTGACTTTGGAGAAGGAACGTGAGATAATCAAGTACATCACCCTTTGGGAATGGTTTTATAAAGAAACAACTTTAATGAATTACTGCCCAGAAATAATCAGGGCTTTTTTTGTCATAGAATGCTCAGAATGGAGTTCCGGCACCTTTTTTGGATGGAACCTTGTAGGGTAGGCAAGGCGGGTTGTATAACATGTGTTATACAATGTGTTTTACAAAAAAAGCACTGGAAATAATACATTAGAAATTTCTCCATCAACTCAAAATAGAGTGCAGTTGTTCTCTGTAAAAACATGAATTCCAAGAATAGAATATAGTGCTAGTAACAAACATGTAGAAAAGCAGCATAAAGTGTAGAATTTATAAGGCAAGCTTTTGGAAGACTAGCATTTACAGTGACAGTTAATAAAAGTAAAAAAATAAATTATGTTGGTTTATCATTACAAAACAACAATAGTTATACTTCAGCAGTTAAGGGAACCTAGAGAAAATTTATTAAAAAACTTAAAAGTACAAGTCTGTCAAAATCTATGCAAGAAGCATTTACTGAAGAAAAAAAAGGAACATACCTTTCGGATTTAGTTTTCAACACAATCATACACTATAATGCTAGCATTTGCAATGATAAAATACATATTCTTTTGAAAAATTAAGAAATGCTTGACAGAAATGAAACATTCATATAGCTTAAAAATTGGCTTCATAAGTACCTTAGCTTGAAAATAACATTTCAGTAAATGAAAACATTCAATTTCATTTTTTCAAGTGTACTGTTCTGATGTGTCATTTTGCAGGCGTCACTAAAACTGGTGTTACTAGAAATAGTATGTGGGTTTGGTTGGTTGGGTTTTTTGTTGAGTTCGAGTCAGTGTTGCCTGGATGTGTCCCTGCAATTTTCTTGGCAGGGTTTTTGGAAGTGGTTTGCCATTGCCTTCTTCCTAGGCCTGAGAAAGATGACTACCCCAAGGTCAATCTGGTGGCTTTGTGTCTAAGGCAGGACTAGAATTCAGTATCTCCAGGTTTCTAGCCTGGTGCTTTAACCACTAGACGAGGGGTCGGCAAACGTAAGCACTCAACCCTAACCCTAACCCCCCTAACCCTAAGAAAAATCCTTTGTTTAAATTTAACAGTCTGAATTTTATAATTTAAGACTCAAGTCTCTATATTGTGACATAATTATGTCTTTGCATTTGCTGAAATTATGACAAGATGACCTAAGTGGATAATCCAACACACACACACACAGAGAGACAATGAAAATGTACCTTTTAAAGATAAATCTAGTGTTCCATGTGAGAGCCAGTTTGGTATAGATAGTAGTCAGTTGCAGTATTCCTAACGTAATTGATTTGATATTTATTTTAAATCATTAAGTGTAGATAGAAGCGTTGTGCCATAATAAAGAGAGGTAAAGTAAAGGAATGAGGCATTGGGATAGGAATCTTTGCCCATGGGCACAAGTATCTATGGCAAAGGGCGGGTATCTGTAAAATGGCAGGCACAGTGTCAGTGCATATACAAAGTGGGGCAGGGCTTGGATTACAATACCGCATCCTCTATTCTACAGATTTTGATGCTACTGTGTTAACGCTTAACTCATACAAATTATTGCTAATATTGAAACAACTGCCATTTTCATGCAAAATGCTTAATAAATTTTCATTAATTTTTTTGGTGGCCTGGCCTTCTTAACGTAGTTCTGATTTGTTGAAACCAAGGAGCAGATATACCACATACTTTCTGACTTCGGTCCTAAAAGTAAGGACCTTATTTTAAGCACTGCATTTTTTAAAAAATTTGCTGCCAAGCTTGTACTTGAATTATTGTTCCTGGCTACTTTGTTTATCAATCAGCAATACAGAGGTTGGTTGTGTATTTTTTTAAAAAACAAATAGTGTGCTTTAAGATTAAACCACGGTCGTAATCAGGAGCTCATTGGAAATTAGGACAGGAAAGGCTGTTGTTGAAAGGGATATATTTAACACCTCTGCATCAGCATTTTAAGTTAATCAGTTTGAACTGGCAAACACGTTGACAAGTTTTTGGCAAAGCTTGGCTTTGCTGATTTTGAAGGTCTGCTAATGATACACTTAAATATAGATAGGTAGATTCAGATTCTGAATTTACACAGCTTATTTTTCCCATGAGTTTTGGAAATGCGTTTTAATTTCATTTTAATTAATCATGTGAATTATAAAAGAGTACAGATGCATAATTTCTCTGCAACTTTAATCATGAAACATTTTAGGGTTCCCTCTCTAGAACTAATGATAGTGTTTAATATAAATAGAATGATTAGACAGTGTTTAAAATGTGCATATGATGGATTTTGCTATACCTGAATTACAGCTTGCATCTAATTACATTTATAAGATAACTTTGGAAAATAGGTTGACCCCCTCTTCTTTGTGGCAGTCCTTCAAATATTGGGACACTGCTATCATGATAGCGGGGACATGCTGGCAATGTTCCAATATTTGAGGGGCTGCCAAAAGAAGAGGCAACTTAATTTTCCAAAGCACCAGAAGGCAGGACAAGAAGCAATGAATGGCAACTAATCCAGGAGAGAAGCAACCTAGAACTAAGGAGAAATTTCCTAACAGTGAGAATAATTAACCCGTGGAATGGCTTGCCTTTGGAAATTGTGGTTGCTCCACCACTGGAGGCTTTTAAGAAGAAACTGGACAGCCACTTGTCTAGAATGGTATAGGGTCTCCTGCTTCAGCAGAGGATTGGACTAGAAGACCTCCAGGTCCCTTCCAACTCTGTTATTCTAATCAAAATCAACTTTTATGTATGGTGCTGTTGTTAAATTGCTTTGTTTTTGTTCTTATTCTTGTTTTTATTCTGGTCCTTGATTGAAGTAAGGAACCAACCGATTGATATTTCAAGACGTATTCTTCAGTCTTTCATAGCAGCAGATTTGCCCTCTATTTCGGGGGCTGAAAAGAGATAGGATGTTATGAAAGTCTAGTTGTATGCTGGCTAAAAATTTCCAGGCAAGGTTATCTTTTATGCTTAAGATTGGCAACAAGAACAGAGTGGAAGATGACATAGGGTAGACAAATTTTAACAGTTGGATAATAATCCTAGTAATAAGCATATTTGTTTATAAACTATATTCCTCCTAAAGTGCTTACTCATATTTCTCAGAGCAGCTAGCAATTAAACTAATTTAAAAATACAGTAATATACCAAAAGATAATGAATAACAAATAAACACAGCAAATAAATTGGAGACACTGGGTAGAATTTATCCATCCGGATGAGTGAAAAGCTGCTTAAACAATTGTTTATAAGAATATATATTGAATGTGAAATTATCAGTGTCAATGTGTAGTCTTCAAATGACAAATTAGTGTAAAGATTCTTCCAGGTTAATACTTGAGTGTGCAAGATAATGAATTAAGAGATAAATAATGATGATGGTGGTGATGGTGGTGGTGGTGGAAGGGACTTTAGAGGTCATCTAGTCCAACAAATGGCTGTCCAGTCTCTTCTTAAAAACTTCCAGTGTTGGAGCATTCACAGCTTCTGTATTCTATGAAATTAGTAGGAAATAAAAACTGGAACACCAGCTGCATTCAACATGTAGTCCTCAATGGAACTACATTGACATGGACGGAAGGATGCAGTGGGGTACCACAGTTCTGTCAGGCTCAGTACTCTTCAATATGTTCATAAATGATTCCGATGAAGGGATAGAAAGGGAATTCATCAAATTTCAAGATGGCACCAAGCTGGGAGGAATAACCAACTCTTTACAAGATACGTTCAGCCTCTAGAGCAATAGAAGAAGCACAACAGATGGAAATACAAAGCCTCTTGATATCTGCATTTTCTCACCAGTCATATCTTGCAGAATACCTTCTTGCTGAGTCAGTTGTTGAGAAAACTGGATGTACCATATATTCTCAGACTATATCTTGGATACTTTCTTTAACAAACCATTTGTAATTTGCCTTCTATACTATAAGGGCTCTCATGCGCTCAACAGTTTTGTGCCTGAATGAACATAACTTATTTGCTCATATGTTTGTCAGCTTGTTATCTTTTAGCAAAGTCTGTGTTATAGAAAAATGACAAATTAGTATAGAGAATATGGTAAAGCAAAATTATCCTATAGATTTGATTTTTTTTTTACTCTTGTATGATGTCTCATGCATTCCTGCTTTGGAATTTTTTGCAAGTTCCAAAAATATATTTTCTGTTCTGTTGTTATTTAAAGTGTTTGTTGGTGAAGTCAAGGAAATTAAATTAGATTATCTTAATGGTTGAAGTGTTAAGGGGGCATCTATATGAAAAGATACTGCCCACTTCATCCCCATGATCTGGCCCTTATATCTGTTCAGACCAGGGGTCTTCAAACTTGGACCTTTTATGACTTGTGAACTTCAACTCCCAGAATTGAAGTTGAAGTCCACGAGTCATAAAAGGGCCAAGTTTGAAGATCCCTGGTTTAGACCTTTATATACCTGTCATCCTGTGCGAGGAAATGATGGCTGAGGTCAACATAAACACTTTCTTCCCTTTGTTGTGTCACCCAACCACCTATTTGGGGTCCTATGGCAACAAGAAGAGCCCTCAACTACACTTATGGCTCCAACTACAAAATGAAAATCTGTTAGTGCCTAAATGTGTGTGTGTTGAAAGATATTCTTGTCAATGGGAAAGCAGAAGAGGAAATAATTGCAAGTGAGAAAATGAGGAAGCTGCAGGTAAGAGAAACAGTAGGGTTTTTTCTACTGATTTACATAAAAAGCCATTTAAATGTTTTTACTCTTTCCAAGCATTGATGTCAAATTGTTCCTTTAAATTGTGCATGTTTGTGTTATTAGACATATTGTATGTACTGAGTTGGAATCAGGGACAATAAGAGTGACATATGATTTTTATTACTTTGTTATTCAGAACTAGAAAATCTTAATATGGGGAGTCTTGTATTAATGAAGCAAAATTTAAAGAGCATAAAATGCAGTTAACTGAAACAAACCCTTTTTCTGTGCTGAGCATGACAAAATCAATTTAACCTTACTGGTTCTCATTAGCCTGAATCAAATTACATCTGAGAGCAAGTGTTTGACCTGTTCTGGATAATGTCATATTAATTGGTCTCTGGTTTAAGACAATAGTTTTTTTTATCAAAGACAGCTGGATCTTCTGAGCTTGTTGGTCTCATAACTTATGGGACTCTGTAAATGGACTCCTATTTTCCTTGGCCAGAGCAGTATTTTACAAGAGCTGTATGTCACTACTGAGTGAAGCTGGAATCAAAAGTTGGCAGGACCAAACTCGTACTACATTATTTCTTTCACGTGTCCCAATCAATTATTCACTTTTCTGTGTCTCCTTTTCCCTTTTTTCCTCTTCCCTCATATCCTTTGACTTCCCTCACTACACTGTCTTGTAATTGATCTCTTCCAACATCTCATTGACACAAATGGAAACTATTAAAAAGTCTAATTCAGGGGTGTCCGGCCTTGGCAATTTTAAAACTTATGGACTTCAGCTCCCAGAATTTCCCATCCATCCATCCTTGGAATTCTAACAGTTGAAGTCCACAAGTCTTAGAGTTACCAGAGGTGGACATCACTGATCTAATTGATGTCTGGAAGCTTGGTGTGGAAATATCATACCATATAAAGGGTTGTGACCATTTATCTTACTCCCTCAATTTCCCCACACACAGGGTAGTTAGAGTACTAAAAGTCCATGTTACTTCCAGTTCTGAAAAGCTTCAGTGTTGCCTGAGGAAATGCTACTTTTAGGGCAGTTGCACTTTACAAAATTGTCTGTTCCTAATCCAGCTGCAAGTCTTTTCCACTGGTTTTTGACAACGAGACTTTTAATAGTCTCATACTTTGCCATCAGTGGAGACCTTTTAGAAGTGCCATATAGGATAACAACCAGTAGCTTAGAGGGACTGGCCATGCCATATATTTTACAGTATGACTAGATGAGAAAATTGGTGTATTTGTCTCTTTGCTTTCCCTTAAGGAGTTTCTGGAGCTTTGCTTCCTTTGGCAGCTGTATATCATTTTCTCTTTCCAGCTTGATAAAAAAACATTTTTGTTCAAGGTATTTATTGTTCACTAATAGAAGCCCAAGAGATTAAGTCATGAAAAGATAAAATGCTTACTCATTTTAGATTCATATTAAAATTTTACATGTTGCATTTTTGCTGACAGGCAAGAAATGTAACTTTAAGTGGTTCACATAAACCTTTTATTATCTATTTATTTAAAGTGTTTTGTCCATCTTTTCAGTCAGAAGGTACTCCAAGTAGCTAATTAAAAATAATTTAGCTAAATTTAAAAACTAGTACAGGTAGTCCTCAACTTACAACCACAACTGAGCCCAAAATTTATGTTGCTGAGAAATTTGTTAAGTGAGTTTTGCCTCATTTTATGCCACAGTTGTTAACTGAATCACTGCACTTGTTAAATTAATAACACGGTTGTTAAGTGAATCTGGCTTCCCCATTGACTTTGCTTGTCAGAAGGTCACAAATGGGGATCACATGACCATGGGACATTGCAGCTGTCATAAATGTGAGTCAGTAGCCAAGCATCCGAATTTTGATCATGGGGATGCTACGATGGTTATAAATGTGAAAAACGGTTATGTCATTTTTTTTAGTGCTGTTGTAATTTTGAATGGTCACTAAATGAACTGTTGTAAGTCAGGGACTATCTGTAAAAGCAAAAAGTTAAAGGTGTTACCCCAAACCACCAAAAGTCTTAAGAAATTTTATTTTGTATTTGAAGGTGTTAAATACTAGAAGTTGATGACATTTGCAGGGCAGCGAGTCATCAACTTATTTTGGAAGGAGAAAAGGCACATAAGAGCTTCTCCAAGCCTTCTTTGGGATAGGCAGATTCATAATGAAATAAGCTCAGCTGCATTTTGTCAGTCCCAAAAATCATATGGAGGGGGGGGGAAACCCTCTAAATTCCTCAATTAGGTATATTTCTTTTGTTCTACCATGAATTGAATTGGAATAGATTATATATCTAAAGCCAGAGAAAGTCGAGGGAAAAAATCCTGATTAAATTCTGATTATATTAAAGAAATTTCATGATATGTTAGAAAAAAGAATAGTTTGTTTTATCTGCTTTCTATAGTAACACATCAAGTGAACAAGTTTGTATTTACTACTGGTTTTAACTTATAATTGCAAGGCTAACCAACGTGCAAAGGCTAAAAGACTGTAGCTAGTTAATTTGTAGATAAACAAATCTGGCTGGCTTAGCTAATACCAAGATGAAGATCAAATTAAAAATGATCTTGATACATTAGAGAATGGGTTGAAAATGACAAAAATATCAATGAGAGCAAATTCAATATTTTTCACATAGATGAAAGAAAACAAGCAAAGCAATCGGTTGGAGGTGCCTGGCTTGGACATGTTAAAACTACTTGACAATAAAATAAATAAGTCAATAGTATGGTGTAACTTTCAACAAAACAAATAAAAACGTAGTTAAGCATCAAATGAATTATAGTTTCAGAATTCCAGGGGGTGATTGTTCACTTTATTTTGCTTTTCTCAGCACAATGAGGATTGAGTTCTGGATATCCCATTTTAATGAGGATTCAGACTTACTGGATACATTTTAGAGCACAGCAATAGAGATGGTCAAGAACTTAGAAAATAATTGGTATGAACAGAGATAAAAGTAACTTGGAATATTTAGTCTTAAGAAGAGAAGATTAGGTGAGAATATGATGGCACTCTTCAGATATATGAACAGATGTAATGCAGACCTATTGCCCTTCATCCCAGGATGCAAAAATTAATGAATTTAAGTGTTAGGGGAACAGATTGCTAACATGAATGTTAAGGGGGGGGGGAAATTAACAAGAGCAACAGTTCAAAAGAAACCAATTAACCAGGATGAAACCAGTAACAGTGATCAGGAGTGTCAGAGTCAGATATCTAAATGGCTTCTACCAGCGTTATGGTTTTCTTAGATTACTTCATCTTTATGGGCTACCATTTTCAGGTAAAGCTTTTCTAGATATATTCCATATTAATGGATCTTTAATTCCCAAGTTTCATAAGCGGCTCATGAGTTAAGAGCTTATGCTCTACCATCAGATTTCTCCTATATGAGTATGTACATATTCTATATAAGTTCTATATGAATAGAATCCTTGATTACTTGTTTCCAGGTACCATTTCCTGAAAGAGTTTCCTGGGTGATTGATTGGCAAATAGCCTTCTGAGCTGCTAAATGAAAAAATAAAGTTATCTAATTCTCTTAATACTGTTTTTTTGATAAGAAAGAGTTAGTCCATTTTGTCATTGTCTTCTGTCACATACTTAATATGCAAGTTATAGCCTGTATTTGAATATTCTGTTTACATTATTTGTTCTGTGTATATGTTTGTCTGTGTTTGTACTAACTCTAGTATTTACAAATCGATAATAGATTTTATAAAACATTTTTCTTTTTTCTTTATTTCAGGCATATACAATTAACAAATCAATATTTAATTTTAAAGATTTTTTTAAAAATTACAAGCAAACTAAAAGTACAAACTAAGAAAGAAGAAAATCCACCTTATGTTTTATACTTTTCAATAGTCCCTAGTTTACCAACGATTCACTACTATAATATGAACAATACAAAATATTATTGTAAAATAACTGGAATTCTCTGCCAATGTTTTGCATTTGGTTGTAAAAAAAAATCCCTTTATGATACAGATAGTTGCAGCCATCATTCTATAACATCTGGAATAATATCATATTTCCAATTTCTCAGTAGATGTTCTAAAATGTTTCTACCATGATTTTTTAAAATCAAATCTTACTGTTTCGCCATTCATCTGCAGCAGGGAGTCAGGCATTTCAAATAATATTGTATAGTGTATGAATATAAAATTTTTAAAAGATAAAGGCTGGTAAGGAGTTTGTCTGTTAAATCTTGAAAGTTGTTGCCAATGATTCTCAGAATACAAAGGTAGATGACCAAATGGTCTGACTTATAAAACAGCTTTCTATTGAATGAGCTCTAAATGTATACATGGAAATATCACTTAGATAAGGGTTTTTTGCAGAATTTGTAGAAGTTAACTGATTGCTATGCTTTTGCTTTTTGCTAAATCAGTAGTTCTTTATTACATAATAGGAAATGATAATGCTGATATTCAGAGTACAAGACCAGATGTGAAGGCTGAAAGATTACAGTATATTCTATTGAGATCTGTTATTATCTTGCAAACATAAATGAAATTTCACCTCAGGTTGCCTGCTGGTTCATATTGCATAACATGCAGTCTTAAGTGCTAAGGTAGAAACTGATTCAGTAAAAGATGATTTTCCAAAAAGGTGGATTTCCTTCAATACACTTATTATTTATGCACATGCTCTATCATGTAAATATACATTCCTTGAGCTGCATTTCATGAATTTATGAATGGAGATAAATGTTATATATTAAGTTAATGTGTAATCATGACAGTTTCATATTTAATAGTTCTATGTGCCTAGAGACAAACTCTGGCAAGTTGAATTAATGGCTTTTTAGGCAATATAAAAAGGGAATCAGTATTTGAGATGGATTTGAAGAAGAGTGTTAGAAGAGTATTGATGCATTTGATGTTTGGTATTGGAGAAATCTACCTGAGAATATTATGGATAGCCAAGAAAACAAACAAATAGATCATTTTTATTTACTTAAATTTATATAGCTGCCCACCATGATGAAATATAAAAACAGTAGTGAAGTTGATTCAAAAATTGTTCCCTTCAATGCACTGTTTTGCCCAACTAAAGGTTAGAAGTGTGCTGTTTTCTCAAATATTTTATGTTTCTGGCATCTGTATGTTTTGCCAAGTGTCAGGGCAGTGATTAGGTGCCCAGGCAGTTGGTTCTTTTGGATCGAGAGACAGTGAGTGCTCCAGTGAATAAAGAGAGGTTAAGCTTTATTATTAACTCAAGCAAGCAGCTTTAAAAGTATAACATAAAAAGCATACATATCAAGCAAGATGATACCCAGATGTCTTATGTGTTGTCAGGAGCAACAGCAGTGATACCTCAGAGGTGGCCAATTTCTACAGTACCCAATGCTAGGTTCCGTGCAAAAGCTCCCAACAAACAACAACCACAAGTTTTTTATTTAAACCTGGGACCATGACTTCATGACCCTGCTATGGTCATGAGACTGTAAGACCTGACCTTGACTGGATGGTACACGACTCTGGGACGGGAATCAAAAGTCTGAGATTTTCACAGATTTATTCAGCAAGCAAGGGTGAAAAAGAAGCAGGTTAGCTCAGAATGAGCTGTAAACTTCTAGACTTTTCTTAATATGAAGGAAAAATCAAAATATGTCACTAAATTCCTCGGAATAACAATGGACATATGCATTGCTACCACAGTATCCATATGTACTTGCATGCTTTATTTATTTATTTAAGAAAATTTATATGGCTGCCCAACTCACTCTCGGTGCAGCTTACAAAGAGTAAAAAACCCACATAAGAACAATAAAAAGCAATAACACACCACACCCCGCTGGGAGCAAAATTCAGTCAGTCAAATGAACCACTTGATGGGCTATACCCCACTCTGGGTTCTCCGGTTCCGTTAGCAAAACCAGATCTTAAGAGCCTTGCGGAAGAGTGTCAGTGTGGAGGCCAATCTTTATATCAACCTGCACCATTGGCCAAAGAGAAAGTGCGGAACTGTTGTGTATGAAGATTCTCGATCATTCAGGCCGTGGTTATCCCAGAGGTGCTTTTTCAAAAGGCATTTGAACTTTCTTGTTCCACTTCTCATCCAAGAAGCTTCCCTCAGTTCTTCAATTCAAGAAGCTTCTTGGATGAGATGTGAAACATTTTCAAAGAAAAAAGAACCCCCAAGAAGATCAAGTTGCCTTTTGGAAAAGCACCTTTGGTGCAGAACTGATTTTTTTTCTCAAGCAGGTAACTAAAGAAGTAATTAAAAGTATAAGCTCCAGGATAAAATCTATTTCTGTGGCCATTAAGAATCACTTGATGATCCTTACTACTACTTGTAATAATAACATAAGATGTACCGGTAATTATCATTTGCCGATGATTGTTTGTAATGCTCCAACCTTGAAGTCTTTTTGGTTTCAATGGAATTTCCATACTGCTAAGCTCAGTACCATGAGAACACTTTTCCTTTTGGAAGCTCTTGTAAAGATGTTTAACATATCACAAATTATGAAGAGAAATTGGGAAAAATCACCATAAACTAATTGGATAATCAATAAAATGCTGTCAGCGCAATAGCATGAAATGAGTATTAGGTTAATCTACATGGCTTATTTATCTGAATGGCAGATTCATGTAAGTGATTCTTAAATATGCAAATTCAGTGCTAACTTATTATAGGTTTTTTTTCCAGTAAGAGGATAAACAACAGCAGATTAGCTCCCTTAAAGACATCTTACAATACCTCTATTGATTTTTCACTGCAAAACAAGTTTGTGAGTGTGTATGTTTGTATAAAATCCCTTCTCACCCCAATGGATGATATGTGTCTTCTTCAGTCTGGGGTCTTCTACCAGAGGACTGGGAGTTTGAGCATTCTGGGCACTATCTTAGCTGTTCCTAATTTCTAAGTGGTGTTAAGAGCACTTGAAGCTGTGTCTCCCTAGCTGGGAGAGTGGCTCCATCAGATTCCAGGGACAGCATCAGAATG
The DNA here is from genome assembly GCF_964194415.1 of Vipera berus. Classification (NCBI taxonomy): domain Eukaryota; kingdom Metazoa; phylum Chordata; class Lepidosauria; order Squamata; family Viperidae; genus Vipera; species Vipera berus. The sequence goes on from NC_138204.1 coordinate 71,861,518, forward strand.
CAGTGCCAGGAAAAGTTAAGATACTGCAGATAACCTTCAAATTTCCAAGCCTCTGGTAGAGTTCTTGAGATTGATGAAGAGATATCTATATCTATATCTATATCTGTATCTGTATCTATATATATCTGAGATGTGTTTGAGTATTAGTAGTTCTGGTTGGTAGCTGGGCTATTGGTTTGATCTCTGGGCTTGATAATTAGGTTGCAAATGTTTCATCTCCATTGGGGGGGTACATCTTCAGTGCAGTTTGAATTGTGTTGAAGTAGCTCTCTCACTCTCATTGGTTGGTAAGCAGGATCGATGTCAATGTGGCCGTTCACTGATTGGTTGGTGGAGAACCAGGCCTTAAGGAATTCTCTTTCTCTCCTTGACTTTGCTTGGGTTATAATTGTGGGCCTGGTTAGGTCGAACTTGTGTCCTGAGTCCTTGTGGGCGGACATGAGGGACAATGGGTCGTGTCTTTTGATAGCCAGGAAGTGCTTGTACAGTCTGGTAGATAGCTTTTTTCCTGTTTGGCCCACATAGTTCTTTTCACAGTTGTTCCACTTGACTTGGTATTTGACGCCTGATCTTGATTTGTTTCTGTTGGATCTTTAGGTTTTGATAAGGTCTGTCTGAGAGTTGAGGCTGGTTTGTGGGCTACCGTGAGATTGTGTTGTCTTGCTGTCATCTCTGAAATGTTCTGTATGTAAAGAATTGTGATTTATTTGGTCATTGTATATATATATTTTTCCCCAGCTAACTTGGATATATGTCTGTCCGTCCATCCATTCATCCATCCATCCATCTCACAATATAGTAATGTTTAAGGAAAATACAATTACTGAATGAAATTACGGCGTGTTTTGTTTTAAATTTCTTGATGTGTGGGTCCATATGAATAAAAAAAATTCATTGCTTTATTTGGATTATTTTAAATAACACAGCATTTTGCACTGTTTGGTACATTTTAATTCTTTTGCTATAATGATATCTTGTTTAGGAGCTTAATGACATTGCCTCCCAAAGTGTCTTTTTAAATATAGAACATAGAAATGGGCACAAATGAGATATGAGACAAAAATTCATTAATGTAAATTGCCAGCGTAGCTTAAAGATAGTTTATATTATATTTCTGCTCCTGTTGTTCTTTCTGTTTTTACTTATTCATGGTTTTTACCATCATGGACACAGATATTTGCTGTTTATTTTCAGCATTAAAAGGTAACTTTAAAAAGTATTAGAAGAGTGAATGTAAATAAATAAGTTACCAACTGAAAGGGTTTGTACCAGAGTCTACAAGATAATCAAGTGCAACTCCATTATCTTTCCTAAGTTTAATGTCATTATTCACTGTTGAAATTCTATCATGCAGTAATTAACATTTTTTGATATTAAATTGGTATTCTAGTTAAATTTCAGTTTAAAATAGGAAAACAATTAAAAACCACATTTTTTCTGTCCTTGCTGAAACAGACTTAGCCCTTTCGCAGAGGTGTCTATTTGTATCCTAAATAATTGCAACCTTTTAAGCATTTACTCAAAGCACATATCAAATTGATTTTATAGACTGAAGCCATACTTAGATGACTCCAAGTTGCTATCAAGCTCAGCATTAGCAAGCTGTTTCTGACGACAGATCATCCTCCTATCTGCAAAAGAGATTGTGCCTTCCTTTCACTCCAGAAGAATGACGTGCTACAACAGTGTCCTTGGCAATATATAAATATGCAAAATAAGCTGCAGTTTTCTTAATGAGCATAGTGAGGATTTTATACTTGGTATTACTATCGCTAAAACAAATGCATTTTAATAACATTAAAAACATCCAAATGTTTAGTGTGTTGGAAGAATGGAGTAAAAGACATTGGGAAAAAATATACCAATTAAGTCTTGCTATATAATACTCCTTTTAACAGTACTATTTTGGAAGTAAAAAAAGTCAATATTTCATTTCTGTTCACTGTATGTTCTGCTTCATAATTTTATATTTTGGATGGTGGCAGTATGGCTTTTTAGGAGACAATTCTTCAACATAACTCTCCCCCTTCTCAGTGCTTTGTGTTTCTTAATAATAGACTATATGCTCTAACACACAGGAAATCAACCATGTAATTGACTAGTCTTCCATTTATCTAAAACCTGACACTTCATGGATCCTATTATGTACAGTATTCTAGCATGGATGTCTCCAGAAATATTTGAAAAGGAACTTGACTTGCAGCTAGGATTCTCCTGAAACCTTGTGAAATAGGTTTTACATGCTACGGTAGCATTGCATAAAGGGGAATGTTGTAAAGTTTTAAATAATTATTTTATTTATTTATTTATTTATTTTAATTCCATTTATATCCCGTCCTTCTCCGAAGACTCAGGGCGGCTTACAAGCTTAGCAGTAGCCTTCATTCTATGTATATGCCTGCTTATTAGGGCTTTCACACACACCCCAAGCGGCATTATTACAAAGTCAGCTTAATTGCCCCCAACAATCTGGGTCCTCATTTTACCTACCTCGGAAGGATGGAAGGCTGAGTCAACCTTGAGCCTGGTGGGATGCGAACCTGCACTAATTGCAGGCAGCTGGTGTTACTTAAGGAGGCATTAGCCCACTGCTCCACCAAGGCTCTTGTAATGGAGAACTTGGTAACAAGTATTTTTAATAACCTATAACCAAAGCCTATTATAATTGTTTTGTATAATCTTTATATGTAAATTATATTGCTTTGGTAGAGATATGCATTTTTTATTTTCTTTAATTTTAGGTAAGGAATATTTAAATATGTAAAACAGCACAAATATTTTCATATATCCTTTATTTTATTATTAAAAACATAATTTAATTATTACTTGTTACAAAATCTAATTTATCAAACCTATATAACAAAATAGTTATATATTCTGTATTGTTATTTAAAAGGGAAGGTTACCAGATGCCCTCTGTTTTCTAATTTCATTTTTGCATTGAAAGTACAATTGGGTCATAAATAATTTGAATTTTGCTCTATCTCATTTTCAGTGTTCCCACAAAGAAAATACAATTTGTTTAACCAGTACAAAATTCTCTTTGTGGATGTGATAGAATTGAAAACTGAGGAATCTGTAATCATGCTGTAGAAAAAGCTGGCTTATGAAAGGAGGAGAAAATTTGAGGCAGGGCCACCAATAATCAATGGCAATAACCAGGAGAAAATATGAAATGCCTTCTAAATGAACACAGCATAAGATCAGTTCACACACACTCTTCAGTGTTTCCTCACATAGAAGACATGTATAGAAAGGCATTGATATGTAGAATATTCTTTGCTTTTGAAGCAAGGGAGCCATCTCTGAGCCTGTACTGGGATTGTGAGGGCTCCCCAAACAGACGTTTGGGATAGTAACTGGAATTGGAATGGATACCATTTTGTTAAGACATAATGATATGTCAATCCAATGAATTTGATCCTGCCTTGCCTATTGACCTCTGATGACTGAAAACCTTAATTACTATTACTGAAATCATATATGTTTCAGTTGCCTCATATTTAGATTTAGAATATTTAGAAATTAGATTTTAGATTGGCTTGATTAGATTTAGATTAGCTTGTCAACTTCGTCACAAAATGAAACTATTACAGGTAAATCCTTAACGTATGTCCACAATTGAGCCCAAAATTTCAGTGGCTAAGCAAGACATTTGTTAAGCAAATTTTGCCTCATTTTTATGACCTTTCTTGCCACAGTTGTTAAGTGAATCACTGCAGTTGTTAAGTTAGTAACAATTTAAGTGAATCTTGCTTTCCTATTGACTTTGCTTCTCAGAAGGTCATCAAGGGGGATTACATGACTCCGGGTCATTGCAACTGTTATAAAATATGAGCCAGTTGTCAACCATCCGAATTTTGATCACATGACCACTGGAATGCTGCAACTGTTGTAAGTGTGAAAAATGATCATAAGTCACTTTTTTTCAGTGCTGTTGTAACTTTGATGGTCACTAAATGAACTGTTGTAGGCCAAGGACTTCATATCTGGTGAACTTTAGCTTCATCAAATGTGACACTAGAGGTGTACTTTTTAGTTATGTCTGAATCAGATAAGTGGAAAAGAGAGAAACGGCTCAGTAGAGCTTCAACAAATGCCTTCATCTTTGAGTTTTATGAAGGTTTTTTTATAGATCAAGCATACAGTAAGAGGCTTAATATATGTCCCAAAGCAACGTAAGTAGATGAAAAAGTTCTTGATTGTCCAAAACTACTATAAAACTTCTGAAGACAAGATTAGAACTTATGGGTCACTGATAACCAATCTGTTTCTAAATTATTTACATTGAAGTGCAGTAATAGATTGTCATTCCAGGCTGTGTTTTCAAAGATTCTTTGTAACAAAGACTGTTTATTTGAAGCCTGGAAACCTATTATTGCAGGGGTGTCAAACTCAATTTCATTAAGGGCCGCATCAGCATTGTGGTTGCCCTCAGGGGGCCGGGTGGGTATGGCCTGGGTGGGCGTGGCCTACTGGGTGGGCGTGGCTAGAGTGCATATGACCTACTGGGTGGGCGTGGCCAGCTCTACATCGTTGGCATCAAGGGTGCCTATGGGGGCCTGGGCAGGAGTGGGACAGATCTGAGGGTCTCTGGCAGGAGGAGGGTCTCTGGGCCAGGGCCAAGGCAGTGGGGGCCGTTCCCTCACTGTTTCCAGGATGGCTTCGCAGGCCGCATGAAACCACTTCGCGGGCCGCATCTGGCCCCCGGGCCTTGTGTTTGACACGTCTGTATTATTGTATAAAAATCATAGAGAGTTTCTTCAAAAATCTTTGTCACCAAAAAAAAAATATCTTACATAATACTACTACTTTTTCTGGACATTTTTTAGCTGTCCCCATCTTTTTGTTATCAAGATTTGAATTACATTTATTAATAGAAAAACAGCAACAATAGGTAAGAAATCAGCATTTCTAAATTGTATTAGTAGGCACAAAATAATATTATTTTTATTGTAAGCTTGTTCATTCTTCAATACTATTTTGAAATAAAGGTGTTGGACCTCATGCACACACAACACTATGTAATTTATTAAAACATTTCCTCTTTTTTTTAAGCTTCCACATCAATCTGAAAAAGGTATGGCTGCTTAGAGTGAATTAAAGTTAAAGCAACTGCTTTCTACTTTCACTTGAGTTGAAGTTTGAAAAAGGAAAAAAAATCTTCAATGAATGCAGAGAAGTGCTATGCTAACATGAGATTCAAAACATTTTTTTCAAATAATTTTCAAGCTGTACACCACCATACACATACATGTATGTACATACACATATAAGGATAATAGGTACAGCAAATGACAGAGCTTTGTTTTGGATCTTAGTTATTAATTTTGATTTCACCCAGGGAATGAAGTAATCACAGCTTCTGATTAATGAGAAATAAAGATTAGTAATTTTGCTGAATAAAAGATAATCTAATAAAAGGGGAATTAATTAATTTCCTTTCCCCCAATTTTTGTTAGATTAAATGTTTGATTAAATCCTTCAAAGGAGATAAATTTTACACATAATTATAAAGATGAAACTAGTGTCATGGCTTTAAGTACCATTTTTTAAATTCATTTTCTTTCTTTCTTTTTCTTTGGTTCCTTTTTTTTTGTTTTGTTTCCAACCCAGCCAAAAGATTTGTAATATACTTTGTATTACAGTTATTAGGTTTTGGAAGAAAGGGTTCTGTTTATACATTTAGAATTTAATTGAAAATTGTTTGAGGAGATTTAAAAAAGCATATCAAAAACTATTAATTTAGTGTATCTCTGCTATGAGAAAGTTGCCATATTTGGAATTCTTTGGCTTAGGATAAGGCAAGTAAGGATGGGACTTAATAAAATTGCAATGACTTTGAACCTCACGAGTTTCAGAAAAGGAAGTATATGTAGTCAAGTTATAGATTTTGCTTCTGGGTTATATAACGACCTCAGTCCACTTGAACTATTTTAAAAAAAGATTAGACAAATCCATTGACCTATTGGTAGCCACCTGTCATAGTTCAATAGCCCTGTGTTACTTTTAGGATCAATTTTGATTGTTCCTCTGACTTTGAGAATACCCATGCAAGTATAAACAATTGGTCAGAATAGCTGCACTGAACTCTGCAGGATCCACCAGAAGCAATATTAATTGGTTATTTATTAACTGATGAACATTTTCTGCCTCTGAAGACCCTAATCCCAATAATACAGGTAGAAAGCTTTATCTTTGTCTCCAGAGGTGACCCCAAAGAAATGAAAAATATTGTACTGAATCAGGGTCTTTAGGGGAATGGGATAGAGGAGTTTTTCCACCACGAAATTATATTAATCGAGATTGCTGGGTCTTGGAGAATCTTTAATCCCACATGTTCTCCATGCTTTCCTGATAGACACTATACAAGAAAACATTGTGATGGCAATCCTCTTTCAAGTTCCTGTACAGATATACTCCCAACATGGCTGATCCAGCAGAGTTCTCTTTTTCTTCTAGTTTCAAGTTTCCTTGTGTAAAATAAGCTATTAAACTTATTTTGACATACAATGATGAAAAAAGCATAGTTATCCATTGTATAAGACTGGCTTTTGTTTTTTATATTTCCAACTTCTCATTTTGCCTGTTCTCCTGTAAATTTTCCCACTCTTTACTTTACAAAACATAATTGTTATATGTATAAAGCAATGTACAAGGAGTATAAAATATAAAGTATAAAGAGCTGTAGTGTATAAAGTATAAAGGAGTATAAAGTATGAAGAGCTTTGATTAGAATGCAGTATTGCAGTATTTGCAAGCTGACTGCCCACAGCCAGGAGTTCAATCCTGACTGGCTCGACTCAGCCTTCCATTCTTCTGAGGTTGGTAAAATGAGGACCCAGATTGTTGGGGTCAATATGCTGACTCTGTAGACTGCTTAGAGAGGGTTGTAAAGCACTATGAGGCAGTATGCTATTGCTATACAGTAGATGCTGTAGAACATATATTGTAGATGCTATGTCAATGAGTATGCATGAAATTAGAAGAAATTAAACAGTTCCAAAAATTAATATAAGTACTGTATGGGTGGTTAACCAGAGTTACCTATTCCATTCATAGAATTCCAGAAATTCTTTATGCAGTCTGACAGGTCCATGTCCATGTTTGTTTTAAATTCAGCATAAAAAGCAGCACTTCTTAACAATGTAATGTCAGATCTGAAATCCCATGTTACCAAACTAAGCATAAATGGGTAACAGGAACGTGAAAATTTAGGAATATTTTGCTTTAGTTTTTTTACCAGTAATACATGGAAATACTTATATGGTCCAATTGAAATTGTTTTAAATAGAGGAACGCTTTTTTTAAAAGGAGTAATAAAATTTTACGTGGGCTTTTTATATACATATCAAATATTTTAATTTAATATTACATCTTTAAATATACACCCACTCTTGTTTTTCAAGGGTAAGCAGAGTGCAGAGAATAAGAAATAGGAAGCAAAAAAAATTAAGGGCAAAAGAGCTAAAAATATTTTATATCAACACCATTCATTATCTTTCCAGATATCTCTCAAATTCTCACTTCCATCATGTCCATGCAGTACTTCCTACATTATCTTTTCTTCTTTAAATTTCTCAATCTGTAATTCTGAGATCTCATCAGCTGTGAGTTTTTGAGTCTTCCTGTTCCTCCATACATTTGCTTTGTGATTCAGCCCTCATTCATTCTGTCCTGTGATCAATCCATCTCAATTTATGCTTTTCTACTATCCTTTCATGTTTGTATTCGATCCAGATTCATTTAACATACATTCTGTCTTGGCCCTATTTCACACACTTTTTAAGGACACCGTTCCCATTTCATTTAATGAACTTTTACACTTTTCATTTCTGTATAAAAAAGTCAGCAAAGCATACTCTTATACACAGCCATTTTCACCTCTTTCCAAAAACATTTGCTCCTCACAGTTCCTTTTTTATAAGCATTTGGCTATCATAATCCATCCACTTTCATCATTAAACATTCTATCAACATGCATAATTCCCTTTACTTGCTCAGGTTTTGCACCATAATGTGCAGTTATTCACTCCAGTTCCCTGTCAAGGACAACAGTCATAATTTTTGATACATTAATATTCATATCCATGTTCATTGTTACACTAAAGATCATCTGGGTTCTCAGCATGCAACATGGCATTGTCTATATCCTCAACTAGCAAATGTCTAAATTCAATATGAAAATTCCATATACAGCTATTAATAAATGCATTAAACAACCAAATATTTCTACAGATATCACAGCGCTTGTTTTTGAGCAAAAAAAATTGTTATGCAGGATATATGAAATAAGGTGCTTTTTTCAAGAGGCAAATGGACTTTCTTGTTTTTCTCTGAAGACGTTTCGCTTCTCATCCAAGAAGCTTCTTCAGCTCTGACTGGATGGTGGGGAATGAAAGGATTTATATTCCCTGCAAACAGCTGGTCATTTTCATTCTTCTTAAGAGTCATTGAGGCTACTTGGAGGTTTATTTTTGTCCTCAAGGTCACCTGAATGGTGCAAATGGGTGTGGAGCCTTCTGGGAACTGCTGAAAGGACTGTGTTGTAGACAGGGACCTACTTTTCTCCATTAATTTGCTAATCACAAATTAACAAGTTCAACTCTGACCTTAATTACTTGATTAGGACCCTTTCGATAGTTCACAGTTGCTGCCTAAAACCGAACAGATCTTAATTTGATTACCTGGTCATTGAAGCCTTTTGTTGTCATCAGTTCATGCATTGGTCAGAAAATGGATTTAATTACTCTTTGTTACCCTCCCTATTTGCATATTCAAGGCTAAACGAAGACTACTTGTACATATTTTTATTATATGTCATCAGATATTTCAAAGAGGAGCAAAGGAATAAGAATATCTTAGGTCATAAGATAATACCACCTCAAAAAAGATTGGCCTAGAGCTTAAAATGTTGTATGAGGACCAGAAAGACCAATGATATTTATAGAGGAAGCACCAAGAAAATCAAGATGGTGCTTACAGCAGCACAATTAAGGTCTTGTCCATTTTGTTCTTTTGACCCATTCATTCAAAGGGGATGGAGTTTCAGTGGTGCTATCCTGACTGCCATCTTGATTTTTATAACATCCCTGATTCAAGTTTTCCTTCATTATGGAAGGTCACTAGGTAACTCTGGACCAGTTTCTCTCGATCCAGTCTATTTCCTAGGGATGGTAAGGAGGGCAATTGAAGACAGGAGTACTGCATACACTGTCTGAGCTCCTGGATGAAAGATGGTATGGGATAAGTCTAATAAATAAATTTTGAAAAATCAATTTTGTCTTCTATCATTCTATCTTCATCTTTCAGAATGAATATTCTTTATTATTCTAGGCAGAGACAAATTAGTCTACGTTCTTTTAATGAATTGTATGGGCAACCTTTTTCAGCTTATCTTGCTTTGAATAGCTACTTGGATCAGCCCTAGCCACTGACTGTGCTAGCTAAATTGCTTGGGATTTAGTCCAAATTTTCTGAAGTCCACCAACTTGAGGAAAACACGAGAAACTTAGATGACTTGTTATATTTATTCTGAAAATCAAATGATGCTTCATCCATATTAAGATGAACAACAGAATAACTTCCTTGGTTTTAGATAGTAAGCTTCATTTTTCAAGAATGTAATAAGCAATTAGAGTGGTCTTTGGAAGACTTGGGATAACATTGAAAAAGCATATTATTTGTACTGTTGACATATTAAAGCTATAATGTTTCTTCGTATTACACTACATTATAAATAACTACATTTTCCATATCTTCTCATGTCCCTTATAGATTTCTATCAAAATGGCATCTGTCTGAAGCCTTAAACTTACAGTCCAATAAATTGATGCAGTGGTAATGTTATTTGGGTAAATGTGGGAATGTGTGTTTTCCAAAAACAAGTGTTAGACGTGAAAGATCAGTTCTACACAGGGAGGTCTGATTAAACTGATTTATTTTTTTCCCCATATATTATTCATTTTTTAAACATAAATCAATAGTTGGTAAACAGTGTGTTTGCAGGGTTTACATTTGTAAAGAAAAATCATTAACAATTGTTTTCTATAATCCATAATCCACATAGTACATTTAGTTGATTTCCCCCTTTCCCCAAAATGTCTTCTTTGCAAACCTTGAAATAATCCAGTTCTTATTATTTTGATAAATAACAGTTACATATATGATTTTCTCCCAATATTCCTAGAAATAATGATCACATCAATATAATATTTATTTTCTATCTAATCATTTTGGTTGCCTCATCTTATATCCTGTTACAGTCCTTATTTAGATTTGTTTCTTCCATAAAGTTCAAAGTATTCTTGCTGGTTAAGATTTTCTCAGCAGATAATTACATTTAAAGATTTAAATCCATTTTTCCCACATAAACCATCTCAACACTTTTACATTTCTTTAAAAATAGGTAAAAACAGTAAGGAAAAAAGAGCAAGAGTAAAGAAACATAAAAAGTAAAATACTACTTAAAATATATATTCCTCCTAAGCTAATATATATTCATTCCCAAAATTTCTTTCTTTTTAACCATGATTAAAAATATGTTTAATCTTTAAATATTTCATTTAATGTGCCTAGTCATCTAATCCTTTAACTCTTATTCAAAACATTTTTTTTCTTTTTTATACATTATAATTTCCCTAAATTCAGACACATTTAATTATCTAAAACATTTCCTTCATCTAGGCCATTTCAGCAGTATTATATTACTTATATCAAGAAATAAAATAAAAAGGGGGGGAAGCATACAGTATTCTTTAAGGAATTCATCTCTCTTAGAATGTCATATGTATTCAGAATCTTTTCTATTTCTTTAACCATATTCAAACAAATGTTTCTTTTTAAAATATTCTCTCTGGTAGATCCCATCATCTATTTTCTTTATTTTCACTTTGATCTTTTTCCTTTGACCAGGAAAAAGATCTTTCTTGATCAATGTGTTTTACTGAATCAAAAAGGTTTTCCATATATTCATGACTGTTTCTGTAGGTATAAGAAGTAAATCGAATAAAGTGTCTTTATATGAGGCTTTTGCCTTTCCATGTTTCTTGAAAATCTTTTTCTCCTTTGCTTCTCTTATCACTTCCTTTCTCTCTGATGTTTTCAACATCTCTACATTCCATACTATCCAATCTGTTTTTATGTTTTCTTGATGTATTCTGTCTACATGTCTCTGATCCATGATGGCCAAAAGTTGGAGTTTTCCTTCTTATCTGCAAATAGCTTTAGAGTCCCGGTTAAATAGATATTTGTAATCCAAAGAGTTCAAAAAAGATTTTTTTCTAAAGTTTATAATTCTCTCTTTGTCTGCAGCCCAGATTGTTGTCTTTTTCTTTTGGTTACAGCTGTTCTTTATTATTAAAGTTTTGAAGGTCGCAAACACAGATTAGCTTTTCCCAGGTTTTGGCAAGTTCTCTATGGAAATCATAGCTGTCATAATCTTCATCCACCACTAGGTGTCAGCATCTATTTAGTTTTCAATATGAACAATGGTCTTTAAAATAAGAGTCTTAACCATTCAACAATCTTAAGCTTGTCCAAAGTTAAATTTTAGCTTTCAAGTTTATAAATTTATTTCACTACTATATATTTTGATCCTCCATAGAAATTTTAAGTCACCGCTTCTGTTAGTATAAGGCTGGGGTGGAATTCCCCCTCCTTCACTTTCAGAGGTATTTTGCTTCTTGTGGATTTCTCACCCAATTTCAAACACACTGTTTACTGTAGTGCTGGTTAGTTCTTTTGGACTCCGGTTGCAAGTAGCTTGGGCTGATAGATGAAATACAGCCTTTCTCCTGTTGGGTTAGAAGGCTTTCCCCAAGACGAATGGAACAACCACCATCATTCCAGAGTCGCCGGGGAAACCTTCTTTCTTCACTGCCTCTCCGGGCTGGCTTAGACCCATTAGGGTCTGCAGGCAGGACAAGTTATCCACGGGAGTGCGGTGGTCCGCAAGCCCACGACCAGTTGCTACCGCACAGGACCAAAAGTCTCCTGATTAAACAGATTTATTGCTAAACAGCCTATCCACAGGAATATTCTCAAGTAACAGTTAGCAGTTGCTCAAAGTTAGATACGGGTCCATGGAATTTTGGGGGGGGGGAAATATGTAGTATCCTCTTGTATTTTTGCTAATATAATATCAAACTTCAAGAAATGATTCCTTGTTCACTCTCACACATATACACTTGCATAGAGATCAGAACATTTAAAAACAAAATCAGAATTCATTTTTAACTGGATATTGAAAATTTCTGGGTAACATTATAAACCTTTCTGTTTTGATATAGACTAGTTTATATGCCAGCAAAATAAACAGTGCAGGGGAATTTTAGCAGGAATGAGAATTGCTATTTCTCTATAATAAGTTGTTTTTCATTGCTGGGGGGAAAATTGACACAGAGAGCAAATATGTTTTGTTATAAAACAATACAATAGTGTTTCTTTTCAAAAACAAATATTATGAAAGAAAATAACCTGTTATTTGAGGTACGAACCTAATGGAACCTGCCAATTAGTATCATAAATAAAAAAATTAATCAAATGAATCAGACTCAGCTTTATAAATTTTTAAAATCAAATTCATTAATTGAATCAAATGGGCCATCCATTAATTGAATGAAGATCTGACTATTTCCTCTTGTTTGTTAATTGATCACTGCCATTTAACTGAACTGAGAGGCTTTTCCTGCCAGCCGCTCATCAGCTGTTTTCGGTGCAACCTTGGGTTAGGAACTAAATTGCTTCCAAGCAGGCTTGCAGCAATTACAGTTGCTTTTTTTATCACTTGTTGCTTGTCAGCTCAAGCATCTTCAGCTGCCCAGAGGAGGTGGAGTGGGAATTGAAAAAAAACAACACCTTGCCACTACTTAGCTTCAGAGACTACAGACAGGCACCCAGAAGGAGATGGGGGAGGAATTTACTGAACTCTCAGCTTGCAACAGTAACAGAGATGGAAGGGACATTGAGGTCATCTAGTCTAACCCACTGCTCTCAAAAGAGGGTATTTCTTTTTTTTTTATTGAAAAGTTTTAAAATACAGTTTTCCTTTAAAAAAACCCCCTTCCCCCTCCCTGCTCCCCCCCTACCTCCCCCCAACCTCCCTCCCTCCTCCCCTCCCTCCATCCCCCCCTCCCCCCCCCGACTTCCCAGAGCTAAATACAAGGTATATATCTATAAAAAGGCAATCATAAACAACCATATACTACCCACTATAAAATCAAAAATCCATTACTCTCTAGCTTATATAGGATAAGACACACCTTAACAATATTAACTATATATAAAAAACTAGAATAAAAAAGAAAAAAAAACGAAAGAAGACTTATTCGAATGCTACATAAAACTTCTTAACCCTATACTTGTTCTGGATAAACTCAATCCATTTTCTCCATTCCATAATATAGCGTTCTTGCGAATGATCTTTCAAATAGGCCGAAATCTTCGCCATCTCTGCCAGGTCGGAAACCTTTAAAGTCCACTCTTCTATGGTCGGCAATTCCTCTTTCTTCCAATATTGGCCTATCAAAAGTCTTGCTGCCGTAATTAGGTTCAACATCAATTTAGTGTCCACGACTGTAGCGTCTGCAATTATTCCCAACAAAAAAAGTTGCGGACAAAACTTTATCCTCTGTTTAAAAATCTTCTGCATATTCCACCAGACTTTTATCCAAAAAGCCTTAACCTTCTTACATGTCCACCATATGTGAAAATATGTTGCATCTTCATCACCACACCTCCAACATTTAGGCTGGTAATTCGGATACATACTTGCAAGCTTTTTAGGATCTAAATGCCATCTATAAAACATTTTGTAAAAGTTCTCTCTTAGATTTTGAGCTTGAGTAAATTTTACGTTCCTCACCCAAATCTTTTCCCACATGTCCATTGTGATAACTTCCTGGATGTTTTGGGCCCATTTTATCATACAATCCTTAACAAGCTCTGTCTCTGAGTCAATCTCTATCAATGCAAGATATATCCGTTTGATATGTGCTGGTCCCTGATTTCTAACTTGCTTTATCAAATTTTCATCAGTCATTGTAAAACCATTTTTCTGGTCTTCTTTCCACCTGGCCCGTAGCTGAATATATTGAAACCAGTTTTGAACAACCTTCTCTTCTCGCAAGAGGCTATATGACTTCAAACACCAGACATTTCTTTCCAAAGTTAGGATCTCCTTGTACGTAGTCATATCATGTTTGAAGCCCGCATGTATATTTTCTATTGCGTGTTTTGGAATTGCCCACAATGGTATCTTGCAACTCAACTTATGTCTATACTTCTTCCAAACTCTCAGCAATGCCTGTCTTAAAATATGCACCCTAAACACATTGTCTACCTTCTTATCATACAACAAATATGCATGCCAGCCAAACCACAAATCATGGCCCTCAAGATTTAATAACCTCCCTTGCGTCAAATTAATCCAATCACTTATTCCTACTAATGCAGCAGCTTCATAGTATAATTTAAAATTAGGCAATTTAAGACCACCTCTCTCACGAGTATCCTGCATAATCTTAAGTTTAACTCGTGGTTTTTTCCCTGCCCACACAAATTTATTGATACCACGCTGCCATTCCTCCAAATTAGAATCTTTCTTAAGAATCGGTATCATTTGAAACAAAAATAAAAATTTGGGCAGGACATTCATTTTCACTGCTGCAATCCGTCCCAACAAAGACAATTGCAATTTTTGCCAACTCTCCAATTCTTTTTGAATTTTCCCCCATAGTTTTTCATAATTATTTTTATATAGCTTTGTATTAGAGGGCGACAAAATCACCCCCAAATATTTAACCCTCTTAACAATCTCAAATCCAGTTAATCCTTCTAAGAGAGCCTTCTGTGAAACTGTCATATTTCTAGCCAAAATTTTAGTTTTCTGTGTATTTACCTTAAATCCAGAAACCTTCCCATATTGTGTTATTATCTCCATCAGGTCCACAACAGAGTTCTCTGGCTGGGTCACTGTAACAACCAGATCATCTGCAAATGCTCTCAATCTATAGTCCTGATCTCCAACTTGTATCCCCTTAATTTTTTCCGAACTCCGAATCTTAACCAATAATATCTCTAATGTTAACACAAATAACAAGGGCGATAACGGACACCCTTGCCTTGTGCCCTTCTCAATATTACATGCTGCTGTCAGGCTATTGTTAACTATGATTCGGGCAGTTTGTTTTTGATATAATGCCCTAATCGGCTGTAAAAAATTTTCCCCAAAATCCATTTTATCTAAAACTTTCAACAAAAATTGCCAATTCAATTGATCAAAGGCCTTTTCAGCATCTAAAAAAATTAGCGCTGCAGAGATCTGGTTGTGCCTTTCCAAAAACTCTAAAACATCAACTATATGTCTCACATTATTTTTCATTTGCCTACCACTAATAAACCCCGTTTGATCCCCATGAATCACCTGTTGCAGAACCCTCATCAGTCTATTAGCCAAAACCTTAGCAAATATCTTATAATCTGTGTTCAAAAGCAATATCGGTCTGTAATTTTTAACTTGAGTAGCATCCTGGTCTTCCTTCGGGATCACAGAGATAAAAGCTGTTCTCCAAGACGGTGGCACCTTTCCCCCCCTCTGAATTGTCTGAAACAGTTCCTTTAACGGCTTTATCATCTCAAATTGTAAATTTTTATAATAGGCTGCAGTCAAGCCATCCGTACCTGGCGCTTTATCCAACTTCAATTCCTTAATTGCTGTAAGAATTTCTTCTTCTGTAATCAGTTGATTAATCCCCTCTTTTTGTACTTGCGTAAGAACTGGGATGCTAGCATTCTCCAAATATATGTCAATATCTTTTACATTAATTTCCTCTTTAGTATATAATTTCGAATAAAAATCCACAAAAGCATCCTTAATAAGATTCTGTTGAAACACAACCCTTCCTTTATACTCAATCTTATCTATATTAGAGGCCCTTTGTTTTTTCCTCAGTCTATAAGCTAACCATCTGCCTGGCTTATTAGCGTTGCAAAAAGTATTGTGCTTAGCAAACCGCAGATTGGTTGCCACTTGATCTGCCATTAATTTATCAAATTGTCCTCTTAGCAGTCTAGTAGCCTCCTTGACCTTCACATCCTCTGGATTCAGAATCAAAGCCTTTTCTTTTTCCTTTATTTCATTCTCCAGTTCTTTCCTTCTAGTTTCCACTGCACGTCTATGTCTATTATTCATATATATCAACACCCCTCTCATATAGGCCTTGCTAGCATCCCAAACCATATCCATAGAGGTACCCTTCTTCATATTAATCTCAAAAAAGTCCTTCATCCGCTGTTTGCATTCTTCCACATTTCTCTGATTTCTAAACAAATTCTCATTTACACGCCATGAGCGCCTGTCTCTTTTCTCCTTATCAATCTCCAACCAAACTGGACTGTGGTCAGAAATAGTTCTTGCACAAATCTTCACCTTTTTAGTTCTCAAAAAAAAATCATTAGTCAACAAAATAAAATCAATCCTCGAAAAAGATTGGTGTCTATCAGAATAAAAAGTATAATCCTTCTCCTGCAAATGCCTCTCACGCCAAATATCTCGCAATTCCAGGTCATCCTTCATTTCAAAAAAAGATTTAGGCAGTCTAGCATGACTTGGAATGCGCTTAAAAGCTCCAGCCTTGTCCAACTGTACATCCAAAACACCATTCCAGTCTCCCATAAAAATAAAAGATTTATAATCCAACTGGGTAAGCTTTGTGTGGAGTAAGCTAAAAAAATCAGCTTGTTGTTGGTTAGGTGCATATAATCCAACTAGAAGCGTCTTTTTACCTTCTAACAACAGCTCAATCATAACATATCTTCCATGCTTATCTGCTTCAATTAAGTCTGCTGTTAAGGCACTTTTAACATAAACAACCACTCCATTTTTCTTATTCTCTGCAGAGGCAACAAATTGCGTACCCAGTCTCGAGTTCAATAAATGCTTTTGATCCAAAACTCTAATATGCGTTTCTTGCAAACATATAACATCTATCTTAAATTGTTTTAAATATTGAAAAACTTTCTTCCTCTTCTGCGGTGAATTTAGTCCATTAACATTCCAGGTTAGAAATTTAGTTGCCATGCATATCCTCCCAAAGCTCTTGGAGCACAGCTTTGATAGGGCTAATTTCTTTAGGCCGTGCTCCTCCCACAGCTTGCGTACGTTGTGAAGAATCTGAAGACTTTTGCTGATCTTGTTCTTTTATTTTCTTTGCTCGTTTTAAAGCAGCACGCGTTACTCTTTGCTCTCTAGGATCATCCAAAGAAGTTGTATCTTGATCTGCTCCAGGACCACTTTCCTCTGTTTCATCCTCTTGATGTTCTCCTTCTCCCGATCCCTTTCCAGCTTCCAGAAGTGTTGATGGGGTTGCTTTTAAGACATTATTGTAGAAATCACGCGCTTGCTTCACAGTAATCAGCCGATACCTTTTGCCTTCATGCATCACCATCAGCCCATCTGGGATCTCCCATCTGAACCTTATATCTCTTTGCTTAAGCTCATGCACGAGAAATGTATAGTCCTTTCTTCCCCTTAAAATCCTTGGAGGAATTTCTTTTAAAACCAAAACTTCTTGTTCAGCAATCACCACTTTAGCATCATAGGCAGCTTGTATAACTTGATCTCTAATCTCTCTTTTTGCAAAATAAACCACCACATCTCTAGGCAACTTTCTCTGTCTGGCAATCCATGAGTTCACCCGAAACACTTTATCCATAACTGCTCTTATTTCAGATGCTGGCTGGTTTAATACCACTTCAAGAGCCTCAGAGATCAGCTGCTTTAAATCTTTAATATTCTCTTTTAACCCTCTGATTCTAACAGCAAACTGCATCTGGTAATATTGGGCTAGGCTTAACTCCCTTTCCATTTTGTCTCTTGCATTTTCATTCTCCCGTGCTTTTACTTCTAATATAGCGTTCCTTTGAGCCAGATCATCCATTTTTTCATCTAATTCTTCCACACATCCCGCCACTTTATGCACTGAAGACAAAATGTCTACCTTCATCACGCTGAGCTTCTGTTCCATCCTCTCTTCCATTCTCTCCTCCAATTTCTCCAATTTCTCCTCCATCTGTGCAAATTTATCACCCATTGATTGATTGATTGATTCCAAAAGTTTATCCAGAGCATCTCGTAAGTCCTTCGGTGTCAGCACTTCAGGAGGGTGCAACGCCTGTAGTGATGATTGTTGCACCGGCGAGGATCCACCGCTCCGAAGAGTTTTAGGGGGAGGTTTCGCCGCCATCTTTTAGTCCTCAATTATGACGCACTTTCACTTAAAGTTTAAAAAGTCCAACAAGCTAGAAAGTATAGTAAAATAATCCTCTTCACCTTTCCCTCTTGTACCGCTCTGCCTGCTCCTTTAAATCATAGTTCTTTCTTCAGGCAGGGATGGTTCGCAGACGCCTGGCTCTGCTCCAAAAAGTTCGGAGCAGAGACGCCGGCCAGCTGGGAGCAACCCAGGCTTCGGGGGAGTTCAATCCTTCAGCCGCCCAAGCTCCAAGCTCAGGCGGCCCCGGAGAACTCTACCCCTACCTGAGACCTCACCCCCTCCTCTTCTCCCGAGGAGGGGGCTTCAATTTCGCCCGAACAGCTGATCGGCGCTGTTTCGGGCGAAAAAACAAACAGCTGAGCCGCGGGCAGCCCGGGAAGGCTGTCTTCGGCGCCGCGCCGCCACCGGAAGTCGTCAAAAGAGGGTATTTCTGATAGATGCCTATATCCAGTCTCTTCTTAAAGCCTTCCAGTGATGGGGCACCCACAACTTCTGGAGGCAATTTAAATTTAAAACCTACAAACTACAGTAATATAGACTAATTTCCAAAATAAAAGCAAGGAAACACAACATTATAGAATGCTTTGTGTAGATGCTGGCTAACATTTCTACAAGCAGTTTCAAGGCTTCCAGCAAACAAACTTTTCTTTGCAAAATACTGTACTTAAAAACACAATAATTTGCAAAGTACAGTACTTAAAAAGAAACAGAGCAGTTATTTTAAAATACTTACAGAAGCAATTCTAGCACTCCCTTGGCCCAGCTGCAAAAATCACCAGCTCTTGTTTGGCCATGTGACCAAGGACAAAAAAAGCCCCTCCGGTTCAGAAAATTGCATTCTTAACCCAAACAGCACTAGCAAGTACACAGAGTTAAAAATGGCTACCACTGCAGCAGTGACTGAATCCAAGTCACATGGCTACAGAGGCCTCTTTTTGGTCGAAGTTTTGAATATCTAACACAGGGGTAGGCAACCTCGGCTCTTTTATGACTCGTGGACTTCAACTCCCAGAATTCCTGAGCCAGCTGGCTCAGGAATTCTGGGAGTTGAAGTCCACGAGTCATAAAAGAGCCGAGGTTGCCTACCCCTGATCTAACATAAGTACTCTTTCTGAATAAATTTGTTTTTTGTGAAAATTTGCTAAATAAACGTTTGTACCTGGCAGATTACCTATATTTTCAGGCTTTGCACATTTTGCTTCTGAGAAGTAACTGTGAGAATGAATCAAGCACTTATGTTGTATCTGAAAAGTTTCCTGTTAATATTCTGCGTGTATTGTACACCACAATACATGTGAGATGGCCAGCTATATAAATGTGCTAAATAATAAATAAATGCAAGAAGGCCTTCACCATAGAAATAGTGGCTGCAGCCATTATTATAACTGAAGAAAACTGAACATTTTTAGGCTTTCATGTCCCTGAACTTTTCCATGTGCTATTTTATGTCATAGTGGATAAGTGTCTTCAGATTTGTTGAAGGGATAATTGTTCACTTTCCTCACTCAATTTTGAGAAAAAGGAATGCCTCACAATCGTCACACTGAGTTGCATACAGTAACCTGTAGAATTATATTTAACCTTTAGAAGCTGATCTTAATTGAAAGTGATTACTGACCAAAATGCAAACATCAACATCTGCTCCAGTTACAATTTTAAAATTCCTTTATTCTCTGAGCCCTGTTTTAGCTTATATCCCTTGGCTGAAAGCAACCAGATTGAAAGTTCAGTATTGTCATGGATAAACATGACACCAGCTGTCCTTTAGTCTCACTGATAGTCATTTGTTTGTTTTTTCAACTTTTGAGAAATTGTAAAAGAGGAGAAGGGATTTGTCTTGGCAGCATTTAGATCTCTTGTGCAAAGATCTAAATATATTGAATTAAATGCGCATCTGAGTCTTTAACACAAAGAATTGTAACAGAATAAAATAAGCTAATTGTTTTTCTCTAATTTATTAACATTATGCTTTAAGTAAAAGTCTTTTTAAACATGTATATTGAAAATAAAAATTAGAAATTGACCAAAGGAGCAGAGACTCATTTTTAGCACTTTCTAAATGGAATTCAAACCTGTATGTATTTGTTCTGCTTATTTCTCCTCTTTCAATCTCAAATATCTAAAGGCACTATATACATATAATTCTTTTGTTTTAGGAGCCTTGGTAGCATAGTGGCTAGAATGCAGTGTTTCAGGCTAATTCTGCCCACAAGCCAGGAGTTTGATCCTGACCAACTCAGGTTTGCCTCAGCCTTCCATCTTTCCGAGGTCGGTAAAATGAGGTCCCAGATTGTTGGGGGCATATGCTGACTCTGCTTAGAGAGTGCTATAATAAAGCACTATGAAGTGATATATGCAGTACAAAGCAGTTGTCTGGGGCTGGGGGAGTAGTGAATTAACTTTTTAAAATCAAAGTTTTACACAAATCCTTTTTTTCAATAAAAACAAATGTGTTTATTACATGATAATAGATAATACTATATATACACATTATATTTTTAAAACTTATAGTTATATGTATGTGTACAAAAATACAATACAATTTTTCAAAGAAGGCATATTCTACAGTATTATAACTTCTGGCTGAATAGAATAGTTTAAGAAAACAACCTTAAGATGCTATTTGAACTATTATCACATGACCTATCAATTTGCATTTTGCTTAACTTATTCCATTTACTCATTTATATTTCTTTCCTTTATTTAATGAATAGCCAAATTTAATTTAATTGTCTAAATAGGTTGATTTTTATAGTTATTGTGCTAAATGCATCTCTATATGGGTCTGTCTATGGTTAGTATACAATAAGAATAGAGAATAAAATGAAGGAGCCTTTGCTAACCAAGGAGGCCCAGTCTGTGGGGTTTCAGATGTTGCTGAGGTGTAAATCTAATTCCTAGGATTCTCACCACCACTCACTGCCTTTTAGCCTGAAATACAGTCTAAAATCTGTTGATAAGATTAAAATGCTGAATGTTGATGAAACAATGTGGTAATGAATAAGTGATTAGAACTGACAAAAATTGAAAGCAAACTAATGTTCATAAAATAAGGACAGGGAAGATGGCAAACGACCAATTTGCACTGTCAGCAAGAGTTTGTTTCCTAATATCTGTTCCGTTGAATGACTTCCTTTATCTACCTCATGTTTAGATTTTTCTAAAGTATATTTTCTTCTTTTTATTTGACTTAGTATATGTGAGAACTGAGCTCACTAAATATATTAAAATATTAGAAATATTGAAAACCATAGCTAAAGCAAAAGATCCCCCATTCTCCGTAATTACACTGTTAAAAAAACCCTTTGGAAAAGAGAGTTCAGGAAAGGTTTTGAAAAGAGAGAAATATCCGTCTGGCTCTGCTATTATAGTCATTTGTATATGCTTTCTTTGAATGATCTTTAAGTAGTAAATAAAATTCAAAGTGCAAAAAAAAAAACAAAAAGAAAAATTTAAAACTATTTTACTCCTCCAGTTTGGTATTTTGATTTTATTAAATAGCTGGTAGTGAAATGTTTTCCTTCACTTATTACATGCTTCCCTGCATTAATATATCTCTGCTGAAATATACTTTTTTAAAGTGTAATAATTTAAAATTATTACAAAAGTAACACTTTGCTTCTGTGAATAGATGCTAATGAACTTGATATCTTGAAATGTTTCTAGGTATGTTTATTTATCTTTAAGTTTATGTTTATTGAATTTATATATCACCCTTTGCTCATTCCGCTGGAGAAGTATTAACATAATAAAATAAATTGTTTCATCACTGTGCATAGGGGAGCATACCCAACTTTAGTACAGACATAGAGGCATTTATGTAGCTTAAATGATTATAAATGAGGGGATTTTTTTGCATGAAGAGTTTATCATATCTGTGTACTATAGTACAAGGGGGTCCAGTTGAAATCTCTTCCAAGAAGAAGATAGCAAGATCAATTTATTTGCTAAAGTTTTCTTCTGGACTCTTAAATTTGTATACCCAGTATTTTTTTCCTCCTAATTTTCCCCACAATAACAATAACCTAACTAGGAAGTCAGTTAGGTTGAAAACTAACTAATGAAGACCTCACACTTAGGACACAATAGAATGAATATGCTTCTTTTCAGCTTTCATTAAGATGGAAGTGATAAAGAGAAGGTATGCAGGAAATCATCAACTTAGGACCACAATTGAGCCCAACATTTCTGTTGCTAAGTGAAATACTTGTTAAGTGAGTTTTGCCCCATTTTACAACATTTCTTGACAGAGTTGTTAAGTGAATCACAGCAGTTGTTAAGTTAGAACACAGTTGTTGAGTGAATCTGGCTACCCCATTGACTTCGCTTGTCAGAAGGTCACAAAAAGTGATCATGTGACCCCAGGACATTGCAACCGTCATAGGTATGAGTCAGTTGACCAAATGTCTGCAATGATGCTGCAATGGTTGTAAGTGTAAAAAAATCGTCAGTCACTTTTTTCAGTGCCGTTGTAACTTTCAATGGTCACTAAATGAACTGTTGTATGTCGGAGACTACCTGCATTCATGTTGGTCTGGATGTGAGTACATCTTTCAGTAGGTTCCAGGGCCCTATTTTAGCTATGTGCTGGATCACGTGACACCTGTCCTTGCCTTCAAATCAGTACTGTATGTTCAGATCTCCAGATCTCCTTTCTCTACAGACCAAAAGGACTGGTCTGAGCGCAAATCCTGCCTGTGTTCCACTTTCCACACATTCAAGGAAATGTCTGAATAAGTTATAATGATGGCCCAAAGTCCTCCAATGAATTTTCATAGCTGAAGATGAACTTGCAAATTGGTCTCTTGAGTCCTGGTCTAACACTTTAAGCACTGAACCACATGTGATAATCAGTGCTATTTTAGAGAGGCCCTCATACTTTGGAAGTCATTTTTCTGGAAACGGCAGGGAAAAAGAAAGATAAACAAATTGTGTATAAATCTTGTTTAAATAGCTGTTAAATTAGCAGGAATTGGGCCATAAATATATGAACTGTAGGAAAAATTAGCTTTTCATGAGGAGCCACTGTAGTGAAACAGCTACTACGCTACTTTTTTTTTTAAAAAAGGAGCTTATAACTTCAAATGTCTGTAATTATGATGTCTATAACCAAGTTTAATACTGGTTCCTTCAGTGTGATAATGTACAATAAACTTGACAAAGGCATTAAGTGGTAGTTCTTAAATATATCTTGATATGGATTTTCCCACACATTAACACATATTTTGAAAAAATTCTTTATTTTTCTATTTTTCAGTTATAAACCAAATTTCCACTTCAGTGAAACTCCATATCAAATGAGACATAAATACAATCATATTTACGGTGTAGTGCTTGCTATCCTGGGGAATAAAGAGGAAAAACAGTAGGCAATTGCACACAGACTCCTTTCTTGTTGGTTTACTCTTATTATGGCTTCTTCTAGCTAGGAATTGTTATTGTTATTATTTTAGATTTATAGGCTGTCTAACTCCAGAATGACTCTAGACATCTTACACTTAAAAATAGTAAAAGGATGTTTTATTCTAAAATTTGGTTAGTTTTCAGAGTAAGAATGTTCTTATTAAAGAACTGGCTCTTTTTTACAACAATCTCCATATATCTATATTTGTGAGTATTTTTTTTAATGACTAGTTGGATATTCTGAAGAGCCGTGGTAGCACAGTGGTTAGTTTGCAGGATTGCAGACTAATTTTGCCAACTACCAGCAGTTCTATCCTGACCCGCTCAAGAGTGACTTAGCCTTCTATCCTTCCTAGATTAGTAAAATGAGGACCCAGATTGTTGGGAGCAATATGCTGACTTGGCAAACACTTAGAGAGGGCTGTAAAGCACCATGAAGCAATATATAAATCTACATGCTAAGTGCTTTTGCTGTTACATCAGTTCAGTTATTCTCTGTAAAATGTATAATGGCATTACAGTTGTTCAAATTATATTATTTCTGTAAACAATTTGCTTCACTATCAGAGAAAACAATGCAAGCTTGAATAAAAGTATAGTATTTCCATACGTTTCTGACTGCCACCTTCTACGTATTTATAATCTACCTGCCTCTTTGTATTTATAATCTGTTCATTTCATTTTTCCTGAATTTTACACCTATTTGTTTACTTTGGTGCCCCTGAGATTTCTCTACCATTCCCTTGTCTGTAGACATCTTTGGACCTCTTTTAAATATGTTTCTCCATATCTAGAAAGTAGATGCCATTTGGTTTCCTTGTAGTGGAGTCTTCAGTCACTAGCTTCAAGATGCATACATACAAAAAGCTGATGGCACCATGCTACTTTCATTGTTTGGATGAAAGCATGGGACATTTCAACAGCTGTGGATAATGTATTTGGTTACTTTTTAAAACAGATTATTTTGACAAACTCCTTGTTATAAAGTATTTTAATTGTTTAATTAAATTAAAATTTTGTTTTGTAGAGTAGTGAAAATAAAATAAAGAATCCATTCAGGTTCAAATTACAATCATTTGTAAATTACGGAAACAATCTTTCCCTGCTTTCTGTGTTATACTTTCAACATACATCTTAATTTCTTTTTCTTCCCAATTAGTTTTGGGATTTCCACTCATATTTCTGGGTGGAGGTTAAAAAAAAGAAAAAGGAAAATGGAGATATTTGGCTTTCTGATTCTAAATATACAATAGCTATACTTAAGGAAACTGTAAAACAACATATTCACATGTTCGCAGATTCTGGGGTGCTTGCCTTGAGCCTTCTACCTTAGTTTATGAGCTGCATACAAAAACCATCCAAATTAGAAGCATTTAGTAAATTGATACTGATTGTTTGTGTTACGAAAATGGGCTGCTATTTTCTAGAATTTGTGGATTCTCTTCTGAAATGATCTTGGACATTCTGTTAATTATTTTTCTACTAAAATGAGCAATGATTTTGGAAAATAACTTTATTATTTTTTTATTTTCAGTGCGGCATTTGGAGATGACAACTAAAAGGAAAATTATTGGCCGCCTGGTGCCATGCCGATGTTTTCGAGGGGAAGAAGAAGTAATTTCAGTGCTGGATTACTCCCACTGCAGCCTTCAGCAAGTGCCAAAGGAGGTTTTTAACTTTGAACGGACATTAGAGGAGCTTTATCTAGATGCCAATCAAATTGAAGAGCTTCCTAAGGTAAATGCTTCCTTTCTATAATATGTAAATGCAGCTGTTTAGCTAAGTGAACTTTTGAAGTATACTCTATGAAAAGAACGTTCGGTATAGGCAAAATTCATTCTGGTGGGTAATAACACCCATTTTCTAGTCTTTAGAAAAGTTGCTTCTGTTGGCTTTGCTTGCAGTTACAAAAAGATTACATAATAAGATAAAACTTGATTTTGTGCCTGCAAGTGCATCAATTCAAAATTCTCCATTAATTCATAATACTGAGACATCCCTGGAAGAATTGAGATATTGCAAGGGCCCCAACCTTTTTTTTTTTTTTTTTTGCTAGTGGGGAAATTTGGAATTTTTGCAGCCCCATATGATTTTTATCTACTGGTGCTACGAATGTGCTGGGTAGTTTTGCAAACAAAGATTATGCCATGCCAGGGCTTCTTTTATTTTTTTAAATTAAAATAATCTAAATAATGAAATAAAATTGGGGAGGAACATGGATTTAGGGCCTTTAGTGTGCCCAAGGAGCCATTTCTAGGTTGTACGGATATAATATTTTGTTGACTGTTATGTATTTTAAATTTTGTATTGTTGCAGTTGTTTTTCTTTTATTTTAATTTTGGCCGCTTCCCAGAGTCACTTGTTGAGATAGATGGCTATACAAAAAGAAAGAAAGAAAGAAAGAAAGAAAGAAAGAAAGAAAGAAAGAAAGAAAGAAAGAAAGAAAGAAAGAAAAAGCTTTTCAGTTATAAACAAAAAAAGTAAAGCATGTCAACACATGCATGTTTATCTGTATCTTGTGTAATGAGGATTTATTTCATTACTTATCGAGATATTTATTATTTAACATTTGGTATTAATAATTATCCGTTCATGAAATACTCTTTATGCATGGAATGTGAAGCTTGGATTATACATATTCAAAACAGTGCATATTTACTTACTATAAAGTTTTACAGATTTTGATATGTCATACTCTCTGGGAAATAAGACTATATTAATACCTCATTACCTTAATTATTAATTGCCATTAATTTCAACAATAAAATTAAGCTTGTGTTTAAAACTCTGCTATTACTCTGTAGAACTTAAATTTGTTCAACTTAATAGTATTAGAAATATCCATTCAACATTAAACTGAGGCTTTGCTTAGCTCTTTTCCTATCCTTATAGCCCAGTTCAGATGCTTGATGCAATGACGTTTTCATTCCATTGAACAATTGGAACAATTTAATTATATTCTCCAGAAGTTGATAGAAAAGTGATATACGTAACCAAGTCATTTTCTAGCTGTATATACCTGTTTATTTAAAAGGCCCTGGATATCAAATCATAATTTTCTGTCTCATAAAAGTGTAATGGAATTTGATAGAGGTCAGTTTCTGATGTATAATTGAGGTATATGTTTTTTTCTTTTTATCATAGTGTGCATTGCTATGTATTTTTATATTAAGATGTTATTTAAAAAACTCTGGCTTAAAAATAGCATAAAGCATTGTATATATTCAACAAAACTTAGGTTTATTTTACAGATTGTATCTTATACTAATAGTATATTTTTTGATATTTATTCTTATACTTTTGACATTGTCACTAAAGTGATCATTCTTCTCCACCATCTTCCTGTATCGCTGCTGCTGAATATAGACGCCTGCTTAATTTAGCTAAGAAACTGGGTGTTCTGTACCAGCCTGCTACCGGCCCTGCAGAAAAGGCAGGGACAACCCCTTTACAAAGGGCAAGAGGCTGGAATTAAGCCTGCCAAATTTATTAACATAAAACAGAGCAAAACAAGACACGAACCATGAAACAGGAGCTATGAAACAGGAACTATTCAAGCAGTTGCCTTCAGCAAACCAGCCCTCCCACGCATTCCCCTTTTATACAGTTCAGGGCGTGGCTTCTCTCTGCCTCCTTCCGAGGTGCCCCATTGCCTTCCTCTGTTTACTCCTGATTGACTGCCTCCTGCGTCGGGCGTCCTTGAACAGGGCCAGCTGTGGGTCATCTTCATCCACGCTGTCAGGCTCACACAGCTGGGTCTCCGTCGTGACCAGGTGGGAGGGGCCTGGCTGAGGGCTCTCATCAGCAAGCTCTCCAACCCCCTCAGCAAGCTCTCCAACCCCCTCAGCAAGCTCTTCAACACCCCCCTCCTCCTCTGAGTCGTCCGACCCAACTGCCGACCCCACAGGCTGACCCTGAATCACAACACTGGGCTAACTTTCATACCTTGGAATATACATTTTCAATATCCATGCCTGGCATTCTTCACTTGTCCCCCTCCAGACTCATTCCTGTTCTGTTCTCCACAATAAGGCAACATAACAGCATTTAGGAGAAAATACCAATTAGAGGTGATATAAAACTATCGGGAGAAGGGTGGTATACAAATAAAATTAATAATAATAATCTTATTCCAGTGCATCATTTTGCTATCGAATGGCTAAATTCACATGAATGTTCAGTGTGAAGGCAAATCATAATAGAAATCTTTTAACAGGATATAAGTGGAAAAGCCCCTTGAGTTTACATTCTGTAGCATCTGGCATAACAATGCAAACTACATTCTCATAATCATGGTCTTGGAACTATTTTTTTCTGTTGCTTTTAGCTTGTCTTCAATAACAATTGGTGGTGGTGGTGGATTACCAAAATTTGATTTTTGACTTGGTGAAATTAAGAAGTCAAGAATGGCCAGGCCCATTAAGACTCAGTTTCAAGGAAGACAGAAGTTAGTTTTATTCTCTGTTGGCAGCAGTGTGAACCTTCATTTTAGTTAATTTTCTGTTTATGAGGGGAAAAACTGTTAACTTCCTGATGTGTAATAACCTGGAATTTCTATAGAACAGGAAGTATATATTAAATTTTACTACTACCAAGCTATTACTTTACTAAATAGTGTTGTTTTGTTTCTAGTATTTGCCATACAATTTAATACAATGAAAATGAACTCAGTTTATCTCAATAGTAGGAATAGTGATAATAAGAGTAGGAGTGCCCTGCTAGTGCTCAAAAATAACAAGGGAGTGCTGGCAGAATGTATTCTTTTTTTCTCTTCATGGTTTTTCCTGTTGGGCAGAGTAAGAGCCTTTGCTTCACTAGATCTATCTTATGTCAAAACAGAAATTTGAGACTTTATGATAGTCTGTTTGCTTGTACTGTATACTTTGTTGCATTGATACATACCATTTGTTCCTAACTGAATATACCTGCCTGCAGAATTAAACCTGTGTGTTGCATTGGCATTGATTCCAAATGCAATTGCTCTTCAAGGACTATTGTCTCTTTAGAAGTTAAGCATGAGCTATATCCACAGTAATACAATAACTATGGATATAGCAGGCATTTGAAAAGGCATATGTGTTTCATCACCTGCAGTAGTATACCTGAGGGTTCCAATTGCTGCCATTCCCATTTATTTTTCTCCAAATCAATGTATATCTGCTGCAGTTATAGAAATTAATTGTTCACAGTTTAAACCCATGACTGTTGTGCCAGGTTTGCCTCTAACCATATTCTGAAGTAGGTGGAGGATACAAAAGTAGTGGGCCTTATTCAAGATGACAATGAGGGTACTTACTGCAAGGAAGTAGAGGGTTTGGTGAACTGGTGTAATAAAAACAGCCTCATTTTTTTTTAATCCCATTTATATCCCGCCCTTCTCCGAAGACTCAGGGCGGCTTACAATTTAAGCACAAACCAATGTGCTTAGCAATAGCCTTCATTCTATGTATATACCTGCTTATTAGGGCTTTCGCCCCCCTCCCAAGCAGCATTATTACAAAGTCAGCTTATTGCCCCCAACAATCTTAAACTAGGAAAAACTAAAGAGAACATTGTCGATTTCAGAAAAGGCAGGCACAACCACATACCTCTGTGTATTAATAATAATAATAATAATAATTTAATTTCTATACCGCCCTTCTCCCGAAGGACTCAGGGCGGTGTACAGGGCAAATACAGTAAAAATACAATGTACAAAAGTTAAAAAAGAATTAAATAATACAGCCCAATTCCAATAAAATTAATACAGTTAATATTAAAAAAACCCAAACCCATCAGACCAGGCCGGCTTGTTCAAATAAGTATGTTTTTAGGTCACGTCGGAAGGAGCAAAGGTCGGGAGCCGTCCGGAGCTCCACCGGTAAACGGTTCCAAAGGTCTAATGATTTTCCTGTGGAGGTGGTTAGCAGTATCAAGTTTCTGGGTGCACAGCTAACGAGTAGACTAGCTTGGTCGCTCAACAGTGAGACACTGGTGAAGCGGGCACAGCAGCACCTGTATTTTCTGAGTCGCATGAGAAAAGCACACCTTTCCTTCCTTACCACTTTCTGCAGAGGGATGATCGAGAGCATCCTGTCATTATTGCATTACTGTCTGGTTTGGTAGTATTACTCTTCAGACAGGAAGGTGGTGCAGAGAGTGGTGAGGATGGCTGAAAAGATTATAAATATAATATATAATAAACGCAACAGAATTTCATTTTTAAAGTGGGTCAGTGTGCTCACAGTAAAAAAAGAACAATAAAGGTTATTTTATCTATCTTATAGGTGGACAGTGAAAAATAGGATTTAAAAAAATCATTTCTTGCCTTCTATGAGATAATTCAAAAAAAGTCAGAAACTTGGTTTCCTAGCAATTCCTCTTTATGCCATCACACTTCTCTTTAACAGGGGTGTCAAACTCAATTTCATTGAGGGCCGCATCAGCATTGCGGTTACCCTCAGGGGGCCGGGTAGGTATGGCCAGGGTGGGCGTGGCCTACTGGGTGGGCGTGGCCAGCTCTACATCGTTGGCATCAAGGGTGCCTATGGGGGCCTGGGCAGGAGTGGGATAGATCTGAGGGTCTCTGGCAGGAGGAGGGTCTCTGGGCCAGGGCCAAGGCAGTGGGGGCCGTTCCCTCACTGTTTCCAGGATGGCTTCGCGGGCCACATGAAACCACTTTGCGGGCCGGATCCGGCCCCCGGGCCTTGTGTTTGACATGTCTGCTTTAGTATAATCTTAATGTACACACTTCCTCTAAATTAGAAACATCAAAAAGTTTCTTCACTCCTTCCCCCCCCCCGCCTCCCAGACTCTTGTCTGCCCTAGGAGCTACACCTCAGATTTTGGGAAACCCTGTTCTATAGTCTGTTGAAGCCACAGGGATTCAAAGCCTTCTTGGGAGGAATAAGATGGTTGAGAAATAATGTTGCAGAAGTCAACCAGAAGTAGACCTCACAATTCAAGAGTAAAATATTTATATAGACTATCCCAGGTCTATAGAAAAGTCTTTTGTAGTTATTTAAAGTATCAAATCAGTCCTTCCTGTCACTTCTCCTTAAGAGGAGAGTGTCATGCTTGCTTAATATGAGAGCCAGTTTGGTATAGTGGGTTAAAGCACCAGGCTAGGAAGTGGGAGACTGAGAATTCTAGTCCTGCTTTAGCTATGAAAGCCAGCTGGGTGATCTTGAGCCAGTCACTCTCTCTCAGCCCAGTTCAGCTCGCCAACGTAGTTGTTGCTATTGTGGGAAAAATAGGAGGAAGGTGTGTGGGGTATGTTTTCCACCTTGAGTTATTTATAAAAATAAAAAAGGCGGTATACAAACAAATAAATAAAAAACCTTCAATTTTAACTAATACAATGTGTAGATAAGTTTTGTTTTTCACAGTTCCTTATCAGCAAGTGCTGACTTTAAATCAAAAAATAATAATCCTTGTCATTTTTCTGTAGAGCTCAAGCCTGCAGCTCCATGCATATAAAAACATTTTAAAATCACATGCTTTTGTTGAACTGCTTAGTTTAAAGTCATTGAGGCACAAATATACCAAATAAGCCTAATATATTTGTACATATTAATTGGGCAGACAATGCTAAAGTCCAAAGATTTCTTGGCATTTCTTAAGATCATGAATTACGCTAACAAAGCTATAATGACAATTTATATGTTTCAAGACCAAAATGATTAATTGTCATAAAGCTTCTTTCAGACATGCTAAAATACCAATCTTTTTCAACTATGGAACTTTTGCGATGCCTTTCAGGGTTGAGAATTATGGCATTATTTTGAGAATATATATTTCACTGTACCTTTATGCTAACAATACGCTAACAATAATATTGGCAGTGTAGACATTCCTGCCTAAAAAGAATAAAGAGATTGAAGATGTTTTCAAATTGAGTTTAATTCCTGGTGACTTGAATGGATCATCCATGCAATTTTCCCATCATGATGTAATACTTCTGTTACAGCTTTCTGCTGATTGTTTGTTTACTTCCCAGTATAACTAAAACCCTAGACAAGACTTAAGCATGAGACATGTTACATGTCAGTAACATCAACTTAAATGCTCCAGATCATTATCGTTTTTGGACAAATAAGATTTCCTGAGAAAATGTAATAAAAGGGCTGTTAGAAGTAATTTCATGAACAGTTCTCACATTTGCTATATTATTTATTTCACAATAAAAAGTGGATGAAAACATTATTCCTAAGAGAACCATTTTCATAATGGAAAACAGTTTACACTAAGCTGCTACATTTATTTGTGCCAAAGAATGGCTTTTATTCATTTGCTCTCAGACTTCTAAAGAAATACATTTTGAACAGATAGGTCACTTCATGAAATATATCAAAGACAGCTATGCAAATGCAAATCTGCATACTAGATATCTCAAATATCCTCATTTGCAGTTTATTCAACATACATTCTATAAATTTTAATTTCCTATAGGTTAGATGTTTATCCTCTAAAAATAATATTATTTGATTTTTATTAATTTAATTAATTTATTAGTTCTACAGTGAGCACCAGTTTGATGTAAAGGTGAAAGGCACTGGTCTAGAAATCAGGAGGCTATGAATTCTAGTGTTGCTTTAAGCACAAAACCAGCTGGGTGACTTGGACCAGTCATTCTTCTTCAGCCCTAGAATGAAGGACGAACCACTTCTGAAAATGTAGCCAAGAAAACAGCAGGGATTTGTCTAGGTCAGCGGCCCACAACCTTTTGGGAACCAGGGACCGGTTCCATGAAGAAAGATTTTTCCGTGGACTGGAGGGGGCATGGTTTTGCATGCTGCCTGCATCCTGCAGATGGGGCTTTGCTTGTTTGTGTGGCCTGGTTGCTGATATGCCACGGACCGGTGCCGGTCCATGGACCGGGGGTTGGGAACCCCTGGTCTGGGCAGTCACCTGCAGTCAAAACTAACTCAGACACACATGCACACACATAGCAAATCCTACAGCAGCAGGATTCTCCTTCTGCTTTAATTCATAATTAAATAAAATGCTATGAATTTTAAATAGTGGTGTTATTTCTCTTTTTAAAATGATAAGGTGGTCATCTGATCAGCATGTGCCCCTCTTCTTACTTTTAAAATTCTGCAAAATCATATATACCCCCAAGTTTTTCTCAGTAAACTTTCTATTTTTTGCACTCTTGTTAGGAAACTTTGTTAACAAAAAACCTTATTAATCTCTCTTTGCTAGCTGAGTCTTCGGAGAAGGGCGGGATATAAATGGAATTAAAATAAATAAAAATAAATAAAACGTAGAAGATAATGTACTCACAATGAAGTAGAAACATGATTAAAGAGATTAAAGAGAAAATTCTTCTAATATGTCTACTGATTCTTACTGGCTATGAGTATACTGTATATGTTCTATTTTATGCTCTCTTTTAGGATTGCTCTAAACATACTAAAATTTTATGAAAAATTTTATAACTGTTTTTCTCTTGCTTTTTTTAGCAATTATTCAACTGTCAAGCTCTGCGTAAACTGAGTATCCCAGACAATGACCTTTCAAGCCTGCCAACCAGCATTGCTAGTTTAGTTAACCTCAAAGAACTTGACATCAGTAAAAATGGTAAGAAAAAAAATATGTTTCATTTTCTTTCACCACAGATTCAAAAATATTTAGCAAGGGAAAGACAATAGTTATTCTATTCTTCTTTTCAATAGATTACAAGTATACCTAACTTTATTTCCAGAATATTATATATGGATAATTTAAAAGCAAACACCTTTGAATAAAAAGCTTTCTTGATTTGAGAACACCTACTACACTGAAATACTCAACTGTCATCACATAATAACCACATTTCAGAAAATTGCACAAACACATGACACTATGCAAATGTTAGTGTTTGAATGCTATTTGCTGCTGTGCCCTCAGTAGTTGAATTCTGTATCTATATGCCTTGTTTAAGCTGATGTAGGGAAATAGAAAGAGAGTAAGTCAGCAGAGCCATTGTAGTAACTACTTCAGTTTTCAGAAGAGCCCCATTATGCCCATAAGGACAAGATACAAGTTGTTAGTATACCTTAAATATATTTCATTTTGAATTTAAATTGCATTTCCACAATCAAAACTATTTCAGTCAATGTTAACTATAACAAAATAATTTCTTATTTTGGTAAACAAATTCTTTATGCAAATTGGTTAACTTTTATAAAATATAACTTTATAAAATAGAAAAAATACTTTCTGCTCTTGTTATTGTAGAGCAGGGGTGTCAAACTGCTGGCCTGTGGGCCGGTTGCATCATACAGAGGCCACACCCACCCCAGCTCCGGCAATGCGAAAAAAGTCACATTGTGACACATCACATAACATGGCGAGTTTGACACCCGTGATGTAGATATATATATATGTACTGCTTAAAATAATATAAATGTAATATTTCATTGTGAACCAGTATATTACTATGAAACCAATGCATAGTTGATTAGTTTACAAATAGCCTTCTAAATTTAAGTTGAAGCTAACAGAATTGATAGTCTTTTACTGCATTGATTGGACTCAGAAACTAAGATTGTAATTCAGAAACTAAGATAAAAAAGTGGAAACAAAAATTGAAGTTTGAAGAAGAAGGATAAAGTATTACTGCTTTTGAACTTTGTATTGGAGAAGACATGAAAATACTATGGTGGATAGCTAAGTAAACAAATCAATGTGTCATTGAAAAGATCAACCCAAAGTTCTCATTCAAGGCACAAATGATCAGGCTCAAATTACCATACTTTGAACATGGTATGCAAATACCTAGGGCTATGGAGAAGGATCTAATAGTGGGAAAGGTAGAAGGAAAGAGAAGAAAAGGACAATTAGCAGCAGGGTTGATGGATTTTTGGAAGACATGACAGACCAAGCTAGGGACAGATCTTCATGAAAAATATCTAGCGAAGGGGGTTCTAAAGTCAACAACAACTTGATGGCCCTTAATTAATCAGGATAAAAAAAACATTTAGGGAAGGCCTAAGGGAAGTGGGATTAAGCAATAGAATTGGAAAAAGCATCATTGCAGAGTTAAATAGATTTTTCTAAAAAGCCAGAGCCCAGAAGGCTTCTATTAAGCTTTCAACAAATAAATATACAGCAAATGCTCAAAATATACTGAAGGCTGACTTCACCAATCCTTTAATTTTACAAAATAGGTAAGAAATGCAATATCTAAGTCAAAGCTCTTTTTCAGTAAACTTTTGTAACTAGTAATTTATTGTACTACTAATTGCATAAATCAGTTGAGGTATTATGAGTATCCATTTTCTAGTTTACCATTCTTTTCTATTCTTTCCATCTGTTTATGTGACCAGTTTTATTTATGTCCAGTTTTAATGTGAAACCCCAGAGATGGAACCTAGCATATTTATTGCTATGTGCATAGAGGATGAATATGAAAAAGGAGCAGACAGGTGAAAAATTTGAAGAGAGAGTATGATATGACATTTTATCATCATATTTATTATTTACCAAATGATGCTGGTAGAGCAATAGCACGCTGAATTCTATATTGCTTTTCAGACCATTTCATATAACATTTTAGAACAGTGGCCACCAACTTTTTGAGTCTCAGGGACAGTTCTGTGGAGAGTGGTTTTTACATGGACCGGGGTCATGGTTTCACACACTGTCTGAATCCTGGGCGTCTGTGGATGGGGCTTCACTAGCTTGCATGGCCTGGTTCCTGGTGGGCTGCAGATTGGTGCTGGTCTGTGGCTCAGGGGTTGGGGGCCCCTGTTTTAGAATGTTCAATTGTTTTGAACAATTATTTGGTCAAGAAGATGTTTTGTTTACTAAACAACAGCAATATTCCTTGGTTCATAAACTCAATCCTCTAAAACAATTGCAAGGGGAAGACTGAAAAAAATGCTTCCTGGTTTAAACTATCCAGAGATTATTAGAACTGGGAATTCTAGTTTAGTTTACATTATAGTTTGTTGAATGCAACCTGGATAAGAATCTTTGATTCTGACTAGTGTTTTTAAAATAACTATTGATTTTGAGAAAGTTTATGCTGTCTCATCTATGCTGGAGAAAAAAATGAGGTGGGGGCAAGCAAGAGAATGCAGCATTACCAGACTGATTTGTATGTCGTTAGATTTGTGCTTTAACTGATATTTTTGTCTTAGTTCAAATGAAAATTTGGTTCAAATTATCTGTAGTTCTTTAAATGGTATTTGCTGGAGACTAGGTCTGAAGCAAAGAGGGGGAAAAAAGTTGAGGTAGTGAAGTAGGTCAGTAGAATGTATGAAAAGAATGCAGTAGTTCAAAAGCAAAACAGAAATAAAATATTCAGTTTGTAATTCAAAATCTTTCCTAAATTTGTGCAATAATTTGAAGTTATATAATTTCATATATTAATGAACATGCAGAGGAAAATTGGATAACAGATACATGATTGGTGATCTTCTAGATTATGCAATTTAAACATAATTTATAGCCTTATAATAATGATAAAATTCATGAAAGCACCAAATATAGTGTAATAATAGCAATCTTATGGCAAATAAAGACTGTTAAGGGTTGGAGAAGCATCAAAATAATTTCTTATCTAAATACATTTTGCTTTTACTTTTGATAGATTGTATGCAAGGTACATTTTTTTACTTTTGTAGGTATCTAGCCTCAGAACAAATCATTTCTCATCCTCTTGTCAAAATAAAAATAAATATTTAGAAAGTAATCTAAAGTGGCCTCTCTTTTTTTAGAAATAAGCAACTTGGGAACAATGAAACCAAAGAGCACTCTGATTGTAAGGAACAGAAATGCCACTTGGAGAATTTTTGAAAATCTCATACCTGTTTTCACTGATAGAAATAACTACAAGTGCAACTTTCCCTAGGAATGGGGCTAACTCAAAAGTGCAGTCCAAGCGCTGCCCCTGTTTCATACTCCTGCAAAATATTACATTAATTATAGAAGAAATTAAGAAAGAAAAATAATGTTTGCTGTTGTGTAGCGGATTCTTTGGCGCAGGAATGAAGATGAGGCAAGTGAGTTCAGGAAAGCTCATGGTTTATTGCTTGCAAGATCTGAACTGAGAATTGGGCTGTAACTAGCCGCAATATATAGTCTAGCCCCTAGGTGGCAGCCAAAAGGTTTGAAGCAACCATTGCCACCTAGTGACAACCAATAGCAGTACTGGAGACTTGTAGTCTGGGTTGCTGGAGAGCCGTTAGCTGCTCCGGCAACCCACGTGGTATTACCATTGAGCCCAATACATAACATTTGCTTTATATGCTTGTGTTTAAGGAAACTCAATTTTATTCTGCCATATATATATGAAAATTATGAGGAGCTTTTAGATCCGTACTTATTCAAAAACTTGCAGCAGAATCTCATAGAATCTTTGATGACCCAGCTAAAAAGCTGTTCTACAAGAGGAAGGAGATATGTATAGATTGTATAATGCAATTTAATATAGTTTCCATATTAGGCTGGGAATTGCCTAAAACTAAGCAATTTCTAAAAGCACATGAGAGTTTTATGATCAAATCAACCTCTCAAAAAGGCCAAATTCTTACAAATTAATTTACTTTAATTATACAGCATTTTGTTTGGATAACTCTGTTGATCCTATCTTGTCGGGATAATAGAGTTAGATAATATACAGAATTTATCATTAAAATAAATGTTATATTATTTTCAAACTCCTTAGGGATGATAGTGCTATTTTATCACTTTTTAAAAGAGCTCCTCTCTATGAATTTGCTTCCAG
Organism: Vipera berus; assembly: GCF_964194415.1. Classification (NCBI taxonomy): domain Eukaryota; kingdom Metazoa; phylum Chordata; class Lepidosauria; order Squamata; family Viperidae; genus Vipera; species Vipera berus. Next base: position 71,898,892 of record NC_138204.1, read on the forward strand.
CTTTGAAAACCATTTAATATACTGCTTAATATTTTAAAACTAGTTCACCTCAGTAAAAAGACTCCGATTTAAAAGGAAAAGCAAGTAGCAGTCAGTTTAAGAAGAATTCTATCTTTTTTCTTAAAACTGCTAAAAGAGCTGTATGTTTATAATTTCAAAGGGTTGGTTGGTGTGATAGAACTTTTGAAGATGTAATATTTGTGATACCAAATAAGTACAAAAGTCATCTTTGGTTGCCTGTATTCAGCTGTATTGTTCTGCTGTACGAAGAATTTTCAGCATATGCTTGTTTTAGGCGCTCCTTTTTAAAACAACAACAACAACAACAACCCACACATACAATATTCATTTATTGGATTCCTGGAATTTTTTTCCAAGCATACTCTGAAAGATTATTGAAATTCCAAGATACTGTAGTAGGGATGAAGATGAAGATCTAATCCTCCCAAACCTAATACTGGAGGAGAGCAAACAAGACAGCATTTAACTGATTTAGGGCCACATCCTAAAGCTGGCTGGAAAAAATGATAACATGAAATTAAAATTTTAATTAACAGAGAATGATCCTCTTTTAAGTTACAGATAGAATTTAAATACAGCATGTTACTAAGAATACTAGGAACCAGTTAAAGAAATTCAATGGAATTCTTATCCTGGCAGCCACAGTTATAGTCCTCCTCCTCCTCCTCCCCCCTCCTCCTTCCTCTTCTTCCCCTTTTTCTTCCCCTTCTTTCCTTTCTTCTTCCCCTTTCCCCTCCTCCTCCTTCCCCTGATTTCCAGTGGTTTAAATTAAATTCACAAGTGAGCAAGGAGGGGTTTGACTTGGTTGCCTTCAGTAAATTAACCACTTCCTGGTCCACTGCTGTGGCAGAACTGAAATTAAGGATATACGGTATATGCAATTCCTTCTCCTCCATTTTCAAGCTGTCTGCTAGATTAGTTCCAAATGTAATCAGAAACAGAAACAAAACAAACAGCCCTTTAAAAAATAAAGCACATTAGAAATGCTCATTCTTTTTTTCAATGAGAAAATGTCTTTGAACAAGGACAGCATCCTATTTTCTGAGCAATAAATTCCAAATGTGATTCTTTGTTTTTCTTTGTCATTTATTTGCAGCCTCTTTTGCATTTTAACTAAGTTTATATACTCCATTTTATTTGCAGAATAAACATCTACAATATGCATAGTAATAAAAAATAAGAACTTACAATAATGGTGACTCATGGGCTTAGAAGAAAATTTGTATGTTTTCAGGCAAAGCAAATAAAACCTACTTGAGCATGCCATCCAATTATTGTCTTGCACCAATTCTTAATAGATTATTGTGACTAAAGAATACTAGCAACACTTTCTGATATTAATACATAATTTGAACACAATAATTGGGAAGAATGGATTTTGAAATTAATAGAACTAGTCGCGATGGTGAAATTAACTGCTTTGCTTAGCAGCAGCGACTACATTTCACGTGACCTGGAGGCCATTGTTAGATTTCTTACAAAGTAAAGAGAAGAATTTTGAATCTGGGATTTGAAGATTAGTTGGGATTTTACTAAAGAAATATTGTAGCTTTTTAAATATAAGGTTCTTTCTATCTTTTAGATGAAATAAAGAGAAGGACATTTTATGAATACTGGCTTTTAAAAAATATGTTGACTATTAGTGTTTTAAAATATTTTATAGATTGGCATTTGTTTAATTTAGAGAAAGGTGGTGGTATTGTTAATATCTCTGTACTAAAAGAAAGTATTTGTTATGTTTGTTATATTTGTTTGATATATAACTTTTTTGTCACTTTAATTTGTTTTATCATTCTCTTTTTCCCTTTAGGTTAATTTGTATTTTAATGTTTGATGTTGAAATCTAATAAAGATATTATATAAAAATAATTGTAGATAGACAGTAGCTTATACTCTGAAATTTACAATGTTATATTTAACTAGTTCTTTTTTTTAAATTTGAATCCTACCTCTAGATATCCTGTCAGACTTCTGCTTGGGAAGATGCATTTTGGTATAGACACTTGACTGTTTTGTTGTGGCTGTAGAGTTTCCCAACTGCCTAGCCCAGGGGTAGGCAACCTCGGCTCTTTTATGACTCGTGGACTTCAACTCCCAGAATTCCTGAGCCAGCCAAGCTGGCTCAGGAATTCTGGGAGTTGAAGTCCACGAGTCATAAAAGAGCCGAGGTTGCCGACCCTTGGCCTAGCCACTCCAAAGAAATATGCTGACCTCCCTTTTTTAAAACGAAGAAATAAGTGTAATTCTTTTCATGGAGTGCCATTTACATAACCCATGCTATCTGGCATAAATTAGCACTGATTAAAAGCAGTGAGGATTTATCAGCATACTTCAATCTTTAAAGTTCCTGGGTATATGGGGAGTAAAAGAGATTAGTTTTTATGACAGCTGACTAGTGTTGCTATGATTATCTCTCCTTATTCTGTAGCTCCTCTTTATCACCAGAACTCTTTTCAGAGAACCTTGGGACTGAGTTTGTTTGATGTATGCTTTGCTTTCATAAATTTAAATGGAAAGAAATGCATTAAAGCAAGAATATTAATATGCCACAATATAAATATTGGTATAAAAGGAAACTGCCTGATTGAAAACAAAAATTAAGCTGTGCAAATGCAAATAGGATTGATAAATTTGGGGAAAGAAAACAGATGTTTATTTGACATAAAAATATCAGAATGGGTGCCAGTCAGCCTCCTGATTTCAATCTATAAAACAGATTAATAACAAGCCAGGGGAAATGGTACATAATCCCTTATTCCTTGCTGGGGGAAAAGTGTACAAAACAATGTTCCATACATAAGGAAAGAATATAAAAGAATTCGATAAACTTGTCAATGAATGTAAGGGGGTTTTTTTAACCAAAGAAAGAATTTCACATTTTATAATCATTTGGAATAACCTTGAAGAACAGGAGGAAAGCCATTAATAAGACAACAGTCAGATAAAAGGGTCCAAACTAGAACTGTTAACGTGAGAAAACATCTCATATAAGCTCCTCCCTAGTTCTCATGAAGATAAAGGCAGGGATGGGGGAAGTGCATTCAGACTTGCAAGATTCAGTTATCATAGTCTTATAATAAAACTAGTATTGGCCTGCTTGACTCTGGTTTCCTAGTCTAATCTATCTTGAAGAGCTGACAAATATTAAGAAGAAAAAAATTGAGAATTGAGAGTGAGAAACTCTTTGATGTATAAAGTAATTATGCTATATTTTACTACATTTTCAAAATGACAGAAGGCTTTGTCCCAATGTTGGTTAACAGTAGGATTCAGCTGTTAAAAATTGGTATTCTCGCTGGAGTGTGTATCCTAAGATCCACTGGTTGTCTAAACATATTTTAAAACTTGGTTCCTTGGGGTTCCAATCTAGTTGAGCCCCTATATTTATTTGTGAGAAACAGGAGGCTTTGTCCTTAACATAACTTAATGTTTAATATAACAATGTTTGGCCCTTGTTCATTTGTAATGTGTTATACAATGGAAAGTCATTTCAGTTGATTGCAGTAGTCAAATTCAGCACAAGAACTGCATTGATTATCAGTGTATTTGTGGTATTTCCCCCCCCAATCCAATTCGCCATTTATTCTCCATTGAGTATCACAAAAGTCCGTGATGGCAAACCTATGGCATGCCATGATATTTTGGGTGACATGCCAGGATTCTCCAAAATCTGATAACAACTATTCTTAAAAGCATGCCTCATTCTTGTACAATTTTGGGAAGCTGTGGAGGCCACACAAGAATAAGATATACTCTCACATGCTTCAGACTCTATGGAAGTCAAATGGCCTCCATGGCCTCCAAAATTGTACCAGGATAGGGTATGCATAGGCCACAGAAGAGCATTCTCTGAAGCTATTTCAAGAACAAAAACGTTGTGCAACCCAGAGAAAACTCAGGTAGGCCACAGGGACCTGTCAACATAAAGAGAAAACTGCCTGAAGGTAAGCTGCATGCAGCAGATCTGGGGAGTACTGGTTCATGGGGGCAATCATACCTTGCTTGGGGAACAGTGTGAGGCAGCATTTTGAGCAGTGGTTCTAGGATTGAAGTCAAGGCCAGGCCTCCACTTCAGGCCCAGCCTCAGCACTGCTATCAAGTGCAGCTGCTCAGAAGGGCCTAGATATAGATCAGGGGTCTTCAAACTTGGTCCTTTTATGACTTGTGGACTTCAACTCCCAGAATTCCTCAGCCAGAGTGCCTGGCTGAGGAATTCTGGGAGTTGAAGTCCACAAGTCATAAAAGGGTCAAGTTTGAAGACCCCTGATATGGATGGAAGGATAGAGAATTGTTTCTGTTTTGATTGGAGGGGCAGGTATAACACATCAGAAGAGTCATATAATTTTCTGAATTTTTGACACATTGAGCCCAAAAGTTTCGCCATCGCCGACATATGTGGTATTTGCAATAGTGGCGAATATCTGTAGCTCAGGTGTAGGATGAGGGTGAAGATTCATTCTCTGAGCTTCTGGGTTGGTTCCTGAACGTTTTGTTACCAGGCTAGGTAACATATTCAGCAGAGTTTAAGGGATGTCAGTGGCTTTAGTATTACTGTGTCACTGAAACTGACATCCCCTAAACTCTGCTGAAGATGTTATCTAGCCTTGTAATGAAATGTTCAGAAACCAACCCACAAGCTCGGAGAATGAACCTTCACATACCCTCATACGTGATATTTCTGTCATATGGTTTAGATATTTCAATGGTGGTTGCACAATTGTAAGGTTCCATTAGGATTTATAAAATTTTGACCCATTTAGACCAATAGTTCAGAGCTTTTCTTTTAAGAAAGGCTTTTAATCTTTTTACCCCGAATGGATAGGCTTATATCACAACTAGTGATTATGTCAGATTGTGATCTTGAAAATTATTGCTATACTTTTTATCATTGTTTGACCTTGTACTGAAAGAATAATAAAACTTATTTTTTTTCTCCAGTTTCAGAATGTGAATGAATTACATTCTATGTCATCTAAATTTAGTAAGCCTACACTTATTCTACATGATTTATGCCAAGAATGGAGGAAGTAAAAAAAAGAACCTTTAGAAATGAACTGCATCATTATGAGTTTCCTAGCATATTTTATAATGGAAGTATTGCACAATACACCTCTCATACATGGAAAATATTTTAATAACAAGTGTCCAAGGGCCATTAACTGTTTTTATTTAATTATGTCAAGGTCATTGTTGACTCTTAGCAACTGTAAGATAGATGTTCTCAATGAAGATATGTCCCTAACCTCATATTTCAATAGTGCACTCATGCTCATGCTTCTTGGCATATAGCTTAAACAAGAAGCTAGCCTTTATTTCAGCTACAAATAATGGTTTATAGATATTATTTAGATTCAACAAAACCTATCCTGCATAAATTGCCTTTTTTGTACTGGTAGATAACTAGTTGGCCAGTAAACTATTATTCAGCTCAAGGAACTGTTGAAACCAAGTGAAATGTGAGGAATTATATTAAGTATGTATGGGTGAAATCTGTGCAGAAATATTAATATACATTGGTAAGACTGAACGCTGGGATTGTCATGAGTTCACAGAGTTCAGACTTGTTTAGGATTAAATGAATGGCTTACCTTTTTCTACTGAAATGAGCAAATGAGGAAAGCAATCAGTTGTGTAACAGTTTTGTTTTTCTTTTAGGGATTCAAGATTTTCCAGAAAATATAAAGTGCTGTAAGTGTTTAACAATAATTGAAGCAAGTGTCAATCCTATTTCTAAGTAAGTTCCTCAGTGTAATTTTTTCTTTGCCTCTTTTATGTATGCAAGGTTTAACATATAACAACAATAGCAATAACAAAAACAATAATAGAGTTGGAAGGGACCTTGAAAGTCTTCTAGTCCAACCCCTGCTCAGGCAGGAAACCCTATACCATTTCAGACAAATAGTTGTCCAATCTCTTCTTTAAAACTTCCAGTGTTGGATATTTGACACTATTTCTTAACAGCTGATTTTGTTCTTCAATTGCATCTCTTTTAATACTTGTTATGAAGCATCTGTGGCAAGATCTACAGCAGACGTGTCAAAGTCACGATGTCACATGACGTCGTGCAATGTATCGGGACGGTTTTGCCATTGTCGTCAATGGGGTGGGCACAGCTTCCATGTGATACGTCCGGCCTGTGGGCCAGCAGTTTGACACCCCTGATCTACAGCATTATCCATAATATGCTTTAGAATGGCATCAAAGTGATGATACTAGTAAAATTAGATATAACAATAAAAATAAGTCCACTGAGTTGAGCTTGATTTGTGGAGACTTCATGTCTAAACCCATGTAATTTTCTTGAGAACAGTATGCAAGTGGTTTATTCCTTTGAGATATTTTTTTTTTGCAGCTTTCCAATCCAACCTATAACCCTGGTATAAATTAGTAGTCTCCTACCCAGAGTCAATCCTCCTAGGCTTTTCAATTGTATAGGTGCTACCACCTAGCTGGGTTGTATGTAGCAGTAAGGATTGTGACACTGAGGGAATGAATACATTGGCTGAGGTTGTAGTTTATAACACTGTCATAAAATGTAAACCTGTGGAATACACTTGAGCTCTGTTCCAGTTAGAAGTCAGATTAAAGAACTTTCTGTAAAAAATTGAATAGATAAATCATAGCATATACTTTTTCTGGACAAAGATTACCCCAAGAATAGTGATAAATTGGCATATTTGTTCAAAAATAGTTGCCATTCCCTTGATTACAAAGAAATATAGACTGCAAGACAGCAATGTTTACTTTAAAAAGATGTAATTCACCTATGATATGACATAAAACTGGAAATGAGAACAATCATAGATCTAACTAAAGAGCTGTGGTTTATAGTACTTACTATATTGTTTGGGAATTATTTATGTTCTTTTATGTTCATCTTACTTGGTTTATTTATGGTTTTGTTAATAAATTATGCATTAAAAATACTCATGGAATGAATTTAAGATGCCTTAAATGTTTTTCTGTGAATCAACTAATATTATCAATATTTTAGATGAAATATATCAAACCTCTCCCTCCCCTTATGCAAGAATTAATGGTCTTGATCTTTGCCCTCTGTTTAATTTAAACTCTACAATACTGATTTATTAATTCTTCCATGCAGTTTTATTTTCCCTATGCTTTTTGATTGAGCGTTTAAATTTTGGCAGTGCAAATAAGGTATAGCATGTATTCTTATTATGGTTATTTTAGAATGATAAATAGCAACATATTTTCCATAGCAGTAATCCTCAGTCAACATAAACTTGCATGCACATAATGCTATTGGTTCCAGTAGCTGTAAAAAGTAGATCATCTAGTTATTTTGAAATTTAATTCACCTGAAGTGCTTACATACACTTGATCTTAGCCAAAAGGCTGGGAAGCATAGATATAGACAAAAAAGAAAAAGAAATTATCCAATGCTACAGTACAGTGTTACTTGTTTTATAACAAGCAAAATATTACCTCTAACAAATGGATCAGGCAGTGAGCATGCGGTTGACGTTATATGGATCTATTGAGACTTAAATTTAGAGATTTCCTACACCATTAATGCTAAATATTTTACTCATTTTTTTAAGGCTCCCAGATGGTTTCACACAGCTTTTAAATTTGGCCCAGCTATATCTAAATGATGCCTTTCTGGAATTTCTTCCAGCTAACTTTGGAAGGTAAGTTTTACATATGTGAATTCCCTCTAAGCTTAACTAGAAAAAGAAAGGATTTTAGATTACAGAAAATAAGATTACAAATTTAAAGAGCTGCAGACTAAGAATAGACTGTTTAATGCCAATGATGCTTCATTGTTTTTCAGAAATAGAACTGTGATTTAATAAGTTTTTCTTTAAGATAACTGCTTTGTAGGCTTGAGGAAAGAAATCTGTCCCAATGCAGGAAAACTATTGGAATGGCATATCAGTACAGATGAAAGAATAGTTCTAAACTCAGAGTAGAAACAGTGCCCAGTGGCATACACATTTAACATAAGATAGTTGTTCAATTTGTGGATGTAAATATAGAGTCATACTCCAATCAATTGGAGTATCTACCCTAGTGGATTGTACAGCTAATTGTTGGGTTATAATTGTGATAGGAAATAATTTTTATACTAGTGAGAAAGTAATACCATGTTTCTCCAAAAATAAGACCTGGTCTTATATTTTTTTTGCCTCCAAAAGAGGCATTAGATCTTATTTTCGTAGATATCTTATTTTTTTCATGTACATTAGGCGATGTTGGTGGGGCTGATGGGAGTGGGAGCAGCCGCCGCCCGCCCTGCATGTGGCCCTGCTGTGGCTAGGACACTTCTTGGCTGCAGCGGACACCGTGCTAGCCACTGAGCAGCTGCCCATGCTGCTGCTGGCCTTGTAGGGGCTGTCAGCCAACCTGCCTGTGCATGGGAGGGGCTGCACGGTGCAACTTGGTATAGCAACGGGATCGGCAATGTGGGTAAAGTGCCACCCTGAACTTGGCCTGGACCTGCCTCTCATTCCAGGTGCCTGGAGGTATTTCTAGTGCATTCTCACCAGCCTCCACCATGCCTGTGGCACCAGGCAATTTTGCCACCGAGGGCTCCTCTCTTCCACAGCTCACCTTGTGACTCTGGCAGGTGATGACCCCGGTTTGCTCTCCATCTTCAGTTGCAGCGGTGCTGCCCCTGGACCTTTCTGTCCTGACTATGTATGGTCTGGCAACATGCTGCCTGCTTCCCCCCTCTTTCCTCTCTTGCTGTGGGGGAAGTGGGCCCCTTGCCTCTCCTGTGGCTGCTCTGCTGCCACCTCACCTTCCACCCAGCCTGCCACCAAGTCCCCATCCCCAGCTGCCTCTGGATGCTTGCCTGGGAGATGCTTAAGCTAGTGGCAAGTGTTTTTTAAAGCACTTGGAGAGTTCTTGTAAACCCAACCCCCTCTGTGGAAGCTTGAGCTGCCTAGCAACAAACAGTTTAAAAAAAGCATTGCGAAGTGAGAGCCTGCTGCCTTCTTGGGAGGCAATTTAGTTCCTGAAACAGGAAACAGCTGATAGGCAGCCAGCAGCAAGAGTGAGAAAAGACTCTCAGTTCAGGCAGCCATCAGAGGAAATAGTAAGTCAGACCTTTGTTCATTTAATGACTCATTTGATTCAATTAATGAATTTTTTTTTTAAAAAAAGTAAAATTGAATCTGATTCATTTGACAAATATTTTGACTTATGAGCCTAATGTGCAGGCTCCATTAGATTCATACTTCAGGAAATACCTGTATATCTGCCTTAAGCATAAAGAATCCACCCTGGCTAGATGCTGAAAAGTAAATAAGTTTTATAAAAATGATATGTTCTCCAACCCTTATATAACAGGTCTACAAATAATTATGAACTTTCCCATCTGAGAGAATTTTTTTTTAAAAAGACAAAAATAAATTAACAATATAGGGAAACTGATAATCATCTAAAATGGCAAAGACATTGGGAATTTACAAGCATCACAAATAATAGTTTCTGTTTAGTGGTTCAACAACGTAGGAACAAATCCTTTGCTTGCATATTCCTTTGTTTGCACTTTCTATTTAATTCACTTTTGATGTATAGCAAATCATAATTTACTTTTATATCTGGTTTTCACTTTCCTACAAATTTTGGTCAATTTTTAACCTATAGTCATGGATGGCAGAGCAAAGAATGTTTGCATGAGTACTATTTCCTTACTCTTTCCCCAAAATAGTTATATAATTACTTTTATTTCACAGGAACAGTTATCTACAGTAACATGAACACTGAATTTCTATTTCCCTCTATTACATGAGACAACATAATTAAGATTATCGATGACTCTTGCTAATTTCAAGTACTGATTTAATTAAATATATCATACAAACCGAACCAAGTTCTGATTAATATAAAATCTATGTTGAGATCCTTTTTATTTCTTGATTTTAAATTTCAGATATCTCTTTGAGATACTTAATTAGAAGGAATAACCAGTATTGGGGGGGGGAAATCTTCATGGAATAGTGATAAAAAATTATATGGATGTTCCTGTTAATCACATAGTTTAATTTATGGTTTTATTATGCAATTATGAACGTTAAACAGGAAAACTGGTTTGCTATATACTAGAAAGCAGTTAAGATTTTACAAAGAGAAGAGGTCTGTGAAAACCAAAATCTTGGTGGAGCAGTGGGCTAATGCCTCAAGTAACAGCAGCTGCCTGCAATTAGTGCAGGTTCGAGTCCCACCAGGCTCAAGGTTGACTCAGCCTTCCATCCTTCCGAGGTAGGTAAAATGAGGACCCAGATTGTTGGGGGCAATTAAGCTGACTTTGTAATAATGCCACTTGGGTGTGTGTGTGAAAGCCCTAACAAGCAGGCATATACATAGAATGAAGGCTACTGCTAAGCTTGTAAGCCGCCCTGAGTCTTCGGAGAAGGGCGGGATATAAATGTAATAAAAATAAAAATAAATAAATAAAATGTTGTGTTGCGTCAACTTTTAACCCCTACATTGCTGCATATTAAGGTTTTGTCCTTCCAGAAAGAAAGGAGAATATGTGTGTAGTATATGTGTGTAGAATTATGAAAAGTATGTATGTCACAGTAAACATAATTTATTCATAACTATTGGAAAACAGTAGTTGTTATGATTTACTCATGTCCATACAGAACTATAAATACTGTGTACTCTTTCAACTTTGCTTAAGCTTTCTTCTAAAGATATTTGAATACACTGAGACCAATGGCCATTTGTTGAGCCACTAAGTGGTAGAAAGCTGGTCATGAAATGCCGAACCTCTTGTTCTTGCCTATATAAATAACATTTAGAACTTGACAACAGTTAATGGGTCTTTTTTTTTTTACTGATTCCTACTCCCATTTTCTGTGTTTCCTTCTTGACAAAGTGAACTGAATTAACTGGCTCTGAAATCCAACTCCCAGTGCTTATTCGCCTCAATAATTCTTCAGGCTAGATCAGGGGTAGGCAACCTTGGCATTTTTATGACTCGTGGACTTCAACTTGGTGGAATAGTGGGCTAATGCCTCCTTAAGTAACACCAGCTGCCTGCAATTAGTGCAGGTTCGTGTCCCACCAGGCTCAAGGTTGACTCAGCCTTCCATCCTTCCGAGGTAGGTAAAATGAGGACCCAGATTGTTGGGGGCAATAAGCTGACTTTGTAAAATGCCACTGGGGGGGGCAAAGCCCTAATAAGCAGGCATATACATAGAATGAAGGCTATTGCTAAGCACATTGATTTGTGCTTCTTAGATTGTAAGCCGCCCTGAGTCTTCGGAGAAGGGCGGGATATAAATGGGATTAAAAAAAACCTCCCAGAATTCCTGAGTTAGGCCATGCTGGCTCAGGAATTCTGGGAGTTGAAGTCCACAAGTCATAAAAGAGCCAAGGTTACCTACCCCTGGTCTAAATCATTTCAGATTTTAAAGACTGCAGTTTGAAAATAAACCCTTTGCCTCAAAATGTCCTGTGTTGGAACAGAGTCATTTCAGACTTATATACTGCTTCATAGTGCTTTACAGCCTTCTCTAAGCGGTTTACAGAGTCAGCATATTGCCTCCAAAAATATGGGTCCTCATTTTACTGACCTCAGAAGGATGGAAGGCTGAGCCAACCTTAAGCCAATGAGAATCAAACTGCTGGCAGTCTGCAGAATTAGCTTGCAATACTGCATTCTAACTACTGTGCCACCACGGCTCTATAAAATTCAAATATAATTTGAAACTGAACATAAAACAACAAGACTATGTCCCTTCTCTTTTCCCTTCTTTAATGCTTATATATGGCTTAATACATTTCAAAGAAGTTTACTAGCTTCTATCTTTAATCACAGTATGTAGTTGTTTTAACATTACAATTTGCAAACTGACATGTCCCTTGAGACAGTATACTTGTTTAATTGAAAAGATTAGTTAGTCTAAAACTGGGTACCTTAGCCCAGGCATTGGGACCACTTGATTGGAAAAGGTATAAATAAAGCCAATAAGGGTTTGTCATGTATTTCAGTGGCCCCCAACCTTTTGGGCACTAGGGACCGGTTCTGTGGAGAAAGGTTTTTCTGTGGACCGGAGGGGGTGTGGTTTTGTGTTCTCCCTGCATTCTGCATATGGGGCTTTGCTTGTTTGCGTGACCCAATTGCCAGAATGCCACTGACTAGTGCCGGTCCATGGACCAGGGGTTGGGGACCCCTGATCTACTTGATCATTTCATAATAATTGTTTCCAATACATGCAATGTCATGTATCCATATTCTCATATTTGTATGAGAATAGGTTATGTCAGATACTTCACAGGAAAGCAGGGAAAGCAAGCAGAAATATAATGTGCAAGGTGAAGAATTACACATATACATAATTTATGAGCTGTACATATCTCCTGCAGCTCACTGTTCTTAACTACAGTTGAGGTGCTCCAAATTCACTTTGCCTGTTTCAGAAAAAAATGGGAAGGTCAAACTGCAATTTGCTCACAGTTGGTTTTTTAAAAAACGAATGGATAAATATTGACTTGTTTTCTACTATAACAAAATGTGGTATATATCATTTTCCTTTTTGATATATTATAATTTTACATTCTTTCATTGTTGTCAGTTGATTATGTGCTTGAACATAAAAGCATCTATATAGCTTTAGATACATTGATGTTACAATTTTGGATCTTGTAATTTCATTATTTTAACATATCTTCTAGACTTAAGATAGCAAAATAGAATACATAGCATGTTGCATTAGATATAGATTTCCAAAAAATCATTTCCTGTAAATAAGGGGGGGGGGGAATTGTCCCACAATATGATTCTAACGTATTTTCAGATAAAATAAAAGCTTCTAAATTATAGGTAGAAAAAAGATATCTGGGGAATCTTTATTTAAAATATATGTATGTTAAAAATAGCAGTTAATATCTAAAGCTTTTATAGGTTGTTTACTCTGCAAATTGCCATATTACATTTTCTTTTAAGCATTTTAAATACCTGATATCTCTATAGCTCTTAATTAACCATCATGAGAGATGTTTGAAAACATTACATGTTTTATTCTCTCTAAAGACACTAAAGTTTACAGGACTAATAGCTCTCTATCACTGTCAACGTTTTGACATTTTCAAAAGAACTTTCTCTCTTTTATCTCCCATAGGATATTTTTTTCTTCCTAAAATTCCTTTTACCAATTAACTTACAAAAATGCAATTAATTCATTTTTGCTAGTGCTATAGAAAAATAAAAATAAATCTATATATGCTGAATCATGCTCATGATAGTTTGCATTTGCTCTGCCTTGAGTAAATGTCAAAAGTAGTAACTGATGGCAGCCTTTTGTACTTCCCCCCCCCCCGCTTTAATTGCTCTCATGGGGATCATCAAGATTTCCTGAAGAACATTGCCAGCAATCATAGATCATTAATGTCATCTAAGTTAACATTTTAGAGCTAGAAATATCTGCTGAATGTGGAGATTTAGCATATTTCCCTTGTAGATGTAATCAGAAATGAATTTAAACCTGTTAATTTCAGCTGCAGACATACAGTTATGATTGTCATTTGAGATTTTGCAGGTGCATAGGAATAATTAAATATACATGTGTGGCTTGCATTATTGGCAGTAGAATAATGAACTCTCTAGCAATTAATGAATTCCTACTTTAAATATTTTTTAATCTTTATTACTTCCAGACTTGTTAAATTACGAATATTGGAGTTACGAGAGAATCACTTGAAAACGCTGCCAAAGTAAGTGCCTTCATATTGTAGCAAATAGAAATGTTCCAAGCACATAATTTATTCTTTACTAAATATTGTGCAGTATGTTTTTTTTCTGGGCAATTCTCATTTCAAGTTGTGACCTATATCTTTCGGAGAATTGTTCATTGGTATATTTATTTTAGTTAAAATTGTAAATGATAATCAAGTATTTAGAAAAAGCAAATAAATTTAAAAACAGAAGCTCATTTCGAGGTGCAGTAAATATATTTTTAAACAAAATTCAGTAACACATTTTATATAAGAGCTCATATACTGGATAGCACTAAATTTTCATAGTGTCCCTAATGCAGAATTATCTATCTCAGCTGCCTGCTGACACAAAAACCTCCCACACCTAATGCTGTATTCAAATACTAGGACATTCCAGTCATCATGAATTTGTCACATGAAGTATATTTTTTATTCTTCATTGACAACTAATGTTTTGTCAGTCTGTTAGCTTTGGTTAGAAATGATTCACAAACCCTCTCATTCCATTCTGATGCATATTTCTTGTCTTCCCCATCACATTTGACATGACCAAGGGATTTCAGAGACTTGCTATGTCAAAATTTATTAAATGTCTTTATGCCTATTTTACATGAATTCAGTATGCATTATACCTCTGCACCCCCATTAAAATTTGCACTATATCTTGGGATACAAAAGTTTTACATAACCACCTATATAGGTTATATTTATATAGACTATCAGGGCTTGTGTTGAAAGTTACCTTTTCTGCTGAAAGGATTATTTTTGTCAATGTTACCTCTGTTCCACAGTCCTACATGATCTCTCAAAACATTGACCTTATTCTGTATAGCATGGGTGTCAAACTGCTGGTCCACGGGCCGGTTTCATCATACCGAAGCCACACCCACCCCATTGCCAGCAATGCAAAAAGAGTCATGATACCTCGCGTCACATCACGTGACGTGGCGAGTTTGACACCCGTGCTGTATAGCATAGGAAAGGGGCAGAGAAAGCTGCAGAGGATAAGAGAAAGTTGAAAAGAAAAAACGCTTCCCATTTATTCCTCTGGATCAATGAGCTTTCATAGGTAAATAGTCAGTTGCATTGCAGTCAGTTTCTACAAAGTAATTGAGACAAGTGAATTAGTAAATAGAGAACATTTATAAAAGCTGAACAAAGTTATATCAGATAATGATAGGACAATTTTAAAACACTGTAAATATGAAAAAATAATATAGTACTTCTTCCTCCTTCTGTTTTCCCCACAACAACCACAATCCTGTGAGGGGGATTGGACTGAGTGAGCGAGTGACCCAAAGTGTTCACTGCCTTAAGTTATTTAGAAAAAATAATAAAGGCAATAATAAGTAAAAATAAATAATGGAATATGTTTTCCTGTTTTTATTTTTAATCATCAACAGTTACCAAGATCCTATAAACATAATTAGGAATTGTATTTAAATATAAATTGTTACCCACTCCTAAAAAAACTACTTTAGAATGTCTGCCCCATGTACATTACAAATGCAAAAAAATTTTTTTTAAAGAAATTAGAATGTTAGCTCAAAGAAAATCAATATAATTATGGCCGTATCAAGTATGCCTTAAATGTTAAAGTTGATAAAACGGTAATGGCTGAATTTTTGCTCTGAATTTCTTGAAGCAATCAAGTATCCTTTTTGTTTTTCTTTCTATCTTGAATTAGACCAGCCCTTAATAATGTATTTTGAAATTCAGATAATTGTACTAAGCATCCCTTCTCATTTAGATATATTTATTTTGTTTTAACATAAAATACAAAACAGAAAAACAAACAAACAAGCATCCCTTCTCCAAAGAGTGACATTGTGGTGGTATTATACCTCAAATATACCTGTTGGGTGGATGAACAAGAAATGTATCTAATAGAGTAAGTCTGCAATTTAGTTGAGACAAGTCTCTTTTTACAAGGCTGCTGGTCGTATGCAGGGCAATTTGAAAAGACTCTCCCCATCCCATATTGCTTGAACACTATTGGAATAACCTGTTAATTGAAAACAGAGTTTGAGGTATCTAGTTGATCCTTTAATTATGTGATATGGATAAAATGATTGATAGAAATTTGCTTCAACAAGCCTATACAGGAAGAAAGGAAATAATCCTTTTGATAAGCACATGATTGCTACTCTTAAAAACATTCTGACAGAGCAATTACTTGAAGAGAGAAAATGATATAGGAGGAAGATTAATAACTGCTACCTTTGTGCAAATAAGGTGTCAGTGTGGATATAGGTAGGAATGTGCAAATATATATATATTTGATGTATGGCAGATATTATTACTAAGCTTTAGCATCCTACCATAGGCATCCATAGAAGAGAATAGTTAACTATGTAATATATTCTTTACTAAGATGGGACATAAAATATTTATCTTGAAGTGGGGGCATTATTGCTATCATATATGTCTCATTGATTGAAAGCCTTGTGTTTGTTCTTTCAAACTTAGATTTAATATATGCCATATATAGACATAGTTTCAGGAACTGAGATGAAAAAAATTGTGTTATTTTTGCAGAACTGGTACCTTATGTCTTCATAAGTTTGGTTGAAATTTCCAAATACCTTACATATATCTGAGAATTGTGTTAGTAGAGCAATATTTTTTTTTTTAAAAAAATAAAACAATAGATATTCCTGAATTGACAGTGTGGATTATTGCATGTGCTGGTTTGAAATAAATTGTTTATTAAAAACGAAGTTAAAAACTTGGTTGTATAAATTTAAAATTAGGTAAATATCTAAATAGTTTATATGGGTCTCAGATATCTGATTTGGAGATATTTTCATTTGGTGATAGCAGCATACAGAAAACATCACACAATCCCTTGTCATTACTTTCATGCCAACTTAAATATTACCTGAATTTCATACTGAGATCTGAGATTACAGGTGGGTCGCAATTCGTTCAGATATGAATCCCATGAATTGATTGTATTATTTTAATTTGCCCTATTCAAAGTCATGTTTCTATGGAAAATACAGTAATTGGTTCCAGCATAGTTGAAATTTTAAACCATGAAATGTTAAAGTAAAGGATGGAAACAATATACTTATAATTTAAATTTATAATTTATAATTTAAACTTACACTTAATAAAATCACTAAGTAGTTATAGAAAACCAAATAAAAACAAAAAATTATACCATAGATTCAGGGATTCCTATATCTCATTCTTTTAGAGTGTTGCTATGACTATGTCATATGACTAAACTGAATGTCATTCAATTATATCCATTTTTGCTCTTATTAGTTATGAGCATCTTTTATAAATTTGTGCTGTTTTCTTCTGTCAGAATCTTCCATTTTACACAAACATACATTAGCAATGTCTAATACCCCAATTGCATATGCACATGCACTAATCTCAGTTGTGTTAACTGAATCTTGTAGCACATTAAATGTGATCCGGTATCTAAATCGAATATAACATTATTCAAACTTGCATTAATTGCGACCTGCCTGTAAATGTTACACTGATTGAAGGTGCAGTGTAAATACAGAATCAAAGCGTGTAGCAAAGCACTGGCCTGTTTTCCTTAATAACATGTTAAAAAGCAACATAAAATTTTGATCCAATGTTTGGATCAGTATAAGATTTGAAAGTACTAAGCCAAAACAAGGATAATGATTTGTGTGATCATCTTTATTGATAGCAATCTCATTTGCTCTGTAACATACATTTAAAATTGGGGAAAGCAAATAAGTTCTTAGAGATGATGTATTAGAATGCAAACTGTATTCCAATATGTAAAGATGAACATATGTTTTATGTACACTTGGAACATTGTTTTACCTAGCAAAACAATCAACTGTACTAATAATGGGAAAAAGGTCTTATAAAAGAACTGTAAAATTTATAAAAGAATAGGATTACGGTATGGAAGGAGAAAAAGGGACGCGGTGGCTCAGTGGGTTAGGACGCTGAGCTTGTTGATCAGAAGGTCAGCAGTTTGGCAGATCAAATCCCGAGTGCCGCATAACAGAGTGAGCGCCTGTTAATCATCCCAGCTTCTGCCAACCTAGCAGTTCGAAAGCACGTAAAAATGCAAGTAGAAAAATAGGGACCACTACGGTGGGAAGGTAACAGCGTTCTGTGCGCCTTTGACCACGGAGACGTCCTCGGACAAGCGCTGGCTCTTCGGCTTTGAAACGGAGATGAGCACCGGCCCCTAGAGTCGGAAACGACTAGGACGCATGTGAGGGGGAACCTTTACCTTTATGGAAGGAGATGTTGAATTTTTTTTTAAAAAAATCACGGATTGATGGGGGAATGAGATTACTTGTAAGGTATGTAGTTTTGACACATGTTAATAACAACATGAGCAAGGCATTATTGTCATATTTTTATTCCATAAATTATAGTAAACCTGAAACATTTGTTGCTGCCACATTCAATACTCTCATGGCCTCTTTATCTCCATAAACAAGCAGCTCCTGGTTTACATATTCACCCAAAGCAGGTAACATTCACTATGACTGACCATGCATCTGATAAAAAGCAAGTAGCAGGGTTGGCTTAACATGGAGAAATAGAGAATCAGAAAATAGTTCTCTATCAACAATCAGCTTTTTCTTTTTGTATCTTCTTCTTTTTTTAGATGATATTGGAGTTGTGTTACCTGTAATAATCAATAACCTGTATCATGAAATTGGTATAACTGTAACTGAATATTGCAAATGATTTTTCAGCATAATGACTTTTCTAATTTTATACTGTGTTAGAGGTTTGCATCAAAATACTTGTGTTGTTAAGATCGTCATATTGTTAAAGATAGTGTATTTATACAGTATAAATAGTTGACTGCCTGAGTGCATAATGGCTATTTATCTGGTATAAATAGTTTGGCTTCTGTTTGTACAATTTTTCACATTTCATGAAAAAATATTATATCTAAACTTGTAATTATATGGATCTTTAGTTGGGTATAAATTTATATGATTATTTATACTCTGCCTTTCACAACTATTAATTTGAGCAACAGTGAATTAAATGTATTTCTGAGTGAACAACATGAGTTTGTGAAATGTGAATTAATATTTTTAAGTTTTCTTAAAAACTGCTATAAAGCATCACTATTATTTTATAAATGTTAGTGACTAAAAGTAATAAGGCATTTGTACTAATCCATGAAATATTTTGTTAGTGTGCATTTAGGAGATATAAAATGCCAGAAGAATTTTTCCATAGTCTAGCCCAACTAATTTTCTTATCTGGGATTTTTGAAGGGGCATGTAGAATAATTGTTATGTATTATTTAAGTCATGGCTTAGAAATAAGCACATCTTGGACATCCAAAGAAAATTTAACTCAGACATGTGAAACTTGCGACGTCATGTGACGTTGCGCAGCGTATTGGAGCTTTTTCCCCATTGCCGGCAATGGGGTGGATGCAGTTTCAGGCCGGCAGTTTGACTCCTGAGATCTCATGTTAATGTCAGAACTAGAGTTAAGAAAGTCTTTCCCTGAGTCTTTGGCAAAAAGCCAAAGAGTTTAATTCCACACTGGAGGTGGCTATTTGATTAATTAGCTAACCCCATCTCCTCTACCCCCATGTGCTTCCTGCTTCCCTTCCACCCATCTTTTAATTCATATTATTGTACTTTCCTTGTTTATTTTTATTGTTTCATTGTTTTGCTATTGCTAGGATTACATTTTTATTAATTTTTCCATTTTAATGTTATAAGTCACTCAGAGTAGCCATACTGTGATATGGGCAGCAAATAGATTTACTAAACACAGAAACAAACAAATAAATGCATATAGCTTAGACAGTAAATTGTGTGAATATTACACTTCATTCTTAAATTATTGGTGGATATTTAATTTACAATTAGCCTTAAGATAATTCTGCGTGCTTAACATGACAGTAGCAGGTCATTCACATTTTACCATGTTATCTGAAAATGAGGCAAATACGATTTTAACATATAGCTTTTGAGCATAATTATTTTATTTTACCAATTCCCATGGACCCTAAAAGCTTAAGATCATGCCTAAGATCTATCTTTTCCCAAGAGTGGCATCTGTACTTTGGAAAATTAAGTGCTGGAGTGTTTTGTAATAGATTACTCTGGAGAAGCCTCATGTTTTGTAAATATTACTCAAATAACATCAAACCTGCCAGTTTTAGGCCCCTCATAGCAAGGCACAAATAAGGAAAAAGAATTACACAAACTTCTATGAGGTATTTGTAATGTCATGATTAGAAAGTAGTAAAC